>NC_137092.1:38838464-41418231 GCF_951640355.1 Cnephaeus nilssonii
GCCGATCTAGGAAGGAGCCACTGGGCAAAGCGTGTGGGGGTAGGGGGCGGGGGGGGGGGTAGGTTGGTCTCTGTGTTCTTGGTCTCTTTTCTTCTGAGTGGTGGCTTAGAAGAGATCGCCTCCTGCTTCACTGTTTTCCCTGAGACGGGAGGCAAGCGTTCCTTATCGTCTCTTATTCAGCTGCTGCCACCATCTTCCTAATGTAGATCACTTGGAAGTAGAATCAATCCCTCTGGACTCATTAGTTTAATTTACTGGTTTTCAAACTATCTTCCGAGCAATGGAATCCTCTCCAATAAAGAGTTTATGCAGAATCTTAATATGTAAAGCAGAGAAAAATGAAGCCATTGGCCCTGCTTTGTGATGCTGCAGTTCCAGGAATGGCATTTGAAAAGCTCTGGTTTTGCCTGGCTGGCATAGCTCAGTGGTTGAGTGTTGACCTATGAACCAGGAGGTTGTGGGCTCAATCCCCAGTGTGGGGCGTGCGGGAGGCAGCCGATTGATGAGTCTCATCATTGATGTTTCTATCTCTCCCTCTCCCTTCCTCTCTGAAAAAAAAAAAAAAAAATATATATATATATATATATATATATATATATATAAAATATATATGTAATACATATTATATATATAATATACATATGTAATACATATTATATATATAATATACATATAGTGTGTGTGTGTATATATATATGACATGTGGACAATTAATAGATAATACATATGTAATATATATATTTGTCCTAACCTACAGGTCGGCTCTGATCCTGGCCTGTGAGAACGGCAGTGCCGAAGTGGCTGAGCTGCTCCTGAGCCACGGAGCGGACGTGGGGACGGTGGACAGCGCGGGCCACGACGCCCTGTATTACGGCCTGCGCACACAGGACAAGGCGCTGCGGAAGCTGCTGCAGCAGGCGCTGAGCTGGCGGCGGGGAGGTAAGCCAGTTCCCTTGTGTAACTTCAAGATCCTCCCCAAGAGCTCAGAGAAGCTTCTTAGAATCCCATTTGTCCCCGTGGAAACAGCCCACCTGACAGATAATTGCCACCGTAGTCCAGCGTTTGCTTATTTCTTGCTGCTGCTATGAGATGACCCCAAGTTCCCCAAAGCAGGGCCACCAAGGTCCTTAATGAAGCCCCGTCTTACTCAGGCAGCTCGGCTGGCGCTATGGCTAGGACTTCTGAGCTGTGATTGAACATCTCTGTGTGGGTTCCCAGTCAATCTCTCCCCCCTGCTGGACTCTAAACCCCGCAGATGACAGGCCATGTCTGTTTTGTTCACCATCGCTGTCCGGGGCCTATAACAGCGCCTGGTATAGTGTCCAATAAAGTGAGTGAACAAAATGAGTGAGCTGGGGTAGGGAACCAAGGCTGCTGGGTTGACCAGGAGTGGCTCCCAGCTCCAGGAAGACTGTGTGGTGAGGGTTATGACACTGAGGGCCACTCCTCTCCGTGAGGGTCACATTTTCCTCATGTCTTTTCATATAGGTCAGGGGCTGGTTCAACACCCAGATGCTGCATCTAAGGTAAGACCCTAAGTGCCTCCCCTTCCGACCCACCCAGGCCATCCCGCCGGGATCCCTCCCAGGCAGTGGCCCCTGGGGGCGGCCAGATGGTCTAAGCGCAGGGAGGCCCTCCCGGGCTGGGAGCTGCCTGGCTTCCCTCACTCTTCTGTACCCTCCGGTGGGTTCTCCGCCCAAGAGCCCCCAGGGAGCAGAGCCCACGGCGGAGCAGGAAGGGGAACGTGATGACGCGTGCTCAGAGGAGTGGAAGTGGAAGTATGAAGAGGAGCAGAAGAAAGTTTCTCGGTTGGAGCAGGAGATGGTGCGAATGACAGAAGAGTGCAAGGCTCAAGCTGCAGCCTACCTGGGCCTGGCGAACCAGATCCGAGAGCAGGTGCAGGAGCTGGGGCTGCTGCTCTTCCGAGAGCCCAGAGCTCCAGACGGGCAGAGTCCTAGTATCCGTCCTGGAGGGGATGGCATGGAGCAGGGCTCCCCCCTGGACCTGCTGGCTGAGGGCATACGAGAGCTAAAGAAGCAGCAGCAGGCAGTAGCCGCAGCCGCAGCCAACCCAGTATTCGCTCCCAGGAAGACTGAGGATTCATCCCCCGGGGAAATGTATTATGAAGCCCATGGAAGGTCCCAACCGGAACAGGGGCCACTCCAGGGCCCAAAGTCTGAGATCCCGGGGGAAGCCACAGGACAGCAACTGACGACTGGCGGTGGGCAGGCCCGTGGCCCTGAGCATGCAGACCAGCCGCATGCTGGCCAGGAGGAGAGGCTGAAGGCCCCAGGGCCGGAAAGAGCAGACACAGTGGCTGAAGCAGTGGGCACAGCAGCCATGAGCCAGCTGCTGCTACAGCTGAGGGAGGAGCTGGCTGCCGTGTGGCGAGAAAAGGATGCTGCCCTGGGGGCTTTGTCAAGACCCGTCCTGGAGAGAGTTCTGGGGGCGTCCCGGGCGGAGGCCACAGCGGCCGCCTGGGAGAAGATGGAGGCCAGGCTGGAGCAGGTGCTGCTGAAGCTGGATCGGGCCAAGGCGGGGCTGCAAGCGACACCTGTGACCCCCGCCCAGGAGACCAGAGAAGGAGCCCCAAAGGCAGGCTCAGAAACCATCACGGAAGAGGATGGAGAGAAGGAGACAGGGGCTCCTGGGACCCAGCGGGGGTCTCCAGGGGCCTCTGGCAGGCAACAGCCGCCCGGGGGCGGGCTGGCCAAGGGAATGCTGGAGAAGGAGGTGTCGGCCCTGAGACTGAGCAACAGTAACTTGCTGGAGGAGCTGGGGGAGCTGGGCCGGGAGCGGCAGCGGCTGCAAGGGGAGCTGCAGTCCCTGAGCCAGCGGCTGCAGCGGGAGTTCGTGCCCCGGCCGGTGGCGCAGGTTCAGCTCCAGCAGCTGCGGAGGAGCGTGGGGCTGCTGACGGATGAACTGGCCTCGGAGAAGGAGGCCACCGAGAAGCTGCGGAGGCACCTGGCGACGCAGAGCAGCGGCCTCCGGGGGCTGTGGGGACTGCCTGCCCCCCGACCTGGTGGGCAAGGCCAGTGCCCGGGGCCCTGGCTCCGAGCCCCTGCAGGAGCTGCAGGCCTGCATCAGCGCCCTGGTCGCCAGGCACCGCGAGGCCCAGCAGGTGCGGGCGAGGCTGGAGGAGGAAAACCAGCGGCTGCGGGGAGCCCCCGCTTCACACCCGGAACCCGGCACCTCCTCCAAGGTGACGGCTCCCCCGGAAGTGGCCGCTTTGGAGCAGGACTTGGGGAAGCTGGAGGAGGAGCTGCGCGCCGTGCAGGCCTCGATGCGCGGCAAGAGCCAGGAGATCGGGAAGCTGAAGCAGCTGCTGTACCAGGCCACGGAGGAGGTGGCCGAGCTGCGCGCGCGGGAGGCGGCCAGCCTGCGGCAGCACGAGCGGGCGCGCAGCTCGCTGGCGGCGCAGGCCCAGGCGTGGGGCCAGGAGCTGAAGGCGCTGCTGGAGAAGTACAACGCCGCCTGCCGCGAGGTGGGCCGCCTGCAGGAGGCCGTGGCCGACGAGCGCTGCCGCAGCGGGGACCTGGCGGCCCGGGCCACGGAGCAGGAGCGCCAGGCCAGCGAGATGCGCGGGCGCTCGGAGCAGTTTGAGAAAACGGTGGGGCTGCTGAGAGAGAAGATGGAGCATCTGCTGGGGGCTTGCCAGGACAAGGAGACCAAGGTGATGAGATGAGGCGGCGGCGGGGAAGGTTTGCTAACGGCATCTACCTTTGGATCACACTGTGTTCCCTGGGTCTCAGGTGGTTTGGGGTTAAGATTGGAGGTGAGGGCTGGCGGTGTGACTCAGTGGTTGAGCATCGACCTATGGATCAGGAGGTCAGGTTCGATTCCCAGTCAGGCTATATGCCTGGGTTTCGGGCTGGATCCCCAGTGTGGAGCGTGCAGGAGGCAGCCGGTCAATGATTCTCTCTCATCATTGATGTTTCTCTCTCTCTCCCTTCCTCTCTGAAATCAATTGTATATATACACTGAGTGACCAGATTATTATGACCTCTGAATGCATAATAATCTGGCCACTCAGTGTGTGTGTGTGTGTGTATGTATATATATATATATATATATATATATATATATATATATATATATATATTAGAGGCCCGGTGCATGAATTCGTGCATGGGTGGGGTCTGGCCAGGGGGAGGGGACATGGGTGGTTGGCTGGCCTGCCTGCTGGTCGAACTCCTGGTCGAGGGGACAATTTGCATATTAGCCTTTTATTATATAGGAAATACACTGAGTGGCCAGATTATTATGCGTTCAGAGATCATAATAATCTGGCTACTCAGTGTATATTGGAGGTGAGGTATAAACAGAAGAGAGAAAGGGGCTTAGGTGTTAAAATCTGGACTCTGGTTTCAGAAGCAATGTGGCGGGGCTCCCACCTGTGGAGTACTGTGGCTCATTAGCATTTTGACTTCAATCATGTTTTAGCCTGAGAGCAGGTCTGATGATGTGGTGGGTTGCTGTGGTTCTGCTAGGGTTCTGAGAAGGCGAGTCAAGGCCGATTAAGAAAAGTAGACTAGGCTACAGGTCCACTTCATCCCTTCCCTTCCATCCGAGCAGGTTCTGCAAAGGATTTCCATTGCCAAAGAGCACCAATGCAAAGTAAAACATTTGAAAACCGCCGTGTTCGATACCTGAGTTTCCTAATGATTGCTTTAAGTCTGCATGTGTCTAGGGGCATATGAATTATAAAAAAAATTTTTAAAAAAATCAACTTATACATGAATTTGGTAATTCTAGAACTTTACCTGTGAAATGAATTCAGACTTCTTATTCAAATTTATGTACATGATCAAATTTATAATGATTCAAAAATATAGGGAGCATATCCTATCTAATAAAGAGGGGATATGCTAATTTACCCTCACACCATCACAAATATGGCAGCACCCACAGCCAATAAGGAGGGAATATGCTAATTGACTGTCACGCCCTCAAAGATGGTGGTGCCCACAGCCATAAGATGGCAGTGCCCAGTCCCCTCAGCCCTGCCAGCACGCCTGCCTCCAGAGTCCCCCAATCCTCTCAGCCCCCCAGCCGCCCAGAGCTGGTCCAAGGCACAGGCAAGCCTTGGATGGTGGCTGCCCAGCTGCTCAGGGCCACCTGAGGCTCAGGTAACCAGGGCTGGCCGAGGCTTGTGCTGCCAGCAGTGGCAGCAGCAGAGGTGTGATGGGGCGTCGCCTTCCCTTGATCGCCGGGTCGCCTCCTGCCCCTGAGGGCTCCCGGACTGTGAGGGGGCAGGCTGGGCTGAGGGACCCCCCCTCCAGTGCATGAATTTTCATGCACCAGGCCTCTGTATGTTACATAATACACAATGCATAAAAATAGAAGAAAAGTTATACAGAATAGGATTCAGTGTGGGGTGGAGCCAATTAAAGAAAGGATGGGTTTCTGTTGGTGTGGAAGGAGAAGAGGAAAGAGCAAATGGGTAAAAGAAAATAGTGTAGTGGATGTTGGACTGATATCGTCTGGATTTCTATTTCAGTTTCAAAACTTACTGATTGAACTTGAGTGAGTTATCTAAGCCTTGGTGTCTCCAAGTCTCAGTTTTTTTCATGTATAAGATGAGGCTAATAAGAGGGTTGTTGTGAGGATTACATTAAATAAGATATTGTATTTAAAATACTCGGAATGATTTTTTGAAAATGGTAAGTGCTCAATCAGTTATTTTTATTATTCTCACTCCCACCATTCCTATTACTGCTGGTTATCCTTAACCACATTTGTGCCGTAGCCTCACAACCACAAACACTCATCTCCATTTCGCTCAGTGGTCAGCAGCCAGGAGTGGTTCAGGACCCAGTGCAGACTTAAGAGCATGGGCCATTCATTCAAAAAGACCTTGGTTCAAGTCATATGTCATCACTTATTAGCTGTGTGACTTTGACAAATTATTTAACAAAATGTGAGTAATAATACTTCCTCCGGAGAAGTGTTGTTCCTCCCAGAACAGAAGTAGAGCTGTTTTGAGTACGACATGAGACAAGGTGTGTAAAAGCATCTGGCACATAGTGCATACTCAGCAAAGGGAAGCTGACCTTGACCCTGGGTGGTGGGGGTGGGCATGACCTGGGCCTCACTGGTTCCCTTTGGCCTCAGATCAAGGAGTTGTTGAAGAAGGTGGAGCAGCTTTCAGAGGAAGGCCTAGCAGTCCGTGGAGAAAACGCGCGCCTTGCCTCGCAGCTGCGGGTATGCTTGGTCCCTTAGGGAAATGGTCACGGCTAGAGAAGCGGGTGGACAGGGGAAGTGATGTGGGAGGATTCTGGGAATCGCAGAGACCTGTTCAAACAGTGGTCCAGGCTGGGCTAGTGATGGGTCGAGGGAGACTATCTGGCCCAGCTGACCACTTAGTTTCATTGTTCCTCATGCTTGGGGGTCAGGGTGAGTAGGGAGGGTAGGCACATAACCCCCATTGATGCTCACCCCCAGGATTCTCAGAAGAACCATGAAGAGATCATCGCTACCTATAGAAACCATCTACTGAGTGCTGCTCAGGTGAGCAAGGGGGAGGGAGGGGCAGAGAGTTGGGTAGGGAGTATTGCATTTGGGGTCCCTTTTCTTACCCACACATATTTGTCATTTCCCGGAAAGCTAGCCTTTAGATGTTCCAGTGCCAGGTCTCTGGATCTCCTGAGGTATGGGAATGTGAGGGGGAGAGGTGTTTGTCCCCCCTTTTCAATTCCGGACCCACTGTAAAGCCTTTTATGCCCTGTCCCTTCTGCCCTTCCTCAATTTCCTCCTAGGCCTGTTTATCCCTCACCAAGGAAGAGGAGGTGGTGGTGGTGGGGGGGGGGGGGGGGGGGGGGGGCGGGGCTTGCTCCTCTATTAGGAATAATAACTACAAAGGATTTATTAGCATTTTGTGTACCGGGAGCTTTGCTTCAGATTCAGGGTCGTAACCCTCACAGCAGTCCTGAAAAGTAAACATCATTGCTTTCCTTGAAAAGATTAGGAAACATCCATGAAGTTAAATACTGTTTAAGTGAGGGCTCATCGTTAGCAAACAGCATTGCACCGTACCTCAGGGCCTCTCCCTCACCTGTGTCCCCATTTCCTGTTCTTCTCCCTTTCTTTCTTTCCTGCCACCCCCAGGGCTACATGGAACAAGATGTATACAATATCCTGCTGCGAATCCTCAGCCGGCAGGAGAAGAGGGGCAGCGCGGGCCCTGAGGGGCCCGGGATTCCTCTCCTGTAAGTTGTGGGCTGAGGCTGATGAGGGCAGGAGCTTGGAGAAAGGACTTGGGAAGAGGCTTAAGGATGGGAACTGGAGTCTCCTTTTGCTCCAAGTGGTGGCCGACACTGGGGAGTCCTGTGCCACTGAGCATTTATTTGCTGTGAGGTTCCCTGAGAAGTCACAATAACGGGCATCGCTGGGTGGAGTCAGTGCCTGAAGCGGCTGGCCTGGGATGGAGACTGAGAAGGGGAGCTGACCTTTTACGGTCTGGGATAGAGAGAATCAGTAAACGATGAGTGATGGTGGGAGAGTGGTACCAAGTTGTTTCCTAGGGTAGGACTCTACGAACGGCAGAATCTCTCCTGCATTGTTGTGGTGTAACCCCCATCTTACAAAGGACGCCTCAAAAAAGTCGAATTATGGAGTCATTTATTAAAGGCCGGCGGCATACGAGGGGCTAAAGCTCCAAATCTCGCAGCCCCGAACAGCTTGCCACGTCTGGCTTATATTGGCAGAATATCACAAAAGTATCGATTATATCTTTGGGTCTGGAATGAGGAACCTGTTTCGTGCAAAGCTTTTACAGAATCGAAATTGAGCAAGTTAGTTATCTAAAGTATCTACGAATCACTGAATCAACAGAAACACATTATCTGGGACCACCTGGACAATTTTAGAATAATGGTGCTGTCCAGATTCTGGGATCACTGAGTCAACAGGAATGCACTATGTGTAGCTACTGAGGCAATTTAGGATAATTTGTGCTGTTCTGATTCCGGGACCACTGAGTCAACTGAAACTCAGTTATCTGTGCTACTGAGACAATTTAGGATAATTGAACTGTCTTGGGGCCCAGAGGAATGTGCTTCGATGACCAGTGAGATCACAATCAATGGGACATTCAAACCATCATCAATGGAGTATTGGGATAGCATACATAAGTTCAGAAAATCAAAATAACTTTTAAATGAGTACCGAACCCCAAACAGCAAGGTTAAAATATTAAACAGCAAATTTTTACCCAAGTATGGTTGCTACCATACTTCATCATTCCCACACCATGCATCCAAAGAATAGTCTTCTCTCATATTTCTCCCCACCCCTATGCCGGTGGCCATCTTCCCCAGCCCAGGGCGATGAGGACCCCCTTTAGCATCTCGGCATGGGCGGGAGGAGACTGAGGCTATGGAAGTGTGTGCATTTCATCCTTGGCTCTCTTCTTGCAGGGAATAAGAGCACCCTGGCTGCCAGAGGCTCCGTCAGGCTGTAGTGGGTGGGAGGGGTTGGCCATTGGGGAGAGTGTGGGTGAGCTTCGCCTGACATTAGGGAGCCCAGACCTGAGAATCGGAACCCTGGAATCGGCATGGATGAGACCAGAGGAGGTATGGATGGAAGCCAGCTCTGGAAACAATAAAGCAGGGCAATATGGTACCGCTGTCATGGTTTTTCTGTTTAAGATGGGGGCAGGAATCTTTTTCATCACAAATGGCTCCATAAGCCAGCAGCTTTTAAACTTTATGGTCCACAGTTAGAAATACATTTTACATCCTGTGTGGACACACGTGAAATAGTATGTCTCCTTACTATTTCTATTCTAGCCTATTCTCTGCTATTATACTCCACTAAAAAATACTGGTCAAAATACATCCACTAATGGGTCAAGACTCAGTGTGAAAACCAGCCCTCTGTGAAAGTGGGGATCAACACGCTTCCTCTGTCTTTCACAAATCTGTCTCTGACTGACCAGTGCAGCACTAATGTTCTGCCTCGGGACTCGCGAGTCCAGTGTTTGAGGAGGAGACTCTGAGAGGCGTGGATTTCCTTTGAGATGTATAGTCTAAAATTTCCTATCATGTGTTAAACCATGGATTTAGGTTGGAAGCACATGGTCTCATGTGGTCAGTGTTCTTTGCCCCGGGAGCAAAGAGGAATGAAAAGTCTGATTCCAGGGAAAGGGATGAAGGGACACGCAGAGTTGGCTTCTTCCCTGTAGTTCTGTTCTCAGACTGAAAAAAAATGCCTCTCTCTTGGCCACTTCCATGGTCCCCTCTCCTTCCTGTCTGTCCAGGAGCCAAATTGCTAGGTGAGAATGAGGCAGCGAAGCCCTCCAAAGTCTGGAATTTTGGCTTGGTGCCCCCACAATGATCCCTCCCCATTCCTTCTCTCAGCCTGCCCCAGCTGGATTATGCAGGGTGGTGGGGGGAGAGGGGTGTCCGCCTACAGTGGTTTGGCAGTGAAGAGCCTGCCTGGGTTGAGAGAAGCGTGGGGAGGGGCTGCCGGGGAAGACGGGGCCCACACAGGGCTGCACAGTCTGGCTGCAGGGCGTGGCCAGGAAAAGAGCAGGGCAGATCCGGCCCTAGAGAAGATGGGGTCAGCTTTGGGGGGGGGGGGGGTGTGTGGATGGGCTCAGGACTGCTTTAAGGCTGGGAGAATGGACACAAGGACTGATGTAGAAAGGGAAAAGGAGGTGCAGCTGCCAAGAGGAAGAGCATCAAAAAGGTCCAAATCGTTTCTATTAAGGGAAACCTCTTCTTCCTGCTCTCAGAGAATAGAAGAGAACTATTACCTATCTTATTACATACGGGTGTGGGTGGGAAAAATGAAACTGCAGAGAGAAGGGTCCAGAGAGGGGGAAATCATTTGACCAAGTTCAAGGATGAGTCAGGAAACAGCTTTGGGAATGGCAGCCAGGCCTTTGGCTCCCTCTGGGGCTCCTTTGGCTCCCTCTGGGGCTCCTAGAAGCTTATCCCAGGATGGCTGAGTTATAGGAATGGTCATAATGTGTGTGTGTGTGTGTGTGTGTGTGTGTGTGTGTGTGTGTGTGTGTGTTTAATATATATTTTATTGATTTTTTACAGAGAGGGATAGAGAGTTAGAAACATCAATGAGAGAGAAACATCGATCAGCTGCCCCCCACTGGGGATGTGCCCACAACCAAGGTACATGCCCTTGACCGAAATCAAACCTGGGACCCTTCAGTCTGCAGGCCGATGCTCTATCCACTGAGCCAAACCAGTTAGGGCATGTGTGTGTTTTTTTAAAAAAATATTTTATTGATTTTTACAGAGAGGAAGGGAGAGGGATAGAGAGAAACATCGATGAGAAACATTGATCAGCTGCCTCCTGCACACTCCCTACTGGGGGATGTGCCCACAACCAAGGTACATGCCTTTGACCCGAATCGAACGTGGGACTCTTCAGTCCGCAGGCTGACATTGTATCCACTGAGCCAAATCAGTTAGGGCCATAATGTTAAGGTTAACACAAAAGTGGAACTTTTCCCCAGTCTCTGGTCTTCCCAATAACCCTACATCCCCATGAATTGCTACCCCAACAACCCAGGCCCTGAAATTCTTTTTTTTTTTTTAATTTCTTTATTGATTAAGGTGTCACATATTTGTCCTCATCCCCCCATTCCCATCCCACACCCCTCCCCACGGATGCCCCAACCCCCTGTTGAACTTAACCATTGGTTAGGCTCATATGCATGCACACAAGACCTTTGGTTGATCTCTCCCCCTCCCCCCACCCTCCCCTATCCTCCCTCTGAGGCCGATAGTCCGATCGATGCCTCCTTGTTTCTGGTTCTGTTGTTGTTCATCAGTCCATGTTGTTCATCATTTCCCCTAGATGAGCGAAATCATGTGTCACTAGAGATATACTTATAAGAACTGAATGTGAGACGAGCAATAATAGTTATGCTGATAGGCAAATGAATCAGTCTGTAGTGAGTTTCTTTCTGGACCAACAGTTCTTTTGAGACCCAATATCAATGTCCACCAGTTCCTTATATGTACATGTCGGCACTGACCCCTCAGCTCTGGATGGTGGACAAATAGTGGTAATGCAGGTCCGACTCCCTCTGGTTTGGTCTCGGTCGGACCCAGAGGCACGGCTTCACCCGGACCCAGGGGCATGTGGCCTCACCCGGACCCAGGGGGTGCGTGGCCTCACCTGGACCCAGGTGCGCGTGGCTTCACCCGGACCCGGGACCCAGCCTCACCCGGATCCAGGGGCACACGGCCTCACCTGGACCCGGGATCCAGCTTCACCCGGACTCAGGGGCACGTGGCCTCACCCGGACCCAGGGGCGCGTGGCCTCACCCGGACCCGGGATCCAGCTTCACCCGGACCCAGGGGCGCGTGGCCTCACCTGGGCCCGAGACCCAGCCTCACCTGGATCCAGGGGCACACGGCCTCACCCGGACCCGGGATCTAGCTTCCCCTGGACCCAGGGCCACGTGGCCTCACCCGGATCCAGGGGAGCACGGCCTCACCCGGACCCAGGACCCAGCCTCACCCGGATCCAGGGGCACACGGTCTCACCCGGACCCGGGATCTAGCTTCCCCTGGACCCAGGGGCGCGTGGCCTCACCCAGACCCAGGGGCGCGTGACCTCACCTGGATCCAGGGGCCCAAGGCCTCGCCCGGACCCGGGACCCAGCCTCACCCGGATCCAGGGGCACACGGCCTCGCCCAGACCCAGGATTCAGCTTCACCCGGACCCAGGGGCGCATGGCCTCACCCGGACCCAGGGGTGCGTGGCCTCACCCCGGCCCGGGACCCAGCCTCACCCGGATCCAGGGGCACACGGCCTCACCCAGACCTGGGATCTAGCTTCCCCCGGACCCAGGGGCGCGTGGCCTCACCCGGACCCAGGGGCGCGTGCAGGCCCTGAAATTCTTGATTTCATAAATAAATCTTTCTCAAAGTAACCGTAGTCCTACTGTTCCTTCTTCCTGGGCCCTCCATTTAGGGGACTTCTGTAGGGGCTTATACTCTTCTTCCACTTCCCTCTCGTCCCCCAATTTTCTGATGTAGGAGTTTATGGGTGAAGCTTGGTAGGCCACGATGGGGCCCAGGTGTCTTTGGATACCCTCAATATGGAACTTGGTCCTGATTTGCAGTTTCCTCCTTTGTCTGGTAACAATTTATTATACTGATATTTAAAGAGTCTACTACATACCAGGCACTGAGATGGAGAGTGGAAGCACCAAAAAGGTTCTTGTACCCATGGAACTTGCATGCAGGATCAGATTCAGGTGCCCTGGTTCCTAGTGTCCTGGTGTCCTGTATGAAAGATGAGACAGAGGGCCCAAAACCAGGACTACAGGCTTTATTAGAGAAGGACCCTGCCGGGCTGCCCCGCAAGGGGGAGTAGCAACAGTGCAGAGGGGAACACGCCTTTTGAGGGGAGGAATGAGAAGGGATGGGACTTGGGGTACTTGGCACACACTGATTGGTGGTTTCATATAAGGCACATGATTAGGCACTTAGGTACTTAGGAATTGGGGGCTTAGGGTATTTGGCAGGTGCTGATTGGTGGTTCAATGTACAGTCCATATAAGGTGCCTGGTTAGGTGCTCAGGAATGTCCAGGCCACAGGTACAGTTTACGTCATACTCTGTCCATCAGTTGGGGGAAGGATCTATCACTGTAAGGATGCTAGGACTTATAACCTCAAATAAACTATTAAAGGAGACCCCTCCTTTATGAAATCACTAGGAATGAAGGTGAGGTTAACTTTTTTCTATTTTTACAGCTTTAACGAGGTATAATTGACACACAATAACTGCATGTACTTACAGTGTACAATTTGATAAGTTTTGACATATGTATATACCCAAGAAATCATCACACAATCAAGGTAATGAACATATCCATCACTCCCAAAGAGTTTCCCCTTCTCTTTTTTAAAATCCTCACCAGAGGATGTTTTCCATTGATTTTAGAGAGAGGAAGGGAGGGAGGGACAACGTGAGAGAGCATGGACTGCCTCTAGACCTTTTTATTTTTTTACTTATCCCTATCCTCCTCCTTTTGAGATCAGTGAAAATTCTAGAAGATACAAATTAGTCCATAGTAAGTTTTGATCTAGAGGCATGAACAAGAAATGAGCTTATGGCCTGATGAAGACTCAAGTGTTGGAGTGGTAGTTGGAATTAGGAACCAAATACTTGGAACTTGAGTTTAGCTTGAAGTCCCACCATTCCTGGCAGCAAAGAAGCAAGGATGCCTGGCTGGTGTGGCCCAGTGGTTGAGCATCAACTTATGATCCAGGAGGTCACGGTTTGATCCCCGGTCAGGGCATTTACCTGGGTTGTGGGCTTGATCCCCAGTGTGGTGTGTGCAGGAGGCAGCCGATCAATGACTCTCTGTCATCATTGATGTTTCTCTCTCTCCCTTCCTCTCTGAAATCAATATATTAAAAAAAAAAAAAAAAAAAAAAAAGCAAGGGAAGAACCCAAGTTCAGATGAGATGAAAGTGGACATCTTCCCTCGGGACAAAATCCACTAAGTAGTTGGGCCTGGTCCAGTCCAACAGGTACCTGGGACATTGGTAGGCTGGGATGGGGTCTCATGGGGAGGAGTACACTGAGGCTTAAGCTAGACGAATTATTCATATTCATTAAAGCACGTTTTGTATGCTGATTATAGGCTTAGCTGTCTTATCACTCACTGCTGCCACACTGCAAGGCTTTCAAGTCTCAGCAACTAACAATCTCTGAACAGCATTCAAATATTTGTCGACCAAATACATTATCATTCAGATCCCAGCCGACTAGCTATAAATGCCGTATTTGCTGCCAGTGCCTCGTTTGGGTAAACTGCCCTCAAGTGGGTGCTTTCATGAGACCAGCATGTGAGTGGTTAGCTCGGTGGAGAATGGGGGGTCTGCCAAGTCCAAGGCTTTGGAAGCAGGAAAGTAGGCAGTTGAGAGAGAGAGACAGGAAGATGTCTTTCCTGGGAGGTAAGAACACTTCCCCTGTTCACCTTCAGCAAGCCCAAAGGTGTGGGGTCTCTGGTGTCTGGGGGTGGAGGGTAGGAGACTACAGGCAGAGTGAGGGCTTAGGTACGCTTTGGATTCCAGCAGACCAGGCTTTTCCTCCAGGGAGGGCCTCATTCCAAGTTGGAACCTCCGATGCAGTCAGATCCCGGGTCCACGGTCTCAGTCCCAGCCTGCCCCCACCCAGCGCCAGGGCCGGAGCAGAAGCGAGAGCGCCGAGACCCGGGCAGGCCCGCTCTGCAGACCCACTCGCTGGAGGAGTTAACTTCTGACTCCAGTCCCTCCCTCCCGCGCCCCAGAGTCCGCCCCCTCCCCTCTTCGCCGCCGCGCGGGCGGGCGGGCTGGCCCGGAGAGGGCGGCCCCAGCCCGGGCGCTGGCCGGGCGGAGCTCCCGCCGGGCGGAGCCGCGGCTGCAGAGTCCAGCGGCGGGACTGACCTCTAGCTGTGCAGCCGGAAGGCGCCACGCGCCCCCTCCCCCACCGGGCAGCCCCCCTCGGAGCGCCCTACCCGCTCCCCGAAACCGATCCGGTAAGTCGCGCTCGGCACCGAACTTTCCTGCCGCCGAGTCGGAGTCCTGCGGCCGGCCCCGGAGCTGCGCGGGAGTTGGCGGGGTTTTGGGGTGGGGGTGGGGGATGGGGCTTGGGAACAGCCGTCCGGAAGGAACGGAACTAGTCGCGGCTCCAGAGCGCCCCTACAATGGGCCGACGGCACCCACCCCGGGGCGGCGCTCTGATTCCGCTGGTTCAACTTGCAGGAACTTCGCTCCCCTCCCCCACGCCGAGCTCGGCTGTTCCCGATTCTCCCCGAACAGCTCATCCCGCCCGGCCCCGGCGCCCGCCCCCGCCCGGGGCCCCCTGGCCGCCCCCTCTTAACCGCTGGGGACCCCGCGACCTCGGGCCGTGCGCCCTCCGCGCCCGCCCGGCTCGCATCCCGCGGGGCCCCAGACGTGCGGGCCGCGTCCCGGCGGTGGGAGGGGCCGCGGCCGAGCCCGTCCCGCGCGCGGCGGGCGGGGCCGGGGGGCGGGGGCCGGACGGGGCGGAGCAGCCGCGATCTGCGGCCGGCGCGGGGCGGAGAGTCGCGCGCCGGTGCCTGGGCCTGGCCGGCCCTGCTCGCGCCCGCGATGCCTCAAGATGGCGGAGCTGGGCGAGCTGAAGGTGCCGGGCCTGCCCGCCCGCCCGGGGCCCGGGCCGGGGCGGCGGCGGGGATGGGCGCTGCGGGCTGGCGGGCGGGAGCGCGCAGGAGGCCGGTGCCGGGACGCTGGAAGCCGGCAGTGGGCGCGGAGGGCTGCGGCGTGGCTCGGGGGCGGGGCCGCGGGCAGATGCAGGGGTGGGGCCGAGGGGTGCAGCGGGGGGGCCGCGGCGCAGGGGGCGGGGCGCGGGGCAATGCAGGGGTGGGACTGAGGGGTGCGGCGGGGGGGGGGCGAGGAGCAGAGGGGCGGGGCGCGGGGCAATGCAGGGGGGCGCAGAGGGGTGCATCTGGGGAAGCCGAGGTGCAGGGGGCGGGACTGAGGGGGTGCAGCTGGGGGGGCCGCGGCGCAGGGGGCGGGACTGAGGGGTACGTCTGGGGAGGCCAAGGCGCAGGGGGCGGGGACGCGGGGCAGATGTAGGGGTGCATCTGGGGGGGGGCCCGAGGCGCAGGGGCGGGGCCGGGGCAGATGCAGGGGGGGCCGACGGGTTGCAGCTGGGATGGCGGAGGCGCAGGGGGCGGGGACGCGAGTAGAAGTCGGATTTGGCAGTGGAGGCGGAGGTAGGGGTAGGGCCGGAGGGAGAAGCTGGCGTGGAGGCTGAGGGGCGCGTCGATCGCGGCCTAGCGGGGTGTCGTTGGGGCAGATGTGGGGCTGGGGCTGGGGTTGCAGGCTCCTTGGGGAGAGGTGGGAGCTGTGGGGCCCGAGCCTGGGGAAAGGGCCCTTGGCGGCCCTGACCTGGGGGCGGGGTTGAAGCTTCCGGCGCCCGGGAGTCAGGTCCTGCTCCAGTGAGTGGCCTTGGGGCCCAGGCGGAGGAGTGAGAAGCTCTGGGGTAGAAAGGCGGAGGTTCTCGCTGAAGCCCGTGGGGAATTAAAGAAGGCGGAGGAAATGAGGGTGGCCGAGCGGTGGTGGAGCAAGTGTTCCATCAGCCCCCGAAAGGGCCCGGAGCCACAGGCCTCCTGTGCGGGAAGAATGTGGAGGCTGGCAAGGCCTGCCCTTGGCAGGGGCTCCTGGACATTCATGCTTAACCGCCTCGCCCCCAGTTTTGGGCTTGTTTTCCTCAGAAAAGTAGGACTGAGGGAGGTGGTTATGTAAATGACACTGAGAAAAGATTTGGGGGAGTTGTGAGCTTTGAACCTGACCTGAAAACCCTGGCCACGAAGCTTCAGGAGCTTGGGGAAAACAGCTGAGGGGGATTGAGGTGTTGGGAGGTGTGGGCCACCTGGCCCTTCTCCCCTGTGGGCTGTCTGGCCGCAGGAAATCCCTTCTTCCCCCTCTTCCCTGTCTCCTGTCCTCTTCCCTGGAGGCTGGGATGGGTGTGAGAGTCAGAAAGAGCAGGAGAGGAAGTAAGCAGCTTGGAGGAGAGTCCAGGCTGCAGGCAGGATGGAGGTAGGAGGCTGCAGTGGGCCCAGAGGTGTGCCAGAGGCTGGCTTGCTGTCTGCACCCTGCCCCCACCTGGTCAGCTTGCAGGCTGGGCAGATAGGGTTGCTCAAGCTCTGGGGATCCTGGGTAGGTTGACCGGAGAGGGTTACTCAAGTGGAACTAAAGTGTCCCTTTGGCCAGGTTGGCTGTGTGGCAGTGAACTACAGGCCGAAAGCCCCTTTCGGATCAGCGAGGCATTGCCGCCTGGTAGCTCAGCCCGTGCCTCTGGCAGGACAGGCCTCTGCCAGGCAGGCTTCTCAGGCTTCTCTGTCGTCCACAGCACATGGTGATGAGTTTCCGGGTGTCTGAGCTCCAGGTGCTCCTTGGCTTTGCTGGCCGGAACAAGAGTGGACGGAAGCACGAGCTCCTGGCCAAGGCCCTGCACCTCCTCAAGTCCAGCTGTGCCCCCAGCGTCCAGATGAAGATCAAAGAGCTTTACCGCCGGCGCTTTCCCCGCAAGACACTGGGGCCCTCCGATCTCTCCCTTCTCTCTCTGCCCCCCGGAACCCCTCCTGTGGGCTCCTCTGGGCCTCTAGCCCCCATCCCCCCGGCCCTCTTGGCCCCTGGCACCTTGTTGGGCCCCAAGCGTGAAGTGGACATGCACCCCCCCCTGCCCCAGCCTGTGCACCCTGACGTCACCATGAAGCCATTGCCCTTCTATGAGGTCCACGGGGAGCTCATCCGGCCCACCACCCTCGGTACGGCCCTTGGTGGTCCCTCCGTTCTCCCTGGCCTCCGTGCCTCTTCCCGAGCCTTTCCTCGGCTTTAATCCTGTGGAGTCACCAGCCTGGGGTGGGGCCTCTTCTTGGCAGCCTGGGCTCGGGCGTGGCAATAACTGCCCCTTCTTGTCCTCAGCGTCCACCTCTAGCCAGCGGTTTGAGGAAGCGCACTTTACTTTTGCGCTCACACCCCAGCAGGTGCAGCAGATCCTCACGTCCAGGTACATCCCTTCACTGCTCCCCCCCCACCCCGGTGTCCCCCGGCCTCTGCTCCTCCTCCTTGGCCCTGCTCTCCCTGTCCACCCCCTTGGACCTGCGTTGTCTCTCATGCTCTCATGTGTCTCTTTGCTGTCCCCTGGTCCTAATCTTCTGTGTCCGTCCATTCACCCCTGCCTCTGGGGCCACATACTGATACCTCTCCCTCTCCCTCCCTGTGACAGAGAGGTCCTACCGGGAGCCAAATGCGATTATACTATCCAGGTGCAGCTAAGGTGAGCTGATCTCCCCTGCCTTCCTGCCGGGCTGCCTCTGGGGCCGGGGGGGGGGGGGGGGGGGGGGATGAAGTAAGGGTATGGCAGATACTCCGAGGAGATACCCTTGCTCTGCCACGTCCGCCAGCCCTGGGACTCTTGTTTTATGCTGGGGATTCAGCTCAAGAAACGGAACCCCATTCTTTTCTCTTCTCTCCTCTTGTCCTAGGTTCTGTCTCTGTGAGACCAGCTGCCCCCAGGAGGATTATTTCCCCCCGAACCTCTTTGTCAAGGTCAATGGGAAGCTGTGCCCCCTGCCGGTAAATGCTCTTCCCTTCTGGCAGTAACCCCTTCTGTTTCAGTTCCTAAATGTTCACTACAAACCTGTTATGAAAGAGATGCGTAGCACAGTGCCTGGCACACAGTAGGTACTCAGTTAACTGGTCGAATCAATATAAGCCAGAGAGTACTAAGATAGGGCTGAACAAGGGTTCTGTCAGAATTCAGAGGAGTGATGTTAGTTCAACCCAAATGTTCAGGGAAGGCTTCTCAGAGGTGATGACTGGAGCTGAGAGTTGGACCAAATGGGGCATCCCTATATGCTTCCTCCTCTAGAACTCAGTGAGCCCATTCCTGTTTTGTTGGCCAATGAATAAGCTCCCCCTTTCACCTAGGAATGAACTCCAGACACAATGACAGTGCTCCAGTCACTGAGTGGGCCCCATCTCCTTGGTCAGTGAGCTGGCCTTCCCTCCAGGGAGTGAGTAACCCGAGACCAGATGTCTTGACCAGTCTGTCCCTTCCCCAGGGTTACCTTCCTCCTACCAAGAACGGGGCTGAGCCCAAGAGGCCCAGCCGCCCCATCAACATCACACCCCTGGCTCGACTCTCGGCCACTGTTCCCAACACCATCGTGGTCAACTGGTCATCCGAGTTTGGACGGGTGAGCATGGCTGAGTCAGGGAGGATGGAGAAGCCGGCAGTGCAGGGAGCGGGGAGGAATGTTTGGGAAGCATCGTCCTCTCTGTGGGTCTCTCTGCTGTCTCTGGTCCTCATGGGACAAAGGGTGTGTGTGTGGGGGGGTGGTGTGCAGGGCAGAGGCTGACTGGCTCCCCACCTCCAAGTAGAATTACTCCTTGTCCGTGTACCTGGTGAGGCAGCTGACGGCAGGGACCCTTCTCCAAAAACTCAGAGCGAAGGGCATCCGGAACCCAGACCACTCCCGGGCACTGAGTGAGTAGCATCCTGCCCCTCTTCCCACTCTCAACTGGATCCAAGTCTTCCTGGCCCTCTAGCCTTTGGAATCAAACCCAGACTCCTCTTAGGACAGTTTACCTCACCTCTCACATTAACCCCAGCCCTCCCTCACCCCTTACCCGTCACAGTGGTGGAGAAGTCGGACCACTTCGGGCACCGAGTGACACCCTTGCGTTCCCTAACTCTGGCTCCACTGGAAATGGGTCCTCCCCCCTGGACAGGATCTTGGGGATCATCTACTCTCACCCTCTCGTGATGCTTCAGTTCCCTCTAGGTCATCTCTGCCAGAGTGTCACCAGCTGTACTTAAGCATCTTCAGGGATCGGGAAATCTCCCCACCCACACACTCACCCCCACAGCCTTCATAATCCAGATCCCAGACCCCCCAGGTGACAGCCCGCTGGCCCCCCAAGGCTCGCTGCCCAGCTGCCTGTCAGCCCGCCCCACCTGCTCCCGGCCTCACCACTGCCAGGCTTCCTCTCCAGCCTGCTGGCCCATGGCTCTGGCTTCACTCTTGTTTCAGTCAAGGAGAAACTGACGGCTGACCCGGACAGTGAGGTGGCCACTACAAGTCTCCGGGTGTCACTCATGTGCCCGGTGGGTACCAGGGAGAAGAGAGGGGGAGGGGGCTGCCTAGGGCCACTAGAGGGAGGCTTTCTGGGCCGTGGGGCTCTGACCAGAGAACTCGTCTCCCCGCAGCTCGGGAAGATGCGCTTGACCGTCCCTTGTCGTGCCCTCACCTGCGCCCACCTGCAGAGCTTCGATGCTGCCCTGTATCTGCAGATGAATGAGAAGAAGCCAACGTGGACGTGTCCTGTGTGTGACAAGAAGGCTCCCTATGAATCCCTTATCATTGATGGGTAGGGCCCCTCTGCTTTCTGCTTTGTCCTTTCCTAGGACAGCCACCAGGACGCTCTCTCGCTCTCACATATGTACACGTGAATAGATAGGTGTGTATGTATGTATGTGTGTATACATGTGCATACATATATGTACTCTGTGCCCTTTTATACTGTCTACTTACATACTCCCAACATTGAGGACTTATTACATGCTAGGCATGGCGCTGAGCAGTCTGCACACCTTGTGTCCTCATGATACTGTGACAGGTGCCATCCTTGCAGGAGAGGACACCGGGGCCTAGAGAGATGGAGTATTTTGCCCAAAGTTACGTTGTTAGTAAGCGGCAGAGCCCCTGTAGCGAACTAGTAAAGCGCTTCCGACCTGACCTCTCGGGAGCGCAGCAATGAAGCTCTGAGGGCCTGGATGTGCTGACCAGGCTGTTCTCTGGCCCCTTCCAGACCTACGTCTTGGTTCTCGCTCCCAGGGCCCTTTTCAAGGTGGCGCGTGGAGTTCTCTCTCTGCTCCTTGTTCTGTCCCTGGCACTACGTGTGATAGGTGCTTAGAAGATACTTATTCTGAAACTGTTTGCAGAGCTCGTTTACATACATACTGGTTCTAACAGCTCAGTTCAGGAGGGTGGATGATAGCCCTATTTTACAGATGCGGAAACTGAGGTTCAGGACGGTGAGTAGCAGGATTTCCTGGCTACTGTCCCTGCCATCTCCCAGTCCCGTGAATTCCCTTCTCTCCCTCCCCCAGTTTATTCATGGAGATTCTTAATTCCTGTTCGGATTGTGATGAGATCCAGTTCATGGAAGATGGATCCTGGTGCCCATTGAAACCCAAGAAGGAGGCATCTGAGGTTTGCCCCCCGCCAGGGTATGGGCTGGATGGTGAGTGACCCCCTGTCCCCCAGCTGAGCTAAGTCTTGAATGGCCTCTCCTCTGAGACACAGTCTCCTTATCACCCACAGGCCCCCCGTACAGCCCAGTCCAAGAGGGCAATCCATCAGAGAATAAGAAGAAGGTTGAAGTTATTGACCTGACAATAGAAAGCTCATCAGATGAGGAGGACCTGCCCCCCACCAAGAAGCACTGTCCTGTCACCTCCGCTGCCATCCCGGCTCTACCCGGAAGCAAAGGGTATGAGGAAATGGTCTGAATCTCTCGCAGAAGGAACAGGAAAAAGCCAGGAGAGCTTTCTGGTCACTGGGCAAAGCCTGGTGCAGAGGGGACTCGGGGGGCTGAGCCGGGCGAGGGCATCTGTGGTCCGCCGGCTGCCCCAGCTCCTTGTCTCCTCACAGGGTCCTGGCATCCGGTCACCAGCCGTCGTCCGTGCTGCGGAGCCCTGCGCTGGGCGCGCTGGGCGGGGAGTTCCTGTCCAGTCTCCCGCTGCCCGAGTACCCACCTGCCTTCCCCCTGGGGGCGGACATCCAAGGTAGGATGCACCACCAAGTGGGGCCCTTCACTGTTCCATCCGCCCGGAACCAGTCAGAGCCCTGCTCCTTGTCAGAGCTTCCTGGGTCTCTGCAAAGGGCCACAATCCAGGGAACTCTTTTTTTTTTTTTTTTGCGGTGAAGGGGTCAGACAGGAAGTTGATTTTAATTTTTTTCTTCCCAGGTTTAGATTTATTTTCTTTCCTTCAGACCGAAAGTCAGGTAAGTGACCCCTCTCCTATGCAGATCTCAGGGCCCTGCAGCTTCCTTTCTGGGCACCAGTGGGCACCCTGCCTCTCTCTTTCCCTGTGGCCTACCTCGGCTTCCTGAGAGAGAAGGGGATAGAACAGGAAGTTTATTCCCCCCCCCCCCCCCCCAGGCCGCCCCAGCACTTCCTCAGATTCTCACCTACGTCTTCCTTGGTCCCTGTTGCTGTTCTGTCTCCAGAGGTTTCAGTGTAGTCCCGCCCCTCGCCTGCTCACCCTCTGCCCATGTGCACTGAGCACCATGCCTGCCTCCTCCGGACATTCCGCACTTCAGACACCCACACGGCCAAGGGAATAGCCACCTGGAGGGGCTTTGTCAAGGCAGGGAGTCAGGGTGGGTGTGGGAAAGGAGGGAAAGAATCAGAGGCTCCCCGCTCCTCAGAGAACTCGGGGCCCAGAGGGGGGGTTGCTTTATCCCAGGATGTTTCCGAGATGAGCATGGGAGGCGGTAAAGACGGGTACAATCTGACACTGTGCCCTTGATTCCCCAGCACTACGGCCCCTCCGTCATCACCTCGCTCGATGAGCAGGATGCCCTTGGCCATTTCTTCCAGTACCGAGGGACCCCTTCCCACTTCCTGGGCCCACTAGCCCCCGCACTGGGGAACTCGCACCGCAGCACCACTCCAGCACCCCCTCCCGGCCGTGTCAGTAGCATTGTGGCTCCTGGGGGGGCCTTGAGGGAGGGGCACAGAGGACCCCTGCCCCCCGGTCCCTCTTTGACTGGCTGCAGGTCAGACATCATTTCCCTGGACTGAATCCCCTGGATTATGGAACCTTCAACCTTCACTGTCTCCCAACACTGAGCAAGGATGCTGTGGAGTCCAGAGCCCTGGCCACTCTGCCCCCTGGGGGCAGGAGGGGGGGGGGTTGGCCACAGGCAAGAAAGACCTTCACAGACACTAGTTTTTGGCCTCATTTCTGTCTGACAAGGCCAGCGTCCAAAGGGTTAATATTTAACCTCTTTTAAAGGACATTTGGGTCCTATTTTTTGAAGTGTTCTTGAGATGGCTGGCATATTCCTGTGGGTATGTCAGCGTAGGCAGTGGGAGGCAAATGGGATGGGATGGGAGTTGCGGGAAGGGCTGAATTCTCAGCCTGACTATCTCAGCTCTTGGGGAAGGGTCCCCTGCTGTCCCCAGATGCCCTCTTCCCAGTCCCCAAACCATGGCTCAGTTCCGTCCCCGGAGCCACAGTCTCCTCATGTCCATCCGTTCTCTTTGGCCAGACAGACAGGTGGAGAAACTAAGACAGACAGACACATGGACAGAGAACTCTATTTTGGGTTGTAGATTTTTTGTACATAAACAAGGAAAACCAAAACACATCCAAAGATGACTCCCCTGCCTCCTACTCCCCAGTACATCTCCCTGAGGAGACCAGGCCTTAGCCCTGACGCCCAGGAGTTTGGGAGCAGGGCCCGGCCTACGCCTGGGACTCTATTTATATATTTAAGTTCACAGTGTTTCTTACGCTGACCAGCCCGGGCCCGAGCCGCTAAAGGCCCGCAGCCTGTGGTGAGGTCTGGCTGATTCTGCACCTTTCCCGGGAGGTGGAGGACCCGTGTGTTGTCCCCAGTCTCCTTTGTCAGGCTCCTCCAGGGCCTAGGACCTCTGTTGTAATTGTACTTTTTATTCCCAAAGTTGTAGCAAAGTTCTTACCCATAATAAAGGTTGTGAATCTTCTGTGTCACAGAGGTGGGCTGGGGGGGGATTATGCACTTGGCTTTCCCGTTCCCTGGTCTGGGGGGAGGGGGTCCATGTTCTGGTCTTCCTTTGCAGGCCCAGGGTCCACATGAGCTCCAGTGTCACATGGTAGGGGCGTCCCTCTGAGGATTCCCAAGAGCAGTTGTTCTTCCTCCCCCCCCCCCCCCCCCCCCCCCGTGCCCTAGTGCCCTCAGCCCAATACTGTGTCAGCCCAATACTGTGTCAGCCCAATACTGCGGAAGGCTCCCTCACCTGCCCAGGTGTTGCAGCCAGAGCCTGAGGGCAAACTTGGTGCCAGTGCTGACCCTCTCGTGGCCGTCCGCGGTGGCCGGGGTCGTCTGCAGCAGGGTGGACATGGGCAGGGCCAAAGGTCGGACTTCTCCACCCTCCTCCAGTTCCAGGGCACTGCACAGGGACAACTCGTGTGTGAGCTCTGCTTAGCCACGTCCATAGCCATTAAGCCGTCTCACCCTCCCAACCACCGCTGCAGAGGGGGGTGTGTGGGGGGGTTACCTCATCCTACAGAAAGGAAACAGGCTCAGGGAGGGCTAAAGGGTGCCCCTGTGGGGCACACACCCAGGTCGGCAGGGCTAGCCGGTCAGCAGGAACCCTTGGCCTTCGGAAGGAGGGTCTGATCTCTGTTCTCTTCATGATCAGTTGACCAACTCACCCCCCAAACCTCTCCCGTCGCTCAAGTCCCCCTCGCCCCCAGGAAACAGAAGCTGAGTTTTCCAATGTGTTTGTGTTGGTGTGTTGGAGGGTCGGGGAGCGGCTCTTACAGGACGGAGGGTGGTAGGTCCTGGGAGAGATGTCTGGGTGCCTCTGTCCCATCCTCCGAGACAGCCACTGCAGCTGCTGCGTCTGGGCCCAGCCACAGAAAGGCGCTCACCTCACGTGGGTTTGGCTGGATCCGGGCCTGGGGCCAGACATGTTGATCCCTCTACCGTGGCCTCTGTCAGGCCTGTTCTGATCACAGCCTCCCCACTGGTGGATGGAGAGGAACTTGGGGCCCGGAGGAAGGCTTCCCCTGACACCCCCGCCTCCCCCAACCTTAGTCACAGTGAGGCCAGCCTGCTTGGGCCCCCTGAGCCCGGTACCCCTCCTCCCCGCCAGCCCTACCTGCAGCTGCTGCTGCGACTCCTGGGAGACCACCAGGAGGTAGAGAACGATGTGATGGTATCTGGGGAGACCCCAGCTCAGCATAGGAGGGTAGGCGGACTAAGAAGAAAATGGCAAAAATGAGAACTTCCTGTCTCTTCTTGAGACGTTGGAAATAGAGCTGAGGAAGTGGAGGGAAGAGATGGCGCAAGAGGGACACGGGTGAGGACCACGGATTTGGGAACTCAGACCACCCACTCTCCAAAGGGTTCTGGTGGGGTAGGAGGGTCCCCGTCTCACCTCCCATAACCCCAGGGGGACCCAGGAGAACTGGCCCTGGGGCAGCTGCAGTCCACTCTCCTCCCAAAGCTCTCGCAGGCCTGCGTCCAGCAGCTGCAGAGAGAGGCCAGGTCAGACGCCAGGCCTGACCTCCAGGGCCTGGGCCCCGCCCTCAGCCACACCCAAGCGGGTCCCAGATGGGCCTCCCGGCTCAGGACGGGGTGCAGGGTGGGTCGCCGAATGGTTACCGCTTCATCAGGTTCCACGTGCCCACCTGCAACAACAGAGGCCCAGTAGGTGAGTGGCGTGTCCCTGTCCGGGCCCCACTCACTGTTTACACTGCCCTGCGGTGGGCACGGGTGCAGGGGAGCCCCCGGGGGTGGGCCGGACCCCCTTCCGGGCCCCCTTCCGGGCCTTCTGGCTCCGAGGCCGGGAACAGCATGCTGGGCGGAGGGCACGTTTCTCCCGGGGACGGGACCTCGTCCTCGGGGCGCTCACCTGGCGGCACCCAGAGGTTGGGGGAAACTCGGAGGGTGCGTGTCCTTCGTGTCAACAAGACAGTCCGGTCGCTGGACTGCAGGACGACGACCACGCCCAGGTCCACGCTTCGGTTCGCGGGCAGCTCGGCTCCCGGCGGCGTGGGCTGCTGGTCCAGGGCCGCGAAGGGGCAGAAGGCGGGTCGCTGGCCGGAGGGAGCCACGTGGGTTCAGGTTTCAGCCGCGGGGCGCCCGGCCCGGCCCAGGCCACACCGGCAGCCGCGCCCCCCCTCCCGTCCCCCGCCCCTTCCTGGCCCCGCCGAGCCCCCAACCTGGAGCGGGAGCCGGGCCGTGGCGCCGGGGAAGGGCTCGGCCGAGAGGAGCAGCTGCCCGCGCCGCAGGCCGCAGTGTGTGGGCCACGGCCCGCGCCCGGCCCGGCCGCCCAGGAGGCCGCACACACTCTGCGCGAAGCCCACCGACTGCGGGCGCCCCGAAAGCAGCAGCAGCACCCGCGCCTCCGCCATCACCGGCCCGGGGTCACCGTCCGCTTGGCGCCCTCTGGTGGCCGAGCGGCGCCCCGTCGGTCCGCGTGGTCGGAAGCCAGAACGTTCCCGGGAAGTTTTAGGCATCACATTTGGGGAAGATCCATGGGTGTAATGTTAATAAATAACAAAGGAGATCACCTCCAAATCTTCAGCTCTTTCTTCCCATCCCTGTTTAGGACAGTGACCCCCCCCCCCTCCCATTCCCGACCGAACAATTTCTGGACTCAACGTCTCCTCCCAACCAGCCACAAGCCCCCCTCCCCACACTGCACACCTGTTACACAGGTATTGCCTCATTAATTACGTCTCCTAACCAGATACCCAGAAAACATTTTTGATCCCCCACCCCCTCCTTTTGCTTCAGTCCTGGCAGGACTCCCAGTCCTTCTTTCTAGTCACGTCCTGTTTGCGGTTCCCCCAGAACCAGGCTCTGCTTCCCTCTGCGGTTCTTCCCCTTCCATCTGGCAAATCCTCCTCCAGATCAGGACTCACGCCCTATGGCCTTTCCCCCATGGCCTCTCTGTGCATGAAACCTCCCATTACAGCCGCCCGCCCCCCCACTTCTTTGCCTCCTCCCACTAGGCTGTGGGCTTAAGGCATAAGGCATAGTTGTCTTTGTACCCCAACGTCTGGCCTAGCACCAGTACGTAATAAGTGCTCAGTGAACGCCTGCCGTGAGCAGCCTCAGGTGGAGATGGTATCTTGTTTATCATTGTATATTATAACTAGTATAATGGCTCGCAATTAGTTGGCACTTAAAAATGCTTAATGAATTAGAAACAACATTGGTAAGAGGAAACTGGAGAGATTATAAAAAACGGACTGCTTTAAATGACTGAAGCTGCTCTGACAAACTACACCAACTACTAAGTTAATCACGGTGCCCAGACAGCAGGCTTGCTTTTAAGGAACCACGAGGAGGAAGGCAGTGACTTACTGAGCACTTACTCCATGCGGGTATTGTGCTAAGTGTTTTACATGCGTACTTTCACATGTGCTAGAAGCCTGCGCTGGCAGATGAGGCTTCTGTCCATAGATAATAGTGATTGTTTGGGCCAACCCACCTGCTAGCCCTGAAAATACTTCCCCTACTTGGTGGCAGTCTTTCATATCATACTCCCTACACTGTATGTATGTGTGTGTGTGTTTAAGATTACAGTGTAACAAAGAACAGGCATAGCTTTTATTTTTTCCCTTTTATTGATTTCAGAGAGGCAAGGAGAGGGAGAGGGATAGAAACATCAATGATGAGAATCATTGATCGGCTGCCTCCTGCATGCCCCCTACTGGGGATTGAGCCCATAGCCTGAGCATGTACCCTGACCGAGAATCAAACCGTGACCTCCTGGTTCATGGGTCGACACTCAACCACTGAGTGGACACCAGCCAGGTAACAGGTATAGCTTTTTGAAATGTAATGAACTGCTTAGGAAGAAGTTTCTTCACTGCCAGGAATGTTCCAACACAGACGGGGCTGACTTCTGGGTGGGATCTAAGTTTCTTTTTCCTGCCAAGGAGGAGAGAATGTAGTGATGGTCTGAAGACAGGATCAGCAAGCAGGTGTATTCTAGGAGGCAGGGATGGAGAGTTTCAGTACAAGAATCCATAGTTTATCCCACTGCAAAGAATGCATCCAGGCACCTCCTTTACTTCTCCTTCCCATCCCTCAGGTCTTTGAGGAACTCTTCTTCAGGGTCACTGCCTCTTCATGTTGCTCTCTATGTACGACTCCAGCAAGAAGATAGTTTCATCCACCTGGATCTCGCTGGCGTCCAACCTGAGAAAGGGACAGCATTTGCCCAGACTGAACACTTACTAGCAGATTTACGGTGAGAGGCTGGGCGGGGTGTGCCATGCAGAATTGCTTGGTTACCCTTGGGATTAATGGGTAGAAAGCAGGAGCACCGATAGATCATTCTCCCATTTACTGAGCATCTCTTAAATGCCAGGCACTGGAAATTGCTGAGGATTCAAAAGATGCAGCCTCTGTCCGGGGAGAAGTTAAAGTCTAACTGGCAACCAGGAGAAAGAATAGCACATGTAAAGGCATAGAAGGTTCCAGTGTGTTTTAAAATAGAAGCTGAAAGTGGCTGAGGCTAAACTGAGTAGTGATTAGGAATGGAAGGGAACTTCCTCAACATGATTGAAGCCATCTCAAAACCCCACAGCTAACATCATACTCAATGGTGCAAGACTGAAAGCTTTCTCCTTAAGATCAGGAACAAGATAAGGATGCCTGCTTTTCACTTCCATCCAACCTTTTACTGAAGGTTCTAGCCAGGCATTCAGATTGGCATGATCCTATACATAGAAAAATCTCAAAGGATCTGCAAAAAAACTAAGAGTCAACAAACAAAATTTTTAAAAAGTTGCAGGATATAAAATCAAAACACAAAAGTTAGTTTTAGCACTGGCTGGTGTAGCTCAGTTGGTTGGAGCATCATCTCAAACCAGAAGGTGGCAGGTTTGAGTCCTGGTCAGGGTGCGTGTGGGAGGCAACCAGTCAATGTGTCTCTCTCATCTTGGGGACCAAGATGGAAGGCCAGATTTGAGGCACATTAACTGAAGTAAAATCAACAACCTTGGTGAACAAGAGTGTGTGGTGAGGGAGGAGAAGCTGAGGATGTGTTCAGAGTTCAGTTCGGGGAAATAGGTGGATTAAATTCTGTAACTGAGCTGGAAAAGACAGTAGTCAACTTGGGAGGTGGATTAGCCTGGAAGGTATTTGCAATGTAGGCTTGAAGTATAGGGTGCTTACTTGTTGACGTTACGTTTTAGAGTCTCTATCTGCTGGCGTTCAGGGGCTGTGATCATCTCCTCTATTTCCTGTAGCTGTGCCTCCTCCGCGCCTGTGGCCTGCATGGATGCGATGATGGCTTCCACCCTCTGAGACTTTTCTAGGAGCCGCCTGTCAAACACACACACCTCTGAGGCTGGTCCCCTGGCTGTGGAGACTTTTACCCACTAGTCCCGGGGTATGACACACCCTTTCCCACGTTCCTGGCCAAAGTGGATAATGTCACCTGTTAAGGATATTTTCTACAAACTTAGAAATGTGACTTCACTCCCGAAACTCTTTTTGCCTCTCATTTGCATTTTACGTTTGGTGCCAGTTTGTACATTTCTCATGAATATAATCTACAAAATTATTTCCCTGGGAGTATTTTGGAAGAGTGTAGACTAATGCATGATTTATGCCAACCTAAACCAACAATTCAATGCAACTAGACTGGTTACTGTCTCTATTGGTTTCCATTTCTATAGGAAATTTCCCCTCAAGCCTTTGCCCTTGAAAAAATGTAATTACTAAACTAAATTGCTACTCACTTGTTCTCCTTGGTTTCAAACTGCCTCCGTTCTATCAAGTTGGCTACGCTCTGAGGAGAGAGAAGACAAAAAACGCACAGAGTTCTATTTCAGTAGCTCAGGTAAAAAGGAGGCGTGAGGGTAAGACTGGTCTCTGTGGGGGGAATGGAAGAAGGTCCAGGATTACCTTGTAGCACCTGTGCAGCAGCATGCGGGCAGCCGACAGGATGTTCACAGTGTACAAATAGAAGGTCCTGGAAGGGGCATGGTCTGGCGTTTTGGGAATTTCCTACTTGTCCACAGAGAGAAAGATGAGAGCAATTATACTGTTCAGAACTGCAAAGTAAACATGGGTCCCCTCTGCAGCTACTATGCCTTCTCTCTTTCACTTACACTTTCCTCTTCCCCAGTCATTCCCATCTGTGGTTACGGCATGCTCAGCCAAGGAGAATTGAGCTGCCCTGTTTTTTCCATCTGAACATCCTGAGTGGAGGGGAGAAGGTAACTAACATTTATTGAGCAACTCTTGTGCGCCAGGTAGACTGTATTTGATCTTTACTATAAACCACATTATTTTCTTACCATCCGTCACCATTTTATAGATGGGAAAAATTATGGTGGGTAATTTGCTCAACGTAACTAGGTAAGAGGAAGAGCCGTGATTCAGATTCCAAAATCCATTCTATTTCCTTACAGGGTCTACTACATGGCTCTGCACATAGTGGAACTCACTAGACGTTGAGGAATGTGTTCTATAATAAACGTAAAGTTCAAGGAAAGGACAAATCACAGGGACCAGGAACTAGGAAAAAGGGTGGAGTGATTTCTTGGCTGTGCCTTTCTTTTTTCACTAGGTCAGTTCAAGCTCCACAAATATCTTTCAAATGCTTGCTATGTCTTCATTAATCTTTTCTTTTTTCCTGTCTCAGAGCTGGATACAGAGTTTGCTTGGGGTTCAGGATGCATGCCTCAGGGGTTTCTCTCACCCTCGTCCAGCTCTGTTGGTTGATGGCTACTCCCCATTGGTTACCTGGAGCAACATGAAATTTTCTGAGAGCATCTTATAAAGCATATCCTTCGCCTCCTTTGCTGGAATCATTGCAAAGTCTTCTACCTGCTTCTGCTCCAGGTGTTTCTTTTGCAAAACTAGACGAAATATTCTGGCGCAGCGAGACCCAAATCTGGAAAGGAATGAAGAAAGTAAACAGCATGCTTTAGCTCCTAGTCACACACGGTGGTGGCTCTGTTCCCCTGTGTGGAGCCAGGACCAGAGAGGGACAGCAATCAGAGACGGTGGTGCTGCTAACCACAGGTGGTCACCGACTGCTGACTTCCTGCCCCGGTAAGTAAAAGCTTTAGGGAGGCTGGCCACATGGCACTGGGAATGAAGCAGGAGGATATTTAGGATGAAGAGCAGTAGTAGATGGGATCCATAGCAGTCCAGTGAAAAATGGGGCAGGTGGCCCTAGCCGGTGTGGCTCAGTAGATAGAGCGTCAGCCTGTGGACTGAAGGGTCTCAGGTTCAATTCTGGCCAAGGGCACATGCCTGGATTGCAGGCTCAATTCCCAGTGGGGGGCGTGTGGGAGGCGGCGATCGGTGATTCTCTCTCATCATTGATGTTTCTATCTCTAGCCCTCTCCCTTCCTCTCTGAAATCAATTAAAAAAAAAAATTGGGGCAGGTATGCGTTGGTTGCTTACATAATGATCAAATTACTTGTTCAAAGGGGCATGGAAAAGAAGTGTCTGACCCCCCCACCCCAATCATGGTGATCCCCTTACCTCTCCTGTACAACCGACTCCAGAGTGGCAGTGGCTAGGGATCCGAGAACCTTATGTAGGTCTTTATGTAGAGGATTAAGGTCACTCAATCATGTTTTGGCCTGGTCATTGTGATATTAGTTTAATTCCTAAGTCTCTAATTTAAAACTTAAATGTTATTTGTTTTTTACATTGATCACATTTATGATAAATAAGTATTTCAAAACTTTAATTAAGTATGGTGTTTAAGTCAGGATTTAGCTTAACTAAAATTTGGTTAATTAAAAGTCCTTTCTGCCCTGGATAGTGTTTCTCAGTGGTTAGAGTGTCAGCACACACATCAAAGGGTCGCAGGTTCAATTCCAACAAGGGCATGTACCTGGGTTTCAGGTTTATCCCTGGCCCCAGTTGGGGCGCTTGTGGGAAGCAACCAATCGATGTGTCTTTCTCACATCGATGTATCTCTCTCTCTCTCCCCCCTTCTCTCTCCCTTCCACACTCTCTAAAAAGAAAAATAATCAATGGGGGAAATATCCTTGGGTGAGGATTAACAAAAACAAACAAAAAGTCCTTTTTACTTCTTTATCATCAATGTAATAGTTAAATTTTCTAACTTATTTAGCATACCAACTATTACCACATCTTTTCTGTCATAAGTCGCCACTCTCATAGTCCGGCTGCCGGACTGTACAGAAATAACTGGTAAGGATACTGATGACATACGTTCCTCCACCACTGTCGCCAGACTTTCCAACAAACTGTAGCTGTTAAAAAAAAAAAGAGGGACTGTGTTAACTGACTGGAAAATCCAGTGATTCTGTTTCCAAAGGAGCAAATCCAGCCAAGAGTCTATAGAAGGAAGCCTCCTGTTAGGTGGTGGTAGAGAAACTGTCTGAGTTGGTTAGCTAGAGAATGAGGCTATAGGAGAATCATACCAGGTATCACTGGCAGAAATAAATCCTAAACATAGCAGAAAAAAGAAACATTAAAAAAGCAAAAACAGACTTACTGGATCATCTGCCAGCAGAGTGAGATACTGATCAAGAACTTGCTTAGAGATGTTGTAGCCAGTAGGTAGGGATCTGAAGATCTATGGTGCAAAAAGAGACAGTGAAAATGGGTTTGGGAACTTAGAATTGCTGACATTACTAAAATAAATATGTTTTAATTTTAGATATCACAGTATAAAAATGTCCAATAATACAGCAGCAATGTTTGTAAGAGTAAAAATCTAGAAATAATCCAAATGTCCAATAATTAGGGATTGATTAAAATAAAGTACGGCATAGCCATTAAGTGAAATATGACATAGCCATTATAAAAAATAAGACAGCTCTATAACTGACATGAAAAGAAGGTTTAGCCCTAACCGGTTTGGCTCAGTGGATAGAGCGTCGGCCTGTAGACTGAAGGGTCCCAGGTTCGATTCCAGTCAAGGGCATGTACCTTGGTTGTGGGCACATCCCCAGTAGGGGGTGTGCAGGAGGCAGCTGATCGATGTTTCTCTCTCATCAATGTTTCTAACTCTCTATCCCTCTCCCTTCCTCTCTGTAAAAAAATCAATAAAATATATATATATAAAAAAAAGAAAAGAAGGTTTATATTATATTGGCACAGGAAAAATACAAGTTTATAACATGTATACATACCTATATATATGTGGGATGATACATAAAAATAGTCTGAATAAAGATACATACCAAACTATTAACAAGGATGCCTGGGATTGGGATTATGCAAGACTATAATAGTTTGGGGAACTACAACTTTTTAAAAATTATACATTTCTATTCTGTTTGAATATAGGTCATGTAATTACTTTGTCATTAGAAAAAAACATTTAATTTTTTAAAAGAATATTTTTATTGATTTCAGATAGTAAGGGAGGAGAGAGAGATAGAAACATCAATGATGAGAGAGAATCATCCATCAGCTGCCTCCTGCACAACCCCTACTAGGGATCGAGCCCAAAACCTGGGAATGTGCACTGACTGGAAATCAAACCATGACCTCCTGGTTCATGGGTTGATGCTCAACCACTGAGCTACAATAGCTGGGCATGTATTTAATTTTTTGCTATATAAGTTAAGAATTTAAATATAAAGAAAAGTTTAGTATTTTTTGTATGAATAAGTATGTTAGTTAGGAAAGTAATAGAATATAAATATATTGGATATGTTAAATATTAATATTTTAAGAAACAGATATAATTAAACAAGTTTAAAATATACAAAATATATTGGAAAAAAAAAAATAAGGGGCCATATAATGTCCTGAGCACCAAGGCTCTGATTCCAATAGAGCATTCTTAGAATAGCAATAGCTTGTACTTGGACTAAGAGAATGGTTTAGATTTTTTAAAGGCTGGATCCAAAGAGACCAAATATTGTATTTTATTTTTTTAAAAAAATATATTTTATTGATTTTTTACAGAGAGGAAGAGAGAGGGATAGAGAGTTAGAAACATTGATGAGAGAGAAACATCGATCAGCTGCCTCCTGCACACCCCCCACTGGGGATGTGCCCGCAACCAAGGTACATGCCCTTGACCGGAATTGAACCTGGGACCTCTCAGTCCACAGGCTGATGCTCTATCCACTGAGCCAAACCGGTTTCGGCGAGACCAAATATTTTAGTACCTACCACCTGAAGATAATCTCTGTCCCACCTCAAGCAACAAAGACTCTTTCAAGGCTCAAACCTCATCAACCTAATTCCAGGCTGCATGTATAATAATTATGTTATAATATCCAAGAGCCTGTCAGAAAAGGAGTACAACATGAAACTCACCTCATTGGAAGACAACGGCTGGGTGAAGGGGGCACTGGAGGGAGTGGTGATCTCACTCATTCGCAGCATGGTCCTTACGATCTCGCTGCTGGTCTGGATTTGAAAAGGGAACTGGAATTCAGAATTCATTCTGGCCCTGGCTAAATGCCAATGGCCACATCTGGCAAATAAGATTGTCCCTGATGGCCCCTGTCCCACCCCCTCAGACATCACCTGGTCCATCCTGTTGGCCACTGCGCTGACAATGGCTTGGTCTCGGAAGTGCTGGTGGAATCTGTCAAGGTTGGCCTGCCAGTAAATTCCATCATCTGGAATAGGCTGAGGAGGAGAAAAGGATCAGCAAGAAGCATCTTCGTGCACTGGAGAGTTTTCTGGTGAGGAGCTTAAAGGGAACTGGCCACCATTTCTTTTCCTTTACAGCAGCAACCAATTGTTTGCTGAAAAATCATCGACGTGGACCAGTGCCTTCATAAATTCACAGTGTCACTTCAAACAGATTCTCAACCAACTTCCAATCTTTCTCTCTCTTTTACATTTTAACTCTTCTCCAGGATCCCCAAATCTCACTTACCCGACCCTTATCATTCTCAGCAGATGACCTTGCATCTTATTTTGAGAGAAAACAGAAGCCATTAGGCCAGAACTCATCCAACTTTGTGCACACACCCCCCACATTTATTTATTCTTTTAAAATTCCACTTATATCATAGTGGAAAACATGTTCTTCCTTTTACCTAAGCTTAATGCCCACACTGGACCCAGCTCAGTTTTCCCTCCTCTCTAAATCTTCAGCCTCTCTCTTTACTGTCTTTTCCCCATCAACCTTTACCTTGTCCAAATTTCTTCTACTCTAAAATAATTCTTCAACACTATGACTTTTCTCCTTTTCATTTTTGTTATAGTCAAGGTTGTCAAAGAGTTGCCCATCCATCTGTATCTCTGTCCACAGAGGTACTCAACCCATCTCCACCACTGCACTGAGGACCTCCTTGTTGCTAAAGTCAAAGAATACTTTCCAATTCTGATCTTCTTTGATCTTTCTGAAGCATATGACAAAGTGGGAATTTTTTCCTTCTTAATTTTATGTGACCCCCTTGGATTTTATGACACTATTCTTTTTACCAAATAATGTATTTTTATTGATTTCAGAGAGAAAGGGAGAGAGAGACAGAAACATCAATAATGAGAGAATTATCTATCGGCTGCCTCTTCCATATCCCCCACTGGGGATCAAGCCCACTACCTGGGCATGTGAAGATCTGTGGGAAAAGCATTTGAAGCAGAAGGAATACTAAAGGCAAAAGCCTGAAGATTGAAAGAGTTTGACATTTTGAGGAATGGAAAGAGAAAAGCTGCCCTAACCGGTTTGGCTCAGTGGATAGAGTATCAGACTGCGGACTGAAAGGTCCCAGGTTCGATTCCGGTCAAGGGCATGTACCTTGGTTGCAGGCTCATCCCCAGTAGGAGGTGTGCAGGAGGCAGCTGATCGATGTTTCTCTCTCATCGATATTTCTAACTCTCTATCCCTCTCCCTTTCTCTCTGTAAAAAATCAATAAAATATATTTAAAAAAAAAAAAAGAAAGAAAGAGAGAAGCTGGAACATAGTGAACACGAGGAAGAATGGAAAGAGCTGAGGGTGGAGAGCCTGGTCTCTAGCAGGTCTTGCAACCACCCTGCTCATATAAGGCTCAATAATCCATAGTCAAGACTTGGATTTCTTCTAAGAGTAATGGGAAGCTATTAAAGGAGTCTAAATCAGTGTTATGTTGGGATTAAAAAAAACAAAAAAGAAAGTTAAATAGGTAAGAATGCAGGTAGAGTAACCATTTAGGAGAACGTTGGCAAAGAGTTGACTCGAGGTTTAATGGTTTGGACTAGGATGATAGCAGTGGAAATGGTGAGAAACAGCTGGAGTTTAGGTAATTTTGGAAATTGGGCTGACATGTTTTACTGGGAGATCAGATGGTTCCTAGGATTTTGGCCTAAGCAGGTGGTAGTGACCTAGAGGTGGCTGGCCTAGGTCCTTTACTAAGATGAGGAAAACTGAGAGACAGATATCTGGGTGGGAGAAAACAATTATTCTGTTTTGGCCACACTAAATCTGAGATGCTCATTAGACATCTTTGTAGAGATATTGACAAGGCATTTATAATAATAAAAGCATAGTATGCTAATTAGACCGGACAGTCGAACGACCTTCTGGATGTCCTTCCGGACGAAGCTGGGGCCAACGTGGCTGCGAGGGCCAAGCCCCTTGCACGAATTTCGTGCATAGGGCCTCTAGTTTGAAGATAAAAGCTCAGGCTTACAGATCTTTCTAGACTCATTTCTCACCACTGGTTCCCATGGGCCGCTATGTTCCAGCTATACTGAATAAACACTTTTTTCTAGCTCCTTTTTTTGCATAAGCTTCTACCTCTGTCCAACGATTGAAGTAAGTTAAAGCCTCAGAAGGGAGTTCACTCTTTGTTACTCTATTGCTGACCAAAATTTAATCAAGTTCTAATCCTACTAACTCAACCCAGGAACCTTTAGGGGCTTATCTCAGTGCTCCTTCTGACCTGCCTCAGGGTGAGGACTCCTAATCAGAAAGCCCCATTACCTCTTTATTATCTGTGCTATGTTTTAGTCTCTTGGCCTTGGGCTCCCCAGTAGCATCATCCTCAGACGATCTCCTCCTTTTGCCTTTCCCTGCCAAATAAAACAGTTGGAACAATTAGGCTACATCTCATGATGACAGGACAGGACCAAACCTGAGAGCAGGTGTCTCCCTATCCCAGGGATGTCTGTAGCTGCCGCTAGTTTAGAGTTGCTCAGAAGATGGAGCAGCTACAAGAGACTCAGGTAAATGATGAAGTTATCGGAAATTCAACGTTAAAACAGAAATTCATGATCTTAATCCCTCAAACTGCTCCTGCTCTAATGTTTCCTTTCACAGTGAATGGTACCATCATCCTCCCACACACATATGCACATCAGACACACAGACGTCATTCTTTTTTTTCTTTCTTCAATTTTTAACATTTTGTCACATTTGTGTTTTTTTAAATTTCTTTATTGATTAAGGTATCACATATTTGTCCTCATCCCCCCATTCCCATCCCACCCCCCTCCCCACACATGCCCCCACCCCCCTGTTGTCCTTAACCGCTGGTTTAGACGTCATTCTTGATACTTGTCCACCTCACCACTTCTATATGTTTTACACTGATTTGTCTACATTTATTTATTTTTAATGTAATTTTAAAAAAATTGATTTCAGAGAGGAAGGGAGAGGGAGAGAGACAGAAACATCAATGATGAGAGAGAAATATTGATTGGCTGCCTCCTGTGAGCTCCACACTGGGGATTGAGCCTGCAACCCAGGCATATATACCTTGACTGGGAATTGAACTGTGACCTCCTGGTTCATAGGTCGACGCTCAACCACTGAGCTATGTCCACTGGGCTGTCTACATTTACTTTTGCCCCATCCTTTCTGTGCATAGAAAAATCTTTTAAAATGCAAATTAGATTATGTCACTTTGCTGCTTAAAACCCTTTAGTGGTTTTCCTTTGCTCTTAGGATAAAGAACAGATATTCTGTGAGGTCTTGCATGATATAGCCCTTGCCTATCTCCCTAACCTTATTCTCATGGCTCTCTTTCCTTTGCACACCGTGCTTTAACTAACTGACCTTCGTTCACTTTCTCAAATACCCTATTTTCTCTCTCACTACATACCTTTGCCAAAAATGCTTATCCTCTGTCCCGCTTCATACCTTACCTCACCTCACCAAATCTTAGCTCAAATGCCACTTTCTCAAAGAAGCATGGGCCCCAAACTCCTAGGTAACTCCAGTCTCATTATATATTTTCAAAATACCTTACACTTTCCCTTCACAGTACTTATCACAGTTTGTTATTTCGTTAACGTAAGTCTCCTGTACTAGCCTTAAGCCCCCAAAAAGGCAGAGACCATAATGTTTTTTTTATATTTTATACCACAGTATCTGGCACAGAGTCAACACTTGCTAACTGCTCAATTCATTCACTTAACAATCACTGAGGAAGAATCCACAATTAGGGCAAATCACAGTTCCAGTGGTCAAAATTCCTTACCTATCAAGCTCAGTTTAGGAACCAGGTACATGTCCTTTTCACTGATGACAAGAGTGGGGGCGGGCTGCGGTGGCCCCGGCTCTGAATTCTCAGTGGGAGACACCAACGGGCAACGCTGCACAAAGTGCGTGTCCGCTAGTCGCACAAATGTGCTTGAGACCTCAGCATAGTCCATGGTCTTGCCGTCTGTGCAACAGGAGAGAAGAGGCAGGTGAGCCGGCCGAGATAGCGGAGGGTCTGCTCCTGCAGGCAGCCAACCTGTGCGTCTGCCAGCAGCTGCGGCTGCAGTACTGACCTTCCATAGTTTCTGTCAGCCGGTCTGCCACTCTCTTCACGAGAGCCGACATTGTCATCTTGCCATTCAACAGCAGCTCCTCCACAATCAGCTCGCCGGTGTCGCTGTACAGGGTTTTGGCAGTGTAGATGTACCGGGGGTACCTGAGCATTCGCAGCACCCGGCTGCACTGGGCTTCATACTCCACCGTGCCACGTTTGTGCACTTGGTACGTCACCAGGTTATGCTGGATGAGGACACACAGGGCCTTTTTCACCTGGATGAGACCCAGAAGAAGAGGAAAGGTCTGAAGACACAGCTCTTTAGTGCTCACAATTTTTGCCCAACAGTTTTCTGAGCATCAGGAGATGGCTGGGTAAGAATCTCTGTGCTGCCTTCCTCCTCCCGTTGGAACAGCTAATGAGCCACACATAAATGGAAGAAATCAGGAAGATTCCTTGCTAGGACGCTCTTGTTTCCTCTGATCTTTATTTCTCAAAGTACAATTTACTTCCCTTCTATTATTCTCATTCCTTAAGGGCAGTACCGAGAGTCACAGACGCATTGTGAATAAAGGAAGGGCGGCAAAGGGAAGAGCAAAGATTTGCCTACGAAGCAACAAGGGGCCAGGAACACTTTGAGAGCAGACCTTGGGCCGCTGTCTCATCCTCTTTCCCCACAAAGAACACCGTTCTGACCCCAGAGCAGGCTCTCCCTTTCCTTTTTTTGGGGGGGGGGGGGCCGGGGGAGTAACAATATTCAAAGGTCAGCAAAAGACATTAATGAAAATAAAAGCAAATTAGGGTCCTCCAAACATACCTGATCCAGGGATGTCCTCGTGTCATGGGCAATCCCTCTTAGTGGCTGGCTGCCAGTTCTGACTAGGTGGACCCCAATTTTTTCCACGATCTCTCCAAAATGCTCTTGCAGCAACAAAGAACACAGTTTGATTTCTGCTTGAGTCATTGTACTAAGGAGTTTCAGAGCTAGAATAAAAAAGAAAAAAACACACTGTGTGCTGGAGAGGTTTTCTTTTATGTTGTGTGTAGAGCTGCTGAGTATAAATTCAAGTACTTTGTGGAGGGTGATTTGACATTATATAGCAAAAGCCTTAAAATCTTGCCTATCTTCAACCTAGTAATTTCCTTTTGGATACTCTCTTCTAAGGAAATAATAAAAAGATGTTACTGTAGTTCTCTTTAGAATACTAACATACTGGGAACAATGTAATGTCTAACAATGAGGAATTACTTCAATAAATTATGGTGAACCCATACAATGGAAAGTTACTCCAGCACTTTTGTATAAGTATTACCATAGAAAATTGTTCACTAAGTAAAAGAAGCAGGCTACAAAGCAAAATGTGGAGGGAAATTTAATCAAGAAAAAATGTATGGTTAGAAAGAAAAAACTGGACGATACATCACATTGATCTTTTAAAAAAATATTTAAAATTTTTTTTATTGATTTCAGAGAGGAAGGGAGAGGGAGAGAGAGAGAACCATCTTTATGGGATTGTGTGTGATTCTAATTTTCTTTAAAGATTGGGTGTAGTTGGTTTTACAATGTCACAGGTCCTTCGCTTCTACACTTCATTGTTTGGAAGAATTAAGGCCAGTTCACAGCCTATTGGGAGCGAACAGGCAATATCATTCCCAGTCCATAAAAGAAATGACAACTTAGAAAAAGGAATTACGAGGTAAAGGAAAGCTTTGCAACAGTGTGTTTCCAATAGGAGATGAAGTACGTTGTTTGCAGGGCAGTATTTAATTCGGAAATTTCTACTTCTTGACAAAGTAGACACAATTGCTTCCTTTTTAGAAAAATCACAAGTGCTACCAAACATTGCTTTACTCCTCAGAAGCCAAGTCTTTGCCTCTCAGCTTCAGTATCTCCGTCCACACGTCCTTAGGGAAACATCCCAGACCCTCTGCCATCCCGGGAAAGGACTTCCAAGGAGCTTGGTCCCGGCTCTTTATTCCCTGCACGAGGGGTCCCAGTTCGGGACTGGGTTCCTTGGTCCAGAGACAGGGCCGTCCGGTGCAGACAGCGTTTTCACTAACCTCTGGGTCACCGCAATCTAACGCCAAGTTTCCCTCGGCTGCGTGCGGCTCCCGCTGCCGCCCAGGCAGAGGGACAGCCCTCGACCTTTCCTCGCAAGACGGACAACCTGGAGGACCCGGAAATGGGGAAAACCTTGGCCACTCTACCCCAGAGTCTCGGTGGTTTCCGGGGACGCTCTTTCTTTCCTCTCGCTAGGAGTTTGGAGGACCGGCGAGGGGCCGCGGGGGAGGTGCGGGCGCACTTTCCTTCCGGCGCCTGTGACGCTGGGGGCGGGGCCTGGGTCCACGCCGCCTCCGTGGGCCGGGCGCTCACGTGACTGACGCGGGCCCGGAGCGGCGGCCGCATTGAGGAAGCGCGGGCCGGGCGGTGACTGCAGCCGGCAGCGAGCGGCAGGCGAGGGAGGCGGCGTCCCTCTCGGACCGCCGGGCGGAAGAGGAAGATGGCGGAGGCCTCGGCGGCCGGGACCGGCGCCGCCGTTGCCGCGCATCGGTTTTTCTGCCACTTTTGCAAGGGCGAGGTCAACCCCAAACTACCGGTGAGAGCCCCGGGCCCCTGCCCACGCCCCGAAGTCCCGGAAGGGGTTTGAAGCGCCCCCTAAACCCCTGAAATCGGTCTCCCGAATCCCGCTGCCCACTGTTCTCTGGCCGCGGCTCCTCGCTCGCTCTCCGCCCTCCCGCCCCCCGGACGCGCCACCTGCCCCGAAACCCCTCTCTTGACCTGCCCCTCCCCCCACCTTCTTCCTTAGCAGGTTCTCCCCTGACAGCTCTCCGCTCCGTTTTCTTTTAAAACATTTTTATTTATGGATTGGTTTTCTTAGAGAGGGAGAAACATCGATTTGTTGTTCCACTTACTTGTGCATTCATTGGTTGCTTCCCGTGTGTGCTGTGACCGGGGATGGAATTGGCAACCTTGGCTGTGGGCAGGATGCTCCAACCAGCTGAGCTGCCGGCCAGGGCTCCCCTGTTTTCTTTCTTCTTCACCTTGGCTCCTTCCCACGATGACCGCCCCCCCCCCCTTTTCTGCTGTTCTCACCTTCCTCTATTTCCTTCTCCACTTTTCACCCCCCCACCCCCCCATCTTCTGTGAATCAAAACCGCGGATTGGTAAGGACAGTCCCTTTTCCGTTGTCCCCGGGGGAGAGAGGGTTGGAAGGTAACTGGGGCAGGGAGGGATTTTGTTACTCGGTGGCTCGCAGGGTTCCTGTGAAAGGGAAAAGAGCCGTGGACTAATGACCCGCAGGCTGCCCGCCTCCCTGCCGCGGTGGAAGGAAATGGCTTTAGGAAGAAGGCAGGACACATTGTCTCAACTCGGTTATTTTGGCTGTGCTGCTGCCAGGGTCTGGAGCACCGTCTCTTACCGGCCCCCTCCCCCAGTCTGCCTCTCGTTAAAAGATCCAGGGCAGAATGCTGAGGGCTGCATCCGCTGACATACATCGGTTCTCACCAGTTTCTGCCAGGCTGGCTGTTGGCCCCCGGAGAGGGAGTGCTGTGCTGGCGGAGAACGCGCCTCTGCCGCAGGCGAGCGAACCCGAGGCTGGGTCGGGGCTGCTGCAGGGAGACCCACCCCGGAGAAGGCTCGTCCTTCGGAAGGAGTTAGGATAGTTCTACTTAGAAGTCTAAAGGTTCAGTCTTACGAAAGGGCGGCTGCCTAACAACTTAACTGTCAGATTCAGTCCATGAGAAAGTCTGCTGAGGTGTGCAGTCCTTCCGAATGCCTCATTTCTTAGACACCCAAATGGAGTCCTGTGAAAAAGCACCAAAGGGCGTTTTAGCCTCATCACCTAAAGCGGTGCTTTCTCAGGCTTTCGTGGCATTTTCTTTCCTTTCCATTTGCCCAAACAGTTTCATTTTAGGAAACAAAAGAATGTTAGTTTAGACGGCTGGAAGTCTTTGTAAAAGAAAGGGCTTATTAGGCCATTGCTGGCCCAAAAGCAGGCCGGGCTTGGGGCATGGAGTCTAAATCACCAGCTTGGTAGGAAAGATCACATGTCCATCATCTCGGAGTTTGCAGGCATTTTTATGCATCAAGAAAGCTGTAAACTGGGTGAAAGAGTTTTCATGAGCTGCAGGCAGGAAGGTGGGAGCCGGTGAAGTGGGGCCAGGTCTGGGGTAGGCACAGAGTCCACAGAAAGAAATGTCCCCTCCTGTGGGTTGGCGGTGGGCAGCATTTGGGAAAGCCCACGTGTAAACCAGAAGCTGAGGCTCCTGGCTTGCTGGTGCCTGGCTAGGGTAACCTGCGGAAATAGCCACCTGGAAATTAATCTGGAGGTCCAGCAGGGGATGGGAGGAATGTGAGCAGTCTTTTGTCAGCTGGTTCACAGCTATTAAGAAGCGAATTGTTCTATCTCTTTCTCTCACTCTCTGGCCTCTGTAATTTTAATGGAGAACATCTCGGAATTTTCTTGTTACTGTATGTTACTTGGTTTTGATTGCCTATCTGTGCCCGTGTGTGCTTTATGCCATATTTCCGTGCTGAGAAGAGCAAGTGCCTTGATTTTTTCCAGTGGACATCAGAGCCCCCAGACCTCTCACCACAGACAGGGTGTCTGGAATTTGTCCACTGTGTGTGTGACCAGTGACATGTGATGCCTTGTTGAACATTGCGGCCTTGATTCTTTTGGAGCCCCCCCCCACCCCCAATGTAAAGCTGTTTTTAAACTACGATTGACAAACGATGTTACATTAGTTTCAGGTGTGTAGCATAGTGCTTTGACATTTCTATACCTTACAAAGTGATCATGAACAGTCCAGTATCCATCTGTCACCATACTTAGCTCTTATGGTCTTTTAAGTCATTTGCTTATTGACCTTTAAGGGTGAGCAAACAGTCTAACTTTCCACAACTTACATCTTTTCTTTTTACCACCTGAAGTCCTCATTGTAAAGTGCTCTTGAAACGGGATAATTTGAAAGACTTTAGGTATTTTTCTAAGCCTCACTTTGATGCCCAGAGGCATCACATTATTTGTGGTGCCTGACTTGTCAATTAAGGTCTAATGCAATTAAATATGACAGAATACTTACCCATACATAGAGGTTCTTTGTTGGCTGTCCTTAGGGCATACCTAGGAATATGGGACCTGCCCTGAAGAACCTTACAGTTTTTTATGAGAGATGGATTTTAAATTGAGTTCCACAGGATAGATAAAATTCAAATTAAGGAGAATTTGTAGCATATACTGAGTAGGAAAGGGAGAAACATTTAGTAGATAGTTATGCATTTTTAGGAAAAGGTGCAGTGAAGTTAGGGGTAGAGTTTTTATTCATAGATAAGCCAGTGAGTTTCATGGCCATTTCTATATCCTTAACCCAGACTGTTACCTTGAAAATGTTGGTTGTAAGAATGATCAGGTCAAGCCTTGGCTGGTTTGGTTCAGTGGATAGAGCATCGGCCTGCAGACTGAAAGGTCCTAGGTTCGATTCCCGTCAAGGGCGTATGCCTGGGTTGGGGGCTCAGTCCCCAGTAGGGGACATGCAGGAGGCAGCTGATCAATGATTCTCTCTCATCATTGCTGTTTCTCTCTCTCTCTCCCTCTCTGAAATCAATCTGTAGTAATAATAGAGGAATATGCAAATTGTCCAGGACGCCATCACGGTAACAGTAACGACCAAACAGCAGGCTGCTTGGGGTGACAAGGCTGGCAGGGGGGTTAGTGAGGGACGACCAAACAACTGAACAGCAGGCTGCGTGGGGCGACCAGGTCGGGAGGGGGGGCAGTTGGGGGCAACCAGGCCGGTGTTGGGGGGAGTTGGGGGCGACCAGGCCGGCAGGGAGGGCAGTTGGGGGCAAACAGGCCAGCAGGGGAGGGCAGTTGGGGGCAACCAGGCCTGCAGGGGAGGGTAGTTGGGGGCAACCAGGCCTGCAGGGGAGGGCAGTTGGGGGCGACCAGGCCAGCAGGGGCAGTCCCGGATTGTGAGAGGGATCCCAGATTGGAGAGGGTGCCGGCCGGGCTGAGGGACACCCCTCCCCCCCCCCCCCCGTGCACGAATTTTGTGCACCGGGCCACTAGGTTTGATTCTGGTCAAGGGCATGTACCTTGGTTGCGGGCACATACCCAGTAGGGAGTGTGCAGGAGGCAGCTGATCAATGTTTCTCTCTCATCGATGTTTCTAACTCTCTATCCCTCTCCCTTCCTCTCTGTGAAAAATCAATAAAATATATATTTTTAAAAAAAGCACAAATACTTCCCAGAAAAATAAAAAAAGAACAGTTTAGTAAGTGGGTAGCTCTGCTACTGAAAAACCAACTCAAACACTGGTAAGTCAGTAAATATGATTTTTGTTTGTATAGGAAACATTGAAAAGTTTTTAAAAAACATTTTTATGTAAATTTGAAAAACTTACTTGTAAGTACTCATCATACGTTAAGCATGTGTTTCTTCTGCTGGACAAATGTGAGAAACCTGGATGTTTTGAGGATAGCTAGACCCAACTTAACAGGAATGAAGTTTTTCTTTGTCTTGACTTATTTTGCATCTCAAGAAGGTACTTTACTCTTGAGCAAGTTGGATCACAGGACTCATCACCATGAGTAATGCATTCTCTGAACACCTAAGGATGAGTATTGAGCTTTACATAAGCTTTCAATGAGCTATTGCTAGGAGATATATCCTCTCTGAACACCTAAGGCTGAGTATTGAGTTTACATCAGCTTTTAATGAGCTATTGCTGGGTAGTTTTCTTTCTTTCTTTTTTTTTTTTTTAAATATATTTTATTGATTTTTTTACAGAGAGGAAGAGAGAGGGATAGAGAGTTAGAAACATCGATGAGAGAGAAACATCGATCAGCTGCCTCCTGCACACCCCCCACCGGGGATGTGCCCGCAACCAAGGTACATGCCCTTGACCGGAATCGAACCTGGGACCCTTGAGTCCGCAGGCCGATGCTCTATCCACTGAGCCAAACCGGTTTCGGCATGCTGGGTAGTTTTCTTCAACTGATCAGTGGGAAGGCTGCTTTACAGGTACCTAATCTCTTGCCAACTTATTCACCACATAGCAGAATCATAATTGTGTTTAGTGGGATTGGGTTGCAGGGTTTTTAAAACTCTTGATTCTCCCTTCCCCTGTTCCTAGGATGTAGCACTTCTTGATACATTTGGAAGTATGTGAGACTATAGCAATAGCTTACCCAACTTTTGCCCTGAAAGTATCCTTAGGTTTTTATCATTTTTCTGTCAGTCCTACAATGAAAGATTAACAGGCCCAACTATATATATATATATATATATATATATATATATATATATATATATATATATATATTTGGTTCTTTTGGAGCCCTCTCCTTTACCCCCCCCCCCCTCCCATTGACGTCTTCTAGCCCGCCCCCACCCCTGCCCCAGGCCTTCACCATCCTGTAGTCTGGTTCATGGGTTAGGCGTATATGCATACCAGTTCTTTGATCTCTTCCCACCCAACCACCCTCCCCTGCCTTCACTCTGAGATTCACCAGTCTCTTCTATGCTTCTTGTTTTTTGTTTTTGTTTTTCTATACTTCTGTCTCTGGATATATTTTGTTCATTAGATTCCACATGAGTGAGATCCTGTGATACTTGTCTTTCTCTGACTGGCTTATTTCGCTTAGCATAACACTCTCCAGGTCCCTCGATGCTGTCTCAAAGGGAAAGAGATCCTTCTTTTTTATTGCTGCACAGTATTCAATGGTAGGAATGTACCACAGCTGTTTTATCCACTCATCAACTGATGGGCACTTGAGGCCCAAATAACTTTAGTGTCTGTATTAGAAGAAATAGTTTTGGCTATAATTTCTGAGAGAGGTTGAAATATGCCTGAAGCTATATAGATTAAGCCACATTTGGTTGAGTTAATTTGGTGAATTAATACTCCTTACTCCTAATCCTGATTATTCATTTTAGCTTTATGTGTCTTTGGTTTGGATCTTCTCAGATAAACTTTTCATTTAGAAAGAAGACATAAAATATGGGGAAACCATGAAGGGAATTTTAAAATGAAAATGACATTCAATGGTACTGTTATCTGTTAGATTTCAAAAAAAGTCCCCATTCTACAAGTGAGTATTGGTTTAGAAATTTCTTCCTCTATTTAAGAATGTTATTTATAGTGAAAATGATTTTAGTAAAATTTAGTGAGTACTAAATTTGGATTTTGAAATCAGAGGTTTTGATTATATGGTCTGAAACCCCAGGGTTTACTTTATTTTATTTTATTTTTTTTTTCATGTGTTTTCTCTTTTTTTTTTTTTTTTAATTTCTTTATTGATTAAGGTGTCACATATTTGTCCTCATCCCCCCATTCCCATCCCACACCCCTCCCCATGGATGCCCCAACCCCCTGTTGAACTTAACCATTGGTTAGGCTCATATGCATGCACACAAGACCTTTGGTTGATCTCTCCCCCCTCCCCCCACCCTCCCCTATCCTCCCTCTGAGGCCCGATAGTCCGATCTCCTTGTTTCTGGTTCTGTTCTTGTTCATCAGTCTATGTTGTTCATCATTTCCCCTAGATGAGCGAAATCATGTGTCACTAGAGATATACTTATAAGAATTGAATGTGCGACGAGCAATAATAGTTATGCTGACAGGCAAATGAATCAGTCTGTAGTGAGTTTCTTTCTGGACCAACAGTTCTTTTGAGACCCAATATCAATGTCCACCAGTTCCTTATGAGTACATGTCGGCACTGACCCCTCAGCTCTGGATGGTGGACAAATGGTGGTAATGCAGGTCCGACTCCCTCTGGTTTGGTCTCGGTCGGACCCAGGGGCACGGCTTCACCCGGATCCAGGGGCCCACGGCCTCACCCGGACCCGGGACCCAGCCTCACCCGGATCCAGGGGCACACGGCCTCGCCCAGACCCAGGATTCAGCTTCACCCGGACCCAGGGGCGCGTGGCCTCTCCCGGGCCCGAGATCCAGCCCCACCCGGATCCAGGGGCACACGGCCTCGCCCGGACCCGGGATCTAGCTTCCCCCGGACTCCAGGGTTTACTTTATATATGATTGAGTAAGTGTATATTTTTGGGTCATCAGGTGATAAAAGAAATTAAGTAACTTAAAATTATTTTCAAAACACCAGAAGCTTCTACCTCACCTGATTATCCTAACGTCAAAATGGATGGAATTACTATGCTACATTGAGGGCTGACTGGGCAGTACCACAAAGGGCTTTGTCACAGAATGTAAAGGCGTCATTCCATCCATCTCTGTTCTCCTCTTCTCCCCTCTAAAATCAAGGCTGGGGAGTATTACTTTGTGAGACTGAATCTGGTAGTCATCATTAAACCGATGAGATAAATCATATGCAGAGTAAACTATTTTTGGTGTTGATGAGGATGGTTCTTACATGTTTTATGAAGATCAGAGTATTCAAATTCAGGTAAGAGACCAGCCCAATTAAGAACTGCCAGTGGCTCTCGCTGGTTTGGCTCAGTGGATAGAGCGTTGGCTTGTGGACTGAAGGGTCCCTGGTTCGATTCCTGTCAAGGGCACAAGCCCAGGTTGTGGGCTCGACCCTCAGTAAGGGGTGTGCAGGAGGCAGCCAACCAATCCATTCTCTCTCATCATTGATGTTTTTATTTCTTTCTCCCTCTCCCTTCCTCTCGGAAATCAAGAAAATAATAATAATAATTAAAAAAAAAAAAAAGAACTGCCAGTGTATTGCTCACCTCTGAGGCTCTGTCTGAAGGAACTAGCAGGCTGTCTCCCCTCTCCCATCTCCTCTATATCACTTTCTTTGATCTAATAAAATGTCAGCCTTATCAATGAGTAATGTTTTCTAGTTTGGCTTTTTATCAGATGCTCCACAAGTCATTATTGTGCTATACTTGTCATGGCTCTAATACAGGAAAACTTTTCTAATCTATAATGAGTAGTTGAAAAGTAGATTTCTTAAAGACTTTGTGACTCTTAAAACTCTAAGCCCACTGACCTCGCTTTTTAAGTTGCATGATTCTTAGGAAGATCCCAGAGCTGTGTCTAGGTCAACTTAGTATGTTGAACTGGGGGAAGGAACTTAGTACGGTAATTTGAGCTGCGTTTGAGAGGTTTTAATTATTAGATTATCTTAAAGTCTGCTATTGGTGACTTTAAGCTGAAAAGTCTACTTGGTTATCTATCATCAATCTGGTTCTATATAGCAGTTGCTTATTAAATACTAGTGGCCCAGTGCACGGATTCGTGCACATTGAAAGGAAATTAATTAGAATTCCTGGGTGGCACTGTGACTTGAAGGGCGTGAGGGGCGGGGGAAGAGAGGGAAGAAAGAAAACTCACACTCGGGTCTTCCAGCTCGCAGCACTGGCTCCCGTATGGGGACGAATGCAGGCGGTCCCGGGTGGTGGCCCGTATGGGGGGGGAGGGCAGGACTGGGTGAGATGGCCAGACATGCCATGGAGCCAACCTCCTGTAGTCCCTCCCTGGCCAGCCAGCTGCACCTGGGGCGCCGTGGCTCGAAGGGCGTCTGTGGAGTGAGCAGGGTCCCTCCAGCAGGTCCCTCGGTCTGGCCTGCGGAGGTCTGACCTGCGGAGATCGGGCTGAAACTGGCTGTCTGACATCCCCCGAGGGGTCCAGGAGTGCGAGGGCACTCTGCAAAGTTGCTGTCCTACAGGGTGTGGAACGCAAATGCAAGTGTGCAGTAAACCAGATTCGGGTCGGCAGTGTCCCAGGAACAACATAACGCACTGCCGAAGGTGGCCCTACGAGGAATCGGGCTCCCTCCTCTCTGGTTCCAGGGTGCGTCACCCGAAAACCGCCGCTGCCAAGTCACTGCAGTTCGGCAGCTCCTGCGTTGAGCATCTGCCCCCTGGTGGTCAGTGCACGTCATACCTCCTGGCTGGTCGGACAGTCAGATAGTCACTTAGCCTTTTATATATATAGATAGATTTTTTTTGTAGTGGTGTTAGTGTTGTGAGTTCTAAAAGACTTCAGTGGTACAAAATGTATGTATTGCCACATGAAGTTTGAACATACAGTGTCAGTAAATATATTCCCCCCCAAGGATCTAGAAATAAGATATATGTATTCTTATGGGTAGAAGGCTAGTTCTAGTCTTAATTCTACAGATAGACATGTATATACAGACAGTCCTCGGGTTACGTCGGACTCGACGTTCGTCGTTTTGTGGTTACATTGCCATCTCCCATTTATTTATAAAAAAAAGTTCCGTCATTTTGACATATGTACATATGTGATTTATGTTTTTTATTATTTATTTACCACAAGTAAAGGTCAGGAATTGTTATCTTCCTTTTAATTTTTTTTTTTACTGTTTCACTTCATTACTGCTGTTTATGTGCTCCATATGAGTGATGTAGGTGCTTATGTAGGTGGGTTCCAACTTACGGCGAAAATCGCGTTACGTCGCACCATAGGAACGGGTCTCCAACGTAACCCGAGGACCTACTATAATGGGAAAATCTGTGGGATTTTTCCAGTATGGGGAAGAATAAAATCTTAAAATTAAACTCACTGCAGATGAAATTTCTTATATTTAGGGGGGATGTATTGACAGCTAACACTTTCTTTATGTTTAGTTCATGGAGGAATTGTTTAGAATAGGGGTTAGTGGCTGCTATTCCATTTATAGCAGTAACTGTTGGGGTCACTTTATCTCCTTGTGGTTACTGAGACCAGAGGATTTGGATCACTCCTCTCAACTTACACATTGTAGGGTAACTTCTGAAAGAAAAGTACCCAACTTTTTGTTATTTGGGAATTAACTGAGGTGGTAACATGAATGTACTAGTAACTTATTAAGGCAGCTGGACATTCTAGTTTGAAATTAAAGCAAAAAGCAGACAACAAGTCTAACTTTTAGGTTTTTTTATAGCTCATTTTAGCATTAATCAAGTGTTTCTCTTATACCTCTTAGATGTTTCATGAACTCAGGAGATTTTGTGGTTAAACTTTTAGTTTCTTTGAACTGTTGGTAGAGAGGGTGAGGTTATTAATCTTCTAATACTAATTCTTCATGTGACTGGTGCCAAGTCATGTGACTCAGTTTATCCTGGTATATCCCACTGTAAAATGATACTGAGGTGGCCTTTTTGGAAGCTTGAATGGAGAGCGTTAAGAGAAATGGGCTTGATTGAAAGGTAGTGTAGGAATGAGTAATCCTTAATTGTACAGAAATAGGGCCTTTACCATAGTAGAAACACTTGAGGTAGTTCTTACAGTTTCACATACAGAATTGTAGGTTAGATTCTGAAAGATTTAAAAAATCTTTTAAAATTCAGTTGTTAGCAGTTCACAGTTCCTTAGATGTATCCAGAGGAATGTTGTCAAATAGTAGTTAGTTGGCTCTGGTGATTTTTAAACTAGGCACACTTGTTTTATATGTTAGATTGTCCAGCGCATTTCCCAAAATAGGCAGGCAGTTTTGTTTTTCTTGCAAATCTGTCAACATAGGTAATCTCTCTCCTTGATAATTTCAACAAGTGTCCCAGGGAAGTTCTTTACCTCCTTGTCGCTCTCTTTGATGTGCAGATTTGAATAGATATTAAACCTAGAGAACCATCTTCCAGTAATACTTTTCCCCATGCTTAGAATTTACTTTCTCAAAAGAAAGAAAAATAATCCCATAGTTACGTGCCCTTTTCTGCTTTTTTTCTGGGTTAACTGAGACCTGCAGGTATCCTACAGTGATGTTGATCTTCTAGCCTGGTGGTTCTCAAACCTGTCAGATCCAGTGCACTCTTTTTATAATAAGTACTTTGAAATAATCCCTTTAATGAAAGGAAATTCATTTATCTTAATATATAAAATATATAATATGTAAAAATATATAAATATATTTATACTTATTTTTATATTTATATAACTACTCATAATAGATTAGAAAAAATAAATATAATATATAAAAAATTATCTAGCTGTAAGATAAAGAATAAATGAAAAGAAGATAATTTATAACAAAATAACATACATTTTAATCTGTAAATACTCAGATGTCCATAGAGAGAAGATAGCTATATTGTATTGGCACCAAGCGTAGACATAACAGCTTTCTAAGTAGACTGCTATTAAGGGTATTTGCAACTTAAATATTGTGAGAGGCAAACCACCAGAATGGTGAATAATTTTTGGTAAAGGTACAAATAAAGTATTATTTTCTCTCACTTTATTCAGTAGTTTTTTTCTGGACATTTAGTTTAGTGCATATTAAAATTATGCAGAAGAGCCCTAGCCGGCTTGGCTCAGTGGATAGAGCGTCAGCCTGCGGACTGAAGGGTCCCAGGTTCGATTCCGGCTAAGGGCACATGCCTGGGCTGCAGGCTTGATCCCCAGTGGGGGGTGTGCAGGAGGTGATTCTCTCTCATCATTGATGTTTCTGTCTCTCTTTCCTTCTCCCTTCCTCTCTAAAATCAATAAAGAAATATATTAAAAAAAATAAAATTATGCCGAAACCGGTTTGGCTCAGTGGATAGAGCGTTGGTCTGCAGACTGAAGGGTCCCAGGTTCGATTCTGGTCAAGGGCATGTACCTTGGTTGCGGGCACATCCCTGGAGGGGGGTGTGCAGGAGACGGCTGGTCGATGTTTCTCTCTCATCGAAGTTTCTAGCTCTCTATCCCTCTCCCTTCCTCTCTGTAAAAAATCAATAAAATATATTTAAAAAATTATGCAGAACACATGGTGTTTATATGTAGAATGGAGTTAGGTCCTAGGCTTTGATAATTATAAACATACTAGAGGCCCGGTGCACAAAATTTGTGCACAGATAGGGTCCCTAGGCCTGGCTGGGAATCAGGGCCAATGGGGGCCTTCTGGCTGTTGGCTGGGGCCTCCCTTCGTTCTGCACCGTCCCCTGGTGGTTAGCGCACATCATAGCGAGCGATCGAACCCCTCGTCTCCCGGTCGAACTCCCGAGGGGACACTTTTCATGTTAGCCTTTTATATATATAGATTTTTATCTACTTAACTGCCCAAGTGAAATTTAAGAATAGAGACATTTTTAAAAAAAAATAAATCTTTATTCTTCAGATTATTACACTTGTTCCTCTTTTTTCCCTCCATAGCTCCCCTCCACCCTGTTCTCACCCCACCCTCTGCCTTTACCCCCCGCCCCACTGTCCTCATCCATAGGTGTACAATTTTTGTCCAGTCTCTTCCCGCATCTCCCTCACCCTTTCCCCCCTGAGAATTGTCAGTCCACTCCCTTTCTATGCCCCTGATGCTGTTATATTCACCAGTTTATTCTGCTCATCAGATTTTTTATTCACTTGATTTTTAGATTCACTTGTTGATAGATATGTATTTGTTGTTCATTATTTTTATCTTTACCTTTTTCTTCTTCTTCCTCTTCTTAAAGAATACCCTTCAGCATTCCACATAATACTGGTTTGGCGGTGATGGACTCCTTTAGCTTTTTTTTTTTAAATCTGTGAAGCTCTTTATCTGACCTTCAATTCTGAATGATAGCTTTGCAGGGTAGAGTAATCTTGGTTGTAGGTTCTTGCTATTCATCACTTTGAATATTTCTTGCCACTCCCGTCTGGCCTGCATAGTTTCTGTTGAGAAATCAGCTGACAGTCATATGGGTGCTCCCTTGTAGGTAACTAACTGTTTTTCTCTTGCTGCTTTTAATATTCTCTCTTTGTCTTTTGCTCTTGGCATTTTAATTATGATGTGTCTTGGTGTGGTCCTCTTTGGATTCCTTTTGTTTGGGGTTCTCTGCGCTTCCTGGACTTGTAAGTCTATTTCTTTCACCAGGTGGGGGAAGTTTTCTGTCATTATTTCTTCAAATAGGTTTTCAGTATCTTGCTCTCTCTCTTCTTATGGCACCCCAATAATTCGGATGTTGGTATGCTTGAAGTTGTCTCAGAGGCTCCTTACACTATCTTCATATTTTTGGATTCTTTTTTCTTTTTGCTTTTCCAGTTGGGTGTTTTTTGCTTTTTTGTATTTCAAATCTTTGACTTGATTCTTGCGATCCTCTAGTCTGCTGTTGGATCTCTGTATATTATTTTTTATTTCAGTCAGTGTATGCTTAATTTCTAGTTGGTCCTTTTTCATATCCTTGAGGAACTCACTAAATTTATCGGCGGTTTCTAGAAAATTCTTGAAAAACCTTATAACCGTGGTTTTGAACTCTATATCCAGTAGTTTGCTTTCCTCCACTTCTGTCATTTGTGACCTGTTTCTTTTTCTCTGCATTTTGGCTGCTTCCCTGTGTTGATAGAGTGGCTTTATGTGCTAGGTGTCCTATAGGTCCCAGTGGCTCAGCCTCCCCAATTACCTGAGGTGGACACTCTTGGTGCACCCCTTTGTGGGCTGTGTGCACAGTCTTGTTGTAGTTAAGCCTTGATTGTTGTTGGTATCACTGGGAGGAATTGACCTGCAGGCCAGTTGGCTGTGAGGATCAGTTGTGTCTATGATGGGAGAACTTGTGTGCTGGAAAAACCCTTATGGGGCAGGACTTGCTTCAGTGGGGCTTTAGTGCTCACTGAGTCTGCCCCCTGAGTGTGTCCCTTATGGATCTGAGGAGTTGTAATCTGGATGGTCCCACTCTGACCACTGGGTACACTGGCTCTTGGATCTCCAAGGAGGTGCAAATTTAGCTCTGACTGAGGCTACCCAGCAGGAGCTACAGAGAGATCTGCAGATTCCTCTTCTTTGTTTGGGGTTTGGAGGTGCCCAGATGAGGCCCAGCTATGAAGCAATGCAAGCTGCTGTGGAGCCTTGGGCCTTCTTTTGGAAGTTCTGGGTCTCTCTGACTCAGCTGCAGTTTGTTAGGTAATTTTAGATTGCAAAGGGCCAGGCCATTCATATGCAAAAGTCTCTGCGCACAGCTGGGGTGGGGTTGTAAATTGGGTGGGGCGGGGTCTCATGGAACCAACAGGGTGGAGCAAACAGTAATGGCTGACCTTCAGCCCTGCCTTAAGAGGCCTCTGGGTCTCAGTGTCCCTTGGTAATCGCTGCAAGCACCTCTGAGAAAAAGCCGCCCTCGTGTTCTGGCCCAATGCCAGACAGTCCAGTTTCCCCCTGTATGAGTCTGGGTCCCCAGAGTCTCGCCCGGAACTGGAGTTCAGAGCAGTCGGGAGCTTGTGTCTCCCTCCTGATTGAGAAAGACAACCGTGTCCTCTCCGCGCCCGTGCCTCCATACCTCCGCACTTTACTTCCGCACCTCCTCTGAGTCTCAGTGTGCTTTTCTCTTCCCTTCTAGTTGTAGAATTTCCACTCAGCCAGCCTTCCTGTGGTTCTGGATGATGTCCGTTTTTTCTTTTAGTTGTAGTTTTGAAGTGGTTGTGCAAGGCAGCGAGTTCAGGTGTTTACCTATGCCGCCATCTTGGTTTCTCCCCTGGAGACATTTCTTTGTGTTGGAATTTTTTATGCTTTCCTGCCTTTGCACATTAAATGTCAGTAGCATTTCTTTATAGCTATGACAACCAAAACAATTCAATAGATGTTCAGAATGTTCTCGAGATAATTGTATTGTCTTCATTGAGAATGCCTTCTAGTCTTCTGGAAAACATTTCCCATTGGTTGCTCTTCTTCTCTCTCATTATTTAGTAGTTTAGCATAGTACTTTTCACATGCTGCAAGATTCAGTCCTTTTCCTTTAAACTTGGTTTACTTTTCCTGTAGACCATTTTTTTCTATATGCATTTAAATTTCTCATGTCCTCACTACCCTTACTGCTACTTTGTTTTCCATGAGTGTTTAGAACAGTGCCTGGTACATAATATTCATTCAGTAAGTATTTGTTCAATGAAGAAATTATACTTGTAGGCTTTTTCTTCTTGCCTCTTTCTGCTTTTGTAAATGTTGAAAATCATGGGGGTAATAGTGTTCATAAAACAAAAAATAAAAGGTTGGCTCACAGCAATGGACTGCAGAGTTGGAGCCTCTTGTTTTTTTGATTCTTACCCGAGGATATTTTTTCCATAGATTTTTAGAGGGAATGGAAGGCAGGGAGGGATGGAGGAAGTGGGGCAGGGAGAGAGAGAGGAGAGAGAGAGAAACACATTGATGTGAGAGATATACTTGATTGGTTGCCTCCGGCACCTGCACTGATGGGCCCAGGAGTGAACCCGCAACCCTGGCACATGTCCTTGACCGGAATTGAGCCACGACCTTTCAGTGCTTGGCCCCGACACTCTGACCTGAGCCACTTCGGTCAGGGCTGAATCTTCTGTAATTTAGGTGATAGTCTGAAGTACTTTTATCCTCAGACACATTTATTAAGCTGATGGTTCCCTGATTGTAATTTATAGTGCCAGTAATTAGGTTCTGATCTTATATATTCACTGTTGAATGTTTAGAGGAATTAATGTTTTTTAGTTAAAGACAAGTTAGGTTGAGGAATGGAAATTTTATACCTTGAACTTGTTGGTTTGAAAAATTACATTTTGATTGCCTGTGTAGTACGAAACTATAATGCTATATTTTACTTTTTGTTTAATAACATGTAAAAGGAAAATTCAGCAAGTTAGCTTTCATTGCTTGTTTTTAAAGAAAAAAATTTATTTTTATTGATTTCAGAGAAGAAGGGAGAAGGGGGAGAGACAGAAACATCAATGATGAGAGAACCATCAGTTGGCTGCCTCCTGCATGCCCCCCACTGGGGATCGAGCTTGAACTGGTCAGGCCATGTGTCCTGACCAGAATTGAACTGTGACCTCCGGTTCATAGGTGTCAGACGCTCCACCACTGAGTCAAACTGGCCGGGCCGTTGCTAGTCTTAATTTGCATTTTTTAGATTACTTAACTCTGTTAAGTAATATTAATTGAAAGTAATATTAATAAGTGAGAATTATGACAGTGTTTAATTCCTTAAATTTTTCAGTGTAGTTTTATTCATCACTAAAATTATTGGTTTATTATTCTGTGCCAAGTATATGTGCTGATTCAGTGAGGGAGACTTGTTTTAATATTACAGTAGCATCCTGTTGTAATATATAATACTAGATGAGCAGATTCAGAGTTCCCAAGGTTTTAAATTAGGTTAGCAGTGTACCATAGGTCTGGTTCATCTACAAAGGATCCAGAGGTATGTCTATTTTTATTCCTGAGTGTAATTGAGTCTGGATGTTTTCTTTGAGCACACACACAAACAGTCTGTTTAGGAAGTATAGCACTTTGAAATCTCTACGTTTGATAATAACCTTTTAGTAATAGGCACTAGATCATGCAATAATATCAGTAATCTCTTTGCATTCTTTCAGTAACTATTGGTACCTACTATATTCCAGGAGCTGTGCTAGTACTTTTTTTGTGTTCAGGAGGAAGTAATGATATTCATAAAATGTTGGGGGAAATGAGTAGTGGAATTAGTATTTAAGTATTTTCTGTTCCTTTTGACTTTGTGTTTAAACATTAAAATAATATAGCTATCTCAAGATTAGAGCAAATGCCTTTTTGCCCATTTTAGGTTTGAGCTATGTTTAAAATGTTAGGAAAGGGCTTTCAGAATAAACAATCTGGCTGCCAGCTGTGGAACTAATCATGAGCCCTTATTTTGCAACTGTTACCAGCCCTTTCTTTCAATAGGTGCTTTTATTGATTTTATTAATTATATGTAAACATTATAGCACTGTAGGGGAAAAAGTTTTAATCTTTAAACAAATTATTGAATCTTACAGGGGCCTTAGTTTTCCTTTCTGTAAAATTAGTTTTATTTATTACTTATCTGTGGTTTAGTGATTTGAGCTTTTGGTTATTTTTGGATTTTGTGTAAGGGAATTTTGTTCTGTAGTTCACTGAATTATCCTTATTGGGACTTAAATTTTATTTCTGAAATGAACCTCCTTTATGAGTTACAAACTATATTATCTTTTTTTACTATAATAAACAATTTTAACCTTTTGTACTCGGATGTCGAGTGTGACTCGACACGGTTAGCATTAGAATAAAGGAATCGAGAAAAAAGCAAGCGAGTGCAAAGGGTTAAGACTATTAGGATTGAGGACATCATAATGCAAAGTCATAGGTTTTTTAAAAATATTTTTTTATTGATTTCAGAGAGGAAGGAAGAGGGAGAGAGAGATAGAAATATCAGTGATGAGAGAGAATCATTGATCGGCTGCCCTCCTGCACACCCCCAACTGGGGATCGAGCCCGCAACCCCAGCATGTGCCCTTGACTGGAATCGAACCTGGGACCCTTCAGTCCACAAGCCATTGCTCTATCCACTGAGCCAGACCGGGTAGGGCATACATTCTTAATTCTGGTAATGTTGATTAAATTAAAATGTCATTTTTTAGAAGACTTGGGATTCATTGACAGGTAAATTTGGTCTGGGATAATTTCCTTATTAGGACTATTTTATAAATATCTCTGTTTCTTTTATTCTTTTTAAAAAAATATATTTTATTGATTTTTTACAGAGAGGAAGAGAGAGGGATAGAGAGTTAGAAACATCGGATGAGAGAGAAACATCGATCAGCTGCCTCCTGCAGACCCCCTACTGGGGATGTGCCCGCAACCAAGGTACATGCCCTTGACCAGAATCGAACCCGGGACCCTTCAGTCCGCAGGCCGACGCTCTATCCACTGAGCCAAACCCGTTAGGGCCATCACAGTTGAACTCTTGTTGGGGAACAGATCCCTCGGCCACTACGTGTTCTCGAAGTTCTGTCACAAAATTATCAGCAGCTACTTTGTTAAAATTGGCAGCCTCCCCATGCCTCATTACACTACAAATGCCACTTCTTTTCTTAAATTTATGGGACCATGCACTACTAGCCTTAAACGAATCACTTCAGCGCTCATTTCAGGGGTGTCTTTCAGGAGGTCAGACGCAGCATCTTTTTTCTATATTAGCATTGCCTCCAAAATGTAATCACCTGCTAACTACTTTTCATTGATCCAAATCAACAATTTTCTACCTCTTTAATTGCTTGTGATCATTGTTTCGTGAGCACTTTCACATCCTTAGCAACATCAGCACTCTGGATGTTGCTAATCATCGATTTTGTCATGCCATACTTGGTCATACACATGAACAACTTTACATATCATACTTTACAATTATTTCTTTTCTAAGCTCTATCATTGTTCTCACAACTTTCATTTTGTTGCTATCACTTACCTTCTTAGAACCCCATGGTGACTTACTGCAAGTATTTAATAATAATAAGTAGGAACAAAAGCAAAAAAACACAAAAATATTCACAGCACAATTTATTGAGATGTTAACAACATGAGGTTTAGCAGTAAGTTGACTCATACTTGTGCATTCTCTCTTTTGTTTGTTGCCTGAAAAATTCGTGACTGATCATACAGGTATGAAAGGGTTGTCGAGTGAGAACCAAAGTTTTGTTCGACAACCGAGACATTTTTTTCTGTGAACTTGGTCAAGAACCGAATTGTTTGAGATGGTAGATGTTCAAAAAACTGAGGTTTGACTGTATTTGCTGAATGAATGAGTGTTGTCAGTGTATGTAAGAAGATTCTATCAGCCTAAGCTGAAGGTAAGAAGATGAATTTCAGAGTGTTAAAGAACTTTCACAGCTGGAAGTTTTTCTTAAAGGTTTTATTAAGCCAATGCCAAAAGAGAATACCGGCCTGGGGTACAAAGTCTAAACCACCAGCACAAGGGAAGGTAGAAAGCACTACCATGCCTTCCACAGAAATAAGAAGCAGAGGCCTCGGGGGTTCTGTGGTACCTACCTATTCCCTCTTGGATCATCTCAGAAATAGCCCCCTGGGAGTTAATAGGGAGTTCCCACAGGTATGAACAGTGTTTTGTTAGCTGGTTATTGGCTATTAACAGGAGGATGACTGTTCTGTTCCTCTGTCTCACTGTCCAGCTGCTTTAATTTAATTTAGAACATTTCAGAATTTCTTGTCAAGAGCTAAAGGCAAACATTTTTTTGGATCATTTACTGCTTTACATCTATGCCACTGGATTGTTCCCCTTGCTGTCTTTACTGTGAGCAAACACAACACTGACTTGATCTTTTCTGGCTGTATTGTGTTGTATGAAGTTAACTTTTTCTCTGATAATTCTTGTAGTTTAGTTCTTTTTTTTTCCTTCTTAGAAAATTTGGCTTCTTGTCCATCTGATCAAGCTTATATCAAGTAACTCTTTGTCCCATGACCTCATTTTCTGCCTTGCTACACAATGAGCTAAAGAAGGTTGGTTGATTATATACACCCCTATTTAGACTCCCTGATAATGTCAGTGTTCAGTCATGGCTTGGAATGAAGGAACGAAATGATGAAGGTTGTGAATGTTACTATTCTTAGGGAGTGAGACCATAAATACCAAAGCAGTTATGGCCTGGAAATGAATCATAGCTCTTCAAAGCCTATTTAAATTGTATAGGTGTCTTTGTATATTAAAACGGTGGCCTTACGTTTTGTTTATTTGTAAACTGGTTTTCTCCCTGATTAATAGCCTGGGGCAGAGGTTGGCAAACTCATTAGTCAACAGAGCCAAATATCAACAGTACAATGATTGAAATTTCTTTTGAAAGCCAATTTTTGTAAACTTAAACTTCTTCTAATGCCACTTCTTCAAAATAGACTCGCCCAGGCCATGGTATTTTGTGGAAGAGCCACACTCAAGGGGCCAAAGAGCCGCATGTGGCTCATGAGCCGCAGTTTGCCGACCACGGGCCTGAGGGGACAATTGGTCATGATTTTTGAGTTTATTTTATTTATTTTTTTAAATATATTTTTATTGATTTCAGAGAGGAAGGGAGAGGGATAGAGAGATAGAAACATCAGTGATGAGAGAGAATCATTGATTGGCTGCCTCCTGCATGGCCCCTACTGGGGGATCGAGCCTGCAACCCCAGCTTGTGCCCTTGGCCGGAATCGAACCTGGGACCCTTTAGTCCACAGGCGACGCTCTATCCACGGAGCCAAACCAGCTAGGGCAAAATTTTTTGAGTTTAGATAACTAATTTCAAAATGCTTAAACAGGAAACTTGCCCTTTTATTTTTAAATATATTTTTATTGATTTCAGAGAGGAAGGGAGAGGGAGAGAGAGATAGAAACATCAATGATAAGAGAGAATCATTGATCGGCTGCCTTGAGCCCACAACCTGGGCATGTGCCCTGACTGGGAATTGAACTATGATCTCCTGGTTCATAGGTCTATACTCAACTACTGAGCCATGCCGGTCGGGCTGTCCTTTTATTTTTTTCTTCTATTTAAAAAAATATTTTTATTTACTTCAGAGAGAAAGAGAGAGGGGGAGAGAGAGAGAGAGAAACATCAATGATGAGAGAGAATCATTGATCAGCTGCCTCCTGCACACCCCTTACTGGGGATTGAGCCCACAACCCAGGCATGTGCCCTGACCAGGAATCAAATCGTTAACTTCTTGGTTCATAGGTTGCTGCTCAACCACGGAACCACACAGGTTGGGTGCTTTTTATTCTTTATTACATTCTAAATTTTGATTTACAGTTTTGGATTAATGCATTTTTATATATTTTTTTGTACTTTTTTATTCCCATCTCTTACCCCTTCCCTTTGGTAACATTAACTTGTTCTCTACATGGGGTCTGTTCTGTTTATTCATTTGTTTTGGTATGTTTTTAGTGAGATCTTATGATACCTGTCTTTGTCTGACTTATTTCACTTAGCACAATACTCTTTAGGTCCACCCATGTTATTTTGAATGGCAAGATTTCATTTTTAATTGCTGAATAAAATTCCAGCAGAGAGAGAGAGTATTGAGGGGGCTAAAAAATACATTACTTTTTTTTTGCCTCCACCTTCTAAGTTCTTCTAGTCTGGGCTAATAATCAAATTCAAAAAAAAAATCAAATTCATACAGATTAACAGGAGACAATCAAGTTTTAATACATGTGCATGGGGAATTCTCACATGCATGAAACTTCAAAAGACAAGAGAGGCAACATTGGCTTTATAAGACATTTTGGACAAAGGAGGAAAGGGCAGTCAGTGGTCTTAGATTTCAGAAGTGAGAGTGGACCATTTATAGGTAGTTGAGGAAGAATGGAACATACATGTCAAAAAAATTCTTGCTAGGCGACTCAGACACTGGGACACGGGTGTCTAGCCATCAGGCCCCTGTCTGAGTCCTTCTATTTACCATACTTAATTCAAATTAGGCCAAGGTGATATCCTAGTATTTCCTTCCTGAAGCAGGTTTCTCTCTCTGAATCTTTGGGGGGAGGGTTAAAGGTTCTTTTTGAGTCTTGTTTCTTAATAAACACCTTAAATAAATATCCCAAAAAGCAGCTTTAGAGTGGCAAAACTGTGGTTCCCTCACACACACACACACTCACACAACACACACCTCTTTATCCATTCATCTATTGATGTGTTACAGGCAACTCAACAGACATCAAGAAAGGTGTTATGGACAGCCCCCTGAATCAGAGGGAGAGGGCTGTCTTCTCCTTGGTTCGTAAGGAATGAATTCAAACGAGTGACAGCAGTGTTCTAATAAAGCCAATTTATTAAAGAAGCTAGGCAAGCAAATTACCAAAATATATCTGGCCTGTATGGTGTGGACGGGCTCTCTCAGTTAACCTGAGGAACAAGTGTGGTGGGGGCTCAAGGTGTTATCACCCTCCTATCTATAGGTTTTAAATTGCTCTGCCCAGCCTAGCAGGTGTGGCTCAGTGATTGAGCACCAACCCAGAAACCAAGAGGTCACCGGTTCGATTCCTGGTCAGAGAACATGCCCTTGTTGCGAGCTCCATCCCCAGGAGGGGGCCTGTAGGAGGCAGCCGATCCCCGAAGTTTCTCATCAATGTTTCTATCCACTCTCCTTTTCTCTCTCTAAAAAATCAATTAAAAACAACATTAAAAAATTCCTCTGCTGAATATCTTGGTACAGATGAACTCTTAAAGTTTCTCTTTTTACTTTGCTATGGCTTTCCTAGAATTTATGAGAAGTACCTGGCAATTTTATCTTGCCAAGCCCTGAGACTGCTGGCTTCTCTGTTTAAACAATGAGCCGAAAACTCCCTTTTCCTCCTCCCTCCCCCCTCCCCAAGATGGCTGACTTCTCTGTTAGTGGGACTGGTTTCCCTTCTTTCCTTCTCCCTCCCCCCTCCTGCCTTAGCAGTTCCAGGGTGATTTACGCTGTGTATACTGTGGTTGGGGAGAAGAGGCATTAAGACGGCCCTTCTCTCCCCCTTCACTTTTCCCTCCTTCCCTGCATTCTTTGGTTAGTGAAGAGAGCAATTTGTTCTCAAGATAAAGTTTTGCAGCAAGCTGGCTGCATGTTTGGCCTTGTTTAATTTTTTTTATCTTAGATTCCTTATTTCTCCTGCCCTGGAATTTTCCTAGCTTCTCACTATCCTGTAAGAGATGGACACTTAGGTTGCTTCCATATCTTGGCTATTACTAGTGATGGTACAGTGAACAGAGGGGTGCATTTTTCTTTTCAAATTAGTGTTTTTGTTTTTTCAAATACCCAGAGATGGAATTGCTGGGTCATATAGCAGCTCAATTTTTACGTGTTTACTTGGCTGCACTAATTTGCAATTGCATTGACAGTGTAGGCCAAGCATGTCATACTCAAAGGCTAACACGGGCCAAATAAACAAGGTTTATGTGAGCCACAAAAAAACAAAAGCTTCAATTTTCATAGAAATGTAGGTTTATTTCAATAGACATGCTGAATACAAAGGGCTGAAATAAATGAGTCATCATTAATGTAAAATAATAGAACATTTTGATAAAAATTAACATTTTTTCTTGAACATGAACTTACCAGACATGGAATAACTGCACAAATTAATAAGTGTAACGCAAATAAACCTATTTTTCTTGTTTTCCGAAAGCAAAATATTTCCTGTTGTGCACACCAAACAAGTCAGGCAATTGGCTGCTATAATATTCGCTGCTAGTATTAGTGGAGAGAAATGGTGCGCCTGTGTGTGAGGCGTGTAAGGGAAATGAATGCAACACGATTATTGTAACCAGTCATTAGCAAATGTTGTAGTTCGTTATTAATAACTAGAGGCCCGGTGCACAACATTCGTGCACTGGAGGTGGGGGCCTGCACCCTCTCACAGTCCGGGACCCCTCGGGGGATGTCCGCCTGCCGGCTTAGGCCATTTCTCCACGGGAAGCGGGCCTAAGCTGGCAGGTGGACATCCCCCGAGGGGTCCTTAGCGCTGGCATGGAGGCGGGAGAGGCCCCCGCCACTGCCGCTGCACTCGCCAGTTGTGAGCCTGGCTTCTGGCTGAGCAGCACTCCCCTTGTGGGAGCGCACTGACCACCAGGGGGCAGCTCCTGCATTGAGCAGCTGCCCCCTGGTGGTCAGTGCACATCATAGCGACTGGTCGTTTCACCATTCGGTCAATTTGCATATTAGGGTTTTATTATATAGGATTATGTATAACAGGATATTGTAAAAATTAAGTTACAAAATTTTTATTAAAATGTTTCTTACATACCGTTATATTGGCTGGGCTGCAAAAATATTTGTTGTGGGCCGCGAGTTTGACATGCTTGGTGTAGGCAGTGTATAAGGGTTCCCCTTTCTCTACATCCTTGCCAGCATTTGTTATTTGTTGATTTGTTGATGATAGCCATTCTGACAGGTGTGAGGTGATACCTCACTGTAGTTTTGATCTGCATTTTCCTAATGATTGGCAGTGATGTTGAGCATCTTTTCATGTCTGTCGGTCATCTGTATGTCCTCTTGGGAGAAATGTCTGGTCATGTCTTCTGCCAATTTTTAAATTGAATTGTTTTTTGTTTTTTTTTAGTGTTAAGTTGTAGATCTTTATATAGTTTAGATATTAACCCCTTATCGGATGTATCAATTGCGAATTTTCTCCCATTCAATTCAGTAGGTTGTCTTCTCCTTTTGTACGTGTCCTTCACTGTGCAAAGTTTTTAGTGTGATGTAGTCCTATTTATTTATTTACTTCTTTATTTTATTTTCCTTGTGCAAGGACGTATATCTAAAGAGATACTGCTAAAAGCAGTGTCAGAGAGTTTACTTGCCTATGTTTTCTTCTAGAAGTTTTATAATTTTAGAAGTTATAAAATTATTTTTTAGAGAGGAAGGGACAGAGAGAGAAACATCAATGTGAGAGCAAAACATGGATCGGCTGCCTCTTGGTCACCCCTCACTGGGGATCAAGCCAAAACCTGGGCATGTGCCCTCACTGGGACTCCAGCTGGCAACCTTTTGGTGCATGGGATGACACCCAACCAACTGAGCCTCAGTGGCCAGGGCTCAGGTCTAACATTTAAGTCTGTAATCTATTTTGAGTTTACTTTTGTATATTATGTAAGAAAGTGATCTGGTTTTATTTGTTTGCTTGTATCTGTCCAATTTGTCAACACCACTTATTGAAGAGACTGTCTTTACCCCATTATATATGCTTGTCTCCTTTGTTGTAAGTTAATTGACCATGTAAGCAAGGCTTTGTTTCTGGGCTCTCTATTCCATTCATCTATATCTCTGTTTTTGTGGCAGTACTGTACTATTTTGGTTATTATAGCTTTGTAGTATAGTTTGATACCTCCTACTTTGTTCTTTCTCAAGATCTCTTTGACTAATTGGGATCTGAGTATTAAGTTTTATTTGGAATCATTGTTATAAAAAATAGGTTAGAAATATTGCAAAACTTCATTGTAAATTTCTAGTTTACAAATTGATTTATGCTGTGATTCAGTTTATGTTTTCTGTATGTACATAGTAAAAAATAGCAATTTCTGTATTCATCAATATTACAATCTTTTACTGCTCTGCTATCGCTAATGGAGCTTTTTCATTAGATTTGAAGAGAAAATTAGATAATGAATTCATTCCAGTTAAAAAAAAATTAACCCAGATTAAGAAAAAGAAAGAAATTTTGACATCCTCCCTTCAGCTGTCCTTGATAACCACTTAGGAGGCTATTCTGCAAACTTCTTATAGAATTTGTCATTTGCCAGTGTATAATAGAAAAAAACTATCCTGGGAATGAGCAAGCACATACAACATTTCGAACAGATCAGCTTGTGTACTGCATGTTATACTTAGCTTTTAATGAAACAATTTATTTTTTTATTTTATAGGAATATATTTGTCCCAGATGTGAATCAGGCTTTATTGAAGAAGTGACAGATGATTCCAGGTATTGTACAAGCTCATGAATAAATCAGGCATTCTGTTATCAAAATTACTTTCTCTCAGCATTGTCTGAATGAATAGAAAGAAATTTGTTTTGTAACTTACACTGTCTGCTGAGAGGAAGGTGGGTGGATTTGGAGGGGGAGAAAAGTGACGAGGGAAAGGAGAAGAAAAATGGGAAGATTTGGAAACTGATGTGATTGTGAGTGTGATGAAATGTTTTATTTCTGATTGTGTGTGACTTGCCTTGGAAACCTATAGCCATAACAGTAAATCTGGTAAGTTTATTTTCTGAGACTTTAGAGTTCTCTTAGATTATTGATTACTTTTTAGTGACCACTGTTGTTTGAAGGTAAACTGCTGTTACCTCCTTGGTGGGCTTGGGAGTAACATCTGACAAAGATATAAAATAAATAGGCTGTTTTCTAGCAAGGAAACTGAGTTGTTATTCTGCCTTGAGGAAGCCTTGGGTCCTTATCCTTACTGGAATTATTGCCACCAACTGTATGCCATCTTTCTACTGTAATATTAATAGTTTGTAATGCTTGAAATTTTTAAAATGTATTTTTATTTATTTCAGAGAGGAAGGGAGAGGGAGAGAGAGATAGAAACATCAATGATTGAGTGAGAATCATTGATTGGCTGCCTCCTACACGCCCCCAACTGGGGATCAAGCCTGCAACCCGGGCCTGTGCCCTTGACCAGAATCAAATCCGGGACCCTTCAGTCCACAGGCCGACACTATCCACTGAGTCAAACCAGCTGGGGCTTGAAATATTTTTGAAAGGGACTGTATTATAGTAGTATATTACTTCTTGGTTAGTATGAATAAAACTATAAAAAGTTAATAAGAAGTAGAATAGCATTGATATGATGGCCTTTTTGGCTAAACATAGTGTCACATTTATTTTTTTATGACTGTGTAGTTAAGTTAGACAGTGGAAGTACTGATGATAAAAATCTGTAATCTGAAGCTTTTAATCTTGATTTGGGGGATTTTAATGGCAGTAAATAATTCCTTTACTGTTGCTCTTGGCAGAATCTAAGCTTGAAGGTCCCTTCCACAACCAGGAAAACCTACGTATTTTACAGTATGTACTACTAGTTTAACTTTATCAGTGATTGGTGATTTTATATATGAATGAGTTGGAGCTTCTGGGGCAGTAAATGGCATGGGATTTAGTTTATTAGCACTTAAATGTTAATCTAATAATCTTGGTTTTAAATAACACAATACCAACTCTAACAGTATAAAACTAGCATGATAGCAAAATTAGCAATTATGTGTGGATGGCATGCTAATTTGGGTAGCTTTTTATTTGTGCTATTATAATTGCATCAAATACTTATTTCCAGCATTTAGGCTCTGCATGTGTTAAATAAAGAGCATATTTGCTTTTGGTTGGCAATTATGGGTTTACCTTTCTAAGTTTTTAAATAGTAACCTGGTTTTTTCAACATAAATATTCAAACCTGTAGAGAATTGTTGAGAGTTTATTTGAGCCACTGTCAATAATTGCCAGGAAGCAAAATCTCAAGGATTGAGAAAATGCTCCAGAGAATGGCAGTTTTTCATCTTATTTTATTTACAATCAAAAGAGAAGGTATAAGTAGGTTACATGAAATCCATTGGTGATAGATGAGGGAGGCGAGAGAAAGCAAAATGGGAAACCTCTGGAATTAGATAAAAAGCAGAATGATAGACATGCACATCTTTTACATAGGTGGTTACAGGAGGGTTAACAGTCAACAATTCACACAATAAAAATAACAGTGAGAATTTGTGGGCACTGGTTGTGCCCCGAGGGGTATGGAGAAAGGGAAGTTATCCTGCCATACCAAAGCATGCAAAAAGACAATAGACAGGCTTAAGTAAAGACTGACTTTCGTCTGGGAAGATTCTAGCCTAGGACTTGACTACCCGCCATAAACTGCTTTTAGTTAAAAAGTTTTGATTTCAGACCATTTTATGTGGTTACTTCAGGTCTCTGTGTTTGTAAGGCTGCCACACAGGCCTCCCCTGAGCTTGTCAGCTTTAGTTTGTGGCCCCCTTTCATCCACAGTCTAGGGGGCACCTTGTACATTTTCTTAAGCTTTATGACGTTCGTCGGAACAGTGTTGTTGTTTTTATTATCCCTTTTCTGTGACTAGCCCTGTCATCTTAAAATACTAAGTAAGGAATTTTAAGGAAAGGGGAGATGCTGAGGGACTTTAACGGGGAGTAGAACCCCAAAAGATCATTGATGGCTTTAATTACCAAGGCTGTTGGAATGCCTGAAACCATGTAATGTGGTAAAGTCAAGAAACAGCCTTGGAATCCTGTCTAGGCCTGAGCAATAAAATGGATGCACAGCCACTCGACTTTTTTTTAAAAGTATGTGGCAGTTCGTTTACTTATTTGGCATCGATTGTAGGGTACTCTTGGGCTTGTTCTACATCTGAAGTATTTTTTACAAAAGCATTTTAAACTTCTGAACCAATACAGGTGTTAAATGGTTTCTAATGAGAAAATTATAAGGCCTGGGAATGATTACATGGACCTTGGTATTTGCTTTGCTTTTTCACTTTTGGTTTCTGACGAATCAAGATGTGTGTTTCCTGGATAAGCTCAGCACAATGCCCGGATTGGTGGTATAATTCTGAAAATGAAAGCCATTTATTGTAGTTCGTGGACTTTATATCATTGGGGTGAGTGTGGGGTGCGGTTGTGCCACTCACGTGTGTCTCTTGAAGTAAAGTGGTCTCCAGTGGTTCTTGTGGTTCTTTTCCCACAGCCCTTCCCCAAAGGCTTAGCCAGTTTTCTCTCTTTGCAAATTTCACGAGGACATTATTTCTCCCCGTCTTTGGGAATAGGCCGTTATTTTATTGTTTACACATGTGATACTAATTTAACAACTTTTATTTTCAAGTTACCAATATAGAATATGGCATGGCAGTGTTTTCAAAAGTGGTGAATGCTCTGTATAATGTCTGACACATAAATAAACACTCTATATATACTTGTATGAATAAAATCCAGTCTTTTTTTGGGGGGGGATGTGGAGTATTTACACCAAGGAAATTGATAAACACTACAAATCAGGGCCTCCTTCCCCTCTCCTTCCTCCAAACAGCCAATTTTTAAGCATTTACTAGCATACCATAATAGACATTTTTCAAGTGTTTTTTTTTTTCCTCTTTATATAAAGAAACAGACTGTTGAAAACTTTTTCAAGTCTGTTACGTACATTCCTTGGGTTCTGGCTAGGAAAGAATTCAGAGCCAAGACCAAACTCGAAGGGAACATTTACTTGTTAAATCACAGAGGTAGAAGTAATTCCTAGGAGAAATGGGCTTAGGAAACAAGTTATAGAGGTACAGGAAGGGCGGTTGGAGCTTGGGAGTGAGGAAGCTACAGGGTGGGGGGCTGGAAAAGGGAAGGAGAAAGGAAAGGAGAAGGCATGCTGGTAGGTGCAGGCTTGCTCTCAGGAGGAAGAGCCCTCTGGGTCCTCCAGTTTAAGGGTTTTAAGGGGGGAGATTTTAGGGGAGGTCCCAGGGGAAGATCTTAATAGAATATTCAGTAGCTTAGCAGGTGTGTTCCTCCTGGGTCTAGGTCTTCACTGATTGATTGGTCTGTACCAGGGTAGGAGATCATTATCCAATGCAGCTGGTCCTGAGGTCAGCCGTGGCATTATTTCTCTGGTTTTGCTGATTTTCTGGGCCTGGAGCTGAAATACAACTGAGGCCTAAATGTTACCTCTAAGGAGGAAAGGTCTGGGGTCCAAACTGCATGACCAGCAATATGCTAGGGGAGGGAAGGTCACCCTACAGTTGTCGTTGCTAAGCACCTGGGGGTTTCCACCCTAGTGACCTTATTCTGTACTTGGCCCATTGTCCTGCTCTGCTCTTGCCGGTCTGCCTACCACACTATTATTCAAATAACCTGCTCCCTTGTTAATCTAGCATTCTATTTTTTTTTAAACCTCACCCAAGGATATTTTCCCATTGCTTTTAGATAGAGTGGAAGGGAGGCAGGGGGGCGGGGGGGGGGGGGGCGGGGGGAGAAACATTGTTGTGAGAAAGACTCGTGGATGGGTTGCTTCCCGCAGGTGCCCCTACCAGGGCTGGGATCGAGCCTGCAACCGAGGTATGTGTCCTTAACCGGAATCCAACCCACAACCTTTTGGTGCACGGGCCGATGCTCTAACCACTGAGCAACCGGCCAGGGCTTAGCCTTCTATTTTAACTAAATACCAGTTCCTTTTAACTTTCCTCTTCAAGTTTAACTGCCTCTCCTCCTCAATTCTCCCCATACCTTTCAAGCCTTCTGAAAGAGAGAACCATCATTTTTAATGGTAAAGGTGAACTTTTTCAAAGGTAACTTGGTAGGCAATCAAACAAGAACGCCGGGTTTGCTTTGCCTGGTAAGCACTAGATCCTGTTAGCTGCTACTTCAACACTCCTAGGCTTTTGAGTGTCAGAGGGAAAGCAATACACTAAGTCCCTTTTGTTTACACACCAGAAGATTAAGTTTCCTTAAATTCCAAAGGAAGTTTGGAAGATTAACTTTCAGATAGGAAACTTCATATGCTGAGCAGGCTGAGAAAAGGAAAAAGAAAAAATCATGTCACCCTCAAGCATTTCCATCAAGGGATGAAATTTTAAATCATGTCTCACACCCATTTCTTCGTTCAAAATAAAGCACTTGAACGGAGTGCAAGCCAATTTTTATTTTTAAAATGTTGCCCTAAGGCTGTTTTCTTGAACTTCAAAGCACACTTTGTAATTACCTATCAAAGGAAACTCAACATTTCACCCCTGTCTTCTTCAGCTTGTGTTATCACTTAAAAAAAAAAAAAATCTTTATTGATGTCAGAGAGGAAGGGAGAGGGAAAGAGAGATAGAAACATCAATGATGAGAGAGAATCATTGATTGGCTGCTTCCTGCACGCCCCCTTCTGGGGATCAAGCTCGAAACCCAGGCATGTGCCCTTGACTGGAATCGAACCTGGGACCCCTCAGTCCTCAGGCTGACACTCTATCCACTGAGCCAAACCAGCTAGGGCTTGTGTTATCACTTTTAACTGTTAATAAACCACATTAATTTTAAACTGATTATTCTGTTTGGACACTACACTGAATTAAATAGAAATGAATTTATGTACAAGCTGAAGTTAAGTGGGTCATTTTCTTTACCCTTCATTGATTTTATTTTTTGTAATTTCTGTCATTTTGGAGACACAGCAGCTCAGGTCCCTCATTTCGTAAAAGAAGAGTGTTTTGGCAATGAAAGGATAAAAAGAAGTCCGGGATTTTATCAGGGCGTGTGCCCAGCAATGATATCATTGGATTGTGGGTTGTGAGCTTGACTGAAACTTGTTTTGTTTGTTTTAAGGAAAGTAAAGGGCGAAGATATTATTTGCTAAACTCAGGCCACACTGTTAACCAATGTAATTAATTCAGTGTTGTTTAAACCCTTCATTTTCTTAACAGGTTTTTCATAACCTGGAATTAACTAGCTAAGTGCTTCTTATTATCAACCTCCCTGCCACCCTAGGCACTGCTCCTGTCTATTTGAGAAAAGCATTTGTTCACAAACCATAGTTTTCCAGCCTGGCTAGTGTTCTCTCATGAATACAAACAAAATGTTCTACACATGGAAACATGCCATGTTTGTTTCTATTTTGACTCCAAGCTCATATTTCAGGAGTGGGGAGCAGTTCCTGTCTGGCTGAAAGTTCTCAGAACAGCCTTCTCTCCACCTTAACTGTACCCACAGTGCTGAACCCTCTGTCTAGAGGGAACCCCCTTCCTCTGCCAAGCAAGACCAATTCTGCAGCACCCGCCCCAACTTCCTGGATGAAACGGACATGTCTTTTTCTTGCTCCACCCAGGAGCACCTCTCACCACCCCCACCACCATCACCATCCTCATTCTCTGTCAAGGACTTTCTGTGGTGCCCAGCACTGTTCCACGTGTTCTACGTGTGCTAAGTGATCTTCACCAACTACCCTATTATAAGTGCCATTATTGTTCCCACTTGACACACAAGGACACGGAGGCACTGAGAGGTTGGTGCTTGAAGTCACTCAGCTGGTAGACGACAGAGCAGGACCCCTCCAGGGACTGTGCCCTCAAGTGCTCTGCCATCGCTCCTGCTTCATTGAGCTAGTTAGCTGCATAGTTGTTGCTCCGTTGTTTACACAGGTGATATAATTTAACAGCTTTTAGTTTCAAGTTATCAATATGGAATATGGCATTGCAGGGTTTTCCAAAAGTGATGAGTGCTCTGTATAATGTCTGACACGTAATGAACATACTACATACACTTGTATTCATAAAATACAGTCTTTGCCCTCTGAATTTATATTTATGAAAGGAGGGACAGGTAGAAATGGATGAGACAAATTCTAGATATTTACAATACAAAGTAGAATTTGAATCAAAGTCAGAGTGTAGAGGAGTGTGGGGGAATCTCATTTGGTTGGTGAGTTCAGAAGAGACTTAATGGAGGAGATTGCATTTGAGATGGGCCCTGAAGGATGGGTAGGATAATCAAAGAATAGGATAATCTACCAGGAGAAGAAAAAAATATTTATTGAGCCCTTATAATGTGCTAAGTTTAGTAACAGACTTCTTACATTACTACATCTTAAAAATACGTTTTTATTGATTTCAGAGAGGAAGGGAGAGAGAGAGAAACATCAGTGATGAGAAACATCGATCCTGCTAGGGATCGAACCTGCAACTCTGGCATATGCCCTTGATCGGAATCAAACCCGGGACCCTTCAGTCCACAGGCTGATGCTCTATCCACTGAGCCAAACCAGCCTAGGGCCTTACATGACTACATTTAATCATTGCCAAGAAATATTAACTATTGTCTCAAACTTATTTATTTGGTGGTTGAATGGCTTTTTAATGAAATACTATTATGAGAATCTTGTCTTCTTGCCCTCTTTGAGGATAAATGTTTGTTTTCTTTTGCTAAGTCAAATTTCAATTGCCTTGTTGGCTCTCTGTAGGGTCCTTTTCTGTGGTGGCCCTTTACCTCAATTTTTCCACTTGATTTTGTTGTTATAATTTAAATTATTTATTTATTGATTGATTTTAGAGAGAGATGGGGGAGGTTGGGAGGGAGGGAGAGAGAGAGAGACCCATATGTTGCTCCACCACTCACTGGTTGATTCTTGTATATGCCCTGACCAGGGATCTAACCCACAACTCTGGCGCATTGGAACGACACTTCAACCAGATGAGCTACCTGGCCAGGGCTGTAGTTACAGTTTTTTTTGTTTGTTTGTTTTTTTAATATATTTTTATTGATTTCAGAGGAAGGGAGAGGGAGAGAAATAGAAACATCAATGATGAGAGAAAATCATTGATTGGCTGCCTCCTGAACACCCCACACTGAGATTTGAGCCCACAACCCGGGCATGTGCCCTGACTGGGGATCGAACCCATGACCTCCTGGTTCACAGGTCAGTGCTCAACCACTGAGCCACGCCAGCTGGGCTGCAGTTATAGTTTTTTTATAGATTAATCCACATGCCGGTTGGTCATAGTTTCTTTGTAGGTGTCAGGTTGAGATGAGTTATTTTTCCTTATTGGGCTGTGTTCTCATTGCACCATTCTTGGTTAAGCTTCCGAGAGGGAAGCTTGTTTCTGGGAATAGAATCACTTACTCCCTTTTCTCTTTAGTTTTTTAGGTGTTGGTGGCAACCGGATGGACAATAGCACATCAACACATTTCACAGAGGTGAGTTTTCCTTTGGGTGTAGGGATGCTTCAGGGAGTGGGTGGATGTTCAAATCATGACATATTTTCACCTCTCCGAGCAGCAAAACATCAGAATGGATAGGGAAAATGTGGACAAGGTTAGCCCTTAGCATAGCTTGTGCTTTTAGCAGCTGGGGCTTTGGCATATTACTTTTTGGTAAAGCGTTGATTAGAGTAATAGCCTTTGTTTTAAACCTGACAGTATTGTGAATTCTGTTTTGTTGTGTGTAATGGTGTGAAAATACAAAGCTTGTGTTTTTGAAATAACAGTGTTGCAGATTCTGCTTTAGTGGCATGATGGCCAAGTAAAGAGCAGGCCGGAATGAGTTGTTAATAGAAGTCATACTAAGGCACGGTCTTCCACTTTACACAGAGGAACTGGTTTCTAGAAATTACCTCTAATGAGCATGGTAGTTTGACATAACTGGAATTAGGGGGCCAGATTAAGGGTAAGATATTTACTTGTCTTCCAGATTTCAGGATGGGACCTATAATTAATTTCCAGTTCTTTATATAATGCAGCATCCATATTTTGAGGGGTGGGCAGGAAATCTTAACTGTCACTTGAAAATAAGGCATTACTATGCATCCTTGTATACATTTTATAATAAATTTAGAGTAATTTTCTTTTTTCAACTTTATCGACTTAAAATCTCATTTAGTTTCTTTTTGACCATTTTAACCATTTTAATTTTATTTTTGTGATTAATATTTTGATCCTCACCTGAAGGGAGGATATGTTTATTGATTTTAGAGAGAGAGGAAGGGAGGAGGAGAGAAAGATTGGTTGCCTCCTTATAAGTGCCTTCACTGGGAATCGAATCCAATCAACTGAACCATACCTGCCAGGGCTTAACCATTTTTAAGTGTATAGTTCAGTGGCATTACATACTCTGTTTTTAAAGTGTTAGAGTCTGTAGCCTACCAGCTCAGCCTACAAAAAACACTGGTTTGTTTTTGCTCCTGTTGCCACAGTACTTGACTCTAGAAAACTAACAGATGCTTAAAAAAAAAAAAAAAGTTAAACCCAATCATCAGAATTTCTTTGTGTTTCAGGATTACATTAGCCTTTTCCAGAGATAGCTCAAGTACCTTGTCTAGCAAAATTTTTAGTATTTATATGTGTGTACATCTTGGTACATGGGTACAAGATGTCTTTAAACTCACATTTTAATTTTTTCACTTTGACAGATTGAAAAACATTATTTAAAATTTATTCTGTTTGCCAGGCCTGGAAGTCTTTTCTGATTTTAGTATTTTCCTTCTGTGTGTGCTATTTCCTTGATAACACAGGTTGTCACTTATTGATTATACATATGCAGAAAAAACTTCATCTGATTTTTTTTAAGTGTTAATTCTCTTTTAGGAAATGGAAATACATTGCTTTGTCAGTTTTGTAGATATGACTCACCAGGAAGAGATGTATTAAGACGAAAAATAAATATATGTAGTCAGTTTCCTAACTTTAGTAATGCTAAATCTGACACTGATGGCATGAGCTATTCTTTAGGTGTGAAAATAATTTTGCTGAGTCATAACCTGTTCTTTAGAGTTTGTAGTAATGCCTAGTTTTCTCTCTGTAGAATTCCCTTGTCATCATGCGTGGATATTTTAGTTTTCTCCTTTTTATTTATTTTTTATTTTTTTAATATATTTTATTGAATTTTTACAGAGAGGAAGAGAGAGGGATAGAGAGTTAGAAACATCGATGAGAGAGAAACATCGATCAGCTGCCTCTTGCACACCCCCTACTGGGGATGTGCCCGCAACCAACGTACATGCCCTTGACCGGAATCGAACCTGGGACCCTTGAGTCCGCAGGCCGACGCTCTATCCACTGAGCCAAACCGGTTTCGGCAGTTTTCTCCTTTTTAAATGATATTTTACATTTTAAAAAATCTGTCTGTATAATATTATAGAAGTTACCAGGGTGGTTTTGTGTGTGTGTGTATGTTAATCCTAACCTGAGGGTATTTTTTCCCCCATTGATTTAAAAAATATATATATAATTTTACTGATTTGAGAAAGAAAGGAAGAAGGAGAGAGATAGAAACATCAATGATGAGAGAGAATCATTGATTGGCTGCCTCTTGCACGCTCCCTACTGGGTGAGTGGACTGACTGGGAATCAAACCATGACCTCTCCTGGTTCATAGGTCAATGCTCAACCACTGAGCCACACCGGTAGAGGCCCCCATTGATTTTTAGAGAGAGTGGAAGGGTGTGAGGGAGAGAGAGAGGCAGGGAGAGAGAGGAAGAGAGAAAAACATTCATGTGAAAGAGACACATCAACTGGTTGCCTCCTGTATGAGTCCTGACCAGGGCCGGGGATCCAACCTGCAATGCAGGCATGTGCCCTTGACCAGGAATTGAACCTGAGACCCTTCTGTGCTCAGGCTGACGCTCTAACCACTGAGCAAGGCTGGCCAGCATATTGTCAAGGGTTTTAAAAAATCAGCTAAATAGTCTATATTGAGTGCTTGAACAGCACTCTGCTAAAAGTAGGGACAAGAAGGAAATATCATGGTTACCTTGCCTACAAGGAATTTATAATTTTGTTGGAGAAGTGCAAACACGTATGAAACAAATAAGTAAACAAGAAAGAGTATCATAAAATTATTGTGGTGCCTGGCCAGGTTATTCAGTTTTTAGAACATTGTCCTGATGTGCCAAGGTTGCGGGTTTGATCCCCGGTCAGAGCACATACAAGAATCAACCAATGAATGCATAAATGAGTGGAATAACAAATCAGTTTCTCTCTCTCTCTCTCTCTCTTTCTCTCAATCTCAATCAAATAAAAATGAAAATTACTGTGGGGTCTAAGTGACACACACAGTGGGGAGAGATTATATTAGGTGAGCTGCAGTCTTTGTAAAGTCTTCAGGAGGAGAGGTCAAATGACCTAGTGATACGCTTGGAATCAAATTGCCTGAGTTCAGATCTTGGGCCTACCACGTATTTACTGGATATGTGACCTGGACAAAATTACTTCAGATCTCTCTGTACATGTTTTCTCATCTACAAATTGGGGAAAATAATACCTCATGGGATTGTTGTGAGGGTTAAGTGAGTTAATACATGTCAGGTGTGTCGGTCAATGTGCCTGCCACAGAGAGTGCTTTATAAATTTTTGCCATTATTAAGACTTCATGCAGAAGGTAAAACAGGGCTTTCTTCAAGTACCAGATACTTGAAGGGTAGGTGGAATTTAGATAAGCAAAGAGGTGAGAAAAAGATAATATTTATAGCTATAAGGTTTTATACTCATGTCCCCGAAGAAAAAAAAACTTAGAAAATTATATATAGAAACCAAAGTTATTCTTTTCCATATTTTAGTTGGTAATTTCAGCAGAGACTTGGGTTCAGTTTTGCTTTTTTCTTCAGCCAGAGCTGCTTGTGCAATGAAAAGGTTATTTTCTATAATTAGCATTTACTAATAGCTGAGTTATTAAAATATTAGATATATTAGAAAAGGCATAGTCCAAGCAAAATTTCAAACAGAATCAGTATTTTTTTTTAAAGTGAATCTGAGGTGGGTAAGGATGGAGTGAAGGTGGGAGGAGGCTGGTTGCCAGTTAATCTGTGAGAGTTAGTGGAGAGTGAATTATAAAAAGGTTGCTAGCAGTTTGTAGAGAGATGACATTGCTCTACTGAGGTCTCTGATAACCTGGGAATGGAGCCCATGGCTACCTGAGGGAGGGTTCATTGATTATTTGAAAGCTTCTGACCATGACCTGGTGCCAGTGAGACATCTGATCTGAGGGTCTCAGCTTACCGGAATGGATCACTTCATTGTAGGGTGGCTGTGGCGGCTGTTTCAGATGAGCAGAATATGAGATAGATAGATGGCTTCCTAGAAAAAGAACACCCAGTATACACAAAAGGGAAGCGAGCGCTGAGCAGTCTGGTTTATATTTATTTAAATAAAATTTGTTTTACACATGTAGCATTATAATGGTAATTCTAAAAGGCATTAAACAGTATCTAGCCCTAGCTGGTTTGGCTCAGTGGATAGAGTGTTGGCCTGCGGACTGAAGGGTCCCAGGTTCGATTCCGGTCAAGGGCACATGCCTGGGTTGCAGGTTCGATCCCCCAGTGGGGGGTGTGCAGGAGGCAGCCAATCAATGATTCTCTCTCATCATGGATGTTTCTGTCTCTCTCCCTCTCCCTTCCTCTCTGAAATCAATATAAATATATTTAAAAAAAAATCTGGAGCTTCCTTTCTAAAAGCCCCCTTTCTTCATACATTTTCTTCAGGTTTTGTCCTGAGGCATAGATACTGAAAGATGTTGTAACAGCATTAAGGAGACTTTTAAAAATGAAAAATCCCCCATATTCTCATTACCTTATTTTAGTTTTATGGTTTTTATATAATACTTTTGATTTCTCACATGCATTCTTCCTGTTTTCAGATGCAGGCATAGGAGTATATCATGTTGTATTTCTACTTTAAAAATTTTACTTAGGATTATATCAGATCTTTTTTCTTGTCTCTCCATAGTTTACAAGATTTATATTTCATATTCTTTTATGTTTGTACTATATTTACTAAACTGTTACCCTGTGTTAAACATGTCTAGTTAAATGTGATGGTTGATACTTCATCATTCCACCTCTGAGTCTAGAACATATTGAAAAATAAAACATAGAAGCTAGACAGATGGCAATACAAATTTAGTTTTTATTCTACCTAATTGAAGAACACAGTTGATTTGTGGCCAAATAGACATTCTAAGTCTATACAGGATGACCCACCCGAGAATTAGAGGCTGCGGAGCCAGCACACAGACTTACAACCACTTCTTTTGCATCTGTGCAGCTTCCTAGTGCATGAACTCTGTCCATTGGAGAGATGGGAATTAGCAGAGATGAGGCTCTTGCCACTCACCGTTCAGAAGCATCACTGCTTTGGTAGGGAAAAGTAATGAGGTCAGAGGTGGAAATGAGAGATCTTCACTTTTGGGTATTGCAATTTAAGCCTATAGTTAGTAGGGGTGTAGGAGTAGTGTCTGTGGCAGTAGGGGTGGGAGATGAGCCAGTCATCTGTGAGGGCAGTTTTACCTCTGCCCTCTCCTGTACCAGCTCATGCTCTGGTGTGTGTGCTCCTGGGGCCTGTGGAGAAGGTTCTCAGTAATCAAGAACAATATTAAGTTAAATTAAATAGAATTCTACCAATTTTGACTTACAGAAATGACAATTTTAAATTACTAGATAGATAATAAGAAGTTCAGGATTTTAAACTATCCTTTCTGTTTGCCGTTCTTATTCTCAGACATAAGGAGCACTCATTGGAAAGAAAGAACCAAAACTGTCAGTTCACAGTTAACATGATCTTTTATGTTGAAAACTTGATGAATTCCATTAAAAAGCTGTTAGAAATAATAAGTGTAAGCAAGGTTGCAGAATATAAGAAAACATATAGAAAATTAGTTGTATTTTTACATATTAGCAGCAATTAGAAATTAAATTTTTAAAAAATACTATTTACAATAGCATAAAAATATGAAATACTTTTGCTTTCAGAAAAAATGTATAAGACCTGAGCATAGAGAACTACAAAATATCACTTAAAGAAATTAAAGGTCACCTAGATAAAAGGAGAAATATATCCTGCTTGTGGAACAGAAGACAATATTGTTAGGATGTCATTTGTGAATTCAGTATAATTCCAGTCAAGATCCCAGTCAGTGTTTTGGTAAAAATTGAAAATTAGATTTATAAAATTCATATGGAAATGCAAAGTATATAGAATAGTTAACACACCTTTGATAAAGAAGAAAAACATTAGAGGACTAATACTATCTGATTTCAGGGTTTATTATGAAGCTATTAGGGGCCCAGTGCACAAATTCATGCACCTTGAAAGGAACTGTGGGCCACAAGGCTGCGGTGGGCTAAGGGGCGGGTCTCAGCCCATCCTCCACGCCCCGCCCGGACCCTCCCACCGCAGCCCCCTAACCCCCTGTCTGCCAGCAGCCTAGTTCCCGCTGCTGCTGCCACTCCCACATGCTGATGGCGTCAGCCCCGCTTGCACCCACTGATGGAGCTAGCCCCCCTTGCACCCGCTGATGGCATGGAGTGATTTGGGCTGGTGCTGTCATCGGGTTCAAGCGCCAGGTGGGACCATGGTGTGCAAGAGCAAAGAATTTTCAGTAACCACCAGAGGCTCGCCCTGATGACAGCGACTGGCGCCCTGCCCTGCCTTGGTCTGGCACCCCCGCTCACCTGCTCTACCATTCCTTTGTGGCCAATGCCCGCCATGTTCTGCCTGTGCCCCCTGGTGGTCAGCGTTCATCATAGCGACTGGTTGTTCAGTTGTTCTGCTGTTCAGTCTATTTGCATATTAGGGTTTTGTATGTATAGACTAGAGGCCCGGTGCACGAAATTTGTGCACTGGATGGGGGGTGTCCCTCAGCCCAGCCTGCACTCTCTCCAATCTGGGACCCCTCGGGGGATGTCCGACTGCCGGTTTAGGCCCCCACCTGCCCTCCCCTGCAGGCCTGGTTCCCCTCAACTGCCTTCCCCTGCCAGCTTGGTTGCCCCCAACTGTCCTCCCCTGCTGGCCTGGTCGCCCCCAACTGCCCTCCCCTGTTGGCCCGATCGCTCACAAATACCCTCCCCTGCCGACCATCTTGTGGCGGCTATCTTTGACCACGTGGGCGGCCATCTTGTGCGAGGGCATGAGGGTCAATTTGCATATTACCTCTTTATTGTATAGGATAGTAACCAAGACTATGGTACTGCCATCAAGATAGATAGATCAGACCAGAATAGCCTGCCTAGTGGCTCAGTTGGTTGAGCATAGGTCCATACACCAAAAAGGTTACGGGTTTGATCCCCGTTCAGGAGAGTATAAGAGGCAGCTGATTGATGTTTTTCTCCCCTCCCCTCCATCTCCCCCCTCCCCCACCCCGCCAAAGTCAATTTAAAAAAAATCCTCAGGTGAGGATTTAAAAAGAAACAGAATAGAGTCCAGGAATAGACCCACACACACTGGGGACAAAGGCGGTTCAGGAGAAAAAAGCATATCCTTTTAAACACTTGCTGAAATAAGTGAATATCTACAGTACAAAAATATGAGCTTTGAAATACATACTTTAAACCATATACAGGAATTAACTCAAAGTGGGTAAAAGTCTTAAACTTTATATAAAGTTTGAAGAAAACATTTCTTAGATATGACACCAAAACCATGATCCATAAAAGAAAATAATTAATAAATTGGACTTCATTAAAATAAATAACCTGTGTTCTTCATAAGAATGAAGAAACAAGCCACAGATGAGAAGATAACTTTCAAATCATCTGTTACAGCCTGTGTATCTAGACTCTATAAAGAAATCAAAATGGAGTAAGAAAACAACCCATTTTTAGAAATTGGGAAAATATTCTAATAATCTCCTTCACCAAAGAAGATATACAGATGGTGAATATTAGTCCTTTGGAAAATGCAAATAAAAATCTCAATGAAATACTGCACAACTATTGGAATGGCTAAAATGTAAGACTGACCGTATTAACTCATGGTGAGTGTGGAGCAACTGAAATTGAGTGGAAAAATGATACAGCCAATTTAGGAAACAATCTATCTGTTTTTAAAAAAGGTGAAAATACATCTACCATGTGATCCAGCCATTCCACTTTCCTAAATATTTACCTAAGAGAAAAGAAAGCATATATCTGCACATATACATATATATGCAAATATTCATAGCAACTTTATTAAAAACTAGAAACAACCCAAATGTCTATCAGTAGGTAGATGGATAAACAAATTGTGATACGTTCCCGCTATGGAATACTAAGCAATATAAGGTATATGGAATATTACTCAGCATAAACTACTGATATCTGTAAAAGTGAATCTAAAAAATAATTAAGCAGAGTAAAAGAAGGCACACCAAGAGCATCCTATATAATAAAAGGCTAATATGCAAATTGTCCCCTCGACTGGGAGTTCGACCGGGAGTTCGACCAGGGGGCAGGGCCAGCTTGCCAACCACCTGCAGCCCCTGCCCCTGCCCCTGGCTGGCCCAGCCTGATCGGCCCCCATCGGGGCAGGTTGGCTGGACCCCACCCATGCACGAATTCGTGCACCAGGCCTCTAGTATACAATATGATTCCTTTAACATGAAATATCAATTTCTTAAAAAATGCAAACCACAGCAAGAACATTGGTTGCTTGGGTACAGGAAGGGCAGGAGGGAGGGATCTCTAAATGTTTTGAAGGTTATTATCTTGATGTTTTTGTGAAGCTTTCCAGTCTCAGTTGACTCATCTTTGTAGACCATAATGTTTTTTTGAGATACGATTCATGTATCATGTAATTTACCCTTTAAAGTATACAATTCAGTGGGTTTACTAATTTTGTACAGTTGTACAACCATCACCACTGTTTAATCTAGCAATTTATCATCACCCTAAAAAGAAACCCTGTACCAATTACGCTTTCCTTTTTTTCTCTCCAGTTCCCCAGCCTTAGGTAACGACCAATTTATTTTCTGTGCTATGGATTTGCTTATTTAGGACATTTGATATAAATGGAATCATACGATATATGACCTTTGTGACTGACTTCTTTTGCTTACCAGAATGTTTTAAAGGTTCATCCATGTTGTAGCATGTGTCAATACTTCATTCTTTTTTATGGCTCCACAATATTCCATTGTATGAGTATACTATATTTTGTTTACCCACTCATCAGTTGGTGGACATTTGAGTTTTTTATGCTTTTTAGCTGTTATGAAGAATGCTACTTTGAATATTTGTACGCATTTTTGTGGGTTCAGTGTTGGGCTATAAAAGTGAAATTTTTGGGTCAGATGGTAACTTTGAGGAACAGACCATAATATTTTAAAAAGTGCTGATATGGTCATGGTTAGCTTATAGCAAATTCTGCTCAATGGAGGATACTGTCCATCCTGTTTTTCATATTGAAATATGTAAATATTTCAGCTCACATATTTTCAGAGGCGTTGTCTTATTCTTTTCCTCAGAGTAACATTTGAGATTTTCAAGACAAAACTTGAAAATAAAGTGTCTCTGTGATTCTTTTGAGTGTTTCACTGAAACATAATAGTGCTCTCTATTTGTTTTACTTATATAACTCATGCCCTGAATACCCAGTTTTGTTGTATGAGCTATTTTTTTCTCCTGTGCCTGTCTGAGTCTGCTCAGAGGCAAATGACCTCAAGCTATTTTTAACCTCATGTTGATTTGGTATAAATTTGTGTGCTATGTGTGTGTTTTTTTTATAATCCTGTGTTTTATGGTCAGGGTGCATTGTTATTTTGGGACAAATACATTGGCTTAATATTTATATGCACTCCTTTGCGTTTTATAAACACACTGCCTCATGCTGATGTTGAAACTACTTCTCAGCTTCCATTCCTTCAGGTTCTTATATATATTAAATATCATAACAATTTATATAATTATTAATGCAGACTATTGATAGTATGAGCTTAGTGATTGATTTTTCTTCTAGTTAAAATTTTCAAATATTTAATTTTTACAAATTAATTGTAGTGAACATAAAGATCGCTTTGAGAATCTTTTCTGTGAGCAAATGTTGTGGAATTTTTATCTAGTAAGGGAATAATAGTGTTCTTCCTATCTATAATAATAAAAGTGTAATATGCTAATTAGACCGGACAGCCAAACGACCTTCCAGAAGAAGCTGTGGCGGCGGGGGTCGAGGCAGAGGCGGTTAGGGGCAATCAGGCAGGCAGGCAGAGTGGTTAGGGGTGATCAGGCAGGCAGGCAGGCGAGCGGTTAGGAACCAGTGGTCCTGGATTGCAAGAGGGTGCAGGCTGGGCTGAGGGACACCTCTCCTCCCCTGCATGAATTTCATGCACTGGTCCTCTAGTAGTTTACATAAGTGACTAGATGGGGCTGCTTATACTTTCTCACTTAAACTAGATTGTAGACCACTTTTCAGACTAGAAGCCAGTGATATCTAACTGATGGAAACTGTTACTAGAAAGTAAAGGGAAATAAGTGTGATATGGTAACAAGTACAAATGGTAGTTAAATGAAAAGGTGCATTTTTTCACTGGTGTATTGAGAACTCATTGCTTTTAGTGTGAATGTCATTTTTTGTTTTTCAGATTGGATGTTAGAATTCATTTAAAAATTAACAATGTTGTCAAGAGTATGGGAGACCGTAAGCTCTTGCACAGTGCTAGGAGTGTAAATTGATATAGCTCTTTGGAGAGGATAGTTTGCTCTGTCTAGTGAAATTTAAAATGAAGAAAATAAACTGATGGACACAATAGATCCAGAGACATAGAAGCATGGAACAGACTGACAAATCTCTGAGGGAAGGCAGGGATAGGTGGCTGGGTTGGGAGAGCTTAACCAAAGAGCTTACATGCACAACTGCATAAACCATGGAGACAGACAGTAATGTGAAGGCCTGGAGTGTGGTCTGGTGGGGGGGTGGAGGAGGTCTTTGGGAAAGAAAGGGGGCATCTGTAATACTTTCAACAGTAAAGATAAGTAAAAAAATAAAGTCTGCATTGTCTCGTATAAGTATTGCTACCCCAGCCTTTTAATTTTTTGATACAATTTTCATGAAATATCTTTTCCATCCCTTTACTTTCAGTTTGTGTGTGTGTCTTACTGTCTGGAGTGAGTCTCTTGTAGACAGGACTTGTAAGGATCTTGTTTTGTTATGCATTTAGCCACCGTGTCTTTTTTTTAAAAAATAAATCTTTATTGTTCAGATTATTACAGTTGTTCCTCTTTTTTCCCTCCATAGTTCCCCTCTACCTGGTTCCCACCCCACCCTCTGCCCTTACCCTCCCCCCCCCCCAGTTCTCATCCATAGGTGTGCGATTTTTGTCCATTCTCTTCCTGCACCCCCCAGACCCCTTTCCCCCCGAGAATTGTCAGTCCACTCCCTTTCTATGCCCCTGATGCTATTATATTCACCAGTTTATTCTGTTCATCAGATTTTTTAATCACTTAATTTTTAGATTAACTTGATAGATATGTATTTGTTGTTCATAATTTTTATCTTTACCTTTTCGTCTTCTTCCTCTTCTTAAAGAATACCCTTCAGCATTTCATGTAATCCTGGTTTGGTGGTGATGAACTCCTTTAGCTTTTTTTTTTATCTGTGAAGCTCTTTATCTGACCTTCAATTCTGAATGATAGCTTTGCTGGGAAGAGTAATCTTGGCTGTAGGTACTTGCTATTCATCACTTTGAATATTTCTTGCCATTCCTGTCTGGCCTGCATAGTTTCTATTTAGAAATCAGCTGACAATCGTATGGGTACTCCCTGGTAGGTAACTAACTGTTTTTCTCTTGCTGCTTTTAATATTCTCTCTTTGTCTTTTGCCTTTGGCATTTTAATTATGATGTGTCTTGGTGTGGTCCTCTTTGGATTCCTTTTGTTTGGGGTTCTCTGTGCTTCCTGGACTTGTTTGTCTGTTTCTTTCACCAGTTCCTGTCATTGTTTTTTCATGTAAGTTCTTAATTCCTTGCTCCCTCTCATCTCCTTCCGACATCCCCATGACACAAATGTTGGTATGCTTGAAGTTCTCCCAGAGGCTCCTTACACTGTCCATGGGTTGCTAGGTCTGACCGAGACCACAGTGGAGGATCTGCTGTCAGGGGTCAATCCCATGGAACAGAACTCACATCAGTGGGACCCAGGAACCTGCCAAGTTCATCCCTTAAGTGTGTTGCTCATCAGGTGTTTGGGTGGTACTTCGACATGGTGTGAAGCTGGATGCACTAGCTCGGGCTCCCCTGGAGGTGTAGGCCAAATCATCCACCATCAGTGCCCTGTCGGGCGACACCAGGCATGAGCAACAAAGCCATTTTCAGATGGCTGCTAACTTTTGCTGGGCTTGAAGGTGTCCAGAGAGACTAAGCTGCAAACTAAAGCCAGTTGCCGCTAATGCTGTGCCAGGGACCACTTAGCAAGAGGTAGGGGGCACGCTGAGGCCAGATGCTCCTTGAGTTTTGTGAACTTTGCATAGATTTTTGGAAAGTTCCAAGTCTGAGCCAAGATAGGCCATTTATATGGCTGGGGTGGGCCTGCGTGTGGGTGTGGCTCAGTTTCAGAGAATTGTCAGCGCTAGGAACACTGTTAACCTGGTGGATGGGGACTCAGATATAATGACCGTCAGACGGCTTTGTGTGGGGAGGATTTAGCAAAGAAATAATATTCTCTGCCTGTACTTCTGCCTTGGAGAAAGCCGCCTCTCCAACTCTTGCTGGACAATTCAGTTCTTCACCATGTGTCACTGGCACCTTTCGAGCTGCTGCCCCAGCTGGGGAGCTCTCAGTGAGTGAGTCCAAGTAAGTTCATGAGGACCCTTTAAGAGGAACACCTGGGACTCTAGCAGCCCTCCCTCTCTCTCAGCCACAATCTCTGCTGATTTTTTTTTTTTTTTATGTTATACTTTATGCAGACCCTGAGCTTGGTGTTCTAAAAAATAACTTTTGGAAGCAAAATAAGTTCATTAATTGGTAATTTTTAATTGTGATTTTTGTGTATGCTGTTAAACTTGCTGTGTTAGGTTTGAATGTTAAATTATTCAAAATCATGTTTGCTGGAATTTTACATTTGGATATCTGCTCGTAGGCTACAGTTCTTTATAATCTGCTGGTTTTTTTACTGTCAGAAGTTACCAGAACTTACCTTCCTGGCACTGAAACCCTGGGCTGGGGAGCATGGTGTGGGGCTGGGACTCTGCTCCTCAAGGTGCTTCTCCACAGCCAGATTTCCCTCCTGGTTTTTAACCACCGCATGTGGGTGTGGCACCAGCTCATTCTGTGTGTGCGCCCCTCCTACCAGTCTTGATATGGCTTCTTTGTATCCTGCGTTGTAGAACTTTTGTTCAGCTAGGTTTTAGGCGGCTCTGAAAGATGGTGGTTCTGTAGTTGAGTTGTACTCTTGATGTGGTTGTGGGAAAAAGCAGGTGCTGCAGTTACCTATTCGCCATCTTTTGTTTTATTTTCTTAATACCTCATCTATGATGTTATTTTACATGTATCAAATAATAAAAATGTTAAGAATATAAAACTTATAACACATATGCTGTGCTATTGTTGAAAAGAATGATCTGAGTATGTGTGTTCTGAGTCAATGCAGACCTTTCCCCTCCATAGCATTTATTACTATCTAACATACAGAGTTGTCTTTTCCATTTTTTGGAGGCTGGGAGCATGTATGTCTCTCTCTTCCCACTTGAAAATGAAATCCATTGGGGCAGAGGGTTTTGCTTTGTTTTGATATTTTTATTGATTTCAGAGGAAGGAAGAGATAGGGAGAGAGAGAAACATCAATGATGAGAGAGAATCATTAATCGGCTGCCTCCTGCATGCCCTCTACTTGGGATCAAGCCCACAACCCGGGCATATGCCCTGACCAGGAATCGAACTGTGACCTCCTGGTTCATAGGTTGACGCTCACATGGGCCGGGCTGAGGTTTTTTGTTTTTTAAAATTATGTTCACTGCTATATCCTAATAGTTCCCAAAAAGTGATTGGGACATAGTACATGCTCAACAAGCATTTGTTAAGTGAATGAATGAATCTGTGTTTGTGTTACAAAACCTAGTATGTATATATACACAAATACATATTTAAAGATCTGGAATTCTACACACCAAATTAAACTGCCAGTAGGTGAGTAGAATTATGGGTAGGGGTTGGTCATGTCTGAGTCAATAGAGGATATATTGCACTTTGTGTAACACATTGTGTATTTTTAAATTATATTGGAGGAAGTCTCTTGAAAAATAAGCAAATGGTAAACTGGGAAAAATGCAAAAAATAACATGCTAGTATGGGTCTCCAGATGTAAGGGTCAGTCTGGAGTTGAGGGCTATGAACACTTAAAACCTAAGATCATGTGCTGAGCAGTTTTGTGTCCCTATTATTATCTACTAGTAGCCCGTTTGCACGAAGATTCGTGCAATAGACCTTCATTCACCTGGCTGCCTGCACCAGTTTTCTGCCGGCACCAGGGACCCAGGCCTTGGCTGTGGCCACCGCCTTCTGCCTTTTTCAGGGTCGGGGCTTGGCCCCGGGCGGTGGCCTTGGGCTCCGCGGCACCCAACATCCTTGCTAAGGATCGCAGGAGCCGACCCCCAGTGGTTTCCTGCCATCCTTGCAGGCTGCCCACTGGTGCCCAAGGCCGGGAAAGCCTCCGCCCCAGGCTTTCCTGGCCTTGGGCTCGCCGCACTCAGCGTCCCTGCTACCGATCACAGGAGCCGACCCCCAGTGGTTTCCTGCGATCAGTGCAGGCTCCCCGCTGGTGCCCAAGGCCCGGAAAGCCTCGGCCCCTGGGACCCCCGGGAGCGGCGGGAGGGGCGGGATGGGCCTGGCCACGCCCCCCCAGGTGGCCGATTGCCCCCCGGGACCCCTGGGAGGGGCGGGAGGGGCTGGCCACGCCCCCCCAGGTGTCCGATCGACCCCCGGGACCCCCGGGAGGGGCCAGGCCACGCCCCCCCAGGTGGCCGATCGACCTCCGGAACCCCCGGGAGCGGCGGCATGGGCCCGGCCACGCCCCCCCATGTCGATCGCCCCAGGCACCCCCGGGAGTGGCGGCATGGGTCTGGCCACGCCCCCCCGGGGTGCTGATCGCCCCAGGCACCCCGGGGAGTGGCAGCATCGGTCCGGCCACGCCCCCCTGGGATGCCGATCGCCCGGCCACGCCCCCCGGGGTGCTGATCGCCCCAGGCACCCTGGGGAGCTGCGGCATGGGCTCGGCCACGCCCCCCCGGGGTGCCGATCGCCCCAGGCACCCCCGGGAGCGGCGGCATTGGCCCGGCCACTGGGCACCGCCATCTTGATCTTCTCAACGGCGGATATGCCACCCGGAGTCCCGCCCCCAGCCTCCTGCCGGCCCAATCGTGGGCATAGCGGAGGTGCGGTCAATTTGCATGTTTCTCTATTATAAGGTAAGATACTAGGGGCCAAGTGCACGAATTTGTGCACCTTGAAAGGAACTGTGGGCCACGAGGCTGTGGTGGGCACAGGGGAGGTCTTGGCCCATTCTCCACGCCTGCACCTGGCCTCTCCCGCCGTACCCCCTCCCCCGCCCGTCCCCTGTCTGCTGGCAGCCCTGCTCCTGCCGCCACCGCTCCCATGCGCTGACAGCGCTGACCCCGCTCGCACCCGCTGACGGCGCGGAGCGATTGGGGCTGGCGCCAGCAGCGGGTGCGAGCCGCTGCGGCTGCTGCCCTGATCACCCCTCAGGAGCAGGGGGACGTGGAGAAGCCCTCGGGCAATCAGGGCCAGCAGCTGCTGCTCACACCTGCTGATGGTGCTGAGTGGTTGCCAGCAGCAGGTGCAAGCAGTGGCTCCAGTGCCGGCTGCAGGTGCGAGCGGGGCCAGCGCCAGCAGCAGATGTGAGCGCTGGGCGGGACCGCGGTATGCGAGAGCAAAGAATTTTCAGTAACCACCAGAGGCTTGCCCTGATGACAGTGACCGGTGCCCTACCTTGGTCTGGCGCCCCTGCTCACCTGCTCCATCATCCCGCCACTGCCAATGCCCGCCATGTTTCGCGCTCTGCTGCCGACGCCCACCATGTTCCATGCGTGCCCCTGGTGGTCAGTACACATCATAGTGACTGGTTGTTCGGTTGTTCCCCCGTTCGGTCTATTTGCATATTAGTCTTTTATTATATAAGATTATATAGGATATTATTTTTTTCGTTTCATTTAAACTTTTAAAACAAAACAAAGAGACCTGAATATGACTGGGGTTATATACTTGGTTGGGTGGAGTAAAGTAAGTAGTGTTCTCTGGAACTCTCAAAGTATCTGGTGTACAGATAAATAAAAGTTAAATTATTTCAGAAATGATTTGTTTTTTCATTCACTCTTTGTTTAGTGATTCTTTGCTCAAACCCAACAGGCACCTCCCCCACACATACCTCCCCCCCACCACCAACATCCTTTTAATGATGATAGTATTTACAAGAATGGTCTTATCAGACATTCCTGCACTGCTTTAACACAGCTTTGACACTGCCCCTTTCTGATGCAGCGTCTAGGTCAAGAGAAGTATTTTATAGATATCTGTCTCCACTTTGTGGTGATGGTGCTTTTTTTGTTTGTTTGTTTTATTCTCACCCGAGGATATTTTTCCCATTGATTTTAGAGAGAGTGGAAGAGAGAAGGAAAGACAGAGAGAAATATCGATATGAGAGAGACACATCGATTGGTTGCCTCCTGCATGTGCCCTGACCAGGGCCCAGGCTGGGAGGAGCCTGCAACCGAGGTACATGCCCTTGACGGGAATCGAACCTGGGACCCTTCAGTCTGCAGGTTGATGCTCTGTCACTGAGCCAAACCAGCTAGGGCTGATGGTGCTTTATTATAAGTGTGTAAATACATCTGTTTTATTCAAATCTTAGATTATCCTGTAGTGAAAATGTGGATGTCATTAAAATGAATTATAATGTTGAACTAAATGATTGACTGTGCTTAGGACAGAAGTCTATGATCACCTTTGTCTCATGCTTTTATTTCAGAAGGGGGTGTAACTGGTCAGAGGCATGTGGATATGAGTTCATTGTTAAGAAAGGAGTTCAGCCATTGGCCTGTTGTTTCTATATGAAGGAAATTAAATTTCACAGTATATAAGTTTTCCCCCTTCCCTGTTCATGCACTTGAAAAACTTTTCTTCATAAAATTGGGGAAACCTATACCTTAGTTTGAGCTGCTGAATTTTGAAGTATAAAAATTATTCCTTCCTTTTTTCAATATTTCTTCCTCCTGTTTCCTCTTTTTCCTGTTATTAAAACTATAATGTAGTTTATTTCTGTTTTTATTAGTTCTGGCGCAATTTGGACCACACGATGATTATACAAGATTTTAGACCGTTTCTAAGTAGCAATGCACTGGACCAAGATAATAGAGCCAATGAGAGAGGTCACCAAACTCACACTGACTTCTGGGGACCAAGTCGACCTCCACGGCTGCCAATGACTCGGCGATACAGATCGCAAGGAAGCACTCGTCCTGACAGATCCCCAGCAATTGAAGGGTGAGTGCACAGTTGTTGTTTTAAGTTCTTTTTAAGGGCAGTTTCAATGAAAGACATATAGCTTTAATCTAATCTTTATCAGGTTCTCATACTTACTACCTTTGTGGACAAGATGGAGGTATATAGACAGAGTGAAAATGAAGCTAAATGAATGTCTATACTCAACTCGTACCATGTAACAAATGATGAATAGCTAAAGGGTAATAAAACTAATGATATAGGTCTCTGGTTGACATTTTTATTAATGTCTCAGATTAATATAGGTCTATCAAAAATTCAGAAGCTAATGAAAGGGATATCAAATATATCGGATGACATTAGGATTCAAAAAGACCTCAGCAGATTGGAGCAATGGACTTGATATGAAATTTGGTAGGAAATAAACATAGAGTTTTGTGACTGCCAAAAACAGTCATGCAACCAATGTCTGTTGAGTCTTTCATGCTACAGCATTTGTACCAGACACGGGATACATGTGAGCAAAACACCATTGCTTGGTGGCTCTTTATCTCATGGATCCCATTTACTAGGGACAATAAACACTTTTAAAAAATATTTTTCTTATGCGTAGGATTGTGTTCATGCTTTATCTGCTTATTTCATTTAATCTACATGATCAGTAGCTGCTATTGTTATTCTCATTTTACATAATAAGACTCAGAGAAATGAAAATGGGATCAGTGGTAGATCCAGGACTTGAACCCAGGGATATCTCAATCTAGAACTGCACTATCTGATACAACAGCCACTAGCCACATGTGGTTATATCAGTTTACATTAAAAGTTAACTCAAAATTCCTCAGTCACACTAGCCACATTTCAAGGGCTCCGTAGCAACAGATAGCTAGTGCGTAGTTGCCATATTCACAGCACAGATTATAGAGCATTCTGTCCCCTCAAACTGCTGTTTGGGCAGTGCTCTTGAGCCTACACTTGCTCCAGGCACACACCTTCTAGACTTTACTATTAATATTTTACTATTCTAGCTTTATCACATACCTGTCCATCTATGTGTTCATTAGTTTTCATATGTTTTGTGAATTTCAAATTTATTTGCAGACATTTCTTCTTAGGGACAATGATATGATATGGAAATCCAATTTAATGGGATTGTCTAGGACAGTGGTCGGCAAACCGAGGCTCACGACTAATGAGTTTGCCGATCACTGGGATGGGGCTTAATCACAAGGTCGGCAAACTCATTAGTCAACAGAGCGACAAACCGCGGCTCGCGGCCGCATGTGGCTCGCGAGCCGCAGTTTGCCGACCAGTGGTCTAGGACAAAGGCCAATGGAATGTTAGACTGTTTTAATAACTTCCATGATAAGCAGTAAATCCACTGTGTCCTGTGCCTGTTACATTGCCTGTAGATTACTCAACCTTCTTTGCCTGCGGTAGATCCCACTGTTGAATTCCTCAGCTACAGCTCCTGTAAACTTGACCTCCTGTGCACTTGTGTTTCTCACCCCCCACAGTGCCGCCCATTTTGGACTAGTGTTGTCCTCGGGCTACTTCTCCTCGCTCCTCCACCAGGGGAGGATGGCTAAGAGCTGCTGGGGGACCATAAAGGAGCCTGTGGTTGCCCCTGCAGCTGCTGCAGTGCATTTGCTCCCCATTAGGCAGGCAGTGCTTTGGGTTAGCTTTTTATTTCCCTCACCAAATACTTTACTCGCCACATTTCCTATCCAGTAGCTGATTTCAGCAGCTGACTTGTATTTCATTACGAAAATTGGGGCCTTAGGCATAAATTCCCCAAATCCCTCTGTCCAGCTTATTCTACACCAATATTTATTTCTCCCTCCAGTCTCTTCAGGTGAGGTGTTCCTTTTTTCTTTTTTGAAAGCAGCTCCATCAGCCCATATTTTTTATCTATTCCTCTGACTTATTCTGGGATTTCATTTTTTAAATTTCTCCCTGCTTCCTCCCTTCTTTTTCTTAAATGGCCCTTGCCCGGTCATATTCCCCTTCCTCACTCCCCCCTCCCCTCCCCCACACACTTTAGCTCTGTGGCTTTTAATTTTGGCTGTACATTAGTGTCACTGAAGATATATTAAAAAGCACGGATACTTCTCCCCAGGATTTTGATACAATTACTTTGCATGCGGTCTAGGCATTGGTAAATTTTTTTTTTTTTATTGATTTCAGAGAGGAAGGGAAGAGGGAGAGAAAGATAGAAACATCAATGATGAGAGAGAATCATTGATGGGCTGCCTCCTGCACACCCCCTACTGGGGATTGAGCCCACAACCCTGGGCATGTGCCCTGGACCGGAATTGAACCCAGGACCCTTCAGTCCACAGGCTGAGGCTCTATCTACTGAGCCAAAGCGGCTAAGGCAGCATGGGTCATTTTTTTTTTTTTTTTGCATGGGTCATTTTTAAAGGCTCCTGAGGTTATTCTGATTGTAGCCAAAGTTGAGAACTACTACTTTAGTTACTACCCAATCTCATTTCCTTCCCTTTTCAATACAAATTTCTCATCTCTCACTATTCCTATACTCCTATAGTCTGGCCCTCCTCTCACTAAAATCCATGGTGACCTTCTAGATGCGAACTCAGTGGCTACTTAAAATTTTTATTGTGTGGGCCTAATTCACTGAATTCAATCATTTTACCCCCCCCCTCTTGAAATTCTCTGCTTCTGACTTCCATGATATTAAATTTTTAAAATTTACCTCTTCCCTGACTTCCTTCTTGTGGATACTTCCTAAATACTTGTTTCCCAAGATGTTTCCTTTATTTTGCTTTTCCTCTTATGCTGCAATGGGGTTTCTTAACTTTGGGACTATTGGCATTTTGGGCTGGATAATTCATTGTATGGCGCTATCTGTACATGGTAGTATGTTTAGCAGCATCAGTGGCCCTTCCCTTACTACATGCCGGAACTACATCCTCACCCCACCCTCCAGACACTGCCCTCGGGGAGTAAACAATGTCCCAGGTGGACAACTGCTGCTCTATGAGCTCCGGCCGTCCTCAGGCTCTCCCACTAAAGCCTCCCCACTCTGTATTTCTGTCTTTACCTTTCCCCCTAATTTAAGACCTGAATAAATAACCTCTTTTTAGACATTTCCATCTGGATGTTCCATAGATACTCCAAACTCAGGAAGATGGAAACTAAACTTTTCTTCCAAATCTGATCTTTTTTTTAAATTTCTGATTTTAATTGGAGGTACCGCTTTGTACCCAGTTTAGAAACCCAAGCATTGACATAGAATCTTATCTTTTTCTCACCCAGCCCTCTCATATACACACATCCAGTCATTAAGTCTTTCTAATTTTTATTTCCTATTTCTCAACTTCTGTATTGTCTAACCATTTCCCCCTAGTTCACATCCACATCTTTTTATTTATTTTATTTTAAAAAAATTCTAGAGGCACGGTGCATGAAAATTCATGCACTGGAGGGGGGGTCCCTCAGCCCGGCCTGCCCCCTCTCACAGTCCGGGAGCCCTCAGGGGCAGGAGGCGACGCCCCCATCACACCTCTGCTGCTGCCACTGCCAGCAGCGCAAGCCTCAGCTGGCCCTGGTTACCTGAGCCTCGGGCGGCCCTGGGCAGCTGGGCAGCTGCCATCCAAGGCTTGCCTGCACCTCGGGCCAACCCTGGGCGGCTGGGGGGATGAGGGGACTGGGGGACTCTGGAGGCAGGCATGCAGAGTGGCCGGACCCGCCTGGGGGCGGGCCCGGCCGTGTCGTGCACCTGCTGTCCTGGCAGGGCTGAGGGGACTGGGCGCCACCATCTTTGTGAGGGCGTGATGGTCAATTAGCATATTCCCTCTTTACTAGATAGGCCATTTGTATTGATTTTTTTTAGAGAGGAAGGGAGAGGGGGAGAGAGAGATAAAAACCTCCTGCACTCCCCCTACTAGGGATTGAACCTGCAGCCCAGGCATGTGCTCTGACTACAAATTGAATCAGTAAGCTCTTGGTGTATGGGTTGACACTCAATCATTGAGTCACACAGGCTGGGCACACATCCACATCTTTTGCATGCCTGCACTGCTGCATTAGATTCCATTCTTTTTTTTAATCCTCACCTGAGGATATTTTTTTCCATTGCTTTTGAGGGAAGGGGAGGGGAGGGGAGGGGAGGGCAGGGGAGGGGAGAGGGAAACATCAATGTGATATGAGAGAAACACACTGATTGGTTGCCTCCTACACGTATACCTACCAGGGCTGGGGAACTTGTAACTGAGGTTTGTGCCCTTGACTGGGAATTGAACCAGAGACTCTTCAGTCTGCAAGCTGGCGCTCTAACCACTGAGTGAATGGCCAGGGCTAAAGCTTTATTCTTAAATTTACTTCCATAATACCCTTGCAGGATTATCTACCTAAATTTTCAAATCTGTGCCATCACTTTCCTGCTTAAAGTCCATTCGCACAGGGTCCATAACTCAGTATACAAAGTCTTCTGTTTTTGAATCCTCCCAAGCTCTGCAGCCTTCTTTCCTGTTGCTTTTGCATTTATTTCGCCAATACAAAACTTACAGTTATCATGCTGTTTCATGCTTCTGTTTTCTCTGGCTGAAATACCTCCACTGCTTTTTTGACCCAACTAAATCGCTCCTTTACTGAATTCAGGAAATCTCCCATGACCCTCAAGACTGTATCAAATGCATTTTCTTTGTGCTCTCCTCAAAGAACTTATGCATTCTTCTTCCATAGTTCTAACTCTGCAAATTGAAATTATATTTATTATGAACTAGCATTCAGGAAGCATACTGTGCCAGACTTGGCATCCATTAGCTGATTTAATGTTTTGAACAACCCTATCAGGTACTACTGAGGAAAGTTGAGATTCTGCCTTATTAGAATCTATATTAGTTATCTGTTATTGCATAAGAAATTACTCTAAAACTTGGTGAATTGAATCGGTAATTGTGTATTCTCTCTCACAGTTTCTTTGGGTCAGAAATTTGGATAGAAAATGGGGAGATAGTTTGTCTCAGCTGCATTATGTCTGGGACCAAAGGACTGGAATCATCTGCAGGCTTATTTGCGGACATGTGTTACATGTTAGTGCTAGCTGGTGCCTAGGGTTCTAGTTCATGCTGTCACCTGGAGAACCCACACATGACCCTCCTTAGTCTGAGGAATCAAGGCTTGTTTTTTGTTTTGTTTTAAGATGTCTGTTTATTTGGGTTTGTTTGATTTTTCCTTCATTCAGATTAAATATCTGGGAAAGAATACCAAATAAATGATGTACCCTTCTCAGTGTATCACAACTAAGGGACACAAGATATCAGCTTGTTTTATCATGGCTAATGTTAAGTTTGACCATTTGGTTAAGGTAGTATCTGCCAAATATTTTTAATAAAGGTATTCTTTCTCTTGTACCCTTTCTCTTTTGTAATTAATAATTCTTACCTGAATTAATACTATAATAGATATAAAATAATTTTTCCATTTCTGTGATTTCTTCTATAAGTAATAGATAATATTTTGTAAAAAAGTTTTTGTCTTCTCCCTGTCCTCCCTTATTTGTTTGTTGACTTATTTGTTTTAGTGAGGGCTCATGGATTTTGTTTTAATTATTACTCATTTTTAAACAATATTTTAAATTGATTTCAGAGAAGAAGGGAGAGGGAGAGAGAAATAGAAATATCAGTGATGAGAGAGAATCATTGATCGGCTGCCTCCTTCTACAGGCCTCCTAATGGGGATTGAGACTGCAACCTGGGCATGTGCCCTGACAGGGAATCAGTCATAAACTCCTGGTTTATAGGTTGATGCTCAACTACTGAGCCACACCAGCTGGGAGGATCTAGGCATTTTAGGCAGCAGCCCTTGTTCACAGCCCTTAAATTAATAGAGATTTGGGGCATCAGAGTAAAGTAATCAGCTCATGTTTCTCTATTAGCTGATAATTTCTGGTCTGTATAGTTTTCTGTGAGTTTCCTTTAATGGAAATAGAGTACTTTCAAGGAAATAATATATATATATATATATATATATATATTATTATATATATATATTATATATATATATATATTTAGTTGCCAAATAAGAATAGGAAGAATTATCCTAATTTGTTGTTAATGCTGAATGAATGCTGCTTAAAAACACAATATGAATTCCCTTAGGTGGCCTTATATCCTGTCTGCAATGTAAGAGAGCAGGAGAAGGTAACTAACCTTTAGGAAATGCCTAGAATTTCTCAGGCACTAGGCTGAAGACACTGTTTTCACCTAGCCCTTGAGCTGGGCCACATACAGTTCAAATAGGCACGGGTCAAATTTTAAAATCTTGTTGCTCGAAAATTTTTGGTCAGACTAATAAATATCAGTATGAACATATTAGCTTGAATCAGTACTCCTTGGTTTGCTAGGAAATTGTGGTCTAGCCTATTACTACATTGTCCCTTTGACTAATAGCAGAGTGGGAGAAAGATGTAAGCTGCCTTTTCTCAGATGTCCTTTACAGATATCATTACCTTAGTAACATGAATAACATAAAACCTGATTTAATGGTGGCTTAAACAAGATTTTTTTGCTTAGATTTAACAAATCTGTAGGTAGCTGGCAGCAGGTTAGTTCAGTGTCTGAACCTTGCTAGTGTTGGATCTCTGTGATTCTCTTGGTCTTTTCCTCATGCTTCCTTAGGGCCCCAGGCAAGAAGAAAAGGGAAAGAAATAGCACGAGCTTATTTATCCTTTACTTTACTTTATTTTTTTAAGGAAAGGAAAATCTTTTCCACTGTTCCACTCCCCCTATATGTCACCTGTCAAGAAAATTGTACTCACTGGGTACTTTGTCACATGCTCCCCAACCCCAGCTGTAAAGAAAGCTGGGAGAGTATGTATTTAGTAGTAGGTGTCAAGGGAGAAGGGTGTTGAGTGGATTTTGGGTCAGCCACCCAGTGTCTGCTGTTTAGGTATTTTATTAGCTACTTAAGCTAATAGAATAGCTGGCATGTTAAATTAGATTAATTGTAAGATAGGGTTAACATATTTAAAAATGTTTCAGGAATCTTCTGAGTATTTAATCTCATCACTTGTAAAACATATTAAACACGGGCACCTCCCCCCATCCCCCCTTTTTTCTTTGATGGGTGTTATGAACTCAGTGATTTTGGCTCTAAATCAGTGTTTTTTACATTTTAGACATTTAAATACTGTCTCGAATTTTTCCCTATCAACATTATTATTTAATGTTTTCATTAAATAGGCCTACCTGTTTTTTTACCTTAGGCATACTATGAAAAGAAGCTTCATATTTATTACCTGTATAAGTAAACATTATTGACTATTTAGTAGTTTTTTTCCCCTCCACTCATCTTTCTTGCCAAGAAAAACTGTGTTCTGCTACAGGATCAGAAAATGCCAGATGTTACTTTCTAAGGCTCTTTGACAGTTAGGGCATTAGGCATGTCACCCATTTCTCACCATTGGGTCCTAAAGGCTCTGCTGGAAGGATCTCTGATAAAAAATTTTAAAAAAGCTTTCTTGAGAGTATTACAAATGTCCCACTCCCCCCCCCCCACCATTGTCCACCTGGATCCCACCCCATCCCAGGCCTTCACCACTATTGTCTGTGTCTATAGGTAATGCATATCATCATATATAATAAAAGGCTAATATGCAAATCGACCAAATGGCAGAACAACCAGTCGCTATGATGCACATTGACCACCAGGGGGCAGACGCTCAACACAGGAGCTGCCCCCTGGTGGTCTTTGCAGTTTTACGGGGGGCAGGGGGCGCGTGGGGGTTTGCGCCTCTCAGCCAGAAGCCAGGCTCATGGCTGGCAAGCACAGCGGTGATGGCAGGAGCCTCTGCAGCAGCTCTGAGGATGTCTGACTGCCGGCTGAGGCCCGCTTTCTGTGGGGAGTGGACCTAAGCCATCAGTTGGACATCCCCCAAGGGCTCCCAGACTGTGAGAGGGTGCAGGCCGGGCTGAGGGACACCCTCCTCGCCATAGTGCACGAATTTCATTCACTGGGCCTCTAGTATATAGATAATAGTGAAAAGCCATAGTGGCTTGGAGAAGGGGTTGGTGGGATTGGTCAGCTATGGATATTTGTAGAGTACTTTCAGAAGTTTGTTGTCTAACCTAATTTTTTCTTTTCCAACAGAATAATACAACAGATCTTTGCAGGGTTCTTTGCAAATTCTGCAGTTCCTGGTGGATCCCCTTTTACCTGGTAAGTAACTAATTGCCTTTTTTATTCTGTTGGAGTAGCATCATTTTAGCTACTTTAGTATCTGTGCCTTGGTAAGAAAGAGGAAGAGCTGCATAGGTGAATACACAGATGCGATTGGCAGGCTATCAGACTGCCATTATTTGATGAGCCCAAACTTAATTAGAACTTTAAAAAAACCTAAAACTTTATTTGTGTTTAATCCTCACCCGAGGATATTTTTTCCGTTGATATTTAGAGAGAGTGGAAGAGAGAGGGAAAGACAGAGAGAAATAGTGATGTGAGAGAAACACATCAATTGGTTGCCTCCTGCACGACCCTGACCAGGGCTCGAGCTGGGGAGGAGCCTGCAACCTCAGGTACATGCCCTTGACCAGAATTGAACCCGGGACCCTTTGGTCCATAGGCTGACGCTCTGTCCTCTGAGCCAAACCAGCTAGGGTGAATTAGAACTTATTTTTTATTGTTCAGGCACACAAGGGTCATTCTGGTCCCCAGGTTGTCTGGGCATTGGATGTGTCTGATTCTGGAGTGTGTTGAGTTGGGGAATGAGTAGGGGGCAGTAGTAGGTCCCTACCGGGCTTGGTAACTATCTGATTTGTGGGTTTCTCCTAATCATATGGGAAGATTTTATTCCTTAAGAATTTCTGAAATTGAAAACATAATGCCTTTTTCTAAGTAAGAAGGTTCATCAGAAGAAACAAGACTATAATTACGTATGGTTGGTGTTGTCTCGACAATTATTTTGCTACTTCTGACTCTGCCCCCCAAAGCCTTTCTTTGCTTAGAGTGACCTCAGTTCATCCACACAGTTATTCTATTTTCTAACCTCTAGTTTCTCTAAACATATTCCCTCCGTCAACCAGGGCCATGCACCAGCAGCTCCAAAGAGAGATACTGCCAAATCTCTTTTGTATTGTTTTAAGTTGTGGTTCAGAGAGACTGCGATGGCTGCTTCTACTTGAAAGCTCCTCATTGTTCAGAACACGGGTGAGGTCTGTTCCAGATTTTGTCCAGTCATGAGGGAAAACTCTTAAAAAGCTGCTCCATCTATGTTTAATGTAAGTGGGCACAGAGAAGGTCAACTTTTCTTCACCAACAGGCAATGCATCCTTTTGCTCTTGTGTGTCATGTGGTATTTCAAGTGGCTTCACATTTTATTCCATTCAGTTTAGGAAAAATTCCTAGAGAATGGGAGACTTATCTGGATAATCTGTTGGATCTTGGAAATACTGAGAACTTTTTGCCACTTGATTTTAGAGAACTAGTGACTGGGCAGGTCTGAGAGAGCAGGATCCCTCTGCCAGTTTTTCTGTGGTGTAAGGCGGAGCCTGGTCACTTCATCTAACTCTGTCTGTCTCATCTCATGTATAGGAGCGGAATGCTGCACTCCAACCCTGGGGACTATGCCTGGGGTCAAACAGGGCTTGATGCCATTGTCACCCAGGTGAGGAGCTGCCTGTTGAAGGTGTCTGTTCGCGTGTCTCATGGTTCCACAAATGTCCTGCTCTCCTTCTGCTACTTTCTGAAATGGCAGTCACTCTGTGTTCCCTAATGTTTTGAGCTTGTGGGTTTTGCATTTTACTAATGATTTGCTGGTTTAGCTCAGTACCCATGTATCTTCTAGACCTTAAGACCTTTTTTGAAGATCGCTTCACCTCCATAGGAAGAAAAGATTTTTTGCCCTGGTCGGTTAGCTCAGAGAACATCGTCACCATACTCCAGGGTTGTCGGTTTGATCCCCGGTCAGGGCACGTGGAAGAATCAGCCAGTGAATGCATAAACAAGTGAAACAACCATTTTGTTTCTCTGTCTCTCCCTTCCTCTCAAAAAAAAAAAAAAAAATCAGTTAAAAAAAACCTTTTCTTATAACTAACAAACAAACAAACAAACAGTATTTTGAGTTTTTGGCCTCTTGTTCAGGCCTGTGAGGATCCTATTAACAAGTTACTTCACAAAAAAGGAAGGTCTGGTGCTGAAGCAGGGATTTCTGTCAGATGGAGCAAGTAGAGGAAGGAAGCAGAGAAAAAGGTATTCCCATGCCATGGATAATTGTTTCCACTTGTTAATGTTAATTTTAATTTAATTGGTTTTTTTCATTTCCCTTGTGGATTGCTGAGAATAGAAAGCATGTTGTTTATATCCAAATCTTACAGGCAGTATTTACCAATTTCTTGGCGTACCTTATGCTACTTTCCAAACTCCCACCCTTTCCTTCCTTCCAGCAGAATGAATTTTTTGGATCAGTTAAGTATTGCTTTTTGTTAAGCTTTAGTTTTATTCATGATGTCACAACCCTTTTGCTGCTTCTAAAGTTGCTTTGTGCCCAAAGGTGGGCCTTGCAATGATAGGGTCTGTCTGTAGACTTACACAGATGTCACTCTGAAATTGTAAAGCAATTATGAGTGTTATGGTGGCAGTAAAGAGGAAATTGTGCCTCTCAGAGCCTTGTAGAAGTAAGAGCAACTAACATTTCTAATATCTGCACTGTTTGTTCTTGGCTAGAGCGACTCGTTACAAAGGGGTAGTTGGATGTTCAGCACTTCTTTTTCTTTTTGTAGCTTTTAGGACAGCTGGAAAACACGGGGCCTCCCCCAGCGGACAAGGAAAAGATCACGTCTCTTCCAACAGTGGCAGTAACTCAGGAACAAGTTGGTAGGTTCAATTTCTGTCGTCTTCTGTTCAAAATTCCAGCACTTCCTGTACTAAGGATCTTCAAGTGAAGGGCACTCCTACCATGGTGCCGTGTAAGGAAGGTGCCTATTCTTCATTAGGTACCATGAGCAATTACCATGTGGCACAAAGATACATAAGGCTTGATTTCTTGAAGAATTTACTAGGGGAAGCAAAACTCTCCAAATCCTATATAATAAAGAGGGAATATGCAAAGTGATCATCACTCCATCACAAAGATGGCTGCACCCACAGCTGAGGCCAAGTTCCCATAAGGAGCCTTAACGAGCAATCAGCAGGGACCTGAGGCTACGCCCTCCTCCGCCCCCATGGGGCTTGACAGGGGACTCAGGCCGCATCCCCCACCCAGCAGGGCTTGACAGGGGACCTCAGGCTGTATCCCGTTAGGGCTTACAGGGGACCTCAGGCTGCGCCCCCCACCCGGCAGGGCTTAACAGGGGACCTCAGGCCGCGCCCCCCCATCCTGGCATCGGGTTGGGGAACCTCAGGCCGCGTCCCGACGCCAGGCCAGGGGACCTGAGGTCATGCCCCCTGCCCGGTGGGGCTTGACGAGGGACCTCAAGGTGCGCTTCCCGTCCTGGTGCTGGACTAGGGGACCTCAGGCTGCTCCCCCCGCCCCAGCGCCAGGCCGGGGGACCTCAGGCCATGCCCCCACCCCAGCACCAGGCCGGGGGACCTCAGACCGCACCCCCCGCCCCGTGGAGCTTGATGGGGGACCTCAGGCCGTGCCCTCCCGCCCCAGCACCAGGCCAGGGGACCTGAGGCTGCGCCCCCCTGCCTAGCTGGGCTTGCCAGGGGCCCTCAGGCCATGCCCCCCACCCAGCAGGGCTTGCCAGGGGCCTCAAGGTGCACCCCCAGTGCTGGGTTGGGGGAACTCAGGCCGCGCCCCCTGCCCAGCGGGGCTTGATGGGGGACCTGAGGCTGCGCCCCCCTCCTGGTGCTAGGCCGGGGGACCTGAGTCTGCACCCCCGCGCCTGGCGGGGCTTGATGGGGGACTTCAAGGCACGCCCCTGCCCCAGTCTGGGCTGGGGGAACTCAGGCCACGCCCCCCGTCCTGGCGCCGGGCCAGGGGACCTGAGGCTACGCCCCCTGCCTGGTGGGGCTTGACAAGGGTGGGACTGGCCGGGTCTGGATCTAGCCCAATGGGGGTGGGGAGGCGGACAGGTCTGAGTCTCACGTGATTTTGAGGCGCATGTGGGTGGGTGGGGACTTGACTCTGGGTCCCTTGGTGCGCCCCAGACTCTGACAGGAGGAAGGTTTTCATATACATTTTACTAATTTTCTTTCATCTCTGACACTTATATTATAGAGAAAGGGCAAATAGCAATATTAAATTATTTCCTCTAATTAATCCCTTTTAATGTGCATGAATTTTGTGCACCGGGCCACTAGTCTATAATAATCTATAATAATATAAAAGCATAATATGCGAATTAGACCAGACAGCCGAACGATCTTCCTGACGAAGCCAGGGCTGAGGCAGCTGCTGTGGCTGCGAGGGCCAAGCCCCTTGCACGAATTTCGTGCATTGGGCCTCTAGTAATTAGATAACAGTGTAAAAAATACTGTTGAGCAGGTGCTACTTACTGACTCTGGGGAGATAGGAAAAGATATAAATGAGAGGCTGGGAATTTGTTTCATATCAACTCTATAGTAGGTACATTAGAAATAGATATTCTGTTTGTAAACATTGGAGGAATTTAGTGATAAAGGACATTATTTTGGACTGGGAGTTTTTCCCCCCACATATTTAGAGTCAGATTTTAAAGGTAGGACGGGCCACCTTAGAGAGGTCATTCTATTTCAGGAAAAGTATGAACCAATGTAAAAATGTTCACATGGCTATAGTGTCTGAATCAGATCTGACCTTATCAGACCTGAAATAGAGTCTGGTTTGGGAGGTATGATTGGATAGGAAGGGTAGGCCTTGTTATGCTGGACATTGAAGCTGTGGCAGAGTAGTGAGGGGTGAATATTCTGAGGGGAGGTGAGTTTTGTAGATCCTCAAATGGAGGGATAAGGGAATTTAAGTGGTCTGCAGAGTAGATTAATTTGGAGGTGGTGTCTAAAGTAGATTGGAAGGGGAAGAAGGCAGAAACAGGAATGTGAGGGGCTGTTGCAGTATCTAGGTGGGGTTCAGGTGATGGTGACAAGGCTGACAGAAAGGAAAGGGTAGATACAGAGGAGAAAGGCATTCATCACTGATTGCATAATCGGTTGAAGGAGGGGAAAGGGTCAAAGATGATTCTAAGATTTTGCAACTACAGAGGTGGTGCTGGCATTATCAGGAATGTGGGATTGTTAACAGGCCCTGATTTGGTAAGGAGGTGATATAATATTTTTAATTTTTAATTTGTTGGTGTTTGAGGCACGAGCTGAGAGTCCAAGTGAAGATGAGCTGGAGAGTGCTATGGAGCTGGCATTAGGGGAAATGAGCAGGTACCAAAGTGTAGTATCTATTTGTAGAGTTGAAGACCTGGGGTAGGGATCCTGCCTGCGAGGCTGTTCCAGCAGACGAGGCATAAGATGTAAAAGCTAGAATTAGTCCACAGGTGTAGGAATGGAGAGGAAGCAGTGCGTCTAAGTGGAAAGCCTTGAGTGCTGTGGCCCACGGAGCGGATCCTGCAGGGGAAATAGACTGGCTGGTGTCCTCAGAGAAGGGACTTCCTGTCTCTGGACTTGGAGCCTGAGCTGCCCTAGGGCTTTGCAGCTCTGCAGCACCACCTCCTGGTACAGTTTTTAACTACAGCTTGTTCAGAGGGCTTTGGGCAGCCGTGTTGGACGAGGATGCCTAATGTGGAAAAGAGGGTAAACGTGGCTTGAGATACTGAACAGGAACAGCTAAGACGACTGAGATGAGTCCCTCGATTGTGGTGGGCAGATTTCCAGTGTTAGGTCCTAAGGAGAAACTGCCAGAAGTCTATCACACATTGGGAAGGTGTTCCTGTTTTACCTAACAGTTAACCTACGCCCTAGTTTATTTCTTCCAACCTTTTACATGGAAAAGTAGGTCTTACCAGAATAGGCCCATTCATCAGTCCTCCTTTTCATATCCCAGTCTATTACCACGAACCCCATTTTGAAATAAAACTCACGCTACCTACCTGTCTCCACCTTGCCTGCCTTTGTGTCTTTTCTTTATGCATTCCTTTGGTTGTTCAAGAAATCGGGCTCGTATTTTCTTCCTTCTTTTTGCTTGTTTACTTTAAAAGGCATTTCCTCCTCCAACAGATATGGGTTTGGAGTGTCCAGTGTGCAAAGAAGATTACACAGCTGAAGAGGAAGTCCGGCAGTTACCCTGCAACCACTTCTTTCACAGCAGTTGTATTGTGCCGTGGTTGGAACTGGTGAGTGCAGACAACTCTCACCTGTGACAGGCATCTACGCCAGTCACATCTGGTCAGGGGAATGCTGAAGCGTAAGGGTGTAGTTAGTAGTTAATGAAGATGAGATTTTAGTTCCCGGCTAACCCTTAGTAACACCTTTACTGTTTCTTAAATTACTGTCTGGCTGTAAGTAGGGATTAGCAAACCTATGGCCCACAGGTCACTGTGGCCCGCCATCTGTTTTTGTAAGTGAAGTTTTATTGGAACACAGCTATGCTTCTTTGTTTACAAATGGTCTCTGGCTACTTTCATGTGACATCACTGAGTAGTTGCGACACAGGTGGTATTTAGCCTTCAAAGCCTAAAATATTTACTCCCTGTCCCTTTACAGAAAAAGTTTTCTGGCCCCCGCTCTAGATCATCTCAGGTCACTGATTCTGGTTAGTTCTGTTGGTGGTATGTTTTGGCTGTTGTTACAAGCTCTCTCTGCATTTAAAGTTCTGTTTGGGAGATGTCCTGGTGTTAGCACCTCAGAACCCAGTGTGCACTGTGTGAGAATGCAAAACCTTTTTGGTTTTCTACCGGCCAACTCTCAGGATTTTCTAGTGTTTAGTACCTGCAACTTCTCAGGTCAAGCTGTTTACATGGACTGATATCTTTCTGTTTCAGCACGATACATGTCCTATATGTAGGAAGAGCTTAAATGGTGAGGACTCTACTTGGCAAACCCAGAACTCTGAGGCCTCTGCAAGCAACAGATTTAGCAGTGACAACCAGCTGCATGACCGATGGACTTTCTGAATCTAAAGACCACGTCTGAGCCCGGGCTGTGGTGGTCTGCTTGCCACAGCTGTGAATTGTATCAAAACAAGATAGTCGGTGGATTTAGGAATCGTGTAAGAAACCCCAACCCATAATATTAATGCAGAGTGTTTTCTTTAAATTTCAAGTTAGCATCTATAGATGGAATTGTATCTAAAACCAAATGCCTCTTATTGCTGAATTCAGAGTGATAATTTTATAAGTGTAAAACTTAATTATGTGGGTTCCCCCTGCCAGAATAGAATTAGCTCCTTAAAGTCTAGCTAGGGTCCTGCTCTCTGCCATGTTGCCCTGTAATGGATGTTTTCCCCCCTTGTCCAGCCTCCATCCTACCGTTAGTGTGTTTTATGGAAAATACAGTGGAACCAGAGCCCGAAAGTCCTATGATGTAAGTCCTTCTGTTTTAATGATACAAAAGCATGTACTCCTGGCCACATTAGCTATGAATTAAGGTCAGATTAATTCAGAAATCTAAGACTGATTTTTCTTGAACCCTCAGCAAATCAAAGAAAAATTACATTTGGAAGGAGTAAGTGGCTTATCATTATACTCTGGTTTTCTCATTTAATTTTTAAGACTACTTCAAAAACTGCAGTTTCTGCAGAAACCAGCTAACATGACCTTAAGGGTCTTCTGTGGGTAGGAATCTAATTCTGGCTCCTTTTTGCAAACGAGCAGAGCAGCGTACAGGCAAAGAAGGACACGTTTGAAATCTTTGGTTCTGACGTTTTTTAATGGTCCCCATCTCGCTGTTTACCGTTTTTTGTCCTGGGGACTTTAAAATAATTTCCCTCACAGAAATAGAATGCCTTCATTGCTGCTTCTGTTCACTGTTTTTAGTAATTCATTGGTATTTAGGAATTGAGATTTTAACATTGTCTTATTTTAATTTTTTAAGCCCTTTGATCATCTCTGAAACCTTTGCTAACTTGGTTCTGGATATCCTCGGAATCAAACTGATTTATTGTGATTATGTCCAAAACAGCCTGGTCTAGGAGAGGTAGGCCTTACTTTTTTTTTAGCCTAACTAACAGTGTCCCATCTACACGCCTATGCTGTTAGGTGCATTTGAAAAAGATCAGAAATGTCTTTGGAATCTCAAAGTCTCCAAGGGAAATGATGGGTACTGTTGGTCCAGCCCAAAGGGTTACAGAGAGGCACTGTTAGCGCGGGCATCGTTTGGAATGACCCGAACAAGGAGGCCTCTTCTTGGTGAGTCTCTCTTGGCTCCTGTCTGTCTGAGTTTTTGTTGACGATCATGCACTATCCTCTGATTTGGGGGGGTTAGGGAAGGGGCTTAGAGATATAGATGATATCTCTAATGGTAGATGATAGGGGAGGGAAGAGAGAAAGTAGAAAAGTGGCCTGCTGAATTAATAGCCTGCCTGTAACAGTTGTGTCCATAAGGTCTGATTCAGGTTGGGCCAAGAGGAAATAAAAGATTTTTTTTATATGCTTCTCATGTCATACCTCTGTAGAGTTTGTTTCTTTGGAGAATGTGAGCTATTAACTAAGCCTATTGAAATCTAGCCTCCAAATAAACATTGCTTTTGAGGGGAGGTGAGAAGCTGGAGGGAGTGTGAGGTATATTATGAATATTTATTGACCACTATTCAACTGTCTCAGAAGAATTGTGACAGCCTGGAAAATTCTGTATGCCTGTTAAGTGTCTGGAGATGCCCGAACAGGCGTTTGTATTTTTACTTACAACCAGAGAACTAGAAAGGATCTGAGTAGCTTCCTAGAAGGATGGAAACAAAGTGCTGAAATAGGGATTTATTTTCTCAGTACACAGAGTAGCCAGTAATAGTCTAAATTATCTGAAAATTTCTTCACTTTTTTGCTCTGATAGAGGGCATGCTGTTCCCCAGGCTCCTCCCACTTAATGAATCTGAAGTGCTTCTCCCTAGAAGAGGAGGCATCTCAGACTTCAGGTTAATTTAGGTTAAGCAATATATTTGGGTTTTATAAAGCAGCAGAACTAATAGGATATGTGCGTGCCTGTGTGTATGCATGGATAGCTTTATAATGAGTTGGCTCAGGTGATATGGAGGCTAAGAGGTTCCAAGATCTCTCCAGGCGGTCACGGTTTTTCTGAGAGACAACATAGCATTCTAATCTGATTCCAAACAGCTGAGCACAGGCGCGTTGATGGAGTACGCTCTAGTTGAAAAGCTGGATGATTGGAAACCCAAGAAGAGCTGATTTTTTATTTTATTTTGAGTTCAAAGGCAGGACAGGGCTGATGAACCAACTCAGGCAGCGCGGCAGGTGGAGCTCCTCCTTGCCAGCAGGACTATCAGCCCTTTTGTTCTATTCAGGCTTTCAACGGACTGGATGAGGCTCCCCCATGTTAGGGAGGGAAATCTGCTTTATTCCGTCTCCTGATGCAGGTATTACTCTTATAAAAAATACCCTCATAGACACTCAGAAATAATGTTTGTCCAGGTATCTTGACATCTCATAGCTGAGTTAGATTGACACAAATTAATCATCACAAGAAAGAAAAATAGAAGTGATGCACACAGTAGAATGATCCTTATCCCACTTAAATTTTGCCAAATTATGGAAATATAGGTCTTGTTTAGAGACCTTAGTACTAGGGTTAAATGGTAGAAGAAACCTTCATGGGATGAGGACCAGTTTGCTGTGTGCATCAAATCTGAGATATCTCCCATTCTAGGGAGAAACATTGCAGATTCATTGGTCTAACACCACAACATGTCGTGTTAAGACATGCAGAGTTTGTTTCTAGGAATGCCTTGCTCTTAAATAAGATGCAGTGCTTAAGGCAAAGGGCTACATAACCCAGACTTTTCAGGTGTTTCATTCCTTTGTAACTGGAAGGCTTACAGACTCAGGAACCTGGAGCATTAATAGGACTCAAAAGACGACAGCTTTCTCTGATTGTCAAAGAGAAGAGAAAACTGTTGCAATTTCAGATCTTGAGCCCTTAGATTTGAGGCTTTTACATTCATATTAAATGTAATATGAGTCCCAGCAGAGCTAAACAGATTTTTTTTTTTAATTCATGAATGTCTTTATCTTCCTCTTGTCCATTATGATCTGAAACAGAAGGGAAGAAAACTAGCGTGTAAGTCAGAGACATGTCCCAGGAACTGGTAGACTTGAAAAGTGAGAGGTTATAGGGGGCAACTCCTTTCTGACCTCTAAGTGATTATTGCTTCTCAGGTAGTTTCCAGATGGGTTAATTCTGGCTGGGCAGAACTGGGCAGTAGGGTGGGAAGGGCAAAGTGGTACTTTTAGCTGGTAGAGCTTTGACATCTTGAAAGTTTCTAAGCTAATGAGTTTGGAGGGAGAAGGAATAATCCTGGTACAAACATTACTTTCCTTCAAAGTTCCTATTGTCAGTTCTCTGAAGAGTTGAGAAACTTGCAGAATCCAGAATGACGTTTTGTCCCTGTTGGTATAGCTCCTTGATTCTTTCCTTAAAGTACTAATTTCTAAGAAAAAAGGATTATTCTAGGTGGAGGATATGGAAATGGCTATAAATCAAATAGCTTCCTTAGCTTATTATAAATTTTAGTTGTCAACATTTACTGCATAACAGTTGAGCCAAGTACTTGTCAGATATTTCCTTGAGTAGTACTTTTTGGTCCAATAATTAACTCTCAACTTAGGTAGAAGGTTTTTGGGGAACATTTCCCCCCCAATAGGTATCACTTTGATTAAGTGGTTATTAGGAGAAAAAGTTTTTGTTTGTGTCTTTGTATTCGTATATATGTGTGTGTATGTATATATGTATATATTCACAGAGACACACACACACACATACACGCACATTTCACTGTAGAAGGAAGGATGTGATTGATGGGCACTGAGGTGCAGGGAGCAGTGGCCCGGCAGAGGCCCGGACCCCCACAGCCGGTTGCTCTCACTGCACACCTTGGCTCCTGTTTCTGCGGTTCTGCTTTGGGACACTGTTGGCCTGGCAAGCGCCCTGTTAACTGGTGTGGTGAAGGGATTCAGTAGAAGTAAAAGTGTAGTCATTGATGAGGTTAAGAATAAAGGACTTTTGAGAAAAGGGTGTTTATCATCCATTGCTTCTGTATGATATTAAGTTGAACTCAAATATAATTTGTTTTTAAAATTTTTTCTTGATAAATTATTATTGCCAATTGACTTCTCTCATGACTTGCGTGCTTCAGTTTCTTTCTCCCTGGTGTCTAGGTGCTGCTTCCTCAAGGAACTAATTAAATGTGTCCGTCTAACGAGGGGGGAATGAGTCTGTGTCTGTTACAAACAACAATACAGCAGCGTCTGGGGTTTTGGAGGTGAAGGGCACTTCAGAGTTGGTTGCCAGAGCTGATATCGGCAGGCCACTGACATCTGTGAAAGACGACAGGCTTTAGGAGGAGGAGGAGGAGGGGGGTAACAGGTGATGCTGGGGGAACCCCTGTTTGACCCCTGGTGGGGAGGTGGGAAGACCAGAGTGCTGTTTACAAGAATAAACCAGTGGGGATTTGGGAGTTAGGGGGACCGGCAGGCCAGACTTCTCTTACTGTGAGTTTCCAAAATGAACCTCGCTTGAGTTCTGGTGCAGGGAGTTGGGGGAAAGACTCGATGGGGTAAACATTCCAAGTGGCTATCCTATGGGAGGAAGTTGTAGCTTGTAGTAATGTCAGAGTCTCAGCACTCCGGCTGGGCACCATAGGCCGCTCCAGGGATTTAAAATAGAACGGGCAGAATGCATTGTGTACAACTGGAGAGGTTTTCCAGGGCCAAAGTAGAGCCCTTCTCTTATCCAAAGGACATAGAGGTTTTCATCTCATACCTGCCAGACAACGGAGCTACATGCATCCAACTCCACGATCTTACACATGAGAACTTGGTCTTGCTGGTTACACTTAGAAGGGGTCCACGGGAGTGGAGTCCACGTGGTGCCTTCCCTCTTTCAGCTGGGGTACTTCTGTCTGTGAATGATGGGATGCAGGCCTGTGGTTCTTCCATTTTCTAATAAGATGTACTATTTTTTAAGGCCCAAGAGTTACTAGTTTCCTTCCTGAGATGATGGTTGTATTTTCAGAATAAATGCATAACAAAATGCTGCTAAGATTTCAGTAATACTTTTAAATCAATTCGTCTTTAGTAGTCACGCCAGAATCGACATCCAGTTGAAACACAGTATTTACTTATTTGAAAGATATATTTCAGAACTTCACTTGCCCAAGTACACATAGCTGGTATGTTGCAGAGCCAGGTCTTTTGACTCCATACCTCGTTTTTTTACCTCCATAAAACAAAATCCAAAATCCTTTGAGTTTGAGGTTCAAGACCATCACTAATAAGGGTCTTACCCATCTCTTTCAGCCTTCTCTCTGTGTTCCCACAAACCTTAGCTCCCACATTTGGCAGATCCTGGCCAAGGATTGCAGGTAAGGTGTTTCCTTTTGATGGTTTGCTATTTATATTTAGCTACAGTTAAATTGTGTGTGTTCACACCTCTCTATTCATGTAGTTCTTCCTATCAGGCATGTCCTAACCCCGCACCCCCCTCCCGCCCCGGCCCTCTTTGCTTAACTATGACAAGAGGTCATCTGTTTAAGGAGAAAGAGGATTTGTGAATTTAGGAGAAAAAAGGATGCAAATACTGTTTTGGGCATTTATATAAAAAGAGAAATGACCAGAGATGTTGATAAGTATTTCACTGAAGGTAGACAGTTGTGATCTGTGGCGCATCTGGTCTGCACAAATCTTCCCCCATCAGTGCTACGTGGATTGCTGTCGAACACCAGCGCTCTCTTCATTTACTTCAGGTTCATGCTGAGTCGAGACACTTTCTCTCCTCTCCTGCCTCTCTTTTGCTTATTTCTTCTTTCTTCCCTTTAGTGGTAAATAACAATTTCTTCCAAAAAAATTGGTGTTCTCACTGAGTTTGACTTGCTGCTTTTACTGTGTTTGGGGTGGGGAGGGGAGGAAAAGTTCTTCTGGGGACACAGAAACACACGTACTTATCCCGTGTCTGAGTGGGCAGTGTACCCCAGCCACTTGTGAGAGCTGCTCTTTCATTCCTGTGACTGAGTTGGGAAGAAAGGCAGGCTTGCTCTGGCAGTGAGTAGGGGAGGTTAAGGGAGCCACTCATTTGTCCCATTTTATAGTCCCCAGATTCCTGGCACGTTCCCCTGTGCCCTGTGCTATTTTCCTCTGTACATATTGTCATGTGAAAGATACCAAGGTAAACATATTTATCTTGCTGTGATTTTAAAAAAGATTTCTTCTGGCAGGAAGCTCTTACAGAGCTGTAGAAAGAAAAAGGAAAGTTTGTATTACTGCCACACAACTTAGAATAGCAACAAAATACCTCATGTAAATTCATCCGGGTGTGTGTGTGATAGGCGCTCATGCTGGAGGGAACAGAAAAGGAAAAACGGAATGTATGTGTTGTGTCTTACGACTGAAGTTGCATTTACAAATCTCACATTCTGCTGGAAGTGGGAAGGGAGCTAACCACCAGTCTCTCCTTGCTGGAAGGTAGGACAATCAGAGAAGAAGTAGATGCCACTCAAAGTTCAAGGTAGGTTTTCCATGTAGAGTACTGAATGGTTGGCATGGTGATAGGACAAGGTTACTCAGTGAAATTAGTCATGAGCTGAGGAAGGTACAGACCTAGGAACCTCCTTCATCCTTTTTGTCATGTGTAAACATGCTAACTTGATCTATAGAATTCCCCTACGCCTCTTTAATAATTCTGGTAAGTCTTGTTGGGGGAGGGAGAATAAAGAAAAGGAATGAACTGTCAAAACTTCATTCTCTGCATCTGACTGGAGAAGGGAAAAGAGCTTAGAGATTTTTTACTCTGGCGTAACTTGGGACTCAGGTAGTAAGTGTAGTAGATTGAATGGCTAGACTTATTTCCTCTACTTTTTTTAGGGCATTCTGTATGAAGGAGCAAAATTTATTTTACTAACAGTAACCTAACCACCCGAGAGAATTTAGATTTAGTCCTATATATAATAAAAGCTAATGTGCTAATTAGACCGGATGCAGAATGACTAGAGGGCAGCGGGCGGTGCTGCAAGGCAGCCGGGGCTGCGAGGGCCTCCTCTTGCACGAATTTCATGCATCAGGCCTCTAGTAAAGAGTATGTCTACAAGGTTAGACTGCTTGATGGCTATTCACCAGCTGCTGCTTGGAAACGGATAGGCTTACTAGTACGTTTGGCAGGTCCTCACCAAGGATCACAGGTAGTCACTTTTCTTTTGATGGTTAGTAGGTAAAGAGTTGGACTAAGGGAGTGTTAGGTCCTGTTTCTAGAAATGTGAGGAGGCGGTCTCAGAATGGGGAGGGAGGTGAAGGAGTTGAGGTTATAGTAGATAATTACTGAGGGCACAGGGAGTTAGTGAGAAGGACCTGCATTGATTCCTGTGAACCAGGCCAACATTTCACCTCTTTGTACCCATTTTCCTGATGAGTAATCAGGAATCTTTGCCTGAAAGGGTGGTAGGAGGTTAGAATCACCGTGTAAAGCCTAGCCCATCATGCAGATTCTTCAAACAAAATTTTTAAGAGCCTATATGTGCCTGGCACCGTTTTTGTTTGTTTTTTTAGGGTTAACAAGAAATCCCAGCATTTATAGAGCTTACATTCTGGTGACAACCAAGTGGTGGTTATTTATTGATTTGAGGAATGCCTAAATAAAATGGAATTAGAATGCCAAGGACATACAAAACCTTGCATCTGATTTATGCAAAAATGTAATGGCAAAGCATTGCAAGTTCATCTATTAGGGAAAACCTTGATTCCTGTTGATAAAGGGTTCGAAGAGGCCTGAGGCAGAAGTGCTGAATATTCTCAATCTGGCACCAGCCTTTGCTGAGGAGCTGCACTGTTCAAACCTCACCTCCGGACCAAGTCTGCCTCTGCCCTTGTTCATTTTCACATGATGGCCTCAGCGTGTAGCCCTCTGTTCGTGAGTGAGTACAGACAGCTGTATTTAATGGCCTCTCCCACAGGCCTTTCCCAACAAGTCTGACCTCCTACCCAAAGGAGAGTCTGATTCACCATGTTTCCCTAGCTAGTCCCTTTGGGTCAGTTTTGCTCTCACTGGCTCAGTGTTTCCCTGTGGACAGTGAGGGGTTGCCAAGCATTTCCCTTCCCCACTCGGCTTCCTTTCCGTCCTCTGCATCATAACATAGATGTCCTTGCCCGGGGTGTTTGAGCTTCATCTGAACATACCTTGAAGGACCATCAGGCTGGCGGCCAGCATCACCCAGACCTCTTGCAGGACGCTTGGACTGAGCGGGCCGTTACTGTGGAGAGGGCCATTACTATGGCTGGACTCCTGCTGTCCTGTTAGTTTCAGTCCCGTCACTGTGTAGTTCCCTGTCTCTGGTTCAAAAGAGAATCGGGATCGGGGAAGGGTTTCAGAAATCATCAAAACGTCCTTTTGCATCACCTCAACATCTTTTGGTCTCCAAGTATCTTAGCATAATTCATTGCCCAGATAAGTTTTTTAAAAAACATTTGTGAGTGGTGATGATGATGATGATGTACATTAGCATCAGTAAGTAAATATGAAATCTACTGTTTGTCACACTGGGAATGCAAATAAGCCTGCCTTGAAGGAACTCTAAACTCATGCCAGAGAAAGAGTTAAAATAGCTTGGTCACCTTGGACTTGTTCTCATCTAAAAGCTATCTGTGGGGTGGGTTAAGCAGTTCAGCCTAAGTTAAAATCTGGGCTTGGAATAGATCTGGATTTTTATCCCTCACTTACTACTAGCTGAGTGAATTTACACAAATTCCCTGTGAGCCCGAGTTGTCACATGACAAGAATAGTGGCTTTCTCAAAAGATCATGAAGATTAAATGAAGTATCACTTAGCACAATGCCCGGCACAGGAAGCACTCCATGAATGGTAGACATTGTTTATTGATACTGTTACCTGTCTGGCCTCATTTCATCTTCCAAAAGGAACCTTATTTCCACACTTGGTGACTATCCACATGTGCCGACCGTGGTACTTCTGTATTAGGACATGAATGCTAGGTTACAAGGAACAATGACTTTGTTGTTCCCCCATTCTGTTCTCTAAGGCTTGTGCCTGGGCTGTCCAATACTTGTTCAATGAATGAAAGGAGGCTCCACTAGTGAGTGAAGTTAACTGGAACAGTACTAAATAGTAGTGCCAGGTTAAAGTAACTTAGGTTTTGTATCAGAGACAATGAAAAGCCATTAAAACGAGGTGGTGGTGCATCATGTACAAACTAAAGGCCCGGTGCACAAAATTTGTGCACTCGGGAGGGGGGCGTCCCCTCAGCTCGGCCTGTGCCCTCTTGCAGTCCAAGAGCCCTCAGGGGATGTCTGACTGCTGCGGAGGCGGGAGAGGCTCCCACCACTGCTGAGCTCACCATCCGTGAGCCTGGCTTCTGGCTGAGCTGCGCTCCCCCTGTGGGAGTGCACTGACCACCAGGGGGCAGCTCCCACATTGAGCGTCTGCCCCATGGTGCTCAGTGCATGTCATAGTGACTGGTTGTTCTGCTGTCAGGCCGAAACTGGCTTTCCGACATCCCCCGAGGGGTCCCGGATTGTGAGCAGGCGCAGGCGCAGGCCAGGCTGAGGACCCCACCAATGCACAATCAGGGCCGGGGAGGGACTGCGGGAGGGCTCCAGGGCATGTCCAGCCCATCTTGCTCAGTCCTGATCGGCCGAACCCCAGCAGTAAGCTAACCTACCAGTTGGAGCATCTGCCCCCTGGTGGTCAGTGCACATCATAGCAAGCGGTCGAGCGGCCTTAGCATATCATTAGCATGTTACGCTTTGATTGATTGAACGGCCTACCAGACGCCAGACACTTAGCATATTAGGCTTTTATTATATAGGATTATATAGGATTAGCATTTTAGATGGCGGGTGGCAGCATGGATTGGAGGCAGAGACCATATTTTAGAGTTGATGGGCCATTTATTAGGCAACAGCTCAGTGCCAGGCCCTGCGGTTGGTGGGAGATAAAGATGAGTAAGACAGTTGGGTCTCAAGGGGCTCACCAGTTAGGAGGCTATTGGGATGTTTTAAGTGAGATGATGACCTGGAGAACACCGAAAAGAAAGGAATGAATGTGGGAAAGAACCAGTAGTACTTAGTAACTGGATGGGGGAAGGGAAAAAGGAGGGACCAAGGTTTAGACTAAAGTATGGACAGACATACAGTCTCAGGAGGATGGGTTTGAGTTTGAGGAGATGGTAGGGCATTCAGGAGCTGAAATCCAGTTGTCAGTGGAAATGTTAAACTGAAACTTAGGGAAGAGTTGAGAGCTGGAGAAGTTGATTTGTGGGTCAGCTGCAGGGAGGGGCAGGGAAGAGGGTGGATGAGAACTTGGGAGAGAGCGTGCGAAAAGATGGAGGGGGAATGAGGAATCTTGGGGAATGAATCCCCATGTTTGAGAAGAGGAAATGTAAGCATAGAAGGAGAGCAAAGAAATCAGAAAGGTAGAAAAAACTGGGGGAGCACAGCCACAGAAGTCAATGGAGATGGGAGTTGATCGGGGAGAACGGACGTGCTGAGTGCTGTAGCTAGGTCTAAGGAAGACCCACCAGGAAGCAAGGAAGGGAAATACAGCTCAACCTAGACTGAAGTAGAAGACTTGGATTGACCACTGACCACAGAAGAGGATGAAAACGTGTGTTAAAAGGCTCTGGGCCAGGTTTCTGGTTTGGGTGTGTTTGTGATTTATACCTAGTTTTCTTGAAGTTAAAAAGTAATTATTTGAAAGTTCATAAAGAATAATAGCAGTGCCCTACTATCTTCCTTAGGCTTATTCCCCAGAGACCATCACTCTCAATTCTTTGAAATGTTTCACCATATTTCTAAATAATATGCTCATGTTACCACTTTTTGATGATAAAGTTTAGATACTATCTATTGACTGATCGAAGATGAGGATTTAAACCTGTCACAGGCCTCCTGAAAGCTGATCTACCAATTCTATTTGTCCTATAAACTTTCCTTCCAGAGCCCTCTTTCCCTTGCTCTCTGCTGGACTAATTGCTCTTTTGGGCCCGTTTCATCCTAGAATTTCCTTATCCTCTTTTCTGTTAGGTTCCTTGTTTCCGGGATCCCATTTTACCCACTCTACTGATTCCCTTCCTAGTTTTCCTGAAGCACATTCTCTGGTAGCTTCTTAATAAAGATCACATAGAAGACAAGTTTTGAGCCATTGCTTGTCTGATGGCATCTTTATTCCTTCCTCACATGTGGCTTGGTTGGGCATAGAATTCTAGGTAGAATAGAATTTTCTCTGCAAGGCTTGGCCCTTTGGGCATGTTGGAACAGAGTCGCTCTGCTGGGCAGATGAGGAAGCTGTAGGTCCAGCTGAGGCTGGATGGTCATATTCAACCTGTGCCAAAGTAGTAACAGCAGGGGGCAGAGTGGAGGAGCTCTGTAGGGTTGAGAGGCTTTGCTGCCTCAGTGAGATCGAGGCAGGAACTCGGCTTCTGCTGGCTTTCTGGTTTCTGGAAACGAACTCATGAAGGATGGCTATACTTCTTGCTTTATTGTCTCCTCACCCCCACCCTCCCTAATCTATTGCAGCTTGAATGGGTTTCTGTTTCTTACAACTAAATGGTCTTTAAGACAACCATCCATTTGATCTCAAATCTCTGTCCCAGCCTGAAGGCTCAGTGCCAGCGTTTAGATAGACAGCCACGTCTCCGAGAGAGCTCCATTGGGAAGTGGGAGGCCTACATCCGCCTGCATTTACTGGCCCTGGTCAGTGAGTGGCATCGGATAAGTTGCTTTTACCTACTCGTGACTCAATCAGTGTCAATAAAAATGGGATGGCCACCTCAGTAAGATTTTTTGAAATTGAAGACAAAATGAGATTACCTTCTTAGGAAGGCAGCATTGGCCAGTGGGGGAGAGGGGGAGGGATTGGTAACGGGAAGGACTCTTCCTCAAGGAGACTGCCTGCTCAGGACCTGAAACACCTACTGTCCCCAGCTGCTGACCCTGCTGCGGTCCCGCCTGTGCTATTAGGGGTGTTAGGAGCTCACCTGTGACTGAAACGGAGAAAAAATGACCTTGAAGGAGGATTTCTGTCTTCTGGCTTTTGGCACAACACTGGTAGGTCCCACTGGCCGATGGTGTGGCTTCGTTTATGGTGAACACCAACTGAGATGATCTCTCACTGACACCATCCGTCTCAGGAGAGCGTTTCAGTCTCAGTTGCTCCAAGCTGGTCTCAGGGGAACAGTCCGAAGGCCTGTCCTTGCACAAAAACACAATGGCCCCCTCAGCCTCTTCATTCTTATGCCGCAAGATACAGATTAAGCTTAGTCGCCTTCCTTGCTGGGAAGCTGAGCTGAGGATTTGCAGGCATCCTGAAATGGGAAGGGAAGAATTAGCCGTGGGAGGCTGGAAATATATGGCAAATGAAATTCACTTTATTTCTAAATGTTGAGGCAGAGATGGGGGCTGCCCCAGAGACAATAAATGCCATCCTCTTAGAAGAGTTGTCTATGAGTTACACCCATGTCTGACGGAGACCTGCAGTCCCAGCTACTCATTTATTGAGGAATGGTTTGCGTTTGATTTTCACTGTCCATCTGGAACCTATAGGCCTCATCCTTGATATAGCCCTAGAGACAGGTGTTCCCATTTTATAGATTAACAAATATGAAGCACAGAGTGGTTAAATGGGTTTTCGGAGTTGGCAAATGTGGTACCTGGATTTCATGAATTTAGAGTTTATGAGCCCGTAGGAACCTCAAAGGGAGGGCCAGTTTACCCAGGCTCTTTGCATCACACAGCACAGACGCAATGTCTGATGGGTGCATGCTAGGGTTCTAACAAAGAAAAGGAAACTATGTCTGTCATCCTTGGATTAACATCAAGAAGAGCGGGTCCCTTCCTCCTCACTAGGGAAAAAACCATGGGAGCCATCCCCCTCAGGAGCCCAGGGTTCCCCGGTGGCTGCTCTGCTCTGGCTTGGGGATGGGCTGTCCTCACCGCCAAGCTGGATGTCCACAGTTGCCAGCAGAGTGGCCAGGGCCAGGCAGCCTCTGCCAGGTGCCATCTGCGTCCTGCAGGTTGTCGGCAGCTCAGGGCTCGCAAGTGGCTCTGCTGACGTCCTTGGCCTCGCTTTCCTGAAAGCGCAGAGGGAGCCCTGGTCAAGGCCGTGCAGGCTCCGCGACCCCTCCCTGGTCAAGGCCCCGGCTTCTGTCGGCTCGCCTCTGATGGAGGTGGAGGGGTGGTGGAGCAGAGAGACACGAAACGCTGTATTTTCAGATTTTTTAAAAAGTTAAATTGGATTTCTGGGTCAAAGAATATGAACATTAAAATGTCTATATGTTATCAAATTCCTCTCTAAAAAGTAGTTGAGATTCAGATGTTCAACAATAATATCTGAAAATCTACATTTCTTTATGTGCTGGCCAGCACTAAACATTATATCTTTTACATTTTGCCAATGTGAGGGATGAAAAATTAGGTTTTATTTGGCATATTTCCATGGCTGGTGAGGGTGAAGATATCATCAGATGTTTATGTCATTAATATTTCCTTCTGTATTAATTGCTTGTTCATAGTATTAGCATTTTTTAAACTCAACTTTTAGAATTTTTTTCTGTATTAGGGATATTAACTTGTCTGCCATTTTAAAATTTAATTTAAATTTTAATATATTTTTATTGATTTCAGAGAGGAAGGGAGAGGGAGAGAGAGACACATCAATGATGAGATAGAATTATTGATTGGCTGCCTCCTTACATCCCCACACTGGGGATTGCGCACACAACCCGGGCATGTGCCATGACCAGGAATAGAACCATAACTCCGGGTTCATTGGTTGACTATTTTTTTAAACAAATATTTCCTCACAATGTGTTGTTTCTTGACTTTTTTTTCCATAGGAAAAATTTACATTTGTATCTTTTTTAAAAAAACCATCTATGTTTTCGGTGTTAAAGTTTCCCTCAGGCTCAGATTATAATTTTCTTCATATATATATGTGTATATATAAAATATTTTAAAATATTGATTTAAAAATGTATTTTATTGATTTTTTACAGAGAGGAAGGGAGAGGGATAGAGAGTGAGAAACATCGATCAGCTGCTTCCTGCACGCCCCCCACTGGGGATCGAGTCCGCAACCCAGGCATGTGCCCTTGGCCGGAATCGAACCCGGGACCCTTCAGTCCACAGGCCAGTCCTCTCCATTGAGCCAAACTGGTTAGGGCTAAAATATTGATTTTTAAAGGGAGAGGGATAGAGAAAAAGAAACATCAGTCGGCTGCTCTTGCACACACACACACACACACACACACACACACACACACACACACGCATACATACACCCACACCCCACCGGGAACAGCCCACAACCTGGGCATGTGCCCTGATGGGGAATTGAACCATAAACTTTTGATGCACAGGGCAATGCTCAGGCATCTGAGCCACACCGGTCAGGGCTCTTCCAATATTTTTATTGTTTTACCTTTTATATTTATGTCTTCTAATCCTAGCTAAGAAAATTTTATTGCCATATCAAGACAAACCCAAACTGAATAAAAACCAAGACCAAGAAAATACCTGAATTTTCATCAGTAGGGAAATGAGTGAATAAATTTTGACTCACCCATATAGTAGAATATTATTAAAAAACGAGTTCTATTTTTTTTATGGACCTGAAGGGATGGGTGTCCATAATATACCATTATGTCAAAAAAGACATTTCTGAGCTATGTATATAAAAAATACATTTTTATTTTAAAAAATCCTCTGTAGATGTTTTAAAAATATATTTAAATACTTTTATAGTGTTTAACGTTTTGACTAGGTAAGTACATTCACAGGGTTCAAGTTTCAGAGAGGGGTATGCAGTTAAAAGTTTCCTTGCAGCTCCCACCCCCGAGTGACCTACTACCCTTCCCCACAGCCACCCAGTGTGGCCTGATTTTGTGGCTCCATCTGCAGATAACCTGTTCATGTGTAAGCAGTTCCATATGTCCCCCCTTTAACCCTTTGCACTCGCTTGCTTTTTTCTCGATTCCTTTATTCTACCCGGGATTTAATTTTTTAAATACTCCAGATTTTACAAAGCACGGCAGTAGAATAAAAAACTGGTGTTTCTTTTCATACAAACTTATTTATTTGGATTTTTTTATATTTCAAATTATTGATACATTCAAAGAGTAATTTTAATCTCGACATCCGAGTGCAAAAGGTTAAAAAGCCAATAATAAGGAAGAATGATGGCATACAATACACTCTGTCCTACAGTTTGCTGTTTTCACTCGCCAATATTTTCTGGAGACCATTCCATATCAGTACATGAAAATTGCTGCACAGTAGCCTTAATTATGCAAATTTATTGATATAGATTCTTGTTAGTGAGCCTTTTGGTTATTTCCAATCTCTTACAAACCCTACTGCAGTGAATAACCATGCACATACGTCATCTCGCAAATGAGGACTCTCTGGAAGTGGCATTGCTCGCCCAAGCGCATGTGCATTTGCTGTTTGGAGTGAGGCTGCCCTGTTGTCCTCCGGAGGCTGCGTTCCAGTGCCTCCCCACCAGCCGCCCGGAGAGCGGGTCCTGGGGGTGTTCGTGATTGATTTGCAGGAGCGCTGCTATATTCAAAAATCAGTTCTTCGTGATGGGAGGTAGAAATACTTCTCTTGTTCGTCATTTGTTTTTTCTATGAAAATTTTTTTCCTATCACTAAACTGGTCACTCTGTTCTTTTACTTTGATGGCTTTCAGGTTTTGTGACATGCTGTACAGGTCTTCTCTCCCAAAATGGAAAATACTCTCCTGTGGTTTCTCCCAGTACTTTTATTTCTTCATATCTTACGTTAACATTTTTGGTCTTTATGGAATTTATTTTGGTGGAAAGTATGAGGTACAGACCTAATGTTATTTGAGTAAAACTTCTTTTCATCATTCCCTTGAGATGCATTGTCATATACACTTGTGTATGCATGCCTATTTCTTTACATTTATTGAGTTTGTATACATGCCTGACAAATGTTAGTAGATTTATATTTTAATTCTTAGAAAATAATGTATAGACTTGATAATATTTTATTTTAAAATGTTTAATCATTTTTTGTAGATTTAGAATGGTTGCCACCCCAAAATATGTCCATTTGGAATATTGATTATTTTAGGCTGGTTAGTTCCAAGGGAAATCTCCATTTGTAAAGGCGTTTCCTTCGCTGGACCAGGCCTCCCTTCACTATCTGTGGAGAAGGCTTGCACTTAAATTTGCAAACAATCTAAACCTTGTTTACTGTGCTTTTCCATAACGGACTCTAACCCAGCATCATCTTCTGTCTCTAGCTGGAGGTGGTGTTAAAGGTGCTGGCTTGCACCACTTGGAGTTACTCAGTGTTCCCGGGCCTGTCCCCCGGATCCAGGAGTTGAGCATATCATTAAACTTAATTTGTTTTCCCTGCTAATCTGTCTTGTGTTCATTTGGTTATTAGATCACCAGCCAGAAGAACCGTGAAGGGTAGAGGATGAACTTTCCTCCTTGACAGTTGTATATAGGGTAGGGCAAAAGTAGGTTTACAGTCATGAGTACACAAAAGTTTGTTGTTATTTATTAATTATTGTATTATTTTCCATATGAACAACTGTATGCCTACTTTTGCCCCACCCTGTATGATTATAGATCACAGAGGATGGAGTACAAAGGTACATAGCAAATTGTTTATATTTTTATCCTCAGAGGTGTGTTGTGAGGGAAGTGTGAAAACCTGTTAATTTTCATTATACCACTAGAGGCCTGGTGCATGAAATTCGTGCACTGGGGGTGGGGAGGGGGCGACAGGGTGCTGCAGAGGCTGGAGAGGCTCCTGCCTCCGCCACTGTGCTCGCCAGCTGTGAGCCCAGCTTCTGGCTGAGCAGCATTCCCTCTGTGGGAGCGCACTGACCACCTGGGGGCAGCTCTTGTGTTGAGCGTCTGCCCCCTGGAGGTCAGTGCGCATCATAGAGACTGGTCGTTCTGGTCCTTCTACCATAATGGTCACTTAGGCTTTTATTATATAGATTTTAAGTTATTTGACTTGCTAAGATGAGCTTGTAATACTTTGATAATTAAAATAATTGAATACAGAATATATATGTGTGTGTATGTATATATCTACCTGCTTATCTTTCTGTCTGTCTACACACACAACACATTTGGAAATGTCAAAATGTAAGATATTCACCTTGAGAATGGTATGGGGAGTTTAGGGACCAAAGGGACTTACGGTATGTGTTTTATATACTGCATATTTTTACAATGAAAGTTTTAAGAAAAAAAACCTAGTCAAACTAATCTGAGGTTAAAATTTAAAATGTGTCTGTTTGTGGGACAGAACTAAAATGCTGGATGATAGCATGTAAAAAGAATCAAGAAGGCAGTCAGAATTAAAGTTCTAAGGTAATGTCCTTAAAACTGAATGCATAGCCTTGGAGGCATTAAAGACTTTCAAAGAGGTGTGTGGGCACAATTAATTAAATGAATAAATTTTCTGATCCTTAACTTACAGTGGTATTTCTTCCTAAAATGGATTTGCACGAGAAGATACCTGTGGTGGAGGCCTCCTGCTGATTCTCCTTTCCCACCTTCACTTTCCCACCTTAGAAACGAAAGGCAAGACCCCTCACTCATCCTGGCTCTTCTCTGGGACATTGTCATGGGGTATAAGGACCGTCAGGGAATCCAGGGATGATTTGAATTATCAGGCCTAATTGAAGGTACAAATCCATTTGTAAATCAAGTGGTTTCGAATTCTTTGTTTTTAACAAATTGAAGAGATGGCTAATGGAATTGTTAGCCAGGGATAGACTGGAATTTTCCCCCAGTGTCCATTTCCCCTCTGCCTCCCTTTTTGAGAAACCCTCCTGCCCGCCTCCACTGTGTTTTAGCAGAGAACATGCCTGCGTGCCTGGAGACATTTCCCAGTCTCCTTTATAATGAGGTGTTCCTATGTGGCTAAGTTCTTGTCAATGCAAATTCAAGTAAAAGGAAGTGGTACTGATATCATTGTAATTAACCTAGTTATTAATGTTAATAGAGCAAAAAAAGTCAATATTCTGATCAAATCTTATATTCATTCCCACTAAAATCCCATGTGAAATGGCAATGTATGAACATTAGTCAACATAATAGAGAAATATATATCTCAAAATTCTAGCATAATTTAATGATAAAATATAAGGTCATTTCTATTAATACAAGGAGCCAGGTAAAGATGCTCCTTACTACCTCTGTTATCTTACAGTGTTCTGGGAATGTTAGTCATTGCATTTAGACAAGAGGGTAAAGTGAGGGATAGAAATATTGGAACTCGAGGCAAAATTACTATTATTTATACATGATATAACGTACACCTGGAAAACCCAATAGAATTAAAAATATTAGATGAAAGGTAGAATATATGAATAGACAGTACACAAAAAAGGAAATGCAATGAAAAGTTGTTCAGTCTTACTGGTTAAATTTTTTAAAATTCAGAGTTCAGAATTTCAGAATTACCATCCAATAGATAAAAATAAAAAAGATTGATAAATCCAATTCTAGTAAGGGTATGAGGAAATAGGCACAGTCATTTACTCTGAATGAAAATGTACCCTGTACCTTTGACTCCATGTTACAGAAGTAAAAGCAGGAGCGTGCTGAAGTATAGGTATGAGGATATTCACTGCAGCAGTGATTATAATACAAAAAAATTAGGAAAAGGTGAAAACCCATTGGTTAGAGAATGGTTGAGTGAATTATGGCATATCCATAGTATAAATTATTATGTAAGTACAACTTACATAAAATAATGTATAAACATAGCAAAAATAAAATTTCATAAGGTATCTGTAATAATAAAAGCATAATATGCTAATTAGGCTGGACAGCCAAACGACCTTCTAGTCATCCTTCCGGATGACCTGGAAGAAGCCGGGGCTGCGAGGGCCGAGCCCCTTGCACAAATTTCGTGCATCGGGCCTCTAGTTCACTTATAAAATGAATACATAAAATCATTTTTCCTACATACAATTGATAGGAAATATGATAGAAGGAAAAATCCCACACATTATAGCAGCAACAATAAAATACCCATAAAATGCCCAAGAATTTAAAATGGGTTTAAAATGTAACAAGATTGCTATATGGGACTATAGGATAAACAATAGAAAGTGCTATTAAGGAACATAAAATGTAAACGGCGACAATTGCTAATTTTCTCTATATTTACCTATAAATTGGCTACAATCCTAATAAGTCCTAGCAGCAGCCCAGTGGTCCGGCCCCCAGTGCTTCTCCCCTGACCTTGACCTCTTGCCCCGCTCCTTGTGGTCACACTTGGTGCTGCACCATGTCTCCCCCGGAACACCCTGCTGACTCTGAGACCAAGCATTGGAAGCTGAGCGATCCGCTTTTGTCCTAAGCACACGGAGGCTTACTAGTTAGTACATGCAGTGTGAGCAGCCTGAAATCACAGCTAGGATCCAACTCCCAAGTTATGCGGGCCTTTGAGAGTTTAATTTCCTTTGCCCCCTTCTCACGCCTGTCCAAGCCATTCAGGTAGGGTTACAACGCGAGGACTGTGATGATAATAGTGAGGCCGTGAGTATACCGAGGAGCCGGCAGGAGAAATCTGAAGGAGGGATCTTGAAAGGCTGCGCTATGACCACGGAGTTTGGCGTTGGCAGATGTTGGTGACGGAAGGTGGGAGTGGGCTGGGGAGATCCTTCCAGTCTCGCCCCGCACTGCCTAGCTGTGAGCCCTGGGGGAGGTCAAGTCCCTCCTCTAGGCTGGTTCCAGGGTGCGAGGGGCGGGGGCAGGGACTGCTTTCAAAAGGAGGGCGGCACCCAGGCTGGCCTGCTCTCGGGCGCTGACACAGGGGTGCTTCGGGGTGCCTGCGGCCCGGCTGGAGCTGGGCGAGGAAGTCTGTCCTGGGCCGTCAGGGGGGCTGGGGGCCGGCGAGGACCGTGGGGAAAGGATGCGCCTGGAATCGGTGACCTTGGTGCCCGGCGGACCAGGCACTGCTGGTTCTGCACTCTGGCCGCTAGAGGGCGCCGCCTTCCAGTTGAAGCCGGAGATGACCCGCCACCCTCCCCACAGTCCATCAGCCCCAAATTTGCAAAATGTGATTCCTTGAGCCTCCGGGGTGTGTGTGTGTGTGTGTGGGCGGGGGTTGGGGTGAGGGTGGGAGTGGGAGGATGCGCTCGGGTCGGCCTTGCGTGCGCCTAGCTTGGGAAAACCTAAACTAGTGGTGCGGCGTGGGGAGTGCAAGATCAGGTCTGATGGGTTGATGAGTCCTGGAGAGAAGCCTTATTACAGTTGCAACTCGCCCTCTGTGGCCCCAAGAGGTGGGGGGAGGGAAGCCTGGGGACTTTCTGGCCTCCTCTCCCTCGGAAGACATGGCGAGCCCCTCATCGGGCAAGAATGCGGGTGCACATTAGGCTGACCCCCCCCCCCCCTTCTGCCCTCCCCAAGGCTAGGCTGGGTGCCCAGGTTGTCTCCTCGCCAATCAAATCCAACGTTACCGACCTCGCTCAGCCTCACATCCACGCGAAAGCTGCGACAATTAAATGGCGCCCGAAGCGGGGCCGAGGTCCCCGCGGAGTGCGCGCTGCTGGTGGGACAGCACTGCCAGGAGGAGGCCCCGAGCCAGACCAACTCCGGGGCTGGAGGTTAGCAGCCAGCTGCACAAACACCTGTCTGCAGAGCTCCCACAAAATTAAGGGCGCCCAGGACCCGAGATGGGGCCTCCTCTTGGTGTCACAACCCCGACTCCCTAGAGTAGGGCCGTTTGTTAGTAACCCTTAGGGTCCGGAGCCCTGGAGCCTCCTGCTCCCTCTCAGCTCCCTCTCAGCTCCCTCTCAGACCCCAGGGCAGGCCTCACCCTGACCTCAACGTGCCATGGGCCCTTAGGTTGTCTGGTGACGCCTGTGGGTCCTCTGCTCAGAATCACATTTAAAATGGCTGACATAGCCCTAGCCGGCTTGGCTCAGTGGATAGAGCGTCGGCCTGCGGACTGAAAGGTCCCAGGTTCAATTCTGGCCAAGGGCACATGCCTGGGTTGCGGCTGCATCCCCAGTGTGGAGGGGGGGGGGGGGGTACAGGAGGCAGCTGATCAATGATTCCCTCTCATCATTGATGTTTCTATCTCCTCTCTTCCTCTCTGAAACCAATAAAGAAATATATTTTAAATAAACAAATAAAATGAATAAAATAAAGCGCAGAGGATAACAGTGTTGGAAGAGACTGGCACGTGCTCCTTCAGACCCGCCGTCAGCCCGGAAGTGGCCGTTTCAGAGGGACGGCCGTCATGACATCGGAGGGTCTGTCGCAGCTGTCATGAGGTTTGACCTGCGGTTTCTCCTGATGGCCAGTTCTGGGGAGGGTGTTGCCTGTGTTCATAATGGAAGGACAGGCTCTCAAGCAGAGACTAGTGAACATGAAGGTGAATGCTTTCCCCAGATTCACAGATCCCATGAACACACCCGTGGCCCCAGGTAAGAAGCCCTGCTGACAGCTTCCTCAGTTTGCAGCGAGGCCTCCTGCTTCCTCCCCAGGTCAGAGGTCTTCCCGCTGACGGGCATAACTCCGAGCCTTGGGGAGAACTAGCCCTACACCATTACTTTCACCCCGGAATTCCCAGGTTTACGCGGCCAAAAACATGCCAGCGGCCTGAACCCCGCTTGCTGCATCACCCCCAGAGCACACATCTGGGGTGTGTACCTCCCTCAGAGGGGCCTCGCACGGCCAGCTCTCAGCCCAGGGAGCCCAGTGGCTTGTCCCAGGCTGTGAGGAGTCTGGTGGAGAGTTGATCAATGCTGGTAACTTGCCTTTAGTAACTAGCTCCTTTAAAAAAAATTTTTTTTAATTGATTTTAGAGAGGAAGAAAGAGGGAGAGAGAGAGAGAGAGAGAGATGGAAACATCAATGATGAGAGAGACGCATTGACCGGCTGCCTCCTGCACTGTGGATCGAGCCCGCAACCCGGGCCTGTGCCCTGACCGGGAATTGAACCGTGTGCTCCTGGTTCACAGGTCAATGCTCAACCACTGAGCCATGCAGGCCGGGCATAACTATCTCCTTTTTATCGATAAGAATGACTGTTGTGATTTGTCCCCCATGAGTCCTGAACAACACAAAGTGGCCAGGAGATTTGAGAGCAGAAGGAAGGATGTCGACTCCATCAGGTCGGTGACTCCCAGCGCTCACCCCGATTTCCCTCCCATGAACACCCGTGTGGTTCTTTCCCACGTGAGGAAAGTGTCCGAATGCCTGGGCGCCTGACAAGAGTGAGCACGCTTCTCTGTCCGCGGCCCTGAGAGCAGGGTCGGGGCTCCTCAGGGACCCCAGGGGGCCTGTCTTTGCTTGAGCAGCTCTGTCATCGCCCGCCCACCCCGCTCCCGGCCCGGGCCCGGGGCCCCTTTACCTTCGGACAGAAGCTCTCCTGCTGTGGCTGGCGGCTCTGGTGGGAACACTTGAACGCGCTCTCAGCTCTTGTCTGGTTCTTCGTCTTGTTAAAACCCCCTCTCTCACTTCCGGCCTTGCTCTGCCTTCATTACTGGTATCTATGATCTGTGAAAACCGCAGGATGGGGTTTGTGTTTTTTTAAGCAATCAGGGGTCTTCCTGCTTCTCTCTTCCACCGCCACCGTGACATTCTCTCTCCTCCCTCCTCCTCTGTTGCTTTCTCCTTCTCCTCTTCCTGTCTCTTGTGTTAGAGCCGATGGGGCTGCGAGGGCTGAGAAAACCACCCTTGGAAATTGTCTCCTCACCTTGGGAGCCACAGATTTGTCACTTGATAGTTCGTGGGGATAAGACTGACCATGGAGTAACTGGAAGATATGAGGACAGTCTGGGTCTTAAGTACAAAGAAAGGTGCCAAGTCTTTTCCCCAGAGAAGGTTTTGCTTCGGAGTAGGACGTAGAGGGCAGGGCATGATCCAAGGAGGATGGGGAGGCGGGGGGGGGGGGGGCACCCAGATGGTCCTGGACGGAGCGTGAGCGGGGCATGACCTGTGACCCCTCACCCAGTCTGTTCTGTCCTCCTCCTTGGCAGTCAATGGCTGGGAGGTGGCGGGGACTCTTCCTAGGTTCTAGGATTGTACCCTTTGGAGGAACGAGTATTGATTTGGATCTAACTGCACGAGGCCCGGCCGGGCTCAGTGCCGGAGGGGATCCAGCACACCAGGGAGCAGACACCTGTCGTGAGCGCCGACCCGTGCTGGGTCCCCGGGAGCCCGAGGGCTGTCCTGAAGTGGGCTGGGGACATGCTCCTGCCGGACCTAGAGCCACTCCCCGGTGTGGAGGGGCCTGCTCTGTGCTTCCCTGGGGCCCTTACACACGGTGCTCAGCCCCCTCCCAAGTGCTGTCGGGGGAGGCAGACACGGGAACATCTGCTCCGCCAAACCCTTCAGCTCCACCAGCAGAAAAAGTCCATCCAGCAGCCGGGAGGGGGAAACGCGTGTGGGGAAGGGGCGGGAGGGCTTTCACTCCATACACGGCCCTCACCATCCTGGCCCCGGGGCCAGTCCCCCGCAGGGCACAGGGCACGTGGCCGCGTAGACATCAACTGCTAAGCGGGGCTGGCATCTGGTAACCCGGGTCCTTACTGCGGCCCCTACATGGTCACATGCATGACTCCTCTGTCTCTGTCACCCGGAGGCTGACTGCCGTGAGCGTGCAGGGAGCTGAAGCCACAAGGCTGTCGGTGCGGAGGGCGGGGCGAACGTGTGTTCTCACTTGTGACTGCAAAACCCTCCCAGCTCTGCAAAGACCTCGGGGTTCGAGGTGGAACCCCTGCGGCTCCCCAGCCCGCGTGCAGCGTCGCTCCCCGTTGAGATGAGTGTGAGGGGCCGTGTGGTTGGCGTGAGCGGCTCTGCAGGAGAGCTCGCTTGGCGGAGAGAGGCCCCTCCCCAGCGACGGGGCAGGAGGCTCCCAGGGCCTGAGCACCCCGAGGCGAGAGAACCCGAGAAAGGAGAGGAGGACGGGAGGAGGAGAGGGGGCTGCGGTGTGTCTCGGGGACAGAGTGACATTTGCGTTGAGCTTTGAAAGGAGGCAGGGTTCCAGACGGCCAGGGCGAGCGTTCTTCCGATCTAAGAACAGTATGAACCGACAGGTACAGGGACGCGCTGGGCTTTTGGAAAGCAGTGCAGCGACTGGCGTGGCTGGGACATAGGGCACTGGTGGGTGTGCTGGAGGGGCAGCTGCTGGCCCCGAGCCCCCCAATATCCTGGCAGCCGTGGCCGTCTAGGTACCTGAGTCCGATGACACAATTTAGAAACGGACATACTGTTTTCAAGATCTTACTGGTAAATGTTCCACATTAAAAGGAACTCTGGTTGGATGTCAAATCATATATTAAAAAATATTTTTATTGAGTTCAGAGAGGAAGGGAGAGGGAGAGAGAGAGAGAGAAACATCAATGATGAGAGAGAACCATGGATCGGCTGCCTCCTGCACGCCCCCTACTGGGGATCGAGCCCACAGCCCAGGCCTGTGCCCTTGACCGGAATCAAACCGTGACCTCCCGGTTCATAGGTCGATGCTCAGCCACGGAGCCACGCCGGCCGGGCTGGCATCCTGTTTCTTCTGGCTTCTGTGGAACTGTGAGGGCTCAGCGGGAAGGACGGCACGGCTGGTCCATCCTGGCAGGTGCGGGGCTTCCACGCCAGCCACGCTCCCCCCGAGGGGGGGGCGGGCAGAATCGGAATCACTAGCGGTTGTTCACACACACGTTTCCGATCCACTAGGTTCCCGGCGGGGTTTGTGTTCCTAACAGCGTCCCTGGTGCTGCCGCTGCTGCCATGCGCCTTGCATGCGTCTGTGGCCCCCTCTGTGCCCTCTGCTCTCCCCTCTGCAGTGGTGTGCGGCTCCTCACCCCCAAAGCACCCCGCTCTCCGTTGAACACCCCCAGGTGTTGACAGACGCTCCTCGTGCTGCCCTCCCACCTTAGCTTCCACGCGCGGCTCCTCACTGTGGCGAGGCCCGCAGACACGTGTCTGGGCGGCACCGGAGTCAGGCCGCCCGGTCACCGGACGCCCCCACTTCGTGGTCTTGCGCAAGGCACCCAGCCTCCCTGCGGACTGGGAAGAACAAACGCACTTGCACAGTAGGACTGACGTTTAGAATGAAATGAAAACGTATGGGAAGCAGTTAGCATGGTGCTTGGCACACAGTAGGGACGGAATCCAGGCTGGCTGTCCCCGTGGCCTGGTCCTCCTTGTCTGCACGGTCCATCGCGTCTCTGCGGGTGTTAGTCCTTCCAGCTCACAGTCCCTCTCCGGCCGGATGTCCCGGCTCCTCCAGCCCCTCTCTGTGGCGCTGTTCCAACCTGCCCTTCATCCTGCCGCGCCTCCCGGCAGAACCTGTGTGTCCAGGCCCTCGTCGGCGGGACTGGCCTCGGCACGGTGCGCTCTGTGCGCTCCCTGCAGCCGGAGGTCACGTTGCCTTTGTGTCTGGTTCCCACGCCTCACTCACCACGCGGGCTTCCTGGCCACGTCTGCGGCCCAGAGCTGTGCTAGTGCCGTTGCCCGTGGGGCCCCGGGCTGCCCCCACACCCCCGTGGCTCTTGCTGTGTGTGTGTTCGTGGGTGCTGGTGGGGAAAGCACCTCTGATCCCTGGTTTGGTTTGGGGCGTACGGCGCCTGTGGCTGACGGGGCAGTGGGCGCCGTGAGGAAGCACATCAGAGGCCGAGGGAGGAGGAGAGGCGGGATCTACCCTCCCTGCCGGCCGCGGCCCGCCCCGCTGCAGGTGTTTCCCCGGAGGGGGGAGCTGACCTGTGGCGCAGCCAAGACTTTTCTGGAAGGAAACCAAGCCTCGGGCCAGAGGGCACTTGGAGCAAAGCTGTGTAGGCATTTCCATTCCCACCCCCGGCTGCGGGCCCACGGGCCTGTGCCCGGGTCGTTGGCACATCATCTGAGGAGGGAGGCGGGCGGGTTACTGTGGAGAAGGGGCGGCAGCTGCAGGGGTTGGAGCATCAAGATGGCCGGGCAGATGTGGGAGGAAGGCCTTCCTCACGCTCAGTTCTCACTTCCTGTCTGTAGTGAATGGCCCACAAGGATCATTGACCTCAAGTTCCATCTTCTTTATTTATTTATTATATTTCTATTGACTTCAGAGAGGAAGGGAGAGGGAGAGAGAGAGAGAAACATCAATGATGAGAGAGAATCAATGATCGGCTGCCTCCTGCACGCCCCCTACTGGGGATCGAGCCCGCAACCCGGGCATGTGTCCTTGACTGGAATCAAACCCGGGACCCTTCGGTCTGTGGGCCTACGCTCTATCCACTGAGCCAAACCGGCTAGGGCTTCCATATTTATTTATTTATTTATTTATTTATTTATTTATTTATTTATTTTAATCTTTACTTTTTTTTATTGTTTAAAGTATTACACATAGTAGTACATATATCTCCTCCCCCCCCCCATTGACCTTCCCCCGCCTCCTCCACCCCCTGTCACATGCCCTCATCCCCACCCCGCCCCAGTGTCTTGTGTCCATTGGTGTGCTTATATGCATGCATACAAGTCCTTCAGTTGATCTCTTCCCCCCCCTCCCCGACACTCCCCAGGCTTCCTGCTGTAATTTGACAGTCTGTTCGGTGCTTTACTGTCTCTGTATCTATGTTTTGGTTCATCAGGTTATAATGTTCTTTATTTTCCATAAATGAGTGAGATCATGTGATATTTATCTTTCTCTAACTAGCTTATTTCACTTAACATAATGCTCTCCAGGTCCATCCATGCTGCTGCAAATGGTAAGAATTCCTTCTTTTTTATAGCAGCGTAGTGTTCCATTGTGTAGATGTACCACAGTTTTCTGATCCACTCATCTGCTGATGGGCACTTAGGCTGTTTCCAATCTTAGCTATGGTGAATTGTGCTGCTATGAACATAGGGGTGCATATGTCCTTTCTGATTGGTGTTTCTGGTTTCTTGGGATAGATTCCTAGAAGTGGGGCTTCCATCTCTTTAAACAGAAGGTGGAGAAAAAGCTGTCTGTCCAAGTCCCTGTGGTTCCCGGAGTCTGTCCATCCCTGCCCATAGAAGACGCCAGATTCCCGCAGCCGGGCCTCCCGCCGGTGCCCAGGCCCGGGCTGCTGCCACCTGCTCCACTGCCCGGCGCGGGGGCCGACCTGAGCGTCTCCAGGACGCACCGCCTGATGGCAGGAATGCTGCGGGTGCGGCTCCGTCTGTCCTCGGGGCGCAGCCCCTCACACGCCCCAGGCCACACCGCGCTGTGAGGACACTCCGGGGCAAGGCCCCTCTCCCCTCCCCAGGTCCACCCTGCCTCCCGGACACAGTCACAGGCATAGGGCCTGTGGCTGAGCCCCTCCTCCCCCTCCTCCGCCTCTGCAGCCACTGCCCCTGAGGGCTCCATCCTTGGCCAAAGGGGTTGAGGAAAGGAGCCTCCCATGCTCCTGGCCTCTGCACCCCCCACCTTCACCTCCACCCCTCACCCACCGCCCCGTCCCGTCCAAGTCTCCCCACACAGCACCAGGAGTCCCCGCCTTCCCGGGGCCTATTGTTTTCATGTTTCATTCCAGCAAAACCACAGCGTGAAGCCAGGGCTTCTGCAGGATGGCTGAGGAGGAGAGGGACTGAGCCTCAGGTGCCCCTGCCACAGGCCTCACGCTCAATCCGCCGAGAGGAAGGACCTTCTTCTTTTATTTTTTAATGTATTTTTATTGATTTCAGAGAGGAAGAGAGAGGGCGAGGGAGAGAGAGAGAGAAACATCAGTGATGAGAGAGAACCATTGATCCACTGCCTCCTGCACACCCCACACTGGGGATCGAGCTTGCAACCTGGGCATGTGCCTGACCGGGAATTGAACCGTGACCTCCTGGTTCATCGGTTGACGCTCAACCACGGAGCCACGCCGGCCGGGCAGGAAGGACTTCTTGACTTCATTGTTTCCCCAAAGAAGGCTTTCTGAAGTCGGAAGCTCTTGCTCTGAGTGGGTGGGCCTTTCCTCCCCGCACACCAGGCCTCCAGGGTTCTCACCTGCTTGTAGAGACGAAAACCAGGACTTGGAGGCCTGAATCTTTGAATCAAAGACTTAACACTGTGCCCTCCAGGGCGTTTTCTTTCTTTCTTTCTTTCTTTCTTTTTTATTCTTACAGTTTAATTTTTGTGCACACGTTTGCTTAACAATCCCTGGATGTCTAGGCCAGGTTCAGGCGACTGAAGAGCCTTTAGACGTAGTTGTATTGCCTAGAACTAAGGATGCTGAAAACCCAGTCTGGAGCAAACTGGGAAATAACATCTAAAAGCAGGTTGGGAAATTCCGATCCAGTAGGTTACGATGTTTCCTCTCTCTGGTAGCCGGGCTGAGGCATACCTGGCTGCTAGGCCACAGGAAAGGCCGAGAAAACGGGGTACAGACCACCCAGAACAAGCCCAGCCAATCCACCGTGTTCTGGCCCAGGTTTCACAGTTCAAACCCCTGTATTCAATGGTACGCTTACGAAACCCCTGTAAGATACGTTCGCTGTCAAAGATGGGATCATTGCCACGGTAAACCAGCAGCTGTACAAGCCTGTGTCACACTGAAGCCGCGTCGGAAAAGACTGTTTGCTATTTGGCCACAGAGAGCAGCATTAAGTCCAACAGGTTGATCCATGTTGCAGTAGATTCCTTTCTGCTTTTGGAAGTGGGCTAATTTCTCTGTTTATGATGCCCAAACTGTGTTCTCTCTTGAGAGTATCGTCATCTGATTCGTGGTTTCCATCCTGAGCCGCCTGCTCTCCCCGCAGCCGTCCGCGCTTGCTCCGGCTTCCTCGGCCCTAAGGCTCGCCGCAGCCTTCGCTTTGCTGGCGCAGCACAGACAGCCATTTTTCCCAGGGTGTTTTCAATATGATCTGGGGAAGGAACAGAGAATGTTTAGCAAAGGAGCCGCTGACGAGGGTGGGCTTGCAGGCACTCCTACCGCTGGGGAGGGGGTGGGGCATAGCCCGATTCCACCTGAAGGCAGCTCGATGGCCCCGTCCTCATCCTGACGGGGCTTCCGAGAAGAACATGCACCTTCTCCAGTGGATGCTGAAAGCAAGCATCCCCCCCCCCCCGCACCCCACCCGCCCCATCCCCTCCTGCGTTAGAGCAGGGGGGAAGCAGGGGCGCACGGGTAGTTTGCTCTCTGAATAAGCATGTCAGGGCGCCCAGCCGGCTTGGTTCAGTGGATGTGTTACAGGGTCCCAGGGCAGGAGGAATGGGGGAACTGAGGCAGGAAAGTTAAAACAAGGGCACACAGCGTGGGCAATATGCAGCCAGCATGTAACTAACAAGCCATTATCTTCCCCAGCCCAGGACACAGAGCAAATGGTTAAAGAAACCTCCCCGAGGAGAGAATGCAGAAAGGGAGGGGGGAGGGGGGAGGAAAACCCGGCAGTGTCACTCCCTAAGCGGAGAAGGCCAAAACCCAGGAGGAGGGGCCTTGAGAATGAATCTGCACCAAATCAGTCAGCAGAGGGGTTGTGAGGCCTGTGGACAGGAGGGTGTGTGACGCCCCGGACCCCCGCCCAACCCGCTCTTCACATTAGTTGCTTGCTTTGCTTTTCCAATAAAGGGGCATGCTTTAATAGCTTTAATAAATCGGCTTTTCACCATGCAGTCACGATCTCTCGTATAAATTCATTTATATGAGAAGACAAGGATCGAGGATGGAAATAGCCCTCTCCCACGGACTCAGGGGCTGTCCGGTAACACCTCTCTGGTGTCAGTGCGAGGTGCCTGTCACAGATACAGCATTGGCCCCGAGGACTGAAGGGTCCCGGGTTTGATTCTGGGCAAGCGTTCATTCCAGTCAAGGGCACATACCTCGGTTGGAGGATCGATCCCCGGGCCCGTGTGGGAGGCCACCAATGGATGCGTCTCTCTCACATGGATGTTTCTCTGTCTCTCCCCCTCCCTTCCACTTTCTCTAAACATCAATGGAAAAATATCCTCGGGGGAGGATTAACAACAAGAATGCCAGGGGACACGGGGACCACTCTGAGCGAGGGGATACTCTGAGCCAGGGTGTCTTGTAGATCACGCCACAGGCTTCGAACCACTAGGCTTGATTCTCTCACTGGCCGTGGCCCCAGCTTGGCCCTGGGTGGGATGGTCCCCAGTCTCTCTGTGAGGGGTGGAGTCGGGCTGAGGTGCGGTCTTCAGGTCCCTGGCACTTTGTTCTCCTGTCCCCAAGCTTGTCCCTCGGGGGCCCCGAGAAGTTGACCCTTTAAGACAGGGTTCACACTTCTAGATACAGAGAACAAACTGATGGTTGCCAAATGGGAGGGGGATTGGGTGAAAAGGTGAAGGGATTAAGTCCTACAAATTGGTAGTTACAAAACAGTCATGGGGTGCAAAGTACAGAATAGGGAATCCTCTCTAATAAAATGGTAATATGCAAATTAACCATCACTCCGCTACATAAGCCACACCCACCAGCCAAGCCACACCCACCAGCCAATCAGGGCGAGTATGCAAATTAACCCCAATCCAAGATGGCTACAGCCACAGAGAACAAGGTTTCCCAGGTAACAGAGCAAGCCAAGCTTTCCATAGCCGTTGCAGGCCTAAGCCTCCACTCAAGCTACAAAGTTTCAATTATAGAAGGTAAACAAATTCAAACAAATGGCGGCAGAATGGAGCTTGAGAGAGCAGGCCAGCGTTGCCGGCGGCAACAGGGGAAGCAAAGCTTTCCGCACACCCTGGCTGGGCTCACCCGCTTAAGGCTACAAAGTTTCAATTGTAGAAGGTGAATTAACTGCCACAGAAATGGCTGCCGCCCCAGAAATGGCTGCCGCCCCAGGCTACAAAGTTTCAATTGTAGAAGGAAAATAAATTCCAGATACCAGGGCCTCCCCTTGGGTTGCCAGGAGGCGTGGCCGGCCTGCAAACCACCACAGGCCCCTCGCTCAGGCCGCCCCATGCCCCAAGAGAACCCCCACCCTTATCTGTGACACCCTTCAGGGCAAACCAGCTGGCCCCCACCCGTGCACCAGGCCTCTATCCTATCTAATAAAAGAGTAATATACAGATTGATCATCACTGCAACACACAATATAGCTGCCCCCATGTGGTCAAAGATCCTGCCCCCATGTGGACACAAGATGGCCACCACAAGATGGCCAGCAGGAGAGGGCAGTTGGGAGGCACCCGGCCTGCAAGGGAGGGCAGTTGTGAGGGACCAGGTTCGCAAGGGAGGGCAGTTGGAGGTGATCAACCCTGCAGGAGAGGGCAGTTAGGGGTGACCAGGCTGGCAGAGGAGGGAAGTTGGGGGCAAACAGGCTGGCAGGGGAACAGTTAAGCATCAACCAGGCTGGCAGCGGAGTGGTTAGGGGGTGATCAGGCTGGCAGGCAGAAGCGGTTAGGGGCAATCAGGAAGGCAGGCAGGCAAGCAGTTGGGAGCCAGCAGTCCTGGATTGTGAGAGGTATGTCCGACTGCCCGTTTAGGCCCGATCCTGGTGGGATCGGGCCTAAATGGGCAGTCGGACATCCCTCCAGGAGTCCCAGATTGGAGAGGGTACAGGCTGGGCTGAGGGACAACCCCCCGCCGTGCACGAATTTCGTGCACCGGGCTTCTAGTATAGTCAATAATAGTGCAATAACTATGTATGGACCAGGGGGTACTAGAGTTATTGGGGGAGTCACTTCATAAATCATCACTATGCTATTCACCTGAAGCTAATCCTATATAATAAAAGCCTAATATGCTAAGTGTCTGGTTGACTGGTCGGCCGTTCAACCAATCAAAGCATAATATGCTAATGATATGCTAAGGCCTCTCAACCACTTGCTATGATGTGCACTGACCACTAGGGGGCAGACGCTCCAACTGGTAGGTTAGCTTGCTGCTGGTATCTGGCCCATCAGAACTGGGCAAGACGGGCCAGACAGGCCCTGGAGTCCTCCCACAGTCCCTCCCTGGCTGGCCAACCTCCCGCATTCCTCCCTGGGTTGTGCACCAGCTGGTCCTGATTGTGCACCAGTGAGGTCCCTCGGCCTGGCCTGCGCCCTCTCATAATCCCGGACCCTTCGGGGGATATCGGAGAGCCAGTTTTGGCCCGATCCTGCAGGCCAGGCCAAGGGACACCACTGGTGCACGAATTTGTGCACCAGGCCTCTAGTATAAAATAATATTGAATGTCATTGGAAAAAGGGGCTGGGCGGGGGGGAATGTCCCAGGGACCACCGAGTTTATCAGAAAGAGGCAATAGAGACTAATCTGTATTCTGAGTGCCTGGACTGGTACCCACAGGAACCGGTACCCACAGGAACCGGTACCCACAGGAACCCGGCGCGGCCTGCTCCTGCCTGCTCCTCAGCTTTCCTTTTGGTGGAAAAGGATTGGGTATTCTGACACCTCAGCTGGGAAAAGGGAGAGGGAGGAAATGACAGCTGAGGTATCCTTTGCAGCCAGCTTGTGAGTGTTAATAATTCGCCGCTCTCCGGGGGTTCTCAGGCCTCCGCTGACCTGCTACCTGGTTGGTGAAAAAGACTAGATCAGCAGTCATGTGGGGCCACAGTGTGTGAAGCAACAGAGGAGAGCGGCTTTGCCCCGCCCCCACCCCTGGCACAGCTGTAAGCCATTGACCTCAGGTCTGCATGTGCACCCCGGCCTCATGCATTTCTCCAGCGGCTGCGGGCTACACAGCCGGCCTCTGCAGGTGGTGGGTGAGGCCGGAGCAGCATGAGGGTGAGTGAAAGGGGAGACTCAGGACAGGGACCGGGGACGGGAAACCCCTGGAGCCTAGAGTGCCGGCTCTGAGTAAGGTAATGAGCCGCTAAAAAACTTGGTGATGCTGCGGTGATCAGATCGGAAGCTGGAGTGAAAATTGGGGGCTATCAGAGATGGATCTCAAAAGTGAAGGTGGAGGCGGGGAACCTGTCCCGAGCCAGGCAGACTGATGGAGTAGGAAGGGCTGGCCTCGGCCGTGAGAGCGGCATGTAAGCCACGGCTCTGCTATGAACCCGAGTGCCTTTGGCCAAGTCACTTTATCTCTCTGGATCTTAGTTTCATCGTCAAAAAGTGAGGAGGGCCGAAACCGGTTTGGCTCAGTGGATAGAGCGTCGGCCTGCGGACTCAAGGGTCCCAGGTTCGATTCCAGTCAAGGGCATGTACCTTGGTTGCGGGCACATCCCCAGTAGGGGGTGTGCAAGAGGCAGCTGATCGATGTTTCTCTCTCATCGATGTTTCTAACTCTCTATCCCTCTCTCTTCCTCTCTGTAAAAAGTCAATAAAATATATTTAAAAAAAAAAGTGAGGAGGTACAACTCAACAACAAAAAATTGAGCTGCCTGATTTAAAAATGGGCAAAGGACTTGAACAGATTCGCCAAAGAAGGCATACAAAAGGTAAATAAGCACATGAAAGTATGCTCCACCTTATTCATTTTTAGGAAAATGCAACGTAAAGCCATCAGATGTCACCTTATACCCATCCGGATGACTATTATTTAAAAAGACGCCACAGAAAAGACTAAGTGTTGGTGAGGATGTGGAGAAACTGGAACCCGGTGCATCATGGATAGAAATGTAAAATGGTGCAGCTACTGTGAAAACCAGCATGGCAGTTCCTCAAAAAATTAAATATAAAATTACCATGTGGTCAGCAATTCCACTTCCGGATATATACCCCAAACAATGGATAGCAGAGACTCAAACAGATAGTTGTACGTGCATGTTCATAGCAGCATTGTTCACAGTGGCCGAAAGGTGGAAGTAATCCATTTATTGCCAGATGAGTGGATAAATAGAACGTGTTGTACACATACAATGGAATATTATTCTGCCTTAAAGAGGGGGGAAATCTGATGCGTGCTACAACACGGATGAGCCTTGAAGGCCTTTCTAAGTGACATGAGCCAGCCACAGCAGGACAAATACTGCACGGTTCCGCTCACCTGAGGGGGGTGGTCCAACCCATAGGCAGAGAGGAGAATGGGGTTGCCAGGGCCTGGAGGGCAGACCATGAGCAGGGGCTGCTCAGTGGGTGTGGAGTTTCAGGTCGGGAAGATGAGATCGTTCTGGGGATGGATGCGGTGCTGGGTGCGTGGGACTGTGCTGAATGCCTCTGCACGGTGTACTCAGAAATAGTTAAGATGGCAAATGTCATCACATTAAAAAGCACTGAGGCAGAGAAAAGATTCCTGCCAGGAGTGCCGAGGTACGCCCTGCCGAGACCTGGGTCCCTTCTGACTGCGGGTACGCCGGGCAGGGCTGAGGGCAGCTGAAGCCATCAGGTAGTCACGGCCAGCCTTGACGAGCTGCTGTTCACCCCGGGGCGCTATACACATAGCATGCCTGTTAGCGTGCCTTAGCTCTGAGCCTCATTAACTGTCTGACATCACATACATTCCGGAAAGTGCATAGAACCCAAACACACAGCTAAGATTTAGTCACAAGCACCTGTGTGACCACCACTCCGCTCAAGAGCTAGAATCTTGCAGCATCCAGAAGTCAGGGCCGTGTGTTCCCACCTCGGCAGGCATCACCCTGAGTGCTGCCTGACATCCGGACAGTAACGGGTGGGCACAAGTAGGTTTAAGGTTGTGAGTACACGAAACACAGTTCTTTTTTTTTAATATATATTTTTTATTGATTTCAGAGAGGAAGGGAGAGGGAGAGAGAGATAGAAACATCAATGATGAGAGGGAATCATTGATCAGCTGCCTCCCGCACACCCCCTACTGGGGATCGAGCCTGCAACCCGGGCATGTGCCCTTGACCAGAATCGAACCCGGGACCCTCCAGTCCACAGGCTGACGCTCCATCCACTGAGCCAAACCGGCTAGGCCCTAGGGCAACACAGTTCATTCTTGTATTATTATGTATTAATTACTGTATTATTTATTAGTATTATTTGTCTTCTCATTATTGTTCTTATTTCATATCATTACTTATGATTTATCTTTTAGGTACTTATAACTTGTAATTTAACTTACTTTGCCCCCCCACCCCTTTATAAATGGAAGCCCAGAATGAAAATAAGCAACTGCACATAGCAACATGGATGAATCTCATACATATCATATTGATGAGATAAAACAGCCCAAGAGGAATATATCAGAGAAAATTATTGAAAAAAGAAAACACACACCACTGTTCCCTCTGTTCTTTGTCATGAATCAACTGTTTTATTTGAATGAATGGGTCTGTGTTGAGGCTTTCTAGAATATTCCATTGGTCCATTTGTCTGCTTTCTGTCCATCCCAGACTGTAGCAATTACTGCCACTCTACTGTCTTGTTACCCAGTAGAGAAACTCGTTCCTTCTTCTTATTTTTCAGAACTAGCTCATCAAGGTCAACCAAAAGCCAAATAACCAAACAAACCCTGGGGAATTTTGATTGTAAATACATTGATCTGTAAATCAATTTGGAGAGAACCGACATCTTTACAGTGCTGAAGCTTCAATCCATGGATATGGTATAACCTCCATTTATTTAAGTTTTCTTTAGTTGCCCTCAATGATGTTTGATAGTTTTCTAAAAGTATGCTAGAGTATTGATCCCCTCAACCTGTCCCACAGTGACCCTTTGGTAGTCTGGGCAGAGCCTGGGCAGCTAGCCTGGCCGAAGCAGGTCACTCCCGCCGTGGACAGACACAGCTGTTTACCCTAGTGAATTATACAACCATGATCAACTTCTCTATGGGACACGGCGGGAAAACATTGGGAAGCATTGAGAAGTCTTTCCAGTTTTCTGTTTCTGACCATTTGCACAAAACACTGTGTTGTGAGTGGGCAGGAATGCCACCACATATCCTGAACTCCTAAGTTGCCCAATGTGTACTTGTAGCCCATTTATTTCCACAAGCCTCCCTGTACCAGGTGTGCCCATAAAGTAAGAGGGCTTGTTCTTACAAAAACATTAATAATGTGATTATGTACTGGGCCCTTTCCTGGTTCTGGGGGATGTACACACGCCTTCTTCCTTAAGGCTTCAAGAAACACTATGAGGCCCTAGCTGGTTTGGCTCAGTGGATAGAGCATCGGCCTGTGGACTGAAGGGTCCCGGGTTCGATTCCAGTCAAGGGCACATGCCCGGGTTTCGGGCTTGATCCCCAGTGGGGGTCGTGCAAGAGGCAGCCAATCAATGATTCCCTGTCATCATTGATGTTTCTATCTCTCTCTCCCTCTCCCTTCCTCTCTGAAATGAATAAAAATGTATTTAAAAATTAAAAAAAAAAAAGAAACACTATGAGGTCGTTAGTATGACCTGTATTTTACAGAAGAAAAAGCTGGAGCTTTGAGAGGCAAAGTGACTGCGAAGTGGTGGAACCATTCCTCAGACATGACAGACTAGATCATCTGAACACCCTCCCTCCCTCTACAAAGTCCGTAGAAACACTGGGTGAAATATAGAAAACTATTTTTTAAAAATAGATAGTTGAACGTGGAAGAAGTTTTCTTCACAGGGTCACTGAGGGACAGATGAGACCAAGAACGGAGCCCCGGGCAGAGCTGAGAGCCGCAAACAGCTGCATTCGCAGGGGAGGATGGGCCGGAAACCAGTCCTGTGGCGAAGGCGAGTCACTCACTCACTCGTTAATTCAATAACGTGTTGAAAGCTGGCTCTAAGCTAGACGTGTGTTCCAGGCACTGTGGGCCACAGTGACACAACATAGATCTCCGCGCGGGGGGACTTACATTTTGGTGGGGGAGAGACAGAAAATACTTAGTAAACGTAAGTTATCAGTATGAAAAGGGGATCTGTTCATGGAAAAAACAACAAGGGAAGACGGGTCAGGGAGAGTGAGGAAACTGCTAGATTGGCCTGGACTCGGGAAGAAAAACAGATTCTGTCCTGCAAATGCCCAGCCTCGGGCCCTAACCGGTTTGGTTCAGTGGATAGAGCATCAGCCTGTGGACTGAAAGGTCCTGGGTTCGATTCTGGTCAGGGGCATGTGCCTTGGTTGCAGGCACACCCCCAGTGCGGGGGAGGGGTGCGGGGGGGGGGGCAGCTGATCGATGTTTCTCTCACATGGATGTTTCTAACTCTCCCTCTCCCTCTTTGTAAAAAATCAATAAAATACATTTAAAAATAAAAAATGCCCAGCCTCGATGTGCCTTTCGGAGGGGCTGGGGCTCTGGCTGACTTGAGTTATTTGCAGGATCTGGAAACACTGAGGCAAGTAACTCACACACATCGGCTCCAGGTTGTCAGCCCTTTCCTCCTCACCCTGGGCGTGGAGAGCCGCTGCCTGACAAACACAAAAGGAAACCCTCCAGCCGGGCTGCCGTTCCCACCGATAAAGCCCAGACGACACCGAGCTCCCAATAAAAACACAGAGCTGTGGATGGCAGGTGCACCGAGCTCCCAATAAAAACAGAGCTGTGGATGGCAGGTGCACCGAGCTCCCAATAAAAACACAGAGCTGTGGATGGCAGGTGCACCGAGCTCCCAATAAAAACACAGAGCTGTGGATGGCAGGCGCACCGAGCTCCCAATAAAAACACAGAGCTGTGGATGGCAGGTGCACCGAGCTCCCAATAAAAACACAGAGCTGTGGATGGCAGGTGCACCGAGCTCCCAATAAAAACACAGAGCTGTGGATGGCAGGTGCACCGAGCTCCCAATAAAAACACAGAGCTGTGGATGGCAGGTGCACCGAGCTCCCAATAAAAACACAGAGCTGTGGATGGCAGGTGCACCGAGCTCCCAATAAAAGCACAGAGCTGTGGATGGCAGGTGTAGGATTCATACAGCGCTGCGGGATGCTGATGCCACACTCCGAGCTCTCATCTCGGTGCTTGCGCACCAGCTGCGTGAGACCAAGCTGTTCTCTGCAGTCACTTTCGGCCTCACATCTGAGAGCAGTTTCCTTTTTTTTTTAAAATATATATTTTATTGATTTTTTACAGAGAGAAAGGGAGAGAGATAGCCAGAAACATCAATCAGCTGCCTCCTGCACACACCCCACTGGGGATGTGCCTGCAACCAAGGTACATGCCCTTGACCGGAATTGAACCCGGGACCTTTCAGTCCACAGGCCGACGCTCTATCCACTGAGCCAAACCGGTTTCGGCCAGTTTCCTTTTTAAAAAAAATATGTTTTTATTGATTTTTAGAGAGAGAGGAAGGGAGAGGGATGGGGAGATAGAAACATCGATGAGAGGGAACCACCCGTCGGCTGCCTCCTGCACACCCCTACTGGGGATCGAGCCTAAAACCTGGGCATATGCCCTGACCCAGAATCGAACCGGTGACCTCTTGGTTCATGGGTTGATGCTCAACCACTGAGCCATACCAGCTGGGCAGTTTGGCCGTTTCTTGACGGAGGAGCTGGCCAGGCTCCCAAGTCCCACAGTCTGCTTACTGATGGCCTTCATCGTATTCCCACCGGGTGGGAGGGGAGCTAAAGCTTGGGAAGGGGCCCATGTTCCCATTTACCATACTGAGGGTGAGTCTGAGAAATCTCTCTCTCTCTCTCTTTTAATCCTTATCCAAGGATATTTTTCCCATCGATTTTTAGAGCGAGTGGAAGGGAGAGGGAGAGACAGAGAGAAACACCGATGTGAGAGAGACACATCGATTGGTTGCCTCCCGCATGCCCCTGACCAAGGCCAGGAGCCTGCAACCGAGGCATGTGCCCTGGACCAGATTCGAACCCGGGACCCTTCAGTCCACAGGCCAACGCTCTATCCACTGAGCCAAACCGGCCGGGGCAGGGCTGACTTTCTGTGTGTGTGTGAGTCATACAACTTTTTTTGTTTTAGAAGTTTCAAGAATAAATATTACTCACTTATGCTCCTTAATTTAAAAATCATGGTACTATTTACATGTAATATAATCCACCTGTTTTAGGGGTACAGTTTGGTGAAATTCAATAATTGTAGACAATTGCATAGCCACCTCCACACTCACGCTGTAGAACAGTGACCGCACTTTAAAGGTTCCCCTTTAGCTCCTTGCTTTTCGTTCTTGTTGTTACTCCTCACCCGAGGATATTTTTTCCCATTGATTTTTAGAGAGAGTGGGAGGGGAGAGAGAGCGCGCGCAACATTGATGTGAGAGAGATGCATCGATTGGTTGCCTCCTGCACGTGCCCTTGACCCGAATCAAACCTGAGACCCTTTAGTGCATGGGCCAACACTCCAACCACTGAGCTACACCAGCCAGGGCTAGGTCCTTGATTTTTAAAAAAAATGTATTTTATTGATTTTTTACAGAGAGGAAGGGAGAGGGATAGAGAGTTAGAAACATCGATGAGAGAGAAACATGTATCAGCTGCCTCCTGCACACTCCTTACTGGGGATGTGCCTGCAACTAAGGTACATGCCCTTGACCGGAATCGAACTTGGGACCCTTGAGTCTGCAGGCCAATGCTCTAGCCACTGAGCCCTAACTGTTAGGGCTAGGTCCTTGATTTTAAGAGGGACATCAACAAATGGGCCAGGGTCCAGGGCGAGAAGTCCTGAAGTCATGGCATAGGCAGACCACCTTGAGGAATGAGGTTTATGGAGAATGTCCAGTCTTCCAGTATTTCAAGGCTGCGAAGTATATAAAGAGTGAATTAGGGCAGCTCCGAGGGAGCCATCAGGACCTGTGGGTGGAAGTGTGAGATGCTTTGACTCAATATAAAAAAGAAATCTGTAGTCCTGGCTGGTGTTGCTCAGTGGGTTGGAGCGTCGTTCCGTACACTGAAAGATTGGAGGTTCCATCCCCGGTCAGAGCACATACCCAGGTTTCAGGTTTGGTCCCTGGTGAGGGCCCGTGCAGATGAATTACTTTAGATCAAACACCTGGGAAGTGGTAGCGTCAGAATTTGAACCCAGGTGTCCTGATTTTAAGTCCAGATTTCCCGTTCTCCCCTTTGCTTTGGAGGTTTACGGAGGCTCGGGGCGCATAGCGTCAAGGTGGGGATGACCTGACCTGACTGAGTTAGCTGCTCACATGGTCGTCATTTGTGAGCATTTCTTTACCCTCAGGCTTGGCCATGCATTGTTGGGGGCGGCCCAGGCCCAGCGAAGACCAGGGCCTTCCCAGTGTGGGTGGAGGGGGAGGCTGCCCCCTCCTCAGCCTGTGGCTCGCTTTGCCTCACTGCCTGGAGCCATCTCTTGCCCTGATTTCCAGTGTGGGCTGAGGATCCAGGTCAGCGAGGAGCTGGGAGCTGGGCTGGCCTGTGTGGGTGCTGCTGATCGGGATCAGCTGCTGGCCCGTCTGGGGCCTGGGGCTGAGAGGAGCTCAGAGAGAGGCCTCCCACCTACCTGGCCGGGTTTGTCTGCGAGGCTCTGAGTGTGACGGGGAGACAGTTGAGCAGCTCTCAGGTGAGAGAGGGAGTGGGAGAGGGAGAGGGGGTGGGAGAGGAGCAGCTCTCAGGTGAGAGAGAGTGTGTGTTACAAGAGGAAGAGAGCTGGGCGGTAGAAGCCATTTACTGCTCAACTCCCAGGGAGCGAGCGGGAGAACTCCCGCTGCCGGTGAGAAAGGATGGGCCGGGAGGGGCGAGACTGCATTGATGGGCTCACTGGCCTCCTGGCCTCCTACGGGGGGTGGCTGCACAGGTTCCTGCGCCCCAGCAAGACCTCATGGATGATGGTGCTCAGGTGACCCTCAGCCCTGACCTTGGGCTGGGAGACAGGGGAGGCTCCTGGGCGTTGGGTGTTGGTTGGATGTGACCAGGCATCTGCCGCGCGGAGAGACCCGAGGAAGGCAGAGGCACCTCCTCCCGGGCGCCCTCCCCTCTTCTCTGCCCTCCTCTTGTCTGGGAGGGGCTGGCAAGCGGTGGCATCCCGCACGGGTAGGCTGGTGGGTCAGTGCATTGGGTTTGCCCAGCTCAGCGCCCAGCCAGCTGGCAGGAAGCAGGACAGAGGTCACTTGAACTCAGACCATGTGTCCCTGTTAAATACATCAGCTTTTAAATCAATCTTTGTTCAAAGTCCAGTGAGTCCCGAGGCAACAGCTCACCAGCAGAGTGGATTCCCAAGTGGACCCAGCAGCGAGCGCTTCCTCCCAGACCCAGGTAAGAACGGACTCTGCGTCCCCCGACGGGGGGCTGGCCACCGGGGCCTGAGCCACCGTCTTTCTTTCCCTTTTCCCTTTTCTAAGCGGCGGCTGGCCGTCCAGGGCAGAAGAGAGGCTGGTGGGGCAGGAGCCCGGAGCCAGGCCGGCTGGTGGTGGGGGTGTGTGTGTGTGAGGGGGTGTGAGGACTGTTCTCCTGGATTCTCTGCCTGAGATGCTCCAGCGCTTGCACGGAGGCCAGCTGGTCTGTAGAGAAGCTTCCCAGGCTGCGTGGAGGTCTGATGTGCGGCCACGGGGAGGGAGACAACAGACCTCACAGGCCACGGGGAGATCTTCACGGCACCTTCCCGCTGGGCAAGGCTTGGGGGTTAGAGATTTCCTTAAAGGACACAACCTAATGCAACTGGATACTAAAGGCATCGCTCTTCTTCGCAGTCCATTGCGCACTGAGACGTGGGGAACCAGTGGGTTTCTGGGCTGAACGTTAATGGAGCTCTCCAGGCTCTAGCCTTTGGGATCCCCAGCCCTTTGGGGTTTGTGTGGGTCTGAAAATCTTGGTTTTATGCAGACTCACCCGGATGATTCTCGTGTGCGTGCAGGTGTGGGAGCGTCTTTCCTAAGCAGAGGGGTCAAGGGGCTGCAGTGTGGCTTTCGTCTGGTCTAAGGGCTCACCCGCTGAGGAGAATCCGGTTCTGGCCGGCTCCGTGAGAACGCATTCCTCCTTGGTCCCAGTCCCCGGGAGGCTGCAGGGCACGCCCTCACTCCCCACCAGTAGTCACGGGGCCGCCTGTCTCAGGTCCTGGGGTCCAGTCACCTGGAGTCACGTGCTCTTTCCCGAAGTGAACAGCTCAGGGACTTTGAGTCTCTGTGTTATGACTAAGTAAATTGGTCTTATCTCGGATCCTTTTGCATGTTCCTTGCACCATAAACTAGGAAATTGCCAGTAAAGCTGTCTTATGTCCACAGACAGCTGCCTCTCATCCAGGGAAGGAACGTGGGGCGGAATCCCAATCGCCTGGTTGATGCAGTTGTTGCTGACAGGCTAGCAGACAAGCACTTAGCCAGCTGGAGCCTCGGTTTCATCGTCTATCGCAGGCTCGCGTCTTCTGCTGAAGGCTGTACCGAAAGTAAAATGATAAACATGTGTTTGAGCAGAAACACAAAGGTGCTTACATTTCTTTTTTAAAAAAATTAATCTTTATTGTTGAAAATATTACAGTTGCCTCCCCCCCCCCGCCACCACTGGCCCCCTCCATCCTGCCCCCCAAGCCTTCACCACACTATTGTCTGTGTCCATGGGTTATGCATATATGCGTGTAAGTTCTTTGGTTAATCTCTTCCCACCCCCATCCCTGCCTTCCTTCTGTGATTCGACAGTCTGTTCCATGCTTCTATGTCTCTGGATCTATTTTGTTCATCAGTTTATTTTGTTTGTTAGATTCCACAAAACATTTCTAATGATGTATCCAAAGGCTCTGTGGACGAGCAGGAGAAACAGCCTCGTGGCTGGTGGGAGACCTTGTCCCGTCGGTTAATCTCATCGAGCTTGTATTTACTCTTCTATGATAAGGAGTTGAGACTTCACAGTCACCCCTGTTCTTTCCAGCCCACCAAGTAGATAGATCCTTTGAAGGCTGGCTCCTTCTCGTCACTTGGGTATGAATGACAATGCTAGCTCCCCAGTGTCCCCTCCACCCCGTCACCGTCACCGTATCCCTCATAAGTAGCCATTCTCAGAATCCATCTTGTTCACTTCCTAGATGCCACCTCTGCCAGGTGTTCAGCTTCAGGGATCTTGTCCGTTGTGTTACCTGCTGTCATCCCGGCTCCTCAGACCCCGGCAGAGGAGGTGCTGAGATGTTTGGGTAAATGGAAGGAACTGCAGCATAGAATCAGGATGTTTTTATAAGTTGCTCCCAAGGAGAGAGGCTGAAGAATTCGGATACTCTCTCGGGCCATCTGCGGTCCCAAGTCTGATCATGCAGGAATGGGCGTCTCTATTTTACATCTTGGTTAAATGACTTTTGCATTTGTTGCATAGGAATTTGGTGAGAGTAGCAAGTTAGAGCGAGACACATTTTCCTTACATCTCGGCAGCGCCTCACCTTGGTCCTTGACGAGGGACTGCTCAGATCTCTCTCATCTCTGCCTGGCTGGAGTCGTGGCTACATGATTAAGGGTATGGGTGCTGGGACTGGAAGCCTGCATTCCCGAGCAGACGGATTCTTCCTCTCTGTCTCCATTTCCTCACAGTCCAACAGGCATAATGGAACCTGCTTCCTAGTGTTACGAGGATTGGATGGGAGAAGGCACTTTGTGCTAGCACACCTGCAGTGTATTCTGATGATCTTCACACAGCTTTGTGAGGGGCATGATCCGGGGAAGGAAGGACCCTGGGGAGGGAGGACCCTGGGAAGGAAGGGAGGGAGGAAGGAAGGAAGGAAGGAGGAATGAACGAACCCACCCTGGGAAGGAAGGAAGGAGGAAGGAAGGAAGGAAGGAAGGAAGGAAGGAAGGAAGGAAGGAAGGAAGAAGGAAGGAACCCACCCTGGGAAGGAAGGAAGGAACCTTGGGAAGGAAGGAAGAAAGGAAGGAAGGAAAGAACCAAGGAACCCTGGGAAGGAATCCTGGGAAGGAAGGAAGGAAGGAAGGAAGGAAGGAAGGAAGGAAGGAAGGAAGGAAGAAAGGAAGGAAGGAAGGAAGGAAGGAAGGAAGGAAGGAAGGAAGGAAGGAAGGAAGGAATCCTGGGAAAGAAGGAAGGAACCTGGCAGTTGCAAGGAGCTTTGATAAACAGGAAAGGGCACCTGCTAGTTTTTCTTTTTAAATATATTTTTATTCGGAGAGGAAGGGAGAGGGAGAGAGAGAGAAACATCAATGATGAGAGAGAATCACTGATTGGCTGCCTCCTGCATGCCCTCTACTGGGGATCGAACCCACAACCAGGCATATGCCCTCGACCAGAATCGAACCCCGGATCCTTCAGTCCTCAGGCCAAGGCTTTACCCACCGAGCCAAACCAGCCAGGGCGACCTGCTAGCTTTTCAATGACAGGGAGGGAGGGCTGCTCGTGGTCTGAGACCACCAGCTTCTAAGGCTCCAAGCCTCATGGACACTGAAGCTCCTCTGGAATCGACAGGACTGAGTCCGAGGCACTTTACAGTCTAACCGTCATCCTTGCCACCTACACCTGTTCTCCGGGCGCTCGGAGCCACTCACCATTCCTGAACTCGCCTGTACCGCTTCTCTCGCCTGGGATGCCTTCCTCCTCCCAGCCTAACGGCCTGAGTCTCCTACAACGTCTTCTTCATGTTGGGAGGCTGGGGAGGAGGAGCCCAGACTCAGGTGGGTTGGAATCCAGGTTCTGTTGCTTATCCAAATAGCCATGGGAAACCAACTTGTAACTTTCCAGAGTCTTTGTTTGTTTTTCCTTATAAAATGGGCCATTAGGGTTAAATGAGAACTCAAAGGGTACCTCAGCTGGTGCTTGGAGCCTCGTGGGAGCTCAATACATATGTACAACAATAACAGCAGGTTTACTTTTTTCTTTTTCAATTACAGTTGACATGCAATATTATAGTAGTTTCAGGCGTACAACATAGTGATTATATATTTATGTAACTTACGATGGAGTGATCACCCCGATAAATCCAGTTCCCATCTGGCATCATACATAGTTTTTATGATATTAACTATATTCCCTATGCTGTGCTTTACATCCCTGTGACTATTTTCATAACTGGCAATTGGTACTTAATCCCTCTCACCTTTTCCACTCATCTCCCAACCCCTCCTCCCAGCTGGTGACCATCCTTTTGTTCTCTGTATCAATGAGTCTGTTTGTACAGAACATTCACGTTTCAACATGCAGTACCCACTGCGCTCTGGGCTCTGTGAGGGCAGGACAGTAACAAATCTGGATTGAGCCACTGTACCTTCAGACTGTGCTGGTCAGGAAAGGATTGGTAAATAATCTAAAGTTTGAACTTGGCCTTGAGGATGGGTAGGTCTTGAATTCATTCCTTTGTGAAAACGGTTTGCTTAGGGCCCACGCTGAGTAGGGGCAGGTCTCTGGCAGAGCAGGGGCCCGTGGGAAGGCAGGCCCGGTGCTTGCGGAGTAGAGCTGCACCAGGTAGGGCTGGGTCATGCTGAGCCTCAAAACCAGAGCCAGGCTTCTGGGGGCCTAGCAGACGCCACCGCCCTGGGGCCGCCGTGCCCAGCCATGGGGAACCACCGTGTCCTTCCACATGGCTGCCCATGCGAGCCCTCGACCTGTTTGCAGACAAAGTCCCAAAGACGGCAGAACACCCTCGCGCTCTCAGCCCTGGGGAGGAAGGATCTGGTTACAGAGGTTCCTGCTTTCACAGAACATTCCGGATTGATGTGCCAGCTGGTGACCTCACACCCATGATGGCACAGGAGGCAGGTCCGTCCATGCGGAGAAATCTGATGACAAGAATTTCATCCTGAAGCACGCTGGACCCAGCACAAGGGCTCCCAATTTTTCTCTGCACCCCCAAGCCTGAGAGGGCGGGTGGCAAGTGTGTGGTCTTCGCCAGGTGAGCGACGGCACGGAGGGGGCCGGCAGCCATGGAGCTGGGGGCAGGAAGGGCCAGACCAGCAGACCACCGTTGCTCACTGTGGACGCCTCTAGTCTATCTGACCTGGGTTTTATCTTAACCACCGACCATTCCTTCTGTCGCTCAGGAGAGCGCCCCTGCACCCCATCTGCTTCGAATGTCCGGTCCCCTTCGTGCTCTTGCTGCAGCTCATTGGGTTCCATGTTGTCCTCACCACTTCCCAGTCCAGCTGGATTGCAGAGCTCAGTGTATGATTATGAAATAAAAAGTAAACAACAACAAAAAATGAGGGGGTAGAAATGTAATTCAAAGGATCTTGTAAAACAAGATGCCAATTTAGGAGGGTACTTTTGTTCAGCCAACTCTCAGGGTGGCCTGGGCACTTTCAGGCACCAGTTCTGTCAGGAGTGGACAGCGGTCCTTTCTATGAGGCATCTCTGTTTCCACACAATATTGACTCCATCTCTCTCCCAACGTACAGAACTCTTAGGTAAGCAAGTGAAGCGTGAAAGACTTTGAACTCCAGCCTGTAGTCCTGCCGTGTGGGACACAGTGCTGTTCACATGTCCTATACGGTGGCCGGGGCAGATGTAGCACTAGTGAGCCAAATTAACTGAGGTAGACAGATTCCATTCCTTATCAGAAATCAGAATTGGATTACTCGCCCGCTGCGTGACTCAGTGGTTGAGCGTCAACCTATGAATCAGGAGGTCACGGTTCAATTCCGGTCAGGGCACGTGCCCGGGTTGCAGGCTCCATCCCCAGTGTAGGGCGTGCAGGAGGCAGTCGATCAATGATTCTCTCTCATCATTGATGTTTCTGTTTCTCTCCCTTCCTCTCTGAAATCAATAAAAATATACTGAAAAAAATCTATATTAAAAAAATTGAATTACTCACTGGACCTATGATCACTCTTCTCCACATAATTCTCCGTGAAATGCATTTCATTAATTTCCCGCATTTGAAATCTATTGATTGGGAAGACCAAACAGCAACTATCATAGTGGGCAAGTACAGTTAGAAAATACATATTTCAGGGCCCCACTTATCCTATTTTTAAATTATTAATTCAAAATGTATACACTTGAGTGTTTGAATTTCCACCGGTCTTGCTTTTTTCAAAGGAGGAATCCAGGTGGCCAACTTAAAGATATAGGATCTGCTCTCGGTAAACTACTTCTGAAGAATAAAGTCGAGCTGCCTTCACCTCTCCCTTGCTTGCGACACCTGTAGGTGCCCGCTGAGCCCGCTGGGACTCCGGTCATGCTGCTGGAGGAGGCAGCTGAGGCTGGTGCGGGGCAGGGAGCCCGGGGGGAATTCCCGGCCGGTCTAGAGGTGCTGACAACATCCCCAGTCTCCACCAATTATGTTTTCCAACCAAAGTCTAGGGGTTGCCTGTCCACTCTTCACACATGCACGCAGAGGCCGACGGAGAAGCCTTCCCCAAGGCCACGGTGTGCGCATGTGCCTGCTCCCGCGCCGGGAATGCCGCTTTCTCTTCGCTAAGGTTCCCGGGGTTTCATCCGTCAGCGTGGGCTTCAGGGCGAGGTGAACAGCATGCGGGTTGGATGTGCCCTCTCTCCCCCTCATGCCTCCATGAAGCAGAAATCATTGACTCCACGGTTCCATCCCAGGTCGTACATTCCATAGACTCAGTAACTAGGGTTAAATATTAGTCACCTGCTGTTTTGCTAAGTGTTGCTGTTTAGTGTTTTCCTGGCTCAAGGGTTGGTTACATAAGTGCCTTGTGAGGAGAGGCTGGATTTTCTTTGCAGTCAGATACCGACTGCATCACTGATTCCCAATTCCTATTAGATAAGACGCTGGTGAGGCCAGAGTACTCGTGACTAACAGCCGTGAGTCACCGCCTTGTGGGGTAATCCTGTTACTTCTGGACTTTGGGAGATCGGCAAGGAAGATCCTCCCTGGGCTGTCTCTCCTGATGGGAGTCACCGGGCCTGGCGATCGCTGGCTTACCCAGCACCCCCCGTTTTCCACCTCCCTGCTCATCCCACATCCTTTCTCTCACCTTTGGGAAATGCCGTGGTGCTGTCTAGTGAGTGAGCCTGCTCCCTAGTTCCTCCCTGGTTACCGTGATGCATACGTGGGCCAGATCTCTCTGAGGTAATTGCCCCTCACTTCATCTCCTCCACCCTTGTCTGTTCCGTGGTCCCTTTGCTGGGGACCCTGGGCTCACACCTGCTAGGGCCCATCTCTTGCCGGTGTGGGGACTCTGGCCAGCTTCGTCTGAAGTTCTGTGGAAGCTCTTGGGATCCCAGACCTCCCTGGCACAGCATTTGGTGCCATCTTTGCAATCCCCTAGCTCTCAGTCTTTACGATGCTTCGGGGCTCAGAGAAATCTGAGTTTATTATTTGAGCTTTAAAATTTCATGGTGAACAAAATCGTCAGCCCTGGCCTTTTAGCAGCTAAAATGAACTTTGTGCCCTTACTGGTTTGGCTCAGTGGATAGAGCGTTGGACTGCAGACTGAAGGGTTCCGGGTTCGATTCCGGTCAAGGGCACATGCCCACGTTGTGGGCTGGATCCCCAGAAGGGGGCGTGCAAGAGGCAGCTGATCAATGATTCTCTCTCATCATTGATGTTTCTAGCTCTCTCTCCCTCTCCCTTCCTCTCTGAAATCAATAAAAATATATTTAAACAACAACAACAAAACGAACTTTGCAGAGGTTGTCTGGAGAGAGTAGACAGAACCCGGTAATTGAGGTGCTTGCCCACCCCTAGTCCATCATTCAATCTCTACTTCTCAGCTTCGAGAAGAAACCAGGGGCGCCGCTCAAATGCTCTTTCAGAGAGCGAGCTCCCGCGGCCGCAGGACGGCCCCCGAGGACAGGGGGATGGTGTGCTCGGACGGCTATTCCAGAGGCTGTGCATCCATGCGTTACATGTTCTAAGGAACTTCACCCTGTCCGTGTGCATTGTCTGTTCTGGACGTACTTCTGTCTTTGGCTCAAAATGAAGGAAGTCCCTCATGTTCTCACAGCTAGCACATAGTGACCCCAGGATTAAAAACTGGGTTTAGACTTAACACTCTAGTTTTTTTTAATGTTCTTGACCTAGACGAGAAGGCTGGGGAAGATGGAAAGAAAAAGGTGAACTCCCTTCACATCAGCCACGTACCCATCTGGCCACTGTAGGCTTTTCCTTACCGGCAGCTGCTCTGTTCTAAAGATCTTTAAGATGACGTTTCCCATGTGAGCCCCTCAATTTTTGAAACTGTTCCCCCAACCCCCTCTTATCCCCTCTCCCTGTTCACCAGTCCCTGAAACGCTGTCGCTCCTGGCTTCTCTTACCGCCAACTCACACGGACCCACAGCCTCACTTCCCAGCGCTGTGCTCATGGTGCACGTACAAACCCTCACCTCCAGCCTTCTGCGTCTCAACGTGTCAAAACCTAACGTGGGGTAGCAATGGCCACTTTCTCCTTCTGTTCTTGTTGTACATGATGGTGAGAAAAGCCATGAGAAACCATGCTGTTTGGTCAGCTATAAATTCATGAGATCTATCTATCCATCTAATATAACAATATATTTAATCTAAGTGGTTAGAATTTTTTTTTTCAATTTGTTGACCCATTGTAGTGAAACCATACTTTGCTATTGGAAATCATTGAACTGCCACCCCAGTTTATAGCTGTTTAGTTTACATGGAGTTTCTTAAAATTCTGAAATAGCTGCCAGCTTTTTAAAATGGGAGCATTTTGCTGGATTAAAGACTTAAATGTAAGACTCAAAACCATAAACCCCTAGAAGAAAACATAGGCAGTAAAATCTCTGATATTTCTCCTAGCCATATTATTTTCTGATATATCTCCTTGGGCAAGGGAAACAAAAGAAACAAGAAACAAATGGGACTACATTGAACTAAAAAGACTTGCACAGCAAAGAAAACTGTCAACAAAACAAAAAGACAACCCACTGTATGGAAGAATATATTCACCAATGATAAATCTGATAGGCGTCAATATCCAAAATTTATAAAGAACTCATCCAACTCAACACAGAAAAAACAATCTAATTAAAAAATGGTCCAAGGACCTGAATAGAAACTTCTCCAAAGAAGACACACACATGGCCAATAGGCACATAAAAAGATGCTTAACGTCACTAATCATCAGAGAAATGCAAATTAAAACCTCAATGAGATATCACCTCACACCTGTCAGAATGGCTGTCACCAATAAATCAACAAACAAGTGTTGGCGAGGATGTGGAGAAAAGGGAACCCTTGTGCACTGCTGGTGGGAATGCAGATTTGTGCAGCCTCTGTGGAGAACAGTATGGAGTTTCCTCAAAAAATTAAAAATGAAACTGCCTTATTGACCCAGTGATTCTACTTCTGGGTATATATCTGAAGAAACCCAAAACACTAATTCGAAAGAATATATGCACCTCTATGTTCATTGCAGCATTATCTACACTAATAAAAGAGTAAGATGCAAATTGACCATACCTTCGCAACGCCCACCAGCCAATCAGGGGTGAGTATGCAAATTAACCCAACAAAGATGGCGTGTTAATTTGCATACACAGGTGCCAAGCGGCCGAGGGTGTTCTACACTGCCCCAGCTGCTCCAGGCCTCTGGGCAGCATGGGAAGGCGGAAAGGCGGCTCTGGGCCGGAGCGAAGGCGGTGCCAGCAGCCAGGGGAAGGAAGGCCCATTCTTGCATGAATCTTAGTGCATCGGGCCTCTAGTTTACAATAACCAAGATATGGAAGCAATGCAAGTGTCCATCAACAGATGAGTGGATAAAAACATGGTGGTACATATACTGTATACTATGAATCATAAAAAAGAATGAAATCTTACCACTTGCAACAGCATGGATGGACTAGAGGGTATTATGCTAAGTGAATAAGTCAGAGAAAGATAAATACCTCATGATTTCACTTATACATGGAATCTAAAGAACAAAATAAATGAACAAACAAAATTGAAACAAACTCATAGATACAGCGACCAGACGATGGTTGCCAGAGGGCAGAGGGGCTTGGGGACTGGGTGAAAAAGGTGAAGGGATTAATAAGTACAAATTGGTAGTTATAGTCACAGGGATGTAAAGTACAGCATAGGGAATATAATCAATGACATTGTAATGACTATGTATGGTGACTATGTACTGGAAGTATCAGGGAGAACACTTTATAAAGTACATGATTGTCTAACCATTATGCTGGGTGCCTGAAATTAATACAAAATAATATTGAATGTAAACTGCAATTGAAAAAAATTGAAATGGGGACATTTTGCATCAATTTCTTGAGAAATTGGTCACACCGGGCTCTTCCTCACAAGAACTGTGAGTAGCAGCTAATCCACAGTCCTCTCCTGGCAGCTTCACTGATTTATTAGTTTGAGCCCAGTGGCTATTTTGGTCCATATTCTCAAAGTTCCTGTTTTCCTGCTTTGCAGGAAAGATGAAAGCTGAGGTAAGTGACCTTATTTTCCCAAATATATATATTTGAGAGAGGGAGAGAAAGATAGAAACATCAGTGATGAGAGAGAATCATTGATCCACTGCCTCCTGCACCTCCCCGCCCCGCCCCGCCCCCCCCCCCCCCACACACACACACTGCGGATCGAGCCCGCAACCCAGGTGTGTGCCCTGACCAGGAATCAAACTGTGACCTATTGGTTCATAGGTTGATACTCAACCACTGAGCCATGCCGGCCAGGCCTTATTTTCCTCTTTATCTCATTTTTCTCCTGCCTAGCAGAAGTATTCCATCTCATCAAGGCTAAACCATTTCCTTGCTCTCCATATCCTCATCCCTTATATACAAACATGCTGATGTTTTCTCAACATTAAGAATAAAACCATCCACCAACCTGCTTTCCCCTCAAGCGACTAACCCAACTCTCATGTTGATCTGTTTTAAGATGCATCTATATTCATTGCCTCTGGTATTAACTATCCACTTGTTTATTAGTCCCTTATCCATCTTGGACTTCCATTTTCTAAGCTTAGTGGCACTTCCTGCTTTCAATGTCATTTGGCTTTGTTAGCTATCCTACCATGAAATTCGTCCTTTAGTTCCGACTCTGCTGTAAAATCTTGGCCTTCCGATGATTCCTTCTCTGCGTCACCTTGTCGCTAAGTACAGGTGTTACCCAAGGCTCTCTCCTTGGCCCTCTTCCTGTCGTGGTCTCACTCGGGGCCTTCGCCTCGCACAGCCGTGCAGACTCTAGTCCATCGTCTCCCGAGCTCCGGGCCCACCCTTCTGTCTGCTGGCAGGATGTGCTGCCAAGTTCTCTGATTTAAACCCATCTCATTCCTCATGACCACGCCACTGTGGGATGGTATCACTTTCCTGCCAGTCCCCAAGGCATGACGTGGTTCTCTTTCACATCTTCCCTTTCCAACAGCCAGCCCAGTGGGTAGCATCACTCAGAAGCGCTAACAATCTCCTGGCTGTCATAACAGACGATCACAGACCGGGTGGCTTACCAACAGGGATTTATGTTCTAGAGGCTGAAAGTCTAAGATTTAGGTGTTGGTAGGTTTGGTGTCTCCTGAGGCCTCTCTTCTTACCTGTGTCCTCTCATGGCCTTTTCTCCGAGTAAATGCACTCCTGGTGTTTCTCTTATAAGGATGCCAGCCTGACCCTTATGATCTAACCAGATAGAATAAAAGGGTAATATGCAAATTGACCGAACAGCTGAATGACCAGTAGCTATGACATGCACTAACCACCAGGGGGCAGATGCTCAATGCAGGAGCTGCCCCCTGGTGGTCAGTGCGCTCCCATGGGGGAACGCTGCTCAGCCACAAGCCAGGCTCATGGCTGGCGAGCGCATGGTGAGTGCAGCAGTGGTGGTGGGAGCCTTTCTCGCCTCCTAGCAGCGCTATGGATGTCTGACTGTGGCTTAGGCTGTCATTCGGACATCCCCCAAGGGCTCCCAGACTGCTAAAGGGAGCAGGCTGAGCTGAGGGACGCCCCCCTCCCACTCCAGTGCACAAATGTTGTGCACCAGGCCTCTAGTTTAACCATAATTATCTCTTTACTAGAGGCCCGGTGCACGAAATTTGTGCACGGGGACGGGGGGTCCCTCAGCCCAGCCTGCACCCTCTCCAATCTGGGAGACATCCCTCTCACAATCCAGGACTGCTGGCTCCCAACTGCTTGCCTGCCTGCCTTCCTGATTCCCCCTAACCACTTCTGCCTGCCAGCCTGATCACCCCCTAACCACTCCCCTGCCAGCCTGATTGATGCCTAACTGCTCCCCTGCCAGCCTGTTTGCCCCTAACTCCCCTCCCCTGCAGGCCTGGTCACCCCTAACTGCCCTCCCCTGTAGGCCTGGTCACACCTAACTGCCCTCCCCTGCAGGCCTGGTCCCCCCCAACTGCTCTCCCCTGCAGGACCGGTCACCCCCAACTTCCCTCCTCTGCTGGTTTAGTCACCCTTAACTGCCCTCCCATGCAGGCTTGATCGCCCCCAACTGCCCTCCCTTGCAGGCCTGGTCCCTCCCAAATGCCCTCCCCTGCTGGCCATCTTGTGGTGGCCATCTTGTGTCCACATGGGGGCAGGATCTTTGACCACATGGGCGCAGCCATCTTGTGTGTTGGAGTGATGGTCAATCTGCATATTACTCTTTTATTAGATAGGATAGAGGCCTGGTGCACGGGTGGGGGCTGGCTGGTTTGCCCTGAAGGGTGTCCCGGATCAGGGTGGGGGTTCCCTTGGGGCGTGGGGCGGCTTGGGCGAGGGGCCTGTGGTGGTTTGCAGGCTGGCCACGCCTCCCGGCGACCCAAGCGGTGGCCCTGGTATCTGGGACTTATTTATCTTCTACAATTGAAACTTTGTAGCCTGGAGTGGAGCCAAGCCTTCTGCTCACTCTGTGGCAGCAGCCATTTCTGTTGGGATTTATTTACTTTCTATAATTGAAACTTTGTAGCCTGGCGTGGAGGCCTAGGCCGGCCAGGGCTGCAGAAGCTTGGCTTCCTCCATCGCCGGGGGCAACCCTAGACTCCTGCTCTCTCCAGTTCCGTGGCGGCCACCATTTTTGTTGGGATTTATTTATCTTCTATCATTGAAACTTTGTAGCATTGAGTGGAGGCCTAGGCCGGCAAGGGAAGGCGGAAAGCTTGGCTTCCTCCATTGCCAGGGAAACCCAAGCCTCCCTCCTGCTCGCTCCGTGGCCGCAGCCATCTTGGTTGGGTTTATTTGCATATTTGCTTCTGATTGTCTTGTGGGCATGGCTTGTGGGCGTGGCTTGTGGTTGTAGCGGAGGCATGGTCAATTTGCATATTATTCTTTTATTAGACAGGAAAAGGCCCTGTCACCAAATATAGTCACATGGCGGATTAAGGCTTCAACATGTGAATTTTGGGAGGGACACAGTTCAGTCCGTAACAGAAAGGTAGTCTAGGGCTTGACAGGCATCAAGATCGATTCGTAGATAAAACTGGGCTCGGGAGAAAGTTCAGGGAAAGTATGCAGTTGGCCCTACGGAGAAGCCGGCAGCAGGAGGAATGACTGCTGAGCGAGAATATTCTCGGAACCCAGAACCGAGGGGCGGCCAGAGCACGCTGTTCAGATTGAGCTGCGGCCCCAGAGGCTTCGCGGCCCAGGCTGCCTGGGGGTGAATTCGGGATGGGGCGGGCCTGTGGCTCTGCCGCTGCCTGGCCCGGGCCTCCTCACCCGGCACGGCCAGTGTAAATGAGTGTGTTGGACATCGGCATTGGCACACCTGTCCTGTCTGAGGCATCTCCGCATGGAGAACCTGAGGGCGCCGGGGTGAAGAGGGACCTAGTCTGCCACTCGGTCCTCCCACTCGGTTGCCTCTGTGCCCTCATGGCTGCCACAGCGGGTCAGCTGATCGCATGGAGGAGGGTTATTGCAACAGCCTCTACCTGGCCGGCCTCCAGGGCGTCTTTGCTCCAGTCCACGCCGCCTCCCGTTCTTGGAGCCCAACTCTGACCCGGTCACTCTCCGCTTACATGCCGTGAGTGGTGCCCACTGACTGTCAGACTGAGGCCCGACTCCCTGGGCTGATACCCAAGGCCTGTGCAGTCTGATGTGCCACCGAGCTCCCTCCCGTCGGCTGTCCTTCAGCCTCGGTGGGTTTGAGCCCGTCTTTGATCAAACCGAGGAGCTTCCCGCCGCCACGCGGGATGCCCACACTGTTCTCTGTGTCTCAGACGTTCTCTTCCGACGGCTGTGCCTGCTGAGGTCATGAGGTCTAATGACCCGGCATCGTTTGTGGCTTCCCTCCATGTCTGATGTCACGGGTCTCGGGCATCTGCGCTGCTCACGGTGGTAGCCGTGTTGGTACTAAAGCTTCTCCTCCTCCCTATTCGACGACGACGTCCCTTGAGAATAGAGGTGGTGTTTGGCTTTATCCCGTCAACCACTGAAACCACTGAACAGTGTTTTGCATGCAAATGTGAGGCGAACATCTGTGGCATTAACAGATGAAACCTGTTCATCGGTTGGTTGCCTCCCGACCCGGGTACGTGCCCTTGACCGGGAACGGGACTCGAGACCTTTCAGTGAGCAGTCCGAGGTTCTAACCACTGACTCACACCGGCCAGGGCGATCTTTGCCATTTTGTAGAGAGACGATTAAACTAGGCGTCAAGAGGGCTGGGCTCTGGTCCAGCTCCAGCCATGGGTCTGTCTAGTCCACATGTGTGATCCTGAATCAACTCTCAAACCCCCTCTCCCTGCTGCACCCTCCCCCCCCCCCGCCCCCCGCAGCCCCGCAGCTCTGCAGAGGGACTGGAGAGACTCCTAGGGGCATCGAGACCCCACAAGTGAAACCAAACGGCAGAGGTCCCGCTGAGCTGGCCGAGGCTGAGAGGAAGTCCATTTCCCCTCGGTCCGTGCGCAGGGCCTGCAGCGGGCCAGCTGGGGAGAGAGACGCCGTCTCACTCAGTCCCGGGGTGTGTGTGGGGGGGAGGGCGGGCAGGGGGGAGGCTGCAGCGAGGTGCCCTGCCCGGGGCCCTGCGTGTAAAACGCGCTCTGTCCTGAGATCGTTGCCACATGTGGAAACGCCCGATTACAACATCACATGGTGAATGTTCAGAAGCCCACGCAGCGCAGGGGGCGGGGAGGGATGGAGGGATGTTCCTCCGTGAGGCCTTGAGAAATACTTGAGCGTTCAAGGTCAGTGGGAACCCGAGGACAGAGACAGTTCCCAATACAAAGGGGGCCTGCGGGGAGAGCCGAGCAGCTGTCCGACCCCGGGAGGCATCATCTTGTCAAGGGTCCTGGCTTCCAGATAACACCGGCCAGGGGAGCCGATCCTGCGAGGAAGGAGCGGGAATGAGACCCAGGGGAGTGACGGCAAGAAGAATGGAGCCTTTCTTCACGTCTTCAAGCCCGGGCGCTGCCGCCCGCCCGAGGCCCCTGCTCCTCATCTGAGTGAACAGATAAGGAGGTGAAATGGGTAAATCTGTGAGCCACTGATAATGAGTGAGCGCCAAGCCTGGCACATGATCGCACTTGGTCCTCGCAGTCACCTTACCAGTCTGACTCCGAGCCCTCGCTGCCCCTGTCACCAGTCTGACTCCGAGCCCTCGCTGCCCCGTCACCTGTCTGACTCCGAGCCCTCGCTGCCCCGTCACCTGGAGAGACTTGTGCAGCAGACGCTGGGCCCTCCCCTGCGCCCTGCTCACGGACTCAGAGTCCCCAGGCTTCAACCCGAACACGAGCATTTCTTAAAACACCCCAAGAAGCAACGAGTGCTTAAAGCCACCTTTGCTGCGTTTAACTCCTCTCCCCCCGCCGTGGAATAGCGCCCTCCGGGGTCAGAGAAGGACGCCCAGGTTGGGTCAACTGTTGCCGGCCCCCCGAGCGCACCTCATTCCGCCGCGAAGCCAGGGGCGGCCGGACCAGGAGAGGCCCCGGTGCCCTGTGCCCGCAGCCTGTGCCCCGCAGCCCGTGCCCGCCAACAGGCAGGAACACGTGGGGGCCCCGTCTGTGCTGTGGCCTCCCTCCCAGGCGCTAGCTCTGAGCCGGGCAAACAGCGTCCAGCAGCTGAAAACAACCTTTACCGCCCGGGGGCCCTTTATGCCGTGACTTACGTCTGAGGCCCCCAAACCTGAGGGCGGAGGCCGTCCGCCGGCCACCCGACGGGTGGAGTCCGCGCTCCGTCTGTGTCTGAGGCCCTCCCGGTCACCCTCGGCCTGAGTACCAGTGGCACTTGCCAGCTGTTTCATAGTGTCTTGCTCCCCACCAGCTACTTCCTCCCGACGATTCGCTGCTTCGGTTCGCACACCGGAATGGCCAAGTGTGCGTGGACTCGTGAGCACAGGCCCTCTGCTTCCCACTGAACATCAGAAGACGTGTCACTGCAAATCGGACCGCGCTGCAGGGTCTCGGGTTCCAACCCTGGGCAAGGGCATGTACCCGCGTGCGGGAGGCAACCCACACTGATGTCTCCCCCCTCCCCCTTCTCCTCCCCTCTTCTCCCTTCCCTCTCCCCTCTCTCTCTTCCCCTCTCCCCTCTCCCCTTTCCCCTCTCTCCTCTCCCCTCTCCCCCCTCCCTTCTCCCCCCTCCCCTCTCCTATCTCCCCTCCCCTCTCCCCTCCCTGAAAAGCAATGGGAAAAATACCCTCAGGTGAGGATTAACAAAAAAAGGGCAAAGAAAAATGCTGTTAGGACTCCAGGAACCACGTGCACAGCGAGGCTTTGGAGTTTTGATCAGCTTCCTCCACGGGTGCAGCTGAAGGTGCTAAGTGTGTCCAGCTCGGCACGGGCCCCAGCGTTAAGCCTTTAGTGGCTGAACGGGGGGGGGGGGGGGGGGAGGGCAGGTGTGGGGACAGGAGGAGTGTGGGGCCCAGGCAGTCACTGTTTCCAGCCGCACCAGCCCTTCTGTCAGGGTTGCTATTGGTGGGAGCTGCCCAGTTCGCTGGGCTTCAGCCACCCATGTGAGAAGAAGCCTTTACCTCCAAGGCCTGAGGCTCCAGAGGCACAGGGCAGATCTGAGTGTGTGAGACTTGGAACAAACAGATGGAAACGGCTTGAGGTTTCGCCCAGGAATAGTGACTTGTGTTTCCCTGTCTATCAGGCTTTCTCATCTCTATTGAGACACGAGAACGCTTGACCTCTTCCCTCCTCCCCAAGCACAGGACTAGTTGTTCTAGCCAGGAAGCGTCCCTGTCCCGCCCGGGAGAGATCAGTGGTTTGGGGGAGAGGGGAGGGCGGGCTTAGAAATAAGCATTTATAAGCTCCTTACAGACAGCCTGAGCTCTCGGTGAAACACGGCCTCCAAGGCCTTTACGTCGATGACGCGGCACGTTTGGGGTTTTGGAGGATTTGATGAGGTTTCTCTGTAATTACCTCCCAACGTCAGGGGCTTTGCTTTTCCCCTTCAAGGCTCCTCGGTGCTGTGACAGTGGGAGCCGACAGGGATGCAGAGTTAAGTTTGGGTACAGATGTGGATTTGAGCTGAAAACGTCCCTGACGCTTGCAGGCTCGTCACTCAGCAGGAAGGCTCCCAGAAGGTCAATGTCGGAGGGGCCTCCGCAGCTGCTTGCATGTGGAACCCACTCTGGGATGCGCTCCTTTCCCCTCACTCCCTGCTCCCCCCCTTTCCGCCCAGAGCCGCATCTTCCTGGCGCTTGGTCCTGACTCTGCTTTCCCGGGTTCAGCCTGACCAGTGCCCATGGCTGGCCACGGCTCCCCTTCCCCTGACACTCGGTGGGAGTGCTCAGGCCTGAGCCCTGGGTAAGAGATCACTTAAAACACTGCCTATTTGTGTATTGTTTTCTTGGCTCTTAGCCTTCTTGCCACCGGCGGTGTGGCGGCCAGGCCCTGCCGTGACCACGTGAAATGGCCGGTCTCAGGCAGTGGGAGGCTGTCCGCCCGGCTTGTACTGTACACAAAGGGCAGAGATGGCTATCGAATCGGCATGGGGTGGCATCCAGGAGCCCGGAGCTCGTCGCTGCCTCTTCTCCGTCTTTCACCCCCACGCACCGTCTGGTCCTCAGTTCCTGTCCCTCAGGAGGGCAGGGACCCTCAGCTTACCCCTGGCAGGGAGCTGGGAGGAGGGCGCACGGGGCTTCCCGGCAGGCGGTGTACCCAGCAGGGTGCTGTCTGCTCTTGCTTGGGCAGCCTGGCCTCATTCTTACTCTCCGAGGAGCAAAGCGCTGAAGCCAGGAGGGCTGGGGACGCTGGTAGGAGCCTTCCCCTTAACAACTGGAGCCAGAGCCGCAGCCGGTGGTCTCCACACGCGTCCTGTCCTCCTTGGCCCAGGACCTGGCTCCTGCCTGGGCCGTGGGAGGGAGGGATGGGTGGAAATGGAAGCTGCTTCAGGAGCGAGAATCCGACCTGGCCATGGGAATCCTTCTCTGTCGGGCATCCCTGCTCTGCCCTGCCTCGAGCTTTAGGGTCCGGAAGCCTACTTCCTGCCTCATTTCCAGTGTCTCAGGCCAGCTCTGAGGCCGGCTGCTGTTTCTTACCTGAGTCTTCCTTGTCCTGTCCTGTCTCCCCTAAGTCCAATGAATCCTTCAGGTCTTGGAAAAGTCTTCCTCTAGCAAGCCGTTCTGCATTCTCCCCACCCACTCCCTACTCCCTGAACAGGACTCTCTGTCCTGTTCTCCCCTTTTACCTGTTTCTTTCCTAGCGGATCATTCACCGCGTGTCATTGTAAACGGAGGTTCTCCCCGACATGAGAGGCACCTGGGTCTGTCTCGTCTACAGATTTATCCTCAATGCCTAGAGCTCGCCAGGCACTTAGAATATTTGAATGAAAGGGGGCTTGTGTTTTCTGAAGCATTTTAGGTCATGTATTTGGACCTAATTTCTTTATGTCCTGGGACAAAGAAGAATTTGGTTTTGGAGCTCTTGTAATTAAAGCATCTGTTCTAGTACCCACACAAATATATGCATCTGAAACTCAAGTAAAGAGGTTATCTTTGGGGAAATAGATTTGGAAAAAAAATCATTAGTAAGTCCTGGAAGGAGGCCTCCTATACCCCCAATGTGGCCACTCAAATGGTCTGGATTTGGTGTGATTAGAAGAGTAAAATTATAGGGGCTGGAGGACAGGGTTCTCACTCCAATTAGGTTTTCTTTCCCTCAGATTTATCCATTTATCTCTCATCACAGAAATGGCCGCCCCCTTCAGCCCCCGAGAGTGTAAGCTGTCCAAACCAGAAGGGCAGAGCTACGGCTTCTTCCTGCGGATTGAGAAGGACACGGACGGCCACCTGGTGCGGGTGGTGGAGAAGGGCAGCCCCGCAGAGCGGGCGGGGCTCCGGGACGGAGACCGGGTTCTCAGGATCAACGGCGTCTTTGTGGACCAGGAGGAACATAAGCAGGTGGGCGGGGCCTCTCCCGTCCCCAGTCTTTGCCGAGTATTGTTTTGGGGTCAATAGAGATTTCCTGGCTGTCAATGGCAAGGCAGAGCACCCTGGTGGCTGTGCTTTCTGCCAGCGAATCAAGTCTCTCCCTCTGAACCGAGAACTGTACACATTATTCCTAGATTTCAACAATGTCAGGTCTAAAATGCATTGCACATTGCCTGGCACAGGAACTAATTTCATATTCATTATTTTGTTAAATCCTCATCACAACCCAAGAGGTACATATTACCATTTCACAGATGAGAAGTGGAGGCTCAGATAACTTATGTTCATGCAGTGAACATGTGGGAGTGCCTGACCTTACCCCAACTCCGCCTGCCTCCATGCTGTCTTCATCAACCGGGAGGACCTGTTGTGCTCTAAGGTGGCATTTACCCCTAGATAAAAAATAATTTTTATAAAAAATATTTTCATTAACTTTAGAGAGGAAGGGAGAGGGAGAGATAGAAACATTAATGATGAGAGAGAATCATTGATTGGCTGCCTCCTGCACGCCCCCTACTAGGATGGAGCCCACAACCCCGGGCATGTGCCCTTGACCGGAATCGGACCCAGGACCCTTCAGTCCGCAGGCTGATGCTCTATTCATTGAGTCAAACTAGCTAGGGCAGGACCGGTCCTTCTAACAGTCCCCTGGGCAGGGGCGGCCACCACTTGATTCCTGATCTGCACAGGGCTCTCGGGAAGGCTGAGGTGGAGATGGCTGGGCATTATCTACTGGCTATTTGGGTGTCAGGGATCCACTATCAGAACCTCCAGGGCCAGGTGATGAGCCAGCAACGCCCCTTGGTGGTTACCAGGTTATTGGTTGAAGTTGTCCTCTCTCCTAGGTGGTGGATCTGGTCCGGCAGAGTGGGAATTCAGTGACTTTTCTAGTTCTGGACGGGGATTCCTATGAGAAAGCCGTGGAAGAAAAGGTGGACTTGAAAGGGTTGGGCCAGAGTCAGACGGGGCCCAGTCTGAATGATAAGAAACTGCCCCCTGTGATGAACGGAGGCACCCAGGCCTGGACCCAGCCACGGCTCTGCTACCTGGCGAAGGAGGGGGGCAGCTTCGGCTTTTCTCTGAAGACCGTCCAAGGTGAGCTTGAGGGTGGGGCACAAACAACCGACTTTCCAGGAAAATGATGTTGGCGATGAATGACCTCTTTGACTTACCTTTTCAGTTGCTATGGATACCCAACAGCAGCTACACTCTCTCCCTCCTCTCCAGCCCTCCCCTGGCCTTGCGCAATTGTGCAATGAGGAATCAAGACATTGGACAGCAGTGGGGTTCGGGGGTGGCACTGGGTGCTCCTGACCCCCAGAGTTTGTTAGGCTGAGCCTTTGAGGCCAGAGGGTTAGAGCATAGATGCTTCTTTGGTATTCTTTTCTAGCTTCCTTAGGGTGAGGGTGGAGGGAAAAATGGGAAATAAGCAAGAAAAAGGAGGTTCTTCATAATAGCTACTTAAAAAAATGTTTTTTATTGATTTCAGAGAGGAAGGGAGCGGGAGAGATAGAAACATCAAGGATGAGAGAGAATCTTTGATTGGCTGCTTCCTGCATGCCCCCTACTGGGGGTCATGCCTGCAATGAGGGCATGTGCCCTGATCAGGTATTTAACTTCAACCTCCTGGTTCATGGGTTCATGCTCAACCACTTAGCCACACTGGCTGGGTCATAATAGCTACTTTTGAGTAAGAATATCTCTTTTCATCTCTTGGAGTACCCAGGTTGTCACTCATTTATTCGAGAAATTCTTGTTGAGGATACTGCAAAAATCCCCACCCTCCTATGACATTTAAGTAGTACCCCCAGCTGTGGCCCAGCCTCACTGAGGTGTGCCCTTGACCCCTAGCTGAGAGGTACATAGTGATTTGAAAACCCCCAACCATCAGGAAGTCCTCGAAGTTCTGTTTCTGGAGTCTCAGAGGTGCAGGCCGGCCTGTGTCCAGTTGACAATGGTTCTATGATCATGGTTTCTGTGGGATCAAGGCTGGAACCTTGTGGTTCCGCCTCTAATGCTGCTCCTCCCATGTTCTGGTCCAGGAGAGGCACTGGCTGTGCATAACTTGGTAAGTGACAAAGGGCAAATCCTAGAAAACCTGTAGCGAGAGATACAAACCAGACAGAAGAGGCATTTCTCAAGCTTGCCTGTTACTGGGCAGCGTGGCATTTCTCGGAAGTCCGTGGTCAGTAAAACGGTAAAAAACAGGCTCTATTCATTTGGCCCTTGGACTAGTGGGCATGGCGAATGGTTTAGATTAGCTTCACAAAGAACATGTTTTCTTCATGACAAAGATCTAAGGAGGAACAGGAGAATGGTGTTTAGGAAGGCAGAGTTTAAGTTAGTTACTGTTATTCCTTGCAAATAACGTATTTAGTCATTATAAAGCAACTCTTTACCTCGACTGAATATCAATATCTTGAGAAAATTGACAGAATTACTTTAAGACCTCACACCACCTGCGAATCTGATGGCAGGCACGTATGCGCCCCTCCCTCCCTCCCGTACCTCTGTCCCCTTCCGCCTGCGTCCGTGACATTCACGGGCTGCACTGGTCTGCATGGGTGACGACAGTGCTGATTAAAGAGGACGGAATGGAGTGGGTGTCTTCCAGTTCCACAAATGCACAGAGAGGGGGCACGAGTCAGTGAGGCAGCACGGGTGAGGTTTGGTTCTTTCTGGTTCAAGAGGCAAGTGCTACCTGAGATTCCTTCTTTGTATTTAGTTGGGTTCTGAAATTCTGTTCGGATCAACAGAGACCAATTGAGTCATGGCTGTGGCAAGCTTTGCTAGGAGCTGTAGTTATAAAGCTAACTCGGAAGTTGAAGGCGATTTGAGAGAGCTCTAAAATGGGACCTTCTAATATTCCATTTTTGGGAGAAAACCCGTTAACGGTTGTACTTCCTGTAACATCAGTCCTCCCCTACTCTCCTTCAGGCACAAAGGGGGTGTACATGACTGACATAACGCCGCAGGGTGTGGCTATGAAAGCGGGGGTCCTGGCCGACGATCACTTGATCGAAGTGAACGGAGAGAATGTGGAAGATGCCACTCACGAGGAAGTGGTTGAAAAGGTACTTTTCTTGCCTCCTCTTTCACTCGCTCTCCTTGGAGGTGACAGGGAGACAGGAGTGGCAGCTTATCTGGGAGGAACGTAACGATGGGAAGCTGCCCTTTTGTATGAAGAGCAAACAGACTCGCTGGTGGCTTGAGCAGTGTTTAGGATTTGAGAATAAGGCCTTTGCGAGATTCATGTTATTTTGAAGATAATTGGTTTAACTTTATCTTTTAAACCTTATTGTACCTGATTGGGAGCACCCTCTGAATTTATAGTAAATTTAATGTTGACCCCATGTTACTAAACTACTTTAATACAAGCTGCAAGATAGCCAACGTGACGAGGAACATAGAGCTACAGCTGGGGCGTTGTGGAAGGCAGCTCCCCCAAATCTTAGGTCCCAGCACAGTCCTATGACACATGGAAAACAGTCCGGGGTTTTCCTTTAAGATCCTCTGGAACCTTCTCCTGGTAGAATAATCCTTCACAATCGAACTTTACTTTTTCTTCTTTTCCAAACTCCTTTTGCGGCTCTCACCTACGTACCTCTCTGGGTTGTCTGAATTCCAGCTCTTCCTGGGGTTCAGTTAGCATCGGTGAGGGAGGTCATCCTTAACAAAGGCAAAAACAACAGCTGTGGACGTGGAGGTAGATAAACACCAGCGAGGTGGTGGGTTAACAGCTGGAACTTGCGTTTCACACCCCACATTTTCTGTTGAACCTCGAGACCGGGTACAGAGACTTGCCTGTTTCCCAGCGTGGTTTCTGGACTTGAGGTTGGTCCTCACCTGTGTGTGTCGTTGCAGGTGAGGAAGTCAGGAAGCCGCGTCACGTTCCTGCTGGTGGACAAGGAAACGGACCAGCACCATAGAGAGCAGAATATCACCTTCAAGAGAGAAGCAGCCAGCTTGAAGTTACTGCCCCGCCAGCCCCGGGTTGTTGAGATGAAGAAGGGCAGCAATGGCTATGGCTTCTACCTGAGGGCAGGCCCGGAGCAGACAGGTAAGGCAGGCGGAGAGCAGGGCACTTGGCAGAGTAATCACCAGCTCTTCGTCCCAGCCTGACCCGGAGCGCCATTAGGCCTGCCGCCCCAGCACGGAGCGGGAGTGAGGAGCTGGGAAGCATAGCTAGGTCAGTTTCTTTTTGAGAATTTTAAAAGAAAATTTATTGATTTCAGAGAGGAAGGGAGAGGGAGAGATAGAAACACCAATGATGAGAGAGAATCATTGATTGGCTGCCTCTTGCACGCCCCCTCCTGGGGATCGAGCCCGCAACCTGGGCATGTGCCATGGACCAGAATCGAACCTGGGACCCTTCAGTCTGCAGGCCGATGCTCTATCCACAGAGCCAAACTAGCCAGGGCGCTGGGTCAGTTTCCATGTCACTTGGCGGCCTGATCCTGGGCACCCCTCCCCCCCCCCCAGGTTTCCATAGCAGAAGGATAAGGCAGAATTTTGGATCTGAGCAGTAGTATGCTGCTAAATTGGCTCTGGGGTGGGGGAAGGCCCTAATTTATGGAATTTGTTGATGTTTGTGGTATAAATACCCCTACCGTGTCTGATTTCAAGCTACCAACATGGCACAGAGTGCAAAGCTGAGAAGTGTTTGCACAACTGGTGCTCATGAGCTGGTGAGGCAGCTGCAGCACACCGCCAGGTCTGAGGCACGGGTGTGGGTTGGGATCTCAGACTCAGACAGAAGCAGGAATCTTTCTGATTCCTTGTAACTCAACAAGGTAAGTATAAAGGTCCTCTTAGGGAAGGTGAATACATCAAAGAATGTAGGTTCAGGCCATGTAAACTGGAGGTTTACTATTTTTATTTTATACTAGAGGCCCGGTGCACGAATTCGTGCACAGGTGGGGTCTAGCCAGCCTGCTCCCAGTCAGGGTGTGTGTGTGTGTGTGTGTGTGTGGTGGGGGTGTGATCGAATCCTGGTCAAACTCCCGGTCTAGGGGACAATTTGCATATTAGGCTTTTATTATATAGGATGTTTACATGAATTCATCAAATATTAATTTGGTTGATATTATATAAAAACATCCCCAGGGCCTTTGAGAATATCAAGTGAATCGGATGAATTCTTCAGTTAAGGAGCCTCCTAGTTAGATGAGATAACACATACGTCCATAACTGAAGGAATTCAAGGTTGGAGCAAGCTTTTCTCACTAGAAAGGTACTGGGAGGCCTCATAATACAGGTGCCACTTGAGCTTGGGCTTTGTAGTATGCATAGAATTTGGATAAGAAAGGCTGTCCCAGAAAGACAGGAGTTGTGTGAACAAAGGAAGGAAACACAGGCACAGTGTGATTGACAGCCAGTGTGAAGCACAGTGTGATTGACAGCCAGTGTGAAGCACAGTGTGATTGACATCCAGTGTGGAGCACAGTGTGATTGACATCCAGTGTGGAGCACAGTGTGATTGACATCCAGTGTGGAGCACAGTGTGATTGACAGCCAGTGTGAAGCACAGTGTGATTGACATCCAGTGTGGAGCACAGTGTGATTGACATCCAGTGTGAAGCACAGTGTGATTGACATCCAGTGTGAAGCACAGGGAACCAAGTTAGAAAGGTGGGTTGGAGAGAGACAATGAAGGATCTTTAATGCCCGGTGGAGGAGTTTGGACTTGATCCGATAGTCTGAGGAGTTAAACGTTTTTTTGAGCAGTGCCAGAGAGAAGAAAAAAATTAAGCCTACAGTGTCTTGGGGGCTTAATTATTTCTAATAATTCTGCAAGAATTGCTGAAGTTGAGGGCTTGGAGAAGATGCAGTAATTATATAAGGTTAAACTGGGATCAAAATCAGGTCTGTTTAGTTCCAAAGCCAGTGCTCATGCTGTTGCCCTGGGGAGTGACCTGGGCAGACACCGCATCCAGATGAAACTGAAGGAGAAGGCAAAGATGAGGGACAGGGAGAGCAGCTGGTCAGGCGCAGTAGCAGTTTAGGTAGAATTCAAAACAGGAACTAATTAATACAAACTCATGTAGGGGAAGTGGGACTAAAGAAAAGTGTAAGATATTAAAGTGGCATCGAAGGACTTAGCAGTTGATCACATACGGAGAGTGGGTGCTGAGGAAGAATCAGTTGTCAGGTGTCTGACGGGACGACGGTGCTCCCGCCGACAGGTGACCCAGAGGAGGGGCTTGGGAAATAGATGATGTTGGGAGGGATCTGCAGGATATCCAGCTGGAGATGGCTAACAGCCAGCTGGAAAAGTGAAACGAAAACTTGTTAAAACTGTGTGCGGGCCAAAAAAGGGGGAGCGATATGGAGGCATCTGGCGAAGATAGTTCAGGTTAGGAAAAGGCTGCAGACACACCCTTAGCGTGCACACACAGGCAGTCACTCTGGGTTTCCTAGGGTTTGATTTCTTTGGTTTGTTCTTCCCTCTTCCCTCCCCCCTTTTCATGGCTCATCGTCTACCTAAGACATATGGATACAAGTATGCCCACTGACTTTCTGGGAATTTGCTGACCCTTAATGCTTAGCATGCTCTTTTGACAAGAGTGAGTTTGAGACACTTTTAGTAAAACACGATTCTTTTCTTTAAGACCCTTTCATGGCTGATAGGCTGGGTTTGTTCCTGGAGTGAGACCTGAGCAGGGGATGAGACTGCAGGGGTGCTTACAGGCTTCTTCGGGTGCCAGTGGGAGGGACAGTAGTTGTACTCAGCATGCCTACTCTATTTTATTAGGGCCTTGCGCTCTGGCAGGAAATCCTAGTTACTTAGGAGTCTTTCTGATAATTTATTGTTTTGGGGATGGTCAGGTCAATTCATCAAAGACATAGATTCTGGAAGTCCAGCAGAGGCGGCTGGCTTGAAGGCCAATGACCTGCTCATTGCTGTCAACGGCGAGTCTGTGGAATCCCTCAGTCATGACAGTGTGGTGGAGATGATCAGGAAGAGTGGAGACCAGACTTCACTGTTGGTAGTAGACAAAGAGACGGACAGCATATATAGACTGGTAAGTAATACAAGGTCATATATTCCTGCATTAAGGTTGGGTCCACTCACTCATGCCCTCAAACATTGGCTAAGTTACCTTATTTTTAGCCAATGCTGGTTGGCCCATGAATAGCTTGTTTCTACCACCACGGCTACTCCATTCGTGAGCCCACTGTGTCTGCGTAGCTATTCATTGTCAGCTGATGAGTCTGGCTGATCTCAACTGACTGGGTCATTGTCTCTATTTGGTGGTTTAAGTTACCACTTTGATCTTCAACCCGGAAAGTGTATAATGCCATAGTTAAGGCTGCTTTGAAGCTCAAAGTGGCAGTGATGTGAGAATGCCAGGTGATTGGTAGGTAAGTTTTAAGTCCTTAGACTCAAGATTTTGAAAGAATTTGCATATAATTGCAGAATTACTCTTGGTGGTCTGAAAAAAGCTATCAACAGTAGCCTGGAAATAGGCAGATGTTGCCCTAACTCTCCTAAGGAGGGAGCAATTGGATTTTAAGCTGTAGACCAGAAAGTTCCAGCCCTCCCATGTAAAGCCTAGACAGAGCTATTGAACAGCTTGTAATAATGTGAAAGGCTATTATATACAAGCGCAGACTTATTTTTGAGGTGTTCTATGGGATGTAGCTTGATCACATAGGGAAGCTGTCGGGAGCTAGCTTTTGGCTTAGAAGCTGCTGGGAACAGGATAAGCCATTTCTGCAGTGGCTCCCACTTGGTAGAAAAGGTCAAGCCAGAAGGTCACTGCCCTTGCTGTGGTACATACAGCAGATTCTAGCACTGAGTCCTTTCCAACTTCTAATCTTATGACAGAATCAGTTAACTATAATTTTAATGTTTTGGTTAAAAAAAGAGAGAACTTTGATCTATAAAGATGACTGTTCCCATCTTCTTCCTCCCTCTTCTCCCCAAAGTAAGTTGCATGGGCTGGATGTTTGAGACATATCACTGAATAAAGCAAACACCTAAGTCAGTTCCTGTGACATGCGCGGCACCCAAATATTTGAATGAGAATAAATACAAACTCACTGTTTTATGTTATTGTACTTTGCCTAGGATTAGCTGCTACTGTCAGATAGTTGGTTTGCTTGTTTGGGTGGTGATGTCAAAGGCATTTTTGCATGTAAGGAGTGACTGATCATTTTCCACATTTTAAAGAGGGAAAGAAATGTAGAAAATTTGCAAGTGTATCGCTGGAAGGGCTGTAGTTAGTTGAACTGGGTAACTGAAAGGTTCTCAACGAGGTGCTACTCTCATTTGGAAAGGAAGCTGCGGCCTTGTGGTTAGTGAGACAGATGGTAACCGGAGCCTCCAGATCTAATTTTAGCCAGGCTGCTGAACAGGGCGATTTAGGGGGGAGCACACATTGTACCCACTTTCAATTGCTTCATTTTCCACTCATCGCCTCACAAATGCCTTGGCACCTGTGGGCAGCAATTTAACTACTGATCTAGGATCTCAGCATACCCAAATCTAGCCTTTTAATTCTCTCAACTAAAATCCAGTCAGCTAAGCTCTTCTTCTTCTTTTTTAAAAAATATTTTTATTGATTTCAGAGAGGAAGGGAGAGATAGAAACATCAGTGATGAGAATCATTGATTGGCTGTCTCCTGCATGCCCTCACCCTCCATCTCCCGACTGGGGATCGAGCTTGTAACTTGAACATGTGCCCTGACCGGGAATTGAACTGTGACCTCCTGGTTCATAGGTCGACACTCAACCACTGAGCCACTACGGTTGGGCTAAGCATATATATATATCCTACCTAATAAAAGAGTAATATGCAAATTGACCTAACTACACTACACCCACAAGCCACGCCCACCAGCCAATCAGGAGCAAATATGCAAATAAACCCAACCAAGATGGCTACAGCCACAGAGACAAGGTTTCCCAGGCAACGGAGGAAGCCAAGCTTTCCGCCTACCTTTGCCTGCCTAAGCCTCCACTCAAGCTACAAAGTTTCAATTATAGAAGGTGAATTAACCCCAACAGAAATGGCTGCCGGCCACGGAGTGAGCAGGAGGCTTGGCTCTGCTCCAGGCTACAAAGTTTCAATTGTAGAAGGTAAATAAATTCCAGATACCAGGGCCTCCACTTGGGTTGCCAGGGGGCGTGGCTGGCCTGCAAAACACCACAGGCCCCTCGCTCAGGCCGCCCCACGCCCCAAGGGAACCCCCATCCTGATCCAGGACACCCTTCAGGGCAAACCAGCTGGCCCCCACCCCTGCACCAGGCCTCTATCCTTTCTAATAAAAGAGTAATATGCAGATTGACCATCACTCCAACACACAATATGGCTACCCCCATGTGGTCAAAGATCTTGCTCCCATGTGGACACAAGATGGCCACCACAAAATGGCCAGCAGGGGAGGGCAGTTGGAAGGCACCAGGCCTGCAAGGGAGGGAAGTTGGAGGCGATCAAGCCTGCAGGGGAGGGCAGTTAGGGGTGACCAGGCCGGCAGAGGAGGGAAGTTGGGGGCAAACAGGCTGGCAGGGGAGCAATTAGGCATCAATCAGGCTGGCAGCGGAGTGGTTAGGGGGTGATCAGGCTGGCAGCAGAGTGGTTAGGGGGTGATCAGGCTGGCAGCGGAATGGTTGGGGGTGATCAGGCTGGCAGGCAGAAGCGGTTAGGGGCAATCAGGAAGGCAGTCAGACATCCCTCTAGGGGTCCCAGATTGGAGAGGGTGCAGGCTGGGCTGAGGGACACCCCCCCTCCGTGCACGAATTTCATGCACTGGGCCTCTAGTATATATATAATAAATCGTATGTTCCCTGTTTAATGCCTCTTCTATATTCAAGACCATCACTGCCTTCTCTGCAGGGATGCTGTGGGAGTTGAAATGGATTAGGAATATATAAAGATAGTGAGTGAGGAGCTTGGCATAACAGAAGTGTCAGCTACTAGTTACAATAGCTAGTAAAATAAGAGTACAATAGATCACAGTGCTGGAGAGGTAGTGGGGGAGAAACCATGTGACCGTATGATTACTGCCTCCGCCAATTCACTATTGTCTGCACTTGGATGTGATCTAGTGTCTTGTATTACTCTAAGTGTTTAAGAAGCTTTTAAGTTCTTACTGAAGGGGAAGGCCAGATAGACCCAACTTGCATGAGATAGAGAGCAAGTTGCTAATCCTCGACTGTTCAGTGCTTTGCTTACTATCACCAAGTCAGAAGAAACTAGCAGTTCTGTTAGGCTTATTTTTGGATCCTTGTACAACATTTTATTTTACGGATATGTGCATTTATTTACATGTTTATACACATTACTCCACAACCAAGCTCAATCTTCCTTTATCCCTTTCCTGGTTGGGGTAATGAGAAATTTTACAGCCCACAATCATGTATGTGGAAGAGTAGAACATGTATGACACCTTATAAACTAAATCATCACATTTAATAGTATAATTATTCATATTTACAGTTAACGTTTTTCCCCCTTTATTTTCCATAGGCTCATTTTTCTCCATTTCTCTACTACCAAAGTCAACAACTGCCTAACGGTTCTGTCACGGAGGTTCCGGTTCCTGCACCTGCGCCTCTGGCCAGCTCAAGGCCAGATCACAAGCCCAAACTGTGCAGGCTGGTGAGAGGCGACAATGGCTATGGCTTCCACTTAAATGCAATTCGGGGTCAGCCAGGCCCATTTGTCAGAGAGGTACGGTGACCTGGTTCCCGCAGCCGTGACCACAGCCACGCCAGGAGGGCGGGTTCTCCCACTCGCTGATGGCTTAGTCAACAGGGTACACTGGAGGCCTATGTTGATGTCTCACTTGGGTTCAAATAATTGCTGCCATGGTCCCGGACCCTTTAAGATAGCTTAGCACATCCTAAGCTCACATCCTTTGTTTCTTAAACATCTGTTACACTCAGTTGTCTGTAGACGCTTTCAGATCAAGCAGAGCTGGCATGACTGTAGGTGACAGTCACCGTCAGCGCTGACTGGGGGTGATGATTGCTTGGTTCTGTGCACGCAGCTAATGCCTCTGCGCGGCAGGGACTGAGGGAGAGGACTGTCCCTAGAGCTCTCACGTTGGGCATGCAGAAGGGACCTATGATGTCTGATGCCTTTAACCCAGAAGACATACAACACGATAGCCAACCACTGTAACACCACTGACTGGAGAATGGAAGCTGTAGCTTTCATAAGCAGAAAGCATTAGAGCACTGTCCTTGACTTCTGTACCTCAAGGAGAAGTAACACAGTGAGGAATAAATTCTCAAATGCCTCATCTCCTCTGAAGGGAGCTAGTCTAACATTCCCCTATCTGTGTCTGGACGTGAAAACTCCGACCCTCTGTTCACAGGTGCAGGAGGGCAGCCCTGCCCAGCTGGCGGGGCTAGAGGATGAGGACGTCATCGTTGAGGTGAACGGGGTGAATGTGCTGGACGAACTCTATGAGAAGGTGGTGGACAGAATCCAGAGCAGTGGGAAGAGTGTCACGCTCTTAGTCTGTGGAAAGAAGGCCTACGATTATTTCCAGGCTCAGAAAATCCCTATTGTTTCCTCCATGGCTGACCCACTGGATGTACCCCTTGATTCCAAAGAAGAAACATGGGCGGAGTCAGAGCTCGACTCACACGTGACAAAAGAACGAGTGAGTGGTGACACATTTCTTTAAAAAAAATATTTTTATTGATTTCAGAGAGGAAGGGAGAGAGATAGAAATATTAATAGAGAGAATCATTGACCAACTGCCTCCTGCAGGCCCCTGGGGACCAAGCCCGCAATCCGGGCATGTGCCCCGACCGGAAATCCAACTGTGACCTCCTGGTTCATAGGTTGATGCTCAACCACTGAGCCACACCAGCTGGGTAACACATTTCTGTGGATTTACTCTCTGTGCCTTGGTTTCCTCCCCTATAAAACAAGGATGCTTTGTAGGACTGTTACCAGGATTATATTGACTAAGACTATTAAAGTGGTTCGGATAGTGCCCTGTGCACAGTAAGCATAAAAGGAAGGGTGGTGGTTAGAGACAGTGCCGTTTTTAAAATAACTGGTAGGTATTCAAGTTTTATTACTAGGGAAGAGCAAACATTATGCTGTATGTATTTAGATTAGATAAATTCCATAGTACATCTCAGTTTTTGTTGTTGTCCATTTTCTTTTCATAGATGAACTTGAGGTCCAAGAGTGAACGGACCTATCCAAGTTCATAAAGGAAACATTTGGCAAAGCCAAGACTCTTAAAGTTTAATATTATTTTTCTTTCATTACATTAATGTAATTCCTCTGATTGGTAATATAAAAATACTAATTTTTAAGGAACACCCCCTGTCGTAGTCCGGTTAGGCTGCTGTAACAAAATACCGCACACTGGGTGGCTTTGTAAACAAAACATTTATTTCCCAACAATTCTGGAGGCTGGGAGGCCAAGCTCAAGGTGCCGGCAGATGGGTGTCCGTGAAGGCCTCTCCCAGGTTGCAGACCCGGACTTCTCGTTCTGCCCGTTCAGGGTGGAAGGAGCTGGGGAGCCCTGGGGCCCTCTTTTTTAAGGGCGCCAATCCCAGCTCTGCCCTCCTGACTCAATGACACCCACAGGCCCTACGCTCCTAATTCTATCACCTTAGGGATAAGGATTTCACCATATGAATGTGGGGGAGATACAAATATTCAGACCAAGGCACACGTAATAGCCATTGACCATATTGTAGACTTCTTAACAAAGGAAGTATTCTCGTTGTCTTTTAAGAAGTCTATAATATCTCGGCAGGCAGTCAGTTATAGAAAGGAAATGGTTAGTTTCAGGCCACAACCCCTGGCCTCCGTCCCCGCTCCAGCACTGACCCTTCCCTTCTTTCGCACAGGCCCACAGCACAGCCTCGCAGTCTTCCTCCAATTCTGAGGATACAAGGATGTGAGGAGAACAATGGCTGTGGCCGAGCTGTTTCTGGGTATTTAATGGGAGCCCTTTCCCGGAATGAGCGGCCACCACCTGCTGTCTCTGGTGAAGAACCCTCTGGAAACCGGTCCATCACGTGCAGTTCCCTGCTGTCACTTGTCTCAGGGTGGCTACTGCAGATGGCTTATTTATGGCCAACTCAGGAGAAGCTGGGGCAGGACCAGATTCTTCTCATGTGATCTCTTTCAAGCTGCAACTTAACTGTTCTTTCTCTGTAGGATGATATCTCTTACTTCTATGGGCTCCTTGAGACCAAAGGTGATTCATAAATCTGTAAATGTGAAGCTGCTAATTAAAGGACTTGAGCTTGCCTATTAAAATTATGCTTTTTAAAGAATGTGTGGTTACTAAAATAAATGCCATTAAAAATGTCTTTTGAGTTGTTTGAACCTTCCCTGTTAGCTGATCTAACCTGGACTGTTTTTGGTAAGCATTTTATGCTTTAATTTTTGTTTTGCCTCTAGGAACCAAAAACAAAATAAAATTCAGAATAAGACCTTAGTAATAAATAGAGACTTCCTGGTAATAAATTTAAGGATTTTCTTAAATGGCATTTCTGAGTGTTCTACAAATTTTCCAACATCTTCCTTTTACAGATGAAGAAATAGTTGTAGGAGAAAAAAGTGACTTATTCCAGTTAGCAGTTACTCATTGTTTTACCCACAGTATGAGGGGCAGATGGGAAGAAGATACGAGCCATCATTACGTAACTGAATGTAGAGTAATCACTCTTACATGACACTAAGTGAAAGGAAATCAGGAAAAATGGCACCCTTGAAATCTCTCTTGGTAGAATCTATTTCAGTTGCACCCCATCCTAGCCCTGGAAAGAAGAGACAAGCTCTTGGTTATTTTAATGGGGAAAGGATTGGGGGAGGAGGGTGGGAAGCTAACTCGTGTGAGATCATACAAGCAAACACGGAGCTGTCCTTGAAATAAAGCTAAGGCCAGACTTACAATCTCGGATTTTAATGACAGTCAATCTCAGGGAAGCCAAAACCTTCTCCATGTGAACCTCGACTTCAGCAGAAACCCCACACGCTTGGCCCAGCTCCCGCAGACGCCGTTACCCCGGTTCCAGTGTACTTCTCCCTGTCGCTTCATGGCTCTTCCCACGCCCCCTCCCAACGCTGCACCAGCCTCAAACCCACAGGAGCCTCTCGGCTGAGCACCAGCTTCAGGTACCTGGCTCTCGTGCTCCAGCCAGTGCGCTCACGATCACCGAATCGTCGGAGAGGAAGGCATAAGCTGCAGGTGGAATGTGCTACCACAGCATCTTGTTTGTTTAAAAAATATTAGGCCTGGTCCCTCCATTTTCCCTCGTTATATCTAAATGCGGACACCACTGGCCTGTTAGCAGTCTGCACAGCCGTGAGTTCAAGGTGTCATATGCTTCTCTGGTGCCTGCTTGTGAGCCAGGTAGAGGAACAGGATGCTGGAGAGCGCGCTGACCAGGAAGATCACATCGAACCAGCGGTGGTAGAAGTTGAACTGCAGCTCCCCGAGGACTTCGGTGATGATGGTGCGGTACTCCAGGGGCATGCTCATTCGGATCAGCAGCACCGAGGAGACAAAGTACATGCCCTGGAAGTCAAACATGCCAATCCACACGTCACTTTGCATGTAGTGAGGTCAAAGGGTGTGGTTGAATATTGAGAAGTATAAAACACTTCTGGTACCTTACAGGTGCGAAGATGAAGCTAGTTTTTACAACTCACCATTATCTGTGCTAACAGCAGCACGATGACGTTGGAGGACTTGCTGCTAGAGATGGCGTAGAAGAACTGTCAAGAAAGGGAAGAGGTGAGTATGCAGCACGGCTGTGTCCTGTGTCCAGAACATGAAGGAGCGTGGCTGACAGTTAATCAAAGGTGTCACTCCCATGCCTTAATCCTGTGCAGAACCATTTGTATGACTAAGGCTATAAAGAAGAGACTTAGAGTGAAAAGGTTTAGTTGGTGGTTTTAAGTACAACATTGAAACACAAAAGGATTACAATGGCTAACTTTTAAGAGGTTGTGTGATCATCTGACTTGAACATCACTCGAAACCATTAAAACAGGTTACCCCAGGCCCTTGTCATTGTTCCTGGGCTCAGAGCGGTCTTCAAAATCGTGCTATATGCCTGGAGACCCTCTCTCCTCCCCTTCCTCAGCCTCTTCTCTCCTTTCACTCCAACAGCTGGGTCTGAGGGTTTACCTTCCAGAAAGCCTCCCGACGCTGATCAGAAAACAGCTGAGCATTCTGCTTCTTCTACCTCCACATCCTCCTTACAGGTGACTCTCTCAGCTATTCTAACCTCAAACACCCATCTCATTCATTCCTTCCAAGTATCTGCTGAACACCTACCACGTGCCAGGCGCTATTCTAGATGCTGCTGACATATCAGTCAACAAAACAGACCGTGGTCTCATTCTATGACCTTTGGTAAATGTAGTTATCTGATTATGTGATGTAAGTAATCATCAATCCAGGTATCAGTTTAACTTCTTAAAAATTCTGTTGTATGTCTTCTACTTATTATTTATTTTAACGTTTTTATTGATTTTTTTTTTTTTTAGAGAGAAAGGGAGAGGGAGAGCGCGTGAGCAAGCGAGAAACATTGGTTGGTTGCCTCCCCCACGCATCCTTACCAGTGATCGAGCCTAAAACCTGGGCATGTGCCCTGACGGAATCGAAGCAGTGACTTTCGGTACACAGGACAACACTCCAATCAACTGAACCACGTGGGCCAGGGCTGTTGTTGTCTTTTAAATATTTGTGACTGTTGTTTAAGATTTCAGAAGACAGAAATCTTAAGTAGGTAAAATGATCTCACGGTGCACATGTCATTAAGGAATAATTACTTTGACTCCGTGATAGAACATACCTTGGTAAGAGTGATCAGCAGTCCTCTGATGGATGTGACAATGATTATTCCAACCAGAATGAAGGAAATGTGTTGGGACCAGAACTTCACCTGCACCAAAATAGAAAGAATAAATCTGTTAAATCTCTGTTTAGAGAGATGTGAAGATTAAAACGATGCATTCTGGTGCTGGCTGGTGTTGCTAAGTGATTAGAGCACTGACCCACACACCAAAGGGGCGTAGATTCAATTCCTGATCAAGGGCACATACCTGGGTAGCAGGTTTGATCTTCAGCCCAGATAGGGGCATGTGTAGGAGGCAACCAATCCACGTGTCTCTCACACCGATGCTTCTCTCTCTCACCCCTCTCTCTCTCTCTCTCTTCCCGTCCCCTGCCCTCCCTTCCACTCTCTCTCTAAAAAAAAAAAAAAAAAAAAAAAAATCAATGGGAAAAATATCATCTGGTGAGCATTAGCAAAAACAAAACAAAAAGAGAATGCCCTGATTGCTATGTGACTGTGAGAGGGAGTGTCATGAGGCCCTATCGGATTAAAAAGAAGTAGGGAAGAGAGCAGGAAGAGGAAGACAGCAGTGGCGTCTTCATTAGCAGACGGAATTAAGACGTAAGGACAGAAGAAAGCCAAGTGCAGTGAAGTGATGAAAACAACACGAATAAATCAGAAGAAACACAAGCCTAATGAATAGCTTCAATGTGATAGTGAAAAGCACAGACTAAAAGGAAACGAAACAGCAGCTTGATTACTTTTATGATCTGTGAATGATAGTTCTCTGGTCACCCAAAACGTTAAGGAACTTTTCTTTCTTAATACAAGAATTAGACATTCTCGGCTGTGGTCTAGGAAGTAGTTGACCTTCATCTGCATCACATGACACCTTTTTCTCCTCTTGCACTGTTTCCTAGTGAGAGGCAGCTTAGGACCCTGTGCATGACTCAGGGGGAGCTGCTCTCACTACCACCTACCAGGTGTCCTTCGGAATTGTGACATGTGAGTGTACAGGTGAGTTACAGGTGGATGTAGATATACACCAGCAACTGAACAGCCTCGAGAAGACTGATAAGGGCATTTCTAAAAATTCAGCCCAGTCAGAAATTTAAAAGAGAACACATATGCTACACCAGTGACGCACACTTCACAGCATAATTCATGCAATTCTTGAAGGTAAGAGACCACGCTCCTTCAAAGGAAAAAGGATACACTATTGGTCTACCAAAATGTGTGTTTTGGCCCTGGCTGGGTAGCTCAGTCGGTTAGAACATTATCCTAATGAGCCAAGGTTGCGGGTTCAACCCCTGGTCAGGGCACATACAAGTATCAACGAATGAATGCATAAATAAGTGGACACAAATCAATGCCCTCTCACCCTCCCTTCTTCACTCTCTAAAATCGATCAATCAATACAATTGGTTAAAGTGTGCTCTAAGCTGTTCTTACGGGCTGGAGCTCAATGTGCTCTGGTTCGTTTTTATATCATCCAGCCACCGGGGGCGTGTGCAGTGAGATGGCTGCTGGGCAGCACGCCGTCTGTGGTGAGAATCAGCACAGCTAAACGGCCCTCGGGGGATAGGAACGTAACACGGTCTTATGATCAGCCAGAATCACTGGCCATCTACAGACCTGGAAAATATACTAGTCTACAAATAAAGATGTTACATTTAAATTAGGACAAGAGTGTATTCAATGACGGTGGTATTCTAAAACAGGAAGATGACAAAAAATTTGTGCACAGGTTACAGTTACCATGGTTAGCTCACAGTCCACATTAATTAATTGATCAAGATAATTTTTTTATAGTAGAAATCATCTCAGTTCTAACACAGAACACCAATTAGTATTTAATATTCCACCAGAGCAATCAAAGGCGAGCTGTGTGTTTGAAGATCTCACGAGAGACGTATATATTTGGTGGGGAGAAACTGGTGAGTCATAGCTGGCTACAGAGGAGGAGAGGCGGAACTAGAAATACCAGTAATCAGCATCCACGACAACAATAAGTTCCAGCCGTTACTTATGTTTTATGCCTTTTACAAATCTGGCATATGGACATGTCAAAATATACGCAGGAGAGAAGGAAGAACAAAAGCAGAACCAAGTCCCCATAGGAAGGAGTTAGAATCTGAATTATAATTTATAGCAGATAAAAGAGAAAGAAACAACAAACCAGGATCTTGATACAACTCTTACGTCAAATTGGATTCCCAGATAATTCACCGTGATCTCAATGCCTCTTGTGACAGGATCAGTCTTCCCCACTCGGTCAAAAACGATATTAATGGTCGCCTGCAGAGACACACAACTTTACATTAGAGCATTTCAACAATCACCTACTATTTCAAAAAGGTGATTCAAAATAATGAATTAGTCACCATAACATATCTCACTGCTGGATGTTCCTAAAAATGAAACTGGACTCTCCATCTAAATCAGATGTAAGAAATCTATTTTGGCTATCCACATGAAGACAAACAAAAGTCCCTATCTTTCTTTTCTGTAAAGAGAACAGGGGAATAGGCTATGGCATGTCCTCCTGAATTTATCAGAGCCAGGAAGCCACACTGTGGGAGATGAAGCCAGGGAGGAGAATAAAGGAACTCCACGATACTCCCTGAGTTATTTCCTGAGTGCTCGAACAGCAATCCCTAAAATCACAAAAAGAGTTACAGCTAACAAGCCAATAAAGCAGAGCAAATGGAGTTATGAAAAAAGCCAATTAATCCAAAAGAAGGCAGAAAAAAAAGGGAAAAGGGAAGAAAACATTGAGACAAATAAAAAACATGTAGTATTATGGTTGTCTTAAAGCAAACCATATTAATTACCATATTAAATGTAAATGGTCAAAACCAGGGGTTGGCAAATGCTGTAATTGTAGCATGAGAGAGGCCACAGATGATATGTAGACAAATAGGCTTGGCTGTGTTCCAATAAAACCTTATTTACAAAAGCAGGTGGTGGCTGGATTTCACCTGTGGGCTACAGATGGCTGACTGCTGGTCTAAACCTGCCAATTAAATGGCAGAGATGGTCAGACTGGATAAAAAAGCAAGGCCCAACTAAATGTTGCTTATAAGAAACCCACTTTAAATATAAAGTACAAATAGGTTAAAAGAAAAAAAATTGAAAAATATATACTATGCCAACACTAATAAAAATAAAGCTGGAATGTCTATTTAATATCAGCAAAGTAGATTTCATAGCAAAAAATACTGCCAGAGATGAAAGGGGTCACTACATAATGATAAAAGGGTCATTTCAGCACAGGGTTCATAATGTGTATGTACCTAATAACAGAGCTTTAAAATACACGAAGCCAAAACTGATAGAACTATAAGAAAACAAACATTATTTTAAAATTGGCAAAAATTTGGATATATCATCAAAGAACATGAACAGGTGGCACATCAGCACATGAAAAGTTGTTGAACATAATCAGGCATTAGGGAGGGTGAATTAAATGCCACCTCATACCTGTAGAACAGCCGTTGCCCACCGCTGAGGTCCTACAGGTTGGCCATCACTGGTTTAAGGGATAAGGAAACCTTTGGAGCAGCGGTCGCCAACCGGTGGTCCGCGGACCACTGGTGGTCCGGGAGGTCCGAAAGGCTGGAGACCGCTGCATTACAATGTCCAAAGTTAAAAGGACTGACCATCTGAGGTGCTGACGAGGATGTGGGGTAAATGAAACTCACACACTGCAGGTGGGGATGTAAATGGTTCAAGTTTGGCCGTTTCTTCAAAAGCTAAACATACATTTGCCATATGACCCAGCTATTCCACACCTAAGTGTTTTCTCCCAAGAGAAAAGAGAGCAAATGTCCATACACAGACTTGTACACACATGTTCACAGCAGCTTTATCTGTAATATCCCCAAACTGGAAACAAACAGATCTCCACCAGCAAGAGAGGAGAGAAACAAATTGTGGTCGACCTAGACCTTGGAGTACGACTCAGCAATAACAAGGAATAAACTATCGATGCACACAGTAACGTGGATGGAACTTAAAATAATTATGCTGAGTAAAAGAAGCCAGGCAGAAAAAGTGTACATACTGTAAGACTCCATTTATAGGAAGTTCTAGAAAAGGTAAACCAGTGTATGATGACAGCAGGGCAGTGGCTGCCGGGAGACGGGGTGGGGGAGAGGCATCACAAAGGGGCGCAAGGAAAGTCTGGGCAGTGGCAGGTGGTACGTTCTCCATCTTGAGTGTGGGGACGGCTGCTGCATAGGCACACACTTGTTAAATGTACCAGCCTGTACTTTGAATACGTGCATCTAGTGAATGCCAACTGTAACTCAACAAAACTGTTAAAAATATGTTCCCACTTGAGAGAGGGGTGGGGGCTGAGTTAAACAGGGGAAGGACTAAGAAGGACAGGTTGGCAGTTACAAAACAGCCACGAGGCTGTGAAGCACAGCACAGGGAATACGGTCACTCATGTTGCAGTAACTACGTATGGTGCCAGGTGGGGCCTGGACTTGCGGGGATTACTTTATAATTATATAAATGTGTAACTATTACGCGGTACACCTGAAACTGACATAAGACTGAGTGTCAGCTGTAACAGGAAGGAAATAGGGTATGCCCCCCTAAAGGCTGCATCTCAGGAAAAAGCCTTCAGTAGCTTGGCTAATTGGACACTATCGTCACTCGTCCTTTCCCGCTGAAGGAATCAAGATTTTAAAATGTCATCTGAGTTCAACCGGCGTGGCTCAGTGGTTGAGTGTCGACCTATGAACCATGAGGCTACGGTTCAATTCCTGGTCAGGGCACAGGCCTGGGTTCCTGGCTCAATACCCAGCGTGGGGTGTGCAGGAGGCAGATCAATGACTCTCATCACTGATGTTTCTCCCCGCCCCCCTTCTCTCTCTCTCTCTCCCCCTCCCTCTCCCTCTTCTGTTCTAAAATCAATAAAAATAAATTTTAAAAAGTCATCTGAATAGGTACTGACATCAAACTATTTTAACATTAGATCCGTTAGATCCAGAATCTTCCACTCATCTACACTGATCAAAATGAACTTAACACGCTCATCTGTGCAAATACAGTGCCAGTGGGAAGGTTACCAAACCAGAAACTCCAATCAGCCTTTTCTATATCCTCACTGGAACCCACTAATACCTGCAGGTGAGCCACAGGTAAAGACGAGTAATGCACATAAAATGCCCACACAGAATAAACATTAGGAGAGAGCCACACAAGAGTAAGATCTGTAAACACACAGGCTGAATTTATCTACAGAAGTACACTTTAGAATTTACTTGGGACTAAATTTTTAGGTATACACACATTATTTAAAGGACAGGGGTTTCTGCTCTGAGCTGCAGGGAGGAGTTGAATTAGTCACATTCTCATGGGTAATATGGAAAGCAGAGTGGAAAGTAAGAAACTTTTACATTTGCTTCGTACACCACTTCATAATCTAAGACCTTATTGATTTCTGACACAAGAAAAATGCAACTTCCCTTTTCAGGGTAAGCTAAAAAGGAGAAGGAAAAGAGAGGCTCAGATATGGGAAAGATCGCCTTCTCTGCTGGCTCAGTTGGTTTAGAAATAAGGTTGGAATTTAGTTCAACGCCTCCATCAAACCCACTTTTCTTTCTGCCATTACCAGGGAAAAGTACCTGAACTCTGACAGGTGAAGATAATACACTTACCATAAAAATTTTCCAAACACAGTAAATAGAGAAAAAGTAACCCAGAAAATTAAAATATTTCCCCTTGAAAGTTTTGGAGTATTCTATTCTCTCCTGAGGGAAAACAAACACAAAACATGTCAGTCTCAGCAAAATGTAAGTTTATATATAACAAAAATGCATTACTTGTTCAGGCTAAACAAAAAACCACACATGGTAATAATAATATTAAAAAAGTAATAGTAGTGGGCAACATTTACTGAATACTACTTTCAGCCAGAAAGTGAGACAAACATCTTCCATGCATTATCTACTTTAATCTTCATAACTGAAGCTGAGAGGTTAAATAACTTCATAACGGAAGCTGAGAGGTTAAATAACTTGCTCAAGGCCATCCAGCTAGTGAGGAGGGGAAGTTAGGCTCAGGTCTATATATCTGTCCCCAAGGCTTCTGTTCACCTCTGTCCTCTGGGGCTACTCCTGTGAAGTGATCCTCAAAAAGGATTAAAATAGTTGGAACAACTTTAAGGAAGAGATTTCTTCCTATTTAAATTGTGTTGCATTTTAGGTATAAATAGAAGAGTTACTTCTTGTCCTTAGATCACTTCTTGTTCTGAACTGTTAAAATGGGGCTGGGTCATGGCCGAAAGTGTCTTACTGCTTTGACATTGTAACTAACTTGTAAGGGAATGAAGAGCAATCAGGAGCTGCCATCGTGATCCTGGGTCGGGGGAGGGGGGGTGCCACCTTTCTCGCTGTGGAAAGCCTCCTCTGACGACCCCACTGCTTCCTATTACTGGGAGCATCCATTAGGGGGTTTGCTAGTGGGAGGAGCAGTCACGGGGAGTGCAGACTCCTAATGCTTCGTGGCTAGCAGTGAAGCTGAGTGTCCCTGTGCTGACTGGCTGGAGGACACTTGTTCCCACGTCCATCACACTGACCAAAGCACACTTCCCTTCCCTTGCTCTGTACCTTGGTAGCATGTAGATCAGCTGTTTCCAGAAAAAGCTGCCTGCTTAGTTCTTCCAAGGCATCCACTTCCTGCTGAATAAGAGTAAGATCTGGCACAGAATGGGCATCAAGGTTTAAACCACATCGAGGTTTCAAAAGATAGACATGAAGAAAGCTTATGTTTTTGGTTTCTCCTACAGTGTGGATTCTAGGAACTGCCTAGATTTTCAATTTCCTGCTACATCACTATTACAGAAGTCCCCCTTTCTCCCCCGCCCTTGCTCCCCTGCACTCCGCCCCTGCTCCACCCCAGGCCTTCCCCACACTGGTGTCCCTGTCCATGGGCTGTGCACACAGCATACAAGTTCTTTGGTTATTCTCTCCCCGACTCCCTCCACCCCCTTCCCTCTGAGATCTGTCAGTCAGTTCCATGCATCCATGCCTCTGGATCTATTTTGCTCATCAGTTATTTTGTTCATTAGATTCCACATAGGAGTGAGATCATGTGATACTTGTGTTAGCTGATTGGCTTATTTCACTCAGCATAATACTCTCCAGGTCCCGCCATTCTGCCTCAAAGGGTAAGAGTTCATTCATTTTGTACAGCTGCATAGTATCCCATTGTGTGAATGTACCACAGCTTTTTAATCCACTCATCTACTGACGGGCACCTGGGCTGTTTCAGATCTTAGCTATTGTAAACAATGCTTCAGTAAATATAGGGGTGCCGACATTCTTTCTGATCAGTGTTTTGGGTTTCTTAGGATATATTCCTAGAAATAGGATCACTGGGTCGATGCTCAACCCGAGCCACACTAGCTGAGTTAATCTTTACTAACTTTTAATACAGCCTAGGATTTATAGACCTTCTTTCGTTCTTTAGAGACATGATCTTCTATTATCCTCACAACAATCACATGAGATAGGTGTTATTACCCATTTTGCAGACGAGGAAAGTAAAGCTCAGAGTCAACTAACTTGCTGAAAGTCACGCAGCTAACAGGCGTGGATGCAAAGCCAGATCCGCCCTACTCCAGGCCTGCTCTTCCCGGGACACTATGCCACGCCCCTTTCCAGATGAGCGAGGCCATGCTCCTCTTCTCTCGTTAGGAAAACGGGCTCAGAGAAGTTAGAGAATCCTGAGGCTTTTGTCGAGTTGACTGTCACTAAGAGCTTCATCCTCAACTTCTGCTTCCGTGGATTTCTATGTCATAAGAATAGTAAAGACGCCCCTTCTGAAACAGCACTGACTTTAACCTACATCTTCCTTCCGCTGTGATTTCCCCACGGTCTCACAGGTCAGCCCTGCAGGTCCTTCCTCTGTAGTGGCCGCTATTGGCTCGATGCAGCCAACAAACAACAGAGTGTAACTAGTTAACATGTCTGCCCTCCCAGGATTAGGCGTAAGCTCCTTGAGGAGGGGGGGTATTCCTTCATCATTTCAGGAGACGTGAAATAACTGTTTCCTGATTAAATGATTTAAAGTAATCCTTTCTTTCCCTCTCCTCTCGTCACCCTACCTTTCTTTGGTGTAATTCTTACCTGCATTTGACTCCAGAAAGACATTAATCATTTATAACAATAGGCCACATCCTGCTTCTCCAGGCAGAGAAGCAGAATTATGCGACCTCAGTCCTGGGTCCCCAAAGTTTTGACCTAATAGCCTGAGAGTCACAAGGAGATTTGGCCCTCAATGTGGGAATTGGTTTAACACTGTGACCAGCAGGGCCAAGAATAATCCATCAACCCAACCTCCTTGATTTTTAAACCAAAAAGTCACTGGAGATACAGAGCTGCTTGAAATCTGTTTAGGGAACTGGCTGCGTAAGAAACGGGCCCCGCTGGCCTTAGAGACGAACCGTCCCCGTGGGGAGCGTTACGTGTCGTCGGTGCTCAGAGCTGGGAAATGGGGCAGTGCAGCGGGAAGGGCTGAGAAAGGGAGACCACAGCTCCGCTGTCTCTGCCACAAGCCACCGCGGGACAACTGCCTCTGGGTCTGTTTCTCATCTGGAAACGGAAGACTCACTTGTCAGGACCTTCAGCGCATGATGTGAGGACCATCTTGGGTGCTGGAAAGAGGACGCTGTGCCTGGCCAGCTGGACCCTGGGTGCAGTCAGCTGCCTTGGGAGAGACTATCCCAATACCACCTTTCCTCTTGCCCCTGGGCCGGAGTTGAGAAAGAGGATGTATGGCGCCTTTGGGTCCTAGACTATCGGGAGGACCACTCGTTAGTGACACCTGTACGCGTCTGCTCGCTGTGCTGCGCACCTGAAATGCTATAATGCTGAGTGTCAAATGTAACTGGGGAAGGATCAAGCAGAGGGATGGAGGATACTCTCACTTCCTGGAGCTGAAGTGGTAATGCTCTTGATCATCCCCCAGAATCCCGATGGCTTGTTATGCACCTCCCCCTTCTGGAACATGGTTCTCCGAGTCATTGCCATCCTGAGATGAAAAACAAACAAACAAAATTCCCAAATAACAAACCATCAAACAACTCGGCAAGGAAACCCTCACAGTCATTCCCACCCACCTTCTAGTCTCAGACCCGCCTCTCCTCCTGCTGAGGTGCTCAGGGAGGAGGCAGCTCGGGAGTCCCTGTTTCCCCACCTTACGGCTGAGGGGAGACTACGCACCCCAGGGCGATGTGGCCTGGGGAGGACCACAGAGTGGGGAGTAGGGAATACATGCGAGGACTGATCCACCACTCAGAAGCTGTGAGACCTTAGAGTTTTCATTTCCTCCTCTACGGATAGTTGTGAAGATCAATGAAATAATAAGTGTGAATTCATGTGGTCAACTACAAAGTGCTATACACACATTAATAATTATTACTGTGGTCATTTAAGGCCAAAGTAGAATAAGAGCTAACACACCTAACTAAAGGACCAGGTACAGGCTAGGAACTCAATAAAGGTTTCTATCAAAAGCAGACAAAAAAGAAAAAACCCAGCAGTCACACAAACCTGGACTCTTCTAAACGTCATCCCTCTCCCTCTAACTCCAACGTCCTCCACTACTGAGCCAGTTAACAGGAAACTCACTCTGCCTTCCTCTTGTCCTCCGGGTCTACAGTGACCCCCTGCCTCAGCGGGAGCTGCTGGCATGTTCCAGCCCCCCACTAAGGAAACTGGAAATGGCTCTGCGCCCTCTCCCACTGCCTCTCCCTCAATCCGGCATGGTCAGCTGAAGTCACTTTTACGTGGGTGAGACAGGCCTTCTTCCTTATGTGCTTGCTCCAGCTTTCCCGACTATGAAAATGGGGAAGCTATTTACAGTACAGTATCAATGGGGGGGAGGCAGTGGGAGAGAGGGTGCACAGAGCCATTTCTAGTTTCCTTAGTCCCAGTGTTTACAGTAGAACAAACATAGGTATTAAGAACAGGGTCTTTGGCCATAGCCAGTGTGGCTCAGTGGATAGAGCCTTGGCCTGCGGACTGAAGGGTCCTGGGTTCTCCGGGTTGTGGGCTCGATCCCCAGTAGGGGGCATGCAGGAGGCAGCTGATCAAGGATTCTCTTATCACTGATGTTTCTGTCTCTCTCTCCCTTCCTCTCTGAAATAGAATATATTTAAAAACAACAACAAAAACAGTCTTTGTGAGGAAAACTAAGATCATTTGTATATAAATGGGTCAAAGCCTACAGGCCTAAAATAAACCAGCATGAGTCTAATACAAGTAGCGTAGTAGAACTAAAGAAAAATTTAACGCAGAAAAAATTTTGGGAGACGAGACAGAAGTGCTGAGGAGGAAGAAGCAGTGTTGGTATTTATGCAAATGTACCAATGGGACCAATACCAAAGGGTAGTTCTATGGGCGGCATTTTTACGCTATTGGTTAAAATGGCATTAACAGTAAAGAATGTTAGGTGTGTTGGCCACGCTGACTTAGCTGTTCCTCAAAATGGCCGTTGCCTGGAATGGCATATAGCTCCCACTGGGCTCCTCTGCCTTTTCCCTATCACACCCCCACTGTAGGTCAGCACTGCTGGGACATGTAATTAATGAGCAAGAGCGGCTCAGGCCTGGGGAGATTCTGACTTGACAAGACTCATCCCCCATCACTTCCCCATTTTCATAGCCGGGAAAGCTGGAGCAAGTGTGTACATAAGAAAGAAGGTCTCTCACCCACTTAAAAGCTTACCATGCCGGACTGAGGGAGGCAGTGGGAGAGGGGGCGCACAGAGCCATTTCTAGTTCCCTTGGTCCCAGTGCTTAAGCACAACACACACAGTGCCTGGCTGCGAGGGGACCGGCGGAGGCGTCGGGGACTGACACGGCATTGGGCCCACCGCAGGCAGGGCAGGGCCACCAGAAGTGAGAGCTGGCTGCACCCTGACAAGCGTGGCCTTGTTGTAACAATTCACTTTCACCATTTGCCTCCAAACCAATTTTCCTTTTATCAAATACGCTGCATAGAAAAATATATATATTAATATATTCAAAAAAGAAAAAGGAACAACTAACCCCTGAGATGTGGTAAAAGGAATAAAAACCAATAGATGCGGCTGACTTTGACCTTGAACTTCTCTTCACTGGCACCGCCACCACCACCATGATCATCATCACTATTGTCTCCCTATAACGGGGCAGGTCCGGAGCAAGAACGTATCTGTTATTAGCCGAATGCCTTTCAAACCCACAATCTGGAGAAACAAGCTCTGGGCTGAGGTCTGGCGGCTGTCTTAAAGTGAAGAGGCTGACAATGTTTCCTGTGGTTTAAATATGCGACCATACTGCTTTCTGGTCTCCATTTCTGGTGGGAAGTCAGCAATTGCTTTTCTTTTCTTTTTTAAATTTATTATTAAATCCATACCTCAGGATATGTTTATTGATTTGAGAGAGAGGGGAAGAGAGAGAGAGGGAGGAGAGAGAGAGAGAGGGAAGAAGGGAGGTAGGGAGAGAGAAACAAACATCAATTGGTTGCCTCCTGTATACACCCAACAGGGGATCGAACCTGAAACCTAGTATGTGCCCTGACTAGGAACTAAACTTGCAACCTTTTTGGTGTACAAACAACTCAGCCACCCTCACCTGGCCAGGCTATTTTCCTCCCTTCCTTCCTCCCTCTGTATTTTAATAAAAATTTTAAAGGTTTTTTTTTTTTTTTTTTTTTTGCTTTGTAGAGAGAGAGAGAAACATCAATATGCACTCCAACCTGGGACTGAACCCAATCTGGGCCTGTGCCCTGACCGGGAATGGGACCGGTGGCCTTTCTGGGCATGGGATGACGCTCAACCAACTGAGCCACACCGGCCAGGGCATGATTTTCTTTTTTAATTAAACATTTTACTTTGATAAAATTATGGGTTCACATGTGGTAGTAAAATAATATAGAGAGATGCCATGCTTTCCCCAATGGAAACATCTTGCCAATTTAGAGTGCAGTATCACAACCAGGGTGCTGACACTGACGCAGTCAAGGCACAGAACATCTCCATGACGACAAGGATCACACATGCTGCCCCTGTACAGCCCACTTCCCCCTCCCACCTCCAGCCCCTCTCTAAGCCCTGGCAACCACGACTCTGTTTTCCATTTCCATTTTGTCATTTCAAAAATGTACGTAAGTAGAATCATACAGCATGTAACCTTTGTGGATTGGCAAATCTGTGTCAAGGGTAGACCCCCTTCTGGTTTTCTTGGGCTGTCTGGTGTTTACTTTGCATATATATTTTTTAATGATGAGGCAGAGATTTGGGCAGAGTTTGTACATAGATTCTAGATCCTATCCTTCTGCATTTCTCTTGCTTCCAAAAATTTCCTTTTAGATTTCCAGTCACTTTGAATGATTTGAACTCTATCAATCTGTATACGTGAGTGGATGCTGGGAGGGTGGGCGAGGCTGAAGAGCACCCCAGGCAAATAAGCCACACACAGGCAGTTACCTGAGACCCCCTTCTCAAATTTCTGCCTATGTTTATTTTCCAGGGCTTTCAAATATTTGTTTTTAATAATTTTTAGTTTTTATGACTTTCTATTGAAGGAATTGCTTGAAATCTTTATATAGTGCCATTCTTGGAAATTTCCTCTATGATGGTGTTTTAAAATTTTATTTATTTTATTTTTATTGATTTCAGAGAGGAAGGGAGAGGGAGAAAGAGACAGAAAGATCATTGATCGGTTGCCTCTGGTGCGCCCCACACTGGGGTTGAGCCTGCAGCCTGGGCATGTGTCCTGAACGGGAATCTAACCGTGACCTCCTGGTTCATAGGTGGACACTCAGCCACTGAGATACACTGGCTGGGCTTCTCTGCTATGTCTGACAGCAGCTGTGGCTTGAGTTGACATTCCACAGGAGAATATGTATCTTTTCCCGATCACTACACGTTTTCAAAAGAGAGACTAAATTATCTAGGATAGAGGTTAAGATTTTTCTTTCATAATAGTAGCTCGCATCTAACTTTTACATGGTATAGACCCTCGTTTCTTTTGTATGTCACAAGCTATGTGAAATACTGTGGGTAGAAAGGGGCCCTAATGACTCTTTAGTCAGCCCTGGCGTTCTACAAATGAGTATTTGCTCAAGACCACTTAAAAGTTAATAGGAATGTGATTTAGTTCAAGTTCTTTCATTATGCCATGGTGTAGTTGCACAGCTATATTTTCTATCTTCTACAAACTATAATTTCAAAATTGTACTACCATTGTTTGTGAACAGAGACTATATTTCAGCTCTATCATAGGTTACCAACACAAAAGCTTTAATATCTAAGTCAACAGAAGGACAAAGCAAAACGAATCACTAATTCTCTCAAGCAGAAGAAAGCTGAAAGGCTTGATCACTATACCAGTATGGTCCCACTATCTGAACTAGTTTGTTTTTATTTTTAATCCTCAGCTGAGGATATTTTTTCTATTAACTTTTAGATAGAGTGGAAGAGAGGGAGGAGGAGGAGAGAGAGGGAGGGAGGGAGGGAAGGAAGAGAGAGAGGAATGGAAAGAGAGAAAGAGAAAGAGAGAGAGAGAGAGAGAGAGAGAGAGAGAGAGAGAGAGAGAGAGAGAAATATCAATATGAGAGAGACACATCGATTGGTTGCCTCCCACTCACACCCTGACCGGGGCTAGGGATTGAATCTGCAACCGAGGTATGTGCCCTTGACCGGGAATCGAACCCATGAGCCTTTGGTCAGTAGGTCGATGCTCTAACCACTGAGCAACCAGCCAGGGCTGAACTAGTTTTTGATGAATGTTTCCTAAATAGAGCTCATCTATTCAGTGTCCCATGTGAGAAGACAGTGTACCTTTTTCCTGTCTCCATTTTCAACCATCAGCTTTTAGTTTCTAACAGATGTTATTTTTCTTGTATGTCACCTCACTATGGCCCTCTGCTGTTAAATTGGAAGGCAGTCTGTTTGTGAAAACAGTTTTTCTATATTTTGGTAAATAACAAGGCCATTGTATGAACCCCCGGGGCCCTAGCATTACCATGCTAGCTGTCTGTCTGTCTGCCCTGCTGGCTGCACTGGGTACATAGCTGTGGTCACTAGGTCAAGTTAGGAGGCTGATTCACCTGAGAGCCACTCAAATTAATAAGACCTATCGCAGGGCCACAAACCACCCCAGATCCTTAGACAAGGTCAGTAGGGGTACATCAGAGCCAATGACTCACCATGACCAGTGATAAGGTTGCTTACAAGGACACATCCAAACTTGACATGGGTAATGACTTTATATTCATCTCGGTATGAATAAAAGAAATATAGTAAAAGGGAGAATGTTCTTAGGAATCAAAATAGTATTGTTTCTATATAAGTGTCTCCTAATATTGAATACTGTTGCTTTTATTATTATGTTTTTAAAATCTGCATACATACTAATTCATGTAAAATCAACTGTATAGAATAAATAAAAACAAAACATTTAAGTAAATAAATATATACATATGTGTATCTGCTTTCAATATCCTAGTAAATATATATAGAAATGGAGGCAATTGGTTGGTGAATCTGGGCCTCTATCATTTGAATGTCTATTGTTATCTCTTACATTAAGGCTTCTTTGACTTGACCTTGGGTCTTTTTTTTTTTTTTTTTTAAATATATTTTTATTGATTTTTTTACAGAGAGGAAGGGAGAGGGATAGAGAGTCAGAAACATCGATGGGAGAGAAACATCGATCAGCTGCCTCCTGCACACCTCCCACTGGGGATGTGCCCGCAACCAAGGTACATGCCCCTGACCGGAATCGAACCCGGGACCTCTCAGTCCGCAGGCCGACGCTCTATCCACTGAGCCAAACCAGTTAGGGCTTGACCTTGGGTCTTACTATAAAAAAGGTGTTGAAGGAAGGAACGTGAAATGCAAAACCACTCATGCAGTTTAAAACCTGTAACCATTGTTACATGGGCAATAATGACTTGAATAAAGACAGTGGACTAACAAGCTTCATGAAGGTAGAGACTGAGTATCCTGTTCACCTCTGTATTTCTATATATATTCAGCAGTTAGTACAGTGCCTGGAATAAACTAGGCTTTCTATAATTACTAAGTGAATGAATAAGTGAAGGCAAAGCATTAAAACCAAATGATTATTCTACAGATTATTAATAAGTTCTATAGTTTTCCTTAGCTATGAATTATAACTCATTGTTCTAAGACCTTTACATGTCAGTTCATTATTATTATTTCCATTTTACAGATGAGGAAACCAAGACATAAGGAGACAGAGTACCTAGTTTAAGGTCACTGTGAGTTGTAGGCCAAGGATTCAGTTCAGACATTCTGAGTCTAGAACTTATGCTTTTACCCAGAAATGTCACTTTGGAAAACATACATTTTAAACATGCTTTTAAAAATAATAAATAACAATAGTTGAAGACCTGAAGAATTTTTTAAAGTAGTTAAGAAAAAGGAAGTTGAAAAGGTTGAAGATAGGCATGAAAAAGTTTGTAAACATTCAGGATAATAGACTTTTAAAAAACATCCAATGTAGAATACCTTCAAATATAAGTTATTCCAATAATTCATCTCAAGAGAACTGATCGAAAGGCAGGAAATATGACTGTACTTGAAAATTTTCTTTCACACAGGACTAGACACCGTCTTTGATCATACTTTAACTTATAATGGAAATGAGGAAGATGAAATTCCCCGTTAGCACCAATGCATAGTAAAATTTCTTGTTGACAAATTCTACAGTTCAAGTTGTTTAAGGTGCTGCTATCTTACCTTTTCTTTTTGCTGATGATCATGTCCATGGTTTGGAGCAGTCGCCGTTCCAGGGCGAGGATGTCTACGTCCGTCACATTCCTACAATAAGCACAAACTGCTAGCAATGTTTTGGGGTCCCGTCCTTGGGCATAATACAAGGCAGCTGGAGAAACACATATACCTCAATTGTTACCCAGCAATTCAAGAACCTGTCTTTTTCCAGAGAAAATGAAAATGAGCAAAAATGCTTTTGTTGTCCTTTTCTATAGCTAATGCTCCCGGTCTCAGGACAATGGAAGGTAATTAGTTCTCTGTTAGTCTTTCTTAGCTTTCAGCCAGTGACATTTATGACGCACGTGTGAGCACGTTTTTAACTTGGCATTGTCTGTTCCACTTTTGGGAGGAACTAATTTGTTGGGATTAGCTCACATTACTGTCCACTGTGCCTTTAAAAAGGGGTGGGGTGAGTAAGGGGTGGAGAGGATCAAATTGAAATTGTCATTAAAATAAATAAATGTAGGACAAATAAGGGCAAGCAATATAAGTAATAAGACTTATTTAGAAAAATTCCTAGGTCAATGCCCATAGGAGAGAGGAAAAGAATAAAACGGCAGTGTTAATAGGTCTGATATTTAAGTATTAATGATGGCGGCACGGTATGACATTTGTGTTCAAGAAGTAGAGGGAAAAAGAAACGAGAACAAGTTCTCATTACCTGAGGAAGTAGGACATGTAAGTGTATGGGCAGTTGACAGCACCGAATCCAGAAAGAAGAGCCATGAGAGTCACACCGATCACACCCACGCGGCTGATGAGCTGTTCTATGGACAAGATCCCTAAAAACAGGCAAGCACATTAATGCCAAGTGATAGAGATGAGGGGCGTCCCCTGCAGTGCAAAAAGGAACATCACTGGTAATGGCAACCATTACATAGAACTACCTTACAGAGGCCAGATGTTGTTACTATGTACATAATCTATGATCTACACTAATAAAAGAGAAAGATGTAAATTGACCGCACCTTCACGATGCCCACCAGCCAATCAGGAGTATGCAAATTAACCCAACAAAGATGGTGGGTTAATATGTATACACGGGCGCCGAGCGGCCGGGGTGGGATGCTTGCATCATCGCGACATAGGCATCCACATCGCACCGCTGCTCCAGGCCTCTGGGCAGCGTGGGAAGGCAGAAAGGCGGCTCTGGCCGGAGTGAAGGCGGTGCTGGCAGCCAGGGGAAGGAAGGCCCATTCTTGCACAAATCTTTGTGCATCGGGCCTCTAGTAAATATATAAGTCTACTGATTTTCCTCTTATCTCATATGCTTCCAGAATCATCTCTATTATTGGTAATGTAATAATCCTACATAATAAAAGGGTGATATGTAAATTACCATCACTCCGCTACGCCCACAATTGGGCCAGCGGGAGGCACAGGGGGCGGGACTCGGGGTGGCCGGGGTGGCTGATTGGGCCGGCGGGACACTGAGCTCAGCGTCTGCACCATGGCTGTGCTGCGGCACAGAAGGGGCCTCTGGGGCAGCGAGCCCACGTCCTGCTGCGGACCATCAAAAGCGGGGAGCGAAAGCAGGGGAGCTGTCTGTCTGTCCACTCCGGCACCAGGCCTTTCGAAAGCCTCCGGCACGGCGGAGGCTTTCGAAAGGCCTGGTGCACCAGCGGACAGACAGCCAGCTCCCCCGCGATCAAAAGCGGGGAGCTGTGTGTCCGGTCCGGCACCAGCGGACCCCCTGCCATCAAAAGCGGGGAGCAGGCTGCTAGCAGTGTCCGCGGAGCGTGCTAGGCTTTGCGGGGCAGTGGATATGGCCTGGATGGCAGGCTAGGCCTAGGGGACCCTACACGTGCATGATTTAATCATGCACTGGGCCTCTAGTAATTTTATAATTAGCAACAATAATTGTAAATAACACTATTGACTATTTACTCAAAGTAGTATGAACTCTAACAAAGCAAAGTACTTTCAGTAAAAATTTTGGCAAATTAAAAACAAACAAACAGAAACTGCCCTGCCGGTGTGGCTGAGTATCAACCTGTGAACCAGGAGGTCATAATTTGATTCCCAGTCAGGGCTCATGCCGGGGTTGCAGGTTAGATTCCCAGTGGGGAGCGTGCAGGAGGCAGCCGATCAATGATTCTCTCTCATCACTGATGTTTCTATCTCTCCCTTCCTCTCTGAAATCAACAGCCTCTACTTAAATATAAAGAATTGGAAAAATGCCTCCTTTACTTTTATCTTGTTTAAGGTGATTTCCCTTTGAATATTTTTTTCTGGTTTAAAATACTTTGTAGGTACTATCTACTTATATCAGCATTTCTATGAAGCAAAGGACCATCATCATCTTTCCTGTTTTCCAGCTAATAAATGGGGAGTCAGATAGATGAGGCAACTTGCAGACCATTCACTGTCACATGTGTCCACACAGATTCTTTCTTGCTTCACAAGCTTTCTCAGTCTCTTCCTCTTTCCCTAAGGAATGTCCAACCTCTCTAGAGCCAGGCTCCGCTTGAGGAGCACTTTACAGACAGGTTTTCATGTAGGTCTGATAGTTTTAGTGCGATTCCCACAGCAATAAACCGCACCGGCTGTGCACAGTCCTGGGAAAGCTCTAAGCAGTGCAGGGCTGGCTGCTCTCCAGCCACAGCCCAAACTTTTCTCCCAACTTACGTCTCTTCAGGCCAAATAAACTAGACACCCGGACATTTGGACAGAAGATAAAAATGCCTACTTACTGGAGCACAAAGGTAAGACAAACGGAAACAATCTCCCTAGCTCCTCCTCTCAGTGTTCTTCAGGATGTTCCCAGAGTTTAGAAAAGGGACAGGTTACGGCACAACAGGTATGGTGGTCTGCTCTTTCCCTGGGGCAAGGTCTGGCTGCGCTGGTCACACACGCTGACTGCTCACAGGGAAAAAGCTGGAGAACGGCGTCCGTCACAGCTTTGGACTGAGTGTGACCTTGTGCTATCATTGTAAGCAGCCCTGGGGTCCTTTAATGGCTCTTGTCCCTCATTTCTAATATCACAAATTTGAAACAAATTTGCCTCTCTCTGGTTTATTTGATACTAGTGGCCTGATATTCATGCACATTAAAACGGGATTAATTAGAGGAAATATTTTAATATTGCTATTTGCCCTTTCTCTATAATAGAAGTGTCAGAGATGAAAGAAAATTAGTAAAATATATATGAAAATCTTCCTCCTGTCAGAGTCTGGGGTGCGCTGTGGGACCCAGAGTCAAGTCTCCACCCACGGCGCCTCAAAATCATGTGAGACCCAGACCCAGTCGGCCCCACCCCCGTCAAGCCCTGCTGGGCGGGGGGCGCAGCCTCAGGTCCCCTGGCCCAGCGCCAGGAGGGGGGCACAACCTCAGGGCCCCCTTCAAGCCCTGCCTGGTGGGGGGGTGCAACCTCAGGTCCCCCAGTGCTGGGGTGGGGGGTGCGGCCTGAGGTCCCCCGGCCTGGCACCAGGGTGGGGGGCATGACCTAAGGTCCCCTGTCAAGCCCAACCAGGTGGGGGTGCAGGCTCAGGTTCCCTGCCCCAGCCCAGCATCACTCAGACTCAGGTCCCTGCTGATTGCTCCTTAAGGCTCGTTACAGGAACTCAGCCTCCACTGTGGGTGCAGCCATCTTGTGTTATGGAAACCCCGCCTCGGCTGTGGGCACTGCCATCTTTGTGTGATGGCCAATTTGCATATTCTCTACTTATTAGCTAGGATAGTTTATATGAGAGCTATCTTATCAGCGTCTCCTTTCTCCAAATCTTTCCCTACACTGACATGGGCACGCTTTCCATATTATCACACCCTAAATTCCTATCCAGAGCGTTAGTTACTTTCCTGATAGAAAGATAAATAAGATGTAGTTTTTGACCTCAGGGAACTCATAGGTGAATGAGTTCATCTACTACCTTGGCAAGACTTAAACTTTTTTTCATTCACTGATTCAATAAACAGGTAATAAACACTTAGGTGCTAGGTTGCTTGCTAGGCACTAGAGATACAAAGATAAATAAGATGTAGTTTCTGACCTCAGGGAACTCATAGGTGAATGAGGAAGTCAGAAAACAAGTAATTATACATTTTATAGGTGATATAAGTTCATTGAGATGGGAGCAATTAACATTCCCTAATGAAGGCCAAGGAAATCTTCTTAGAGGAACTGACGAGAGTTGACTACTGAGACAATAAATCAGCATTTCCCAGGTAGACGGGGGGAGGGGTTGTCCAGGCTGATAGAACAGCTCCAGAAACTTCGAGTAGTTTGGGAGGACTGGAGGGCAGACACAGAGAAAGTCAGGCCACAGAGGATTTTGTATGTCATGTTGAGTTTGAATGTTTTTGGTAGGCTGGTGTTTAACTTTTTGGCCTTCTTTAATGTTATTTAACATTTCAAAATAGTTTATAAAACATACAGTTGTTTATGATGTTGCACATGCTTTTAAAATTTGCACATTTCCTCTGCTTCTCCTGCAGGAGAGTCTCATCACCTCTCTCTTCCAAATCCCTGGCACAGGAAACGAGGAGACACGGAAGGATGCATGGGGGAGAGGCAGATTCTAGACCTGGCTCATTCACTATGCTAACCCCTTTCTAGCATGCTCCTTATACTACGGAACCTGGAGGAAAGCCAAACGTTCTTTCCTAGATTTCCTCGAAGGCAAGGTCTGAATGTTCCCGAGGCCGCATCAAATTCACCTGCCGTGTGAAACCTCAAATGCGGGAATAACAACAGCACCTGGGGGCTGGAGCAGCTGGGACACAGGTTCTATGGTCTGGTCCCTGATGTCACAGTCCTAAGTGGCAGGTGATGACTCCAGTGGGTTTTTTCAGGTTTAGTCCTGTGGTATTTCTACGATGCTTCTCTTCACATCTCCGCTTTCCTAGAAATTCTATAAACTCCCTAAAACCCAGTAAAAAATCCCTTCCTGCTTTAAACTAGTTAGATTCTGTTTTCTGCCATAAGAATCTGATAGAGCAGAAAAGTTAAGAGAATATATTATTTTTAAAAAATATAATTTTATAGATTTCAGAGAGGAAGGGAGAGAGATAGAAACATCAATGATGAGAATCATTGATCGGCTGCCTCCTGCACACCCCCTACTGGGGATCAAGCCCACAATCTGGGCATGTGCCCTTGACTGGAATCGAACCCGGGACCCTTCCATCTGCAGGCCAATGCTCTAACCACTGAGTGAACTGGCCAGGGCTATATATATATATATATATATATATATATATATATATATATATATATATATATATATAGTTTAAAAGCTCCAGTATGAAAGCTCTAGTGTGTTTATTGCAGGTGAGCTCTCTAATTGATTTTAGACAGATCTGTATATGTATTTGTGAAGTAGTTCTGGAAGAATTTGTTAGTCAAGATATTTTTGTTTGTTTTTAGCAGAGAAATTAGGACTATTCATGACCTGTTCCTGGATTTAAAATGAGCTTCCTTGTGTGAAGAGAGATACTGTTTCTTAGAAAATTTTCTATTTTCACTAGTTGTGTTTTATGTCACTGCTCTTTCTCCAAATCCATATACCCCCTGAAGAGAATCTTTAGCCTCACTTTAGCAGTGGCCACTTACCTTTTGGGTCACAGACCCTTTTGGGAATCTGGTAAAAGCTTATGGACATCCCACCTCCAAATACACATACAAATATATTCCCATAATCTACATGTAGTATCAGGAGATTGAAGTTAAAGACACCTTTGTCCACTCCTTACTCCCTTGAAGTGTATTCACTACCCTAAGTTCAAAAGCTCCTATTCTGAAATGAAAAACCAGCATGTGACACCTCCTAGGATGAAGGGACAATTTGGTTCAAAACCAGAAAACTTTTAGAGACTTAATTTGCTATATTTTTCACAATCAGAAGTTTTAAAAAATTATTTTTTTCAGTATCAGAAAATTATAAACAACCCATTCCTCTTCTCCCCTCAACACATACACACTCACCGTGTTTTGGGCTGAGAATGGGAAATGGATCTCCTAGTTTCCAGAAGAAATACATAAAAGTCAGCCATAAGAGGCAGGAGAAAAGCAGTCGCTGTTTGTGCACTAAGAGGGAGGAGACAAGACGAAGTTAAATAGATACAGGCCAAAGAGCTTGCTCTACTTAAAAGCTATGGGAGAACACTAATTCGTATTTGGCTGGCTTGTTCACTTGGCAAATGATGGATGGAACAATGTTATTTTTAGAGAAAACATCCTTATCACTTTAAGAGAAATTTGGCTGAAATTAAGCTGTGGGTTGAGTTATGGGAGATGATCTGATAGAAAGAGAACCAGAACTGTGGCAGGACAAATACCCTAATTGTTCATTCAGTATTTATTTTGTGCCAACCCTTTAAGATGCTGTGTGGGAGGTGGCCCCAAACAACAGCTCCTGAGGGTCAAACACTCACACAGGCGGATGTTGCTCACAATAAAGTAGCCGATGTAGAAAGGCACCAGGAAGACCAGGATCAGCAGAATGACGCACAGGTTCAGTTTCCAGTGGAAGTAACGGGAGCTGCAAGACACGGCAGAGCCCGTCACGAGGAGGGAAGGGGCGGCAGCTGCCATTCTCGTTAGTCTCCCAGAGGATCTCTTGCTCTTTGAACTCAATACTGAATATACCCATCTAACTAGTTAACTAGGCTGTTACTACCTGCTCATTTATAGAGAAGAAAAAAAAGTTCCAAAAGGTATATATAATCATCTTAACCTCTTAAAATTTCACTTATTAAAATGAGAATGTTAGTGTTCTAGTTATATTCATAGACAATGTATTGCCGGAAGCTAATTCCAGCATGTCAGCAGGGCTGAATCATCTGAAAAGGATGCATATGATTGCTTGCTGCCAGACAGCTGAGAGCATTTCAATCTACATGTTATTGCCTCCTACTGGCCAAACACCTGAACAGCTGAAGGCAGTTCCTTCAGCTGACAATGGACTCTGTATACCAAACTTGGCCTTTGATATGTATATCTACCTTGCCTTAGGACAAGTTGTGTTAATAAAAAGCAAGGGGTCCAGAGAGACAGGAGAACTTGGTTTCTTTAGCTAAGTTTTCTCTGGTTCCCCAAAATGCCTTCCAAAATTATGTTTCGTCTCTGGACTCTTGATTAATTTATACACAGCGCCTTCTCCAGATTCCCGAACCCTTCTAGATGCTGGATTAAGACCCCCAGCATGTATAATAATAAATGTGAACATACATTATTACTGGCACAATGACTACTGTTTCACTCACCACTGGGAGTCTTATTCTAATATGAGAATTTAAAAAAATGTTAATTAGCTTTATGTGTGCTATAAAGACTCAGAAATACTTCTTCTGTACCTTGTGGTACAGAACTAAACATCTGATTTGCATGACTTCATTATTGCATCTAAATATTTTATTAAAATATTTTAGAATTTTTATAATAATTTTATTGAGATATAATTCACCATTTAAAGTGTACAATTCGCCCAGCCGGTGTGGCTCAGTGGTTGAGCATCGATCATAAACCAAAAAGTCACAGTTCGATTCCTAGTCAGGGCAGATGCCTAGGTTGTGGGCTTGGTCCCCAGTGTGATGTGTATAGGAGACAGCTGATCAATGATTCTCTCTCATCACTGATGTTTCTATTTCTCTCTCCTCCCTTCCTCTCTGAAATCAATAAAAATATATTTAAAAATAAATTCAAGAAAAAAATAAAGTGTACAATTCAATGGGTTTTAGTACATTCAGAGAGTTGTGTGAGCATCACAATTAATTTCAAGCATTTCCAACACTGCACAAGGAAATCCTATACCCACTAGCAGTCACTCCCCTTTCTTACCACCTTCCCCGCCCTAGGAAACTTTCTGTTTATACGGATTTGCTATTCTGAACTTTTATTATAAATGGAATCGTGTAATATTTGGTCTTTAGTGACTGGTTTCCTTCACTTAGCATAATTTTTATTTGTTTGTTTGGTTGGTTGACCCTCACCCGAGGATATTCTTTCCATTGATTTTTTTTGAGAGAGTGGAAGGGAGGGAGGGGGAAGAGAGAGGGAAACATTGATGAGACACATCAGTTGGTTGCCTTCCACTTTCATTCCGACTGGGGTCGGGGATTGAACCTGCAACCCAGGGATGTGCCCTTGACAGGGAATTGAACCTGAGACCCTTCTGTGCATAGGCTAACACTCTAACCACTGAGCATACCAGCCAGGGCCACTTAGCATAATTTTTCAAGGTTTATCCATACTGTGGCATCTATCAATACTTCATTTCTTTTTATGGCTGGATAATCTTCATTCCATTGTATAGATATATCACATTTTGTTTATCCATTCATTCTCTGGTGGACATTTGGGTTGTTCTTCTTTTTAGCTATTATAAACGTGATGCTATGGACATTTGAGTATAAGTTTTTGTGTGAACGTATGTTTTTATTCTTATTAAATACCTAAAAGTGGAACTGCTGGGTCATATGATAACTCTATATTTAATTTCTTAAGGACCACTGTTTTCCAAAGTGGCTGCACCATTTTAATTCTCCCTGCAGTGTATGAGGGTTCTAATTTCTCCGTAGCTTTGTCCACACTTATTGTCTTTTTTGTGTGTTAATCCTCATCCGAGGATACTTTTTCCATTGATTTTTTAAGAGAGGGAGGGAAGAGACAGAGAGAGAAACATAGATTGGTTGCCTCCCATATGTGCCCCCGACCAGTGCCGGGGATTGAGCCTGCAACTGAAGTACGCGCCTGTGACGAGAATTGAATCTAAGACCCTTCAGTCTGCAGGCCAATGCTCTAACCACTGAGCAACCTGGTTAGGGCATTACTGTCTTTATGATTATAGCCATCCTGGTGGGTGTCAAGTGGCATCACATTGTAGTTTCTTTCATCTGCTGTGGAGTATCTTTTCATGTGCTTATTGGCCACTTCATCTTATTTGGAGAAATGCCTATCCAGATCCTTTGTCCCTGTTTCAGTTGTGTTATTTGCCCTTCTATTACTGAGTTGTAAGAACTTTTTATATATCCTAGACAGAAGCCCCTTTTCAGACATGTGAGTCCCGTACACTGTGGACTCTTCCAGTCCAGGTCGGTTCAGGTTTACTCCTTTAGTTGTTTGGTTTTGAGTTAGGACTGTAGCAAGTGCTATCACACTGCATTCCCAGATCACAGCCGCCCAGGTCTAACTTCTCTAAGGATGAATTAATTTGTAGCATTGCAGCAAGAAACATTCCACCTTTCTTTTCTTTTCTTTTTTTTTAGTTTTTATTTATTTATTTTTTAAAATTTCTTCCACCTTTATTTTCAATCTTGTTTCCAGTCATTCTTTTATTTTTTAAAGAGTTTTAAATAGATTTCTAGAGAGAGAAGAAGGGAGAGGGAGAGAGAAAGAAACATTTGTGTGAGAGTGGAACATCGATGGCTGCCTCCATACTCAACACATGCCTGGGTTGCGGGCTCAATCCACAGTGGGGGCGGGGGTGTGTGTGCAGGAGACAGCCGATCCATGATTCTCTCTCATCACTGATGTTTCTATCTCTCTCTCCCTCTCCCTTCCTCTCTGAAATCAATAAAAATATATATTAGAAAAAAAGAAAGAAACGCTTAACTAACTTGGAGGAATTCTGACCTTCTCAGGTAGAGATTTTTCAATCACCAGCACAATGTGGAAAGCTGTTACTGGAATTCAGTCAGAGAACAGGTGAGAAAAAATAAAACTTCTAGGAGTGAAGCCTCAGTAGGATGAGGCTCTTAGAAACTTTTTCTCAATTAATATCTCAGAGCTAACGGTCAGACCTTTTCCCCTACTATTTCACAATCTTTGTCAAACCCGTTACTAGGTGGTTGAAACCCATATTTGGTGTTATTATTATAGTACTGAGACTAAACTACCCACATGGTGGATTTCTTCAGCTATGGGATCCAAGAAAGTCATCTACTGCAAAAAAGGCGCACAGGTCTCTTCAAGAGGAGAGCCAATTCATACCCTTACTCACCTGCTATTCAGCACTCCTAAGATTTCAAAGATGATGAGCTCAAACATGGTGCAAGAAAATGCAAAAGTCACGGAGAAGATCACCTGCACGACATACTGGCGTACCTGTTAGAAGCCAAGCAGAGAGTAAGGGTCATTTTCTTGTTTGAAAAACTGAATTGATCATCTTCTGGTTATGAGCCAGAAAACTTATTTTGAAGAAATTCTCAAGTCATTAGAAAGAGGGCCACAAAAGTGACTTGCCTGGAGCAAGAAATAGATGAAAGTAGATAATGGGAATGCAGACTGGTGCAGCCACGTGGAAAACAGTAAGGAGTTTCCTCAAAATATTATAGTGCAGTGAAGGCCTGGGGGAGGGGATGGGAGCAGGGTACAGGGGGCCAATAGGGGGGGGAGGGGAAGGGGACATCTGTAATACTTTCAACAATTAAGATAAATTTTAAAAAATTAAAAATGGAACTCCTTTTTGACCCAGTGATCCCACTTCTGGGAATATATCTGAAGAAACACAAAACACTAATTGGAAAGAATATACGCACACCTTTGTTCACTGCAGCACTATTTATAATAGCCAAGATTTGGAGGGAGCCAAAGTGCCCATCAGTAGATGAGTGGATAAAAAACTGTGGTGCATGTACACAGTGGGATAGTACTCAGCCATGAAAAGAAGGAGCTCTTACTCTTTGTGACAGCATGGCTGGACCTGGAGAGCACTATGCTAAGTGACTAAGTCAGCAGAGGAAGACAAATATATGATTTCACTTATTTGTGGAATCTAATGACCAAAATAAACCAACAAACAAAACAGAAACAGATTCATAGATACAGAGAACAACTGACAGCTGTCAGAGGGGAGAGGGGCTGGGTGGCTGGGTGAAATAGGTAAAGGGATAAAGCAATAGGAAAACCACACACACACACACACACACACACACACACACACACACACAACACCCTCACAGATACAGACAACAGTAGGATGAGTACCAGAGAAAAGGGGGGTAGGGGCAGGTAGAAGAGGGTAAAGGGGGATAAATAGTGACAGAAGTAGAGTGGGTGGTGAACACACAATACAATATACAATGTACTGTAGAATTGCACACTTGAAACCTATATAATTTTGTTACCTAACATAACTTCAGTAAAATATATTAAAAATAAACTAGAAATTAAAAAAAAAAGAAAGGTGTACTTCTGAATCTTGGGTCACTATTATTATCATCCTCCTGCGGAGGGAGAATTAAAGGCATAAGAAAGTGAAGTAACAGGGTCATAGTAGCACTTAGAATTCCTGATGCCACTGACAATAAAAATGGCAGATTTATGCACAAAGGTTAGAGCTAAAAGGGTTTCTTCAATACTCTGCAGACCTTGGACCAGCTCTGGACCCTCCCCCGGGAGGTCTTAAAGTCTTGAGCAGAACAGAAACTCTAGAATCCGGGCTCTTTCAGACAACAGCCCCATCTCATTAGGGAAGTTTAATGGAGAATACCCTAGAAATGACCTCAAAGTAGTCTGTAACCATGGAGCTTTTACTAAATGAGGAGGATTGATTAGGAAAAGTCCAGTCGAGGTTGGTATTTTTCTGAATTCAATGATTTTGGTATTAATTTAGGATGTAAGATTGATCATTAATATTGAAGGTCAGATACCCAAATGAACAGAAACATTTATGAGACGTAAGTTAAATTCTCTCCCAAAGAATAACTGTTTGCTTTTGGTGTGCATACTGATGTCACCAAGGCGTGGCATTTCTTGTTCCTGGCTTCTTGGCTATATACATGACTTGCTTAAAAAAAAAAAAAAAAAAAAAAAAGCCAAGTAAGCCTAATCATAGTCTCCAAGTTAAGAATTACATAGGACTCATTTGACAAAAACTTCTATCTTGGAAGTGAACATGACCCTTTTTTTGTTGTTACCTTTCTCTGGTTTATTTAACATGACCTTTTTTTAATGGAGGTATTCTTTCTGCCCCATTTTAAAACAATTTAAATTCATACAATATTAGCATCATCAAAATGATCTCTTCTCACCTCGTAGTCCTTAAACAGTTGGCGCATGAAGAAAAGCCACCCAAATCCAAAGAAAAGTATCTGAAGGAGAAAGAAGATGGAAAGTCAGTATACATATCTTTTGATAAATGCCTTATATAGAGTATTTTATGATAAAAGGTCTGCTAACTAGATAGTTAATTTCAGATGTTAAAGATGAGACCTATTCATAAAAGATCTATTTACTGAAATCCTCAACATTAGGAGTAGATATTAAAATACTCTTCAATCTTTGAAATTATCCATGTTTTAGAATGTGTTTTAAGTTAGACAAAAATTAAAGTATATGTTTTTCCTGTAATCATTTTTTTTAAAAGTTTTCTTTAAAAAATATATTTTATTGATTTCAGAGAGGAAGGGAAAAAGAGAGAGACAGAAACATCAATGATGAGAGAGGATCATTGATTGGCTGTCTCCTGAACCATCCCCCCTTACCCTTACTGGGGATGAGCCCAATCTGGGCCTGCGCCCTGACAGGGATCGAACTGTGACCTCCTGGTTCATAGTTCAACGCTCAACCACTGAGCCACACCGGTCAGGCTTTCCTGTAATCTTAATGATAATCCTTTTATGAGCCAGAGAAGTTAGCAAATAAAAAAAGTCAGTGTAACTTGCTGTTTTACAGATGATCCCTGTTTACAACTATTTAAAAACAACAACAACAAACAACTTCGTGGGAAAGAAGTTAAGATTAAAAAAAAAAAGTAGTAGAAAGAGTGTTATTTTTTATGTTTTCCTTCCTGGGGCCTCCTTAGCTTCTGTAGCATCCCTCCTAATCCAGATAAAGTGGTTTCCATCTCAGTGTAAATCCAAATGATTGCATGATACCCCTTTGTCGGTTTGGTTCATCAGAGGCAGTACCACATGGCAGCTCTGTTCAGTGCTCGGAAGCTGGTTTGTTTTCCACTAGTAAATAGAACCTTCGTCTCTCTCTCTCTCTCTCTCTCTCTCTCTCTCTCTCTCTCTCATATTACTCAACAATAAAAAGAATGAAATCTTGCCATTTTCAACATGGATGGACCTAAAGGGTATTATGCTAAGATAGAAAAGTCAGACAGAGACAAATACCATATGATTTCACTTACATGTGGAGGGAGGGAGCAATATGACAAGACACACTAGAGGGCATGGAAAGAGACCAGGAATGGTCATGATTTCACTTACATGTGGAATCTAAACAAAACAAAACAAATGAACAAACAAAAAAGAAACAGATGCATAGTTATGGTTGCCAAAGGGGAGGGAAGAGCAGGGATGGGAGACATTTTTTAAAAATCAAACACTTATTGATGGTAAAGTTGTATAAGCTAAATTAAAAAGAAGAAAAAGAAAAACAAATAATAAATGCGCCAGGCACACACTAAGTACCCAATAAATGTTGCTGTTAATATTCTTGTTACTTTTACTCAGGGACAGTGAGGCACAAAGTTTGAACAGGGAAAGGGGAAGTAAAAGAAAAACTAGGGAATTTCAGTCAACTACAAAATGACTAGAAAACCACAGAAAAAAAGACTAGAGGCAAGGGTAAAATTTTAAAAACAGACCCACGCCTAAAACAAATTAAAAATATGTAAAAATAAGTAAAAAAAAATATAAAAAACAACTTAGAAATAATGTAACTATTAATGCCTGGATAAACATAAGTGGAGAGAAGATATAAAGTTGCTTCAATGTACTGATTAACTTATCTTTCATAACATGAGTCCAAAGAATATTAAAACTGATAAGCCAACTAATAGATGTAAAAGAACACTTAAGGGTTATATAAAGATATATAAAAGTACAAAGGATATTTAAACATAGAAATACTAGAACGAAAAGCATAATCCTATATAATAAAACCCTAATATGCAAATCGACCGAACTGCGGAACGACCAGTCACTATGATGTGCACTGACCATCAGGGGGCAGACACTCAACACAGGAGCTGACCCCTGGTGATCAGTGCACTCCCACAGGGGGAGCGCTGCTCAGCCAAAAGCTGGGCTCACGGCTGGCGAGTGCAGTGGCAGTAGCCTCTCCTGCCTCCGCGGCAGCGCTAAGGAGCAGCGAGCCGAGCAGTAAGGAGCAGCGAGCAGGCAGGCGGTAAGGAGCAAGGGGTCCCGGACTGCGAGAGGGCAAAGGCTGGGTTGAGGGACCCCCCGCCCCCCCCACCTCCAGTGCATGAATTTTGTGCACTGGGCCTCTAGTAGAATATAATTAACTAAAAGCTGGTGACAGAGGGGAGGAATGACAGGGGAGGTGAGAAGAGGGGGAAGCATGCTAACTCTTTTACTGAACATAGTAAAAAATAAGTACAGACACACACTTTTTTTTAGATATTAGATTGTAAGTTTGGTGAGGACAAGGGTCATGTTTGTCTTGTGAATCATCAGTGCCCAGCACAATGCAGGCACATAGCAGGCTCTCCATAAATGTTTGCTGTGTTTGCTAAATGCTGGTTTGTTCTTTAGGAATATTCAACCTTAATTTTTGTGTGTGTAATAATTCCCATGTGCTGTGCGAGGTCCAGGTGATACAAAGATGAGCAAGATAGTCATTACCTTCAAGGAGCTCAAAGTATAGTGGCAAATACACTAAATCAGTAATTTTAATGTAACATCGGACATGCAGTGAGGGAAATATGCACATGCTATGGTAAAAGAATATGAAAAAGGGAGACCAGATCAATCTTTGGTGGGTTAGGACAGATTTTTCTGGAGAAGATAATACCTTAGCTGAAGGAGTTTTTAATTTGGGTTAAAAACCTGCAAATTTGGGGATTATACGCATTTTCTCCAAAGAGAGGTTCTCAGGTATTCACCACATACTCAAAGTTTCCCATCACTCCTAAAATATTAGAAAATCACTCTGCTAAAGGATGAAAAAGAATTAGGCAGGCAAAAGCCAGGTGGTGGGGGCAGGAGGACAGGGCTTTCTTTCCAGAGAGCCAAGAGCATGATTAAAGACACAGAGGTAAGAAACAGTCAACATATACTGGGAACGACACATGGTTTGGTATGGCTGGAACGCAAAGTTCAAAGAACGAAGTGGTTAAAATGAGGCGAGAGCGGCCCTGAAGGCCACCTAAGGACCTGGGATTGTAGTCTGTAGGTGATGAGGAGTCATTTCAGTGGGAAAACACACGGCTGGGTTGGTCTTATATGGAGCACCATGGTGGCTACACTGAAGACACATTTGAAAGAAACAACACTGTAGAAAGAGAAACCTTACAGGAGGTTGTTGCAGATGAGAGATGATAAAGATATGAATTAAGACAATGGTGGAGAGGAGGCAACAGATTTAAGTAGTACTTAGAAGGTAAAATCAGCAGGGAGGAATCAAGGACAGTGAGGCGCCCAATGTATACAAAGAAGATTGGAGGAAGGAAAGGTTTGGGAATGGGGGATGGGAAGATGAGTTCACTTTTAGAAATGCTAAGTGCCTACGGGCCATCCTGGTCAACATAAAGGACAGAGTGTGAGGGCTGGGCTGAGATACACCTCAGAGTGGAAACCACCAAAGGAGTGAAACCACCAGGAAGAGCAGGTAGAGGGAGGGAGCAATATGACAAGAAGGCACTAGAGGGCAGGAATGGAAAGAGACCAGGAAGGAGAGGAATAATGGACAGCAGGAGGGTGTGGCATCCTCAAACCAAAGGAACAGTTTAAAGACGTATTAAATGAAGCAGGACTGGAAAGTGTTCACAGGATTCGGGAACTTGGAGGTCAGTGCTGACCTTAAGGAAAGCAGACTGAATAGTGAGATGGAGGCAGGAGCCAGGCTAGCAGGCCGGGATGAGGCGACAGAGACCATAACCTCTGTTGACTAATGAGTTTGCCGACCACTGACCTAGACTCTCGATTCCAATAATTACAGGCTGTTGTTGTTCCTTGTGATTAAGCCCCTATTCCAGTGGTTGGCGAACTCATTAGTCAACAGAGAGGCAAACCGCGGCTTGCGAGCCGCATGTGGCTCACGAGCCGCAGTTTGCCGACCACTGCCTTAGGGAGAGCCAAGGATGAGAGAAAACATCAGGTAGGAGCCTAGAGAAGCGTGCGGGATAAGGGAAAGTTCACAGGCCAAGAGGAAGAAAGCAGAGGAGTAAGAGGATAAACAAACAGAAGGAACTGTTGGGACACGGGAGGACTGAGACAGGCCAGTGAGCAAGACAAGCAGACTAGGGAAACAGACAGACAGTTAAAGAGCAGTTTGCAGCCATTTAGTAAATCCTGTCTCCCCTAAACCAGGGACACTTATGAGTAAACTAGAGGCCCGGTGCATGAAATTCGTGCACTGGAGGGGGGCGGTCCCTCAGCCCAGCCTGCACCCTCTCGCAGTCTGGGAGCCCTCGGAGGATGTCCAACCGACAGCTTAGCCTGACTTCTGGCTGAGTGGTGTTCCCCCTGTGGGAGTGCACTGACCACCATGGGGCAGCTCCTGCATTGAGCATCTGCCACCTGGTGGTCAGTGTGCATCATAGCGACCAGTCCACTGATTGTTTGGTCGCTTAGGCTTTTATATATATAGATGGACTGTATTTCTCCTCCCCAACCAGAGGGTAAATAGCTTACCTTACTCAGGGAGACAGCAGATATCCAATTGGTGCCACTTGCCAATCACAACCAAGGACAGATGAAGTTAAGAGAACAAACCTCATTTTGATTCATCAGCATAAAGCTGGTGAACAGTCTATTGAGATCCTCCCCTAAATGCCCAGCCTTTAAAACCCCTCAAGCCAAAGGTCTAGTGCACACTCTCCCTCCCAGGAGCACGCCTGCACCTTAACTCCCCCTTTCCCCCACAGGCACGCATCTCCTAAACCAGTGATGGGTAACCTTTTGAGCTTGGTGTGTCAAACTTCGCCAAAAAACTGAGCATAACTCGGGTAGTGTGTCACTTTGAGGAAAAAACTAACTCCAAGACTCTAGTCGCAAATGTTTCATCCTCAGGAGCAGCAAATGTTTCATCCTCGGCATGCAGCCGCGTGTCATCAGAAATGGCTACGCGTGTCAGTGCTGATACGCGTGTCATAGGTTCACCATCACTGTAAGGGACCCCATGAGGCTTGTAACCAGGGCAGAAACGGGCAGTGGCAGTTCACCCTGGGCAAACCCCCGAACCTGTCCAAAGACATCTTAGTGAGCCTGTTCCCCTGTCCCCAGCTTTAATGAACATCCTCCAAAATTCACCTGGGCTCGTGCTGTGAAATGTTCCCTGCACAAAGTCAAGAACCCGCACACGACCCTGTGGGCCTAGGCGGACCCACTCGGGCCAGGTCCCCTTTCCGGTAACGGGCTGAGTTAATGATGTTATTAATTTATCATTATTAGCAGTAGCTATACTTTATTGATCATTTAGTATATTCTAGGAACTCTAAGTGCTTAGTGTTGTAATGCCATTAAATCAGAAAAACCTGATAGGGCAGGTTTGATTGTCCTCATTTCAGAGAAAGTTGAGGCTTACAGAAGTTAATCCATTTACAGTAAGTGTCAGAATCAGGATTCAATCTGAAGTCTGTGCGACAGATTCCAAAAGCTTGTGCTTTTAACCATTTCACAATTGGCTGCTCCAAGATCAAAGGCACAGGTGGAGAAAATGGTCTGAAATAGGTGTAGGGAGCACCTGATTTTCGGACATGGAAGAAAAGGAGGAATGGTTGTGGATATAGATAACTGCCTAGATTAAGAGGAAGTAGAAGATCACATTTTTGACCTCACTTTTGTTGATAAAGTAGGTGGTAAGGTCATCTGCTAAGAGTACCAGAGGTGAGGATGGAAAAAAAGGACTTTGAAGAGAGTGATAAAGACTCCAGAGAAATTATGAGGGGAATGGAACAAGTAGCTAATTGAGGTCAAGAAAAACACACCACAATTCAGTGTTCATAAACTCATGGCATTGGCAAGCTGCACAACCGCATGATTTTCTACATCAGCCTTCAGGCCCTGAATTAATAATGGATAAGCTACAGCAGTGACCCAAGTGTGGAGTTTTGTATGTAGGTAAAGAAACAAGAAGGTATGAAAAAGCAGTTTCGAGATATGAATCCAGACCGAGAAGAGGGGTGAGCAGATTAGGAGAAAATACCCCTAGACCACCCAGGAGACCCTTTGGCTATTATGAATTATTACGAGAGAAGACATTTAAATTGAGAGTTTAGAGGCCATGTTTATATGACTTATGAAGTCATGTCTGAAGTTGGGGGAGTTAGGCATTTAGGACTGGGAGTGGTATGATGAAGATAGATGATAAAAAAAGATAATATATAACACTAAGAGCACCCTGAAATGGATCTTTAAACAAGAAAAAGAAAACAAGCAAAAATGATAATAAATATGAAAGGATGGGAAATGGAAGACAAAGAAAAAGAAATCTATACTTTTAATATTTCTTTGTCGGCTCCTTTCACATTGACAAAAAAGCTTAAGACTTTCACCCAACTAATAAAAAAAAAGGCAACTGGAGAATTAAGTCCAAGATAAATAAGAATTCTGATAAAATTATAGAGAATCTAAAAAACAAGCAGAAGGGAAAAAAAGCATTTTCAAGCAGTTTTGCAAATAAAAGGTGCACAACTTCTTATTAAAAAAAGAGGGTTAATATTTAAAAAATTGTATAGTCTTGACCTTGGGACTTTGGAACTGATAAGTCTTATGACTGCATAGAAGGCTCAAAACGTGCACTCCTACATTGAAAATTAGTTCCAGATTAAATTAAAAAAGCCAGTTATTAAAGAACTGACTGAAAAAGACCCCTTTCTTGGATCATTTATTTACCATTTTATTCACTTAACAAATATTTCTTAGTATCTAATATGTGCCAGGTCCCAGGAGCAGAATAGTAGACTGCTCTGAAGGAGTTTATAATCTACTAGAGGCCCGGGGGTGTATGTCCCTCAGCCCAGCCTGCACCCTCTCCAATCTGGGACCCCTCGAGGGATGTCCGACTGCCCGGTAGGATCGGGCCTAAACGGGCAGTCGGACATCCCTCTCACAATACAGGACTGCTGGCTCCCAACTCCTCGCCTGCCTGCCTGATTGCCCCTAACCGCTTCTGCCTGCCAGCCTGATCACCCTCTAACCACTCCCCTGCCAGTCTGATTGATGCCTAACTGTTCCCCTGCCAGCCAGTTTGCCCCTAACTGCCCTCCCCTGCAGGCCTGGTCATCCCTAACTGCCCTCCCCTGCAGGCCTGATCACCCCCAACTGCCCTCCCTTGCAGGCCTGGTCCCTCCCAACTTCCCTCCCCTGCTGGCCTGATAGCCCACAACTGCCCTCCCTTGCAGGCCTGGTCCCTCCCAACTGCCCTCCCCTGCTGGCCATCTTGTGGTGGCCATCTTGTGTCCACATGGGGGCAGGATCTTTGACCACATGGGTGCAGCCATCTTGTGTGTTGGAGTGATGGTCAATCTGCATATTACTCTTTTATTAGATAGGACAGAGGCTTGGTGCATGGATGGGGGCCAGCTGGTTTGCCCTGAAAGGTGTCCTGGATCAGGGTGGGGGTTCCCTTAGGGCGTGGGGCGGCCTGGGCGAGGGGCCTGTGGTAGTTTGCAGGCCGGCCACGCCCCTCAGCGACCCAAGGAGAGGCCCTGGTATCTGGGATTTATTTATCTTCTACAATTGGAACTTGGTAGCCTGGAGCAGAGCCAAGCCTTCTGCTCGCTCCATGGCGGCAGCCATTTCTGTTGGAATTTATTTATCTTCTATAATTGAAACTTTATAGCCTTAAGCGGAGGCCTGGGCTGGCCAGGGTGTGTGGAAAGCTTGGCTTCCTCCATCGCCGGGGAAACCCAAGCCTCCCTCCTGCTCTCTCCGTGGCCACAGCCATCTTGGTTGGGTTAATTTGCATACTCACTCCTGATTGGCTAATGGGCGTGGCTTGTGGGTGTAGCACAGTGATGGTTAATTTGCATATTACTCTTTTATTAGATAGGATAGCTAAGATCTGGAAACAGCCCAAGTACCCATCAGCAGATGAGGATAAAAAAGCTGTGGTACATTTACACAATGGAATATTATGTGCCTATCAAAAAGAAGGCTCTTTTATCCTTGGGGTTGCATAAATGGATCTGGAGATTATTATGCTAAGCGGAATAAGCCAGTCAGAGAAAGAGAAATATGACATGATCTCACTTATATTGGAATCTATTGAACAAAATAAACTGATGAACAAAATAGTGCAGAGACATGGATGCATGGAACAGACTGACAGATCTCAGATTGGATGGGGGTGGGGCAGACTGGAAGAGATTAACCAAATAATATATGTGTATACTGTATATGCATAGCCAATGGACACAGACAATAATGTGATGAAGGCCTGGGTTTGTGTGGGGGTTGGGTGGATGAGGGAAAAGTAGGGGAAATGGGAGGCATCTGTAATACAGTCAACAATAAAAGAAAATATTATAAACAACTATATGCTAATAAATTGGACAATCTGGATGAAACAGACAAATTCCTTGAAACATACAATGTTCCAAAACTGAATCAGGAAGAATCAGAGAATGTAGACAGTTTACAACTAGTGTAATTAGAAAATTTCCAACAGACAAAAGTCCTGGACCAAATGGCTTCACAGGTGAATTTAACCAAACATTCAGAGAAGCACTAACATGTTATTCTTCGCAAACTATTCAAAAAAATTCAAGAGAAGGGAAGACTCCCAAGCTCAGTTTATAAGGCAAGCATTATCCTAATTACCAAGCCAGATAAAGACACTACCAAAAAAAAAAAAAATTATAGGCCAATATCCTGATAAACATAGATGTTGAAATTCTCAACAAAATGTTAACAAACCAGATCCAGCAATATATTAAAAAGATCATACACCATTGTCAAGTGGAATTTCTTTGGGGGATGCAAGGTTGGTACAATATCTGCAAATCAATAAATGTTAAACATCACATAAACAAAATGAAAGATAAAAACCACATGATCATATCAATAGATGCAGAAAAAGCACTTGATAAAATCCAGCACCCACCCTATCTAATAAAGAGTGATATGCAAATTGACCATCACTCCAACACACAAGATGGCTGCCCCCATGTGGACACAAGATGGCCACCACAAGATGGCTGGCAGGGGAGGGCAGTTGTAGGTGATCAGGCCAGCAGGGGAGGGTAGTTGGGAGGGACCAGGCCTGCAAGGGAGGGCAGTTGGGGGTGATCAGGCCTCCAGGAGAGGGCAGTTAGGGGTGACCAGGCCGGCAAAGGAGGGCATTTGGGGGTGACCAGGCCTGCAGGATAGGACAGTTGGGGGGATGAGGCCGGCAGGGGAGGGCAGTTGGGGGGGACCTGGCCAGCAGGGGAGGGCAGTTGGTGGGGGGGGGGGATCAGGTTGGCAGGGGAGGGCAATTGGGGGGGACCAGGCCTACAGGGGAGGGCAGTTGGGGGGGACCAGGCCAGCAGGGGAGGGCAGTTGGGGGGAACCAGGCCGGCAGGGGAGGGCAGTTGGGAGGGACCAGGCCGGCAGGGGAGGGCAGTTGGGTGAGACCAGGCCGGCAGGGGAGGGCAGTTGTGGGGACCAGGCCGGCAGGGTAGGGCAGTTGGGGGGGGGGGGGAACCAGGCCAGAAGGGGAGGGCAGTTGGGGGGACCAGGCCTGCACGGGAGGGCAGTTGGGGGCGACCAGGCCTGCACAGGAGAGCAGTTAGGGTTGACCGGGCCAGCAGGGCAGTTGAGGGTGACCAGGCCGACAGGGGAGGGCAGTTGGGGGCAACCAGGCTGGCAAGGGAGGGCAGTTAGGGGTGACCGGGCCAGCAGGGCAGTTGGGGGGCGACCAGGCCTGCAGGGGAGGACAGTTAGGGGCAATCGGGTTGACAGGGGAGCAGTTAGGCGTCGATCAGGCTGGCAGGCAGAAGCAGTTAGGGGCAATCAGGCAGGCAGGCAGGCGAGTGGTTGGGAGCCAGCAGTCCTGGATTGTGAGAGGGATGTCTGACTGCCCATTTAGGCCCGATCCCACAAGGATCGGGCCTAAACGAGCAGTCGAACATCCCTCGAGGGGTCCCAGATTGGAGAGGGTGCAGGCTGGGCTGAGGGACCCCCCCCCATGCACGAATTTCGTGCACCGGGCCTCTAGTTTATGATAAAAACTCTCAGCAAAGTGGGAATAGAGGGAATATATATGACAAACCTACAGCCAACATCATTATTTTATGGGCAAAAACTACAAGCATTTCCCTTAAGATCAGGAACAAGACAGAAATGTCCACTTTCCTCACTCTTATTCAACATAAGTACTGGAAGTACTAGCCACTGCAATCAGACAAGAGGAAGAAATAAAAGCCATCCAAATAGAAAGGAAGAAAGAAGTAAAACTGTCATTATTTGCAGATGACACAATACTGTATGTAGGGAATCCTGAAGATTCTACCAAATAAACTACCGGAACTTATAAATGAATTCAGTATAAAAGCAGGGTACAAAATAAATACCCAGAAATCAGATGCATTTTTATACATCAACAATGAACTATCAGAAAAGCAAATGAAATAAACAATCCTATTTAAAATTACATCAATAAAATAAAATAACATAAAAGCAAAGCCCTGGCCTGGTGGCTCTGTTTGTTGGATCATCATCCCATACACCAAAAGGCTACGGGTTCGATTCCTGGTCAGGGCACGTACCTAGGTTGCACTGTTGGATGTTTCTATCTCACATAGATGTTTCTCTCTCTCTTAAAATCAAGAAAAACATATCCCTGGGTGAGGATTAAGACAAACAAACAAACAAAAACCCTAAGAATAAATTTAACCTAGGCTGTAAGAGACTTGTACTCAGAAAATTATAAGACATTGTAGAAAGAAACTGAAGAAGATACAAATAAGTTGAAGCATATATCTTGTTCATGGGTAGGAAGAATTAACATCATTAAAATGTCCATACTACCTAAAGCAATCTATAGATTCAATGCAATACCTATGAAAATACCAATAGTGTATTTCACAAAACTAGAACAAATATTCCAAAAATTTATATGGAACCTCAAAAGACCCTGAATAACCATAGCAATCTTGAGAAAGAAGAACAAATTTGGAGGAATCCTATTACCTGATATCAAACTATACTACAAGGCCATAGTAATCAAAATAGCATGATACTGGCATAAAAACAAACATATAGATCAATGGAGCAGAATAGAGGCAAGAACATACAATGGGGTAAAGACAGTCTATTCAATAAATGGTGTTGGGAAAATTGAACAGATATGTGCAAAAAAATGAAACTAGACCCCATCTTAAACCATACACAAGAATAAACTCAATATGGATAAAAAACTACAATGTAAGTCTTGAAGCCATAAAAATCCTAGAAGAAAACATAGGCAGTAAGATCTCAGACATTTCTGGTAGCAACATTTTTTCTTTGATACGTTGCCTCGGGCAAAGGAAACAAAAGAAAAATTAAAAAAAAACAAATGGGACTATATCCATTAAAGTTTTTGCACAGCAGAGAAAACCATCAACAAAATGAAACGACAACCCACTGAACGGAAGAATACATTTACCAATGATACATCTGATAAGGGGTTAATATCCATAGTTTATGAGGAACTTATAAAACTCAACACCAAAAAACAAACAATGCAATTAAAAAATGGGCAAAGGAGCTGAATAGACACTTCTCCAAAGAGGAGACATACAGATGGCCAACACACATATAAAAAGATACTAAACATCACTAATTATCAGAGAAATGGACATTAAAGCCACAATGAGAAATCACTCACACCTGTCAGAATGGCTGTCCTCACTAAACCCACAAACAACACGTGCTCGCGATGATTCAGAGAAAAGGGTACCCTCCTGCACTGTTGGTGGGAATGCTGATTGGTGCAGCCACTGTGGAAAGCAGTATGGAGTTAACCTCAAAAATTTAAAAATGAAACTGCCTTATGATTCCACTTCTGCGAATTTATCTGAAGAAGCCTGAAACATTAATTCAAAAGAATATATGCAACCCTATGCTCATTGCAGCGTTATTTACAATAGCCAAGATTTGGAAGCAGCCCGAGTGTCCATCAGTGGGTGAGTGGATAACATAAAACAGCTGTGACACATCTACACCGTGGAATAGTACTCGGCTATAAAAAGAAGGAAGTCTAACCTTTGCAGCAGCATGGAGGGACCTATACAGCACCGTGCTAAGTGAAATAAGCCAATCAGATAAGGACAAGTGCCATACGATCTCACTCATATGTGGAATCGAATGAACAAAATTTAAACTAACAAGCAAAACAGAAAAAACTCATAGAGAACGAACAGGCTAACAGCTGTCAGAGGGAAGGGGGTCGTGGGGCTGGGTGAAAAAAATGAAGGGATTAAGCAAAAAAAACAACAACCCCAAAACCAACGAAACAAACAAACCAAAAAACCCCTGATAGACTCAAACAGTATGGTGATTACCAGAGGGAGAGTGGGGTGGGGTAAGGTAGAAGGGGGTACAGGGGGAATAAGTGGTGATGGAAAGAGGCTTGGCTTAGGGTGATGAATACACAATATTCAGATGATATAGAATTGTACACCTGGAACATATATAATTTTATTAACCAATGTCACCCCAATAAATTCAAGGAGAGTGTAAAAAAAAATAAAAGTAGTTTAAATGACTGGAAAACGAGGGAGGGGAAGATGTGTGAGCTTCTCCAGATATTAAGAGCCGGCCAACAATATTTACGGGGTGCTTGCCCTTGAGGGGTTCAGCTTTGAACTAGCCAGGCCCCGAAAAGCGCGGCAGCGAAGCGAGGATGGCTGCTGTGCTCAGGTCCAAAGGAAACCTAGCGCTCTGGAGCTCTCTCAAGGGGCAGCGGCCAAGGCGTCCACGGACCGGGATCCAGCGTTTGACACCGAACCAGCACAGCCCACGTGTCCGCGGGAGCCGGCTCCGATTGGCCCGCCGGAACCGCGCTTCCCCAATTGGTGGGTCAGGGGCGCAGTCCGAACCTTCGGGGGCCGCTCCCTTCTCTCGAGGCCGCCCGACCCCTTCCAAAACTGGACAAGCAAGTGGGCGGAAGGGAGAGTGGGTGGAGGCTGGGTGGGGAGCGGCTGCCGCAGGCCGCCTCCCGACCACAGGGGCGGACAACCGGACGCCGCAAATCCCAAACCTCCCCGAGCTCCGCGAACGGCCGAGGCGGCGCAGGCGGCGAGAAGGCGACTCTGGGGTCGGACAAGCGAGGCCGGGGTCCCGGGCAGGAGGCGTGGCTCACCTGGGAGGTAATCATGATGCTGGAGTCTATTAGGAAACTCATGGCGATGTGCGGGGACAGCGCGTGCCTCCATTGCCCACGCCCCGAGACCGCAGCAGCTGGGGCTGCCTACCCCTTACATCGGTGGCCTTCGCCCGGGGCGTCGGCGGGGACCGAGGCCGCTCAGCCTGACGCCATCAAGCTGCGCCCGAGCCAGCCAATCAGCGACGGCACCGACTGCTTCTCCGTCCAGGGGTGGGCGGGACGGACGCGGGTTGCCTAGGAGATGAGGGCGGGGCCAGGCAGACACCATTCTGGAGGCGGGGCTTGATTGGAGGTAGCCTGGCTGTAAGGCTTGGAGAGATAAGATAGTGTGGCCTTGCCCTGACCGGTTTGGCTCAGTGGATAGAGCATCCGCCTGCGGACTGAAGGGTCCCAGGTTTGATTCCGGTCAAGGGCGTGTACCTTGGTTTCGGGCACATCCCCAACAGGTGCAGGAGGCAGCTGATCAATGTTTCTCTCTCATCGATGTTTCTAACTCTCTATCCCTCTCCCTTCCTCTCTGTAAAAAGTCAATAAAATATATTTTTTAAAAAAAGATACTGTGGTCTGAAAATCCAGAAGCAGAGGTAATGCAAGGTAGTATTTTCATTTGTGAGGCTGAAGGGGGTGGGTCCTGACCTAACATCTTATTTTAAGTGGTAATTCCTTTTTGTAATGGTCACAGTGGTCATAGCTAATAAGATGAAGTTAATGATTATTATAATGAGACCATAAGCCAGGCATTGTGTTCTAAATGTTACACCTTATACTTGGCTCCACAAACAACGGCACAAATAAGGTCAGGGAAGAGTGGAAAGGCAGGTGAGATTTTTAGCAAATATAGCTCACCAAGTAAATTTCTGATGTGACAACAACAACAAATCCCTCCATCTCCAGGAAGGGAGCGATAATGTTGTACCAGGTACCCATCAGACCGCACGTGGAGTACTGCATTCTTTGTACCACAGATGAAAAAGAATGATGTGTTAATGCACAAACGAAATATGTGCATAGATCAATATGGGTGAAAATCTCTCATGGGCCCTGACTGGGAATCGAACCGCGACCTACTGGCTCATAGGTCAACGCTCAACTACTGAGCCACGCTAGCCAGGCTACAGCCTCATTTTTGATATGCTGACCTTGGTGCTCACCTGGTAGGCATTTAGGATGTCCTGTCCTGGACCTTGATTGGTTCAGCTAAGTTAGAGTTCACTCTGAATCAAGTGCCTGGCTGTTCTTCAGGCCGGATTCCTGAGGAATGAAGCTTTAAATAGTTATGTATCCCTGTGCAAGCAACTTAACTCTCTGCACCTTATTTTCCTCATCTTAAAAAGAGGGATAAGTAATAGTAGCTTATTTCATAAAGTTATTACTAGGAATAAATAAGTAATATACTTAAAACTTTAAGAAAACTAAGTGCTTTCTAGTAAGTATGCAATGATTTTACCCATTACTACTATTATGAATTTCCATTCAGAGTTTTCCTTTATTATGAATCAGTTTAAATGTATATTTAAAATTTGTGGTTGCCAATTATTCACAGTGAAATAAACAGACTGGTAAAAAGAGACGTATGCAATACTTTCAACAATAAAGAATTTTTTAAAAAGGAAATAAAAAGACTGGTGATTGTATACCTATTCAAGTTGGAAAGACTCAGAGGCATTATTTAAAATATGTAACATTAAATTTTCCCCCATTTATTAAAACTGAGAGGATTCCCTACTAATATGATTCTTATACAGAGTTAATTTGATCCATATAATTTGTGAATAAAAGGGAAGAATAATAGGAAACTTAAAATTGAATATATAAATTGAAAGTCACACATAACAGTAAAAGATGTGCATGCCCTTCCCTAAGAACTTTCTGAACTTCTCAACACTGACCTTTGGGTGTCCCGCCCTCTGGGCCTGGGCGGGGCCCAAAGCTCTCCCTGCCTCCCCACCCCTTCTTGCTCCAGGACTAACCTCTGCTCAGGACACTACCAGTGGGAACTTCTCCTCATTTTAGAGAAGCCCCCACCTTTATCACTAAGTGTGATTTACCAGATGGTCACAAAGGAGCCCAATACTGGCGTATTTTTAAAAAATATATATATTTTTTATTGATTTCAGAGAGGAAGGAAAGGGAGAGAGAGGATCATCAATGATGAGAGAGAATCATTGATCTGCTGCCTCCTGCTCGCCCCACACTGGGGGTCAAGCCCGAAAATCGGATTTGTGCCCTGACTGGGAATCAAACCCTGACCTCCTGGTTCATAGATCGATGCTCAACAACTGAGCCATGCCGGCTGGCTTTTCTGGTGTATTTTTTAAGTCTGGGATATTCATTCTTATTTGTGGTTACTCAGTTCTGTACCCATACCCAGGCACACATACTTTTTCATTTTCCCCAAAATGGGTTCAGTGAACAACATATTTTGCCATATATTTAGAAATATACCATGAGCATTTTCTCATGCTGAAGATTTTACAACATTTTTATTGACTCCGTGACATCCATCATATGATTACCATGATTTATTTCACTAGTCTGCCTTTTCTGTTTGCTTGGTTGTTATAATAAAATAATAGTGTGGTGAAAAATTTAGTTCACAAAAAAACACTTATCCAAGTCTTCAAACTTCTCTGGGCAAGGGGCAGTCATTGTGTCTATGATATAGGAAATATTAATTTAATACTCCATTACATATCCATTAAGTCAGACTTACAAATTGCATTCAGGTCCTCTATGTTTTTGTATTCTATTTATTTGTCAAGAATCGAAGGAGGCTTATTCAAGTCTCTTACTACTACTGTTTTTCTTTTCACATCTCCTTATATTTCTGAGGGCTACATATGGTCCAATTCCTACTTTTTCAGTACAAAATGATTCATATGTCTTTGTTGCATGTTATATTTTATATCAATAAAATTAAATATTTTGGTTTGGTTTAATGATTCTTCTCTCTTATTTTGTGTATCTGGTTTTCATCCCCCCTCCTTTTTCTATATTGACTGTATGTTTCTTATTTTTCCCCTTAGTACTTTGGAAGGCATAAATTTTGTTTTAAAATAACACTTGCAATTTTTCTAAGTATTAGCATAGAGACTAAAATAATATCTTTGTACATTAAGAATATTGGGGCCTTCTACTTTCTCACATTTCTCCTCCCTGACTCCCTCCACCTCACGTAGTTCCCAAATTTATGTTAGTATAACCTGGAGTTTTAAAGCTCAATTTAAAAAAATTACAATGTGGTAAGAATTATTTATGACACTTGTATTCTGTTTGTAACTATACATATTATAGTTTTGTTTGATTGATTTTATACTTAATATCTTCAGTATTCATCACCAGCCTTTTTTCATATTTTACCTTCTTGAATTCTGTCTTTTTCTTTTTTTAATAGGATCTCAATCTAATGTTTAGGTATGTGGATATGCTTATTTTTTAAAATATATGTTTTTATTGATTTTTAGAGAAAGAGGAAAAGAGAGGGATAGATAGAAACATCTATGAGAGAAACATCATTGATCAGCTACCTCCTACATACTCTCTACTGGGGATCAAGCCCACAACTGCAACCAGGGCATGTGCCCTGACTGGGAATTGAACCAGTGACCTCTTGGTTCATAGGTCGATGATCAACCACTAAGCCCACACCGGTTGGGCTTGAATTATTTTTAAAAATTATTTCTCCTTTGGTTAAATACATTTTTCTTTAAAGAAGGTTTTGCAGGTATGTTGAGTTTTTGCATAGTTGAGAATGCCTTTCAATTTCCTTCACTTATGAATGAAATATGGCTTATTGTGGCATTCTTGACTTAAACATTTAATCCTCAGTAGTCTACAGATGTTCTAGTCTTTTCTGAAATGTAATATGTTATGGAAAAGTATGAAGCCAGCCTGATATTTTCTTCCTTTGAGGGTAACTTAGTAAACACCCTTCCTAACTCCACATTGGGAGGGATGGCTGTAATGGAGAGCCCTGAGGCTTGGGTTTCTTGTCCTTACCTTGCTTCTCTTTTCCTTTAGAGCTATGACTAACCCCCTCCCCACCCAACAGTGGCCTCTGAGAGGGAGGGAAACCTCTCCTCCCTAGCCTTTCAGGCCAAGTGCACAACCCTCCCCTCAAATCTCTGAATCCCAGCTGAGTCTAAGGTGTCTTAGTAATGATACTGTGCTGAATGATAGTAATTATACCACACAGAATAATATGTGATGGTAAAGATAGCTAATAGTTACCAAGTGTTTACTCTGTGCTAGGTACTATTCTAGGACTAACTCAAGAACTCCCTAACTCCGTCCCTCACCTGCTTCCATTTGGCAGATACCATTGTTCCCGTATCTTTTGGAAACATATTGAGCGCATTGGGACTTGGGATTCCAGGCTCAAGAGAATGAGCTTCAGAAGAGAAAGAAATTAATTCCCTCTTCTTCCTATTTAAGGCTCGCTTTCCAAATCCTTTTTTTTTCTTTTTCTCATTTTAGAATCCTTCTCTTTTTCAGGATTTGACATCAGAATAGGCATTCTCTTGACAGGAATCCTCACCTCCTACTGACAGGATATGATCCTACTCTATGTTCACAACTGGGCAAGAATGTGAAAGCATAACTGTCCATTAGCAGCACACAAACCACGGCACGGGTTGTTTCCTTATAGTTTGAAAATGGTAGAATAATGCCTCTATACTTGCAAATAAAAGCGTAGCTAGATTTTTTTTTTCCTGGTCCATGGTGAATTTCTTTGAATTCTTAACTCTGCCAGCTCCTTTTCCAACTCAGTTTATCATCTTATTAGCATGTGTTTCATCTCCTGTTTTATGGAGTTCATGTTTTCTTTAAAGTTTTTGAGAGCACAAAACAGATTTTAAACTTTTTTTTCTAAAGTAAATATCTTTTGAAATCACACTATTCTTTTACTTTGGTGTCCACTGGTTGTTTTCTTCTCTGAAACCTTTCATAGACTCCAGGCTGTCAGCAACCTCTTTGTTGTTATTTTCCTTGTCTGTTACTCATCGGTCCCAGTATGTGTGGGACCTAACTAGATACAGTAATTAGGTCAACAGGATTTTTAAAAAGTCAAGAAGGGTCTTTGACCACTAGATAAGTCCCTAAAATATTTATTTTATTTTATTTTTTATCAAATGTATTGGGGTGGCACTGGTTAACAAAATTATACAGGTTGCAGTTGCACAATTCCACAGCACATCATCTGTACACTGCATTGTGGGTTCACCACTCCAAGTCAAGTCTTCATCCATCATCATTTATCCTCCCTTTACCCTGTTTTACCCCCTCCCTCCCCGGCAATCACCACAGTGTTGTCCATGTCCATGAGTTCTTTCTTTAAAACAAACAAACAAACTTAAGGGGAAGACAACTAGTTTGTAATTCAGGAAAGATACAGAATTGTGCCAGAGGTGAGGTCTGGTCTAGGAGCTATTAGAATGCCCATATTTGTTATAATTTGCCATTATGTCTGCTTTAAAGATGTGACTGAGGATTTTTTGTTTTGTTACATCATATTCTGCTGGTTCAGCTCACCTACATTTATTTGATCTCATCTATTTTCTGTTAGTTTTATTAGTCTAACTCAATTCAGGAGGTGACTCATTCTTTCTTCCATCTATAGATCTGGCCAGTGTAGAGATGACAACTGTAGCAAATGAAAAAGATAGAAAAATGCGACTGGAAAACTTGGATGAATTAGAAAAACTGGTTCATAGGTCGACACTCAACCACTGAGTGACACCGGCCCGGCTGAATGTCATTCCTCTTTATGGGAAAATCTGATCCCCAGGTCTCATGGATCTTTAGGAATATTTGTTTAATTCTGAGTTGGATGCTTCACCTGTGTGGCAGGTGACAAAGTCGTGGTGAAAGCAGATAGGCCTTTTTATAATGCCCCAACAGCTACACATGGGGGTCACAGAGCCAGGCGTGAAACTTTCTAATTGAACTTTGAGTAACTCTGTCCCTCTTGGTCACAGATCTCCCCTGACGGGGGTGTTATAACTGCTAGTAGTCAATAGCCCCTTTCCTCTGGAGGGAGGGGCACTTGTATGTCTTGCTGTCCAATACTTAAAAAAAATATTTTATTGACTTTTTACAGAGAGGAAGGGAGAGGGATAGAGAGTTAGAAACATCAATGAGAGAGAAACATCGATCAGCTGCCTTCTGCACACCCCCTACTGGGGATGTGCTCATAACCAAGGTACATGCCCTTGACCGGAATCGAACCTGGGACCCTTCCGTCCGCAGGCCAACGCTCTATCCACTGAGCCAAACCGGTTAGGGCTGTCCAATACTTTTTATTGGTAGGTCCATGTGCCCTAAAGAGTTATTATAACAAGGGAAGGACAAGGAGTAGGACTTGAAGCTGGAGCTAATGGAGCCCGGTGGATTATAATCCTGAGTCAGTCATAATTATTTGCCTCAGAGGGAGATACGGAGAGACCCAGCTGTGTAGAGAGAGTAGGGCCTCCATGGACACATAGCTGCCTGGGAATGGAAGCTGGCAGCTTAAGATGGGGCACGAAGGGACATTTTTCAGAGGATGAAAGTAATTGCCAATCTGTCCCAAGAGATATCTCTCAAGGTCAAAGAGTCTCAGGTTCCTACTAATCATATGGTGTTAAGATTCTGTTTTGAGTCTTCTCTGGGAAAACTGATCTCCGGAGTGTCTATTCCACAACGGAAAACTCTCACCAGGTAACGGCCAGGCAGATGGGAGGGTCAGATGGAAAGCACCCACCTGCCTGCCCTTCTGCCCAGTCTCCCTGCTGTTGGAGGGACCTCCCAGGAAGTGGCACCACTCAGCAGGCTCCAGGGTTGGCAGCCCAATGCTCTCTCTAGTTTGTAGACAGAAAACTGAGGTACAGAGAGGTTAAGGGATGATAATGTAGCTCCTACAGGGCAGAAATAGAAAAAACAAATCCTGGTCCCTTGATGCCTGTGTCTGTTTCTTCCAAAAGTCAACTTCCATGGTGGCAGGGTGGGGAGAGAGAGGGAAGCAGGATGCTGCTTCATCCAAGGAAATGCACTCACCCACACACATGTCGCCCAGCAGAGAGGAGACCAGCAACTGTCACCACTACAACTGCGTCTACACAGCACCAGCCGTTTGCACTTGGAGCAGTTTTTTCTCTTTTGGATTAGGTCCTAGTTGAGATAGACACATTATCCTTCATCCTGGTAAGGACCAAGCTGTTCTCAGGCTCTGACTTGATGTTTTCTTTAAATTGGCCTTCAAGAGCAAAACGGTAGGGGCAATAGTGTAGCCGGTTGGGGCCCATGATGCACTGTCTGGTTCTCAAGCCTGGGATTTTGCTACTTCTCTCACCAGACAGAAGAAGGTGTGGAAGAGTGTTGGTTGCAAGGGGAAGATTCAAGCAGTAGCCAGAAGGTCACGTCTGTGAGATAAATATCTCAGCTCTGTTCGTTGCCTGAGTGATTATTAAACAATCAGACCTTAGAATGAATTTAATCTGTAGACCCCTCTGCTTTAGAAAGGGCACCAGGAAACGGGTACATTGTCCTGGGGGAGGAACGGTTTTGGGGGAGGCTTCACTCTGGAGTGAATATCTTAAAAGGGAACCAGTGGCAACCAGAGGGCAGCACAAGGGATTTAGGACGGTGCTGGTTGTGGGGAAGGTAGAAGGAAGGCAGTTTTTCTAGGGACCTTTATGGGGTCCCCTGATGGTGTCCTGTCTAGATCCCTGCCAGGTCATCTTGGTTTCTACCCACCTACCTTAGCCTCCTACTGCCTGAAGCATCACTTTGGTTTAGATGAGCCATCTTGGCGACCACTGACTTGCTCCCTCTGCCGTGGGCATGGATTGGCGCTGGTACAATGGCTCCGTGTGTGAAATATGTACGTGCACCTGAGGCTTTTCCCTGACCGGACTCCATGCTTGAGGGTTATTGGTCGTGGGGATGAAGGACAGGAGACCTTAGAGAACCCTCTTGTTCCCTTTGTCTCTACATCTCTTCCAGGGATGCAACCTGGCCTGGGACTGAATTTTGGGGCCCTGGCTATTTGGACTCACACTTTGTAAGAGACTCTCCCTAGTGCCGCTTTGATGGGCCAGTTGGTGCCGGGGAGCTGAGCCTCCTTAAGGCAGGTCCCTGGCAGGCATCCTCTGGCTCCCAGCCGGGCTGGGCACTGCGGTTGGAGGAGGAAAGGAAAGAAGGGGCCTTCTTTGCCTCAGGGAAGAAAAGCCTCAGTTCCCAGGGAGAAGGCTTGGGGCCTTGCTTGCTTTCTCCCATGGGACTCAGAGCAGAATTCCCAACAATGTGAGGGGTATAATTGTGTCAGAACCCAGGGCTGCAGCGACTCAAAAGAAAGGACACTGAGAACTCTGGGTATCTCTTGGACTGATGATTTCTTTTCTTTCTTTTTTTAAAATATATTTTTTATTGATTTCAGAAGGAAGGGAGAGGGAGAGAGAGAGAGAGAAACATCAATGATGAGAGAGAATCATGGATGGGCTGCCTCCTGCACACTCCACTCTGGGGATCGAGCCCACAACCCGGGCATGTGCCCTGACCGGGAATCCAACTGTGACCTCCTGGTTCATTGGTTGACCTCAACCACTGAGCCCTGAGGGCTGGGATCTTAGACTGATGATTTCAACTGAACACTCAAAAATGGTGCAGAGGGGTTCGGAAGCCACAGAAACAAGTTGAAACCATAAAAAAACCATGACCGATAGCACAGGAAAGCTGGGCTCCCTCGTGTATGCTGACCTTGCAGATCGGTGCCCCACCATTTGGCTTACACATGACTGGTCTGATCCACACGGGCATATTAAAATTTAGTGGGCAACATTAAAAATATTGGAAATTTCACTTACATGTTTGCGTTTCTGGCTTCTCTTGAAAAACCATACGGCCTGGTAGCCGCCGCCTGGAAGCTACTGCCTGGACGGGCGGGCAGCTGCCCTCTGCTCCCAGTGTTCACAGTCTTAGCTTCCGGGGCATGAGAACAGGCCCACCACACCAACCCAGTCCCCTGCCTGTGCCCTGGAGGGGTTGCCGTTGGAACCCCTGACACAGGGTCACATGGTGTCTGCTAGGGAAGGGCTGGGTGACAAAGTCCGATGGAGTGAGCTTGAGACAAGGCTAGTAAAAAGGTCTGAGGCAATCGCAAGTCTGATCAGAAGGCTTTCTCTGGAGAAACGGGGACCACCGCAGAGTCCCCCAGCCGTCGGGGCAGAGGGCAGGGCAGCCACAGGAGCCTGGGGACTTGGGTGGGACAGTGGGTTTATCTCGGGAGCCCTTACAGACGGGAAAGACAGTTCACTGACTGTGCAGCGCGCACTGTCCGACCAGGCGCGGGTGTGAGGGGAGGGGCAGAAGACTCAGCTCCTGTGGGCATTTTTCCTGGCACCCGGCCCCACAGGCCAGCGCACCTGTTTTCCTTCTTCCTTTGGCGCCACCTCATATGGTTAGATCATCTGACCGGGCCCGGCTGCTGGCTTTGCTCAGCCTGCTCAGGGGCCTGGGGTCATCCCCAGCCAGCTCTGGCCCCGGGGAAGGTGCCTGCTCGGCCGGCAGCTCTTCTTCCTGCCCCGGCCTCCCCACCCTGCAGGCCCCGTCCTCCCCCTCGGGCCCTGCCAGGGTCTCCCGCCCGTCTGTGCTCCCTCTCTCGGCGTCCTGCCTCTCCGCACCCGCAACCCGCTCGGGGTCTGCTGCTTCCTCCCCCGGCGGCTCGCCCCCCTCGCATCCCCCGGCTCCCACCTGCGCGTAGGAAGGCAGCGCCTCTGGGTAAGGCCCGGGCAGCGCCCCCAGGGGCCCCGCGCCCGCGGACAGCGGGCCGGGCTCCCCCAGGCCGGCCTCGGCCAGAGGGAAATAGTGCGACACGACCTTCTCTTCCTCGAGGAGCTGGTAGCCCTTGGCCTTCTGCACGGAGGACACGGCGATGGGGTGCAGGGGCGTCTCGGGCACCTCCGCCGGGGGCTGCGCCCGGGGCCCCCGGAAGGCAGAGCGGACCCGCTTCAGGCCCAGGTGGCTCATCTCCAGGATGTTGAGGACCAGGGACACGGAGGCCACGCACAGCATGAACAGGATGAAGATGGTCTTCTCCGTGGGCCGCGACACGAAGCAGTCCACCACGTTGGGGCAGGGCCAGCGGCTGCAGCGGTAGAGGGGCGGGATGCGGAAGCCGTACAGCAGGTAGTGGCCGGCCACGAAGCCCACCTCGAACAGGCTCTTGCAGACGATGTGGCCCACGTAGGTCCGCAGCAGGGTGCCCTCCAGCCGGAACCGCCGGGCGCCCCCGCCGCCGCCCCCCTTCTGGCTGCCGCCGCCCTGCTCGGCGCCCGCGGGGCCCGGCTCCCGCGCCTCGCGCGCCGCGCGCTTCTCCTCCGCGCGCGCCCGGTGCACCGCGTGGCCCACGTACACGAGCGACGGCGCGGACACGAAGATGATCTGCAGCACCCACAGGCGGACGTGCGAGATGGGGAAGGCCGCGTCGTAGCACACGTTCTCGCAGCCCGGCTGCTGCGTGTTGCACACGAAGTCGGCCTGCTCGTCGCCCCACACGAGCTCGGCGGCCGTGCCCAGGATGAGGATGCGGAAGATGAAGAGCACCGTGAGCCACACGCGGCCCACGACCGTGGAGTGCTCGCTCACCTCCTCCAGGATGTTCCCCAGGAAGCTCCAGTCGCCCATCGCTCACCACCTGCAGGGGAGGAGGCAAGAGTGAGCTGCGGGGGGGGGGGGGGGGGGGGGCGCGACCCGAGTGGGTCTCTGCTAACCGGGGGCCCCCTCCTCTCGGAGCTGCTGCAGCATCCCCGCGGGAACAGCATCTGTTAGAGCTTCCTCCGTGCAGAGCAGGGCCAGGGGACCAAGGGGCCTCAGAGAATCTGCTTCTAGCAGCTCCCCTGTCTGTAAGTTGGGTTTAGTGCAATACCGGTTCTCATTCACTTCACAAGCCACCTGAAAGGATACATGTGTCTGGCCTGCGTGGCTCCGTGGTTGAGCGTCACGTGGACTGAACCAGGAGGTCACCAGTTCATAATCAGTCAGGGTACATACCGGGGTTACAGGCTTGATCCCCAGTAGGGGGTGTGCAGGAGGCAGCTGATCAATGATTCTCATCACTGCTGTTTCTCTCTCTCCCTTCCTCTCTGAAATCAATAAAAATAAAATATTTTAAAAAGGATAAATGTGGGTATAATTCCCTGAACTTCACCCAAAATACAGATTCATTGTGGACCACAGATAGAAATACGAGGTTATGTGGAATTAAATCAAGATCACAGGCAGAAAGAAGGCGCATGAGGCAGAATGCGAAGGTCCATATGCCACGAGCGGCTGGGCCCACACAGAACTTACGAAGGTAGGACATGGCCTGCAGCTGTCTTACTTTTGACCGAGTCGAGCTATACAATGATGGTCTGTTAGAAGGAAACGGGTATTTACGGAGTACTTTGCGATAGGCCTTCGACATGCTATTCTTTCATTTAGTCCGAGGCTCCGTGAGGGTGCGGCCCCCACCTGCTTATTCACAGCTGCAGACTCAGTGCTTGTCACAGAGCCCAGCACCGAACAGAGCGCCAGAAGGGATTGCTAACAGACTCAGTCCAACACAGGAGGAGACTGAGGCGCAGAGCGGTTACACAGAAGTCTAGGAGAAACTGAACCGCGGCGGTTCTGGCTGCCAGATTCCAAGGCGGTCTTCTCCAGGACAGCCCGGAACGCACTGCCTGGGATGAGAGCGGCGCAGTTCTCTGACTCCCGTATTCCAAATTCACGTTTCCTTTCCTCCAGGTTGAAACCTGGAGACCCTTCTTAACAGCTTTACAAATCGAGAACAATATCTTACAACTAGAGGCCCAGTGCATGAATTTGTGCATGGGGGGGCCCTGCCCCTCATGTGGGGGGGCACAATCGGGGGCGGGGCTGGCCGGTGGGAGGGGCCATGGGTGGTTGGCTGGCCGGTCTGCCCCCTGGTCTAACTCCTGGTTGAGGGGATAATTTGCTTATTAGCCTTTTATTATATAGGATTGTTATTACTACTCGGTTAAAGCTGAGGAACGGAGACAGTGCTTTGTAAGGAGTCATGCTCTGGAGTACAGAAGGCCCGCGAGGACAGTTAGTGTCCCGCAGAATGAAAGGCGTTAGGGTCTGGAACGTGGTGATTTAACAGAGCTAAAAATTGACCCGTAACAACAAAAACACCACCATTGAATACGATAGTATACAATGCCCTAGCAACAGCAACCACTCATGTGCACGGGGTTGAAGTGACAGCGGTGATGTGTGCACACTGGGTCATTCACCCCGGGCAGCCCTGGTGTGCACGCCGGTGGCCTCTGCAGGACGTTGACAAAACTCCCACCGGCATCTCGGACAGACGCCCCTCCAGCGTGGCCGTCTCCGGAGTGGCGGCATTCGCTCATCACTGCCCTTCCCCAGGCAGGAGCCTCGCTGAGACATGCTGCGCTGGGCTTCTCCCAGCCTGGCCGCCCTACAGGATCAGAAGTCACCTGGGGCCCAAGCAATATGCCCGCGACTTTCAAGGACAGTAAAATTGTTCAACACCTGAGTGAGGGGTGAAAGTGGTATCTAAGTGAGGCGTGATTTTCAACTTGAGGAGAAGACAAACCAAATGGCATCTTAAAGCCTCCTTCCAACCTGTGCTTCGGAGCCTGGCCAACCAGCACGTGGTTGCCAACACTGACCGCAGGCGTGAGCGATGCCCAACTTAGGCTCTCAGGGCACACACATCAGCCATCTGCGGCTTGTTGGGGAGCAGAGGGCTTTGCTCTTCTTGGAGCCCCAGACACCCCCAATTAGGTGAGGCCTGCAGCAGCTGTGGCTCCCCGGGCATGACAGGCGCTGGAAAGAGCTCCTGGTGGGAACGGGGAAGTGAGAGCGAGGGGGTCCTCTCCTCAGCACCAGCAGTTCCGAATCTCAGTTGCATGTGTCTAGTTGTGCTTCTGCTGCTAACACTCCTCAGAGTTAAACCCAGTGCTGGCCCTGTGAACAGTGGCAGCCATTCACATCCTCCTCCAAAAAAACCCCACAAAAAAAAACAAAACAAAACCAAACAAATGGGAAACATCGCAACCAGGTAAGCAGCCCCAGTATAAATCCTATTGGTGGTAGAGCAAAAATAAATAAATAAATATATACAGAAATTAATTAAATAAATAAAACCAGAATTTCTCACCAAATGATTAATTCTAACAGTCACGTTAAAACTACCACTGCATTTTACTCCTATAAGATCGTGTCTGGCATCGATGTACTCTACTAGTGAGTCTAGCATTGCTAATGTTTTATCCCCATTGGTACATCAACTCAGTTTTGAAATCTCAGGTATGTTGCACCATATGAGTCCTGTGGGATTTCTGTGTCTATTTCACTCACGGGCCCACATGAAAGTAAGCGGCAAGCACATGCTCTCGGGACTGTAGGTGAACAGTCTCGTTTCCCCCTTTGGGATCAAAGCTGCGGAGGGCAGGCACCATGTTGCCTTCGTCTTCCGTGAGCCATCGTGACACAGAACTGAGACCATCACAGGGTGGCAGCTCCACAGACAGCCATGGCGGGACCAACAGTAATGACCCGGAATCCGGAATTCTCAGTCCCTGAGCGCATGTCATATCAGTATTCCTTAGCGTCTAGGGAACGCAAGCCCCCGTGTCTGCAGGTAGCAGTGGGAGATGGCAAACAAACAGCAACGGACAATACATTGATCCCAAAGTTGCTGTTTGGAGACAGCGTTTTGGATAAGATCAAACATGACCGTCATGACACATGTTCAAGACATATGAAGACCCTCCTGACCACCCAACTGGTAATTTCTAAACTCAAGCCAGACAAGCTGCCTCTTCCACACGCCACCCTGCGATGCTAGGATTATTTGAGTGTGTTTTTGTTTTTAAAATCTAGTTACAACATGTAAAAAGGAAGGAGAGAAACTATAACTTGGGACCGAATCTTTTCAATTCCATGTCGTTGAGACAGGCCCAGGGTGCTGCTAAGGAGGGAAGCCTCGGAGGGGCTCAGGGCACGTGCCTCAGGGTGCTGCTGTCTGACAGCACAGATTATACGTGAAGGAAGTCAGAGCGAGCAGCTCCACTGGAGCCGAGGGAACGCTGAAAGAGTTCTCTTCTTCAAAGATGCAACTCTCTGTTTTCGTTTGCTTGTGAACATTTAGTGAACAGATTTCAGATGGAAACAGAACCGCGGAATTCAGGCTTCCTGCCCCAGGCCACCCACCAGAGCATCCCTCCAGGGATCCTGGTTTTCCGTAACCATTAAAAGAACACCCCAGGGTTGGGTAGCCCTTATCTAGTTATGAATTATATACTTTCACATATCGTATTTCAGTCCTCATAACATCCTGTGAACCAGGTCAGTGATTCCCAGACCTGGATTGCACAGACTAGTACAATGACAACAACAAAATAGGGTGGCCAGCATAGGGCGGCCAACTTCTTATTTTGCCGAGCAAGGACGTAAAAATGAGAAACTTATTAAATCACCAACTATGACTACAGTCTGTTTTCACCAACGCTTCATAAAAGAACTTTAATACCACAAAACTAGAAATAATATAATTTCAGAATGAAAGACAGGCCTTTAAATCAAACACATTTAACGAGGTGGAAAGTTTACGATGCTGCTTGCTACCCCATTCTCACCTTTCTGTCATAGGCTGCTGAAAAATGCACTGGGACCAGCACTGACAGGTCCACAGGTGGATGCTTGAGAACTAGTGAACTAGGCATTAGTCGCTCCCATTTCCAGGTAGGGAGACAGAGGAAGAGGTAAAAGTCTCCCACGCTGGCTCAGCCGGTGAGGGCAGAGGTGGGGGTGTGTGGGCCATAGCTTTCCAGCAACAAGCCCAGGGCAATTTCCAGTCCAGCACAGATGTCTCCTGGCTTTGAAGAGGCAGACCAACACCTCCACATCCGTATTAACAAGTTCCCCAAAGGGTTAGATGGTCACTTATCACGCGGGCTGGTAAGGGACTGTGGCTGTGCCTCCATTCATGTTTCTAGAGCATTCTCTTAGCCAGTAGCTCCTGTGAGAGACGACAAAACCTACCCCCAGGCAAAGTTTTGCAGTCCTTAGCCAGACCCCTTCCTGTGATCCGTGAAGCGCCCCAGCATTTAAATGCTGAGCACGAATCCTCCCCTGTCCCCACCCCCGCCCCCACCCCCGGCACTCCCTAGTGATTACCGGCACTGCCATTGCAGAGGCTGAGTGAGAAAGTACAAAACTGTTTCATACACATCAAATACTCGCCCCAGGATTCCTGTAGACCTGTTCATTCATTCTGCAAACTGAAAAGACCTTAACCCGTCAAACTGTAGTTAGATTTCAGACATCTCTGAGCTCCCCTCACCCCCATTCCTACATTCCTTTCCTTTCCACACCTCTGCCAACTCTTCGGCCAATACCAAGAGGGTTTTCGGAATTGAACTCTCAGTCCAGCCATCCCAACCCAAGACCCCACCTTGGCGGCAATCTTTTCCCTTTGGAGAAGCCAGGAATGGCCCTTCCATTAGGCTGGGAAAGAAGTGGGGTGGAAGGGGGAGGGAGGAGGGGGGGGAGATGGAAAGGCTACAAACTAGTATCACCCAAAGCAAACTTGCCAATGAGAGGAGGGTCCCTGGAGAAATGCGCGCCCTCCTTCTCCCTTGGCGCCCAGCAGCAAATGGCAACTTGGGCCGTGCTCCTTTGGCGCCTAAAAGCCTCCCACTCCCCTCCCCACCCCTATGCGCTGCACGACTGAGCAGATGTGACTGGATTGGCCCTGATGGGTAGGTTTTACTGTCTAGCAAGGTTTTAAGCTCCCAGCCAGACAGCTTTTATGAAGGGAGGCATGTTTGGAAGACAATAGGAGCGAGAGAATGGGAGAGCTATGTTGGCGCTGAGGGGAGGAGGGCGGGAAAGCTGACATGGGAAAGCTTAGAGGGGCTTCTGTAGCCTCCAGAAGTTTCTTTTTTAAAAAAAAAACACACATATTTTTATTGATTTCAGAGAGGAAGGGAGAGGGAGAGAGAGAAACATCAATGATGAGAGAGAATCATGGATCGGCTGCCTCCTGCACACCCCGCACTGGGAATCGAGCCTGCAACCCGGGCAAGGGCCTTGACTAGGAATCGAACAGTGACCTCCTGGTTCATGGGTCGACGCTCAATCACTGAGCCACGCTGGCCGGGCGTGCTCCCAAAACTTCTTTTAGGGGCAGGCAGACCCTCTACAACAGGGTCCTCTGGCTTCTTTCCCTCCAGGGGCACGAGTCCAGGGTTTTTTCTCAGCGTCTCACATCAGCTTGAGAGTCTGAGGGATGGAGGGATGGTGAGGGGTCACCTGTGCGCACCCCTCTGCTCTGAGCCAGACTGTGCCAAAGCCGCCCAGAGAGGCTGTGTTTTCCAGGGGCGACATTTGGTTTGCTCTCGTGTCGCAGAACTTTCAGTCCGGCAGTCTCCCTGTTTGCAAAGGAGCCCTGATACTCCAAAGAATTCTGGCAGCGTTTGTCAGGTGATGACATTTCCCACCTTGTTTTGCTCACAAATACTTAAATTAAAAACAAATAGATTTAGGAAGGAAGGCAGAGAGAGAGAGAGAGAGAGAGAGAGAGAGAGAGAGAGAGAGAGAGAGAGAGAGCCTCCTGCCTCCTGTAAGGGAACCTGCCACCTTTGGGGATGATGCTCCAATCCACTGAGCCACACCCCCCAGGACTCCGATGCCTTTGAGAAGCTGCAGAATCTGGGGGATTCTTCACCATCAGGTATTAGTCCTAGACTTTAGCGCCCCCGTCTGTGAAATGGGGGTATGAGGTTTGGCTCACCGAGATTCCCGGATGGCGCAGCGGAGTGATTTCATGAGGAAGGATGCTCTCTGCCTCTAGAGGCCACTCCCTCCCCACTGTCTGGGACTGACAAGTAGAGAGCTATGAAGAATGGTTGTTTGGACACGTGTTATGAACCCAGAATTGGAACATTTTATTCTATAAGTTTATTTGTGGAAACCATGGAGAAAAGTAGTTGAAACTGATTACTAAATTGAAGGCAACTTCGAGGGTTAACACAAGAAAAACCCAAGTGCTTGCCCCCCGCCCCTACCCCAGTTTCCTGCTCTTTCTGGTGTCGTGGGCACATCCATGTTGATGGTGGCAGTTTGGAGGAGGACGGCGCCAATGCTGTGTGAGTATCAGATTTTATTTTTATTAAAATGCTCAGTAGCCCACAGCCTTATTGACTTTAGAATTCGGATTTCTTTTGAACGTTCCGTTGGAGGGCCCACACTGACTGGGACAGTGCCCTCTAGGGAGCCCCTCGGTTAAAAACAGCTGTTCAAGGCGTCCCAGGACCCATGAGGTAGGAAGTCCGAGGAGAGAGGGAAGAAATGCAACCATCCATGAAGAACATGCAGGAAATGTCAGTTCCCGAAGCCGTGCCTTCCCTGAGACATCCCAGGACCTGCAAAGCTTCTCTTCAAAATGAGCTTCTCCCACCCAGGGCTGCCGGCCCAGCGTGCCTACCATTGTGGGCGGCCCCATGTCCTGACTCCAACGTGTGAGGGGTAGTGGAGGGCACACGTTTGAGCCTGGAAGAACAGGGAATGTCAACAGAGCTCTGAACCAATGAGAGTGTCTCAGGCCTGGCTGAATCCCGCTTTCCAACTTTGCTTATTTACTCTGCTGACACTGAAGACACTCGACTAATAATGCCCAAAGGATTCCATTTGTTTGTCAGTCCTTCTGCTTGCAGCCAGGAGTCCTTGAAAATATAAACACTTAATTCCATACCTCTTGAGGAATGTTTTTATTATTTAAATAAATAAAGTATATATACATATACATATATATGTATATATACTTTATATATATAGTATATACATATATATGTGTATATATATATATCTGATTTCAGAGAGGAAGGGAGAGGGAGAGAGAGATAGAAATATCAATGATGAGAGAGAATCATGGATGGGCTGCCTCCTACACATCCCACACTAGGGATCGAGCCTGCAACCCGGGCATGCGCCCTGACCTGGAACTGAACTGTGACCTCCTGGCTCATAGGTCAATGCTCAACTACTGAGCCACGCTGGCCAGGCGGGAAATGTAATTTTTGTCTCTTGTTTATCCAATTATGGTTTCTTTGCTTGCACCTTTTTAAAACCCCAACAACACCAAGGTACTACCCAGCATTCGATGTGCAGCTTGCCCTTCCCGCCCACCACAGGCTTTTGCTAAGACTGTGCTGGCACTGTGCTGGGAACAGAGATGGATAAGGCACGGGCCCGGGGTGGTGCCTGGCACGTGGAGTGTGCAGAGGCCTCTTATACGCGTGCTCAAGGGGAGGGGGAGGTGGGGAGTCTGGTCTCCCAGCCCGAACCCCCTGACCTGGCTTAGCACGGGGCCTCCATCTCCTAGGAAACTGAACTGGGAGCGTTAGCAGCAGGCTCTGGGCTGAGGTTGCCTCAGCATCACCACCAGCCCGCTGCCCGCTGCCCGGCGGTGCCTGAGTGACCATGTCTCTGCCTCAGTCTCCTCTTGTGAGAAGTGGGGATCCGTGCCTGCCTCAGAGAGTTCAGAGACTGAATAAAAGGAGGTGCGTGACCCTGAGCTCAGTGCGCGGCCTGCAGTGAGCACTTGATGAAGAGTCGGCGTTGCCATTGTGGGGAGGAAGGTTTGGTGCTGTCGGAGGAAGTGCCAGGGTTCTCGGCTGCGCCAGCCTAAGGGCCAACGCCTGCTTCTTCCTGTCGTGCCACCTGGACAGGCCCAGGAGGTGCACGGCCCCTCTGGCCCTCTCCCTGGCCGAGGGGGTTGTGAGCCAGATTCCTGTTCACAGCCCTTGGCCGAGGTTCAAGGGCTCCCGTGCCCCGAGGGCAGAGGGTGGTGGAGGGGGGATGCACCCGTCAGAGGATTTCCCCGCACAGACGCGCTGTCAGGACAGGCGGGCTCTACTGAAAGGAGCAGCTCATGCGTGACCAGTTGAGCCTATTCTATAGAGCACTCCCCACCCCCCCTCCCCCCACCCCCCACCTCCCCCCCCCCCCGCCCCCCGTCCCCCCTTCCCGGGCTTCTCCTGCTACAGAGTTATCTTTCCCATCTGCCTAGGCAGGAGGGCACAGTCCCCATCCTGTGCTGAGCACACACCCAGGCAGGACCAGGCAGGACCAGGCAGGACCAGGCAGGGCTGCTCTGGCTCCTGGCTGAGCCCACCCCCCTGCCCCTGCAAACCCCCCCGGCCCTGCACCCCCCCCCCCTCCGCCTCCCCGCTGAAAGCTTGGGTTGTCCTCAGCTGTCCCATCACCTTGAAGAGAGAAGCACAGGCTGCAGAAGCTGCCATTGGCCGGTGGTGAGACTACGGTGCCAGTGCCTGGGGCTGTGCGGAGAGAACTTTCCAGAAGCTGGGTAGGGAAAGAGGCTGCTGCAGCCTAAAATCCACGGGCGGGAGCCGCGCCTGAGGTCCAGGTCAGTAGCCTCCCACGGTGACTCCCAGACCCTCGGCATCAGTGGGGAGTCTGGTCTCCCAGCCCGACCCCCCTGACCTGGCTTGGCCCTGGGCCTCCATCCCGCAGGGAAGGAACACAGAAGCGTTACCGCCGGGCTCTGGCCTGAGGTTGTCAGCATCACCTGAGAACTTGTTAGGAACGCAGGCTCTCCAGCCCCACCCAGACCTCCTGGATCAGACCCTGGGGACGGGTCCAGCAAACTGGGAACAGGCCCTCCAGGTGATTCTGACATTTTATTTTATCGTATCTATTTATTTTTTAAAAACATATTTTTATTGATTTTAGAGAGGAAGAGAGAGATAGAAACATCAATGATGAGAGAGAATCATTGATCAGCTGCCTCCTGCACGCCCCCGACTGGGGATCAGGACCACAACCCAGGTATGTGCCCTTGACTGGAATCGAACCCGGGACCTTTCAGTCTGCAAGCTGATGCTCTACCCACTGAGCTAGACCAGCTAGGGCGCCTGCTAACAGGTTAGAAATGCCGCCAGAGGTGGCCCCAGCCACTGAACTTCCCTTCCTGCTCCTGCGCCCAGAACTCTGTGGTACAGCCCTCCCTCCCCCACAGCCCACTGCACTTCCCCACACTCCGCCACCAAGACGGGGCCCTTTACACATATTTTTGGGTCCGTTAGAAACAACAACAAACAACCAGCCTTGTGGACTTCCCTGCAGTCTCTCAGCTGCCCTATTAGCCCACCCTGCATATAGAATAATATAAACCCGAGGAGAGAAAATAACACGTACGAACATGATGGGTGAGTTGAGATGGAGGGGAGACTCAGTGCGGTTAAGCAACTTGCTCCCAGGCCAACAAGGGAAGGGTCAGGGCAGACCGGGACCAGCTTCGCTTGACTCCAAAGCCCATGTTTGCTGTGGCCGCCCACGTCGTCTCCTTTAATCACGAGAGTCACTGCCACGCTGGGCTGTCTGAGCCCCGGGGCCCTGGCCTTTGTGCTCATCAGTTAACATTTGGGGGGTTACAGATTTCCTGGTTCTGAAAAACCGACACAGCTGCAAATATCTTCTAAATAGACTAATTTACTTTGCACATATCCATATGTAACTTTTACATTACAAATGTACCGCATGGATACTTGCACAATGAAAAAAAAAAAAATCAAGCAATATAGGAGCTTGTGGGGTAAAAAGTAACAACCTCTCCTTACCCACTTCTTTCTGTTTTAGCATCACTGTAACTATGCTTAGCAGTTTGGGGTGTATCGTCCCGGACCCTTTTTCTATGCACATATGTATATAAATGTAAACGAGATTAATGCATTCTATATTATTGTGTGACTTGCTTTTTTTCACTTAATATATCTTGGTGATCTTTGCAATACATACAGATCAACCTCGTCCTTTTAATGTCTGCAACAGTATTCCACAATAAGGACATCTTATACATTTGTTTAATCTGTTTTCTTTTGAAGGACATTTAGGTTGCTTTGGATTGTTCAAAAGATAGGTAAAATATAAAAGTTGGTAGGTTCTACCAATTACCCTCAAAACAGACGGTTCCAGACTCTACTCTTTTTTTTTTTTTTATATATAGCAAAGATGAAGATTTATTGAAGAACAAGTACAGACTCCCACGTGGGGAAGGGGAAGAGTCCCACAGAACTGACTCCCACATGAGGAGGGGGAAGAGTCCCCCAGACTCTACTCTTGATAAAGCTTGTGAGAGGGCACTTTATGATATTCTGTACTAGAGGCCCGATGCACGAAATTCATGCAAGAATAGGCCTTCCTTCCCCCGGCTTCCCTCTGGCATCCGGGACCCAGGCTTCCCTCACAGCCTGGCTTCCGGAAGGTCATCCGGAAGGATGTCTGGTCTAATTAGCATATTATGCTTCTATTATTATAGATTCTTACCCTCACTGGCTATTGTCCATCTTTACATTTTTTTTGACAATGGAATGGGCAGAAAATATTGTTACTGTTTAACTTTTTAATTTAATTTATTGGGGTGACATTGATTAATGAAATTATGTAGGTTTCAGGTGTACAATTCTATAATACATTGTCTTTATATTGTATTGTGTGTTCTCTACCCCAAGTCAAGTCTCCTTCCACCACCATTTACTGTTGTCTATGAGGTTTCTAAAGAAATGTCTTAATTATGTTACTTTAATTTACATTTTTCCCTATTACTAGAGAGATAAAATGGTTCTCATATATTTACTAGCCATTTACTTTCTTTTTCTCATATTCTTTGCTCATTTTTGGTGGGTTGTTTGCTTTACCCATATTGATTTATAAGCTCTTTTTAAGTAGACTATAGCTATTATTCCTCTGTCACATGTTATAAAAATTTTCAAACTATCACTTGTAACTTTGCTTTTAGTATGTTTCGCTGTACAGGAGATTTATATTTTTATGTAATCAAATCTGCCATTAAAAATGTATGGTGTCTTTACTTTGTGCTTGGCATTAAAAGGCCTCTATGTTTTGTTAAAATTCAGGAAACCACTCAGAAAAAAAAAAAATTGCCAGAGTAAAATCTGTTTCAGTTTAGTAGCATTTAAGCCTAAATTCTTGAAAACCTGAATTGTCAGAGCAATGTGAGTACTGCCTGGTCTCCTCCTAGTTTTTAGCCTCTTTTTTCCTATGGATCTTCTTATTTTAATAATAAGGGAATTCTATAAATTTTATTCCTCAGTTGGTGCATTTGGCAACAGATTTTACCATCATCACCCTTTTCAAGGGCCTATTCTGCTGGCCATTCCTGGGGATCATCTGTGTTCTTTTGTTTGCTGGAGGCTGTTTTGTTTTGCCTCCTTATGGTTCCAGATGCCTAACTTGTACTTATATTCAGATACTAGAGGCCCGGTGCACAAAAATTCGTGCACTCGGGGTGGGGGTCCCTCAGCCCGGCCTGCACCCTCTCACAATCCGGGACTCCTCAGGTAGGCTCCCTAGGCCTGGCCTGAGATCTGGGCCTATCGGGGCTTTCCTTCCCTGGACTGCAGGCAGCTGGCCCCACCCCCGCCGCTGCCACTGCTTGCCATCTGTGCAGTGCTGCCCCCGCTCCCCTGCCACTGGTGGCCTCCCTCTTCAGGGGACAGGCTGGGGTGCAATGGCTTGGCTGGCCTGGGCCTCCCTCTTTCTTTGCTGGGGGCCGGGGCCAGCCCTGTGAGGGGCCGTCTGCCTACCTGATCGCCCCTAACTGCTCGCCTGCCTACCTGATCACCCTTAACCGCTGGTCTGCCTACCTGATCACCCCTAACCGCTGGTCCGCCTACTTGATCACCCCTGCCTGCCTGCCTGATTGCCCCTTACTGCTTGCTTGGGGGCGGGGCCAGCACTGACTTCCAGTTGGTCAGCCTCCAGTCATTACTGGTCATTATGACCCAGGGTTTTTATATATTACTAGAGGTCTGGTGCATGAAATTCGTGCACAGGGGTGTGTGTTCCTCAGCCCAGCCTGCACCCTCTCCAATATGGGACCCCTCGAGGGATGTCTGACTGCCCGTTTAGGCCCAATCCCAGTAGGGCTGGAGTAACAGGTGCAGGGCCCTCTGCACTCTGAAGCTCGCCTGTTACTCCAAGCCCTACTGGGATTGGGACTAAACGGGCAGTTGGACATTTCTCTCACAATCCAGGACTGCTGGCTCCCAATTGCTCACCTGCCTGCCTTCCTGATTGCCCCTAACTGCTTCTGTCTGCTAGCCTGATCACCCGCTAACCGCTCCCCTGCCAGCCTGATTGCCCCTAACTGCCCTCCCCTGCAGGCCTGGTCACCCCTAACTGTCCTCCACTGCAGGCCTGGTCACCCCTAACTGCCCTCCCCTGCAGGCTTGATCGCCCCCAACTGCCCTTCCCTGCAGGCCTGGTCCCTCCCAACTGCCCTCCCCTGCTGGCCTGATCACCCACAACTGCCCTCCCTTGCAGGCCTGGTCCCTCCCAACTGCCCTCCCCTGTTGGCCATCTTGTGTCCACATGGGGGCAGGATCTTTGACCACATGGGGGCAGCCATCTTGTGTGTTGGAGTGATGGCCAATTTGCATATTGCTCTTTTATTAGATAGGATATGTGGGTGGAGGAAGAGAGAGCAAAAAGGTTATTCGTTTTTTCTTTACAGGCATTTTTTTCCTACCCTTTTATGGGGAGGAGATCTTTTCTTTTTTCTTTTTTTTTCTGACAAAAAAAAAAAATAGCTTGTGGTCTGGGCCAGTTGCCCTGAATTCCAAAAAAGCCTCTTTCTTTATCTTTTACCACTTGGTGGTTTATTTTTTTAACCTAAAGAAGGGGTTTAAATTTGACCACATTCATCATTCAGAACATGGTTCTAGCAGCAGGAAAACTTCATTGTCCATGGCTTACGCTAGCTGGTCTCTCAGTCACCAAGGCCTTCAGGTTCTCCACCTGGGAAGCAGGGATACGCCAATCGCATGTAAACCATCTAGCATTGGGTACTAGTCCAAAGGAGACTCAGAACAAGTATTGTTTCCTGTCCAGCACCAGCTTCCTGACCTGTCACAAGGCTGAACAGAGAGTCATCCCTCGCCGAGTTGTTTTGAGAGTTAAATAAGAGAATACAGAGTTTTACAAATAAATGTGACTCAGGTTATTCCCAAGCAGCAGCTTGGTTCCTTTTGGGGTCATGCTGCCTTTGTACCACTAGATGGCGACATCAGCACAGACAGCTGGCTCGGATGGGTCCCTCTGAAATCCGAGTGGAGGAAGGCCATCCCCACTTCATTTTCTTTCCTCTGAATGCAGTAAATAGCAACAATGACCACAGATGTGACAAAGAAGCTTTCATTTTTGCTGCAAATCACTCATCACTACCAGAGCGTTTCTTAGGCGATCAAATTGCCCCGAGGCATGGTGGGAGGTGGGGTCTGGAGCTGGAGCTGTCTTTCTGCAACAGAAACTTGACCACACCCTTCCCAGACTTAAAACCCTTGGGTAGCTTGCCTCTACATCAGAGATATTGTTCAATGTTTTTATTTCAAGTTCTACTTACTCTGGAATTGCGCATATGAAACAAGTCACTGAGGTCGAGGGCATAGGCCCCTGTCCTGCCCCTCAGGCACCACAGCCGACCCCAGTGAAACAGGCTCCTGAACCGCTGCAGGGTGAACCCCGGAGCCTTTGACATTGCACGCAGGGCCCTCTGCGCTCTGAAGCTCGCCCGTTACTCCAGCCCACCTCTGGCCACTCAGAGCTTCTCACTGGACCCTCGGCATCTGCAGTCCGCTGAGGTCCCCACGCACATCGCCCTGATGCTTGCCTCCATGCCTTTGCCCATGCAGTTCCGTCGACTTTGATCCTCCCTCCCCGAACTCCAAGAAATCATCCATTAAATCTCATTTTAGGCTATACTTTCTCCAGAATTGTTCTCTGGCCCTAGAGAGGAAGTGGGGGAGGAGGAAGAGAAATGTCAGTGTGACAGAGAAACATCAATCGGTTGCCTCCCATATGCGCCCCGACCAAGGCATCAAATCTGCACCCTGGATATGTGCCCTGACTGGGACTCAGACCTGACACCTTTTGGTGTATGCGACGATGCTCCAACCACGTGAGCTACACTGGCCAGGGCTAGGGTTTTGTTTTTTTTAAATTTTAATAAATCTTTATTGTTCAGATTATTACAATTGTTTCTCCTTTCCCCCCCCCCCCCCATAGCTCCCCTCCACCCGGTTCCCACTCCACCCTCTGCCCTTACCTCCCCCCCCACCACTGTCCTCATCCATAGGTGAATGATTTTTGTCCAGTCTCTTCCCGTACCCCCCACACCCTTTCCCACCCTGAGAATTATCAATCCACTCGCATTCTATGCCCCTGATTCTATTATATTCACCAGTTTATTCTGTTCCTTATATTTTTAATTCACTTGGTTTTTAGATTCACTTGTTGATAGATATGTATTTGTTGTTCATAATTTTTATCTTTACTTTTTTCTTCTTCTTCCTCTTCTTAAAGAATACCTTTCAGCATTTCATATAATACTGGTTTGGTGGTGATGAACTCCTTTAGCTTTTTCTTATCTGTGAAGCTCTTTATCTGCCCTTCAATTCTGAATGATAACTTTGCTGGGTCGAGTAATCTTGGTTGTAGGTTCTTGCTCTTCATCACTTTGAATATTTCTTGCCACTCTCGTCTGGTCTGCATAGTTTCTGTTGAGAAATCAGCTGATAATCATATGGGTGTTCCCTTGTAGGTAATTAATTGTTTTTCTCTTGCTGCTTTTAATATTCTCTCTTTGTCTTTTGCTCTTGGCATTTTAATTATGATGTGTCTTGGTGTGGTCCTCTTTGGATTCCTTTTTTTGGGGTTCTGTGCGCTTCCTGGACTTGTAAGTCTATTTCTTTCACCAGGTGGGGGAAGTTTTCTGTCATTATTTCTTCAAATAGGTTTTCAGTATCTTGCTCTCTCTCTTCTTCTGACACCCCCATAATTCTCATGTTGGTACGCTTGAAGTTGTCCCAGAGGCTTCTTACACTATCTTCAACTTTTTGGATTCTTTATTCTTTTTGCTTTTCTGGTTGATTGTTCTTTGCTTCTTTGTATTTCAAATCTTTGACTTGATTCTTGCGTTCCTCTAGTCTGCTGTTGGGTCTCTGTATAATATTTTTTATTTCAGTCAGTGTATGCTTAATTTCCAGTTGGTCCTTTTTCATATCCTTGAGGGTCTCGTTAAATTTATCGGCCTTTTCTAGGAAATTCTTGAAAAACCTTTTAACCGTGGTTTTGAACTCTATATCCAGTCATTTGTTCTTCTCCATTTCTTTCATTTGTGATCTGTTTCCTTGTCTCCTCATTTTCGCTGCTTCCCTGAGTTGGTAGGGTGGCTTTGTGTGCTAGGTGTCCTATATGGTTCAATGGGTCAGCCTCCCAGTTACCTAAGGTGGACACTCTTGGTGCACCCCTTTGTGGACTGTGTGTACAGCCTTGTTGTAGTTAAGTCTTGATTGTTGTTGGTGTCACTGGGAGGAATTGACCTCCAGGCCAATTGGCTGTGAGGACCCGCTGTGTCTATAACGGAAGAATTGCTGTTCTGGAGACACGCTTATGGGGCAGGACTTGTTCCAGTGGGGTTTTGGTGCTCACTGAGTCTGCCTCTTGAATGTGTCCCTTATGAGAGTAGTTGAAATCTGGTGTCGTCTCACACTGACCACTAGGTACACTGGCTTCTGGATCTCCAATTGGGTGCAGGTCAGCTACTGTCTGAGGCCACCCAATAGGAGCTACAGCAAGAACTACAGTTTTCTCCTCTTTGCTTGGGGTTCGGAGATTTTGGAGCTGTCTGACTGGAGCTGCAGTTTATTTGGTTAAACTGCTACAGGGCAGGCCATTTATATGCAAAAGCCGCTCCACAGAGCTTGGGTGTGTTTGTAGATTGTGCGGGGTGGGGTCTCAGGGCGTCACTAGGCTAAGGCGTGGCACACAGCGATGGCTGCCAGTCTGCCTTCTATGCCTTTCCGCGTTTCCAAGTCCCCACGTCCCACGCTCCAGCGCAGTAAACAATGATTGCTGGGCGCACCTCTGCAAGAAAGTCACCCTCACTTTCCGACCCAATGGCTGACAGTCCAGCTTCTCCCCGTAGGAGTTTGGGTCCCCTGAGTCTCCCCAGAAACTGGATTTCAGAGTAATCGGGAGCTTGTCTCCCTTCGGGTTGAAAAAAAAGCAGCGCGCCCAGTCGCCCCCCACCAGCCCGATTCGCGCACCTCCGTACCTCAACTTTCGAGTGCTTGTGCTCTTTTCTCTTTCCTTCTAGTTGTAGAACTTCCACTCAGCGAGCTTTCCCGTGGTTCTGGGTGGTAGACGTTTTGTCTTTTAGTTGTAGTTTTGAAATTGTTGTGCAAGGCAGCAGTTTAGGTGTTTACCTTTGCCGCCATCTTGGTTTCTCCCAGGGCTAGGTTTTTTAAATGGCTCCTTTATATGTCTGTGTCCTCCACTAATTTATGTGCTTTCTGAGTACAGGAAGTGTGTTGAACTCATATCTATTTTAGGAAGGCTGCGCAAAGGAAAGATCTCAATGGGTTTTTGGTGAGTGAATAATTCACCAAATGAATACAGGGAAGGACATTCCAGGTAGGTGAGATGGCAAGACTGTAGATACAGACGTGGCAAAGGGACAGGAGGGCTTCAGAGGATGGGTGGTTTGAATCTGGGAGTGAGGGGAGACCTTTTCAGGCCCCAGCTGAGCCGCCCCCAGGAGACCCTCTCCTCCCAAAGGCCCAGGGCCAGGCCTCCCAAAGGGTCAGCAGCGGGAGGGGCATTATACTTCCTTCCCCATCTGGCAGCTGTGAGAGGACCCCAGCAATGGCTGCCTCTAAGAAACCTTTAGATTGTGATGTCAGGGGCCTGGGATTGAGGGTCTAGAGCTGCTCAGGTGCATCTAAAACAAGGGCACATACATGCCGAAACCAGTTTGGCTCAGTGGATAGAGCATCGGCCTGCGGACTCAAGGGTCCTAGGTTCGATTCCGGTCAAGGGCATATACCTTGGTTGCGGGCACATCCCCAGTAGGGGGTGTGCAAGAGGCAGCTGATCAATGCTTCTCTCCCATCGATGTTTCTAACTCTCTATCCCTCTCTCTTCCTCTCTGTAAAAAATCAATAAAATATATTTAAAAAAAATAAAACAAGGGCACATACAACCTCACGTTTTCCTGTGTTTCTTCCTCCTCTGGGGCAGGAAGATGCCTGAGAATGTCCGCTGCCTTTTCCTGAGAAGGGCCGGAGAGGGTCCCTTGGGTTTAAGGAAGGTGACCTTGCCCAGATGGGCAGACACGGGAGCAGCCCCCACGGCTCCGGGAGGGAAGAGCTGCAGGAAAGGGGGCAGGGAAGTGGGAAACGCTGCTGGTTCACTGGGATTTCAGACACGGGATCGGCCCTGAGCCAGCGCTAAGTGTGGGAACCAAGAGAGCCGACCCAAACTCCATCACCCTTCAGTCTCGGGCCCTGCAGGGCACAAGGCTTTCAAAACACGGGAGATGTGCTTTCCCCCCAAAATGTCAACGGGATTGCGGCACTCCTGCCCGGGCACTGCCTAAGCAGCGGGCCCACCCTGCCAGGACGGTCCAGGTCTTTCCCGTGAGAATGGCACCCAGTTCCAGTCACCTGGCCCCGGAGCGGGAGTCCTTCCTTGCAAACTCCTGTGAATTTATAAAGAACCGAAAAGTCTCTCTTGAAGGTCCTTGGCCAATTCCTGCCCGTCCCACCCTCCAGGGTGACCCTGGGACGAGGCTGCCCCGCTCCTGAAGACTTGCCACCCGAGGGCGCTGTGCTCCCCAGGTCCCATGGCTTCTGAGGGGCCTGGGGTTTCCTTTAACGTCGGTGTTTCTGACCTGACTTGCCAAGGGCAGGCCCCGGAGACAGCAGGCCCCTCTTCTCGAGACAGTTCAGCCAAATGGGTGACGTCAGATCACACTCCCGCAGGCAGGAAGGGGCCCTGGACACGTAAGGGGGGAATGGGTGTGTGGGAGATGCAGAGGACAGATTTCTAAACCTCTGACCTTGCCACAAGCACAGGGCTTTAGCTGCGCCCCTGAGATCCACTGAGGCGTGTAGCTGCTCCCCAAATGTGTAGAAAGGACATCCTAGCAACAAGCCCCATTTTACCTTACACCCGAGAGCTGGCAGGAGAGCCGGAGGAGTGCTGAGGAAGCGAGGAGGGAATTCTACGGGGGGGGGGGGGGGGGGGCAGGCTCCGCTCCTGGCCACGCGCTCCCTCTCACCGTCCATGGGAGCCTCCCCCGAGGGCAGAGGAGGCTCTGCGCCTGCCCCTGGGAGAGAAACCTCTGGAGTTTTTTTAAAAAATCGCTTCTTCCTTCATTTGCCTTCGGAGCGGGCCCCCAGGCGTCCAGACAATGCCTCTCCAGGCAGCCTGGCACGGATGCCATGAAAGGCCACTGGAATCCGTATCTATGGAAACAGGCTGCTCCTCTGGCCGCTGTCCTGCTGCGGCTGGGTTGGCTGGGATGGGTCTGGACGCTGGGCTCCACGCTCATGTCGTGGCTGCTTCAGCGTGCCCGGACCACCCTTCCGTGTCCACTGCCCTCTTCACAGAGGCAGAGGAGGCGCCGGGAGGAAGGCGACCAGGGGTGGTGTCAGAGCCTCAGGTGGTCCCAGAGATGCTGCACAGAAGGAATGCTGTCCGTCTGCCCAGGGCTCCAGGGAGAGCAGACAGCACAGGCCCGGGGACAGCGCTGACCTGGGCCCCCGGAGCTCGGTGCCCCCATCCTGGCTTCCGAGCTCGAGGCCCAGAAGTGTACCCAGTCAACAAAACCCCGCCCCTGCCTCCCCCACCTGCCCCGGGCTTGGCTGGGATGCTCTGGGCCTTTCTTTTCTTTGCCTGAAAAGGTAACTCAGGATTCCTTAGGGGAAGGTATGTGATGGTGTTTGATCTGAGAAGTCTTTATTTCTTTATTTGGCTGTAAGACAAGTGAGAGTCGGTCTGCTTCAACGAGGCAGCATGGAGCAAATGGAAACGAGGTGATCAGAGCTCTCTCTTCTCCCCCAGCCCGGACCTGCTGACCTACCAAACCACACGTGTTCTTGCAGGGGTAGGGCTGGGGGAGCGGGGGTGGTGTGTGGAGACCTCACCATCCTGATGAGCGTAAGTCGCTTAACAGTCGAGTTTCTAAGGAAGCCATTTCCACTCCCACGGTGTGCCTCCCCAGGGGGAGTCCTGGAGGCTTCCAGACCTTGGAGATTGGCCTTGCATCATCACTAGGGGGTGGTGCTGTCTCTCTCTTGCTCCACGCTCGGTTTTAGGAAATCTTCAGAGACTGTGGGCAAGGAAAGAGGCCACGACCAGATCTGCAACCGTTGAGGGCACGCTTGGAATCAGGCCGGAATAGACGGGCCTGGTCTAAACGGTAGGGGCTGACAGTATAGGAAATGCCAAGGGGCGAGACCTGGGTCTGAATTTGGGGGACTGTTTGTCGTATGACCACATTTCCTGGGGGGCCTTTTGGTGACCTCCCTCTTACTGTTCAATGATTGTTACACGGATGGCGTGGGATACCTCAGAGGATGTCCCCCATTCTCCTCTTCTTTTTTCCTACGCACTGCCCCCCTTTCATCACTTAAAGAATGATCCTGTCCCTCACGCGCCCCCGGCCCCAGACTGCCCAACCTGAGTCTCAAGATCCCCTCTCTCTCTCTCCCTCTCTCTCCCTTCTCCTGGGTCTGCCTGTCTCTTCTGGCCCCGCACTATTACACTGAGTGTACCAGGGCAATATGTGACCGTGAAAGGGCAGAAGTAAATCGCAGAGAATGTGGGTTCCACGGTGGCAAAGCAGAGGGTAAACTTAGCAGACGGCAGACCCTGACCTCGGAGAGAGAGAAACATTCTGGGGCCATGTTGGTCAAGTGGCCGAGAGTCCACCCTAAGAGTTATGGCTGAGGTTGTGTGCACTTAGCTCATCCGTTTGCTATGGAAGCCTGTTACTGGAGGCAGGCTTGGTGGGGCTCCCGGGGCCATGGCAGCTGGCTGTGAGGAGGCCTCCTCTGCTGTGAGCTGCCCACCCTTGAGCTCGCCCTTCAAAGGCCTGTTAGCTGATCAAAAGTTACAGCCTGCATGGACAGACTCCACGCAGACTCCAACCAGGCTCCCACTCATCCTCCCCTTGGCCTGGCTACAAACCCATCAGTGTGGAGACTCCAAGGAATTTCTCTCCTCACCAGGTCCAGCAAGCATACTTCCCCGTCCTTCTAAAGGATAAGGGTTCTTTTTTTTTTTTTTTTAATATATTTTATTGATTTTTTTACAGAGAGGAAGAGAGAGGGATAGAGAGTTAGAAACATCAATGAGAGAGAAACACCGATCAGCTACCTCCTGCACACTCCCTACTGGGGATGTGCCCGCAACCAAGGTACATGCCCTTGGCCGGAATCAAACCTGGGACCCTTGAGTCTGCAGGCCGACGCTCTATCCACTGAGCCAAACTGGTTTTGGCAGGATAAGGGTTCTTGCAGGGAAGCCTCTGTAGTGAGTGTTTATTGCAGGCTTTCTCAGTGTGGCTTAGTATTTTCTTTGCTCTCAGACTCTGTAATTAGACAGCCTGGCTCTGAACCTACTGCTTACTAATATTTGGCAGTTAACCCTTTAAAAATTATTATTATTTTTATTGTTGAGAATATTATAGAAGTCCCCCGTTTTCCCCTCTTTGACCCCCTCTATCTGGCTCCTGCCCCGCCTCAGGCCTTTCCCACACTATTGTCTGTGTCCATGAGTTCTTTGGTTAACTCTTCTCACTCCACCCCTCTTCTTTCTGAGATCTATGAGTCTGTTCCATGCTTCTCTGTCTCTGGATATACTTGTTCATCAGTTTATTTTATTCATTGGATTCCACATATAATTGAGATCATGTGATATTTGTCTTTCTCTGACTGTCTCATTTCGCTTAGCATAATAATCTCCAAGTCCACCCATGCTGTCTCAAAGGGTAAGAGATCCTTTTTTACAGCCCCATAGTATTCCATTGTGTAACTATACTAGTTTTTTATCCACTCATCCGCTGATGGGCACTTGGGCTGTTTCCAGAGCTTACCTATTTTAAATAATGCTACAAAGTGAACATGGGGATACATATAGTCTTTAAAATTTTATTTTTTATTTATTTTCTTTTATTTCAAATATATTTTTATTGATTTCAGAGAGGAAAGGAGAGGGAGAGAGATAGAAACATCAATGATGAGAATCATTGATCGGTTGCCTCCTGCATGCCCCCTACTGGGGATCAAGCCCACAACCCGGGCATGTGCCCTTGACCGGAATCGAATCCGGACCCTTCAGTCTGCAGGCTGATGCTCTATCCACTGAGCCAAACCAGCCAGGGCCATATCTTCTTTTGAATTAGTGTTTTGGGTTTCTTCTAATAAATTCTCAGAAGTGGAATCACTGGGTCACAGGCTTCAATTTAAAATTTTTGAAGTAATTCCATACTGCTTTCCACAGAGGCTGCACAAATCTGCATTCCTACCAACAGTCTACAAGGGTTCCCTTTTCTCCACATCCGCGCCAACACTTGTTTGTGTATTTATTGATGATAGCCATTCTGACAGGTGTGAGGTGATATCTCATTATGTTTTTAATTTAATCTGATAATTAGCGACATTGATCATCTTTCCACATGTCTATTGACTATGTATATGTCCTCTTTGGAGAAGTGTTCCACAGATTTTGGGTTGTTATGTTCATTTTCATTTCTTTCAAGGTATTTTTTATTTCTTCCTTGATCTCATTGTTAACCTGTTCATTGTTTAGTAACATCTTATTTAGCATCCATGTCTGTGTGTTTTTCAGTTTTCTTCTTGTGATTGATTTCAGGTTTCATGGTGCTATGTTTGGAGAAGATGCTTGATATAATTTCAGTCTTCTTAAATTTATTGGGACCTGTTTTATGTCCTAAAATGTTTTCTATCCTAGAAAATATTCCATGTGCCCTTGAAAGGAATGCATACTCTGCTGCTTTGGGGGCAGTGCTCTGAAGATACCAATTAAACCCATCTGATCTAATGTGTGACTTAAGGCCACCATATCTGTGTAAATTTTTTGTCTGGATGATCTATCCATTGAGGTCCATGGGGTGTTAAAGTTCCCTACTCTAACTGCATTACTGTCAGTCTATCCTTTTATACCCATCAAGATTTGCATTACATATTTTCGTGCTCCTATGTTGGGTACATAAATGTTTACAAGGGTTATATCCTCTTTTTGGACCGATCCCTTTTTCATTATGTAGTGTGCTTCTTTGTCTCTTACTATAGCCTTGGCTTTATAGTCTGTATTGTCAGATATAAATATGGCTACCCCAGCTTTTTCTTCCTTTCCATTTGCATGCAATATTTTTTTCCCATCCCTTTACATTTATTCTCTGTGTGTCTTTCATTCTGGGGTGGGTCTCTTGAGGACAGCATATACATGGGTCTTGTTTTCTTATCCATTCAGCTACCCTATGTCTTTTGATTGGAGCATTTACATTCAGTCCAGCCCATATGGCTCAGTGGTTGAGCATCGACCTATGAACCAGGAGGTCACGGTTCACTTCCTGGTCAAGAAATATAGAGTGCTAAATATCCTATATAATAAAAGCCTAATATGCAAATTGTCCCCTTGGGCGGTTGTTTGACCGGGAGTTTGACTGCTCGCTATGACATGTGCTGACCACCAGGGGGTGGTGCGGAACATGGTGGGCGTTGTTGACACTGCGCTGGCAGTGGGAGGCAGTGGAGGCACTGCTGGCCCTGATGGGTCCCGATGAGAGCAGGACTGTGGCAGGATGGTAGAGCAGGTGAGTGGGCGGCACCAGGCCAAAGTGGGTGTGCGCGGGGGCCGATCGCCCCCCTGATCGCCCTGCAGATGGTGATGGCGAGGGGCAGGGCCACTGCCCAGCTCCCAGGTGCTGAGGGAGCTGGACTGGGGGCCCGGCCCGGATCAATCGTCCTGTAGGCAGGATGGTGGAGCAGGTGAGGGGGTGGCACCAGGCCATGGTGGGATGCCAGGCAGGGCTACGGGGCTGTGAGACCAGGGGCACAAGCTGGGGTCCAATCCCCACAGGCCACCCCGAGGGACCCCACCCATGCACGAATTTGTGCTCTGGGCCTCTAGTGTGTATAATAAAGAGTTGGCTTTCCCAAAGGGTTAGAATATGAGAGACCTTTGAAAACTGTGTAGTGCCAACTAAAAGATGAAGTAATCCCCCACTCCGTACTTTGTCTGGATTCATGGTTAGTCTCCGGATGGGCACAGGCTGCTTCTGCCTAAAGCCCAGGCCACTGTTTCTGCCAGAACTTTCTCCCTAAAGGAGGCCAACTTCCTTCTTTAAACTCTCCATGATGAATGAGCGGAAATAGGCCGAGAAATGGTTCTGTCAGTTCCTGGAGCAGAGATATTAGTTTAGCTCCATTAATCCATCATCCATTTTGGTTGGAAATCTGACAAAACATAAGAAAGCACAGCAACTTCTTGATCAAAACGCTAAGCAGAAAGGTCTGCTACTGTTTGTCACTCATGCTATCAGGGACTGACACAATGTAGTTCTCATCAACCAATTACATCCTAAGGGTTAGACATGTGTGGATGTGAGCATCAATGTTATTATGAGAAATGAAAACGTTATACACCTAACATTGAATAGTGTTTTTTTCCTAATAGTTACACTTATTAAATACACATTATATGACTTACACCTTTACATACATCATTTCATTTGCTCATCATGTAAGCCCTAGAAAGTAGCACTTTTACTCCCTTATGTTAGTTTTAAGTTTAATGGTTTTCATAATTCTTTAAAAGGTTCTTTCCCCCCCACTAGCATAATGAAATAAAATTTGTGTTTATAGTTGCTTAGAAGTTAATTAGCTTAGTTTAAGAATGGACTTAATGTAGCAAACTTTCATTTAACAACTGAAATAGCCACCACAATAATGATGACACTGAGTATAATCAATGAAATAATTAATCTAGCTTAATTATTGATAGGAACACTTCTGGTTGTTAGAATTTTCAGGCAAGAGCATGATTCTAGAAATTCTTGGTTAGTAGCACCCCTTTGTTGACCCAATTCAAGTAGGTAAGTCCAGGAGAAATGGAGGATACTGGGTTTCCATCTCTACTCCCAAAGGCAAATTTGTTACTATTTCCCTAATTTCTCCCCATCCTGCCTTTCACATTTCCTCTCTTTCCCCGCTCCCCCAAATAAGGCATTTAGACTGCTCCATTTGAGAATGGGGGTTGGATGGAGGATAGGAGCCAATCACCAATTGTCTGAATTCCAATTAATTGTCATTGCAGGAGTTTTATTAAATAGGTGCTCAAAAAGTGTTTGTTGAATGAATGAATAACTAATTTGTCTCAAGAAGTCAAGAAGCCCTGGCTGATGTGGCTCAGTTGGTTGAGTGTCATTCCATACACCAAGAGGTCACTGGTTCAATTCTCAGTCAAGTTACATGCCCACAAGCTCAATGGGAGCTCAATCCCCAATAGGGGACATGCAGGAGGCAGCTGATCAATGTTTTTCTCTCACATCCATGTTTCTCTCTCACTCTCTCTCCCTCTCCCTTCCTCTCTAAAAAAATTAAGAAAAATATATTAAAAATAATATGCAATGGAGTAAAGACATTCTATTCAATAAATGGTGTTGGTAAAATTGTACAGATATATGCAAAAAGAAGGAAACCACATCCTTACACCATATAAAAGAATAAACTCAAAATGGACTAAAGACATAAATGTAAGGTCCGAAATCATAAAACTCCTAGAAGAAAACATAGGCAGTAAACTCTCTGACATGGCTCATAGTAATATTCTTCTGATATAGCTCCTCGGGCAGGAAAACAAATTTTAAAAAATTAAAAAATAGGACCACATCAAACTAAAAAGTTTTTGCAGAGTAAAGGAAACCATCAACAAAACAAAAAGACAACCTACTGATTGGGAGAAGATATTCACCAACGATATATCTGATAAGAAGTTAATATCCAAAATTTATAAAGAACTCATTCAACTTAACCCTTAAAAAAGCAAACTCTCCAATTAAAAAATGGGCATAGGATTTGAACAAACATTTCGCCAAAGAGAATATACAGATTGCCATAGATGTATGAAAAGATACTCAATATCACTAATCATCAGAGATATGCAAATTAAAAACCACACCTGTCAGATTGGCTATCCACTAAATCCACAAACAACAGGTATTGGTGAGATGTGGAGAAAAGAGAATCCTCATGCACTGTTGGTGGGAATCCAAACTGGTGCAGCCACTATGGAAAGCAGTATGGAAGTTCAAAAAAAAAAAAAAAAAAAAAAAGAATAACATTACAACTCAGCAATTCCCCTTCTGGGTATTTATATGAAGAAATCCAAAACACTAATTTGAAAAGATATATGCACCCCTATGTTCATTAGAGCATTATTTGTACTAGCCAAGATATGGAAGCTTCCTAAGTGCCCATCAATAGACAATTGGATAAAGAAGATGTGGTACAGTCCTGGCCTGGTGGCTCAGTTGGTTGGAGCATCGTCTCATATACCAAAATGCTGTGTATTTGAATCCTGGTCAGGGCACATACCTAGGTTGTAAATTCAATCCCCAGTCAGGGTGTGTACCAGAGGCAACCAATCAATGTTTCTCTCTCACATCAATGTGAATATCTCTTTCTCTTCCTCTCTCTCTCTCTCTCTCTCTCTCTCTCTCTCTCTCTCTGTGTGTGTGTGTGTGTCTCTCACAAAATCAATATACATATCCTTGGGTGAGGATTAAAAAAAAAGATGTGATACATATATACAATGGAATATTATTTGGTCATAAAAAGAATGAAATCTTACCATTTACAACAACTTGTCTGGACTTAGAGGATAGTATGCTAAGTGAAAGAAGTCAGTCAGAGAAAGACAAATACCATATGATTTTGCTTATATGTGGAATCTAACAAACAAAGTAAACAGATAAAACAGAAACGAACTCATAGATACAGAAAGCAAACTGATGGTTGCCCGATAAGAGGGGAGTTGGAGGGTTGGGTGAAAAAGGTGATGGCATTAAGAAGTACAAATTGGTAGTTATAAAATAGTCATGGGGATGCAAATTACAGCACATGGGATTTGGTCAATAATACTCTAATAACTATGTATGGTGCCAGGTAAGACTAGACTTATCGGGGGAATGACTTCATAAATTATATGAATGTCTAACCACCATGCTGTACACCTGAAACAAATATAAAATAATAATGAGTGTCAACTATAATTGACAAATTTAAAAATATATATATAACTTGTCTCACTTAACATCACCAAGCAGTGACTTGAACTTCCTAGAAAGCCAGACAACAAAATATATAAATAACCACAAAAAGGATCAACATTTGATCCCAATAAATCTTAGGTAGCTATAGTATAGACTAGCCAATGATATACTAATGACATACTAACAAGTCTAGATTTAAAAAACTAAAAGAGCTGCATGGGAAATACCCCACATTAGCCTAAATTCCTTAGTCAAAATGGTGCCTAATTCTAGCTTAAAGGATTTCGTTTTGGGTGAAAATGAAGGTGCTGTGGTTGTAACTCAGCGCAGGATCGGATAATTGCCACTGAAACAGAGTGAAGTGTACCAGAGCATCCAACATAGCAGGAGCAGAAAATAAAGGATGATGGAGGAGACATCTGACTTTTACTTTTAAAATATATGTCATTAGATTCTGGGACCACTGAACTCATCAAATTATGTTCGCAAAGATTGTACAGCCATTTGTATATAGTGTGTTGGAGAAAGCCTATTCAAATGCATAGGGATGGAGTCATCATAACAGACAAACGTAAGACAAACGAATCCAGCGATAATGGAAGTTAGTAGTAATGGTTAAAGGGTAAAGCCATCTGTGCCTTAAGAAGAGGAGCCAGCACAAATGTGATGGTTGGGAAATGTTTCCAGTGATCACCTTGGTGACCATACTGGTTATGCGTCCATTAGGCAAGTAGCTTGAGGAACTGAAATTGCTTTACATGATATTATCAATTTATACAATATTCCTTTAGAATCACCCACATATTTATCATTTCTGTTGCCTCTTTTCCTTTTTGCATCTTCAGCCCGTCACTGGGATGACTTCCTTTTTTTCCCCTGAAGAACCAACTTTTTTTCTCCTAAGATCAGAAAAAGTGCTCTTACTAATATTGTATGGAAGGTCCTAGCTAATAAAATATGGCAAGCAAAAGAAATAGACTGCACACCCGGCTGGTGTGGCTCAGTGGTTGAATGTCCACCCATGAACCAGGAGGTCAAGATTCAATTCCCTGTCAGGGCACCTGCCTGGGCTGTGGGCTTGATCCCCAGTAGGGGCGTGCAAAAGGCAGCTGATCAATGATTCTCTCTCTCATCATTGATGTTTCTATCTCTCTCGCCCTCTCCCTTTCTCTCTCTGGAATCAATTGAAAAAGAAAAGAAATAAACAGCACAAAGTTTAAAAAAGAGGCAAAACTGCCTTTATTTTTAGATGGTCTGATTGTGTATGTAGAAAATTCTAAGGAATCTAAAAAAATACCCTGCTGGAATTAATAAGATCATTTAGAAAATCATGGAGTATGGAGTCAGTATACAAATATCAATTGTGTTTGTATACATTAGCAGTAAAAAATTGGAGAATAAAATGTAAAAATATTATAATGGTATCAAAAACATCAAACACTTAGGAATAAATTTAATACAAGTGCAAAATGTCTACACTGAAAAGTATAAAACGTTGTTGGGAGAAATTAAAGGAAACAAATGAAGAACTATATCATGTTCATGGGTTTGAAGAATCAATATTGGTAAGGCGCCCATTCTCTGCTATTCGATCTATAGATTTAGTGCAATTTCAATAAAATCCTAGATGGTTTAAAAAATATAAATTGACATGTTGATTCTAAAATTTGTGTAGAATGCAAAGGACTAAAATAGTCAAAATAATCTGGAAAAAAGACCAAATTTGGAGAATTCCCATTATCTGAGTAAGTGAAGACTTTATAACTATAGTAATTAAGTCAGTGCGTATTGATGTGAGCACAGAGCCGAGAAAGAGACCCAGTTTCACAAATTATCAAGTCAGCTCAGCAGAGGAAAGGACACTTTCCCCAAATGGTGCTAGAGCAACTGGACAAACGTATTTCAAAGTGAACCTTACCCTTAGTCCCATATTACAAAATTAACTTGAGATGGATCATAGACCTAAAAGCACAAGTTAAAACTATTTGGGTGACCTTGAGGTAGAAAATATTTCTTAGAGAGGTCACAAACAGCATGAATCAAAAAGAAAAAAAAAGTTAATAAATTGGGTTTATCAAAATTCAAAACTTCTGCTCATTAAAAGATATTGAGATGAAAAGGCCAGCCACAGTTTAAGGAAAAAAGAAATTTGGATTTCTTCATATAAATACCCAGAAGGGGAATTGCTGAGTTGTAAGATATATATATATCTTACAAAACAATCATAGAAAGTTAATCCAGCAAATAGAATAGGCAAAAACCTTGAATAGATATTTCACGGAAGAAAATACATGAATGGCTAAAGTGTACATGAAAACGTGTTGATCATCATTGGTCACTGGGAAAATGTGAACTAAAACCACAGCCACATAACACTGCATGCCCACCCAAATGGCTGACATTGAAAAGGTGTGGCACGCGCCCCTGGGTCTGGGTAAGGCCACGCGCCCCTGGGTCCGGGTGAAGCTGGATCCCGGGTCTGGGTGAGGCCGTGTGCCCCTGGATCCGGGTGAGGCTGGGTCCCGGATCCGGGTGAGGCCTTGCGCCCCTGGATCCGGGTGAGGCCACGCGACCCTGTGTCTGGGAGAGGCCACGCGCCCCTGGGTCCGGGTGAGGCCACGCGCCCCTGGGTCCGGGTGAGGCCACGCGCCCCTGGGTCCGGGGGAAGCCGTGCCCCTGGGTCCGGCCGAGACCAAACCAGAGGGAGTCGGACCTGCATTACCACCATTTGTCCACCATCCAGAGCCGAGGGGTCAGTGCCGACATGTACACATAAGGAACTGGTGGACATTGATATTGGGTCTCAAAAGAACTGTTGGTCCAGAAAGAAACTCACTACAGACTGATTCATTTGCCTGTCAGCATAACTATTATTGCTCATCTCACATTCAGTTCTTATAAGTATATCTCTAGTGACACATGATTTCGCTCATCTAGGGGAAATAATGAACAACATAGACTGATGAACAAGAACAGAACCAGAAACAAGGAGGCATCGATCGGACTATCGGGCCTCAGAGGGAGGATAGGGGAGGGTGGGGGGAGGGGGGAGAGATCAACCAAAGGTCTTGTGTGCATGCATAAGAGCCTAACCAATGGTTAAGTTCAACAGGGGGTTGGGGCATCCGTGGGGAGGGGTGTGGGATGGGAATGGGGGGATGAGGACAAATGTGTGACACCTTAATCAATAAAGAAATTAAAAAAAAGAAAAAAAAAAGAGAAAAGGAGTGGCAATAAATGCTAGCAAGGGTGGGAGCAGCTGAAACTCACACCTAGGTGGTGGGGTCACATGGGGCACCCCGCTGCAGCAGTGCTGGGAAGTTTATAAAAAGCGAAAATACACCTGCTCTGCAAAACCCAGCCATTTAACTCTCAGGTATCACCCCAAGAGAAATAAAAACACATTGGCAAAAAGGCGCGTGTAAGAATGTTCCTAGCAGGCTTATTCATAAAAGGCAAGACCCATAAACCACCCAAGCATGTGAACAACAGAATGAATAAGCAAATGGTGTGTCTCCGCTGCTGCCCCGGTGGCCGCCGCCGCCGCAGGCGACAGGGCGGGCGATGCCTGAGAGCCAGGCGCGCCCAGCGGTTCCCGGGAGCTGGGCCGTGGTCAGCGCAGCTGCCACAGCTGGGGCGGAGCTGGGCGGTGCCTCTCCTCCTGGTCACCCCCCGCCCCCCCCCCCCCCCCCCGCCGCGCCCCCAGGAAGCCAGTCCCCCGGCTGCAGGAGGAGGTCCTGGAGACTGCTCAGTGCTCAGAGCTGTCATCACCTTGGGCGGGAGGATGCAGGGAAATGCCATCCTTCTCCAGCTTCCTTGGATGACGCTGTACCGACACCCACTCCGGTGGGAAGGATGGAGGGGAGATGGTGGTTAGTCACACAGTTCGCAATGTGGGACGTCGGTGGGCAACCTCGTCATGCTTCCTGGACGCTCCTACACGGACACAGTTTGTAAGGGTTGTGGGCAGTGCAGACAGAGAAAGGGCTCCGAGCGAGAGAGCCCCATAACCTGTGAGCCCACGAGGATCCAGGAACCGCTGCATTGCTGGTTCTTGCTAATAAACAGCGTTAAAGAACGCATCACTGTCGCAGCGATTTCCAGGGTTTGAAACGCACCTCTGTTGCAGGCCTGCGGGGCTCTCGCGGAGAGGGAGTCTGCCCAGGATTTGAATGGATGACCTCGTGATTTAAGATTCCACGAGTTGCCCACCTCTGCTCAGAGGCTTTGATAAAGGAAGCGCTGACATTAATTGTTCAGACACAGTTAGAGTGAACGGACTTAAACTTGTTCTACAAGAAGAAACATTAAGAACATTTATTTGAAAACAAAGCTGAAGTTTCACCTTCGAATTGCTTTCTCATTAATTTCGTCCAAAGCAAAGTTCGGGCTGCGATTGGCCTTTTCCTCATAATGAACCCTCTCAGGACAGCGTGTAGCCTGATGTCAGGCTGACAAGCATTTAGGCGTGCGAGTCTCCACACATGAACGCAGAGTCAGAGTGCCCGCCTCCCTGGCTCCAGGGAAAAGGATGCCGGCAGGTGTTGCAGCTTGAGGCCAGGTCCTTCCACGTTGTGCCTCCATAAGACCTTGCAGCCATCGGCCTGAGGCCTGAGGGCGGGGACAGAGGCACTGCAGGAAAGTGTCTCCTGAAATGCCTCCCTCTGCCCAGGGATGCTCTTTCTTCTGGCAACAGGTCTTCAGGTCTCCCCTGCACTCCCCTTTCCCCACCCTCCGCAGACAGCCTGGCTTCAGAACTAACCCACGTTTCTGGGAATTAGCTCCCTCCCAGCACTGAGGCTAGTCACATCTCCTTCCATAACTGCACGTTTGGTCCCGTTTCTCCTGCATTAGTTCCTTATTTGTTTGCTTCCTTCTGAAACAAAGTATTGAGCTCCTACTGTGCGCATGCTGTTACGGCCAATGCTGGGAATGTAGCTGTGACCATGAAGATGGTCAAGGTGGAGCTCCCATTCTAACAAGAAGAACCTTCCTTATTGGATTTTCAATGTCTTTCAAGTGGCTCCATCATCACCACCTACACCCGCATTCAGTGCTCTCCCCGCTGAAAAAGAAAGGAACTGTGGCACGTCCACACAAGGGGTTCTGCTCAGCAGCAAAAATGAACAAACTGCAGATGTGCACAACATAATGAATTTCAAAAGCATTATCCTAAGTTGAAGAAGCCAGGCACAAAGGGCTATGACTATATGACTCCATCTATACGAAATACCAGGAAAGGCAGAATTATAGTGATGGGAATCAGATCTGTGGTTGCCAAGGGGCAGGGAATGGGGTGGGGGAGGGGATTAACGCTCAAGAGGCTGGAGGGACTTCGGGGGCGATAGAAATGTTCTCTATCTTGATGGCAGTGGTGATTGTGTACCCTGAGGGGTGAACTTTATGGTATGTAAATTACACCTCACTAAAGATGCTTAAAAACACAACCTCATGAGGATGGGCATTATTCCTATATTACAGGTGGGGAAATTGAGATCAGAGAGGTGATATTAACTTGCCTAAGTTCATACAGCAAGTAAGAGGCAAAGACAGAGTTTGAACCTTTATATGTTTTTAAAAAAATCTTTATTGTTGAAAGTATTACATATGTCCCTTTTCCCCCCCATAAGCCCCTTCTAGCCCCACACCCCAACCTTCATGTGTTTTTGATGCAAAAAGCCATGTTCTTTCTGTTACACAAAGAGCTTAAAAGTGATGTGTGTGTATTTAGGTATACACGCAGGCCCCATCTGCTTCTTCAGTAGTGTGGAAGCTCGTCGAAGGCAAGGCTTTCCTTCATATACCGTCCCCAGGCCTGGCTTACAGAATGCTCTGGAGCAGGGTAGACCTGAGCTGGCCACCACTGTGTGCAGGGACTTAGAACGGGTTACAGGTGGGCCTGAGGTCCTGAGCCCCGACCCTTGGAGCATCTGGAGTTCCTGGAGCTCAGCTGGTTGCCCGTGTTTATCCCGGGGTCTGTAGAAACATCACCACCTCCTATTCTGTGAGTAAGATGAGGAAGCACGGACTGACATAGTAAGTGCTGTTGGAATTCAGTGTGAGAGAGGGGACTCTGCTGGATGCTCTGGGTCAGGGACCATGGGAAGAGCCGCTACAAGAGAGACAGGGAAGGGGGTAGTGGAAGGGGAAGGATGCAGGATGGATTGGAGTGAGATGAGATTGCCACATGTTTGGGGGAGAGCGCCGAGCCCCCAGCTGGAGCTGGGTTGGTGGGGTTGTGTCTGAGAGGGAGACGGATGCTTTTCCGGTGCGGGCCTGGCACTGGGGCTAATGGGGCTGGAGTGAGCCCCGCAGGACAGAGCCCCCTGTCCAGATCGCCCACAGCGTTCACTGTATGTTTGTAGGAGAGGGTAGGGAAGGAAGAGTGTTTAAGAATAACATGCTGTTCCTGGGCTTTGCGGCGAGGGTCCTGCTGGATGTCGGGAAGGGTCAGCCTCCAGTGAGGTCTGGCTTCCCTTTCACAGGCATTTGTTCCCAGCCCCTGGCCGTCTCCCCTGGTATGTGGGGGGAAAGGGGGGTGCATCCGTGGGGACAGTTCCTGTTTCCCTGCCTTCGCAGGCCCTAGCCTTCCTGAACGTGATATGATTGTTTCTCTGGGCACAGAGCAAAGATGCCAATGGAGAACGGAAGTGTCTCATGCCTCAGCAATTTTTTAAAAGCAAAAAAGAAAAGGCTATTTAACTTGGGAAACCTGGCCCCAGAGCCCTGTCTTCCTGGTGTGGGAGAGGAGACACTGTACAGGGCCCATCAGTCAGCCCGAGGCCAGATACCCAACGTGGGAGCCCCCTGACTCCCACCCACCCGCTAAGCAGCGACAGTTATCCTAAGTTCTTCTTGCTCTCAAACTGCCCTCTTTATGCTATCCCCCCTGGGGATCTCGGGACTTGGAAGTAGAGGGCTTTAGCCTCTGCCTCCCCTCTTTCCACATCCTCATCCCCTTTTAACGTTCATTCACTTATTCATTCACTTGCTCACCAAATATTTCTTGAGTCTCTACTATGTGTGTACTGTGCTAAATATTGAAAATACAGCATCGCTTCAAGGAGACCCCATCCTGTGCCTCGTGCGCTTAGAGATTGATGGAAAAGTGTGCAGGTACCGCTGTACCAGGCACGGAAAGAGAAAATACGGAAGAAGAGACACGACAGCACTGAGGAGCGTAGGTTAAATGCCACTTTCCTGGCAGAGTCTTTCTGGCCAGATCTGGAGTAGATGGATTCTGGAGTCCTGGTCCCCCTCCTGCGCCCACCCCCCCGGGGGGGGGGCATAGCTCTTTCCCTTCCCTCTGAGACACCCCCGCTGGTATCACGTTTGCTGCTGCTGCGTGCAAACTAGCAGACCGAGTTCCTTGAGAGTAGAATGGTCTTGGCCAGCTTCTAGTCTACATCTCTTCTGGCCCTAGCACAGCTTCCGAGACACAGTGAGCTGTCAGGCATTTGTTGAATTGCAAACAATCGTGAAGCCTGGGCTCAGGTTCTGTGCCCACTGAAGGCTGATAGGGGAAGCGGCAGGGGAAAGAAACCCCGTGGCTCTCAAGTAGCCTGCACGGTGACGCGGAGAAGCAGCTGCCTTGCGTCAGCGGTTGGTGGGCAGCTGGGAGAGTCTGCAGGACTGTGGGCTGCTGGGGACCAGAAGCCCCTGATACCGATCTCGTCCAGGCGCGCCGGAAGACCAGAGGGAGGGTGTCTTATCTGATGGTTCCATTTAAAGAAACTCATCCTGGCCTCAGTAAAACCCATGAGCTAGACATCGAAGGGGCGGAAACAGCTTTATGTTACCTATAAACTTTGCTAGCCTTGAATACTCTGAAAATGCTATATAATGTGGTTTTAATATGCCCATTTTATTTATTACAAATTTTAATCCTACTCAAAGATGTGTTTATTGATTGTTAGAGGGAGGGGAAGGGAGAGAGAGAAACATCTATGTGAGATAGAAACATTGATCGGTTGCCTCCCATATGTGCCCTGACGGGGAATCAAATCCATCACCGTTTGGTGTACCAGACGATGCTCCAACCAACGGAGCCACCTGTCCGGGCCATATGCCCGTTTTAAAGATGAAAAGATTCGGAGGGGAAAAGTAACTAAATGGAGCTTAGTAAATACTGATTCAAATTCAAGTGTGAGTGTAAAGCCTGGTCTCCATTGTAGCCACTCAATCCTGTCATTATTTATTGAGCGTCTAATATGCACAAATCTCTGTGTTAGAGTATTAAAGATGTAAAAAGGTATAGGGCATGGGTCTTAGATTTCAAGAGGCTATCATCTAGGGTTGAGTTTGGGGTGAGTTAGTTGGTGCAAGATAACTGAGATAAATTCAAGACAATGAGCAGTCCTATACAGACACACGTGTCTGTATGTGAAAATATAGCAAACAAATGATTAGTGATTGCAACTGGGAAGACAGGGGAACGTTCCTCAGAGGAGGGAGACATTAAAGAAAAGGCAGGATTCTGAGTTTAAGAAGGAAATCTTATGTTTCTTCCTAGCCCTACCCATTGTTTAGTCCTGGGCAAACTACGCACTATTGGCATTCTTAGGCGTGGCAAGGATTGGAATACAGCTATATTTGGCAATATACATGGACTCAGACTTAATGAACCCTAAATCGGGATATACTGCATTTGTAACCAAAAGGACAATTCAGAACAAATGTTTATCTAACGTATTGGACTCACTAAAGCTAACTTCCTAAGCGATTAAATGGCACCCAAGTGCTCTGTGAACAGCAAAAGGCTGTTCATGTGTGATAGGCCCACAAGTCAGTCACACAGCACTCCTGCTTCTTCATTGATGCTGCTGTGCAGTTCATTTCTGAACCTCAATAGAGGACTTGGTATCTATGTTATCTTTCTTCTTCTTATCCTGGGGCGATTATTTCAAATTCTGACTGTCAATCTTTTTTAAAAAAAATATATTTTTATTGATTTCAGAGAGGAAGGGAGAAGGAGAGAGAGATAGAAACATCAATGATGAAGGAGAATCATTGATTGGCTGCCTCCTGCACTCCCCTCCTGGGGATCGAGCCCACAACCCAGGCATGTGCCCTTGACCGGACTCGAACCAGGAACCCTTCAGTCCACAGGCCGACGCTCTAGGGATGACTGTCAGTCTTTATATTTCCTACTCTTAGCTTCATTTGTGCTGAACACTGATAAACACATTCCTGTGTTTTCATCCAATTTATTGTTAAGTTGTTGCATAGAACAGGCTGAGGCCAGCGGCAGAGGCAGGCAGCAGAGGATCTGAGGTGTCTGGGCACAGCTGTCTCCTACAGCACCTGGCAGTGCTTGGCATGGACACCTCCCGGAAGCCCAGGGACACAAATTGGTGACAAACTCAGCTCCTTCCACTCCGAATGGCCCAGGCAAACCTGAACAGCCGCTCTCAGTGTTGTATAAAGACTCTGCACCAATAGCAGCCACATCTCTGAGTATTCGACTTGCTCTCCCATTGATGATCTCATGGATAATCACATGACTCTCATGAAGGAGGCGTGCAGATGTTGCCATACTGATTTTCAGAGAACGCTGACGAAGGGAAGGCTGTCAGAAATGAAGTAAGTTCTCGAGGCTCCTGCAGCAGTAAGTAGGAGAGCTGAGTCTCAAATATTCTGATTCCCAGACCTGGGATTTTGGCATTTGCCTAATAACAATCGCCATTTTCATTGAAACTTAAAACAGTTATTTTTCTTACTAGAGGCCCAGTGCATGATTTAATCATGCACCTGGTGCACCAGCGGGCTGGCTGTCCGCCGGTGCACCAGGCCTTCCGAAAGCCTCTGGCACGGCGGAGGCTTTCGAAAGGCCTTGTGCCGGAGCAGACAGCCGGCCAGCTCCCTTGCTTTGGCTTTTGATCGCGGGGGAGCTGGCCAGCTGTCCGCCGGTGCACCAGGCCTTCCGAAAGCCTCCGGCGCAGCCATGACATAGATGCTGGCCCAATCAGCTACCCCGGCCACCCTGAGTCCCGCCCCCTGTGCCTCCTGCTGGCCCAATCATGGGCGTAGCGGAGTGATGGTAATTTACATATTACCATTTTATTATGTAGGATTGTCACTGCCCACACTTGTGCAGACTGGCCAGCTGCATCTGCCCACTGTACTCTATGATCCCTGAGGGCAGGGACCATGCGGTCCTAGTTACAGCTGCGTCCTCTCTGTCTACATGGCGGCCAGCACAGTGTATGTGCCCAATGAGTGTGTGTGGAATAAATAACGGATTAAACAAAGCTACTATATACGGTGTAATTGTCAATAATAATTCTTATTTTAATTAGCAGGGCTAGGGGTTAACCTTGCTACCTTCCTAAGCACTGAGTAAATACAGCAATATGGCTATCCACTTTCTCTTCATAAAGAACTCAAGACACCTGCTCACCGCACTCTGTTTATTCTCACACGCACTTTGACAATAGGCAGCGGCTAGTGTGCTATTCTCATGTCACCCACAAGAGCAGAGAGATTCTTTATCTCACCCGAGGGCGCGCAGACGTGCACCTGAGCAGCTGTTAGTGGATTTTGTTTCTTTATATTCAGTCCATCGCTGAGACTGCTAAATCCGACTGAAGTACCGGAGCCCCACGCTGCTTCTCAAGGGCCGACAAGGCTCCCAGAGCGAATTCCTGGAAATGGCTGCATAATTGTGCAAAAACAGCTGGCTACCTCCCAGCAGAACTGGCTGCAACCAGTTTAGTCACTTACTGAGAGAAGGCAGTAAATCTTATGCAAACATCAGCAACATTCCTCATCTATACTAATAATAGAGGAATATGCAAATTGTCCAGGATGCTGTCACAGTAACTACCAAACAGCAGGCTGTGTGGGGTGACCTCCTGGGGGGCATTTGGGGGTGACCAGGCCAGAGGGGGGGGCAGTTGGGGGTGACCAGGTTGGCGGGGGGGGGGGGGAAAGTTGGGAGCAACCAGGCCAGCAGGGGGGGCAGTTAGGGGTGATCAGACAGGTAAGCAGGTGAGCAGTTAGGAGCCAGTGGTCCCAGATTGTGAGAGGGATGTCTGACTGTCAGTTTAGGCCCGATCCCCAAGGGCCCGGGATTGGAGATGGTACAGGCTGGGCTGAGGGGACCCCCCACCGTGCACAAATTTTTATGCACTGGGCCTCTAGTATTATAATAGCAAGTAAACCTATTTCTGAGGAGACTCCGGCCAGGCTTGGTTGGTTTAGGAGGATTCAGGGGCAGAGATCTGCAGTCTAAGGAATGAGAGATTTCAGAGCCAGGCCTGGGTATCGGATTTGTGAATCCATGACAGATGGAGCACGTGCTTTGCAAGTGGCAAGAATGATTCGCCAGTGAAGTTAAAGCAGACATGTGGACAGAGGAAACCTTGAACCCCGCTCAGGCGCCTGCTGCTGTTCTGAGGATAGCAGCTCCTCTCCGCAGCCTGAGGTTGGCTGCAAGCGATCGCTCTCCATTCCCACAGGTGGGAGGGGACCTGCAAGGCAGAGGTGGGGGTAGCCTGGCAAGGGGGAATCAGGCCATAGCCTACTTTTAAAAATAGTATACTTTAAAAAAAATATATATATTTTATTGATTTTTTACAGAGAGGAAGGGAGAAGGATAGAGCTAGAAACATCAATGAGAGAGAAACATCAATCAGCTGCCTCCTGCACACCCCCTACTGGGGATGTGCCCGCAACCAAGGTACATGCCCTCGACCGGAATCAAACCTGGGACCCTTCAGTCTGCAGGCCGACGCTCTATCCACTGAGCCAAACCAGTCAGGGCTAAAAATAGTATATTTTGTAATTAAATATTTTTGGAAAGAATTACAAAGTTCCACAAAAAGCTACAAGTACCATAGAGGAAAGTATTTTCCCTTAACTCTTTGAGAATAGGTTGCCAACCTGATTCCTTTTACCCTGAAAACTTCGGTGTGTGTATTTCTTACACATCTCTTACATTCTTCTGCACTCCAGCAATACAAGCAACACAATCTGAAAATTAACCTCAATACATAACTGCCATCAGACCCCATTCAAAGTTTTGCAATGGTATCCTTTATAGCAGACTGATCTAGTTTAAAGTCACAGGTTGCATGTGTCAAGTCTCTCCGCTTAATTCCAACTTTAATCTTTCTTTGACTTCAAGTCCTTGTCACTTTTCAAGATTACAGGCCAGTTATTTTGCAGTGTCTCTTCACTAAGGCTTGCCTTGTGTTTCCCCAGATTAGATTCGGATGCATCTTTGGGGGATAACCCAAAAATGATGCTGGGTCCTTCTCAGAGCATCACACCAGGTGGTACAACATTTCAAGCTTTCCTATCACTGATGATAACGTTGGCTACGTCATTAAGATGATATCGTTCAGGCTTCTCCCATCTCAAGTTACTTCTTTTCTCTTTGCAACTAAGACATACTTTGTGTGAAAAAAATGGAAATGGTGTAACTATCCTATTCCTCAACAAACTTCCAATTTATTAATTTATTGTTTTATATCTGTGAGGATATATGTTTTTCCCCCCATTTTATTCAATGATTTATAATCTTTTACTATCACTATTTATTTTGATACTCCAATTGTCCCCAATTTAGCCATTGGAAACCTCTTCAAGCTGGTATTGGGTGCTTTCGATATATCCCTATCATTCTTTGAGTACCTTCTTGCCTCTGGGGGGGGGGGGGCGCAAAGGATGTCATAGAATCATCTTGTACTTTCCCTGCCCAGCTCTGAGCTGAGACATTTCTCTAAGGAGCCCTAGTTCCTTTAAGTGGTGAATGGTGTTTAGAAGCCAGGAGTTGGGCAATTGGTGTGCTTACTGCTATTAGGGTGTTACTGCTCCCAAGATGTCTCATTGGACAAAGCTTGCATCTGTGTATCCATTGCATACTGATACCACCAATTCCAATCCAACATTACCGAGTTCATTCTAATTTTCTGCTTTTCCATATTTGTGATTCCATTTTCTGATGTTGAGAAACCTGACTCCCACTATCTAGATCATATTTAATTCCTTCCATACCCCAATGTGAAACCAATCTCTTATCTCCATGGCCTTCTCTCACCTTCAATGATGCCCCTCGCTCTACTCTAGCTCTGGCTTGGAAGAGGACCCCGAGCTCCTGGCAGGAGACTGGCAAAATTCCTCAGCTGCAAACATGGAAGGAAGAATGACTCAGAGGACAGAACACAGAGTCATGAAGGAGAAGAGGTGTAGATCATTTACTCCCACGCCCTGAAACCTAATCAAAGAAGTCTAACATTTGCCCGGCTGAATGTCAGAACTGTGATGAACCAGAGACTCTTTATCACATCTCATTTCCCCCATTTTTGAACCAGAATGTCTAAGCTATCATCCTAAGACTGTCCCACTCTTATGTATTGGACTAGAGGCCCATTGCACGAAGATTCGTGCAATAGGCCTTCCCTCCCCTGCCTGCCGGCACCGGTTTTCCTCTGGCACCCGGGACCCGGGCCGCAGCGGAGCCAAACCTTCAGCCTTCAGGCTTGGCTCTGGCCGCAGTGGAGCCTTCAGTCTTCAGTCTTCAGTCTTCACTCGAGCGGAGCCTTCAGTCTTTGCTCTGTGCCTGCATATGCAAATTAACCCGACAATTTGTTGGGTTAATTGCATACTCACTCCTGATTGGCTGATGGGCACCACGGAGGTACAGTCGATTTGCATATTTCTCTTTTATTAGTGTAGATAGGTTGTAGGTGGATAATTGGTCTCTTTAGTTTCACGGTCCTTAAGTGGAAAGGAATTGTTCCCCAGGAGCTGTATACCCAGGATCCTCCTCATCATCTGATTTAGATGATGAGATTTTGGACTTTGAGATGATGAAATGTAGATTTAGATGATGAGATTCGCTGATGATGTAATGGGGTTGGTGTATTAGTGAGCTAGGGCTTCAACAACAGAAATGCATTTTCTCACAGTTCTGGAGGCTAGAAGTCCAAGATCATGGTTCAGCAGGTTGGTTTCTCCTGAGGGCTTCTCTGCTTGGCTTGCACATGGCTGTTTTCCCTCTACGTCTTCACATGGTCTTCCTTCTGTACATGTCTGTGCTCAAATTTCCTCTTCTTTTTTCCTACTATTTTAAATTTTTCTTTAATTATTTTTTATTGTTGACAGTATTACATATGTCTTCCATCTCCCCCTTTCCCTCCTCCACTCAGGTGCCATGCCCCTCCCAGGCTTTCACCACAGTATTGTCTGTGTCCATGGGCTATGCATACACACATATAAATTCTTTGGTTAATCTCTTTCTGACCCTTCTACTCACTATCCCCCTGAGATCTGTTAGTCTGTCCCATGCATCCATGCCTCTGGACCAATTTTGTTCCCCAGTTTATTTTGTTCATTAGATTCCACATATGAGTGAGATCATGTGGCATTTGTCTTTCTCTGACTGGCTCATTTCACTTAGCATACTAATCTCCATGCTGTCCCAAAGGGTAAGAGAGCCTTCTTTTTTACAGGCACATAGTATTTAGGGGTGCATATATTCTTTCTGATTGGTGTTTGGGGATTCTTAGGGTATATTCCCAGAAGTAGGATCACTGGGTCAAATGGCAGTTCCATTTTTAATTTTCTGAGGAAACTCCATACTGTTCTCCACAGTGCCTGCACCAATCTGCATTCCCACCAGCAGTGCACTAGGGTTCCCTTTTCTCCACATCCTTGCCAGCACTTGCTGTTAGTTGATTTATTGATGGTGGCCATTCTGACAGGTGTGGGGGGATACCTCCTTGTAGTTTTCTCTGATTATTAGTGACGTTGCACATTTTTTCATATGTCTCTTGGCCATCTGTATGTCCTCTTCGGAGAAGTTTCTATTCAGGTTCTTAGCCTATTTTTTTTTTATTAGATTGTTTGTCTTCCTGGTGTTGAGTTGCATGAGTTCTTTATATATTTTTGAAATTAACTCTTTATCAGATGTATCATTGGCAAATATGTCCTCCCATACAGTGGACACCCTTTCCATTTTGATGACAGATTATTTTGAAAGGCAGAAGCTTGTTAGTTGGATGTAGTACCATTTGCTTATTTTTTCCCTTTGTTTCTCTTGCCCTAGGAGATGTATTGGTGAAGATTCTGCTATGTGAGATGTCTGAAATCTTACTGCCTGTGTTTCCTTCTAGAATTTTTATCGTTTTGTGACTTACATTTTGGCCTTTTACCCATTTTGACTTTATTCTTGTGTATGGTGTAAATTGGTGGTTTAGTTCCTTTTTTTTTTTTGCATGTACCTGTCCAAATTTCCCAACACAATTTATTAAAAGATTGTCTATACTCCATTGTATGCTCTTGCCTCCTTTGTCAAATATTAATTGAGCATAATGGTGTGGGTCAATTTCTGGGGTGTCTGTTCTGTTCCATTGATCTATATGCCTGTAGGATCCCCTCTCCTTGAATGTGAGTGGGACCTGTAAATAGGATGCAATAGTCCCTCCTGTGGTCACCTTCTACTTTATAAGACTCCATGTCGCGGACTGGAGAGAGCGAGCTTCTCCCGCTGGCCTTGAAGAAGGACCAGGTTGTGAGAGGCCACCTGGCAGGGAGCTGTGGGGCCTCCAGGAGCTGGGAGAAAGAGCCAGGAAGAAAGCAGGGATCTTAACCACAAGGAACTAAACGCTGCCAACAACCATAGGAGCTTGAAAGGAAACCCCAAGCTCCAGAACAAAATGCAGCCTGACTGACATTTGATGGCAGCCCTGTGAGGCCCTGAGCGGAGGACCCCGCTAAGCCGTGCTGGGCCTCCTGGGTCACAGGAAATGGCTGATACGAATGGGTGTTGTTTTAAGCAGTTTGTGGTAACAAACAGTTTTTTCAATAAGTATTGGGATTCATTACGCTCACGTTTGCTACTTGAGAATATCCCGGGTTGGGTTTCATGGACGGAGCCAGCAGCTGGTGCCCGGGTGCCATCTTTTCTCCATGACCCCCAGGTTTGCATTTGAAGAAGATTCTCCTTGATTCTATGTGGTGAGTGAAGACCCGCTGCGGGGAGACCAGGTCGGAGGCTGCTGTAGAAGCACAGGTGAAAGATGATGGTGACTTGATAGGTGATGCAAGGAATCTGGAAGGAAGGGACGGATTTAGGAAAGGCAATGGAAGTTACTCGCAACTCAGTGCTCAGAGACAGCCAGTGTTAACATTAACCATGTGATTATTTTGGTGTGTTTTTTCTTTCTGTCTTCCTTTTTTATATACAAAGATATGTACAGTTGTCCCTCCATATTCATGGGTTCCACATCTATAGATTCAACTAACTGTAGATAAAAATATTAAAGAAAAAAGTTATGCTGCTGCTGATATACTACGTAGTTGGGCCTATGATAATGCGTCTGTACTGAACATGTACAGACATATTTTTCTTGTCATTGTTCCCTAAAGAATATAGTACAACAACTACTTACATAGCATTTGCACTGTATTAGATATTATAAGCAATCTATAGATGATTTAAAGTATAAGGGAGAATGTGCGTGGGTTATAGGCAAATAATATGCCATTTAAATGAGGGATTTGAACATCCATGGATTTTGGTGTTCATAGGGGTCCTAAAACCAATCACCTTTGGATACCGAGGAACAAAAGCAATTCTATATTTTTGTAGATGGGATAACATTGTGTTTATAATTTTGTATATGAACCATTACCCTTATCATGTTTAACCAATTATCTGAGGCATTAAATATTATTTAAAAGCATTTTAAAAAAATATATTTTATTGATTTTTTACGGAGAGGAAGGGAGAGGGAAAGAGAGTTAGAAACAGCAATGAGAGAGAAACACTGATCAGCTGCCTCATGCACACCCCCTACTGGGGATGTGTCCACAACAAAGTTACGTGCCCTTGACAGGAATTGAACCTGGGACCCTTTCAGTCTGCAGGTCGATGCTCTATCCACTGAGCCAAACCGGTTAGGGCTTAAAAGTATTTTTAATGTGATTACTTTTTTCATGGTCACTGGAGCCACACTAAAACATATTAATGAAAAATATCTAGAAGAATTTAGGAGAAAAAGTGGAGTGAATGATGCTGGAAGCTAGGGGCAGTGTAACCTGTAGATGCACTGATTCTCTGTGAGAGAAGGTGGAAGCCGTGTGATCTTCATGGAGCTTATACCTTGGAGGCTCGACTTGGGGAGCAGGACCTGGTCTCAATCGTCAGCCCTTGACAACAGTATACTCACCCCTTACATCTGTCATAGCTCACCGTCCCCAGCTGCCAGGTGCTGGTTATAACCTACAGTATTTAATGCCAGTCAACAAGTTTGCCACATTATAACCACTTACTGGGTGTGTAGAGTGATCTGGAGTGGGCAAGAGTACATTTTCAAATGGCCTTTTAGGAGGGAACAAGGACAAGTTGGGTATTAGGAGAGCAGCTGGCTCTTTTTTTTCTTCTTCAAAACAAGTCCATTAAAACAATAGATCAGTCATCCCTTAAGAGCTTATGAGCTCCATTTAAGCCAGGAAAAGTCTCCTGCAGTCCTTTTCTCAGAACTTGTTGTCTGCTTCCAAGGAGTCTTTACATAGATCACACACACACACACACACACACACACACACTCACACACACACACACTCTCTCACACACACACACTCACACACACACTCTCACACACACACACACACACACACTTTCACACACACAGTCACACACACACACTCACACACACACTCACACACACTCACACACACACACTCACACACACAGTCTCACACACACTCTCACACACTCACACACACTCTCACACACACACAGTCACACACACTCACACACACTCACACACACACTCACTCACACACTCACTCACACACACACTCACACACACTCACACACTCACACACACACTCTCACACACACAGTCTCACACACACACACACTCACACACACACTCTCACACACACACTCACACACACACTCTCACACACAGTTACACACACACGCACTCACACACTCACACACACACACACACATACTCTCACACACACACACACACACACACACACACACACACTCTCTCTCTCTCTCTCTCTCTCTCTCTCTCTCTCTCTCTCTCACACTCTCACACTCACACACCTCCCACCCCTCCCTCTGTCCTCTCTCCCCTGAGTGCAGGCTAAGTAGAGCAAGTGGTCAAGTTAGCAAGCCGTATCTCTGGCATCCTCTCACAATCCTGTCCTCCCACTTGGCATTCCCCGAGCCTGTCTCCACTTCACCTCGCCCCACCGGGGTCTCTTTCCCACACACACTTGGAAAGTTGTCAAATAATTTAAGCCAAGGTGTTTGCTGATAACAAAGGTGCTGGGGCTGATAAGGAAAGTGTTAGCTGATAGGCTCAACATCTCAGAAATATTGGCATTTGCATAAGGGCCTACGATAGAGAAAGGCTGTCTTTGGGCCTCCAAGAAAGGAGTAACTTGTTGGAATGGCTTTGGGCATTGAAGTTTGGGAGGAGAGCTCCCAGGCTAAGTCTCAGACCATGCTAGTGTTGTAGAAGTTCCCCACCCATCTGCACAGACCCTTTATTTTAATTTTTTCTATTTTTTTCCTTTTTGTCGAATTTATTGGGGTGACACTGGTTAACAAAATTATACTGGTTTCCGGTGCACAATTCCACAGCACATCATCTGTGCTCTGTACTGTGTGCTCACCACCCCAAGTCAGGACTCCATCTGCCTGTCACCATTTGTCCCCCCTGTGCCCTAGTCCACACTCCCCCTGCCCCATTCCCCCTGGCAATCACCATACTGTTGTCCATGTCCTTGAGTTTTCTCTCTCTTTTTTCTTTTTTTCACTATTTTTCCACTCCCCTCATCCAGCCCCTACCTCCGACAGCTGTCAGCCTGCTCTCTATCTAGGAGTCTGTCTCTATTTTGCTTGGTAGTTCAATTTGTTCATTAGATTCCACACATGAGTGAAATCATATGGCCCTTGTCTTTCTCTGACTGGCTCATTGCCCTTAGCATAATGCCCCTCAGGTCCATCCATGCTGTTGCAAAGGGTAAAATTTCTGTTTCTTATGGCCAAGTAGTATTCCATTGTGTTAATGCACCACAACTTTTTCATCCACTCATCTACTGATGAACAGTCAAGCTGCTTCCAAATCTTGGCCATTGTAAATAATGCTTCAATGAATGTAGGGGTGCATATATTCTTTTGAATTAGTGTTTTAGGTTTCTTCAGATAAATTCCCAAAAGTGGAATCCCTGCATCATAAGGCAGTTCCATTTTTAATGTTTTGAGGTAACTCTATTCTGCTTTTCACAGTGGCTTCATTAATCTGCCTTCTCACCAACAGTGCATGAGGGTCCTCTTTTCTCTGAATCCTCAACACTTGCTGTTTGTGTATTTATTGATGATAGCCATAGTGACAGGTGTGAGCTGACATCTCATTGTGGTTATAATTTGCATTTTTCTGATGATTAGTGACATAGTGCATCTTTTCGTATGTCTGTTGGCCATCTGTATGTCCTCTTTGGAGAAGTGTTTGTCCAGGTCTTTTGCCCATTTTTTAAACTGGATTATTTGGTGTGTGTGTGTGTGTGTGTGCGTGTGTGTGTGTGTGTGTGTGTGTGTGTGTGTGTGTGAGTTTTATGAGTACTTTATAAACTTTGGATATCAACCCCTTATTGAATGTATTGGTGAATATGTTCTCCTATTCAGTGGGTTGTCTTTTCATTTTGTTGATGGTTTGCTTTGCTGTGCAAAAACTTTTTGGTTTGATGTAGTTCCACTTGTTTATTTTTCCTTTTGCTTCCCTGGCCTGAGGAGACACATCAGAAAATATATTGATACAAGAAATGTCCAAGATTTTACTGCTTGTGTTTTCTTCAAAAGTTTTTATGGTTTTGAGGTATTTTGAGTTTATTCTTGTGTTTGAAGTTAGGAGGTGGAACCACAAAAGAGCCCTAATAGCACCAGTGATTTTGATAAAGGAGAACAAAGTTGGAGGAATCACGCTACCTGATATGAAACTATACTACAAAGCCACAGTAATCAAAACAGCATGGTACTGGCATTAAAACAGACATAGATCAATGGAACAGAACAGAAAGCCCAGAATAAACCCATGCCTTTATAGTTGATTACTCTTTGACAAAGGAGACAAAAATATACAATGGGGTAAAGGTAGTCTATTCAATAAATGGTGTTGGGGAATTAGACAGTTACGTGCAAAAATAAAACTAGACCACCTTCTTCACATACCTTTTAAGTAAATGTCTAACTTCTACTAGATGAGTGGTCAGAACCTCTACAGGCCCATCTAGCCAGACACCTGCCCGGCCCTCTCATCCTGCTTTTCTCCTGCTTTCTTCTGGAAGCTGTGGGAAGAACGGCAAGGATGGGAGGTGGAAATGCTTGTTTCACACCAAATTGGAAGACATAGTATTAGATCACTTCTCTTTTTCTTTTTCTTTTTTGCTGCATAGGTATATTAGAAACATTTTCTGTAAAGACTATGATTTGAAATGAGTTACTTAAACAATTTGGACCATCAAACTCCACTTTTTATTGCACATAAATAGAAATTTTAAATATGAATCTCCAAACCGGCAAACAATTACATACAATTTAGTATCATAAAATAAAATTAACCTTTCATGGGCAGAACTCACTTTTATACTGAGAGTCTTACCTTGTAAAACATCCTTCCTTCCTGTGCTTGATGTATTTCCCATGTTTGGTATTACTATTCCTAATCCTTTTTCTTATGTTTCATATTATTATTTCTATGTTTGTGATTATCTATGTATGGTAATACTATTTTCCACCATTTCATAATAATACATCTTTTAAACACCTTTTGGTATTCAAACATCCTTGGTACTGAACCTTAAAATGATGAGGACACGAGGCAGAGAGCACTGTACGTGCGCGCCCGCACGTGGTATTTTGTGGAAGAGCCACACTCAAGAGGCCAAAGAGCCGCATGTGGCTTGCGAGCCGCGGTTTGCCGACCACTGACCTAGGGCAACCTTCTTTTAAGGTTAAAGAAGCTCTTAAGCCCCTCCTCTTCCCTGGGAGCAGCAATGTGCCTGTCCTAGGTTAGGCACTGTGGGGATGTCAAGACGAATGAGACACGGTCCCTGACCAGTAGGGTTACTGGGGACAAAAGACCCCTGGACAACAGGGATCTGAGTCTGAGGTAAGGAGAGGGATTAATCCCCACGGGGCTCCTTCCCACCCCTAGAAAGAGCCAGTGTCAACCCGCATGCTCCCTCCTGCACCAAGAAAAAAGTCAATCTCAAAGCAGCGCTTCAAGGGTTTCATCTGCAACCTGCAACATCTCCTGAGAACGTGTGAGCCTGACAGCATCAAGCTCCACACTTGCCCCTTGCTGCCTTCCTCCCTCACCAACTGGGAACTCTCACACGCAGCAGCCTCCTTGTCCTGCTAGTCTGAGTTCATCAAGAGCAGAGGTTTTCCAAGCGATGGCTTCATTCACAGAGCCCTATGGAATGTAAAGTACTTTCTTTTTCCATTTACAGAACAGCTGAGTGTCAGGAATTTTTCTCCCACAAAGCCCTGCTAGCCGCCCTTTCTGTCCCCCTGGCTTCTCACCTTTAGATCCCTCCGCCCCACAAGGGCAGTATCGTATGGCTGCAGGCACGCCCAGGGAGGTGCAATGTAATCTCACCCCGTTTCTTCAAGGGCATTGCTTTTCTGGAGCACATTTTTGGGAGAGCACAAATGTTTTAGGTCTGACCACCGGCATTCCTTGTCCTGCTGGTGACCAGCCCCTCTGTTAATGCATCCCCTTGTCTCCCTCAGCAGTCTCTTTGTAAACCTGTTTTGTTATCTCTAGTTGCACCAGTAACCCTGCCCTCACTGTCATGATTCCTCAAGCCCAGGTACCCCCAATCACCAGGTATTTAGAGACCACTGCACTGGGCATGGAGGTGGCTCTCTTGGGCATGTCCAGGTGCAGAGTCCATCCTTGTCTACCATAGAACATCCCACGCTCTCCAAATGCCCTTAAATAAACCAAGCCCTTGAACGGCTTGTGAGGTTGCATTCTGTTTCTGGTGTAAGCACTTTCAGGAACTAAGAGGACACTTTTTAGAGTATGTTAAGCTAACATAAAAACACACCTGTAAATCCAAGTTATTCTTGTTGTTGTTGTTCTTAATACTCACCCAAGGATATTTTCCCATTGGTTTTTAGAGAGAGTGGAAGGGAGGGAGAGAGACAGAGAGAGAAACATCGATGTGACTAGGGCGGAGATGGAGCCTGCAACCGAGATATGTGCCCTTGATTGGAATGGAACCTGGGGCCCTTCAGTCCAAGGGCCGATGCTCTATCCACTGAGCCAAACTGGCTAGGTCTAAGTTATTCTTTATGTCCTTATCACCACTACTATTGCTCAGACTCCCCTGGTTTTAGCAGATTATAACAGAAAGTCAGCATTGCTCTAGTGCACTGGATAGCACTAATCATAAAAGATAAACTACGCCGAAACCGGTTTGGCTCAGTGGATAGAGTGTCAGCCTGCGGACTGAAAGGTCCCAGGTTCGATTCCGGTCAAGGGCACGTACCTTGGTTGCAGGCACATCCCCAGCGTGCAGGAGGCAGCTGATCGATGTTTCTCTCTCATCGATGTTTCTAACTCTCTATCTCTCTCCTTTCCTCTCTGTAAAAAATCAATAAAATATATATATAAAAAAAAGATAAACTACTATATGATGCCATGTTTTAAAGTTCAAAAACTAACGTGTTATGCTAGATGTCAGGATAGTGGTTACCTTGGAAGGTAGTGATTGACACAAGATGGGGGCCATCTAGGGTGCTGATAATATTTCTTGAACAAGTTCACGAATATTCACTTTGTGGGAGTTCATAGTGCTATACATTTGTGATTTGTGCACTTTTCTGTATGTGTATTATCTATAATAATAAAAGGATAATATGCTAATTAGACCAGACTTCCTTCCATACGTCATTCTGGATGAACCGGGGCTGGAGGGAAGCCACCCAGTCCTGGAGCGAAGCCAGTGCCGGCAGCCGAGGGAAGGAAGGACTACTCTTGCACGAATTTTCGTGCATCGGGCCTCTAGTATTCTAACAAAATGTTAAAAAACGTGGTTGGTCAAGGTCCTGGCTGCTGTGTTTGGGTTACTATAGTTCTAAATTATCTACGTCGATAACTTTTGAAGATGGCGAGTTCCTTCCAACCCCCCAGATGACCGTAGAAGAGGCAGACCACGGCAGACGCTCAGTAAAGTACATGGAAAAGCTTAAGGAGCTCTAGGAATCACACTAGGCATTCCCCATGCTCTTGGAGGCTTTACTTCTGAATCCTAAACTAAGCGAGGAAGGTGAGAGAGACAACTCTCCCGTCAGGAAAGCCCCCTGGCGCGGGAGCAGGCTACGTGGCTCAGGCTCAGCCAATGGATGCTTTGGTCCTGGTTTTGAATCTTTGGGGCATTTGAGAATGTTTAAGGGAGCAGAGGCAGAGATTCAGTTGCCTAGCGATGATTCTGTGTAGAGTGTCCAGTAGAAGCAAGAGTCCATCGGCAGGGGACCCCCACAGCTTTCCAGACGGGCTGTTCTGGTTGCGGACTCTAAATGAGTTTTCTCCACTGCTTACCCTTTCTGGGGTCTGTCTGACTTTTGAGTTTCCCCAGAGTTCCCAGGACAGTACCTGACACCCTTTCTAAATCCTTTTTTTCTAATCAAGGTCATCAGAGTATGTTTCTGTTATTTGCATTCAAGAACCTTGACTAGTACAACTCCCCTCCCGCACTGCCGCCCCTACCCCTCACTGTCTGCCAAAGAGATTTCCAATTCTGCTTGCAATTCTTTACCAAAAATTTATCACATGGCCTCTAATTCACTCACTAGAGATTAGTTGGGGTTACCTATGCTTGTTTTAAAAATGCAGCTCAATTCAGCACTCATACCTCGATGTGAATTCTCCAGTTGCTTTTTCCTTTATCTCTACCTGCGATCAGTGCTTTAAGAAACTGGGATCGAGGAGAGAGGGGTTCAGGAGGAGTTCATTGTGAAGCCTGTGGCATTCCAAGTAGGTCAGGAATGAGATGGGGTACCAAGGTGGGGATCCTTGGGAGGACAGAGGGGCTCATGTGGTCACAGGGTTCATATGGGGTAGGGAAACGAGGGTATTATAAAATAGGGAGGAATCAGAGAATGGGTCAGAGAAGCAAAGATAAACTTCACAATTTACCTTCAGGCTGGTCTTCGGTATTTAAGTATTTTTGCTTTGTGTTAGGGGAGGTCATTGGGAGCTCTGGCCTGTTAGACTTCTGGGAGTGATTACAGGTGATTTATTCTGTCATTGCAACGCCCAGCTTATGCTCAGACATCATCAGGAGAAGTGCGGGTTCAGGTCCACCTGCCAGGCTGATCCTTATAGGACAACAGGGCCTCACGCAGAACCAGGAACGCCAGACGAGGCTCATTTCCTTTGTTGCTGGGTGATCAGCCCGGTGGGTTTCAGCAGGACAGAGCCCTGTGAGCCCGGTACAGTTAAGTGCGTTTGTAATTGGTTGAACGATCACAGGCAAAGATTGATGGTTCATGAATCTGTGTCAGCTTTAAGGGAGGTCTCTAGTCATTTGCTGCAAGGTCTCAGTCAACATTTTTAGTAACGACTTAGCTGGGTTTACAGAACAAACTGATCAAAAGTGCTCAGGGGATTGGATGACAAGATCAGGATTTAGGAAGCTCTCGGCAGGCTAACGCGATGTCCCAGATAGATATAATAAGGAGGGACTTATCAGGCATAAAGGGGGAAGCCTCCCACTTAGTCCTAAAAGGCCAACTGTGTGTGTGTAGAGGTGAGTTGGCATGATGAGCACCATTGAGGGAGACTTACTCTGAAGCAGGGGCACGATGTACCCGAGGGAGCAAGAGCCCCGTCGGCTCCCTGCTACACGGGCAACACCTGGGGAGGGTGGCTCGTGCTGGGCACTGTCCTTGCAGAGCAACCGGGACCCAGGGGAACATGTCCAGAGGTGGGGGGGGGGGGGGGGGCTGAAGCCATTCTGTAGGGGAGAAGACGGATGAAGGATGTCTAACCCACAAAGGAGAGTTCTTAACGATCTGCAGGCAGGTCAAGTGGAAGGTGAGTGAGGCGTGTTAGGTGGCCTCAAAGGGGAAAACTAACAACCGTGGGTGGAGGTTGCAGCCTCCACCTAAACTATGACCCTTAGGAAACCTTTCCAACCACGAAGGAAGCAGGGACGCTTAGCTGTGAGACCACGGGCTTAGGAGGTTGGCCTTGGTTGGATCTCAGATATGCCGCTGATTAACGATGCATTTGGGCAAGCTTAGTTCTCACTCTTTTATTTCATGAAGAGTAACTGAGGTAATACAGCGCCTAGCTTGTGGGCCGCTACACGTAGGGTCCTCAGTGGAGAAACTGTTAGTCCTCTCTGGAGAGCTGGAGAACTAAAACGGAGCTCAGCCGGGAGCCCAGCTGAAGAGGAGCTGCAACTCAGGAAACAAGTCAGGGGACCAGGAGGCAGCCCCCTGTCCCTCATCTAAGTCAGAGTATCGGGCTCATTCCTACACTCAGCATTGATTGAATGTCTACTCTTTGCTAGACACCAGGAGCTGAATCAGGTGCTAGAGATTGACACATTAAGATCCTGACCTCAAAGATGCAGGTTCGGGGAGAGAGTGGTCAGAACAAAGTACTAAATTAAGGTGGGAGTTAAGAACTGGGGAGGCAAGGGCAAGAGGCAAGGCTGCTTAAATCGAGAGTAACAACAGCAGTCACCATTTATGGGCACTTGCCATGCTTCGGGCCTTTGGACATATTATTTTGCTAAATGTTCACCCAAGAGTAGGTGTTTTGTACCCATTTTACTGTTCAGAGTCACACAGCTAGACTCTAAGGCCTGTGCTGTAACCACCACGCCACAGCCCCGGGTGGGTCTGGGAAATGGGGCAGGGCTCAGAATGAAGGGAGAATGGCTCATAAAGGGCTGGGGTATGGTAGGTAGAAAGGCCAGAGCTGACTTCTCTATTCAGATTGCTACCTGATGTATATTTATCCAATAGAAACTTTATCTCCCCGAGAGTTTATTCTGATAAGGAGGGTAAGATCTCGGGCACTGGTAGAAGTGGAAGAGGAGGGTAGCCAGGGACAGTGAGAAAAAGATGGAGGGGAAAAAAGAGTTTGAGGCACATTTTGCTAAACTGGTATTTTTTTCAAGAGCTGCCCCTGGATAGATAAGGCTTGCCCAGTAATTAGAAAGAATTTAAGACTTGAACCAGCTCAGTAACTAAGCTTTCTAAATCTTTCAGATGGACGCCATTGCGCTTCTCCGTCTAGTCAAGCTGAGGCCATTCCACCTGACAAAGAGGAAGCAGCGACAGGGAATTCTCTGTCGATTTGGGGATTAGCCCCGTGAAGGATGGCGATGACCAAAAGGAACTGACTACACAGGGCGCCCAGCCTGGACTTCAATGCCAAATTTATTAGGTAATTACGTCTTTCATTGAATGAGTATCATCTAGTTGAGTTGTTTATTGGAAGGCACAGTCCTTGCCCTCAAGCAGTTTATCTCTGAGGTGGAAGAAAAGGTGGGGGAGTAGCCAGTCTTTTTGCCTTGGCTAAAGAATGTAAGAAGTGAGACAAAAATAAGCCATAGCATTAAACTGCCAAGGCAAAATAATAAAGCAATTTGACTTATTGCTCAACCTTACGTCTGTTTATGTTTCTATTTTTGGAGAACGTTTCCCTTCACTCCCATTACTTGAACACTGATCGTTTTCCAGGCATCTCAGCTCAGTAACACTCAGAGTGTATGTCACAAGATCCGTGGGTCTGAGGAAGTGGCCGCACACACGGCCAAGGACCAAAATGTCCCAGGCTGCTTGGCAAAGCAAGGCCAACCCATGGCCAGCGAAGGAGACATAACATCCATTGTTGGCAACCAACTCCCACAATCCTTAGTGATTAGCAAATGAAGAAGGTGTGTCTGTGATGGCTATGCTGGCTCATACAGTCCCAATGTCAATCAAGGTATTTTTTTTTTCCTTCTGATTTTTCTTTCTTTTGATGTAATTTCATTCTTCAGAAAAGATAGTTCTTTGAATATACTAGTACAACGGAACGTGAGTTAATTATTTTGGCTTGGCTTTGAAAGACTTTTCGTGTAAGTAAGTTAAGACATATGAAGGAGGGGGGCGGGGGGAGAAAAACACCAATCATCTATAGTCTGAGGTTGTGCATTCCAATTTTTTTTAATAAAAAATATGAGACAGTTAGGAATCAAAAATATATTTTTTTCACCTGTAAGAAGCAGCTTCTTGTCAGAAAAGGAGTTGAAGCCAGACTAGGAGAAGTCAGCAGTGTAATCTACAAGTCTGGGCAAGGTGGCTCCCCAAAGTTTTGAGGTTACAGTCAGTTGAGAGAAGTTGGGAAGGGAACGAATATCCATGGAGCACCTCCCTTGTGCGTGGCTCTGGCCAAGCGCTTCCCACACAACCTCATTGAATTTTCATAACTGCTCTCCAAGGTGAGCATTGTTAACCCAATCTCTACATATAAAAGGCTAATATTCGAAGTGTCCCTCTGACCATCCGACTGGTCGCTATGATGCGCACTGACCATGAGGGGGCAGATGCTCAGTGCAGGAGCTGCCGTGACACGCACCAGCCATTTACAAAGAAATGGCACTGTGCACTTGGCGCCGACAAAGCAACACTCGGCGTCCCCCTAGTGAGACACAGGTCCTGCCACCACCCCAGAGCGACAGCCCACCAACTCGCAGTCAATGCTACCGAAACCCCATGGTGCAAAATGTGGCCCACAGCTCAGCCCAGCCCAGAAATGGTAATAACGTCACATAGCAATGCCCGGCTTCCTCTCCCTAGCAACTAGTCTTCTCTGAGTTTCTTTAGCCCAGGAACACAACTTCCTTTATAGCCAGGTGCAACATTTTATACTTTAACCAAATGTCTGTGAAGTGTTTTCATGTGCCTCATCTCATTTGATTCTCACAGAAGTCTTGAAGTAGGTAGATAGGAGACTCGGTAGAATCCTATTTTCTTTTCATTAGCCAGAAAATGGAGATTTAGAAAGCTTAGAAACTTGACCCAACTGAAAAGAAGTAAGAAATGGTGGACCTTGAAAATGACTTCAGGTTTTCTCACTGCGTAGAATATAGTCAAACATTGCTGCAGTTAAATATTTTACCCTTTGTTCTCCCTGTGTGACCACAATAATAATCTGCTTCATGTTGATATTTACTGCTGTATTGCTGACAATTACCTGAAAGAGAAGTTGGGGTGCTTCACTGGGCTGGAAAAAGTTTAGCTAAATCAGAAAGCAGGTCTAATTAAGCAAGTTTATCTGTCTATATAAAGCTCTTGCTGGTGCCAATCGCATGCATGTGTTTCCATCTGTCATTGTCGATTGTGAATTTGGTTGACACCTCTATTATAGAGAGAGGGCGAATAGTGATATTAAAATATTTCTTCTAATGAATTTCCTTTTCATGTGCACAAATCCATGCACCAGGCCTCTAGTTTGTAGATAAACACCCTGAAGCCCACCACTAGTGCCCCTTAAAAAGACTAAGCAATTCTTTAAGTTCTCTTTTTACAAGATGTGCCTATAAAGAAACATTTTCCTAGCAGATGAAAAAAGCAAGGGAAAGATTTGTTTGCTTAGAAGAGAGAAGACCCCCTTCTTGGCTCTGCTCATGTCAGAGCTCCCACTTTTCCTCCAGTTAATTGACAGGTGATTAGTCACTTGGCTCAGTAACAGCTTAGGAGATGACCTTATATTTGTACCTTCTTCACAGCAGAAAGGGAGCTTCGAGTCTCCTCCAGGGCTTCCATATCTTGCGTGTGAGTCATTTGAGATAACTCTCTGGACCTAGCACGATAAATCTTTCCTGAAAGCCTCTGCTTGACTCGAGAGAAACTAAATAAAAGCTTTCATTGTGCCATTGTGTTATTATCTACCCCATTTCAAAGGGATCCCAAGTGGAGGATACAATATATTGTTTTAATTACAAAGGAATAATAGCCTAAAGTAAAGGAATTTTACCAAGAAGAAATGAGTCTCACAAAATGAACAATAAAAGCTACTGAGATTGTTATTATTGATTTCATTCAGGACCAGACCTCAGCAAGTTTGGGACAGAGGACAACTTGTACTTGAACACCATTCTCCTGTGCCCCATACCTTTTCTTCTTCTCTGGGCATCATTTCTTTCTTCCTTTTACATAACCCTCAGTCCTTTTTATTATGAGTAAATCCTGGGTTAAATGTATTTATACAAAGTAATAGGGATGTAATGTGTTACTTCTCCCAGAGGTATTTACATTTTATTTATTTATTTAGTTTTAAAAATTCTCACCCAAAGATATTTCTTTCCACTGATTTCTAGAAGGGGGGAGGAAGAGAGAGAGAAACATCAATGTGAGAGAGACACATCAATTGGTTGCCTCCCACACATGTGCCCACCAGGCCTGGGGAACCTGCAACCTAGGTAAGCACCCTTGACTAGGAATCAAACCCTCCATCCTTTGGTCTGTGGGCCAATGCTCTAACCACTGAGCAACCTACCAGGGCATATTTACATTTTAAAACTTTGCCCAGAAAGGGCAATACTGAATGCAAAGGAACAAGTTTCCAGCGGTGGAATTGTGGGCCATATGGAAGGGAGAATTTCAAGAGAGACTTTCAGAGACAAGGAAACCAAGGGGAAAAGAGGAGAAACGATGGGATCTTCTTTCTTCTTTTCATTACACAGGATAATGGCCCCAAATACGGCGGTGAGTAGGATGAAATTCTTTTTCTGATTTCCTCATACCATATACTGTTATATGGAGGTAGCTGTTGACCTTGCTTCTACATGGAGATAGCTCTGGTTTTATTTACAGCTTTTACTAGTACAGAGGGATATTTTGTTTACTGCTTTCTAAATCAAAATGAGTCATTTGAGAAGTGGCTTAGCTCAACTCAAGTCAATTCAGCTGGTGGGAGTGTGTGGTGATACAAAGGAGAAGAATATGGTCCTTCCCTCCAGGGAGATTCTAATCGCCCTGGGAGACGGGAGGATTCTCCTCCATGGTACAGTGGAATAAACAGTGTATTCCTGAGGGCCACCTGAAACTTCAAAACAGTCTTCCATCAGGAATTCCAAGATGGCAGCAGAGTAGCTGGAGGTTCCAAGCGCTCGCTCCCAACACTGTACAGGACTTGCGGCCAAACTGCAGAACAAGTGGCTTGAAACACGTGTTGAAGTGTAGCTGATCTGAAATACTGAGAGCAGGGAACAGGGAGGAAAGTCAGGAGGAGAGGCAGAGAGGGTGAGCCAACTCGTGCAGGTGCACAGCTGGGAGGCCAGAGGAATAAGCGGCAGTGAAACCCTCACTCCACGGGAGTGTGGGGTCTCAGCCCCACACAGGGATCCCCAATCCGGAGCAATAGAGAAGTGAAGGGGAGCCCGTGTAGCATTGGGCCGTGGGAATTAGTGGGGATTCGGTCCACCTGGGAGAATCAGACCGCACCATCCCAGGCAAAGAACGATTTCTTTGTTACCACGCCAGCCTGGGCCATTTTCTCTGATCTGAGATTGCGGGAGAGGCCACATAGAAAAGCTCGGGGCTGGCGAAGGGGTCTGATTGGTACACCCAGCATTGACTCTGGGGGGCCCTCTATTCTCTGGAAGAACTTTGGGCAGAGAGCTGGACAAGGGCTGTATTATGTGGCTGGGAAAAGATGATCGGCCTTGCCCACATCCAGTGAATAGGCAGTGCCCGCCCCCCACCAGAGGAACTGCTGTGTCTGCCCCATCCGGCCGTGATCCACGGCGAGGGAAACAACACTGGGTTAGAAATCTGTGCCCATACTATTCAGCCTGATGGCATGGTGGAGTCAGACCTTTGGCTTGGTCTGAGCCTGGGCAGAGACCCCCTCACCTAGTGAGGGCCAGCTGCGAGGAAATATTGGAGTGCCAAGTGAGTTTTGTTTTTGATCCCCTCCTACCTGGTGTGGCAGCAAGGGGGTGCCAGTGAGTGAGGCAGAGCTGAGGTATTGCAGCTGTGCCTCCTGGGTGGGCTCTCTCCGGGAGACAGATGGTGTGTGCTGGACCCTGTGGCTGCATTGCAGGCAAGCATATCTGAGCTACTCAGTGAGTTCAACGGACACAGCCCTGGGAAGGAGAGGAAGTGTCTGCTCCTCCACCCCCCCCACCCCCCCCTTACAGGTTATAGGCACCACCTCAATGTGAGTCTGTTTAAACCACTCCAGCAAGGTCCTGGGAACCCCTGCAGAATGCAGTTCCATGGGGTAAGGGCAGCAGTGCCAAATCCAGTGAGCTCCACAAATACCAGATCCAACGGGTGAATGCAGTAGACATCAAAATCTGTGGAGGTGAACTCCACTTCCGTTTCTTTTATATTTCATGTTTTGCTTCTCTTTTTTCTCCTGTATCTCTCATTTCTCTCTTTTCTTATTCTATTTTTTTCTTTCTCCATTTTTAATTCTTTTTTGTTTCTGGTTTCCTCTTCATATTCTATATTTTATTCATTTAAAAATTATTTCACTTATTTTTTTCCTTTTTTACTTTTATTTTTTCTTTTCTTGTCCTTTTCTTTCATATTCTCTTTTTTCATTTCTTTTTTTTCTTTTCTAATTCTTTTGGTCTCTTGTCTTTTAGTATTCTTCCGTTGTTACTGTTTTTGTTGAGCTTGGTGGGTATTATTGGTGTTGTTTTCAGTTTGGTTTTGTTTTGTATTGTTTTGTTCTGTCAGCACCTGTATAACAGTTGGCATGAGGTGGTCAGGGTTGAGCCTCAAGTTAGCCAGCCCAAAGGCTGCTCCCACCCACAAGCAGGACAACGGAAATCAAGACCCAATTACAAGAGCAGGGCCCACATAACCCACAAAAGGGACATTCCTAGAGAACCCAGCTCAGAAGATCAAGGAGACCACACTACTAGGTCCCACAAGACACCCACTACATTAGGCCACCCCACCAAGATGGAGTTATAGTAGTTATAACCAATACATAGGAACAAACACAAAGAAACAGCAAAATGAAAAAACAAAGAAACAGGCCCCAAATGAAAGAACAGGAGGAATCTCCAGAAAGAGAACTAAGTAAGATGCAGGCAAGCAATTAATCAGAAACAGGATAAAAAGTAATAGTTTTAAGAATGCTCAATAGCATGAAAAAGAAATAGAAACCATAAAAAACAACCAGTCAAAAATGAACACTAACATATCTGAAATAAAGAATATATTGGAAGGAATAAACGATAGCTTAGAGGAAGCAGAGGATCAAATCAGCAAATTTGAAGACAAAATAGAAAAATCACTCAATCAGAGAAAAAATAATTTAAAAGCATGAGGATAGTTTAAGGGAAGTTTGGAACAAGATGAAAAGTAACAAGATATGCATCACAGGGGTATTAGAGGAAAAAGAAAGTGAACAAGGGTTAAGGGACCTCTTTGAAGAAATAATGACAGATAACTTCCCTAATCTGATGAAGGAAAAAGGCACACAAATTCAGAAAGCACAGAGAGTCCCATTCAAATTGAACACAAAGAGACCAACACCAAGAGATATCATAATTAAATGGCAAAGGTTAAAGACAAATAGAGAATATTAAATGCAGTGAGCGAGCAAAAGAGAGATAGTCAATTACCTACAAGGGTGTACCAATAAGGCTGTCAGCTGATTTCTTAACAAAAACCTTACAGGCCAGAAGGGAATGGCAATGAAAAACAAGGATCTACAACCAAGACTATTCTAACTAGCAAGGCTATCATTTAAAATTGAAGGTGAAATGAAGTTTCCAAGACAAAACAAAACACTAAAGAAGTAGTATATTACCATCAAACCGGCATTGTAAGAAATGTTAAAGGAAATGCTTTAAAAAAAAAATATATATATATATATGTATATGAGTGTATATGAACATAGGCGTAAAGAATGAAAATGGCAATCAATAAATACCTATCAATAATAACTTTAAGTGTAAATGGACTAAATGCTCCAATCAAAAGATGTAGGGTAGCTGAATGGATAAGCAAGCATGACTCATATATATGCTGTCCACACGAGACCCACCTCAGAACAAAAGACTCACACAAGGTGAACGTGAAGGAATAGAAAAAAAAAAAAAAAAACCATGTAAATGAAAATGAGAAACAAGCCAGGGTAGCAATACCTACATGTGACAAAATAGACTTCAAAACAAAGGTCTTAACAAGAGACTAAGAAGGTCACTACATAATATTAAAGGGATTGATCCAAGAGGATATAATCCTGGTAAACATGCATGCACCCAATATAGGAGCACCTAAATATATATATAAAACACTCTTGGAGGATTTTAAGAAAAAACTCTTGGAGGATTTTAAGGGAGAGATTGACAGCAATACAGTCATATTTTAATACCCCACAGACATCACTAGGTATATCTTCCAGACAAAAAATCAACAAGGAAACAGTGAACTTAAATGAAACACTAGACCAGATGAATTTCATTGATATTTACAGAACATTTTATTACAAAGCAGCAGAATATAAATATCCTTAAGTGCATATGAACCATTTTTAAAGATAGACCACATATTAGGACACAAAAGAAGTTTTAACAAATTCAAAAAGATTAAAATCGAATGGAATCAATTACTAATGGTAATGATTTAATCAGTCATGCCTTGTGAAGAGTGGGGTTCGGAGAGCTTCATGTTGGTGAACACATGGACAGTGGGCAGCCTGGGAGCATGGAAGCCCCTGCCTCTTTCCACATACCTTGCCCTAAAACACAAACTGAGGCATATTTAAATTTTTAAGAGCTTATTTGAACAAACATCAATTTGAATTGGGCAGCAGCAAACCAGACGTGGTCAGGAGCACACCATCATCAAGGAGATAGGAGCAAGGTCTTTACAGAGAAGACTCAGAAGCAAAGCAAGGACATTGATTGGCTATAGTTTGATGGCTATCGCTCCAGGTAGATAGTGCCAGAATTGAGTTAAATTGTAGGATACCCAACTGGTGTCACAGAATTTCTAGGTGTGGGAAACCCCTTACCCCCCACATTTGGTGACCAGAAGTGCCAGAAGTGAAGTTCTGAGAATCGAAGAGTATTTCCTCACACACATGGGAAGTTAAAGGGTCCCCTAAGAGGGAGAGTGGCCGTCTCCACTCTCTCTGTACTTTTTGTTGTTAATCCTCATCTGAGAGAGAGTGAAAGGGAGGGGAAGAGACAGAGAGAAACATCGATGTGAGAGAGACCCATTGATTGGTTGCCTCCTGCACATGTCCTGACCCAGGCTGGGATGGAGCCTGTAACCAAGGTACACACCCTTGTCTGGAATCGAGCCCACAACCCTTCAGCCCGTGGGCCACGCCCTATCCACTGAGCGGAGCTGGCTAGGGCTCTCTCTGTCCTTTGATTCAGGTTGCAGTCCCTTTGCAGTCTTTCTGGACCACTGTGGGTTACACTCTAATTGGACTATCTCTGGGCATCAGGCCCTCTTTTACCCCTGAATGCTGATCTCTCTTCCCCATTTACTCAACACTCCCAGCTGTAGCTGCCTTTGTTCCCTTGCCCAGTTCAAGCTCTATCAGGACTCCTCAGGTCAGAACCCTAGGCCCCTGTTCACGTAGGAAGGGAAGTTAGGCCCTGGGACCCTACGTAGCAAGAGCAGCAGCAGCAGCCACTGTTCTCTGAGGCTACTTAGATCCATAGATGGGGACTGAGTGATTGGTGAGCCCCTGGAGAGCCCTGAGATTCTAAAATAACTGTGATACCATCCAGTTTCTCCATGAGGCACTGTGGACGGCAGGAAATCCTCCCACATCACCCTGGAGGGTAAAGCAGAGGATAGTTATTTATATACAGCCAATATTTCCAGCTATTTAGCTCCCAAGATGTTAAGCAATCATAAGTAATTTTTTAAAAAAGAAATTCTTAAGTGTAGAGGATGTGTAGAGCTTTGTACAAAGGCAGAATTAACAGCGAGGACAAGTCAGAACTATGCATCTGAGGCAGCCACCTGAATCAATTGAGGTCATCAATCTCATAGAAATGGGTTTTTTTTTTTGCCACACAGCTGGGATGTTTGCTATTAGTTTAGAGCTGAGTCTCTCAAAATAGGATTCCTAGCCCACTTGCATCAGAATCGTCTAGGGGGCTAGTTAAAAATGTAGATTCCTGGGTTCAGACCAAGTTAGGATGTTTTCAGCTGCAAATAAGAGAAAACACAGTTGGTTAATTTAGAGGCCCAATAGCTTCTTCAAACACCTCCGTTCTATCTCTCCTCCTCTACGTCAGCCGTGTCCTCAGGTTAGTTCCACTCATGGCTGGAAGGTGGTTTCCAAGGGCAGCCACAAGGGTGCGCAGGAGAAGGAATGACTAAGTGAGCGATGAGCCCTGTTCTCGCATCCTCCCTGCCAGGGCTGGCTTCATGACCATGCCACCTGGTGCAGTCACTTAGGCCTTGTGCTCAGAAGGGCCGTGCACTGGCTTCAGTGCTTGTTTAAGACTGTCCCCATCTTGGAATTCTTAGTAATTTTACCTTTGAACTTGCTTTGTAAGTGAGGTCTGATGGGGCAATGGCACACGAGCAGAGGAGATATGTATCTCTGCCCTTCCTTGACATTCTGTCCTCATAAAACATTTGCAATGTCCCATGAGCACAAGTGGGTGGGAGCTGAGAATGCATCAAAACCCAAAGCTAGTCCAAGGTAAGAATGCTGGGGAAGCCGTCGGCTTCAATAGTGTTGGTAGAATATACGCACACCAAGAAGTAAAATGAAACAGCTGAGTTTTGTACAGCTTTTCCACTGTTCTGGTAAGCACAAAGTACGTGTATGAGCTACGTAATAGGAATTGTGTGATTTGGGTGATTCTGCATATGAGTTAAATGCTCTTATACTTGCATTTAAAACCAGTAGCACACAATCCTATATAATAAAAGGCTAATATGCAAATCGACCAAATGGCAGAATGACCTTTCACTATGACATGCACTGACCACCAGGGGGCAGACTCTCAATGCAGGAGCTTCCCCCGGTGGTCAGTGTGTTCCCACAGGGGGAGCGCCGCTCAGCCAGAAGCCGAGCTCATGGCTGGTTAGCGCAGCGGTGGTGGCGGGAGCCTCTCCTGCCCCCACCACAGGTGGGCAGTAAGAAAAGAGGGGTCCCAGACTGTGAGAGCCCCGGACTGCGAGAGGGATGTCTGACTGCTGGCTTAGGCCTGATCCCCCCACTGGCAGGCGGACATCCCCCGAGGGGTCCTGGACTGCAAGAGGGTGCAGGCCAGACTGAGGGAACGCCCCCAATTCCCCCCACCTCCAATGCACGGATCTCATGCACCGGGCCTCTAGTATAAAGATAAACAATAAAATTCATGCTAATAATTTAAAATTTTGTTCTTTCTTTACTTAGGATGACAGCAAAACAAAACAAAACATAACAAAAAGCTATGACAAGGTTAGAGAGAGGCCACAGAAGACAGGAAAAAGCTTTATATTTTAGTACCTTTAGTGACAGTTCTTTCTTACTTTTTGAACAAGGGGCTCTGTAGTTTCATTTTGCACTGGGCCTCACAAATTCCCTAGCCAAACCTGCTCCCAGCAAACTTTCCATGTTTCCTTGACCATAATTATTACCGGAATGGGTTTACTATGATTAGAATGGAGAATGAAGCAATTTGCTGTGAGGATGAAGGAGGATTATCAGAACAAAATCAGGATTCTATTAGGAAGGAGAAAAGGAAATGCATGATTGTTGGGTGGTGCACTGGACTGAATGTCTCCCCCTCAAATTCATATGTTGAAACCCTAATTCCAATGTGGTGGTATTTAAAGGTCTTTGGGAGGTAATTGGGCCACAAGGCTGGAGTCCTCATGAATGGGATTCGTGCCCTTCTCAGAAGAGGCCTGAGAGCCAGCTTCTCTGTCTGCCACTTGAGGTACAAGGACAAATCAGCTGTCTGCAACCCGGAAGAGGCCTCCCACCTGAGCATGCTGGCACCACCATCGACCTTCCAGCCTCCAGAACTGTGAGGGATAAGTTCCTGCTGTTGAAAAGCCACCCAGCTCATGGCATTTTGTTACAGCAGCTCAGACTGATTAAGACAGACGGGCGCCCAACAGTGTATGCTTCACCTGTGTGCCTGTGATGTTAACAAGCACTGCAGGAAATTCTAGAAAAGGTGAGAACTTTTCCACATTGTGTTTCGGGAGAAAGAACTAAATGGTAGATGGTGCTTCCTTAGCACCCTTAGATCAGGTTTTTCTTTGAGTTTTAAACATCTTTGGGACTAACTGAACACACTTTGAAAAATACTCCTCCCCTAGAGGTTAGGATTATTGAGACTAACAATTCAGTGGGTGGGTTTCTGCCTCCTAGACTCTACATCTAAAATTGAGGTAAGTGATTAATCCTATGTAATAAAAGGCTAATATGCAAACTGTCCCCTCAACCGGGAGTCGGACCTGGAGTCCGACCAGGAGTTTGACCAGGCCCACCAACTGCCCACCTCCCCTCCCCCTGGTCGGCCACAATCGGGGTGGGCTGGCCAGACCCCACCGGTGCACGAATTTGTGCACCAGGCCTCTAGTAGAGAATAATAGAGGCCTATTTATGACAATGTGGGCCAACCTACTAGGTTTTTTGCCAGATGTGGAGAGCTGAGCCTCACTTCATTTAGTGTGTGTTTCTGCGAGGGTTTATCTTCTATGAAAATATAGTTCTGTTAGAATAGCTGAAAATTTTACTTAACATGCCAGTCAACTGCTCTCGCCCCTTTAATTCTACATGTTTTCAGGAGTTTTAAAATCCCGATTGCCCTCCCTTCGTGACCATTGAACCATGGCCTCTTCACTTCTAATAAAAAGCTCCCCAAAACAAACGGTGAACATAGTTTCAGGTCTGATTATGAACTTTATGGGAAAGGATCTCGAGTCCGACTTTGCTACTGCACAGATAAGGCAGCTGAAGCCACAGCAGGAAATGATTTAAACAGGGTCACGCTGCAAGTTCGGAGCAGAATTCAGATTAGAATTCAGGTGCCTCATGTACTTTTTGGCTCTTCTTCAAACTCTTTCTTCCTGCAGCCTCAGTGCTGAATCGCGCAGAACCAACTCAGAAAACAACAATGAGAACAATGTGACTTGGTTGGATTTCCTTAGCTTGTTTCTCTTTCTCCTTGACAATGTTCTCAACCTTGTTCTCAATCATTCTCTTTTTTTGTCTCCTTTTCCCATTCATCCTCCGAAGTTTCCCCACCTCTTATCCTGCCATTGAATTCCTAGTAAGAAGGGAACCATCTATCCCTTGATAGACTTGGGGGTGGAAGGCTAGATCCCGAGGCTGGCAGGAAACAAGAACACCATATGGATGCTAAACTGCTCTGCATAAAAAATGACCAGGGCCTGGGCATGGGGAGGAGTAGGGGCACAGAAGGGAGATACAAGGAGAGGCTCAGCAATTTAGATGAAAAAAAAAAAAAAAAAAACCCAAGTTGCTGGAAAATTGCAGGAGGACACCGACTCTTTGATATTAAATTTTGACTTGTTTGCATTCCTGCAAGGTAAATCCACCCTCCATTTTTCTCATAGTGTCGGCAAAGGCCTTGTCAGATTTGCGGAGGTTGTAAGTAATTAAGGGAAAGGTTTCACTTGTGGGTGAGAGGGTGTGCTGGATGGAAAGAGCTGATAAACCGAACTAATTCCAGAACCAGAGACCACAAAAATGTGATTGCCCTGAGAAAGTGCAGACGTCTTGGGGAGGGCGATGAACTTTTCCCAGGATGTGGAATGGAGATTCAAGCCAATTTGATCAGGATCTCAAGTGGCAAGGGGCCTGCCGCTGGCATGTGGGTTATGTTAGATTCGTATTTTATTTCTATGTAATAGAAAAGACATTTCCTTGGCCTTCCATAATCTTGGCCTCCCTCTCTGAAGCCAGCCTCTACACAGAACCCCCTGCTGCAGGCAGGGCAATATTGGTGTAGTCTTCAGATTAGGTCACACTGGCTTGGGGCGTCCAAATCTCGATACCATTTTCCCTGAACCTCAAATGCCTTTCCTGCCCCAATATCCAAACCCCAGATCCCTCAGGGCCTTGCTCAATCTCCCCATGAAGGTCTGGCCTCCCCTGTGCACACACTCTCTCCATTTCTGGCTGCTTGTTGATCCTAGTGTTCCTGCCCATGAAATCTACTCTAAAAGAAAAAAATCAACTTACGTTTTTAAGAGCAGTTTTAGGTTCACAGAAAAATTAAGAGGAAGGTACGGGGATTTTTCATATACCTCCTGTTCCTGTTAGTGTTTTCATCATTATACATCATACAGAGTAGTCTCGCTGCCCTAAAAAATCCTCTGTGCTCCCCTATTCACCATGTTTCCCCCTACCAAGCAGTGACCTTTTCCTCACAACCTCTAGAGTTTTGCCTTTTCCAGAATGTTCTATAGTTGGAAGCATACAGTATGTAGCCTTTTCAAATTGGCTTCTTTCACTTATTAGTAGGCATTTAAGTTTCCTCCATGTCTTTTTGTGGCTTGATGGCTCATTTCTTTTTAGTGCTGGGCTTGTTGGCATGGGGGAGCCAGAGTTTTGGCCCCGCCTGCTGAGACCAGCCTTGTAGAGAGATCAGAGCGCTGTGTAGGGCTGACCTTTGGCCCGCCCTGCTTAGTTCTGTGGTGTGGGCGTGCGGAGGGATGGTGGCCAATGAGCTGGGTAGAGCTGCGATTTCAGGACTTGTCTCCCTGGAAGGCTTCTGCTCAGGAGCCAGACAGGCAAGTGCTGGGCTGTGAGGCTGCATTGTGGGGAGGCAAATCCAGGCGCCCCTGCCAGTCCAGCCTGCGCTACCCCAGGAAGGAGAAGAATGGCATCACCCCAATGAGAGATGGTTTGGATTAGCCCTGCCAAGTCCCGAATACCCACCCTGGGCACAGTTCCATGGGGGGAAGGGAGAACAGCTTAGAGCAGGGACATTCTATTGTCTGGGACTGGGACACAGTGCTTAGCCCTCGCCTGAGGGTTGAGCCAGTAGTATCCCCAACAGGAGACTCTTTTGATCTACCTCGCTGAGCCCAGGGTGCGGAGCTTGCTCCTGCAGAGGGGGTGCCTGGCTGTCCCCAACCTGAACCTGCAGAAGCCCCCTTAGTGGAAACTAGAGCTGGAGACTCTAGCAGAGACGGAGGGGTTCGGCTTTGAACTGAGAGCTGCTTTCCCCTCAGTGAGTGCCTGACTGTGTGATCCCCCAGTAGGGGACCCACTAGGCCTATCTTGATTAGCCTGGGCTCATCCTACTGTCTCTCTTTGGAAGGCTCTGGAGCAAGCATGGCAACCTCAGAGGCTAACCACGGGCCAAATAAACAAGGTTGAAGTGTATGTGGGCCGCAAAAAAACAAAAGCTTCAATTTTCATAGAAATGTAGGTTTATTTCGATAGAGACATGCTGAATACAAAGGGCTGAAATAAATGAGTAATTGTTAACATAAAATAATAGAACATTTTAATAAAACTTAATATTTTTCTTGAACATTAACTTACCAGACCCTGAATAACTGCACAAATTAATAAATGTAATGCAAATAAACCTATTTTTCTTGTTCTCCAAAAGCAAAATATTTCCTGTTGTGCACACCAAACAAGTTAGTCCAAGACTGATGATGTGGCCATCGGCTGCTAAAATATTCGCTGCTAGTATTAGTAGAGAGAAATGGTGCACCTGAGCGTAAGTTGAGTAGGGGAAATGAATGCAACATGATTATAATAATCAGTCATTAGCAAACGTTGTAGTTCGTTATTAATAACTAGAGGCCTGATGCACGAAATTCATGCAAGAGTAGGCCTTCCTTCCCCCAGCTACTGGCACCGGCTTCCCTTGGGCACCCAAGACCTGGGCTTCCCTCACAGCCCCGGCTTCGTCTGGAAGGTTGTCCGGGAGGACATCGGGAAGGACATCTGGTCTAATTAGCATATTACACTTTTATTATTATAGATTATGTATAACAGGATATTGTAAAAATTAAGTTATGAAGTTTTTATTAAAACGTTTCTTACCACTACATTGGCTGGGCTGCAAAAATATTTGTTGTGGAACAAATGTGGGCCGCAGGCTGTGAGTTTGACATGCTTGCTCTGGAGGAAGACCATGCAACCTGGGGGGTGGAGGGGGGGAAGTAGAGTAGCTGGAAGGTAGAGCAGACCTCAGGGAGCCTCAGTCCTTTTACAGATTTTCCCCGGCTCTAAGCTGGAAAAAGCCGACGCTTTTACACAGATTGACTCCTCCCATGCACACTCAGGTCTGATAGAGGCAGACACAAACAGTGAACAGTGTGGTAGCTACGGACAGGTAGCTCAAGGCCAGTTACACACAATGTCAGACAGTGACCTGTACCTAAATCTTACCCAAGTAAACCCAGAACCAACACAACCACTGGGGGGCTTCAGACCTCACCAGAGCTTGACCCAACTCGCCACACAAGCGGCACAGCCAACGGTGGATTCTGGCAGGCACCAGACCTGCTGGGAAAACCCCGCCTCAGGGGCAGCCCTTGCACAGCGTCTCTTACATGGTGATTGAGGATAGTCACCAAGCCTGAAGGGTTAACTCTACTCAAGAAAGAGCCAATAGCACTCAAGCCTCAACTACAACAGGGGGTGCATATAACCCACAAAAACATTCCTGGAGCACAGAGCTCAGTTGAAAAAAAAAGTCACAAAAGTTCAAAAGCACAGAGAGTACCAATCAAGATGAAAACAAAGAGGCCCACAGCAAGACACATCATAATTAAAATGGCAAATGTTAAAGTCAAAGAGAGAATCTTAAGGATAGCAAGGGAGAGAGAGAGACAGACATTTACCTACAAGGGAGTTCCCATAAGTCTGTCAGCTGATTTCTCAACAGAAATACTTCAGGCCAGAAGGGAGTGGCATGGCGTATTCAAAGTAATGAAATTACTGAATTGAGACTACTCTGTCCATCAAGGCTATCATTTAAAATTGAAGATGAAATAAACAGCTTCCCAGAGAAAAAAAGGCTCAAGGAGTTAATTATCACCAAACCAGTATTGCAAGAAATGTTAAAGGGACTGCTTTAAAAAGCAGGAATAGAGAAAGATGGGAACATACGTATAAAGAAAAAAATGACAATAAGTATTAATAATAACCTTAAATGTAAATGAATTAAATGCTCCATTCAAAAGACATAGGATAGCTGAACGGATAAGAAAACATGACCCATATATATGTTGTCTATGTAAGACTCACTTCAGAACAAAAGATGAGAGTGAAGGGATGGAAAAAAATTTTGTCTTTGATCTGAACCCCCAGCTCCCAACCCCTAACTTGACTGACTCAGCTTCGTCCTTCTGGTTCTTTGGGTTCAGTCTTCCTCACTTTCCCTGAGGGATTTCTACTTCATTGCCCATCTCCACCCCCATCCCTGGGTTGCAGTGCTTGCTGGATCTAGCTCTACTCATGCAAACCCAGCTTCTCACCCTCAGGGCATGCAGACAGGAACAGGGACACAGATACAGTTGGGTACTCAATAAAGCCTTCTGATGGGAGTAATAATAACCTATATAATAAAAGCCCAGAGACCATTATGGCAGAACAACCAGAATGACCAGTCGCTATGATGCCCATTGACCACCAGGGGGCAGACGCCCAATGCAGGAGCTGCCCCCTGGTGGTCAGTGCTCTCCCACAGTGGGAGCACTGCTCAACCAGAAGCTGGGCTCACGGCTGGTGGCGGGAGCCTCTCCCACCTCCAAGGCAGCGCTAAGGAGCTGCGAGCCAAGCAGTAAGGAGTGAGCAGGTGGGTGGTTAGGAGTGAGGGGTCCCGGATTGTGAGAGGGCACAGGCCGGGCTGAGGGATTCCTCCTCCCCCTGCATGAATTTTGTGCATCAGGCCTCTAGTAGCTAATGTTACTGAGCACTCCTCTGACCAGGTCTCATGTGTTATGTCAGTTCATCAGCAGAATCCCACACTGCTGAATCGCAGGGCTAGTTCTTCCTCATCTTACTTAAAATGACCTATGGGCTACATTTGACTTTCTACACTTGCATTCCAGCTGCCCACTCTGGGATTTCCTCCTTTACAGTTTCCTGTGAGAATTCCTCCTCTTTTTCCTGACCTATTAATACTAGTGTGACCAGGGCTTTGGTCCTCGGTCTTCTTTTCTTTTTATATTCATTTACTTGGGGATCTCATCCATTCCCAGGACTTTAAAGCCTCTCTCCTGAACTTGTATATCCAACTACATACTTGACATCGAACAAACATCTCAAACTCACATCCTTCTGATCATACTTGTTCTACCCTCAGTCTTCCCCAACTCAATTGGTGGCAACTGTATATTTCTGTGGAGTCATCCCCCACCTTTTCTTTGCACCTCACGTTCAATCCTTCAACACATTCTGTTGCCTCTACCTTCATAACATCTAGAATCTGACCACTTCTCACCATCCCACCTTTGTTATCTCTTGCCTGGATTATTGCAACGGCTTCCTAACTGGCCTTTTTCTTCCACTCCTGACCTCTGTATTATCCACATAGTAGCCAAATATATCATTTAGAGAGTATAAGTCAGACCATATCATTCCTCTGCTCAAACCCCTGTAATGGCTCTCTATTTCTCTTAAAGTAAAAGCCAACGTCCTCATAATGACTTTTGAGGTGTCCTTACGCCATCTGGTCCTGTTACCCTTCTGACCTCATCTCCTACCTTTCTTCTTCTTTACTTGGCCCCAGTCACACTGCCTTCCTCATGAAGGGGAGCAGAATATGCCCCTCCAAAATATGTCACTTTGGTATATGCGTTGTTCTGAGCTGAAGACGATTGAGAAATAGCAGATGCAGGATGAACTCTCTGTCCCCTCCCCATCTACCTAAAAGCGGGGCATAAATTCCCCTTGAGAAGGTGTCCCCCTCTCTCTTCTCCATGTCAGGAAGAGGCGACAACTCTTGTCATTGGAGATGGCACAGACTTGAATCAACATAAATAAGCCTACAGTAATAACCCTTAACTTCCAATAGTTTCCCTTCACATACTTACCTTCCCAGAATTCACTGCCCCTAGAAGCCCAAGCGCGTTTCCTTTGTCTTGCTACTTCACAAAGGTATTGTTTTTGTTAAAATGGTAGATAAGCTCCCAGGCCTAACCACTTCTTTGGGTTTTCAAGTCCTTTTCTGTGAGATCCCCATGAACACATAAATTAAATTAAAATATTAACATCAAATCAAACTTGTTTGCCTCTTCTCCTGTTAATCTGTCTTGTCAGTTTAACTTTCAGGGCCTCAGATACTGAACATGAGGATAAAGGAAAGTTTTTTCCTGATCTGCACTGACTATTCCTCAAACACACCAGACACATGCCCCCCTTAGGGCCCTTGTATGAGCTGATGTCTCTATTGTAATGTTCTTTCCCCAGTTATAGGCTTGACTCATACTCCTTTGCCTCCCACAAGTCTTCATTCGGAGTTCAGAAGTCACTTTCTCAATGAAGTTGACCTTAACCACCATGTTTAAAATTGCAAGGGACCAAAATCTTATTAACACCAATAATATATTCTCTGTTCTCAGGGCGCACTCAGATCGAACTGTAGGTGAAGACTCTGGGACTTTCTTTTTTAAAAAATATTTTTATTGATTTCAGAGAGGAAGGAAGAGGAAGATAGAAACATCAGTGATGAGAGAGAAACATTGATCGACTGCCTCCTGCACACCCCACAGTGGGGATTGAACCCACAACCCGGGTATATGCTCTGACTGGTAGAACCTTGACCTCCTAGTTCATAGGTCGACGTTCAACCACTGAGCCACGCTGGCCGGGCCTGAGACTTTCTTAAAGGCAGTGATGAGGCCATCACACAAGGAAGTCGCCTGTACCCCAGGTTAGGCTGAGACAAGGATAGTGTGGGCTATGGGGAGGGACCAGCAGAATCTGCATCAAGAAAGGAGACGAGAAATCTGGGTTCACCACAACTGAGCCAGTCCTTGTGGGTACTGCTAGCTAAGCGTTGTCATATTTCCTTACGAAGGAGGGGCTGCGAGTCACCACCAGGGTCCACTGCGAGGTGTTTGCACCCATATGTAATCACATTCGCCACCGACCATGCAGGAAGGCATACACCGCTCTCACCTTCAAGCCCGGAGGAAACTCACCCTTTCAATGTTTTCATAACTCCCCGGGGGTTTGACCTGAGCCCTGTGGATCTGACAGCTGTTGTGGTCCTGATTCTGGATTTCAGTTAGGGTAGGACTTGCTTGTTGACAAGGCATATTCTTGCACGTGTGTGCTCTGGCTACACCCGAATGCAGTGGGTACCCCATCATTGTTCAGGGAATGAGTGTGGCTCAGGTGCCTGGTGCCATCTTCCGTACAGCCTCTCACAATGCGCACACAGGACCGTTTCTGCAAGGTTAGTGCTCCTTACTCTGAACCCACCTGTCCTTTTTTTTTTATTTTCTTTTTAAAAACACTGTCCAGATGGCTAAGCACTAAGGAATCAGAGTACAGCTCCCAGTGTAACTCTCTGCTTTGTCCTTTCACCAGAGAGAGAGAAACAAACCTGCTCGAAAGAGCATCTAAATAGCTAAAATTTATTCCATCCCATCTTTTTCCCAAGTTCAAGCTTAACAGTGACAGATTCTGTTTTGGTTTCCCTGTTTTCTATTTATTTATTTTGTTAAACCTGACCTGAGGATATTTTTTTCCATTGGTTTTTAGGGAGAGTGGAAGAGAGAGGGAAAGACAGAGAGAAACATCGATGTGAGAGAAACACATCGATTGGTTGCCTCCCGCACAGGCCCCAGTCAGGGCCCCGGGCCGCGGAGGAGCCTGCAATCAAGGTACGTGCCCTTGACCAAAATTGAACCCGGGACCCTTTGGTCCGTAGGCTGATGCTCTATCCACTGAGCCAAACCGGCTAGGGCTGGTTTCCCTCTTTTCAATTCCCCAGGCAGGAAACCATCTGCCTCGATGAAAATGATTTAACACTGAAATCGTGTGTAATGGAGACAGAGAAGCAGGGCCACTTGGTTAACGCTGACTGTGAATTTCTGGTGTGAACCAACCAGAGACTATTCAGTTGACGTCACTATTGGAAATAGGACAGCTGACTCCGGACGCTGGGCTCAGACGACTCTGGATTTGAATCCCAGCTGTAATGCTTTCTACCTGGGAAACCTTGGGCTGCTTCTTAATGTCCCCGAGTTTCACCTTCCTCATCTCTAAAACGGGGAATTATAATGCCCACTGGATAAAGAGCTACTGTAAAAATCATATTATTATGGGAAGGAACCTCATCTATTGGTTCACCCAAAGGTGCTGATAACGGACTTGAATTTAATGCACTATCTCCTTCCAGAGACATTTTTCTTTTGTCTTTATTTTCTTTTCCCATCACCATTTATCCCCTCTGTGCCCTCTTCCACCTCCACCCACCCCACTCCCGACCCCCACGGTCACCACACTGCTGTCCTGTGATGAGTCAGAGGCATGTTCAATAGGACCAGAGCCTCACTCCAGGGGAGGGAGCTCTCATTGGGGCACAGGGTGCTCAAGGTCTTGGGCAAATAACAGTGTGATTCAGGAGAAGAGGAGCTTCCAAAATCAACAGAGCTAAAAGAGTGCGCTCAGCAGCAGGGAGAGCAGTGACCCCGGGAGGACAATTCATTCATTCCGCTGATGTCTGTGTGCTGCGCATGTGCCTGGCTGTGCTCGGCCCTGGAGACCCAGCAGTGAATTGAAACTGATCAAACCCTTTCTCGAATGAGCTTGCATTCTAGTTGAGAGAGACAGGTAATGAGCAGGGGAATTGGGGGAGGGGCTTGCTGGGGTTTACAGTTTTAATCAAGGTGGTCAAGTATGCCTCCCTGACAGGCCGTTTGAGAAAAAAAAGAAAAAGAAAAGGAAAGAAAAGGAGATAAGGATGTCTCCCAAAGGAATCGTACAGCCTGGGGGAGTGGAGGTGGTGGACAAGGGGTAAAAGCCTGGAAGGAGGAAGGATTGCTGCCAGGCCCCGGGTTCAATCCAGCTCTCCGTGGCTGGTGACGTCAGAGAGAGCAAAGGGCAGTCTGTGCTCATTGGGATCCTCTCTCCTCCCGGCCAGTGACCAGCGCCCGCGGCTCTTTGCCTGCCTCCAGCAGCCTCGTCTTGAACACCGCAGATGGACGAGCCCTCCTCTGAGGTAGGATTGCTGTGTGTGGTTGTGCAAGTTGAACACTGCTCAGGGTGACACCTCTGAAGGGGTCAGCTTGCACTTGGACATTCTAGATCGGTGCATTATGGCAGGTGGCCGTAAAGTATCCATTCCAACAAAGGCAATATGTTATCTGACTTTCCCGACACTTGGAATAAAGCACCTTAAAGGAGGGGAACCTTCTAAGTCACATGAGGTACCTGGCAGCCCTGACCTTCCAGATTTCCAAGAGGCCCTCCCAGTGGCTTTGGGGACAGCCTTTGTGGGTTAAGTCAAATCCCTCCTCTGCTGAAATTTCTAGTGTGGCTCCCTCACACACTGGAGAGACCTCCCCGGGCAGGCATATAAGCAGTGGGAATTCCAGAATTTCTGGTGGGAGAGGCTTACTGTAGCGATCTAACTGGAGGCTGAGGGAGCCAAGGAGCCCTACGGAGAAGCTGCATTTGCAGGACAAACGTCCAGCGCTGGTTTGGTTGAGGGAGCAGCTGCTGGAGATGCGAGCAGTGAAGTCCACGCCCCTTAACCCCATCCCTGCAAACCAGCTCCTTCTCAACTTGGTCTCTGCCACTTCTCTGGCCTCCGGTCCCAGCCCTGCACCGAGTCGGGGCCCAGTCATCCCAGCTCCTCAAGGTGGAATCGCTCGCTTACATTTGCACAAGATGCTTCAGCTGCTGGGCAGGCCTGGGCCCAACCGCTCCTGCCCCTCGGTGGTGCCCGGAACCTGCTGCCCTCTGCCAGGCTGCCCGGAGTCACTGCTCCCTCTGCGGGCCTTCCCCGACTCCCAAATCTGCTCCACACACACGTGGTCACTCTATCCTGGCGCTCACAAACATTTCATAGGAGTTCCTTTCAAGTACTTTTTTTTCTCTGCATTCAAAGGAAATATGCATCTGTCCATTCATTTCCCCGCACCAGGGGTCCTCGAAGGCTTCTTGCGTCTTACCATGTTGGAGAGTGGGAATTTTTGAGCACTACTGAGGCCGTGGACTATGCCCCAGATAGAGTTGTCAGTTCTGACACCAGGCCAGGCCTTGAGATAGGGACTCATGGCCCCTTCCCAGCACGTAGCCTTCTTTCATAGAACACTGTCAGCTTTCTTAAGAACAGGATGACCCTGTGAATAACATGGTCGTCATTGGCATGATCCTGACGTTGCTTGGGAAAAACTGTTTTGTCTTGGGTTACTTGTTCTGCAAAAACCGGATGTGGTTAATGTGCTTAAAAGCGGTCCTACACAAAGGGTCGCTGCTGCTCTCTGGTCTCCCTGCGTGGAGAATGGCAGAGCAGTCGCCGGGTCTTGCGGCCGCCCGGCTAATAAAGGCTCCCTAAATTTTAATTTGGTCTTGGCTCCAGTGGTCATTCACTCGCATCCGCTCCACAACAACCAACCTAGGCAACCGTCCCTGAGGGGTGATAGTTGTGCTGTGGGGCACTAAGTGTCACTGATCAGCATCTTCTGCGATAATAGAGAAAACGGTCCTTTTAAAGTCTGCATTTCAAAACGGTGGCACGTGCCACAAGCCGCTTCTAAATCCCTTGTGTCCCAAGAGGCTGTTTTTTCCACCTGTCCTGTCAGCCCCGAGCCTGACAATCTCTCAGTAACCGAGACGGAGATATGCACCAAATATGCAGGTGCAGATGAGAATAACGCAGGCGCTTACAGGGCCTGGATCAAGCGGTCCAGATGCAGTCTTCATACGTGAGGGTTGATGTTCACGCCCCTTTGGGGAGAGAGAAGAATCCCATACCCCAATAAGGCAAGCATGTGCCCCCGAAGCCCTGAGCCCATATAGCTGGGCAGCCCCCTGGGTGTTGCTGCAGCCTTTTCGCCTTTGTAGGCCTTGATCACTGGGGAAACATACAGAGTATGTGGCCTTGTAACCCCAGCGCATAAGTCCTCATGGAAAGTTGCCATTCTCAGGCATCAGGCATGCCCATGAGCACAGTCCCCAGGGTGACTCTGGGACAGAAATATCCCAATTTAAAAATATTCTCCAAGTGGCTTATAAAATGTGTACAAGTTCAATTACTCTTGGCCCCCATGTGCTGTGGCAGCTGGCCTGTCTGTGTTTATTTGTTCCCTGGCTTGTGATTATTCCGAGGGACTGCATTTGTCTCCCTGTCTCCTCCACGACAGGCAGGGAGCCCCTTAGACTAGGGGTCGGCAGCCTCAAGTAAGTGGTGGGCCCCAGGGCGGGGGCGGCTGTGCTCCGGGGTGGAGATCAAAGTAGGGCTGATCCTCCTGAGGAGACGGGACGGGCTGGGCGGCCGTGTGGTCACCAAGAGAGGGGCCCCCTGGGTCCCACTTACTGTAGATGGACAGCCTGCTTCCCTGTGTCCTTGGTGATGGCGCGGAGGGAATCGCTAGTCTAATGAGGAAGAGTGTAGAGGAGAGCTGGCAAAGGTGACCAGTGATTTGAGCAGCAGGACCCAGGGTATGGGAAATAGAGGGCTGTCTCTGACTTTCCTTTGGCTGGCAAGGGGGCCTCGGGGTGGCCCAGCTGGGGAGCCAGGGCTGGAGGTGGGGATTTCTCACCTAAGGTTTTGGGGGAGGTCAGCCACATAAGACATGCACATGGACACTTACAAAAGGAAGGAGGACTAAGAGGACACAATGAAGCCCAGCATCATCCCTCCGTCACCCCATGACCTCGGGGGCCCATCACACCCCCACTGACCGAAGCGGTCCCGGGCCCAGCTGTGACTGTAGCCACCTCAGTGCCCGTGGAGGGGCAGAGGGGCCAGTTCTGCAAGCCTGCCCAGATTACCTCCGTGAGCAAACAGTTCTCTGCTTCCCGCCTCTTCTTACCCTTGGTGTGACCCTGCCTGACCTTGGTCTTCGGTGTTCGGTTGGTCTGATTTCCTCCTCACCTTCATGCGGCTCATTGTCGTTGGTAAAGTCTGTCACATTTCTGATCTCATCTGATGAACACAACCTGAGAGGTGGGTGGAGTTACGGGCCCCGTTTTGTGGGTGAGAAAAATGAAGCTCAGAGAAGGGAGGCGAGGTGGGCAAGGCCCCTCAGCGAGTGAGCAGCGGGGCCAGACCCTGAACCCAGACATCTGACTGTATTTCTGTTTGACATGTCAGTTATGTCCATAAATCAATGATAGCCACTTGAGTGTATATGTTTTTTAATATTTAGTAAAAAGCATTTTATAGATAATGTATGTTTTAATTATCTATAAATAAAATGTATGATGTTGTTAATGTATTAAGTACATTATACAACATATAAAAACATATTTACAAGGGTGAAAAAGTAAAATAAATGTGTGTGTTTTTAAAAAACCCAGGAGCCAACATTTGTTGGTAGGAGCTGGGTATATGGGGATTTATTATATTACTAGAAGCCCGGTGCACGAAAATTCGTGCTAGAATGGGCTTTCCTTTCCCTGGCTGCTGGCACCGCCTTTCCACTCCGGCCCCGGAGCCGCCTCTTTCTGCTCCTGCCCCGCCTTCCCACGCTGCCCAAAGGCCCTGAGAGACGGGGGTGGGGCAGAATGCCTGCATCTGCCCCCATCACTCGGCGCCTGTGTATGCAAATTAACCACCATCTTTGTTGGGTTAATTTGCATAACACTCCTGATTGGTTGGCAGCGTAGTGGAGGTACGGTCAATTTACATGTTTGTCTATTATTAGGTAAGATTCTGACTGCTTTTCCATATGTCTAAGTTCTTCCATAATAAAACATTAGAAAAAAAATAAAGAGCCCTAGCCATTTGGCTCAGTGGATAGAGTGTTGGCCTGCTGACTGAAGGGTCCCAGTTCTATTCCATCAAGGGCATGTACCTTGGTTGCAGGCTGGCCTTGGTCAGGGCGCATGCGGGAGACAACTAATTGATGTATCTATCTCACATCAATGTTTCTGTTACTCCTCCCTCCCTTCCATTCTCTCCAAAAATCAGTGGGAAAATATCCTCTGGTGAGGAGTAACAAAACAAAAACAAAACAAAAACAAAACAAAAACAAAGAATACCCTGGCTGGTATTGTTCAGTGGTTAGAGCATTGGCCTGCACACCAGAGGGTCTCTGGTTCAATTCCTGGTCAAGGACATGTACCTGGGTTGCAGGTCATCTCCACCCCCATCAGAGCACATGTGGGAGGCAACCAATTGATGTGTCTCTTTCACATTGTGCTTCTCCTCTCTCTCTCTCTCTCTCTCTCTCCCCCAACCTCTTCTTCCCTCCCTTCCACTCTCTTTAAAAATAAATGGGCAAAGTATCCTCACTTCTAGGGTGAGGATTAAAAAAACAAAAAACAAAGAACAAAGAAATAAGAAAGAGCCCCAGTCAGAGAAAGACAAGTATCACATGATCTCACTTATATGTGGAATCTAATCCTATATAATAAAAGCCTAATATGCAAATTGTCCCCTTGGGCAGTCGTTCGACTGGGTGTTCGACCAGAAGACCTGGAGTTTGACCGCTCACTATGATGTGCGCTGACCACCAGGGGGCGGTGTGGATCATGGTGGGTGTCAGCGATGTGGTGCTGGAAGTGGGTGGCAGTGGAGGTGCTGCCAGCCCTGATGGGCCCTGATGAGAGCAGGACCATGGTGGGATGGTGGAGCAGGTGAGCAGAAGGTGCCAGGCCAAGGCGGGTCCAAGCAGTGGCCCGATCACCCTGCTGATTGCCCCACAGATGGCGGCCAGGGGCAGTGGTGGGGGGCGGCCCCGATCGATTGCCCTGCAGGTGGGATGGTGGAGCACGTGAGGGGGCGGCACCAGGCCAAGGTGGGGTGCCAGGCAGGGCTGTGAGGCTGCAAGGCTGGGGGCATGAGCTGGGGCTGTGATGCTGGGAGCGTGAGCTGGGGCCCGATCTCCACAGGCCACCCCGAGGGACCCCACCCATGCACGAATTTGTGCACCGGGCCTCTAGTGAACAAAATAAACTGATAAAATAGATCCAGAGACATGGAAGCATGGAATAGACTGAAGGATCTCAGAGGGAAGGGGGGAAGGGGGACAGGAAGAGATTAACCAAAGAACGTATATGCATACTAGAAGCCTGGTGCACGGATTCGTACACCGGTCGGGTCCCTTGGCGTAGCCTGCTGGGATCGGGCCGAAACGCATTCCAATGCCACCTGCCACTCCTGCCTGCCACTCCTGCTCATCTGGGCCCTGCTGCACCTGCCACTGCTGCCGCTTGGTAGGCTACTGCCGCTCCTCTGGGGTCTCTGGGCTGCCGTGGCCAGCCATGAGCCCTGCGTCTGGCGCCTGTTGGTCAGCTGAGCGGCACTCCTGCTGTGGGAGCACACTGACCACAATGGGGCAGCTTCTGCATTGAGTGTCTTCCCCCTGGTGGTCAGTGTGCATCATAGCAACTGGTTGACTGGCCGTTCGGTTGTTCGGTTGCTTAGGCTTTTATATATATAGATATGCATAATCCATGGACACAGACAATAATGTAGTAAAGGCATGAGTGGGGGTAGGAGGGGTGGAGGGGGCCAATGAAGAGGAAAAGGGCAACATCTGCAATACTTTCAACAATAAAATTTTTAAAAAAAGAAATAAGAAAGGGCCAATAAACAGTTATGGAAGCTCTGGCCAGGAGTCTCAGACCAAGGCAGGGTCAGTAGGGAGAGGGTTCAGGAACTGCCCCCACAATCACCTGGCTTCTGAGTGGTCACTCGCTGAGCCTATGGTATTGGAAAGACAAGGGCTCAGTTCATGCTGCTTCTGTGATTTCAGCAACATCACTCATTGTCTGCGCTCCCGCCTCTGTGAGAGGCTCCGGGGCACAAGAGGCTGGACTCCGGAGCTGGATTAGTTACAAAGCTCTGGGAAGTTACTCACCTCCTGAGTGCCTCAGTTTCCTCATTTGTCAAGAGGGGTAATAACTGTGACTACTTCATTGGGCCCTTGTAAGGATTGGAGCAGTGCTTGAAATGCAGGGAGGGCTGCATATCCTTGCTATTGTTAGAACCATTATTTCCTCTGCCATCATCTTCCTAGACTGATGGGGTCTGAATTCTCAGGGTCCCAGGTCCCCTGTTTCCATCTCTGACTCCATCTCTGAACATGTCTGAGTGAAAAAGTTGCCACATCCCTTTCTGGCGAGGATTTGGAAAAAGGGAAACCAGTTTTGCCATGTGCTACATGTGACAGGAACAAAATCTGATGGGAAGAGTGGGATGATGATTCAGGAAAACAGATTTTAGTACAAGTCCAGCCACACTAGACACGTCTGCTCCCCTGGGCCCCAGTTCCATCGTCGCCAAAGGGAGTGATTTGGAGCAGGTGGTCTAAGGGGTTCCTTTCAGAGTTGACATTTTTGACTGTGGTCTGATTTACTTTGGGGTGTGATTAGTTGTAAAATTTTGAATTTCAAACACTCTCCTAGATTTAAAACCTGATCATAAGATCTCCTCCTTATCTTAGCTCGACATATGCCACATAACCATGTGCCTCGTGGCATATGCCAGAGTAACCTTCAAAATAACAAACCACAAATTATGTATTAAACTTTAAAAAAGACACAAATGTGTCACATTCTTTATTATACATACATGATGATTGATGGGTTGATAATGTAGGAATTCATGCCAGGATATCAAATAAAAATAAACAAGTCATATAAGCTGATCTCTATTTATGCAGTTGTATATAGCTAGCCATATATATCTCTATCTACATATAGATATTTTATGATACATATGTCTAGTTATATATAGGTAGATAAATCTAAGATACATATCACATAGCCACCTAGTTCCTGGACCCTTCTGTCATGATTACCTGGAGCACTGCACTTAAGAAAAAAAAGCTCATAATTTAAAAAATCCACAACTTTTATGAAATTACATGTGTCTATATATAGTTTCTGTAGACATAATCACTGACTGTTAATGGTGATTATTTCAAGATGGTAGCATTTCAGATGATTTTTAATTATTGTCCTATGGTTTATGTATTGTGAATTGTTTTTTACATTAAGTATCCTATCGGCAAACTGTGGCTCGTGAGCCGAGGTTTGCCACTTTGTTGACTAATGAGTTCGCCGACCATTGCCTTAGGGAAAAACACTTAAAAAACATTTTAATAATGTACTAATGTCTTTAACCTGAAGTCAAAACTTCTGGGTAAGGGTAACGCCTTACAGCAGTGGTGGGCAAACTCATTAGTCAACGGAGCGGCAAACCATATTGTGAATTGTTTTTTACATTGCGTATCCTATATAATAAAAGGCTAATATGCAAATTGTCCCCTGATGGGGCGGGCTGGCTGGACCCCACCCGTGCACAAATTCGTGCACTGGGGCTCTAGTTATATATACAAGCAGAAGGATGAGCCCTTTTCGTGGTGAAAGAAGAGCATCTAAAAGTCACTCATTCAGAGACTGGTATAAAGATAAAACTTTTAAAGGGAAAAATTAGCCAAAGGTCTGATGTAATAACCAAACTTTACAAAAGTCCTGAATCTCCCAAGGTAATAAACCTCTAACACGTGTCTTTAAATGCGGTGTTTATGATATTTAGTTCCATGATTGAGTTCAAGGGCTTCATGGACAGCTCAGGGGACTGACTACAAGTAGGAAAAGAAGGCTCGGAAATGTCCAGAGCTGGGCAGTCCAGCCTTTGAAGACAATTAAGTACTTCAACACTCGGGTAACACATTTCTTTGTGTAGATTATTCATTTTCTTTCATTTTACAAAACTATTCATCATCACATTTGTAGTGGATGTTTCAAAATGTTAATACTGGAGAACCCTTACACTGGGTCCCCCATCTCAGCCTGTCCCCCCAACACACACACACACACACACACACACACACACACACATGCACACACACCCCTCAATCCTCATATGAAAGTGCCCCTTCCCAACTGCAGTCCGACCCTTGCGTGGCCCAGGCATCTTGGCAGCCGTTCCCACAGTCAGGCTCTCGGGAGAGTGATGAGTGCTAAACAATGGTGGAGGAAGCGGGAGCAGGGCGCTGAGCTGATAGCCGCACAGACGGCGTCAGGGGCAGGTGAGGGCCTGGCCCACTTCCTCCACAGGGGAGCGTGTCTGCTTTGCTCCGGATCAGGCTCTTCTTGGGGACAAAGAGTCTCAGCAGCCATGGCTCCGAGAGTGGGCAGGGGGAGGCGAGGCTACCATCGTAGGAGCTGGTGCCTCCAGCCCTGCTTGTGACCTGCTCATTCCCCCCTGTGGCCTCATGTGAGGACCCTCCAGAAGCCACTCAGCAATATCCCGATGGGCTGGAGAATTCTCCTTAATGAGGGCAGCCCTACACATTCCTCTTGCTTGAACTCACTCTTATTTAAAAAAAAAATTCTGCTAAAAAATACCCATTCAGTGCTTAAAACAGTAATAGTAGCAAATGTTTATTAAGCACTTATAAAGTGCCAGGGGTCAAGCCAAATGCTTTATGCGTATGAGCTAATTTAATCTCCACAGTAGTTTTTGCCACTCCCATTTTACAGATGAGAAAACTGAGTAATAGAGAGTCACTTCCTCTAAGTCACCTAATTCGTGAGTATCTCGTAGAATTCAAACCCAGGTCTAGCTTTCCCTTGGACTAGCTTTCTCTTGACCTCTGCTCTATGCAGCCACACGCTGTGCTCAAGCTGTGAGCAAGGCAGGCATGGCCCCTGTCTTCATGGAGCTCACCCTCCAGCAGGAAGGAAGGACAGAGTTGATTGTGGTGAAACATGGTGAGAGAGGAGAATGGAAGGACTCACAGCAAAGAGAGCTGACCGCGCTGGCCAGATGGTCCACATGTATTAGTGAGACACACTCTAGACCAGGGGTCCTCAAACTTTTTAAACAGGGGGCCAGTTCACTGTCCCTCAGACCGTTGGAGGGCCGGACTATAGTTTAAAAAAACTATGAAAAAATTCCTATGCACACTGCACATATCTTATTTTGAAGTAAGAAGACAAAACGGCAAAAACACCCGCATGTGGCCCGCGGGCCGTAGTTTGAGGACACCTGCTCTAGAATATTTCGTGAACATAAGCCAAGTTAAAAGCATACTCTGGCTTACCAATACCTTGCCTGAATCTTTGCTGTTAAGGAGCTGCCTGTCCTTGGGTGATTCAAGGCTCAAAATTAGTTGGGGTTGGTGGGTAGGAGCAAGGTGAGGAAGAAATACATGTAAATTCAATGTGGAGATTAGGAAACTTTCCGCCTTCTTCAAATCCTTTACTTCATCTTGCCCAATAATTTTGTGTGTGTTTTTTTAATATATATTTCTTTATTTATTTCAGAGAGGAAGAGAGAGGGAGAGAGAGATAGAAACATCAATGATGAGAGACAATCATTGATCGGCTGCCTCCTGCACCCCCCCCTCTACCCCCACTGGGGATCTAGCCCGCAACCCTGGCATGTGCCCTTGGCTGGAATTGAAGCTGGGACCCTTCAGTCTGCAGGCCGATGCTCTATCCACTGAGCCAAACCGGCTAGGGCAGTGGTCGGCAAACTGCGGCTCGCGAGCCACATGCGGCTCGTGAGCCGCGGTTTGCCGCTCTGTTGACTAATGAGTTTGCCGACCGCTGGGCTAGGGCATTGTCCAATAATTTTGGAATTTCCTCTGGCAAGGAGAATGGGAGATTCTCTTTTTTCCAAAACATTTCTTTTCACCACTACTTGGGGATTCTAAGTGTGACCAGTGATCTGCGGGCCTTTGTTTGAGAGAAAACAGGCCTTCCAGAGCAGAACTAGCACAGCCCTGCCTCAGTTTCACCCTCACGGCCCCTTTCCTTCCCAAGCCTCAGTATGGACGTGTGCAGCCAGAGATAGTAGAAAGGGCTAATCTTTGAGTTGGCCTTCTGGAATAGAAATTTAATTACAAGAAGGTACATGATTGTTCATATTTCTGTCTGTCTACATGAAAATCAAACGTTACATTTTTCATTCTAAGAACTCTGGTAAATAAAGGATTTGCTCCCTAATCTGATTCTGCAAAGACAGCAAAAGATAGTGTCAAACATATTCCAACTGATGGAGCGCCTTCAAGGCAGGAACGTGGACTGGAGCATTATAGAGTGCTTATGGAGGGATGGTGAATGTCAAAGATTTCATAGGAAGCTAATAAATGCCAAGTCAACAATTTTGGGAAAATTGCAATCAAACTCTGTGCTGGCTGGCGAATCCACTCTGACAATTTGATTCATCTCAACACTCAACTACTTAGCCCCTATGACATAATGCAGTGGGAGAAAGCAGCTTTAACTTGGTGTCCAAAAGTGTGAGATCTAAACCCTGTTGTTAGCTGCTTGTCCTTGAGTAAATTCTTTAAACTCCCTATTCTGCAGTGTCTTTATCTGTCAAATAAAGGTTATACTTACCTGACAAGGTCATTTAAAGGATCAACACAATAATTGTAGGGGCCCAATAAATGACATCCCCATTCTCTGTCCAAGTTAGGAAAAAATGGGAGAGCTAGGTGCAGGAGCCATGCAGAAGGAGGTCAGTATATGACCTTTATTACTGTTGAAACCTAGTTCCAATGCTTAGCTTACCGTGTACAGCAACAGTGGGCTTTTCTTCAGGGTCACCAGCAATTTCAGATACAGCTGTGCCACTGTCAAATGGTGAGCAAGGAGGAGCAGGTTAAATGCTAGCTTCCTGCTCATAGGCAGCTCCCCAAGAACAAAGGCGGGGGGGGGGGGGGGGGGCGGGGGACGGGGAGGCGGAGCTACTCACGCCCATATGACTGGTGGGTCATTGAAACTTTTGCCTTCAGTGGCCCCTTCTGCATAAAAAACAGTAAAAATTACATATGCATTGGCATACTAGTAAAGATAAATATACTATCACGATATTTTAAAACATTTTCTTTGACCTAACTTAAATGTTTCTTTCCTTATTTAAAAGATTTTAAAACATTTTTGTAGCCCCTAAAAGCATTAGGGACCCTAGCCACTGTGCCAGATAGGTAAGTTGGCTTTACATGTCCAGTCCTTGTTCCCAAATTTCCCAAAATCCCCTCCTCCTTTCTTGGGGAGTATTGAGTGAGGCCCAATGGAGGGACTAGGTGTTGCTCCAGAAGGAGAGATGAATTCAGGAGACTGGGTGGTCCCTAGACCCCCAGGTAAAATGCTAAAGAGAAATGTGTGACGTAGCCAAGGTGAATAAGACATTCTTACTGCCCCCAAGAACGAAATAGAACACAAGGCAGAGGGAAAGAAATGCAAAGTTGGAGAACAAGTCATTTGCTGAGGAATTTCTAGAAACAATTCCTTCAGGTAGTGATTGAGCTTGGCCTTGAAGTATAAAAGATGTTTTCTAGACAAGAAAGGCTGGGGTGGGAGGAGAGGTCATTCCAGACTGTGAGACTGGCTAACGATATGGTTTCACACCCAGGGATGTTCTGGGAATTGAATTCAAAAGCATCCACTTACCTTATTCTTCTGGCTCAGAGGACTCTCCGTTTGATGTGTTGTCGTTGTGTAACAATGGGTAGAAGGCAGGAAAGTTATCATTTATTCAGTCTCTACTATGTTTCCAGTGCTTTATAGGCATCACCTCATTTAATCTTCACCCCAGTGGTTTCAGGTGGAACTCATTGTTCCCACGTTTTCAGACGAGAAGGTCGAGACCCTGGAAGTATAAATGACTTACCGAAGGCCACAGAGCCTAGTTGGCATCTTCAGAAGATACAACAGGACACCTGATTGCCGGACCAGGGCTCTGTTCCCTGCTTCCTTGGAGATTTCAAAGGGGTTTCCTAAGGGGTCTACAAAGGGCGTTCTTACAATTGTATTATAGATAGAAGCTGTCTTGGGGCTTCCTTTCTGGCGTTCCACTAACCACTCTCTCAGACTCCGGGACATTTCCCTCTCTTCACCCCATCTCTGTTGGGGGCCCCTCCGTGCCTGCTTTCATGTGTTGACAGTGCTGCCTTTCAGAACCCAGAACTCTGCTCTTCTAGGATCTCTGCTTATGATTCCCCAGAGGGATTGGTTCCAGGCATCCAACCACGGATGCTCCTGTGTGCCTGTCCCAAGACCATGCTGGGTTTTGGGAGCCAACATTTCGTGGTCAAGTAGCGAATATTTAGTAAGCACCCGCTCTGCGCCAGGCACTGGGCTTGGCGTGTTCTCACATATCTTTCTACCCTTTCAGCATTCCTCTGACACAGGCATTATTAACATTTTACAGATAAGGGCCCTGGAACTCGAAGAGATCATGTACCTTGTCCAGGTGACATGAATTTAAACCCGAAAGACTCCAAACTCCCATCTTTAGCCACGATGGGGTCCAGCCTCTTAGAGCTTTACATCAAATCCTTTTGGTATTTGTGAGAAATCGGCCTCTCTGCTTTTCTCCAATTAATTTCAGTTTCTCAAAGTTGTTCATTGTCTTTCAAGTTATCCTTTATAGGCATGGCTCTTAGTCTCTCAGAGTTTTGTCATTTGGCTGTTTCCTGTTAAAAAATTATTAATTATCTTATATCTGTATTTCATCCAGTCCTTTTGTTATAGATATACAACAATATAATTGCTATGTATCTGTTTTTTTAATTGTCTTTTTGCTTCTTGCTTTCTTTCATCTTCTCCTTGCAATGACCAGAAGAGAAGGATGGCAATTTGAATGTGGAATTCATGGACAGGAAGATTCTTTTTTTTTTTAATATATTTTTTATTGATTTCAGAGAGGAAGGGAGAGGTAGAGAGAGATAGAGACATCAATGATGAGAGAGGATCACTGATCGGCTGCCTCCTACACGACCCCCCACTGCGGATTGAGCCCACAACCCAGGCATCTGTCCTTGGCCAGAATTGAACTTGAGACCCTTCAGTCTGCAGGCTGGTGCTCTATTCACTGAACCAAACTGGCTAGGGCTGGAAGATTCTTTTCCCTCTAGCAGGACCAAGCCATGAGGAAACATCTGTGGGTTTTGTCTCTTAGCATCCATTACCCTTCTTCATCAACACCACAATTCTGCTTGGGGGGCCTTCTCTTTCCTGTTGCTATTAGAGGGAGTGTAGCGATGGTGGAACCACATTGTCTCAGCTTGAATCCCAGCTCTGCCACTAGACCATCTGTGTAAACTTGGATTGGTAATTCAAGCTCTTTGTGACTCAGTTTCTTAATTATGGTAGTACCTACCTCATAGGGCTATTGTAAGAAGAAAATATGTGTAAATATAGTGCTTAGAACAATGCCTGGTAGAAAATAAACATACCATAAATATTAGCAATTTTTATCATCAATCTTTCTCAAGGCTAGGATGAGGGAATGTTCTTTTCCTGACATTCATCTTGAGCAGCATGGGAAAAAAAGACAAAATTCCATTAGAACTGATTTATTTGGATAATTGTGCCCTGAAGAAATGCTTAGTTACTTCCTGCTCCCTGGACCTCAGGACAGCCCTTGTTCTGGTCCTTCTTGAATCTGGATCTTCAGAAATTTCTTTTATTCTGTACCCACACCCAAACTTTCAACTGATTGTCCTCCTCGTCATTCTCCTCTTCCTCTTTCTTCTCCTTCTCATCCACCTTCTCATCCTCCTCTGACCTAAAGCCATGAGCATTGATTTCTGATACTTCCTGCCAAGGAATGTTTACTGAGCATCCCTTGCACATGGCCCCTTAGCCTTGGCTTAAATACTTCCATAGAACAACTGTCTCTCTACTTTTAAAACATTGGTAACCTATACAAGTACTTCCTTATATCAGACAGAAAGTCTTTCTGGGACCCGGGAGCCAGAATGTTTGGGTTCGGAGCCTGGCTCAGTCGTTTCGTTGCTGTGTGGTTTGAACAAGTTGTTTAGCCTCTGTGCTCTGGTTTCTTCATCTGCAAAACAGAGGATGACAGTAGTAGCCAGTTTATGGTATTGTTGTCAAGATCCTGTGAAGCACTTAGATGTCAGATAAGAGGGAGATAGTGTTAGCCTTCTTCCTCCCCTCCACTTCCCATCAGCCTAGGCTCCTCTCTGTGGTCTACACTGAACAAACTGGGAAGATCCAAACCTCAGTCTTCAACTTGCCTGCCTCATTACCTCATCAAAATGAAAACACAAGCAAGGCTTTGTGTTCAAATTTGTCCACTGCCATACATAATTTTAATTATGCAAGATGGATAAGTCATAGAGATCTATAGTAAAGCATAGTGCATACAGTATTTACAATACTGTATTGTGAACTGAATTTGTTAAGAGGGTATAATTTATATTAAATGTTTATATCAGAGAGAGAGAGAGAGAGAGAGAGAGAGAGAGAGAGAGAGAGAAAGAAAACTTTTAGAGGTGATGGTTAAATCTATGGCATTGTTTGTGGTGATTTCATAGATGTATACTTACTTTCAAACTGACCAAGATGTAGACATTAAATATGTACAGCTTTTTTTGTATGCCAATTATCCTATATAATAAAGACGGAATATGCAAATTGACCATCACACCATCACAAAGATGGTGGCACCACAGCAGAGGCAGGGTTCCAGTAACACAAGATGGCTGCACCCACAGTGGAGGCTGAGTTCCCGTAATGAGCCTTAAGGAGCAATCAGCAGGGACCTGAGGCTGTGTGGTGCTGGTCTGGGGCAGGGGACCTGAGGCTGTGCCCCCCGCCCGGCGGGGCTTGACAGGGGACCTCAAGGTGCACCCCCTGCCCTGGTGCTGGGCTGGGGGACCTCAGGCTGCTCCCCCCGCCCTGGGCCGGGGAATCTCAGGCTGTGCCCCACACCCCGGGCCAGGGACCTCAGGCCGCACCCCACACCCCGGCACTGGGGGACCTGAGGCTGCACCCCCCGCCCAGTGGGGCTTGACAGGGACCTCAGGCTGTGCCCCTCACCTGGCAAAGCTTGACAGGGCACCTCAGGGTGCGCCCCCCTCCCGGCGCTAGGCAGGGGGACCTGAGGCTGTGCCCCCCACCCGGCAGGGCTTGACGGGGAACCTCAAGGCATGCCCCCTGCCTCGGTCCCAGGCTGGGGGACCTCAGGCTGCACCACCTGCCCTGGGGCCAGGCTGAGAGACCTCAGGCTGCTCCCTGCCCTGGCACTAGGCTGGGGGACCTGAGGGCACGCTGGGGGACCTGAGGTGTGTGCCGGGGGACCTGAGGCTGCGCCCCCCACTTGGCGCCAAGCCAGGGGACCTGAGGCTGTGACCCCACCCGACGGGGCTTGATGGGGGTGGGGCCAGCCGTGTCTGGGTCTCGTGCGATTTTGAAGCACCAAGGGTGGGCGGGGACTTGACTCTGGGTCCTGTGGCATGCCCCAGACTGACAGGAGGAAGGTTTTCATATACATTTTACTAAGTTTCTTTCATCTCTGACACTTCTATTATAGAGAAAGGGCAAATAGCAATATTAAAATATTTCCTCTAATTAATCCCCTTTTAATGTGCACGAATTTTGTGCACTGGGCCACTAGTACCTCAATAATAATAAAAAATAATTATCCAAAAAACATATATGCATAACCCATAGACACAGACCACAGAGCAGTGATGGGTAGAGAAAAGGGAGGGTCAGGCTGGGTGGAGGTGGGCAACGTTGGGGGAAATAGGGACATCTGTAACAGTGTCAACAATAAAAATAAAGAACAAAATAAAATTTAAAAAATAATAGAATGTTGGGGGGAAATGACCCACTTCCTTCCATCCCAGGGGGCGTCTGTGCCAACAGCTTCTGGAGCCCAGAGCCTTTGAGCCCTGCCTGGGCCTGAGGGTGAACCGGGTCAGAAGGAAGATGGCCCAAGAAGGTGCATGAGCACAGCAGCGTGTGAATGGCCTTCCGGCCTGTCTGGCTCATTCCGCCCAGGCTTGTGCAGAAGCTGACCAGACACTTCCCACACTTTGCCTGCTCTGCCCTGGGATCATGGGCAGGGCTCTGTGCTAAGCTGTTTCTGGCTATGGACATGCCACTGACAAGCCTGAATAATGACCACTGATAGGAAGAGCTTTCCCCATGGCACAGAGGGCGAGAATCTGATTGATAGAAACATCGGCTGCATGGCACTTTGCATTTGGGACACGTTAGTTCATTACAATATAGTGATGGATTGTCAGAGCCAGAACAGCCATTTTCAAAAGGTAGACCCGTTTTACAACGAGGGCAGCTTAGCTTAGAGAGGTTCAGGGACTTGCCCAAGTCACACAGCCACCAGGTGACAGAGCTGGTGTTCGAGTTGAGTTTACAGTTCTTTGTGATCTGCTTGTTCTGAAGGCTTTGTGGCTGCTGGGGGATGATTCCTGGGATTGCATCACTTTGCCCTTGAGGCCACAGGACCTTCAGTAGCCTCTGTCTCAATGGTCAGCAAAGACACCAAGAAGTAGGTGGGTACTAAGTGAAATAAGCCAGGCAGTGAAAGAAAAATACCACATGATCTCACTCATTTATGGATAATAAAGAACATTATAACCTGATGAACAAAAAGATAGATACAGAGGCAGAGACGCATCAAACAGACTGTCAAATTACAGCAGGAAGGCTGGGGAGTATTGAGGGGCGGGGAGGTTGAGATCAACCGTAGGACTTGTATGCATGCATATAAGCATAACCAATGGACACAAGACACTGGGGGGTGGGATGAGGGCATGTGACGGGGGGGGGGGGGGGGGGGGAGGGGCGGGTAGGGGAGGCCTGGGGAAGGTCAATGGGGAAAAAAAGGAGTCATATGTAACACTATTTGTAATACTTTAAACCAGGCGTTCTCAAACTACAGCCCGCGGGCCACATGAGGGTGTTTTTGCCGTTTTGTTTTTTTACTTCAAAATAAGATATGTGCAGTGTGCATAGGATTTTGTTCATAGTTTTTTTTAAACTATAGTCCGGCCCTCCAACGGTCTGAGGGACAGTGAACTGGCCCCCTGTTTAAAAAGTTTGAGGACCCCTGCAAACAATAAAAAAATAAAAGACAGTAAGAAGAAGAAGAAAAAAGAAGTAGGTGGGTAAGGTAGGAGGGAGGTTGGGGAGGGGGGAGGAGCTGAATTTAAAAAGTGAAGGGATTAAGAAGTACAAATTAAGAAGGGAGTTACAAAATAGTCACAGAGATGTAAAGGACACAGGGAATATAGTCAATAATATTGTGGTAACTAAGTATGTGTACTAGACTTTTCCTGGTGATCATTTGGTAAGTTATATAAACGTCTAATCATTATGTTGCACACCAGAAACTAATATAATATTGTGTGTCACTGTAATTGAAAAATAAAATTTAAAAGAGAAGCCGGTGGTCTGAGAACCCTTGGACTTACAGACTTCCTACTTAGAAGTAGGGGAACTTTTGGATGTAGGACACAGCTTGTGACGTGAAAGGCTCATTGTACTTGGTGAGGCTGCAAGGGTGCCCTGGAGAGAACGAGAATAGACTGGTGAACTGGATGGAAGTGGTGTCACGGGGAGAGTCAACTCCCATTGTCTATTCATCCTCCCAGATGTGAAGTCCAAGGGAGCCTTCTCACCGAGAGGCTTTGTCTTAGAGATCTTTCCAGAGATTTTAAGGAAAATAAGTTCTTTGCTGGTCTCTGGACTTTCTTGGACCCAGGGCTCCCAGAGTGAATAAAGAGCCCAGGGTTCTATGGTGGGATGCTGCTGGGGTCTCCTTCCAGTCCTGCTTTTAAGCAGCAATGCGGCCTTTACTTCCCAGCGCTGGACTGGCAGTAGGACCGACCTCTACCTGTCTTTGCTGGGGCTGCTGAAAGCAAGGAGCAGGTGCCAAAGCAGAAGTGATTTCCTATTGAGTGTGATCCAGGATAAGGCACCGAGAATTCTCCCCGTAGAGCCCTGAAAACTGGAGGGCAGTCCTCACTCATCCCTTTCCTCAGCTCCCGCAGAACAAATGAATGTGGTTTGTAAAGTTCTTAACAATCTGGCTCCAAACTCTAGCTTCTTTGTAAGCCAAGCTCTCACATCCCTTTTGGTCCAGCTGCGTAGGATTATTCTCTGCTCTTCAAAGGCACCACGGCCCTTTCCCACTTCGTGCCTTTGCGCATGCTGTCGTATGCTGTCTGGGATAGACTTCCCCTGTTCTCTGTCTGGAGAACTTCTATTCACTCTTCAAGACACACCACATGGCATCTCCTCCGTGAGGCTTCCCTGGCACGTTCATTGCCTGCTCCTTTCTCATTCTGTTCTTAGCTGTACTGAAGCACTTCCCGTATTGTCATACAATTTGTTTTGTGGTGCGTAGACATTGAAACCCAACTGCCTGCATTCACACCGCAGCTCTACCACTCACCAGCGTGTGACCTTGACAAGGTCTCCGTTCTTGCTGTCCTCCTATGCAAAATGGGGACACTAATACCTGTGACACAAAAATTATTATTAGATTAAATAAGCTAATGTGTATTGAGGATGTAGGCCACTGTCTAGAAGTATAAGTGTTAGTCATCATGATCATCTGTTTGAAGTTATCTGTCATGATCCCCTACTATTCAGGCCTAACTATCTGTACTAATAGTTATCTGTGCTTCAACCATCATGATTAGGCCCCTTGCAGACCTGGAAGTGAATGGAAGTCTCTTTCTCTCTCTGCACCCTCCCCAGCACACCTGGTTCCTGTTTTCCATTCTATGTTCCTCTGACGTCAGAGCTCCAACTCAATTCCCTTTATAATCCTTGCCTCTCCTTCTAGCATCATTGCCCAACCCCCATGGTCCAGATATACCTGTTGGAAATCACCATGTCCTAGTAGACTTCACCCTCTAAACCAAGGTATTTTTCTTCCAACTAGTTTTCCATGCCGGTGGGACTTGCGGCGGTAACACCACTCAATTGGCTCTCAGAGCGGTCTGGGAGCACCTGACACTTTGGAACACCTCTAGATTTTTATTTCTCTTAATGACTGAGTCACTTGAATATCTAGTTCCCAGCACAGTACCAAACTCTGTGGGTTTTTTTAAATGGATGGGTGGATGGTGGAACAGTGAATAAATAAAGATCAGTTACAAGTGGGCCATCCATTAACTTTAACCACCCTATACATTCCCACAGTGTAGTGGTCAATGTGGTTGACTGCACCTAGGTTTGCTGTTACCGACAGCAGAAAGCATCCTAATTGAAACACACCTCCAAGCATTTGCTCATTTCTATTCTCCTTATCGGGCATACCCTTGAGTTTTCAATGCAGTGCAATTAAGAATGCCTAAGAACATATTTTGTGTTCTCCAAAGTGCCGGGTGCATAAAGGAGGGGAGCAGCTGTAAGAGCATAATAGTTGGGCACCCAAAACAAACTTCAGCTCCTTCCAAGCTTGACCGAGTATGGAGAGAGCCAATTACCTTGAGTCACAGAGACATCACATTTTAGAACGGGAAGAAACAGCCAGTGTCATTGACCCCAACCCCTTCCTTTTACCGAGATGGAAACTGAGGGCCAAACGCATTAGTGACATCTATGTCTTGACTGCGGATGGGTCAGCTAGGCCTGAGCTCAGGTATCCTGAATCTCTGAGTAGCACATTTCTCCCCAACCTCGCTGTCCCATCAACATGTGTCTTTAATGCACGTCCTCGCCGTCACGGGCAGAGCTGGTACCTCAGTCCCAGGGACACGTAGGAGCTCACGGAAACCTGGGCAGGACTGGAGGCAGGAGGCATCGGTGGGAGTTGTTCTGGGCAGCAGGCTTGATGGGGGTGGCAAGAGCTTTTACAAAGTTTGGCTTAGCTGTTCAGGATTTAACCTTCTACCCCCTATTTACCTATAGAAATTGTCTCCCACGATTTTTGAAAGGCTTTCCAGGCTCTGTCAAGGTCAGTCTTATCTCCCCCAGTGCTTCCCCACTCACCCGCACACTTCCTTTTGTGTGCATGTGTGTGGTGGGAAGGGGTTAGTTGAACGAGAGAGGCTAGCAGTTTTGCTTTGTTTTGAGTTGTTTTGTTCAGAAGTTCTGCTTTTTCCCATGAGCTGTTGGCAAGGCTTTGAAACGGGGGCTCAGAATCCCACGGAGGAACTAACGTGAGGCAGAGAGAAGATTGGCACCAGATTACCGTCTCTTAGAAATTAAAAAGGCACTGCTTACCTTCAACGTGGTGATGGTGACATTAATAGAGAAATGAGATGTCCAATGACAGGTCATTAAAATGAGCTTTGGTAAAGCCACAGAGTAGGAAACTATGTAACCCAAGGACTTGGCAATGGGTGGAGAGTAATAATTGCTGAAATCAGCCAGGGGGTACCACATTGATTTCCTCTCACTGCACACCTGATAGTCACTAAAACGGAGAAAATGTCTCTGAAATATTGTTTAGTGGGGGGAAAAGCATAAAACAGTGTTCATAATGCAATTTCAAATTTATAAAAAATGTGTAAGAATAAAACTGTGGTGGATAAAAAGGAGCAATATTTTAACTGATTTTTAAATCCTGTTTATATTTTCCCTGTATTACTAACGTTTTACAATATCACACTATTACTTTTTATAATTAGGAAAACACTATAAGGGTTTGAAAAGTAAAGCTTTCTGTTTGTGGCTGGGCTCAGAGTTAGATTTATGAGAGGGATAATGCTGAGCTGGTCAGTCCTTGCATAGGAAAGTGAGGTGATCAATAAACGTTCATTTTCTTTCCTATGGCGAAAGGAAGGCAGATGAGACATTTCTCAGTGTAGGTGGGGGTAGAAACTCCTGGATCTGAAACGCTGGAGGGCAAGATGTATTCCTAGAGTTCCCAGTCAGAATTTGGCATCATTATTTCCCACCCAGAGACCGCCTTACTAGGTTGCTGGAGTCCTCAGCATTCTGCCTTAAATAAACTTTTAGGGGCTAGCCTGGGAAGCTAACCATCCTTTACAACATTATTTCTATGGGAAAATACGCTCTAAATTCCACATCGCCAATTCACATCAGAGCTTTCAGGATGAAACCATTTTCAGTTTGGAGACGTGCAGTCCTTCCCCCTTTATTCACTAACTAGAGGCCCAGTACATGAAATTCGTGCCTGAGTGGGGTCCCTAGGCCTGGCTGGTGATCAGGGCTGATCAGGGCTCAGCTGATTAAGGCCCGAAGGCCCCAATAGGGTTGGGAGAGGAGGCGACAGTTGCCCGGCCGGGTGTGGAAGGAACGGACGCCGATGCTGATGCCGCCATCGTTGGTGCCCCGCCACCATGCAGTTCCTGCCTCCCCCTACCACCCACCCCGATTGGGGCCTGCGGCTGGGGGGAGAGATGGGGCACGGGAGGTTGGCCACTGGTCCCGAGGAGGGAGCCGTCTCTCAGCCCCCCTGGGAAAGGGGCAACGTCCCCTGCCACACACCCCCAGTTCCCTGACCCATGGCCTGGCCCTGATTGGGCAATTGGGGCCTTCCGGCTCTGGGGGGAGGGGGGCGTGGACTGCAGGAGGTTGGTTGGCTGGGGGGAGGTTGGCTGTGGGAGTGCACTGACCACCAGGGGGCAGCTCCTGTGTTAAGCGTCTGCCCCCTGGTGGTCATTGCGCATCGTAGAGACCAGTCGTTCTGGTTGTTCTGTCATAACGGTCGCTTAGGCCAGTGGTCGGCAAACTCATTAGTCAACAGAGCCAAATATCAACAGTACAATGATTGAAATTTCTTTTGAGAGCCAAATTTTTTAAACTTAAACTTCTTCTAACGCCACTTCTTCAAAATAGACTCACCCAGGCTGTGGTATTTTGTGGAAGAGCCACACTCAAGTGGCCAAAGAGCCGCATGTGGCTCATAGCCGCAGTTTGCCGACCACGGGCTTGGGCTTTTATATATATAGGTTATTCCAAGAATTTCCTCTTAGTTTGTAATAGATTGCAGACTTGTGGAGAAATCCTTTAGCTTATGTTTCATTTGTTAATCCAGCACAGTCACTAGGTTTTCAAAACTGGAAGGATCTTAGAGATGGGTACCAATAATTTTTAAATGAGCATTACTTCTCATTAATTGAGCTGCTAGAGTTGCCCAGGGATCGAGAAGTTATGCCAGTGATTTATGTCTTCCCAGCACTCCTCTTACTCTCACTGTGATAATTAATTTTCTGGGTCAACTTAACTGGGCTAAAGGTGCCCAGGTAACTGGGTGTGTCTGTGAGGGTGTTTTAGGAAGAGATAGCATTCGATTCAATAGACGGAGTAAAGAGATCTTCCCTCACAAATTTGAGTCGGCATCATCAAATCTGTTGAGGGTCCCAATGGAACAAAAAGACAGAGGAAGGTTGAATTCCACCACCCCTCCCCCCTCCATCTCTCAGCTTGAACTGGGGCACTCACCTTCTCCTGCCCTCAGATATTGGAGCTCCTGGTTCTTGAGTCTTGGGCTACTAGGACTTATATTGCTTCTCCCCTCCAGTTAGTTCTCAAGCCTTTGGCCTTAGACTGGGAATTATATCATCAGCTCTACTGGTTTGCAGGCCTTTGGACCCAAATTGAATTATACCACTGGCTTTCTTAATTCTCCTGCTTGCACATGGCATATCTCAGTCTCCATAATTACATAAACCAATTCTCATAAAATATCTATCTATCTATCTATCTATCTATCTATCTATCTATCTATCACCTATTGGTTCTGATTAATTCTTTCACTTTCCTGTCCCCAATTGTTGGGAAAGGCTTTATGGAAACAATTCCTTATTTTAAGGCTGTGCACACATTTTCCCAAAGTATCTACAAATTCACTGAGGTCAGGGCTAAGTCTTACAGCCTTGAAGCTCCCCTAGCACTTGAGACGTGACCATTTAGAAAGCACTTAATAAACACCTGGAGACCTTCTGAGGCAGTGCAGAGTACTGCTCTAGGTGTGATGAAAGCTGTGTGAGTTTAGAGAAGTTGCAAAACCAGGGGATGGACAAGCTGGTTTCAGAGGACTTGTCCATATCTGACAAGTAAACACTGAACTGAGAAGTACACGGCATGTCTATGGGCAGATTTCACTGTTTGATAAGAGACTTCTAGGTCAGGGAAGATGTAGAACATTGTTGACTTCTGTTAGATTTGTTTGCTGCTTCAATTACTTGGGAGATGAGTGGAAAAGAACGCTTTTTGACCTTCTAGACCTGGAGCAGTGATCTTTGACCTCTTCTGGGTCAAGAAAACTTTGTGAATCAGATCAAGACTATGTATGGTCTTGGTTTATGAATATGGGGTTCTTGAGGGCCCATAGAGACCACCATAAAACTTCTAGGGGTCCATTCATGTAATACTAAATTGCCTGGCTAAAATTCAAGTCATCAAGTTCACTATTTGGCCAAAGATGTTTACAAACAGCATAAGAACAAACATTTTTGCATCTCCTCTCAAAAACCTTCAAGATCTAAGGTCCTCTCTAGCTCTTGGAGACAAGTTGTTCCAGGAACTAGAGAGGTCAAGAAATCATGTCTTTTCTCTAGTTTTTAAGAAGTTAAGCTCCAGGGACTTTCAGTTCAGTGCCCCAGCAGCGGTTAGAGGATCTATCCAGCTCTAAGGGAAGTCCCCAGGTTTCCTCTATTATTTGAGAAATTTGGCTCCTGCTCCTGACCTTGGCCTCAGTATCCTCATTTGGTCCAATCACCCTTTAAGTTCTTTTCAAGCTCCAGCATCTTGCTGTCTGTGAGTCCTTGATGCCTGTATGGCACTGTGACCACCTCTACGAAGTCATGACTCTGGATTCTAACGTTGGTCTACTGCTGTCGCTGAGGACATTTCTGCGCACAGAGAAATTTTGTAGAGCAACCTGCCTGAGAAGCATTTGGTTTCCTAGAGGCCTTTAAGAGGAGGGCAGAGAACAGGGTCTTGGGGCTTTTCTGCTCTGCTCTAAGAAGAAATTTATTAAGAGCCATCTCAGAAGGCAGATGTCCACTGGGCACATATATGCATCTAAATGAAACCCTTGTCCAGAGGACCAGGAAAGGCAGGCCAGTATCAGGGGTTTAGCTGTGCCTTGAAGAAGCAGAACTCTCTTCTCCAGTCTCGGCCATTCCCCCACTTCCATGACTCACCTCCTCTCCGTCCAGAAAGTCTTGTACAGAAATTAGTTTATGGGTCCTGTCCAGAGGTCTTTAAGTAAACAGTGCTCCCAGTCCTTTCAGCTACCCAGACAAGCTTCATTTCAGGCCCTAGGGAGGAAGCTAATGACTTGTAGTGACTTTGCTATTGTTTTCCGAAAACAATTTGACTTCCTTTCAGATTAGCCTCAGAATTCCTTCTTTACAAATTGAGGCACTGGAGCCAAGGAAGGGCTGAGCTCACCAGCTCAGCAGCACAATGCTCCAGGGCAAGATCTCCTTTCTGTAACAAGTTACACAGGCCCCTTGGGGATGGGGGGCAGGGAACTCTGGAGAATGAACGGGACCCTTGTGCCTCTGCTTCTCTCCTGAGATCTCACCTCCATCCAAAAAAAATGTAAAAGTAATGAAGGTGTATGGTGTCCAAAGAACAAATTTGTGAAGAGGGTGTCATTGTGACCATGTGACAGACAAGGGTGTTGAGGCTCAGTGGTTTGCCTGACATCACACAACTAAGGGACAGGACTGAGATTCTGTCTCCAGTTTCCTGACTCTGAGTGGCAATCTTTTTTGATGACCTTTTTTGAAGAGAAGTCATCTGTCCAGAGTTGTCAGTTTGGTCTATCATGTGAGAACGGAAACCTCCATTTGAAATTCACTTGGTGTGGGGTTTAAGTGGCAGGTCCCTGTCCCTTCTCTTCCTCTCCTCCACATCCTCCAAAGCTGGGGTTGGATTTGAACCTGGTGTTGGGGGAGCCATTTCTGAACCTCCCTCCTGCTAGAGAGGCACAATGGAGCTTCTCAGCCAAGTGGCCAGCCCTTCTGGCCGTAAAGAAAGATCCTTACTGGTTTTTCCATTACAGAGGCACCTTGACTCCTTTTTTATGGCACCTGTGGGACTTCTTCTTGAAGGGAAGTGGATCTTCTTACATTTTTGCTACTGCTGATCACCACTCTGCCCCCTACTCCACTACTACCGTCACTTAGAATCAAAGCTGGTAACCCTCTAATCTCTCGTACCAATTTGTACATGTGCCCACTTTAGCACTCATTACATTGCATTCTCCTTACTGGTGCACAGTCCGTGTGCCTCATTCATCTTTATATGCCTAGTTCTTGCACATGGTATGTCCTCAGTACACTGTCACCCAATTATTGATTAGTGATTGAACGACTCTATAGAGCAGATGGTGTTCTTCAGACTCTGGGAGGAGGGTGCTGGAGGGAAGTGTAGGTTACCCTGGAAAAGCAGTTGTTATGTTCTCAGACACAAAGGGAAGGTGATAGTGACTGTTACTTTGGGTGTATGCGGTGCACAACCTGTATGGCCATATCTGGTGGCCTTGCTCAAAGAAGGCAATGAAGGCGGGCGTAATAGTTACAGCTATAACAACGGCAATACCATGTTTCTGTGGTAAAACTTCGAACTCTTTCCAAAGTACTTTCCCTTCTATAATTTGACTTTGATCTTTAGAACAGATGTGTGATTCGTTGCGTGCTTTATGTGTGTATTTATCCATATCTATTTGTCATCTGCCTATCTAGATATACATGTTTTATATGTGTATTACACATATTTATTTAGCACTCACTATATGTCAAACATATATATATAATTCAATTTCATAACCAGTCTATATATTTGATAGTTACTTTCATTATCCTTTTATAAGTAAGCCAGAAACAGTTGTTAAGTATTTTCCCCTACCCTATAGGTTCATTACTTAGGAGCATGCAAATTAAATTGACAAAGAGAGACCAATGGGAGAAAAGGAGGCTTATTCATATGCATAGAGAGCTAACAAAAGTAATTAGCTTATTAAATGATTAAAATTAGAGGCTTTAAACTTGAACTTAGTAGGAAAAAAAGAGGAAAGAAAAAAAAGGCTTCTATGGGAGGAACAAATAGGTTTTTTAGGAAAGACAAGTAAGTTTTGAGAAGAACCAATGGGAGACAAGAGAGTGTGTGATGTTTATTTATGCGGGTGCAGTGGTCTCCCACCTTCTCCATGGCCGTGCGGCTCCCTCAGAGAGGGGATTTATGGCAGCCTCCTTTCCCAGTGGCCGCTGCTTTTAGTCAGATAAAATCCAAGAAGGTTTCTTTCTGCATCTGATGAACCTCAAATATCTTCAACTTAAAATAATCTTCATACCAACTCTGAGTTTCCAAATGAGTCCCCACATGGCAAAAGTCCCCAGACAGCTGCGGAGTGGGGAGTCAAGACCTGAACGCAGGCACTCTTAACCACAGGGTTATTTGCCTCTAGTCCCATCCATTCGGACTTGTATATTTAGCTGACTGTGATACTAATCTTGAAAACACAGGGAATAGTCTTAATCTCCCAAATGTCTCTAACCCTCTGTGATAACTTGACACCAGCAGTTAATGTATCTAGATACCAATTTGGGAGGAGATGTAAAAACCTTTGTTCTTGAATTAGGGTTTGACTGCCATTGGTTAAATTATCAAGACAGGCATGGGGTATTGACCCTCTAGTTTACATGCAAGGAAATGCCTTTATTCTGGAGTGATTGGTCTGAGGGCACCTGAGTTAATAGCATTTTTGGCAGAGTTTCTTGACCTTGTATTTTATGATTTTTGCCACTGGAACCACAACCTTAGACTTGACTGAAAACAGCTTTCAAAATAAAGGAGAAGCAAGCTCTTTTGTGAGGGAGGTAGGTGACGGTAGACCCAGGATTTGTTAGAGGAGAATGAGGCGTGCCCCAGGTATGCACTGCAAAACCTAAACATGGCTTATAATCGAACCACAATATCATACGACACTCGGAGTTCTTGCTTCCAAGCACTTCCCTTCGGATCTAGAGGGCAAATACCATACCAGCATTGTAACCGGGCAACCAAGGGGTCCGGGCTGCCTGTCACTACTTGAGCCAATTAAGCAGATAGCGGGTTGAATCGTACTGGTATATGAGCGTTTATTTCAATAATGCCGGCAGCATGGGAGAGCAGCAGGTCATCCACAAACACCTGCTCAGCCCCCCCATAAGCCAGCTGCTTATATTGGGTGGGACAAAGGTGACGTGGGGAAGTAGGAATTACAGGCACGGGGAAGTAGGCACAGGATAATCATTACAGGTTACAAGTCATGTGGGTGGGAGGGGGGTATAGCAGGAGGGTGGGTGCCTCTGGGCACCCCGGGACCAGATTGCAGGTAATAAGGGCTGGGGTTGTAAAGAACAGGTGCCTCCAGGACTAGATTGCTTCAGCCAGGAGGTTGTAAATCTTTCCATGATGATAGGCAGTTCTTGGGAAAGGAGGATGGACTGCATTCCGATGTTAGCTCCCATGTCCCAGGGCGTATAACTCTCAGGCAGGTTAGAATGTGCCTTCTTTAATCAGAAGAAAACAATCATGGTTAACAGAGCATGATTCATATTTCTTATTTTACTTCTTATAACTAATAGTTGTCCTCAATAGTATATTTCTGCCCCTAACAACATCTCCAAGGAAAGGTCCAAACTTCTGTCTTAGGATGAAACCCCTGCACCTGGGACCACAGAGCTCCAGTGAGGCTGCACCCATCAGCTGCCTCCAGGCCCGGCCTTCAGTGGGAAGGATTCGGGTTTGCCCAACACTGGGTTCCTTCCCCTCCGCGTGTCACATCCACGGAGGCCACTGACCCAAGTCAACCACAGACAGTTCTTAAGTTTGGGTTCCCAAAAGGTCACATCGGCCTTACACCCAAACAGAGGTATGGATGTGACTTTAACCTTTTCTTTGGGATTAAAGCTTGAGATGTGTTGGGAGTAGATTCATAGGCCAAAGCACCAGGGACAAGGAAGTCTGTATTTCTTTTGCTTTCTGCTCTTGGAACAGGGTTTCCTTGCCCACTTTAGCCACTCTTTGGAAAGTAAAAGTCTTAAAGGGAACCACCTATTTGTGTCTGCATAAATACGTGTGACCTCAGCCCACTAACCATGGCTCCAATTACCAGTTTTGTCCTCTGACGAGGCACAGGGGACTCATTGCTCTTGCAATTAGATGCTTACGGAACTTATTTGCATGTGTTATCATTGTAGGCTCTAAGGGAGAAGGCTCTTTAAACATCTGGACCACAGTGTCTGGGGAAGGATAGTCGTAGATTCATTGGATAGAAGAGACATTGAAAGGTCTTCTCGTTTGCCCTCTCGCCTCTAAGGAGAAGCAAAAGAAGCAATTTTCAAAATGCCACCTTTAAAAGACGTGTAGAAAAGGTGATTGTGTTTCTTCCCGGAAACCTCAGGTGCTGCATCACCTTCACTGTCATAGCCAAACACAACCCCTCCTGCTAGGGTACGAGTCCCTTTTTCTTGCGCCACCTGCAGGTCTATTTGCTCCCCCCCCCCCCCCCCCCCCGGGGGCCTTGTTCCCGCCTCTCTGACCAGGCCAGTGTGTTTCATGAGAATTTCCTCTACAGCCCTGGAGCGGAAAGCGCCTGACCTTTTGGCATCAGCCAGACCTGTTCGTCCCTTACTGGCATTGGGCAAGTTAGTCAACTCCTCTGAGTCTGAATTTGCTTTTCTGTAAAATGGAAACACTACCAGAGTATCTGTCTGACAGTGTCGTGAAGTGAAAACGCCTGGTAACTAGGAGTCCTTCGATAAATGCGCCTTTCCCCGTCATTGCAGCACAGCAAAGAGATGACTCTGTCTGAACCTGTTTCCCGAATGACTTTTTCCTCCCACAACTTAACACTATTAAATCATTATGCATCGAGAATATGGGCATTTATAGTAATTGTTTTGTGTCATGAGCTCTTCTCTGCAACCAGAATGTCAGCTTCCTGTGGACAAGGGATGACCCTTGTCTCCCACTGAGGTCAGGCTGGACCCCTGGGCGTGGCCAATGACCCCCTGCCCAGGAGACCTGATGGATGGTTCCCATGCGCAGAAGGTCAGCTTCCTGTTTCCCATCTCCAAGTAAAACACTGTGAAGTGTGCCCAGCACAAAACCTGGCACGTAACACACGTTGAATGAAGTCTATTTTGTCGTCCCATTTCTATAGCCTTTCCCTACAGGAGTTAGTTACCAATTCTTTGACCAGATTTTGGCATCCTCTCTAACTCTCCTCTGGGTTCTGCATGTTTTTAAATGTGTGGAGCACAGACCTCGGTGTGGGGATCCCTTTCACGTCCCGTGTGATTCAGGGTTCAGGTTCAGGGTTCGAGTTCTGGAGGAGGCCACACACAAATGAAAGAGACTAGAAAAGTGTTAATTTGGGAGTATTGGGGGCCAGGCAGGAGCCCACCTCTAGGGGGAGGACTACACCCCGCTCTGGCTTTGCTATCCCTTTTATTAAGGTTATGGGATACACCCATATCCTTTAGGCAGGAAATTCCAATAATAGCCAATCAGCAAGAATTTACATAAGACTAACAGGTGGAGGCTACTATAACTACCAATGTCTCAACCAAACAATGACCTTTCAGAGCATTTAAGGTTGACCAGCCTTCCGGATTCCCTGTCCACATCTCTCTATTAGTGGGACAATGATTGGTTTCCGGCACCTGGGCACCTCTTTCTAAGACCCTTTATTAAGTGGAACATGAGGATAAAGGGGAGGACGAGGCAGACCCTCAGTTTCTACCCTTGGCCCTTGCCCCACCCCTCCTTTTTGGGGCATCAGGCATCTGCTCATGGTGTCCTTCTGAGACATGTGGTGACTGCCAGACTCAGTTCTTTTTAAAAAATTTTTTAAATTGATCTTAGAGAGGGATGGAGAGAGAGAGAGAGGGGGGGGGGGAAATCGATGTAAGAGAGATACACCAGTTGCCTCCCACATGTGCCCTATCTGGGAATCAAACCGGAGACCTAGATGGCACTTCAACCAACTGAGCCACACTGGCCAGGGCAGATTCAGTCCCTTTATTGTTATTATTATTATTATTATTATTATTATTAGAGGCCCAGTGCACAAATTTGTGCACAGGTGGGATCCAGCCAGCCTGGCTCCAATTGGGATCGATTGGGGACGAGCCTGTTGGGAGGAGGAGATGGCAGGAGGTTGGCCCGATCAGGGCCGGGCTGGCTGGGGGTAGGGGCTGAGGGCGATTGGCTGGCGGGCCCTGCCTCTGATTGGGGTGGGGGTGCCGATTGGGGATGGGGCTGGCTATGGGGAGGGGCTGCAGGAGGTGGGCCCCCACCACCCCAATAGGGGGTTGGGACGGCTGGCCCACTGCCCACAGCCCCTCCCCATGGCTGGCCCAACCCCCAATCATACCCCACCACCCTGATCAGCCCATGGCTCCGCCTGCTAGCCAGCTCCACCCCCTGATTAGTGCCCGCCCCCCACCAATCGGGGGTGGGGCTGGGGAACCTGCAACCCTGGTACCTGCCTTTGAACCCACGATCCTTTGGACCAAGGGCCGGTGCTCTAACCATTGAGCAAACAGGCCAGGGCAGATTCAGTCCCTTTAGACAATCACCTTACACGCAAGCCCAAATGACGTTTTCCTTGATTTCGTCAGAGTCTTTACCTGAGCCTGAAAGGGAACCAGGTGAGGAATAAACCAGACTGTTGGAGGCCCTGCCAAGGCAGCTGAGCTTCGGGCCATCAAAGTACTAGTGTCTCTGCCATAGAGGCCATCCTGAGGGAGTGCCTGGCTGGAGGCTGTTCCACTTGAGTTGGATGATTTGAGTTCGAGATCTTCGTCTTTTCCCCCGCTTTGATCACTTCCTGCAACCAAGCCCGTTTCTTCGCTGCTTTACCGCTACCTGCCAGTGGAGAGCAGCCACCTCCCGTGCCCTGTGCTCTCGGGGATCATGGGTGCCTGCATTTCGGCAATTGTTTCCTTCTGGGTGTTCAGGGGGAAACGGCACTTTTCCTTCATCCCAGCCCTGCCCCCAGCTAGACTCTCCTTGGGCAGCCAACGAGCTAGGAATTACTACTCCACGAAACCTTCCCCACTCTCAGATGATCCTTCAACTGAGACTTACGGGCTCTTTAACTGGCCAGAGACAATAAGGTGTTTCCAGGAACCTCGGCATTTGTAGCGTGGGTGGGATGTAAGAACAAAGACTTAGTGTCGGGGCGATCTCTGTTTTGGAGAAGGAACTAGGCATCACCAGGGCTTTCTATGGTTTCACATGAGAATTCTACCTCAGGAGTTTGGTCCAGCCAGGGTAGATACAGGCAAGAGGAAACAGGCATTGTATTATATTGTATTGTATTGTATTGTATTGTATTGTATTGTATTGTATTGTATTGTGTTGTACTGTGCTGTATTGTTTCATATTTTGCAGTCACATCCATAGCACTTACCATGTATCACACAGTGTTCTAAGTCCTTTACACATATTCATTGTCCTCATGACGGCCCTGGAAGGTAGTTATTATTACCCCCAATTTACAGTTGGGGAAACTGAGATGCATGGAGGTTAACTTGCCCAGCGTCACACAGCTAGTAAGGGGGAGAGCCAGCATTCAAACCGGAGCGAGGCCCAGAATCTGCTCTGATGCTGCGCCACAACGTGGGGAGCTTCTGGCTACGGAATCAAGAATGCCGGCCTTGTTTTCAACAGGGCTGTGCGTCTCTGGACACAGGAAATGTGGCCCCGTTCTTTCCCCTCCTGAGAACCTAAGCTTACTCACGTATGGAAGATAAATGGTTTTGCAAAATGCTGGCGTGTTTGTGAAGGGTGCTATGAAATGAAGGCGATAATGTGGAACAAAGAAAGGGAGCTGGGGTCGGATCCTGCCTCAGCCACTCACTCACTTTACTGTGCGTGACAGTAAGTGGATTTGAGTCTTTGGGCCTCAGTTTCCCTGGCTGTTCCAGATCATCTCTGGGGGTTCCGCCTAGCTCTCGCCATCAGTGGGCTCTCGGTCGCTGGTTACCGGGTTTCTGCCCAGTCACCGTAAGCCCTGCCATTGGTAGCGATCACACTCCAGGGAGCCGTGGCTGTGTGCTCAGGTGAGGAGTGGAGGAAAGCAGTTGGCAACGAGGAGCTGCCTCGCAATTTCTGAATTTGCTCAGCGGTGACAGGGATCTGACAAGAAACAGACAAAATTACTCCCATCGGATCAGTGCCCGCTGGGAGATCTGTACGCTTTCTGTGGAAAGAGCGAAGAGGTGAATTTTGGCATTGGCTAAAACTCTTAATCCCGATTCTATCATTGCTAACTGAGTCATGTGATTAACCAGGATTATGTTATTTGATTTCTCTGAACCTCAGCTCCCTCAAATGTCTGTCTGCCTCACAGCACTGGAAATGGGATGATGACATGAGAAAAATAGAATACATACACTGAGTGGCCAGATTATTATGGTCTCTGAACGCATAATAATCTGGTCACTCAGTGTGTGTGTGTGTGTGTGTGTGTGTGTGTGTGTGTGTGTTGAGCACACCGCTGAGCAACACACACACAATATATATATTTTAGAGGCCTGGTGCATGAATTCGTGCATGGGTGGGGTCTAGCCAGCCTGGCCAGGGGGAGGGGACATGGGCGGTTGGCCAGCCTGCCTGCTGGTCGAACTCCTGGTCGAGGGGACAATTTGCATATTAGCCTTTTATTCTATAGGATATACACTGAGTGGCCAGATTATTATGATCTCTGAACTCATAACAATCTGGCCACTCAGTGTATGTCGAGTGGCACCGCCTCGCCCAGTGCCTGGCACATGGCAGGTGCTCTCGCTCATGGAAGGAGGCGAGGAGAGTGTGGGATGCCCCTCCTGTCCTTGGAGCTGGCAGGGACCCCTGGTGTCCACGCTGGGTGTTGGTGGCTGTAATTCGTGACAGCGGCTTTCCCCTGCCAGCTGGCACTCAGCTCGCTGCAGTGGGCACAGTAAGAGTCCCCAAAAGACCTTTCCAGGATCCAGGGCCCTTTTATCTGAGCAGGAAAAGGATGAGGAGGGACCTCTGGGCAGTGCCAGCTTTCCCGCTCTGGCTGAGGTGGCTGAGGAGGCAGCAGAGGGTGGGCAGGCAAAGCCCAGGCCTCGCACCACCACCCGCCTCGCCTCGGGGACCGGCGCTGTGGCTGCGATGACAGCAGGAGGGCAGCGGGGGAGGAGGAGGGCTCTGCCCCCTTCAGGGGAGAACTCTGCTAGGAGAGGCTGCAAGGAGGTGGAGGAGAGAAAACTTTTTAAGTGAGCAAAGACTCTAAGAGCACAAAAGAGAGAAGGGAGGGAGGGGCCCGGGGGAAGGGGGTGGAGAGAGAAAGAGTAGGAAGAGGGGGGAGGAGGGCGGGTGACAGATATGGATTCAAAAGAGGGTGGAAGAGGGACAAGTGACAGGCTGGAGAGCCAGGAGCAGTGGGCGGTCGGAGGAGAGGGCCAGAGGACTGACGCCCCGGGAGTCCCCGAGCGGAGAGGAAGGTAAGGGGGGCTTGCATTTTCAGAGGTGAAACCACCAGCTGATGGGCAGGAGCCAGGAGGGCCAGCCTGGGGTCCAGGCTGGAGAACAACAAAGCTCCCTCTCTGTGCCCTGGGCTCCTGCCCCACCGCAGCCTTCCCTGAGATGCTGAGGTGGGGGGTGCCAAGGAGGGTGCTTCCCGAGGCGAGAGGAACGACTTTCTGGGTCTACAAGGAGCTGTGGGCAGGCGCGTGGGGGTCGCAGGAGGTAGCCCACCCCTGGAGGGGTTGCAGGGCTCCAAGGGCAACGCGAAAGGGGTCCACTGTCCATCTCCCAGCACTCGGTTGGGATGGAGTTGGCCCTTTAAAAAAACCTCACTGTTTTCGGCGCGTCCTCTAGGCGGGGAATCTTTTTTGAAATGCTCTCTGCAACGTCTAGGAGAGTGTTTTGGTTTTCCCCTAAGGCTTGTTGGAGGGTTTAAAAATATTCCTGCTCAGTTTCCTGCCCAGGACCGTGCCCCACTGCGCCCTGTGAGCAATCTGGCTTGTGAGGCCAGAGGCTGGGGGGACCGGGGACCCCGAGGCGGGAGAGGCACCCGCTGGAGTCGCCTCCCCTGCGGTGCAGACAGGGCAGAGGGCCTCGGGGCTGAAGGTTCTGTCGGCTCCTGACCTTTCTGAGCAGGCGGCGAAAGACCCGGCCTCGGTGGCTGGGAGACCTGGGTTCTGGCGTTCTGAGTGACTGTCCGACCTCGGGCACTGCCGGACGCTACCCTCTGGGCCTCAGTTTACTCATCTGTAACCGGAGGGGCGTGAAGGAGCGGGATCCCTCTGGTTCCACTCAGCAGGAACGTCGTACAAGGCTGTGTATGATTCCTTAGGCTCAAGTACAACTCAGAAACGGAGAAAGGGAGCCGGCACGCGGCTCTGTCCCGACTGCACCTGGTTCAGCTCGCCCTGTCTCCCCGCCCCGGCCTCATGGAGGGCTCTGGGTCTTGCTCCTCAGCATCTCAGCTGGCTGTTTCCTGAGGCCCGGCCCCTGGCCTGGGAGGAGGGCCGTGCGGGGAGCACTGGAGGGGGAGTCAGCAGACCTGGGAGAAACGCAGCAAAACGAAGCAGAAGAGACCAAGGCCGGGCTGAGGGTTGTGGCATTCCGTGTGCTGGAGAGGCGGGCTGGTGGCTGGGGACACAGCTGGCATTCAGAGGCGCCCAGCCTGACGCTAGACCGGCGGCCAGGCACTCTCCATCGCCTCACCCCCGGCCCCGCTCACAGCCCAGCCCCTGACTCACTGCTCCCGGTGACAGCTCTGACCTCTGCACCTTCCTGCAGGTTCCCCGGGGGCGGCGCACTGGCCTGCCCGCCCCCGGTCCCTCCAAGCTGTTTCCTCCCGGCGGCTGCCAAGAGAGTGACCACAGCGAGCATAGCAGAGAGCGCCCGGAGGCGGTTCCCTGGTTCCTACCGCCCCCCGCCCCGGGCAGCCCTCCCCACACGTGCAGCTCAGAGACCATGGCGGGAGCATCAGCCGCTTTGCCATGGCCTCGGAAGCCCGGGGGTGTACTTGCCGGGCTCCCCAAACAGGTCTCGATGCTCGTCTCCTCGCTGCCTCCCGCTCCGGCCTCCCAGTGCTGGGCCACTCGCACTAGAAGAGGTTTCTTAGAGGGCCTGTCTGGCTCCTCTTTGACACAGAAGGGAACGCAGGCCTGGGAGAGGAGAGTGACTTGCTGGGGCCGCCACAGGGAGTCGGGCAGCTCAGCGGGGCGCACACCCGCTCCCCTCACTGGCACCAGGCCCCTGACTCCGCCCTGGGCTGTGGTTTCTGAGCCGCCTCTCTTCCCCAGCCTCCTGCTTCTTCCTTAGCATCTCTCCAGTCCATTGGAAGGCATGACACCCACCTGCCCACCGCTTCTTCATCATTAACGCTGGCGGGGGGGGGGGGGGGGGGGGAGGTGCATACAATGGAAAGTCCTGGGCTCTAGCAGCCAGCAGATGGCCACGGTGCAGCCTGGCCTCGTGGGTACTGGCTGACCCACCGCTGGACCCAACCAGTCCAAGCAGGACCGGGAACCTGTGTGTTGGATCAGCCAGGACAGGGCCTGGAAGACCCGCCGGCCTCAGGGCCAGTGAGGCCCAGGCCCAGGCTCTGCCCTCTGACCCCAGGATGACCTCTGCCCCCGGGGATCCCCGCAGGTCTCTGTGTGAGCTGGCCCCTCTTAGGCTTGAGGACTGAGCAGAGCGAAAGGGAGAGACGCTCCTTTTCCAGGAGAGCTTCAGGTGTCCTTGAAGGGACGCCGATTTCCTCTCCGCGGTCAGCAGCTGCTGGCTCCTGGCAAAGGACAGCTGGGCGCCACTTGGTGGGTCAGTTATTTCCAACCGATCAGCAAATGACGGCGAGAAACCTCCAGCCTCAACCACCCGCTCACCCTCGTGAGGAAAGGGAGTCTGGGGCTCGGACTCAGGCATTGAAATAGCAGAGGGGCCTGGGGGCTCATGGCACTCAGGGGAGGGGAGGATGGAGAGCCTGGGCTAGTCACATCGGGTTAGACTTCCCGCTGTGTGACCGCGGGTGGCATTTCATGTCTGATCCTTCAAGAGTTAGTAAATGCCTTCCTTGTGGGGTTGTAGAGGGTTAAGTAAAACAATGTATTGACTGTGGCCCTCCCATCAGCAAGTGCTCCGTGCACAATGGAACAAGGGGGAATCCAGGTTGCCCGGCCCTCGGCCCACGTGTCTTCACATGACATCACATGTCACACAAAGGTCTGTCCGCCGTGAAGGCTCGCTGCGGCATGTCCCTCGGGCACGGCTTGTTTTTATGACCACGGGGTTTTTTCTGAGTCTCCTGTTGCTGACCCTGAAGCTGGGAGTCAGAAAACCTGGCTTTGCCTCTTGGCCTCGCCGCTCACTTGCCGTTCTATGACACGTGGGCAAGGGACGAAGCCTCCAGCTACTCGAACTTAGAGCTGGAGGGGCCTTCACAGCACCCAGCTCCGCCATCGCTTTGACACCCGAGGGAACCGAGAAGGGTGCTGACTTGTCCAGAGTCACGAAGAAACGGGTGACACTGGAAAGAGCCTCTTCTCTGAGCCTCTGGTTCACAGAGGACTTGCAGGTTTTCCACCAAACCTGGCGTCTTGGTGAAGCAGAACTTCCGGAGAGGGCAGATGTGGGGGGGTGGGGGGGGGGGGGGGCAGGCTGGCCCTTCTCCTCAGCCCACAGGGAGAGGACGTCCCATTTCTCCTCCGAGCAGAACGAAGCCCGTTTCCCACCCACCCCTGTGGGCGTGCCCTCAGATTGGTGATTAGGTTCAAAGTGCTGCCGCTCCCAGGAGGAAGGGCTGGCAGGAAGCTCACAATGTAAGGCAGGGAGTCCACCTCCAGGCCAAGGGCTCGGGTTCAAGGACAGCTAGGAGGCCACGAGAGAGAGGAGCCTGGTTGGAGCGGGCCCTGCACCTCCCTCTTCTCCAGCCCTGCCTCCGGGATCCTCATTGCCAGTGAAATCACAATGTACAGTTGAATTAATAGCCTTCCCATCGCCCGTGCTTCCCCCTCCTCCGGCACCCCCACGCGGTGCCACGTGGGGGCCCTGGCTGTGTCACTCTAAGCAGCCTGCTGTCCTATCAAATTCTGCACCAAGTTGGCTAGTTGGCTCACACTTGAGAGAAGTTTTTACTGGAAATGTCAGAAAAGAAAAAACAGGGAACTAGCATTACTGAGTAGCTTCTATGTGCCAGCTACTGTTCTGGGCAACCGCACATATCCACACATGGTTTAATGTCCAGGAGTAAACATCCCCCCTTTTCAGATGAGGAGGAAACGGGGAAGTTAAATGACTTGCCTAAGGTCACACAACCAGAGGGCGATGGAAGCAGGGTTAGACTTACCATTCCTTAGGGATCATGCCTTCCCCCCTCCCCCCTCCCCACCTCACCTAACTATTTCTGTTTCCTTTGTTCTTGTTATGATTTGACATCAATGGAACACCAGAGCCTGCTGTTTAGCCAGCCGAGAACCTGGCAGGGGACACGGCCGCGGCCAAGAGCACTTAATGGCTAAAAAAGGAAATAACTTTCTATATGTGAATTCCGGCCAAATGATGGCAGAGGCTGAAGTCTGGGAATCCTGACCACTGCGGGCTGAGGGCCCTGATGTAATCATTAATTCTGGGAGCAGCATATGTAAGAGGTGGCCAGCCACCGAGCTGAGGCTGGAAGGAAAAGCCCTGCTTGGGGAGTAAGAGACTGGGGTCTGGTCACAGGTTTGTCACCAGCTGTCAGTCCTAGGAGCTCTTTGATGTTCTTTCCCTTTTACAGACAGAGAAGATGTAGGCTTTGGGACCAGGCTCAAGTACCTTAGGCAGTCTCTGCTAGTTGTGTGACTTGGTACAAGCTACTTGACCTTTGAGCCTCAGTTTTTCCACCTGTGAAATGGGATAATACTTCTTTCCTAGCAGGGCTACTATAAGGGTTAGAAAGTACAGTTGTACAGTGCTTCACACGTGGAAAGCGCTTAACTTAGTGGTATCTGTTCTTACTTAACTACCCTTGACCCTCATCTTCATCTTGTGTAAAAATAAGGGGTTGAGTTTTTATTGATCTCTAGATTTCAGCTCTACTGTACTGTGAATCTATGACAAGATGATGGGAATAATAAGGAAATGTAATCATTTCGTAAATATAATTTCCATTAGTAATTGTATAGCTTCTAATTGTCCCCTCTGGGGACAATTAATAAAGACCCCTCAGTATTTAATTGTAATTGAAGAGCTTTATTTGCCACCCCCTCCCACCCACTCCTTATAAATATTTTTTTCTTCCAACATTTGAAGGAGAAAAAGTACTTAGCTTAGCGTAATCCTCTTTCTCCACTTTGCCTGCTCCTTCCCACCTCCTTGGCCTTGGAACAACTGTCTGCCAGTAGGGTGTCTCTGAGCGGACCCCTCTGTTCGTGCCGGAATTAAATCGTTAGATTGAAAGAGGAGTTAATTATCTGCCATTGGCCAGAGTAGGAGGCAAACTGAAGTGACACTTTGCCTCAGCCATCTGTCTCTCCTTTTCTCTCATCTCCCTCTCCCTCTCCCCTCCATGGTGGTCCAGGTTCAGAGGCACAGGTCCGAATAGAATTGCCCCAACCACTTACAGATCAACTCCCTATCCTGACTGTGACTCACAAACATCCCGAGGCAGTCCTCCCAGGTAAAGTGGCGAGCCTTTGGTAAGGACTTTCAAGAAGGGACTTCAGGCGATGTAGATCGTCCAGCACGGTTGTTAAGGCAGGAGCGTTGTTGCTAGACTAGACAAGAGCTGGGTTTGAAGCCAACTCCCCGCTGAATAGCAGTGGAGTCTTGCTCAATTCACCCTCTTTGAGCCCTCTAAAAAGGGGACGGGGTAGTCCTCACTTCCTCATGTTTTTGAGAGAATCCAATGAGGAAAACATATATGAAGAAACTTGCAAGTGCCTAGTACGTAGAAAGGTCTCAATGAATGTTAGCTTATTTTATTATTATTATTATTATTATTATTATTATTATTACTACTATTATTATTATTATTACCTAGATTCAAATCCTCTTTTTGGGTAGCTCTGGGTACACTAGACCATGGAGCTGAGACTCTCCAAGGATGATGGAGATCCCTGAGGTCGCTGAGGACCAAGACCACTTTCTCATGTCATTCTCCCTGTACATTCATTTCAGGGAGAAACTACTAGAATGAGGGGAAATCTGGAAAAGGCACATTGATGACTAAAGTGCAGAAGAGTTCTGAGATGACAGTTCTATCTGGCACTTTACAAGCCACCTTTGATGTCTGACACAGCCTAGCAGCTCCACAAACACTTTCTGAACTAAAGGCTCTGATGTGATACTGTGTCTAAGGCCCCCAGGAAGTGAGGTCCTTTGAGTCTATTTTACAACAGAATTCTCTTAATTGGGAAGCAAGTCAACCCTGCCCCGTGACACATTCCACTATATAGTGAGCAGGATTACACCGTGGAGCCGGGGGCTGTGACTATGACTATGAATAGCAGCCTTTGTTGAGAACCAGAGATCTGTTAGATACTGTCCAGAATGTGCGTCACTGTCTAGAATTAGACTCAGATTCCGTGGAGTGGTCTTCAAGTGTAATTTTGACAAACTTGGGTGAGCTCCCCAGGGACCCGGGGGAGGAGGCAGAGAAGGAATGGTCCATGCTGATGGCGTCTCTGCTGCAGACACCCAGCCCTGCCCCGACCAGCAGAGGGCTCTCCCACGGGCAGAAGAAAGGCTCAGTGACCTGTCTCCTTGATGTCCTGGCCCCCACAGTCATTGTGGAGATGCCCCTGAACCACCTTCCCAGAGAGACCCCTCTGCTGTCATTAGGTGTTTTGAGTAACCCAAACACTGTCATTCATTAACTGTTGCTGTTTTTTAAAAAGTACACCCATCGTCTATCAGGTGTAAGGCTCAATGTTAAGCAATAAGGGGAATAAAGAGGGAGGGGCATTTCAGTAGGAGGATGCGATGAAGAACAAACACGGGGATTGTCTTGAAGGAGATCCGGGTTGAGTTGGCGAGAGAATACACAGCCAGTAGAGCAAATAATTCACTTTGCAAAACTGAACTGAATTATTCTTTTCATTAATCCCCTCAGCACCCCAGCCAGTGCTGGCCACATCAAGGGAGCGTCGTAAATGTTGGCTTGATTGCATAAAAGTTGACTCCCAGGCCTTCCCTACCACTAAATGGCAGAGCCCTGTCTCAGATCACTCACTGCCTAGGGTGAGCAGGAGCTTTTGAAGTTCCAAAGTGGGAGACCTGAGAGTTGATGGGCTTTGTCCTTGGAGGGAAGGTGGAGGGAAACTTTCTGGTGTGCACTGTCTGGATCAGAAACTCTGGAATGAAGTCTGGATCTGTTCCCATTAGTCTTTGTTTCTTTGAATACGTCTTATCTTCTCTACATGTCTCCTCCTTTGCAAAACAGAGGTAATAACTATCACCCCCCAAAGTGGTTATGAGGAGTCCTCATTCAATAATAAAATTTGAGCCCAGCCGGCATGGCTCAGTGGTTAAGCATTGACCTATGAACCAGGAGGTCAATTCCCCATCAGAGCACATGCCCGGGTTGTGGGCTTGATCCCCAGTGTGAGGTGTGCAGGAGGCAGCCAATCAATGATTCTCTCTCGTCATTGATATTTCTATCCCTCTTGCCCTCTCCCTTCCTCTCTGAAATCAATAAAAATATTTAAAGAAATATTTATTATGTACCTAATGATAGAATCTAATGCAATAAGTATACAAAGTAGAAGACAGGGCTTTGGACTTTTGAAAAATCTACTACCAATTTGAGGGGGAAAGCTTTTACATCGTTGAGGGCAGAAATCATGCCTGGTTTTATTAATTCTATAGCTATCATTGAGTACCTAATATGTGGCAGACCTGGTACTTCTTAGGCATTATTTTCAGTACTTGGAACAGTGATGGACACATAGTAGGGACTCCAGAAAGTACTTTCGAATTGGCTGATAGCAAGAAACTTTTGGAGAACAAGTGTAAGGCAGCATATAACTAAGCCTGAGAATGTATCCTACTTGCTGGATGGTAATTTAGTCTTCAGAGTTCAGGAGACATCAGAGAGGGCTGAGGTCAAGTTGAGAAGTCTTCTCCATTGTCTCCTTAGACGTGTGGGATCAGAGGAAGAGGTCCTGACTGAATGTATGCTAATCTGGATTGCTCTAAATTGATTTTCTTTGGAAACATTGGCTGCACAGGGAGGCGACAGTGCTAACAAGAGGAGGAGCACTGAGCTGGGAATGTAGATACCTTAGATACCCACATTTTCTTTCTAGCCATGTAATGCATGAAGTAAGGTTATAAAATTATTCATGTTCACTATTCACCAAAGCTTTCCATTGGCCTTTTCCATCTTATCCAAGTATCATGTCTTATTCTCAAACAAGTCCTCTGTGGATTGCTCCAAAACTTTTGCTTTGTCCCAGGCTATGACACATGGAAAGAGGATGTCGAAGGTTTTGTAGTGAAGAACCTTCAGCGCTGGGATGCTCTTGTCCAGTTTCTAGGGACCACCTCCTTTTGCCTGGGTCCCTTCAGAACTGGTATGGGCTGCAAAGGGCTGTAGAAATCGATTTTCCAGAGCTCTCTGAAGGGCCCTGCTCTAAGGAGGCCCTCCTCAACCCCCTAACCTAGAGTTAGCCTCCTGCCATATATTCCTATACTGCCCTGTACTTCCCTAATAGTAACACATCACATTTTATTGCAATTGTGGGTTTAATTTCTCCACTTCATGAAGGGAAATAAGGGCAGTCAAGCTCAGAGAAGGCAGGGAGTCCTTGTTTGTCTTTTGTTGCTGTTGTTTGTTTGTTTATTTATTTATACAAATGTATCTTTATTGTTGAAAGTATTGCGCATGTCCCCTTTTTTCCTCATTGACCCCCTCCAGCCCCATCCCCCAGGCCTTCACAAGCTTCTTGGGCTAAGGTTGTGGGAGACCCAAAGGGACTTAGTGTAGTTGGAAAACTGACTTCAGTCAGAGACCTTTCATGTTATAACCTGAGCAGCTGGTACGTGGCAACAATTTTAAGTTTTTCTGACCTTGCCTGAGTAATTCAGGAAGTCACAAACGAGGGGTCTTCCACCCTGTCTGCTGCCATCCAGGCCCCGGGGGATAGCCCCACCCCACCCCGCCTTGGCCAGTTTTCTCTTGTTTCCCGAGGAGCCGTCATTTCCAGTACTGTCTTTCTGATATTCCATGATGCTCCCTTCTGTCCCTGCTTTACTCCTTCCAGGTGACCCACCAAGGAGGGAGTCAGCAACGAAGACTCTTGACAGACCAAACCAGAGCATCACATGCTTTGCCTGGAACTATTTTATACTTCCTTGGGGACTTGCAAGGAATAAGTGACAGAGTCAGAAGATCAGAGGAAAAGTCTTCAGGGCCTGAGGAGAGTTTGTAAAACTTGCCCCAAATCCTAGAAGTGTATGATATTTGTTTATTTCTTTCTTTTCATTCACTTCTTATTTGCATCTGTTTTCCTCCCACTTTCTCCCTTCTGCTTTTCCATCTGTTTCTCTCTTCTTTGTAATCTTTCTACTTGCTCTTTCTTTTTCCTTCTCCAATTATTGTTCTCCCCCACCACTGTCCTTGCTGGTAATGGCTGCCTTTTATTCAGTTCTTATATCCTGAGCACTATGCTAAGTGCTTTGTATCTACCACTTCGTAATACTCTCTGAGCTAAATAATATTATACCCATTTTGCAGGTGAGGTAATTGAGACACAAATCCAATAACTTATCCAAGCTCAGGAGATAACAGGGATTTGAGCTCCAATTAGCTAACCCCCAAGCCATCTTCTCTTAACCGATACATGGTCTATTTTTCTCCATTTCCAACTCCCCCTTGTCTTTTACCTCTTTTTGTTCCTCCTCGTGCTCTTCATCCTCTCTACTTCTCTCCCCCACCCCCTTCTCTTACTCACCACATCCTGGTCCCCACACTTGTGTGCCTGACCCTGAAGGTGCTGAACACTGTGCACGTGCCCAGAAGAGATGACAGCCCATTTAAACTCTTATCTAATCAGGCATTTTCCTTTTGAGCAAATGTTTCACGTTTTCCCACATTGTCTGATCAAAACCAGAGGCAAGGCCTCAAGAACTGGCTGGGTCTTTGATATGGAGGGGAAGAGAGATAAGGCCCTTTCCGCTCACTCATGGATTCCCTCATTCCCAGAGACTCTGTACTCTCAGGGTTGGGGAACGTGTAGGGAGGTAAGAGGTATTGGTAGAACTCTGCCAAGGAATCAGCTCAGGAGCCAAAGAAACCCGGGTCATGAAATGTGGCACTTTCACCCACTCCTTCCTCATGTGTATAAAGACCGTTCAGATAGGAACCAGGGCATACTGGCAGCAAAAATGTGAAGGTCAAGGTTTGAGCTTGACAATCTTTAATGCCACATCAGAGTCTGAGGTTTTATGATTCTAAGAATATTCCTCCCCTCCCCTCCCCTATCCTCCCTTCACTTTCTTTTCCTTTTGTCATTCTGTTGATTAGAATTGGTTAGAAACTTGCCCTGGCTTGTATGGCTCAGTTGGTTGAACATCATCCCATGCACCAAAAGGCCACTGGTTTGATTCCTGGTCAGGGCACATATCCGGGTTGTGGGTTCAATTCCTGACCAGAGTACATGTGGGAGTCAACTGGTCCATGTTTCTTTCTCACATCAACATTCCTCTCTCTCTCTCTCTCTCTCTCTCTCTCTCTCTCTCTCTCTCCCTCTCACTTTCTCTCTCTAAAAAAATATTTAAAAATCAATGAATATATACACAGAATTGATTAGAAGCTTAAGCCATGAGGACATTTATTGTTCATCAATAAGAATTCTAGAGTTTAGAGATTCAAAGGTCTCAGGGCACTATCTGCTATTTCTGAGATCCTCTGGGCAACTTCAGACATCCTGGCTCACACAACCCTGTCCACGGGCAGGAGCGGGTGGGGTTAGGGAGGACTTCAACAGAGGCTCCCTCCATTTACTGAGGTTGGAAAAACACTTCCTAGAGCACGCCCTCCACATCGGTCTCTCCCCACACCTCAGGGACCTGAACCAGCTGCAGTGGAGACTGAAAAAGTGACATCTGCCCTTTCGCCCTACTGATGGGGCCCAGGAAAGGAACAGGGACTGAGATCGCCACTGGGTAGGAAACACCAGTGCTTGACACCCCTTTCTTAATTCACTCAACAAAGATATACTAAGCACCCACTCTAGGCCAGGCTCTGGGTCAGGTGATGATGATACAGGGGAAAAGACAGTCCCTGGTCTCCATGAGCCCTGACCGGAAGAACACAGCCGGGCAAAGGTTTACAAAACAAGATGGCAAGTGTAGGGGAGGAGTGAGTGTCCCCAGGGCCACCACAGGAGCTGAAGAGGCTCAGCCTGAGAGAGCAGAGAGGGCTGGAAGAAGCCATGACTGGATCAATTTTGAAGGGTACATGGGATTCAGCTGGGATGAAGGGGGCCTATAGGAGGTGGTTTGGAGGAGGAGATCTGGAAATCCTCCAGACTTGGCATGGTTGGATAAAGGGAACTAAAAGGGACAGGCAGGAAACGAGGCTGAGAAGCAGGCAGGGGCCTAACGAGGGAAGGTTTTGTATGGGACATAAGAGATTGGGGCATTTAGTCTGGATGTGAGGGTGAGCAGGTCTGTGGTGGGTACCTTCTGTGTGTATGCAGGAGGCCAAGCCAAGCTGTACAACTGCAATGGCGCTGAGGTGCAGGAGACCCACATTGCCCACTGCTTGCAGCTAGGGGAACCAGAGCAGTCATCTGTGATACCTACCTGGTGTGACCCAATACACCTGGTCCATACTGGATGGTTCTGATGATTAGAAAATGCTTCCTGAGGGGGGCCGCATTTGGCACTCACTCTTTCCTCCTCCACCTAGTTATGCCCTCTGGAGACATAAAAGTTTTGTTTTCCACCTAACAGCCATTCAAACACATGGGACATTTGTGGTATTTCAACATATCACATTGTTGGGTACACAGGTCCTGATCCTGCCTGATTATGCCAACTGTTGGGTCCAAGCCTCTCTGACAGGGACTGGACCTCCTTAGATGCCGGGTGGTAGATGGAGAAGGTATAAGAAGTCGTGGCTATATAAGAGTCTTTATTGCAGGCCAAATAGCCATTGCTTACAAGGAGCCCTTAGACAAAACAGCTCTTCAAAGTAGAGTCCCATAAAGGCAGGCAGCCGCACACCGACTGATTAATAAATACAGCTTTCCCATAAAGTAGCCTCCAACATAAGAGCTGTACAGGAGCTATTATTAGAGCGACATAGGGGCCAGTCCAGGAGCCTCACATAGTAGCAGCCACATACTGCTGGCTGGTCAGTGGCAACTTATATACAAGCGCAAACAAGCTTAAACAAAAGAGGCTTTATGCCAAATAGTGACCTCAGTATTATTTGGGCTACAGAAGGGTATGCTGGCACAGTGCATAGATTGCTGCATCCTTGCTTTTGCACTTGCATATAGCAATTTAGCCTTGAACATTCTGATTAAGATTCCCACACTCAGAGTGGCCTTGCACATCCAGCGTACTCTGAAAAGGGCCCCTACGCTCCAATTGGCCTTGAGCATCAGGGGTACTCTGACAGGGTTCCCACACACATACTCTTTCATTTAATCCCCAAACCCCCCAGGTGTAGCTCTTCCCATCCCCATTTCACAGGCAAGGAACAGACTCAGTGCATTTGCGCCAAGTCACATTTGCAGATTTGCAAGACTCCGGGTCTGGTTCTTGGCCAGACTGCCTCAGAATCACCCGGTCTGCTTATGGGGACTGCTGGATGGGGACTCCAGACCCACTGAAGTAGAATCTCTGGGGGTAAGAGCACAGCATCCACATTGTAACACACATCTCAGTTCATTTCTAGATCCATTGAAGTGTGGGAGCCATGCTCTGGTCATGCTACTATAACTACTTCTAATCTCTTTCTTTGTATTTTTGCTGGGTGGTGGGGGGAGAAGAGAGCTTTTTAGCTGAATTTGGCGTATTAGTTGCACTTTCTTAGAGCACGCACTGGTATGAATCAGTGGCATCCCAGGGCAGGACTGGAGCTCCCAGACTTCGGCGGAAGCACCCCACTCCTTTTCTCCCCCTATTTGCAGGTGTCTGCCCTCTGCTGAGCCACGATGGGCGACTGGAGCTTCCTGGGGGAGTTCCTGGAGGAGGTGCACAAGCACTCCACGGTGATCGGCAAGGTCTGGCTCACGGTGCTCTTCATCTTCCGCATGCTGGTGCTGGGCACGGCCGCCGAGTCCTCCTGGGGCGACGAGCAGGCCGACTTCCAGTGCGACACCATGCAGCCGGGCTGCGAGAACGTGTGCTACGACCAGGCCTTCCCCATCTCGCACATCCGCTACTGGGTGCTGCAGATCATCTTCGTGTCCACGCCGTCGCTGGTGTACATGGGCCACGCCATGCACACGGTGCGCATGCAGGAGAAGCGCCGGCTGCGCGAGGCCGCCCACGGGGCCAGCGAGGGCCAGGGCGCCGGCCCCTACGGGTACCCGGCGGCCGAGAAGACGGAGCTGTCCTGCTGGGAGGAGGCCAACGGCAAGATCGTCCTGCAGGGCACGCTGCTCAACACCTACGTGTGCAGCATCCTGATCCGCACCACCATGGAGGTGGCCTTCATCGTCGGCCAGTACCTGCTCTACGGGATCTTCCTGGACACGCTGCACGTCTGCCGCCGCAGCCCCTGCCCCCACCCCGTCAACTGCTACGTGTCGCGGCCCACGGAGAAGAACGTGTTCATCGTCTTCATGCTGGCCGTGGCCGGGCTGTCCCTCTTCCTCAGCCTGGCCGAGCTCTACCACCTGGGCTGGAAGAAGCTCAGGCCGCGGCTGGCCCGCGCAGGGCAGGGCAGGGCGGAGTGCCAGCTGCCCGGCCCCTCCACGGCCGCGGCCCTGGGCTGCACGCCGCCCCCCGACATCAGCCAGTGCTTGGAGAACGGTCCTGGGGGCAAGTTCTTCAACCCCTTCAGCAACAGGATGGCCTCCCAGCAGAACACGGACAACCTGGCCACCGAGCAGGTGCGCGGCCAGGAGCAGATGCCCGGGGAGGGGTTCATTCACATCCGCTACGTCCAGAAGCCCGAGGTCCCCAATGGAGTCTCCCCAGGGCACGGCCTCCCCCAGGGCTACCAGAGGGACAAGCGCCGGCTCAGCAAGGCCAGCAGCAAGGCCAGGTCAGATGACCTCTCAGTGTGACCCTCCGGGGTGGGGGCCTAGGGCCAGGTGGGGACCAAGGAGGCTCAGAGAAGGAAGAGGGGTTCCTTCCGACCCCACCCGTCTTTTCTCATCACCGCTCTGCTCCTTTTGGGCCAGTGCTGTCCGAGATCTAGCCAGGCCTCTGTCTCTTCCCCATCCTCTACCAGTACCCTCAGTGAACACTCTCAGGTTACTCGCTGAACAGGGGGCGTAAGGGAAGTGAACCTAGCCAGAGAGGTAGGATAATTCTCTCCATACCAGCCACATGCCAGAGGGCTGTCCCGGTCTCTGTGGCTCTTGTGAACTGAGCACCTTTCCTCCTGCAAGGAACACCCCAGAGCTCCTAGCCAGGAAAGAGCATGAGCCAAGGAACTTGCGTGAGGTGTGCTCTTGAATGTGTGGTTTCCACGGGCCGAGCCTTGGAGGCGGTGAGGTTGCCAGGGGCCGCCCTTGGCTGCCGCTGCCTCCACCCAGTCTCACCTAAAAAGAGGTCCTTGGAGCTGGCCCAGCAGCCTTGACTTTACAAGTGCCTTGGTATGTACGCCTGGCCAATGTCCCGCCTTTACTCTGCCCGGGGGTGGGCGCAAGCAGGCCAGGGGGTGCAAGCTCCCCTCGGGAGCCACTGTGCACAGACCCACTGGAATTCCTGTCACCACCTGTCCTGCAGCTCCTTACAGTTCAGCCCGATGACAGAAACCATCCCCTCCTGGCCTCCCGTGGCTGCTCACCCAGGGCTCCCCGAAAGGCCTGACCAACCAGGACACCCAAGAAGCCAGCGTCCTCACTCAGATCCTGACCAGATCACCAGCCACAGAGGCCAGCGGAATTTCCCCAGGTCTCATTAAAACAACAAGAACATTGTGCTTCTCAGATTCCCCTTGGGGCAAAAGCCAGTCTGCTGTGAAGATGAAAATTAAAGGAGGAGAGAAAATACTGGAAAACGATTTTTTTTCTTCCTATTTATTTCCCTTGCTGACTGCCAATTAGAGTGCCAAAAAGAGGCATGATGACAGCGATGGAAGCCCCCAGATCCTTCTCCCCCTGAGGGCACAGGCATCGAGGGGAAACTCCAGCTCTTGGCAGGGTTCTCCTTTAAGAGCTCAGAGATTCCTGTGTCTCCCTGGTGCTCCGAATGAAACTGCCCGGAGGGGGCTTCCGAGAAGCCCTCTCTGCCCAGGGACTGGCCTGGTTTCTCTATTCAGTCCATCCAGAATGGGTTGCCATTTTGGATGAAGGTAAAGGATGCTCAGAATTGGATTCTGAGATGGATAGGGGAATGGTTACTTTTCACGATGTGTGTGTGTGTGTGTGTGTGTGTGTGCGCGCCTGCTGATGGGGTGGGTGAAGGGAACAGGAGGTCTGAAATGAGGAAAGGAAACCTTGGAGAAACTTGTGTCTTTCTGCCTGCCCCTCAGATGCCTCACAGAGGGGCTGAGCCTCACTGTCTTCAGTGGCATCAGCCCAAATGATGGGCATAAGAGTTGGGACAGGAGACTGAGCCTCTACCCTACCTGCCCATCACCTGGCCCCTCTGCTGGTATTTGGAGGCCATTGATGGGTGGAAAGAAGGCTGATGGCGGAGGGAACTGACTGGGATATACTCTTACCTATTGTCTGGCGCTGGCCTTAAGACTCTCCAAAACAAAGCACAGAAGACGCTCCCTCCTTCCATCTCTGAAATCTTTGTTTTGTGAAATGTGTGTTCTTGAATTGGAAACGCTGTGAGATCAGTTTTTGATGATGGGCCTTGCAGGAAGGAAAAAGGAAATATTACGTGTAGTTTGTCTTAATAAAGTCTGGCTCTATGTTTATCTCTCCTTGTGTCTCTTCCATGCTGTGACTGCAAGAGAAGGATGGCAGACTTGGTGGGGGAGGGGAGCACGTGGGCCCCACGCATCAGCCAGTCAGTAAAGCCAAGAGGTTTCGAGTCGGACATGCAAGGGTTGAAGTCCCACCTGCTGACTTACAGCTGGAGTCCAGCGACTTGATCTCTGAGCCTTGGTTTCCCCAGCTGTAAACTGAACCTAGTCATATCTACCTCATAGGGTGGTTAAATGAGAAACGTCATAAAGAATTCAGCAGAGTGCCTGGGAAATAATAATCCGGCATTAGATGGTAATTGTTGGCATGGTTGCTACTATTATCTTTAGGATTTTTGTTATTATGTTGAATATATCGTATTTGAAAATCTGGTATGTTAAGAGATGATTCCAGAACTTCCCTTTGGGGACCTCCAATCTGCCTAAGGTGGTCAAATTAACTCACATAGAGGAAACCATTAGAATAGAATTAAATGGGAATTCACTTATTGTTAATCTAAGAACCACAAGGCTCCAAAAAATGATACAGATGGAAAAACTCCATAGAAGGGGAGAGACCTTCCCTGGGCCTTAAACAGTAGCTAAGGCTTTAGAGGAGTAAAAACCTCAAGGATGACTGTGGGATAGGCCTTGGTATCCCATTTTACTGACATGGAAACTGAGGTTTAAGATTTCTTGATAGCGGGGCAGCTTTTCGCTGGCCTTTCTGATTGGGATCATATCTTTATGAAAGAGGAGGGATGATTCTTGCTCCAAAAGGGTAAGGAACCACCCTGCCCTTCCCCGACAAAGGGGTGCCATTTCCTAGAGAAAGAAACAAAGGCGGGGAAAAACGAGCAGTGCTGCCTGGGCTGTAAGTCAGTCTTGTTTGTCGGGGAAGGAAAGCCTTTTAAAAAGGGCGGCAGAGGGAGCAGAGAGCACCCGTGTGACAGGGTTGAGACTCGGGTGCAGTGGCCTCTGTCCAAGGGCCAGGCTCCCGCCCAGAGTTGTTCATAGTCCAACTGGAAAAAGCATCTGGATCCTTTTTTTCCTCCCAGAAAAAAAAGAAGGAAAAAAAAAAAGAAGTGCATCTCATGGTTTTATAAACATAGCTGTTAACACTTAACAGTTTATATCACACCCAGACTGCAAACGCCAAGGGACTTGTTTTATAGTAAGATTTCAACCTCATGTCTCTACTCTCATTTCCTCTTTCCTCCCCCCGCCCCCCAACGGTTCACCAATGAAGATGGTAAGCTGGATAATAATATAGTGAACACACTACATTGTAGGCTCCTTTCCTTAACTTCCTTCCTCCAGTGCCAGGTAAGACCAGAATGTCTACCCTGGTGTTATATTCCTATGGCTGAAGTGTTGAAGTGGTTAAACTGTTAATAACACTTCTATAAAGAATCATCCTAGGAGTGAGTTTCAGATTTCTTCCTAAAAGCAAATCTGGAGAGCAGAGAGAAAAACAAAAGCACGAAGGACCAGGCACCTTGCAGGTGTCTCGGAGGGCCGCCTTCATGGATGTGGAGACGAAGAGAGCAGCTGGGCAGGAAGGCGCTGCTGAAGGTCAGCTGCCCGCTTCGCAGTCCTTGGTAGATCCTGGAAGCCCCCGTCGTCGGCCCGTGTATTGGCCCTTGACATTGAGCAGAATTTATAAATAATATGTAAGTAGAATAGGATCAGGGGTTTTACTTCTGTTGGTCACCTAATGGGCAACAGAAATGGGGATGGTCTATACATTTTTTTTATTATCGTTTCAATTGGAAAAGAGAAAGACGTTCATTCAATAAGCATTTATTGAGCACTACATTGGCCCAGGCACTGCATTAGGCTGTAGGAATAGGATTTTATAAAGCAGGTATGGCTCCTGCCTTCTGGAGCTTACAGTGTAACGGGGGCGGCCCCCGAGTAAACAAACATTACACGTTGTGGCTGAGTGCCAAGAAGGAAACAGACAGGGGGCTGGCAAAGGTGGGAGGGAGCTTTGTCAGAGGGGTGGGCAGGAAGTCCTGTCTGCGGAGGTAACGCTGATGCCGAGATCTGCCTGCGAGAAGAAACCAGGCATGATGCGTAGGAGAAGAACCCCGACTCCTTCCAGGAAACCCCAGGATACAGCTGTCCCCCACCTCCGTCTGGTCCAACATTTTTGAACGACACAGAATTCAAGCAGCACCTAGATGACACCTAGAACAACACTGCTTGGCACCAACTGTTACAAAACACGCGTATTCTTTCAGCAAAAGCCTTAAGGGAGAGAGAAATTGTTTTACGCAAAGAAGCAAAAGGAGCATATAAAAGGTGTTGTTTAAAAATATTACATGTTAGCCCTAACTGGTTTGGCTCAGTGGATGGAGCGTCGGCCTGCGGACTGAAGAGACCCAGGTTCGATTCTGGTCAAGGGCATGTACCTTGGTTTCGGGCACATCCCTAGTAGGGGGTGTGCAGGAGGCAGCTGATCAATGTTTCTCTCTCATCGATGTTTCTAACTCTCTATCCCTTTCCCTTTCTCTCTGTAAAAAATTAATAAAATATATTTAAAAATAAAATAAAAATAGTACATGTTATATGTTAAGGTTTTTTTTTTTAATTTCTTTATTGATTAAGGTGTCACATATTTGTCCTCATCCCCCCATTCCCATCCCACACCCCTCCCCATGGATGCCCCAACCCTCTGTTGAACTTAAGCATTGGTTAGGCTCATATGCATGCACACAAGACCTTTGGTTGATCTCTCCCATATGTTAAGGTTCTAAAAAGTCCTGCATGGTGTTGTCACTATTATTTCAGTACAGATCCTTGCAGCATGCCGGGGCCCTATAAACTAGGCCTTTCTCTGAGTTCAGGCTGACAGGCAGGAGACTGGCCACAGGGGCGGGGACAGAGCCAGCAGGGCGTGTTCCAGGAGAGCCGTAGGTCAGAGGAGCCGAACCAGCAAGCGGTCATCCTGGCTGGCGTGGCTCAGTTGGTTGGGCATCTATCGTGGGCTGAAAGGTTGTGGGTTCGATTCCCAGTAGGGGTGTGCAGGAGGCAGCCAATGCCTGTTCCACTCTCACATTGATGTTTCTCTCTCTCTCTAAAAATCAATGAAAAATCTTTTTAAAAATGGTTAAAATGGAAGTTTTTTTTTTTTTTTTTTTTAAAAAGCAAAAAGTCAAGAGCACAGAGAAGGGGGAGAAGGTCTGGGGGAGCACATCAGCAGGGAAGCTGGGCCACAGAAGTTGTGCAAGACACAAGGAGGCAGGCACGTGGGGAACATGGCTCCGCTGGAGGCAGGGCCACAGCCCCTCTGTGTGTCTGGAGCTGGGCCTCCAGGAGGGAGTCTGACGCGGGGAAGCAGAACTTCACCCTGGGGCTGGGCACTAGGCAGCGCCCCAGGATGAAGCCTTAAGCAGAGGACAAGGTGGAGACCCATTCAGCATTACACTGAGGTGCTGGTGAGTTATTGCTGACAATATTCATGATGTAATAGATGCCTTCAATGCCTTAAGCCAAAGGAATGACCCAGCATGAGCCACCCGCACCCCTCAAGCATGCCGAGTGGGGGATGATTTTGGTGTGGAGCCTTTGAAATGACCTCAGTTGCACTCAGCTCCTTCACCACATGTAACGCCAACACCACCCTGGGGGTCATGGCTTGGAAACAAGGCCTAAGTCCCCTCTGTCCCTTCAGCTCAGCTGGCTTTTCTATCACTCTGATCAAGGCCCTGTGATGGGTCATTGTCTTCCCAAGGGCTTCCTCAGACAGAAACCCAGGGCCCTGCCGGAACCGGGTCAGGAGAGCTCGTCGCCTGGGCACTGCCCCTGGTCAGCACTAAGGCCCCTCAGGCAGCAGCCGCTGTCCAACCGGCAGCCGGCATCAGGGCACGCGGAAGCTGTTCCACGTCCTCCTGGGCCTTTTCTCTAAACGGACTGAAATATAACCTGGGGGGGTTTAAACTGACAAATGCTTGGGGTAAAATTACACATATGGAAACCAGTGGAACAACCTGTATAGGGTGTGTGGGCTGGGGAAAAGTCAATTAAAACCCTCCCATAGCTCTGCTGGTGTCGCTCAGTGGTTGAGCATCGACCTATGAACCAGGAGGTCACGGTTCGATTTCCGGTCAGTCAGGGCACATGCCGGGTTGCAGGTTCCATCCCAGTGTAGAGCATGTAGGAGGTAGCCGATCCATGATTCTCTCTCATCATTGATGTTTCTCTCTCTCTCTCCCTCTCCCTTCCTCTCTGAGATCAATAATAAAAATATATTTTTAAAAACCCACATATTTTGGGTTAATAATTATAAAACAAGCTTGTATTTGTTAAGTGCTGTTTTCTAGGTATTTTCCTAAGAGATTTTATTTTACTTTTTAACAGATTTTATGAATTACTGTTTCATCCCTATAGTAGTCCTATGAGGCCAGGTGACCCCACTTTACAGAAAAGGAGACAGGATTCCGTGACCTGCATAGCTAGTAGGCGGTGGAACTGGGACTCAAACGCCGACTCGCTCTCCGCAGCAGGCTTCCCTTGAGTGCTCACCATAGAGTCGTAAAAGGCAAGATACAGAATCGTATGGACACCCTGATGACAATGCGAACAGACAGGCACTTGCAAGAACAGAGACCGGAAAGGAAGGAAGGTGAAAGCGGTTGTGCCAGAGGGTGGATCAGTGGGGGTGCTGTATTCTCCTTATTTTCTAAACTAGGTTAATGTTATGTTTTTGTAATTAAAAATTTAAAATATATACTGAGTGGCCAGATTATTATGATCTCTGAACGCATAATAACCTGGCCACTCAGTGTGTGTGTGTGTGTGTGTGTGTGTGTGTGTGTATATATATATATATATATATATATATATATATATATATATATATATATATATTAGAGGCCCAGTGCATGAATTCATGCATGGGTGGAGTCCAGCCAGCCTGGCCAGGGGGAGGGGACATGGGTGGTTGGCCGGCCTGCCTGTTGGTCAAACTCCTGGTCGAGGGGACAATTTGCATATTAGCCTTTTATTCTATAGGATATACACTGAGTGGCCAGATGATTATGCGTTCAGAGATCATCATCATCTGGCCACTCCGTGTATATTTGTATTCAACCTTTGGGCTACATTTGATGTTGCCCTGGGGTGCTGCCAGGAGCGGCCTCTCCCCACTTCCGCTGCACTCCTGCCTGGGAACATTCTTCTTTGCTGGGGCTCGCACTGCACCCTTAAATGGAATAAGGTTAGCCAGGGGCACCCACGCCGGGGCCTGACTGTGTGACCGCAGACGGCTGCCAGCTGTGCCTCCGGAAACGGCCGGGCTTTGGAGCGAGCGTGGGAAGCAGACCCGCACCCATGAGCTCTTGCACACCCTCAGGTGGTGAGTGTGGGGGGGGCAGGCCCTGGGGGGTGAGGGAGGGTGTCAGTGAGAGAGGAGCCTCCCTCGGGTGCTCAGAGGGGAGAGGAGAACGATGCCAGATCCCCAGGGAAAGCTCAGTGTGTGCGAGAGAAACAGCCCTGAGGCTTCTCAGAGCAAGGGCCCAGGGAGGGGCACGCCCAGGGGAACGCACAGCTTAGGGAGCACCTGCAATGGGCTGGGGAAGGTGAATAACATTATGATGGAGAGCGGAGGAGGCTTTCTAGTGAGAGGAAACAGCACGCAGTCCAGCAGAAACCAGCAGCAGAGCCCCATGGGGCGTCCCAGGAGCTGGCAGGACCCTGGAGGGAAGCCCTGCTGGGGAGGGGAGGCCAAGAGGCGGGAACTGCATATGCAGAGGAGTCTTGAACGTGTGCCTTCCCCGCTGTGGGCAGTGAGGAGCTCTTGCGTTTCTTTGGGCGTCTGGGGAGTGGGGTGACCGGCGCTGCACTGGAGGTTGACTAACGGTCAATGGCGAGGGGAGACCCTGGAGGGTGGGAGGCCACGGTCATCCCCGAGGCTCCCTTCTGAACAGGGATGAAGTGAGCGAACCCGGACAGAGCCTCCACCGTGGGGACTTGGTGATCCACTGGTTAGGTGTGCGGTGGGGACATGGCAAGAGAAGGAACGACTAAGGAGCTCAGGCCTCTGTGGCCATTTACTCATTGATTAACAGAATTGATTTCACTCATTTATTTAACAAACGAATTGTGCGGCCTGCTCTGGGCCTCCCTCAGGGCCAGGACTTGGGGATTCAGAGGAGAAGTCTGCGGTAAGACAGCGATTCTTATGCAGTAGAGGGTGCTCGGTATCTCAGACACCCTTTGTGCATCACTTCAGGTGCCCTCAGCCTCACCTGCCTCTGCGCCAGCTGCCTGTGGGTGCATCTGACCCCCCTCGGGGTTTCCCTACTGACTCAGGGGTGGGACTCTGCTTAGCACCTACGCTGTCGCATGAACAGCCTAGAGGCGTGGCATAGTCAGTGTAACACGGGGCCAAGCTCTGGCCAGTGGGAGACAGAGACCCTTCCTCTACCCGACCCCACTACCCTGGGGGCTTAAGACCTGGTTATAGGGTTTCTCCAGGGGGCAGCCCTTTGCAGTCTCAGCTGGCAGGGCCTAGATTGATAACACCTTCCCATAACACAACGTCCTCCTCTCCTACGAGATCTGAGCTCCGCCCCCTTCCCTGCCTCTCTCCCCTTGTCCCCACTTTTGCCTCTGAAACTGACACCCTAAGAAAATATTAGCACCAGCCTCTGCTTCGGCTCTGCTTCCAGAAGAATCCAGGCTGAGCCACTGATTCCTATTGGACATCTAGCCATCCTCACTGCTCTGAACTGTATAGCGTTCAGACCCGGCCTGGAGAACCGAGGCTAGCAGCGATCTGCACTTCTGGAACAAGGATGGGTGTGCAGGTCAGAAATCCTGACATTTGGTAGTTTCTGTTCAGCATTGATGGGGATTCCCAGTGTTTCTCGTGTGTCCGCCTGGATAGATCTTTACCTCCAACACCCCGCACCTCACAGCATTTAGATCTTTACCTCCGAGACCCCGCACCTCACAGAAAATGCTGGAAAATATTGGCCAAGTTGCACTGAAGTTGTTCTCTTTTATTTCTCTGGATTCGGCGTTGGCTCCCGCTGCCTCGCTTTATCTACAAACTAGTTTCCAGAGGGCATTTCCTTCCTTTCCTTGGATGGCTGGTGCGTGGGGCAACGGCGCCGATGGAAACTTCCACTGAGCGTGCGTGTGACCAGGCTCCAACAGGCCCTGGGTGATGACACAGTGGTTTATCTGGAGGGCTCCCCGCCCCCCAGCAGTTCTGCCTAAACAGCACCCCCTGACCCCAGTTCTGTTCACATTTTCGGTGGGAAAGGAAGCTAACGTGCAGAAAGAAATTATTCCCTCTCCCCAGTTACCCAAGGGCTTCACTGTCCCTACCTTGTCTCTCTTCTTCCCCATCCCTAAAATAGTTTCAAGATTTGGGGAAAATAAATAATTAGTACACACACACACACACACACACACGCACGCACACACACGCATGCATACACATGTTGGGCCCTATGTTAACATGTGCGGCAGCCCTCCCCTGCTTGAACATTCACGGCCCAAAGGGCTCTCTGGGAGTGGGAGGAGCGGGCTGATGGCCGTTGGGGGCCTGCTGTGTGGGGCCCGGGCAGAGGAGGCGTGTGGAGGTGTGGAGGGCAGGGCCGGAAGGGCACTTGAGCTGATCGGAGGCCGAGGAGGCGTTTCTGACGGCCGGGCAGGGAGCTGTCAGGCGGGGGTAGAGCCGCTCCGGGGGCAGCTCAGCCCTGAAGGAGAGACACCTCTGGCTTCTCAAACACGCGTCCTTTCTGTTTCCTTTTCCTGGCACCCACTTAGACGCTGCCACCCAGGCCCTCTGCTCATTCCCTGCGATACCTTCCCTCCTCCCAGCACAGCACTGGGCCGTGGGCAGCTGGGTTCATACACATGTAATTGTCTTCCCAGCTGAACCCTGGCACATCACAGAGCACATCGGACATTCCTTTTCTGTCACTCTCCATCCCTAGCACATGAATCACAGGATCTCAGCCATTAAATGTAACTCACATTTTCCAGGAAACTGAGCTTGGAGAATCAGGGGTTTTCAGTGCTGAGCACTCTGTCCAGCCCGACCTCCGAAGTATTGCCATGACCTCCCCCTCCCCCCAACCCCTGCCTGCCAATGGCCACCCGGCTCCTCCTGGGTGGCAAAGTGGTTGGGTGCAGTCAATCCGGGTTCCACAGGCTGGGGCTCAGAGCCCAGCTTTCTCCTAACCTCTGTGAGCTCCTGTTTCTCGTCTGTGAAATGGTATAACAGTGGTCGGCAAACTCATTAGTCAACAGAGCCAAATATCAACAGTACAATGACTGAAATTTCTTTTGAGAGCCAAATTTTTTAAATTAAACTATATAGGTAGGTACATTGTTATTAACTTAATTAGGGTACTCCTAAGCTGGCCTTTGCTAAAAACTCAAGGGGCCAAAGAGCCGCATGTGGCTCGCGAGCTGCAGTTTGCCGACCACTGGTATAACAGGATCTAACACATAGGAGTGCTGTGAAGAGAAATTGAGCAAACAATATATAGTATCAAGCGAATACTTAGTAAATGTTAACTATTATTATGCCGTTTCCCAAAACAGCCCAACCTATCTGCAGATAGCTCTGTTAGAAACTTCTTAACCTTCTTTTAGTTGAAACCTTTATCCCTAGAGTTGCCATCTTATATGAGTTGCCCGAAGTCACTCAGTGAGTTAGAGCTAGTGGCAGACTTGGGACCAAAACGCAGATCTCTCCACAGGCCAGGCTGTCTCTGAAATACGTGCTGCACGAATGAAAAGGAAGCCAATCTGCCGTAACAAACGGCTGTTATCATTTTCCCCATTTTAGAAGCTGAGACAACAACGTGATTTTCACTCATCTGAGAGCTAGTTAGTAAGAGACCAGTTACAACTGCATGTGTTTTCTCTGGCTTGGTGCTCTGTCACACTATGGTCTGGCTTTGATGAGGTTCTCTTTGTTCCTTCCGTAGCAGGCAGACAGGAGGCATTTGTAGATTCAGGTAGAGAGCAGAGTTCTATGAGATCCACCCATCTCCCCTGCTCACACCTTCTTATGCTGAGGAGCTGGTTAAAGGACAGGAATAGTTCTGGCCTGCAAGTGTATTGGAGAGACAAGATTGGTCCTTCAGGTCTATAGGGGGTCTTGCATCAAAAACTAGAACACATTCTGCTTCCAGAGAGCCTGTTCTGTAGAGATGATGGGCCAAAGGATGTGGGGGTGGGTACCCCAGTGGGAACATCCTGGGGGTTCAAGGACAGGAGGGGCAGTCTGAGCATCTAAGGGGATTGCTGGAAGGTAGTTTGAACAGGCATTTACCAATTGTATGATAATGATGTGCATTGAACACAGGCTGAACCTCATTCCACATCAGCGGTGATAAACAGAACATTTAACCTTTTGCACTCGGATGTCGAGTGTGACTCGACACGGTTAGCATTAGAATAAAGGAATCGAGAAAAAAGCAAGCGAGTGCAAAGGGTTAAAATTGTGTTCATACATAAAACACTAGAAAAAGAAGTCTTTGTGGACCAGAAATAAAGCTTTTACCCCACCCAAAAAAAGGAGAAAAGGAAATATACAGAGAGAACCCATAGTCACAGGCAAGGGTTGGAGGCTTGTGATCCCTGGCTGGAGGAAATACTTAAACTTCATCCAGGCCGCAATGTCAATGCCCACGCAAGGATAGAGGCCAGTGCTCCTGTTGGGAGCTCCATTATTGACAAGGGGCTTGGACCAGAATCTCTGAGGAAGCTGACACCTAAAACAGAAAGCTGGAATAGCCTACTTCCTGGAATTACATGCAAAATCAAGGTGCCTACTAGTAACTAAGAAGGAAAAGCCACCTTCATAATACTCAGTCATAAACCTCTATGATGAGTTCAGGGCTCAGTAGTATTCTATTTCCTCAGAGCATGGGTCTTGAGCCACGTCTCAAATAAAAGATCTGCATTGGTGCTGTGCATTGAAATTGCCAAACTGTGCCACAGGGAGGACACCATGGTCCAGGAGTGAATGGGAGACCAAATGTCATGAAATTGGTAATGAAAAAAATCAGTTGTGGTGATGGATATACAACCAGGTGATTGCTCCAAAAGTCATTGTATTATATGTTTTAAATGGGTGAATTGTATGTTAGATTATTTATATATCAATAATGCTATTAAAAATGCCATAGAAGACAAACTCATAATTCTTAGTAAAGAATTTGAGGAAAGCCAGCACCATGATATAGTTATCACATCTAACAAATTAGAAGAATCACATCTGAGAAATAGAAATAACAGAGTAACCTGAAAAAGACTTTAAAATATGCATGTTTAAAATTCTCAAAGGAATAAAAGATGGAGTAACACCCACAAAAGAAAAACAGGACTTAGGAAGCAAGAAACATGGAAATACAACCCCCCCCCCACCATATATATATATATATATATATATATATATATATATATATATATATATATACACACACACACACACACACACACACATGCATCTTTAAAAATAAGCATTAAATTTAAAAAATGGTCCAAATTATAGATTGGACAGAGCTGAAGAGAGAATTATTGAATTGAGAAGTAGATGAAACCTCTTAGAATGTCAGCACAATGAATTAAAAGATAGAAAACCTGAAAGGAAATTAAAAGACATGAAGTGCTCCAATATCCTATATAATAAAGGGAATATGCAAATTGACCATCACACCATCACAAAGATGGCGGCGCCCATAGCCATAAGATGGTGGTGCTCAGTCCCCTCAGCCCGCTGGAGTCCCCCAGTCCTTTCAGCCCAGCCGGGGCAGTGGCAGGCACACAGTGTGGCTGGACCCGCCCTCAGCCCCCCAGCCGCCCCAGGCCAGCCTGAGACACAGGCAAGCCTCGGATGGCAGCTGCCCAGCTGACACCTGAGGCACAGGCAAGTCTCAGATGTTGGCTGCCCAGCCGCCTAGGACCGGCCCAAGGCACAGGCAAGCCTCGATGTCAGCTGCCCAGCTGCCCAGGGCCACCCGAGGCTCAGGTAACCAGAGCCAGCCGAGGCTTGCGCTGCCGGCAGTGGCAGCAGCAGAGGTGTGATGGAGGCATTGTCTTCCCCTGATCTCTGGGTTGCCTCCCGCCCCTGAGGGCTCCCGGACTGTGAGAGGGGGCAGGCCGGGCTGAGGGACATTGCTTCAGTGCATGAATTTTCATGCACTGGGCCTCTGGTAGTCTAATAAGAGTTTAAGAAAAAAATAAAAGAAATGAAAAACCCACACAACAATTGAAGATAAAACCGTGCAGATATTTGTAGAACTGAAGAAAGAAATGAGTATTTAGCTTTATAAAACTAGTGTTAAATATGATAAATCTCCAAACTCCACATAATAAAAAGCTGCAAAACATAAAAATAGTTTGGCTTGTGTGGCTTAGTGGTTGAGTGTCAACCCATGAATCAGGAGGTCATGGTTTGATTCCAGGTCAGGGTACATGTCTGGGTTGTGGGCTCAGTCCCCAGTAGGGGGCATGAAGGAGGCAGTTGGTCAATGATTCTCTCTCATCATTGATGTTTCTATTTCTCCCTCTCTCTGAAATCAATCAAAACATTTAAAAAGTGGAAAAAAATATAAAAATAATAAAAGTTTCTAAAAGTTATGAAAGAAATATTAACCTCAAAAGAACTACAGCAGACTTCTCATCAGCAATAACAGGAATTCTTTGTCCTACTGTAGAGGAAAGAATACAAAGATTTAGGGATCTAGGATTGTTGGAGCATAATTTTCATGTGGAACCTCACCCAATTACCTCCTAACTTTTCCCAATGAGGGCTCAAAGATACCCTCTCTACTAGAATATTAATCAATTCATACCTTTTGGAGAAAAAAGAATGGCATGGCTCTGGAGAACTGATGTAATTCTGCAGCGAGAAGGAGAAAACTTTTTTTATTATGGTGCTCTTTTCTTATTATTATAGAAATAAAATCACTCTCAGTTGAACAGTTGCACACTAGGTGCCAGGGTATGTGTTGATTTACTCTGTTAAAAATACCATGTTTGGAACCGAAGCTTCAGATGCGGTCTTCACCTGATTCCGTTTATGGTGGTCTTCTACCGCTCTCCAAGATCTGTGTCGTCTGCACGAGTCAAGCAAGTAAATGGGAATATAATGGCGATCCTTCTCTTTGCCTCTTTCAAGGCCTTGATGGTGGATCTCATCTCTGTGACTCATTATAAATGTGGCATTGCTTTGGTCCACCATTTAGTAGAGCAACTCCAAGAATTCCTCTCTCCCTACCATGATAGCCCTCCCTTACAGGTCGGGAAAACATGAGGATTGTTCATTTTTGAGTATCCCAATATACACTCGGGATCAAGGGAAGACACCAAAAGATGTGTTTGTGGACCTCCTGGGACTACTGTGGCATGCACTTAGCACGATTCCGTGTATTTCCTCCTGACTGGTTAGGCAGGAAGCCTGAGGTATAGGCACCAACCTTGATACCTTGATTTTAAAAGAAGTCTCTAAATCAGTGGTCACCAATGGTCCACAGACCACCGGCGGTCCGTGAGGTCGGAAAGGTTGACGACTGCTGCTAAATCATGGCACCCTGCTCAAAGGCCTCCACCTTGACTGGTGTGGTAGAGTGGGGTTCTGGGTCCGCAGAGCCAGTGTTCAATACTGTCTACACAGGTGTGGTGGGCATTTCCCTTCCCCCAGGGCACAGTTACCGGGGGAAATAGCTGGAGGAAAACTCATTGGGAAAGGCTAGAAAGAAGATATACTTGTGACAATATGTCAGGAATTCTTTTTCTTAAGGTTTCAGCTTTTCTTTCATTCAAAGAGCTCTGGGGCTTTGAATGGTTCCTGGTCTAGATTCTCTACTGTAGTGGTTCAAGTTAAGCGTATATTTCCCAGACCTAGAGTTTCTTTGGTTATACAGGTCAAGAAGGACTTTATTGAACTGCTCCTCTATGTTGTTCTCAGGACCCATCACCAGCTTACCACCTACAATGATCCCTTTGGATCAAACGTCCTGATTACCACGCTGTCCTTGATTCGCTTTGTGATAATCATGCCTTTCCCGCCTTTGATGGTTAAGTGCTGCTACTTTGCCTCTTCCATTTCAGGACCCCATCATCTCCTGTGAAATCAGGGAGCCCCTTTCAATTGTAGCATCTCCTACTGCCAGTCCCAGCCCAAAAGAACCCGACTTTCAGGTGGATCTGCACAATATGCTGACACCAGCCATGAGTGGACTGCTGTAGTGTTACAGCTCTACTTAAGGGGTGGTTCAAATGAATGTAGAGGAGGGATATCCTCCTGTTGTACAGACCTTTGAGGAGTACTTGTCATGATGTGCTTTATCTAGAAGGAGAAATGACCTGAGATCTGGCTCTGAACCAATTCATGGACAATAACTAATGCTTTGGAAAAATATTCAGGGGCTGGGAAGGAATAAGATTGAGGGATTTGTGACAAGATGTTTTGGGAAAGAGGTATATGAGTGGATCAATCAATCATAATGGGTCCAGGATGTGAAAATACATTTGTTCCCTGGGAATGTTTTCCCAAAGGTACCCACAGGGCAGGAAGCTCTCAAACAATCTATAAGAGAGACGTCCCCTCCCACGCTGCCACCCGTCTCGAAGCGGGACACAGTGGCGACTTCTTTGCGGAAGGTTTCACAGGTTCCCTTTTGGAAAAAATAGGAATTCACTATTAAAGAAAAGGTTATGAAGTCTTTGAACCTGTTGGAGGAAAGCAAGGGTCAGACTAGAAATAAAACTAAATTAGGGAACAGTCACCTGGCATTACCAACTGAGGTCCAGCTGAGGAAGCATCACTTCCAAGCTCTTTGCATGAGGCCAGCATTATCCCAATTCCAAAACCACTGCAAAGAAAGAGAACTACAGGCCAATATCCCTGATGAACACGGATGCTAAAATCCTCAGCAAAATATTAGCAAGTAGGATCAAGCAATACATTCAAAAGATCATACACCATGACCAATTGGGATTTATTACAGAGATGCATGGCTGGTACAATATTCACAAATCAATACATGTGATACATCACATTAACAAAATGAAGGACAAGTGTCACGTGATCTCACTCATGTGTGAAATCTAATGAACAAAATAAACTGACAAACACAACAGGTCCAGAGGCATGGAAGCATGGCACAGACTGACAGATCTTAGAGGAAGGGGGGGATGGGGTACAGGAAGAGATTAATCAAAGGACTTATGTGCATGTGGACACAGACAATAGTGTAGTGGAGGCCTGGGGTGGGGTGGGACTGGGTGGAGGGAAGCAAAGGGTGGGGGGAAATGGGGAACATCTGTAATACTCTCAACAATAAAGATAAATAAAAATTTAAAAAACAGTCCATAAGATATCTTGCCCTACGAATGTTAGTCAGCCTCTTTCCCAGTTATCTTGTATTTGGTCAACGAGGTTATGAACATCCCACAGTGGGAAGGGCTAAGATTACAGGTAGGCTACGACATGTACTTTCCTTCACTGAGCCTGGCCTGGCCACTATCACTGCTGAATATCCAGTTCCCCAGAAGCAGCAACTAACTTCGAACCCTCAACATGTACCATGGTCTAGAGCAGTGGTTCTCAACCTTTCTAAGGCCGCTACCCTTTAATACAGTTCCTCATGTTGTGGTGACCCCCAACCATAAAATTATTTTCGTTGCCACTTCATAACTGTAATTTTGCTACCATTAATGAATCGTAATGTAAATTATCTGTGTTTTCCGATGGTCTTAGGCGACCCTGCTAGCAGTTCTCAACCTGTGGGTTGAGAACCGCTGCTGTAGAGCCTAAGACCATCGGAAAACACAGATATTTACATTACTACTCATAACAGTAGCAAAATTACAGTTATGAAGTGGCAACGGAAATAATTTTATGGTTGGGGGTCACCACAACATGAGGAACTGTATTAAAGGGTCGCTGCATTAGGAAGGTTGAGAACCACTGGTCTAGAGGTACCAGTCCACCACCTGCCGGGAAGACTGACTGCATTAGCTCCCTTCATCACGGAGGAGGCAGCATTTGGTTCTCAGCGGAATAGCTATTACCGAGCTCTGCATCTGCTGTCTCTAGCCACCATGAATGCTTCTGTCAGGAACAGCGCCTATGGGCTTCATGAATGCCATGGATATTACAGAAAGTTTCTAGCATTATGGTCATGCTAGTTTCTATAACAAAAATAATGGTGGTTTAATACAACAGATATTTATTTATTGATTATGTAATTTTCCAATGTGCATGTTTTGTGTTGGGGAATGCAACAGTCCTTTATGTAATGTTTAGGGGTGTTCTTGTGGCTCCTCTATTTTCTAGAAACAGAGTTAACATTCAGATGGCACATAGGAAAAGAAAACGTGGACATTGCCAATCAGCTTCTAAAAAGTGCCAGCTTTGCCCTGGCCGGTGTGGCTCAGTTGGTTGGGCATCATCCCATGCACTGAAGGGTTGTAGGTTGTATTCCTGATCAGGGTACATGCCCAAGTTGCAGGTTCAATCCCCAGTTGGGATGTGTATGGAAGGTGACCGATGGATGTCTCTCTCTCTCATTGATGTTTCTCTCCCTCCATTCCTCCCTCTCCATTCTTCTCTCTCTAAAAAATCAATAAAAACATTTTTTTTAAAGTCCTAGACTTGAAGAGGCACACACCACTTCTATTCATATTCCACCAGTGATAGTAGTTAAGTGGACGGAAGGGATGTTGGGGTGGTAGTCTACTCTAGTGTCAATTTCATACCATATGAATATTGTGTGGACAGCTAGTGATCTAGGTATAATGTTATTAGCCTGCCTCACAGGTAGACTGGTCATCAAAAATCAGTGCACACCTCTCTTCCATATTTACACACACACACACACACACACACACACACACACACACAAATATCACTCATTCACTAGATCTAGTTCAAAGTCCAGGATCTCTGGGTGATGTACAGTTCTCTCTTTCAAGTTTGGATGTACTTCCTTGTGGTTCAGAGACCTATGAACTCAAGCAGAAGTATTTTTTCTCCTCTAACCAGCACTAAAAAGACATTTCAGAGGCAGAAAAAGGGCAGCCACAATAACATTTCCTTTCAGAAAAGAGAGGAATGGGAACTACAGAGCAATCACTTGTCTAAAGCAATGATAAAATCTTGCTGCATAGACACACTAAATGCTGTCTACTCCACTGTGAGGGTGAAATCTCTTGATTAGACCTTAATCCTGTTCTCTGGAGGAATTTCCTCGTCCATTATTCTCCCCGGCACCTGCCTCCACCTTTGCAAGTTTCATCCATGCCCATCTTCCTACTTGGTCTCCTCTGCAGTGAGCATTGCTGAGCTGGCCATCCTTGGAACTCCACAGCATGCGCAGCCTGCATCCAGCCAGTGCACATGTGGGAGCCTGAGAGAGGTTTTATATTATAAAGTAGATATTTTTGTTTTTGATAGTTTTAGTTTTGTTTTTAGGCCAAGATCATGATCTCACTGACAACACAATTATCTCTCAAATAAATAAATAAATAAATAAATAAATAAATAAATAAATTAGACTTTTAATCTATTGGCTTCCAGTCAATTCCATGTGGCAGCAGCTGTACCCAAGTCTTTCCTAGACATGTCTCCATATCGTCTTATCTCTCTGCATCCTCATCCTCTCGCCTCTCTCAGCTCATTGGAGGCTATCGAGGTGTCTGCAGTGACAGGCTTGAGTGCCAAGGTAGTCACTTGAAGTTGATAGTTTTCACAGACTGAGTCTCTATGTAACTATGAAATCTTAATGAACCTTTGTGGCACAAATATATTTTGCACCTTCACTCTCATTGAGGCCCAGAAGACTTGACTTTTCCAGTTCTGCAAGGTCCCATATCTCTTTACCATCCCTATCACCTTTAATTTCCACTTCATTAACACATCACTAAGCCCAAATCATCTCCGTGTCTGCCTGTGAGGAACTGAATCGAAGATCCCTGTATATGTTTGTCTCCCTTTTAGGATGTAAATTCCACCATGGTGGAGACTTTGTCATGCTCATCACTGTATCCCAGTGTGTGGCACATAATAGAAGGTGCTAAAGAATATCTATTGATAGAAAGTACGGGATAGGCGCAACTAAATATTTATTTAGTGAAAATAAATGTAGCGCTCACCTGGAGAGATGTTCTGGTAAACACATTTTCTTTCATTTCATTATATTCAGGGATGTTTTACAGTCCAGTAATTCTGTAGCGTCTTTTTGATGGGCGGTTTGGAAACCTGCCTGGTGGGCCTGAATGAATGAACATGGTGTGTGCCGGGAACTTGGGAGAACAGAGAACACACAATGGGGGGAAATGAGGTAAAGCAGAGCTTGCCCAGTAGGTACAGTCGAGTTGGGGCAGCCCCACCACTGGCAAGAGGATGGAGGGGGGCTTCGGCAGTCTCCACCACCCTCCATACAAGCAGCCACTCTTCCTTTGGCCAGGCAAGGAACCGGCAGTCTTACCTCAGCGTCGTGGGAGGGAAGGGAATATCCAGTTCTAGGTGTTTCCCTTTGATAAAATAAACTCTGGGGCTGATTCCTAGTCCCAACTAATCCACAGCGTTTTAAGCACTTTTTAGAGGGTGGAGCAGGGATGGGTGGCAGCTAACATTGGCTGAAAATAAACCCAAAGCAGACATTGTCTGTAGGGAGTGGGTGCTCTGGGGAAGTGGAGTTTGACTTCTGAAAACGAGTCCCTCATCGGGCCTTTGCAAGGGGAGCCTGGGCACTTGGTGACAGCAATGACATTGACTTTCCTGTCCCACGCCCCCCCAGAAGAAGGCTTTCCAAGGCTTCCACCCTACCCCCCACCCCTAACACCACCACATACCACAGCCCATCATGGCTCCCCCTCGGTGCTTCACCACCTCTTGCCCAATTTAGACTCACAAAGGCACCACCTTCTGACTCAAGGATTATAGAGTCTCTCAAAATAAGTCGGACTGAACAACTGTTGCCCCCGGACACAGACCGAGTGGAAATTCCAAGGGTCAAGGCTTACACTCCCTCGTGCTGAAGCCCCCGCGCCTGTGTCCCTGCAGGCGCCAGGCCAGGAAGCAAATAGAAAGAGCAAATCCTTCCAAGCCTGCGCTCCATTTTTACATCAGAAGGAAGTGGGGCGGGTCTAGGTCAATGTGTTTAAAGCCCCTTTGTCATATGAACCTCTTCAGTTACAATCTCCTCTGAGCTCGTAGGTAGAACAGGCCAAGCTGAGCAGGCTGGCTGAATGGGGAGGCAGGGAGAGGCTAAGCCCACCCACTCTGCTCCATCTCTGTCGCTCTCTCCTGGGGGCTTGGAGGAGCTGCAACAATCCGTCCCATCACAGCTCTGGGAAGAGCAGTGCGGGGCCCAGAGATTCCCCACAGGAAGGGACACACTGAACAGAGCCAGACCTGGAACTAAATTGTACACGGGCAGGTCCTCCGACCTCATGTCAGTATTTCACCACAGGAGCTGGGCCACACTGAGCTGTCAGCCCTGTGCCTGTGCGGGGGCCTGAACCAGGGTTTGTCAGGAGGCCTCAGCTAGGAGGAGAGAGGACTGCAGAGCCAGGAACCAAGACAGGGCCCGTGACAATGAGCAGACTGTCTTGGCCCAAAGAGAACTGCAATGTTTACAGTGTTAGCCTTTGCAGAGGACAGTGGAGAGGGAGGGTATCATGAAGGATCCAGTTAATGGACAACTTTGAAGGCTGGCATGGGAAGCCTGGATTTGACCCAATAGGCAAGAGGGAACCACTATAACCTTCTGGGCAGAGGAATACCTCAGGAAAGAGCCTCAGGAGAATAGTGGCTGGGCTCACATAAAATCAGCCCTAACGAGACTCACGTCTGGACTATTAAAACCTTTAATGAGCCCTTCACACATTGTCTCTCAAGTCCTTCCGTTCCATCAGCTCTGGCCTGTCTAAGTTCAGGTGCCCAGACATCATGCCTAGGCTTCGGATCAACCTTCCTCCTGGTGCCCACCCTCCATCACCAGCATGAGTCCATCCTCACCTGGTGATCTTCCTGAAACACAGCCTGGAATCCCATGGCGCTCCCTCCGTCAGCGCCTTCCGTGGATCCTCATTGAATAGAGTTCAATGCTAAAGTCTGGCACTCAAAGTCCTCCACAGTCATATTACAGCCTCCCTTCCCAGCTCTCTCCTCACTACACCCCCCTGCACCTGCCCTTCTATGCCTCCCCACACTCTCCCCATCTTTCTGGCTGACTCACCCTCACCCTCCACCTACACTCTGTCCCTGCTTCAGCCCCCGTACTGCTCTCAGAGTCTTCTATTGAAGATCTGTGATTCTCTAAGGACCAGTTCTGATTTCATGTCCCTTGAAAACCCTTTAAGGTCCTTTCTCCACTCTGAAATAGCCTTTCTTCTCTCAAGACACTGCATTTGTATATGTAGTGTATTTAGACTAGCTCTTATCTGTCCGCCTAGTATCAGCATTATTTACATATGTCTGTTTCTCTTGTTATGTTGTGCGCGCTTAGAAAGCAAAAACAGAGTTAACAAAGTAAATACTTGCATTTCTTGTATGGACTAGCAGAGTTTATAGGATTTGGGTGGAATAATAGTTCTAAAGGCATTTAAAAACTACCAACAGCCACCCTGGGCCCAGGACGAACACTCTGAACCTTCCTGACCCACCCACTTCCTAGCCCTTGTTCTGTGGTAGGTGAGGTCAGCTCTTGATAAGAAGTGGCACCGAGAAGGCCAAGAACCCCGCACCCTCCCTGCCCGATGCTGTGTCTAACGGTGGAGCCAGGCAGGTGATTCGGGGAAAGGCATGGGGTCAACATCAAAACACTAGGAGCTCTTTGTCCCCGGGTCTCACTCTGGATCTATCATCTGAGGCTGACATGCTACTTAGTCTGTGAAGAATTTGGGGGGACACAGGCACTTAGCAATGAGGTGAATGGTGACTTAAGAGAAACAGCAGTGATCTGAGAGACTTTATTCAGCATGTCTGTATGTTGGGCCCTGGACCAGAGACTGAAAGACACACCCTAAGAGATTAAGAATGATGGGTAAGTATAAGTCAGGACTGTCTGCAGCCTATAGACAGGCTATGTTCCTGAACCACATTTCTTTTGTTTGTTTGTTTTTATTTAAATATATTTTTATTGACTTCAGAGAGGAAGAGAGAGGGAGGGAGAGATAGAAACATCAATGATGAGAAAGAATCGGCTGCCTCCTGCACGCGCCCCATTGGGGATCGAGCCCACAACTTGGGCATGTACCCTTGACCAGAATCAAACCCGAAACTCTTTAGTCCACAGGCTGACGCTCTATCCACTGAGCCAAGCCAGCTAGGGCCTGACCCACATTGTTGAAATTTGGCATGCTTGCTTCAGAAAAACCTATGAACAGGAGAGTAGGCTTCCAGGCTATTCCACGGAGTCAATTTAACTCAGAGTGTAACTAGCTCTGATATCTTTTTTTTTCTTCTAAATATATTTTATTGATTCTACAGAGAGGAGGGGTGAGGGACAGAGAGTCAGAAACATCGATGAGAGAGAAACATCAATCAGCTGCCTCCTGCACACCTCCTACCGGGGATGTGCCCGCAACCAAGGTACATGCCCTTGACCGGAATCGAACCCGGGACCCTTCAATCCGCAGGCCGATGCTCTATCCACTGAGCCAAACCGGTTAGGGCAAGCTCTGGTATCTTAACACTATAGAAGTCCAGCAGTCTTTAAAACCTGATCCCACAGAAAAGCCATTCTGCACTGTAGCCTGGAATGCAGTCCCCGCCTGCACAGGCGTGGGGCCCCCTCCTTCGCCCAGGGCCACGGCAGCGACAGGAGTCTTGAGTTCTCGGTGCCCTCGGCCAGTATAAATGCAGGGAGGGAGTCTCTAAAGCTTCTAGTGTCTGTAAGTGGGTGTCTAAGTGTCCCCAGCAGCAAGGAAGAGAGGGGAGTTCAGATGCTTCCCTCAGCAATGGGAGTCGGTGGCCGGAATGGCCATTTGTATGGAATAGATATTCACTGAGCATGATTGTAAGCTGAGAAGAGCCTGTACACAGAATTAGACAAATTGGACACTATTAGAGCTGGAAATATGATGTAAGGTCAGCTAATCCGACCCCCACCCTTTGTAGAGGAGGAACCGACCCCGAAGAAGTCCAACGACTTGCCTGTGGCTACACTAAACAAGTGGCTCCACCAGGAGCGAGCCCAAGCCTGCCAGGAGCAAGTCATTTCCCGCGAGTCCAGGTCCTTCGTCTGCTTATTGGGAATGAGCATCTCTCCCACCCGAGGCTTGTCGGCGGTCACATGAGGACATGCTTAAGAAAGCTTCACAAACTGCAACACGCCATGCAACGGAGCTGCTTTTATTCCCTTCACTCCCAACTGCTGCTTATTCCTCTCCTCAAACTCAGTGGCTCAAAAAAGTGATACCAGAGCCAGAATGTGTGGTGGCAGGACCCCACAGGCAGCCCCCAGAGCCTGCTGGGCCACCAGCCTAGGAAACTGAGTGGGCTGTTCCTACTTGTCCCTGCTTTGCTTGCTTTTACCCCCAAAGCTGACGTTTCTTTTTGGACAGGCAGCGGGAAATGTGTTCACTCTTCTTCCACAAGCAAGAGAGGCCCAACCTCCCGGACAAGGTCTCTAAGCTTCGAGGAAGACCAGCGCTTGTGAGGGAAAACGCAGAAACACCCAGGGGCTGTAAGAATGATTCTAGGAGTCCCTGCATGTCTCCCAGTGGGAGGCTCAAGAGAGCAGGGAGTCCTCAGCAGAAGGCTCTCAGTAATGAGCTGCTGTCCTCCACGTGCTGTCCTTGCCCCCTCCCCCTTTTAATTTAATTTAATTTAATTTAATTTATTGATTTTAGAGAGGAAGAAAGAGGGAGAGAGAGATGGAAACATCAGTGATGAAAGAGAATAATTGATGGGCTGCCTCCTGCATGTCCCACACTGGGGATGGAGCCCACAACCCGGGCATGTGCCCTGACAGGGAATCGAACCTTGACCTCCTGGTTCATAGGTCGATGCTCAACCACTGAGCTGTGCCGGTTGGGGTGCCTTTGCCCTTTTGAATACACTGGGTTAGCTGCCTGCCATGGTCCATCCTCTCCCACCTGCAAATATTCTTGCAATAAGTTAGACACTATTTTGTAATTGCTTTCCATGGATGGTTCACGAGTGTTTTTTCAATGAGTCTATGCCACTTTTCCAAGTGTCTCATCTGCTACCACTATTTGGTTATGGGGTTTCCTTAGCTGTGGGAGCCCAGATGTCTGGGTGTAATAGCTTGTAAGGAAGGCCTTGCTGAGTTCTGATTGGTTGGTTTTCCTTGTGGCCCGTTGATCCGAACCTCTCTCCACGCAGCCTTTTCACAAGACGGAGGTAACGGTAATGTCTCCGAGAGGGCGGTCCCATAGCCAGTGCGTTATCTCTTGCGAAGCACAGAACAGCAGTCAGTAAAACCATAATGGAAGCTAGCATTTACTGAGCAGTGAGTTTCTTGGGCTCTGTGATGAACGTGCTACCTGGAAGATCTCATTTAACCCTCACAATGACCCTCTGAGGTGGTTGGACTATTTTTATCCACATTTAACAAATGAGGAAACTGATACCGTATTTTCCGGTGTATAAGACGACTGGGTGTATAAGACGACCCCCAACTTTTCCAGTTAAAATATAGTTTGGGATATACTCACCGTATAAGACTACCCCTCTTCCAACGCACACCAAATAAAAAATAAAAAAACATCAGATTTGATTTCAATATGGTAATTTTAATTCAAATGCTTATGACATGCAGATACTTAGCAGGAAAACTGTCACTTATAAACATAAGGCTGTTTGTCATCAAACATGTAAACATAAAACAGTGCAAGTGGATTAAACTTTTCCTAATTCACTCTAAAGCTGAAAGGAAGGATAAGATAATAAACCCATGGGAGCTGCCATGCTGTTTGTTTTCTAAGCTGTCAACTAAACTGGAACTGATTATGATAGGAGGAAGATAACAAACAGAGAGAGAGCAAGTGCCGGGCAAGTCCCTGGCGAGTTAGCAATGCTGCTTCACTGCAGTCCTCAGGAGCGATATCTGAGAGGCAGAGAAGGAGGTACGGTAATAGGATACAAGGGCGGGCCAGACGGGTGAAAGAGGCGTGTTTTTCTGGGCACAGCTCTATCTCTTTTTTCCATATCCCGGACGCCTGCAGCTTGCTCCGCCCTTCACTTACACCTTCCCGGTGAGGAGCCCCCTCACCTTGTCATCGGGACTGCGTTAAGTCACTTCTTTCCACGAATCCTGGTGAGTGGATTTTCTTCTACCGTACTTGTACAGCGCCGCACTTGCTGCTTTCATACGGTCGCCACATACGGTGGGGGGGAGCTCAAAAACAGCCACGGCCGCATCATGCGGAGAGCACCGGGCGGCACTCCATTCATTTCAATGGAGCCGGAAGGAGACCGTATGCAGCACAAAAAGGAGCCAACCGGAGACACTTGTGGTCTCCATCCGGCTCCATTGAAATGAATGGAGTGCGGCTGTTTTTGAGCTCCTCCCACCGTATGCGGTGACCGCAGATTCTCCATTCCGGCTCGGAAGTTTTAGCACCCGCCCTATAAGATGACACCCGGCGTATAAGACGACCCCCGACTTTTGAGAAGATTTTCCTGGGTTAAAAAGTCGTCTTATACGCAGGAAAATATGGCACTTAAATGGCATTCCCAGCCAGTGTGTAGAGGAAGCGGGGTCTGGTCGCGTTCACCTAGGTCAGTGGTCGGCAAACTCAGTCAACAGAGCCAAATATCAACAGTACAACGATTGAAATTTCTTTTGAGAGCCAAATTTTTTAAACTTAAACTTCTTCTAACGCCACTTCTTCAAAATAGACTCGCCCAGGCCGTGGTATTTTGTGGAAGAGCCACACTCAAGGGGCCAAAGAGCCGCATGTGGCTCGCGAGCAGCAGTTTGCCGACCACGGCCCTAGGTCAATGGGCATGTGAAATTCCAAAGTGACTAAAAATAAAGGCACCCTTACACGGCAGAGCTTATGAAAAGCGCTCGAGTGCACAGAATGGAAAACGATCACCCTGAGCTGCTCCGGCTCCTGGTTCAGGCCAGCAGGGAGGTTACTGGGTCTGGCCTGAGCCCTGTGGCTCGGAGAGGACCCCGCAGGCCGGGTACAGTCACCAAGCTCCGGTGACAGTAGAGGCGCCTCTGTGGGTACCCAGGGGGCTGAGCTGAACCACTCTCCAAGGTCACATTACTCTGAACGAGAGATCATGGGAGCCTTCCAAGGAGTGCCATCTGCCCAAGTCGCCCCTGTGTTGACACCCGTGGGTGCCTCTCTGGCTCTAGGCAGGGCTGTGTGTGCTTTGTGGGTCCAGCGCCCAAGCCAGCACTGGGCACTCAGACAAGGCTGTTGTTGAAAACCTCCCTCCCTGCCTGCCTCACCTGTTCCTCCTCTGGCCTCTCACCTCTCCGTCGCCTCCTCCAGGAGGCACCATATGAGATCTTTCATTGGCTCGGGGATTAGGGGACAGTCAGAATGGAGGGGGCACGGCAGTCTCCTTGTCACCACATGCACAGCTGAGGCTGGGTCCCGTCCAGTCACACTCTCATACCAGCTGCCACAGCAGCCACACCCTCCCTCCGTTTCCATGAGTCAGAAGTGGCTGTTCCCAGTGACCCCCGGGGGTGGACAGAGCTGAAAACTCGGCCTGAAAAGTGACTCTATAGAAAGCAGACTGAGCCCGAGCTCTGAGGTTCTCAACCTTCCTAATGCCACGACCCTTTAATACAGTTCCTCATGTTGTGGTGACTCCCAACCATAAAATTATTTTCGTTGCTACTTCAAAATTACAACTGTAATTTTGCTACTGTTAATGAGTCGTAATGTAAATATCTGTGTTTTCCGATGGTCTTAGGCTCTACAGCAGCGGTTCTCAACCTGTGGGTCGTGACCATGCTTACCAGCTCCCCGCCCCCCAAGTCTGCTGGTTTCTGTCTCTTATTCAGTAGGCATTTAAACTGCCTACTCCATGCAGTGCAAGGACACACACACATACACACATGACGTGGCAGCATCGTGATGGGCTTTAGAACTTCTCTGGGGAGGGTCTAAGTAAACGTGTTGCAGACACACAGGGAAGCCCAGCAGGCCACATAGGCTCAAGTTACCCAGACCATGGATGATCACATGGCTTCTGCTGAGCTTTGAGACTCGTTAAATATCAATCTACAAAGTGCATGCTCCCCTCCCCGGCCCTGACCACCCTCACGCAGCTCCCTTGCAGGCGGTGGTGAGAGCTACAGGTCAGGCTGAGGGTGTCTAACGTAACTGTATCTCCAACCTTGCTGGTGCTCCTCCAGGCCCAAAAGGGACAGAGGGCAGTGAGCCCAGAGTTCTGGCCTCCTGTGGTCTAGACAGTGCCTCACTCTCCAGGGCATGCAGAGATCACTGCACTGCATGGACCAGTCTCCATGGTGAGAACAAGGCAGCCACCGGGCAGCCACTCAGAGCCCATGTTTTCTTCTGGCACATGCCGTCCACCTGGCTGGTTGCTCATCTCCTGATTTGTAGTAAAACAAGGTCAAAGTAACTTTGCTCAGTGTGCATTGCCATCGTGTCCAGTCCTCCAACCTAGACCAGCTCCATGTAATAAATGTGCATTAGGTGAATGGAAAGATACCCATTAAAAACAAAGGATCAGGGACCTATGGGGCAGGGGAGAGGGACGGGAAGGGGGTGAAAGGGAGGAAATAGAATAATAGTTTAAAAGGTCCTCATATAAACCAATAGTGATGGAGGAGACATGAATGGAGGAGTGTGACCTACACAATTCACTACCCCTGAGGTCCAACAGAAAATAGATGAATAAATAAAAGTTTAAATCATTTTGGGAAGTTTTACATTTTTTTCTGTCAAATGCATAAAGATACAGTAAAACTGCCAAGATAGGAAGAAATAACCATGTATATGTCTGGTATTTAGCAAGTGCTTAATAAATATTTATTGCATAGTATGCACATTTAGCAATGAATATTTTGTACATTGTACTATATATGCATACTCTTGTACATTTATTTGCAATGGTCTTTCTTAAACTGCTAAAATTTCCTTTCTTCACTTATATAACTCATGAAATCTCTTTGTACCTTTCTTGCTTAATTTTTTAAAAAATGTATTTTTATTGATTTCAGAGAGGAAAGGAGAGGGAGAGATAGAAACATTAATGATGAGAGAGAATCATTGATCGCCTGCCTCCTGCATGCCCCCTACTGGGGATAGAGCCAGCAACCTGGGCATGTGCCTTTGACTAGAATTGATCCCTGGACCCTTTAGTCCGCAAGCTGACACTCTATCCACTGAGCCAAATCAGCTAGGGATCTTGCTTAATTTTTTAATGGGCATTTGCTGTCACAAAATGACCTCAAGAAATGTATCTCCCAAGCCTCTATTCTCAGTTTATCTGTCACATTTTATCCCTCTCTTTCTCTTACTTTCACACACACACACACACACACACACACTCATACACACATATGCACAAGTGCTCACACAACACATACTACAATCTTACAGTCTAGTTCCCTTTGTTTAACTTCCTACAGTCAGTTCAACATATACCTTTTTATCAGAATTTAATAGTTATCCATAAAGCATTAGCAATGTTTTATTTATTCATATATTTTATTATAAACACAATTAATCTTGCTCTTTGCATTTACTTAACAAGCCCAATGATAAAAGTCTTAAAAGAGCAACATATAGTTATTAATTAACACATTCATAAATGTGTTTTTGATGCATAAATTGTTTCAATAAAATAACTATTCCTGTGGAAGATTTGAAGCATGCTCAATTTTTAAAAATATTTTTATGTCTTGTATTATACAAAATGGGTAATTAATAGGAATTCTAAAATTATTTTCAAAAAGACAACATATGATTTCACTCATATGTGGGATAGAAAACTGAAACTCGTAGACACAGACAACAGCATGATGGTTAGCAGAAGGAGAGGGTGGGGAGTAGTGGGGGGTGAAGAGGACCAAATATATAATGACGGAGATGATTTCTCTTTGGGTGATGGGCACACAGTGCAGTATTGGGCTCATGGATCATAGAATGTACACTTGAAACCTACATAATCTTATTAACTAATGTAACCCAAATAAATGTAATTTTAAAAGAACATTAAAATGCTTCTCAATAGAACTTTTCACCTATTATCCATCAATGTCTAAAATATGATTTTAGTGTCTGTTCATTGGCTTGGATGGGCAGCTGAGATCCACATCCCACTGAGTCCTGGGAGAAATATACTTAAATATTTTAAGTAAAGTGATGCCTTACTTAATACTAGATTCCTCTCAATCTGGAATTGCTAATCTGGCCTAATACTAGTCTCATCTTCATTTTTTAATGAGGCTGAAACTTCCAGACCCAGCCTCAATGTCACCCTCTGTGAGTGGCCTCATAACCAGCCTCAGTGTCACCCTCTGTGAGGTGTCTTCATAGCCAGCCTCAATGTCACCCTCTGTGAGTGGCCTCCATACCCAGCCTCAGTGTCACCCCTCTGTGGGGTGGCCTCAATGTCACCCCTCTGTGAGGTGGCCTCAATGTCACCCTCTGTGGGGTGGCCTCAATGTCACCCTCTGTGGGGTGGCCTCAATGTCACCCTCTGTGAGGTGGCCTCAATGTCACCCTCTGTGGGGTGGCCTCAATGTCACCCTCTGTGAGGTGTCCTCATACCCAGCCTCAATGTCACCCTCTGTGAGTGGCCTCATAACCAGCCTCAGTGTCACCCTCTGTGAGTGGCCTCATAGCCAGCCTCAGTGTCACCCTCTGTGAGGTGGCCTCATAACCAGCCTCAATGTCACCCTCTGTGAGTGGCCTCATAGCCAGCCTCAATGTCACCCTCTGTGAGTGGCCTCATAGCCAGCCTCAATGTCACCCTCTGTGAGGTGTCCTCATACCCAGCCTCAATGTCACCCTCTGTGAGTGGCCTCATAGCCAGCCTCAGTGTCACCCTCTGTGAGGTGGCCTCATAACCAGCCTCAATGTCACCCTCTGTGAGGTGGCCTCCATAACCAGCCTCAATGTCACCCTCTGTGAGTGGCCTCATAACCAGCCTCAATGTCACCCTCTGTGAGTGGCCTCATACCCAGCCTCAGTGTCACCCTCTGTGAGGTGGCCTCATAACCAGCCTCAGTGTCACCCTCTGTGAGTGGCCTCATACCCAGCCTCAGTGTCACCCTCTGTGAGGTGGCCTCATACCCAGCCTCAATGTCACCCTCTGTGAGGTGGCCTCCATATCCAGCCTCAATGTCACCCTCTGTGAGGTGGCCTCATAACCAGCCTCAATGTCACCCTCTGTGAGGTGGCCTCATACCCAGCCTCAATGTCACCCTCTGTGAGGTGGCCTCATAACCAGCCTCAATGTCACCCTCTGTGAGTGGCCTCATAGCCAGCCTCAGTGTCACCCTCTGTGAGGTGGCCTCATACCCAGCCTCAATGTCACCCTCTGTGAGGTGGCCTCATAACCAGCCTCAATGTCACTCTCTGTGAGTGGCCTCATAGCCAGCCTCAGTGTCACCCTCTGTGAGGTGGCCTCATAACCAGCCTCAATGTCACCCTCTGTGAGGTGGCCTCATACCCAGCCTCAATGTCACCCTCTGTGAGGTGGCCTCATAACCAGCCTCAATGTCACCCTCTGTGAGTGGCCTCATAGCCAGCCTCAGTGTCACCCTCTGTGAGGTGGCCTCATAACCAGCCTCAATGTCACCCTCTGTGAGGTGGCCTCCATATCCAGCCTCAGTGTCACCCTCTGTGGGGTGGCCTCATAACCAGCCTCAATGTCACCCTCTGTGAGTGGCCTCTAACCAGCCTCAATGTCACCCTCTGTGAGTGGCCTCATAGCCAGCCTCAGTGTCACCCTCTGTGAGGTGACTTCCAGACCCATCCTCAATGTCACCCTCTGTGAGGTGGCCTCCATAACCAGCCTCAGTGTCACCCTCTGTGAGGTGGCCTCAGAGCCAGCCTCAGTGTCACCCTCTGTGAGGTGGCCTCAATGTCACCCTCTGTGAGTGGCCTCCATAGCCAGCAGTCAGCGTGAGCCATTCTCTGGGCTGCGTGGCTTCTACGCACTTCTCGCCCAGGGATGTGTTTCCCTGGGTGACTTCTCCTTTGGCTTCAGAATTCCTAGAAGACAAGGACTGGGACTCTGTTGGCATTATATTCCCACGTGGTGCTTGGTAGATACGCAGTAAATATTTGTAGAGTAGACCTGCTGAAGCATTTCCGGTCTGCATTCAGCACCTCCTCTTATACCTCACTGACTGCTGGGTGCACCTGAGGCCGCCCCCAGACTCAGGCAGCAGAAGCCAGATGTTCTAACTGCTTTGTTGGATCTACTTCCTTGGCAGCAGCAAGCAGCCCCTAGCTCTCCGAATCTGCTCTTTCACTCTTTCTTCTGCTCAGCTCTCCTCTGTATTTCCCCAGAAGTGAGAATGGGAACAAAACCTCTGTAATGCACACTATTTGAAAAGGCTTACATGCTAAAAAAAAAAAAAAAAAAAAAAAAAAAAAAAAAAAAAAAAAAAAAAAAAATTTAAGAATTGCAATTAAGATGCATCTTATATACTTCTGTAGCCCTCCCAGCAATGCTTAGCACAGTTCTTGGCTCAAACAGTATTTGATCCATTAATACATGGTTTCATCAATGCTGTAAAACTCCAGGAAACTTAAGATATTTAAAATAGAAAAATTATTCATTATTAGGATATCACTTTTTCAGGGTACATTAATGGGGTTGGGGAGATTAAGTGCCTGCAAACTCGGTGCTTGCCCTATTGTTACTCCCACAAGCTAATGGGAGACTTGTCTTAAGCTATTGGGGTTAGCAAACTTATTTCATAAACTTAGCAAAGGTAGACTTCAACTCAACCCATGTGAAGTAACGCCAGTTTTGAACGACGGTGGCGAAGTGGATGAAGGTTAACTGTCCTGCACAGAGAACCACAGCCAGACTCCGAATGCCTCTGGCCGGACCTCCCGCCTCCCAGCATTTCAGTTCACCAACCACAAAAGGATGTCAGAAATTTAGAGCATTTTTGGAGGCGAAGGGAACACAGAGATCATCTAGCCAAGTTGCTGCAGCCCAGAGGCCTTAGATGGAATACACTAAAGAGACGATGGGAGAGCAAGAGCTACTTTCACTGTTTCAAAAAGTCCGGGAAACCGTGCCCTTACCCGGAATAATATGACAAGCACTCTAAAGAAAAGGCTGGTTGACTCATGTTTGCCTTTAGCTAACCTTGGTCAATTCTGTGTCGTAAAACTCTCTCTTGCTGATTAAACTGTTTTATTATAAATGGAAAAAATAAATTAATTTTTTTAAATGCTGGGTTTTTTTTGTGGGGGAGAGGGTGGTTTGAGGATCAGATCTTTGAAAACATGAAGTCCATGCAGACAGAAACAATAAAAGAGGTCCCTGGTGTGAAAGGTTTGCAAACTGCTGGCCTCGCCCGACACACTCACGTTACAGCCTAGGAAAGGAAACCGAGGTGGGGAGACTTGTGTGGGTCACACAGCAAGCTGGTGGCAGAGTCGGGGTGAAGCAGACCTCGATTTCCTGGGCCAGGGCTCCCACGCTGTAACATCCTCGGTGCCCCTTCCTGAGCCCGGCTTTGCTTCCTGATTTTCCTTCCTAACGTCACTGGATGGCGCACAGAGACAGAACACACTGCACCCAGAGGGGAGGAGACCCAGCAGATCCCAAAGCAGGAAAAGCTGGAGACCAGCGACACCCACTGCTCAGACTGTGGTCAGAAGTGCAAGTGTCCCAAGCAAAGGGCCTCCGGACAGCTCAGGGGGCAGTGGGGTGACTGACAGGTGGCTGAAGGGGAGACACTGGACCAGAAGAAAAGTTAAGGGTGGCTTCTGTTTCCCGGAGGCAAGACCTCCTATCAAAGGGCCAATGAAAATGTGAGACCCTGACTCTCCTGGCTCATGATTGCAAATCGCTAGCCGTGTGGGTGGGGGAGGTGAGCATGTGGTGTGGAGAGACCCAGGAAAGATGAAGGGAAATGCTGGATGCAGAATGGCCTCCAGGTGTGTAGAGATGTCCTAGTCTTCTCCTCTCCCACAGTCCCTAGCGCTTGCCTCCATGACGCACTTAGTAACAACAAACATATGTAGTATTTATTCCATATATGCTGTTTATTCCTATAAGTTGGTACTATTATTAATATTATTATTATTTATGGAAACAGAGAGAGGTTTAAAAATTTGCCCAAGGTCTCACAACTAGTGAGTGGCAGAGCTGGTGTCAGATCCAAGCAATCTAGCCCAGATTCTATACTCTTAACCACAGGCTATGCAATGAACACCCTCTAATGAAGTGCCTTCCCCCCCGCCCCGCCCCGCAGTCTCTGTGAATTCTCGAAGGTTAGAAACTTGGCTTTATTTTTGTTTTATTCATTGTTGTATCCACTCTGCTTAGTCAAGTGCCTGGCACATGGTGGATTCTCAGTGAATGTTTGTTAACCTGAACCAAAACCCATCTCCTGGTCCTCAAATCCTTCAGCTTTCTAAGATTCCAGGAGCCTCCCCCTCCCCCTAGCTGGCATAGATTTCATCCCACCATTTCCACCCCTCAGTCCCTACTTACCCGACAAGCTTATTCTCATGAGCAGTGTCTCTTATGCAGAGTATTTCTTTCTCCTTCCCCTCCCTCAACCTCCCCCCCGCCGCCCAAATCCTACAAAGCCTCTCACTTGACAGGATCCTACGCTCAGCAATCAGGAATATTAATTTATGCTAATATTGATAGCTTATAACATGTTGCCTCTCTTGGAGGGATTTCCTGAACTTGCAAAAATACCATTCGTTAATTCAGGCAGTGAAACAATTCTTTACAGTTGAATTCATGGAAAGTTAGGGCAAGACCATGGACTTCAATCTCCTCGTCCTACAGAGGAGGAATCCGAGTCCTGGAGAGGGAAGTGACTGGTCCTGGATGGGGCCACACAGCCCGTCAGAAGCAGAGCCCGCGCTCTCAGCCTTTCACTGTAGGTAGGAAATGGTCCCTCCCTGCGGCAGGTGTTAGCAGGGGTGCGGCTGGGGCAGCAACACCTTCCCCAGTCACTCCCTGTGGCTGCCACCTACTTGGTTGTCCCCTGCCTAGTCACCTACTGGTGGCTCTTAGCCACCTGGGCCAGAGGTGGGGAGCCTGCATGCCAGAAACCAATCATTGTCCCACTAATAGAGAGATGTGGACAGGGAACCCGGAAGGCTGGTCAACCTTAAATGCTCTGAAAGATTGGAGCTAAACACTCACGGTTTAGTTGAGACATTGGTAGCTGAAGCAGTGTCCTGTTAGTCTTATGTAAATTCTTGCTGATTGGCTATTATTGGAATTTCCTGCCTAAAGGATATGAGTGTATCCCATAACCTTAATAAAAGGGATAGCAAAGCCAGAGCGGGGTGTAGTCCTCCCCCTAGAGGTGGGCTCCCGCCTGGCCCCCAATATTCCCAAATTAATACTTTTCTAGTCACTTTCATTTGTGTGCGGCCTTCTCCAGAACCCGAACCCTGAACCATGCGGGACGTGAAAGGGGTCCCCACACCTTCAAAAGATAAGGAAGCTGCCCTGGCTGGCTTGGCTCAGTGGATAGAGTGTCGGCCTGCAGTCTGAAGGGTCCCAGGTTCGATTCCAGCCAAGGGCACATGCCTGGGTTGCGGGCTCGATCCCCGGTCGGGGGCGTGCAGGAGGCAGCCGATCCATGATTCTCTCTCATCATGGATGTTTCTCTCTCTCTCTCCTTCTCCCTTCCTCTCTGAAATCAATAAAGAATTATAAAAAAAAAAAAAAAAGAAAACTAAAGGAAGCTATGATCACAGCCAGAAGCCAGATATCACGAGGGCCTCGCCTCACCTGTGCTTATAGTTTCACAAGTAGTATCCCTTTTCTGCACTCATTTTAAGATCTTTGAACTGATGGAAGAGAAGAAGAAGACATTTATTTGCTTCACGTCTTGGGTTTGGGGGAACATTCCAGTTCGGTACATTTTTCTTCCAGCCAGTCCTCTGTTGGCTGCCTGTTGATGCTGGTGTTCTTCATGGCCCCACTTCCCTTTCCTCACTTACACTTTTCCTGGCTGGTCGCATCTGCTCTCGGGGCTTCAGCTTCTAACTTGACCCTCAAAGCCTTATCCGCTAGCCGTTCTCCCCCCTCTTTACATTGAGCGCCTTCTGGACATTTCACCTGGATGACCCAGAGCCAATGAGACTCCGTAGCTTTCAGGAAGCCTCGGCCAATCCTTTCCTCCAAGGCCTACCCTGTCCCTCCCAATCTCACAGCTCTCTGGGCCTACAATTTATTGTTGCTCATAATAGTTGTGATGTTTCAACCTGGCTGGGCCATGGGGTGCCCAGACAGTTGGTCAAACAGGACTCTGGGTGTTCCTGTGAGGGTGTTTCTGGATGAGACGAATATGGAAATTGGTAGACGGAGGGAAGCAGATTGCCCTCCATAATGGGAGTTGGCCTCAGCCAATCGGTTGAAGTTCTGATTGAACAAAAGGCTGATGCTCCCCTGAATGGGGGAGCATTTCCTGCCTGGCTGCCTTTACACGGGCACAGCAGCTCCTGCTGCTTCCACAGCAGCCTGCTGGCTCTGGGACTTGAACCAGGACATGAATTCTGCAGATTTCAGACTCGCCAGCCTCCACGGTCACATGAGCCAATTCCTTATAATACGTCTCTTACATTCTATTGATTTTGTTTCTCTGGAGAACCCTGACTAATACAAAACTAATAGTATTTATTGCCTTGTGTTACTGTGTGCTGTGAGCACAAACACATCCTAGCTCCACTTAACTCCCTCTGCAAGCATATGTGGTATGATCTCTATTTTATTGGATAAGGATCAGGCTCAGAGTGGGACAGCAAGGTGTCCAAGGCCCCACACTATGACGCTCTGATGGGACTCGTCAATTTGCTGGTGACCCGTGTGACGCCCTCCCTGAACTGAAGGTTTCCTTTCCTCTCTCAGCATCACTCACATTCATTATTTCCAAAAATGAAAATTTTACCTTTTCCTCCAAGTTGCTTATGACAGATATTCCCATCATCTGAGGAAGGGGAGCTAGGGAAAGTAGAGAGCAATAGGGGTCCTAGATTTTGGATATGCAGAACTCAAAATAAGCCATGAGAACTTCCATCATTCTCAGCACACTGCCTCCTGCCTGCCCTCCTCGTTAATGCCTTCCTGCCAAGATTTTCAACTCTGCCCATCAATTAACTCTTTCATCTTAGCCAAGAGAAGACAGACCTCCAGGTTTTTTAGGAAAATCAGTGGTGAATAGAGTGCACTTTGTTTATTCATTTATTTATCCATTCCTATCTATTTAGTAGCTACCATTTGTCAAGTATTGGGCTACACATTGAGGCTGGCAGATATTTTTAAGTTATAGATACAGACAGATCTCTTTTAGTGAGAAGTATATGTTCCTGAATGTTACCAGGCATACTTTATTTTCAGAAATAGAAATGATCTGAGATGTGCTATACAAATGCAAGGTATGTTTTAGGAAATTGGAAATCATGGAAGATTTTTGAGCAGTATTTGAAGTCTGGCAGCATTCTGCCAAATGAATTAGAGAAAAGAAAGAGAGAAAGACCAAAGGCAGGGACATAAATTAAGAAGCAGTTGCAGCCGAAACCGGTTTGGCTCAGTGGATGGAGCGTCGGCCTGCGGACTCAAGGGTCCCAGGTTCGATTCCGGTCAAGGGCATGTACCTTGGTTGCGGGCACAACCCCAGTAGGGGGTGTGCAAGAGGCAGCTGATCGATGTTTCTCTCTCATCGATGTTTCTGACTCTCTATCCCTCTCTCTTCCTCTCTGTAAAAAAAATCAATAAAATATATTAAAAAAAAAAAAAAGAAGCAGTTGCAGTAAATTGGAGACTCTTGGAATTAGGCACAAGTTAGTAATCCTGCCCTCTGGTTCTGAAAGCAGGGATGAAAAAAGGGTGGGGTGGGTGACAAAGTATTGCAGAGGGAGAATGACACAGATGGTGACCAGCAGAAGTTAAGGGAAGAATGAAAAAGTGACCCTCGGGGCTGGGGTGCGGGTGACTGGAAGGGCACGTTGGAGGAGGGAAGGGTTTGGAGGAAAAGCCCTGTGTCAGCTGTGCTGAGTGTTTGCCTCATGCTTGGGAATTGTTCTACAATAAAGAGATTTTTTTTTTAAGTTAGATTCTTTCTGTATGTGACTTTCATTTCAACACAAAGCTTCTGTTTATTTAAGTAAAAAAGTGCTGAGACTGTGGGAATGTGGTCTCCGGAGGGGCTGCCGGAGGGGAGATCAGTGAGGTGAAATAGGAGATTACACAAACCATGTCTTCTTGTGCAAATAGCCCTTGAGTTAATCCACAAGAATACTGTACAGTCATTTAAAATGATGTATTTGGAAGTATATTTGTTAACAAGAAATGAATTTTGCATATTATGTGGGAAAAGCCAGTGAGGAGTCTGGAAGGACTTACTCAAATGTTAACAAGGGCTGCTGGCCCTGGGTGCTATGATTATGGGTGATTTTTTTTCCTTCCTTATAAATGGCATTTTTTAAAATAAATTTTTATTAATTGCAGAGAGGAAGGGAGAAGGAGAGAGAGAGAGAAAGAAACATCAATGCTGAGGGAGAATCATTGATCGGCTGTCTCCTGCACACCCTCTACTGGGGATTGAGTTTGCAACCTGGGCATGTGCCCTGACCAAGAATCAAACCGTGACTTCCTGGTTCATAGATCAACACTCAACCACTGAGGCATGCTGGCTGGGCATGAATGGCATTTTTAAACTTTTAGCATAAATATGCTATTTTGCCCTCATCTGAGACGGTCCCCAGCTCAGGGACTGAATGTTATCTGCTGCTCCCTTCAGCCAGTGTGGCTCACAGCCCACTGGGCCAGTGCCCGGGAGCTTCCCCAAACTCTCTTCCTGGAGAAGAGCCCTCCCTCCCTGCTGGTGGGGCAGCCAACAAGCCTGCAGTGGCCAGAGCTCAGCCCCCCTCAGCCATCCCAGGCCCTCCCAGAGGGCAGAGCTCCCCGCCTGCAATGTGGGGGGAGGAGAGCAGGGACATCTGGGGCTGTCAGGCACCAGGTCTGCCCTCAGCCCTGCTCTAGGGGGCATTCTCCTGGAAGAAGTGGGCTAAGGGCCATGTGGGGAGAACGGGTGAGGGGAGGGGAGACTCTGTCACAACACGGAGCTCAGACCCTGTTTTGTCTGAATGAGCAGTGAGACCTCTGAGCGGTCTCAGGTGGCCCTCCCAATCTCTCTCATTTCTCACCATTTCCCAAAAGTTCTCTGAGTGTGGAAACGGTCCCTCAGGCCTCCCTGATGCAAAAGAATGAGCTTGGGCCCTGGCCGGTTTGGCTCAGTGGATAGAGCGTCAGCCTGTGGACTGAAGGGTCCCAGGTTTGATTCCGGTCAAGGGCATATGCCCGGGTTATGGGCTCCATCCCCAGTGTGGGGCGTGCAGGAGGCAGCCGATCCATAATTCTCTCTCATCGTTGATGTTTCTATCTCTCCCGCCCACTCCCTTCCTCTTTAAAATCAATAAAAAAATATTTTTTTAAAAAAGAAAAGAATGAGCTTGGGATTAACACCCAAGGAGGAGAATTTGCATCTGGCTGCTCCACCTACTAATCAAATGTGTGCCACATATCGTCACTCTGCCTGTAAGACCTCATTTACGCCTCACACCAAGCCTAAGAGGCTGGTGGCTATTATGTAACTGCCCCTCCTTTCATCCTGCACTCCCGCTACCCTGCACGGCTCCCCATCTTAGCTAAGCGGCTACCAAACCCAGCTCTACTTTCTCACTCCTGTGCGTCCTGTCCCACTGCAATCCTCTCCTCTCCGACGCATCAGCAAGGTTCCCAGTGATCTCCATGCCCCACTCCTGTGCCTTCCCCCTTGCCGTCATCGCTGGGCACTTTATTAACACCCACTCAGTGTGAGTTACATCGCTTGCGGATTCCCCCGCAATACCATGAGTCATTTCCCAGGCTCCTTCGGGGGCACGCAGGAAGGCTGATGAAGAAAGGGAAGGGGGAGTGTCCGACTCCTGTTGGAGAATTGTTCTACAATAAAGAGATTTTTTAAATAAAAAAAAAGTTAGATTCCTTCTGTATGTGATTTTCTTTTCAACACAAAGCTTCTGTTTATTTAAGAAAAAATGAGAAAACCTTATTGTGCTAACAATGGTGTATTACCAAAGCCCTCAAATTAAATTGCAAGAGAACTGAGAAATGGGGCTATTAAGAGATTTGAGTTATTTACTGAAGTTGAGTAAGGAGGGAAAAAAGACTGTTCCAGCTTCCTCCTACTTCCTACCCCTTACTCTCTCTCTCTCTCTCTCTCTCTCTCTCTCTCTCTCTCTCTCTCTCTCTCTCACACACACACACACACACACACACACACGCACGCACGCACACATGCACTTTCACAGAGGAAACAGCTTGGATCCTGCCATGGCTTTGACTGACGGCCACATGGACCCTCAGATGGGGCGTAGGGTTTGTCTTCTATCCTTCTCTACCTCTTGTCATCTTGTAACTTCACTCTCCAGGAATAACAGCTCACCCTGAAACCAGACACACAACAGGTCCGGGCCGCCTGTCACTACTTGAGTCAAACTGAGCAGAGACAGGGTTGAATCATATGTGAGCGTTTATTCCCATCCTGCCGGCAGCATGGAGAGCAGCAGGCCATCCTGTAAACTCCGCTCTCCCCTCTCGTACTGGCCGGCCGGTTACAGGTGGATAAGGAAGAAGGGCTGTGTGCAAGCGGGAAGGGGGCGGGATGAGGGCTGCAGGGTCCGTGGTCCAGGGGTCTCCTGCCAGGATCTTGAAGCCCGATGATAAGGTCGTTCATTTTCTGTGTTGTTAAAACCCAGCTCAGCCCGTTCCTGGGACCGGAGAGTGATCAGTATTTCTGATGCAAACTCCCGAAGGGGGTCAGGGTCCAGGCCCAGCAACCAAATCAAAGTGTGTCCTGTCCTTGGTTTGTTTTCAAAATGTATTTTCTTTTCTGAGCAATGGCCCCATCTTGGCCCCAAGGCATCTCTCATCTTCTCACAGCCCTGTGTTCCCCTTGCAGCTCATCCTCAGTTTCCCAGGGTCGGTAAGGAAACTCTTACCTCTAAGGTGAACAATCATTAAACAACTGTGGTCCTATTCTTACTGCCTGCCTTCCCCCTAGCAACCCCACACACTGTGCCTTAAGCACGGACACAACCATATTCCTTAACCCAAACATGACTAACACTGGCCTGACTGTGTAATAAATGTCCTTGAGTCCAGGGACACACAACCAAGAGAGTCGCTGACAAATGCCATTGCACGTCCATGCCCAGAACCTAGGCCCCATTTCCACCAGACCCAAGTTCTTCCTTTCTTCAGTCCAGAGCCCACCTCATGTCCGGCCTCTGTAGATGGCACATCCGTTGTCTTCTAACCTCTTACAGCAAGCATGTCAAACTCGCGGCCTGCAGGCTGCATGCCTCATTTATTGGTGCCGTGTTAGCCTTTGAGTTTGACATGCTTGTCTTACAGGGCTCATTGCGGTCCCTATTTATGACAAAAACGGCCTGTTTTGTACTTAATAAACCCATGTGGCACACGAACCACCCAGTCCATGTCCTCTCCAGTTTGTTCTCTGGTGTGCAGCAGAGAAACGATCAGGCGTATGTGCCACTCCTGCCATAACCTGGTCTCTGGTCATAAGAGTTCAACTGCTTGAGCAAAATCCCCACCCATGCCTTCCAGGCACACACCGCTTCTGAAGGCACAGCTCCACTGCACGTGTGGAAGACAATGTCCTGATGCTGCAGGCAATGGGTCCCACTCCAGGTAATCCCTCCAAATCGCACTCAGCCTGTGTGGAGCAGGCTTCCGCAAGAACGAGTGGATACTTACCTTATACCTACCTGCCCAAAGCAGTCACTACAGAGACCCTCTCAGAACAAGAGGGAAGGGACTCGCAAACACACTCCGGCTTCCCCACCCCAGAGCGCAGACGCTGCCCAGCTCCCCAGTTGGCAGTCCTCCAGCTCCAGTGGCGTTCAGATCCACTCTTACACCTTTATGGCTCCTTTATTGCGTCTATTCCTAATTTTGGTTTTAACCTTCTTTAAGACAGCAAAATGTGAATGAAGCCTGGCCAATATGGCTCAGTGGTTGAGTGTCGACCTATGAACCAGGAGGTCATGGTTCGATTTGATTCCCAGTGAGGGCACATGCCCGGGTTGCAGGCTCGATCTCCAGTGTGGGGTGTGCAGGAGGCAGCAGATCAATGGTTCTCTCTCATCATTGCTGTTTCTCTCTCTCTCTCTCTCTCTCTCTCTCTCTCTCTGAAATTAATTTAAAAAACATATTTAAAAATGTGAATGAATATATGAAAATGTCCAAGCATAGTGGTAACCTAAATAATTTTTGCGTAAGTGCTGCTTGTGATATGTTGTCATTTATGCTTTTTAAATGTAAATGTGATCATTTTAGTCTAAGACTGTGTCTCCATATATAGTAAGTTGAATGTGAAAATACCTAATCGTTTTTTAACCTTCATACAGTTAGTGGCTGAGGAATAGTCCAATCCCTGAAAAAGTGAGTCACTCCAGTTATCCTAATGACTAAAATAACTGTGGGAGTTTAGTTGACATGAGTCAGCCTTCTAAAAGTTAGACGCTCTGGGGTGCTGGGAAAATGGGCCCTCGAACCTAAAGACCAGACTCCACATTCTTAATGAACACCCAAGGTGCAGCCATGGCCGAGGACCTTCCGGAGCGTCACTCAGCCTCTCTCTACCTGTGACATCTCTTTACCATAGCAGCACTCAGGCCAGGTCAGAACACATTTTACTAAATAGCAATAAAGACCTTTTCATTAAATATACTTTGGCTGAACAGTATTGCCACCTCAGAACACCCTAAGATGTACTTTCAGCTCTTGACCACTTGTTACTGTTGATGTTGGCTATCATTTATTCAGTTGCTCCTAAGTGCCAATCTCTGTGATGAGCTATTTATGTATATTATGTTGAGTCTTTAAGAAAATCTTGTGAGGGGGGTACTATTTTCCTATTCTACAGATGATAACATGTAAGTTCAGAAAGTTTAAATGCCTTGTCTAAGGCCACATAGAAGTAAGTGGCAACACTGAGATCCAGACGCAGATATGTCTAGCTCTAAAGCTTTCTCTTTTTCTTATTTCGGTTCTGGTATTCCCTGCCGGCTTACCAGAGAACACATATTAGTGCCTCCTGTAGAAGTCAGAGTGCAATAAACAGAGATGTCACCGAAATTGGAGGAGAGGAAACTTAATATAAAGAATCATCTCTAATAGGGATTGGAATAATAAGGAATTGTCTAAAAAAAAAAAAAAAGTAAAGAAGAACTCTCACAACCCAGTGATAGGAAGACAAACAACTCATTTTTTTTTAATGGGCAAAGGATTGGACTAGATATTTCACCGAAGAAGATATGTGGCTGGTTAAAAAGCACATGAAACATCATGTCATTAGAAAAATGTAAATAAATACCACAAGGAGATGTCAGTTCACACCCTCTAGGATGTTTGTAATAAAAAAGACAGTCAATGTCAAGTGTGGAGAAAGTGACGAGGAACTCAAGAAGTTAAACATTTTTAGCTTTAGTTATATAGCTGATAGACTTGGTAATTTCAAAACTGGAACCCTCATACAGTGCTGGTGAGAATGTTAAGTGGAAAACAGTGTGTCAGTTTCTTAAAAAGGGAAACAAAATCTTACTGTACCACTCAGTGATTGCACTCGTAGGTCTTTACACAAGAGAAATATAACATGTCTACACAGAGCCCTGTGCATGAATATTCAGAGCAGATTCTTCGTAAGAGCCCAAAACTGGAAACATCTCACATGTCCATCAACTTGTGAGCGAATAAAGGGGATATAGCCATAGAGTAGACTATTACTCAGCTGTGAAAAGGAATGAAGAACTGAAATTTGCTCAACATGGATGAACTTGAAATATATGCTAAGTGAAAGAGGAGACACAAGAGCATATGCTGTATGATTCCATTCATATGAAAGGTCCAAATAGACACGTCCATAGAGACAGAAAGTAGATTCGTGGTTGCCTGGGGGTGAGAGTGGGGATTGACTGAAAGTGGGCATGAAAAGAGATGATAAAAACGTTGATAAAATTGGATTGTGATGATGGTTGTACAGCTCTAAAAATGTACTAAAATGATTTAATTATACACTTAAAATGGGTAATATAACTTTTTAAAAAGAAGCAAAGGTAACTCTAAGGGACATAGGAAGAGTAGATATAAGGAGCAGCCACTCCCTCTAGGGTCAGATAGAGCACCCTAAGATGAGCTTCCCACACCACAGATTCCACCTCCCCCCACACACTCTCCTCCAGCCACCTGCCTTGCCTGGACGTCAAAGAAATTTGAAGCAATCAGACATGAATTCCAACTTCCCACTTTTTCTTACCTGAAACCTCCTTCTCCTCCTTTCTCCAGACCCTTTTCCCAGCCTCAGAGCTGGCCGTGTGCTCTTCATCCCACCTGGGAATGTCCTCTGGGCTCTGCGCCACGCACGTTCTCCCTCTCCTTAAAGTCCAGCCTCTCCTCTCCACGGCCGTCTGCAACATGTCGATGCTCAGGCCTCTTCCACCTGAAGAAAGAGAAAAACACCCTCTTCAGCTCTGCAGCTTCTCTACTTCATCTCCTCTCCTTCTTCCTAACTTCTCAAAAGAACAGTTGGCAAGTAACACATTTCCACTCTTCCCCCATTTACATGTCAATGCACAGCAATAAGCTTCTGCCCCCATCCCTCTGAAAACAAAACAATGACTGCCTTCCAATTTCCCAGTCACATAGATTTTCTTCCGACTGCATCCTACGTGACCCCTCTGGCCACTCCCTTCTAGAAGCTCTCGTCTACCTGGGCTTCTGAGACCTGTTTCTCCTGATACTGGTCACACTACTGAGATCATCACCTCTTCTCATTCTCCTGCCCACCACCCTTCTGCCGGGGGCTCCCCAGTGTTCTGACCTGTTCTCTTCTCAGACCATATCCCTCCCTCAGCATCGCTTCACTCTCATGCCTTCGTCAACCACCTCAGGGCTGGTGGCTCTGCAAACTACCTCCAGCCCAGGCTTTGCCACCGAGCCTGGGAGTCAAGAGATCCAACTGCTTTCGGCATCTCTCCATCTGGGTGGTCTCCCCGACCCCGCTCCTCCTCCACGGCTCCCTACCCCGGTAAACATCGCCACTATCTACCTAGTTACTCAGCCATACACCTTGGAGCCATCCTCGTCTTCTTTTTCTCCCTCACTCCCCATAACCAACTTACAAAACTGTGTTGCTTTTATAACAGTTTAAAAATCTCTTTATAATGGATGCCTCCTTTCCATCCTTAGTGCTATTGCCTGGCTAAAAAGCAGTATCGCGTGTAGTATGTATTTGTATTTGTTCTTATCCCAGACGTGGAATTATCATCACTGGGCAAGAAGACCCTGAGGCCGAAGCCCCTTCAGTGATGCTGATGTGGAGCCTGATAGGGGGAACCCTTTGTTAGGGACCAGGGTTTGCCGTAGAACAGGAATCATAAACTCACCCAGAGGACCAAGCAGGTCAACCTGATCAGCGAAGCTGGGAAGTGTGTAGGTGGGAGAGCGATGGGGACTGAGGTGCCTGGAAAACGTGAAGACAGTGATGCCACTCTGCTCCCTTGGAAATGCAAGTATAGAGTTGCCAAATATGCTAACCCCCCCCCCCCCAATAAAAGCTCAAAATTCAGATTTTTATCTAAAATCTTCTTTTTCGATCTTAGAAATGAATTCAAAATATTTCAGCCCAGCCAGGGTGGCTTAGTGGTTGAGCATCAACCTATGAACCAAGAGGTCACGGGTTCAATTCCAAGTCAGGGCACATGTCCAGGTTGAGGGCTCGATTCCCAGTAGGGGGCATGCAGGAGGCAGCCAATCAATGATTTTCTCTCATCATCGGTGTTTCTATCTCTTCCTCTCCCTTCTTCTCTGAAATCGATAAAAACATATTTTTAAAAATTTTCACAACATCACGTAATCAAACAAAACATGTCTACAGGTCTGATGTGACTTCCACCAAGAAGGTTTTCTATCTGCGGGACACGGTAGAAGCGCTGTTCTGGGAAGATGTTTCTGGCAGCAGTGTGCACAGTCCCAGCTGGAAGGAGAGGGTGTAGGCAGGGAGAACCGGCCGCAAGCCCAGGTATGGAGGGGGATGGACCTGGGCTAGGGGGATGGGAGCAGAGAGAGAACGCCATGGACATGCCCCCGCCCCATGCCCTAATCAGTGGTTGGCAAACTCATTAGTCAACAGAGCCAAATATCAACAGTACAACGATTGAAATTTCTTTTGAGAACCAAATTTTTTAAACTTAAACTTCTTCTAACTCCTCTTCTTCAAAATAGACCCGCCCAGGCCGTGGTATTTTGTGGAAGAGCCACACTCAAGGGGCCAAAGAGCCGCCTGTGGCTCGCGAGCCGCAGTTTGCCAACCACGGCCCTAACTCAACTGAACAAGACCCAACCAGAGATGAGGTCTCCGTGGCATCCTTTTCCCAAGGAACCCAGCATGGTCCGCGTGCCTGCCTCCATTTCAAAGTCCTTTCATCCACGGACACTTGCCTGCACTCCTCAGCCCCATCCCGTCGTCCTGAGATGCCTGAGGGACCTTGGCACCATCCATACGGCACTGCCCACGAGTCCCAGAACTGCCATGGTCTCACTCCGTTACCTCATGCAAATGGCAGGCATCCGAGCCTGTTTCTCCATCTGGATACCCAAAGGGAAGCCTTCTGGACAACCTGACCTCCTCGCAGAGACGGGGGAAGGAGCCGTGAGGAAACATGTGCGCCCCCCCCCCCCCCCCACACACACACACCTGTGCAGAGGGAAGCAGAGTTGTGATGTAAATTATGAAGGAGAGAGACCTGAGCCAAAGGGAGGCACGGAAACGTCATTAGTATGTGTGGTGTGTGGCTGTCTTTTGAATATTCTGCTTGCTTGGCTTCTAATTTCCTTTTCTTATGTGAGTCTTTCTCCCTCAGAAATCTTTGCATCTCCATGTTCTTCTTCCTTGGTGTTCTGAATGGGGAGTTCTCACAGCCCCTCCACGGCTAATCTACTCCCCCAAACATGGCCGGTTCCAAGCAGCATTGTGCCCAATTTTTGCTTCCTCCTGAAGGACGGGTCCTGTTGAGAAGGGAAGAGAGAGGTGCTGAGGAGAGGAGGTGGGCCGGAAATCCGCCCTCTGTTCTCTCCTCCTCTCCCATCTGGCCAAGGAAACACTCTTCAGCTATTCTCTAGAACAAACAAACCAAGCAACAGGAGCTTTTTGTGAATCTGACAGCTGGCTGATCACAGAAACAAGACTTGCAATTCCCCTAGGAATGGCACTTCGCCCAGAATCCACAGTTAAGTGCCCCCTGGTGGCAATCAGAGGTAACCTCTCTGAGAGGAAAATTCTCACATCCTTTCTGAATTGGGTACTCAGACAGCCTTATATGATGAAAAAAAAAAAGCAATGGGTATTTTAATCATTAAAAAACAGAGAGAAAGGCTTCCTTTGGTATCAAGAGGAATCCAATGTGCAAGCAAATGTGTGCCACTCTCATTAGGCCCCATTTCTCCCGCAGAGAGGCCAGGAGTAACCTCTGGGTGGGGTGCGAGGTCGTGGTGGCCAGGGGCTGGGGGAGGGAGGAATGGAGAATGACTGCTAATGAGTATGAGGTTTTGTTTGGGATAATGAATGTGTTCTGGAATTACATAATGGTGGTGGTTGCACATCTTTGTGAATATGCTAAAAATGACTTAATTGTATACTTTAAGAGAGTGAATTTTATTTTATGTAAGTTATAAATTTCCTTTTAATTCAGGTAGTTCCAAGTTTATGAAGACTTCTCTGAGCCCCTGGTTAGAGTTAACTACTCCCTCTTGAGCACAATTTAGCTCACACCTTTATTGTGGGCTAGTGTGATTTGGGGGCAATATTCCAGCTTCCTCTGATTTTTATGGGTTCTCCTAGACAGGCCTATGTCTTGTCTGATCCCATACCCTCAACTAGGCACAGGGCTTGAAACTCAGCACACAGCCAATGCGTACAGGTTGAACTGAAGAGATTGTCTACTTTCGAAGACTTTATAATACACAGCAACCCATATTTTGAATATGATAATTATTACATACATACCATGTGTAAAGCTTTGGTGAGATTAAAAATGAAGATGCATCGTCTTTACCTTTGAGAAATTTACACACGTTTTTGGTGGAAATGAGTATATTAAATAACTACAACACAAGGCAGAAAGTTAAGTGCCACGTGAATGGTTAAGGATCCACAGAGCTCAGTGATGTAAAAGGTGACGGCCTGGGGCATGATGGGGAAGATTTGGTGGAGGTGGAGGCATGAAAATGTGCTTTAGGGATGGAAACAAGACGTTCAAATGAAAGCTTCAGCTGAGGCACATTTCAGAGGGATGTGTTGGACCGAAATGCAAACACTTCCAATGTAGGTCGGGAAAGGGGAGGGGGAAGAGGCAGGTGACTCTTGAATTGTCACCCACATTGATGGCACAAAGAGATGCTGAACTGGAGGAGGAAGCTTTTCAAAAAGAATGTCTTTGGAGAGAACTATTGGGCACAGAGAATTCTACCCTCCTCAGGAGGATACCTACTCCTCATCTCAACCCAAAAAACAGGCTTTGATGGGGCCGTCTGCAGAGCTTAACGTGTATCTCCCACCGTCTGAGGGACACAGGACTGCTGCAGAGGGCTGAGGTGGGGGAAGCTGTACTCCCAGTGTTTGCCTGGGCAAACGGTGCATCCCATGGGCCAGATGAGGTCCCTGGGGAAAAGGGAGTTGGCATGGTGTGGCTCGGCCCCTTTTCAAAATGACCTCTCGCAAGGGCGAGGGGCCTTGACAGAAGAGAGCTGGAGATAAACTGCTGCTGGGTACCCAGCACTGCGGAAGGAAAGGGTGGGGGGGGGGGGAGGTGGACCGGGGGAGATGGATGGTCTCCGAGGAACCCATGAAAGCCCCTCAAGGGAGCAACAGGCTTTAAAGTCTGGAAGGTCCAGAGGTCATCCGCTTGGTCACCCGCATAGTAATCAACTACGAATTTTGCTACTGCAATTCCCCTCCTTAACCCCCCTTTGCTAATCTCCTTCCCAGCACTCCAGACCCTGCAGGGACCAGAAACAGGTTTGTAAAATGGAATGAGAAGGGCAGGAGAAGAGGCAAGAGAGAAGCAGCCGAGAACCCTTCTCCTTCCACCTTCACATCTCACACGTCCAGCCTGTGGACCGCCCGCCCTGGAGGAGAGAGAGGAGGAACTCCAACTCTCAGTTAAGGTTGAAGTTGTAATTCTGACCTAGGACTGCCAATTTAATTCCTCATTGCCACTTTATTATGCCACTTAGAAAATGACTGAGTACTCTTGTTGCCTCTGAGAAACATTCTTTGTCCTGCCTAGGGGTAAGGGAGAAATAGCCCTGGTGCAGATTTAAAGAGAGAGTGGGAGTCCAAAATGAATTTGCTTTCAAATGCCATTCTATCAGTTGCGCTTGTTCAGTGCAGACATTACAGACAGAAACAGAAGGGCCTCGGGCAAAGGTCCACAGGTAGCCAGATCCAAGCTCTATTTGGAAACGCAGACATAGCTGGACTTGTCTCTCCCAGGGATGGTGTTGCAGAAGTGGGGGAGGAGGGGGGCTGGAAGGCAGCCAGGAGAATGATTAGAAGGGCCTTCAGTGCCAAAGCAAAGGCTCACTTAAATCCTGGAGTGAAATTTCAGTATATTTTGGTGTTTATTTTTACCCTAGAGGCCTGGTGCACAGATTTGTGCACTGGTAGGATCCCTCAGCCTAGCCTGTGGGGATCGGGCTGAAACCGGCTCTCTGACATCCCCCAAGAGGTCCCAGATTGCGAGAGGGCAGTTCTCGGGTGATGCACCCAGAATTGGGCTCCCTCCTCTCTGGTTCTGGGCACATCACCCGAGAACCACAGCTGCCAAGTCACCGCAGCTCAGCAGCTCCTGTGTTGAGCATCTGCCCCCTTGTGGTCAGTGCGCATCATATAGCTACTGGCCAGTTGGCCAGTCAGCTGGTCATTAGGCTTTTATATATATAGATAATATATTTTAAGTACTTGAGATCAGTAAAATAAAGTATTTAATACATTTCAAATAAAAAATTCATAAGCATAAGTAAAGTGTAAATATACTTAAATAATATATTAAACATTCTAATATGAAAATAAAATACTGCTTAAAGTAAGCACTACATAAAATAAAGTTTAATTGGGGTTAAAAATGAAGTAATATTATGATCTTTTTAAAATGATAGTACATCAATGATGTCATTATTGATCTGTGAAAATTTTCCAGTTGCTGAAAACTTCTTTCTGAGTCTGTGCTAGTTAAGGAAATGATAAAGCAATAGAAGAGATAGTTTTAAGCTGTGCTTAAATCTTTTTCTCTAGCCGATTATTTTCAAAGAATCCTATCTCTTGGTTGAGAACTCTGAGGAGATTTTTGGGGGGAGAGTGGACAATGTTTTGTTTCCTTGCAGAAACTATTTTTTCCCCCATCTATAACAAGCTAGATTGTTTTTTGCTTCAAAGAAAATATTCCTCATTTGTCTTCATCTTCCTATCTTGACTCATATAAATGGAGAGTCTAATGCAGACACCATATTAATACTAATAGTGTTCTAATACAAATAGTTTCCATTTGTTGGAAAGTATAACAACATTTCAATTATATATATATATATATATATATATATATATATATATATATACACACACACACACACACACACACACACACACACACACACACACTAGAGGCCCAGTGCACAAAATTTGTGCACTCAGGGGGGCAGGTTTCCTCAGCCCGACTTGCACCCTCTTGCAGTCCGGCAGTCGGATATCCTTAGCGCTGACGCAGAGGCTGGAGAGGCTCCTGCCACCGCCATTGCGCTTGCCAGCTTTGAGCCAGGCTTCTGGCCAAGAGGTGCTACCCCTGTGGGAGCGCACTGACCACCAGGAGGCAGCTCCTTCATTGAGCGTCTGCCCCTTGGAGGTCAGTGCGCGTCATAGTGACCGGTCATTTTGCCATTCAGTCAATTTGCATATTAGCCTTTTATTATAAAGGATAACCCTCATATGCAAATAGACCGAATGGCAGAACAACCGAACAACCAGTTGCTATAACACACGCTGACCACCAGGGGGCGCGCATGGAACATGGCAGGCGTCAGCAGCAGGTGGCAGAGCGCAGAACATGGCAGGCAGGTATTGGCAGTGGCGGGATGGTGGAGCAGGTGAGCGGGGACTGGGGGCGCCAGACCAAAGCAGGGTGCCGGTTGCTGTCATTGGGGCAAGCCTCTGGTGGTTACTGAAAATTCTTTGCTCCCACGCACTGCGGTCCCACCTGGCGCTCGTACCCACTGCCAGCACTGGAGCCGCAGCTCGCACCAGCCCCGATCGCTCAGCGCCATCAGCGGCTGTGAGTGGTGGCTGCCCTCCCCGATCGCTCCCCAGGGCTTCTTCACCTCCCCCTGCTCCTGAGGGGTGATCGAGGCTGGCAGCTGCCACTCACACTTACTGCCGACGCTGGCCTGCTGGCACCTGCAGCTGGTGCCAGAGCCACCACTCACACCCACTGCCAGAGCCCAGGTCCAGTCCCAATTGCTCAGCGCCATCAGCGGGTGTGAGTGGCAGCTGCCAGCCCTAATCGCCCCTTTATAACCTTTCTCCACTCCCCCCTGCTCCTGAGGGGTGATCAGGGCAGCAGCTGCCGCTTGCACCCACTGATGGTGCCGGCCCCACTCACACCCGCTGCTGGCGCCTGCCCCAATTGCTCCATGCTGTCAGGGGGTGCAAGCAGGGCTGATGCCATCAGCATGTGGGAGTAGCAGTGGCAGGAGTGGGGCTGCCAGCAAACAGAAGAGGACAGGGTGGGGGGGGAGGGGCAGTGGGAGGGGCCGCCCACCCCTGTGCCTACCACAGTCTCACGGCCCACAGTTCCTTTCAAGGTGCACGAATTCATGCACTGGGCCTCTGGTATCCTACCTAATAAAAAGGTAATATGTAAATAACCATCACTCCGCTACGCCCACGATTGGGCCAGCGGAAGGCTGGGGGGCGGGACTTGGGGTGGCCTATCCAGCCGTTGAGAGGCACGGGGGGCGGACCTATCCGGCCGTTGAGAGGCGCCTGAGGCTTTTGGCCTGGTGCACGAGCGGACCCCCAGCTCCCTGGCCATCGGAAGTGGGCAGCTGGGGGTCCGCTCCGGCTCCAGGCTAAAAGCCTCCAGAGGCTTTTGGCCTGGTGCACGAGCGGACCCCCTGCAATCGATCCCAGGGAGCTGGGGGTTGCTTCGGCCTGGTATACTAGTGGACCCCCTGCGATTGATCACCTGGGCAGGGAGCTGGGGGCCTGCTTTCGGCCTGGGCAGGAGCGGACCCCCTGTGATTGATCGCAGGGAGCTGGGGGTCCGCTCCTGCCCAAGAGGCTTTCGGTCTGGGCAGGCCTGGGCAGGGGCTGAGCCGGTGATCAGAGGGAGCTGGAGAGGCCTGCCCAGGCCTAAAGCTTCGGCCAGAGGCTTTAGACCTGGGCAGGGCCCAGCCCTCCATTGGTGTGAACTATAGAGGAAACACCTTTTCTGACTGCACATTGGCTAAGCTTCCTGTATGTCACTGGTAATATTCTTAGTAACTTGGGTAATAAGAATCCAAAAAGGTGATCTAGGGTTTTTCCACCACACTTCTGGATAAAAAAATGAAGGTCCGCTGCTGGAGGGCTAAGAAATGTCATATCCTGCCCTAGCCGGTTTGACTCAGTGGATAATGCCTGGGCCTGCAGACAGCAGGGTCTGGGTTCGATTCTGATCAAGGGCATGTACCTAGGTTGCAGGCTCCTCCCTGGCCGGGGCCCAGATCAGGGCTCATGCAGGAGGCAACCAATCAAAGTGTTTCTCTCTGTCTGTCCCTTTCTCTTCCACATTCTCTAAAAGTCAATGGAAACATACCCTCAGGTGAGGATAAAAAATAAAGAAAGAAATCCATATCCTATGAAAGACACATCTTGAAAATGCCTAAAGAAAGTTGTCATTTTTTTTTGGTGAAGGGACTGGAGTCCGTGTTGATGAAAACACCTTGGTGGCTGTGGTGACTGGCAGTGGCTGCAGCATAGGGTGATGGGGCTGGTGCCTTCCCCTGACCAGCCTGGTTGCCTCCCACAAAGGGAGGCCAGACTGCGGCTTAGGTACGCTCCCTGTGGGGCACAGGCCTAAGCCATCAGTAGGACTGCCCCAAGTATGTGAGAGGGGGCAGGTTGGGCTGAGGGACCCCCGACCCCCAGTGCACGAATTTCGTGCACCGGGCCCCTAGTATCCTATAAATTCATTCAGCAAGTATTTATGGACTACTTACCATGAGCCTGGCACTGTGCTCACTACGAGAGATAAACAGTGAATGTGATTGCTTCTTACCTAATCTCATGGTTAAAACTGAGTTTTGGGCATTGTATTAAAAGACAATTTGGACATAATAAAAAATTTGACTCTCAAAATATTTTAGATTTTATTAAAATCTGCTCAAATTAACCAAGAAAAAAAAAAAAGACAATTTAGTGGAAGGAGGGCTTACTTCCCAAGCCAGCCCTGCCTAGTGGTAAAACCAGGGTCACAGTAAGTGTTAAGTTCTCCCCGTCCCCCAACTCCGGAGCCATCCCATCCCGAGAGCATGATTTCAAGATTTCTGTCTTCTCTTTTAAACTGCAGGTTGCTACCACTGCCCGCACTGCATATATCACACAGCAAATATTTGTAGGACTCCCCAAGGCTTGTCTCACCTGTGCTGACATTCAGTGCTTTCAACTACCACGTGGAGTCTGTCATTTTCCAACCGAACCGGCTCTGGCTTCCTGCAGATCTGCTGAGACATCCCCAGCACCGCCCGTTCCCTACGACGTTCCCCCGCCCCCACACCCCAACCACCTGCAGGATGAACCGCTGCTATTGCTCATGCAGGTCAAAGGTGCTGCTCATGACGCCCGACAAGTCTGGCCCAAGCTGCCAGAATGCAGGGTGTGGAGGAGGGTGGCCTGCCCATTATGCAGGAGGCATTGATGTCCAGGTGCCAATATTCCGTGGTCTTGAAAGGCGTCTGAGGTGCTAAAATTCTCAGAGCTGCTGATGCTGCTCATATACCAGGGCCCTTCTGCTCTATAAAGCTGCGCCACGTTTTCATGGAAGGGTTGAGAACAGCTCTCTCCAACCCAAATGAAACAAACTGAGTAACCCTTCATTCCACAGGTTCCAAGGCTGTGTTGCCTGATGCTCCTGATGTCTTAGGTGGACTCTAGAAAACCAGCTTTCGGCTTCTAATCACATCAGGATAATTCACTCTGAAAGGTGAGTCCTCGGGGAAGGCCAGGGGAAAGAGTGACAACGTGCAGTGTTCCCAAATGGCCCTTCCTCCAAGGAGGACATTCAGAAACCTCTGGCTTGGTGAACCCCTTTAAACTCTCAGGAGCCATACTCCCTAAATATGTTCCCTTCATATGTGGTCCAGTTTGATTCAAGGATAGACTTCAGAATGAAGAAAGAACTGGTTAGATGTTACATATTCAGACTCTCTCACAAATGTCTCTCCTCTCAACGTGACCTTCGCCTTCAGATCGACGCTGATGGTCAGATTGTGTCCTGTTGCCAGGATCGGGAACACAGGCCTGGGGTAGCTGTATAGTCAGGAGAACCAGACCCACAGGTGGGTAAGGTTGGCTTTCTTCTTTGTAATTTAACGTGCTTAGTCCCTGGGGCACCTGCAGACAAGGCCTGGAGTTTTCCACGAGAAAATAGTCTGGATGTAAGTAAACACATCCGTGAGTTCCAAGTTCTGCGTGTTTAGACGGGGTGGGAAGGGACAGTTCATGAAGATTAGCGCCCAGTGCTCTGTTCTTAGCTTCAGCAAACCCTACTTCCAGGACTTTGATGCAATCTACTACACGTGCTAGACCCACAACGCTGCCCTCCACACCCAGTTCTATCACTGTCCTCAATTCCTACTCTACCCGCCTGGCAAACTAGCGGATTCACTCCCACTGCAGCGGCCGCCAGTCCTGGAGAAAAGTACCAGCCGGGAGGGGGCGGGGCGCGGCCCCCTCCGCGCGCAGCCTTGTGGGAATTGTAGTTCTCACGGCTCTACTGCGGGACGGGCGTCGCCGCGGGACTGGTTCTCCCGTGCTCCTCCGCGCGGCGTCGCGGGGAGCGGGTCCTGGCTGCGGGCGGCGGTGGGTGCAGGGTGCTTGTAGAAAAGTGGCACCCAGAGGTCTGTTGGGGGGTCGCTGTCGCCAAGGAACTCAGGCTGGTTCCTGTCCTAGAAGGAGTGCGGGAGGCCCAAGTTGGAATATAAGTTTAAGGTTCCGAGAGGCGAAAGACTGGGAACTGCCCCCCACCCCCCACCCCCTGTCCCAGGCTGCAGCTGGAGCGGCCGGCCCCACGCGGGTTAAAACTCCCAGGGAGCCCGCCTTCTCCCACCTGTTCCTCTCCCCACCTTCCCACCTGGGGGCCCAGGTCTCGGAGTCGCAGCGGTCCCAAATTGGGGGGCTGGATGTGCGCGCCCGCTGCTTCCCGGGAACTAGGGGGCGGCTGCTGAGCCCCGAAGCCCGCGAGTCGTGTGCGCCCCCGGCCGCCTCCTTTCCGAGGGCAGCGGAGGGGCTTCGCCATGGTCACCCGAGTCCTCAGGGTGCGCAGGTGGGCGCCCGCGGGCGTCCTGGCCTCGCTGGCGTACTGGATCCACCAGCGGCGCGTGGCCCTGGCCGAGCTGCGAGGGGCGGACGGCCAGCACCCCGTGGACCCGAGCCTGTTGGAGTTGAAAATGGTGCAGGTGGTGTTCCGACACGGGGCGCGGAGTCCGCTCAAGCCGCTCCCGGTGGAGGAGCAGGTAAGAGGCGGGCCGGGGCGGGGGCTGCGGGGGCCAGGACTGGGGGCCCTCCAGGGACGGGCCAGGCGCCTTCTCGGGGACACATCTTTGGAATTTCATCCTCTCGGAGCGGGGTTCGGGTTCGGGCCGGGTCCAGACGAAGTGAAAACAGCAGTCGCCGGTTCTTCCCCTGGCTCTTGAGCAAAGAAAGGTGCTGGTCTGGAGCCCGCCACCGCTCCCCGCCTGGGGCTCCCCGGCTGCCTGCGGCTGTGCAACTTCCCGTGCGCCCCGTAAGGCGGTGCCCAAGCGCAGCTAGTACCGCGCTGCTTCTGGTGCCTGCACACCGCCTCGGGACCTTGTTAAAATGCAGGTTCTGACCCAGCACGGGTGGCTAGGGCCTGAGATTCTGCGTTCCTAACAAATATTTGTATGGCCTCAAGTACAAGGGTGAAGTGCATTTCCGTGTAACGGTGTTTGAAAGCTGTCAAAGAGTTGCAGCGACCTTTGTTCCTGTGACAGGAACCACCCTAACCGCGATCAGAGTGGGTAACAAGTCACTGATTTGGGAACAGCTTGCTCAGGGTTCGCAGGAGACCGCGTGAGATTTCCCTGAAGGCTTTTTGGTAACAAGTGCAGTATCTTGGGGTTCTTTTCTAGTTGGGGTTTCTAAACCTTTTGGGGAAGGGATTTGAGGTAGGAAAAAAGTTAAACATTGGCGACTCTTGTGGTTCAAAGGTCTTAAAATATACCCGATCAGGAAAATTATGATTACAGCACGCATTATTAGCTTTTTAAACACTCACCTTTTCTGGATTGATTTCTTGGGGAGAGCCAGTGAAGGTCTCTGACCTCCCATGGCAGGAGGGCGTGTGACTGAAGGACTGGCTTCCTGAAGCCGCAGGCCCAGCCCTCACTCTCACCTGTGGAGGCGTGTGCATTGTCAGCCCTCCGGGTCGATGGATGTCCAAACCTGGTGGCATGCTCGTCAGAGTCGCTTTCCAGAAACCCTTCGGGCTGCGTCCTCACATTGTGCACTGAAACCCCAGTTTTAAAGCTGGCCACCGATGACGCCCAACCTTTAAAGCTCTTCCCTCATGAGTAAATCTTGGGTGGCACTTAATTCTTCTACCGGATTTCTAGTTAGCCTTTCAATATGGCTGTCCCACTTTCCGATGCTGGAATTTCTTTTCTTCCCCCTCCATTCCTTCCTCCCCTCCTTCCTCTCTCCCCCCCCCCTTTTTTTTTCTTTTTTCAATCCCTTACTTTGCCTTTGTATATTAGGTCACTACATTTGCCTTATGATTTTGCACAGCCCATCTCTTTGCACTCTCCCTTATTCATTCTTGGTACAGAAAAACTGGAAAATAACATATAGGAATAGAGGACTCATATGAAAGACAAAGTTATGAGTAGTAGCAGAGAACAAAAGTCTGAATGTCTAGGCCTGGACTTAGTGTGTACAGTATTGTACTCCCTGGAGAACCTAACATTTTTTTCAGTTTTTTTTTTTTAAGGGTTTCTCCTGAGCCGGGTGTGTGTGATGGGTATCCTTTGCCTTTATGCTGCAGTTGTAGCTCAGGAAGAATGCCAACTTCATCCATCTTCTGTCTGTATAGCCACGGAACAATGGAACATCCGAGTCCATGGCCTCACTCTTCAGTTAGGAAAGGCAGTGACCGCTCCTACCTGCGCACATTCTCCAGACTTTAGGCAGATGTGCTAGCGATTTTGGTTATCTTGCATGAAGTCTTGTGCATACAAGTGGGGGGTGGAACTAGCTCTCTATTTGAGCTGCGAGCTGGTGTCATTAGCCTGCTATCATGTTTTTGGAGCTCTTTCAGGCTTTCTTTTCAAGATCCAGTTTATTAGAAGTTGTTACTGGGATTTTCTAATCTTCCTGGTTCTATTAATTATAGACAAAGGGACTACCTGGCAACAGATCTAAAACTAAAGTTGCCTTTGGTCGTTGTTTCCAGACTTCTGACTGGTTTGTAGGTAAACATGTGACAAGCCACTTCATTCGGTTATCTCAGAAATCTTCAGAAAGTAGCATTGTGTAAAACTAGATGTTTTATTGAGTTGTTTTCTGATGGCTTGAATGGCTGTGACTTAACTTGTCTTCCTTTAGCTCTGCTCTGGAAATAAAACTCTGGAATTTGATTGGCCTTTTTTTTTTTTCTCCTGATGATTAGATTGGATCCAAGTACACATTCAAAAGATAAAGGTGTCCCTGCTTTCGTGTTTCCCTCAGCTCCCCTCTAGACGGTGGCAAAGTGGCCTCCAATTCAGGCAGGTTCCTCAGGTTTTGTAAAATAAAATGCAGCCTATCTCAGCTCCACTGTTGATTGAGGCATTTGGTTCTATATTTACTTGATAATGTAAATGAGCTGGAAAGCATCATGTAGTCTTATTGTTGCTTCGTACCTAGCCACAGCTCAGCTAAGCCAAGGGTTTTCAGGAAGCATTGCATGAGGATGTGCTGGTCAGTTTAATCATTCCTTTGGAACAGTGGTTCTTAACCTGGGGGGACGTTGGACTCAATTGGGGAGCTTTAAAAAAAACCTGATGCCTGGTTCTCTCCCAAAGATTCTGATTTAATTGTCCAGAGCAGCGATCGCCCGCCAACCGGTGGTCCGCGCACCACTGATGGTCCATGAGATCCGAAAGGTTGGCGACCGCTGGCCTAGAGCATCCAGACATGGAAAAGGCTTCTCTGGTGAAACTTTAGAAGGGTCTGGACTGGGCAGCATTAAAAAAGCCCCTCCCCCCCAGGAGATCTGGATGTGATTAACTCAGGTGGGGTTCAGACATTGGTAACTTATTAAAAAATTTCCCAGTGATTCCAGTGTGTGGTCAAGCCTTAAGACCATGGCTTTATTCTTAAAGTCCACACCTGGAAGGTTTGTGTTTAGTTTTATGTAGATTTTTCTTTTACTTGGAATGTGGTATATCGATGCCAGAATAGTATTGTCTTCATAGGACTATGCTTTGGTGAGATGCTCTCTTTCTGTGTTGAGGAAACAATGAGATACTGTTCCATGGAACTCACTGCTGTGACTACTGAAAAGATGTCCGTTATATTCCTCTGTCCTCTTTCTGGGGACCCTTGGGAGGAATGTGTGTTAGCATTCGAAATGGCGATGGCTTGCTTGTTGTATCTCTAAGCTTGTCTAGCTGATCAGGTTTCTCCTTTTACCAAAAAGCCAGAAAGCTTAGTGTTGAATCGTGGCCCACCTACAACATACATGTGGATCTTCATGGTGTGCATTTTTGAGTAACTTTATCACTGCATCCACTTCTTTTTGTTCCTATGCTGTTAGCTTTTGTCTTTCTTGCTTACTTTGAATTGGTTGTCTAAGGTTTTGCTCTCATCTGCTTTAAGTTAGTTCTTGAAAATGGGGTATAAATAAGTAAAATTATAAAGTTAGTCTTTGCCACTAACACAGGAATGAGAATGAGAGTGTATCTGTGGGGTGGACATGATGTATGGAACTGATGTGCTGTTCATTCTTGAAAATCTGAACACGTGTACTCTAGACTTGGCATGACCTAGATTTTCAGGAGCCATTCCCGGGAAACACCAAGGATCCTCTTTTGGAGACTGTGCCTAATGGGAGATTTCTGAGGCTGACTCGGCCCTGAGGGCTGGTGTCAGGACCTGCGCTGGACACTGGGCTTACAAGGATGGAAAATTCAGTGTGGGCTGTAAAAATTACATTGTGGTGAAGGAGAAAGACACACAGATTCCAGTTATGGGACTATGCAGGGAGCACTGGGAACACAACAGAGGTATCCCAATCTTAAAATGTCCCAGACTGAACTCAGCTTATCAGCTAATCTTCTGTCTTGGTCTTGGTTTTAGTCAAGAAGTACCTCCATTACCCTTGTCACCTTAGACACCCAGGCTCAAAATCCAAGTAACTTTTATGTATTCTTCCTTGTTTACCCACCAACATAACCCCCAAATAAATCTTTCAACTACTCACTTGCCAAGTTTGATTCAAATGTCTTGCACCAACTCCTTCTGTTCCTGCTGCCTCGGATGTGGCCTTAAGCTCCGTCTACTGTGAAAATGGCTTTTCCGCATCCAGTCTTTCCACTTCAATGTGATCTGTACCTCCGGCTTCCAGACTATTTTAGGGAGCCTGTGGGCGAGGGGGATGCTGAGTGGCTGGGGCTCTGGGTTCCCACTCCTGCTTCTCTAGGGAAATTCCAGTTTTTGCCTTTACATTTACAACCTAAAGTTAAGCTCTATGTGGCATTTACGAATTAAGAAGTTTGAAAACTGCTCCCAGGTTGAGGCAAATCAAACTACTTCTTTCCTATATACATTCTTCACCATTGCTCAAGCTTTCTATGTTCAGAGTGGGGCAAAAGTAGGTTTACAATTGTGAGTACACGAAATACAAGTTTATCGTAGCATTATTATTTATTAGTTAGTGTATTATTTTCCATATGAACAGCTGTAAACCTACTTTCCCCCCACCCTGTATTCTTGAATTCTCAATACCATTCTCTCCTCTTGCCCACTTTGTATCTCAAGTCCAGATCTTTGCTTGTCTAAATCCTGTTCATTTCAGATGCCATTCTTTCCATGAAACTTTTCCGGAATCCCCGACCCAGAAGAGATTGGTTTCTTGTAGCACGTGGTTTCTATTTTAGTACCGCTATCACTTACATTCATGGCTCGCTGTCTCTGCTAACCTGAAAATGCCAAAAGGGAGGTCATGGTATCTCAATCTTGGTATCTTCCACAGGAGCCGGCGGATTGCTGGAGCTATTAATTGTACCTATTGGGTGCCAGGCCCTTTGTTGGGCATCCGAAATGCAGAGGTCGTAGGAGACCCAGCCTCTGGTCTTAGGAAGCTAAATCTACTGAGCAGGACAGCCTGGCAAAGGAGCCCTTCTCATACAGTTGGGTAGAAGCCACCGAGAAAAGCCACCGAGGCCCCTGGGAGCTAGGGGCCGTGGTCAGAGCTTCTGGGAAAGTTCACGCTGTCTTATGGGATGAGAAGAAGTCTTTCCAGATGAAAGAGAGAAGAAAATTCTAGGTAGCAGAAACATGAGGCTAAAAGGCCAACAGGTGTGAGAATGGTGCCATCGGAGACAAAGTTGTGGGGCTTGAGAAGTTTGTGTAGGGCCGGGGGCAGGGGCCGTCACGCCCTGTGAGCCCTTGACGGGTTTTATGCAGGAAAGGGATAACATCATAACTTGGATGCGATCAAAGAAGGAGCAGTGATTACAAGACAGTAGGAAGAAGGTCTCCGCTCTGAACACCCCATCTTCTGATATCAGTTGCTACTGCACCAGCAGCGGGAGAGCCTCCGGCGTTGGGGAGTAGGTGCAGGGGGGACCGAGGCCGTGCCTTCTGGAAGCATGGAGAGCTTCCCCTGTACGAAGAGAGCCCGGGACTCCTCGTGGCACTCTCCTGGGGTATTTCTGGGAGGGAGTCCAGATAAATACAGTCCTATGGGACATAATAGGTTTTCAAATGTTAGTTTTAAAACAAAACAAAGCAGTGGGAAATGGAGTTAAATATTGTTCTTCTGGTTGGAAGTGCTGTGGTAGTTCGGGTAAGACCGTCACTGAAAGCTGGAGTAGTCACTGGTGGGAAGTTAGACTTGAGTTATCACTGAACCTTGAGAGAAGTTGGATGGGCAATGCGGACAGGAGTCCCTCTGAGCAAGTAGGGAAGCAAGCTGAGGAGAGATGCAGAGGAGCGGTGGGCACGGTCTGGCTGGGAGGGGAGGAGAGCGGTGGAGGCAGGACAGTTGGGGACGGGGCTGGACCGAGGCGCAGCCGTCCTACAAGGCCAGACGCTTCTCTTATGAATCATTAGGAAAAGCTCCTGGTGCGGTAAGGTGGTGTAGCAGGCGGTTATGTAAGGGTGGGCTGTGGGCGCAGGGGAGGAATCTGTCGGGCTGTGCCTCAGGTGGTAAGGTTTGTGCTCTAACAGTGAGATGAACGAAGGACATTGGAGTGACTTTTTCTAGCTAGTGGTCAGCAGGCGTGGTGGGTCAGTGCGGAGAGTCAGAGAGTTGAGTTTGGGGGCCACGTGTGGTGTTTTGAAAACCATCACAGTACAGTTGGAGCGGGAGCCAGATTGCAGGCAGTGAAGGGAGATGGTGAAGAAGTGGAGGTTTCTTAGAGGGCAGCGGCTTGTTTGAGGAATCGGATGAAAGGAAGGGAAATATGTGGTGGTTACAGGGACATTAAGTAGAGTTCTTAAGGGAGGACTGCAGGTTGATTCCTTACCAGTTCTTACAGGTATATGGTCACAGATTATATTCACTCGTTCGTTCATTCATTCATTCATTCATTCACCAAGTGTGTGTCGGGCATTCTGGCCCTGCTCCCTTTACTTCAGGCCGGACTTAGTGCGAGGGCAGCCTCTTACCAGTGAAGACTAGTGTGACAATGACAGGGCTTGGACTAAGGACACCTGGAGTAACACCCGGTCTTCTCTCCTTTAATTGGAGCTGGAGTCAACGTTTCTTCCCTCCTCTCCCACGGGAAAGCTGCAGGTCTCGTGTCGGTGTGATTCCGGCTGAGTGTTCCAAGCGCTGCCAGATGTTAGTGCTGTAAGTTTCAAGAACCTTCTAAACAATGGGTCTTTTCGGTGTGTGTTTCTGTGTGTGTGTAATTACAACAGGTAGAGTGGAATCCCCAGCTACTGGAAGTCCCACCCCAAACCCGGTTTGATTACACCGTCACCGATCTTGCTGGTGGCCCGAAACCGCATTCTCCGTTTGACTCCCAGTACCGGGGGACCGTCCTGAAGGTGAGCACGCACCTGCTCCGGGGAGCCCCCGCAAAGCTGTGCGGGCCGCCTCGGGGCCGGCGCGGGCTGACAGGCGCTCATTCTTCCCTCGGTTCTCCCCCACCTCAGGGGGGCATGCTTGCGGGCCAGCTGACCAGTGTGGGCATGCGGCAGGTGTTCGCCCTGGGAGAGAGGCTGAGGAAGAGCTACGTGGAGGACATCCCCTTCCTTTCGCCAGCCTTCAACCCACGTGAGATCTTGTGAGTCCCTTGAAAAGCGGAGGTGGCACCAGGGTAAGGTCTGGAGCAGGAGGAAACCGGTCCTGACGCCCCGATTCCCACTCTGACCCGAGGCAGTTGGGGCAGTGGCCCTCCTAAGACAGAGTCCTGTGGGACGTGGTCACTGCCGTCACATTCATTGGCTTTCGGCGCCTTGGGCAGCCATCCCACAGAGAGGAGTGCCCCCCGCCCCGGCGCTCTGTGGGCCTGGGTGGGGTACTAGTGTAAGTAATTAATCTTCCCTTTTGAGTACCGCTCCCTTCTTGTGTTTTCCAGTGTTCGCTCCACTAACATGCATCGGAATCTGGAGTCGACGCGGTGCTTGCTGGCTGGGCTTTTCCAGTGTCAGAAAGAAGGTTCGAATTGGAGTCTAAACGTCAGCCCCTACCCCTGGGGAGCTTCTTCCTAATCCCAAAGCCCCGCCCCCTTCCCTGGTGCCTGTTCCCGGGCCTCCTGCACGCGTGGCTTCCGTGGCGTCCCTGCTCCCGTGGCCCTCCCAGGACGGGCTCCTGCCTGGCCCGCCTCGCCTCCGGGGCCGCAGAGTGAGCCAGCTGCTCTGCTGGGGCTCTGCCTCCTCCTCCTCCCCGCACCTGCACAAGCTGAGGAGGCAGCCCTGCGGTCCTGTGAGCAGCGGGGGGCTTTTTGCTTAGGGGAGACACTGCCGAAAGGAAGGAGGGACCCTGGCTGGGACCGACGCCTGTGCCGCGGCTCTGGGCTTGGTGGTCAGCCGCACGTGACCCAGGCAGCAGCACCAGCACTCGCTCGCCTTGCCTAGTGAGGCCGCAGCTCTCGTTGCCCTCAGGCTCCCCGCACCGAGGACTCTGCCTAGCAAAGGAAGCTGCATTTCCTCACATACAGTTGATTCAAATGCACATTTAGTGGCTGGTGTGAGTTTCAGCTCATCATGACCTCACTGATACTAAAATGCGGCAATGGTGCCGTGAGCCAAAGGCTCTGGTTATTTTGTGCAGCCTCTTTAGCAGCATCTCAAGCAGAGGGAACATGTCCTCCGGCTTTTGAACGTCCAGGTAAAATGATGGAACCTCCGGGCCAGAGGAGGCCGGCCTTGCTCCCCGCCGGGCTGGTGGTGCTGCTGCTTCCGGCGGAGGTTGGCTGTGTGTGTCTGAGGAACACACAGCGGACAGGATGGGCTGCCCCTTACTTCCGGGACAGGATGGGCCACCCCTTACTTCCGGGAGCCCCTGAGCTTAGGAACAACCCAGAGCCTGGCCTTCCGACAGCTCTTCACTCGCTCGCTCCGGGAAGGCAGCGTCCTCTTCTCACAGACGGGAGTGTGGCTGCAGTGGGAAAGCTGTTCCTGGGGGCAGGCTGGTCTGAGACAGGCCCGACGGGGGCTGCCCCGCTCTCAGCGAGGAAGGGATGTGTCCTCAGCCTCTGGTGTGGCTGCCGGGAGCAGCTCCCTGCGTGGGACCAGCTATCGTGGGCCTCCCACTGGACTCTGTCACAGCCACGTCATCCCTGCCAGACCTTGACCATATCAAGGGGCTTGAATAGACCAGAGAACCCCCCAAGGGTTACGATGGATAGAAGTGGTGCAACTTCGGGATGTTGTTTCAGGAGTAAACGCTTAGAGGAACCCCAGAGGGTTGTGTGTGGGCTAGGGAATCAGGCTGAGGGAGACGCCGGGGGGTTGCTGGTCTGTCCATGTGGTCAGTTATTCGGTTAACATATATTTGAGTGCCAACCCAGATGTGCCTCGTTTATCATATACTGGAGGTCCAATTTCCAGACCCCAATTCCAGATACCAGATAAAAGTTATCATGTTATATTAAAGGTTTAAATTACAGTAGTTATTATTCTAACATTTAAAGGACGTATATGCACCAAACATTATTCTAAGAGCTTGGCATTTATGAACTCGCTTAATCCTTGTGATCACCCTGTGAGGCAGGCAACGTTGTCATTGATTTACAGATGAGAGAATGAAGGTCCAGAGAGGCGACGTGACTTTCCCAGGGACACAGAGCTGGAGGGTGGGGGAGCGGGAGTCACACCCTGGGGTCTGGTCGCAGACCCCACAGTCTTCACCTTTGTGCTCTAAGCCACGTGCCTCTGGAGAGCCCTCGGGTCATTTGACCACAGAGTGTGTCTGAATTGACATTCCGGTCCAGTTAGCACAGCCTGCCTGTCAAGTCCTGGGGTCTGACGATCACTAATTTGGGAGTAATAGTTCTTTGGGGCCTAGACTCACCTAATCACTCCACGGATTGACCTCGGCCAATTCCAAAGAGCTGCTGACGGGAGCTCTGCAGACCGGGCAGCTGCCACAGGCCCCGCCAGGTCCTGCGTGGAGCAGAGCGTGCGGAGGTGTGAGAGGTCTTCTCTGAGCATCGGTGGGAGGGAACACAGTCTGTGTTTGGCCCAATAAGATGGGTGTGCCAAGGCTGCTACTTGCCTTCTCCATCGTCAGACCATAGGGGCGCTCCTGTGGGCGGGCCGGGGCCTGTGAAGGCGCTCACTGTCCTTCAGGAGTGACCTCGATGGCCTGCCTGCTGGAGCGGCTCTGTCTGTGTAGACGAGAGAAGAAGGAGAGGAGAAGCAGGGAGGAGCCAGCTAAAGCCGCTTCCTGCCTGTGCCCCCCTTCCCTCAGGACCCATCGTCATCCACACTGACGAGGCGAGCTCTGAAGTCCTGTACCCCAACTACCAGAACTGCTGGAGCCTGCGGGAGAGAATCAGGTAGCTGCCGCGCCTGCACACGGGGGGCCGCTCACACGGGGCCGGCCGACAGCCGTCCTCAGCCACCTGCCGGCTCACTGCTGGTGGAGGAGTGGGGGCTTACACGAAGGTGCGATCCTGCTGCCCGGAAGTGAAGATGTGGTAGACTCAGAGTGAAGGGGCAGGCAGCCTGGGACAGCCACGTGCTGGGCTAGAGATGGTACATCGGCCATGGGTGGCTTCGCTATCTCCATAGCGTTATTCTCTCAATAATGGAGCTTTCAGATGGGGCAGGTGAAGAAACTAACAGGTTACTACGAGATGATCGAGCCAGTCAGCGAACTGCAAATCCAGGTGGGCAGACAGAGGACACAGACTTCTTACCAGCGCTCCACCCTGTGGGCTGATGGCACTGCGCAGTGTTAGGAATTTCTGGGCTATACTGAGAGGATCAAGTATGTTTCACAGGAGAAAAGAATGCTGTTCCCAGGCAGGCCTGGGCTATGCTTGCATCGTTTGGGGTAAAATAAAAAATGCTAGAGTGGGATTTGGAAAACCCAGGCTTTTATTCTAGCCCTGGTACTTGCTAACTTTCACAAGGCATTTTTGACCTCATAGAGCCTCAGCTTGCTCATCTGTAAGATGGGGATAATGACAGCTAGCCCCTATGAGTTGTTGAGGATTAAATGAGGTTCCCAGTGATGAAGGAGATACGCTTTGTAAGCTGTTAATCACTGTAACTGTCTGGGAACACCTTTTATGTTTTGGCAGAGGCCGGAGGCAGGCTGCCTCTCTGCAGCCAGGAATCTCGGAGGATTTGGAAAAGGTGAAGGAGGGGATGGGCATTGCCAACAGCGATGGCGTGGACTTCTTCATGCTCCTTGACAACATGGCTGCTGAGCAGGTGGGATGCCAGTCCTTGGGCCCTGCGGGTGGGCGAGTCTGGCGTGGGCACCCGATGGCCTGGCCCCTGAGTGGGAACTGGGTGGAGGCCTCTGGTTTGCAGGCAGCTGGGAGGGCAGGGGACCATCGGGGACTCAGTCAGGAGCACGGACATTTAACCAGATCAGTTTCCTGAAGCACGCTCCCCAGAACACCCGTGATGTGAGGGCGCCGTGATGCGCAGGGTGGGGCGGGTGGTGGGAAGGAAGGATCCTCGTCTATAGGTTTTGGAGTCCCTGTATATCGGGTCTGTTTTGGAAGAGTGTGTATGCACATCAGCATATTAAAGAAGCTGGGAAGCCTGTAGTGAGGAAAGCTGGTTCGTTTTTAAGGCTGTCTTCCCAGACTTCCTGAGCCATAGAATTTCTTCTCTGATAAACACTGACGCCGCCCACTGGCCAGTGCTTCTCAGATTCAGACGTCAGACCCCCCGGCCGGGCAGCCCCATCTTCCTTCTCTGGTGAAGATGACGGCGCCCTGGAGCCGGAAATACACCTGGTGCTTGGGTGTGAGATGGGTGTGAGGTCATAAGACAAGCGTTGGTGAAGTGTTTATATGCCATACTTTCTGGAAATTGTTTTGGGGAAAATGAAGGCCATGAATTACTTGCCTTGTATTTTATACACCATTTCTTTCTTTCAGAGTTAAAAAAAATACAAACCTTTTTCATTTTGGAGTAAAAGGGGAGCCCTCAGAAAGGGAGGAAATACAGTTTTTTCCTGGGCCTTCAGAGCTCTAGGCATAGCTCCCATAGGACCTTGAGCACATGGCTTTCTGAGCTGCGAAGGCCCCGCCCCTCCCCCCCAGACGGCCCTCCCCGGGCCCTGAAGGCTCCGTGGAAGCTGACCAGCTGCCGGGCTCCGTGAGTGAGAAGCACTTCTCCCTAAGCCCGTACCCGTGGCCCTTCCAGGTGCACGGCCTCCCGAGCTGCCCGGCGCTGAGGAGAAGTGCACGGATCATTGAACAGAGAGCCGTGGACACAGCCTTGTACATGCAGATTGGAGACAGGTGAGGCCTCTCCAGCAGTGAAGTCACGCTTGGTCAGCCTCCCCGTGTGTGGGGAAGGGGCTCATCAGACAGCTCACACCTGCCTGCTGGTGGCCTGTGCCCTGGCAGAAACCACCCCATTGTGCAGGCTCACCTCGAGGTTCCCCTAGGCCAGTGGTCGGCAAACTCATTAGTCAACAGAGCCAAATATCAACAGTACAACGATTGAAATTTCTTTTGAGAGCCAAATTTTTTAAACTTAAACTATATAGGTAGGTACATTGTTATTAACTTAACTAGGGGCCCGGTGCACGAAATTCGTGCACTGGGGGTCGGGGGTCCCTCAGCCCAACCTGCCCCCTCTCACATACTGGGAGCCCTCAGGGGATGTCCACTGACGGGGAGCGGGCCTAAGCCGCAGTCTGTCCTCCCTTTGTGGGAGGCGACCGGGCTGATCAGGGGAAGGCACCAGCCCCATCACCCCGCTGCTGCAGCCACTGCCAGTCACCACAGCCACCAAGGTGTTTTCATCAACACGGACTCCAGTCCCTTCACCAAGAAAAAATGACAACTTTCTTTAGGCATTTTCAAGATGTGTCTTTCATAGGATATGACATTTCTTTTATTATTTTTTTATCCTCACTGAGGATATGTTTCCATTGACTTTTAGAGAATGTGGAAGAGAAAGGGAAAGACAGAGAAACATCAAAGTGAGAGGAACACTTTGATTGGTTGCCTCCTGCATGAGCCCTGACCTGGGCCCCAGCCAGGGAGGAGCCTGCAACCTAGGTACATGCCCTTGATCAGAATTGAACCCGGACCCTGCTGTCTGCAGGCTGAGGCATTATCCACTGAGTCAAACCGGCTAGGGCAGGATATGACATTTCTTAGCCCTCCAGCAGCGGACCTTCATTTTTTTATCCAGAAGTGTGGTGGAAAAACCCTAGATCACCTTTTTGGATTCTTATAACCCAAGTTACTAAGAATATTACCAGTGGCATACAGGAAGCTTAGCCAATGTGCAGTCAGAAAAGGTGTTTCCTCTGTAGTTCACACCAATCACCGACTGGGCCCTGCCCAGGTCTAAAGCCTCTGGCCAACACGTTAGGCCTGGGCAAGGGACCCCCAGCTCCCTCTGATGGCCAGCTCCACCCCTGCCCAGGCCTAAAGCCTCTGGCCAACGCGTTAGGCCTGGGCAGGGGACCCCCAGCTCCCTCCAATGGCCGGCTCCGCCCCTGCCCAGGCCTAAAGCCTCTGGCCGACGCGTTAGGCCTGAGCAGGGGACCCCCAGCTCCTTGTGATCGCCGGCTCCGCCCCTGCCCCCTCGGCTCTGATCTCTGATCGCAGGCTTGGCCCTGCCCAGGAGCCCCCTGGCTCAGGCCCTTCCCAGGCTGCTCAGGGTCCACGCGGGGCCTACCTCAGAGTGACCTGGGTGCCAGGATGTTCCCGGGACACAGGCGCTGGGCGCCTATGTATGCAAATTAACCGCCATGTTTGTTGGGTTAATTTGCATACTCACTCTGATTGGCTATGGGCGTAGCAGAGGTACGGTCAATTTACATGTTTGTCTATTATTAGGTAAGATTAGGGTACTCCTAAGCTGGCCTTTGCTAAAAACTCAAGGGGCCAAAGAGCCGCATGTGGCTCACGAGCCGTGGTTTGCCGACCACTGCCCTAGGCGGAACAGGAGCTGGGCACCTCGCACTTTTGTTCACGGTCACCCAGAATCGGGAGCCACCTCTTGACTGAGTTTCCTTAATCACTGACATTCCTTTTGCTGTAAGTTTCAAAGGATTTGGGGTGTGGGCGCTGAAGTAAGAATAATTATTGCTCACTTCATTCAGCACCTCACAGTTTACAAATAATCTTCCGGTTCTCGCTGTGAGATGGGGCCCACGTCCTGGCTTTATAGTTGAAGGAACTGGGCTCAGCGAGGGACAGAGCCAGGCCTTGGGCCCAGACCTTCCGACTCCCAGTCCGTGTTACTGATGTGTAGGGCTCTGTCTGTGGGAGCCTGCTTCCTGACAAATGGACAGCCTCTCTGTTGCCACATGGCAAGACCCACGCTTTGGTGGCTGCCTAAGCACGTTCAGCTTGCACGCAGCATAGGTGACTTGGTGGAGGAGGAAATGGGAAATAGAGGCACAGCCCTGGGCAGACAGTGGGAGGAAGAAAGCAGCTAACATTTCGAGGATTTGCAGTCTGTGGCGTAAGAAAGAGCCTCTGCCGCTTCCTCCCACTCCGGTCTGTGTCCCCTCCCTCCCTCACACGGAGCACCGGCAGGCTCCGGCCGCACCTCGCAGCTTCATCCCCCCCGGCCCCCCGCTTGTCTTTCCGCCTCTGTTCCTGAAGTGGCCCACCAGACTGCCCTCCCTCCACCAATACACACACATGTGCACATGCACGCGCGCGCACACACACACACACACACACACACACACACACACCTTTAGTAAATACTTTAGGCTCTGTGGCTTATGCTTTATCTGCTGCAACTACTCACTTCTGCCCATGACATGTGAAGGCTGCCAAGGATGACCTGCAAACAGGGTACAGTGAAGTTTTATCTGAAAAACAGGAGGTGGGCTGGATCTGACCGGCAGCGTAGTGTGCTCTCCCCTGGTGTAAGCACTTTAAGTGAGACCTGGTCACTTCTCCTTCTATTCCAGTCAGTCCTGGCCTCATGAGAGTGATGTTCCTCACCCTCACAGTGCCTTCCACCGTGGCTTGGCCTCCACACACTTCCTGGGAAGTGTGTGTTACATACCTATTGGTTGCCTGCTCATCTGTTGCTTTAACGTTCCTTGCTTTTAAAGGTGGCCATTTATCCAGTCACGTGAATAAGAATTGGGCTAAGCCAGTCACGGCAGCTCCATTCTCTTTTGCCGGCGATTGGGTTCTGGGAATTCTGGGAGAGATGCTTTTTCTCTCTGATAAAAGTGAGAGGCACCAAAACCAAGTCTTTGGGCCGCTCACTGGCCCGTTTTGCTGCTTTGTGACCAGCCTGTGAATGACAGCACCAGCCCTGTGAGCACAGGAACACGACCATGAACTGCTCACCCAGATCTAAATGAGGAGGGTGTGATGGGCCGGCCGCAGGAGGCGGCACCAGGGAGCTGCTAGGATGTGGCTCCTTCGGATTGCTTTTCTCGGGCCTCTGGGATGCCTGGCAGTCATGCCACCCTGCCCTGGCCAGCTCTGTCCTTTATTCCTGGGGGCCTGGTTCTGTGACTTGTGCTGCCTGCCCTGTCCCCTCCGCCCTCCCAGCCAGGGTGTGCATGCCAGCTCTGTCCTGGGCTTCACGTGTTGGGAGCATGTGTGCGCAGAGAACCCTCACACCCACGGCAGCGCCGCGCTCTCCTTCCAGCCTGTCGCTGTCCCTCGTGCTTGACTTACCTCCGTCTCAGTTCTGTCTGACTCGGCCTGTGAGGTCCGCGGGGCACCAGCCTGGGTTCCCTGGGCCGCGTGACTGTGTTGTTTCCTGGCTGCAGGGAGAGTCTCCAGATGGCGGTAGGACCATTTCTCCACCTCCTGGAGCGCAACCTGCTGACGGCCGTGGGCCCTGCCACGCTCCCCGGCAGCCACAGGTACGCACAGCAGCTCAGCTCTGCCGCCGAGGGCAGTGGGGGCCTCGGCCTGGAGGGAGGGCACCCGGGTCTTAGGGGGCGAGAACCAGGCTGTCAGGGACTGAGGGTGGATGTTTAAGAGGCCATGAGACCCAGAGATGTTCACATTTTTACCTTTCTTCCTGCTACACCCATCCTGTCATGTTTTGAAATTTTAATTTTAGCTAAAGAACCCTAAATTAATTTTTCTATTTTTTAACTAATTGAACATGTGTCAGAGTAGCTAATTATGATATCACTGATTTGGTATTATAATAGCCCAAAACAAAGATAATTGGTTAATAGATTGCTTAGTTAGAGTACCACCATTGAGGATGGGAGGGTGTGACACCACTCGGTTTAAAATGTTGCAAGCGGCTCCCGAACCTCCACCACCGCGTGTGCAGGCGGAGGCCCAGGCAGGGACCGCGGTGTGGGATACTGAGCGTCCTGTGCACTTGCCAAGCCGGTGTGGTCTGCGGGTGGCAGCTTTGCCATCGTCTGGGCTTGTCAGCGTCTCGGGCCCAGCCTTGCCTACTGAATCAGAATCAGCGTCTTAAAAGGATCCCAGGGGAAAGGCTGGGGACAGTGAGTTCAAGCAGGAACCTCAGGAACTTGGGCCAAGATTTCTAATAGCAAACTGTGGGCCTGCCCCTCCCTGTCCATCACAGTCCCCATGGCGACCAGACACTTCCGGCAGCCTCTGCCACTCTGCCCGGGCCTGTGTCTGTAGAATCCTGCAGGACCCAGTGCTGGTCCTCTCGATTGGGGTCAACAAATAAATGATCTTTCCCAAGAGATAGATTTAGGGGTCAGGCAGATGTGGCTTGGAATAGCAACTTTATTACTAATCAAAGCCATTTGGAGAATGTATTGAGGGCCAAGCAGGTGCATTAATATTCCTTTGAAATGAACTTAATTCCCCCAAAATGCAAGCTTCCCCAACTAGGAGAAGCCTTGCTCTCCTAAACTCATCCCACAGCTGAGGAACAGGAACATGGGCCTAGGCAGGCGGGCTCCCGGGAGAGGAGAGGAAGGGCCAGGCGCACATGCTCAGTGTGGTCTCTGAGACTCACCGGGGAGGAGCAGCCCGAGGCAGGAGGACGCCAGAGAGCCACCCCAGCGGCCCCTGCTTCATGGAGGCAGCCGTGGGAACAGGCTTCAGAGGGGTTCTGAGCCCGGCTCCCTGACTCCCAGACGCCCTGCTTCCGGAGGCCAGTGCTCTGCCCGGAGAAGGCAGGCCCCCCGGTCCCGGGACACGACGTGCGAACTGTTTCCTCGTTGCAGAAAGCTGTACCTCTATGCGGTTCACGACGTGACCCTCCTGCCTCTCCTCCTGGCCCTGGGCATTTTTGACCACAAATGGCCACCGTTTGCTGCTGACCTGACCATGGAGCTCTACCAGCACCGGGAGTCCCAGGAGTGGTTTGTGCAGCTCTATTACCACGGGGAGGTAAGACCCCCGAGGGGGCGGGGGGCGGGGGTGGCGGTGGTCCACAGGCCACTGGGGGTCCGTGAGGTCCAAAAGGTTGGCGACCGCTGCTGCAGAGGGCGGCGGGGCATGGGCCTCACCCCCGTCCTGTGACAGACCCGGGAACAGGGCACCCCCTTCCCAGCGGGCCTGCGGGATGTAAAGTCCTCCCTGGGAGCTGGTTTGGAAAGTTCGTGATGGCGTCCGGAGGGTCGTGCTGCCAGCGCGCTCGCTCGGGGCCTCGGCTGCTTCGGCAGGTGGCTGTGGGGCAGAGGCTGGGGCAGCCCAGGGAGAGACCTGAGCCCGCCCGCTCCGGCCGACCTGCCGTGTCTTCCCGGCCAGTCCCGTCACGGCTGTGGCGTGGCTTTACGGGCAGGCCGGTGCCCTCATGGAGGCTGGCGGAGAGCCGGCTGCCCGCCGCCACGTGCGCGTGCAGACCTCCGGGCGCGGCCGGCCTTGCTGAGCGCCTCTCTCCCGCAGGAGCAGGTGCCGCGGGGCTGCCCGGACCGGCTCTGTCCGCTGGACAAGTTCCTGAACACCTTGTCCGTTTACACGCTAAGCCCAGAAAAGTACCACGCACTCTGCTCTCCAGCCCAGGTGACGGAACTTGGAAATGGAGAGTGACTGCTCATCCAAGCGGATGTGTTGATTTTTAAATAAAATGCCCTGCACACTGCCTGTCTGTTGTGTTTGGGAAAGGCAGGAGCAAGAGCGAATCTGCTCTGCGTGGCTGGTGTTGCTCAGTGGTTGGAGCGTTTCCTGCACCCTGAAGGGTCGTGAGTTCAATTCTCCATCAAGCACGTGTATCTCAGTTTTGGGTTCACTCCCCACCCCCAGTTGGGCGGTGTGCAGGAGGCAACCAATTGACATGTCTCTCTCACATCGATGTTTCTCTCTCCCTCCCTCCCTCCCTCCCTCCCCCCTCCCTCTTTCCTTTCCACTCTCTCTGAAAAGCAATGGGAAAAAATGTCCTCAGATGAGGATTAACAAAAAACAGGAAAAAATAGTTAATGTGCTTTAGCGTAGGGTAAGGGTATTTCCTTCCTGTAGGTGATATCAAGGTCACTTCTTGAAAGGAGAAGCAGTGTGATGTTGAGACCAAGGGACATTTCCGAGGCTGTGACCTGATTCCCATGTCCACAAGCATCTGCCTGAGGCCTAGGCCGGGACAGCGTGACCCCGTGGGAGTTCGTGGCTTTGGACTTAAGCTCTTTTTTCTTATCTCCATTTCACAAACCTCCGTTGAGCACCTCGTACGAAGTGGTCACTATAAAGGCGAGAAGTTTCCGTCCTCAGGTTGTCAGTCCAGGGGCAGGGGCAGGTCAGGACATCCGTGGTGGCAGCGGTGTGTTTCAGTCTGGGATGAGGTATATCAGGAGCTGTTTGGGTTCAAAGCAGAAACCCCTGGCCCAGGTCAGAGAAGGGGGAGTGGCGTTCACAGGTGAGCAAGGAGGAAAGGCTGTGTAGGTAAAAGGTTAGCTGGAGGTCGGGCACTGCGGGGCAGGAAGATGGAGCCAAGCTCTGGAGGCCCTGCAGGGGATGCTGGGAGGCGTGGCGTCTGGGGCTGGAGCTCCCGGGTGAGGACCAGGGCTCCTCAGTGGGGGCTGGATCCACTCAACATAGAGCTCCACCCTTAACTCAGCGCCCAAGGGTACCTGTCAGTCCCCCTATTCCCTTATCCATTTCCTCATTCTTCCTCAGAATCTGTTTCTAACAACCAATCCCTTTACAATCACAGAACCTCTCCACTCCCACCCACCTTTACGCTGACACTCCCAGGACTACTTCTCAGCTCAGGTTTCTCCTCTGAGCTGTGACACTCCTGTCCATTGGATGTACCAAAGACACAACATCTTCGTGTCAGAATCCAACCTCCCTCCTGCTAAACCTGCTTCGCACGCTTCCCTTTCTGAATGAACATCCCCTCCACCATCCACTCCGTTGCTAAACCAGAAGTCTATCCTTGTCCCCTTACTCTCACGGTTTCCTCTGTCTTAATCAGTTCAGGCCTGTCCTACCTAGTTTATTTCATGAATCTATTCCCATCTCTTTGTCCTTGATCTTCAGTCTCCCCTCCCCATCCTCACTCTGACAATAACTATAAGAAAGTAAAAGCAATCAGAAGAGATGGTGGTCCCCGCACTACGACCACCACCAAGTCCGCTAACCCGTTTGCGTTGGTGGCCAGAGGCCTTCCTGTTACTAAGAATGGACCATCCCTCCTCCTACCCAAGGCCAGCCCTCCAGCTTTACACCGACTCCTCCTCTTCTGCGTGCTGATTTCCTGTCAGTTACTGCCGTAGCAAACAAATATGCTGTACAGTTCCCTGTTAGATTTTTTCCCACATCTTGGAACTGTGCTGTTTTGTTCTCTCCCCTTTACAACAAAACTTTTCAAAGGAGCTCTTCATCCTTGCCACCTCTGACTCCTCTTGAACCAGCTGTGATAGGTGCCCACTCCTTCCACATCCGTGCAGACGGCTCTTGTCAGAATCACCAGTGACCGCTGAGTGCTCAGGCCAGTGGCCACTGTCCCGTCTTCTTTCTCAGGTTCTCGGCAGCAGCCTTGGGATATTTTGTCATTTGGCTGCCATGACAGGTACTCCTTGGTGTCCATCCAGCTTCTCAACTTCTCAGACTTCTGCTGAGTCTAAGTGTTGGGCTGTCTCAGGGCTCAGTCCTTTTCTCCTACACTCATCCCCAGTGACCTCATTTATACAATGTCCCCTAAGTTTATATCTTCAATCTGAACCTTTCCCCTGAATTCTCATTTCCAGTTGTGTACTCACTAGCACCACATGGGTATGTAAGATATTTAATATGTATTAAACTTCCCCTTGTCCACGGTCAACTCTCAATTCTCACACTTCCTCAAATGTAGCCTCTCCCACCAGCTTCCTCGTCTAGGCAGACGGCACCACTGTTCACCCCGTGGCTTGGAATTTCCCTTCGTTCCTCTTTCTCTCACATCGAATCTGTCAGTAAGTCCTGTTGGATCTCCTCAAACTGTATCCAGAATTGGCCACTTCTCAATGCTTCCCTCGCTGCTGTCTAGTCCCAGCATTGTCTCTCGCCTGGATTTATGGCAAAGTCCTATTTCTGCCCTCTCCCTCCCCCCCATTTTATTCTCAGCATGGGCATTGCTTTTAAAACACAAGTCAGATCACATCAGTCTTCTGTTCACAGCTCTCCCCTGGCTTCCCGTATCACAGAGCCAGTCACCACAGGGGCCCCACGTCCCGGGACACCCTCGCCTCTCCTCGCTGCGCTCCAGCCACCATCGCCTTCTGTCTTGTATGTCATGGAACCCCAAGTCCTGTCCTCACTGGGATCTTTGCCTACGCTGTGTCCTCTCCCTGCAGTGTGCTCCTAGACGTTTGTATGGTTGGCTCCCTCCCTTCACTCAGATCTCTAATCAGAGGCCCTCCCGTATTATCCTACATAAAATATTCCAGACCCTTCCCCTCCCTCTGTCTCCAGGCTTCTGTCCTCTGGTTATGGGCTGAATCATGTCCCCTCAGAATTCTTATGTTGAAGTCCTCACCCCCAGCATCTCAGATGTGACTGGAAACAGGGCTTTGAAAGATGTAATTAAGGTAAAAAGAGGTCGTATGGGTGGACCCTAATCCAATATGATTGGGGTCCTTATAAGAAGAGGAGGTGAGGCTCAGAAGGAAGACCAGGTGGAGACACAGGAGAAATGGCCGTCTGCAAGCCAAGGAGAAAGGCTCAGGAGAAACCCAAGCCTGCTGACACCATGCTCCTGGACTTCTGGCCTCCAGAACTGTAAGGGCGTTAAGCCACCTGGTCTGTAGCATTTTGCGATGGCAGCCCCAGCAAACCCACACACCTGTCCTCTTCCCCACCATGGTTTCACCAGTGCTTGATATTACACATAGGTGACGTATTTGTGTATCTCTGACTAGGCTGTGAGCTCCATGAAGACCGACTTTACCTTTCACCGATGTGTCACCACATCAAGAGTAGTTCCTGGCTCTGGCCAGTGTTGCTCAGTTGGTTGAGCATCATCCCGTGCACCTAAAGGTCGCTAGTTCGACTCCCGGTCAGGGCATGCCCAGGTAGTGGGTTCAATGGAAGGCAACCAATCAATGTATGTCTCTCATGTCAATGTTTCTTTCTCCCTCTCCCATCCTCTCTCTCTAAAATCAATAAAAACATTTTTTAAAAGCCTCGTTCTTTGCTAAGCCCGTCATCTGATTTAAGGAGGAAAAAAAGAACAGTTCGTGGTGCGTGCAGGTGCTCAAACATTGGTTGAATGAATGGACCTAGCCCTTGGCACTACCCCCCAGGTTAGTGACTTCCTAACGGGTTACCCCCTTCCTTGCCTTCTGTCACCCTTTTCGACCTGCTTCCTGCTTATTTCTCCAGCCTCATCCCTCACACCCTCACTCATCCCCTTTGGCCAGACTGAACTGTTTTAAGAAAAATCTGGCCTCTCACATGCCTTCCGCCCCTGACCCCTAACGCACTCCCTTCGCCCTCTCAGTCCTGCTCATCTTGATGCCTCCCTGTTTCTGTTTGTCTCTCGGGGGGAGGGGGCCTGTCCGTCTTGTCTGCTACTGTTTTGGAGCCAATACAGACTTGGCACACAGTGGACTCAACCAACACTTACCGAATGGCTTCTGAACGTTTCTACCAGGTGGCTCTGTGCACTCGCTCCCACTCGCCAGCAGGGGACAGCGTGGAGTAAAAGAACCGGGCTCTGTGGGGTTCAAATGCTGACACTGGACTGTTTCTCTGTGGCCTGGACAGGTGGTCTGAGCCTGTTTCCCCCTCATGAAAATGGAGGCCCTTCTACCTGCTAATTAGGGTGGTTGTGAGGACTGAGTCAGTCTTAGGGCTTTCCGGTGTTGTTTTTTGCCCAGATGTGTAGCCGGGACAGGTCTCCCAGCTGCTGTGGAGCCCGGGAGGCCCACCTCCGTGGCAGCAGCGCCCCCTCTGTGTGCCCTTCCTGAGGGGGTGGCCCCGTGTGTGGGAACCCTGCTCTGCCGCTCACCGGCTGTGTGCCTGGGCGAGTCACGTACCCTCTCTGAGCGTCTGTTTTCCCACCCGTTAACTAGGATGCTGGTTTTGCCTGCCTGACATTTTGTCCTGAGCTAGACGTGGGAAGCACTTGGGAAACTCAGAAGTGCCCGGGCCTGGACTCTCTCTCCATGCTTCCCATGATGCTGCTACGATGAAATTAATTTCTAGAGGGCGTCACCCTTGGTGGCAAAGTAAAGGCCTCCCAGGAGAGTCGAGTGTCTCCCTGGCGTCGCTGGCTTGCTGGGTAGGTGACATCATCAGGATTCACTGGCAGACCTTCCCGAGGACCTGCTCGCCGAGCTCTGCCCTGTGCTCACGCCCTGCCCTTTAACATGCCCTTTAACAGGCTTCACTGTGACGGGCCCACCTGAGGGAGGGAGAGTCCTACCCCGCCCGCCCGTCCTGGCACAGGACCTGGCATGCGCCCTGTGTGTATCTGTTGTAGGAACTCGGGTCTCTGCAAGTCGTACCTGGCACCCCTTCTCCTCAGCTGGGATGCTCTGGGCACCGCCCATCACCTGCAAAGGAGGCTGGGAGGGGTTAGGAGCAACTGCTCTGCTTCCTCTATGCGGGGAAGTGTCACTCTTCAGCTTCGGGGCCAGCCCCGCAGGCCACTGTGTACCGGGGCTGCGGGGGAGCATGCGTCCCTTTGGCTGGCTGCGAGTTCTCTGAGGAGAGGGCTGTGTGCTCTGTCCAGGCCCTGGTGGCCACGGGGACTGGCCGGGCAGTCCCAACCCTCCCGTCCACCCTGCCAGCCTCTGGGAACCCGGTCCTGCTTACGGGTGGGTGGAGGGGGCTGAGAACACCCGTGAAAAGCTGGTCTTCCCAGATCCCTTCCTCCCTGCCTGGCTTTGGAAATGCACAGCTCCCTGACGGGGGCGGGGGGCTAGCATGGCCCACAATCTTAATGTTTGAAGTAAAGATGCAAACTGATGTCTGAGGACTTGAGAGAGAACTGGTCTTGGACTCATGGGCCGTCAGTTCCAGTCCTGCCGCTGCGTGACTTTGGGGAAGTGTTCACTTCCCGCTAACAAGCCTGTTACCCTCTTGTAAAACGGGACTCTCACGTGGTGCCTCCCTCCCAGTCCTCCCGGTCACACCGCGGGGTAGGCATGGCATTCAGAATGTGCAAAGTGCTGTGCGCAAGGCGTTGCTCACACACGGTCAGAGGGCTCTGCGGCTCCCGCGTGCTCCGAGGCAGCTGGGCCGTGGTCCCGTCCTGGAGGGTGGCTGTCGGGGGTGAGGTCCTGGTATTGTTTCGGGGTGCTTACCCCACTTGTGGGAAGAGCCAGGGGTTTGAATCCCAGCGTTACCACTGTCCTGGGCCCTGCGACCTTGGCAGCTCACCCACCGTGGAGGTCTCTCCATCTGAGCATGAGCAGGGGGTGGGAGGTGGGGTGGGGGGTGCGCTCTGCAGGCCCCTCGGAGGGCCTGGAACGTGGTAGCTGCTCAAACACAGACGCAGAATCTGCATCTTCATGTGTGTGGGGCTCAAACTCGGACTCAGTGGCTCACTGTGTGCCCAGGAGTTCGAGTTGCTCCTTTTGGCGCAGATTTTTTCTTCATTTACTGACTTTACAGAGGGTGGGGAGAGAGAAGCATCGATTAGTTGTTCCACTCATTCATGCATTCATCGGTTGATTGCTGTATGTGCCCTGACCGGGGATCGAACCCACAACCTCGGCATATCGGGGGCGATGCTCTAACCAGCTGTGCCACCCAGCCAGGGTGCAGGTTTTTAGAGAAGGCGAGTGTGCGCTTTGTGCGCTTGGAATCAAAGGCACGGCCAGGGAAGCCAGGGAAGGCGTGTGTGTGCGGGGAGGGGCGGGCCGCGGGGAGGGGCGGGCCGCGGGCAGCAGCCGGGTGGCAGCTGTTGATATTGGTTGGAAAGCGGGACATTTCCTCGGAGGCAGGCTTTCCCAGAGGCCCGTCTGGGGTCCAGAGAGGGAGAGTCTCAGAGGTAACGGAAGGAGCTGAGGGAAGGGCCGGCGCTGGGTCACCGCAAAGGAGCGTCCTCGTCAGAGGTCAGAGTTAACTGGGAAGGAACCGGAGTGTGAACCGGCAGCACGGCTTTCCACTCGGCCCGCGGCCTTAGAGACCCGCTCGGTGCTTCGTGCCCAGGCCCGGGAGCCACCTCCAGAGAGCGGGCGGCCTGCAGACCACAGACCGCCGAGGGGGGGACTGAGGTGTGATTAGGGGGCCGCTGCATTACACGTGGGGAAGCAGGACCTGATGGGGTCAAACCAGCAGGCTTCTGGGGGGTGAGGGGCCGTGCCTGGTGCTGTTAGCAACTAATGCCAGAGGGAGACGCTTCCTGGCCTCTGGAGGGGAGGAGGGAGGGCGGGGGGGGGGGGGAGTGGTTACTCCCCGGATGAGTGTCCCTAAATGCCCTGTCCTCCGTGGCGGTCCTCGGGGGAGGTGACAGGCAGCACTGGGGGAACCCTCAGGAACTCGGGTCTGAGAGGCTGTGACTCGGCCAAGACTGTCGCGAGATGGAGTGAAGTGGGTTCTGCGTCCTGCGTGGGCCCCTGCGGCTGGCCACGGGGAGGCACTGCGCCGAGTGCGAGCGGCACCCTGCGATGGCGCGTGGGATCAGGAGAGGACCCCATTCCTGGTACGTTTGGGGGCCGTTCCTCACTGGATCCGGCACCGGTTAGGCTTGCTCACAGCTCTGAATTCCCGCCGCCCAGTGGCCGTGCTCCTGGCGCCCAGGCCCTGAGCTAGGCCCCTGCCCACCCCTGCCGCTCAGCCCTCTCCCTGCGCTGGCCTCCGCTCAGACCCGGGGGTGTTGGCTCCTGCCCGTCACCCACCCCAGCTTGAATGCGGCTCTGCCTCAGGAGACGCCTCTCTATGTGTTTACGTGCGTGTCTGATTCACGTTTGTTTGGTTCAAACACGGACTCTGAAGTCAGGTTTCCTAGGCCGCGGCTGCACCCCCCAGGTCTGTGTGAGTTTGACCCCTCTGTGCCGCCGCACACTTAATCTGTAAGATGGGAATAGTGACAGCCTGTACCTCAGGTTTCTGTGAAGATGTTGCCCTGGCTGGTGTCGCTCAGTAGTTAGAACCTCGGCCTATGCACCGAAGGGTCACGGGTTGGATTCCTGGTCAAGGGCACGTACCTGGGTTATGGGTTCCTTCCCCACCCCCGGTCGGTCAGGGTGTGTGCGGGAGGCAACCAGTGAATGTGTCTCTCTCACATTGATGTTTCTCGCTCCCTCCACCTCTCTCCCTCCCTTCCACTCTCTCTGAAAAGCAATGGAAAAAATATCCTCAGACGAGTATTAACCAAAAAAATAAATAAATAAATAAACATGTAAAGTACTTAGGACAATGCCTGGCACAAAGAGAGTGCTCAATAAATGTTAGCTGTTCTTCTTCTTATTATTATCTTATTGTCCTCCATCTCCCCCACTGCAATCGGCAGGAACCTGTCTTGTTCACTGCTGTATGCTTCCCCAGCTAATGGGTCACGACCAGGCACACAGTAGGGCCTCATCACATTTCCCGAGTGGATTTGTGGGATTAATGAAGTAATTCAGTGCTCATTTGTTCTTCGGGGAGGGGTTTCGTGCTACGGGTAGTTTTCTGCCCTTTTGGACCTCCTTTCCAACGGTTTGCCTAAAAATACAGCGGAATAGACATACAGAGTACAGGCTGTCATACTAACGACATACAGAGTACAGGCTGTCATACTAATGACATACAGAGTACAGGCTGTCATACCAAAGACATTCAGAGTACAGGCTGTCATACTAAACACATACAGAGTACAGGCTGTCATGCTAAAGACATACAGAGTACAGACTATCATACTAATGACATACAGAGTAAAGGCTGTCATACTAATGACATACAGAGTACAGGCTGTCATACCAAAGACATACAGAGTATAGGCTGTCATACCAAAGACATACAGAGTACAGGCTGTCATACTAAACACATACAGAATACAGGCTGTCATACTAATGACATACAGAGTACAGGCTGTCATACTAAACACATACAGAGGACAGGCTGTCATACTAATGACATACAGAGTACAGGCTGTCATACTAAACACATACAGAGGACAGGCTGTCATACTAATGACATACAGAGGACAGGCTGTCATACTAAAGACATACAGAGGACAGGATGTCATACCAAAGACATACACTGGAGGGATACCTGTTGAATGACTGAGTGGGTGAGTGAACAAACCATAGGTGTGTAGATAGTCCGCGCTGGTATCTTTTAAAAAAAATCTCGAGTCACATATGAGATGAAACTTACTGGGGACACAGCGTTCTTGATCTCGAAGTCCACTGTCCCCACAGGACCGGGTGGTCGGGAGCGGTTGTTCAGTGTGAAGTGTTCACACCTCAGCATTCAGAGTGTGCTGGGGTGGGCGCTGGCTGCACAGCTGGAGACACCCGGGCTGTGGGGGGGCTGAGGGCCGGAGGTGGGGCACCTGGAGAAGGGCCATCAGGGCAGCGAGGGCTCAGGGCACGCTGCACATGGGAGTGCCTGGGCCCGAAGACCACACTCGGACCAGCCTGTCAACTGCAGGGACACTCCTTAGAGCGACTTAGGGGAAGTCTCTGAGCTGTGAGCCGGCCAGGGCTGAGCGGGCTGCCTCGGGGTTTCCTGCCGCTGGGGGCTTGAGCCTACCCTGGATTTAGCGTGTTGTCAGGGGCTGCACGCCAGGTGCTGGGATACATACTAAAGGCCTGTAAAGCCTCCGTCCACCCTGGGCAGAGTGGCTCCTAATTCCTTCCTCCCTGCGAACCCTCTGAGTCAGACCGGCCTCCCTTCGCCGTCCGTGTGGTGGGACTAGGGCGGGGCCTCTAATGGGCTGGTCCTGACCTTTAAAGGAGGGAGCGACGTGCTTGGGGATCTGGCGACTTCGTACAACCCGACTGGCATGAGTTCGTTCCTGGCTTCTCTTCTCCCACCTCCGTGGGGAGAGCAGGTGGGGGAGTTCCTGTCTGCACAGCCCGTCCAGGCTGAAGGGCCGCCGCCTGGGCAGTGGGGTTTGCGCCTAGGAAACAGCTGCTCCTCCACGCACTTCCTGGTGCCTCTGCCGCGGCCCACCTGGGCTTGCACTGTCACCGTGCTCCGGGCTCTCTCTGTACCTGTCAGCCCGGGAGAGCTTCTGGAGGCCGCCCTCAGCCAGAAGAAAGACAAGCCGCTCCAGCCGGCACCTTCTGCTGCCCGGCCCGCGCGCCTCACTAGAGCAGCCGTGTCCGGTCTCCGGGCTGTGAGCCCCAGGGGAGGCTCGGAATGCTCTGATGACGCCGCTGGTGCCGGGCACATGCATGTTCTCTGGATCAGCTTCACAGGCTGACGAGAGGCCCCGTGAGGCCCGGGAGGGCGGGCTCAGACTTCCACCCTGGACGCGGGGTCGGCTCGGTTTCCTCCCCACGCCCCGCATCTGTCCTCTGGGAATGGCTTGCCCTTTCTGTCCCCTCCACCTCCTGCGCCCCTTCCTCCTTCCACTTGGCAGTATCTTCCTTCTCCGAAGCTCACCCCGCGGTGTTCTGGTTCCTTCCCTGCCTCCCGGGATCTTCTTGTCACCCTAGGATGTCACCCTGTCTCCTCAACTCCTCACTCAGCTGGCCCCTTCCTTTCTGTCCTAAAAGTGACACGGCCACTGCCTTAAACTGTATTTCCGTTTCTTTCCAGCTGTCATCCTCTTCCTCTTGCCTCGTGCTGCCGACCCCACGGAGTGTGTGTAACGCGGCAGCTCCTTTCTTTCCCCTGACACTCGCCCTGGCAAGCTGGCTTCCCTCGTCTGCTTGGCCAGCACGCACTCTGGGAGACCCCCGCAGCCATCAGTCCATTTGGGGAACCATTCTTCGCGTCCTCACCTTCCTCGATTCCTCAGTGGCACTTGGCCCTGTGGGCCACCTTCTGTTTAGTGAACGCCGCTCTCCCACGCCCTCTGGATTCCTGCAGCTCCATGCATTTGTAGCCACCCCAGAAAATGGACCCCATTTTCTTATCGGTTACGTGGAAGAGGTGGGCTGATCATTTCTAAAGCTTCTTCCTATTCTAGGAACTTGGTTCTTTCGCTGGAACCTCTTGCCCCCCGCGGACTATGCCGATCCGTCATGCGTTAGTTCCTGGCCCTCCGTTTGGCTTTCTCTTCTCACTTCCGTGGAGAGAGCATCCGTATTCATCTCCATGCGGAGGCATGCCTATCCGCACAGCTAGTCCAAACCTCTTCCCCCGCCCCTGTTTCCCGCTGTCCACGCCGGATGCCACATCACCACCCACTCAGCGCTCCCCAGCCCCGAGCACCCCTGCCCCACTCCCCCAGCTCATACCCACGACACCAGATGCTGGGGCTGGGTGGGGCAGGGAGGGGAAGCGAAGGGCTTGAAGCTATATTCTGGGAAAATAATGAACTAAAAAGTCAGTCCAGTATCTGGGGGAAAGGATTTAATGAGGAGAGAGACAAAATGAAACCATTCAGGTTTTAGTCTCAGAAAGCCAAAATACAAAGGCATTCGTGGTCCTAATTTTTCCTTAAATCCATGAAACTAAAAAATCCAGCATCTGAAGACCTAGAGCTACGTGGTCCCCAGTAGAGTGTAGAGTGGACTGTGAGCACTTAGGAATAACCGCTGCTTAGATTTTGGTATTGTTTGGTCTATCGCTTTTTTTTTTTTTTTTTTTTTAGAGAGGAACATTGATTTGTTGTTTCACTTATTGATGCATTCATTGGTTGATTCTTACATGTGACCTGACCAGGGATTGAACCCACAACTTTGGCATATGGGGACGATGCTCTAACCAACTGAGCGACCCAGCCGCAGTCTTTCACATTAAACAAAAACAAAACAACCCACACATCTTGTTTTTTGTTTGGTATGTATGGAATTTGGTTGTTGTTATTGTAAAAACAAAGCAAAGAATGGTCACTGAGGAGAGAGTAGATTACAAATGAGAAAAAAAGAAGGAGAAGGATGATCGGGCTCAGGCAACCCCAGTGAGCACCAGTGTTAACATCTGGGTAGATTGCTCTTGCGTAGTCTTTGCTCTTTGCCTCTCCCGATGAGCTTCGTATAGAAAACAAAATAAAATGCCAAAGTTTTTTCTCCGTATTTGGGCCACATTAGAAAACACAAATAGGCAAGTGAATGAGTACAAATAAAAAGAAAGAAAAGCGGTCTGTTTGGATTAATAGACCAATCGACCAGAGATTCCCAAGGAATTAGATAAAATCTTTCCGGTTAGTATATGTTTCTCTGTCTGACACGTCAGCGGGTCCCGTTTCTTCTTTTGTGTCGTGTCTGTGCTGTGATCACTGGCTCAGTGTCTGACGTCTATAGCCTGAGCTTGGTGAGGACAGGGCAGGCCTATCCCCGGCCAGTTCACCACGGGAGACTTGGTTCCTGGCTCTGTAGTTACTGATGAAAAAGAATAAACAGAAGAATTCATTGTTTCATGGGTAGACGGAATATGTGATAATAGGTTTATAAATGCAAAAGTACATTTAAAAAATTAATACATTACTGATTGATGTCACCCTGAAGATGAGCTGTAACTGTAAAACACTTAGAAGAAAACAGAGGGAAAGTTCATGACACTGGGTTTGGCCAGGGCTTCTTGGATACACCAGACGCACAGTCAAGAAAAGAAAAAATAGGTAAGTTGGGCTTCATCAAAATTTTAAAACTTTTGTACATCAAAAGACACATGGCATCCCATGAAATAGGAGAAAATGTTTATGAACCATATATTTGATAAGGGAGTGATATCTAGAATATGTAAAGAAATCCTACAACTAAACATACACACACAATCAACCCAATTAAAAAATGGGCAAAGGACTAGAATAGACATTTTTCTAAAGAAGATGTACAAATGGCTCATAAACACATGAAATGATTCTCAGCATCACAAGAAATCAGGAAAACCAAAACCACAAGGGACCACTCCACAAGCATTAGGATGCCTATTGTTTTTTTTTAAAATTCGGAAAGTAACAAATGTTGGCAAGGAAGTGGAGAAATCGGAACCCTTGTACTTGCTGGTGGGAATGTAAAATGGTATAGCCACTGTGGAAAAATATATGACAATTCCTCAAAAAATTAAGCTGAAAATCACTATATGATCCAGTAATTCCTGTAGTTAAAAAAGTTAAAAAGACCTAAATGCCCATTAGCAGTGGAGTGGATAAAAAAAACTGTGGTACATCTACACAATGGAGTACTACGCTGCTGAAAAAAGGAAGGAACTCCTACCATTCGCAACAGCATGGATGGACCTGGAGAGCATTATGCTAAGTGAAATAAGTCAGTCAGAGAAAGATAAATATCACATGATCTCACTCATTTGTGGAATATAATGAACAATATAAATTGATGAACAAAAACAGATCCAGAGACAGAGAAGCATCCATCAGACCGTCAAACCTCAGAGGGAAGGTAGGGGAGGTTTGGGGTAGGGGGAGAGATCAACCAAAGGACTTGTATGCATGTATATAAGCTTAACCAATGGATACAGACACCAGGAGGGGGTAGTGAGGGCATGAGTGGCGGGGGGAGGTAATGGGGGGATAAGGACACATATGTAATACCTTAATCAATAAAGAAAGAAAAAATAAAAGAAAAAAGAAGTTAAACAGGCTAAAAGAAGTTAAAGCAAAAGAAAAGAGAAAAAGATAAAAAGTTAAAGCAGGGACTCAGATATCTGTGTACCCATGTTTATAGTAGCATGATTCACAGTAACCAAAAGCTAGAAGTAACCTGTGTTATGCATACAATGGACTATTATGCAGTCTTTATTTTTTTAACTTTTTAAAAATTGATTTCAGAGAGGAAGGGAGAGGGAGAGATCGAAACCTCATTGATGAGAGAGAATCATCGATTGGCTGCCTCCTCCATGCTCCCTACTGGGGATTGAGTCTGCAACCTGGGCATGTGCTCTTGATTGGAATCAAACCCAGGACCCTTCAGTCCACAGGTCAACACTCTATCCACTGAGCCAAACCACCTAGGGCCATGGTTGGCAAACTGCGGCTCACGAGCCACATGCGGCTCTTTGGCCCCTTGAGTGTGGCCCTTCCACAAAATACCACGGCCTGGGCGAGTCTATTTTGAAGAAGTGGCGTTAGAAGAAGTTTAAGTTTAAAAAAATTGGCTCTCAAAAGAAATTTCAATTGTACTGTTGATATTTGGCTCTGTTGACTAATGAGTTTGCCGACCACTGACCTAGGGCACGCAGTCTTTAAAAGGAAGGGAATTATGACAGGCTACAACATGTATGAAGCTTGAAGACATGCTAAATGAAATAAGCCAGTCACAAGGAAAAGCACTCTCTGATTCCACTTGTGTGAGGTACAGAGAATAGACTGGTGATTGCCAGGGCCGGGGCCTTGGGGGTGGGAATAGGGAGTTACTGTTTGTTGGGGACAGAGTTTCAGTTTTGCAAAATGAAAAGAATCCTGGAGATGGATGGTAGTGATGGTTGCACCACAATGATATACTTAATGCCACAGAACTGTACACTTACGAATGGTTAAAATGGCAAACTTTATGTTATATGTTTTTAAAAAGTACAATAAAAATAAATGGGGGGGAAAGTGGCTCTAATTGTGAGCTTCAGGACTTTATTCTGGGCCCTTTCATCACTTGAATGAAAATCTTAACCGCTTTGGATAGAAAAATTAGAACCAACACAAAGAATGTTAGATCAAGTTTCTAAGCACCTTAAGATTCTGGAATAATAGGTCAAAATTAATTTTGAAATTAAAGCGGAATAACAATAAAATTCTGAATGCAAGATAAAAAATAAGCAAAAGTATATAGAATTAGGGGAAATGACTTATTTTACATGAAAAAGATTTGGAGATTTTTATTTCCTAAAATTCCAAAGTAACGCCATAGCAGGGGGGAAAAAAGTAACTTTCACCTGTTAGTAGAACTGTGAAAGGAAGTAACAGTCTCACTGTGTGATCAGACAGTACTGGGCACCAAACACGGTCTCAGTTCGTGGTATTGTACCTGGAGGAGTTTACAAGCTGCAATAGAGCAGGATAAAATTCTGAGGCTGTGAGGGAACTCAAAACCACACCTCGTGGGTCTTGATTAATAGGCCAAGGAACTTCGCCTGGGAGAAAGAAAACTAGAGGGACATAACTATTTTCTCTACCTGAAAGGCCGGCGTGTAAATGAGGACTGTCCGTATTCTGGCTTACTCCTCAGGGCAGCATTCCGATAGACAAAACTCTAACAGAACCTGCTGTTCTCTGGGCGGGAGTTCCTAATATCAGAACTGACACCGCTGGGCGGCCGCGTCAGGAAGCCTGTAGAGAGGAGGCGGTCTTCTCCACCACCAGGCTCTACCTTCCAGTTTCTCAGTCTCAGAATCTGGGCCTCAGGTTTGGCTTCTCCCTCTCTGTCCCCCAAGATCCAACGAGGGCTGAGGGTTGCTCCTTCCCGGCTCTCTTGCGTCACCCTCCACTCTGTGCAGTGGCCAGCGGCCTCCCCCCTCAGCCCTGAAAGACCTCCGTGCTGCCAGCAGCGCCCCCAGCCTGGGGCTGCCCTGGCTCAGCCCATTCTGCACGCCTCCGCCAGACTCACCTTCTAGAATATTTATGTGATTCTCCTGATCGAGACCCGAGTGGTTTCCCTCTGCTCCCCATATCAAGAAGGAATTTATTGGTTTGTGGGGCTGTTCTTCTCCTTTCTGTTCAAATTTGCCTTCTATTACTCAAACAGCTACTCTGGTTGAGCTGTTCTCTCTATGTCAACTACGAGATTGCCTTCACCTGTTCAGTTCCATTCCCTCCTTCCTGTTGTCCCGCTGTGTGTCCCCCACCACCAGCATTATTGTGGGGACCACCTCAGGTACCACAACCACCACGAAATCTCCCCTGGCCACCCAGCTCACACTGATCCTTCCTTTAATTCTCTAACGAACATCGACAGGTCCCTCTTAGGAGGCAGGCCCGTGCTCGAGGCTGGTGAACAAGTGAGCAGGAACAATGTGGTTCTTTGTGGAGTGGGTGAGATAGGATAAACAATTGCTATAAGGAACACAATGGGATGTTGTAAAAAATGATTGTGCGTGTGCGTGTGCGTGTGTGTGTGTGTGTGTGTGTGTGTGTGTGTGTGTTGGGGCTGGTGGGTGTTTTCTGAGGCCTGACGGATGTGCAGGAGGCGGTCACTGGGAAGGGCCAGTCTGAGGAAGCAGGTGTGTGGGTCCTGAGGCAAGAAGAGTGTGGCACACGGGAGATACTGGAAGGAGAATGGTCGGGCTGGGACACAGGGAGTGAGAGGGTGGCATGAGGTGAACCTGGAGAGGGGCAGGGGTCATGTTAGAGATCTCGGATTGTATAAGAATTACATTGGTAAGCCATTGACATGTTTTAAGAAAGGAAAAGGTCTGTGATTTATATGATCCATACTTTCTAAGATCACTCGGCCACTATGTGGAGAAGAGACTGAGGAAGAGCAAGAGTGGAAGGTGAAGGTAAGAAACGAAGGTAAAAGGCCGGGTGGAAGACGGAAACTTGAATAGAGGGATGGAGAAAAATGGGCGGAGTTAAGACGGGTTTTGGAACTAGACATAAAAGGATTTGTGGATGGTTTTATGGAAGAGGAAGGAATTAGGAATGACTTCTGGGTGGACAGACATTTACCAGGTGTACCGGTTAATAATGCGGATTTTGTAATCAAAGAAAACATGATAATTTCAAGAGAAACATCAAAAGTGCTTTATTCAAAGTAATGTCCATCGCTAGCAACACATTTCCCACATCTTTCAGGTAATTTGTGGATACCATCCCAATAGAAGTTTTCTTGTTTTGAGGCAAACCATTCAGAGATCCAATTTTCCACTTCTTTGTACGTTTTGAAGTGCTGCTTAGGAAGTGCGTGTGCCATCGATCGGAACAAGTAATCTGAAGGAGCAAGGTCTGGTGAATACAGCGGGTGGGTTAATACTTCCCAGGCAAGATCTTTTAATGTGTCTTTAACTGGTTTTGAAGTGTGATGGTGCGTCGTCATGAAGCAAAATTACTTTGCCGTGTCTTCTGGCACATTTTGGTCGTTTCATGATCAAATTGTGGTTCAAATTGATTATTTGTTGTCGGTAGTGATCAGTATTAATGGTTTCACCTGGTTTTAGAAGCTCACAATACACCACACCTTTCTGATCGCACCAAACACAGATCATTGTCTCTTTCCGAAGCAATTTGGCCTTGCAGTCGATGTTGATGGTTGACCTGGATCAACCCATGATTTTGTGCATTTGGGATTCTCAGAATAAATCCACTTTTCATCTCCAGTCACAATTCAATGCAAAAAAAGACTTTCTTTCATGCCATTGAAGCAACACTTTACTGGTGACTTTTCAGTTTTCCATTTGTCTTTCATTCAGTTGATGTGGCACCCATTTTCCTTCCTTTAAAATCTTTCCCATTGCTTATGAATGATCAGAAATTGTTTGCTGAGTAATGTTTAATCTTTCTGCAAGTTGTTTTTGAGTTTGACACTCATCTTCATCCAATAATGTTTGTAATTGTTGGCCTTCAAACTTTTTTGGTTGACCTGGACATTCTTTGTCTTTCACATCGAAATCATTACTTTTAAAGCGTTTAAACCAGCATTCACAAGTATCTTGAGATGGAGCATGTTCACCATAAGCTTCCTGAAGTATATGATAACTTTTTCTCCAAAATAAAGTAATGAATTAAAACTTCCCACAAATGCTCTTTTTTTTTGGCATGAAATTCGACATTTTTAAGCGTAAAAATATCTATGATGTTAACACCTTCAGCAAATTTGACATATGAAGTTTTGAAGCTTGCTGTCAATACAACAAAATAGCATACATATCAAATTGCATATATATCAACATATGCATAACTCCATCTATTGAAAAAAATCTGCATTATTAACTGGTACACCAGGTATCCGTTAACATGATGGGGATGTGGGGTATGAGACTAGAGTTGGGGGATTCAGAAGTTACATTTAGGGCTTGTTAAGTTTGGGGTGCCTGCAGGTCATGCAGAAGGCAGAGTCGAGGTGCGGGTTGACAAGCTGAGCCTGCCACTCCCAGGAGCAGGCTGAGGGAGACAGTAACTTACCAGCAAGTGGATGGGACTCAGTGATTAGTGACTGGCACATTAGAAGTCAGCAGAAGGCCTCGGACCAAGCCCAGGGCTGCTGTCTGCTAAGGGGGAGGGGAGAGATGAACAACGCAGGAAGCGGTCAGAGGTCTGATCACAAGACAACAACTTCATTCTGTGTGGCCCTGGTCGGTCTGTATTGGCTAACTCAGTCATTATTTCCGTATGGACTGTGGTAATGCTGCGTGAGAATAGAATAGACTTCCCTTCTGCAGTCATGGCTAGTTCCTATCTCTTCGAATAGATGCAGGTTCCCTGTGGGCAGCTACAAACTTTCCTTCTACCCCATTGTGCCGTTTAGTGTGGGATGTAAGGTGGAGGCTCAATGCTTAGGCAGCGGTAAGGCCTCCTTACAAAGGCCCTTGCTGAAACCAGGCCCCGGAACACAGTGCTGAAGGTCTCTCCTGGGCCCCGTGACGCCTGGCTCATACTTTATATGGAATGTGATCCTTGTATTTCCTTCTTTTTTTTAAAAAAAAGATTTTTTTCTTATTGATTTCAGAGAGGAAGGGAGAGGGAGATAGAAACATCAATGATGAGAGACAATCATTGATCGGCTGCCTCCTGCACGCCCCACACTGGGGATCAAGCCTGCAGCCTGACCAGGAATCAAACCAGGATCTCCTGGTTCATAGGCCGAACCTCAACCACTGAGCCACACCGGCTGGGCTGATCCTTGTATTTCTTTATTGGTCCTATTAACCCTTTAAATAATGATGATTGTATTGTAAAGGTTTTGCAGGCACTAAGTACAATAGGAATGAAGAAAATTCTGGGGATTTCCCAGCTTCACGGACAAGGAAAGAACAAAGTCACCTTCACGGCAGTGTGCTGACATCTCAGAACTGGCATTTAATTATTTGTGCATCTTAGTACATTAAAGGGACACATACACTTGTATAAATACATCTGTGTGTAACAGTGTTTAGTAGCTCAACTCGACTGACGACTAGACTAGAGAATTTCACCAAAGCCTGGGAGACATTTTGCAGTTTGGATAACAAAATAGATCACAGTGATCCCTGGTCCCTGTGACTGACTGAATCATGGTGAGGCCTCCGTCTCCAGCCAGGTGTGGGCCAGCGACTGCATTCCACACGGAGAACCGAACCCAGGGCCGGCGGGGAGCCCAGGCTTCGACGGGGCTTTGGCACCGGGTGGGAGGGTCCCCGGAGGCAGCTCTCCGAGGAGCTGTGGGCTTCTATGTTGAAATTGTGTGTGTGTGTGTGTGTGTGTGTGTGTGTGTGTGTGTTGGGGGGGGGGGTAGGAGCTCCCAGAAACTTGGTGAAGATGGGAAATAAACTCAGGCTCCCAGGAGTCTTTAACAGAAAGAACTTAGTCTGTGGCAAAAACAAACAAATAACGATTTAAACATCTTGAACACTTAAATCCCCCCTCAACACTAATTAATCAGATACCAAATACCACTGCGATTTAGAAGCTCTTTCTGCCCTCGACCCTGGCCCCAGGCACTAGTGAAAGGGGGAGGCCGTCTGCAGAGCGGTGGGCAGGACAAGGTGAGAACCAAGCCCCCCGGAGCCGCCCCACCCGGCCCTGTACCCCCTCTCACCGCCATCCTAGGGCTGTTTTTAAAAACCTGTCCTTTGGGAGCCCGTGGTCCCTCATAATTGCTGGGGGCTCCAAGGGGGTGTTTTGCAGGGAAGACGGAGCCCCTGTGTGTTTGGTGAACACGGGCTTTCTCCACGCTCTAAATGTGCGAGGAAGTGGCTTCTGACCTTTTCATCTCCTCTCTGTGATCACACACCACCTTCCTTCCTCCAGTCCAAGCACCGAGCCAGAACGGCAGCAGCTGACGTGCGGGCCCCACAGGGAGCAGAGCCGCCTGTCACAGGAGTCCCGGGGCGGGGCCTGTTGGAGAGGGAGAGGCCATATTTATCCACATCATCCTCATCACACACCTTCTTCCTAACCTCGCTTATTATTTAACATCCCCCGCTATGGAGTGTTTGGCCACAAACCGGTTTTTGCGCTTCATAAACCGTATGCTTTCCATGTGTCATTACAGCGTTACCACCAAATTGAGGTTCCATGATTTTTCCTAAATGCAGGAGTCCGTGACTTTGAAAAATACGACTGGTCTGGCCTAGAGAACAGCGGCAGTAGGGCTCAAGTTACGTAAACGGCATGGGCTATACCGTGCGATGTTTTTGAAAACAAGAGAGATGCGTCTAGGATTTTGTAGAACCCGCGAGCTGTGGGCAGGTGCGCTTCCTGTGTTCTCACCCCGCGCCAGCCCAGCCCGTCTTCCTCACCCGGCAGCAGGCTTCTGAAGTCACCCTGATCACCCGACTCCCTTTCGTAAACCTTTGAAGTTCACAGACCTTCCTGGGCCTCATGATCCCCGTGACCTGCCCCCTCACCCTAGCTCACGTCTTACCCCCTCCCTCCGAAAGCCCACCCAGGCCTTTGCTTTTCCACCACCCCCTCCACCAGGCAACGGTCCCTCCTTCAAGAGGAAGTCCAAACATCGCCTCCGCCTTGAGGCCTTCCTGGCCTTCCTCTCTGTCCGCACCTTCCCTGAGCACTGATCAGACTGCAGTCACCCCGCGAATCCCCTACCTGGGCCAGCGCCACAGGCAGCGCTCTAAGCGGTTTGAATAAATGCGTCCTTGTGTGGAACAGCGTTCCTCCGCTCTCAGCCCTCGGAAAGTACTCGGGGCGGGAGAAGGAAATGACTGGAGTGCAGACAGGTTAATGGAGCTCAGCGGTCACGCCGCCTCCGGTGGCCCCGGCCCGGGAAGGAGCAGGAACAGAGACCAGGACCCCGGCGCCCCTGAACCTGTGACTTCGCTCGTTCACAGCAGCCAGCACCAGCCTCATAATTTATGGGGTTCGGTGCACACGGGAAGACGGGCCCCCTATTCTAAGGTTATTAAGGATTTCAAAAGACAGCAGAGCATGAACCCAAACCGGGGCCGGGCAGCAGCTCACAAAGCCACCCCTGAGGGAGCCTGGGAGAAATTCGTGTCACTTTTTGGAGTGGGTTTAACACAGGGGTGGGCAAAAGTAGGTCTACAGCTAAAATACAATAATTAATAAATAAGCAATAGTTCAAGAATAAACTGTTTTGTGTACTCACAACTGTAAGCCTACTTTTGCCCACCCCTACATGTAAAATGGTTTTAAAATTTATTTTCTCATGCCCACCCTTCATAAGACCCATACAATTGCTTGGTTGTTCTCATTTATAAGTTCAGATTCTTCCAAAAAGTGAATTATTTTATTTCACGTTGTTTTAGGAAAAATACCACATACTCACTAGTCCTTAAGAAATAAATGAAGAAATACATTATAATCACACCTTCCTGCAGCACCCGTGTGTGGGAGGAGGCTGGCTGGGCCTTCACAGGGTTATGTTAGCAGGACACATCTTTATCACCCTTTCTCTGGCTTTTACACCCCAGCATCACCAGTTCTCCATGCAATAGCATCGTTTCTCAAGTGATTTTATTTCACAGCAATCTCAGTAAATTAGAAATTGTTGTAAGTGTATGAACCCCACATGAACTTAAGTTTATCAGATACCATCGTGATGAAATGCTGGGATATGCTGATAAAGTAAATGAAGGTTTATAAGGGTTGTTTTTCCCCCCAAAAGAACTCAATTATTGGGAAGCAGATGTGCACTGCTGCAGGCTCTCCAGCAGGGGGCGCCCCGGGAGTGCCACATCCCCGCCTCCCCAGAGGGGTCCACCAGCTCTCGCCCTGGGCTCTCCTGGGGACAGTAGCAACTGGACCGCACCCATGAGTGACCACAGCACTGGTCTGTGCAGCAGGGGGTGGGGCTGCCCAAGAAGTCGGACCCAGGACAAAGGCCAGGTCCCAGCTTCCTTAGTCAGGGTCCCATCTCAGGCTCCCCAAACGTGGCTGTTTCTGCTCTTTTCTGTACCCTTCAAAGCCGGAGAACCTAGGACTAGAGCCAAGTTCATGAAACAAAACCCTCATTTGGCTCTCCTACTTTCTCCACAGCATAGCATGTTCACCACCCAGGACCATTTGAACAGATCTGATTGTCAGAATTCTTAACTCCGTGAGCTCGGTTTTCCCATCTGCAAATGAGGATCACCTCCTGCTTCACAGGGCCCCTCACAAATGAGCAAGAGAGCGCCCTGGGGTGACTGGCGGAGTCGGTGCTCAGGTGGCCATCTGTTTAGTTGTCGGGGGCTCTCGTGTTCCCGAGAAGACAGGGCTGCTGAGGGTGAGAGAGAAAGCAGCTGCCAAAGCACTTGGTGGAGCGTCACGGGTGAGACAGACCGGACACCGGCAGATGCCTGCACCGGCCGCTCCTCACTGAGATTCTCCCCTAAGAACAAACACGCACACAGACGCCCGTGCACTCAGCTAAAAGCACCTGCAACACAGAAATACACCAGAACAAATGCAACCAGCACAACCAGCCATCCCGTAGGCCGCCCCCCGCAGGCTGCCGCTGCCCTGCGGAAGCACGCGTGTGGGAAGTGGACTCAGCAGGTGGCAGAGGGCACCCTGGGCAGGTGGTGAGGCAGGAGAGGACCGGGACCCGTGGACTGGGCACACCCGGGATTTTCAGGTATCGTAAGAGTATTTTTCCTAACAAGATCCAGGGACATTTAAAAACTTTTTAAAATGACTATACCTTTGGCCTTAATTACTTCACACCACTGAATTCACTCTAAAACAATTCCTAGTAAAGACCAATAATAGCTTCTAGAAGGAGCCTGGCAAGGGTGGCTCAGTGGTTGAGCATTGACCTATGAACCAGGAGGTCATAGTTTGATTTCCGGTAGGGTATGTGCCCGGGTTGTGGGCTCGATCCCCAGTAGAGGGGGTAGCATGCAGGAGGTGGCCTATCAATGATTCTCTCTCATCATTGATGTTTTTTAAAATATATTTTTACTAGAGGCCTGGTGCACGAAATTCGTGCACTCAGGAAGGTCCTTCAGCCTGGCCTGTGCCCTCTTGCAGTCCTAAGCCAGCAGCTGGACACCCTTAGCGCTGCTGCAGAGGCAGGAGAGGCTCCTGACGTCACTGCTGAGCTCGCCAGCCATGAGCCCGGCTTCTGGCTGAGCAGTGCTCCCCTGTGGGAGTGCACTGACCACCAGGGGGCAGCTCCTGCGTTGAGCGTCTGCCCGCTGGTGGTCAGTGCGCATCATAGCAACCGGTCGTTCCATTGTTTGGTCGTTTAGCATATTAGCCTTTTATTATGTAGGATTGATTTCAGAGAGTAAAGTAGAGGGAGAAACATCAATGATGAGAATCACTGATCGGCCACCTCCTGCACACCCTCCACCAGGGATGGAGCCTGCAACCCAGGCATGTGCCCCTGACCAGAATCAAACCCGGGACCCTTCAGTCTGCAGGCCAACACTCTATCCATCAAGCCAAACCAGCCAAGGCTCATTGTTTATCTCTCTTCCCCTTGCCCTTCCTCTTTGAAATCAATAAAAAAAAAAATTTTTTTTTTAAATAGCCTTTAGAGGTAACATTCAGCGGGGGGGCCAGGGCTGCTCCTCTGCCTTCAGCCAGGATTTCAGGACGGAGCTGGGAACAGAACAAGACAATCTACAAGACACTCAGTAGCAAGGACTCTGCTTCTGCTGTGAAGGCACTTTATGTATCCCCCCTTCCCGCACCGCATCAGTGACCTCCAATGCACCGGCGCTATGCTTCTGATCACGTGGCAACAGGAACCCAAACAAACAAAAAGGAAGTTCACTTTTGTAAGAAACAATATATTTATTTTCTGACACCACAGCTCTGGTGAGTGGTTTTGTACCAAATTTAATGGAGGTTACACAGAACGTTTTACGCATGGGAGTGGGGAGGGGAGGAACCACAAAATTAAAACCAAAATCCCGGGTAGCTTTTAGCATCTGTTCCACTCCCACATTAATAAAATTCACTTGGGAATTCCTAATAAAAGGAGAACAAAAAACAAGGTATACTGGGGAAGAAAAGACGAAGGGAAAGAAGGCCCTGGAGTTCCCAAAGACAGGCCTCCCTCCCCCCACTTCCCGAAGCCAGGACGCCACCGGCATGAAGGCGAGTCTGTCAGGTTTCTTCCCCAAACAACACCGTGTATTGCAGCTGCCGAAGGGGAAAGAGAAAAGGGAGCAGGGCCGCCCGTGGGGACACGAGGGGAGGGGAGGAAACGCTAACCGAGGAGGTGGGACGGAAAGGGGGGAACGGGAGAAGCTGGCGGTGGGTGTGCAGACGGGAGACAGTGCTGAAGACTCTCGAACTGAAAAACAAAATGTCCTAAATGTCATGATTTTTAAAAAGAAACAATTCCCCCATCCCCCCACCCCTTGCTGAACTTAGTTCCTTTTTTTGTGCTTTTCATTAATACTCTGCTCTGAGGTCGTGGTTTGGTTTTCTGTACACTGGAGTTGAAAAGAGTCCAAAGGTCTGAAGATGGATTCTCCACCGAAAGTAAACAGCCCAGCATCCTGTTCTCCTCGCGTCCCAGAGACTTTCGTCTCCGCTAAAATCCCTTTTACAATATAGTACAGTACACGCAAAAATAAAGCCCAAAGCAAAAAACAAACCGGAAAAGAATCCTGGGAGAAGCCAGTCCGAAGGACGTAAACATACAGAGAACGGTGCAACACGTGACCGATGGCAATTCTAAAGCACGGCTACAGATTCCCACAAGGAGGTGCCATCATGGGATACCCAAGTCCACAAAAATAATTTTTAAAAAATAAATCTTAAAAAACACACACCTGTTGATTAAATGAATCATTTGTTTTCAGGTAAATCCATACATTCTCGAGTTCCCCCCTCCCCCAAAGCAGCCCTCGGGTCTCTGTCCTCCTATTGCATGACTGACAGTCTCCTGGGGGCCCCTAAGCAGCCCTCAGGACTGAAATCTCATCTGGACGAAGATCGGCACATCCAATCGTAGCAGCTTAAAACATCATGTTTCCTGGGTTGCCAGGTCCTTGACCAAACCCACCCATGCCCACGTCAGCGGCCATGCCCCGGGGCCGCATCTGTGGGGGGACCATGATGTTCTGTTGGGGTCCCATCATGCCCTGCATGGACATCATCATGCCCGGAGAGCCCACAGGCCCAGGGTGGGGATAGAGCCCGGCAGGTCCCCGATCCTTGCCAGGAATCATGCCCACGGCAGCAGCTGGATTGCTCATCAGGGTGGGCTGGCCGGGCATTGCAGATTGTGCTGGTGACATCATCCGATGGTGCGGTCCCATCATGCCTTGCTGGAGAAAGGCTGGTGGTCTCATTGGGTTGTGGCCTGGCATGGATGGAGCTGTGCCAAGAGGTATGTCTGGAGTTCCCACAGGCCCGGGACCTCCCATGCCAGGTAATGCTAGTCCCATCCTGGGGGCTTGCTCGCCCATCATCCCCTGCATGTGCGAAAAGCCAGGCCCGGGCCCCTGGGGCTGCTTGCGGCCTGGGACTTCCCCGCGAGGGAAATACTGCAGCGTCTGGCTTGGCTTCTCCGATGGAATAATGCGAGACAGGTCAAACTCGGGGATCCCGGTGGCTCCGGGCCGGATGACCTCCTGCAGGTCCGGGTCTGTAAACACCGAAGGCATGCTATTCCCCAGGACAGCGAAAGAGTCAGGACCCCCCGGGCCTCCAGGCTTACAAAGTGCTGCATCTGCTGAACTCGGGGGCAGGGTGCTGGGGCGGCCCAGGGGGCCTTCTCCTGGGAAACCCATGCCTCCTGGGAAGCTGCCCTGCCCCCCGCTGGGGCCGTTGTGGGGGAAGGGAACCTGCTGCGGAGGAGACTGTACTGGAGGGAAGCCCTGGGGGAAGCCCATTCGTCCTTGAGGTACCATCGGAGGCTCCTGGGACCCGTGCCCCAGGATAGGATTGTGTGACATCAAGCCCGGCCCCATTGGGACCCCGTGAGGAGGTATGTTGGGTCCCATGGCGTTCGGAGAGGGCATCTGATTGGAGTGAGAAAGCGGCTGGGTCATTCCCATTGGGCTGAGGGTTGGCATCGGGACCACGGGGTTTGGACCTGAAATTCGAGGATTCTGTGTATTAATGCCCATTCCTAGAAAAATAAAGATATAAAAGGTATCAACTTAACTGAAAGCAACTCAGTACTATAATCAAATTTACAAAAAAATTATTGTGCGGCAAATGTGCATGGTACCTCACAACACACAATGCCTGCCCTCACTGAGATTATAACACATTCGGGGCACACAAGCCAACAGCTCTACAGACAATATATTGTGTCCTGCACTGTATGACAGAGGTGTATGTAGAACACAGCTAGGAAGAAAGTCTGTGTGAAAAGTTACAAATTACTATGCAAATGAGTATATACAGTCTTCTTCACTGGAGACATTTAATATAGAAGCAAACAATTTGTCTAGATGACTTAAGCACAGTGCTTTTTTTGAGAAGGATGATTAAGTAGCCCTACAGGTCCAAGAATCAGAAATAACAAGGACAGCTTCATCAATTGGCACTGGGCCTTATCAGTTTACACTGCCGTACAGAGGGAGCAGCGCACACTCGGGTTATACAAAATGTTAGAGAAACGGGAACTTTCCATGAAGAAGGAAAGCAGGCAGGTTCTACTAGTCTCTGGGGCATTTCAGTAGCTGGTCTCTCAATGGAATCTCCACTGAGTGTGTAAGGACGATGCTTGTCCGGTCCGCACAGCACGTCCACCCTGATTAATCAGGATTGCTGATAGATAGCCTTCCTAGCAATGAGAATGGCTGAGAAGTCAGTGTCTCTGCTGCCCAGCCTCACACCCCAGATTATGCCCCTCAGTGTCCGTGCGATGGGGCAGAGAGGGGTGGGAGCGTGCGGGAGGAGGGGAGGAATTTCCTCTCTAGCCCTCAAGTGCTTCTCTAGGAAACGGGCTTCCCGCCGTCTGAAATCCTACGGCTGCTTGTGGTTTGAGGCTGCCCTTGCAGGAAACACTCGAGAACTAAAGACACTCCAACCAGCATGTTAAGAAGAAACTGCTTTCAGTGCGGCCTCAGGAGGGCCACACCTGCCCCAGATCCAGGCAACAGAAGCCCCAGAATTTCTATCGGGGCTGTAAGGAAGCCTGCTCTCTCATAGGCACGCGCTGAGTCCTCTGATAAAACTGTATTGTTGTCTTCCTCCAGGTAAGACACTCTAAGTCAGGGGTCCTCAAACTTTTTAAACGGGGCCAGTTCACTGTCCCTCAGGCCGTTGGAGGGCCGGACTATAGTTTAAAAAAAACTATGAACAAATTCCTATGCACACTGCACATATCTTATTTTGAAGTAAAAAAACAAAACGGCAAAAACACCCGCATGTGGCCCGCGGGCCGTAGTTTGAGGACGCCTAAGAGTCTAAGTCGTTGAAACTGAGATGGTATTATTTCCAGTTTCTGAACCTCCATCTATCGAGGTCTGTATTATCAAGAAAGCATGCGCGAAGTTTCTCTTGTCTGGCGCCAGCTCTACATCCCGCCTCCCTGGTTCTTACCTGGCATGTTATTCATGGATGGCAAGTTGGGAGAACGAGCGGGAGGGGAGTCGTCGTCCGAGCTGGCCACGGTCTTGATGGCATCGTGGTATAGCGGGGTGGAGCTGGGCATGGCAAACTTGGACATTCGAGACATCATGATGGACAGCGGGTTCTGGGACAGGGTCGGCTCGGGAGGCATGGTGTACGGGGTGCTGGAAGGGAGGCTTCCCGGCAGGTTCACAGAGGCAGGCTGGCTGGCTGTGGGCGGTGGGGGGCCACCTAGGAGAAGACGGCAGAGGAAAACAAAAATGGGCAGGGAATCAGATTCTCCCGACGGCGAGGGGGCCTCTGTGAACGAGCAAGGCGGCCGAGGAACTGGACAGTGTTATTAGACCCCGGGCACAAATCATCCATCTTCCAGTCAAGCGCCGTGTGTGGACAGAGGGGGATGGCAGCATGAGGCGGAGGTGACAGGTCCACAGAGGGGAAGACAAACACAGCAAGAGTGTGTTAAAAATATACTGAGTGGCCAGATTATGATGATCTCTGAGCGCATAATCATCTGGCCACTCAGTGTATATCCTATAGAATAAAAGGCTAATATGCAAATTGTCCCCTCGACCAGGAGTTCAACCAGTAGGCAGGCAAGCCAACTGCCCATATCCCCTCCCCCTGGCCAGGCTGGCCGGACCCCACCCATGCACGAATTCATGCACCGGGGCCTCTAATACACACACACACACACACACACACACACACACACACACACACACACACAGAGTGGCCAGATTATTATGCGTTCAGAGATCATAATAATCTGGCCACTCAGTGTATTAGTGCAAGCCTGGGAACGATGGTTTACAGACCACGATTTCGCTAAAATAATGTGAAATAAGGGCATTGTTCCCTTGCCTGTTGCAATTTAGCATTCAACTCAGGGATTAGCATAGTGTGAGGCCAGACTAGTGCTCTGACCCCAGGTACTAACCCATCACCCTACACATGCTCTTGTACTTATGTTTTTTTTCTATTGATTTCAGAGAGGGAAAGGAAGAGAGGGAGAAAGAAGTAGAAATATCAATGATGACAGAGAATCATCTATTGGCTGCCTCCTGCACATCCCCTACTGGGAATTGAGCCTGCAACCCAGGCATGTGCCCAGACTGGGAATTGAACTGTGACCTCCTGGTTCATGGGTCAATGCTCAACCACTGAGCCACACAGGCTGCGCCCTACACACGCTCTTGATTAATTTCCACAAGTCTGAACTAAAAAGGTCTGAGGGGGCTGTTCCACTGCACGGCTTTTGTGAACTGCTACCCAACAGAGAGAAACACTTTGGCTTATAGGATAAATCTTGTCTTATTTTGATTCTAATCTTTCTCAAGTGGAGACAGCTCGGACCTGGTATTTACACCTCAGTGCTTATCTTCCTCGACCACCTCTGGTCTCATTCACAAACCACCATCATCATGAGAGCCTCTCCTGGGAGGAAAATACCAATAAACTGCAGCTGATCGTGAGAACAGCAGTCTACCAAGGAGCTCGTGGTAAGGCCTGTGTCGGCACGCATGTGCAAGAACCCTGTGGGCTCCGCAGCCTCTCCTCTCGGCCTGGGATTAGACAGAATCTCTCGACGTGAGGGCAGCCCCCTGAAGTAGGGAGGTCTAGCGTTTGAAGCCGCATTTATCCAACCCTGACATTTTACTTTGCAAATGTAAATTATTCTGTGAAATGACAGACTTCCCACTTTCTCTTCCCCTTTTACCTATCTGACAGGTACCGTCGGCACTAAAAGCCTGTGTCCTCTCCCAGGATCGGACACTCGTGCAGGACCCCAGGGAGGTCCGGTCATGCACTTTGCCAACAAAGATGTCCGCTGGCAAAGGCCGCCTCCTCTGGCTGCATGATCAAGTCAGGACAGCAGTGTTCTCACAGGAGCAAGACCGGCGTTAGCCGTCTCCAGCTACCAGGTGACTGCACAGACGAGAGCACTGACCTGACTCCACACTTCCCAGCAAGGCCGGGGAGGCCATGGTGAGGGGCGCTTTATGGTTTGGAGGGATCCCGGGACTCTGGAGGGGAGGTTTCGGAGAGGAGGTCCATCCGGGTGACGGGGCAGGAAGTGATGGAGACTTGAGGTGAACAGGCGAAGCAGCAGCAGACCCCAAGACAGGGGGGGACTTAATGGAAGCAGCGGCAGCTGGGCCCGCCAGCATGCCTGCCAGCTGCGACGGAGTCTGGGGGGACTTGAGGTTCCCGGAGGGCGAGCCCAGCATCGGCGACTGGACCTGGCGCATCGTGGGAGACTTCAGAGGGTTGATGCCCGGGGAGTGCACCTGGCCGCCCGCCACAGAGATATCCAAGGGCTTCCGCCCCAGGCCGCGCTGCACCGGAGGAGCGGTGCTGAGGCTCGGGGGGTTGCTGGAAGGGTTGAGAGGTAGTGGTGGCATGTGACTGAGCCGGCTGTTAGTCCTTTGGTCGGGCCCGATTGGTTCTCTGAGATTCCGCAAGCCACTGCTGCTGCCTGGACCCTGAGACATGGGGAGGAACGGCCTGGGGCCCATGCCATACTCTTGCTGAGGGTGCTCCCCGAACGGCAGGGGCACCATCTTCTGCTGAGCGGGCAGCAGGTCTGCACCCCCGGGGCGCAGTTTCATCATCTCCTCGGGGCCCGCCCCAGCCTCTCTCAGCTTCTGAGGTATCATCTGAGAGTTGGATCCCATGTTGACGTTTAGACTGACATCTCCCTTCATCCCACCAGGGACCATCCCAAACTCCAGTTCCCGACCAGGGCCCATCTGTGGGGGCATTCCTTTTGGAAAGTCCCCCCTGGAAGGACTCAGAGGGCCCTCAACTGGGATTCGAGGGAAAATGGGATTGTTCCCCGATTCCATGTGTCGCTGGGAGCCGGGGATCATCCTGTTCATGTCCAGGCTGGGCCTGATGCCATCCATGCTCATCCCCGGAGGGAGGCCCAGCTGCTTCTCGGCCAGCTGCTGCTGAAACATCTCTTCAGACAAGCCTTGGGGGTTCGGGAAGCGCTCCCCTCGGCCGGGGCCACTGAAGATGCCCTGGCCAGGCGGGAAGTTCCGACCGTCTGGGATTTTTGGCACATCATCTGGCCAACTGACTCCAGAAAGACCTGGTCTCGACGCTGGGTTGGGGACATTGGACGCCTCCATTTCAGAGTTTATCATCCCTGCGAAGCCGGGGAGGCGCATCTGGCTCCCTGGCATATTGGGGTGGGGAGCCATGCCCCTCGGGGGCAGAGAATGCGGCATGTTGATCCCATCAGCGAACGGCTCTGCACCCCCAGGCCCCCAGCCTTCACCGGGGGCCATCTGGTACGGAGGGGGTGGCCCCCGGACCACCCCCCGAGGCCCGTGCGGATGGACCATCATGTCCTGGAGGGAGCATTGCTGCACCACCACCTGCTCCTGCTTCCGCCTCTTCTCTTCGTAGAACTCCTGCTGCAGCTTCAGCCAGGCGATCTGCTCCGGGGTCATGTGATCCAGGTGGTCGGGGCCCATGGGCCCAGGCTGAGCGTTCATGGGCGGTGGCACCATTTCATCTGGAGAGAAGGGCACATCTCTATGTCCTTGCGGGCCAAATGGAGCGCCCATATCTGTCCGGGGCCCAGGTCCCTTACCTAGGCTTTGGGACTGAGCCATCATGGCCTGGATCGGCCCTTCTGGCTTTTTCTGAGGCCCATCTAATACCCCAGGAGTCTGCTGGGGTCCCCCACTTTGCCCTGTGAATTCCTTCTCGTCGGGGAAGAGCATTCGCTGGATGTCTCTGAGCGTCTGCAAGGAGCGCTCCCGGTGCTCCAGCTGCTCCTGGGACAGGCCATCGGGGTTCTCCCCCAGGGCGGGGGGCTCTGCACTGGGCAGTGGGGGCGGCGGCGGGGCTTTGGGATCTGTGGAGGAGCTACTGCTCCCCTGCGAGACGGGGGTCCCCGCTCGGTTGTTGGGCGTCAGGTTGGGCCCAGTGCCATCTGGGGGCAGTGGAGTGGAGCTGGCAGGACTGCCCACGGAAGGAAGCAGTTTGTTTTCTGCCCCAGGACTGTCCCGGTCCAGGGGACGCAGGGGCGCGGCAGGCTTGGGTGCTGGTGCCGAAATGGGTGGCGTTGGCTGCAGCCGGGCATTCTGGGAAGAATTCTGGTCCTGGTTGGCCGGAGCCGGGGGCTGTTGTGGGAGAGGTTTCAGATCGTTCCGAAGGGCAGATATCTGTGTGTTCTGTACAGAAAGGAGATTTAAAAAAATCATTGGTAAATTAAACAAAAGGGCAGCTAAAAGAGCATGATCCATTCTGAAGGACTCTGTCACACAGATCTACAGTGACACTTGCTGTGGGAATTGCTCATGTACAACCCCACTCTGGACATGGAGACATTCTGATTTTTTTCTTCCCCTTTACTGTCAATTGGCCTCCTCTTCCCCTCACTGAAGATTAGGTTTCAATAACTTTCTCAGCCTGCCAGGGAGAGCCACTGCCAAAGTGAATACATTTGAGTATCTATTTCGAGGAACAGGTTTGAGATCACATGTCTACTATGTGTTTCTGGGCAAGATTAGTTCCTTGGTATGTGGGAGGCTGTACGTAACACCTTTTGATTTTCCCCGAAAGTACAACTGTGTATGCAGACGTCTCAATGTCAATCAAAGGCCTGATGTTTTCAACTGAGAGAGAAAGTGCCGTCCCAGCTCCGCCCCCAGCCAGAGGCTGCAGGCGGGCCGCCTCCTCCCAGCATCTCCTCTCCTCTCCTCCTCGCCTTGAGTTTCCACGCAGCCTGACATCTCTGGTTTCTGCCTTCAGGCTGTGATCACTGATTCCGTATTTGATAAGAATTGGTACATAACGACAGTAAGATAATCTGGAGGCAGGAAGCGCCTGTGGAGAAATCTGAGGCTACCTGCTCGTGGTGGCTCTAGATCTGCTCTTTCCAATAGAAAGGAGACGGTCCTTTCCACAGGCTGGAGGACCCCCTTACTACTATTGATTAAGGACCAATGCTACACCGAGTCCCGGTAAAAGCACACTTGCTCACAGCAGGTGACATGGATGCTGTCAGTATTGGGAAGAAGGACATATATGTTCTGGGCCTAAACCTTGGCAGCGCTGAAGGAACTAAAAACAGCAGGGCCCAGCCACAAACCCCGCCTCGGGGATCTTTCCCCAGCCTCCAGGGCGCCACACGGTCCCTTTTTGATTCATTTGCTCCTACCTGTTCACTTAATCCAGTTTGTATTTCCAAACCCCTAAGGCCCTTACCTAGCTCCCCACTTCCTCTTTGAATGTTTACCATTATGTGTGTCTGCATGGGGACAGTCTGTGTAGCATAAACACAAAGACACACCTTAGAGTGGTCACATTCCGTGACTGTGTGCACAGAGGTTTCACCTGCAGGTGTCCATGCACGTCCGTCTGCAGAGACTGGTGTGGGCAGGACACGAGCCTGCAGCACCCTGGGCCTGCAGCACCCTGAGCCTGTAGCACCCTGAGCCTGTAGCACCCTGAGCCTGTAGCACCCTGAGCCTGCAGCACCCTGAGCCTGTAGCACCCTGAGCCTGTAGAACCCTGAGCCTGCAGCACCGAGCCTGTAGCACCCTGAGCCTGTAGCACCCTGAGCCTGCAGCACCCTGAGCCTGCAGCACCCTGAGCCTGCAGCACCCTGAGCCTGCAGCACCCTGAGCCTGCAGCACCCTGAGCCTGTAGCACCCTGAGCCTGCAGCACCGAGCCTGTAGAACCCTGAGCCTGCAGCACCCTGAGCCTGCAGCACCCTGAGCCTGCAGCACCCTGAGCCTGTAGCACCCTAAGCCTGCAGCACCCTGAGCCTGTAGCACCCTGAGCCTGCAGCACCGAGCCTGTAGAACCCTGAGCCTGCAGCACCCTGAGCCTGCAGCACCCTGAGCCTGCAGCACCCTGAGCCTGTAGGACCCTGCGCCTGTAGCACCCTGAGCCTGCAGCACCCTGGGCCTATAGCACCCTGGGCCTGTAGCACCCTGGGCCTGTAGGACCCTGTGCGGTCAGAGTGGCTTCCACACCCTGACTCCCTGAGTGGAGTGTGGAGGTCGCCTTCACGTCCTCCCAGAGCCATGTTAAGTTTGGTTTTGTCAACCAGGTTTTGCCTGTCTGTGGAAGGTGGGCACTGATTTCACATAAGGTGACCATGACAGAAGAAATAACGTCGGTGCCATCCTTTTTATTTGAGACTTGGAGCAAAGGTGATTTAATTATTCCCAATTCCCTGCCTAACTCCTTTTCTGACTGCATTTTAGCATCAGAGAAGGTGGAGGTGAAAACTGTATGAGATCTGTCATTAAGTCAATAAAATGTTGCTTTGAGTTGCATTGTACCCTGTGCATTCTAGGAAAATATAAAATTTAAACATATACATATTTAAGTATAAATTTAAAATATATATATAGATAGACCGCCCCCCCCCCACACACACACACACATTTTAAATGTCAGATCTCTCTGCCCTCTGCCCTGAAGGCGTGGAGACGAGTAGGAGCAGGAAATTCCTTTCCCAAGTATAGGAAAGCCCAGGCTATGTCAACAGAGGGGGATTTGCTGATATGCCATCTACTTTATCTTAAATTGTCACTTCAGTCCTGTTGTCCTTTAATTTGTCCCATGGTCGAGACTGATCCCAGCACCAGGTGTTACGCTTCCCGAAAGCAGAGACTGTCTTGAACTTCCTAGTGTCCCCACAGCATCAGTGCACAGTGGCGATGCCAGACACAAGTATCTTTTGGTTCTGTTTGGAGGACTGCCTGTAGCAACACCACCATCGCATGCTTTTCCAGCGTAGTTGTCTGTTAGATGCTTATGTTCCAGACAGGAAGCAGACTAGAATTTATTATAATTTTGGAAATATCAAGCAATTAAAAGCATTCAATGGTCCTCTTTTTTTAAAATAGGTTTTTATTGATTTCAGAGAGGAAGGGAGGAAAGACAGAAACATCAATGATGAGAGAGAATCATTGATTGGCTGCCTCCCGCACGGCCCACAATGGGGACCGAGCCCGCAACACGGACGTGTGCCCTGACCAGGAATCGAGCCCGCGACCCTTCAGCTGCAGGCCAACACTCTAGCCACTAAGCCGGCTAGGGCTCAATGGTCTTCTCTGAAATAAAAAAGAACCATTTGAAAGTCACAGAGACTCTCTGATTCGTCTATGACTTCATGGTTTACTGGCATGTACTCCACTATTGTAGTTTTAGTTGTTGCTTTTTTCTGCTCTTCAACTCACTCAAGAGTGTTTATTTTTTTAAAACCTACTCTACCCACAGGGTCTGAGTTCACATAGTCCCAGGATAGTTACATAAAGGAAACCCCAAGAGATCTACATGACTCCTGTTGTATTGTTCACCTTTCCCCTCCTAGTAACTCATCGATGGGGTTAATGCCCAGAACGCAGCTTACGGCCTCGTCCCATTGAAGACCGTCACCACCTCCCACCTCTGGTCACGGCAGAGCCTTTAACCGTCACTCCAATTCCCAGCCACATACCACAGGGGCTGTGCTTCGGTCGGCCTTGCTGTTGGAGATGTTCTGGATGTGGAAAGAGACGATTGTTTCGACCTGGCCCTTCAGCACCGCTTCTGCGGCTCTGCGGAGACAGAGGCACACACGGGGCTGGTTTCTGTTTCGCTGACTGAGAGCCCGAAGCTCCTCACCCAGACTCAACTTGTCAGAGGGAGGAAGGGGGGTACGGCGAACCGCTAGAAATGCCGAGTGATACGAACTCAACAGAAACAGGTTTTCAGTCTGCCTATCATTTACTGCCAAACTTGTGAAATTAAAAAACAGCCATTAGCAAATCCCAAAAGAGGCATTAAAAACAAACCACCAAGATTTTCTCCCTCAAACCAATACACGGTGGTGGGTGTTTTGTAGAGAATCCTAGTTCAAAGCCCCAGCCTGAGACGGTGAGCGTGGAACCTCACACCTAACCATCAACGAAGGCTGTCAAGATTCACTCTGTATCTAACTGAAAAATCTCAAGTGAGAAAAAGTCAGAAAACTATGTAGGATATATTCACATTATACATATATGTATATATATACATATATATATACATATATGTATACATATATACATATATATATATTTATATTTCAGAGAGGAAGGGAGAGAGAGAGAGAAATATCAATGATGAGAGAGAGTCATTGACCGGCTGCCTCCTGCATGCCCCCTACTGGAGATCGAGCCCATAACTGGGCATGTTCCCTGACGGGGAATCGACTGAGCCCACCAGCCAGGCCACATTTTTATAAATAACTAAAAATCCATTGATCCCCCGTTCACCAGAAGCACATGACCGAAATGTTCAGAGTAGTTAGTTATCTTGGTGAATTCCAGAGATTTTTTTTTCTTTTTAAATTATTTATATTTTCTAATTATTCTAAAATAGACATGTAATATTTATGTCATTTTAAAAAGAATACTAAGTTGTAGAAAAGTATTTGATGCAATCAATCCTTTTTGTGTTTAAAAGTTCTATAATGCCTGTTTGCATAAGCACAACATATTTCTGGAAGGAAAACCAAGGAAGTATCATGGCTGCCTCTGGGGAGTGGGGGTGGGGAGGTTATTTATTTATTTGTATTTTTAATATATATATTTTATTGATTTCAGAAAGAGAGAGGGAGAGATAGAAATATCAATGTTGAGAGAGAATCACTGATCAGCTGCCTCCTGCAAGCCGCCCCCCTCCCCACTGGGTATTGAGCCCACAACCCTGACCTGTGCCCCGACCGGTAATCAAACCATGACCTCTTGGTTCACAGGTTGATGCTCAACCACTGAGCTACGCCAACCAGGTGAGGTTTTATATTTTACTTTACCTCCTTCTATACTGTTAACTTTAATAATAACACAAATGAGGGAGGAGAGCAATTTTCAATGGGAGTAAGAACTTAGGTGTCCAGACACATAAACCAACAGCAAGACACAGCCATCAACTTACTTATTGGCCATCTCAGTAGAAAACACATACACCACTTTGGCTGGAGTCTTCTGAGCAGCTGCGGGCTCTGGGGCAGTAGTCTGGCCATGGGCGGGGGGAGAAGACCTGGGGGCCGTCGCATTTGACGGGGTCATCGAGTGTGGTGTGTGCTGGGAGTCCTGGGCCTTTATGTGGTCAGCAGAATTACATTCTGAAAGAATGAAAACCTCACGTCACAGAACGAATAAGCCTCTCTTCTGCCAGCATATACAGCATCACAACACAAACCCACCTTGACAATGTCAAGGAGGAAGTACCTTGCTAAGAGGAATCCTCGCTACTCATAAAAACTGAAATACGCTTTTCCCTAAGTGACGAATTGTAAAGCACTCCTCCCCACCTCCTTCTCTCCCCCCATTCTTCCGATATTAGCATAATGTCCCCCCTTTCTGGAACCACTTGGCCTGGACTGGACACCCTGCTAGTTGAGCCCAGAGCCCCAACTTCTCTTATTTCAGCAGTTCGAATTGTACAAATTTACCATAATTGCTTAATGGTCTGCTGTCTGGGTGCGCTCAAATCCTTGAGGACAGAACTGTATCTGTCTTCCCGGCTATGGCAGCCCACACCCAGCACAGCGCTCACACCCAGCACAGCGCTCACACCCAGCACAGCGCTCACACCCAGCACAGCGCTCACACCCAGCACAGCGCTCACACCCAGCACAGCGCTCACACCCAGCACAGCGCTCACACCCAGCACAGTGCTCCCACCCAACACAGCGCTCCCACTGACACCTGAGGGGGAACGAGGGGTGGCCCCCAGGCTCTCCTGCTAATTTGGGCTGGGCAATCACACTCCCACTTCTGAGTACTGACCATGTGCTGGCCTGCAGTTAAGATTTCTGGTTTCATACCAGGAGGAAAAGACCTAAACCCACAGCCGCTGCCCCACACTCTTCCTGGCTCACTCCATTGTCATGGCCACCAAGTCTCTACCACATTGGCCTCGGCTGTGACAAACCCGGACTAGTGCCAGGGATCCCCTTGTGCCCACAACTCTGGCAAAGTAGCAGCCGCACAGCACAGAACCCAAGTTATGGAGGGTTAATCTGACGGAGGGGGGGAGAGGCCAGAAGAATTGCTCCAGTGGGGGCTGCTCCCACAGACACACCGGAGCGGCTGCCTTCGATACTGAAGGACAAACAGCACAGAGGCTGGACATCCATCAGGGCATGTTAGGGCCATGGACCAGGTGACCATAACCCCAGCACCTGCATCCTCGAGAGCAAGAACTCCTCAGCAAGGTGGTTCCAAACTATTCTTGAGCATCAGAGAAGGAGAAGAAACAGTTCTACCTTAAAGGCAAACTCTGATGGGACACCTGCTCTCCCCACTTGGCTACGGGCTCCCGACTGTCGCCAATGCCAGAGGCCTTCCCTCCGAGACACCTACTTCCCTCTGAGTCTCCGCGATCTTATGGACATACCTTTCAGGTCAGGGTCATCGTTTGGAGTCCCGGGATCTCTCTGATCAAAGGAGTCGGCGGAAATACTTCGCTCCCTTTTCCCCTTGCCCTTGGCACCATTTCCAGCCCCATTCTTCAGCCCCATGCTCCCACCTGGGCCAGGGAGCGCTTTAGGGGTATGGCCCGCACTCTTGGAGTCACAGGGGGATGGCTGGGAGTGGCTGGCTGAGCCCCCCTGTTTACCCTGGTTGGAGAATTTGGAATCCAGCTGGGGGTTTCCAGATGGGGACATCACTGTGGGGGGACGGACCATCACCTCCTGCTTAGACTTAGGGCTACTGAAAGAGACAAACAACACAGGGCCATGAGACACTGGGAGCAGCTGGGCGGCACATCAGGGAGAGGCAGTCCCTGGCGTGGGTTAGGGAGACCTCAGTCACCACCCCTTTCACCTCAGCCCCTTGCTGCTCCCCTCCACCCCCTCCCAGCTCGGAGAGGAGGCTCACACCAGGCCTGCCAGGTCTCGGGAACCCTAGAGCCACATGGGGACCCATCTCCAGGGCTTCTGTCAATAAAGGACAACGGTTTCTATGTACACAGAAGTGACTCTTACTCTGAGACTAGCGCAGAGTAAACAAACAGGTCTCGGAGATCACACTGCCACCCCACCCCCAGCTGACGGCCTGGGACAGCTGTAACGGGAGCCCAGCTTCTCTGCTGGAGAACACGAGGTCCCGAGAGCAAGGAGACCCCCATGACTGGCAGGTTAGAAAACCCCTCCAGGGTCCAATCCCCGCCCCCAAGCAGCATCACACTGGAGCAGCTACACTAGCCACTGCCCTCGGGGACCAGGAAAATTCTAGTAAAACATCAACGTCAGTACACGGGCGGGAGGAAAGAGCTCCCCAGTCCAGGGGCTGCTGTCTGAGTTCCGGACTGTAGGCGCCTCCCTTCCAGGCCTCAGTGTAGCACATGGTACTGAGTGGTGAGCAGGCGAGGGAAGGAGGGCCGGAGGGGATGATGGACACCAGGTGACAAAGAGAAACTGACATAAACGCTGCCGTTCACTCGTCTATCACTATTTCCTTATCTACGGCCTCTTCCTTTCCTCATTGGGTCTCACAGCCCGCGGGGCAGCCGCCTCACCTCTGTGCGTTTCCTGATGGGGAGCTCCTCACTTTGGGGTTACTGGAATGCATTGATTGAAATCCTGAGCTTGCAGTCACAGGCAGGACGGGCTCCCCGAGTTCCTCTCGGGCTGCAGCAGGAACAGCTGCGCAGGGCAATGGCGGTGGCCCGCCGCGTGCAGGGGGCGCCCCTCAGCGCTGGCCCCCTCTGTGCCTTTTTCCTCTTGGTTCTCCTCCGCTGTGGAAGTGGGTCCTCTCCCCGCGCAGCTCCAGCATCCTCCGGGTGTGTGCCTCCTGCCGCCACAGGAAAATCTCGCATCTCCAGGGCACACTGCGGGAAAGGACGCCCAAAAAGAGTTGGGAGCAAAACCAGGGACATAAAACACCCTCAGAACAGGATCAAGGTTAACACAGCAGCCAACTCAGCGATGTCACAGCTAGCTCAGGCCTCAGCTTCCGTCAGGGTTGAAGGAAAGGGTGAAATTCATATTCTGGCCTGAAGGCCCTGGTGCTAAGCAGCCGAAGAGTGACTAAGACTCTCTGCCAAGCATCCGAGCCTCCCACCCAGCATCACGTCCCGGGCAGATTCGAGAAAAATACTTTCATCTTGAGCCACATATTTTCCCTTACATTTCTCTACTTCCAAATATAAAACCCTCAGAAACTTGAGGTTTTCTTTTTAAAAAGCAATGCTTTGGAAACCACTGGGTCCTCCAAATCCATAGCAACTATCTGGCGTTTCACCTCTGACGACCAGCAATGGCACCGAAATGCAACAACCCGCCCGACTTCAAACCACAAAGCAAATTAATCTGTGCGCGTGCTCAGGGCCGCAGCCGGGAGGCAGTTCAGGAGGCACCTCTGAAACCAACGATACCAAACACCATCAGTTCGCCCCGTTCCCACGATCTCCCTACTCAGTTAAGTCAAGTGGGCGCCTGTCCTCACTGCTTAGCGGCAGGGCCTGCAGGCGTGGGTAAGCATGGGAATGATCCAGGGTGTGACGGTAAAACAACATCTTTGAAGGCTCAGGGTTTTTTAAGCCAATTTGCAAGGCTAATGGGAAGCATAAAGGTCAAGAAAATATGCCCAGACCTAGCCAGAGAGCAAAGGAGAAAGCCTTCAGCTGGGAAAAGTAGGGTGTCTGTGCAACCACTGTTGCTTCGCCTCCCTCCCCACTTTCTGGTATTTCACCGATGGGGGAGGCGACAGAAGGGGGACATTATTAGACACAGGTTTGTGGCTCAGGAACCCAAGGGAGTGAGCAGCAGCTCAGGTGGTACAGCCTGGTGCACTGCGGGACTGGGGAAGGGACGGAAACTGGGAGTTAGTGCTACTCCAGGTCTGGGCATCAGAAACCTGTCCCACACTCTTCCATTCTCTAGCAAGCTCACGTGCCTAACATCACTCCCTAACATCAAGCTCACGTGCCTAACATCACTCCCTAACATCAAGCTCACATGCCTAACATCACTCCCTAACATCAAGCTCACGTGCCTAACATCAGCTGAGAACGATCGCTGTCCAGTGGGAATGTCTACTTCGTCGTTTAGAGTGTGCAGAGTCCCAGCTGTTGTACCTGCGACACCGGAAGGAATTTATGGAAGTGCTGAGGCCCACGATTACATTCTTTGCTTTTTACACGAAGTCAGGAAAAAGAACTAGAATACAATGCTACGGGGTATTTCTGTGTCAACCTTAGGGGGAAAGCAGCTCCAAACATGTTGGTCTTCATTACAGGTAAAGTTGTATTTTTATCCCACACCACCTTCAGCTTTTTCTTTTTCCCCGTTTAGACCATAAAATTGATTGTGGTTGTCAAGTTTGACATACACAGTCGTAAACCATTCTGTAACTTCTCACTAAACATCAGGAGTCACTGGTAAAACAGAAGCAGCGAATGCATCTTGCATGGAGAAAGCCATCAGGAAACATTTACTCAGGAAAAGAAAAGCTGTTACCACCTATACAGTCCCTTCCTGTGATTTCTCCTGCTGCCTCTGTCTGCATCATGCCTCCCAGCCCTCAATCACGTCCTACTGAACAGTCTTACGTGTATATTTTATCCCCCTTACACACCGTGTTCTTTGAAGACAAGAACCTTGCTTTAAAGTTCTGTTGTTTTATGTACTTCTCTGCACTAAGAAGTTGGCTGAACCCTCGGTGACTTATTCACGACAGAAACACCTGGCATCTGGGTTGCAGTTTTCCCCCAAAGGACCTCAAAACATATTCCAGATACCAAGTCACCTCAATGTGTCAGGCATTTCTGATGAGCTGCTAGCAGAGATGATTTCTAATGATACTGTGAACATAAAACACTATTATTTTCAAAGTGCTTCTCCATACAGTTTCTCATTCTCACAATTTGGTCCAACCTGGCCAACAGGCATTTTGCAGACGAATGGACAGGGCACACGGTGTGAACGGCTTCTCGGTCTCCGGCAGGTGTTTGCTGACCGGGCTCTTTGCTCGAAGTCACCTCCCTGCCGTTACTGTACGGCTGGACGGACAGCACAGAGGCGGACACAAGCAGGTGGCGTCACCCAGCTCCGGGAAAGCCCAGGTGTTTCCACCCCCAATCCAGGGGGGCGGGCGGAAATAAGTCACCCAGCTTCAGCCTTCCTGACACTTCAGCCACTGAGCAGAATCCGCCAAGCATCTTGTCATATGGCCCCAAAGAATAAAACTAGGCTCTTCAGCTCCTACGTTTGCACTCTGCACGTTACACTCAACTGTTTACTTGTAAGGATTGGAAAAGATCTTCTACAGAGTGGCTAATTATAGCCAGAGAGAGAGTATTCCCCCAAAGACATCTCCTAACTCCTTAGATCTATATATACAATGTACCCGCTTTTCTTCTTACATAACACCTAAAACATTTACTATGTGTCAGTCACTCTTCTAAGCACTGTCACTCATTCACAACCACCCCGAAGGCAGGGCACTGCTCTCCCTCCCTAGAGGTGAGGACACTGAGGCTCTGAAATGTTAAGTGAGTTGCCCAAGTAAGTTGGGTTATGGCCTAGACAGAGGCAGAGCTGGCGGTCAGCCAGCCACCACGGAATGCCGGTCAAAGCAGGGACTTGGGGGACAAGGCGAGCTGGTCCACATAAAGCGCTGAGCGGCACAACACAGCATCGGTTAGCTATCCTAGGACGGTCAGCTACTCCTAGGACGGTTAGCTATCCTAGGACGGTCAGCTACTCCTAGGACGGTTAGCTATCCTAGGACGGTCAGCTACTCCTAGGATGGTCAGCTACTCCTAGGACGGTCAGCTACTCTAGGACAGTCAGCTACTCCTAGGACGGTCAGCTACTCTAGGACGGTCAGCTACTCCTAGGACGGTCAGCTATCCTAGGACGGTTAGCTACTCCTAGGACGGTTAGCTATCCTAGGATGGTCAGCTACTCCTAGGACGGTCAGCTACTCCTAGGACGGTCAGCTACTCTAGGACAGTCAGCTACTCCTAGGACGGTCAGCTACTCCTAGGATGGTTAGCTATCCTAGGACGGTCAGCTACTCCTAGGACGGTCAGCTACTCTTAGGACGGTCAGCTATCCTAGGACGGTTAGCTACTCCTAGGACGGTTAGCTACTCCTAGGACGGTCAGCTACTCTAGGACGGTCAGCTACTTCTAGGACAGTTAGCTATCCTAGGACGGTCAGCTACTCCTAGGACAGTCAGCTACTCCTAGGACGGTCCGCTATCCTAGGACGGTCAGCTACTCCTAGGATGGTTAGCTACTCCTAGGACGGTTAGTTACTCCTAGGACGGTTAGCTATCCTAGGACAGTTAGCTACTCCTAGGACAGTTAGCTACTCCTAGGACAGTTAGCTACTCCTAGGATGGTTAGCTATCCTAGGATGGTTAGCTATCCTAGGACGGTTAGCTATCCTAGGACGACCCCCATTCTCTAGCAAGCTCACGTGCCTAACATCACTCGCTACCTTCTGCATCCCCAGCTCCCACCTTCCTCCCTCCCTCCCCCGTCTAGTGCATGGTCTTGCCCAGGACTTATAGGGAGAAGAGGGGTCTCCAGACAGGAAGTCCTCACCACCTTATCTCCAACCTGTTCACATCACCACCCGCTCCCTTTCTTCTCTATTACTGAAACAAGAGTCCCCTCTTCCCCAAGCGCCGTCCCCCGACAGGCGGCCCCCCCTCCACCACCCCCCCCTCAGCTTACTGAGCGCTCTCCCTCTCTCCTTTGGCCATGCCCTCTATCTCCCACATCTCCTGAATATTTCCCATCAGCGCTCAGCCATGTTGTAGCCTCTTCCAGATTAAAAATAATAAATAATAAAGATAACAAAACCCAGCCCTAGCATCCTCTTCCCCTTCAGAGCCAAGTTGCTCCAGAGAGCCGACAGGACACAGCTTTCATTTACTTCCTTACCTGCCATTCACGCTTTAACCATTTTAAACCAACTTCTACCCACAGATCACAGAAACCACTATTTTTGCTAAGGTCACCACATCTTATTCCATCTTGGAACTTGCCAGTTGATCACTTCCTCCCTGAAACTCTCTTCTCAGCGCTGTCCACGCACACCTGCTCCTCCACAGCCTCCCGAAGGCCGGGCCGCTGGGATGCCTGTTTCACAGACCAGGAGACTCTCTTGGTTTCCAGAACACCACATTCCTTAGGTCTCCTCCCACCACCCCAGCCCTCCAACCGCTGACCCCTCTCCCCAGTCTCTGCAAGTCAGAGTTCCTCGGACTCCACCCTGGGTCCTCTTCTCACTCTGTAAATCCTCTCCATGCCCACCACCCCATTTTACTTCTCCACCTGCGGACTTACAGACACAACTGCCAACCGGACACCACCTCAATGTCTCACACTTAACAAGATCGAAGAATTCTTCTTCTCTCTATACCGTCTCCCAAAAACATTCTCCTTCAGTCTTTTAGTAAATGGCACCTTCATCCATCCAGCTCAAGGCAGTAGTTTGGGAGCCATTCTTGACACCTTTCTCCCTTACTCCAACCCAAACCTAAGTCTGAGTACTTCTGCCAAATGTCTCAGCCTCGGTGTTTCTCCTTCAGAGAGGAAGGACCCCTGAACGCCACTAATCTCCACGACATCCTCCATTTCACACTGTTCATCGCATCTTGTTTCAGCTTCACAACACTTCCCATGTTTTGTAACGACATGCTCATCTGTGCAACATTCACCTCTCTCCCCAGGCTCCACGAAGGCAGGGACCAAGACTGATATGTTCATCCCTATATCCCGAGAATTTACCATAGTGTCTGGCACATGCATTTGCTCAGAAAATATCTGTTGAATAAAATGCGAGTGCCCCCCTCTCCCCCGCAGATCGTCTAAGCCAGGCGCGCTTTCTAGAGGTTTCGTCCATCAGGCTACTCACCCAAACCCCCAGGGTCAGGACACTGCAGTGCTCATCCTGGAGGTGAGAAGTCAGAGGAGCCCAGGAACCCCTGGCTCAAAGGTGACCCTCACCTGGACAAGGAAAAAGTAAAGAAGAAAAACTCCTAAGTGGATTTTTTAAATCAACAATATGACTTTGTTACTGAATATCTTAAGAGAAGGACAGGTTTCTGTTTATTCTAGAATATTAGTTTACGAGGAAGTTGTCATCTCCCATGTGAACAGAATGAGTACGAAGGGTACCCTGTCCAATCAGCAGATATTTCCAAGCCTGTGACTCTCTCTCCTTCCCAACTGCACATTTATTCCCAGAGACTGGAGAAATGCAAGAACAAGTTAAACTGATTGTTCTTCTTTTTAAATTTCTGGGAGCTTAGTATGAAAAAAAAAAAAACCATTTTTGCTTCTGCACATTCCTTATTAGTATAGAGAACTGAGAGCTGACTGTAAAGGTGAGAGAGAAAATTCCAGATACGCTCTGAAATACCAAGTGAATACCATTCACCGCTCCTCCCTACTCCCAGCTGTAATTCCACGGGGCAAGCACTCAGCAAGGAAATCTATTTTCAGATGCTTTGGGGAGGTGGGGGGGCTGAATGCGGACCACATGATTCCCTCTGACTGAGAGCCTACTGTGTGCACAGTGTCATACTGAACTGAGCTGGTAAATCCATAGAACACGGAGGCTCTCGTCAAGAGGAACAATGTCCAACAAGAGTCCTTACAAATCAGAAGTGTAACAAGGAGCCCCCTTAGCCCACAATGGATCGTTTTCAAACTGCAAGGAAGAACCAAGTTCCAGAGTGTCCTAAGGCCAAATTATTTCGGAAACTTTGAAAGAGACCCTACAGGTTGCCACAAGTCATAAGTAAATTCACAAATTAACCGGACCCAGGCCAGAATCACCGCTACGATTCCAATTTCAACTCTTCCAATGACCCTTTCCCACTTTCCTGCTCTAAGAAATCAAGTTTATTACAACTACGTCCTGTTTAACAAACTTTTCTAGGCTGTGATCATTGCTCCATAAAAGGCATAGTATCAAACTCAGAATGTGGGACTAACAGGCCTCAGGATTCCATTCCTCGCTCCTTAACTTCTGGCACGCCAACTGCTAAAAGGCTTCTTCTCAGAAAAAGTACACAATAGGAAGAACCAAGCTTTCCAACGTGTGGCAAAAAGAAAACTGTACTACGGGCATGTACAGAAAACCTTGGTGCAAACAAAATACTAATATTTGTTCTCAAACTCACAGGGGGGAAACGCACATCTATCGTCCTTGAAGCTAACAAACTTTAAGCAAGCAAATAAAAATGTGTATCAAGCTAAAGCGTTTTGACAAAATTTAAGCACTCAAAATTGAATTTCAGCCCTGGCCGGTGTGCCAAATGGTTAGTGTCAGCCCAAGTACCAAAGGGTCTTGGGTTTGATTCGCAGTCAAGGGCACGGTCAAGGGCACGTACCTAGGTTGTGGGCAGGCTCCCCGCTCCCAGTAGGGGCATGTGTGGGAGGCAACCAGTCAGTGTGTCTCTCTCACATTGACATTTCTTTTTCTTCCTCTCTCTCTCTCTCTCTCTCTCTCTCTCTCTCTCTCTCTCTATCACTTTTGCTCTCCCTCTCTTTCTCTCCCCCTCCCTCCCTCCCCTCCTTCCACTCTCTTTGAAAAGCAATGGAAATATCCTCAGGTGAGGATTAACAACAACAACAAAAAATGATAATAAAAATAAATAAATAAATGAATAACTTTCAACTACCGTCGTTTAAAATAACAGCTACCCAGAGTAACATTTCAGCACAAATGTTCCTGTTCGCCTTGAAAGTTTCTTTGGTTCCCCACTCCCCCAGGCACGTGCTCCGTGGCCCGCAGTGTGATGCTCACACACTGTCACACACGGATAAACGGTGTCCCTGCATGTGCAGGCAGGGGCCCCCGGAAAGGAGGCTCATCCTCAGCCCCCAGCCCCCAGCAGAAACTCAACCGGTGCTGGTGGAGCCCTAATGAGCCCGGGCCTCAAAGTCACACCAACCAGGGCGACAGGACAAACACCTGCTTTAACTCCCCCCCCCCCCCCCCCCACACACACCCAGCCGCTCCGATGAGGCGCGTTGCTGCAGAAGTCCCTGCTCACAGAGAAGTATAAGGCCACTGCACCGGCAGTTCTGACTGACATTTAACCTCGTGCCCTCTGCCCTGAGGACTGCTACAATAATAAACAAACAAATGCAGTTTTATCTTACAAGAGACCCTGCAGGAAAAGACACAACAGTACAACCCACGGAGATCAAACCCCAGGCGCGATGGGCGCATCACCAGGCTCTTTACCTTCAAGAGGTCCAAGCCGCTTGCTCTTCTACATCGGGGCCCGGAGCTTCCCAATGAGCTCTGCTTCCCACACAGGTAAGAAGTGTCGGTCCAAGTGGAGTGACCCCGTTAGTCCCACGTTCAGGCCTACAGGGATGAGAAGGAGGGAAAAGTTCATATCCCAATTCACACCAATTTCAAAGAGGACCCCCACTCCCCGAGGTGCTGAAGCCAAAACAATGTCTGGAAGAAAATGACTCGCTCTGGGTCAAAAATGGGAAGGAAGGCAAAGCCACTAAAACTCACAGCGTAAGTGGGAGCCCTGGGGCCCACATCCATCCCCGCGGAGACTTGGGAAGTTCAGAAACAGCAGAATCCGCCAGACTCCAAAGCCTCCTTCTAATCATTGTTTTTTACTTTCTCCACAACCAAGAACAGTCACCACTGGGTGCAAAATGGCCTTTTATTTTATATCTTCTCTAGGCCCTGGTTCTTAGCACGGCGGAGATGCTGAGAAAATATCGCAAAGCTCAGGATGCAAGTGGCCATAAGACAATTTGATTTTCGAAAGTCAGTTGGTCTAGAGCAGGAATTCTTACTCTGAGGATCTACTGCCTCCCAAGGGGTCTGTGGAGAGGCTAGGGGAGGGGGGAGGGGCAACTGTGAACTTGCTGGGGAAACTTGCATCTTCATAGCCACTAACCGCTGAGTAAAAGTTAGCGCTGCCCTCAATTGTGAACGTGGGTGACAACTGGCGGGAGCATCAGCAATCCTGTGACTGTGACACGGAGAGAAACCACAAAGACACTTTCACATCACATACGGCCCCTGCAGACATGGCCACGGAGTATGTACACTGATCGCTATTGCAGAATTATGGTATTTTAGACCTGTAGCTGCTTTTTGCTATTGAATGCGTCATAAAGAAGCATATAAACGACTACCACAATTGTTTAACATTTTACTGTTTCCGTGTCATTTGTGATTCTGCTTAGGCATTTAAAAAAACATGACTCTCAGAAGGGGTCCTAACGATTCATTAGATCGCCAAGAGATACATGGGGCATCGATGTTAAGAACCCCTGATCCGGAGCAAATAAAGTTTCTATAAGCCCTAACATCATAGTCACCAAGGCAGACAGGTAAGCCATCCCACCAGCATTCTCTCACACTGGAAGAAAATGAAGGCACCAGGAAGCCGAGAAACACGGCCAAGGTCACACAGACTTAGGGCTGGTCCAGCCTCAGGCTAGCTAGCTCTCAGAGTGTCTATTCCGCTCTCCCACGGGACCTCTGCTTACATTTCTACAACTGTCATCACCATTTCTGTCTTGCCACCGAAAGGGGAAAACTAATAAAAAACAAAACCCAGACACAAGATAGATGTATAAGCTACTCAGTTTTGTTCCTTAATCAAGTGTGCTAATAACTGCTACGAAAGCTGAGTTTGGTCTGTTCCTGAGACAGTTTTGAGAGGTGAGGAGGTTGAGAGCTATATAATACATAATCTCCCATTCTCAGCAGTGCTCAAAGCACTTTGCAGACAGGCACTAACTTGTTAAGCACGGCAATGCGTTACGAGTGGTCTGGGCAGGGGTATCACCACATCGTAAATGGGAAAACCGGTGAATAAATGAGATTTGTTCAAAGCCACACAGAAGCCAATGGGAGAGCCAGCTTCCTGATTACTATAACCACTGTACCAACTCACAGCGATCAAATACGTGGCTATTATAATGCCTGTGAAACCTCTGTACTCCTCCCCCCCCCCCCGCCCCCCCCCCACAAGCCAGAGAGCATTTGCTTTTGATTCGAAGGCGCAGGCAACTCCTGAAGGCGAGGGGGAACAGCCCATAGAGTAAATTCCAATGCACATAAGTACTTGTTCACTAGTGCTGGTCATCTAAGCATCCAGGTCAGGAATCCTTAGCTCAGAATCCAAATCACATACAAACTGCCTTATATGAAGAGAACAGTATGAAGACTGTTCCTTCATCTTAGTCAATCACCGTCTTATCTACCTACCATATCTTATGGAACTATTATCATCTTACACTCAAAACCGTTACCACAAAGTAATACTCCAACAGCTCAATGCCATTGGTGCCCAGGTCCTACAGCTATGGATGCAATGCCAACGGTTTCAGCTTTGCATTACATTGTCCCTTCTTATCCACACCACCAGCTAACAGAGAATTCCCATTCCTCAAAGCATCCTTATGCCATCTAAGCATTCCCTTCTTTTATTGATCCATCTCTGTCTTTAATAGTGTGGGTCTTTTTCAATAGTTAGGAAAGAGGTCTTTCTTAAATTTATAGTTATAGGACCATAACATTATTTACACTAACATTAATGTCTTGCTAAAACTTCCCAAATTAATAGTATCCAGTTCAAAAAAAAAATCAACAGGACCATCAAAGGTTCTTAACCCACCAATCTCTCCCCCCACCACCCCCATCTCTCAATTATTTCACTACTTATCCTTCCCACCTGCTAAATCTGATTCATCACAATGCGGGCGTCCAACTCTCTGGCCTAAGAATGAACACTTAATTCTTGAATATATCAAATGTTAAATACTTGACCACATGCCACTGATCAAATGTAACTCTTTCCATAGCCACTCCATCATTTCCCCACTACAGTCACCGGCAGGGACCTACCCACCTCTGCCTGAACCAAAGCCGAACATTCCCACCTCAGAGTCTCTCCCCACCCAGAGACAGCTGTCCACTGCTCTGTCCAATGACTTCCGGGTCCCCACATGGGCTACCATTTAGACTCCCCTCTCCATCACCGGCCAGGGCTCCTGGACAACAGACTTCAGGCCGGGGAGCCTCCCCGCAGGCCCCCAGCAGCACCAGCACAGGCCCCGGCTCTTCCCTCCGAACATCACAACCTGCTTTGTGTTCCTAAGGAGATCCCCATTGCACCAGGCCCCCCAACCCTGACCGGTGACATCTTAATAGCCTTGGCAACTTTCAGAGCTCCATGACCGGGGCTCCACTTTGGAAGTCACCGGTGTGCCCACGACCCCCACCATGACTCCCTGACCCACACGTCACCTCACCTGCCGGAGCCTCCAGCCCTCGGCGTCCTCAGCTTTCACTTTCCACACCTTCAACAAGTCCCCGGCCCGCCCGGTCCCCGGCCGCTCCACCCGCCCTCGGGGGCTTACAGACCCAACCAGCCTCAACCAGAATTCCCTGCCTTAGGTCTCCACCTCCCCCTCCCGCCCCTTCACCCCGGGACCCCGGGACCCCGGGACCGTCCCACCCCACTCAGCCCCTCCAAGCACCGCTTGGGACAAACCTCAAAAATCAAGAAGCCTCCGTCTCTCCGCACCGCGCGGCGAGCTCCGGGCAGAGGACGCCCCCACCTCCCCACCCAGATTTCTCCACTCAACTCCCCAAATCTGCACCCTCGCCCCCCGCCTTCTCTCTCCCCTCCCCCGCCCGCGGCTTTCCGCGGCCGCGGCTGCCCCGGCCCCCAAACCGGCTCAAAACACGCGGACACGGACCGGCTCCCCGACCCCCACCCCCACCCCCCGGGACTCCGGTCCTTCCCACCCCTCCTCCCCCCGAGGCGCCACTTACCCCCGAGCGGGAGTGGGGGAGGGGAGCGCGGCGGGCGGGGCGGGGGCTGCGGCCCGGGCGGCTCTCAGCCCCGGGGGGCCGGGGCCGGGGCCAGCAGCGGCGCAGCGTCTCCCCCCGGCGGCGGCGGCGCCGTCCCACTCCCGCAGACACACATAGGCTCCATTGTCCGCCGGCGCCTCCCCCTTTCCGGCTCCCCTCCCGGTCCCGCCCCTTCCCTCCCCTCGGCCCTCCCCCGGCCGCTCCGCGCCACGAAATGCACCGCCCGCCCCGCCTCGGACGCGAGCGGAGCGGGGCCCCTCCCCCCGGCCGCGACGTCCCGCCGGAGAGGGAAGGGGCCGCCCCGCCCGCCGCAGCCCGGCCAAGCCGCCGGGAAGGCCCGCCCCCATCTAAGGGAATGTCACCCGTCCCCTCCCGGCACGCGCGCGATGGTACCAACCCGACCGCTCCTCGTCCCCTCCCCCGCCTTCCCGGAGAGGCCCCGCCCCTCGCCCCGCCCACCACATGGCCCCGCCCCTCGCCCACTATTTTACTAGGGGACCGCCCACTGCTGGCACCGCCTCCTGCTTTGCATGGCCACGCCCACTGCTTCCCTCCCCAGTAAGTCAACAGCCAGCGGTGACGCCTACTCCCCACCTTAAAGCGGCAGAGCCCTTTCTTAACTCAAAGAACCTCCCCCAGGGCCGGCGGGGTGGGAGCTGCGGCCAGGGAGGGGGCCTCTTCTTTCCCGCACCTTCCTCCCTCGCACACACTCACCCGGAACCCCCGCCCGCCGCCCGCAGCACGGAGAGCAAACCTAGGGGACTGGGAAGGCGGGAGGGGGAAGGGCAGCGTGGAATTTGGCCATCTTTGACAGAAACCAATTGGAAGAACCGGAAAGGGGTCTCTTCCTCGCGCCTGCCCGCCGCCCGCTGCCCTCCCAAGGCTGCCCCCCCACACACACCTCCAGGATGCAATGTCACCCTTCCCCGTCCCCCCTCTGGTCCCTACTCGTCACCCCTCAATCTCGGCACTGCCTTTGCTGTGCTGGCTTTCTCTCCTCCTGGGGAGCAGGCCCCATTCCAGGGGTGCACTCTCCTCCACGCCCTTCAAGCAGATTCCCGCCGGGGTCCTGCAGGTGGCTCCTGCGGGGTCTCCCAGATCCCGCCCGGCCCAGCCTCGCTCACGCCTCGCTACCGAGTGCCCATAGGGGACCTTCTGCCCAAACCCTCCAGTCGCTGCACTACCGCCTTTTAATCGCAGCATCGCGCCCCAGATTTTTGGGAAGGCCTCCGTTCTGGAGAGCTCCAAGCCCGGGCATCCCCGCACTGCCCCCTGCGAGGCGAGAAGGTAACCCATTGGATTGCACTTTTTCTCAGCCGGAAAAATGACAGCATCATGGTGCATAAAGCCCAGTCTGGCTACTGTCTTATCTTCGTGGCCCGTGCTGCTGCCCTGACCCACCGTTACTACAGACCCATCTGCTCCACAGCCCCCCGCCCGGAACTGCGGTGACACCTCTGTATTCGGAGAGTCTCACGCAAGATGCTTCTGCAACTCTGTGCACTGGCTTTTTGGAATCCGCTGAGTGAAGACTGCCTGTCTTACCATGGACTCGCCTATTCTCCCCGAAGATAGATGGAGGCAACATGGCCAAGGGAAGGAGATAAATTTCCTTCTGGTTTTGCTTCTGTCACCACGGTTTTAACCAGGCTACTTATTCCTGTGTCAATTTCCCTGTGTATAAAATAGCAAGTCTCCCTCGGAGCAGTCTTTGAACGAATGGTACTGGCTGTAAAGCATGATACAGGAGAGCCCTAAGTGACAAAAAAGCTTGGGAAACCATTTAAAACTCTTTAACTGGTCAAATAGGTATCTATGAAATGTCTCCCTCGCTTCGATCTTCTGAAAAACTTTTTCCATAGCAAGATCTTCTCTGTCTTCCATTATGACTGAGGACATAAATGCAGACAGAAACACAGTAGTAGGTGTAAACAATATAAATCTAAGATCAACTGAAGGATTCCAAATGGGAAGTAATTAAAATAAAAATGCTTTGTTGGGGGTCAATTTTTGGCAGTAAAACATTTAGTGTAACATAGGTAAGAAACCTCTGTAAAAGAAGGTGGAAGGAAAAAGTCAGGATATGAAAAGACAACAAAAGCCAAGAAACATTGGGATTGCTAATGCCGGTGGAAAGAAGGGATTCATAGACTGTGGCTGTAAGGAAATAACACTGCTACAATAAGCTCTGGGCTGGGTATTTTAGACCAGATCACCTTTACTCCAAAAACTCAAAAACGAGCTCATTATAACAATAACGCCCATGCAAAACATCTTAACCATTTTACTAGGCATTGCACCCTCACTCCACTATGTATGTGTCAAAGTTCAAAATTATGTACTGAGCCACAAGAAAAATGTAAATGAATATTAAATGTGAAGCACTATGGCCTTAGCCAGTTTGGCTCAGTGGATAGAGCGTCGGCCTACCGACTGAAGGGTCCCAGGTTGAATTCCGGCCAAGGGCACATGCCTGGGTTGCAGGCTCGATCCCCAGTAGGGGGCGTGCAGGAGGCAGCTGATCAATGATTCTCATCATTGATGTTTCTGTCTCTATCCCTCTCCCTTCCTCTCTAAAATCAATAAAAATAATTTTAAAAAAATGTGAAGCACTATGGTAAAAGGGCAATAATATCAAGCATGCTAAAGTCATGGAATCTAATGATTAAGATCTCCATAGTAATGATAATTTAGCTACATTGTTCATGAAATTGAAGTGTGTTCTAAAATATGAATTATTTTATCAAATACTTATCGATTTTACTAAAATATTTGTCCCTTGAATTTCCCAATTTCCTTACATTTACATTTGAGAAAGAATTCTATTTTGCTGTTTAAGGATCAAGCGTACTGTACATACAAAAATACTAATGGAAAATACGGAAATCATTTTTTAAAGAATCCTACAAACAAAAGCTTCAAACTGTTTCTGCTACTCTAGAAATTATAAGATAAGTCATTTTTAATCCAAATGATGAAACTTCTATAAAAAAATGAAGGCTTTTTTGCCAGGCAGGAGTGGCTCGGTTGAGCATCCTCCCATGCATCAAAAGGTTGCTGTAGGATTCCCGGTCAGGGCACAAACCTGGTTGTGGGTTTGATCCCCAGTCAAGGAGCATACACATTGATGTTTCTCTTTCTGTCTTTCTCCCTTCCTCTCTATAAGCATGTCCTCAGGTGAGGATTTAAAAAAAAAAAAAAAGAAGAAGTTACAGAAAGAGAGATTAAAAAACAATCCCATTTACCATTTCACCAAAAAAAAATTAAGATACTTAGGAATAAACTTAACTAAGGAGGTAAAAGACCTGTACTCAGAAAACTACAGGACACTGAAAAAGAGACAGAGGAAGACATAAATAGATGGAAGAACATACCATGTTCATGGATTGGTAGAATCAACATCATTAAAATATCCATACTACCCAAAGCAGGCTACAGATTCAATGCAATCCCCATTAAAATACCAACAGCATATTTCACAGACTTAGAATGAACTCTCCAAAAATTCATCTGGAATAAAAAAAGACCCCGAATAGCTGCAGCAATCCTGAGAAAGAAGAACAAAGTAGGAGGGATCTCAGTACCAGATATCAAACTGTATTACAAAGCCACTGTTCTCAAAACTGCCTGGTACTGGCACAAGAGCAGACATATAGATCAATGGAATAGAATAGAGAACCCAAAAATCAACCCAAACCACTATGCCCAATTAATATTCAACAAAGGAGGCAAGAGCATACAATGGAGTCAAGACAGTCTCTTCAATAAATGGTGTTGGAAAAATTGGACAGATGCATGCAAAAAAAAAAAAAAAAAAAAAAGGAACTAGACCACCAACTTACACCATACACAAAAATAAACTCAAAATCGATAAAGGACTTAAACGTAAGATGGGAAACCATAAAAATCTTAGAGGAATTCACAGGCAGCAAAATCTCAGACATATGCTGAAGCAATATCTTCACTGATACAGCTCCTAAGGCAATGGAAACTAAAGAGAAAATAAATAAAAGGGACTACATCAAAATAAAAGCTTCTGCACAGCAAAAGAAACCATCAACAAAACAACAAGAAAGCCCACTGCATGGGAGAACATATTTGCCAATGTTATCACTGATAAAGGTTTAATCTCCAACATCTACAGGGAACTCATACAACTTAACAAAAGGAAGATAAACAATCCAATCAAAAAGTGGGCAATGGACCTAAATAGATAATTTTCAAAAGAGGACACAAGGAAGGCCAAAAGACATGAAAACATGCTCAAAGTCACTCATCATCTGAGAGATGCAAATCAAAACGACAATGAGATACCATCTCACACCTGTCAGAATGGCTATCATCAACAAAGCAACAAACGACAAGTGTTGGCGAGGATGCGGAGAAAAGGGAACCCTAGTGCACTGCTGGTGGGAATGCAGACTGGTGCAGCCACTGTGGAGAACAGTATGGAGTTTCCTCAAAAAACTAAAAATGGAACTCCCATTTGACCCAGTGATCCCACTTCTAGGAATATATCCCAAGAAACCAGAAACACCAATCAGAAAGGTTATATGTACCCCTATGTTCATAGCAGCAAAATTATAATAGCTCAGATTTGGAAACAGCCTAGGTGCCCATCAGCAGATGAGTGGATTAGAAAACTGTGGTACATCTACACAATGGAATACTACGCTGCTGAAAAAAGGAAGGAACACCTACCATTCGTAAAAGCATGGATGGAATTAGAGAGCATTATGCTAAGCGAAATACGTCAGTCAGAGAAAGATTAATATCACATGATCTCACTCATCTGTGAAATATAATGAACAATATAAATTAATGAACAAAAACAGATCCAGAGACAGAGAAGCATCCATCAGATGTTCAAAACTCAGAGGGAAGGTAGGGGACGATGGGGTTAGGGGGAGAGATCAACCAAAGGACTTGTATGCATGCATATAAGCATAACCAATGGACACAGACACTAGGGGGGTGAGGGCATGAGCGGGGGGTGGGGGACCAATGGGGGAATAAGGACACATTTGTAATACCTTAATCAATAAAAAGAAAAATGAAGGCTTTAACAATAAAGAGACCTGAAATTTTTTTAATGTTTTTATTGATTTCAGAGAGAGGAAAGGAGAGGGAGAGAAAGACAGAAACGTCAATGATGAGAGAGAATAATTGATCGGCTGCCTCCTGCATGCCCCCTACTGGGGATCGAGCCTGCAACCCAGCTTGTGCCCAGACTGGGAATCGAACCGTGACCTCCTGGTTCATGGGTCGATGTTCAACCACTGAGCCACTCTGGCCAGGCAGTTTTATATTTTTTGCTTTCTGAAATTTGCTTCTCATAATAATAATAAACACAGATCAAACATGGATGATATAAGGATAGCTTCTTAGTTCTTCAGCTAATCACAGCATCTGTTATTTAAGTTTGCCTCTAGTCTATTTCACCTGTAAACTCCACTTTCAAAATGATTTTGTTCCCTTAGCTCTTGATAAACCTATACTGTACCTAAGTTTTAGGGTTAGAAGGAACCCCCTTCAATTTACAGATAAGAATTCTAAGACAGAAGTTTAATGACTTGTCAAGATTACGGCCGCTTTTAGGGATTAGAATTTAAATCCAACACGCTACAGCACAGTTCTAACTTCCAAGGATTGTTCACTCCTAACAATATTTATTGTTGTAAGAGAGCATGGAGCTCTACCTTAGGAATGATGAAATTAAAACTCAGAAAGGTTGGGCCCACTCAGCCAGCTGGTGCGAGGGTTATAAGAGGCCCTAGCAAATTCTTGCCTTGCTCACACCCCCCAGTTTGGCCAGTTTCTGGCTGCTTATACTGTATCTTACCAATTCATCTGTCTCATTGTCCAAACCAAACCTGGTGAATTTCAACCCCAAAGGAACATATCAAGAGAGGTATTGATGACTGAAAATGAAGGGTTGAAATGGAATAGTACCTTGACTCGAAGAGTGCTACTGCCCAGTGCTGGGATAAAACAGGAAGTGATTTCTTTTTTAGGTTGCCCATAAAGGAGAAACGAGTCTCCCTAGCCTAGCTTTCACCAATCCATTTAAGTGAATGGGGAGTCCCAGAGCTTTATTCCTGCTGGGAAAATTTAGGGCAAAGCGTCTCTTTTGGAAGGAAGAAATCCATCTTCCCGCCTCCTTTCTTCCGGCAGCTCCACCGGCGACCATTGGCACTAGGACGTGAGCTTGGGTCTTGTTCTGTGTCACCATGCATCTGCTTTCCACAGTTTGGGAATTGGTGACCCCATAGCTGAACGTTCTGAGAGATCCCTTATGAAGGGACCACCAATCTTCCCCCTTTATTTTCACACTCAGACCTACACGGTTGTGCTTCCTACTTGCCTGGCCTGTTTTCTAAAAGTCAAGTTATGTGACATTAAGTCTGCAATTTTCTGAGCCCTACGTGACTGAGATAGAAATGCGGATCCCACCCCCAGTTTTCCAATTGAACCACAGTCCCTCACAACTTAGCCAGAAACTACCTGGGTGTTCCACGTGCTCTAATCATTTCTCCCCCAATCTCTTGATCTTCATGCCAGATCTTCATATCTGTCCTTGCCAGTATAGTCCCATGTCCGTTTTCCTCTTAATTTCCACTAATTCACTATTTAATTTCTTATTCTTCACCTTTCCCCCAACAATAATCCTGTGTACCTCTGCTACTTCATTTTATTTTCTTCTCCTAGACATTTTTCTAAGAGTGTTGCCCTGCGGATAGATAGACCTATTTTATTTTTCCTGGGTTCTGCCTTCACGGTTGACTCTTCTTCCCACAATCAACCTCTCCCCAGCTTCCCTGAAATTGCTACCCAGCCACTGCAGCTTCGATCTCACCTCCGTGTCTTGCTTGCGTCCGGTTTGCTCTTACTGGCCACACTGCCTTTTTGGAATCCTAGACCACCCATCATCCCAGCAATGGGAATTCCTAATGCTGAGATGTAACCCACAGTTCTTTGTTTTCCTGGGTTCCCAGACATTACTGGGGGTGGGGTGGGAGTGGGGGTGGGGGGGGGGGAGAACAACACATGGAACCAAGAAAATGGACCCCAACCAAAATTCAGGTGATGAAACTTCAATTGAACTTTAGTACTTTTTACTCGGCAGTCCTTTGTATTCTCATTGCCTCCTACATCATTTCCCACAGCATTTACTCCAAATTTTGTCCACTACATCTACATTGGAAGACCAACCTTATCATCTGATTTCACCTCTGAAGGGTTTTGCTCAGCTATTTCTCTTCCATTTACTTACCCTTTGCTTTAGTATCTTCAGTAAAATCTTTCTTACGCCAATGTTCTTTTTCCCACTTCCCTTTTATTCCCAATCTATCCAGAGGGTAACCTACATTCTCTGCCACTGCAATTCATTTTCCTACTCTACAACAACCCAACCGTTCTCTCTCCAACATGGCCAAACCTAACCACCAAATCCATCCAAAGAATATCCTTTTCTTTCTGAACCTCTTGTAGTTTGAATTCCAAGGTAGATGATTTTGTCTTCTTCCTCCCACAAATTGTATTGATATATAATTGATATATGACATTGTATAAATTTAAGGTAAATAGCATAATTTGATATATGTATACATTGTGAAATGATTACCCTAGTTTAATTAACATTCATTACCTCACATAGATATTTGTGTGTGTGTTTGTGATGAGAACTTTTCAAATCTACTCTCTTAGCAACTTTCAAATACATAATACAGTATTTTTGACTACAGTCACCACACTGAATAATTATATCCCTGGAGCTATGCATCTTATAAGTGGAAGTTTGTGCTTTTTGGACACCTTCACCCATATTTCCCCACCCTGTACCCCTGCTTCTGATAACCACCAATCTGTTCTCTGTTTCTGTAATTTTTAAAAATATTTTCACATGTAAGTAAGATCACATAGAATTTATCTTTCTATGTCTGACTTATTTCACTTAGCATAATGCCCTCAAGTTTCATTCATGTTATTGCCAGTGATAGGATTTCCTTTTTTTTGTATGGCTGAATAATATTCTACCATGTACACCCCACATTTTCTTTATCCATTCATCTGTTGATGGACACTTACTTAGGTTGTTTACCTGTCTTAGCTGTTATAAATAACTAGTGGCCCAGTGCATGGATTTGTGCACATTGAAAGGAAATTAGGGTCAAGTTTCTAAGCTTTCTAAATCTCTGTTTTCCGGCTAATGGAAAGAAAATAGGATTCCACCGAGTCTCCTATCTACCTACTCCAGGACTTTTGTGAGGATTGAATGAGATGAGGCATGGGAAAACGCTTCACAGACATTTGGTTAAAGTGTAAAATGTTTGCACCTGGCTATAAAGCAAGTCATGTTCCTGGGCTGACAAGAAGGCTAGTCACTAGGGAGAGGAAGCCAGGTGTTGCTACGTGACATCATTATCTGGCGCCCACAGCGACCATTTCTGGTCGGACACTTAGCATATTAGCCTTTTATATAGAGAGACTAGAGGCCTGAATTTGTGCACAGGTAGGGTCCCAAGCCCGGCTGGCGATCAGGGCTGATCTGTGGGGTGACCAGTGGGGTGATCTGGGCCCCTGTTCACACCCGTCTTGGCCTGGTGCCGCCCACTGGCTGGCCCCGCCCCCTGCCACCTCCTCCACCAGTCGCCATCTGTGGGGTGACCGGCAGGGCAATCGGCCTTTGCTTGCACCCGCCTTGGCCTGGCACCACCTGCTCACCTGCTCCACGGTCCTGCTCTCATCGGGGCCCATCGGGGCCGACAGTGCCTCCACTGCCACCCGCCATGTTCTGCGACGCTCCCTGGTGGTCAGTGCACGTCTAATTCCCCATCAGTCGAACTCCCACCCATGGGGACAATTTGCATATTAGCCTTTTATTATATAGGATGCTGCTATGAACTAAAAAGTACTAAAGATCAGTTGAAGTTCCATCACCTGAATTTTGGCTATCCTCTCTAATAAAATGGTAATATGCAAATTAACCATCACTCCGCTACATAAGCCACGCCCACCAGCCAAGCCACGCCCACCAGCCAATCAGGGCGAGTATGCAAATTAACCCCAATCCAAGATGGCTACAGCCACAGTGAGCAAGGTTTCCCAGGTAACAGAGCAAGCCAAGCTTTCCATAGCCGTTGCAGGCCTAAGCCTCCACTCAAGCTACAAAGTTTCAATTATAGAAGGTAAGCAAATTCAAACAAAGGGCGGCAGAATGGAGCTTGAGAGAGCAGGCCAGGGTTGCCGGCGGCAACAGTGGAAGCAAAGCTTTCCGCACACCCTGGCCGGGCTCACCCGCTTAAGGCTACAAAGTTTCAATTGTAGAAGGTGAATTAACTGCCACAGAGATGGCTGCCACCCCGGAGGGAGCAGCAGGCTTGACTCCGCTCCAGGCTACAAAGTTTCAATTGTAGAAGGAAAATAAATTCCAGATACCAGGGCCTCCCCTTGGGTTGCCAGGGGGCGTGGCCAGCCTGCAAACCACCACAGGCCCCTCGCTCAGGCCGCTCCACACCCCAAGGGAACCCCCACCCTGATCAGGGACACCCTTCAGGGCAAACCAGCTGGCCCCCACCCGTGCAGCAGGCCTCTATCCTATCTAATAAAAGAGTAATATACAGATTGGTCATCACTGCAACACACAATATAGCTGCCCCCATGTGGTCAAAGATCCTGCCCCCATGTGGACACAAGATGGCCACTACAAGATGGCCAGCAGGAGAGGGCAGTTGGGAGGCACCCGGCCTGCAAGGGAGGGCAGTTGAGAGGGACCAGGCTTGCAAGGGAGGGCAGTTGGAGGTGATCAACCCTGCAGGAGAGGGCAGTTAGGGGTGACCAGGCTGGCAGAGGAGGGAAGTTGGGGGCAAACAGGCTGGCAGAGGGGCAGTTAGGCATCAATCAGGCTGGCAGCGGAGTGGTTAGGGGGTGATCAGGCTGGCAGGCAGAAGCGGTTAGGGGCAATCAGGAAGGCAGGCAGGCAAGCAGTTAGGAGCTAGCAGTCCTGGATTGTGAGAGGGATGTCCGACTGCCCGTTTAGGCCCGATCCCACCAGGATCGGGCCTAAACGGGCAGTCGGACATCCCTCCAGGAGTCCCAGATTGGAGAGGGTACAGGCTGGGCTGAGGGACAACCCCCCGCCGTGCACGAATTTCGTGCACTGGGCTTCTAGTTATAAATAATGTTGCCATGAACATGGGGATGCAGATTCTGTATCTCTTTGAGATCGTGACTTCATTTCCTTCAGATCGATACTTAGAGGTCTGTCTTCCTTATTGACTTAAATTCTTCCTTTTGTCTTGTAATTTTTATTTCCTTAAAGTCATTGGTTCTTTTTTCTTTTCTCTCTCCAATTCTCCCTAGGATCTCTCTCTCATTAACCTTAGTCACCACCTGTCTGCAGATGAGCAACACATCTCCAGGTCTAGCTCAGGCCTCTCTTCAGCTTAAATTCTGAATTTCTATCTGCTCAGCTTGCCACCTAGGAGTCAACTTCACGTGTCACAAAACAGAATCAGCATCTTTCACGATGAAGTCCTGCCTCTAAATTCATTGGCCTTCACTTAGGTTCCAAACTTTGGAGTAACCCTGACTCCAAGTCTCCATCTGTCTATGTATCTTCTCACCAGTGTCCATGCATTCATCCTTAAATCAATTTCTTATTTTCTGCTCCCAAGTTGAGACTCTTGTAATAGCCTCCAAATAGACATTCCTGTCCCCAGTCTCTCCCCTCATCAGTCAATCCTCCATGCTCTTTCCAGAGAGATCTTCCTTAAAGACCTGCTTACATAGCTATAGTTCATGCAGTGCCGATTCCTCTATAATTATTTAAGCCCCACGGGCTCTTCTGGGCCCAACGAGGGCCCCTCTACCCTAAGATCTCAACAATGTTTTATAACAGGAACAATAGAGAGTCACCTGGACCTGGGGCTGAATATTGGACTGTATTTTACTAAATAAGCGACTTGAAACAAAAGAAAAAAAAAGTTATTTTTTTTCATATTCATTTTAGTAGTGCTTACATCTACTAATTTTAGAACATATGCAAACTTTTAATATCATCTACCTTTTATTATAGTTCCCAGTCTTCTCCTATATCTTGAGAGCAGGACTTTACACCTCTTTGTATTCTGCAGTCATTTAGTCATTGCTATATTTACTGAGCAACTACTATGTGCAGAGCATTTGGGGAGTATAAAAAATGAATCAGATACTCAATTTTGTCCTCAAAGTGTGATCACACTTATATGGACGATTCACTGTTTCATTCATTCAAAAAAAGAATTCAGCCCTGGTTGGGTGGCTCAGTTGGTTGGAGAGTCCTCCCATACACCAAAACGTTTCAGGTTCAGTTCCCCATCAGGGCACAAACCTAGGTTGCATGTACAGGAAGCAACTGATCTATGTTTTTGTCTCACATTATTGCCCTCTCTCTCTCTCTCTCTCTCTCTCTCTCTCTCTCTCTCTCTCTCTCCCCCCTCAGTTGAGGATTAAGGAAAAAAAAGAGTTCAGTAAGTGCCCTATTTGTACCAGAGTGCCGAAGATTCTAATAAGCATAAGACATGGTCTGCTGTTGGATGTGGGATCTATCTAGTTAGGAATGCTGACAGATAAACGTTTATAAGATGTGCTGCGTTATGGATAAACACCAGGAGACTGGACACACAGAGGAGAGGTATCTGATCCAGACAGGAGAGTTGGGAAATGCGAGAAGACCTACGTGCAATCTTAAAGAATCCGTAGGAGTCAGCCAGGCAAAGGACTGGCAAGGTACAGAAGCTCGCCTCTGTGACAATGTATACAAATAACCACACACGAGATAGAAAGTAATCAATAAGTAGCAGAGGCTAAGAGTAAAATGGCAATCAGAGGAGGTCCATTATTCGGGGGTTGGGGAGGTAAGCAGAAACTGCTTCGTGGAAATGGTGGTATTTGAGGCAACCTGCAGGGGTCAGGGGTCAGGTTCATTCAGCAGACATGTAGTGAGGTCAGATACCTCTCTATCTTCTCACTAGTTTATGCAGTGTCCTACACACAGTGGGACCACACCTCGTTTCCTGTGATGACGATGATGATGATGATGTTTTTTCTCATGAAGTTGGCTCTTCTATTTCCCCAGAATGCTTACAAGGGAAGACTTGGGATTTAACCGTCTTTTCTGGGTGGAGGGGCTGTCAATCACGCTGTCTGGCTTGGAGTCCCAGCTCTGCCATTAGAGGGCTGTGAGACCGTGGGGAAATGACTCAACCTCTCTAGGGTTCAGTCCTTTCTTCCATAAAGTGGAGAAATGATAACATCTTCCTCACAGGGTAGTACTGTGAGGAACAAATGAGTGACTGCATGTAGGAATAGTGCCGGGCACATAGTAAGTGCCCAGTAAATGTTGGTTATGATTATTCCATGTGGTGTCTCTGAATTATCTACAGTGCAATTGGGCTTAGGGGAGATTTTAGGGGCACTCCCAAGATCATCTGCTCAACACTTCTCTTATTTTCACACCAAATCTCACTCACTGGTATCGCTTCAGCTCTCCTAACGCGCGCCTTTAAGTTCTGCTCTTACAAATTCATACCTTTGGATTTAAGAGGTAAATTCTCGGAGCCCTTGGGAAGGGTAACACAATAAAGGGCTAGCCCTGTTTCATTTTAATAATTTATCTGGCCAGACTTCTATCCTCCTTACACCGCTGACTGTACCGAGGGACTCTTGTGGGGAAGAAAGAAAAGGCGAATTCTGAAGCTTGGAGAACCTTCCCAGAAACTCAGGCTCGAAGGAAATACTCAGAAAACTTTCTAGGGGTAACAGCTCCTCTGGGATTGAAGGAAGGGGTGAGTTTGAAGAGAGATGCCGAGAAGTGATGAGGAAAAGGAAAAAAAAGGTCATTTGTGTCAGGAAAGACAAGCTTGTACTAAGTTCACAAACAGTGTTGACCTTGATTTGAGCACTCTATCCACTGCCCCTTTTCCCACTCATGCTGTGTTTCAGAATAAATAATTGTGCTCAGGACTAGTCTTGATTTATATTAATAAAGAAAGCTAACAGGTGATCAAGAAACCCCTGGTTTTAATTTCCATAATGACATTTACTTTCTCAGTTATGATTTATCAATAAAAAATTAATAAGCACCTAATATGTGTTTAGTGCGGAATTAAGTAGAGTGAGAATTTCATTAGAAGCTGAAGAAATAGGCCTGGCCAGTGTGCTAAGGTTGGCTGGGCATCATCCCATGCACCAAGAGGTTGCTAGTTTGATTTCGGGTTGGGGCTCGAGCCCATATAGCAGGCTCAATCCACAGGAGGGGGCGTGCAGGAGGCAGCCGATTGATGATGATTGAGGTTTCTCTCCCCCTTCCTCTCTCTCTAAAATCAATAAGAACACAGTTGTTTTTTTTTGTTTTTTGTTTTTAAAGAGAAGCAGCCAAAGAAACACTTCTTGTCAGAAATCTTACAGTCCAGTTGAGGGGAGAAACAAGTTTAATAACAGTTAATTCCTAAACTTACAGACATGATAGCATGGAGCAAACTAAATTCCCAGGAAAAGAACAAAAGCAATTAGCTTTTTTGGAGTAGCAAGTGGCAATTTGAAGAATCAGAAGTTGAACTGGGCCTTGAAGAATAGAATTAGAATTAGGGCAGTTTCAGGAGGGGAAGATGTCCCAGGAGGGAGGGGCAAGATGCCCAGCCAGGGAATCCTATATAATAAAAGGCTAATATGCAAATCGACCGAACAGCGGAATGACTGGTCGATATGACACACACTGACCACCAGGGGGCAGACGCTCAATTCAGGAGCTGCCCCCTGGTGGTCAGTGTGCTCCCACAGGAGTGCTGCTCAGCCAGAAGCCAGGCTCATGGCTGGTGAGTGCAGCGGCAGTGGCGGGAGCCTCTCCTGTCTCCGCGGTAGTGCTAAGGATGTCCCCATGGAGCAGGCCTAAGGTGCCCAGCCAGAGAATCCTATGTAATGAAAGGCTAATATGCAAATTGACCGAACGACAGAACTACGGGTCGCTATGACACGCACTGACCACCAGGGGGCAGACGCTCAACGCAGGATGCCCCTCCCTCCTGGGACATCTTCCCCTCCTGAAACTGCCCTAATCCTAATTCTGTTCTTCAAGGCCCAGTTCAACTTCTGATTCTTCAAATTACTGCTTGCTACTCCAAAAAAGCTAATTGCTTTTGTTCTTTTCCTGGGAATTTAGTTTGCGTCATGCTATCATGTCTGTAATACAGTTTAGGAATTAGCTGTTATTGAACTTGTTTCTCCCCTCAACTGGACTGTAAGATTTCTGACAAGAAGTGTTTCTTCAGCTGCTTCTCTTTTTTAAAAAACTATGTTCTGATTGATCAGTCAGACATCCCCCGAGGGCTCCTGGAATGTGAGAGGGTGCAGACCAGGCTGAGGGACCCCCCTCAAATTTTACGTACTGGGCCTCTAGTGAAAGGAAAACAGCATATGTGTGGAGAGAAAATAATAGTAAAGGTGGTTACAAACGATCGTAATGACAGCTGCCGTTTACTGAGTCTTTATTATGTGCGTGTGCCAGGCACTATGCAAAGTCCTACATTAATATTGTCTCATTTAATACACATAATGACTCGCAAGGTATAAACTGTTATTGCTATTTTACAGTTGAGGGGCCAGATGTTTCTAGTGGTAAGTAATGGGCCTGAAGTCATGCAGCTCAGAGGAGTTTAGATTAAAACCCGGTCAGCCTGAGGGGAGGGCTCTCACGGGCCCGCGGACAGCCCCTCAGCAGTGTGGGGTGGCACGCAGGGGGGAGTACCACTGGTTAAGGAAGGTGGCAATTTGTCATGCAGAATAGAAACACACAGGAAGGATACACTGAGTTTAAACAACAACAAAAGCCACAGTTTACTAAACACCACTTACGAAGCAGGCGCCTTCCTTACAGATCACCTGAATGTGATTTATAATTATACGCATTTGCAGATGAGGGAACCAAAATGCAGAGGTTCACGGCCTTGCTAAGCCTCACCGCTGTTAATAAATAGCACAGTCCAGGTTTGACGGCGACGCTGGTGGCAATGACCGTGTTCTTGCCGCTGTCCTGCTCTGGCCCTCGCCTTGAGCGAGGGAAAAACTACACATAACCCACTGCGATTTGCACGGCAGCCTTCAAAGCATTTTCACATTCACGGTCACAGCTGAACCTCATGAAAACCACGGGACACGTTCGGGAGTCACCTCCGTCATCACGGATAGCCACAGCGGCCATGATAATCACTGAAGAACGAGAGGAGCCAGCACTGGTTGCGTGTCCCCCGTGCGTGGCACTGTGCTAGGACTGTACACGGCCTTTATGGCCGGCTTGTAACACCTCCATCACGTAGGCTCTAGTATCATCCTCACCTGGCACATGAGGAAACTGCTCAGAGAGGTTAGGGAACTCAGTGAAGGAGGCTGGGCTCGGATAGATTAAGGAACTAATTCAAGGTCATGTGACCATGGGTGTGACTCTTGGACTAGAGCACTGACCCCTGATCTCACGCCCATGCATGTCCTTTCCACGTTATTATTCTGACCATTAACCTGCAGCTACAGGAAGGAAGATTTGAAGAGAGAACTACCAGCAGAAGCGAGAGCAGCTGGGAGGCAGCAGTCGTAGGTGTGAGATGAAGGAGACCCGCCGGGGAGGGTGGGGGATCAGAGAGGCGGCCGACCCAGGTGCTGGGTGCACAAGGCACAGCGCTCACTGGCAGCATGTAAACAGAAGAGGAAGGGAGACTAGCTTAGGTTTGGTTTCCAGCCATAAAACTGGTGAAAGGGGGACATTGTGGTCAGACATGGGGCTGATTTTCCCACACACCAGCTAGGAAGGAAGATCATAAAAAAGGCCCACCCGCCCTAGCTGGTTTGGCTCCGTGGATAGAGCGCCCGCCTGTGGACTTAAGGGTCCAGGGTTTGATTCCGGTCAAGGGCATATGCCTGGTTGCGGCCTCGGTCCCCAGTAGGGGGCGTGCAGGAGGCAGCCGATCAATGATTCTCTCTCATCATTGATGTTTCTATCCCTCTCTCCCTCTCCCTTACTCTCTGAATCAATAAAAAATTATTTAAAAAAAAAAAAAGGCTGACGCGACGTAAAGGACAGCATAGCGAGTGTGGTCAGTGGGATTGTAATAACTATGCATGGTGCTCATAGGACTGGAATTATCAGGGGGATCACTTCGGGAATTATATAATTTCCCAGCCCTTATACTGTACACCTGAAACAAATACAACATTTTTTAAAAGGCCAGACAATAGCAAGTGTGGTGAGCATGGGAAGAAACCAACTTCCATACGTTGCTGGTGGAAATGTAAAATGGTGCAGCCCCTTTCAAAACCAGTTCAGTCGTTTCTTCAGAAGTTGAACGTAAGTGGACAGTCATAGCATTACTCCCAATAGCCAAAAGGTAGAAACAATCCAATGTCCACCAACGGACGAATGGACAAATAAAAGGTGGACCATCCACCCAATGGAATATACTCAGCGGTAAAAAGGAATGAAGCGCTGTTACATGCTATCCCATGATGCACCTCAAAATTACGATGCTAAGTGAAAAAAAAGCCAGCTACAAAAGGCTACAGATTGTATAATTTCATTTACATGCAAGTCCAGAAAAAGGCGGTTTAAAGAGACAGAAAGCAGAACAGTGGAGGTGGGAACAGGAACAGCCTGCAAATGAGTACTGAGGGGTCGGCTGGGGGTAGCAAAAGTTCTCCAACTGGGTGTTGATGATGCTTGCACAACACTGTAATTTACCAAAAAAAATCACTAAATCATACACTGAAAATGGGTGAATTTGAGGTATATACGTTATATCTCAATCAAGCTGTTTTTTAGAAAGGTGAAGCTGGTTTGCCAAGTTAAGTTTTAACGTGACAACCTGACACTGGCAATGAGGGGCCCGGGGGCAGGGCAGGCTGGAGGGCAGAGGTGACCGCGGAAGCAGAAGTGAATGAGCTCACCAAGGAAAAGGCACGAGAGAACAAGGGAGGTCAAGGTCAAGCCTCTGGTGTCCCTGCACTGAGGGGCCGCAGGGCGGTGTGCCTGGGCCCAGCCCTGTGATGTCCGCCCTGCTGACAGCAAGCCCGGCCAATATTCACTGTGTTCCCCACGCACACGCCCGCGAGAGCAGAGGTACGTGCCCAGCGGGTAACCGTGCGGGAAACGTACCTGGGGGCAGTTGCCTCGAAGTGACTAAAATACACAGGATAACGGGCAATGGATTGAATCTGTTCCCTGGATTTGAGGCGGAAGAGAGAACTGCGTGCGAACACTTTCACCCAAATAGGAAGTGACACCCCCATCGGGGCGTGCGGAGTTTCCAGAGCAATGGTACCTCCCCTCATCCCAGCCGCCACGGGGGGGGGGGGGGGGTATCATGCTGGACCTCGGCTGGAATCAGGCCCTTTGACCCCCATGTTGACTTCTGAACTCAGAAAGAGCCAGCAGACTCTCAGGTACCCTCTGCAGCTCCTCTAGCCTCACCCCCGCCCCGGCTGAGAACCTTGGGGAGGGTTCCCTCTCACCCCCCCAGGCTGGGGACTAAAGATCCCCTCCCTCCCCCAAGGCCTGACAACCCTTTTTGTTTCTCCGTTTTTCCCCACATTTCTTGTGAAAGAGGCACATTTAAACTACTGCCCATGGTTGTGAAAATAAAGGGTAAAAAGAAAGAATCCAGGAGCCCAAGACAGAGGCAGCGGAGGACAGAAAAGGGAGCCTGAGGGGGAACCACAAGGGCTTGCAGACCACCAGCCACCCACATCGCGTGGGGGAGGGGGTGTCAGCTAGGCAGGGTCTCTTCATCCCAGGTCCAGGATGGAATCTAAGGCCGGAATTTGGAGGAAATAAATACAGAGCTTTATTTCACCAGTTTCTACCCGAGAACCATCCTTCCCTTCACTTATGAACGGAGGCAGGAGCTGACAGCAGTCCAGGACTTTTCATCAGCAGACTCACAGACATTTCCCTGTCGCCCCACCGTTTGTGGCCGATGACCCAGATACCACTGATACTCATCGCCACGGCCAAATTGTCGTGGTTATTCGATCTGCCGGGGGACCCTGTCACTAATGCTCTGATGAAAGAAGCACACGCATCGCTGTATCGCAAACCGGGTGCTTTTCCCATTTCGATCTTATTTCATGGGGACGCTTTTTGTAACACTATTTTATTTCATGGATGTAAAATTGTGATTCTGTCCTTGGGCTTCCCCAGGCCGCCCTGCCCGAGGGGGTCCGGCCACACGAAGTGAAGGGCTGGCTGGCTGATGAAGAACTTCTCCTCCCGCTCCCACCCAGCGCCACCCACGCGGGCTCCCTGCACCCCTGCACCCCACCAGGAGAGCTCGTTTCCGCGGGGTTTTTAAGAATCTCATTAAAATGCAAATGCCCACCGAACAGAAGAACTTCTCCGGGTGTTATTAGTAACCCCTTAAATGGGGTTGTTTAGCAGCTCGCTGAGCACAACACCCTACAATTGAATTAAACAAACATCCATTGAGCTCCCGCCACGGGTGAGGAACTGGGCTGGGGGAGAGCGAGCCAAATCCTCCCAGATCTCTTCCCCCAGGCTGCTCGCGATCTAGTAGGAGGAATCGAATTTAAAAAACAAACAAACAAACAAACAAAAAACAAGGCCGAAAAGACGGGAGGAGAACTGTGCGGGAGAAGTGCGGGGAGCAAAGGCCGTGCGTTGCGGGGCGGACTCCGGGCGCCGTGCCAGGTCCTCAGAACACCGCCCGACCCAAGTTCACGGCCTCGGGTGACGGTAAACGGGGAGCCCACGAAGTCAGCTCTCCTTCGGCCTAAAGGGCCGGGCAGCCCTGGGGGGGGGGGGCAGACTCCGGGCCCGTGGGGGAGGGGAGGAGCCTGGGGAGACGGGGCCGTGATGGATGTGGCGCGGAGGAAGTGACATCCGAGCTGAGCCCGGGAGGGTAGGTTTTTAGAGAGAGGGGCCGGGGGAGGGGAGGGGGGAGGGGCCGGGGGAGGGGAGGGGGGAGGGGCCGGGGGAGGGGGGGAGGGGCCGGGGCAGGGGAGGGGGGGAGGGGCCGGGGGAGGGGGAGGGGGAGGGGCCCGCATTCCGGGCAGAGGGGTGTGTCGGGCCGGGTCGGAGCCCGCATTTCCGTGGCGCTCAGGGGTGGGCGGAGCCAGGCAGGAGGTCAGACCGGAGCTGCACCGCGGGCTGCGCCGGGAGCCGACCTCGCATTGAATGCTCAGCCGTTGGCACCCCAACCAGCCCCACGCGACAATCCGGAAAGGCTGCCTGGAGGAGGAGATATTTGCGCTGGGACTTTTAAAGCATGAGAACCATGTCAACAGGTGAAGATTCCGGGCGGGGAGGGGAGTGTTTTGAGGCTCAAGGAACAGCACAGCCAGGCACTGGAGCTGAAAGCACGAGGCTCCGCGAGAACCTCGCTGGAGGGGGCACCTGGGGAGACCTCTGGGGCCGGGCACCTGGGTAGTAAGTCCCCCAGGTGATCTGGTGCCCAATAAGGCTGGCACCGGCTTAGAAGGAGAGGAGACGGAAAAGGAAGGTGGGCTCTGCGTGCCGGGTAAGAAAGAATTTGCAATTAACTCGGAAGGCAGGGGGCGCTCCTGAGAAGGGCCGGAGGGAGAGGCATTTCTCAAAGCCCTGCACAGGGAAGACTGAACCGACAGCCGAGTTCGCGGAAAGGGCGGGACCCAGGGAAGGACCCTGACCGCAGGCCAGGGAGGGAGTCTGGGTTCGGCAGTGTCAGGCCAGGGAGGGAGTCTGGGTTCGGCAGTGTCGGGGGACGTGGAGGGAAGGGACACCATGCAAGGCCCGTGGAGGAAGGACCTACAGGGCTCACAGGGCAATGGCAGGGGTGGAGCGGCCGAGTGACAGATTCCTGGGAGCTGAGCTGGGTGGTGGGGAAATCGGCCTTTAGAAGACAAGCCGGGAGGAAGGTGACGCGTTTGGATGGAAAGTGCCTGCGTGGAGTCAGAGGCCACGAACAGCGATCATCTGTATTTTGAGGGGCATCACTGTGGTCAGGGGGACACAGGATGGGGCGCAGGTGGCAGGCCGGGGTGGGGGCAGGGAACAGAGGAGGCCCTGGCCTGGCTCGCAGGGTTGTTGAGGATCCCCTAACAAGGCGGTGGAGCTCGGAATCGCAAACCCAGCAAGCCAGTCCCTTCTCTTCTCAGGATCCCCCGTTTCCTCCTTGGAGAAGCGGGCGACGTAAAACTTGTCACCCGCTTATCTCCTGGGAGTGCTGCGCAGAGCTCCCCATATACACACATAAATAAGCGGAAGGCGCAGCGAGAACACAGTGTGCTGGAAAAGCGAAACAGTCATAAACTCAGCCGCCTCCTTCGCCACGCTAGTCAACAAAGTGTCGTTTTCCAAAAGCCGCCTTGGCTAACCAGATGCTAACTTTGAGGCGGTCTATATACAGCCTCTAACTCCGCGTGCAAGAGTTCCCTCATGAGAGCATCTCAGAGTGACCCTAACATCGCCATCAACCTGGAGCCAGGACCAGACTGGGGTTCGTCAACACGAAAATCACTTGCTCATCTCCCCTCCATTCTTGGTATCCATGTGTGACTAAGATCGGGTCCAAGCGACAGGCGGTCCCCAACGTCCCCCTAAACTGTACTCTTTTCACACCCCTGAGTTTCCGCTCTTGGCAGAATGGGGCCGTATAAAATATTCAGATCCTAGGTGGGCTGTGTGCAGCCTACACGGGAAAGAAGGCTGTCAGACAGAAAAGCGAAGACAGAAAACAGGGCTCCTAAAGTGACAAAGATTGAAAACCCGTGCTAAAGAAACGCCGCTCTAATTATACGTTGCCTGCATAGCAAATCTCCTAACAAATCCCGGCACCGTCTCCGCTTCCCTAAAGAGCAGACCCGGTAGGCAGGAACTCCCCGCCTCTGTGGCCAAATCCAATTTTCACACCTGGTAAATGAAATAAGTCCACAGCGAACGCAGGTCGGGTTGGGGTGAGCAGATAACAGAAGGTTCGGGGCTGTGCATCGTGTAACAGCTCTTCGGGGATCCTCTCGCAGAGATTTGCTCTTTTTATGCCCGTGGATACGATTACGGCCAGAAAACCTCCAACCTCCGAGGTGACAAATGCTAGAGCCTCTGTCGCCTGAAGTGGTTATGAATGAGCCCCGAGTTCACAGCTCACATGCATGCGAGGCCGGGCCCTGGCCCTGGCCCTTTTCCTCTTCTTTGGTAGGAAGGTTCCTTACCATTCGTGAACTTTCAGGAGATAAGCTTCTACTGCATTCCTGACAAATTGGCCATGAGAAGGGGCATGCTACGGAAATTGACCGTTGTAAAGGAGTAATACACGGCAGGCACAAAAACACAGGCGTTCCCAAACCCAGCCAGAATCTATCTCCTGTACAGACCTAATCAGGAGCAACCAAGTGGACACCCACCGGGAAGCAACAGTGAAACACACACACACACACACACACACACACACACACACACAGTGTGCACACACACACACACAGTGTGTGCACACACACATACACAGTGTGCACACAAGTGCCATTAAAGGAACTGGAATGTGGGCCAGGTCCTGGATCCGTAAGAATTTAGTAAAGGTGAGGTCACAGATAAAAAGGGCACAAAAGGATCACTCAAGAAATAATATTGGAATAATTGTTCTAATCTTTGGAAAAAATGTAAGATCCTCGTCTCACATCATATAAAAATAAAAAAAAATTCCAGAGAGACTACAGAGATAAATATAAAAATGAATCAGTTAAAAACACACACACACAAACTCTAGACGAAAATGTAAATGAATATTTACCTGACCTTGCGAACAGGAAAAAATATTCTTAGAATAAAATCAAAGGCTCACTCCCAGGCCTGGCAGCTCAGCTGGCTACAGCCTTGTCCCCGCCAAGGTTGTGGGTTTGATCCCCAGTCAGGGCGCGTACAAGAAGCAACCAATGAATGCAGAGAACGTGGAATAACAGATCAATGTTTCTCACGCTCTCTTAAAATCAATCAATAAAAATTTTAAATCAAAGGATAAAAATAAATAATTCAAGATATGTGATCACATAAAAATGTGAAATTCTGTAAAACAAATTATAAAACTAAAAGGCCAACAATCTAATGGAAATAAAATATTTCCAACAAATAGGATCTCAGCAAATATGACTGAAAGTTCATATTCTTAGTCTATAAAGAGCTCATGCCAAGAATATGAAAGACATAAATACCTGAGTTGAAATTTAACATTTCACACATAGAGAAAAGTAATAGGAAAAAAAATCACTTGAACTTACGAACACATTCATTCTAACTAGTAGTCAAGGTAATAATAAGTAAACTACATTTTTTATGAAGCCCTAACACATGGTAAACACTTGGTAAATATTTGTGGACTTGTTCAAATTAACAAAGAGTAAGAAAACCCCAATGTTCAGTGTGTGTTCAAATGAACACGCCTCTGCCCCTCGTAGGATTACATACAAAGCAGGGGTCAGCAAACTGCTTCTGTGAAGGTCAGACAGTAAATATTTGGGGTTTCGAGCCACATGGTCTCCGTTGCAACTCCTCAGCTCTGCCCTCGCAGGGCGAGAGCAGCCGCAGACAATGTGTAAGTGAACATGACTGTGTGTCAAAAATGCATTATTGATGGAAACTGCCATGTGAATCCCATATAATTGTAATGTCATAAAATATTCTTCTTGATTTTTCCCCCAACCATGTAAACGTGTAAAAACCATTCTTGGCTCCTGGACTGGACAAAAACAGGCCACGGAACAGAACTGGCCACGGGTCATGGTGGGCCCTGTCTCAGAGCTACATTTCTGGAAATCAATTCGGCATGATACTGTACATCAAGAGGCTTTTAAAAAGTTATATGCAGCTGTCAGTATTAAAATATCAGGTACAAATATTTTTTAAATGAAAAGTTTTAAGTCTATACTCTTTTCCTTAATTGTCCTAGTAATCCCCTTCGTAGGAATCATCTATCAAAGGCATGTGCAAACTGACACTGAAATGCATACAAAGAAACATCTAGACATCCAGCAGAACGCGAATGGTTAAATGCACCCTGGTGCATGCAAGCAGCGAAATGGTTGCAGCCATAAATCTTTCGCAAAATATATTTTACTACGTGCAAACTATGCTCGTGATATAAAGTCATGTGAAAAAAGCAGGATACAAAATGCGTACATCCTATTTTTGCAACACCTAAATGTACACATAGTTTATACAGATAGAAACACACATGTATGTGTGTAGGGAAAAGACTGAAGGATCAGTGTCCTGGGTGCTGGGTTCATGCGTGATTCCATTTTTCTTTATTCTTTTGTTCTAATTCTCGACACGAGTAGTTATTACTTTTTGTAATTAGGGAAATGCACGAATATTATCTTAAATTAAAATAAGCAGGAAATAAATCCAGAATCTGAAGTTTCACACACAATAGTCGGAGTAGAAAACAAAGAAAAACCTTTCAAAGGCAACCTGGACGTAAAATCTTGACAAAATCTACAATGGAAAACAGACCCGAGCAACTGCAAGTCGCCAGGGTCTAAGATTCATGCAAAATCACCAGAGGAGGGAAAAAAAAAGTTCTGATCAAAAGCAGCTGAGACCTGGAATCTAAGACCGACCCTGCACGGAAACATCCAGAAAAAGACGCCTGAGCTGCAGGGCTGCCCGGGGCCAGCGCGCTGTGTGGCTGGGGACTCGGTGGCATCTTTTGACTCCCCTCCCAACACTCGCATCTTCCACAAACAATGAACCAGGAGGCAGCCCTCATCGGCAGCCGCTGAAGCACAGAATTCTGCAGTGCTTGCCTCTCTTGTTTTTATTATTGAAGAGGTATGGCTTCTCTCTTTCAGGTAATAACATAGTCACTTACACCTGACACATCTTTTGCTAGAGAAAGAGGTAAGTTAGACAGGGCAGTTGAAGGTTCCCTCAAGCAAACTTCAGCTCTTTCACAGTTTGGTCTAGAACCTGATGTAGCCCGGCCGACTTGGCTCAGAGGCTGAGCGTTGACCTAGGAACCCGAAGGTCGCGGTTCGATTCCTGGTCGGGGCACGTGCCCGGGTTGCAGGCTCGATCCCCAGTGTGGGGCGTGCAGGAGGCGGTCGATCAATGACTCTCTCTCATCATTGATGTTTCTCTCTCTCTCTCCCTCTCCCTTTCTCTCTGAAATCAATAAAAAAGTAAAAAAAAATAAAAAATAAAAAAAAATAAAAAGAATAGAATCTGACGTAGACACAGTGTATGACTATTCTGGGGGCAGTTTGTATGCCACTGGATATGCTACACTTTATTTTTTGCTTCATTCAATTCCAAGAAGAGGCCTCTCAGGAGTACTTTTGCCAACATCACCTAAGCAACTGCCATACAAGTCAAGACATACCAGGTAAGACTAGAGGGGTCACAGAATACGGCCAGGATCATTCGGCAGGAATGGGGCAGAGCAAGGGTTAAGTCTTCCAAGTTTGTGGCACCAGCGGCTGAAATACTCCTAAAATCAGATTTCCAGGAGAGGCAGGGAATAGCACAGTGTCACCAGCGAACACGCCTGAGTTCCAGCTGCAGGATGATGGAATGAGTTGATTTTTCTTAGCCTCAGTTTTCTCACCTATCAAAATGGAAACCACAGAACTTACCTCTCGGAACTTTCAGAAGTTCAGAGATAACATAAGGAGAATACCCCACGCACAGTAAGTCCTCAATCAGCGGCTGCTCTTGGGAGAGCACAGTGCGGATCATTTTCTTTGCTCAGTCAGAACTTCCAAGTTCTCTTCCAGGAAAACAAAGAGGATGACAGTCAAGTCGGGAAGATGCCTGGGTGAGCTGTGAGGAGGGGCTCCTTCTCTCCATTTCCCAGAGAGCTTCATCCTTCGCCTTTCTGTCTAAGGCAGTGATGGCGAACCTCTGACACGCGTGTCAGTGCCATTTCTGATGACATGCGGCCGCCTCAGCCGAGGATGAAACATTTATGTTATTTAAACTATAAATATCGTGAAATAATGTTTTTTCCTCAAAGGGACACACTACCCGAGTTATGCTCAGTTTTTTGGCGAAGTTTGACACACCAAGCTCAAAAGGTTGCCCATCACTGGTCTAAGGGAAGGGAAGCGTGCTTGGGGAAACCGACGTGCAGATGGGGATACATATTTATGCTTTAAAAGTCAGGTCTCAACTCCCCGAGGCCACACTGCACCGTGCACGGTGCTTTTCTAGAAGGAGAGCAATCGACTATTCCTGTGGGGAGACAACCCCACGGAGCCCGAGATAAGCGAAGGAGACTCCTCTGCCCACAAGAGGAAGGCGGTCAGGTCCTCCACTTCCTCTGCGGTTGAACCTAAACCACAGCTCCTCCCTGCCTGTGACAGGCCTTTTCCTCGCGTGCATCCAGAAACGGGTTCGCCGTCTTCCTCCTGAGAGGCCCCTCCCTTCTCTGCCAGATGGAGACACCCCGTGTGCCCCTCTCCCTTCCAGGAACGCGTCCCCAGCCCAGCGCACAGGAGTGGTTGCGAGCTGCTCACCAGCCGCTCTTCTGCCCAACGCTGTCTGCACCGGGCCTGCTCCCAGCGGCGTCGGGGGACTCGGGAGTTCCCCCGGGGCCCAGCCTGTGGCTAGGGCGCAGGGAGATGAATCGATGCACTGTGCACCACTTGGGCAAAAGAGGAGAAGCCTTCTGTCCTAAATGAACAAGACTATTAGGGTTTCTAGTGGGAGACAAATGGAGGAAATCTAGTGTCTTTTTGCTTTTTTTTTTTTTTAGAGAGGAGAATGAAGAATGAATGAAAGGAGAAATAAGCACAATGCTCAAGCCAAAGGAAGGAAAATCAGAAAGCCCTCCCAAAGCGGTAGGCTCAGGAAGGCGGGCAGACTGCTGTCTCCTAACTGCCCCTGTGCTTCCTGAGCGAATATTTGCCAGGCCTGGCATTCCCGGGAGCGCCTGGGGTACCGGGCCCTCCTCAGAGTCACATCACACACCGCGCTCGTTACTTGTAAGGAAAGGATGTGACTGAGGAGAGCCGCACAAACCGTACACACGTCTACTCAAGAAGGCAGAGCTGGAAGGTGTGGCCTCCCTTCCGGCCGTGGCTGCTGCCGTCCAAGCCCAGAGTGGGTCTGACCCTCCCGGTGTTCATGGGCTCTGATGTCAGAGGGCACGCTCAGGGTTAGCTTTCCCACCGGGAAGGGCAGAACAGCAATCATTTTCTGAGAGAGAACTTATTAAGCACCATCTGTGTCAAGCAGAATATCTATTCCACGTTGTAGAAAAAGGAAATTCGTTGCCTTTGAGAAGTTTATAATCTTGGTATGGAACCAATATGCCCCAAGTCAGAATCCTAGTGCTAGAATCATTTAATCCGTCATCACCCTTCCCTTCCCTTCCCTCTATCTTCTATTTTTATTTATTTATTTAAAAAATATTTTTATTGATTTCAGAGAGGAAGGGGGAGAGAGTGAGAGAGATAGAAACATGAATGATGAGAGGGAATCATTGATCGGCTGCTTCCTGCACGCCCCCTACTGGGGATCTAGCCTGTACACCAGGCATGTGCCCTTGACCTGAATGGAACCTGGGACCCTTCAGTCCGCAGGCCTAGGCTCTATCCACTGAGCCAAACTGGCTAGGGCTTTATCTTTTAGATTAAACAACAACAATGAGACCTAGGGAGGTCGAATAACTGTCCTTGGTCACTCAACTAGTAAATTAGCAGAGATAGAACTCAAGTTTCCTAACTCCAAACCTGGGTGCCTTTCCCTTATGCTTGACTTGGACTTCAAAAGGAATGCCCAGAACAAATAACCACACAAGTTGGTATGATACAAACCATGTGGACAGCATTATTATGGGATGCAGATTAAAGGAACGCAATGTCTGAACTCAGTTCGTCCAGCAAGGCTTCCCCGGGGGCGGGTCTGAAGGATTCATGGGGAGACATCGTCAGAAACCCAACCACCTTTTTCTGAATGCCTAGTATGCACAGAGCACTTGGCGCAGAGAGGGGGAAGCCCAATAAGACTCATGTCACCCGGTCCCTGCCCTAAAGACAGCGGTACTCACTGAATTACTTAATGGCGAAAGGAGGATAACTGGAGTAAGCCACCCAGTTACTAGCCAGCAGGAGGAGAAAGGCAGGGTCTTGGAAATACTGGAATGGCAAAGAAAAGCCGGCCAGGAGCCCTGAGGAGATACACCTTGAGAGGGAGAACTCACATTGTATTAAGGTTTCACAGAGGGGGATCGTTTTCTAAATTTAAGCCGGGTAAAAGGAAAACAATCAATTAACTTATATTTCAAAAATATTGGGAGTTTGTCCTTGTGGACATAATGTTTTGATTCATCATATGGATTGTGGCCAGATTCATTCCAGAGCTTGATACCATGAAGACATTGAAAACAAGAAACACACACACACACACACACACACACACACACACACACACACACACACACACACAAAGACAATTGGTGGGGAATCTTTAGAAGCACTGCTCCAAAGCTCATCAGGTGAAATGCCAAAGACAAAGGGGACCTTAGAGATCAACTGGCCCAACCTCTCATTACAAATGGAAAGGTAAGGGTCTGGAGATTCGAAGCTAAGCTCACCTTCCCACTGGGGGGAAAGGGTTGAAGCCCAAACTAAAGGCACTTTGTTCCCGCCCTAGAGCTCATATGTCCTAAGCCAAAAGCTGGGACACAAAACACAAGTGCATTTACAGATGTAACGGAACAGAATATTTAAAATAAAGACAAAAGGTTGCTGTGGTGCTAGACAATGGTTCCAGAACATTCCACTGCATTGGTCCTTTGCTTGCCAAAGGCACATTTCAGAAGAGAATCGCACTCAGGGTAACGAGAGCTTCCACAGTCATAAAAGAAGAAGCATCAGAGCCCATTTCCATCCAAGGTGAGCCCTTGGTTTAAAAAAAAAAAAAAGCCACAGGGACTCTAGGCAAGTCTTTGATAAACAAAATGAGATGATAAATAACTCAAGACGATCAGTTCCCAGGGCACCAGGTTTTCTACCGAGCCTACCATGTACAGGGCTCAGTGAATGCTAAATATAAACTGCCGGAAACAAATCAGTTTCACTAAAAGAGAGATGTTGACAGGAAGCCAGGAAGGCTGATCAACAACCTTAATTGCTCTAACCACTCACCCTTTAGTTGAGACATTGTTAGCTGAAGCAGCCTCCACCTTTGTTTTTCCCATGTACATTTCTGTTTATCCTGGCTAAGATGTATTCCCCAAAGCCTCAATAAAAGGGATGGCAGGGCCAGAGCAGTGAGGAGTTCTCCCACTAGAGTTAGACTACCGCCTGGCCCCCCATTTCGCCAAATTGAATTTCTTCAAGTCTCCTTTCATTTGTGTGCGGCCCTTCTCCAGAACTCGAACCCTGAACCGGAACCCTGGACCACGCGGGACGTGGAAAGGGATTCCTACAATAAACAGTAGTAAGCTCATGATGACCTTGGCTAGTGCACTCCTTGGCTATCATAAGATACTCATGCTGCAACAGTTTTAACCCTGTTTGTTTGCTGCTTGTATAAATGCAAATCCACGTATTTTAATATCATGGTTAGCTCATTTCTGGTTACTCAAAAGCCAAAAAAAAACCACCAAAACCCAGATATTAGTATAACAACAGCAGGAAGCTTTGTGGATTTTCTTGCACTAAAATAGTCACCCAAGATATGCATCACGCCCAGTCCACACACGTAATGCAATGATGAAATCCTTTCTATAAATAGGCTTTTCTTTCTTGATGGCACTGGATTTGCATGAATTCATCCTCACTTTCTTGCCTAACCCTCTGGTGACAGAGACCAGCAGTGAGCCGAGCTGTTCGCAGTGATGGGAGCCCGTCACCTCTGCCTCATTCTGCTGGTGCTAAAGAGCCGGATAGAAACATCAGCCCAAGAGTTAGAACAGAAAAACCCAGGAAGACTCAGGCCTCACACCCGATCATGCCGTTGTTTTCGTGAATCAAGCAGCATGTCTCATTCATTAGCACTGTATTTCACATTTTCCATTGATCATCACAATGCTGAGTAATAGTTTTGTAAGAAAGTAGACTTACAGAGCAGCTTTGCACATTTGGTTTCTACCTACTGAATTTCTCATTCTCACCTCCTGTCTTTGCCTAGACTAGGAAGTGAGCTAATCCACTTTTATGACTCAGTGTGTACTATGGTGTTGTATCAAGAAATAATACCTTTTAGCCCGGCTGGCGTGGCTCAGTGGTTGAGCATCGACCTATGAACCAGGAGGTCATGGTTTGATTCCCAGTCAGGGCACATGCCGGGTTGCAGGCTTGATCCCCAGTGTGGGGTGTGCAGGAGGCAGCCTATCAATGATTCTCTCTCATTATTGATGTTTCTGTCTCTCCCTCTCACTTCTTCTCTGAAATCAATAAAAACGTATTTTAAAAAAAGAAATAATACCTTTTAAAATGTATATATTTGCATGTGTATAGAATATCTCTAGAAAGATAGATGAAAATTGGTTTATCTCAGAAGTGACTGAGGGATGGGGTAAGGTGGAAAGGGACCTTTTCATGTATACCTGTTTGTGAATTTTATACTTTAAGTTTAAAATTTGTTTTAATGAGTAAACAAATATCCTTATTGAGCTTCTTAGTCCCTAAATATGTTACAGCAGTGACCAAGATTAAATAGCAGCTGGTTTCCAACATTTTATAGGCACTGGATCCATTCTGATCTAGCCTGCCTGAGCTGCAGCCTATCTTATTCCTCCATAACGTTATGTGCAACATTATCTTTTAAGTATCCAGCAAAGTTAATTTGGAAAAAAAATTCCCGAGAATTTTATGTCACTGTCTAAAATAAGTGGATATTCTTGGGGTGTGCCAAAACCATACCTGGGGACCATTGAAATGCAGATTCTGAGAGTGCTAGTTACATTGTAAAAATTTGCAGAATCCAATCTATCTATCTATATGTAAAAATTTGCAGAGTCCAATCTATCTATCTATATAATATGCAAATAGACCATACGGCGGAACAACTGGTTGCTATGATGCACATTGACCACCAGGGGGCAGATGCTCAACGCAGGAGCTGCCGAGCTGCGGTGACTTGGCAGCTGCGGTTCTCGGGTGACGCACCCGGAACCAGAGAGGAGGGAGCCCAATTCTGGGGTGCAACACCCGAGAACCGCCCTCTCGCAATCCGGGACCCCTCAGGGGATGTCTGAGAGCGGGTTTCAGCCCGATCCCCGCAGGCCAGGCCGAGGGACCCCACTGATGCACGAATCCATGCAGCGGGCCTCTGGGGATACATAAATGCACATACATTCTATCTGGTTACTCTAATTGAATCCTGTGGGCTCTTCGGATCTACTTACCAATTACTTGCGTATGGGCAAAAAATGCTAAATGATAACATAAGGCCGCAGCATTAAACAGATAAATATGATGATTAAGGGGGTCTATTGCAAAATTATAATACAGCATTTTGAAGTGAGAGGAAAGAAAATCGATTCCCCTATCCCTTCCCCAAATCCTTGGACGTGCACTACCTAAGGAGAGGAAGCAGCGCTGGAGAACGCGAAGGCTGCAGAGCCTCACGAAGCTGCCTTTCGGTCTCAAGCTGGGGGACTTCCGACAATTGATGAAGCCCTTGTTTGTTAAACACCGGCCACACGGCGGGCACGTGGCTCGGTGCGGGGCCCTGGGCACAGAGCCGTGAAGGAGGCACCAGGAGTTCATCATTTGGTGAGGAAGATGGACAACAGAATTATAATCAAGTGTGTGAGGGAAAAGGACAGGCAGAGGTACCAGGAGCTAACCTGGCGGGGGGTGGGGCGGTCGGAGGTGGCTCTCTGGAGGTGATGTTTGCGGGGAGAGCTGAAGGGGTGATGAAGGCGTTGGCCTGCCGGAGCCCCTCCCGCACCTCCAGGTTCTTGCCTGTAAAGCAGGGGTTATAACAGCGATCTCGGGGGGTTTCTCTGAAGCTTCGATGTGTTTTTATATTGAAAGCATTTAGCACAGCATCTGGCACATAGTAAGTGCTCAGTAAAGAGCATTTAGCACAGCATCTGGCACATAGTAAGTGCTCAGTAAAGTGCTCAGCTATTATTATCTGTTCTTTTTGTACAGTCTCCTCTGGGTTACATGTGAGGCAGCCCTCAAAAATATATCACTTACAAATGACCCTTCAGCCAAATACTTCTGCGTTAAAGTTTTCATTATCCTGCACATGCTACACGGGAGCCGAAGGGATGAGGAGACCTGGCACTCATCCTCAGCAGGGATGCCCCCCGCTCAGGGCTGCACATTCTCCGTGACCACGGAGGCAGGTCCCCAAATGTTTGTGTGACAGGGCTCACACGTTCCATGAGCCAGATCTGAAGTCCTGGCCCCCGCAAAGGCTGATGGGTCTCCCTGTTTAATCAGACACAAAACAAATCACGTGCAGCAGCAGAGGCGTACCAACACGCTTTAATTACAATATTGTAACACCAATTAGAGATCTATCTAATCGAGGACCCGGCACTTCCTGCTTGGATATTACTCCCATGTTGGGATAATTACTGCTAATTAAGCTTGGAACTAATTAGGCTAAATGATCTCATTTATACCAACAAAGATGACTTCCAGGAGTTCATGAGAAAAACTAGGGTGGTTTTATGGTTCCTGAACTCTTTGGCATTTCACGCTGGAAATACCCCACCAGCCCCTGCCGTCAAGGTGCACAGACAGTTTGTTCTTCTGCAATCCCGGTCCCAGATGGCGTGGGCCCTCCATTTACCCACACAGATTCTCCTCCGCAGTGAGCAAGTGGTGCAAAACCTGCCCACTGGCATCGAGCTGTGTCCCTCCACCGACGACACTCAGTCTCACGAACGGGCGGCCGCGAGGAGCAGCGGCAGGGGTGAAGGGGGGCCCACCCACAGCCGTGTGCAGAGACCCCTTCCCCTCGCACTTAACATTAACCCCCCTCAATGTTCTCACCACCGTCTTCGCGGCGTGGAGTAAGGGGTGGGTTTGGGGGTCAGACAGCTCTGGTTTGGGGTAAATGGTTCATTCTACCTAAGCCTCCGTTTTCCATCTCTAGCTCAGGAATGACAATGCCATGGCGTGTTTCTGTGGGGACTGATGAGTGAACACGTGTGGAAGGCAGGGGAGTGCTTGGTACCTAGTGGCCCTCAATAAGGAAGAGGATCCCCACTTGTGGCCTGCTCTTACATCACCCGGCCCGCTCCCCCTCTCTGGAGAGTGCAGCGGTTGGAGCAATAGCCCACGGCAGGGAGTTAGGAACCCCAGAACTTCCAGGTTTATCTCTGGCTACTTGTGTGACTCCAGCAAGTCGCTTTCCCTTCCGTGTTGATTCTTTTACAAGAATTTTCTGACTTCACGGCAACACTCCCCATTTTAGAGATGAGGAAACGGAGACCTAACTAAATGAGTAATTTTTAAAAAACAACAGAAAACAACCTCCCCCCCCCCCTCACTGTTATTAAGTGGAGAGGTCAGGAATTGAGCCCATGTCTTACTCGGCCTCCCCTCTGTGGTCATCGGTATAATCACTGTTAAACTCGATTCCTCTCCCCACCCCCCCACCCCCGCTTCCCATTGGTAACCCGATCTCCAAGGTCCCTCCTGGCTCCGGGAACCTGGGCTCTATTCTGGGGGGTGAGCCTCTCAACCTTCTTAGCCAGCAGCACTCATCAGTGAGGAGTCTTTACTGAGTCTAGACCATGCTCCATTCTAAGAAGAACAAGGCGCTCCCCGCAACCCAAACAAGCACCCCAAGGAACGTACAGTCATTAGCCTCCCTGCCTTAGACTCCCTATATTCAGACAGACATTTGCCTCTATCAGAATTACATGTTTAATCTTCACTTCAACTATCTTCTCTGGATTCTAGCACTTGGTTGTTGTTTTCTGTGTAAAAATTTCTAGGACTCTCTGATTTTCTTTAATTCTCAAAGTCTAAAAAGATACCCCACAGATACGTGGACACACACACACACACACACACACACACACACACACCTATGCTTTGCTGGGTTATCCCATTGGGGGAAACAAAAACCAATAAGCCACGCCCGCTCTTCCGCTCTGACACACAGAGAATGGAAACCTTTGACCCTAGGCATTTCCTAGAGAAATGTTAGGGGTCAGCTTGCATTGCTGGCTGGTCACCTATGGTCTCCCAGCCACCTGAGCTGCAGCCTATTCCAGAAGGGGTTTCCACTGGTTCCTGAAGAGGCTGGAAGAGAGAACTTGCGGCTCTCAGGGGACTTTGCAGCAAGACCCTGGTCTAAACCCGGCCTCTAGGCTGTACTCCCCTAGAATGTAAACTCGGGGAGGACTACTGTTTTGCATGGCGTTTCATCTCCAGTACCCAGGTCAGGGTCAGGCATACGGTAGATGTTCAATAAATGTATGTGGAGCAAATGTGCACCATTTTGGGGTGAAACCAAGGAAGCTTATCCACCTCTTCAGAACCGCGGAGGTCTGGGAGGGTGCATCTCTCCTGGCCTTTGGCAAGTGCTTCCTGTGGCATCACATGGCGGGGGGGGGGGGGGGGGGGAACGGGGGGTGAAAGGGGGTGCGGCCCTCAGTGGTTGGGGCTATTCTCTGACCCCCCTGTCTGGAGGGGTGAAGGCAGTTCCAAGGTCTGATCCCCATCACACCAAGATTTCTCTGGAGGAAAATGGGAGTGGGGTGCAGGGAAGAGAGTGCTTTTCCCTGTTGAGGAAGAACCCAGGGCCCTCAATGTCCCCTGAGGCGGGGATGGTGAACCCTGACCTCATGCCCAGATCACGAATCTCCTCCCAGCCGGGGCTTGGCTTTGATGGAACAGAGGATCTCTGCCGCTAACTCCATGGAAACGGAAGAACCCTGAACCCCCCCTTGCTGTGTCTGAAATACACTGCCCAGGGGCGGGGTCAAGCTGGCCCCTCACCTGCAAGGGGGGTGGGTAAGCATCAGTGATGGCTGGTCAGAAAGCACAAGGAGAAGGAAGGAACAATGAACTTGGAATCAGGAAACTCAGGTCTCAGACCAGGCGCCCTCACTTCCTTCCTGTGTAAAATGGGGTGAATGAGGGATCCTCCCCACCTCGGAGTTGTAAGGACAAAGAGAGATCAGGAATGCCACCACCAACTGCACCCTGCGAATGTCACTAAGTCTGAGCTTCACCCCTTGCCCACTAATTAGCTGTCTCTAGTTGTGATGGGACTACCTAGGCGTGTTTGTGACACTGTGACCTCAGGGTCATCCGGGCGGGTCCCATGGCGTACAGCCTGCTGGAAGGAAGATGCACAGGCAGGTTCCCTGAGACCAAGGTCAAGTCTGCCTTTGCCAGAGATTGGTTCCAGCCCCTCCTCCGCAGGATGGCTCAGGGGCGTTAGCCCTCAGGGCATTCCTGGCCTCCGTCCCTTCCTGCTGGTGAAGACCTATGAGAGCTAAGGATCCCTTCCTCATTTCCTTTTTCTTTTAAATATATTTTATTGATTTTTTTACAGAGAGGAAGGGAGAGGGATAGAGAGTCAGAAACATCAATGAGAGAGAAACATCGATCAGCTGCCTTTTGCACACCCCCTACTGGGGATGTGCCCGCAACCAAGGTATATGCCCTTGACCGGAATCGAACCTGGGACCTTTCAGTTCGCAGGCCGACGCTCTATCCACTGAGCCAAACCGGTTAGGGCCTCATTTTCTACTGGTCACAGGATTGGTTCCTCACCACTGCTGAGAGCACGGGCAGCCTGGGACGTGAGGGACCAGCCCTGGGCTCAGGGAACCCCGGGTGGACGTATGAGAAGAGCGCTTTTAAGGAATCCCGAGAGCAGGAACCTGCCTCTTTAGAACAAACCACACAACATAATTTACCACATTTAATTACTGATTAATGAGTGCTTCATTTAAGAGGATGAAAAATGAGTAGATATATTAACGAACAAATGAGTGTTTTGGCAAAATGAAGAAACCCTTTGTAAGAAGCAGCCTCGTGCCAGGCTCCTGATTCTCATTCCGTCTCTTGTGTGAAGGCGGAGTTTCAGTTAGTCACCTTGGGCGCTCCGAGGGCATGCGAGGCAGATGGGAGCGCGCCTGTGACTAGGGTGGGGAGGAAATACCCGGAACCCCCAAATCACGGCACGGCAGGTCTCAGGGAGGATCTGGGTAAGTCAACCTTCATTTGACAGAGGAGAAAATGGTGGCCCAGAAAGGTACACGGTGTGCCTGCACCCCTACCGCTATGCTCCTCTGACGACAGCCATGTTGGCATACTTGCCTGAGAAAACGTACTGCTTTCCTCATCGGAGGCAAAATAAAATTTAAAATGTTTTACAATTGCTGCTTTAGGGGGAAAAGTCAATGAAGTCAGAGGAATGGCCTGGGGGATATGGTCAGCAATGCAGGACTGACATCGACAAAGGACAGAGGTACCAAGAGGTTGTCAGGGGCCCACGTCCTGTCCATTCCTCTCTCCTCACTTGCCCCCATGGGGCTGGTTTCTTCAGGACTGTGTATATCCATCCAGTCCCCTTTAAGGAATATGCCTGTCCCTGAAGCTGATATCTCAGGGATCCGTTAAAAGAATATGACCAGTCCAGCCGGTGTGGCTCAGTGGCTGAGTATCCCACCTATGAACCAGGAGATCACAGTTCGATTCCTGGTCAGGGCACATGCCCGGATTTCAGGCTCGATCCCCAGTTGGGGGCGTGCAGTAGGCAGCCAATCAATGATTCTCTCTTCTCATTGATGTTTCTCTCTGTCTCTCCTTCTCCCTTCCTCTCTGAAATCAATAAAAAAATATATATATATTAAAAAGATTATGATCACACATATTGGGGACTGAAGGCCTAGACAGGCATCCTCAAACTACGGCCCGCGGGCCACATGCGGGTGTTTTTGCCGTTTTGTTTTTTTACTTCAAAATAAGATATGTGCAGTGTGCATAGGAATTTGTTCATAGTTGTTTTTTTTTTAACTATAGTCCGGCCCTCCAACGGTCTGAGGGACAGTGAACTGGCCCCCTGTTTAAAAAGTTTGAGGACCCCTGGCCTAGAATCTCCCTAGTAAGACCTTCATCTAGAGGCCCAGCTTTAAGGTGGGTCAGCCTAAAAAGTCCTTCAAGCTAATCTCCCCCCCGCCCCCCCCCCCCCCCCCCCCCGGTGGTATGAAAGGGACTCTTCTTAAAGCTCGGGTTCTGGCTCACGTTCTCCTCTGCATTCACGCTTTTGCTCATTCATGTATTCCTCTGTTCCCCTGGCACTTGCTGGGTTTCTATTCGGAGCCACACGTTAGCAGCGTTGGGAAGACAGTGTCCCTGCAATGGAGGCACTGCTCTCCCCCATCTCTACCCCCTGACGACTGGATGCTCTCTCTCTTCTGGTGAGAGAAGTGTTTTCCTCTTCCGGAGGGCGGAGGGGAAGTGCCTAAGTGGTTGCTTTAATGCAGCTGATTTTCTTCAGGCAAAGGTCACATGTCATCCAGCCAGAGCTAAAGTGAGGCAGGTAAGAGCGGAGAACAGAAAGGACAGGACCACAGAGAGAGGACGGGTTCCATCAGCTTCTGGACAGTGAAGCACATGCCAAATAGGAAAAGGTCTTGTTGGTTCATTCACTCAACACACAGGGGCTGGGCACCTGCCAGGCACCAGGCACTGCACGAGGGGCAGGGCCTTAGATTAAGTAAGGGAGCCACCTCATGCTCAAGGGTCTCAACTAGATGAGAAAGCACGGACACGCCCAGCACCGTGATGAAATGAAATACATCCTGAGAGTATGTACGTAGTGCTAGATGGGGAAAGAAAATGCTGAATTTTGAGACATTTTCAAGGTGGACTCAATGGATCCTCGTGACTATTTGGATGTAGATATTAAGGGAGAAAAATAATTCTATGAGTACAAGTTTCTAACCGAGGGGACTGAATAAAAGTTGGGTCTTACTTAACTAGGAAAGGGAAGGCAGGAGGGGATTCAGTCTTTTGTGAATGTCTTTGGTCTTGTTCAAGGTGCCCCCAAAGGTGTCCACGAGTCGTAGAAAGTGTGTCTGGAATCCAGGAGACAAATCCATCAATAATATTGTATCAGGGAGAGCGGCGGTGGCGTAGGAAAGGCGATAGGATGAGGAAAAGGAGCGAAAAGTAGAGATATTATAAAACGTAAGGATCTGGAAACCTGACCCCCTAAAGATGACAAGGCAATGCTCCCCTCTGCCCGCCCTTGGCAGAAACTGCTTCCACCGGTTCACCAATGGCTTCAAACTGTCGAATGTGAGCGCGCCCTCCAGCCTGCACCTGACTCCTCCTGCGTTTGCACAGCTGACTCCTCGGTGCCTCTTGCAGCTCGCTCTCCGCAGCTTCCGTGAGGACACCTCCCTACCGCTCACCCTGGCCCTTTCTCAGCTTTCTCCTACCTTTTCACTCAGCACCGAGCATCCCCAGAGTTCCATCCCAAGACTTCTCTTTTCATCCAACACGCCCTCCCCGGGTGAGTTTTCCTAGTTTCCCGGGCCACTTACGAACAGATGCTCTGGAACCAGCATCTCCAGCCCCGACAGCCTGTTGAACACAATAGCTGGCAAACAGAAAGGTGACAACAAATGCCTGTCCTGCACCAGACTGCGCTCTCCTTTTCCCAGCCACGAGCTCCAGCCCGCACTGCCAGGAGGGTCTCCCAGACAGTCTTTGGAGTCAACATAAACAGAACAAATCTCCTCCTGTGGCTGATCCTCCTTTTATTTCCCATATATATATATTTAATTTCAGAAAATGGCATCTTTAAAATCCAGGTGCCGAAGCCAGAAACCAGAGTCACCGAGACCCTTTCCACTCCATCACTCTCACATCATCTTACAGATTCTACCTCCAAAGCATTGTGAATGTTCTCCTCCCTCCTCCCTCCTCCCTCTCACCCTCCTCCCTCTCACTGCCAGGACCCTCGCCACCTCTCTTGTCTGACTCCCATCTTGCCCTATTCCAAAGGACTGCCAGAATCTTCCAGGATAAAGTTCAAATTCCTTGTCATGGGACAGTTCCTTCCTTTTCTGGCCCCTTGCTCATTTCCTTCTACTCTCTCCAAAAGAATCCTTTTCAAGAAAATAATTATTTCCTTAGAAGGCTTGTTCTCAAATGGCTCTCTGACCTTGCACATTCGATTCCTTCTTACTGGGTGCCCTTCCTCCACTTGCCTCTCTTCCCCATTTGTTCACCCCATTTGTTCACTCTAGACGTGTAGAGCCAACGAGTTTTCTCCTTCCCCCGATTCCTCAGTGGCCCGGTGGTCACGTTCCCTCCTCCAAGCTTCTATTAATCATTTTTGCCACTTTATATTGGACTGTTTATTCATCACTACCCTAAACGGTATGCTCCCTGAAGGAAAGACATTTATCTAGGGATTCCTAGCACCTGGCCTAGTGGTAGGTATGCAGGGAATAAATGAATGAATGAATGAATGAATGCATGAATAAATAAATGAGAATGGTGGGAGAAACAGGACAGGCATATTGAAAAACACACAAATAAAAGCCATGGGACCCTGGCCAGGTGGCTCAGTTGGTTGGAGCATTGTCCTGTACACCGTAAGGTTGCGCGTTCAATTCCTGGTCCGGGCACATACCTAGGTCGTGGGTTTGATCCCTGGTTGGGACACATACGGGAGGCAACCAATCAATGTTGTCTCTCTCTCTCCCTTCCTCTTTCTCTAAATCAATAAAAACATATCTTTGGATGAAGCTTAAAAAAGTAGCCATGGGGAAAATGTACAATCCTATATTATAAAATCCTATATTATAAAACATATACAATCCTATATTATAAAACCCTAATATGCAAATCTACCGAATGGCGGAACGACCGGTTGCTATGGTGCGCACTGACCACCAGGGGGCAGATGCTCAATGCAAGAGCTGCCCCCTGGTGGTCAGTGTGCTCCCATAGGGGAGCGCTGCTCAGCCAGAAGCCGGGCTCACAGCTGTCGGGCGCAGCGGCGGTGGTGGGAGCCTCTCTGCCCACTCCCTGTGGGGAGCGGGCCTAAGCTGACAGGCAGACATCCCCCAGGGGGTCCCGGACTGCGAGAGGGTGCAGGCTGGGCTGAGGGAACTCCTTCCCCCCCGCCCCACCCGTCCCAGTGCATGAATGTCATGCACCGGGCCTCTAGTGATACATATAAAGAAATGCACCTTCTGTTGGAGTGGCCTCTGCTAGGGCCTTAGACAGAAGGTGGCCTTTCTTCAAAGATGTCCTCAAGTCTAATTACTTCATTCCCTATGTCTTTCAGGAAGATCGGGGGAAAGAGATTACTAGGAGTCCTCTTGAATTTGCCTTCCTATTTCTTCTGACCCCTTTCTATACCTGAAAAAAAGTACACAGTTTTCCTCCAGATAGGTGTATTGAAATCACAAACTATTGATTTTTGTTCAGATTGGTTGCACATGAGATACTAGTCACTACGAAACTGGCTTATTTTGTTTTCCCCCCAACAATCTTTCTGGTTCAGCATTGCCCGTTTGAATTTTAATGAGAGGAGGCACTTCAGCCTTCAGTTAGAAGTTGGACCAAACTGTGATTCCTCACAACTCTGAAATTTCGTGATTCGATGAAGCCCAGCATTCTTGGGGGTATTGGTCAACAAGGCAATTGTAGGAAGAATTTGCTCCACTAGTCGGTCAAGCCCCTCAAGGCTGTGGAACACATCTCTTTTGAAACAATTTGACCACAGTTTTTCCTTAAAACACTTCAGTCCCATGACAGAACCCTATTGGCAGAAGTAACATGACTAGAACTTGCTTGGGATGAGACCAGCTCATCTACAAAGAGTGGTACATGAGCACATCTTACGCTTGACATGCAAGGGCCTTCACACAAAAGGAGACATCATGCTTTGTCAAGGAGAGTGTACAGGGTGTACTTGTGTTTGTGTGTGCAAGCGAGTTGCAGAGCGGGTACCTGCATTTGAAAGTGTGATCATTAGAGCTGCAAAGGAACACAGAATTTGAAATAGATAGCCAGCAGTTGAGAGGAAAGGCAGCCAGACCTGCTGGGTCACTAGCGATGCCACCTGCAAAGGAGGCAAGGGGGTCTCTGAATTAGAAGGAGGGAGAGATTGGCTCCTGAGACTGGTGGGAGATCGGTAGGTGCCCTAGGACAAGAATGGATTTGGGCTTCATTATGCAGGAACACTACTTGCTTTTACTGCTTATGGTCTCATATATTTTCTTTCAACAGAGTTAGGCGTTATTTCCCACCGAGAGGCAGCTACATGCTAAGCTTAATGCTTAAAAAATATATTGATTTTTGAGAATATTTGTTTTCTTTTTTTTAATGAAGTATTTTCTCCTGGCTTTTACTTGGCTCAAAACAAATAAATGGGTTCCATTTTGGTTTTCCCTCCTAAATTCCCCTTTGGCAAATACCAAGTATGTGTGAAATGTCAACTCAATTAGAATATTTGGGAAATAAGTTATCAGCAATTTGTGAAAAGCAGGCCAGAATAGAATCCTCTTCACAAACTTATTGGTGATATTGCTACTATAATAGCACCATCTTAAAGGAGATCTTTTCAAAACTTTTTTTCTGAAAAACTTTGCTTGATGTCGGCGCTGAGCAATCAGGGCCGGCACTGGGAGCTGCAGCGGGTATGAGCAGGGCCAGGGCTGGCAGCAGGTGCGAGCGCTGGGCAGGACCATGGCACGTGGGAGCAAAGAATTTTCAGTAACCACCAGAGGCTTGCCCCAGTGACAGCGACCAGCGCCCCACCTTGGTCTGGCACCCCCGTTCACCTGCTCCACCATCCCACTGCGGCCAACGCCTGCCATCCACTTGCTGCTGAAGCCCGCCATGTTCCACGTGCGCCCCTGGTGGTCAGCGCACGTCATAGTGACCAGTTGTTCGGTTGTTCGGTCTATTTGCATATTAGCGTTTTATATATATAGATTGTATGTACCTTGCAGAACAACAATCTCCATTCTAAATCCCCTGGCAGTTTACTTAAAAATCCAATTATTTCATGATCGAAATAAGTGTAAAGAGGAAGTGAGGCCAACCTCATGGAATGTGAACTGGTCTGGGAAATTTACTCAAATTCTGAATCACAGAGTACGCTGGTTCTCAAGTCTTCTAGGGCCCTTGCAACGGAACAGGAGCAGCTATGCAAGGGTGTGCCCCCAGCCTCCTGCATGTCTTCACTGTGACGTGCAGCGAGGCTTTGCAGCAGCACTGGCCGGGCGGGAGGACGCCAGGTTGGTGGGGGGGGGGGGGGGGGGGGGAGATGGAAGCAAGCAACTCATAAATCCTGTCTCTGGCATATTTTCGTTCTTTGTTTCAAATTTTATTGAATTTATTGGGGTGACATTAGTTTATAAAATTATATAGTTTCAGTTATATGTTCTATAATACATAGTATTGTGTGTTTGCCACCCAAAATCGAGTCTTCAGTCCCCATTTATTCCCCTTTTGCCCTCTTCTACCTTCCTCCACCCCCTTTCCCTCTGGTAGTCACCATACTGTTGTTTGTGTCTGTGAGTTTTGCTTTTTGTTTTTGCTTAATCCCTTCACACTCTTCATCCAGCTCCCCAAACCCCCTCCCCTCTGACAGATGTCAGTTTGTTTTCTGTATCTATGAGTCTCTTTCTATTTTGTTTGCTTGTTTATTTTGTTCATTAGATTCCACGTATAATCATATGGTATTTGTCTTTCTCTGACTGGTTTATTTCACTTAGCATAATACCCTCCAGGCCCATCCATGCTGTCACAAAAGGTACGATACCGCCCCCCCCCTTTTTTTTTACATTTGCATAGCATTCCCTGGTATAAATGTACCACAGTTTTCTTATCCACTCATCTACTAATGGGCACTTGGGCTGATTCCAAGTCTTGGCTATTGTAAACAACACTGCAATGAACATAGGGGTGCACATGTTCTTTCGAATCAGTGTTCTGGGTTTCTTTGGATATATTCCCAGAAGTGGAATTGCTGGGTCATAAGGCAGTTCCATTTTTAATTTTCTGTGGAAAATCCATATGGTTTTCCACAGTGGCTGCACCAATCTGCATTCCCACCAACACTTGTTGTTTGTTGATTTATTGATGACAGCCATTCTAATAGGTGTGAGGTGATATCTCATTGTGGTTTTAATTTGCATCTCTCTGATGACTAGTGATGATGATCATCTTTTCATATATCTATTGACCATCTATATGTCCTCTTTGGAGAAGTGTTTAATCAGGTTCTTTGCCCATTTTTAATTGGATTGTTGTTGTTTTTTATAATTTAAAAAATTTTTTTTTGTTGATTTCAGAGAGGAAGGGAGAGGAAGAGAGAGAAACATCAATGATGAGAGTCATTGATCAGCTGCCTCCTGCATGCCCCCTACTGGGGATCGAGCCAGCAACACCCGGCATGTGCCCTGACTGGGAACCTGGAAATCCTGAGTCATAGGTCTAAGCTCAACCACTGAGCCGCACCAGTTGGGCAGATAGTTTGCTTTTTTGACGCTGAGTTATATTAGGCATATTTTCTTCTGAGATGGATGGTGCTAGTAGCCCTGCACGAGGAAGATAAGCCTCCTCTATTACTCATGTGTTCATGGTTCCACAGTGAGAAGAACAGTGGACGGCCACTGAAGAGTTGCATGGGCTCAGGTACATGATCTCATTTCTTTGGGCTTAAATTTTCTCATGTATAAAATTAGGAGGTTGAAATAGACGATGGCTAACATTCTTTCATTTCTTGGTATTCTATCATAGAGTCATTGGCAACTGCACTGTCTCAATTTCCTCATCTAAAGAACAGCTAGCTTGGTCTTATGGTGGCCAAAGGGTTATGAGAAAGCCTGGAACCCCAGAAAATTGATGGCAGTGCTGTCCATTGCAACTTCCTGACAAGATGGAAATGTTCTTTATCTGCACTGTCCATTCGCTCGCTGCCTGTGCCTACTGAGTGCTCGAAATGAGGCTAGTGTGACTGAAGAACCACATTTTTAATTGTGTTTAATTGTAATTAATTTAAATGTAAACGGCCACATGTGGATCTAGGCTATCATATTGGGAAGGGCAGGTATCAATTTCACTTAAGCCAGAACTTTAAGTATAAAGATAAAAGAAAAAGGGAGTAGTTTGAGAATTGTTTCAATAGAAGAATTAAGGGAGGCATGTTTTTAATTTTATTAATTATAAATAAAGCGCTATTATTCTTTTAGACTTTCAAAAAAGGACGAACTCTCGTTTTGTAATGATGGCAACGATGATAATTCCTTACAATTATATATGGCCTTTTGCTCTCCAAAGCTCTTTCATGGCTACAATTTGATCCTCACAACAACACTGTCATTTAGAAGACACGTAATAGTATCTCATTTTACAGATGAGGAAATTGATACTCAAATGCTTGCCCAAGGTTTCAGACTTAATACGGTAATGAAGTAGTAATTCAAATTAATCACCTCAGACTTCATTTCCCCGGTTCCCTTCACACAGTACCACCTCCCATCCTTCCTCCTATCTAACTTCATCATGGAAGTGCTAACACATTACATAAAACTCCTAAATATGATAATAGGGCCGGTGAGGAAAAGCAAGGGATTGAGTAATCCACCAACTAGATGAACCCTGAAAGAATCAAAAGTTAGTCATATCTCTTATGAGAAAAAGCAAGGAGTAAGCCCTGGCTGGTGTGGCTCAGTTGGTTGGGCGTTGTCTTATGCACTGAAAGGTCGCTGGTTCAATTCCTGTTCAGGGCACATGCCCGGGTTTCAGGCTCCATACAGGTAGGGGGCGTGCTGGAGGCAGCTGTTTGATGTTTCCTCTCACATCAGTGTTTCTCTCTCTCTCTCCCCCTTACTCTCTTTCTAAAAATCAATTTTAAAAAAGAAGAAAGAAAGAAAGGAAGGAAGAAAGAGAGAAACTCAGTTCCATATGAGCCAGGGGTGTTACAGCTGGTACTTGCTGGACGAATTCTGTGAGACAGCATTCTCAGCAGCGTTTTATTGTTGAGAATGTTACTAGTCTGAGATTACACACCTACCAAGTGTCACAACCAGATTCTGTTGTACAGCTTCTGGCTGTTTCCAAAACATGTTCATGTTCAAAGGAAGAAGATTCTCACCCACTCTCCACCCTCCCACAGCCACCCGCCACTGGCATACCTCATTTCGGGGGATGCTACAACGTGGTTAAGCATGCAGTCCTGAGAGCCACTCAGACTGAATTTGAAGTTCAGATCTAACCTTGTTCAAGGGGTTTAATGTTTCTGAATCTCAGTTTCTTGACTGTTTTACAACGTTTTGAGGTGGATTAAATGAGATAATGTGTGAAAATTCTTAGTACAGTGCCTGGCACAAATGCTTAGGGAACAGGAGTTATTAATTTTTTTACACACTATGAAGGCGCTGCAGACTCTGTGGGCAATTCTAAAGTAGGAATTTGAAAACTGCTTCAGACAAAATAACATTTTTGCTAAAACCTACCAAGTAGACAACCTCTGAAGGACAAGACACGCGGACATGTCGGGTAAGTCGGAGACCCCAGGTGTAGGACCGGGATGGAGCAGAAGCCGTGAAGTGATGCCTTTGCTCAGAAAGTCCCAGGAAGCACTTGTCCTGCCCTTCATCTCCCGTGAGGCAGGTGCCACGCCTGGCCCTCTCCTGACCTCCAAGCCCACATATCGAGTCCTCATTGCCTCTCTCTACGTGAATGTAATTCTACATAACAAAAGCCTAATATGCTAAGTGTCTGACCATTCATTCGACCGTTCGACCAGTCGCTATGACACACACTGACTACCAGGGGGCAGACGCTCCAACCAGTAGGTTAGCTTGTTGCTGGGGTCCTGCCGAGGCCCTGGAGCCCTCCCACAGTCCCTCCCTGGCTGGCCAACCTCCCGTGGTCCATCCCCGGCAGGCTGGCCCTGATCAGTTGGGGCTGGGCAAGACAGGCCAGACAAAACCTGGACAAATCCGTGCACCAGGCCAGTTTCAGCCTGATCCCTGCAGGCCAGCCCGAGGGACCCCACCGGTGCACGAATCCGTGCACCTGGCCTCTAGTACTTATATAAAGAGCCAGCATTCCCCAAAGAGAACCCATTCACTCATTCATTCATTCAACAACTATTTACAATGCATCTGGTATGTGCTAGGCTTGGTTCTCATCATCAGGATAGAGGGATGAACAAGACACACCCTTAAAGCTTACTTTTGGGCGAGGGAAACAGACACACAGTAAACAAACGCCTAAGAATTTCAGACTGGTAAGTACTATAAAGAGAGAAAAGCAGGATGACTGAGGGAGCGGCTGTGGGCTGAGGGTATGGTAATTGATCGGTTAGAAAAGGCCTCTCTGAGGAGACGACACTTACGCTGAGACCTGACTGACAAGAAACGGCCAGTCATGTGAGGGCAGAGTGCTCTGGGCAGAGGTACAGCAGCTGCAAAGGGCCGGAGGTAGAAATGAAGTTGGTACGTGTGAGGGACTGAAGGAAGGCCACGCGGCTAAAGCTGCAGCACTGGACAGGGAGGGCTAAGAGATGAGGTCAGAGTGGACCAGGGCCCGATCCCGCAGAGCGTGTGTCGGCCACGGGAAGGAGCTCATCCTAAATGCAGTGGAACGGCATTTCGATGTTACTAAGCAGGGGAGCAATGAAATCTTCTTTGCCTTTAAAAAGATGATTCCTAACCCCGGCATCCCCTTGCCCGAACACATCAGTGTAAGCACACAGTGCCCACACCAGTTTCTCTTCAGAGCATCGTCACTTTGCCAGCTAGGTCAGGTTGGGTCTCTCCCACCCCCATTTAATCTGTTGCCAAATCCTATCGAATCCACCTCAATCTAGTGTTTCTGAAGCTCATCTCCTCCATCACCCTAACTCAAGTCCTTTGCACTTCTCACCGGAAGTCCTTCCACAGCTCTTACTAGTCTGACCCGCCCACTCCACACGCCACAGCCGGAGAACCCTCCCAAAAGTAGAGTTCTACCATGTCACCCTTCTACTCAAGAACTTTCGACGGCTCTTCACTGTGCAAGCAAGTAGTCATTCTCCAGCCAGTGTTTTCGACCTTCCGTGTATCCTGACCTGCTGTTCTCTTCATGCTCCCCTACACTCATCCTACACTTTGGCCAAATGGTCTCCTTGCTCTTCTCAGAACATGCCTTGCTTTTTCTTTCTTTTTTTTTAAAAAAATATTTTTTTTATTGATTTCAGAGAGGAAGGGAGAGAGAGAAACATCAATAATGAGAGAGAATCATCGATCAGCCACCTCCTGCACGACCACACTGGGATCGAACCTGCAATCCAGGCATGTGCCCTGACTGGGAATCGAACTGTGACCTCCTGGTTCATAGGTCGATGCTCAACCACCGAGCCACGTCAGCGAGGCATGCCTTGCTTTCACTTGTGCTGCTTCCTGGCCTGAATGGATGCTTCCTCTGATTGTATCGGTTGAGATCCTATCCTGTTCGGTCTCCGGAGAGGAATGATACCACCTCCGTGAGGCTTTCTCCGCTTTCTGAGGAGATGGGAACCTCCTCTGGGATTCTGTCGGAACCTCTCAGAAGCAGTTCTCACACTGCTCTTTGTGTTCCAGCTATCTGTGCACATGTCTCACTCTCTACTCATATTTTAGGTCCTTGCGGAGGATGACTGAATCTCATTCATTTTTTATGCTTGTTAGTCCCTAGCAGAGAACACAGTGTGCAGGTGTTTAATAAATATTTGCTGGATGGATAAGTGAACCCATCGATAATTACACCTCAAATTCATCTTTAGGTGGCACTGCTCAGTAAGATGATTCGAGAAAATTATGAATAATCACAAGAGGGACTGAGAAGGGTCTTCACCGTGGCATTGGACAGCTTCTGGGAAACACACAGGCGTGGAAATAGGTTCCCATCGTTGGCCATGGAGAGGGTGTGAGAGAAGGTCCCTGGGGAGCTGCCGAGAAGCATGTACTGTGCCCACAGATTCCGCGGCCGTGGCTCCCACTCCCCACGCTTCTTCAATCCCCAGGGCAGGCTTGTGGGAAATAATGCAGAACCATTTCCCTTAGCAATTAATTGTGAGTTGAGCAGCTCCTTTTCGGAATAAGAGAAAAAAGTCCCAGCGAATTCCCTAATTCTTCACTGCACCGCATTGGCAACCCAGGGAACTGCACTCGTGCGCCGGGCCTGCCTCAGTCCGGCTGTGGGCGAGTGCGGGTGTCTTCCTGGCTGCGCTGTGGACGGAAGGCACCGAAGGAACTCCCCGGGGAGCGAAGGCTGCTATTTGTGCAGAAAATGGGCACGGCGTTCGCTTGGGAAGCAAGGCCACCTCTCCTCACCCCCTGCCTTTTGCTTCCTGAGCGGACCCGGACTCTCCTTATGAAAGAAGATAACCCGATGTCCCCACTGTTAGTTAAAGTACCCACATTGCTAGTCACGTCCAGTAGCAAACCATCCGCTGTTGACTGTGTCTGAGAACCACGAAGTGCGCGTGAAGTGATGGCGCCGTGTTTGTATTGCGTCTTAGCTACAACGCCTCCTCCTGGGAGAGTCGGGGATCCCCCAAAGTCTCAGGGAGACACGTGGCGTGGACACTCCTCAGCATGCGGCTCACCTCGCCCTGGACAGCAGCCCCACCAGGCCTCCTGCCGACCACAGGCTGCCTACAGCTGTGGGGTGAGTAGCAGGCGTGGTCCCCATCATTTGTTTGTTTTCTCTTTTCACTTTACAATAGGAATTTATTCTGAAACTAGAGGCCCAGTGCATGAAATTCGTGCACTGGGGGGGGGGGGCGGTCCCCCAGCCTGGCCTGTGCCCTCTCACAGTGCGGGAGCCACGGGTAGGCCCCGCCCACCTAGCCAGGGCTCCTCGATGGATTGCCCCAAAGAAGTAGGTGGGAGCTGGGGGTCCCCCCTCTGCGCCGCCCAGGCAGCGTCAAGCCCCCACCCACACACGCACCCCGCTGCGCATGCAGTCTCCTGGTGATCGCTTGTTGTGGTCTGAGGGCGTCACAGCATGAGGGCGTGATGACCACATAGGCTTTTACTAATAGGATATGAAGTCCTCAGAGTATGATCTGAGGAAGGGAGTGAAAGCAAAGCTCTCTAACTCTCCTTTCTATGTGCATGAGGGGGGAGGGGAGAGAGAGAGAGAGAGAGAGAGAGAGAGAGAGAGAGAGAGACTGACTTTATTACCAAGAGTTCAGGTAACTAGCTTTCACCAGCTTCTAAGACTCTGTTTTCTCTGAACTTAGGAGGGCCTGGCCTTCTGGACCAACTAATGTACAACTGCCCAGAGGGTCCAGGAAAGAATCATTTTTTGTCTTTAAAAAAATGTTTTTATTATTATTATTTTTAGAGAGGGGAAGGGAGAGGGAGAGAAACATCGATGTGAGAGAGAAACATTGATTGGTTGCCTCCCACATCCACCCCACTGACCAGGGATTGAACCTGCAACCTGGGCATGTGCTCTGACTGGGAACTGAACCGGGCACCTTTCGGTGCACAGGATGATGCCCAACCAACTGAGCCACACGGGCCAGGGCAAGAATCTTTTTTTTTTTTTAATGTATTTTTTATTGATTTCAGAGAGGAAGGGAGAGGGAGAGAGGGAGAGAGAAACGTCAATGATGAGAATCATTGATCAGCTGCCTCCTGCATGCCCCACACTGGGGACTGAGCCCACAAACTGGGCATGTGCCCTGATCAGGAATCAAACCGTGACCTCCTGGTTCATAGGTTGACGCTCAACCACTGAGCCACGCCAGCTGGGCAAGAATCTTCTTTTTCAAATAATTTTCGTCTGTTCCTAAGAGAGGTGAATGGGAAGGCAGGGCTGTGAGCGCTGTGCTTAGCAAGGAGCGTGGCCGCTACGCTCCTGCCCGAGGTTCTCTGGGGGAAGGAGGGAGAGAGTACATGTCTATTAGGGCATGTGGCTTCTTGAGGTCAGAGTGCTATCATGTAGCTCAGGAAAATGAGGAAAAAACACCATCTCTGGAAATCACAGTGGTACAGCCACTGTAGAGAAGGAACATGAAAACTGGGGTACAAACCCCAGTTCTGCTTCTAACAGGTTGTCCTGGGCGAGCCACTTCACTTGCCTGGGCTCAGTGTGCTGACCTGTAAAATGGGACAACACTCTCCGACATGCGGAGGTTTTGCCCAAGTTAAAGGGGATGGCATGTAAAGCCCTGATGTTCTCATGAACAACATGGGGATTTGGGGCAAGACAGGAGAATTGGGGGAGGGGTAACCGAACAACTGAAAGATCCCCCATGTCCTCCCAAAGGCCTCTGTCTTTGGCCCTGTCCTGCTTAATTTGTGTGCTTCCGTTTAAGCTATTTTTTAAATCTCATTTTGTGGATGTTACAAAATTGGAAGAGATGACCATCAAATGGGGAGAAAAAAGCCTAAAGCAAAAAATCCTCAAAATGTCGATTCTAACAAAATGAATTTTAAACTCCAGGTTGCCTACATAGCAGCATGTGTTTTAAAAAAAAAAAATCAAAAAGAAGGAAGAGAGAAGCGTGAAGAAGGAGAAGGAGCAGGGAAGGAGTTTCCGCTTCTGAGAAGAGGTGCTGGAAAAACCCGACGTACTCGTAAGTGTACCCAGAGAAGTATGGCGCCTACGGACAGAGAGGGGGTGGCTGTCTGTCCTACGGAGCAAAACCACCAGCTCTGGGTGCCTCTCTCAAAGGGACACAGACAAACCGCAGCCTATTCAGCAGAGTGGCCAGAGAGAGAGATTTCTACCACGTCCTACAGGGAACTCGGGATTCAACGTGGAGGAAAGAAGTCGGAGGGACCCCAAGAGTTGTTGACAAATATGGGAAGGGCCACGTGGTGTTAAGACAGTGAGACCAGCGCGACAGTCCTCACACACAGGGCTGGGCCTGCGCAGAGCTCCGCCAGGTGGGGCGGGGGGCGGGGGGAGGGCGCGGGCCTGGTGCTTCTCTGACTCCTTCACTCCTGGGGCAGGTGTCATGGGGTCCAGGCACCAGAGGCTGGACTGGAGGAATTCGGGGTTCCCTGCGCCTTCAGTCGCCCAGAGCTGCCACTGCCAGTCCCTCCCGCCCCGCCCCCCGGAAAGGTAAATACTGTCTGAAGTAAGTCCGAAGGTAAATACTTTCAGCAGCATACAATGTTTTCTGACTTATTTTTTTTTTTTAAATCTCTGAGTCCTGGGCAAGCACGGGTTTCAGTCAGCAGCATGGTATGATGGGAAGGGCGGTGGGTTTGGAGACAGACTAATTTGGGTCAAACTCCAGCTCTGACACTTCCCTATTTCACTTGAAGCAAATGACTATTTCTCTGCGCCTCACTTTGTTCACCTGGCAATGGTAACGCTTCCTTTAAGGGTTGTTGGACGGCTTCAGTGAGATGCCAGATCTCATTGATTCCAAGATGTCTATTTTCCCGCATTTTAACAGGTCTGAAATCCAGGCGAATTTCAAGTGATGCTGTGCCACAGTTTAGTTGGAAGTGGGTTTTTTTTCTTTCTTTCATAGTGGCGCATAAAGCAATGTAGGTCTTACAAAAATCAATTGCAACTTATATTCAAAGGAATACACTAACATATACTAAACACTTAGCATAATAAGCGCACACAATGAATGCTCAAGACAATGTTAATTTCATTCTTCCCTTTCTAGACAATGGCTTCATAACCCTTGGATGAACAGGGAGGTCCTCAAGAATTATTAATTAGATTCTCAATATGAAAAATTAATGAGAAGGTTTACACCAGATCCTATGGAGGATTCGTTCTACTTTACACACACACACACACACACACACACACACACACACACACACACACAAACTACATGTATGTATGTATGTATGGATAGATAGATAGATAGATAGATAGATAGATAGATAGACAGATATCCCTTCTCATCCCTTTCCTGGGGTCATGTACAATTCTGCAATTCCCCACCTCTGCGTGCTCAGTATATTTAGTCCAAACATTTATTGAGCAGCAGGGTGAATGGTTTTAGCTTCATCTCAGGAAAGGATATCCCTGCCCTCACCAACACTCTACTCCCACCTCCCAAGCAATCACCCATCACAGAAAATCTCTGTCAAGTTTAATATCCTTTAGATATGACTTCTTTCTTCTTCTGGTGCTCAATTCAGAATGCTTTCCCTTGTCACAAGAAGCTTATAATAAGCGCAGCGCTGCAAGGATGCTGTCAGTGCGGGCAAGCTTTCCTTGACCTGGCTGGCCCGGAACATCATCACCACAGAGGCCGTGTGCGGTCCGACTCTGTGGTGGTAAATGTGGACTCTTCTCGTGCAAGATCATATCTAATCCTTCATAAAACTGTACCACGCATGTTGTCTCACTGCTGTTTTGTGTTAGTGAGTTACCCAGGTTACTGACACAAAACGCACTTCTTTAGGGCTGCCTGACATTTAACCATTTCACGGTTACAGGTATATGTAACCATGTCCATTGGTATATCTTGGCTTACAGCAATATCAGGAATGCCTTTGCTAGCTCTTTCTCTCTTTCCCTAATCCAACTCTCCTGGCCCGGGGATGGTTGCTAAGAGCCCGCACGGGAAGATGTGAGGGGCAGGCCTGGTTTTGTTTTGCTGGCCGGGCAGTTAGCTCGCGGGGCAATGTTTATCGAGGGCCCATGATGTACCTATCACTGCGCTGAGCCCGGGACTAACTGGAAAGAGAAAAGCTAGACCTTTGAGGCATTTATCTTCTGGGCCAGACATGGGACAGAGATATGCGGAGCAGGGGCTCCCTTGAGTGACGGACACTTACTGACTAACCCGTGGGCTCCATCCCCCAGCGAGCCCCTCAGCGAAGACAGAGCCCACGCATGTGTGACCACAGCGGGCAGCAGCTCTGCCAGGAGCCCGCTCTCTGCTACTCCCGCCGGGGTCTGCGCAGAAGTCAGCGTGTTTGTTCCCAAACCTACTCATGCTGGTTCTCCCTGGCATCATAATTACACAAGTCAAGTAAACGACTTACAGAAATGAAATACGAGCGCCAAGGAGACAGCTGCATCCACAAGGTCTACGCGGCATGTCTGGGAAGGGCGCATGTACAGGGAGTTAGTGAAAGGCGTGCTGTCCACCTGGGCATGGGGGAGCCACTGCACATCGTTAAACCCGGGACGCGCCACTGCCCACCAAATGCCTTACGGTCTTGCTCCACTTGAAAGCAACCAAACCAAAGTCACTCTGAAAAGTCACTCAGGGTGTGGCTTATCCAGTCATCAGGACAGAGTTCTAACGGAGGCCCTACCCTCACACGACAAGGCCTTGGTTCCATAGCAAAACCGTGAGGGATGTTTTACGTGGATATAAAGGATTAAGGAAGGATTCTATCATGTTGTATGATTCCTGCTTTAACTAACTTGTTCAGCTAAATCACCAACTATTAACTGAACGGGGCACAAGGGTTTCTACTGTTGCTGACATAATAATGTGTTCAGAGCTACAATACAGGTGCTAAGACCAACAAAATGATTCCTTCCAGGGCAAGAGAGGGCTAAGGACAGGCACCCTGGTGAACTGCATGCCGGAGAGACCAGGAGTTCCTGGGAAATAAGGGAAGGCCAGTCACTCGCCGGGGGAGGGATCAGAATGGTCACATAAGTCAGTTTTCTAGACTTCAGAAATCAAGATGGCATAGGCGTAACTCTTTATTCGGCCATCACTGCATGTTCTTAAGTAAGCTGTCCATATCTCAGTGTCTGAACCTGCAAGAGGAGGGTAATTGCAGTGTGTGCCTCAAAGGGCTGGGGTAAAAATGACAAGAGATGACGTCTCAATAATCACGCATTCCTAAAAACATACGCAAAGTTATCTTAAGGCTTCCCGGGAGCAAGGGGGTCGGCACGCTGCAGATGATTCTGGGGATACAGGTCAGGTGGCACACCTCTTGTAGGAATCTCCTGCCATGAACATCAGCGGGAGAAGATCCAGGAGAAGGGAAGGCATGGTGTGGGCCCTCGGGGCTGGGAGCCGTGTCTACTCCTGAGCCAGTGGGAAGCAGGCTCGGAACAGCCAGCTCTGCACCTCACACATCACAGCTCACCAACTGCTTCCAATGGAGCTCGGTTATTCTCCCAACAAACCCGTAAAATAAGTATCACTGCAACCTCCACTGTGCAGGTGCGGGAACTGGGTCTCGCAGAAGACAAGCATAGCGTTCAGGGTTGTTCACGTGATAATTAGGGAACAACGCATGGTGATTCTAGACTGAGGTCTAGAATCCCGGTCACCTTACGCCAAATGCTGTGACTTTCCGGTGCCCCAGGCTGCCTTTCTTTCTTTCTTTCTTTTTTTCTTCAAATATATTTTATTGATTTTTTACAGAGAGGAAGAGAGAGGGATAGAGAGTTAGAAACATCGATGATAGAGAAACATCGATCAGCTGCCTCTTGCACAACCCCCACTGGGGATGCGCCCGCAACCAAGGTACATGCCCCTGACCGGAATCGAACCCGGGACCTTTCAGTCCGCAGGCCGACGCTCTATCCACTGAGCCAAACCGGTTTCGGCTCAGGCTGCCTTTCTCACTGGCCATTTAGTTCACAAACCCGGCCGCGGTGTCTTGCGTTTGTTCATCCGTTAAAACTTTTCATAGGACAAGATGCTTCGGCCAATAGCTACCATGAGGGGTGGAGAATATCAGAGATCCCGATTATCCTGCCCGTCTTCCACCTCCACCACCAAGGATAATCAGCAGCCAGCGCTGGCAGTTTTCTGAAACTTTCATTAATTTTAAGTAAATTCATACACTATAGTTTCCTTTATCCAAATGAAAACGTCCTTGTCTTTTCAGTTCCTCATTCCAGGCAGATCCTCATATGTGTTGGAGACTGTCTGCTGTCTCCCTCTGGATCTTTTGTATTCTACTTTGTCTTATTTGAAATGAAGGGACCCAACACCGGATTCTGATATTAAGGTGAAGTCATAACATCAATGTATATCATTAAAATGTTTAATTGTAATTGCAGAAATAGTCAATGCCAACTTATGTGCACTAGGTTATTTTCTGCATATTCTTTATCCCGCTCTCAGAGTTAATTCAGCCCATTATCCCTCATTCATTCTCTGACTGCCGCTGCACAGAGCAGATGTCTCCATTGAGCAATCCACAATGGCTTCGAGATCTTTTTCCTGAGCACTTACAAGTGGAGTAATTCAGAGCCCATCAGTGAGCATGAGCTGTTTCGGTGGTTCCTTCCAGTGAACATCAGCCTGCACTTGTCTACATAAAATTTCAAGGAATCATATTAGAGATGAAAAAGAACAGTTCATTTATCAAGCCTGCCCACTCTGCCCGCAAAAGCACGCAAAGGAAGAAATCCCACCAGTTCATGCTATTTTAATGATGCTTATTTATAACTATAGAGGCCCAGTGCACAAATTCATGCACGGGTGGGGTCCCTAGGGCTGGCCGGCGATCAGGGCCAATCAGGTCCGGGCCAATCGGGGCCTGCAGGCCGAGGGGAGACAGGGCACGGGAGGTTGGCCATCGGCCCCAAAAAGGGAGCCGGCCCTCGGTCCCCCGGGAAAAGGGCCGCGTCTGCTGCCACCCACTCCCGGTTCCCTGTCCCAGCCCAGGGCCAAAGGTCCCAGCAGGGTCGGGAGAGGAGGCGATGGTCACCGGGCCAGGAGCTGAAGGAACGGATGCCGAAGGCCAATGCCGCCAGCTGGCCGTGGAGGTTGGCTGTGGGAGTGCACTGACCACCAGGGGGCAGCTCCTGTGTTGAGCGTCTGCCCCCTGGTGGTCAGTGCATGTCATAGTGACTGGTCAACCGGTTGTTCAGTCATAAGGGTCGCTTAGGCCTTTATATATATAGATATTTACAAATGCTGTTTATTTTATGTGGTTTCATCCTAAAGTCAGTTAAGATGTGTGTTGTTTTTGTAAAGCAATGTTTCTTTTCCAATAGGGAACGGGGGCTCGGACAGCAATGTCACCAGACCCAACACCAGTAGGACGAAAGCGCAGCATTCGATTCAGGTCAATAAATGTCTCCGAGCACCAGCCAGTTGGAAGGTAGGAGCCCTGCTGGGTGTACATTGTTAAACCTGGAAAACTCAACTGAGACAGGTGAGGAGGACCTGCCCTGCCCTCCTGTTACCACCTCGTAAGGTATTCGTGATCGTGAACACATATAGTATTACAATTATTCCCAGAAAAGTACAAGATAGCATGCAACAAGGAAACATTTGTTTTCTTTGAAATAAAAGGGCCCAATGCCAAATTCTGATTTTTAAAGTGAAGTTATAACATCAATGTATGTCATTAAAATATTTTCTTGTAACTACAGAAATAGCCAACGCCAAATTATGGGGCTGGATCTAGGAATTGAGAGACTTTGTGAGGAAAGTGACATTTGAGCCAGGCCCTGAAGGAAGGATGAGCATCAAGTCCAATGGCAGAGACTGGGAAAAGGGGACTTGAGCAAAGAACCAGATCAAGCAAAACCAGGTCTTAGCCAGGTCTCTGCCTTCCATGAAGATGAGCATGGACATTCTCGTGCAAGCGGATGAAGTCCATGCGCAGATATCTTTAAACAGGGAAACACTAGTTTCCAGAAATAACAATCAGAATACATAGACTACCAGTCATGAATATACTTATGGAGACAAGACAGAATGTTTTAAATTAGGACTGTCTCAAAACAATTCAGACATCCTGGTATTGACAATGTCCCAACTACACAGTACAATCTCCACCCAAAGTGTAGATGGATAAATGACCCACCGCCCAGCATCTTAGCACTGCTTAATACCACACAGTACAGCTCAGAACTGATCCTCTGTACCATTTGGCCATCTGAGGGGTTTGAAAGCCCTTGTTGAATTGCCAGACTACAGATCCCTGACTATGATGTACAGAACAGAGGATTCTATTTTCTTATTCCTTCAATAGAAATATGTATAAGTGCAGACCAGGAAAATACCAATATATGCTTATGATTCTCTCCTCCCCCACCCCCCATTCCCTCTGAGATTCAACAGTCTGTTCCATGCTTCCATGTCTCTGGATCTATTTTGCTCATCAGTTTATTTTGTTCATTAGATTCCACATATGAGTGAGATCATGTGGTACTTGTCTTTCTCTGCCTGGCTTATTCCACTTAGCATAATGCTCTCCAGATCCCTCCATGCTGTCTCAAAGGGTAAGAGATCCCTCTTTTTTATAGCTGCATAGTATTCCCTGGTTTAAAGGTACCACAGCTTTTTAAAAATTTATATATATTTATTGATTTCAGAGAAGAAGTGAGAGGAGGAGAGAGATAGAAACATCAATGATGAGAGAGAATCATTGATTGGCTGCCTCCTGCGTGCCCCCTACTGGGGATAGAGCCTGCAACCCAGGCATGTGCCCTGATCAGGAATCAAACTGTGACCTCCTAGTTCATAGGTCGATGCTCAACCACTGAGCCATGCTGGCTGGGCTGTACCACAGCTTTTTTATCCACTCATTTACTGATGGGCACTTGGGCTGTTTCCAGATCTTATTCATAGCAGTGCAATTTATATTCTTATGATTAATAAGAGTAGATATTTCTCCATTTTAGCCAAAGAATCTTATCTTTGAAAACACCATTATCTGCCAATAAATTACCACAGTAGTTAGCTACTTTATGCCACCTTTCATAAAACCATTGGAAGAAAAAGGAGATATGGAAGGCTTCTAGTATTTCCGTCTTCATCCCCTCAAAGGCCATTGCAAATGCCATTTCCTGCATGAAGCCTTCCCCTGTCCCTTCCACCTCCATTCCTTTTACCACCAAATTAGTCTCTTTTTGGACTCTACCACTGTTTCTCAATCCACTGCTTTATGCTTTATAATTAGTCATGTGAGCATCTATCTCCCCACCGCCCCCCCCCCCCCCGAATAAAAGCCTCTTCCAGGTAAGAAGTCAGCCTTACTCCTCTTGCATTCCCACAACGCCAACCTCACTTTGCATGGCCTGACACACAACAGACGTTCGACAAATGTTTGTCAAATCATCTCATCGGGTCTGGAGACCTTAGTGTGATGGATTTTAAATTTTGAAAAATTTTCCTTTGCGCCTGCCCTTGTCCGTGTGATCAGTACCCGGATTCAGGCGCACCACAGCCCTTCATTCGAGCAGCACTCTCTCTGGTGGGACCTGCAGACGTCCTCAGTCACATTAACCTCCCTCAAACATGGCTCTGGAACACTCTGGAGTCAGAACTGACCTAAGGTCAGATGACCTAAGTACACAAGCTCGGTTGGCCACTTACTAGTTGTATGACTTTGGGCAAGTTAAACCCTCTAGTCCTCAGTTTCCTCAACTGTGAGATGAAGACACTCAGAGCGCCTGTCTTGGGTTAAATAACACAACGCATGAAAGGGTTTAACTCAGAGCTTTGTACATAGCAAATACAAGTTAAATATTATTATTGTATCCTGTTCGTAAAATAAAAATGATAATATAAGTCCTTCAGGGTTGTTATAAGGAATAAATGATGTAACAAGCAAAATGTTCCCCAGCACGTTGCTGAGTCTCCTTCATTCCTCTGTGCCAGGATAATGGCTACCGTCGACTGAGCACCTGTCAGAGCCCAGGTAACGTGGAGCAGTCACTCGAACATAGCATGCCCTCTAACTGAATTCTTATAACAAGCTGTTGAAATAATAGTTATTGTCCCTATTTTATAAATGAGTAAATCGAGTTTCAGACAGAATAAATACCCAGCCCAAGGTCACATCAATAGTTGGTGACAGATTATTCCAGAAGCTAAAGGTAAGAGGGACTGAGGAAATAGGAAAGTAGAGGAAGAAAGTACAGGCAGAAACTCCGTAAGAAGCTTGGTGTTCCCATTTATCCGCGCCCTCATCCCTAACTCCCTCACCTTTGCTTTTTAAACTAGTCTCTGCGATCCATGTCACTATCTTCTCACGGACACTACTCACCTACTCTTGCTTTTTAAAAATGTATGAAATGGTATCACTCATCTAAGAACTAACTCCAATACACTTCCCTCTCCCAATTTCTTCCCTGGTTATAAATTTGCTATTTGTTCCGATGGTCTTATTTCAGCAATACTAATCGTCATCCAGGAAACATTTTAATTTTTAATCTGGTTATCCTTACTGTCTTAGACTTCCACAGTAGCCTTACATGAGCTACGTCAAATGCACTTGGTGCCAGCTACGCAGAAGGGAAGATGGCCCTCCCATAGTTCCTACTGAAGGTAACCCAGTTTTATACCAAGTGACAGTCTCCCTACCCCTCCCTCTGCCAGCACAGATGATGGGAGGTGTGCTTCTGAGCCGTGGGCCATGCCAGCCACAGGCTGGTTAGGGACCTAAAAGATAGGGCAATGAAAAGACGAGTTGGATTCGTTAGATTCTTTCTTGGGAATCTGAATTAGGGAATTCTGAGAGAATGAAGCAATTATCAGGATAAAGTACGAATGACAGACTATAAAGAAAGAAGCCATGAAGGGGGGAAGGTGGAGACGTTGCAGTTCTGGATATGGGGGTCTTAGCAAGTAGAAAAGCAGCACTTGGGTATAAGCAAACGCTACGCGTTCGAGAGCTTATTCAGAATAAAGCTGGAACACCAAAGCAGCAGGAAGCCACGGAGCCCAGGAAGCAAACTCCCCGCGGAGAACAAGGCTGTCCCAAGAGGGGCCCCCGGAGCTGGAACATTTCCAACCCGATTTCAGTTCCCTCGGTGAGCGTTCTCGCAATCAGTGCTGCTTTCTGGAGGAAACTATAGCGAGTCAGTTCTTTGCAACCAGCGGGCCCTTTTCTAGAAGGGTCAGCACGTAAAACCGTTTGTAGGAGAGGCAAGTGGAGTTGTGTTGCCCATCTCTGCTCAGAGGAGTCGGAGTTGCAGAGTCCCGGAGCGCAGTAGTTTCTCTGACTCTGCTGATTGCCCAGGCGTCCTCAGAGGTGTCTTCATTTCCCAGTTCCCGGGAGGGAAGAAACTGCTCCTCAGCTGCTACCTAAATGTCAAGACGAGCTTCACCAGGTCGTTTATCATCTGTGGTTCTTTGACATAAAAAATAAACTCTTAGGCAGGGAACCACAAGGTCTAAGAATGGAAAACACGACAAACTTTAAGGGTAGAAAAGTTGGACATAAGAAAAACGAGGATTCAGGGATACACAAATACTTAGTGATGAATGAGTACTTTATATTTTGCCAAGGGGGAGAAGAGTGAATCCCCTACTGTAAAAAAAATTCCTTTTTTTCTGATGTGGCACATAAGGTTATATAATTTAAGATGATCTGTTATTCTTTTTGTATCCCTGTTCAGTTTATTAATAAGCCATATTTCCGTGTGAACTGTTTATGCCTTCAACAACACTTGTTGATCTGTTCCGCCCTGTGACAGGCATTAGGGGTACAAAAACTAGAGGCGGTCCCGGCCGTTGAGGGGGAACAGCCCAGCGCGGAGCAGAGGCGCTCAGGACAGGCAGGATAAGGCCCCCCCCCCGCCCCCCAGTGCGGGCCCTGCGGGGGGCAGTGGAGCAGAGACAGGGGGGTTGAGTCTGAACAGCATCCCAGAGAAGATGCCCAGGACAGTCTTGAAGGAGCACTGGGGTTTGGCTGGGAAAAGCCGAGGCAGAACAATGTTCCCTGGAGAGGTGGCAACCTCGGCACTGGCTCAGGAGCGAAAGTCCTGCCTTCTTTAGACTATTGTCGCCTTAACCACCCCAGGGTGTCACAGGTCCTATTCAATAACTCACCAATCCAGGCATCCTTAGAACAGTATGCCTTGACCCACATTCAAAAAGTTCCTTGTCCACAGACGCCTAGCAATTTCCCCCCTCAAACATATGCTAACTACACAAGCACAAAGGATAATAGAAAACCCAGTATATCTCGTATTAGACAAAAATAATCCTATCTAATAATAGAGTAACATGTAAATTACCATCACTCCGCTACGCCCATGATTGGGCGGCGGGAGGCTGGGGGGCGGGACTCGGGGTGGCCTATCTGGCCATTGAGAGGCACGGATCCGCTGCCACTGACGGGGGCTACCCTGCTGTTGAGAGGCGCAGGAGGCGGGACTCCCGCCCCCTGTGCCTCTCAACGGCCAGATCCGCAGCCACTGAGGGGGCCTGCCGCGGACACCCAGCTGCGCCTCTCAACGGCAGGGTAGCCAGGTGTCCGCGGCAGCCCCCCTCAGTGGCCGCGGACCATCAAAAGCATGGGAGCTGGGTGCCTGTCTGCTCTGGCACCAGGCCTTTCAGAGCCGCGCCGGAGGCTTCTGAAAGGCCTGGTGCACCAGCAGACAGCACCCAGCTCCACCGCGAAAAGCGAAAGCGTGTAGGGGACCCTACACGTGCATGATTCAATCATGCACTGGGCCTCTAGTAATAAATAAATTAAAAAGCTACCTCCGGTTCACAAGTTTCTGTTCTGGCTTTGCTTCTTTCAACTGCCATTACTGTTAATTTTGAGTTTATGCATTTGTTCTTCAAGAAAAAGAGTGAGTGGCCGGCCGGTGTGACTCAGTGGTTGGGCATCGACCTACAAGCCAGGAGGTCATGGTTTGATTCCTGGTCAGGACACAGGCCCGGTTGCGGGCTTGATCCCGGTGTGGGGCGTGCAGGAGGCAGCCGATCAATGGTTCTCTCTCATCATTGATGTTTCTATCTCTCTCTCTCCCTTTCCTTCCTCTCTGAAATCAATAAAAATATTTTTTTAAAAAGAAAGAAAGAAAAAGAGTGATTATATGTTTTATGGAAATTACTAAAGCTCTCCAAAGTTCTAGATTAGAGGCATTTTGAATCTTTAAGTGAAGAGGATAAAAATACTCGAGCCCTGGCTGGTGGGACTCAGTTGGTTGGGTGTCATCCAGTGTGCCGAAAGGTTGCTGGTTCTATTCTGGGTCAGGGCGCATGCCGGGGGTGCAGGCTCCATCCCCGTGGGGGGCATGCAGGAGCCAGCCATCTATGTTCCACTCTCACATCAATGTTTCACTCTCCCGCTCCCTTCCTCTCTCTCTAAAAGTCAATTAAAAAATCTTTTAAAAAGTACTTTTGATAATTACTTAGATCACTAAAAATTAGATTGGTAATAATAATATATAGAATATGTTTTTCTCTTTCCCTTTATAGTTTAGCATTATCAATAACCAAACATGTCACATATTTCTACAGAGTATATTCTTACATTCTAAAAAGCTTGCTGGAATACCACTTCCCAAACCTATTTCCCATCTTTACAGTTAATAACACATTTCTCTTACAGATCTACTTCTTAGGATTGTTATGAAGTAAGCAAGATATCCAACGTTAGGAATTATAAGCAACCAAGAATAAAGGAACAAAGTAAGTCAAAAATTATTATATATGGCCTTCAAAATTCTCTTCTCCAATTAAAAAATAATTATATCTTACATACATTTTATTTTTTATTTTTTCCGATAGAAATAAGACCAATTCAAAGAGTCACTGATTTATTAATTCTCAAAGCAGCCCTGAGCTGGCCTCCCTTGCCATAATAGATTCTTATACATGGTAAAAGAACTTATTCTGAGGATCTAAATATTGCATTAAGAGCTACCACATGGAATTAAAAAAATACATATATTTTTAAAGGTTTGGCCAATCATAGAAAGCATGATTAAGGAAAGCATCCTTCATTTTCTACCCTCTCCGTCCCACTCGTGGCCACGATTCAGAAGCATATTATTACTTACATCCTAAAGGTGTACGTAATAGATCTATCATCATATCAGCAAGTCTTCACCAATATTCCTCAGGAGTGGCATATCATAAAGACTGTCACAAGCTCTGTCATCCCCAAAAGCATAGTGTTAAACACACAGCATATATCATCAACACTAGAGTTGCTTAAACTGGTCCCTTGCAGCCTCAAAACAATATGTAAGCGTAATACGCAAAGAACAGCAAGATTTCCATGAAAAATCAGTGAGATGGTGAAGCTAAGCACTGTACCCAGTGCCCAAACACTATTAGTTCATATTATTGCACAGGAAGACATGCATTCACAACAGCTTATTCTTTTGAAAATGGTTTTCAGTCTCCTCGCACGTGAGCCTGCATGCTGACTGGCAAATTTTCTAAAAATCCATAAATTAAAATCTCACTTTTTCCTATGGCACTTTTCACGTCTAAGTATCAACATAGTTTGGATGTACAGGAACGAATCCCATATATCCACAAAACTCACAATATTTGCGGTTTGGTAACCATGGGCCTTGGTTAAGGTAACCAAAAGGCCAGATGCATGGACGATCCTATTCATAGAATCAGAAATCACTGAGTAACAGTCGGTGGGAAACTTAGAGAGGATTGAGTTCAATCCCTTCATTCGGAAAGAGTCCAGAAAAGTAGAATGGGAAGTCTGGGTCAGAGACTGGCAAACCCAGACCAGAAACTGGTCCAATGGACTTTGTAAAAAAGATAATTATTAAATTAGAATTGGGGCCCGGACCACGTGGCTCAATGGTTGAGCGTCAACCTAGGAACCAGGAGGTCACATTTCAATTTCCGGTCAAGGGCACATGCCCAGGTTGCTGGCTAGATCTCCAGTGTGTGTGTGGAGGGGGGAAAGGAGGCGGATGCTGGAGGCAGCTGATCAATGATTCTCTCTCATCATTGATGTTTCTATCTATCTTGCTCTCTCCCTTCCTCTCTGAAATTAATAAAAATATATTTTAAAAAATTAGAATTGGGGAAATGTCTCTTTTTAACCAACATGCTAAATCTAAGTCTTTAAATAAAGGGGTAAAACTAAGGCAATTATTTGAATGCCATGTCAACACAATACCTTTCACCTGAATCTCATGGTGATTGTCTCACTTCTCTGCCTCTCATCTGCGGAGATTTGGCCTGACGGGAAATGGAGTCAGCTAGCCATTTCGCCTCTTATTTTCTTGTGAGTCCTTGAGTGAGTCATATAACCTTACTCAAACATAACCTAAGAATAGTCATGTTCCTTCATCCACAGGGCTATTATAAAAGGGGACTAAGCAGATATCACTTTAAAGTGCATTGACATGTCCAGGCTTAAAAGAAATAGAGAACATTTCCATTTTACATCTTATGTTTATGTCTCTTGGAGGGGAAAAAAACAAAACAACACCACAAAATTTCCTTCAATAGAACTACATGCAGGCCCCGGCCAGGTGGCTCGGTTGGTTAGAGCATCCTCCTGATACACCAAGGTTGTGGGTTTGATCCCTAGTCAGGACACGTACCAGATTCAACCAACGAACGCATAAATCAATGGAGCGACAAATCAATGTCTCTCTCTTTCTCAAACCAATAAATAAAAAGAGAAACTAAATGCAAATGCAGTGTTCGGAACCCAGGGAGTTGGGGATGTCCTGCACAGTGTGTTGATTTTACCTTCAGTAGGACTAGCAGCTCTAGACTTTCATTTATACACAGTTCCACACATTGCCCCCCTTTAAATGTCATCACAGTCTTCATTTCTATCCCCCAGGGTTAAGGGTGACCTGGATCAATGCTGTCTGGCTCCCCAGTCATGTTCAGTCTTCCCCAAGCAGATTCTTGTTTTATTCACTCTGGAACTCCCCACTCAGATTACTCACTCTTTGGATTACTCTTGCAAGGAGCCCCAGATTCCTCCCCCACAGGCAGCTCCCCAGTGAGTAACACTTTGGGGGGCAGGGGGTGGAAGTGATCAAGTGGCCACAGGTGCCAATTGCAGATGGATGAAGCTGACGCTACCGAGTGGGCAGACACTTCATTTCCTAAAACGCTGGGCGCACAGAAATCACTTTTTTAAAAATATATATATTTTATTGATTTTTCACAGAGAGAAAGGGAGAGGGATAGAGAGCTAGAAACATCGATGAGAGAGATACATCGACCAGCTGCCTCCTGCACACCCCCCACCGGGGATGTGCCCGCAACCAATGTACATGCCCTTGACCGGAATCGAAGCTGGGACCTTTCAGTCCGCAGACCGACGCTCTATCCACTGAGCCAAACCGGTTTCGGCCAGAAATCACTTTTATTTTGCTCATCACGAGACTTTTTAAAAATCCTCACCCCAGAATATGTTTTTATTGATTTCAGAGAGAGAGAGAGAGAGCAAGGGGGAGAGGGAGAAAAAAATAAAACATCAAGCTCAGCCTGTGTGGCTCAGTGGTTGAACGTCGGCCCAGGAACTAGGAGGTTACTGGTTTGATTCCCGGACAGGGCACAGGCCCAGGTTGCGGGCTCAATCCCTAGTAGAGGGCATGGGGGAAGCAACCGACCCGTGTTTCTATCTCTCATCTCTCGGCCTGGGATCAAACCCTCAACCTATTTGCTGTATGAGATGACGTTTCAACCAACTGAGCCACCTGGCTAGGGCTCATCACAAGACTTACTCACACACCCTGTGTGGGATCCCCAAGTATAAGCACCAAACCCATGATGTATGTGTGGGTGGGCACGTCAGTCTTCCTTTTAAACTGCTAAATTAATCTTTAAAAAAAAGATGGATTGTTAACAATGAATACAACACTTCCAAGTACTAGTGAAAGACAATGTTGAAAAGGGTGATACAAGCATTAACACAAATCTGCCTCCAAGGCAGTGACTGGCATTTCAACCCTACATTCTCCAGGAGGGGAAGGTATTCCTACCTTTCATCTCACGAAACCAGTAAGATTTTACTTTTATTTTATTTTATTTTATTTTTTTAAATATATTTTATTGACTTTTTACAGAGAGGAAGGGAGAGGGATAGAGAGTCAGAAACATCAATGAGAGAGAAACATCGATCAGCTGCCTCCTGCACACCCCCCACTGGGGATGCGCCCGCAACCAAGGTACATGCCCTTGACCGGAATCGAACCTGGGACCCTTGAGTCCGCAGGCCGACGCTCTATCCACTGAGCCAAACCAGCTTCGGCTATTTTTTTAATTTATTTAATTTTAATCCTCATCCAAGGACATGCTATTTATTTACTTTAGACAGAGAGAAAGGGAGAGGGAGAGAGAGAACCATCAATGCAAGAATGAAACATTGTTTGGTTGCCTCCCACATACACCCGGACAGGGGATGGAACCCTCAACCCGGGTTTGTGCCCTGACAGGGAATCGAACCTGCGACCTTTTCGTGTACGAAGGATGCTCCAACCAACTGAGCCACACCGGCCAGGGCGAAGCCAGTAAGATTTCAATAACTCAGCCAAAAGGACACCCATTAAAGAGGTCTTAAAATTTTTCCCCCTGATATATGTCCTTGTTAGGAGGAATGGGAAAAGCCATTCATTCCTCTACTGTCTTTGGAATTCCGAGGTGACAGTGATAATGGTGGAGTTTCCTGCAGGTGAGCCTTCAGCTTCAGCTGAAGAACCAGGGACTGAGTGAGGAGAGCACTGGCCAGGCGTCCCACCAACGCCCATTAGGGTTTAACGGCACGGAGGCGTCACGTGAGTCACCCAGATGAGGACCGTTACACAGGCTGGCTCACAACCAGTGTGAAGTTCTTTACTGGTGAGTGTAAAGGGTTAGCAGATGTTATGTGTGTCTCTGTTGTACTGTGTAGAGAGAGGGGGGTTTGGGGAGAAGGAGAGGGAACTTTGTAGTGTCTTTGGAAATGCTGGGCTGTGTGAGTGCAAGTTGGCTAGGGCAAGAACTCAGCCACCAAGGGAAAAGACAGTTAGCTTACGTTACAAACTTTAGGTCAATTATTTATACAGCTTTATGCCTGCACTATAATACCTGCATGCTGTTCCATGTATGGCGTCAATATTATTATCGTTTGTTTAACTATGTGGTTAATATTGATTATACCCCCAAGACTGCAAGCTCCCTGAGAACACAGGCACATGGGCCTTGCTCCTGCCTATGCCCTCAGTGCCCAGCCAGGTGCCTGCTGCATAGTAAGTGCCCCTAAAATATGAGCTGAGCCCTGGCCGGGTTGGCTCAGTGGATAGAACGTTGGCCTGTGGACCAAAGGGTGCCAGGTTCGATTCTGGTCAAGGGCACGTACCTCGGTTGCAGGCCCCTCCCCAGGCCAGGCCCAGGTCAGGGGCGTGCAGGAAGCAACCAATCGATGTGTTTCTCTCACATCAATATTTCTCTCTGTCTTTCCCTCTCTTTCACTCTAAAAAACAATGAAAAAAATACCCTCGGTTGATGATTAAAATTAAAAAAGTAAAATATGAGTTGAATAAACAAATGAATATAGGAATTAATTCATGAAAATCCATGTATACTTGCCATGTTTGTGTCACGTGCCATGCGCAGGGCTGGGGGGGGCTGCTGGGATCCAGCACAGCAGACAGAACTCCAAAAGGTGGCTAGCTTTGGCGCCCAAGCGCTGGGTGTGCAAAATCAAGCGTAGGGGCCGGGGACAGGGGAGCTGCCATCAGGACCCCAGGAAACTCTGAACCCCAGGGTGGGCAGCTTCACTGAGACCCCTCAGATCATTGCCGATCTTTCCTGGGCGTCAGTGTCTTCACTTAAAACTCGATGAGTAACCTTCCTTTTCCCTTGCGGTTCTGAAATTCTAACATTTTGGGGAGACACCTAGATCCTAAAATCTTGCCAGAGACAAACCAAAGTAGAAAGCAATTAAGTTTTAAAATATGAAGTTCAATTCTACTCCAAATGAAACATTCTATGGAGGCCAGATCCAGGCCAGTTAACACCTCGCTGCATCCTTCCCTACACCCGGGAGCCAGGTTCCCGGGCCTCTACGCCAAGACCATCACCGTTCCCACCCAGGGCCGCCTCTTTGCTTCCGTCTCTGCTGATCACAGGGCGTCAGTCTGATTCCAGTTAGAATGGAGGAGGCACGGCCTCCAGACTTTTGCAGAATTTTTGGACAGTAGCCGAGTCACAGAAAACCCAGCATTAGATAAGAAAGGGAAATCCCCCCGAGGATTCAAAGAGAGCTCCAACCCAGGGCCTTGAAGCAATCACTGTGTAAGCACAGGAGGAAGGGGAGCCACAATTCCAGAAAACAAGCAGACATGTTTTGCTTTAAAAAAGTGTTTTTTTAAAGATGACCACCAGGCACTGATTTTAGCCCTCTACTCCGATCTCTCAAGATGTCCCTTTAAAAAGCAAAAGGTTTTATCCACAAAACCACCGGCGAGTAAACAGCCTTTGCATTCTCGCCCTCATACGCACAAGAAGATATTTACTCTCTGATCAACAGCAATTGTAACGACACCTCCCTTCACCTGTAAAAGCCACAGTCAAAACCGTGAAGCCCAAGGTGGAGTTTACCGATGGGTCTCATGGCCGGCCTGGCCCGGAACACAAGGTCTGGAATAAACTACTGGAACAGGCGGCACGTTTTCTCACCCAAGCATCTCACATTGACCTTCTTTTTAAAAAAAGCTGTACAAGTGAGGAGGAGAGGGGAAAACGCAACCCCTCCCACCCCATTCTCTGGACAAATCGGCCAATAAATCTAACGGAGAGGCACAAGAGGGAAGGACACAAGCCAACAGGTGGGAAGGCTATTTGTTCCCTGAGAAATGCCCCGGCCCTTGATCTGGGTCCCCATCTACTGGTCTCGGGGTGTCGGTACTGACGGTTTCCTGATCAGGATGGTGATGATCAGGAATAACGAGAACCCTTCGCCTGGTGATGCCCGGCGCTTCCAGCTGGAAGATTGCTCCTCGCGTTTCAGACAGAATGGTCTGTCCCCTTCCGCCAACCCCCGGGGAGGCAGACAGCCTCCCCAGTCAGCTCTCCGGGTTTTACAGATGGGGAAACCGAGGCACAGAGCACCCCTCAGTTTAGAGCAGCCACCCCCGGAGCCATCCCGGAGCCTGGAAAAGTTTCTGGCTCGTCTGGGGCAGAGTTCTCTTGCTCTCCCTTCCTGCCGGCTCTGCCCCGGAGTCTGGGCTCGGGAGGAGGGTTGGGGACCTCCCCTTCCCAACGAGCTTGCCCCGGCAGTGCGTGGGGAGACCATGCACACGCACACACGCCCACGGCACACGGGCACGCAAAGCTCCGGCATCCTCCTCCTCCTCCTCCTCCTCCTCCTCCTCCGCAGCAGCGGGCAGAGCCCGGCGGCCCCGCTCCGCCCGGGGACGCGCAGCTCCGGGCGCGCAGGGCCTCCCCGGGCTCGGCTGGGGCGGCTCTGAACCCGGCTCTGCCCTCCGCTCCTCTTCCCCCCCCTCACCCCCTCCTCCCACCCCCTCCGTCCACCCCTTCTCCCCCACCCACCCCGAGGCACAGATCGTGTTACTGGGGTTCCCTGGAAGAGGGGGCCACCCTCAGCCCGAGCGCCCGCGGGAGCTCGCGGCGCAGGACCGCGCTCGGCGCAGCGCAGGAATGAGACCCCGCTCCTCCGCGGCGGCCCCGCGGCCGCCCGCCCGGGAGGGGACCGCTGGGGCTCTTACCTTTCTTACGAGGAGAAATTCTGGAGGATCGCTTCAGGAACTGAGGGGGAAAGTGGACGAGGACAAAAAGGACCCTCTTCCTGCAATCCCCGGCCTCCCGGCATCAAGACACCAGGACAACATCAAAGCAACTTAGGGGGAACACTTGCGGGGCCTATTGTCTGCTCCGGTCGGCTCCGTTTTCCGCCCGCCTCCCCTCCCGCGGCCGCCGCACTTGGTACGGCCCAGGCATTCATGCCAAGTAGCTTTCACACATGGAAGCTTGTCTCAAGCAATTGCTGACAAGCCACAAACAAGACGTTCTCCCTCCCTCCTCGGCGCCCCCCTCCTCGGCGCCCCCTCCACCTTTTCCTCCCCCCACCCCCTGCTCCCCTCCCCCTTTCTTCTGAATGCAAACCCAAACTCTCCAGTGACAGGCCGGCTGGCAGCTCGGCCTGGCTGCGCACGCACCCCGCCCCCCCCCCCCCCCCCCCCCCAGCTCAGCTAGTTGCTGCTGCGCCGGAGGAGTTGGGAGCCGGGGAAGCCGAAGCTGAGTGGGGGGCAGGGAGAGGGAGGCAGAGGGAGAGGGAGAGCGCGGAGCCACCTCCTGGGTCCGGGTAAGATGGCAGGAGAGAGGGGAGCTCTTTGGAGAGAAGGCAGTGGCCGCACACGTGTGTTCACACACACACACACACACACACACACACGCACACACACACACGGAGGCAGGCTGGGCTCCGTGAGGAGCAGAGAATGAGTCCACAAAGGAAAAAGCCATGCCTCCTCCGCGTGAGCCTGGGCGAGCGGGAGACGGGAGCGGGCGGAGCAGTCCTGCGCGTTCAGGTGGGTCTCTCCATTCCCGGGAGGACCAACGTGCTCCCCGAGGACCCCGCCTCCCTCCCCGGCAGGACGCAGCGGAGACCCGAGCTCCTAGTTAAAAATCCAGCCACGAAATGTGTGTACCTGTGCGAGGAAACTTAGCAGCGGGTTCAACTTGTACCCAGGGTATTTTTTTTTAAGTGGACCTTTAAAATTAAAAAGAAACAAACAAACAAAACCAAGAAACCCTAGAGAGCCGTCGCAAGGAGAGTAGTAACAAGTCGTGTGAACTCGGAGAGCCGGGAAGCGGGATGCGAAGTTACTGATTGCCAGGCTGCTGGAATGTGTGCAGGGTGGGCACGGCGAGGGGAGGGGGAAGGGCGAGGCGCTGTGAGCTGTCTTCTAGGAATGGGGGGTGGGGGGTGATGAGGTAGAATAATGAGTATGGCAAGAAGTAAGCAGGAATGTGATTGGTGTGCAGGGAGGAGGGGGGCGGGGGTGTAAAAGAGAAGGAGGAGAAAAAAAAACCAAAACACTGCATTAAAAAGGAAGAAGAAAAATGGAAGCCCAGAGATGGAAACACGCGGAGTGAATGGGATGGCAGGGGAAGGCACAGAACGTGAGCAGAAGGGCGCACAAAGGCTGCGCACGTATGATGATGCATGAAATCAGGAGGCCGACGGAGACCGAGAAGCATGGCAGGATGGTTATGCGACATGTTAGCAGGTTGAGGAGTCACAGACCCGGCGAGGTCTCCTCTGCCCAGGCCAGATGGTTACCCCTCCAGGAGCAGGGCCTGTTGAAGCTCAGCAGCTAACGGGAGCTAAACCACGTCTGTAGTTTTGCATGAAGGAGGCCGGTAGGAAATTCCTCTGAATCCTCCGCTAAAGATGCAGATTATGCGAGCACACATTCCTCACTCCTTGGAGGGTGCAGCGGGAATGCGTGGCGACTTTTTATATTTAATACTAACGAACGGCTTGTCACCACCCAAAGCTCACCACATCCAGGACACAGCCTTGTCCCTGCTGCCTCTTCTCCTTCGTGTGGCTTCTCCGTCGAGGCTGATCCCTGGAGCTGTCTGTCACCATCATCCCCATTCATGATGATGGTGGTGGTGAGAATGATAATAACAATTACTTTTAAAATATATATATATTTTTTCATTATTGATTTCAAAGAGGAAGGGAGAGGGAGAGAGAGCTAGAAACATCAATGATGAGAGAGAATCACGGATCGGCTGCCTCCTGCACGCCCCACAGTGGGGATCGAGCTCCCAATCCGGATACTGAACTGTGACCTCCCGGTTCATAGGTCAACTCTCAACCACTGACCAACACCAGCCGGGCGCTATAACAATTACTTTTGATTAAGTATTTACTTGATTCTCAGATTTTCCCCAACATCTATACCATGAAGTCATTTCTATTAAGACCATCTTCGTTTATAGATGATAAAGAAGGAGGCGCCGAGAAGTTAAATAACCTGCCTGAGGTCACACAGCAAGTAGAATGCGCCCACGGCTCCAGCATTCACTCATCACGTCATGCCCTCTGACCTGAGTACCCAGCTTCTCCATGGCACCCCACGTCCAGTTAGCTCTGAAAGCACACTGTTTCTCTCTGGGCCCCAGGGCTGGCTGGGCTCCTCTCACTGCGCCAGGGGACCTTCTGACTCCCCTTAGCAGGCTGCAGACTCCCGGCCCCTTTAAGTGGTGGTGACTCACCCCTCACAGTGAGGCTCCTCGGCTAGGATGGCTAGGACGCATGACGGGTCAACCTCACCTCCAGGGACCGCGCGGTTTGCAGAGTGCGAGGCATTGGATGACGGGGACCGAGGAGGCTTCCCCTCCTTAAAGTGCAAACCCCAACCCCACCAGGTGTTGATGATGATGATGATGACGACAGCTGACATTTATCAAGCACATACCCCTATTAAACAACCCCATCAGGTACAAACTACCATTGCCCCCACTTCCTAGATGAAGAGGCCGAGGCAGAGGCTCAGTGATGGGAAGTGCCCCCTCAGCTGGGAAGTGCTGGCCACCAGAGAGGCTGCTGGCCACGGGGGCAGAGAGCTGGCCCCCTGGGCTGTCCTGCTGAGGGAGCTGAAGCGGTTCCAGTCAGCAGAGTGCAAATCCAAACGCTCAGGGAGAGGAGAGGGGGAGAGGCCATACTCACCCTGAGGTGTTTGCTTCTGTTGTTTAACCACGTATTCCCCAGGAGCAGAGAATGAAGAAGGAAGCATGGGCCAGGGCCCCAACAGCCTCGGTTTCCCGATTCCTCCCGGTCGCGGGGGGCAGTTGGCAGAGGACAGAGGCTGCCGGCTCTCGGTCGGAACGTGTTGGTGGGAACAGCAGGCCAGACCCTCTCGCCTCAGCACTGATGGCTTCTCCCTGCCAACTCCAAAGAGAAAAAAGGAAATCCAGTGGATAAGGGAGCCAGGTCAATGCTTGAGGTTCCTACGTTTATTTTACAAGGTTTCAGAATGCTCAGCATGGCGAGTAGAAGGCAAGGCCCCCGATTTGGGGCAGAAGACTGGATTCTAGTGCCAGTTCAGCACTCACTGGTGTGTGAACCGGGCCCTGCTCCCTGAGCCTCGCTTCCTCAGTCTTAAAACGAGCCAATGACATTAGTTCTAGCGCCCTCTCTGGCACTGAGGTGCTGTCATTCTAATAAATGTCCAGTTGATGAGGAAAAGGTTGAAGGCCAAGGTGGAAGGTGAAATGTGTGTTTGGGTGCAGGGGTGCTGGAGAGGGCGGTAGCTTAAGGAGGTAGAGCAAGAAAGACACTCGTTGGGCTGGTCTGCCCATATCATGGCACATCTCTTCCGAATAATTCTACACAATAGCTATTTTTTACTTTATCTTGTTTCGCTGCTAGAATTCCCACCAATAACAAATTCACTTGCCTTAGTAATAATCTTTTTTATTTTTTTCTTTGTTTCCCCCTCTCCCCCCATTGGCCCCCTTCTCCCCACACCCAGCCCTCCCAAGCCTTCACCACACTATTTTGTCTGTGTCCGTGGGCTATGCATATGTGCATATAAGTTCCCCGGTTAATCTCTACCTCCCAACCCCCCACTCCCACCTTCACTCTGAAATTCATCAGTCTGTTCCATGATTCTAAGTCTCTGCATCTATTTTGTTCATTAGATTCCACGTATGAGTGAGATCATGTGATACTTATCTTTCTCTGACTGGCTTATTTCGCTTAGCATAATATTCTCCAGGTCCCTCCATGCTTTTGCAAATGGTAAGAGTTCCTTCCTTTTTACAGCAGCGAAGTATTCCATTGTGTAGATGTACCTCAGTTTTTTTATCCACTCACCTGCTGATGGGCACTTGGGCTGTTTCCAAATCTTCGCTATTGTGAATTGCACTGCTATGAACATGGGGGTGCATATACTGGTGTGCTTTCTGGTTGGTGTTTCTGGTTTCTCAGGATATATTTTAGAAGTGGGATGACTGGGTCAAATGGGAGTCCCATTTTTAATTTTTTTAAAATATATTTTTATTGACTTCAGAGAGGAAGGGAGAAGGAGAGAGAGATAGAAACATCAGTGATGGGAGAGAATTGTTTATCAGCTGCCTCCTGCACGCCCCACACTGGGGATCGAGCCTACAACCCAGGCATGTGCCCTGCCTGGGAATTGAACTGTGACCTCTGGTTTGTAGGTCGATGTTCAACCACTGAGCCATGCCGGCCAGGATCCATTTTTAATTTTTGAGGAAACTCCATGCTGTTTCCCACAGTGGCTGCACCAGTCTGCAGTAATCATCTTTTAAAAATGCAAACACCTCTAGAGGGCATAGGGGAACCGGCCTCTCATACCTCAGAGTGAATCGTTTCATAGGCTTCTTCCCTCACGCACGTCGTTCACATCAAATAGCCATTTACATGAGGGCACAGGGGAAAGAGTGGGGGAAGCAGTGGGTGGTTTTAGACCTTAGAAGACTCGTTGGGGGAAGGTCGGCCTGATTTGGGGTTGACTGGGGCAAGAGAAAGATAAGAGGCACTAGGAGGCGGCATAAACCGTGAGAGGGTGAGGGCATACTAGAGACAAATGGTCTACTTCACAGTGCGGTCAGGGACAGGCCTGGGCTTAGAGGCGGAGGAGCCTGGCTGCATTCTCCACACTCGTTCCCCTGCTCCCTCATCTTGACTCCAGCATGTACTCTAGAGGTTCCTACGGGGCCTCTGGAGGTCACGTTCCATTTAAAGCATGTTTGCTTGTTTTTCTTTAATGAGGGGGAAATGCTCAGCTTTCCAAATACCCAACTTAAAAGTTAAAGAGTAAAGTCCCAGCCCACTCATAATTTGATATCTACTACCCATATATAGATACAGATACAGATACAGATACAGATACAGATACAGATACAGATATAGATATAGATATAGATATAGATATAGATATAGATATAGATATAGATATGGGAAACAAATGTAGGAGTAAGGCAAAAGAGGCTTCTCCCGCACATTTCTGGACTGGTGAATTGTCTGACATAGAGGAGAGAATCAAGCAGAAAATCAAGAAACAAGTGTCAAGATTTAGCAAGATAAAGCAGCAAGTTAGAGGCAGGCAAGATTGAAACTCACCTAATCTGAAAATAGCCCCCTCTTCTAATAATAAACACATTATATAAAGATATAGCCACCCCTCAATGATAAAAGGCAGGGTGAAGTTACTGGTTATGGAATGAAAACATCCGAGTTTCACTACCGGTGTGCTTATAAGCTAATGACCTTGGCCAAGTCTTTTAACTTTTTTGAGCCACCTTTTCTGATACTTCCCACGATATCATGAAGTATCGAGTTACTATGTCTATGAGCTTTATAAATAGTAAAGTGCTATACAAACTTTAGCTGGTAATGTGTGGAGACGTGTCATAAGAATATGAGCACTGCCCTAGCTGGTTTGGCTCTGTGGCTAGAGCGTCGGCCTGTGGACTGAAGGGTCCAGGGTTCAATTCTGGTCAAGGGCACATACCTAGGTTACAGGTTTGATCCCTGGCCCTGGTTGGGACATATGCGGGAGGCAACCAATTGATGTGTCTCTCTCACATCAATGTTTCTCTCTCTCTGTCTCTCGCCCTCCCTTCTACTCTCTCTAAAAATCAATGGAAAAATATCCTCTGGTGAGGATTAACAACAACAACAAAAGAATAAGAGCACTAACTATGTGCCAGGCATGCTCTTTATATGCATTATCTCATGTAATCCTCCAGCTCACACTCTAAGAAGTGCTACTACGTGGTGTTTATGTGCGTGGTCTCCAGAGCCAGGCACTGAGTTACAGGCTCTGCCGCTCTGTGATTTTGGACAAATTACTCAACCTTTCTGAGTTCCAAATGAGGATATTAATAGTACCTTTCCCCCGGGCTTATTTTGAGGAAGAAATGAGATAATGAATGCATGTGACATAATTAGCACAGTACCCAGCACATAAGAAGTAACCAACAGCCGAAACCGGTTTGGCTCAGTGGATAGAGCGTCGGCCTACGGACTCAAGGGTCCCAGGTTTGATTCCGGTCAAGGGCATGTACCTTGGTTGCGGGCACATCCCCAGCAGGGGGTGTGCAGGAGGCAGCTGATCGATGTTTCTCTCTCATCGATGTTTCTAGCTCTCTATCCCTCTCTCTTCCTCTCTGTAAAAAATATATTTTTTTTAAAAAAAGAAGTAACCAACAAATGGTAGATGCCATATTTGTTCTCATTTGAGACTTGGTGAGATTAAGTGCTTAGCGTAAGGCCACCCAGCTCATGGACATACGTGTCCCAAAGCTGGTTCTGTGGGATGCAGAGCCCCTGTTTTCATATTATCTATCTTGCCATCGACTTTTCTGAGCCACAGATAACTGTAAGGACATACTAATTGCATTATCACTTGTTTTACCTTTCTTAGGTTTCACTTGAACTGTTAATCTGTAAACATAATCACTCAAGGAAAATATTTTCCTTATAGAGCACCTTAGGAGAAATGATGTCGTTATTTAAAAATACCACTTGAAAGGATCCCTCAAAGTAATCCAGAGTAGAGTTCAAGCCTCTCGGAACAGCATTGCAACAAACTCACGTTTTAGAACTTAAATTATTAGTTTAAATTTCATCTTCTTCTCTTCCCAGATAAGCTTCAGGTCAATAAATCAAGTGGCCAAAAGCCACAGTATGAGAGAAAAAAGAGAAAGGCGTCTAGATAATCCACAAACTGTAATGTGCTTCCTCCCAAAGCTTTAAGAGGGGTAGAAAATCGAGAACTACAATTTTTACAGGCCAAAAAAAAAGGTAAGGAAACACACCTGACTTAAACAATATATTAATAAGAGATTCACATTACTAAACCCTGGTCAGAGGTGGCAGGTAAAGATAGACCAGCACTGCAGTGAGAGATAGAAACCCCGCTCCTTCAGAATCAATGAATACCGCTTCTTCGCTGTCCTTCAACCACAGTGAATCCGGAGAATGGACTCACAGTGGGCAGGGTGAGGGAATCTCCATCCTGGAAGTGGCCAACAGACTAAATGCCCCAAGGTTTTAACACGCCATTTCTTAAGCACACTTTTTTTCTTTTTCCAGGCAATTTTCTGAAAAAGCTCTAATTGTTGTGAAAGGCCTGTGCATGCATTGAAAGGAGCCTGACAAAGGATATTCAGAGATTTGCCTAAATTCATATGTATTCGATTCATATTTATAATTGTTAGTTAAGTGGGTTAAGTAATGATAAATTGGAGTTGTATGTATTTCATGAGGACACATAGCACAAATGTATTTACACACTCACACACAGTCCTCTTGGGAGGAAGCTCAGCCTTGATCTACTTTATTAAGCACCCCAGCGAGGCTGTCCATTATGAACAGAGTATATGTGTAATAATATAGCCGGTGTTTTACTGGGACAGAAAAGCCACTTTGTCCTGTCTCCCCTCTCTTCCAATCAGGATGTGGAAGGGAGCTTAGAAGACTCCGAGGAAGCCCTTAGAATCAGTGTTAGCCGAGGGAAGACACGCTAGAACACAGTGCGTTTGCCGCGGGCTGTGTCTGTATCTCCTTCCCTGAAATCTGCTTCTGCGTGAGGTTTACAGTTCATCAGAGCAGAAGAGGCAGCAGGGCCACCCGTGGGAGCAACTGGTTTCGGTAAACAATGAGCCAGCTTCTCCCCGAAGGGAGCAGATCAGAGGAGACGCATCAGCGAGGAGAGACGCTCTCCAGCAGTTACTAAGCTGGCTGGGAAAGGACTGCTTCTCCTGACTGACCTTGGCGGCTGCAGTGGCTGAGCTACCCCAGCCTTGGTTCACGGGTAGAGGGATTCAGGTCTGAGCTGGGGCCTCAGCTGCTCCCAGGCCTGCTTAGAAGCCAACATAGGCAGCAGCTACCTAGGCCACTAGCCACACCTCAGTAATTATCTGCTCAAGGGAGCCTTGAGTTCACTTTGGGCTGACTCTGAGAGAGGCACAAATAAAAGGATCTCTTACTAGCCTGGCTCCAGAGTTCGAGTTGTTCTGCCCTGCAAAGCTGGAAAGAGATAATTGATCTGAAAGTATTAATATTGCATTCATAGTGCATCTGGACCTGAGGTTGTATGACCTCTGAAAACCTGGAGTGGAAATAATGCAATTACCTGAGCTAAAGACAATTGAATTAAAAAACGATACTGAAGCCAGGAAAAGGAAATTTATCTTTGATGCCACATGTCTTTGCCTAGCAATGGAATGTGTACCTTTTATAAAGATGAAAGATGCATTGAAGACAATAGAAGGTAGTATTTTCAATTCAATTCAATAAGCACCTGAGGTGTGCAAAATGCCACTGGCCTGCGGACACCAAAATGAGTAAGACCGTGAACCTGTTCTAAAAGAGCACACTGCCTAGACCGTGGGAAAGGGGGAGCTGCCCACAAGTAACCACAGTATAGCCATCCTATGTAATAAAAGCCAAATATGCTAAGTGTCCGGTTGTCCGGTCAACCAATCAAAGCTTAATATGCTAATGATATGCCAAGGCTGCTAAACCGCTTGCTATGATGTGCACTGACCACCAGGGGGCAGACACTCAACACGGGAGCTGCCCCCTGGTGCTCACTGCGCTCTCACAGGGCTCAGCCAGAAGCCGGGCTTACGGCTGGCGAGCGCAGCGGCAGTGGCAGCAGTGGGAGCCTCTCCTGCCTCCGCCACAGCGCTAAGGAGCAGTGAGCTGAGCGGTAAGGAGTAGCGAGCAGGCAGGTGGTAAGGAGCGAGGGGTCCCAGACTGCGAGAGGGCACAGTCCGGGCTGAGGATCCAACCCCACCCCCAGTGCATGAATTTTGTGCACCGGCCTCTAGTATTATATAGAGATAGAGATAGAGAAATATAAATATAGATAGACTAAAAACTGAAGAAACGTGCAAAGAACAACCAATATTGGTTACTTGTAAGATGTGAATTATAGAGAACTTTATTTGTAAAACAGCAACATTAATAATATCAATAATAATAACCACCTTATATTAACTGCTCACTATGTGCCATGCTCAATGCTTTATGCATTTATCATCTTATTTAAATTTTCCAAAGAACCCTATGACATAAAAACTATTATTGCTCTCATTTAACAAACGAGGAAACCGAGGCACAGGAGAGTTCGGTAGCACGTCCCAGATCACACAGTATCAGCAGGGCCATAATGTACGGTGAACACAGCAGTCTGTACTCAGAACCTTCCTCTTGCCGGCGAACCACACTTATAATTCCCACGTTATGCTTTTGTTAGAATTTCTAACATTAACCATCTATTAATTTTAAAATTAGGAAAAACGTGTACTTTAAAAACAAATAAACATGTGAGGACCTGGCCTGATGCCTGGGCATATAGAGATGATGGTGAGGAGGAGGAGGAGGAGGAGGAGGAGGAGGAGGAGGAGGAGGAGTGATGATGGCAACGTACATTTGTTAACCTTTCCCTGGGACCCAGGTTCTGGACAATGTACCAGGCACTTTGCATGCTGACTTAATCAGAGACGTTTGATAACTTATTATTCCTACCGCCATCCTGCATTGCTCAGGGCCCCGGAGATGGGTAGGGGCTGTGGGGGTCTGCGGTGGACATGGCACCCCAAGTCTCCATTCCAAGGGCTAAAAAGAAGAAGCTGGTTTTTTGTTTGTTTTGTTTTTAATAAGAGAAAGTTTATTTAGGAAGTCACTGAGTAGAAGAAGTGAGCGGTAGAAGAAATGGACTCAGGAAACAAGTTACAGAGACAAAAGAAAGGCCCTTGGAGTGTAGGAGACAGAGGCTAAGGTAATAGCGCCCGGGGGAAGTGCAGGGGAAGGGGGAGGCTCCAGCGTGCTGCGGGGGGGGGGGGGGGGGGGGGAGAGGGGAGGAGAGCAGTGGAGGGAGGGTGGCACACAAATGAAGCTGTTTTGTTCTAATTTTATGTATTGATTTTTAGAGAGAGAGAAATATAGACTACCCTGACTGGAGATAGAATCCACAACCTTGGCACGTTGGGACGATGTTCTAACCCCGTGGTCGGCAAACTGCGGCTCGCGAGCCACATGCCGGTCTTTGGCCCCTTGAGTGTGGCTCTTGCACAAAATACCACGGCCTGGGCGAGTCTATTTTGAAGAAGTGGCGTTAGAAGAAGTTTAAGTTTAAAAAATTGGGCTCTCAAAAGAAATTTCAATCGTTGTACTGTTGATATTTGGCTCTGTAGACTAATGAGTTTGCCGACCACTGCTAACCAACTGAGCTATGCAGTCAGGGTTAAGAAGCTATTATTATTGTTATTATTATTAATTATTGTTATTGTTATTGATTTCAGAGAGAGACAGATAGAAACATCAATGATGAGAGAGAATCATTGATCAGCTGCCTCCTGCATACCCCACAACCCGGACACGTGACCTGACTGGGAATTGAACCGTGACCTCCTGGTTCATAGGTCGACGCTCAACCACTGAGCCACGAGGGCCAGGCAAAAAGCTATTTTTAATCCTTCCCCCACTTCCTTCGATTTTAGGTGATCAGAGAATGAAGGAGCGGTGTGGACGGGAGCTGCTAGATAGGAGAAGACTGATTCTAAAGCTGGTTCCAGCACGTGTTTATCAGCTCTGTGACCTGCTCCAGACCTCCCATTGTCAGTACCCGCCTTTACCTTTTCTCTAACTGACACATTGTCCTGGTTTTCCACTTCTCCCTCGTGTAGCAAGATGGTGGGGTTCAAAGTCACTGGGGAGGCCTCGCTGCCCCCTATAGGGCTCCCACAGCCTGAGACCCTCTCATGAAAAATTCGTGTCTTTGGGTTAAAGCTTTGCCAAGAAGAGGTGACATTGAACTGCTGACACTGGCGGCTTCATTTCATGGAATCCTAAGGTGTTAGAGCCGGAAGTCACCTAGAGCAGCGGTCGCCACCCGGTGGTCCGCGGGCCACTGGGGCTCCGTGAGGTCCGAAAGGTTGGCGACCGCTGCCCTGGAGTCTAGAGCCTCATTGTTTCTGAGTCTAAACCAGTTCCTTCCGTCTGCGAGTTGCAGGGAGATGTGTCCCTGCTCCTGTCTAAGCGGATTCCTCTCCCTGTGCTGAGTCCTGCCCCCTCCTTCTCAGAGACTCCCCTGTCCATTACATCACCTCACTCCATCCCCCCATCCCCCCAGGCTGGCTTCTTTCTTTTTGGGGTGGCGGGGTACAAATTCCTTTATTTGAAGGATGGGGCAAATGAAAGACATAGAGGATGATTTGGTACAAGTTAGAGAAAAGTAAAGGCAACCCCAACAGGCACGTACCGCTCTGGTGACCGGAACGTCAGCCCGTGGCTGTGGGCAGCCAGCCCGAGGCCTCTCAGACGGGCTCTGCCAGGCCAGTCCCGCGCCCCCCACCTGCGCCTGGGGTCAGGTGGTCACCCCATTCTTGGATGGGTTTCACCTCTCCCTCAGGAGTGCGTCCCGGGAAGTCACACGAAGGAGGGTCATGTTGTCAGTGGCGTCCCAGAGCCGGGGGGTGGCGTCCCGGGTCACCAGAGCAGTCGGTGCCTGTGGGGCGGCCTCTACCTTCCCTCTGACCTGTACACGTTTGTGCGCCCAGCAGTGACGGATCTGCACTTTTTCCCCGAGGGTAACGCACACCCCTGGCATCCGGCCTCTCTGGTCCAGCCGCCGGGAAGGGAAGGTGCCCACCCAGGCTGTAGCCTCCACAGTCTCCCAGCAAGGCCGCCTCAGGAGGCTGCAGAGGAGAGTGTCTGGCAAAGTCCTTCAAAGCCACGTCATCGCGGTCACAGCAGGGAGACCCCGGCAGGGAGACGCCGGCGCTGGAGCTGCCGGCCGACCTGGTGGTGGGTGGCGGCTGCGGAGTCCTGGTGGCTGCTCTGGCGCACCTGCCTGGGGACGCGGTGGGCGGCATGGTGGGTGGCTGCCCAGGCAGGAGCGGTGGGACCTGGGGGCTGCCCCGGGCGCCGGGGAGGTGGTGGAGGCTGGATCTGGGCGGTGGCTGGGATGGGCCATCGAGCGCTGTTGAAGCAGAAACCACAGCGCCGCTCGAGGACCGCTGGCTGCCTGCTCCCACCGGCGCTCAGATCAGCTCAAGTCTTGCTCGTCTTCAAAACAGAAAGCCTCCCGGGCCTCGTGCTTGTCTAGCTCCTGCCTGGTTCACGTCCCGGCTTCTCAGACTTCTTTTGAGCGTTGCCTAGCGAGTCTGAGGGGCGGTGGGAGGACCCCAGGTTTTCAGGGCAGGCATGTGTTTGGGGGGCCTGGTTCCGCCTGGAGGCAGAAGAGTGAGTGGCACAGGAAGTGGTGGAGGAAAGAAGGCGAGGAACGTGGGAGGTTCCTGTAGGCAAACCGCCTCCTTCATAATTTTACCTCGATCAATACAAACACTTCACGTCCATTGGAAAGCTATACTGGGAGGGAGCGCCCACCCGAGTCGCCAGAAGATGCTGGGGATACAGTCAGGCACTTTCCACATCGCCACCTCGGAGCTGTTCCCAGTGTCGCCTGCGAGGCAGGACGGACACTCAATTCAGGTGTCAACACGAGACAGCGTGTGACTAAGGCGCAATGAGTGCAGCGCCAGCACCACGTAGGGGCGTGTCAGCCATGGGAGTTCCCGGGCTCCATCCCGGCCGGTGAGTCAGAGCCCGGGGCCCGGCCACCTGGTCACCACGCTCCCCGGTGACTCTGATGCAGCCTGCAGTGTGGGAACCACTGGGAGGCAATGGGTCTGGGGCCCGGCCACCTGGTCACCACGCTCCCCGGGTGACTCTGATGCAGGCTGCAGTGTGGGAACCACTGGGAGGCAATGGGCCTCAGGGCTGGAGGCTCAGCTCAAACTCAGGGAGCAGTGAGAGAGCAAGGGCTGCAGGGAGAGAGGAGGGAGGGGATGGGGGGCAGAGGAGGGGTGGGAGGGGGGCACCTGGTGAAGCGGAGGTCCCTGCAGAGGTGAGGGCAGGGCCATGGAGCGGAAGCCATTGATCCTTGCGGAACTAGAGACCTGCTTCTCTGTAGACAGGGCTCCGCCCAGCACACCTCTCTCTCCCACCCTCACAGGCCTCCTCTCCCAGCCTCTCCTCTCCTCTGATCTCGCTGCTGGAATGCTGGGTGGGTCTCCTTCCCTGCCTGCCCATCATGCGTCCTCCTTCCTCCTGGGAACCCACCCCTCCCTCCTCTACAGTGAGGAGCTATAAGCCACTCCTCTGAACCACTCCTGCACAGGCCACGTGTGTGATGTGAGCGAGTTCCCGATTGCAGCGTGGGAGCCGCGCCTGCCTCTAGTTTCTGAGTGTGCGGGGACTCAGGGGCCTGAGTTAGAGGGAGGTTGTCGCCCCGGCTTCACGCAACCCAGCAGTTGGGGCTCATGGGCTTTGGGGAGCTGACTTGGGTACAGGCAGCAGCTCAGTGGGGGGTCCCCTCCAAAGCCCAGGGCAATGCCCTGGGGCACGTGGCCTTGCTCCCAGGGGCATCTTCCCTCAAGATACAGCCTCAAGGCACCTTTGGGCCCTGGTGCTGAGAGCACCTCCTTCCTGCAGAGGCGACTCGTGGGATGGGCTGTGGGTGGTGAACCTGCAAGGGGTTCTTTTTCTCTTACGGATTTTCATCAGGAGGCCCCGTGGTCTCTGTCCAGTTTGTTTAACTGCCCTCAGTGGCCTCATCTGTAAAATGGGACCATAAATACCAACCGACATCACTGTGGGGATGAAATGAGGGGAAGGTGCAGCCTCAAACCCACAGTCCTGCTCAACACCCGGGGCTGGTCTCCCTGACCCCTGTCCCCCCCCACTCCCCCCCGCCCCAGACACACCCTTCTTTAGACCCTGGCCCCCCACACACTCCATTAGACCCTGTCCCCCTGCCACACACACACACTCCATGAGACCCTGTCCCATGTTGTGAACTGCTTTCCCTCAAATAGGATTTTGTTAAGTGGCAGGATTATATTTCAAGATATGGCCCTGGCAGGTGTGGGTCAGTGGCTGGAGCATCGGCCCACGCACTGAAGGGTCTCGGGTTTGATTCCTGGTCAAGGGCATGCACTTGGGTTGCAGGTTGATCTCAATCCCGGTTGAGGCAGGTTCTGGAAGCAACCAATCCATGTCTCTCCCTCTCTCCCTCTCTCTCCATCCTTCCCCACCTTCCATTCTCTCTAAAAACCAATGGAAAAAATATCCTCAGGTGAGGATTAACAAAAAAAAATTCAAGGTATTAATATTTCCAGCTCCATTTCATCTCCCAGCGTTTCCCTCCTTTGCCTCTCAGTCCTGAGGTGCTCTGAGGAGCAAGGGGGGTGAGGACACGGCTGGGACCCCTCAGCCCTCTCCCTGCGGTGCTGACAGGGAGCAGGTGGCGGGGAGCAAGGCTGCAGGAGTGAGGGGTCCCGGGGGCCCTGGCATGAAGGGTGCCGGCAGCCAAGGACCCCTCTCCAGGCTGCCTGGGCCCACAGAACGCGGTCTCCGCCTGAGCCCGGGCGCCGGGCCTCACTGAGGGCTGTTCCACCACGGAGGGGAATGGGTGGAATACGTTTCAGTTCTTGGATATTTTAGTTTGAATCTGGACACTTCCAACGCTGTTCCTGACCATGTTGCTTCGCATCAAAGGGCCTCGGGGACCCCTTACTGTCTCCCCATTGAAGTCCATGTGCGTCTGGGTGTCTAAGTCTCACCAGCCCGCCCGGCCCAGCCCGTCTGCCAGCTCCCCGCCTTCCTCCCTCCACCCCCCCCCCCCCCGAGCTGGCTGAGCCCCTGCTGGTGTGTCCACCACCCACTGGGTCTCCGCCGCGATGGCCCCCAGCCACCTCAGCCCACTCCCACGCCCACTTCCTCCCCTTCCTGGAGCTCCTCTCGTGGCCGATGGCCCCACAGACCCCGTCAGAGGACAGACACAGGAGCCATGCCTGTCCTCCTCTCCTACCCTCTACACTTCCACCCCACAGCCCCCGCAGGGCCCACACAGCGAGCTCTCTCCTCTCCATCCCCATCCCAGCGCCTTAGTTCTGGCCTCCTTGTCTTTTATTCTGACCACAGCTCTGCCTGTTCCCTGCCACCCCCCCCCCCACACACACACCCCCTCTCTCAGTCAGGGAGGCAGCAGGAGGAGGGGCCGGGTGTGGCCTGGACACAGGAAGTCCTCTTTCTGCTCCTTACTGCTCCAGTGACCTTGGGCAAGTTCCTACGTCTCTCTGGAGAGGACAAAGGTTATTGTGAGGTTGAGCTTTATAAACCCCAGATGCAGATGTGGGGTGTCCTTAGCCCTGAACCCTGCCTGTCTGCCAGGCTTCTGGGTGAAGCTCGCACCACACGCTGTCCTCGGAGGCCTCCGTGGCCTGGTCTCTGCTGTCTGACCCCATGTTTCCCATCCTCTTCCCTTGCCCCATCCCCTGCGCTTTCTAATGGTCCTGCCTCACACCCCTCGCCGCCACACTCATCACACCGCCTAGACCAGTGATGGGCAACCTTTTGAGCTTGGTGTGTCAAACTTCGCCAAAAAACTGAGCATAACTCGGGTAGTGTGTCACTTTGAGGAAAAAACATTATTTCGCAAATGTTTCATCCTCAGGAGCAGCAAATGTTTCATCCTCGGCATGAGGCCGCCTTAGCGGCGCGTGTCATCAGAAATGGCTACGCGTGTCAGTGCTGACACGCGTGTCATAGGTTCGCCATCACTGGCCTAGACCTTTCTTTATGTGTCTCAGTCGCCCTTACACAGTGTCTTATTCATCTTTCCGGCGCATCCCCTGCTTTCCCTGAGTTTGGGTTAAGCTGCTGTGCTTTTACCACGAAAGAGCTACACTAGCACCTGTTCTCACTCACCAAAAGAAATGCAAAGAGGGTTTTCACTTTTACAAACAAAAGGTGAAACAGTGCTCGGCCTTAATTCTGCTGTGCGGTTCCGTACAGACGGGTGCGCACTCCTAGCCCCGAAGTGTCCTGCCCCAGCTCCTTCCCAGATCCATGCTCAGCATCTCCGCATGGAGCCGCCCCCGCTCCACACCAGGGGCCATCTGTGTTTTATCTCGATTTATTCTGTGTTCCTGTTAGCGAGATGTGTCCCAAGGAACCAGAAAAACCTGAAAGAGCTTGTGAGGGTGATATGCATAGTGTAAAACTGGCTGTAACGAAGGGTATTTGGTATATTTAGTTGTGTTTTGGGTCTGGAATGTTCAAAAATTATTCCATATAAATTAACTAGGGGCCCTGTGCACAAATTCGGGCACCTTGAAAGGAACTGTGGGCTGTGAGGCTGCGGTGGGCACAGGGGCGGGTCTCTGCCCATCCTCCGTGCCTCTTGCTGGCTCCTCCAGCCATGGCCCCTGGTGGCAGCCCCACTCCCACTGCCTCGGCTCCAGCGCGCTGACTGGCCCACTCGCACCCACTGACGGCACGGAGCGATTGGGGCTGGCGCCAACAGTGGGTGCAAGTGGAGCCAGTGCCATCAGCAGGTGCGACTGGTGGCTGCTGCCCCAATCGCCCCTCAGGAGCAGGGGGAGGTGGAGAAGCCCTGAGGGGTGATTGGGGCCTGCAGCAGGTACGAGTAACCGGCGAGACCAAAAAACTTTCAGTAACTACCAGAGGCTTGCCCTGATGACAGCGACCGGCGCCTCGCCTTGGTCTGGCGCCCCCCCTCACCTGCTCCACCATACCAGTGCGGCCGATGCCTGCCATGTTCCATGCTCTGCTGCCTACTGCTGGCTGACGCCTGCCGTGTTCTCTGCTTTTGTGAGTGTATGTCTGCATTTCTCCACCTGTTAGGTTATACCAACCTTTCAAATCAAGTCCCAGCATCCTCAGAAAGCTGCCCGAGACTACTCAAGCCGATTCCTCTTGTCCTGCTAACACCAAGCCGGCTTCTTACACAGATCACATCCGCCCTGTCCTGGGGCCAGTCTCCTACAGATGCCACCCCCTCCTTATTGAAGGCACGTTCCCTGCACGCAGGCACGTAGCTCCCCGATCCCTGTCCTTTCTGACCTTCAGCGCAGTGGGTGCTCAGTGTCTGTTCAGTAATGAGAGTGTGCGAGGATGAACAATGGGACTACAACAAAATCAAAACCTTCTGCACAGCAAAGAAACCATCGACAAAATGAAAGGGAGCCCACTGTGTGGGAGAACATATTTGGCAATGATACATCTGACAAAGGGCTAATATCCAAAATATATAAGGAACTCACACAACTTAACAAAAGGAAGACAAACAATCCAATTAAAAAATGGGCAAAGGCCTGGCCGGCGTGGCTCAGTGGTTGAGTGTTGACCTATGAACCAGGAGGTCACAGTTCGAGTGCTGGTTGAGTCCAGGTTGTGGGCTCGATTCCCAGTGGAGAGCGTGCAGGAGGCAGCCAATCAATGATTTTCTCTCAATATGGATGCTTTCACCTCTCTCTCCCTCTCCATCCCACTCTGAAGGCAATAAAAATATACATTTTTAAAAAATGGGCAAAGGACCTAAATAGACACTTTTCCAAAGTGGACACACAGATGGCCGAGAGGCGAAAAATGCTCAAAGTCACTATCATCAGAGAGATGCAAATAAAATGACAGTGAGGTATCACCTCACACCTACCAGAATGGCTACCATCAACAAATCAACAAATGACAAGTGCTGGTGAGGATGTGGAGAAAAGGGAACCCTCGTGCACTGCTGGTGGGAATGTAGACTGGTGCAGCCACTGTGGAGAACGGTATGGAGTTTCCTCAAATAATTAAATATGGAACTGCCATTTGACTCTGTGATCCCACTTCTAGGAATATATCCTAAGAAACCCAAAACACCAATCAGAAAGAATGTATGCACCCCTATGTTCATAGCAGCACAAGTTATAATAGCTAAGATCTGGAAACAGCCCAAGTGCCCATCAGTAGACGAGTGAATAAAAAGCTGTGGTACATTTACACCATGGAATACTATGCAGCAGTAAAAAAGAAGGATCTCTTACCCTTTGAGACAGCATGGAGGGACCTGGAGAGTATTATGCTAAGCAAAAGAAGCCAATCAGAGAAAGATAAGTATCACATGATCTCACTCCTATGTGGAATCTAATGAACAAAATAAACTGTGAACAAAATAGATCCAGAGACATAGAAGCATGGAACAGACTGCAGAATCTCAGCGGGAAGGCGGGGGTGGGTGGGTGGGAAGAAATCAACCGAAGAACTTGTATGCATAGCTGAATAACCCATGGACACAGACAATAGGGTTGTGAAGGCCTAGGTTGGGGGGCAGGGGTGGGCTAGAAGGGGTCAATCGGGGAAAAAGTGGACATATGTAATACTTTCAATAATAAAGGTTTTTTAGAAAAGAATGAACAAATGAATTGAGGTCTCCCTTGTCTTAACTTACAGCGGTGACTTGTTTTGTCCACTGTGGGTCATACCTATATATAATTTTGGGTTTTTATCTAATGTTATTTTCTCTTCAAGAAATTGTAAGCCCCAGAGACAAGGCTTCCTTTTTAAAATTTTATTTATTTATTATTATTTGTTTAAATTATATTTTTATTGATTTCAGAGAGGGAGAGAGAGAAACATCAATGATGAGAGAGAATCATTGATTGGCTGCCTCCTGTACGCCCCCTACTTTAGATCAAGCCCGCAACCGGGGCCTGTGCCCTGACCAGGAATAGAACTAGCGGCCTCTTGGTGCAGGGGAATGCTCAATCTACTGAGCCACACTGGTCGGCAAGGCTGCCTTTTGAGGTGTTTCTGTTCCCAGGGCCCTGACTGCCGTGCGGGGAAGAAACAGTGCCAGTTTTGTGCATGCTTGAGGATTGAACCAGCCCCCCGACGAGTGATGGGGCAACGTGCTGACAGAAGGATTACAGCAAGGTCTGCAGAGTCTGCTGCTCACGTTCCTCCTGTCCTCTCTCCCTCAGGGCTGTGCCTCTAGCCTCAGGCTAAACATCTCGGGCAGCTCCGTTCCCGCTGCTCCCCACTTGTTCACGGTCAGCAGCAGGCTCCTGGGCCCTCCCTCAGGTGAGCCGGCCCTGACCTTCTCCTTTTCCAGGTTGACCCTGAAGGTGAACCTTTGGCCTTGTCGTCAGCCTGCAGGCCTGGTGATAGCAGAATGGTTTTCTTCCTTTTAAGTTTATCTTTATCCTTGGAAGCCTTACAAATGTACTTTTCTTCCCTATTGGTCCCATCTAGCCCGTACCCACCACCCACCACCCACCACCCACCACCCACCACACACCCCAAGCCTTCACTACACTATTGTCCATGTCAGAATGATTTCTTATAACAAAAGCAGCAATCACAATAATGATTAATAGCTCACATTTAGTGAAAGCTTGCAATATAGCAGGTGATACACTGACTGCTTAATTTTATATTTTAAAATATTTAATAATAATATCTGTTATATCTATAATAATAAAAGCATAATATGCTAATTAGACCAGACGACCTTCTGGACGACCTTCTGGATGAAGCTGCGGCTTCGAGGGCCGAGGCAGAGGCAGCTGCCACGCCTGCTAAGGCCGAGTCCCTTGCATGAATTTCGTGCATCGGGCCTCTAGTTTCATTATAAGTAACTTGAGTAGTTCAGGGGTATACAGAATCAAACACGAAACACTGAGCATTATTTCCTGGATTTTATCAGTTAATCTCATAACACTAAAAATAGCTAACAAATATATAGCCAGACCGATTGTGACATTTCACATGTGTTACCTTCTTTCAGCTGCCCCACAGCCTGCTGGGGGAGATGTCCTGTTATCCCCATTTCACAGAGGATGAGACGGGGGCACAGGGAGGCGCAGAGAGGGGCCCCGCCCTGCCCGGTGCCGGTGGCAGAGTGGGGCGTGGCCGTGTCTGGGTTCACCTTGAGGCAGCCTGGCTCAGCGGCCATGCTGGTGGTCACCCTGCGTTATCACCTCTGGAGTGGTGCCAAGGTCATGCCCGTGGCATGGGTTTACTTATCCGTTCAGCAGATATGCTTGCAGGTGCTGTGCGAGGCATGGGGGCAGGACAGTGGATGAGGCCCGTCCCTGTCCTCGCGGCGCTTCCACTCCAAAGGGGAAACCGAGGCTGGAAAGTGCTTGTCAGGCGAGGGCTGTTCAGCCTGGACATAGCAGTCCCGGGACGGGGTCTGCCTGCAGGGCCCAGGTTCTCCGCCCTGGCCCACCCCTCCCCTGGGCGGCCCCGGCCCACCCCTCCCCTGGGCGGCCCCGGCCCACACGCTCCCCTGGGCGGCCCTGGCCCACCCCTCCCCTGGGCGGCCCCGGCCCACACGCTCCCCTGGGCGGCCCCGGCCCACACGCTCCCCTGGGCGGCCCCAGCCCACACGCTCCCCTGGGCGGCCCTGGCCCACACGCTCCCCTGGGCGGCCCTGGCCCACCGCTCCCCTGGGCGGCCCTGGCCCACACGCTCCCCTGGGCGGCCCTGGCCCACCCCTCCCCTGGGCGGCCCCGGCCCACCCCTCCCCCTGGGTGGCCCTGGCCCACACTCTCCCCATGTCAAAGGCCCTGAAGGCCATAAGGGTTCCTGGCAGAGGCAGTCGTGTGACACTGAATGACCACAGCAATGACCGTCACCTTTCCTTTCCCACCGTCCTCTCCCTCCTCCTCTGCTCATTGCTTCCCTGCACCTTCAAGTGCCAAGGGTGGGATTTAGCCTGAGGGGCTCTCAGGGCCAGAGAGATGCCGAGATAAGGCCCCCACTGGCTCCAGCGTGACTTGACTGGTCCTTAAACCGCCGGAACCTTTGTAAATATCAGCAGAAACACTACCGAGTAACCCTCCTCTCTCCAGCCCCCCGACAGCCTCCCACCACCTCCTCCCCCAGTCCAGACTTCCGTCCTCACCGGGGAGAGCTGCGGCCTCAGCCTCCCACACTGTCCACTCTGTCCAGGCCGGAGCCGCGGGACGGTGGGCATCCCTGCGCATCTCTCCTCTCACCAGTTCAATCCCTCTGCTCCCCAGGCGTCTAGCCTAGATGGTTCTCAGACGCATAGGCCTGGGAGACCCCCTTCCAGTTCTTACTGTCACGCTTCACTCCGAGGCACAAAACTGAGCTCTGTGTGCAGAAAGAACAGGCCCACTGCCAGGGCCAGAGCTGGCTGGCTGGGGCCCTGCGAGCCGCTTCCTGGGGGACCCTGTGGGTGCGTGGCTGGGGAGCCTGGCTGTCTCAGCCTGAGCAAGCACCGATCAGGGAGGGGCTGGGGTCCTGGAAGGTCCAGCCTCTCACCCCAGTGCTAAGAGGGGGGGACTTAGAGAGGAAGGCAGGGACAGGAGCCCACACAGGCGTGGTGGGCAGGCCAGGTCCAGCTTTCTCCGGCCCCGCAGCCTGGGCCTGGGCATCTTCCACCCTCTCATCTTCCTCAGGCGTCTGGGCGGAGAGGAGGCACAGCTGGGCTGTGCGCCCTCAGTGTCCATCGCACACGGATGTGGGACTCCCCACCCCTCAGGCCGCAGGGAGCTCTCTGAAGACCCTGGTGGCTGTAGGCAAAGTCCCAGAGGACTGACAGCAGAGGCCTGAGGGGTGTGGAGGCTGCACCCCATCCCTGTGTCACCGGGCACAACCCCCTCCCGCCTCGGGATCTGCTGCCTGTCCGGGCTGTGGAGGTGAAGCATCCCCGGCCACACTCTTGACCTGGGTCCAGAGTCTCTCCGGGATGAGGGCTTGTGTGCAGGGGGTTCATTGGGGAAGTGATGCTAAGGAAGAGGTTTGGGGGTGCGGAGTCCGTGGGATGGAAACAGGCCAGAAAGAAGCCAGTCCTCGATTGGTTCATTTCTCTGATCATCCTGGGCAGCCAGAGTCAGCCCTACTGAGGACCCCCGAGGAGCCTGGGTGGCCCACTCAGACCCACAGCCCGCGGGGTGGGAGACGCGAGGGCAGGGGGCAGCGTCTGCGCCTTTGACCGAGCATCGCCCGGTGGGCGTTAAGGTCCAGGTCACATGGTAGCAGCATGGCGAGTAGGTGCCAGCAGGTGAGGGGTGGGCTCGGCGCACAGGAAGGCACAGGCTGCCTGATGCCCTTGCCCACAGCTGGTTGCCCGTAGCAGTGGCTGCAATAGGAAGGCGAACCCCGAGAACGGAGGCGAGGCGCTGGATTCCGAAGCAGACACCTCTCTCCGCTCCCCGCTGCCCTCCGATGCAGGTCCAACGATCCTGCAGATTCCGTCCAGCCCTCCCTCAGGAGCTTTCCCAGAGGAGCCTGGTCACAGCCAGCTCCCCGGCTCTCCAGGAGCTCGTTCGCGGTCAGCCTCGTGCCTCTTGCTTTGAGGTGTCGCTGCAGTGGCTCCGCTCGCTGGGCGGTACCTGCAGGCAGAGCTCCCGGCACCTCCCCGGGCCCGGAGAGGGTGTAAACCAGGCACTCTCAGTGGCCAGCGAACTGAACGTGTGACATTGTTAGTGATGGAGCTCTGCCGGTTTCCAGCGTCTGTTTGGAAGCACCTGCTCTGTGTGGGCACCATGGGCTGGCCTGCAGAGATGAGGAGGTGACCGCGGGTGGACGTTGTGTTTGGGGCCTGGATTTGACGTTTGGCCCCTGCAACCATGACCCTCTCCTGCCCCTCAGTCACGTCATCTCGAGCAGAACACGGACCCTGTGCCCTGCTCCCTGAAGGCCTGGCGTGTGCGAGACGGGAGCCCCAGCCAGTCCTTTCTTCCTGTGCCCTCCCTCGCACGCAGCCTGGCTCACCCCCTCTTCCTAAAGCCTTGGGGGATAGACCCACTCAAGTCACTGCATATTGACCCAGAGCCTTCTGTGGGGGATGCCTCTGACTCTCTAACCCTCCTCTGCGGAAAAATTAAAATAATGAGATTTTCTTCCCCAGGCTGCTGAGAATTAGAGTTGGTGATGGGTTTGGTCTACTGCGTTCCAATTCTTTTGCCCATTTCTTGCCGATTAGGGGAGTGGCCTGTACCACTGGAACTAAGATGGCCACTTCTGAGACAACGGTAACTGGTCTTGTGAGACCTGAACCAATGACCTTGACCTCAGTGGCACAGTGCTTTATCTGACGCGGGCTAGCCCACCACGACTCCCTGTCATCCACACTGAGGAAGGGAGCACGAGACATAAAAACAGGAGCCATGGGTGACTCAACGCAGCCACCAGCTATGAGGCATGTTTTACACAGGGGCGTGCTCCGAAAACCCATCCTGTCTGGCATAAGAAATCTTGGGTTTAATTGTGGCTCTGCCACTGAATAGCGCTATGACCTTAGGCGAGTTCTTTGACCTCTAGAGGTCTGAGTCTCCTCCTGGCTGAAAGGGGAACAATAATTCTTTGCTCACTGGGATTTTTGTGATGATCAAACGAGATGTTATATGTGAAAGCATTTTTAAACAGTTGAGTGTGAAGTGTCATGAGTTTTTATGTAACGACGAACAAGCCTGCCTTTAAGGCTGTTAACGTTTGGCTGAGTCTGATGGGGCTGAATTTCTTCCAGACAGAAAATGTCCTTGAGGAACAAAACCAGGGCTCCAGCCACTTGCAGAAAGGATCGTTCTTGTGGGAGCGACTCGTTCTCGCCACAGGGGGCTCTAGCTCCCCAGCCGGGGGAGGGGGGGGCGGGGGGGCTGCTGCTCTGAGGCCACCTGAACGGTCAGCAGCCGTGTGCTAGGTAAGGCCCGAGCCTGGAAAACACAGGCGAGCTGGCAGCACTGACAGATGTGCTGGGTAGACCCCGAAGCGATCTGTAGCTGTCCGGAGCAAATGATTTAAAAACGAAATGTGAGCCTGGCCCACGTGGCTCAGTCGATCCATGAACCAGGAGGTCACAGTTTGAATCCCGGTCAGGGCACATGCCAGGGTTGCAGGATCCCAGGTGTGGGGCATGCAGGAGGCAGCTGATCAGTGATTCTCTCTCATCATTAGCATTTCTCTCTCACTCACTCTCCCTTCCTCTCTGAAATCAATAAAAATATATTTTAAAAAATAAATAAAATGTGACCTTAATTGCCAGGATGACAGAAACCTTCTCCCCCCCGGACCGCTCCCCCAACCCCCAATCATTCTATCTGATTGGAGAAGAAGTGTGAATTCTGGCCAGGGACCAGTCCGACCTTTTACAACTAATGACGTGGTGGAAATATTAACAGTCCTGCACGTGTTTGGCCAGGACTTAGCAAAACACACTAAGCGAGAGATAAGAGCTACTCAAGTTTGGGGAAACTGTAAAGTGGTTAGCGTTCAGGGCACATTGGGGAAAAAATGGAGAGCTTTAAGAAAATCAAGAATGGGAAGATTAGGGGATTCCATTCACCAGAACAATCATTGAGCCAGGAATACACGGAAAAGGGGTGAATGGAAACATCACTCATTTACTCTGACAGGCGCTGCGGCGACGTGGCAGGTGTGTTCCCGCTGCTGGAGCGAGGAGCAGCCGTCGTCACCCGGAGGGGGGCCATCTGCCGCCTTAAGGACTCGCAGCTGCACCCTCTCCTGGAGCCCTGGGTGGGAAACGCTGTCCCCCGGGGTGCCGGGAGGCTGTGCCCGTCCCGCACGCACTAGGGGGCAGCCTGAAGCCAGGGACCAGCTGTTGGGTGTGGGGTGGTGAGAGCGCAGTCCCCAGTCTCAAGGTGTAAAACTCTGGGTGCCATCAACACCCAGAGCTCCCTGGAGGCGGGCTGGCGGCTGCCCTTCGGCCGGACCCGCAGTGACCTCCCCCGCCCGGTTCTGCTTCTCTCAGTCCCGCGGGTCCCACCCCGAAGCCCCCCAACAAAACACCTGCTCAGGAAGCCTCGTTCCAGACTCTGCTCCTGAGGAGCCCAGGTCGCGGCAAGTGCAACACTGACCGGACCGGATCGGCAGCAGCCTCCACCCTCCGGAGCTATTTTTGGCGAATGAATAAATAAAGCACCAACAACTGACAGGTGCCTGCGGTGAGTGACAGTGACAGGAGCCTCCCCGAGGGCGTCTCAGCATTGAGCCTCTCTGGGCAGAGAGCTCGGGGTGACCAGGCTGGCTGGGGAGGGGCGGGCAGAGTTTGCCAGCAGAAGGAAGAGGCGTTTAGAGGTAGAATGAGAGACACTGCAAGGCCCGGCCTCCAAACTGCAAGTGACTCCGTGGGACTGAAGCCGCGGGTGCCAGCGGCCAGAAGAGACACGGGACCCACGAGAGTCCAGGGTATGAAGGGCCTAGCGAGCTGTAACCAGCTGGTACTGTGTCCTGGGCAAGGAGCACAGTGCAGGGCTTTAAGCTCAGGATACCTGGTAAGACTTCTATTTTTAAAAAAGTTCCTGCGGAACGAGCAAAGGATTTAAAGGGCCAGGCTGAGGGTAGGGACGCAAACCCCGTCACCACTTTAGTTTTCGTGTCATGTTAGGACTCGAGCTTTATACTAAGGTTTACGCTAACCTATGCGCTCAGGGAACTCAGTCCCATGGGGAGAGCAGGCAATTAGAACACAATGGAGCTGTTTGAACTGAAGCTAGGGGTGGACCCCAGGGCGGGAGGGGCTGAGGATGGGACGGGACTCGAAGGTCAGAGTGCCCGTAGTCACCGTGCAGGTGGGGCAAGGAGGAAAGGGTAGACCAGCGCGGAAGGGCTTCAATACCCTGGACTCAGAGACCGCAGCTCACTGCAGCCGCCTGGCTTTAGGAGGAGGTCTCCTGCCCGAGGTCCATGCCTCTCAGGCTGTGATATCGGGGATGCCTCAGAGTTCGGAGGGGCCCCGGGAAGTAGAGGCCACCACAGTGTGGGGAGCTGACACCAAGCAGATACCCCACCAAACAGAGGGTCGTTTTTGCAAATAGGGACTGTGTGCAAATTTTCTTTTGAAAAAAACAGGAAGGAAGGATGGGTTAGAAAGCCCCATTGTTTAGAAAGATCGTGAAATTACATTTCTTACTGTGTCAGATATTCTAGTTAATTACTATGGATCTCATGTATACTAGTATTTTGCTACTTTATAAAAATCTGTACATATAGTATATAAATTTATAGATACTAAAACTATTTTAATCTTATTCAGTGTTTTATTTTTTTAATATATTTTTATTGATTTCAGAGAGGAAGGGAGAGGGAAAGAGAGACAGAAACATCAATGATGAGAGAGAATCATTGATCAGCTGCCACCTGCACCCCCTAGACTGGGAATCGAGCCCATAACCCAGGAATGTGCCCTGACCAGGAATCAAACCATGACCTCCTGGTTCACAGGTCAACGCACAACCACTGAGCCATACTGGCCAGGCTTCTATTCTATTTTGTTGTTAATGCTTGTATCCACACAAATTAATTTCATGATTACTAGGGATCAAGGCTTCAGTTTGAAAAAAGGGACCTCAAGTTGTTGTGAAGGACAAGTTTTTGAATATTTTATCATTCACAATCCTTCATATATTGATACCTTTGCAGAACACAATAAAAATAAATTACTACAAAATAAAGTGAAAAAATACCCCCCAAACTTATAAAATGCAAGCCCAAAGTTGTTGTTATTAGATTAAACAGACACAAAATTGGATGCTAGGGCGAGGTCAGACACCTGTCGCCGTTGCCAAATGCTTCCTCTCAGTTTCTGTGCAGGTTCCCACGCTCGGCGCAGTGGCGGGCCCACTCGTCCTCGGGCCACACTTTGAGTCGCACTGATGGTGACCCCTAACCAGCACTGATGGGTGGCCCCTAACCAGCACTGATGGTGACCCCTAACCAGCACTGATGGTGACTCCTAACCAGCACTGATGGTGACCCCTAACCAGCACTGATGGTGACCCCTAACCAGCACTGATGGTGACCCCTAACCAGCACTGATGGTGACCCCTAACCAGCACTGATGGTGACCCCTAACAAGCACTGATGGTGACCCCTAACCAGCACTGATGGTGACCCCTAACAAGCACTGATGGGTGACCCCTAAGCAGCACTGATGGTGACCCCTAACAAGCACTGATGGTGACCCCTAACCAGCATTGATGGGTGACCCCTAACCAGCACTGATGGTGACCCCTAACCAGCACTGATGGTGACCCCTAACCAGCACTGATGGTGACCCCTAACAAGCACTGATGGGTGACCCCTAAGCAGCACTGATGGTGACCCCTAACCAGCACTGATGGTGACCCCTAACCAGCATTGATGGGTGACCCCTAACCAGCACTGATGGTGACCCCTAACCAGCACTGATGGTGACCCCTAACCAGCACTGATGGTGACCCCTAACCAGCACTGATGGGTGACCCCTAAGCAGCACTGATAGGTGACCCCTAACCAGCACTGATGGGTGACCCCTAGCCAGCACTGATGGTGACCCCTAACCAGCACTGATGGGTGACCCCTAACCAGCACTGATGGTGACCCCTAACCAGCATTGATGGGTGACCCCTAAGCAGCACTGATAGGTGATCCATAACCAGCACTGATGGTGACCCCTAACCAGCACTGATGGTGACCCCTAACCAGCACTGATGGGTGACCCCTAACCAGCACTGATGGTGACCCCTAACCAGCACTGATGGTGACCCCTAACCAGCACTGATGGGTGACCCCTAACCAGCACTGATGGTGACCCCTAACCAGCACTGATAGGTGACCCCTAACCAGCACTGATGGGTGACCCCTAACCAGCACTGATGGTGACCCCTAACCAGCACTGATGGTGACCCCTAAGCAGCACTGATAGGTGATCCCTAACCAGCACTGATGGGTGACCCCTAAGCAGCACTGATGGTGACCCCTAACCAGCACGGATGGTGACCCCTAACCAGCACTGATGGGTGACCCCTAACCAGCACTGATGGGTGATCCCTAGCCAGCATTGATGGGTGACCCCTAACAAGCACTGATGGGTGACCCCTAACCAGCACCGATGGGTAACCCCATCCAAAATACATTTCCCCCATCTCCATCCAAACCCTGACGACACCAAGCTGTTACTCCCAGGAGACGGGAGCGGGCAAAGCTGTCTGCCGCCGCAGTAGCTCGGATGTCACTGCCGATGCAGGCCTTCCGACTCCACACTGTCCTTCCCCAGAGCCAGCGTGGGGAGTCATGGAGACCTTCCCCACACCCCACAGAGCTCTCTAAATATCCCCAACATCTCTCTAATTCAGGAGAAGCTTTGCCTTCGGGAAGTTTACTTCTTGAGATCTTTGCAAGTCTCCCATCGCTGAGTTAAAACAATAGTTTATGCCACCCCCCAGGAAATGCAGTAAAGCCTCGTTTCAAAAGGACGATGACAAACCCGATGGAACACATAGGTCAGTGAAGAAGTATTGAATACAGGCAGGAGGCATGAACAGTTTCCCCCAAAAGCTGACAGCCACTGCCCACCTAAGTCATTCTCCTGAGAAAACGACAAATTAACCCACGTCCTATGCTTTAAGGGCTGCTCATGAATAGTCACAGCTGGCTACGCCAAATCCTTGAATGCTGAAGTCTGTTCTTACACCTCTACTCCACATGCTTTCATTCATTTGATTTAGTGCCCATGTTATTGGATGTTTAGATTTCCTAGGCTGGCCCATGTTCCCCACACATAGATGGAATGTAGATACAGTGCCCATTGCCATACCTGCCGAATGTTAAGCACTCCATAAATGCTAACTCTGACCTACGTATGTACTACACCTTTATGATCTAGATTGTTCAAGTTATGTTTTGTGCTTGGGCTATGCCTCATTCAGTGCTGTTCTGCTGTCTCCCGGGTTCACAGGAGTGTTGTTTTCTGGGTGGTCTCCTCCGCCAGTTTGCCAGCTCATCTTGGAAGGTCTGTGCAGCCTGTCCCTGCACTTGTCAGTGCCAGGAGTGGTCTGTGTGCAGGGGGCACCCAGCAAACGCGGGTTGATGTACTCCCACCTCCCCTCCATCCCTGAGGACATCCATCACTGCACATAGAAGCACCTCCCTGGCTACATCTCCTCCACCCAGAACAGCCTCCCACATCGCCCTGCATCACTGACTCTCATTTCAGCCTTCCTGCCCGTTCCTGGACCTTCCACCTCCTTGTCCTCCCCCAGCTACCGTTTTAACTCAGTGTGCACGTTACATAGTTGTGGTAATGTGCCCCCTTTGCCCCTATAGCTTCATTCGCTGTACCCATTTCTCTGGAGCCTCCCGGTGTAAATGTGACAGTGGCTCCAAGAGCCCCTTGTGAAAAGCAAAGGGCTCCATGCGGACTGGCAGGAAGTGAAACACACGCTGTAGACCAGCAGCTGAGCGTCCGGGAAAGAAAGCTTCCTCAGCGCGTCTTCTCTGTGAAGCCGTGTTTGGGGGCATGTTTTTAAAGGCCTTCCCTGACAGGAGGGGCTGGAGTGGGACGGAGCTCGGCCATCTGGATGAGACTCAGATGCTGAGGCAGAGCTCCGGAGCCGATGCATTTCACAGCCCTCTGCCCGGCCTTCGCGTCAGCCTCAGTCTAGGAATCGACCCCTGGTTTGAGCAAAAGGAGGAAGTTAAAAAGAGGAAAAGCAAACTTCTATGCACACCGTTCTCCCTAGAACACTAAGCGGGCAGTGCTAAGAGCGGAGGTGACTCACAGCCTCTGGGCCGGGGGCTGAGCGGAGCACCAAGGTTAGCGCCTACTGACCCACCTGCAGCTTTTTACTCAGACAAGTCTGGGCTAATTACAGGATTTCACTGGATTTTCATACACGCAATAATCTAGTGCACCCTGTAAATGATTCATTTACAATTCAAACAGCCAAGGAGAACAAAATATTAAAATGAGCATGTGTTTAAATAAGATACAATATGGACAATTAGACATAACACACTCCCGTATCTCAGCGTTTGATTTGCACAGTAAAAACAGGTCACTTGAGGCCATGCAGAAATCAGTGATGAGATGACCTTTAAGCTCCTGCCACGCTGGAGAGTCCATGATTTTGTGATCTGAATGAAAAATGAAAACTTCAGTGTGCCATCCAAATGTTTACAAGAATCCAGCTGTTTGATGTCAGGTGGACAAGACACCAGACAACGGACGGAGGCATTCCACTGTCATCCAGATGCTGCTGCACTGTGCTGCCTGAGCCTGACGCACAGCAGCGTTAAGTGACTTATTCCAGTTGGTGAGCATCTCTGACTGTCCTGGCAGGGGACTCGTTTGGAGGTTTGTCATTTGAGGGTCAGTAGCACCGATACTAACAGCTCCCGCCCCACCGGCAGCTCTGGGTCGGAGATGACATAGTCAGTCAGTTCTCTCCATTCTCCAGCTCTTCGCTCCCCTCTCACTCCCCTCCTCCCCGGCGGAGGTCTGCGTTAACCTGGACTCTGGCCCATGACAAGGTGGGCCCCGTCACAGGGCTGTGCACTGCGGCCCTGTCTTTGCAGCCGCTCCTGTTCACGGTGCTCACTGCCTCTGGGACAGCATCATCGGGGCCACACGCTGGTCAGATCACACTTCAGGCATTTGAAAGGTTGGCTGCAGGATAGACCATCACAGCCACCTGTCACCCTCCCGTGGTCATGCTGCGTAAGACCACGCATCTAGATGTGGCTGTGGTGCACGGCCTGGCTGAGGTGACAGATGCTGATGAAAAGTTCTGTCCACATCCACAAACCACACCGCTGCCCTTGATCTGCAGCTGCAGCTTCTGTATGCAGAGCCCGGTGCTGTCTGCAGATCAGCCTCTTAGACTCAGCTTCTTCCGGTTGCCTTAACGCCCAGTGAATTTCCCAGGTCCATTCCAGGCGCATCTGGTACCTCTCGTGCCCAGATGTCTCCAGCTTGACCATTCGGGTGGAAATTGTTCTTCTGAAGCATCTTCCTCCGCAGCCTTCCTGGCTTCTTTCCTCCCAGCACCTGCGCCCTCGCTCCTTTACCATGGCCTCCCTCCAGCTCCTGCTGCTCAGGCCCTGCCTCACTCTGCATAGTGTGGCCTTGGCTGCCCAGAGGCTGGTTCTAGACCAAACGCCCTACATGACCTTGAGCAAGTCACAACGCCTCCCTGGGCCTCACTGTCCTTATCTTAACATGAGAGCGTTGGACTGAATCAGGCCTGAGCTCCCTGCAGTTCTAAAATTACATTCTCTCTCTAGTACCGCTAGACTGGCTGCCTTCCAAGGGCTCACTGCTCACATTCTGCCTGGTTCTGCAGGATTGAGGGAGGGAGAGTGAAAAATATTAGGTCCTTGGGCTAACACCCTGAAAAATTATAAAATGTGTCTGCTACCTTCTCATCTTCATGAGCCCCCTCTTTCCTTATGTGTGGAATTGAAAACTCAGAGACCTAAACGTAGCCATTATGACAGTTCTGTCACTTCCCCAAATTGCACAGCAAAAACAGAGAAGGGTGCAGGGAAGCTTAGCTTCCAAGTGTTATGCAAGCACTGCTCCTTTTGGACCCAGGATGGGGGTGCCTGTGGAGACAGGCTCTGAACAGGCCAGAGGAAAGGGAGTGAGAGGAGAATGGAGGAAGAGAGACCTATAGAGACTGAGGGAAGGTGCCTGCATTCAGGGAAGGGGGTGTGTGTGGGGGGCTGGGGGGTGCACAACTGAGCTTCTAATGGGCACTTCATGCAAATTCCTAATAAACATTTAACGCTGAAACAGAAAGTAAATTAGCACATGCACAGTGTGTGGGGGGCCCCCAGTGTTTAGCCTTCCCGGCAAAGAACCTTCTGTGATATGAGAGGCTTCCCTATTCCTGGCATGGAGGGTCCAGGGCACATCAGGTTCAGTGTGTTCCCCTCCTTGGTTTCTACAGGTAACTTCAGGTTAGTGAGCGCCCCGGGCAGTGTTTTGGAGGCTCAAAGGGTGTTAGTCTAAGGAGGGGCGTCAGCAGAGAGAGGAGGGCATCCTCAGCCTCCTCCTTATGGGAGGGAACCAGTGGAGTCTTTGCTGTTGTGGTTGGGATTATTTTTATAATTTAAAACCACCAGCGGATAGAGTGATTGACTTTCCCACAACATTATCCTAGTGGTTATTAAACAATCACTTGTGCCCGGCCAGTGTGGCTCAGTGGTTGAATGTTGACCTATGAACCAGGAGGTCACACTTTGATTCCCAGCACATGCCCGGGTTGTGGGCTCAATTCCCAGTACGGGGTGTGCAGGATGCAGCCAATTAATGATTCTCTCTCATCACTGATGTTTCTCTCTCTCTCCTTCTCCCTTCCTCTCTGAAATCAATAAAAATATATATTTTCAAAAAAATCACTTGAGAATTATTATTGTTGATTTTGGCCTCTAAACTCAGGAGTGTTTCTGAAGAAGCAATTTTATTTCTAAATTAAATAATAAGATATCAAGTGTGCGTGTTGTGTAAGGTTAACACAGGTGAGAAGGGACACCAACCTCTTTGGAGCCTCCCAGAGGCATGATCCTGCCTCCGTGAGATGGGCTGTTGTCAAGGGAAAACTGACTCAGGATCCTGCTCACCAGCAACTCCTTTGCCCTCACCTGTCCTCCTTGCTTTTCTCTTTCTCCCTTTTCTTCTATCCCTTTAAATGCTTCTCCCCTGTAATCCATTGGTTGAGTTTGCTTTAAAGCTCTTTCAGCATTCAGTTCTTCTTCAAGTCAACTTCTCACTGACCAGGAGAACCTGGATCAGGATATCCCTGCTCCCAGAGTTTCTGGAGTGAGTGAAAGCAAGAGGGACCATCCGAGTGTTTGGAACCAAGATGTTAATACTCAGTGACAAGACAGTCACTAAGATTCCTTAGGGTGGGGAGTCTTAGTCTAAAGAACTGAACTGGACTGGATCAGAGTTGAGCTGTAGGTAGAAGGGGTGAGTGTAAGGCCTTGGCAGCAGCTGCTGATCAAGCTGAGTTGAAGACAGAACTGACAGATGATTTGAAAGACAACCGGAGTGGCTCCTGGATCAGAAAGGAGCCTCCAAGTGAGAGAACATGGGGCAGGTCTCAGCTGGAGGCACCTGATGGTCCTTTGATGCATCATCATCTCTTCACTGTTGAGATGGTGGGCCCAGAAAGAAGACGAGGAATCTGGAAAAGTGGGGGAAATCAACCATGCATCATGTTTTTATTGTGTGTTGTGTGTGTGTGCGTGTGTGTGTGGGGAGGGTTGTTCTGCAATTTTACAGCCTGCAAAGTACAATCACAGATATGATCTCATGTAATTTCCACAATTACCCAGGATAGCTGAGTAGTTATAATTAACTCTATTTTGCAGTTCATTAATTCATTCAATATATTCTGAGGGTCTTTTCTGCACAAGGCGCTATGCTAGATGCTCAAGCTACCACAACAGACAAGACTACATCAACAGTGGAAAAGTTATTGCAGTGAAGAGTGATTATGTTTGGGGGGAAAAGGGTACCAGCAGGAAGATTTAATCTGGTTTCTGGAAGTATTTTCAAAAGGAGTGACCTTTAAATTAGAACTGAATGGTAGGTAAATAAGGTTGAGCTAGGCGAGGGACAAGGGTTGGAAAATGTACACTTCATGGAAGACCCAGAGACAGGAAAGAGAGGGAAAGCAAGTTGGCTTGGCTCATTCTGGGAACTGCACTGGGCTGATCACAGCTCTGTAAGGAATGCCAGGGGGTGAATCAGAAGAAACGAGGCCCGAAAGAGAGGCAGGGATCAAGCCTGGAAGCCATGTTAAGGAGGATGAATGAGATCTCAAAAGATGACACTGAGTTTTCTCACTTGGGCACTTGGTGGGTAGCCATGTGATTTTACTGAGGAAGGGCGTCTGGGAGGAAGAGTAGGTTTTGAGAAAAAGATGACACACCATGCTTACAACATCCTGCGTTGCTGTCTCGTGGGCAGTTGCGGAAAGGTCTGGAGCTCAGGAGAGGAGCAGGGGCTGAAGATGGCAGTGTGGTGGTATTTCCATATGGTTGGTTATTGAAGACGAAGACATGGTGAGATCGTCCAGGGAGAATAGATGGAGAGAGGAGAAACAGGCCCAGGATGGAGCATCAAGGAATTCCAAAAGTAAAGAGAGCAGTGGAGGAAGAGAGCCTATAAAGGTGGTTGAGAAGTATGTTGTTTCTGTTGAGAAAATATGGTTTGGAATCAGACAACTCTGGCCATATATTTCTGGGCAAGTTATAATACCTCTCTGAGCCTTGTTTTCTTCCTCTTCAACGGGGCAATATTAATTCCTACACTATACAACAGCACCTGGAAAGTTTAGCATATCCCGGCAAAAAGTAGGCATCAATTAGTTCTAGTTATTATGTTAATTATTTTAATGAAAATAAGAATAATGACAGAGGAAGAAGCTAGAGAAATCAGAAGAATATCAGATGAAGGTGATGTCGTGAAAGCTGAAGGAAGGTGTTTAGGAAAAAGTGGTCAATAAGGACAAATGTGTTGAGAGGTCAAAATGAAGAGGCTGCACCTGGTCTCCTGGGTTTCGCTGTGGGTAGGACACTCATGACCTTTGCAAGATACGTTTCCGTAGCTTGGTTCGAGAGGTGAAAGACCTGGAGAGTGTAATTGTGGGAGAAATGGATGCTCTGAAGTCTGGTGCCTTAGCCAAGGCTTTGTGGCCTGCAAACTCTGTGATCATATAGTGACCAACACTTTGAACGTGAGCCTCCAAATTTGGTTTTCCTTCCATCTGTAGGCCCCAGGAAGGAGATTTGCCAAGTCAACATGACTCTATGATTTGTGCTAAGTTGACTGAGAAGAGGAAGGAATGAAAAAACAAGAAAGGATGGGGCAGAGAAATGGGAGTATCCAGCAGGAGGGGTGGCTAGGCAGACCCATTGCCTGGAAGGGGAGGAAATCGGATATAAAATCAACAAGTATTTATTGAATGCCTATGGCATGTCATGAATGTGGGAACTGTTGATGAAACAGAGACAGAAGATGTGATTCCTGTTTCTAGGAACAAAACATAAACAGGTGACAGATTTAAGGGCTGAACAGTTGTTAAGAGCAACCACAGAAGAGCTGTCACAGCGCAGTGTATGCTTTGCTGTCAAATGAACTGTAATAGGACGAATGGACCAGCTTCTTCAGGCCTTTCCATGGAAGCTCACCAGTGGGGGTGCAATTCCCACTGCATCTCATGCTGATGAACTGGTCCTGTTTAGCAGGGGCAGGTACTGGGGTCTCTGGGAATTGCGTGGAGAGAATGGGTCTGGGAGAGGAGAGCAGGAACATGGTCTTTGTGGGGCAAGGCCCAGAACGACTGGCTGCCCCGTACCTGGGCTGTAGGGATGAGAGCGCTGCGCTCCACCTGGCTCAGAGGTCACAGTTCGATTCCTGGTCTGGGCACATGTCTGGGTTTCGGGCTTCATCCCCAATAGGGGGTGTGAGGAGGCAGCTGATCTATGTTTCTCTCTCATCAATGTTTCTCTCTCCCTCTCCTTTCTGCTCTCTCTAAAAATCAATAAAAATATATTTTTAAAGGAGATTTTAAAAAAAAGGAACAAGAAATACCTGGCATATAGTGGGTACTATGGAACAGGAAATCCAAGGAGACACAATCTCAAGTATGTGGGAAAAGCTGAGTAATGTATTGAGAAACTTGAGTCAAACTCAATGCTGATAATTTTTACCTGTATAAAATTTAGACAAGTTAACTTTTCTGGGCTCCACTTTCTTTCCAGAAACACAGGGATAGCAACAGCTTTACCAGGCTGTTATATATCCTCTCTAATATAATGGTAATATGCAAATTAACCATCACTCCGCTACATAAGCCACGCCCACCAGCCAAGCCACACCCACCAACCAATCAGGGCGAGTATGCAAATTAACCCCCATCCAAGATGGCTACAGCCACAGAGAGCAAGGTTTTCTAGGTAACAGAGGAAGCCAAGCTTTCCATAGCCATTGCAGGCCTAAGCCTCCACTCAAGCTACAAAGTTTCAATTATAGAAGGTAAACAAATTCAAACAAATGGCGGCAGAATGGAGCTTGAGAGAGCAGGCCAGGGTTGCCGGCGGCAACAGGGGAAGCAAAGCTTTCCGCACACCCTGGCCGGGCTCACCCACTTAAGGCTACAAAGTTTCAATTTTAGAAGGAAAATAAATTCCAGATACCAGGGCCTCCCCTTGGGTTGCCAGGGGGCATGGCCGGCCTGCAAACCACCACAGGCCCCTCGCTCAGGCCGCCCCACACCCCAAGGAAACCCCCACCCTTATCTGTGACACCCTTCAGGGCAAACCAGCTGGCCCCCACCCATGCACCAGGCCTCTATCTTATCTAATAAAAGAGTAATATACAGATGATCATCACTGCAACACACAATATAGCTGCCCCCATGTGGTCAAAGATCCTGCCCCCATGTGGACACAAGATGGCCACCACAAGATGGCCAGCAGGAGAGGGCAGTTGGGAGGCACCCGGCCTGCAAGGGAGGGCAGTTGTGAGGGACCAGGCCTGCAAGGGAGGGCAGTTGAAAGGGACCAGGCTTGCAAGGGAGGGCAGTTGGAGGTGATCAACCCTGCAGGAGAGGGCAGTTAGGGGTGACCAGACCGGCAGAGGAGGGAAGTTGGGGGCAAACAGGCTGGCAGGGGAGCAGTTAAGCATCAACCAGGCTGGCAGCAGAGTGGTTAGGGGGTGATCAGGCTGGCAGGCAGAAGCAGTTAGGGGCAATCAGGAAGGCAGGCAGGCAAGCAGTTGGGAGCCAGCAGTCCTGGATTGTGAGAGGGATGTCCGACTGCCCATTTAGGCCCGATCCTGGTGGCCCGATCCCACCAGGATCGGGCCTAAACGGGCAGTCGGACATCTCTCCAGGAGTCCCAGATTGGAGAGGGTACAGGCTGGGCTGAGGGACAATCCCCCGCCGTGCACGAATTTCGTGCACTGGGCTTCTAGTATATATATATATTAGAGGCCCGGTGCACGGGATTTGTGCACTGGTGGGGGGGGGCATGGCCTGTGGGGATCAGCCCACTGAGGAGCAGCCAAGTGGTGCTCCCACTGTGGGAGTGCACTGACCACCAGGAGGCAGCTGCTGTGTTGAGCATCTGCCCCCAGGTGGTCAGTGTGTGTCATAGTAACTGGTCGATCGGTCGTTCTGCCGTTCGGTCACTGTGCTTTTATTATATAGGATATAAACTAGAGGCCTGATGCACAAAATTCATGCAAGAGTAGGCCTTCCTTCCCCTGGCTGCAGCTGCCGGCACTGGCTTCGTCTTTAATAACCAACCACATGGTCAGTGGCCTGGGCCTCCCTCTTTGGGGCAATTGTGGAGCCTCCTGATTGATTGCCCCACTGGCCAGTGGCCTGGGCCTCCCTCTGCAGGGTGATCATGGGGCGATGGCCGGACCCCCAACCAATGGCATCGCACCCGCCTTGGCTGGCCTGGTGTCAGTGGGTGTCATAACGTGGTCCTGGATGGTTGTCTGGATGGTTGTCCCGCTGTTTGATGGTTCAGTCTATTTGCATATTATGCTTTTATTACTAGTAGATAGGCTATTATACATATACTAGAAGCCCGTTGCATGAAGTTTCGTGCAATAGACCTTCCTTCACCTGGCTGCCGGCACCAGTTTTCCGCCAGCACCAGTTTTCCTCTGGCCACCCGCCAATCGGAGCGCCTCCCGCCAGCGCTCCGATCAGCAGGTGGCCAGAGGAAAACTGGTGCTGGCAGAAAACTGGTGCCAGCAGCCACGCAATCGGCCACCCCGAGTTCCACCACCAGCGCCTTCTGCCAGCCCCATGGGTCCTCCCACAGCGCTGGCCGTTGGGGCCGGCGAGAGGAACAAGGGGCGGGGACTCGTGAGTCCCTGCCCCCCGCTCCTCCCGCCAGCCCAATCAGCCACCCCGAGTCCCGCCCCCAGCCTCCCACGGGCCCAATCGTGGACATAGCGGAGTGATGGTTATTTGCATACTTCCCTTTTATTAGGTAGGATATTTTTAATATGCAGCGCACAGTCTGGTTCAAAGTCAATGCTCCATAATTATCAGTTGTCAATGACAGTTCAAGGTGCTTACAGAGGGTCATCTTTTGCTGAGGTTCAAGATGCTTTTTAAATATTAGACTGTAGAGCCTGATAAGATGTTGGAAAAGTGGATAACAAACACTTTTAACCCTCTTTTATGCCTGGAGAACCTTGGCACTGAGAATGCGAGTTTTGCCAGAGGAATAAGCAATTCTGTGGGAGGATGGGGAAAGGAGGAGCAGGAAGCAAGGCCTCAACAAAGATCCTGAACACTGGCCTTCCCGCCCTGCAGCCCGCCAGCCAGCCCCCCACCGCCAAGTGGGGAGGGTGGGATCAGATTACACGCCTCTCCCCTGCCCAACTCCAGCCCTGGCTGAGGAGTTTGCATGAAGACAGAGGAACCCTGGGCGTTCACTTCTCACCATTCAGACAGAGTTAGGAGGAGGAGCTCTGATCAGGCCCGGGCCTGGCTCCTGAGAGCACTCCCCTGGGCAGCCTTTTCCACCTCGTCCCTGGCAGCTTGATCCTAGCCCGATTTGGTGGAATTTTCTCCCCCAGGATATTCCTGCAACTGAGTTGCTTCGGTTGCTAGGGGCCCTGGGGGGCCCTGCCCGGAGGAGCTCCCACCTGTCCTTGGGCGCAGCCACCAGGGGGCACACCTGCAGTCAGGGCTCACTCAGCAGTGGCGTGCGTCAGGAATTGAGGTGCTGGCATTGCACACACGTGTGCATGTTGTGGTGCCTCAGAAAGGCCCAGCACGGAGTGAAGGCCTAGAGCAGTGGTCGGCAAACTCCTTAGTCAACAGAGCCAAGTATCCACAGGACAACGATTGAAATTTCTTTGGAGAGCCAGATTTTTTAAACTTAAACTTCTTCTAACACCACTTCTTCAAAATAGACTCGCCCAGGCCGTGGTATTTTGTGGAAGAGCCACACTCAAGGGGCCACAGAGACACATGTGGCTCGCGAGCCGCCATTTGCCGACCATGGGGCTAGAGTTATAAAGGCAGAGAGAGGCCTTCCAGGGTGCTCCGGCACAAGTGGTGCTCAGCAGTGGTGGCTGAATTAGAAAAAAACAGAACCAAAGCATCCGCAAGCAGGGTCAAATGCCGGGTGTCTAGGACTGAGACTTGGAACGAGTCATCGTGTAGTCCCCCTGGGCCTTGGTTAAGTCCTTACTTAATCAATAAGAATGTATCTGGTTACATTTTAAACCTCCCAAAAGTGGGAAACAGGCCCCTCCCCCTCCCTTAGAACTCGGTACCTAAAGTCTAATCAGTCTTCCCTCCTGCAGGGAGCAAGCTCGCTTCCTCTGGGTCTGCCCTCAAACGAGACAAAGAGGTCCCCAGGTGTTGGCCTTTTCTCAGGAGTCCCCTGTACAGGTGCACACGTCACCAGCGAGCCCTGACCTTCCTTCTTCATGCGGCGCCTCAGTTCCTTTCGTATTTGTCAGGGATCTTCCTGCCTGACTGTTGGCATGGTCCTGTTGTCACCACCGTAACTTCTCAAGGAATACGCAGGCTGGACAGAGGGGAGGAGGGAGCGCACTTGCCTGCCTCCCACCAGTTGCGGATGAACAGCAATGGCTCAGCTCATACTAGCAGCGCTCTTTAACAGGAGCCAGGACTCCGCGTGTATGTCTCACCTCACCTTTCAGCCACCCTCCTGTGGTGGGCAGTGATAGAGGCATGACAGAGCCAGGAGGGTGGGCCAGGGCCAGAGGTCCCCAGGGCAGAAAGCCCCGGTGCCTAGCAGAGGCAAAACTGGGAAGGCAAGGGCCTCACCCTCAGGAAACCTTTCCTCCCCTAGCATGTCGCTGGTCATGCGGTTTAGACCTCTGACCTTTCGTGTCGCTGGTCATGTGGTTCGGATCCTCCCCTGACCTTTTATATCGCTGGTCATGTGGTTCGGATCCTCCCCTGACCTTTCATATCGCTGGTCATGTGGTTCGGATCCTCCCCTGACCTTTCATATTGCTGGTCATGTGGCTCAGACCCTCCCCTGACCTTTCATATCGCTGGTCATGTGGCTCGGACCCTCCCCTGACCTTTCATATCACTGGTCATGCGGTTGAGACCCTGGAAAGGGGGAACGAACAAGGGGGCCAAAGAATAGCCCGTAAGCATTAAGCCCCCGGGACAATGAGGTCCTGACCTACATCAGATACATCTAGGCCTCAGTTGTATTTCAGCTCCAGGCCCGGACGAGAAGCAAAACCAGACAAGGGACTCCAGAGCTGACCTCAGGACCAGCTGCATAGACTACTGACCCCCTGCCTTGGCACTGACCGATCAGTGGAGACCCTGACCCTGACAGGACACACCTGGAAAGCTGATGCTGTTCTACGGAGATCCTCGCCTGGGACCGCCCCTAAAATCTCCCCCCTCTTTTAGAACAGAGGACCCAGCATACGCTCTCCCTCTCAGGAGTACGCCCTCGCCTTCCCCATTCTCTCTCTTCTTGGGCCGTTACCTATATTCCTCTCTCTCTTAAGCTCCAAGGACCCTCTCTTTTGCCTCTGTAACTTGTTTCCTGAGCCCATTTCTTCTACCGCAAACTTCTTCTACCCCTGTGACTTTCTAAATAAACTTTCTCTTACAGTTTGAGTCTTGGCTCTGAATTCTTTCGTAACCAGAACTCAAGTACAGAGGTTGCTGGACCCAGGTCCGGTTTGACTCCACCGGGCTAACACCTGGTGCTGCTCTTGCCGGCCACACTCTGAGGAAGGTGCTGATATTATTTCCAAATTACAGAGAAGGTGAACAGGCCCAGAGAGGTTGAGGGAGTTGGCCGAGGTCTCATGACAGAGTTGCAGGGCCGAGATTTGAACTTGCAGCAGATGATGCCAGAACCGGCAGAAGCCGCAGTGCCTGTGTCTGTATGGCCTGCTTCCCCCTCACGCCCCCACTGGCTGTTTGTCATGAACTATGCTTTACTTTCTTTTCTGCTATTCTGCATGGCATCGATTTTTTCCACCTGTGAGTGAGCATTTTTTTATTTCCTCCACAAGTTATCTCCTTCACACGGTCATTTTATTCAACAAATATGTCTTGGTAATCTGCTGCGGGCAGGCCCTATGGCACCAGCAGCTGGCGTTCCAGTGGCATCTCCCAGAGGCCTGGTGGCCTAGTTTGCTGTCCTTCATTTCTCATCTTTCGCCCTATCTTGCTTTCTTTCATAGGAAATAAGGCTAAGAAGGGTTTTCAGGATTTACCGTAGAAAGATTCTCAAAAATTATCCGTCGACCACTCACCTTTTCCCGTGGAGACCCAAGACTACAGAGGTAGTGTGTGGTGGTCTTGTTCTGGTTAAAACCTGTCCTCTCCTCTCCATTCCTTGCTCTTAACCTTAGCACCAGGTGTCTCACAGATCACATTACTTGGCCATCTGTATCAATCTGGGATTCAAACTTTTCATTCTGTAAAATGGGACAAGAGCCTCTTAGGGGTCTAGTAAAGACTAAATGAGTTAATACGTGTAAAAAGCTTAGATTAGTGGGTAAATTAATAAAGTTAGCTCATTTTTAAAAAATTCCACTTTCGGGTGCTCCCCCTCCCAGGAGCACGCCTGTGCCCCCCTGTCTTTTCTTCCCCCACAGGCGTGCATCTCCTAAACTCTAAGGGACCCCATGAGGCTTGTAACCAGGGCAGCAATGGGCAGCGGCAGTTCATCCCAGGCAAACCCCCTGACCCTGTTTATCCCAGGCAAACCCTGACCCTGTTCATCCCAGGCAAACCCTGACCCTGTCCCAAGGCCCCCTTTTTTCTGACGTCTTAGTGAGCAAAGCAGCCCAGCCTAGGCTCATCTCCCAGTCCTTCCTGTTTCATTGTCCCAGCTTTAAGAAATGTCCCCTAAAATTAAAAAAAAAATCCATTTTCACATATTTCATATAAGCCTGTGTTTCTAAGTACTTGTCAAATTAAACTCTTTGTCCTAAACGTGGACTTAAAATATGAACTTCCTCAATGGATCTTATGCTGCAGTGAGTGAGCTAATGGAAGATATTAGGCATAACTTAAAAGCACTGCGCAGCCTTCCCAGCCCCCTCCTCCCCCACCTTTGGCAAGGTCAGGCTGCGCCTCTTCCTTTGCTTCCACACACCCTGAACACTGGGTGTGCAGCGCTTCCCACCCCTACTACACTGTGGGAAGCTGAGGGCAGAGCCTAGTCCTGTTTATCTGCCTTATTGTCAGCTCTAACCGCTTAGTAGATCGATGTGAGAGAGAAACATCAATTGGCTGCCTCCCATACGTGCCCCAGCTAGGGATCACACCCAGAACCTAGGTATGTGCCCTGACCAGGAATCAAATCCGTAACCGTTTTTGGTGCATGGGACAATGCTCAAACCAACGGAGCCTCCTGGCCAGGGCTGGCTGAATTGAATTTAATTCTTTCTCTAATTCATCACTGAGTTTAGAACAAAAATATAAACTGTCGAGTGCAGCCAGACTGGTGGCTTACATAAAGGCCATATGAAGGAACATGCAAGCAACAATCAGAAGTCTCCACAGGAGCCAAGATTTGGAAGCAGTCCAAGTGCCCATCAGTAAGTAAGTGGATAAAAAGCCACGAGACACTCACACAAGGGAATACTACTCAGCTGTGGAAAAAGAAGGAAATCTCTTACCCTTTTGCGACAGCATGGATGGACCTGGAGAGCACTATGCTAAGTGCAATAAGCCAGCCAGAGAAAGACAAGCACCATATGATGTCATTCATACGTGGAATCTAATGAAGAAATTGAACTAACAAGCAAATAGAGACAGACTCCTAGATAGAGAGCAGGCTGACAGGGGGAGGAGGGATGAACAAAGAAGAAAAATAAGGAAGAACTAATGGGCAACAGTGTGATGATCGAGGGGGAGGGGCATGGTGGAGGGGGAAGAGGGTATAGGGGGATCAAGGTAATGGGAAAAAAAAGGAAATTTAATTTTAAAAACATGCATAAACTTTTTTAAAAAAAATCAGAAGTCTCCAGTGCTGTAGAGGAAGAAGGTGGTGGGAGAATGGACAGGTAATGCCAGCTCTTCGGCCCTCAACCCAGAGAGACAGGACAGAGCAGGGGGCTGAGTGGTCAGCTTGGTGGTTAGGCACCTGGCCTTGAATGAGTGTGCTGACCTCTCTGAGCTTCTGTGTCATGACCAGTAAAATAGGGACGGCGACTGGTGTGTGCCCTGACCAGGAATCAAATCCATAACCTAGGGCTCTTGCAAAGGCCGAGGTCACTCCTGTCTGGCGCCTGGCACGTTGGAAGGCCTTGGTGAGTATTAGCTACAGAAGACAGGCTGGCCCTCAGAGTCCCCAACCCCACCCCGGCCAGCGGAACGGCTCCTCGGGAACATCCTGTGTCCTTGGTTGCCAATCTGTGGTCACCGAGCAGTTGGTCTCTTGACAATTAATTTGGGAGGCTGATGAGGGGCTACTCCCTCTCGATGTGACTGTGTTTGCACTCTGGTTTATCAGCCACTTAGAAGAGGGGTTTCTCACTGGAGGCTTGAACCTGAACTGACAAGAGTTCAGGCACAGACCCGGACCCGTGGTGGCTTTCTCTGTCCCCTCCCTCCCCCCACACACTCACAGTCACCTGGAGAGACTGTCAGAAACATCAGGAGCTCTCGCCGAGTAGACAACAGCAGCCATTTTCATCATGACCATCATTATCATCATCAGTTAATAGGGCACATGTGCTTCAAGGAGAAATATGAGTCATAAATATAAGAAGAATAATGGAAAGAAAATAAGATCATTCATTTTAACTCCATTCTCCACTCTCCCGAGCTTCACTGAAATCACGCAGCCTCACAAGCAGCAGGCAGACACTGGTTGAATACGGTTTACAGAAAAACTCCTGCCTTGGCTTTGTGATTGGCTGAGCGTCTCCCGAGGACCAGAAGCGTGTTAAGCAGCTGGTGCAAATGGATGCCTTTCTGAAATTAACCAGTTGATGAATGTCACAGGCCTCAGGCTCCATTCCAGGGGGGCCAGGCTATGCTCAAGCTGCGGGTTTTCCTCGTAGCCTAAAAGAGATGGGTGGTCCTAGGCGGGTGGAGTGAGATGGGGATGCGGGGAAGCAGTTAGAAAGAAACTGTAAGATGCTCAGCCCTAGGGCGCTGGTGCTTCTCTCCCTGGTTTACCCTTGGATATGTGTGCAGGCCCTGCCACATCCACAATTTCTGAGAGAGAGAGAGAGAGAGAGAGAGAGAGAGAGAGAGAGAGAGAGGCAGGCTGCCTCTTGCACGCTGCCTCCTGCGTGCCCCCCACTGGGGATTGAGCCAGAAACCCAGGCATGTGCCCTGACTGGGAATCGGAACTGGTGATCTTTTGGTAAATGGGACGATGCTTGACCACCAGCCAGGGCCAGAGACCCAGTCTTTGGAGCAGACTTGACCTCGGCTTGGGCACCTGTTAACTGTGTGAACTTGTTGTGCAAATTATTTCTCCCTCTAAATTTGAGTTTTCTCAACTGTTTACCTAGAAAATAATACCTGCTTCACATGGCATGAAGGGGTACACCAAGCAGGCTTCACACCCCCTGGACATCCTGGGTGCTCAGGACACGGGAGGGTATTCTCACTGCTGTTACTGAAGAGGCCAAGCTCAGCTGGATCCAGGTGTCACAGACCAAACCTGCTTCTGTCAGGGACTTATTTTTTGGATTCTTCTCCTGGTGGGTCCTCTGTTAAAAAAATGGATTTGGGTTTTGCATATACTGAGGTGTTAGTAATGCATCTTAGTCTCATATCTAAGTATTTCTACGCTTTTTCTTCTTAACCTGAAAGGGTGAGTGGTTATGAGACTAGCTTTGCTTGCATCGTGGTTTTGCCCAAAGCTGGACCCGAGCCCAAGGGCCACTGGATGGGTGGGTAAGTGAGTTGCTCTGTTCAGCCCGAAGAGTGGATCTATAGGGGCTGATGCTTCACCATCCTGCTGCCTCTGACCTGACAGCACTGGGGTGGGGCCAGGGGGCTGGCTGGTCCTCGCTCTACTTGGCTTTGGCCACCTCCCTCTTTGGACTCAGTCTGCTCATTTGGAAAACGAGAGGGTTGCATTTCATTGGTGACAGAGCAGGAGTGAGGAAGAGGAATGGTTGAAAAAGCAGACAGAGATGAGTCCCGGTCAAGGCTGCTGAAGGGAGGAACCCAGGGCTAGTAAATTTGGTTATAAAGAGTGATTTCTGCTTCCCAAGGACCAGCACTTGGGAAAATAGACTCAATATCTCTGAGGCCACCTAGGGGATGTTACAGCTCACTCCCGAGTAGGCAAAACGGTATGTCACCTAAAGAGGCAAAGGTATTATAAGGCTAAACAGCCACCCAGAGAGCGAATTAGATTTCCAAGCCTTGCATTGGGCGCACTGCATAGCCACAGGTGACATGCGTCTCCTTCTTTCTTTCTATTAACACAGGCTGCCCCTCAAACACCCATGCTCATTAACTAATGGCCAGCAAATCACCAACCTGCTGGTACTACTATTCACAGCCTAGCACTTTGTGCAATAAATTGTATTCTTCTTAAAGGTTGTTAGCACACCTCAAGGCCAATAGTTGAGCTTGGCAAGGTGATCTTTTAAGTGTCTACTTACTATTCTGGCCACAAGGTTTTGTTTCCTAGAAAATCCCTTAATGAAAATAGTTAAATAAACAAGCAGTTGATCAACATAGCACAGTTTTCGGACCACTGATGGATGTCAGCTGGTTGGTGGACGTGAGCTTTGACAAGTAGATCCATCTAGGACCCTTCCCCTTTGCTGCTTTGGCTCTGGGGGACCCCCCTCTCCCCCCCACGGAGCAGCTCTCACACGCGCAGATTCTTCTCAAGTCCAATTCCTCCGTGACTGAGAGCAGGCGTCCTGGAATCAGCAAACGGGCTCTGTGCCTGCTCGGCTGCTCACCTGCTCTGTGACGATGGGCAGCCGTGTACTCTCTCTGAGCCTCAGCTGCCTCATCTGCCAAAGGGGCAATGACCTTGCCCTCCGGGCTGGCTGTGAAGACCAGCCAAGGTCACCGGCAGGGACACACGGCGGTGGAGCTCTGCAGACGGAGAGCTCCAGAGGCTGGCCGGGATTCTGTTTGCTAACAGAACGTCTAAGGCAGTGGCTCTCCACCGCATCGGAATCACCCAGAGAGCTTTCAAAGAATGCCGCGGCCTGGGCTCCACTCCCAGATACGCGCCTTCAATCGATTTGGGTGGAGCCCTGGCGTTGGCATTTTTAAAAGCTCCCCGGTGATTCTAGGGCGCAGCCAGGGTTGAGATCTGCACTTGGCTCCTGGCTGGAGGCTGTCTGTTGGATGAATGAATGATGCTAATTATGACTTCCTCTCCTGCCCCTTGGAGGAGCCTGCTTTGCGCGATGGAAGGGTGTGTCCTGTGTCCATTACCCTCAGGTGTCGGCTATTTCTAGAGCTGCTTTGCAAGAGCATCTGGACGGTCCTGTCCAGCGGATGCTCACACTGGCTCCCGAGCCGTGGCAGCCCCTCTGGAGGCCAGTGGGAGGGCCTTGCAGCTGCCCCGCGTGGCCGAAGGCCTAGTTCAGTGGCCGTTGGCGAGGCGGCGGGAGGGTGGGAGTGGAACTTCCTGGCGTCTGGCCTCCCACCAGGGAGGGCAGGGCAGGGCAGGGCAGCCCTTGCTGGGAAAACGCTTTAGGAAGTTCCTGGAGCCCCTCCCATCGCTGTTTACCTTGTGGAGACACCAGTCAGGCTCTTCAATTGAACAGCTCAACCTGAAATGAATTTCCTTGGCGAACTGTGGGGAGGCACCCTGGGGTCACAGCTCCAACCTCAAGATGTGCAGTTTGGACCCCACTTCTTTCCAGGAAGAATTCCTTATGGAACCCAATCAGCTTATGAGTGTGTGTGTGTGTGTGTGTGTGTGTGTGTGTGTGTCTTTCTCTCTCTATCTACACATCAGATTTACCACACGCAGATGTGTCAATTCATCTTCTTCCTCCCACCGCCTGGCCAGGCCCTGAGAGCCCCAGAGCCCTGGCTCCTCAGAACAGCCCCTCCCCACAAATCCTGAGCCCTTTTATGGCGCTTTGCACACCCCACTCTTACACGATAAGCACCTCAGAGAAAAGGGGGGCCGTGGCTGGGGACAGCCCGGCAGGCTGAGCTGGATGCCAGCACCTCCGCTCTCGCCGGGAGAGCTAGAGCACGTTACTCACCGTCTCTGCACCTCGTTTCCACCGCGCCTGTCCTCCGCCCCCAGCGCACTCCTCTGTCGGGTCGGGGAACTCCACAGACACCCACAGACGGGGCTGGAGGGAGAGAGCCTGGGGCCCCACCCTAGGTGGGTGGCCAAGAAGCCACTTTCTCTCCCGCCTCCTGGTTGAATGGAAGATATATGCATTTCCTAGGGTTTCTGGGATGTTTTCAAGGTGATGCATGGGCCTTAGGTACCTGCAGCAGAGCACGTGACCAGACGGGCTCATTCGTGTTCATGACTGACGCTGCTTCAGGAGCTACTCAGAGGGCAGGACTAAGTGCCAGGCCTCAGCTATGCCAGCCTCCCCCCGCACGTGCTGCGGGGCATGGCGGAGGCACATCAACCAGGACAGGGCAGGACACTGAGCCCCAGACCAACTGTACAAAAAGGGAGCAAAGGAAGGGGTTCCTGGCTCGAAACCCCGCTACTCGCCACACTGGCTGAGCCAGAGGCCTGCGATGGAACGGCGACTGCCCCGCACCCGCTGGGTGGCCCTGGAGCCACTTCATCTTTCTGAGCCTCCAGGTTCCTCCGGCTGAAGGGAGAGCTGGCCACGGGCCCCAGGGCGGTCCTCCCATTGGCCGCCGGCCGCCTGTGCCGTCAGTGCTGGTCTCTGCAGCCCCCTAGTGGTCGCCGCCCGACACTAGCAGCACCTTCCCTCCCCGCTGCCACATTGACACAGGGCTGGACCCCCAGGGCCCGAGAACAGAGATAAACCGGCTCAGAGGGGCCTTGGAGACGGAGATGAGCAGACTGGCTCCCAAAGCATTAATTATTTTAAACATTTTTTAAGTAGTTTTTCTTTTATTACTATTATTATTTTATTTTTTAATCCTCGTCTGAGGATATTTTTCCATTGGCTTTTAATTTAAAAAAATATATATTTTATTGATTTTTTACAGAGAGGAAGGGAGAGGGATAGAGTTAGAAACATCGATGAGAGAAACATCGATCAGCTGCCTCCTGCACACCTCCCAATGGGGATGTGCCCGCAACCAAGGTACGTGCCCTTGACCGGAATCGAACCTGGGACCCTTCAGTCCACAGGCCGATGCTCTATCCACTGAGCCAAACTAGTCAGGGCTCCATTGGTTTTTCAGAGAGAGTGGAAGAGACAGGGAAAGACCATGAGAAATATCGATGTGAGAGAAACACAGATTGGTTGCCTCCTGCACAAGCCCTGGATGGGGAGGAGCCTGCAACCAAGGTACGTGCCCTTGACTGGAATTGAACCCGAGACCCTTCGGCCCACAGGCCGTCGCTCTATCCGCCGAGCCAAACCGGCTAGGGCCGTGGTCAGCAAACTGCGGCTCGCGAGCCACATGCGGCTCTTTGGCCCCTTGAGTGTGGCTCTTCCACAAAATACCACGGCCTGGGTGAGTCTATTTTGAAGAAGTGGCGTTAGAAGAAGTTTAAGTTTAAAAACTTTGGCTCTCAAAAGAAATTTCAATCGTTGTCCTGTTGATATTTGGCTCTGTTGACTAATGAGTTTGCCGACCACTGGGCTAGGGCAAACGTTTTTGGCCCTGTTTGCTCTATGCCAGTGATGGGCAACCTTTTGAGCTTGGTGTGTCAAACTTCGCCAAAAAACTGAGCATAACTCGGGTAGTGTGTCACTTTGAGGAAAAAACTAACTCCAAGACTCTAGTCGCAAATGTTTCATTCTCAGGAGCAGCAAATGTTTCATCCTCGGCATGCGGCCGCGTGTCATCATAGGTTCACCATCACTGCTCTAGGCTGTATCTAGAACTCTCAGTCACTCTTGATAAAGAAGAAAAACCTCAAAGATGTGAGTCCACACAACCTTGTTCTTCGCATCCCACTGACGCGAATGCCATCAGGCGTCCTGGCTGCCGGAGGGAGTTGAGGGGACACGGGGGCCCACCACACACTCCTGAGCTCTGCCCTGCTGTCCACGTGCCAGCCATGTGACATCGCTGGTCATTTCACCTCTCCCCATCCCAAACTCCCCACCAATCAAATGAGGGCTGTGGTGTCAGAGCCCTGGCAAAGTCTGACATCAGTTTTACATTTTCTTTATCAGTTACAGTTTACATTCAATATTCCCATGTACCATTTCAGGTGACAGCATAGTGGGTAAACAATCACATACTTTACAAAGCGGTTCCCCACGTGTCCAGTCCCACCTGGCACCGCACAGTTATCATGACGTTAATGCCTACATCCCCTACGCTGCCCTTCACCCCCCATCCCAGGACTGCTCTGTAACCGCCCATCTGTAGCAAAGTCTGACGTCTTAGCATTTGCCTGACGTTGCTTCTTCTTTAGAATGTCGGCTTTTTACCGTCACATCCAATCTTTTACTTTGCTGCTCTTGCCTGGAAATGTGCTCTTCTGGGAGTTGGGATGTCGGGGGAGGGGAGGTAAGTGGAGGTACCATGAAGCAGAGAGAAGGGTGAATAAGCATGGTCGCGTGCCACCTACATGCTCACAACTTCCATCTCCGACCTGGTCTACTCTACTTGGAAACCTACAGCCATCTCACATTTAACCTGGCGAAATGGGACTGCTGATTGTCCACTCCCGAATATATCCCCTGTCCCAGCCGCCCTCACCTCCTCAACGGTACCACCACCTACCTACCTAGTTGCTCTGGGAGCCCTGTCTGATCCCTTATTTCACTCACATCCCCACTTCTAGGTCTTCATAAATCTCTAAGCTGACACTTCCTTCATCTGCTGGAACACATCCTCCTCTCTCCACCCAGAGTACAGCACGCCTCCGCTCTGGTCTCCATCCCACTCCTTTGCCGTGACCTGTCCTCGGGGCAGAGAGCAGAGCAGGTGCGTCACTCCCTTGCTTAAACCCCTCCAGGGGTGTTGCCCTGGCACACAGTGAGGCCTTTGCACACAGTGAGGCCTTTGCACACAGTGAGGCCTTTGCCAAGTGCTTCACTGTGTTCTACCAGGTGCTGCCCATCACACTTGCCGGCCTCCACTTCCTCCACTCACCCTCCCTCACCGAGCCTCACTCTGGCCAGCCTGGCCTTCACTTTGTCCCTGAGGTGACCACCCTGGCCACCCTAAGTGAAGCAGCCCTTGTCATACCCCCAGATTGTATGTATGCTCTCCAGTCCCCACTCAGGCCTGGTATTACCTTGTTTGTTTTATTTAGGAGTTAACAGGACTCCCCCACACTTGAATGTCACCTCCTTTAAGGCAGAGAATGCATTTCTCTGTTCAGGGATTCCCCAGAGCCTTGGGTTGTGCCTGACGAATAGTAGGTGTTCATACATATTTGATGAGGAATTAACTGACACGATAATGGGCATGGCTCACTTCATTAACTCAACTCTACACAGTTGGGCTTATTAGGGCAGCACTTCGTCACCCAGAAGAAAACGTTTTTCCAATCACAGCTTCTTTGCCTCATCCTCTGGTCTTAATTAAACACAGTTCTCAAGAAAACCTTTATTTATTTCTGGCTCTTGTGAGTTGGGTATAAAAATCAAAATATGAGTAAATGTCTGGCCTTGGCCAACAGAGGTGGAGGCAGTGAGGGAGCACAGACACAGGCATGTGGTGAGAGCATGTGTGCCTGTGTGCGTGTTCAGCAGGGTTTCGCTGTGCGGTTGAGCAGGGTCAATGATTTTTTTAAAAATGTATTTTTATTTATTTCAGAGAGGAAGGGAGAGGGAGAGAAAGATTGAAACATCGATGATGAGAGAATCACTGATTGGCTGCCTCCTGCACGCCCCACACTGGAGATGGAGCCCACAACCCGGGCATGTGCCCTGACAGGGAATCGAACTGTGACCTCCTGGTTCATAGGTCGACGCTCAACCACTGAGCCACGCCGGCCGAGCCAGGGTAAATGATTTTCAGTTGCGTTATCTATCCCGAGCCTAACTTAGCGTAAATAACGCAGGCGGCAGCAGGGGGGTATCACTACCTTCCTTAGCACTCACGGCCCTTTCCCAGTGGACTCTCTGCTGCGCAAACTGGACAATTAGACACGGCCCCTGCACACAGAGCTTGCAATCCATGGTTGTCCTTAATTGAAGGTCTTTATCTTCATCATCAGAAACACACGCCGAATGCCCTTCTGTACAAGATATCAGGAGAAAACTGCAGAACCCTGGCAGGCTCTGGTGGCCTTGCTCAGCGGAGATGCCAAGAGACGGTAACAACTACAGGAAATCTAGACCAGCCGGCCAGGTGAGGAAGAATCACAGATTGCAAGTATTTGTTTACTTGCTATTTACAGTTTATTGTTTGCTTCCTCCTGGGGACCGAACGTCCCTTGAGGGTAGGCACCAGTCTTTCATCTTTGAACCCTGAAACAGAGAGCCGGTCACATAAAAGGGGCTTGCTAAATGTTTGTCAAAACAATGAGAAAAAAAGTTAAAAAATAAAAATGAGAAGAAAAAACAAATGAACATCACTAAACAGAAAGAAATTAGAAGTATGTCTTGTATGAAGTATCTGCTTGCCTGCTGTTCATCCTGGCTTACGGTCTTGGTCATCTTCCCTCCTTCTCTTCAGGAAGAGGCGAGAATCCTCCCACGCCCGATTTCGGTGGAATATTGGCCACGGAGAGCCTTCCAGGTCAAGGAATACAGCTGAATGAGTGACATTACTCTCTAGAGAAGACCCTTAGCCAGGTGCCCACTGAGCTGATGAGCACTGCCCAACATTTTTTAATGAAGGTATTTTTATTGATTTCAGAGAGGAAGGCAGAGGGAGAGAGAGAAACATCAATGGTGAGAGAGAACCATTAATTGGCTGCCTCCTGCATGGCCCCTACCGGGGGTCGAGCCTGCAACCTGGGCAGGTGCCCTGACGGGGAATCAAACCCTGGCCTCCTGGTCCATAGTCGATGCTCAACCACTGAGCCACACCAGCCGGGCTGCCCAACATTTTTATAGATAAAGGGCACCAGTGCAGACCTGGAGACCATGTTCTGTGTTTTATAATTTTCAACATCTTAGTATCTTGATTATCACCCAAAAAGTAACCAAGGCCATGCATTTTTACTTCTTTGCGCTTGAGCTTCTCTTGAGCTGAGAGTCCCTTAAATTCTTTTCCATGCCAGCCCTCTACCTCCCAGCCCTACAGCAGAGGGGTTCTAGAATATTCCTCCCTTCCTCCTGAATAGGTGGCGGGAGGTAAGAAGACTGATAGGCGTTAGAGAGAGGAAGGGCAGTCAGGAAGAGACCCAGCCCGAGCGGCTCTGGTGCAGGGAAGGGCCAGAGGAGGACACTGAGAAGGGGACGTGAGGGTGTCATGAGGCCGGTGAGTGCAGGTCACACAGCCTACGCCTGTGGATGCAGGCTGAATTTCAGATTAGATTTCATCCCTAAAAATAGCTGAAATTCTAAGGAGGAAATCAATCTCATACATTTCCATCTCCAAATCAGATTCGGTGTCCTCCTTCCATCCGGAGAATCTCAATTTGAATTTTCAACGGGAGGGAAAGTCTTCCCTCCACAACGATAGATTCAAAGACTTAAAACTGCAAATGGAGGTAGAACATGGGTGTGCGCGGATGTGAAATAGAAGCTGATAGCTCCTCTCCCCTTTGTCTAAGGGGAGGGGAGAAAACCACAGGAGAGAAGAGTGGGGGCTGGCTGGAGACTTCAGTTTTCCTTCCTTCATGCTGAGCATCATGGGCATTTCAGCAGCCTCTCATCTCTGTATCCCATGATCTGTTCCATGTTTATAATAATCTTTAAAAACTAATATTTATGTTTTCTGAATGATAGCTGGTTATCTTAAAAGCAGACAATGCCTCCTAGGTTTTGTGCCCAGGCTTGTGTCGTTTATGATCCTATTCCTGCCAAGTGAAGGCCAAGTGCTAACCCAGGGTCATCCTCAGATAAAGGTCTTGCACTAGTGCAAGAAAGTAAAAGTGTGGGAGAATTGTCATCACTCTCACGTGACAGAGAAGTATAGAAATATCGCACTCGAAAGAATCTGCATACGAGAGAGAATAACATTTGTATGGTATTGGTATTTTTAGTGTTTTACTTGTATTTTTTTGTTCAGACTAATTTTATAGTTCAATAGAAAGTACATCAATATGCAATAAGTAATGTTTTGCTTAAGAGTTTTAAAAAATGTGTAGTCTTTTATTTGGGAAAGATGTACCCTCAAATTGATTGACCTATCTACAAAGAAATCTGTGGCTAAGTGAGCTCCTTTAAAAAAATTATCGGCAATGATATAATTTAAAAGCAAGCCAATTGTGCACAAAGTCAAAAGAACCAAATTCATAATAAGATATTATGTTTCTATCAATAAACCCTGCACTGGTGATTCTGCTTCAACAGAACAGTATTACATGTCACATTAAGTGCCTGTGGTCAATTTGCATTTTATGGGTTGGGTCATATTTAATTGGTACATTAGTTTGGTTTTATACTTGCTTATATAAGAACTATAGGCATAGGAGTGGAGTTTGTATCTAGTTTTATGATTGTATATGTTTATGCAACTTTGTGGTAAAAGTAATCTCAATCAGTATTTTATACATTATTAGCTAAGTTTGAGAAATGCTCTGTGAGCTAGCCTTTCCCAAAGATTGTTCTGTGGAGTGGTAGGCCCGAGAAATGAGCAACGACAACAAAGCGCACTTGTTAACCACAAATTTAAGCAATGCACTGCAGCTCCCTCTGGGGAATTTGTGGTACATGCTAGCATATGAGTACATGAGAAAGCTGTTTAACTTTGCCCAATTTTCCAAAATTATTTGATTATATAAAACCATTTTTCATGAACACTCATTAAGATCTTACAAAGTCCTCCAGAACACAGTAAAGAAAAATTGTTCTAGACTAGAGAAAAGTAGCTCACACACTCCTCACTGAGATGAGCAAGATAACCAAGCCATGGATAAGAATGTGGCTCTACGGGGTGATTTTTTTTCCTTCTGCAGATGCAAATGATTCCAACAAGGAAGAAAAGGTTGGGGGCGGGGGGAGGACATTGGAAGAGTCCAGAGTAGCTGCCCAGGCTGTTGTCTGATCTACCATCCAGCTACAGAGGACCTTCTGTAGAAGAGACAGACACATCTACAGAGAGGATTTCTTCAGTGTGGCCCAAATGAGCAGCCTGTGGTGAAAGTTATGACGGAGCAGATTTCACTGTAAGAGAAGCAAGACCATTCTCGCCATCAGAGATATCCAAGAGGAAGTGACTGCTTCAGGACATATCACGTGCCCTGTCCCTGAGCAGCTCAGAGACTGAAGGTCAATGTGGATAAAATTAAGTATCAATTAAGTGGCTGGACTCGATTTTTAACCTTGAAGTTCTAGGAGTCAATTTATTTGTGATCAAATCAAAATAAAGACAGGTACACAAGATGATAATGTACTCTGCAAGACAATAATAATGAACACTTACTAAGGAGTACCCTGTGCCAGGTGTTGTGTGTATTAAGATGCTTAATTCTCGCATCCTCCCAATGACCCAGTGAGGCAGGAACTGACTTTATTCCCATTTTACAGATGAACAGCTGCAATGTAAAAACACAGTCATGCTCACCACTCTGACTTTAAGTTAATGACCGCCAACCTCAAGTGGGCCTTACTGCTGCTCAGCTATCAGGCATCTCCCTTCCTTTTACTCCTCTGTCCTCAAACCTCCATCTCCGCCCCAATCCTCACTCTCAACAGATCCATACTTCCTACTCCACTGAGAAAACTGAATCATAAGAACTTCCATAAACTCCTCCCAACTTCCGTGCATTCTGCCTCCCCACTTGTTCCTCTAGTTGAGGGATTTATGCTCCTAACTAGACCAACCCTTTCTCTTGTCTGTGACATTTCACACCTATCATCTACTCAAAGCCATCCCCCAGTATTACCCCCTCTCCTTTCCAGATTCAATTTGTCTTATTTGACCAATAATTTTCATCACACACAAATATTGTTATTTCTTCTATCTTTGAAAAACTTCCTTTCCTTCTTCCTTTCCTTTCTTAACCCACTCCCCTTTCAGCTATACCCCATCTCTTTGCTTCCATTTAAAGCAAATGTATCCATCAGCTAATTTTTTTCCCCAATTTCTCTCTTCCATTTTTCTCATAAACTCACTCCAATCAGGCTTTTACTCCCGCTATTCTACCAAATATGCTCTTGTTTCCTAAAAAGACTGCTGCCTCGTTTGTTGCGGTAGGCAGAATTATGCCCCTTACCCCAACTGTCCTTGTCCTGACCCTAAGAACCCATGAATAAGTTACCTTGTATGGCTAAAAGGATTTTACAGTTGTGATTAAATTGAGGATTTGAGATGGAAAGATTACCTGGTTGGCCCAGTGTAATCACATGGGTCTTTATAAGAGGGAGACAGATGGATCAAAGTGCGAGCGAGGAGATGGGATGGTGAAGAGGTTGGAATGATGCACTTTGAAGATGAAGGAAGAAGCCATGAGTCAAGGGACACATGCAGACTTTACAATCTGTAAATGGCAAGGAAATATTCCCCCCAGAGCCTCGGGAAGGAACGCAGCCCTGCCGACATCTTGGGACATCTGACTTCTAGAACTGGAAGGTGATACTATTGTGTTGCTTTAAGCCGTTGCATTTGTGGTGATCTGTTACAGCAGCAACAGGACAGGAATAGACACTTACACTGCATGGATAATTACAGTTTGTCCAGAATCTCTACCTTGAGTTTCTTAAGTTCTCTTGCAATTGATATGGAGGCAGTTCTGAAATGGCAGTTAAGTGCTGCCCGCAGGTCTATGGGATGTCAGCACAGGTAAGTATATTAGCATGTTTTTAAGTAGATCCCACTCCAGTGTCACTCAAAATGCTGTTCATCGTGTAAAGATATTGCTTAGGATGTTGCAGAACCCAGAAGACATTACAGTGAACTCACATCATAAAGATGTGGAAGGCTGTCTTCCACTCCCTGGATAAAGATCAGGTAAAAGCTACCCCAGACATCGAATTCATGAAGAACAGCCCTCTCTGTGGAAAGGGCCTGGGAGGCTTAGGCTCAGGGGACCTGGTAATGGTCCCATATGATGACTGCATTGTGGCCAAGGATTCCTGGCAGGGCTTTGATCTTCATTATTTTTATTTATGAAGATCAATAGGGTGTTCATGCGTGTATGTCAGAACTGACATCTCTTTCAAAAGCAGGAGCCAGTGATGTGTTTGAAGCAGTGAACCTATTTGGTGGGTCCATGGTCCAAGCATCAGAGATGGAGATGGATTGCAAAGCCACACTCGAGTGGTATGTATGAGCGTGTGTGTGTGTGTGTGTGTGTGTGTGTGTGTGTGTGTGTCTATGTGTGTCTATGAGTGTTCTTCAGTGTATGGAGAATACTACTGACAACACTTCTCCATAGGCAAGGGGATAAGATCTGAGGTTACATGATAGATGAGGAGCCGTCAGGCTATGGTCAGGTGATGAGTCACAGACAGCAGAAGTAAAAGACAAGTAGGCTCAAAAGGATTCAATACAAGCGCGGCTACATCATAAAGGTTCCCAGTGTCTCTGGGACACTGATGAACACCTCCAAGGGCTGTATAGCTGTTGATGGAACAAGGGCACGTAGGTTCTGAGCTCTGAGGGAACAGCTCACCAGCAGCTCCTGCCAGACTTCAGAGACAACCTGCAACCTGGGGCACCCCCAGGTAGCTGCTGTCAGGCTCCCACAGCTTACTTCTGGGGTGATAGGGAGTCAACTGCCTCTGGGAAGCAAGACTGGGCTGTGGGAACTGTCAGGCCTGCCTTTCTGGACAAGGTCTTTGGGGACAAGCAATCAAATTGTTTTTTGTTTTTGTTTGTTTGTTTGTTTTTTTGTAGCAAGGGCCTTACCATGAAAATGAGATTTATATGTGGGAGTGGGACATATAAAAAGGGAAGAAAGGAAACTGGGGAACAGAAGACATCTGGAAGGAAATATCCTGGGGTTGTCAACATTTATTAGATAATAATCTGCTCTGATGCCTTGGTGAAATCCAAGGATTAAGGAAAATAAATTTACCTATATTCATGGAATTTTGTACATAATTTCAAGAGGGGATTTCAGAATCATGAAACCCACTGATTTTTTTCATAGTGATCAGTGGTCTTAAGGTTCAAAATTTCTCATTCCATCCTAGAGAGTGGGTATTTCTAGAAACACATGTGAAAGGAAAGGTCTGCAATGTGAAGATAGAGGTTCTGGAGCTTGGAGAGTTCCTGAGCAATAGCTCACCGTGTGCCATTTTTAGAGCTCCTTGGAGCCCATAGGTGAGTATCGGTTTGTTGAGTCAATCTGAATAGTCCAGGAGTAAGGGGATGCCATTAGATGATGCAGGGAATTATTGAGAATAAATAATGAAATTATTTTGGAAATTTAAGGTGCTGTGGGACATCGATGAGAAAAGTGCCCAGTCAACAATTGAAAATGTAAGATTGCTACTCAGAAGAAAGGTTGAAGCTAACAGTTTAAGAGTCATTGGCATGATGTGAATGTACTAAACAGGGTAGTTAGAATGAGAAAAAGAAATTTGAGGATGGGGCTCTCACACAAATAAAAAAAAAGAAAAATTTGTCAAGAAGGATCTGCAGTGGACTCCCAAATGTTCACTTCAATCTCCAGAGTGGCTGCAGGCACTGAAATTCTCAAGTCGTAGGCATTGATTTTTCAGTAAATTCACATCTGAAATGGGTTAGGAAACTGTGTACTTGCAACAGATTTCTCTGTAATGAAGTCACTGTTGTTTTGTGGTGTTTATCATCTCTGTAGATGAGCCTCAGATTCTTCCTACTTTAATAGATGGCATGTTACTCTATCTCATGATACAGAATATTCCACTGTATATCCCAACTTGATCTAGGCATGTGTATAGAAAAAAAAAATCCCTTAAAGAAGGAAACGCTTCAGTTACTGTAAGAGATACTTGCCTAGTTCTTAAATAAACTAACAAAAAGGACACTGTAGAGAGAGCCTAGGAAAGGCCCCTGAGCTGATTGTCATCTGAATCCAGCGCTGCCCGGCAGAGCCATGCCCTGGAAGCATACCTTGCCAGAGGCAGGTGTGTTGTCAGCCTGACCTTCAGCTCAGGCGCCAGTGGGTAGGTTTCATTATCTAAATCCAGCCAAGCACCAGGAACAAACACGATTATCCAGGCCCACCCAGAAGTGACAATTACAAAGAAGCCACAAGAATGCACATAATCTCCTTTGTCTTGGACTTTAGTAAAACTTCCTGGTATTTTGCTGTATAAAATGAATGTGCTGTATCAGCTCTGGGTCATTGTCTCTCCATTAGAGGACAGCTGTCCCACCCGGCCCCAGCTTTTTCTTCTATCTCTGTGTCTGTCTCTTTCTTTCATTTTCTTAATCCCCAGCTGCCCCTACTCAGGAACCGGACCGCTCTCTAGCTGCGCTGGATGCAGAAAAGAGAGAAGTATTTATAGGACACAACTTTTCAGGGGTCAAAATTGGTTATCTTTTGGAATTGGGAATACTGCTTCTTTTTGGTCTCTTACTTGAAGATAAGCCCTGAAAAATAATAGTAATAAGAGTAATAGACCTAGTAATAAGAGTAGTAAACTCTTATATACAGCTCACTGTTCTAAATCTTCTCAATATATTAATTCAGTATTCTTTACAACAACCCTAGATGATATTATGACCCCCATTTTATAGATGAGAAAAATGAGTCACAGAGAAATTAAATAAAGTGCCCAAGTTCACTTAGCTAATGATTGTCAAGGTTGGACTATAAACCTAGCTCCAGGGTCCATGCTGTCCATGCTATGCATCTTCGGTCACTACTTGCCACCTCTGGAATGAGCTCATTATAAACCAATAAATTCACAAGCAAATAAACCTATGCTGTGCTGTTAATTTGAAATATACAACATTTTCACATGCCTGAAGTAAGCCAGGATATTTCAAATTGTGTTTTGAGTGTGGACACATATTAGTATTAACAGTACTTAACACTTATTGAACACTTACTGGTGCCAGAATTTGTTATTATTGCTTTACATGCATTAGCTATTTAATCCTTACAACAAGCTATAAGTTAGCACTATTATTATCCTCATTTATAGATGAGGAATTCAAGACATAAAGGGATTAAGTAGCTATATTAATGCTATTAATAATATCCATGAAGATCCAAGTTGGCAGAGTAGGTATAAGTTATACTCACCTCCACTCACCTACTCACCAAACTGGAATTACAACAAAAAAATAGAACAATCAACCTGAACAACCAACTGAAAACTAACTGAACAGAAGTCTTATATCCAAGGATTTACATAAGAAGCCACATATAGACTGGCAAGAAGGTTGGAGTGCAAAAAGGCCGGCCCTGCTCCCACATGCAGCAGCTGAGAATCCGGAAGGATATCTCAGCTGCAAAGGTTCCCCCCAAGGAGTGTGGGGTCTCAACCCCACACCAGGCTCCCCAGCCCAGAGCACCAGAGCCTCCAGGGTCGCTGTGCTGAGTTCCTATCCCATACCACCTACAGACGTCATCTTTCTTGAGTTGAACATTTCCCTTCATACTACAAGAGTCTCAGGGGATGCAATAGTCTCCACCCCATTCCCTGTTACCATGCCCTACAGAGCTCATGCCCTGCGGAGGAGTCAGCTGCCTGGTCCCACACTGTAGAGGTCCAGGCAGACTCCACAGGAACTGAGTAACAGGAACTGAGTTGTGTGGCTCTGGGGCAGAGGCAATCCAGCTCCCCCTCCCCCCCCCCCCCGCCCTGCTTATTTGGTAAGACTGATTGGCACCACTCTCCCCATTGAGATCCACGAGTCCCACCCTCTCAGTTCCTGGCAGCCAACCCTGCCTGGTCAGACTGAGTTGTGTGGCTCTACAACAAAAGACATTTATCCCTCACACACCCAAACAGTGCAGAGCCCTCCCTTCACATGGTCAAATCTTGGTCTGATTGGGCCTGATACAATTTGCTGGCCTAACCCTGAGACTCCTACCACCAGGTGGCAGCTGGCATTGGTGTACCCTGGGACTTTTTCTGAGTGGCCTCAGATCCAGCACTGACACTGAGTTTGAATCTGTGTCAATCTGGTGAACACCTCTCACCTCTACCTGGTGACTCACTGAGTACCTACCTCATGCAAATGCCTACCAGCAGAGGCTCTTTCAGTGCCTGAACCTAAAAGGCAGCTGGCAGGTGGAGGCAGATCTTGGGGTGCTTTGGGACTTTTGCTGAACTGCCCCTAGGCCTAGTGCTGGTAAAAGCTGGCTTGGTGCACAGCTTGGCCATATTCTCTTTGCTTGTTTTTTATCTAATTCTTTTGGTCTCTTGTCTTTTAGTATTCTTCCCCCTGCCTCCCCCACCATGGTCCTTTATGTTGTTGTTCTTTTTTCATGTTGTTTTTAGTTTGGTCTTGTTTCATCTTGTTTTGTTCTGTCAGAACCAGTATAACAGTTGGCACAATGAGGTCAGGTTGAACTTCACAGTCAGACAGTTCAAGAACTGAGCCCACCCATGAATGGGACAACAGCAATAAAGACCCAATTAGAACAGAAGGACCCACATAACCCACACAGGGACATTCCTTGAGCACGCAGCTCTGAAGATCAAGGAGACAACACCACTAGGTCCCACAAGACACCCACTGCAGAAGGCCACTCCACTAAGATGGGAAGTTATAGCAGTCCTGTCCAATATATAGAGACAAACACAAAGAAACACCAAAAGGGGAAACAGGGAAGCAGACCCCCAAATGAAAGAACAGGAGAAATCTCTGGAAAGAGAGCTAAATAAAATGGAGGCAAGCAATTTATCAGAATCAGAGTATAAAGTAATGGTTCTTAGAATGCTCAACAGCATGAAAATGGACATAAAACCATGAAAAACAACCAGGTGAAAATGAAGAATGACATATCTGAAATAAAGAATACACTGAAAGGAATAAACAGTAGGCTAGAGGATGGAGAGGATCAAATCAGTGAATTAGAATACAAGGTAGAAAAAAAATCACTCAGTGAGGCAGCAAAAAGAAAAAATACTTAAAAAGAATGAGGATAGTTTAAGGGAACTTTGGGACAACATGAAACGTAATAACATCCACATCATAGGGATACTAGAGAAGAAAAAGGTGAGCAAGGAATAGAGAACTTGTTTGAAGAAATAATGACAGAAAACTTCCCTACTTGGTGAAAAAAAAAGTCACAGACTTCAGGAAGCACAGAGGGTTTCAATCAAGATGAACCCAAAGAGACCCACACCAAAACACATCATAATTAAAATGGCAAAGGTTAAAGACAAAGAGAGAATCTTAAGGGCAGTAAGAAAGAGACAGTCAGTTACCTATAAGGAAGTTTCCATAAGGCCATCAGCTGATTTCTCAACAGAAACACTATAAGCCAGAAGGGAATGAAGTATTCAAGGTAATGAAAAGAAAGGACCCGAAACCAAGACTACGCTATTCAGCAAGGCTATCATTCAAAATTGAAGGTGAAATAAAGAGCTTCCCTAACAAAGAATAAGGCTAAAAAAGTTTATTACCACCAAACCAGCATTGCAAGAACTGTTAAAGGGACTGCTGTAAAAAGCATAAGAAACAGAGAGAGGAACATAAGCATAAAAAATAAAAATGGCAATAAATAAGCACATACCAATAAAACCTTAAATGTAAATGGATTAAATGCTTCAATTAAGAGAAATAGGGTAGCTGAATAGATAAGAAAATATGACTCATATATTGGCCGAAACCAGTTTGGCTCAGTGGATAGAGCGTCGGTCTGTGGACTGGGGGGTCCCAGGTTCGTTTCCGGTTAGGGGCATGTGCATTGGTTGCGGGTACATCTCCGGTGGGCGGTGTGCAGGAGGCGGCTGGTCGGTGTTTCTCTCTCATCGATGTTTCTAGCTCTCTATCCCTCTCCCTACCTCTCTGTAAAAGATCAATAAAATATATTAAAAAAAAAAGAAAATATGACTCATATATACGTTGTCTACAGGAGACCCACCTCAGAACAAAACACTCACACAGAATGGAAGGGAAGGGATGGATAAAAAATTTCCATGCAAATGTAAATGAAAAAAAAGTTGGGGTAGCAATACTTATATCTGACAAAATACTCTTCAAAATAAAGGCCATAAAAGGTCACCACATAATACTAAAGGAATTGACCCAACAAAAAGATATAACCCTAGTAAACATATATGTACCCAATATAGGAGCATCAAAATATATTTTTTAAAACCCTGGAGAACTTTAAAGGAGAGATCAACAGCAATATAGTCATAGTAGGGGACTTTAATACACCCCCCCTGAAATCATAGATCTTATAAAAAATTAAGGATACAGCGACCTTAAATGACACACTAGATCAGATGGATTTAATTGATATTTACAAAACATTTCATCCCAAAGCTGAAGAATACACATTCTTCTCAAGTGCACATGGAACATTCTCAAAGATACACCACATATTAGGACACAAAATAAGTCTGAACAAGTTCAAAAAGACTGACATCATATCAAGCGTCTTCTAGGATCACAATGGCATGAAACTAGAAAGCAACTAAAAAAACCCTCAGAAACATTCAAACATGTGGAGGCTAAACAGCATGTTACTAAAGGGTAAGAAAATTAATGAAAGATTGACCCTTAAATGCTTCCTTACAATAACCAGGATATACTAACTGAATAAGGTAGAAATAAATAGGACAAAAGGAAAGACTAGCATAGAAAGACCCCTGAGTTGGGTACCGAGGAATAAAGGGATGGAGCTATCCAAATGGAAAAGGGCCAAAGAAGGAACATTTTATATAAAGCTGATCATCCACATGTAAAGGATATATTTGACCTCTTAGGTAGCAATAGCACTTGAGATCAGTCTAGATTCATTTTGTAAAAGTTTTCAGAGACTACAATACTTGATTTGAAATAACAGGGAAATATGATTCTTTGTAAATGCATGATTTTTTGGAAACACACCAAAGTTATTTGAAACAAGCTAAATTTGGAACAAATTCAGTGGATCATGAGAGCAGTAAAGCTGAGTAATACCATCTTTTTTCTCGGTATATGGTTCGGAGACCTGTGTCCTTGTATACCGAGAAGGCTGGCTGCAAAGGAAGCTGAGCCAGAGCTAGGCTTCTTGGCCAGACCCCCGGATTGGAATTATGGTCCCACTCCACATCGTCTCCCTCACAGCAATCCAATTGCTGTTCAGGATTTTCTGGGAGACAGTGGGTGTTCCATGATTCTCTTCGATGGAGTGAATAATTGGAAGTGGAGAGTGATATGTTAGTGCTTCTTTGAAGGATGTAATGAGGTAATATCATGCAAGAAGGAAACTGTCATAAAGCTTATAATATGCAAATGAGAAGGGACTGCAGCACTGCTCATCTGCATCATCTCATTTGCAGAATTTAAGATGAAACAATAGAGATGAACCGAGAAGTTACATATATTCATCAGAATTGCTGGGTCCTGACCTCTGGCCATCAATCAAAGGGCAGCACCCACTGTTAAAAGTTTGTCTTCACTATACTTGGGTCTAGTGAAAGGAAGAGTGACAAAAAGTAGTATGTTGAGTGATTTAGACATGATTTTGTTACTATATCATTGTTCTCAAACTTTCCTAACCATGAGCTGCTTGGGAACATTTGAGCATATGGTCAATCCTCACCTGAATGCTCTTGCTCACAAGGATGTCAAGAAAATACTTCTATTGCCTCTCCTTTTTTTAAAAAAAATCAATTTTATTGATTTTTTACAGAGAGGAAGGGAGAGGGATAGAGAGTTAGAAACATGGATGAGAGAGAAACATCGATCAGCTGCCTCCTGCACACCCCCCACTGGGGATGTGCCTGCAACCAAGGTACGTGCCCTTGACCGGAATGGAACCTGGGACCTTTCAGTCCGCAGGCTGACGCTCTATCCACTGAGCCAAACCGGTTTCGGCTGCCTCTCCTTTTTTTTCTCTTGTTTATTGAATTTATTCCAGTGATACTGGTTAATAAAATTATAGAAAATTCAGGTGTACAATTCATCAATATACATCAGCTGTATATTGCACTGTGTGTTCCCCACTCCAAGTCAAGTCTCCTTCCATCCACAGGTATCCCACCTATACCCTCTCGTACCTTCCTCCACTCCCTTCCCCTCTAGTAATCACCATACTGCTGTCTGTGTTTGTGAGGTTTGTTTTTTTCTTAATTCCTATATATTTTTCACCTAGCCCCTAAACCTCCCTCTACTCTGACAGCTATCAGTCTGTTTTTTGTATCTATGAGTCTGTTTCTATTTTGTTTGTTACTTTGTTTTGTAGATTCCATATATAAGTAAAATCATATGGTATTTGTCTTCCTCTGACTGGCTTATTTTACTTAGCATAATGCTTTCAAGATCCATCTATGCTGTTGTAAAAGGTAAGATTTCTTTTTTTTTCTACCACAGGGTAGTATTCCATGGTATAAATGTACCACAGCTTTCTTATCCACTCATCTACTGATGGACACTTGGGCTGCTTCCAAATCTTGGCTATTGTAAACAACACTGCAATGAACATAGGGGTACACATATTCTTTTTAATTAGTGTTTCAGGTTTCTTCAGATATATTCCCAAATGTGGGATTACTGGGTCCTAAAACAATTCCATTTTTAATTTTTTTGAGGTAATTCCATACTGCTTTCCACAGTGGCTGCACCGATCTGTATTCCAACCAGCAGTACACAAGGGTTCCCTTTTCTCCACATCCTCACCAACATTTGATTCTTGATTTATCAATGGTAGCCATTCTAACAGGTATGAGGTGATATCTCATGGTGATACCATTTTAATTTACATTTCTCTGAATAGTGATGTTGAGCATCTTTTCATATGTCTATTGGCCACCTGTATGTCCTCTTTGAAGAGTGTCTATTCAGGTCCTTTGCCCATTTTTATATTGGATTTATTTTTTTGCTGTTGAGTTTTATAAGTTCTTTATAGATTTTGAATATCAATCCCGTATCAGATGTATCATTGGCAAATATATTCTCCCATTCAGTGGGTTGTCTTTTCATTTTGTTGATGGTTTCCTTTGCTGTGCAAAAACTTATACATTTGATGTAGTCCCATGTTTATTTTTTAAAATTTCCCTTGCCTGAGGTGATACATCAGAAAAAAATTGCTACAAGAAATGTCTGAGATTTTACTTCCTATGTTTTCTTCTAGGACTTTTATGGTTTTGAGTCTAACATTTAAGTCTTTAATAATTTTAAGTTTATTCTTTGTGTGGTGTAAGAAGGTAGTATAGTTTTATTTTTTTGCATGTCTCTTTCCAACTTCCCCAACATCTTTTATTGAATAGACTAGAGGCCCAATGCATGAAATTCATGCAAGAGTAGGTCTTTGCAGCCGTGCCGCTGCCTGGATTTGTCCCTCGCAGCTGCGGCAGCTGCCTCCATCCTGAGGCTGCAGCCCCGGCTTCGTCCAGAAGTATGTCCAGTCTAATTAGCATATTACACTTTTATTATTATAGATTATCTTTATTCCATTGTATGTTTTTGCCTCCTTTGTCAAATATTAACTAACTATAAAGGTGTAGATTTATTTCTGGGCTCTCTATTCTGTTCAATTTATCTATGTCTGTTTTTATGCCAATATCATGCTGTTTTGATTACTATGGCCTTGTAGTATAGTTTGATATCAGGTAGCATGATTCCTCCAACTTTGCTCCTTTTTCAAGATTGTTATGGCTATTCAGGGTTTTTTGTGGTTCTATATGAATTTTTGTTCTGTGAAATACATCATTGGTATCATGATAGGAATTGCTTTGAATCTATAGATTGCTTTGGGTAGTATATACATTTTAATGACATTAATTCTTCGTACCCATAAATGCATGATATTCTTTCAGTTATTTGTATTTTCTTCCAATTCTCCAGTGTCTTATAATTTTCTGAGTATAAGTCTTTTACATCCTTATTTAAATTTATTTCTAGGTATTTAAAAAATGCTTTTATTGATTTTCTTTTAGAGAAAGAGGGATAGAGAAATAGAGACACTGATGTGAGAGAAACATCTATCAGCTGCCTCCTGCACGCCCCTTACAGCTGATCAAGCCCCGAACCTAGGCATGTGCCCTGACCAGGAACTGAACCAGTGACCTCTTGGTTCATGGGTTGACACTCAACTACTGAGCCATACCGGCTGGGCCCTTGGTATTTTTTTGAAGCAACAGTGAATGGATTTATTTTTTTAGTTTCCCTTTCTGATAGTTCATTATCTTCTCTAATAAAATGGTAATATGCAAATTAACCATCACTCCGCTACATAAGCCATGCCCACCAGCCAAGCCACGCCCACCAGCCAATCAGAGCGAGTATGCAAATTAACCCAAACCAAGATGGCTACAGCCACAGAGAGCAAGGTTTCCCAGGTAACAGAGGAAGCCAAGCTTTCCATAGCCGTTGCAGGCCTAAGCCTCCACTCAAGCTACAAAGTTTCAATTATAGAAGGTAAACAAATTCAAACAAATGGCGGCAGAATGGAGCTTGAGAGAGCAGGCCAGGGTTGCCGGCAGCAACAGGGGAAGCAAAGCTTTCCGCACACCCTGGCCGAGCTCACCCGCTTAAGGCTACAAAGTTTCAATTGTAGAAGGTGAATTAACTGCCACAGAAATGGCTGCCGCTCCGGAGGGAACAGCAGGCTTGGCTCCGCTCCAGGCTACAAAGTTTCAATTGTAGAAGGAAAATAAATTCCAGATACCAGGGCCTCTGCTTGGGTTGCCAGGGGGCGTGGCCGGCCTGCAAACCACCACAGGCCCCTCGCTCAGGCCGCCCCACACCCCAAGGGAACCTCACCCTGATCCGGGACACCCTTCAGGGCAAACCAGCTGGCCCCACCTGTGCACCAGGCCTCTATCCTCTCTAATAAAATGGTAATATGCAAATTAACCATCACTCCACTACATAAGCCACACCCACCAGCCAAGCCACGCCCACCAGCCAATCAGGGTGAGTATGCAAATTAACCCCAATCCAAGATGGCTACAGCCACAGAGAGCAAGGTTTCCCAGGTAACAGAGGAAGCCAAGCTTTCCATAGCCGTTGCAGGCCTAAGCCTCCACTCAAGCTACAAAGTTTCAATTATAGAAGGTAAACAAATTCAAACAAATGGCGGCAGAATGGAGCTTGAGAGAGCAGGCCAGGGTTGCCGGCAGCAACAGGGGAAGCAAAGCTTTCCGCACACCCTGGCCGAGCTCACCCGCTTAAGGCTACAAAGTTTCAATTGTAGAAGGTGAATTAACTGCCACAGAAATGGCTGCCGCTCCGGAGGGAACAGCAGGCTTGGCTCCGCTCCAGGCTACAAAGTTTCAATTGTAGAAGGAAAATAAATTCCAGATACCAGGGCCTCCACTTGGGTTGCCAGGGGGCGTGGCTGGCCTGCAAACCACCAGAGGCCCCTTGCTCAGGCCGCCCCACACCCCAAGGGAACCCCCACCCTTATCTGTGGCACCCTTCAGGGCAAACCAGCTGGCCCCCACCCGTGCACCAGGCCTCTATCTTATCTAATAAAAGAGTAATATACAGATTGATCATCACTGCAACACACAATATAGCTGCCCCCATGTGGTCAAAGATCCTGCTCCCATGTGGATACAAGATGGCCACCACAAGATGGCCAGCAGGAGAGGGCAGTTGGGAGGCACCCGGCCTGCAAGGGAGGGCAGTTGTGAGGGACCAGGCCTGCAAGGGAGGGCAGTTGAGAGGGACCAGGCTTGCAAGGGAGGGCAGTTGGAGGTGATCAACCCTGCAGGAGAGGGCAGTTAGGGGTGACCAGGCTGGCAGAGGAGGGAAGTTGGGGGCAAACAGGCTGGCAGGGGAGCAGTTAAGCATCAACCAGGCTGGCAGTGGAGTGGTTAGGGGGTGATCAGGCTGGCAGGCAGAAGCGGTGAGGGGCAATCAGGAAGGCAGGCAGGCAAGCAGTTGGGAGCCAGCAGTCCTGGATTGTGAGAGGGATGTCCGACTGCCCGTTTAGGCCCGATCCCGGTAGGATCGGGCCTAAACGGGCAGTCGGACATCCCTCCAGGAGTCCCAGATTGGAGAGGGTACAGGCTGGGCTGAGGGACAACCCCCAGCCGTGCACGAATTTCGTGCACCGGGCTTCTAGGCTTATCTAATAAAAGAGTAATATACAGATTGATCATCACTGCAACACACAATATAGCTGCCCCCATGTGGTCAAAGATCCTGCCCCCATGTGGACACAAGATGGCCACTACAAGATGGCCAGCAGGGGAGGGCAGTTGGGAGGCACCCGGCCTGCAAGGGAGGGCAGTTGAGAGGGACCAGGCTTGCAAGGGAGGGCAGTTGGAGGTGATCAACTCTGCAGGAGAGGGCAGTTAGGGGTGACCAGGCTGGCAGAGGAGGGAAGTTGGGGGCAAACAGGCTGGCAAGGGAGCAGTTAAGCATCAACCAGGCTGGCAGCGGAGTGGTTAGGGGGTGATCAGGCTGGCAGGCAGAAGCGGTTAGGGGCAATCAGGAAGGCAGGCAGGCAAGCAGTTGGGAGCCAGCAGTCCTGGATTGTGAGAGGGATGTCCGACTGCCCGTTTAGGCCCGATCCCACCAGGATCGGGCCTAAACGGGCAGTCGGACATCCCTCCAGGAGTCCCAGATTGGAGAGAGTACATGCTGGGTTGAGGGACAACCCCCCGCCGTGCACGAATTTCGTGCACCGGGCTTCTAGTTAGTGTATAAAATGCAACTGATTTCTGGATATTCGGTTGCATTTGCTACTTTACTGAATTCATTTATCAGTTCTAGTAGTTTTGGTAGGATCTTCAGGGTTCTCTACATACAGTATCATGTAATCTGCATATAACGACAGTTTTATTTCTTCCTTTCCAATTTGTATTCCATTTATTTCTTCTTCTTGTCTGATTGTTGTGGCTAAGACTTCCAGTACTGCCCTGGCCGGTTTGCCTCAGTGGATAGCGTGTTGGCCTATGGACTGAAAAGTCCCGGGTTCGATTCCAGTCAAGGGCACGTATTTCGATTGCAGATCGTAGCTATTGTAAATAGCGCAGCTATGAACATAGGGATACATATATTCTGATTGGCGTTTCATGATTCTTAGGCTATAATCCCAGAGTTGTCTGACTCCAAACCATGTTTTCTCAACAGAAACAACATACTTCTCAACCACCTTTGTAGGCTCTCTTCCTCCACTGCTCCCTTTACTTTTGGAATTCCTTGATGCTCCATCCTGGGCCTGTTTCTCCTCTCTCCGTCTATTCTCCCTGGACGATCTCACCATGTCTTCGTCTTCAATAACCAACCATATGGAAACACCACCACACTGCCATCTTCAGCCCCTGCTCCTCTCCTGAGCTCCAGACCTTTCCGCAACTGCCCACGAGACAGCAACGCAGGATGTTGTAAGCATGGTGTGTCATCTTTTTCTCAAAACCTACTCTTCCTCCCAGACGCCCTTCCTCAGTAAAATCACATGGCTACCCACCAAGTGCCCAAGTGAGAAAACTCAGTGTCATCTTTTGAGATCTCATTCATCCTCCTTAACATGGCTTCCAGGGCCCTTCAAGGGTTGGTCCCTGCCTCTCTTTCGGGCCTCGTTTCTTCTGATTCACCCCCTGGCATTCCTTACAGAGCTGTGATCACCCAGTGCAGTTCCCAGAATGAGCCAAGCCAACTTGCTTTCCCTCTCTTTCCTGTCTCTGGGTCTTCCATGAAGTGTACATTTTCCAACCTTTGTCCCTCACCTAGCTCAGCCTTATTTACCTACAATTCAGTCCTTTTGAAAATACTTCCCTGGACCAGATTAAGACTTCCTGCTGGCACCCTTCCCCCCCCCCCCCCCCAAATATAATCACTCTTCACTGCAATAACTTTTCCACTGTTGATGTAGCCTTGTCTGTTGTGGTAGCTTGAGCATCTAGCATAGCGCCTTGTGCATAAAAGACCCTCAGAATATATTGAATGAATTAATGAACTGCAAAATAGAGTTAATTATAACTACTCAGCTATACTGGGTAATTGTGGAAATTACATGAGATCGTATCTGTGATTGTACTTTGCAGGCTGTAAAATTGCAGAACAACCTCCCCACACACAAAAAAACATGATGCATGGTTGATTTCCCCCACTTTTCCAGATTCCTCATCTTCTTTCTGGACCATCTCCTCAACAGTGAAGAGATGATGATGCATCAAAGGACCATCAGGAGCCTCCAGCTGACACCTGCCCCATGTTCTCTCACTTGAAGGTTCCTTTCTGATCTAGGAGCCACTCAGGTTGTCTTTCAAATCATCTCTGTCTTCACCTTGGTTTGATCAGCAGCTGCTACCAAAGCTTTACACTCACCCCTTCCTACCTACAGCTCAACTCTGATCCAGTCCAGTTCAGTTCTTTAGACTAAGACTCCCCACCCTAAGGAATCTTAGTGACTGTCTTGTCACTGAGTATTAACATCTTGGTTCCAAACACTCGGATGGTCCCTCTTGCTTTCACTCACTCCAGAAACTCTGGGAGCAGGGATATCCTGATCTATGTTCTTCTGGTCAGTGAGAAGTTGACTTGAAGAAGAACTGAATGCTGAAAGAGTTTTAAGGCAAACTCAACCAATGGATTACAGGGGAGAAGCATAACACTCAGGAAGCTAAGCTTCCCTGCACCCTTCTCTGTTTTTGCTGTGCAATTTGGGGAAGTTACAGAACTGTCATAATGGCTACGTTTAGGTCTCTAAGTTTTCAATTTCACACATAAGGAAAGAGGGGGCTCATGAAGATGAGAAGGTAGCAGACGCATTTTATAATTTTGCAGGGTGTTAGCCAAAGGACCTAATATTTTTCACTCTCCCTCCCTCAATCCTGCAGAACCAGGCAGAATGTGAGCAGTGAGCCCTTGGAAGGCAGCCAGTCTAGCGGTATTAGAGAGAGAATGTAATTTTAGAACTGCAGGGAGCTCAGGCCTGATTCAGTCCAACGCTCTCATGTTAAGATAAGGACAGTGAGGCCCAGGGAGGCGTTGTGACTTGCTCAAGGTCATGTAGGGCGTTTGGTCTAGAACCAGCCTCTGGGCAGCCAAGACCACACTATGCAGACTCAGGCAGGGCATGAGCAGCAGGAGCTGGAGGGAGGCCATGGTAAAGGAGCGAGGGCGCAGGTGCGGGGAGGAAAGAAGCCAGGAAGGCTGCGGAGGAAGATGCTTCGGAAGAACAATTTCCATCCGAATGGTCAAGCTGGAGACATCTGGGCATGAGAGGTACCAGATGCGCCTGGAATGGACCTGGGAAATTCACTGGGCGTCCAGGCAACCGGAAGAAGCTGAGTCTAAGAGGCTGATCTGCAGACAGCACCGGGCTCTGCATACAGAAGCTGCAGCTGCAGATCAAGGGCAGCGGTGCGGTTTGTGGATGTGGACAGAACTTTCCATCAGCGTCCGTCACCTCAGCCAGGCCGTGCACCACAGCCACATCTAGATGCGTGGTCTTACGCAGCATGACCACGGGAGGGTGACAGGTGGCTGTGATGGTCTATCCTGCAGCCAACCTTTCAAATGCCTGGAAGTGTGATCTGACCAGCGTGTGGCCCCGATGATGCTGTCCCAGAGGCAGTGAGCACCGTGAACAGGAGCGGCTGCAAAGACAGGGCCGCAGTGCACAGCCCTGTGACGGGGCCCACCTTGTCATGGGCCAGAGTCCAGGTTAACGCAGACCTCCGCCGGGGAGGAGGGGAGCGAGAGGGGAGCGAAGAGCTGGAGAATGGAGAGAACTGACTGACTATGTCATCTCGGACCCAGAGCTGCCGGTGGGGCGGGAGCTGTTAGTATCGGTGCTACTCACCCTCAAATGACAAACCTCCAAACGAGTCCCCTGCCAGGACAGTCAGAGATGCTCACCAACTGGAATAAGTCACTTAACGCTGCTGTGCGTCAGGCTCAGGCAGCACAGTGCAGCAGCATCTGGATGACAGTGGAACGCCTCTGTCCGTTGTCTGGTGTCTTGTCCACCTGACATCCAACAGCTGGATTCTTGTAAACATTTGGATGGCACACTGAAGTTTTCATTTTTCATTCAGATCACAAAATCATGGACTCTCCAGCGTGGCAGGAGCTTAAAGGTCATCTCATCACTGATTTCTGCATGGCCTCAAGTGACCTGTTTTTACTGTGCAAATCAAACACTGAGATACAGGAGTGTGTTATGTCTAATTGTACATATTGTATCTTATTTAAACACATTTTAATATTTTGTTTTCCTTGGCTGCTTAATTGAATTGTAAATGAATCATTTACAGGGTGCACTAGATTATTGCGTGTATGAAAATACAATGAAATCCTGTAATTAGCCCAGACTTGTCTGAGTAAAAAGCTGCAGGTGGGTCAGTAGGCGCTAACCTTGGTGCTCCGCTCAGCCCCCGGCCCAGAGGCTGTGAGTCACCTCCGCTCTTAGCACTGCCTGCTTAGTGTTCTAGGGAGAACGGTGTGCACAGAAGTTTGCTTTTCCTCTTTTAACTTCCTCCTTTTGCTCAAACCAGGGGTCTATTCCTAGACTGAGGCTGACGCGAAGGCAGGGCAGAGGGCTGTGAAATGCATCGGCTCCGGAGCTCTGCCTCAGCATCTGAGTCTCATCCGGATGGCCGAGCTCCATCCCACTGCAGCCCCTCCTGTCAGGGAAGGTCTTTAAAAACATGCCCCCAAACACGGCTTCACAGAGAAGACGCGCTGAGGAAGCTTTCTTTCCCGGACACTCAGCTGCTGGTCTATAGCGTGTGTTTCACTTCCTGCCAGTCCGCATGGAGCCCTTTGCTTTTCACAAGGGGCTCTAGGAGCCACTGTCACATTTACACCGGGAGGCTCCAGAGAAATGGGTACAGCGAATGAAGCTATAGGGGCAAAGGGGGAACATTTCCATAACTAAGTAACGTGCACACTGAGTTAAAATGGTAGCTGGGGGAGGACAAGGAGTTGGAAGGTCCAGGAACGGGCAGGAAGGCTGAAATGAGAGTCAGTGATGCAGGGCGATGTGGGAGGCTGTTCTGGGTGGAGGAGATGTAGCCAGGGAGGTGCTTCTATGTGCAGTGATGGATGTCCTCAGGGATGGAGGGGAGGTGGTAGTACATCAACCCGCCGGCCAGCCAGCGGCGTTTGCTGGGTGCCCCCTGCACACAGACCACTCCTGGCACTGACAAGTGCAGGGACAGGCTGCACAGACCTTCTAAGATGAGCTGGCAAACTAGCCGAGGAGACCACCCAGAAAACAACACTCCTGTGAACCCAGGAGACAGCAGAACAGCACTGAGCGATGCAGAGCTACACCCTGAGTAGGCAGCAGCACCGCCCAAGTAAGTCGAGTCATCTGGCTAGCACAGGTTTAACAGGTCAGAGTTAGCATTTATGGAGTGCTTACTATTCGGCAGGTATGGCAGTGGGCACTTTAAACACATTACATCTTATGTATGGGAAATATGGGTAAGCCTAGGGAATCTAAACATTGAATAACATGCCTGTTCATTTGAGTATTAAATCAAATGAATGAAAGCATGTGGAGTAGAGGTGCAAGAACAGACTTTAGCATTCAAGGTTTTGACATAACCAGTTGTGACTATTCATGAGCAGCCCTTAGGATGTGGATTAATTTGTAATATTTTCAGATAGGAGAATGACTTAGGTAGGCAATGGCTGTCAGCTTTTGGGAGAAAACTGTTCACTGCCTACTGCCTATATCTCAATACAACTTCATTGATCTACTAGTATATGTTCTATCTAATCTATTGTTGTGATTGGTTATGTTGATTTTTGAATGTGAAAACCAGCATTGCATACCTGGGTTAAATCACACTTGGTCTTTTATACATTGTTGGATTTGATTTGCTAACATTTTATCGAGGATTTTTGTATCTATGGTCATGAGATAATGGTATGAGGTTTTCTGTAATGTCTTTGTCTGGTTTTCGTATTCAGGTAACACTGGCCTCATAGAATGAGCTAGGAAACATTCCTTCTATTTTTATCTTCTGAAAGAGATTGTAAAGAATTGGTATCATTTCTCCCTTAAATGTTTGGTATTATTCTCTAGTGAACCCGTCTGGCCTGGTGAATTTATGCTTTAGCAAATTATTAATTATTGAGTCAATTTCTTTAATATATATAGGTCTATTGAGATTGCCTATTTCTTGCAAGAGTTTTGGCAGCTTTTATCTTTCAAAAATTAATATTTCATCTAGTTATCAAATATGTGGGCATAGGAGTTGTTCACTATATTACTTTATTATCCTTTAATGCCCATAGGTGCTGTAATGATATACCTTCTTTCATTTCTGATAGTAGTAACTTATAACTTCTCTCTTTTTCATAGTTAGCTTGGCTAGAAAATTATTGATTTTATTTTTTTATTTTTCAGTTACAGTTTGCATTTAACACTTTTTTTGTATCAGTTCCAGATGTACAGCACAGCAAGTAAACATTCCTATAGGTTACAAAGTATTCCCTTTAATAATTCAAGTGCCCATCTGGCACCATAGGTAGTTATTACAATACTAGAGGCCCGGTGCATAAAATTCATGCATGGGAGGGGGGCTTCAGTCCAGCCTGCACCCTCTCTAATCTGGGACACCTCGGGGGAGGTCTGACTGCAGGAGGGGGCCTAAACCGGCAGTCGGACATCCCTCTTGCAACCCAGGATTGCTGGTTCCTAACTGCTAGCCTGCCTGCCTGTCTGATTGCCCCTAACCACCTCTGTCTGCTGGCCTGATGCCCCTAAATGCTCCCCTGCTGGCCTGATCGCCCCCTAACCACCTCTGCCTGCTGGCCTGATTGCCCCTAACTGCCCTCCCCTGCCTGCCTGATTGCCCCTAACCACCTCTGCCTTGGCCCCTGCCACTGTGGCTTTGTCCGGAAGGACATCCGGAAGACATCTGGTCTAATTAGCATATTACCCTTTTATTAGTATAGATTGTTAACTATATTCCCTATGCTTTTCCTTATAGCCCCATGCCTATTTTGTAACTACCAATTAGTATTTCTTAATCCCATTATAGACTGTCCTTGGGTTATGTCAAACTTGACGTACATTGTTTCATGGTTACATCACCATCTCCCATTTATTTATAAAAAAAAAAAGTTCTGTCATTTTGATATATGTGCTTTATGTTTTTTATTATTTATTTACCACAAGTAAAGGTCAGGAATTGTTATCTTTCTTTTAATTTTTTTACTGTTTCATTTCAGTACTGCTGTGTATGTGCTCCATGTGAGTGACGTAGGTGCTTATGTAGGTGGGTTCCAACTTACGGAGAAAATCATGTTACGTCGCGCTGTAGGAACAGATCTCCAACGTAACCCGAAGATCTACATGTTTCTACCTCATCCCCCAACAACCGTATCCTCTGGCCTTCATCAGTTTTTTTTTCTATATCTATAAATCTGTTCTATTTTGTTTATTTTGTTCTTTAGATCAGTGGTTGCCAACTGGTGGTCCGCGGACCACTGGTGGTCCGTGAGGTCCGAAAGGTTGGTGACCGCTGCTTTAGATTACACATATAAATAGCATTATATGTATTTGTCTTTATCTATTTAGCTTATTTCACTTAGCATAATACCCTCTAGGTCCATCCATGCTGTCACAAATGGCAAGATTTCAGAGAATTATTGATTTTATTAATCTTTCAAAGAACCAGAGTTTGGTTTTGTTGATTTTTTTCTACTGGTTTTCTGTTTTCAATTTCACTGATTTCTGCTGTAATTGGCTGTTATTTATCTTCTTTGTACTTTGGATTTAACATTCTTTTCTTTCTCTTGTTTCCTAAGGTGGAAACTTAGATTATTGATTTTAGATCTTTCTCCTTTTCTAACATAGGCATTCAATTGTATAAATTTCCCTCAAATAGCTATTTTCATTATATTCCACAAATTTTGATAAATTGGTTTTCATTTTCATTTAATTCAAAATATTTTAAAATTCCTCTCGTGATTCCTTATTCCATGTATTATTTAAAAGTGTGTTGTTTAATCTTCACATTGTTTGGGATTTTCTAGTTACCTTTTGTTACTGCTTTCTAGTTAATTTCATTTTGATCTAAGAGCAGACATTGTTTATTTCTATTCTTTCAAATTTGTTAAGGTGTGCTTGTGGCCTAGTATTCTGCTGTTGTTGGATGATACAATCTCTCTCTCCTGGACCCCAACCACTCTTCCCAGGCAACTTTAACAGTGTCTTCTATAGTTTTCCAGAAGTCTTCTAGGCATTTACAAGTACCCCCTCTACATCTTGTATTATCAGTGTTGAGGAACTTGCTTTATCTTGTCTATCAGTGCATAAGTTCATGAAGTCAGGTTCTGCAAGTGATTCAACGCAGTACATATCCAAGGGCTTGTGCCTAGCAGGAGCTCAGAACATATTTGGAAGGGGAGTCACCTTTCTACTTCCACTCAAATGGAAGACTTTGTCAAGGTCGTATAGAACGCAGCATCTGTATCTGAGGCTCATACCAGCAGAGAAGGAGCAAGACAGCATCACCAGTGGTTGAGTGGACATATCTCCCATTGAAGAATGGCTAGAAGATGAACTTACTCTCCTATACCTCTGCACTCCTTTCCAAACCAACCTCCAAAGTAACTTAGATGTAGCGTCTTTGAATAAAACCTATCAAGTGCAAGCTGTGTAGATTTCTGGACATCCAATATTTTTGGCATGAGGCTCATCTTAATGTGTTTAATGTCGCTGAGAATCCCCAGATAAAAGGGCTGAAGCATTATGTTAGTTTTATGATAAAACGGTTTTGAGGAGGATATGGAAATAACAGGACACTTTATGAGAGCTCTGGGCTTCTTGAGTTCCCTCACAGCTCCTAATGAGAACATTACCACAAAATTATTATAGGGATTTTTTCTCTTCAGCCAATAAAAATGACATTTTTCTGAGTCTGAGCTAGGAAACAACTTTTGTAGGTCCCTGCTGTCATTTACCTGCACATGGTGCAAGCACTTACTTTGGGTTCTTAATGAAGGCATGCAGCTTCTAATTACTTAGGGATGTGATTAAATAACTTCCCCAGTTTCTTGGTGTAGCAGGAGAAATTTTAATTTGCACACTCCTACCACTGATGTATCTCAAAACAGTGACATTTAACAATCCCCATTGCCACTCATTTCCACTGCTATCCAACTCACTGACTCTGAAAGTCCAATAGTGCCCTCTTCATGGAAACTCTTCATGGCCACTGGCTAGCACTGCGGTCCCTGAGGCAGGCCGCCAGGGCAGTGGCCAGCCTCCGCAGAGCACTGACTGCAGAGGCCCTGGGTGCAGATCAGAGGGAAACAGTGAGTGCCCTCCCTTCTGCCTCCCCTCACCCTCACTGTCATAAAGGGCTCACTATCTATATTTGAAGAACAACTGCCTGAATTATTTTTGGGTTTTATTTCTTCTCAACTCACATGCCTGTTAGAAATCTACTAACCAGATCCCAGAAAAAGCAAAGAACATAATCATCTCGACCTAAATTCGGACACTATATAGTTTAAAAACTCTTACCAACGGTATGCTGGACCGAGCCAACAAGGAGGCGGTCATGTTAGCGCTGAGCACTGCCTGGGCAGAGCGGCGTCCTGGTGAGAAACAGTTCACAAGTTACCACTCATGTTCACTTCTCAACATGAACCAGAACGCTGCCACGACACAAACTGCGGCCGACCCTCGAGGGACAGGCTTATTTCCTGGAATCTGAAGGAGCCTGTGCTGCCGCCAGTCCCCGCCCCGCGCCCCCCGCCCCCCATTTCTTCAGCACCTACCATATCGAGCATTGCATTGGGCTATAGGGATTCAAAACTAGTTTTAATTGTGGTAACTCAGTCACTGGGAACCACCAGAATTCTGAGTAGCTGAAATCATTAAAACAACATATATACCAGATAAGCCTATACTTTTGTTCCTTCCGTTAACTATCCAAATATAGTATTTAATACGGCTGATACTACCCACTGCATAATATCTCACATGATACTGACAGTTATATAAGTTCTAAGAAGTTTTCCCTAGAATTTCCTCAACATATTTTCTAATCCAATTCCCCTTAAAAATATCTATATTATACCAAAGATCTACAGGAGACTTGGTGCTGTGTACAACTCTTTACTTCTTTTGCTTATGAAACTGAGGCAGGTAAAATCCACACATTTTTCTCTCCTCACACTCTTTCCATACCTTCCCACCCACAATGTTTCCTCAAGTCCTTCAGCTCAACACTACATCTCAGTACTGTGGGACACTTGGGTTACATTTCCCAGGACACAACTGGGTTAAAGGATAAAAATGTGTGAGCTGAGAGGAGGATGGTCACAAAGAACATACATTAACTTTTTCCTGTATATAAGTCACAATTTCAATGAAACAAAAAAAGCAAAAGAGTAACCTCAGCTTAGCTCAGCAAGTAACACACTCACCAGTTCCGGAAACAGTGAGGGGTGAAAGGAAGCGATGGATGTGCACAGATGAACACAGATGTGCTGGTACAAGCCACGGCACCTGGCTTGCCCTTTCCCCTTTACCCCCTGTAAGTGAACAGGTAGAGAGAGGTCCCAGAACACTGCTCAAAACTGCAGAAAATGGCTTTGAGCAGATATGCCCTGCAAGGAAATTGATAATACGGAACCCAACATTATTAATGTTTAATAATTAGCATATAATAATAATAATATAACACATCATGGGTTGCTTAGCAAAGCAAAATGTCTTAAGAGATATACATTTCCAATATGTGAACATCCTATATAATAAAAGTTTAATCTGCCGAATGGCTGAACAACCAGTTACTATGATGTGCACTGACCACTAGGGGGCAGATGCTCAACGCAGGAGCTGCCTCCTGGTGGTCTGTGCACTCCCACAGGGGGAGTGCTGCTCAGCCAGAAGCCAGGCTCACGGCTGGCAAGCGCAGCGGCTAAGGATGTCTGACTGATGGCTTAGGCCTGCTCCCCTGACTGACTGTCAGTCAGACATCCCCCGAGGGCTCCTGGACTGTGAGAGGGCACAGGCTGGGCTGAGGGACCCCTGCCGAGTGCACAATTTTCATGCACCGGGCCTCTAGTGAACACATAAAAATAAAATACAGTCACTGTTAGAGAAAGTCCTTAAAGGATAAGATTTGCCTGTACATTTTGTATCATTTGCCAAGTGTTTATCATAGAACTAAACTATTCAAAGTCAAAATTGAAATTCATCAAGACATGATGTTTAAATAGCTAGAGAGCATACATAAACTAGAACATAGCAGGGAGAGGTCATTTTATGCCTGAAGTAGTTTAGGAAAACTTTATAGAGGATGTAAATAACAAATTAAAATAGACAAGATATAAACTGGTAAAGACAGCAAGAACATGAGTACCAAGTAAACATGAATAACAGGTCTGGTGGAAGCCAGGGACGCGTGGAGAAAACGAGTGAAAGGATGAGGAGAAAGAGAAGCTGGTGACAGAATGGACAGAGCTGAGGCGTCTACACGACATCAGCATTAGTTCTGAGCAGGAGAACGAGCTCAGAGCTGGGCTTTAGGGGACTGACTGGACAGTGGTCTGTGCACCACCGGCTAAAAGAGCATGAAAAACCCAAGCACAGCAATGATCCAGGGAAAGAGGATGGATACAAGTGCCACTTCCCACAGGGAACGCACAGTGCCAGCCATTCTATTCATCAGAGCTCATATACACGTTACTAAGAACTTCTACCCTATTACACCAGATATTTATGATACTATTAAGCAATGCCTTCTAAAACACTGAAAACCTGCCCTCGCTGGTTTGGCTCAGTGGATAGAGCATCGACCTTCAGACTGAAGGGTCCTGGGTTCGATTCTGGTCAAGGGCACATGCCAGGGTTGCGGGCTCTATCTCCAGTAGGGCGTGTGCTGAGGCAGCCCATCAATGATTCTCTCTCATCATTGATGTTTCTATCTCTCTCCCTCTCCCTTCCTCTCTGAAATCAATAAAAATATATTAAAAAAATAAAACACTGAATAAGATTAAAATAGTTTTAGCATCTATAAATTTATATATTATATGTACATATTTTTATAAAGTAGCAAAATACTAGTATACATGAGGTCTATAGTAATTAACTAGAATATCTGACACAACAAAAAATGTAATTTTAAGATCTTTCTAAACAATGGGGCTTTCTAATTCATCACAATATGACTGGATAGAAACAGCAGACCTGCTACCTGGATGAGCTCATACGATTGGCTCTGTGTACCACTGGGTCTGTGCAACCGGGTCTGTGCACACAGGGTCTGTGCACCACTGGGTCTGTGCAACCGGGTCTGTGCACACAGGGTCTGTGCACCACTGGGTCTGTGCAACCGGGTCTGTGCACACAGGGTCTGTGCACCACTGGGTCTGTGCACCGCTGGGTCTGTGCACACAGGGTCTGTGCACCACCGGATCTGTGCACACCGGGTCTGTGCACCACTGGGTCTGTGCACACCGGGTCTGTGCACACAGGGTCTGTGCACCACCACATCTGTGCACACAGGGTCTGTGCACCACCGGGTCTGTGCACACAGGGTCTGTCACACCGGGTCTGTGCACACAGGGTCTGTGCACCACTGGGTCTGTGCACACCGGGTCTGTGCACACAGGGTCTGTGCACCACTGGGTCTGTGCAACTGGGTCTGTGCACACAGGGTCTGTGCACCACCGGCTCTGTGCACCACTGGGTCTGTGCACCACTGGATCTGTGCACACCGGGTCTGTGCACCACTGGGTCTGTGCACACCGGGTCTGTGCACACAGGGTCTGTGCACATAGGGTCTGTGCACACAGGGTCTGTGCACACAGGGTCTGTGCACCACTGGATCTGTGCACCACCGGGTCTGTGCACACTGGGTCTGTGCACCACTGGGTCTGTGCACACTGGGTCTGTGCACACCGGGTCTGTGCACCACCGGCTCTGTGCACCACTGGGTCTGTGCACACAGGGCCAGTGTCCACCATGTCTGTGGACACAGGGTCTGTGCACCACCGGCTCTGTGCACCACTGGGTCTGTGCACACTGGGTCTGTGCACACCGGGTCTGTGCACACATGGTCTGTGCACCACCACATCTGTGCACACAGGGTCTGTGCACTACCGCATCTGTGCACACAGGGTCTGTGCACCACTGGGTCTGTGCACACAGGGTCTGTGCACCACCACATCTGTGCACACCGGGTCTATGCACACTGGGTCTGTGCACCACTCGGTCTGTGCACACTGGGTCTGTGCACACTGGGTCTGTGCACCACCACGTCTGTGCACACAGGGTCTGTGCACACAGGGTCTGTGAACCACCGGGTCTGTGCACACTGGGTCTGTGCACACTGGATCTGTGCACACCTGGTCTGTGCACACCGGGTCTGTGCACCACTGGGTCTGTGCACACCGGGTCTGTGCACACAGGGTCTGTGCACCACCACATCTGTGCACACAGGGTCTGTGCACCACCGGGTCTGTGCACACAGGGTCTGTCACACCGGGTCTGTGCACACAGGGTCTGTGCACCACTGGGTCTGTGCAACCGGGTCTGTGCACACAGGGTCTGTGCACCACCGCTCTGTGCACCACTGGGTCTGTGCACCACTGGATCTGTGCACACCGGGTCTGTGCACCACTGGGTCTGTGCACACTGGGTCTGTGCACACTGGGTCTGTGCACCACCACGTCTGTGCACACAGGGTCTGTGCACACAGGGTCTGTGAACCACCGGGTCTGTGCACACTGGGTCTGTGCACACTGGATCTGTGCACACCTGGTCTGTGCACACCGGGTCTGTGCACCACTGGGTCTGTGCACACCGGGTCTGTGCACACAGGGTCTGTGCACCACTGGGTCTGTGCACACCGGGTCTGTGCACACAGGGTCTGTGCACCACCACATCTGTGCACACCGGGTCTGTGCACACAGGGTCTGTGCACACCAGGTCTGTGCACAACCTGGTCTGTGCACCACCGGGTCTGTGCACCACCACGTCTGTGCACACAGGGTCTGTGCACAACCTGGTCCGTGCACCACTGCGTCTGTGCACACAGGGTTTGTGCATATGGAGCTGAGAGGGCAGCTTATCCATGGTGACAACCAGCAGGAGACACTGCAGAAACTGCAGTTCACATGGAAGCTCTTACAGGCAATGAAAACACATTCATCACATTACGACAAATTGGTAAAAACATATTCTACATCTTTTCAGCAGAAACTTGATGTGATATGTAAAGAAATTAGAGGTGTAATTTTTTAAGATGAGAAATTTGTTCCAAGAAGAAAAAAGTATAAGAAATTTTAAATAAAAATTTTGAAACTTAAAAAAAGATGATTACATAAGGGAAGATAACCCTGTCTCTAACATGTCATCTATACTAATAAAAGAGGAATATGCAAATTGGTTGGGACGCCCTCACAGTAACGACCAAACAGCAGGCTGCATGGGGCGACCAGGCCGGCAGCGGGGTTAGTGAGGAATGACCAAACGACTGAACAGCAGGCTGCGTGGGGTGACCAGGCTGGCGGGGGGGGGGGGGGGAGGGGCAATGAGGGGCGACCAGGCTGACAGAGGAGGGATTGAGGGGTGACCAGGCCGACAGGGGGGGCAGTTGGAGGTGACCAGGCTGGCAGGGTGGGCCAGAGGGGTGACCAGGTTGGCAGGGGGGGCAGTTGGGGGCAAACAGGCTGGCAGGGTGGGCAGTTGGTGGCGACCAGGCCGGCGGGGGGGGGCAGTGAAGGGCAACCAGGGTGGCAGAGGGGGGCAGTGAGGGGCAACCAGGCTGGTGGGGGGGGCAGTTAGAGGCGACCAGGCCGGCAGGAAGAGGCGGTTAGGGGTGATCAGGCTGGCAGGGGGGGCAGTTTTGGGTGATCAGGCAGGCAGGCAGGTGAGCAGTTAGGAGCCAGCGGTCCTGGATTGTGAGAGGGATGTCCGACTGCCGGTTTAGGCCCGATCCCCAGAATTGGGCCTAAACTGGCAGTTGGACATCCCCCGAGGGGTCCTGGATTGGAGAGGGTGCAGGCTGGGTTGAGGGGACCCCCCCTCCGAGCATGAATTTCGTGCACCAGGCCTCTAGTAGTTAATAAGAGACATTTTAACATTAACTCTGATTTGAAGCTCACCCACCTAATTTACTGTTCAAACCAGGTACGCAAAAGGCTGAAAGGTGAGAAGCTGAGTGAGGAGTGGATCCAGGGCAACTAGAAAAGCACCCGCTGGGAGGAACCTGCCAGAAAGGGAGGGAAACACTGTTATTAGCAGCTACCTTCTATTCCAGGAAGAGGTAGGCCCTGCAAAGTGATGTTCTTCTAGCAGTGAGACCATATAGGAGTGCATCCATGCCAGGCACTGTTGCAGGGTATGTATTGTTTTGGTGCATTCCAATACCATTCTGACAATGATGTCTTTAAAAAATATGAACCTTAAATAACTATTAAAAACATGTAAGAAGATATTTCTGATAAATTCTGGTGTAATCACTCCTTTTAAAACAGACGGGATGAGGAATTGACTATGAATTAATTAGTACCCACTTCCTCAGGAGCAAGAGCTTTCAATAACTAAGATGGAGCTGACACTCAAGGGGGATGCACAGATTTTTGTGTGGAAACTCTCTCAGTAATGGTGTTTAAACTGAACTTCCACCAAAACCTATGTGAAATCAGAGATGCATTCAGCATTTTCTGCCACGTTATGTTAATTGGGCACACCTGACAGCACCCAGAGCACCTGTCCTGCAGAGAATGATAACATTTAAAAGGGTGCACTTAAGTCCTGGCCAGGTGGCTCAGTGGGTTGGAGTGTCGTCCCAAATACTAAAAGGTTGCAGGTCGATTCACAGTCAGGGCACATACCTAGGCTGTGGGTTTGATTTATGGTGGGGCATGTATGGAAGGCAAGTTAATCAATGTTCTCTCCCATCAATGTCTATCTGTCTGTCTGTCCCTTTCTCAAATCAATAAGCATAACCTCAGTGAGAATTTAAAATAAAATAAAAGTATGCAATGAAGATAAACATTGGAACCTCTGTAGTGTAATAGAAAAAGCACCCGTCTGTCACTTATCAGTTATTAATTACGTGACTTTGGTTCATTCATCTGACTTCCCTGAGACTCTCTGTTTCCTCACTTGTGTCATTGATCTGGGTTGTGAGTATCCTATATAATAAAGAGGTAATATGCAAATTGACCATCATGCCCTCACAAGATGGCTGCCTATGACCAGGCTGGCAGGGGGGTTAGTGAGGGACGACCAAACGACTGAACAGTGGGGTGACCAGGCCAGCGGGGGTGGGGGGCAGTTAGGGGGTGACCAGGCCAACAGGAGGGGAAGTTGGGGGTGACCAGGATGGCAGGGAGGGCAGTTGGGGGCGACTAGGCTGGTGGGGGGGCATTAGGGGTAACCAGGCTAACAGAGGGGGGCAGTTGGGGGCGACCAGGCCGGCATGGGGGGCAGTAAGAGGCAACTAGGCCAACAGGGGCGTTGCATTTGGGGGATACCAGGCCAGCAGGGGGACAGTTGGGGGTGACTAGGCTGCCAGGGGGGGCAGTGAGGGGCATCTAGGCTGGCAGGGGGCGCAGTTGGGGGTAACCAGGCCAGCAGGGGAGGGCAGTAAGGGGTGACCAGGCGGGCAGGGAGGGGACAGTTGGGGGTGACCTGGTAGGCAGTGGGGCGCAGTTAGGGGCGACCAGGCAGGCAGGCAGGTGAGCGATTAGGAGCCAGAGGTCCAGGATTGTGAGAGGGATGTCCAACTGCCGGTTTAGGCTGGGATTGGGCCTAAACAGGCAGTCAGATATCCCCTGAGGGGTCCCGGATTGGAGAGGGTGCCGGCTGGGCTAAGGGGATCACCCCCCCATGCACGAATTTTGTGAACCAGGCCTCTAGTTAAATTATAAGTAAGGTGAAAGACACATATAAATAAAAGGTGATGAAACTCCACTTGAACTACAGCTACTGAGCATCAAAGTGAGCATCAAAGTGCATTTCAATCAAATGATGCATTTTTAATTTATTTATTTGACAAATGTTTACTAAATGCCTATGTGTCCATGCCATGCACTGTTGCAGGATATAGCAGTAAACAAAATCAATCACTGCCTTTATACATAGAGTCCATTCTAATGAAGGGAGGCAGTTAACAAGCAAGGGAGCAAGTAAATTCCTAGCACAGCAGATGATAGTAAGTGCTGTGGAGAAAAAACAAGGTATGGTGGACAGCAAACTCTATGGAATTCTATTTGAATATTGAGTCATTTGAGGTTTGCACAGAAGTCACATGACCTAAGTTATGTTTTGTCACTCACTCTGGCTACTGTATGGAGAACCGACGAGAGTGAGATGAGAATAGCAGAGACCATGGCTGGATGCTCCTTTCTAAAAACCCAGGCAAGAAAATAACAGTGGATGGGACTGGATGGTAATTACTGATACTTTCATAGTTACTGCCATTTTATTAATGTTTTTTTCTAATTGTTTTTGTAGTTTTTTGTTCCTTTAAAAAAAAATTTTTTTTTATTGATTACAGAGAGTGAGAGGGAGAGAGATAGAAACATAATTGGTTGCTTCCTGCACACCTCCTACTGGGGATTAAGCTGGCACAGGATGATGCCCAATCAACTGAGCCACACTGGCAGGGTGACAGCAGGTTTTTCAGTCTCTAATATCTATCACTAATGCTGTTTCTTTCACTGGCTGCTATAAGCACTCTGCTCATCTCCCCAAATAAATAACCTGCCTGGACAACTAATCTATTCTATGCCCATATCTGCAACTATCACTGCTCTCCTGGTGACTCCCAAATATGCAGGTCTTCTTAAAATGATTATAGTGTTAAATATTTGAACATTTCGCCCTAGCCAGTTTGGCTCAGTGGATAAGAGCGTCGGCCTGTGGACCAAAGGGTCCCAGGTTTATTTCTGGTCAAGGGCACATGCCCAGGTTGCGAGCTCAATCCCCAGCAGGGGTTGTGCAAGAGACAGCCAATCGATGATTCTCTCTCATCACTGATATTTCTATCTCTCTCTTCCTCTCTGAAATCAATAAAAACATATTAAAAATAAATAAATAAATAAATATTTGAACATTTAAATCTTAAAAACCTAATTTAGAAATATGGTAGAAATAATTTATAAACAGTATTTGAAAACAAGTTGAATTATCTTCTGACAAATAATTTGAGCTTATAGAAATAATTTTATTTATACTTATCTATATACTAGAAGCCCGGTGCACGGATTCATGTACCAGTGGGGTCCCTCGGCCTGGCCTGCAGGTATCGGACTGAAACTGGCAGTCTGACAGCCCCCGAGGGTTCCCGGATTGCGAGAGGGCACAGGCCAGGCCGAGGGATTCCAGTGGTGTACAAATCCATGCACCGAGCCTCTAGTATTAAATAATTTTTCAGATAATTGAACAAATAACAATGTGGTAGCCACTTAAATAATATCACAGATGCTCAATATTTGACAACAATACTAAACAAACAAACAAAAAAAACCCCACCACAACACTAAAAAATATACTTTTGACAAAATAACTTAAAAAAATAAGCCTTACCTTAGTATAGTACAGAAGATAGTTGGCAAGGAAAACAATACAATTTGAGTGTTTTCTGAAATAATCTGTAGTCAGCATCATCCTGTTTCAAAAATAGAAATTAGAAAGCATAAAAGAAAATAACATGAAATTTGCTTAACTTGAAAATGAGACAATATTTTCTAAAAAGGTGTCTTAATAAACAGAGTGAAAACATTTTCCAAGAAAGCTTAATTCTACTTTGAACTGTTAGGGGTATTACAAAAAAACACCAAATGATGACAGAGACACTTGAAAAAATTAAACTCCATGTTACTATGCTAAATTTCTTTCCAACAATATAGCAAAACCTTAATTAAATCTATCAAAATGGAATTGGATAATCCATTAATTAGACATGACCCTTGATTTTGACTTATATTAATAATATCTGAAAACAGTCAATTTTCCTCAGCAGAAATAGGTGACATGGTAGGCATTCACCTTTCTTTGATAATTATGAACCTGAATGCTTACAGTGCTATGGGAGTTCACAAACACAGATTACAGATGAACTTACACTGACCTTCTAATACACTCAATGAGAAATTTTATTCAGCTTAGATGTCATATCATAAGAAACCTCCCCAACTTTATGATTGGGTTCCTACCTTTACCCCATGAGCCAACCCCAGATCTCCACAGATCATACCATTCTGTAATTACCTGCTCATTTGTCTCTTGAGCTAGAATGTAAGTTGTTGAAGGCAGAAAATGTGACTAACTTAGCACCTAGTATAGTTTCTGGCACTCTGGAAATACTCATATAATAAAAGCCTAATATGCAAATTGTTCAGCCACGAGTTCAACTGCTCGCTATGACATGCGCTGACTACCAGGGGGTGGCGCGGAACATGATGGGCATTGGCGATGCAGCGCTGGCAGGAGGAGGGCAAACAGGGGGCTGGGGTCCCAGGTGCTGCCCAGGGCCCAGAGGTCAGCTGGGACCTGCCCTTCCACACCAGATGCTCACACTTTGATGGCCGGCCAGGCCTAGGGACTGCACCGTGCACGAATTTTGTGCACCGGGCCTCTAGTTCAATGAATAAATGGTGACACACAACATATGCTTGCCTACCTTAAATTTTCCTTTCTCATTCAAGGGGAAATTATACAAGATTTGGTTGAAGACTAGTTTTACTTCATTACTGAATAGCATACCAATTAAACCTAGAGCTTTTATTTTGATACTAGAGGCCCGGTGCACAAAATTCGTGCATGGGGGATGTGTGTGTCCCTCAGCCCAGCCTGCACCCTCTCCAATATGGGACCCCTTGAGGGATGTCTGACTGCCTGTTTAGGCCCGATCCAATGTCGGTCCTTAGTAGGATCAGGCCTAAATGGGCAGTTGGACATCCCTCTCACAATCCAGGATGGCTGGCTCCCAAGTGCTTGCCTGCCTGCCTTCCTGATTGCCCCTAACCGCTTCTGCCTGCCAGCCTGATCACCCCCTAACCACTCCCCTGACAGCCTGATTGATGCCTAACTGCTCCCCTGCTCGCCTGATTGCCCCAAACTGCCCTCCCCTGCAGGCCTGGTCACCCCTAACTGCCCTCTCCTGCAGGCCTGGTCTCCCATCCAAGTGCTCTCCCCTGCAGGCCTCGGTCCCCCCAACTGCCCTTCCCTGCAGGCCCAGTCACCCCCAACTTTTCTCCTCTGCTGGCCTGGTTACCCCTAACTGCCCTCCCCTGCAGGCTTGATCACTTCCAACTGCCCTCCCTTGCAGGCCTGGTCCCTCCCAACTGCCCTCCCCTGCTGACCATCTTGTGGCAGCCATCTTGTGTCCACATGGGGGCAGAATCTTTGACCACATAGGGGCAGCCATCTTGTGTGTTGGAGTGATGGTCAATTTGCATATTACTCTTTTATTAGATAGGATAGAGGCCTGGTGCATGAGAGGGGGCCAGCTGGTTTGCCCTGAAGGGTGTCCCGGATCAGGGTGGGGTTCCCTTGGGGCGTAGGTCGGCCTGGACGAGGGGCCTGTGGTGGTTTGCAGGCCGGCCACTCCCCGCAGCTACCCAAGTGGAGGCCCTGGGATCTGGGGTTATTTATCTTCTATAATTGAAACTTTGTAGTCTTGAACGGAGCCAAGCCTCCTGCTTGCTCCGTGGCCGCAGCCATTTTTTTGGGATTTATTTATTTTCTATAATTGAAACTTTGTAACCTTAAGTGGAGGCCAAGGCAGGCCAGGGCTGCAGAAGCTTGGCTTCCTCCATCGCCAGGGGCAACCCAAGCCTCCTTGCTCTCTCCAGCTCTGTGGCTGCCACCATTTTTTTGGGGATTTATTTATCTTCCATAATTGAAACTTTGTAGCCTTGAGTGGAGGCCTGGGCCCACCAGGGTGTGCGAAAAGCTTGGCTTCCTCCATTGCCAGGGAAACACAAGCCTCCTGCTCACTCCATGGCCACAGCCATCTTGGTTCGGTTAATTTGCATACTCGCTCTTGATTGACTGGTGGGCGTGGCTTGTGGGTGTAGCAGAGTGATGGTTAATTTGCATATTACTCTTTTATTAGATAGGATTTCAAAAAATCAAGTATATAACACAAGCCTGTCCCATCTTGATTCACTGAACTGTTTAGAACAGAACGTTTGCATCCCAATGCCAACCAAGAAGGGGCTGAGACATAAGCAAGGAAGACTATTATCCAATATTTCAAAACACCAAACACCCATGCTTCCTTTCTTTAAATAAAATAAGAAAAATGCTGACTAAAAACTAAATATAGCAGGCAATAAATCTACGTGTAGGCAATAAATATAAAGTATACTTCTTTTCGGAATATGAATTTCTACAAGCAATTTTTTATAAATAAAAGCAGGAATTACAGTGGAAATAAAATTTGTATCAAAGTGCCTTACAAATACATTTCCCTATCTTTACAGAAAAACAAAATCATTGGTGGATAAAAGACTATATGTTAGAGAGGAGGGGGAACAAAAGAAAAAAAAAGAAAAAATACTATGTGCTAAAATGTCCAACACAACATTCATTTTAAAAGCACATTCAAGACTTAGCAGAGAATGAATATCTTGTCAATTCTAGTGGCTGTTATGAATTGAACATATTCCCCAAGTTCTAATCCTTAACACCTCAGAATGTGACTTTATTTGGAAATAAGTTCACTGCAGATGTAATTAGTTAAGATGAGGTCTTACGGGAGTAGGCTGTGCCCTTCATCCAACCGACTGGGTCCTACATGAAAATGTGCGGACGTGGGGAGACCCACCATGCGACGGTGGAGGCAGAGATCAGGTTTACACAGAACGCCAGCCAATCCAGAAGCTCAGCAACAGGCACGGGGCACACTCTGCCCCACAGTCTTTGAGAGAACAAGGCCCGGCTGACACATTTCAGATTAGAACTGAGAGAGAATAAGTGCCATTTTATTTAAGCTTCCTAGTTTGTGGTAATTTGCTATTGTAGCCTGGGAAACAAAATAGAGGGACTGGTATATTCATAATCCCTCCATTAATAGCACACAGCTAATTAAATCTAGTGGTTTTATTTAGACATTTTTTAAAAGAAGGTGAAAACACTACTTGGAAAACTTGAATAGTTTGATTCCTCAATAAATATCAATAGTGAACAGGAGAGGGCGCTGCTGATCAGAATTTAGAGTAAAGAAGCAGAAACTCTACAGGCCATGGCAAAGCTCCATTTCAGGCAAGGTCAATGTTGGTCCCAAATGTTCCCAGATAAGGAAGAACATGAATATATGCTTGGAAGTTAGGAGAATTTACCATTTAAATTTTGATATTCACCTGCAGTTGATATGAGCTGATATTTAGTACGAATAGCCACCCAGGCAGGCACCCTCTGAACTTTTCTTCCACTACAGGCTGTCCTGTTGAGTGGGCTTTTCACATCTCGCTCCGGCCCAGGAGCCTCTGTCTAATCTTACTCTCCAAGCACTACCTCGCTGGTGCTGTGGTGTCGGGATAAGCAAGAAGGAACTGGAAAAAGTGGGGGTCGGGGGATGGGAAGAGTCTGGGGCTGAGGATACAGATGTACACAACAGAGGTGGAGAGTGAACCTTCCTGCCATGACACGAAATGCCCAACCAAATGCCTCTCCCTTCAGCAAGGTCAGGGGAAACCAGAAAGTGTACACGAAGGAAGTGGGGATGAAAAAAATAAAAGGGAAGAGAAAGAGGGATGTAAGGGGAGGACAGATAAAGAGAAGAGAAGCAAGAGGGAAAAGGTCAGTTCCTTCGTGAGCTACTCCTCACCTCCTGGCAACTCCTCTCCAACTCCCAGCCTCCGCTAGCATCTGTCCTCCCAGTCACCCCGCCCAGCAGTTGCCACCCGTGTTTAGGGCCTGGATGAGTCTCTGCACCTCCTGCCCACAGGTGCACGGCAGGGAAGAACAGGTACAGAGAGTCCCCTCTTCACAGGTGGTGAAGAAGGCAGAGCCCAGAGAGGATGAGGTGGTTACTCTTAGTAGAACAGGGCAGGTTTTAAGCAGCTGAGTGACATGATCTGATGATGCTTTTAAAAGATCATCCTGAATGCTGGGTAGAAAGTGAATCGGAAGGGGTAAGAGTGGAAGATGTTTGTTGATGGTGGTGGTGACAATAGTGATGATGGTGATACAGCTCATTGGCTGAGCACTTATTATGTGCCTGCCATGCACCACTCCAAGCATTCCAAGCCAATGAACTCAACTCTCACTACTACACCCACCAAAAAAGTACCACTGCCAACTACTCCGGTCTTCAGAGGAGCAAACTAAGGTTCAGGAGGAGTAAGTTATTTCAGAATAGAGCCAAACAAAATGCAGTACGGCTCTGAGCTGACACTTCTGACCACTGCTCTGCTACTTGCTGGCAAAAGCACTAAGACCTGAAAGCACTACATGACCTTTGATATTTTGTGCGTGTGGGTAAAGCGGAGGTTCTAACATCTCAGCTTATCTCCTCCTGCACATAAACTGATGAACATTGTGGGCACTCTCCCGAGCAACCCTTCATAATGCTCCAGGTAAAATTACTTTGCAATGGAATTTAAGTAGAACAACTCCTGCTTGTAATTAAGTGATTATATTCAGCCTAAAAATAGGGTACTTAATAGTCTGTTAAACAAAAGTAGCAGCAGGCTAACTAGGGAGAACTTTTTAATTTTAGAGGCAGCAGGGTGAAGTCCAATTTGGCCTGGGAGCTACATGTAGGATTATCTGGATTATCAGACAGCAGGGAGTGAACATTATATACACCTACAGGAGATGTTTTAAATGCCATCTAATAAGAATAATTAAGATTTGAGAGATGGAAAATTACAAAAAGTGAAAACAAAGAAAAACTTAACTATAAATTTCTAAATATTGGCATGAAATGCATGATCCCTACTGGAAATAACAGAGCAGATATCCAACAATGAATGAATTATTACAAAGAAAGATAATAGAACACTCAAAACATTCAAATGTCATGAGTATCACCTAAATTTAAAAATACTGAACAATTTTTGTTGTTGTTAGTCCTCACTTCAGGATATTTTTCCATTGATGTTTAGAGATAGTGGAAAGGAGGGGGAGAGACAAGAGAAACATCTCAATGTGAGAGATACATTGATTGGTTGACTTCCGCATGCACCCCAACCAGGGCTGGGGATCAAGCCTGGAACCAAGGTACCTGCCCTTGACCAGAACTGAACCTGCGACCCTTCAGTCCAAGGGCCAATGCTCTATCCAAACTGACTAGGGCCCTACTGAATAATCTGACATTTGTTAAAATAGGTAACACAGTTTGCAAAAATTTTGTCAAAATAATTATTAAAAATAAGTTTCACACTTCTGTTGTTATACATTACTAGAGGCCTGGTGCACAAAATTCATGCACTCGGGGGTGGGGAGGGGAGTTCCTCAGCCCAGCTTGCGCCCTCTTGCAGTCCGGGAGCCCTCGGGGGATGTCCGACTGCCACGGAAGTGGGAGAAGCTTCCGCCACCACCACTGCGCTTGCCAGCCGTGAGCCCGGCTTCTGGCTGAGCGGCGCTCCCCCTGTGGGAGCGCACTGACCACCAGGGGGCAGCTCCTGCATTGAGCATCTGCCCCCTGGTGGTCAGTGCACATCATAGCAACCGGTCATTCTGCTGTTCAGTCAATTTGCATATTAGCCTTTTATTACATAGGATGGCAAATTAACTTCTGAAGTTTACACCTACCTTATGACCTAAATAAAACTAAAGTGTTTAGTGGAATCTAGTTGTAGCTCATTATAACTGAAATGTTCTATATGTACATATTTCTACTTTAAAAGGACAAAGTGAACCTAAGGAAAGAAACCCTAACAAGGAAGAATTAGAACTAATTTGCACAGTTCTCATGTAAGGCTTCTACCCTGTCTGTGGCAGATTATTTACAAAAATGCCACAATAACTTCCCTTTCTGTGACCACACTCCTGGGCAGTCCCCTTTCACAGACTCGGGGCTGAGCCGTCTGATTTGCTTTGGCCAACTGGACCAGAAGAAGTGTATGGCAAGCAGAGGCTTGGAAAGTGCTGACTCATTGGGGCTTGCCCTCTCTTGCTGCTCTTAGAAACCCTGAGGCCACGCCAGGTGACAGGGCCCGGCTCGCCTGCTGGATGATACCCTACACACAGCTGGCTCAGTACTTCTGGCTCTTCTAACAGCCAGATGTGAGTAGGCTCACTGACCACACACACGAGTGAGCCCTTTCTGCCATGTGGAACAGAGATGGCTGTCCCAGCTGAGCCCAGCCTAAACTGGTGGCAGGGGCCGAGGCAGAGGCGGTTAGGGGTAATTAGGCTGGCAGGGGAGAGTAGTTAAGGCGATCAGGCCAGCAGGGGAGAGCAGTTAGGGAGATCAGGCTGGCAGGGGAGAGGAGTTAGGGTGATCAGGCCGACAGGGGAGAGCAGTTAGGGCAGACAGGGGGATCAGGCCAGCAGGGGAGAGCAGCTAGGGGGGATCAGGCCGGCAGGGGAGAGCAGTTAGGGTGATCAGGCCGGCAGGGGAGAGCAGTTAGGGGGATCAGGTCGGCAGGGGCAGGGGAGAGCAGTTAGGAGGATCAGGCTGGCAGGCAGAGGCAGTTAGGGGTGATCGATCAGGCAGGCAGGGGTCCCAGATTGGAGAGGGTGCAGGCTGGGCTGATGACCCCCGTCCGCTGTACATGAATTTTGTGCACCGGGGTCTAGTCCTATATAATAAAAGCATAATATGTTAAGTGTCCAACCAATCAGTCGACCATTTGGTCGACTGCTGGACTAATCGCTATGACGCACACTGACCAAAAGGGGTCAGACGCTCCAACCAGTAGGTTAGCTTGCTGCTGGGGTCCAGTCAATCAGGACTGGGCAAGAGGGCCGGATACTCCCTGGAGCCCTCCCGTGGCTCCTCACCAGCCTGCCGGCCCTCATCGGCTCCAATCGGGACTGGGTGAGATGCCCCAATCACCAGCCAGGCCGAGGGACCCCACCCATGCATGAATTCGTGCACCAGGCCTCTAGTTACTAATAAACTCTGCAGAGAAGACACAACAAAGGGACTTGCTACCTTCATCACCCACCCCAATTTTCATTTAATAGCATTAAAGTACAAGAGTACTTAAAATTAACTACAAATAATTTAAATTCACTTAGTCAAGGCTCCATATTATCTGAAAATATAATAGTTTTTAATCAACGAATTATTCTAATACCACCATATTCTCATATTTTTTATTACTTTATTTGTATGACGAATATGTTTGATACTTAAAAAAAAAAGCCACAATTAAGAATGATCTAAAACAGGTTGGACTTGAACAGCCTTTGTTTCGTAACCTGTATGTTGATTAAGATAATAGTACTGTGTCTTTGGCAGCATTTACAAAAAGAAAGTCTGTTCCAATGTCAGGTGGTTCATATGAGGTCAAAAATTTTCTACAATGATTTTCAAAATTTCTATAAAGCAAAATAGTAACACATTTTGTAGGAATGTTACCGTATTTTTCCATGTGTAATATGCTATTTTTTTTTCCTAAAATCGTTAGACTGAAAATCAAGGGGCATCTTATACATGGAAGTCAGCAGAGGAGGGAGCCGTGTGGGTGCATAGCTGCCCATATCCTGTCAAACAGGCTTTCTCCAATCACGAACCTATTGTTACTGACATCAGCTGGTGCCGTAATTGGGGAGTGTGCAGATGCAACCGGGACCGGAGCATTCGCAGCATATAAAGATGTCAAAAAATAGATAAATGCCGGTAAGTGACTGTCTTACTCTGAAAAATTCAAACTGCATGTAGTAATCAGTTATGCAAAAGAGCATGAAAACAGAGCTGCAGGGTGACAACTTGGACCTCCTCCCACTGAGTGTATGATCAGACAGTGGAGAAAACAGGAAGAACAACTCCTTAAGATGCCAAAAAAGAAGAATGCCTTGAGAGGAAAACGAGCAAAATGTTTAAAATATTGATTTCTTAATTTTGGGATGGAAAAGTGGGGGGCATCTTATACATGGAAAAATACAGTAAGTCATGTCAGCCAACAAAGATCATTGCTCTTTCCAAATGGGAGAATATGTAAACACAACCAACAGAAAACGTTGTACAGTTTCAAACGCCATAATCTATTAAGAGAAACTGCTATGTAACTGAAATAATAGCAAAATAAATGGGAGAATATGTCCAGCAATTGAGGACATGATTGAGGACATTTAATGAATGTGGGAACCTTTACTGCATAGGATCTGCAAATGATTCTTAGAGAGTGTTTAAAAACCATAAAAAATGTTTACAGTACTTTAAAATTAAAAAAAGGTCCCAAAATACTATCCCAATTCTAATATATGTAAACATGTACACACAAAGAATAATAAGGCAGTCTGGCAGGAATGTATAGAAATGACATGAGAATGTCCTCTCTTAAAATCTTAACCATTTCAGGTCCATGGGTGTTTTCTAGTTTTTCTGCATGTTTTAAATTCTCTACAATGAATATGTATAATTAACACTCAAGATAAAAAATAATTATGTTACTTAAAAAATTAGACCCCAACAGGCAACATAGATTAAAAATTATAAACTAATATTCCACAACCATTCTAACTCAAGATAAATGTAAACTCTACAGTCTAATCTTTACTCTCTACCTTCTCTCCTGGCTAAATAAGTCAATCACATCAAGTAAGAGTGATGAAGACAGAGATGAGAAAGTCAACTTTTTCCAAATGACAAACATGTCATCACCTAAATAATCCACTTTCTGTAACCTAGAAACTATTTCCTAAAGCTGCTTCACATGTTGGAGGTTGAAAGCAGGTTATGTAAGTTATGTGTCACATGGTCTAACCACGGTTTAACTGGCATATAAAGCTTACACTGTGCTAATGCATACATTAGTAAACAGAACATGTTTGTTAGCTATTGAAACTGGAATTTAAAACAAGAAAAAAGAATCTCCCATAACCCCATAAGAATCTCCCATAACCCCACACTCATAAGATTTTTTTTCTGAAACTTAATGCTGCATATATATATTTTTTTACAGCAGCATTCAAAATGAGGTATAGTCATTAACTTATTTGAGTCTGGTAAGATAGAATTTGCCTTATGCAAAATTTTCAACAAAGCTAAAAATTAAATCTAGCCTCTTCAAAAATTAAACATGTTATGATTATGAAGACAAGCAGGTAAAGACAAGAATCATATGTAAAGTACAAAACATGAAAATAATTAGGCTCCAGTGATGGAACCGTGAATTTATTGCAAACTTTAATTTGCTGAAAATTGTGTTGAAAAGAAATATCGTCTGAGACTTACAAGCATTTAAAAAACATATTTTTAGCCCTTTATGCAATGCTTACTATGTGCCAGGCACTGTTCTAGGTGCTGGGATAACACAGTGAAAACAAAACCCTGCTTTTATGAACTTTACGGTGATGTGAGGGCAAGTGAAAAATAAATAAGACTGCTGTTCATGATACAGTACTCTTTATAAAACCAAACAGGGCAAAGTAGTAAGTGTTGCTGGCTGGGTTTGGGGGAACCACCTAAAATTGAGGGCTCTGCAAAGGGCCCAAGTGAGGTGACATTTGAGCCAAGACCTGCATAATGAGCTGCACAAAGGGCTGGAGAACAAGAGGCTGAGGGACCAGCAGGCATGGAGACCAGGCCGGACGCTTCCTGCCTTTGTGGATGGAGTGTAGTGAGCCAGGCAGGAGGAAAGGGCAAGGCCTAGACCACATGGGGCCTTGAAGGAAAGTTTGGATTTTATTTCTAACTAGAGGCCCGGTGCATGAAATTTGTGCATGGGGGAGGGGGGGAATAATGGGGAGGGGGTGTGGAGAGAGAGTCCCTCATCCCGGCCTGCACCCTCTCCAATCCGGGAATCCCTCTTGCAATCTGGAACCATTGGCTCCTAACCGCTCACCTGCCTGCCTGCCTGATGGCCCTAACTGCTCTCCCCTGCCAGCCCGATCCCCCTAACTATCTGCTCTCCCCTCCTGGCCTGATCCCCCTAACTGCCTATCTGCTTTCCCCTCCTGGCCTGATCCCCCTAACTGCCTATCTGCTTTCCCCTCCTGGCCTGATCCCCCTAACTGCCTATCTGCTCTCCCTTCCTATCTGCACCTTTTGGACCCTGGCACAGGAGTGCTGAGAGCTTGCCACTGCAGCCCTGCCCCTGTCCTGATTGGTCATTATGAGATGGCGTCCTGGACAATTTGCATATTCCTCTATTATTAGTATAGATTTGTTAAGAAGCCATTGGGGTGTGTGTGGGGGTATAAAAAGGAAATGACACGCTCTTTCACTCTGAACTATTTTGGAGCATCTACAATAATAAAAGCGTAATGTGCTAATTAGACCAGACGTCCTTCCGGATGACCTTCCGGACGAAGCCCAGGTTGCAAAGGGAAGCCTGGGTCCTGGGTGCCTGCTGGCGGCTGGAGGGAAGCCCAAGTTCCGGGTGCCAGAGGGAAGCCAGTGCTGGCAGCCTGGGGAAGGAAGGCCTACTCTTACACGAATTCGTGCATCGGGCCTCTAGTGGATTATAAGAGGACATGAGGAAACTATTAGGAATAGTCCAGGTGAGAGCTGATGGGGGTTTGGAATAAAGTGGTAGCAACTGGGGATGGAGATATGTGGATTCAAGACACAGCTTGAAGTCAGAGACACAAAACCTGCTGACTGGAGGGGTGTGCGGCTCCAAGGTCTGTGAAACCATACAGTGACGGCCGCCTCTAACACTGTCGACAGGTTCTGCGACTGAAAGCGACACTTTGTGTAACGAAACCAATTTTTCCACAGGCTAATTGATATAACCAAGAATTAAGTTCCTATTTTATAATGAAACGACTTCGAACAAAATTGTTGAGCCCTAGCCGGTTTGGCTCAATGGATAGAGCGTCGGCCTGTGGACCAAAGGGTCCCGGGTTCGATTCTGGTAAAGGGCACGGCCTTCGGTTGCAGGCTCCTCCCAGCAGATGGACCCAAAACAAAATTTAGCAACTCCTAACCAGCAGCACAGGGCACGAGGTGGGGAGGGGAGGGCATGCCAACATCTTTAATTTACAGACTTGGCACCCCGGCAGAACTGCGCCCTTTAGTCCCCACAACACGGGGGGAGGCGTCTTCACACCCACCACCCACCACCCACCTTGGCGGGAGCAGTTCAGGGCCCCCCTCTCTGCCTCATCCAGCGGAGAGTCAGCGCTCGCCTTACAGCTCAGGCCCGCGTCCTTGCCTCCCCCGCTCTCCGGGCACAAGTATTCACACTTGATTGCCCGGGACGAGTACAAAAACCTCGGGGAGGACGAAAACGCCACTCCCACGGCCGCCACCACGGGCGGGCACCTCGGCGAGCCCCGCAGTCCCAGAGGCAGGCAGGCCCGGCTCCCGGACACACGGCCCGCGCTGGCCCGCCCTCCCTCCCTCGCTGCTCCATCTCGCTCCATCCGAGAACCGAGGGTCAGGCCGGTGGGGCGCGACCGGCCGCGGAGAAAGGTCGGCCCCTGCCTGCACTCCTCTCTGGGTGCCGGCCACAGCGGAAGGCAGAGGGGCCGAGGCAGGGCAGCCCGCGGCTCCGGCGCGCGACTCCCGGGCCAGCGCGTCAGTCCTCCAGGGGCCGGCGCTCCCGAGGCTGCTTCCGCCCAGCGGCCACTTCAAACAGCCCGCCACCGCCGAGACCGGAAACGAGCCGTCCCGACAAGCCTTGCGAGCGCTCCGCCAGCGCCGGGACCATAGAGAGGGGGCGGGCTGCGTTCCTTCTGATCTCGGGCTCCGCACCGGCTGGGAAAACCCGGGCTGGTCTGGCCCGCGGAGGACTCGACTCACTGGTGCGCGCTGTTAGCCCGCACTACCCGGGCCGCACGTAGGCTCTCCGCCCCAGCTGGGAGCTTGGCGGGCGGCGGGCTGCGGGCATCTCCAGGTCTGGGTCGCAGTAAATGTCGCATTGAATTGCTTTGGGGAGGCGAGGGCCGGAGGTCCCGAGATTTAATCCCTGGGTCCCAGTGGTCTTTGAGATTGCACCTCTGGGGTGGGGCTGAACCCAGGACCTGCAGCGGGTACAAAGGGGCACGTTTCTATCCATTAGCCGTGTGACCCTACTTTGTACATCTTGTGTAATGGGCATAGAGACCCCACCTGCCAGAACTGTGCCATCCGAAGCAGGTCTAGCACCACGGATACAGACAAGAGTCCCAGTCAGGTTGCCTCCACTCTGTACGGGCCTCTCCAAACGTGCAGTGCCCTCATTTTGTGTTTGTTCTGCCACCAAACTAACCTTTACGGATGACTCCAAAATCACCCACTCCCATACGCTGGGGCTGCTGGTCCTGAGGTCACGTGGATGAGCGTGTACCGAAGCAGAACCGCACAAGTTTTCACAGGGCTGCACATTTACCCCAGTGAACTCTGGCCTGGCTGAGGTGGCTCAGTGGTTGAGCGTGGACTTATGAACCAGGAGGTCATGGTTGGTTCCACTCCCCGTCAGGGAACATGCCTGGGTTGCAAACTGGATCCCCAATGTGGGGCGTGCGATGATTCTCTCTCTTCATTGATGTTTCACTCTCTCTCCCTCTCTCTCTCCATTCCTCACTCTCTAAAATAAATTTTACCACCTCCCCGCCCCCCATATTTTAACAAAACAAAAACAAGCAAACAAAAAAACTTGGGATTCCTGTTACTTGAAACAGGAACAGACACCAAGAGTTAGACTTGTCATTTTCTGCCCCAAAAAATTGGACTTCATATATTTTCTAAGTTGTTGCTATTGTTCTTTAATTGTTTTTACTCTTCGTTCTCTAATCCAGCTGTTGACCCTTGAGGGGTTGTGTGTTTCCAAATCTCTTTATGCCCCTCACAACTTTTATTAAAAAAAGCAACTAGCTGTATGGGGTGGGGAGAGGGGCGGAGTTATTGTTTAATATTTTATTTCAAAGAAATGTGTCATTTTGCTGTTTAATAACAATTTTATTTCTTTTTTCCCCCCTCCAGAGTTAAACTGAAAGAAAAGCAAAGACCTCTAAAAAGTCATTTGGAAACATCTCTAAATATTTATAACTGTGTATAAGCTCTTAAAGAGAAATTGACCCAAATGAAACTACTTTGAATAACAGAGACACGTTTATAACTGAGATAGGTTTATGTCAGTGTCATCAATTCTATCCAGAAGCGGAGGAGTCTCCCTTTGAATTGAAGGATTGTGCTAGGATGACCTACCAATTTAATTTCACTATAGAAGACCATCTGGAAAATGGGTCAACTCCCCTCGGAGAGGGAGCTTCGACCTTGAATTCCTCCAAAAGAGTCTCCATTCTCACAAAGTCAAAAGGGGAAACAAAAGGACCCAAAATGTTCTAGAGAGCAGCAGTCTTACTGGCCTTGCAGTTCCCTCTCAGGGCACACAGAACTCACTCCATGCAGCTAACAGTTCAGGGAACTTGGAGCCTCATGGAAAACAGCTTTGCTTGAGACTTGCCAAAGAGCATAGAAAATGAAGTCATAGAAAAATCACCAGCTCTCCAGTACATTAATGTATCAGTAGTGAACACCATCTTATTGAAAGAGAACTTCCCTGAAGAAAACATAGTGTCAAAAACCTTTTCTTCTCACTCTGATCTGATTACTGGTGTTTATGGAGGAGGCTTAAAAATCTAGGAATGTACCTTTGACTTCCTGGCTTATTTCACAAAGTCCCACATGAAATTTGCTGGGGGAAAAGTGTTGGATCTTGGCTGTGGATCAGGGTTGCTGGGTATAATTGCACTCAAGGGAGGGGTCAAAGAAGTTCATTTTCAAGATTATAACAGTATGGTGATTGACGAAGTAGCCTTATCTAACGTGGTGGCTAACTCCACTTTGGAAGATGAAGAAGATGATGGAAAGAAGCCAGCTGTGAAAAGATGCAGGAAATCAAAAGTAGCACAAGAACTAGGTCAGTGCCGTTCTTTTCCTGGGTTGTGGTCTGAGTGTTGTAAACTTGTACTAACTGTGAAAAACTCTGAAAAATATGATCTCATTCTCACGTCAGAAACCATTAAACAACCCAGATTATTATGGTACTTTGCCCCAAACATTCATTCCATTGTTAAGTAAAAATGGGCGGGTGCTTTTGGCCAGCAAAGCACATTATTTTGGTGTAGGTGGAGGTATTCATCTGTTTCGGAAGTTTGTAGAAGAAAGGAATGTATTTGAGAGTAGAACACTTGAAAAACTTGATGAAGGACTAAAAAGATTCCTAATAAAAATGACCTTTTTAAAAAAATGACCTTTAAGCACCCTAGTTAATGTCTACAAGGCATCCTAAGTGAAATAAATACAATAACTAAAAACTTGTTTTGAATATTTAATTTTTGCATTATAATTAATATCTCTATTTTATAGACAAAGAAATTGAGACTCAAGGAAGTAATTGGATCCCCATCACATTTCTCACCTTGAACCAGATTCTAAACTGAGGTCTACTTAAAAGCTTTTCTCAGGAGAGATTAAAAATGGCAGCAGAGTAAGGGGATGCTGCATGGACATGCTTCCAGGAACAAACTGGAATTACAACTCAAATACAGAAAAACTTCCTGAACAATCAATGGAAAACTCGCAGGAGAGAACCCTGATTCCCAAGGACCGAAGGTGGAGACCGCATAGTGACTGGTAGGACAGGTGGAGGCATGAAAGGACTGGCCAGGTGCCCACAGACAGCAACTGAAGTCCCAGAGAGATATTTCAGCTGTGGGGGGTGCCACTGAGAACTTTGGGATCTAATCCCCAAGGTGGGCCCCCCAGCAGAGAGCACCAAAACTGAGGAGGGTACCCACATAACATCTGGCTGTGAAAAGCAGCAGGGTGCTGTCTGCCAGGGAGTAACAGCTGAAAATTCAGGCACCCCCTTAAAGGGCCAATGCACAAAATTCCCTGTGGAGCCACCCACCTTGTGCTGCAGCAGAGGGAGGGTGAAGTGAACTGGAGCTGTGAGGGCAGGAGCCAGGACTGGGTACTAAGGGGATAGAGCTCAGAAGGCAGACACCCCAAGTTTCCTGGGCTGAGTCATTCATTAACGCAGCAGAGGACAACTTTCCCACATAGACATTTGCCTCGCCTGGGGGGAAGACAGTTGACACACCCTTTGGAAAACATCTTGCCCTAAGGCAGTGGTTCTCAACCTTTTTAATGCCTCAACCCTTTAATACAGTTCCTCATGTTATGGTGACCCCCAACCATAAAATTATTTTCGTTGCTACTTCATAACTATAATTTTGCTACTGTTATGAATCATAGTGTAAATATCTGTGTTTTCTGATGGTCCCACAGGCTGAGAACTGCTGCTGTAGAGCCTAAGACCATCAGAAAACACAGATATTTACACAAGTTCAGGAGGCACAGAGAACCCCAAACAAGAAGAACCCATGCCCAGATACATCATACTTAAAATGCCAAAAATTAAAGACAAAGAATCTTAAAGGCAGCAAGAGAAAAGAAAATTGTTACCTACAAAGGAGTTCCCATAAGGCTGACACCTGATTTATCATCAGAAACTCTACAGGCCAGAAGGGAATGGCATGAAGTACTCAAGGTAATAGAAAGCAAGGATCTGATACCAAGATCACTATATCCAGCAAGGCTATCATTCAAAATAGATGGTCAAATAAAGAGCTTCCCAGACAAAAAAAGGCTAAAGGAGTACATCACCTCCAAGCCAGCATTACAAGAAATGCTAAAGGAATTGCTGTAATGAGAAGAAGAAACAGAGAGAGAAACCTAGCCATTCAAGCAGTCCTGAGAGAGAAGTTCATAGCATTACAGGCCTACCTCAAAAAATAAAAATAAAAATCAGCAATAAACTATTTAACACTACAACTCAAAGAACTAGAAAGAGAACAAGAAAAGCCCAGAATAAGTAGAAGGAAGGAAATAATAAAGATTAGAACAGAAATAAATAACAGAGACAAAAAAATACAAAAAAAATCAATGAAACCAAGAGCTGGTTCTTTGAAAGGATGAACAAAATAGATAAACCATTAGCAAGACTCATCGAGAAACAAAGAGAAAGGACCCAAATAAATAAAATCAGAAATGAAAGTGGAGAAATAATCTCTACACCACAGAAATACAAAGGATTGTAAGAAAATACTGTGAACAACTATATGCCAACAAGCTGGACAATGTGGATGAAATAGACAAATTCCTAGAAAAATACAATCTCCCAAAACTGAATCAGGAAGAATCAAAAAACCTGAATAGGCCAATAACAACTGATGAAATAGAAGCAATAATAAAAAAAAAAACTCCCACCAAACAAAAGCCCAGATAAAAGCTTTTCTCACCACCTCAGGGGTCTCAACCTCACCACTGCCTGTTTTTCATCACAGAAAATTATTTATTTTTTTATTTTCGTTTTTATTTTTATTGATTTTAGAGAGGAAGGGAGAGGGCTAGAGAGATAGAAACATCAATCATGAGAGAGAATCATTGATTGGCTGCCTCCTGCACACCCCATACTGGGGATCAAGCCCGAAACCTGGGCATAAGCCCTGACTGGGAATCAAACCGTGACCTCCTGGTTCATAGGTCGACACTCAACTCCTGAGCCATGACAGCTGGGTATCGCAGATATTTCTTAGTACCCTTTTATTATTCTGAAACGAAAGTAATAATTAAACTTACTTATACACATCATTAAAATTTGTATATATTATACGTAAGTCCCTAATGTATATATGGATATATATATACACATACACACACAGATACATATCATATATATAATTATAATATGAAGAAAGTAATTTTTAATCTAATAATTTATCTCACCAGGTAAATGCACAGGTGTAGCTACAGAGAAGACATGTGGTAGTCAGATGCTCATGATTAGGGTACCATCCCTATAAATGCCACAGCTGTAATTCAGCTGCCCTACTAGATAAGGTAGAACAGGCCTTGAGAACAGGATTGGCTAATTGAGGCACAAAGCATTGGACAGAGTCCCATGACAACAGCCCAACAGGGACACACCTACCCAAGTAAGCAAGCAGCATAAGAGCTGAGACACAGATTGTGGCCACGAATGCAGGAGAAAGATGCACAGCGCACCCTCTCATGTGGATAGTTTAGCTCAATCACTCAGAGGTGGAAGCATGCTACCACAGTGAGCTTTGGAGTCCAATACCTTGGGTTAAAAATCAGTTTGCCCATCAGTAAGATAGGGTTTATAATAATATTATCTTCCCAACAGAGGCCTTTTAAATACTAACAGCTAATGTTGAGCTATATATAAGTGGAAATTATTATTTTCAAGAATTCTGATAATATTGAGTCATCCTTTTTGCTCAATCAAATAGGAAGTCTTGTTCACTTTTGTTAAAAATTAGGTGTGTGCCTTTACAGTTTACAAATCCCAGGTCAGAATTTTGAGAAACAAGTAAATTCCAGACCTGGGGCCGCCCAGTGCCAACCCCCATGCTCTCCCTGGGCGCCCGCTCCTCCCCGCTCTGCACTCGAAGTTTCTCAGTTGTCCTTTCTGGACACGTCAGTGTTTCGGTCACTGGGGATGAACAAGGGCGCATCTTCTAAAGCTGTACTAAGAGAGTTTTCTTCTAAAACTCAGTCCCGGCCACGCTGTGCTCTGCCTTTGACCTTCTGTCTGTCAGATGCGCCCATTTCCACTGCCCCACATGCCTCTCTGCCCACCGTTGGTTCAGAGACGCACTTCCCTGTGTCAAATGCAGTCGCCAGAGACTGGCGTGCGGTGTCCTCGCGGGAGGTGGGCCAGCGCAGGGCTGGACACTCAGCTTCTTGAGAGGAAACATGCCTTCCCCTTTCAGCGTCCTCCCCAGGGCGTTATTCCGGGGCTTCATGGCCAGTTGAAAAGGAGGAACAGCAGGGAGACTGGGACGCCCTGGGCCTCAGGCTTTGCCTCCACTTCAGTGGGAATTTCCTGAACGTCTCCTGTCTTGTTGACGGTGGCCATGCCCTTGCTGAGAGGAAGGCTTTTCTTTGGGTGAAAGTGCACGTTCAAAGTCACCATCATCCCTGGGGCGCAGCCAGCAGAGAAGCCGCTCACTGCCCAGAATAACCTTCATTTCAGCCCAGGACACAGTCCCTGCTCAACCGACCGTCGGGGGAAGCCACAATCCACCAGGTATTACCTCACAATTCCCATTTCTGTCTCCCGGTGGAGTTAGAGTGAACTCAGATAGCCCTTCAAAGCAGGTTCACCATCTGTGGAGATGGGGTTCCACTCCAGGTCCCAACACAATGGACATCGGTCATTCAAGCGGCCCGGTCACCTCCCTGACCGGGGGTCCAGAGCACTCAAGTGTGTCTCAGAATGTGCTGACCACAAAGTCCCCACTCCGGGAAGCTTATTTAGTCCAAGGGAGAAATGGGGAAAAACTACGGTCCCCTTTCTGCTCATGGACATCTGAGGTAGGAAATGTCAAGGCTTGTCCACATTCTTTCTGTGTCTAAAGTGTCCCAGAACTCAAAGCGCTCCTGCCATTCTCGGCTAAATGACCTCCGGAGGACTTCCAGAAACTTGGATGTGAACTTGTTTAAGCAGCATCAGATGGAGTGTTTGGTGAGGGGGGCCTGTTTTTTAGGGGTGAATGTGTGAAAACGTGGAAGAAAGCCGGCCCTCACAGGTCCCTCCAGCCCCCGACCAGGGCTGGCACAGGGGCCCTCTCTGCCGGTCCCCCCGGCTGCTTGCCTAGCGCTGCTTTTCCAGGCTCTTGAGAGTCTTCAGAGGGAGCCACGTTCTCCGAGCCCAGCCCGTCTTCTCGGAGCTCTCCACACACCGAGCCCTGCTTCCTGTTTGCTTTGCTGTTTCCAAGCTTCTCCAGGAATTTTACCGCAAGAACCAAAAACAGGCTCTCCCCCACGGAAATGCCTCCGAGAAAGCCCTTCTAGGAAGAAGGGCAGAGTTCCGAGTTCTAGTTCCTCCAACAGGAAGTGCGTTCGAGCTGGATTTGAAACACGAAACCACCATTCTCTGCACTTTGCCACGGGTTTTCCTTGTCCCAGAGCGGACAGAACATCTTACCCAGTGACCGCCCTGCAAAACACCTCAGACACTTCCCTCCTGCCTTGAGAGTCATTTGAGTTTGCTAACAACCGTTACCCTTGCTTAAAAATAAATGACAAATCCAGATGTCAGAGCCAGAATGGAAATGATTTTATCCCCAATTGGCCTAGAGCAGGAGTGGGGAACCTTTTTTCTGTCGAGGGCCATTTGGAATTTTATAACATCATCCGTAGGCCATACAAAATTATCAACTTAAACATTAGCCTGCTCTAGTTGGTCAAACATTTAGTTAAGTCACCCCTAATGCCTTGGCAGGGCCAGACGCAACGATTTCGCGGGCTTTATAGGCCCGAGGGCCGGACGTTCCCCACCCCTGCTCTACAGACACATCCTGGGCGGGCCCACCCTTTGGCAATATGTACATATGCTTCCAATTTTCTGAGTTTCAGGAAAATTCAGTAACAGGAAGAATCGAGCCTCTCCCAGATGGATGCCACCTTGCTGATGCCACACCTCTTGGGTTTCATATTCTGTGATACTTGCAAATCAAACAGATTCTAAAGCTCAAATACATTCTCATTCCAACAAGAATTCACCGAGTACTTACTGTTGTGGAGAAGACAATCTCCTCAACTCTGTTCAACGTAATACTTGTAACACGTTTACTCTGGTGTTATCTAACACACTTCCCATCACCCCATTTCTCCCGGATCTTTGCGGAATCGGTGTGAGAATATTTGATAAATCCCCAAGGGTATTTGACTCCTGGGTGTCCCTTTTACTGTGACTAATGCATTTCCTTTGTTTGAATGAAGGCACTTTGTCAAATGTAATTTATGAAGGGTCGGAGATTAACTAACGGAAGCAGAACTATAGATAACTGTAGCTTTGCACTTAAGTCTCAGAAGGAAAGCGATGTATAAAAGCCAAAATCAAACAGCGCAGCCAGGGTGCTGAGCCTGGGAGCAGAGAGGGGAGGATGACAGAGACAAGTACGGAGTCACGTTGATTAAAATGTAGAGCAGCAGAGAGAGTTCGGGAAAAGGTTCACCAGTGGAGCCCAAGGAAAAGACCAGACAAAGGTTTGCCTGGATTTACCTGAACTTTTAAAAAAGAATTTATCTTTATTGTTGAGAGTATTACAGATGTCTCCTTTTTTTCCCTCATTGACCCCTCCACCCAGCACCCCCCCCCCCCCAGGCCCTCACCACACTATGGTCTGTGTCCATGGGCTCTGCAAATATGCATATAAGTGCCCCCGTTAATCTCTCCCCAGCCACCCCCAAATCCCCACCTTCCCTCTGAGATTCCACACTCTGTTCCACGCTTCCATGTCTCTGGACCTATTTTGTTCATCTGTTTATTTTGATCCTTAGATTCCACACAGGAGTGAGATCATATGATGCTGGCCTTTAAGTGACTGGCGGTGGGCTCTCTGGTGACTCAGGCGGAGGGCACGATGGAGGGACAGGCGGTGCGGCTAAAGTAAGGGGCCAGGAAGCATGGGATGACAGCTCAGGTGACCTCGCTGCACCCTCGCTTTTCCTCCCCGTTGCAGTTTTGTCTCCTGGGACAGCACTGTGAGCTTTGTTCCTGGAATGACCATGCATCCCAGTGTGCCTGAGGCAGCCCCAGGGGCCAGTTGTACCAATCCTAGGGCACTAAGTTCAGCCTTATCATTGTGTGGAATAAGTCACAATGAAAACCACTCAGTAAAGAAATACTTCCAAGGTTAGTCTCTTAAAAACCTACACCCGAGATTCAAGGGAAATGCCGCCTTCCTCTCTGAAGGCGGTAGCAGGCCCCTGAGCACAGAGTCTTGGGTGTCACTTGCCACACACAGTGAGCACCCTGGGAGGGTGTCATTCCTAGTCGGGAGGGGCTGGGATGGGTGGGAGGTGAGGCGGAGGCTCAGCTGCATCCCTTGTTCCCTGGCTCACCGAGGCGCTGGCGCACCTCTAAAACACTCGGGGGGGCGATGGAAACCTTACACCCCAGCCGCTCTTGTGGGATCTCACACAGCGTGTTGTGACTTCCTGTTGTTTCTCAGCCACCGAGCACCCCTGAGGACCAGCAGCACAGAGCAGAGAGGCCTCCAGGGACGCGCAGGGGGTTGTGTGGTGGGAGGCCCTGGAGCGGTCAGGACACACCTGACTGGCCCTGGTAACTCAGGTCACGCCCTTCATCAGATGATAGGTCTCTCTAATAGTTTTCTCTTCAATAAAACATTGGATGAAGGCCTGGGGCAGGGGGCGGGGGGCTTAGATTCGTGTATTAGCTGGTACTGCGTGTATAATAGGAGTTTGGTAAATATTAGTGAATGGCCTCATCAATTTCTGGAAACATTCAGAATCACTGGATTAGATAGTATTTCTATCATCATTTACACGCAAGAAATCAAGTTAGAGAAAGCTGTCGTCTTCTAATATAAGAAAGAACAATCTGTGTTTTTTTGGAGAGTACGGTACCATGAGCATGTAAAGGAGTAAGAGTGGGGAGGCTTACTGTGAGGGAGTGGGCTGCGTGGATGGTATGACTGGAGGGGACCCAGGAGCCCCCTATTCACACAAACTTCCCAATCCTTTGCCCAAAGGGCATCAAGGGAAGTAGAGAGCCTGCTGTGGGGTCCAACAGTTCTCCCCTTGGGGTCCCTTTGAAAATGCAATTACATCAGGACACGAAAACTTTCATGTAAGTTATTTGATCAAATCACATTTTTTTCTGTAGTGGTGAGACCCAGGGACCATGCTACCCCTGGTGCCTATGGAAGGAGACCACACACAAACACACACACACACACACACACACACACACACACACGCACACACACACAAACACAAACACACACACACACGCACACACTGGATAAGTGGGGGCTGCAAACATCCTATATAATAAAAGCCTAATATGCTAAGTGTCCAGTTGTCTGGTTGTCCATTCAACTAATCAAAGTGTAATATGCTAATGATATGCTAAGGCTGCTCAACCACTTGCTATGACATGCACTGACCAGGGGGCAGATGCTCTGATAGGTAGGTTAGCTTGCTGCTGGTATCTGGCTGGTTGGGACTGAGCAAGACAGGCTGGATACACCCTGGAGCCCTCCCACGGTCCTTCCCTTGCTGGCCAACCTCCTGCGTCCCTCCCTGGCCCTGATCCTGTGGGGTCTCTTGGCCTGGCCTGTGCCCTCTCACAATCCGGGACCTCTCAGGGGATGTTGGAGAGCTGGTTTTGGCCCGATCCCACAGGCTAGGCTGAGGTACCCCACTGGTGCATGAATTCGTGCATGGGGCCTCTAGTTAATTATGTTTGCATGACATTTTCATCAGTAGGGACTCTGTTTAGGGAACCCATTTACAAATGAAACCCTCTCATTTCAGTCCAGGGCATTTCCCATCAGTCAGTCTCCTCATGGCTGTAAACCCAGCAGCCCTCCCAGGGGCTCACAGGCCTCCCTAAGTCTATGAATTTGACAATTTCCGGAACAAAGGGTGGGGAAGAAAGCTACCGCAGGCCAAGAGGTTGGGGGAAACGGCGAACATCCTTTGTCTTACCATGTTAGTCACCGAGGACTGGTGTCTGATTGCTGGGGAAAGTGTCTTGTTTGAGAACTGTCTTTCCGTTATCTGGACCAGTCACATATATTAAGAATTTTATTGTTACCAACAGAGTTCTGGGAAGTGAGTCCTGTGGGCCCCAGCTTTCTATCCTTAACAGGAGGGCAAGTTTGCAAAATATTAGCCATCACCCAGAAAACACCAAAAATTTTCCAATAGAAACATGTGAGTGCCAACAATAACATTTAAAAATTCTGAGCAAACAATTGCATCCAATTTGCCAGGGACTCTTCTAGGGAATTGCTCTCATGTTTTGCTGACATCAAAGAACAAAAATCTTAAGCCTCCCGTCTCCAGTGTTGCTTTATTTCTGTTACCAGGGTCCTCTTCTTGGCAAATCATGCCATCCATCCATCCATCCATCCATCCATCCATCCATCCATCCACCCACCCATCCTTCCTTCCTTCCTTTCATCCATCCATCCATCCATCCATCCATCCATCCATCCATCCATCCACCCACCCACCCAACTGGCCAGGCGTTCAGCCAGGATTACTGGGAATGCTCTGAAGAGCAAGGCTGTATGCTGGGTAGTATAAATGTACGAAAAGAAGGATGAAATACTGTTCCTCATCTCAGAATAGTTCCACTTCCCATGGAAAGAGAAAATGCTAAGACCCCATGTCTCTACTCCCTTTTACAGAAATTGTCTCTAAGTTTTGTTTCTGCTTGCAGGGTACCTTTCCTGAGTTTTCATTTTCTCAACCTATTCTCACTGGGCCTCCATCTCACCGCGCCACTCCAGTGCTCATCACTCCAGATCCCCAAATTCAGTGGTCACTTTCCTGTCCTTATATCACTCAGCTGCCACCAATGACTGCTGCCTTGGGTTAACCCTCTCTCCTCTTGCCTTCTAGGTGGCTGCACCTTCCTGGGGTTCCTCCTGAACCCCCTCGCTGCTGTCCCAATCTCTCTCGCCAGCTCTGACTCCTCTGATAATCACAGGATGCAACCCAGGGTTCGAGGCCTACTTACATCTTTATCTTCACCTACTCTGAGTTTCTTACGGAACCCACGGCTCTAAATATCACGCATATGCCAATGACTCTCAAATTGTTTTCTTTGTCTCTCACCTTTTTACTGAGCTCCATTCCTATGCCACCACCTGCCTGAATCTCCACCTACACGTCTAATAGGCCTCTCAAAATCAATGTAACAAAACAAAGCCTGTGGTTCCCACTCTCTTTCCCCATCTCTTCAGGCCAGTCATGGCGTCCATTCACTTGGCTGTTCAGGTACAAACCTAGGAATTGTTATAACTTTTGTAATACAATTGTTATAATCGTTGTATCCCTTTTCCCTACAGCTGCACGTGCTCCATAAACAATTGTATTGGCTCTGCCTCCCAATTAGATCTTAAAAATGTACCACTTCTATTTATTCCCACGGCTGCAATACAAATTTAATCCTAGTCTGGGCTGCTCAAATAGCCCCTCATTTATTTCACTCCTCGATCTTGATAACGAATTCTTCATAATTATCTATTTAAAATAGAAATAGAATTTAGAATTTTCGACCCTATTCTAAAACCTCTAATGGTTTTCAAATGCCATTGTAATACAATCTAATTTCTTTGCCTGTTTAGCATTCCCACCCCAGCATGCCCCATCGCTCCCACCTGATCATTCACTGCAGGCTCGCTGTCCTTTTCATCCTGTAAAGAGACCAGGCTGGCTCCCACCACAGGGCAGTGGCACACACTATTCACTCTGCACTTCTGCCCCCCATCTCTGCACACCCACCTTCTTGGGATCCTTCAGGTCTCAGCTCAAAAGCAGTCACTTTCTCAGAGAGACCCTTTCTCACCATCCAGAGTGAAGCAGCCTTCCTTCACTCGCCTTGTCACGGACCATCGCTTAGTTTCATTTTCCTCGAAGTGGCATCGTTATCTGAAATCACCTTGTCCAATGATATGTTTACTCATTTGACCCCCCCTTCCCCCATAAGGAATGTCAGTCCCGGAGATCCGGACTTCATCTGTCCAGTTCAGGGCTGCCTCCTCGGTGCTCAGCACGGGGCCCTGCTCACAAAAGCCTCCATCGGTATGTGTTGAGTGAATGTGTGAAAGCCCCTTCAGCTGCCCCTGTCCTGGTCAGGATAAGGCCCAGGGCACTCCACGGGCTTACAAGCTGGTCCCTGCTCCCTTATGGAGCCCTATCTTGCACTCCCCAGATCCCCGCTGGGATTTTCTTGGCTTTGACCTTGGCCTGTCACTTTTACCACGTCAGGACTTTCGCATATGATGTTCTTTCCCTGGATGCTCTTCCTCCTCTGTATCCCTCGTTGCCTGGCTATTTCTACTCTTAAGTCTGAGCTTGGACTCCATTTTCTCTGTGGTGCTAGTTGATCATCTTTCCAAACTGCTTCCTGTTCAGGCCAGCACGCTTGGAGTCCCCATTTAGAAAGTTCAGAGGTCTCCTTGTCTTCTTGGAATTGGGTGTTTCCGTAAATGTCCATAACAAGAAAAGTCCTGGTGGTTTGGACTGAGACAATGGCAGGACAAGTCTTAATGAGGCTTGTGTTAAGTAGTCTACTACCATAGCAATCAGCAAATAGTTGTAGTGACTAATAGAGTCATAAAAATGTTAAAGGGTAGGTTAAGCAAGGTGTTTCCTATGCAAGCTGATGGCTTTGGTTCCTCACCCCTCTGTCCGTGGGCCCCTCAGCTCTCCACCGCATGGTTTCCAGGGAGGAACAGTGTTCAGGGTGGGTCTCTTATCACCACATTTCATGAGCCTTGACTTATTTCTAAGTCAGAGTCAGGCATCTGGTTAATTTAAAATGGGCCATATCCTTGAACTTGAGAGTGGGGATTTGTCAATTGCAAAAGACATTCCTTCTGTAGGGCAGACAAGTGAGGAGAAGAAAAAAGCAAGTGTTGTCTTAAACACGAGTCCCCTCTGATCCTAAGCATCTTTCCTGCACTTCCGGACTGGGTTAGGTTTCCCCTGCTCTACTAATACTTCTCCTATCACAAAACTTGCTTCATTATAATTATTTTTCTACATGTTAGTTAGCAGGTAAAAATCTCATAACAGTCATGTTGATTATAATCTACTAACGGTAAAACTCTTATTCTGACTTGTCATTTAATACATCTTTGAGGAATGGATGGGTTGTTGAATGAAAATAAAAAGGAGACAAGTCTACATGGACTATCACGAGATCATCTGTGAGTAAATGTGAGTGACGGAGCCAGAAGGATGTCCTGATGTTCAGAATACGAAAAAATCGCTGCGGCTGAAGCGATCAGGGGAGCCTTTCCAGGGGGCGGGACAAGAACATGGCCTTGGAGGCTGGGTACAGTTGAGTCACCCAAATGGAGAGAGGGCGCCACTTGAGAAGCAGAGGGAGAGAAGACTCCGGCGACAGGCACAGGGCCCATGAGCGGACAGCTGCCACCCCGTGACATCGGGCGAGGTCCTCCAGGGAAAGCTCCGATGCTAAGGAGTGGGTGCCTTTTCCTACAGATGAAAACCTTAAAACCTCTCATTGCACAAGAAAGATGCTGCAGAGTCAGCGGAAGGAACATGTATCTTGTCATGGAACGCAGGGTGTATTGGAAGGAGGAGGAACCAGAGGTGAAGAAATTAGCTTGGAGTCTCATGAGGTGTGAGAGGACGGCTCAGATGAGCAAGGGGCTTGGAGAGGAGTATTTAGAGGAGAAGGAGAGCTGCCAATGGCAGTGATGCGACAGGTTAGGGAGGCGCTGATCCACAGTCCTCTCCTTCAAAGAGCAAACGTGCTTGACTTTCGGGTGGTCTTTGTGGACCCCATCCTATATGTTCCACATGCACCGAGTGTTGATGTCCTTCATCAATTCTCAATCAATTCTCTAAAATTCTTAAGATTTGGGGTTTCCTTCCTGGGTATATCCATGCTTAAGGCATAGAGATGTGAACTAGACTAGCAGGTCACGGACAAGCAGGTCTAACTTGCCAACTGAACTCAGATCCCTCGAGGTCGTGTCCAATTGGAAAACACAGACCTGCTCCTGGCAGAGCTCCAGCCTCGGTCTGGGGGGAACTATTCTACTGTATTTATGAAACAACTTATTTTAGCGGTGCGGACACTGTCAATCAATCCTAGATGGCGTACACATCTGCTGGCTGGAGTCCTTTGTCAGTTATATCAATCCGTACAATCATCCCTAAAAGTCACCTAGGAATCTAGTTAATAACTGTACCTTGGGAACTTAGTTATTAAATGTCTACATTGGCGTTTCTGAGGGAAATTTTCAAGTCATTTTTGAGACGGGCAGAGCACACCTGCTCCTGGTCAGCGCTCTGGGCACTCAATAGAACTTGGGTCGTCACTCACTGTGGGTACTAACTACACTTCCCTAGGGGGGGTCCACCACATGATTCCAGACCCCACACTCCTTCTTCCTTCTCCAGGCAACAAAATATCCTGGGATCAAATATTCAGAGGCCTGACTTAATACTCACGAGATTGCTCTCTGAAATGAAGTCCCCACCAGCGCTCAGGAGTAAACTAAGGAGACGGACAATGCGGAGCTGGGTGCCAATCCATTCAGTGGCTTCCTGGCTTCCCTTCCTGTTGGGTGGCCAATTCCACTTCTGGCGGAAAAGCCATCGACTCCTTTGCTCTTAGTGGAAGTGTTCATTAGGACGCTGCTTATTGAAAGAAAGATCACTAATATACTGTCCCTAGAGGCCCAAGAGTGTGAGTGCTTGGCAGGGCTGCAGGCGAGGAGGCCAACCCAACTGTGTAACAATGAGATGCGTTCAGGAAACTCCCCCTTAAGCTCATTTCCAACCAGCTTGTTCAACTAGTGTGATGGGACCCTGGAGTCCATGGAAGTGAGAGGCATTGTTACTGTTACATCCGTCGTTATGCTCCAGGTTCCTCCAGGTTACGGTGATGGCCAACAATGGTCTCAAAGGGGACAATCTCTCAGCACTGCTGCCTGAGACAGATGAGAAAGACAGGCCAGTCTCCCACTTCTTACCTTCTTACTCAGAGCACAGCTCATTTCTGATCCCACCTTTTCTTCCCAGCTACTCAGGGTCCAGCTTCAACTTTCCCATGGATGTACCAGACGCACAGTGAGCCTAAGAAAGTGAGGCTGGAGGACTGGCCATAGAGTTTCCTAGAGAGACAGCTTATCTTCTGAGGAGCTTGTCCAGCCCAGATCTGCAACATTTTCAGGAAAGCGCTCACTCTGCCTTTTAATGCTTTCTGTACTCGCTTTCCATTGCTGCAGTAGCACATGACCACACATTTAGTAACTTACAACACTTACAGTTCCGTGGGTCAAAAATCAGACACAGGCCTCCCCTGGCTAAAATCAAGGAGTCGCAGGGCTGCGTTCCTTTCTGAAGGCTCTCAGGGAAGAGCCGTTTCCTGGCTCAGGTGAGTTGTTGGCAGAATTCAGTTCCTTGTGGCTTTAGGATTAGGGCCCTGATTTCTTGCTTGCTGTCAGCCGAGGGCTTTGCCCGGTTTCTCAAGCTGCCCACATGCCTTGGCTTGTGGCCCCTTCCCTCCAATTTCAAAGCCAGCGGCAGTAGGTAAACTCATTCTCTCACTTTGACTTTCTTCTCCTTTTCCTCTGGCTTATCACGTTATTAACCTAGGAAACCAGGAAAGGTTGACTGCTTCTAAGGTTTCATGTAGTTAGACTGGGCTCACTATGTCCAGGACAATCTCAAGGTCTGAACCCTTAATCACACCAGCACAGTCCTTTTTGCCATGTAATATACATGTATGTTATAAGTTCTGGGGATTAGAGTTTGGATGTGTTTGAGAGGGGAGCTTTAAAGGGTCCATTACTCTGCTTACTACATTATCTAGAGGTAATCAACTGACTCTTTCACCTCGATGTTTCTCTCCCCCTCCTTTCCACTCTCTCTAAAATTAATGAAAGCTTTTGCACAGCAAAGGAAACCATCAACAAAACAACAAGAAAGCCCACTGCATGGGAGAACATATTTGCCAATGATATCACTGATATGGGTTTAATCTCCAACATTTACCGGGAACTCATACAACTTAACAAAAGGAAGATGAACAACCCAATCAAAAAATGGGCAATGGACCTAAATAGATACTTTTTGAATGAGGACAGAAGGAAGGCCAAGAGACATATGAAAATCTGCTCAAAGTCACTAATCATCCTGAGAGATGCAAATCAAAACAACAATATGGTTCCATCTCACACCTGTCAGAATGGCTATCATCAACAAATCAACAGATGACAAGTGCTGGCAAGGATGCAGAGAAAAAGGAACCCTCGTGCACTGCTGGTGGGAATGCAGATTGGTGCAGCCACTGTGGAGAACAGTATGGAGTTTCCTCAAAAAACTAAAAATGGAACTCCCATTTGACCCAGTGATCCCACTTCTAGGAATATATCTCAAGAAACTAGAAACACGAATCAGAAAGGATATATGCACCCCTATGTTCATAGCAGCACAATTCACCATAGCTAAGATTTGGAAGCAGCCTAAGTGCCCATCAGCAGATGAGTGGATTAAAAAACTGTGGTACATCTATACAATGGAATTCTAAGCTGCGGTAAAAAAGAAAGAGTTCTTACCATTTGCAACAACATGGATGGAGCTGGAAAGCATTATGCTAAGTGAAATAAGCCAGGCAGAGAAGGATAAATATCACATGATCTCACTCATTTATGGAATATAATGAACAACATAAACTGATGAACAAAAACAGATCCAGAGACAGAGAAATATCGATCAGAACGTCAAACCTCAGGGAAGGTAGGGGAGGGTGGGGGTAAGAGGGAGAGATCAACCAAAGGACTTGTATGCATGCATATAAGCCTAACCAATGGACACAGACAACAGGGGGGTGAGGGCATGAATTGGGGGTTGGGGGGGGGGAAATGGGGGAATAAGGACACATATGTAATGCCTTAATCAATAAAGAAATAAAAAAAAAGAAATTCTAGCTATGTCTAGGCAGGGCTAAGGTTAAATTCTGGGAGGGAGTTCTAGAAAAAAAATTAATGGAAAAAATATTCCATGGGCTGCAAGTTTGACATGCTTGGTATAGACTGAGCATCTCATGAATTGGAGGACTAGACATAAAAGATGGCATTGCCATTATTTTTTCCTTTCTCTATTTTCTATCTGATTTCCTTGAAAAAGAAAATAGAGTCAAAATGAAATAAAAATGTAATACTCAGACACTGACAACACTGAATGCTGGTGAGGATGCAGAGTGACAGGAACCCTCACGCATCGCTGGTGGGAACACAAAAACGGTGCAGCCCCTTTGAAAGACAGTCTGGCAGTTTCTTACAAAGTGGCACTCTTACCCTATGATTCAGCAATTACGCTCCTTGGTATTTACCCACATGAGTTGAAAGCTCACGTCCTCATAAAAGCCTGCGCACAGATGTTTACAGTTCAATCATAGTTGCCCAAACGTGGAAGCCACCAAGATGTCCATCACCAGGTGAGTGGCTAAACGCTAGATTCAAAGAATGAAATATTACTCAGTACTGAAGAGAAATGAGCTATCAAGCCACGAAGAGAGATGAAAGAAACTTAAATGCAAAATACGAAGTAAAGGAAGCCACCAGAAAAAGCTACCTATTGTCTGATTCCAACTATAGAGCATTCAGGAAAAGTCAAAGCCATGAAGCCAGTGACAGGATCAGTGGTCCCAGGGGCTGGGAGAGGGCAGAGGTGAATAGGCTGACCACAGAGGGTTTTTAGGGCAGGGAAGCTATTCTGTGTGATAGTACAATGGTGGATCACATCATTACACATCTGTCCAAACTGACAGAATGCACAACACCAAGAGTGAACCCTCATGTAAACTATGGATTTGGGTGATAATAATGTGTCAGTGTAGGTTCATGGATTGTCAGAAATGTTTCACCCTGAATGTGAATAATGGAGGAGGCTGTGCAGGCGGCTGGGGGAGGAGCTATAGGGGAACTCTCTGTACGTTTTGCTTAAATTTTCTACGAACCTCAAACTGCTCTAAACATAAAGTCTATTTTTAAAAATGTTACTGCTACCATTTTGGAGCACCTGTTTTATGCCGGACACTCAGGCCTGGCAGGCGAGGTTAGCTATCTCTCGTGCTCACAGCAATGCAATAAAATAGGTGTTATTTTGTTGTTGTTCTACCATTGAAAAAACTGTTATTTATGCAGAGTCAATGAGTTTCTCAAGGCCCTTCAGCTAATCAGCGAGAATATGAACTTCTAGCCTTAATTATCTGGCTGCAAAGACCAGCATTTAAAAAATTATACTATACAAAATATACATATTTTTATAAATACAGTAGAGAATATTATATTTAACAATATGGGAGACACTTGATAACAGTCACCGAATCTTCAAGTAGAGAAAATATCTGAGCTAGGAAATGAAGAGAACATGGCTGAGAAAAACAGGAAATAAGGAAATACACAGGAAGTAGCCAAAGTTCTTCCCCCAAAAGAATGCTGTTCAAAGGCCAGTTCTATTTAGAGGCTCCAGCTTCCAGTTAGACCCTGAGCTGCATGTGTGCGTGGCAGAGGTCAAGCATATGGCTAGGGCTCAAAGAATTGAACAAAGGTTTCTGTTGCTGCCCATTACAGAGGAGCTAGAGTTTGAAGTTCAAGTTCAATCAAGTTACCTGCCAGGTGGGGAAAAAAATGCCATACTCTCTAGAGCAGTGGTTCTCAACCTTTCTAATGCCGCGACCCTTTAATACAGTTCCTCATGTTGTGGTGACCCCCAACCATAAAATTATTTTCGTTGCTACTTCATAACTGTAATTTTGCTACTGTTAATGAATCGTAATGTAAATATCTGTGTTTTCCGATGGTCTTAGGCTCTGCAGCAGCGGTTCTCAACCTGTGGGACCATCGGAAAACACAGATATTAACATTATGATTCATAACAGTAGCAAAATTACAATTATGAAGTAGCAACAAAAATAATTTTATGGTTGGGGGTCACCACAACATGAGGAACTGTATTAAAGGGTTGCGGCATTAGAAAGGTTGAGAACCACTGCCCTAGAGAATCCAGTCTCCACAATGAATAGTTCAAAATGTCCATGTGGTTGCCCTAGCTGGTTTGTTTAGTGGTTAGAGCATCATCCCTCGGACTGAAGGGTCCTGGGTTTGATTCTGGTCAAGGGTATGTACCTCAGTTGCAGGCTCGATCCTGCCTGCGGGAGGCAACCAACAGATGTGTCTCTCTCACCTCGACATTTCTCTCTCTCTGGCTCTCCCCCTCCTTTGCACTCTCTCTAAAATTAATGGAAAAAATATCCTTGGGTGAGGATTAACAACAACAAAAAAAGTCCAGATGGCAACCAAAAATTATTATATATATGAATGCACAAGAGAATGTGAGCCATATTTTTAAATTTATTTTTATTTTTTTATTGATCTTAGAGAAAGGGAGGAAGGAAGAGAGAGAGAGAGAGAGAGAGAGAGAGAGAGAGAGAGAGAAACATTGATCAATTGCCTCCCACATGTGTCCCGAATGGGGATTAACTTGCAACCTGGGTATGTATCCTGACCAGGAATTGAAGCGCAACCTTTTGGTGTAAAGAACGATGCTGCAGCCAGCTGGGCCACACCATCCAGAGTGACCCATACTTTTAAAAATGGCCCTTGCCTATGCTTAGGGTGCAGACCTTCCAGAACACTCGAGAGGCACAGATTCATATTCCCCGTTTACAAATGAAGAAACTGAGGTTCGGCAGACACAAGTACACCGGTGTCTTGACCGAGGTCACACTACACGTGGCAGAAGGGGACTTAAACTCAGACCTACATTCCAGCTTGAACGATGAGGAAGACGGGAGGCAGATTAAGTAAACACCGGGGTGAACTGCTGAGCACACACCTGGCTCCCTGTCTTCCGCCTCCAGCCGGGAAAGGCCAGCAAAGCGCGTGGCAAGGAAACCTGGCTGGGAAGGAGTCAGCGAACAGCTTTCCCACGCAGGCACCTGCTCCCGAATTCTCCCCTCTGTCTGCTCCGGAACCACTGTCCTTCCCAGATCTTCTCCCCCTGGGGCTGGAGCTGCCGCCGCCACAGGGGACCTCCAGGGTGACAGGGATCCCTCCCCCGCCCTTACTCCACATGTGAGGAAAAAAAGTCGACAACCACGGATTGACCATCTATCTTCCATGTGCCAGTTACAAGTGACAAATCCCCACTCTCAAGTTCAAGGATATGGCCCATTTTAAATTAACCAGATGCCTGACTCTGACTTAGAAACAGGCTCATGAGATGTGGTGACGAGAGACCCACCCTGAACACTGTTCCTCCCTGGAAACCATGCCGTGGAGAGCTGAGGGGCCCACGGACAGAGGGGTGAGGAACCAAAGCCATCAGCTTGTATAGGAAACACCTTGCTTAACCTACCCTTTAACATTTTTATGACTCTATTAGTCACTACAACTATTTGCTGATTGCTATGGTAGTAGACTACTTAACACAAGCCTCATTAAGACTTGTCCTGCCATTGTCTCAGTCCAAACCACCAGGATTTTTCTTGTTATGGACATTTACGGAAACACCCAATTCCAAGAAGACAAGGAGACCTCTGAACTTTCTAAATGGGGACTCCAAGCGTGCTGGCCTGAACAGGAAGCAGTTTGGAAAGATGACCAACTAGCACCACAGAGAAAATGGAGTCCAAGCTCAGACTTAAGAGTAGAAATAGCCAGGCAACGAGGGATACAGAGGAGGAAGAGCATCCAGGGAAAGAACATCATATGCGAAAGTCCTGACGTGGTAAAAGTGACAGGCCAAGGTCAAAGCCAAGAAGGGTCCAGCGGGGATCTGGGGAGTGCAAGATAAGGCTCCGTAAGGGAGCAGGGACCAGCTTGTAAGCCCGTGGAGTGCCCTGGGCCTTATCCTGACCAGGACAGGGGCAGCTGAAGGGGCTTTCACACATTCACTCAACACATCCCGATGGAGGCTTTTGTGAGCAGGGCCCCGTGCTGAGCACCGAGGAGGCAGCCCTGAACTGGACAGATGAAGTCCGGATCTCCGGGACTGACATTCCATGGGGGGGAGAGGGGGTCAAATGAGTAAACGTATAATTGGACAAGGTGATTTCAGATAACGCTGCCACTGTGAGGAAAATGAAACTAAGCGATGGTCCGTGACAAGGCGAGGGGAGGAGGGCTGCTTCACTCTGCATGATTAGAAGGCGTCACTGAGAAAGTGACTGGTGGCATGTTCTTTTGAGCTGAGACCTGAAGGATCCCAAGAAGGTGGGTGTGCAGAGATGGGGGGCCAAAGTGCAGGGTGAATAGCGCGTGCCAGTGCCCTGTGGTGGGAGCCAGCCTGGCCTCTTTACGGCATGAAAAGAAGCTGGAGTTCGTATCCCCCTTTTACACAGGAGGAACCTGCCAAGACCCAGGAAGAATGGACTAATCACTTTCCCCCTTAATAATGGCAAACACAGGTGGCAAATTCTTTTGCATTTTAAAATTAAAATGATGCATCAAAATGCCCATGAGAAAATAAAATAGCAAAATCAACCGTAATTCCACAATCTAACACAACCATCTTCACTGTGTCTTCTTATTCTTATGTGCACATACTTTTCTAGAAGTTGCAATTGGCGTGTACACACATTTTATGTTCAGCTTTTAAAGCTGAGCCTCGGAGCCATGTTGCCACAGTCTTCTTAATGAGCATTTTAGTGGTTGCGTAGTAAATGTTTCCCTAATGGACAATTAGCTTGTTTCCAGTATTTGGTTGCACAAATCAAATTATGTTTTGTGCTAATAGTGTTTTGTTACTATTAAATTATTTCCTTAGAATAAATTCTCAAGTGTGATATTATTGAATAAGAGGGGATAAACATTTTTATAGCCAATGCCACATGATACCACATTAGCAGACAAAGAGCTATATGAGTCTAATGTCCCACAAGTACATGTGGAGTTAGACATTTTCAAAAGCAATCATGCTGTTTTCCGGTTTTGGCAATGGCAGTAAGTTAGAAATCTGGAAAAACCCTCCAAGTTAAAAACAACCAAGATAATGATTCTATAATAATAAAAGGGTAATATGCTAATTAGACCGGACGTCATTCCAGACATCCTTCTGGACGAAGCCCGGGCCTGAGTGAAGCCCGGGTCCAGGGTGCCTTCCAGTAGCCGGAGGGAAGCCCAGGTCCCGGGTGCCAGAGAAGAGCTGGTGCCGACAGCCGGGGGAAGGAAGGCCTATTCTTGCATGAATTTCGTGCATCGGGCCTCTAGTAAAATATAAAAGCCATCTTCTTAAATGAATGACGGAGCTGACAATCAAATTAAAATCTAAGATCCTCAAAACAGATGAAAACCAACAACCCTGGGAAGCAAGGAAAAAGCTGGCCTTACCTTGGGTGGTTTACACAACACAAGAGAATATTACATTGATGATGGCGTATCCTTCCGGGTGCATCGTATTAGGGGACAGGTGATTCCGTTTGATCCGTTGCTGGTGACGTTAAGTCTGATGCTAGATGAAGGTGGCATGTGTGAGATTCCCCCATGGTAAAGTCACCTTCCCATTTGTAATTCATAGGTTATCTGCTGGTGGTACCTTGAGATTGCATGAATGTCCTGTTCCCACCCACACTTACCCACCGGCAGTACATCCACCAATAATGCTTGCCTGGAATGATCATTACAATCGTTGTTTACAAAACAAATGTTCTCCAGTTCTGTCATTTCTTACTTGTTATTTGATATTCTTCTGTGACGAAGAGCTCCCCCCTTCTCCTCCATGGGCTCATGGATTCCTTTTTACTCAAAGGGTTATAACCCATTATTCTTGATGTTCTTTCTGATGCTCAAATGGTCCCAACTTGGGCCAGTGAGGCCTACTCCCAGCGTCCCGTGTGCCCTTTGATGGGTTCCCATATGTTTTTGAGCTGTTTGCCAACGTCTGAGACGGCAAGAAATTTCGGGTTCACCTTGTGCTTCACCTGCCCCAGAGCTGGAGGTCACTTCCTCCAGGAGACCTGTTTCTTCAGTGAAGAATGATAGTGAGAAATCAGGCCCTGGGCAGTAGGCGTGCCCATCCCCACTCGGACACCACTGAATCGAGGCCCAGTCGGTGGACGGAGGCAGGGGATATACTTTTAAAATAATAAGTTTATATGAACAGCCTCACTCCAGGGTCCTTCTTTCGTTTGTCAAATCCTACTCATAGTTCTCTTCTTCCACAGTGATATCTTAGTTCCCAACTGCACCATTTACTCAATCCTGTGATATACAAAAAAAATAGCTTCAGGATTAGTACATCAAGGCGAGTGCCAATAAAACCCCACAAGCTAAAATTCAGGATATGTTTGCAGTTCCTTTTGTCTATAGAACATCCCCCTGAGCATGTACAGCTAGAGTATTATGTTCCGCTGGTATTTGAATTGGGTCTTTCATTTCGTCTCTGAGTTTATGTTATCAATACTTTTGATACTTCAATTGTTTTCTGTTTGTAGTTAATTTTAGGTGTGTGTTTGTTTGTTTTGCTACTCATATTAGCTTATTTTTACTTTATTTTTTAAAATATATTTTTATTGCTTTCAGGGAGGAAAGAAGAGGGAGACAGAGATAGAAAATCAATGATGAGAGAGAATCATTGATTGGCTGCCTCCTGCATGCCCCCTACCAGGGATTGAACCCACAACCCGGGCACATGCCCTTGACTGGAATCAAACCTAGGACCCTTCATTCTGCAGGCCGATGCTCTACCCACTGAGCCAAACTGGCTAAGGAAATTTTTATTTTTGAATATATAAACACTAGAGGCCCAGTGCGTGAAATTTGTGCACGGCGGGTTCCCTCAGCCTGGCCTGCACCCTCTCGCAATCCGTGACTGCTGGCTCCTTAACCACTTGCCTGTCTGCCTGATCACCCCTAACTGCTCGCCTGCCTGCCTGATCACTCCTAACCACTCACCTGCCTGTCTGATCGCCCCTAACCACCTCTGCCTCGGCCCCACTGTCACGACTTCATCAGGAAGGACGTCTGGAAAGACATCTGGAAGGTCATTCAGCTGTCTGGTCTAATTAGCATATTATGCTTTTATTATTGTAGATGAATATGGCTCAAAAGTCAAAGCCATATATAGATACATACCGAAAGAAACGTCCTTCTTTTCCACCCTATTCCCACTAACACCAGGAGATAATCAATTTCATTAGTTTCTGACTTATAGTTCTTGTGTTTATTACTGCAATATTAGCAGCAGATGCATACTTATTTATCTTATTTCTCTCTTCTTACATGAAAGGTAACAAATTATATTCCTTGGCACCTCGGTTGACAACATAGTTGAACAGGACTTCATTGTACGGATGTGCCCCAGTTTATTCAATAAGTCCCCTATTTTGTGCATTTAGGTCCTTCAGAATATTTTGCTATTAAAATCACACTATAATGAGTAACCCTGTGCATATATATTTTAATATTGTTGAAGTTTATCTTCACCCTAAATTCCTAGAAGTGGGATTGCTTGGTCAAAGAATAAGGGCCCGTGTCACTTTGCTGGATTTGGCCGAATCCCTCTCCGTAAGAATGGGGCCGTTTTTCATCCCAGCAATGTATGGAACTGAAAGTTCCCCCTCAGCTGCTCCAAAACAGTGTGCTGTCAAGCTTCTGAGACAGCCCCCCAACTTCTAAATAGTTTGTCCTTATACGGTCTCTATTCTCGTTCGTCCTCCCACCTCCCATCATTTTTTGGTTTAGTTTAGTTTTGTTTTGTTAATCCTCACCTGAAGATATTTTCCCATTGGTTTTTAGGGAGAGTGGAAGAAAGAGGGAAAGACAGAGAGAAACATCGATGTGTGAGGAACACATCGATTGGTTGCCTCCAGCACAAGCCCTGACCAGGGCCCGGGCCGGGGAAGAGCCTGTAACCAAGGTATGTGACCTTGACCGGAATTGAACCCTGGACCCTTTGGTCTGCAGGCTGACACTCTATTCATTGAGCCAAACTGGCTAGGGTCCATCAGTTTTATAACATTTTTTTTGCCTTGGACTTTTTTTGTTAAGTCTCCAAAAATATCGTGTTTGCCTTGGGGTTTTCACACGCACAACATTGCGAGAGGAGCTGCTTGTTTGTAAGCAGCTGTTCTAAGACAAGAGGTTGTGCTTCATGTTCCTAGAACACCTAAACAAACAAAAACAGCTCTGAAAAATGATGAGCTCTGAAAACCCCCCACGGCCATGCTGAACGCTGCAAAAGCAAAGCCAAATTTCTCTTGGGACCAATCACACAGCAGAACAAATCTCAAAATATATCTTTCCGCCCTTGAACTTTTACATGACCATGTGCAAAAGGGACAATGAGTGTCCACGCCAGCACCCAAGGTTGCAGAATAAATGGGAAAAAAAATGATAGAAAACAGCTTACATTTCTGCTTGTGTAGGTGGGAAGCTAAGACAATCTTATTCTTGAACAAAATGTTTTCCTTGTTTTTATCAACAAGACTGCTTTTGTTAGAGGAGGACCAGTGTTTCTAGAAACTTGCCTATAGAGTGGGCCGTGGGCTTACAGCGACTGTATTTGCAGCTTTGAATATTGAATGGACATGACATTTGGAAACTTGTAGTTTTTCCGAGACTGGAATTTGAATAGTATGCTCGACCCACAGAAAGGCAAGTACATATTGGTTAGAATACCCCCTAGCTAGTGAGTGAGTCATTTCCTCCAGGGCTCTGTAAGTCGTAAGGATATACACAGTTTTTGAAGAAAAGGTAAATGCTGTGCATTTAAATTTAGACAGTTTCCAACGTTTTGCTATTAAAAATGATGCCACACTGAATAATCTTGTGCATATGTGTTTGTATATGTTAGTGGCATGTCAGAGAATGGTGCAGTAGGGAGAAGTATCCATGAGAAAGTAGAATGGGGAAATACGGAGGTAGGCAGCCGTGGAGCCCATTTCTACTCTGAAGGACCTCTCGGCCTCTCCATGCTAACGAGTATGAAGACTCTCAGGGAGAGTCTTAGGCAATTTTCCAAAGTGATTTGACTGATATTCTTTATGCTCCTCCGGAAAATGGCGTTCCATGGAGCGTCTTCTGTAAGCCACTGAGGTGCTGGCTCTGAACTCACAACGGGGGACCCTGGAGGAGCTGGGTGCCCATTGCACAGGAAGGCCACGTGTCCGCTCCGTCCCCTTCCAGAATCCAACCCGCCCTCTCCAGGGCCTCCTGAGGCCCTTCCTGCGTTTCCCCCTTCTTTCCCTTCACTCCTTCCAGATGTTTCTCAAGCCACGGGCTTCACACCAGCCTGGACATTTCCCACCTGGCCAGGCTGGCCAAGGCAAGAGGCACTGCCGGCAATCATTCATGGCTGCTCTGAAGGCCGGTGAATTCTCAGGCACCATCTGGCATGGCCAGCTTTGGGGGATCATCTCGGAACAGCTACATCTAAAATCACACTTCAAACAGTATCTTATGTGGTACTGCTTCCTCAGTGCCTACCTACGGCAAGTGCTTTATTCACATTATCTCATCTATTTTTACTTTTTAAAAAACAAAAAAACAAAACAAAACCCCACAACTATGATGTAGAAAGAATTCCCATTTTACAGACACATACTGTTTCATAGATGCCGAAGCTTAAGCTCACAGCGAGGCACTGCCTTGCTCCGGTGACTGCCAGTGTGTGACCACACCCACAAGTTTTTCCCCTTGCTGATTTGCATAACGACAATGACCAGGGTTTTCTTCTACTCCATGCCGCTTCCCAGTAAATTTAGCAACGCCAAGGCCTTATCAGTTATCTATTAGACAAAGAAAACCCAAAAGATGTACGTTTGCTTCAGTTTTCTGAGTATTTCAAGGGGGAAAGTGACTCATTTCTGACCACTCAGAGAGCGGCCTTACTTTCCCCGAGGGTTTTATTAGTGAGGCTTCTGGAAAAGCGGGGAAAGTGTTTCATTTTCCTGAGTCAGACAGGCCGCTCTTAATGAAGGGAAACACTCCACTTGTTAGAATCACAGATAAAGACACTCCCATGCCCATTGCCTTCAGCCAGACTGACTGGAGGCATCTCTTTATGAGACGAAGCGATAAGGCCGAGCTTCTTCAAAAGCTATTGTTCATCTCTTCCTCTCTGTATCTCCCAGGAGCAGAGGCCCGGCCTGCTGCATTCCTGTAACTCTCCCCAGAGGATCTGAACCCTGTTTTCTCTCCAAAGTCAACATTGTTCAACAACGAAAGGAACCTCTCACAATCAGAGGCCAAGGAAGCCATCATCCAGAGAGCGAGGAGATTCCGTTCTGAAAGCGCCCCCAGGCTTCTTCCTCAGGCTTCTTCCTCAGGCTTCTTCCTCAGGCCCCTTCCCGACAACGAGGGTGGCTCCCCCCGCCCCCTGGATCTTTGGTTTCATCATCTGGGTGCTCTGTCCCACAGGGACTCTGGCTAGCAGGGCGAAGGGGAGGCGGCTGCCCACCGTGACTCGATGTCACAGACACACGGTCATGTCCGTGAGCAGACACAGGGACACACACAGAGGCAGCGCCAGGGTGGCCGGCGCAGGCCCGGGCTCTGCGGGACTCTCCTCTCTAGATTCCTCATCAGAAGTGAGAGTGCTGCCCTAGCCGGTTTGGCTCAGTGGGTAGAATGTTGGCCTGTGTGCTAAAGAGTCAAGGCACATTCCCAGGTTGTGGGCTCGATCCCCAGTAGGGGTGTGCGGGAGGCAGCAGCACCCGATCAATGGTTTTTCTCTCATCATTGATGTTTCTCTCTCTCTCCCTCTCCCTTCCTCTCTGAAATATAAAAGAAAGGAGAGTGCTTTCCTACGTTTGTGCCAACGTTGTCCAGTTTTGATATGAAGGTTACAACTTCCCAGAATTAGCTGGGGAGGCTCCGTATATTCTAATAGAACGTTAAGATTATTTTAAGGAGGGTTTGCAAACGCTGTAAGTTGGAGTGATTCCTTATTGAGAAAAATCTTCCACTGCCTTTCAACATAAACACATCCTAGCTACATCTATAATGGGGAACCTCATTGTTTGCCTTGTGGAAATGTGACCCTGAGGGCTGCTCCCTGCTCTCTGGGACTGACTGCCCACGGCCCTGGGCGCGGCTGGAGCTGTGGGCCAGGCTCGCCCCCCCTCGCTCAGCAGCTCCTCGAAACCACGCTGGGTTTGGCATTAGAGACACTCAGGCTGGCAGCCTGCCCCACAGGCTGTCCTGTCTTCATGTTGTGAAACATTGAAGTAGAGAGAGGACGCACACTTTCTCTCCAGGATGCCAGGCCCTGTCATCCATGATCAGGACACATGAACACACGTTTACATGCTTCAAGTGACTTTGTCCCTCTATCTAACTTTCAGCAAATATCGGTGGTCATTTACTGAAAGCCAGGCTGAGTCGGGGGCAGGGTGTAACCACAAGTAATATCCTTGATGACAAGCCTCATAGTAAACCCTAAATTACCCCCATTTTTCAGCAAAAATTTGGACACCAGCAACTAACAGACAGGAAGTAAAATTGGATCATAGCAAGTACCACGGATTAGAAAAAGGCTCCGTATAGTGGAATTGGACCTTCCCTATGTCATGTTAGAACAACCCAGCAAAATAAAATTCCAATTTATTGTTGGACAACATTGTTCCACACATATATCACATGGACCAAAAAATAGATAGCATTTTACTAGATCACACATAAGTAAAATAATAAAATAAATATAAAAAAATAAATAAAATAAAGGCTGCAATGACCTGTCCTGGAATGTGAATGTGGCCGCCTTTGAGTAGAGGCCAGACCAGCTGGCCAGCCCCCCTGGGCGGCACCCCCTGCAGGTGACCTGTGTTCTTTGCCGCCCAACCAAAACCACAGGGAGAATTTGAAGCAGGGGAGGAAAAAAAGAACCAACATTTTCAAGGCCCTGATGTTGTTTATTAAAAGTACTTTAAAAGGGAAAATTGGTTTGTAATTTTTATATACATTTCTTTTTTTTTTGGTACATATTGTTAGGGGTCAGCCATTTTTAAGGATCTCAGATGACCAACTAGGCTTCAGACTGTTTTATGTTCTACTCTGAGCTTACTGATGGTTATGACCCTCAGCAAGTTATTTACACTCTTTAAGCCTCAGCGTCCCCACCTGTACAATGGGGACAGGTAGTAGCTCATGCCTGTTATGGTGATCAAATGACTTGGTAAAGTTCTTAATTTTGCCTCCAGTGTGGAGTGACCCATTAATGGTAGCTGCCAGGTTAATAATCGTGATTAGTACTCAAGCATTAGGACTGACAAAATGAAGCGTCCATGTAGGTGACCTCAGCTCACAGCGTGAATGAATCAATGTGACATAAAAACTAACGGAGTTGGGTTATTCAGGAAAAAGGAGTGCCAAGGGAGTATGGGTGGGACCTCACAGTGGGTCCTCGGCTTTGTACATTTAACCCCCTCTTAAAGGTCTGGACCACCCTCGTTCAGGGAGTTAGTCCCCCTTCCAAGCAGAGGTGACATAATAAGCACCAGGTCAGGAGACCCAAATCCTCGGAATTGGCCTTGGCACACCGGTGCTGGCCATTCGCCTGGCCCCTGGAGGCATAGCTGTGCCTACGTCCCTCCCATGGAGGCAGGATGCTGACGACTTCTCCCCCTACTTACCCCCCGAGATTCCTGTGTGTTGGTTATCCCATCAAACACCAATCTAGGCACTGTGAGAAGGGATTCTGCAGATGGGATTAAGGTCACTAACAAACTGAGCCTAAAAGAGGGGACTTATCCTGGGTTATCAGGGTGAGCAATGCAATCCCATGAGCCCTTAATCGCGGAAGTGGAGGCAGCGGAGTTGGGCAGAGATGCAGGGGAGTGTTAGGCAGGAAACTGAGGAGGCAGAGGGGAGGCTGGAGAGATCCAGAGAGGGTGACTCCACCTGCCATTGCTGGCTTGGAAGGTGAAGGGGATAATGAGGCGGGACGTACAGGTGGATAGCAGCCAGCAGGGAAGCAGACCTCAGGCCTACAGTCACGGGGCAGTGGATTCTGCCAACAACGTGGGTGGCCTTGGGAGTGAATGGTCCTAGCAGCTCCAAGAAGAGCCCACGGGCCGACACCTGGAATTTGGCAACACGAAACCCAGGGCAGAGAAACAGCTGAGCCCCCTGTACTTCTGACCCACAGACACTGTGAAATCACCTTGGCTTGCGTTCAGCCATTGCATTTGTAGTAACTTGTTAAGGCAACAATAGAACACTAACACTTAGCTTGACCCAACAGAGCATACAGATCATCCTTTTAAAACCTAAGTCAGATTATGCCATTTCCAACTGCAAACACCTGCAACTCCACGCAGGAGGCCTGCTCCGTCCCAGGAACCCACAGGAATTAACCACGCCCTCGGCTGATTGCCAGCAGTGGTGGATACATATACCCCCTCTCCCCTCCCCCAGTTCCTTTGCGCCTCATTGGGGACACTCTGCAGTGTCTCCCAGAGTTCTCTAGGGGGCGGTGGGAATGGTACCAGGTGTCTGACCGCTGGGGTGAGCCCGGACCTGGGTTCAGCAACCTCGGCACTTGAGTTCTGGCTGGGAAAGAATCCAGAGCCAGGACTCAGACGCGCTGGAGTAGATTTACTGGGCAAGCAAAGAGAGAGTAACTGGAAGAGGGATTTCCAGGGGGCGGCTCAGAGAGCTGTCCGGGAGCGGGCTAGGGCTCCTTTAGCCCCTCAGAGGGGGGTAACAGCATTCTCCTTCCAGCTGACCTATCAGGGTCTGTCCAGTCGCCTCCGGTCCTTGTATGGAAGTTCGAGGGGGCTCCCCTCCCTCCCTCTGGTTCTTCTCTAAGGGTGGGGCGTCCCACGTGGCTTCACCAGGTGCCAGGGGAGGAAAGGTCAGGAGAATCCCACTGCATGGGCGCAGCATTCTAGGTGGACTGGGGGCCTTAGGGGCGAGGACCTGGTTAACGATACTTCCCTCCAGCACTTGCTCCACCAGCTTTGCCATTGCCAGGTGTCCCGGACCTTCTCCCCGGATGCCCTGTACCTGGCCCATCGCCCTTGCTCTGCGCATGCCTGTCTGACTGCCCACCTCAGTCACCTGCTCATTAGCACACCTTCCTTCCTCCTTCCCTCCCTTTCCCTCTCGCCTCCTCACTGCCCCCGAGTGGCTCCTGGGGTCACGCCCCAAATGAAAGACTGCACCGCACGCTGCCTCGGGCTCTGCTTCGGAAGGGTGCTGACCTATGACCTATGAAAGGGCGGGTGGCCAGGGAAGCCAAGGAGGTGGCTATAATCATAACATTTTTTTTTTTTTCCATGCAAAAGCTCAGGTACACTTTCCTGTGAGGTTTCTAACTGAACAGGCATGGAGTCAACCCGAAGGGCATGCGCTTTAGAATAACACAGACACGGACTCGAGTCCCTGCTCGGCCGTTCATCAGCGGAAAGAATCACTGGCAAGTCACGTAACCTCTCCAGGTCTGCGCACCATCTTCTGTAAAACGGAGTGAGTGCTGTCCACCCCACTGGGTGAGACTTCATGCAGTCCTGTCCCCCAGGCGCGGTGCACAGTGGGCACTCTGTGGGTGGTATCATAGTGCAGGATTAGCTAGAAACGTCACAGCAAGGAAAAAGAGTGGACACTTGGACTTAAATTAGTGTCTTTTCTGGTGTGTATACATTGCAGCCGGCGGGGACTGGGGTCAAGGGCCTTTGGTTTCCAGATGGGAAATCTGACACTGAAAGAGACAAAGAAGCACCCTGACCCGTATGCTCAGTGGTTAGGGCGTCAGCCCGTGGACAGAAGGGTTGTGGGTTTGATTCCTGGTGAAGGGCATGTGCCTGGGTTGCTGTGTTGTGGGTTTGCTCCCGCCCCAAGGATAAGGTGACCAGACGTCCCGCTTTTGGCCGGACAGTCCCGATTTTTAACAATTTGTCCCGCGTCCCGCGGCGTTTTAAAAAAGTCCCGATTTTTGGAAAGAATGCACAACAAGCTAGGGAACGGCGGGAGAACGGGAAGGGAATATACGGTTTTCGGCGGCCATGTGGCTATTTAGCCAGGATATGAGTTTTATATTATTTTTGTTAATTTTATAATGTTAAACTTTAATAATAACAAATAATTGTTGAGAACTGATTATGAGAACTGCTTATCAAAGTTCGCATTGTTGATCAGTTGTTAGAATTCGACCACCATTGTTTGGACTTAATGAACAATGGCATTTTTTGGGACTGGCAATGACGAAAACATTTTGTAACTGTCTCTCAGACGATACACATCGTACTGCGTGCTAGTAAGCTAGTGAAACAAGTGATGTCATTACAAATCAGCTATTCAGATAATTTAGATAAGTAATTTATTTATTTCATAAATACATAAATTTTCTTGAATTTAGCAGACAGTACTCGTATTATTTATATTTTATAGTGGCGGCAAAAAGTCTAGCGCCGGACTTGAAAGTGACACGACTTACGTTACGGCAAATTCATGACCTTTTAAACAACGACAGCAATCTACTAAAAAAAATTCACTCAAATGAGAAATATGCCAAAGAATAAAATAATACTATACATAATTTTTTATTTATTATATTTGTAAATTGTACTTATGTTACAATAATTTAAAATAATTTAAAAAATATATTACAATACTATTTTTGCATTCTATGAAAATTTTTGTTGCTCCATATAGACCAAATTTTTAATCAAGAACAACCCCCCCCCCCCCCCCCCCCGGGTCAATGGTGTCCCGCTTTACCAATGTTAAAATCTGGTCACCTTACCCAAGGAGCACGTGCAGGAGGCAACCAGTTCATGTGTTTCTCTCACATTGATGTTCCTCCCTCCCTCCCTCCCTCCCTCCCTCCCTCCCTCCCTCCCTCCCTCCCTCCCTCCCTCCCTCCCTCCCTCCCTCCCTGAAAAGCAATGGGAAAAACATCCTCAGGTGAGGATTAACAACAACAACAAAATAAAGAGGCAAAGAAGCTTTGCTCCGGTCGCAGAGCTAAGTAGTATAAAACAGCAATCTCTTCCTATTTGAAAAGTGACCAGGCCGGGATTTTTCTGTTGTGAGGCGCCGGGGAGCAGAGCTAAGAATAACCCTGAGGAAACTTCGACTCACAAAACAAGGGGCGCAGTGGCCAAGGAAAACAAGCCGGGGGGGCTTTCTCAACCCGGCATTTCCCTGCTGCCGCTGTCAGCAGACGGGGCTGGACCAGGAAGAGCTGTCAGTTCCGCAGCCCGAGCCGTTTCTGCCGCCTCGGGAATTCACCGGACCGGCGCATTTAGAAGATATTCCCATTAGTTACTTCTCAGATCCCCACACAGAAGAAGGAAGCCTCGAGATAAGGCTCGGCCACGCAGGAAGCAAGGAAACGTTCAAATTGCCTCAGCGTTATCTATCTAGAAAGCTTAGAAAGGGGAGTGGAATTCCATTTCTCCTCCCAGTCAAGCGGAGAACGGAGAATAAGCTCACATGTGCATACATATGTCCCCACGAGCCGCAATTCCCTGTCCTTGGCTACAAACCACGTACCTCCCATGTCCAGGAGTTTGAAACCCCCACTCACCCTGCGTAGTCCCTGTGTCTGCCCAGCGCTGCTCCCGACGGGCGTCCGGCCGTCCAGGAGAGAGGGTGTCAGGATTGACAGCAGCTAATCGGTGCCTGTAACTGAGGCCCCCGCCGCAGGCCTTCTCGATGGTCCCTCCCACATTGGGTGGCCCTGGGCCAGTGCATCGCAGTGGTAGGACCTGGCCATCGTGTCAGAATCACCTGAGATATTCGCTTGAAGAGCAGATTCCTGGGCCCCACCCAGGCCTACTGAGTCAGACGCTCTGGGTGCTGGACCTGAAGATGGGCATTTTAAACGAGCTGCCCATGGCCCTGGCCAGGTAGCTCCGTTGGTTGGAGTGTCATTCTGATACGCCAAGGCTCTGGGCTCCATCCCCGGTCAGGGCACATACAAGAATTAATCAATGAATGCATAAACAAGTGGAACAACAAATCGATGTTTCTCTCTCTCTCCCTCTCTGTAAAATCAACAAGTAAAATATTTTATAAACAAACAAATAAATACATAAATAACTGAGCTGCCCATTAGTCTTCTTCAAGAGGAAAATCTGAGGACCCTCCCCCCCGCCACCCCCGCCGGGTGTGGGAGTGCAGATCAAGAGTGCCCGGGGCTCCTACCTGACTCCGATGACCGAAGGTTATCTCCAGATCCCAAATGAGTGACCAAGCCTTCCTGGGGAATGAACGTAGAAGGAGCCAGATCAATTTCCCATCAAATATGCCTGTGGGTTGATCAAACAAGGCACGCCATTGGACACAGCGATGGTACACTGACATGAAGCGTATTTCAGGATTTGGGGTGTGCAAGAAATGCATCTGTGTTCTTAGGATTGAACCTTGATTGGGATTCCCCCCCCCCCCCCCCCACCTTAGACTCTGCAGAAATGCTTTAGATGTCAGCAGAGTAGAATTTGGGGGGGAGGTGCCAAGTTTTTAAAAAATGAGCGCCTAGCTACCCTGCCCAGAGGTGAGGGGACTGAGAGCCTCGGGAAGGCGAGAGACGGCCCTGCCAGCTTTGCGGTTCCCGTCAGCCGCGAGGAGCCAGCGCTAATCCTCGCCTTTTACAGGCTGCCTTTCGGCCTGTGCCATGGCCGGTGCTGCCTTTTCTTTGTCCCCATCCGGTGCACAGGATGCCTCGGATAAAACGGCAACATGCGTCTTGGAAACCCCGACATCCTCGCTCTGGCTCTCGCTCCCTCAGGGATGTCCCTTCATCATAAAAGTGAGCATGAACTGACCTGGGCACAGGAGCGAAAGCGGTTCGAGTCCTTGGGGCCCCATTAAAGGGGGAGCGGCAGGAGCTTCCAGGAAAGGGATGCTCAGCCGGGAAGTGTGGCGCCTCCGAGACCAAGCAGCCCTGGTGGAGGGGCTGGGCTGTGCCCACGTGTGCTCCACCTCCTGCTTCTTCTCTCGTCTCCCCCACGATGGAGATTGTAAAGGGGCCCACGTGAAGCCAGAGGGGCAGCCCAGCAGGGACACCTCTAACCAGCATGTTACTTGGGGGAAATAAGGTTTATTGGGGAGTGAGAGGTAAGATTCAACATCCCCAACTATTCAACTCTCACCCAGTTTCCTCTGCAATTCATTGCTGATCTCCAACAGGGGGGTGCCCCCAAGGGGGTGCCCTTCACCTGATAGGAAAGTGCAGGTGAAGAGGCTGCAGTCCATCTCTCACCAGCTCCTGCTCCTCCCTGTGGTGGGGTCTCTCTATGACAGGCCTCCAGGTCTGTCTATGACCCTTCAGCAGCCCTGGAGCCTGAAGAGAGACCCCCTACACCCCAGGCACCTATTCTCAGACCCCCCTCAGGGGATCCCTCTGGGAGAATGCAGGATGACTGTGGTAGGTTTGGAATTTCATACCTCTGGTGACAATAATAATGTAACCAGAACCCAAGTCCAATTGCCTGCTGCCGCAAAAAAACACACAAACTCATGAGACAGGTGCTGGTGGAAAAGGAAAGAGGTTTATTCAAGTGCTGGCATCTCGAGGAGATGGGGGACTCTTGTCCAAGCCCATCTCCCCACCTCAGTGGTTTTCATAAGGAGGGAGAGGCAAAGCTGAACAAAGAAATCAAGGAGAGGGGGTTGAAAAGTTCTCTACATTCACTCCAGCACCGTCCATTCAGATAAGGATCTCAAAACTGGTCAAGTGATGGTCTGATGTGCATCATTCTGGTCTTCGTCATCCTGATTCTACATTTGAAGGTCAGCAAATCTCCCGGATCTGGGATGACTGAAGTTCAGGGTCAGTATCTTCTGAAGTTAATTCCTAGGATTCTTAGACAAACATGCTGTTTATCTACAAGCTGCATACTAGTCTGAGTCAGTATTTAAAGAAACAATGTCAAGAGAATGGTGGGGTGGGTTGCAATTCCCACTGTTACAATCCTATATAATAAAAGGCCGGAGGCCATAAGCGTCACAACCAGAATGACTGCTTGACCAGTCGTCATGAGGTGCATTGACCACCTCTTGGTCCCTCCCCTGTGGCCCACAGGCTCCAATTGCAGCAAGGTGGGCGGCAGAGAGGAGTGGCAAGCAGGGGTGGGTGGGGGAGCGTGGTGAGCAGTGGCGGGCTACTGCACGTGATTTTGTGCACTGGGCCTCTAGTAATAATAATAATAGTTTACCTTTACTCATAAGTCTCATTCACTCATTTCTTTTATCCCTCCTTGTGTATTGGGTTCTCTCCCTCGAGTTATCTCAATTTACATTTAAACAATCATTTTGTCCTTTAGCTACAGAGAGAATTTGCTCTTGAATCAGGACCTCCTAGAAAGTGTGGCAAAGGGGTCCACAGTGGTTCCTGGGGATGCTCAGCCTGCATGCTCGCTTCTTTGTCCTCTTTCTCCCCATGTGTTGGGGGCTGGGATCCATTCTCACTGTAGCCTCTGTCCTCTGTTCTGGGTTTCCTTCCTGCCTCCATGTCTCAGAATCCAAGAAAATCAGCTCTCCCAGCTGAAAGCTGGGGTGATCCTGTTACTCTGGGAAGAAGAAGGAAGACTGGAGACTCGGGCAGGACAAGGAGGCCCATCGAGGGCCTGACAATAAGAGGAACCAGGACATGAGGTAGCAGTTAAGGGATCGGGTCCTGAGAGTGACTGTCTGGGTCTCCCCCATAGCTCTGTGCTGTTGGCTGAGAAGGGTAAAATCTGTGATGTCTCAATGTCCTCATCTTTAAAATGGGGATAATAAGAGTACCTATTTCATAGACTGTCGTGAAGATTAAATAGTCAGATAGATGAATGTGCAAAATGCTCAGAATGGGGCCTGGCACATAGTAAGTACTCAATAAGTTTTGGAAATATTATTTCTAGTAGTTTGGCTGTAACTATGCACAAAGTCTGAGGATTATTGTACAGCTTGTGACTCATTCCTCTGTGAGACAGAGTGCCTTAAAATAGGTGAGAAAGAGGAAAAATGTGGTGGGTGACCCATTATTGGCATTACTACCACAATTACCGAGGAAATGCTGCTAATCATCAAAGTTTTTTTTTTTTAATCCTCACCTGAGAATATTTTTTCCACTGCCTTTTAGACAGAGGGGGAGGGAGGGAGGGAGAAGAAGAGTGAAAGAGAGAGAGAGAGAGACATTGATATGAGACACATCGATTGGTTGTCTCTCCCGTGAGCCCCGACTGGGACGGGTGATCAAACCTGCAACCCAGGTGCATGCCCTTGACTGGGAATCAAACCCCCAACCCTTCAATGCATGGGCCGACGTCCTAACCACTGAGCACACCGGTCAGGGCTAACTGGCAAAGCTTTAAAACCTTTTAAAGACGGAGATTTTACATGATTAAAATTAAAGACCATGCATCTGTGTCATATTAATAGAATTCATGTAAAATGGAAAGGTGTGTAACAAAGGAGACTTTGCTGTGAGGGGCAGGGTTCCTGATATCATTATAATCTTTAGCATCGTGGATATTCCCGGGAAACGTCTTGGATGCTGCCGGGAATTCCTGCCCGCGGGTTTGGAGTGTTCTCTGTGACTCACAGGAAGCCAGCCGCCCTATAAAGGCTCCGGCAGAGCGGGCTCTGCTGTTGTCGGCTGACTTGGCACCGGCACTGGAGGAGCAGCGGACGCAGCGGCACGGGGACGCAGAGGGGACGGGACTCAGAGGGGACGTGCGGGAACCAGAACCGGACAGGGAAGCAGCCTCTCCACAAACCCGTGAGTCTCTAAAGAGCAGCCCTGGGCCATGCAACTGAGCCGATGGCTATGAACAGATAGGCCACGGCCTCCGGGCGGGATCTGTCCACATCCAGGCCGTCAAAGGCTGGCTTCTCCCTTTGACCTGAAGGATGCAAATGTAAGATTCTCATTTATTCATGCAGGCAAACCTCTCTTTCACAGAGACTGTGGCCCTGGAACCCTTTACCTAAGGTCTTGGGAGGCTGCTGCAAACATCCCTGGAGAATGAGCCGAGGAACCGGCCGCCTGGGTTTCATTCTGCAGTTCATTTTGTGCCTTCTCTCCCCAGAAAAGCACCTCAAGTCTGACCTTTGATGGGAAGAACTCTGGAAGCCATGACTGCCTCGTGGCTGCTCTCGGCTCTCGCCTTTGGTAAGCCAAAGTCATCGGAGCGGCTCTCCCATCCTCCATCCGGGCACCAGGGCCCTTTTGGACCGACGATGCTTCCTGGTGGGTGGGCACCCTGTGCATCGCAGGGCGAGCAGCGCCCCTGGCCTCCCACACGGTGCGGCTTGCCCTGGACCAGGGCGGTTTACCTCTTTGTGCCTCAGTTTCCGTAAGTGCAAGGTGCTGACCATGCACAGCTAAGTCCCAGAGGCACCGTGAGGGTCAGGGTCATGGGCGGGCACAGCTCCCCAGCAGGCTGGTGGGGCCCAGCAGCGCTTGCTCACTCGGACTTCTGTCCCACTGCAGAGGGGTGCTACGGGCTATAATGGGAGCAGGCTAAGCAAGTGCAGTCAGTCACAGAAGAAAAGCGCAGGAAACCGAGGTTCCTCTGTCCAAACCCCTTCTTCCTTTGGAAAAGGCGAACAAGGTTCGAGTCGTCCTGAAGCCCACTGTCGGCCTCCCTCGGAGGGTAAAAGGCCCAGTAACAGCCGTAGAGCTCCACGGGCATGAGACAGGGCGGTGCGAGCCAGAGGGACGGAAAGTAGAATGCTGGTCGCCAGGGCTGGGGCAGGGGAGGGGTCATAGTTCAATAGATTTAAGGTTTCAGTGTTCAGATGGAAGAGATGGAGATGAGTGGTGGTGAGGCCTGCCCATATGAAACTATTTATACCCCTGGACGGTGCACGTAGCATGTGAGGGTGGCAAACTGCACTTTCCCTCAGTGAAAGGAGGAGGAAGAACAGTGGGGAGGGGAGGAAGGCCAGCTCAGAGCCAGACCACGGCAGGACTGACCGCTCTCCTTCCTCTCACCTTTCCCCTCAGCCCTCCTCCTGGTCAGACAGGGCGGAGCCTGGTCCTACCATGCCTCCTCGGAGTTCTTGACCTTTGACCAGGCCAGCGCCTACTGCCAGCAGCATTACACCCACCTGGTGGCGATTCAGAACCAGGAGGAGATCCAGTACCTGAACTCCATACTCAGCTACTCAAGCAAATACTACTGGATCGGGATCCGCAAGGTCGAAGGCCAGTGGGTCTGGATAGGCACCGGGAAGCCTCTGACGGAGGAGGCCGCGAACTGGGCTCCCGGGGAGCCCAACAACAAGCAGGCCGACGAGGACTGCGTGGAGATCTACATCAAGCGGCCGCAGGACGCGGGCCAGTGGAACGACGAGCGGTGCAGCAAGGCCAAGCGCGCCCTGTGCTACACAGGTGGGCACGGCGAGGGGGAGTGAGGGGGGCCTGTGCTACACAGGTGGGCACGGCGGGGGGAGGGAAGGGGCCCTGTGCTACACAGGTGGGCACGGCGGGGGGGAGGGGGGGCCCTGTGCTACACAGGTGGGCACGGCGGGGGGGAAGGGGGTCCTGTGCTACACAGGTGGGCACGGCGGGAGGGAGGCTTTGTGCTACACAGGTGGGCACGGCGGGGGGGAGGGGGGCCCTGTGCTACACAGGTGGGCACGGCGGGAGGGAGGCTTTGTGCTACACAGGTGGGCACGGCGGGGGGAGGGAGGCTTCACCACAAACTGCTGGCACTAGGCAAACACTGATCTCTATGTGATTTTTAAAAAAATACATTTTTTTATTGATTTCAGAGAGGAAGGTGAGAGGGAGAGAGAGAGAAACATCAATGATGAGAGAGAATCATTGATCGGCTGCCTCCTGCACACCCCCTCCTGGGGATTGAGCCCACTCTATCCACTGAGCCAAACCGGCTAGGCCGATGATTTTATGTTCTAAAAATCTGGTGTTAACGTGCGCTGATTGAGAAAGTATCTCTTTGCTTCTTTGTGAGAATGTAGGCAAGAATCCATGTGTGCATGTGTCCATAGCTGCATGTACAGGTCTGTACATATGTAGGGTGTGTATGCACACGTACAGGGCGTGTTTTGGCTCCTTGTTTACCGGTGGCAGGGGAGCCATCTTTAGAGTTTGGGATTCAGTGAGTTTCCTAGTCTTGGTGCCTCCCGTGTGCTGGCATCAAGGTTTCAGCCGCCGAGCCTGAAGCTCCGCTCTGGCACTCTGTGAAGGCACCTCAGTTAGAACATCGGCTTAAACCGAGTCATTGGTGACGTTTCGGTGCTCACCGTTGACCCTCAAGTCCAAGGGCTCACGCTCCTTGCCATGCCTGTGTGCCCGCAGCTGCCTGCACCCCGACGTCCTGCAGCGGCCATGGCGACTGCGTGGAGACCATCAACAACTACACCTGCCAGTGCCACCCCGGCTTCCGTGGCTTCCAGTGCGAGCAGGGTGAGTCAGATGCCACCTGTCCCTCCCTGGGATGGCAGTGCCAGCCGAGCTCGCTGGCCTGGAGCCGGGTCTGCAGGCCTCCGCTTCCCAGGAGCGTGTAGTGCCCAGGGTCGGGGGGCAAGGGCTGAGCCTGTGAAGCCGGGGCCTCCAGGTTCAAACCCCAGATTCCCCACTTACATGGCACCGTGACCGGCGCTGCACGCTGAGTCCCAGCTTTCTCGCTGCGAGATGAGCATGCGAACAGACGGCCTCCGCGGGCTTGTGGTTGGGATTCTGTGACCCGAGGCAGACAGGCCGTTCTCAGGAAACGTGTAGCTGCCGTTCCCGGGGTCCCTCCTCCTACAGGAGCTGAGAGAGGACAGAACTGACCCGGTTTCCCTTTCCAGCGGTGACCTGCCCGGCCCAGGACGCCCCTGAGCACGGACGCCTGGAGTGCACCGAGCCCTGGGGGAGCTTCAGCTACAACGCCTCCTGCGCCGTGAGCTGCGAGGAGGGCTACCGGCCCAGCAGCCCCCGGGCCGCCCGCTGCACCGCCTCCGGGGCATGGAGCGCGCCCCTGCCGGGCTGCGAGGGTGAGTCTCCGAAGCACCCCCCGCTCCCCCCACCTCCCCAGCCTCAGCTTTTTACCCAACTTGGAACGTTTCCAGACTCTCGGGAAAGTTCTTTCCGTCGCCGTCTTTTAAGAAAGCTTGTTCTCAGCCAGTGTCTATGGCGGGGTGGTGCGGCTTGGGGTGAGAGGCCTTTTCTACGTGTGCAGTGGGGGGGGGGGGGGGGGGGTGTCTCTGTGGCCCTGGTAACTTGCAAACCCGTGCACACGCTCTAGACCTCAGGGGCTCTCGCCTCCTCTCCCTGTTTGACGTCAACAACAGACCCGGCCCGGGCTGTGTAGTCAGCCCGCCTCAGCGTCTCCTTCCCGCTCTGTCTTACCTTCTCGGCCAGGGACAAAACCCCTTCGTGGGGACCACGGGGTTCAAGGGAACGCGTGGCTAGTCTGTCACTGCTGTTTCCGCCACCACAGCCAGCTCCGCCTGAGGGTCTGCCTCCCTGCACTGTGGCCCCGACAGCTCGCTCAGGGCCTGGGAGAGATTGGACCTAGATCAGACACTGAGCCAGAGCGACACCCAGAAAAGAGGGAAATGGCCACCAGAGAGCGAAAGCCTCCCGTGGGTGTGCCGTCCCCGGGAGTTACCGGGGCGTTGGGCCCCCTGGGAGGCAGCTCCTTGCTCCGTCCTAGACTCAGGCTCAGCAGGACGCGCGGCTCCTTCTCGAACCTTCGTGTTCCTGTGCCTTCCACCCGCAGTGGCCCAGTGCGCCGAGGTGACGCGTCCCGCCCACGGCTCCGTGGACTGCTCCCGGGGCCCCGCGGCCTTCCCGTGGAACACGACCTGCGCTTTCCGCTGCGAGGACGGCTTCGCGCTCGTGGGGGCCCCGCGCCTCCGGTGCACCGCGGCGGGGCACTGGGACCACGAGGAGCCCACGTGCTCAGGTAGCGCAGCCCCTCCCGTCGGGATTCACTGCTCAGAGCTCCCCCGCTCCCCTCCCGCGCTGGTGAGGCCGCCAGCCCTGCTCACTGCCGGTCCCTGTGTTACAGCCGTGACCTGCGGCGCCCTGGACCCCCCTCCGCACGGCTCCGTGAGCTGCAGCCTCTCCCCCGCCGGGGAGCTCGCCCTCGGGTCCTCCTGCAGCTTCGCCTGTGAGGAGGGCTTCCTGCTGCGGGGGCCCGCCCGCGTGGAGTGCACGGCGCGGGGGCAGTGGGCGCAGCCGGCCCCGCTCTGTGAAGGTGAGCCTGGCCCTCCTCAGCCTGTGGGGGGTAAGGATGGGGGTGGGGGGGCTCGGGATGAGACAGGAAGTCAGACTCGGGGGCAGCAGGCTCTCAGCTCCTGGAAACACGCGTGGCAGAACCAGGCGCAGCCGGGAAAGCGCTGGACAGTGAGAGCGGCCGGCTCCCTGCTGTGCCGCCCACAGAGCCTCGGCCCTGGGTGTGGGAGAGGCAGAGTCTCCCTCTAAGATTTACCATTTAACAAGCGGGGCCATGAGAGCTCCCCCTGACGTTAGAACCCTGTCTTCCTGCCTTCTTGAGGTGTCACCGCCGCAGTGGGGAGGGGCGTCCGCTGTCACATAGCTCAGCAGCAGCCTTTGACCCGCCTCAAGGCAAGAGGGCACCTTGACAACAAGCAGGTTCCACTCTCGGGTGCTGCTGTCCTCGCAGCCACACGCGGCACAGGGCCCTGCCCCGCGGCAAACGCCACGAGCCGCACCCCGCCGCACAGCAGGCCCGCTGCGTGGCTGCGCTGACCTCCCTTCCCGGGCGCCACCTATTCTATAGGCATCCAGACCCCAGCTGCGCTCTGAGGACCAAACCCCTCCTGGCCCTGCCCTCCTCTTTCTCATGTCAGAGGAGCCTGTCCTGTTGGGGCCGCCCGCCCGCCCTTTGGTTAGCGCCACGGCCGACGGTCCCGGGGAGACCAAGAGTCTGAGCCCCCCAGCGTGTCCTTGTCCGATGCACTGGGTCCACTCGGCCCATGCGGGTCCCTCCGGTCCCGCCAGCGTGTCCTGACCCCGCTTTGGTGTTTCAGCTTCCCAGTGCAAAGCCCCATCCAGGCCCGAGAGGGGCCACGTGAGCTGTCCCCCCAGCGCTTCCGGAAGCTTCCAGCCCGGGGCCAGCTGTGCGTTCTCCTGCGAGCAGGGCTTTGTGCTGAGGGGACCCACGAGGCTCCAGTGCGGCCCCACAGGGCAGTGGGACAGCGCGGAGCCCACTTGTGAAGGTACAGCTTCTGTTTTTGTTTTCTTTTAAGACTGAAAAAAATATTGAAACCCTGATCAGTTTGGCTCAGTGGATGGAGCATTGGCCCGCAGACCAAAGGGTCCCGGGTTCGATTCCAGTCAAGGGCATGGACCTCGGTTGCAGGCTCTTCCCCGGCCCGGGCCCTGGTCGGGGCTGGTGCAGGAGGCAACCAAGCGATGTGTTTCTCTCCCATCGATGTTTCTCTCTGTCTTTCCCTCTCTCTTCCACTCTCCCTAAAAGTCAATGGGAAAATATCCTCGGGTGAGGATTAACAAAAAGGAAAATTTAAAAAATGTGTTTATATAGAGAAGAGCTAGGGACTTGGCGAAACCCGTGGCTGCCGGAGACAAGCGAACCTCTCATGTGCTTGTTCCCCTTCCAGCCGTGAGATGTGCCCCTGTGCCCCAGCCCCGGGGCGGCTGGGTGCGGTGCCGCCACGCCCCTGCCGGGGAGCTCACCCCCAGCTCCTCCTGCGCCTTCGGCTGCGAGGATGGCTTCCAACTGCAAGGGGCAGCTCGCCTGGAGTGCACGGCTCGGGGACAGTGGACACAGGAGGCCCCCTCCTGCCAAGGTCAGACTGAAGTCGGACTCAAAGGAGTAGATGTGGGTCGAGTCCTCACACGTTGCCCCCAGGGGCTTGAGCTCATTGAAAGTAGTGCCTTGCTCTAGCCAGTTTAGTTCAGTGGATAGAGCATTGGGTTGTGAGCTTGATCCCCAGTAGGTGTTTCTATCTCTCTTTCCCTCTCCCTCCCTCTCCAAAATCAATCCTATCTAATAAAGAGGGAATATGCTAATTAACCCTCATGTCCTCACAAGATGGTGGCACTCACAGCTACAAGATGGTGATGCCCAGTCCCCTCAGCCCTGCCTCATCCAGCTGGAGTCCCCCAGTCCCCTCAGCCCCACCTCATCCAGCCTCAGCCCCCCAGTCTCCTCAGCTCCACAGAGGAAGGCATTTGGGGATGATCATGCCAGCAAGGGAGCAGTTAGGTGTCAATCAGGCTGGCAGGGGAGTGGTTAGGGGGCAGTCAGGCAGGCAGGCAGGCTAGTGGTTAGGAGCCAGCAGTCCCAGATTGTGAGAACGATGTCCAACTGCCGGTTTAGAACATCCCCCAAGGTGTGCCAGATTGGAGAGGGTGCAGGCTGGGCTGAGGGACACCCCCCCCCGCACAAATTTTGTGCACCGGGCCTCTAGTAAAATATAAATTAAAAAAAAATGACGCAGTGCCTATAAATCATGCTTGTGTGCTGCCTGTCCAGCCGGGGTTAGGAGCTTCCAGGGGATTTTCCTTAACCTCTTCCTGGTCCTTTGCCTGCAGTGGTGCGATGCTCACACCCGGCAGTGGCCGGCAAGGTGGCCGTGAGCTGTGATGGGGAGCTCGTGTTCGGCGCTGAGTGCACCTTTGCGTGCCCCGAGGGATGGACGCTCAATGGCTCGTCGGCGCTGACGTGCGGTGCTGCAGGACACTGGTCCGGGATGCTGCCCACCTGCGAAGGTGAGGCACTCATTGATGGAGGTCGTCGGGGGGGGCGAGAGTGAAGAAGGGGGTTATGTGGCTAAAATAATGAAGATCCATTACGTCCAAACTGGAAAGGCCAAAGGGTTGGCCAGGTTACTAAGCTGTGAAAATGCAACTTAATGGGAATATAGAAAAAACAGAAGAGGTGACATGTTGATAGAATGGGTGGAATATTGACCATCATAAAGGGAGAGCTGGGGGTGCGGGGGGGGGGGGGGGGAATGAGAGAGAGAGAGAGAGAGAGAGAGAGAGAGAATCCGGGGTGCAGTGTGTGCCAGGAAAGAGCGTGGCAATGAGTTGTGCTGTGCTGGGCAGATCTCCCAGGTCTTGAATGCAACGCCTCCTCCCACATGCGCGCCGCGCGTCTCCTCTGCTCTGTGCCCTGAGATGTGTGTACAGAGCAAAGGGCAGAGCCACAGAGCAGCAGGACTTCCAAGCCAGTTCCTCTCGTGACGGCTCTTCCCTGTCTCCGCAGCCCCCACCCCGTCCAGCCTGCCCCTGGCCATCGGGCTCTCCGCTGCGGGGACCTCCCTCCTGACGTCGGGGTCGTTCCTCCTCTGGCTCCTGAAGCGCCTTCGGAAGAAAGGTGAGGGCCTGTGCACGCACCCCAACACTGCGCCACGCTCTACGGGCAGGAGATCAGTGGTCAGAGGCGGTCACGCGGAGCAGCAGTCTTAGGGGAGGAGTTCACAGCACACCGCGTGGGAAGTTTTAGGAAATGTGTGTCATTGCACGACCGTGGGCAGCGCCACGCGCGCTGGGTTCTGTGGCCTCTGAGGCCGTGCAGAGGCCGCCCGGGCCCGTGCTCCCAGGAAAAGGGGCAGAATGTGTTTGGGGAACAGGCTTCCGTGGGGGAATAAATCGAAGGGGATGCGCGAAGCATCCGGCCACGCTTGTGGTTGGTTTGGCCTACGGAGCATTGAACACTTCTTTGAATTAAGTTCTGATTACAAAATAGGAAATTTCACATAAGACCCGGATTCGGGACTTGTCACGAAAAAGTGGACCCTACCTCTGGCAAGCCGAGCCTGCGGCTGCGGCTTGTGTTGGAATCCGCCCCCCCCCCCCCCCCCCGTGAGGTCCACTTGCACGCCACCCTACCCGCCGCCACGTTGTGTTGGCGCTCTGATTACATGGGGGCCCTCAAAGGCATTGAATGTGTAACCCCTGAGGGCGAATCAGACTGTTTCTGGACTCAGTGTGTCCTTCGAAGTCACTGAGTCCAAATTACGGTTGTCTTTTTCTTGCAGCAAAGAAGTTTGTTCCCGCCAGGTAAGTTGCACTCTGCACCCCGCGTGCCGCTGAGCACCGACACGTCTGTCTTTCCCTCTTCCGGTCGAGAGAGTTGCCTCACCCGCTGTTCTTGTGTATTCCGCAGCAGCTGCCAAAGCCCTGCCTCAGACGGATCCTACCAGACGCTAATTTAAGTCCAAAAGGAATCAGGTAGGCATTGCAATCACGTGCGGTTTTGAGAGGAGATACCCTCTTTACATGTTCTGTTGTTCCTTGAGCCTCCCAAACCGGCCAGTTTCTAGAGTGGGGGTGAGGGGTCACCCCTTCAGGGGATTTTATGGACTGTGGTTTCATGTGTTTGCAGGAGGAGAGGAAAGCAACCAGGCTCTGGCCACACTGAGTCAGTTCACTATGGAAGTTAATAATAACGATGATAATAGCTACCCTTTATATGGCATTTACCATATCCTAGGAATGGTTCTGAGCTAGGAATTCTATGCGATGGGGCTATTACTATATTCATTATTATATAGATGGAGAAAATGAGGCACAGAGAAGTTAAGTAACTTGTTTAAAATCTCAAAGCTAGTAAGTGGGGTGGCCAGGGTTCATACCTGGGCAGTTTGGTTCTAGAATCTGTGGCCTTAACCCCTCTGCTCTGTTTTCTGAGAATTTGAAAGGGTCAAGTCTTCTCCAAATGCTTTTTAAAAAATTAGTACCTTTTGTGTGCAGTTTTAGGTTCATAGGAAAAGTGAGCGGAAAGCACATACTTCCAACATACCCTGACTCCCACCCCTCCATTTCCTCTATCATTAATATCTTGCATTAGTATGGTATTTTGTTCCAACTTGTGGGCCAACATTGTTACATTATTAACTGAAGTCCACAGTCTTCATTAGGGTTCAGTCTTGGTGTTGTATATTCTAGGGGTTTTGACAAATATATGACACAAATCCACCCTTATAGCCTCATACAGAATGGTTGCACTGAGCTAACGGAGTAGGATTTGCTGTTCATGTTTGCACTACCCCAGTGAGAATGCATACAGTGAACAGAAGATGAATTCTGTTGTCGCTCTTCTTATGCAGAGTATTAAGTGTCCTGATGATCTGCACTCTTGTACCTGCAGGAACACAGGTAAAGGAGGGAATGAGAGCGATGCCCTGAGGACGGCAGAGGCAGAGAGCTCTCCTTGGATCTCAGACCTTTGTCACTTACTGCAGCTGGACTGCAGTGCCCCCGAGAACTTCAAAGGACCAAAGTCCCGTGGGCAAGGCCAGCCTGCCAGCAAAATGACTCAGTTTTCTTTGTCCTGTTTTAAGGATCTGGAAAGTGCTGGATACCAGGGGGAAGGACATTCTCTTCCAGACAAAAGCAAAGAGCCCAAGGCTCTGGAGTCTCAGAACTCCATTTCTAACTCTCCCTCACTCCTGATGAAATCTTGGTGGAGAAACCCAGTATTTTGTGACATTGTTTCTTTCCTTTGTCCTTCATCTATATATATAAAAGCCTACGTTACCGAACGACCGGTCGACCAGTTGCTATGACGCACAGTGACCACCAGGGGGAAGACACTCAACACAGGAGCTGCCCCTTGGTGGTCAGTGCGCTCCAACAGTGGGAGCGCCACTCAGCTGACTGACCCATCCCAGTGGCCCACCATCCCAGCGGCCCACCATCCTGGTGGCAGCCACTCACTCCCTCAGTAGTCCTGCAGGTCCAGTCTCCAGAGAATGGACCAGGCACTGATTGACTGGTGCCGCCAGCACGATCCCGACAGCACCCCAGGCCTCCTGGAAGTCGGCCTCGGGCACCACGGCTGCTTCCCCTCCCTAGATGCTTCACAAGGAAGAAATTATATAAAAGCGGCTGCCAGGTGGCTCCCGACAACCCGTGTGAACATCAGCAGAATGGATCCAGATCCTGGGCTAGCAAGAGCGTCCCATCGCCTGCCTGGAGGGCTGATCGCATCCCGGCCACCCCTCTCACCTGCCTTGGGATGGGCACATGATCAGGACTGTCTTGGCGTGAGCCCGCGGCAGGTGCAGCAGGGCCGGGATGAGCGGGAGCAGCAGGCGGCGTTGGCTGCCGGTTTCAGCCCTGAGGGACCCCAGCCGTGCACGAATTGGTGCACCGGGACTCTAGTAGTGTTATAACTACTGGTTATAAAGTTGCTGTCATGAGCTGAATGATAATTGTCGAAAGTTTAGAGGAAGCAAATTGTACAAAAATAGTCTGTTACTGACTTGAAAAAAAACAAAAACAAAAAACCAACACCTGCGTGGAGATTACCAAACAAAGCCTGGACCACTTTGTTCCCTGTGGGACTCAGTGCTCTTTAAAGTGTTCTTAGAGATAGCATTCTTCTGACTTGCATGGAGATGTATTCCATGATTCTTAATTCAGTACTACAAGTGTTATAGGGACTTTAACATATGTAAGTGTTAGGACGATGACCGGGCAACAATCACTCTCCTAGATCACCACCTCTTTATTTATTAACAGATTCTAATGTCGCATCCGCAGTGACTTTATTTCGAAAAAGGGCAAGTCCTATCCCCCGACAATGTACAGTGGTAATTGGTGAACATTGTTAATTTTTTCCTACAGTTGCTTTTAAAAAACGGAGTAGTACCAGGCGAGTAAAAGCTAAGTGGCAGATACTGTGCACGGTCAGTTAATTTTTCAGAAATTTGTGGTTTCCATGATGAAAAACTTCCAGGAGACCAAATGTTCTGACTTGGTAAAAGCATACGTGCAAATGAATGAAGGTACCCTTTTGTGAATGTCTTTGTTGGAAAAGCACCCGCCTATAGGAATAAGGATGTGCCTTGCATCCCCAAAAAGATGCGTGTCGGATGTGATGTGTCAGCATACAGTCTTGACTAGTGCAAGGCCCTGAGTCCACCATAGGACCTGCCCGGGTCCTGGGTTCACCCAGCGGGTCTTCACAAAGTGAAGATGTCGAATGATTATTTCCCAGTTGTTTTCTTGTGTGCGAGGCTGTTCTTAAAGGGAGGGAAGCCTGGATGAGCAAGTATTTATATTCGTGTAGAAAGGAGCTTCCAACTCCTAAGGAATCCAGGTATTGATCGCTGGCACTGAGAAGCGCTGTCAGTGACTGAGGGCTGCTTCAGCCTCGCAGGTGTGAGGGTCAAAGCTCCCTCACACCCCGTCGCCTCTGCGTGTGCCGAGGAAGCCACGCTCAGGGGCGCTGGGGCGCTCTGGCCCAGGCAAAGCCAGAAGTAAGAGGAGAGGCGATAGGAATCCGGATGGCAGGGGTTGTGAAGGGCAAAGGACCCTGGGAAATAAAAGAGGATGCATGTGAAATGTGTGATCAGGAAATGAATGGCCATTTTATCTGAAACGGTCCAAATGTAAATGTTTATGTTATTGGGTTGGAAGTAGCTGTGTGAGATATAAGTGTGTCTGGGTTTTATAAAGTATTTTAAATTATGATTTAAAATATTTTACAATGTTTAAAGTATGTATTTATTTAAACGTATGTCATACTTGTTGTATTTGACGTGGCACTATGAAGTTTGATAATAAACATGTTTATATGTATGGCCTGTGTATGGCCTCTTTCTTAAAAATTCCATGCTATGTAGGTAAAACCCACACACCATAAAATGCGCCTGTTTAAGCGTACAATCCAGTAGTTTTTGTATATTCACAAGATCCTGCAGTCATCACCACCACGTGTAACTCCAGAGCACATCTCTCACCCCCAAAAGAAACCCAGTACCCACCCGTAGTCACTCTCCCTCTGCCCGCCTCCAGGCCCTGTGAACAGGAACCTCCCTTTGCCTCCACGGACTTGCCTGCTCTGGGCATTTCACATACGTGGCATCATGTGGCCTTGTGTCTGGCGTCTTTCACTCAGGATGATATATTCAAGGATAATCCACTCCGTAGCAGGTGCCGTACTTCATTCCTTTCTGTGGCTGAGTAATCCCCTATCGTACGGCCATGCCTCCCTTCCTGTCCCCATCCGCCAGCTGGTGAACATCTGGCTTGCTGCTGCACGTTGGCTGTTGTCAACGATGCTATGAACTTCTTGTACACCTTTTGGAGTAGACTTATGGTTTCAATTCTCTCGGGCGTGCAATTGCCGGGCCCTCTGGCAACTCCATGTTTCATTTTTTGAGGAGCAGCCAGACTGTTTTGTAAGAGGGCCGCACCCTTCTACCCCCTCCCGCAGTGCACGAGGGCTCCAGCTTCTCCACATCCGTCCAACACTGGTACTGTCTTTTGGGCGATCACCGCACTCATGGGCCCCTACACCAATACCGCACAGTTGTCTGAAAAATATGAACTCTCTAGAAAAGATAAGGAAGGTCAATGAAACAGAGTCCTTATCCTGGAGGCTTTGCCTCATGCCAGTCTCAGATCTCAAGCTGCTCAAGTTAAACCATTCACCTTCATTTACTCTGCAGACTTGTTTTCCTCCAGGCCCAGGGCCAGGCTAGTTTTTCTGCTCCCCCCTCTCCCCCCAAAAAGGTGTCTCCTCTCTTCTGAAAGCTAAACACCTCCTTGTTATCAAAGACTCAAAACATCTGAAATTTCTAAGAAAACCTGGTTTGATTGTTGACCCGGTTGTCCAGGCGGAAAACAATTGTGGTTATGGCACTGTCATCGGCCACAGTTGGTTTCACTTTGATTTTATGCTTCATCTTAGCTCAAAAGTTCTACTCAAGAGGAAAAGTAAAGAAAAAAGGAAAAACCAGGCTAGATCCAGCTGGTTAGGCTGTTTCCCTGGAGGAACAACACAGCAGCCCAAAAGGCAGGTGTGACTGTTGGCTTTCCCGGCACAGAGTGTTGCAGCAAATTGTACAAACGCAATGTGTGCAGCCCGGCCGGCGTGGCTCAGTGGTTAAACCTCGACCAATGAACCAGGAGGTCACAGTTCAATTCCCGGTCGGGGCACATGCCCAGGTTGCGGGATCCATCCCCAGTGTGGGGCATGTAAGAGGCAGCTGATCAATGGTTCTCTCTCATCCTTGTTGTTTCTATCTCTCTCTCCTTCCTTCCTCTCTGAAATCAATAAACATATATTAAAAAAGGCAAAACAACGAATTGAATGTGTGCAGAGGAATGCAGGGGCCCGAGGCACGTGGACATGGGCCAGTGAGAGCGCAGACGTGAGGAGTGGAGCGGCTTGGGTTAGCAGGTTAGCTTCCATGGAAGACAACACAAACCCACGCTCCAGAGTTAGACTAAGTGTCCACCCGCCCCCAGACCCAGCAGGACTACCCCTCCATGCCCACCTCCTTCCTTACAGCCGGAGTGGAGGCCCCTCTGCTGGCCGGTCATCTTCTAGCCAGCTCACAGGCCAAGCCTCCTGACCCACCTGCTCTCCTTCCCAACCGCCGCCTTCACCCTCTGGACTGCTCTCCCCAGTCAGCCAGCCCCTACCCTCCAGTTCCTCTCAAACCCCGTCCCGCCCTGCTATTCCCACAGCCGGGCCTGCGACAGGCCCCGCAGGTCCCTCCACGGGACGTCTGTTCTCTCACGCCCACACCTCAGCGGTGGGAGGCAGGGGTGGCCTCCTTTAGGATGAGGTTCTCTTTGTTCTTCTAACCCCTTTTTAAAAATATATGTTTATTGATTTCAGAGAGGAAGGGAGAGGGAGAGAGAGAGAGAGAGAAACATCAACGATGAGAGAGAATCATTGATCGGCTGCCTCCTGCACGCCCCCTACTGGGGGCGGGTCAAGGCCGCAACCCGGGCATGTGCCCAGACCAGGAATCAAACTGTGACCTCCTGGTTCATAGGTTGATGCTCAACCACTGTGCCACGGCCGGCCGGGCTTCTAGAGATGAAAAGAAGAAATAAGATAACCCTGTTTCCATGGAGCACATAACACCGAGTTCACCACCTCATGGCAAGGACTCCCAGCCCCTGCACAGAGGCTGGGCCCCAGCTCCTGGTCCTCCTCAGCCTCAAGCACTCCTGCATCCCGTGCCACCTCACGCAGGTGCACCGCAGTCCACTGTCCGCGTTCTCCGTTCTCCATCATTCTTCTCCCTCCGCTCCACTGCCTCTCCTGGACTCAGCCTCAAACCATGACCTCACCGAGCTGCATCCACTCCAGAATCACATGTGCTCTCCGGGTTCGAGAGGAAATCTGAAGGTCAGTGTGGTGCATGTAAAATGTGGGAGGCGGAGTAAACCACTGATGGAGATACTGGGAAGGTGTTTGATGGGCACGGGGGTCGTTCCCGGGGCAGAGGAGTGTCCTAGGTGGAAAGAGAAATCGGAAGTGAGTGGCATGTAGACGACATTCAGGTTCAGAGACCGGGTCGGGCCATCAAGTCCACGGGGTAAACGAGAGAAGAGCAGTGAGTGCTGGGGCCACAGGCGTGGAGGTTGGGGAGATGAGGGAGCACCGGCCAATGAAACAGAAGGATAGTGGGTGAGGTGGGGAACCAGGGCCGACTGGCCGAGGACGGTGAGGGCGGAGACCTGGCTGTGGGCTCAGTGAAGGGAGGACCCAGGGCCCTGGCGTGGCTGAGAGCCTGGCTGACAAGGTCAGGAGAGAACGGGAGGCGGGACTTAGAAACGCAGTCTGGACACTGCTTTGGGCTGTAGGTGAAGATTGGTACTTCGTGGGTCCCCTCGGCCCCAGGCGTGTCCCCATGTCAACACGCCTTCCGAGCTCCCGCCAGGAGGAGGGCAGCGCACTAACCACGCGCACAGGCTGGAGCGGGGCTGGTCCCCCACCCCCGGTCTCTTCCTTTCTTACCTTCATGGGCCTTGGAAAACCGGGGTAGCAATAGTACCTACTGCGGGGTGTTGTGTTTAATCTCTATAAAGATTAATAAGGTAACAGACATAGAATATTGAGATGTATAGCTATTGTTGTTATTATTGTCTTTTCAAAAATGCAAAACTGATTGCCAGTGACTCCCCCTTCCACTGCCCCCCATCATTCGGGTCCTGATTTCATATGCAGTCTATCTCCTTCACATGCTACACTCGGGGTACAGATAAGGGTGTTTTAGGCCCCCAAACCCCTAGGGCAGAAAGCCAGAGCTGCTCCGCAGGTCGGGCTTAACTTTAGGGGTGCCATTGACAAGGACGTCCACTAGGCGGTGAGCAAGGGGCAGGAAGGCACCCTCAAGTTGTTAAGGTGAGCTCTATGCAGTCTAAGGGACATCGTAAATGTGTCTGAAGTACTTTTTAATTGTGTGGTGTTTGCGGTTATCAGGCGCCCTCTACCATGGATAGCGATGAGTTAGCCCCGTGTTGCTAGAAAAAGAAAGAGGAGAGACAGAGAGAGAGGGAGACTGGGACAGAGGGGAAGAGGGAGGGAGGAGAAGGATGGGAGGAAGGAAAGGAGGAAAGGGGAGAAGGGAGGAAGGGAGGAAGGAAAGGAGGAAAGGGGAGAAGGGAGTAAGGGAGGAAGGAAGAGAAGTAGAAGGAGGCTGGAGGGAGAGAGAAAGGAGGAGAGGGAGGATCTAACAGCAGCACCTTGGTCAGAGCTCTGTTTTTCTCAGGGGAGGTGACAGGTCAGGAAAGAGGTGGGGAAAGAGGAGCCAGAAAGGGGGGGCGGGGAAGTGGGGAGGAGGAGGATGTGAGACTGCGTTAGAGAAATGAGAGAAAGCAGCCCTTCTGGGCCACTTGCTCAGTGCACAGCGCAGCCTCGCCTGGGCCAGGTCAGGAGCCCCCGGAGCAGAGCGGGACGTGGGGCCGCAGAGGGACCGGACCAGGACCAGGACCAGGACCGCGCAGACATGGTGAGCTCTCAGCCTGAGGGGCCTCAGGTGCTCACAGAGCCTCTTCTCGGGGTTGCAGAGGCGGGTGGCAAAGGACAGGAGGCAACGCATTTCATTTTTTGCTTTAAAAAAGCCAGGAGCTAACCTGCCGGAGCCCCCAGAGCCCTCCTCTCACGACTCTGACTTCTCGGCTGTCCCGGCTGAGACTCAGGGCTCCCCTGTTGCAATGAGCAGCTTTGCGAGCTAACCTGCGGCTCGCTGAGAAGGGACTCTACAGACCACCTGGTTTTAGGGGTGCAGACAATGTGTGGTCTTGCCATCCGAGTTGCTCAAAAGGCATCTCTTTTTACTTGAAAGAAACGGAACTGCTTTCCTTTCTGGCGTCTGGCTGGCTGTCTAATTCTTTTAGGAATTGGAAGCAACATAATCAAGTGGGGGATTTTAACATTCAACCTAAATGTCAACAGCCCATTAAACACCAAGGGACACTTTAAAACAATACATACTAAGTATCAAGTGATTCCATCTAACAGCTCAGCAGAGAAGCAGGTACAAAACATTCCTGAAATATAGAAAAAGTCAGAGTAGTAACAATCAGCACCTTGAGGCTAAGGCATGACATTAAAGGATCCTTTTTGAGGCAAATTGGATGCTTCTCTTTCATCCGGGTCTGAGGATTCAATGCCTTTGGCCGGGTTTCTAAGCCCATGTGTTTCGATGTGAACTCTAGGAAAGTGGTAGGAGCCTCCCCAGGGGGCTGTGCGCGTGGGATTTCAGAGTGTACATCTCGTGTTTTATCTGCAGCTCTCTCCTCGGACACATCGGAGGGCTCCGCGGATCTTGGAGCTGTGGGTGTGGACAGCGCTCTGCTGGGGTACGTGCTGCGGTTTGTGTATTGCTGAGCCTTTGTTCACTTGTTTGTTTTTCTTAAGTGTCCACTGTGTGTGCAGAGCCACAGGGAAATTATTCGGCAGACACTGTTAATTTCACCCCTCCGGGGAAGATCTTTCTTCCTCTCCTCTTCCGTCCTTTCCCAGAAATCCCTGGCACCTGCCACACCCTTTGCTGCAGGCGCAAAGCCTGAGGAAGCCACCAAGATCTGAGTTGTGAAGGAAGAAGGTCAGTTAAGAAATATCTAATAGGGAACTTACAGTCTTTACCAGATGTTTAGCACTGCGCTTTCTATGATTCATCGACAGTTCAGTGGACATCAATTCTACCGTGTGAGCTTTTAAAGGGCCAGCCCTTTACATATTTTTTGATCCTTCTCCCATTGATGTGACAAATGCTGTGTCTGGTTCTTGAGGCGTGCTGGCAGTTGTTCGGAACATTCCCATTGCCGCAGTAAGCTAATGTCTTCTTACTCCCCGGCTTGAAATTCCCGCTCTGGCCAAGCAAACGTGGGTCCCTCGGCCCCTCACACATTCCTTGTGCCGTGTCTGCCCACGCCCCCTGGCACCCTGGGGAGTCCCTGCTGCGTGCCAGGCACTGTTCTTGGCACTGAAGGTCCAGAGAGCAGTGAGCCGAGCGGTTTCCTCCCGCCAGCACTGACCTTCTGGTGGGATGCCCCTTCACAGCTCGGTCCGCATGTCCATTCTAGGACATTCTTTACTCATGAATCGTATGTTTCATTTCCGATATGTTTGACTTGCTCCAGATGAATTATGTTTTCTTTGCATCTGTTATGCCTCGCTTAGAATCCTTAGGAGACGGTAAAGTTGGACCTGTTTTCTGTCATATGTCTCCATGGGATTTGCCCTACACGGTGAAAACTCAATCAATGTTGATGGCTGTGAAAACAGTTACTTCACAGGAGAGCAGTGTTTCACAGATCATACATGCTTGGAACAGCCCATGTTATCACGAGGTCATTGTTGTGACTATGTGTTTGTCTTGGTTTCTTTATGGTGCTCATAGCTGAACACCCATGATGATCACACGCCATCAGTTGAGATCTCTGTGTACGGGACACCATCTAAATACATTTCACAATCCCACACCTTTTGGCTTTGTGCACTTTGGGTGCTGTTATGTAGTTAGATGTCTAAGGCTTGGGCTGTGGACGGACGTTTTCCCAGAAACAATTCTTCCTGTGCTAAATATTACCTTTCTGAAACAAAAGAGATCACTTAGCAATGTATCATTATTCCTGTCCTCATCTGACTTCTCTCCTAGACGCAGAAGTGCAGGCCTTTAGGAAAATATCCTGGGATTAAAAAAAAAAAAAAAAAAAGACAGTACATCTCAGAGAGATAGGTTATACTTAAATTACTTTTAAACGATGGACAGCTACTAAGGTAAACATGAATGTCTGAATTATGTTGGTTACGTTTCACTTGAAAGAATTTGGAGAAAAAATTATTTCACGAAAATAAATCTAGAAAGCCACCAAGTTTGTCTAAAATAGAGCTATGTGCAAAAGTACTCTGTATTGCGGTGAAAAGTGATTGGGACTCACGGGGTATTTTCTGCTTCAAACCTGCGAATGACTCATTCTGCACCGAGGCGGCACCTTACACCTTAGCTGTGTCGGTTTCCTCCCGTCCCAGGGGGGCTCACCGGGGTTGGTCCCGCGGTGTCAGCTGTGACTGAGGTGGACACGCTCGCTGATGTCTTTCAGATTTCTCTGCCTACCATGGGACCGACGGCTGGACTTACCATCACTCCCAAAAACCCATGAACTGGGCAAGCGCTCGGAGGTTCTGCCAACAAAACTACACCGATCTGGTTGCCATACAGAACAAGGGGGAGATTGAGTACCTGAACAGGACGCTGCCCTTCAGCCGCACCTACTACTGGATCGGGATCCGGAAGGTGGCAGGCGTGTGGACCTGGGTGGGGACCAACAAGTCCCTCACGGCCGAAGCCGAGAACTGGGGCGTCGGGGAGCCCAACAACAAGAAGTCGAAAGAGGACTGCGTGGAGATGTACATCAAGAGGAGCAAGGACGCGGGCAAGTGGAACGACGACGCCTGCCACAAGCCCAAGGCCGCCCTGTGCTACACAGGTAGGGAGCCCCGTGGAGAGAGCCGGCCCCCCAGCCCCGCCCTGTGCTACACAGGTAGGGAGCCCCGTGCAGAGAGCCGGCCCCCCAGCCCCGCCCTGTGCTACACAGGTAGGGAGCCCCGTGCAGAGAGCCGGCCCCCCGGGGCCGCCCCGTGCTAAACAGGTAGGGAGGCCCTGTGCAGAGAGCCGGCCCCGCCGGGGATGCTGGGCAGAGCCGGGTGCTTTCTGAGGTCAGCCCAGGCCTCCAGGCAGCGCGACCCACGTCACTGCGGAGCTTCCTGGAGTGCGAGGCTGGTCCCAACACCCCAAAGCTGTGCCCCTAAATCCGTTTACATCCGGATGAGACGTGTACAGCCCCAGCTGGTTTGGCTCAATGGCTAGAGCAGGTGTCCTCAAACTACAGCCAGTGGGCCACAAACGGCCCGCCGAGGACATTTATCCGGGTCGCCGGGTGTTTTTGCCGTTTTGTTTTTTTACTTCAAAATAAGATATGTGCAGTGTGCATAGGAATTTGTTCATAGTTGTTGTTTTTAAAACTATAGTCCGGCCCTCCAACGGTCTGAGGGACAGTGAACTGGCCCCCTGTTTAAAAAGTTTGAGGACCCCTGGGCTAGAGCATCAGTCTATGGACTGAAAGGTCCCTCCCAGGTTCGATTCCAGGTCAGCGCACATGGCTGGGTTGCAGGCTCGATCCCCAGTGTGGGGCGTGCAGGAGGCAGCCAATCAATGATTCTCTCTCATCATTGATGTTCCTATCTCCCTCTCCCTCTCCCTTCCTCTCTGAAATCAATACAAATATATTTAAAAAGAAAAGAAAAAAAAGACGAGCCGTGTGTAAGGAGGAAGGACTAGACCATCAGGGTCCCTGAGGAGAGGGCGGGGAATTGCGAGGAGCTGAGCCTCACACCACCTCAGTGTCCTCCCCGCAAAGCAGGGCCTGGCGTGGCGCTGCCTGCGGCGGAGCCTGCAGTTCTGTGCAATGAAGCACGTGCTTCTTTGTCATTGGTTATAAAAGCTCCACAAGGGCCATGGCAACAGCCCAAACAGCCCGGGTTCTTTTCCGAGTCGTATTTGAACAGGGAAACACCGTTCACTGGGTCCCTGGCAAATGGGACTCCAAGATAATTTAGCAGATTTGGACTTTTTCATCTTTCTATAGTTCTTTCTGTGAAGAAAGGGATTGCCAAGCAATCTGACTGCAGAAACGGTTGGGCATCATTGAATCTGCTCATTACCTTAAAAACAAAGTAATTTCAAGAGTTTCAATGTATATCCCTAAGATTTCTCAAAATGCTACAGAGTGTCAGCATTGGCGAATTCATTCGCAAAATAAACGTGTATGGCTACGGGCCAGTATATGCCGTAAATAAAAATGTTAGCATATGGTTTTTATGCAAAGGCACTATGAATGTAGAGATGAAGGTTTCCTGTGTGGTAAATTAGTCTCAGGCAGAAAGTTATCTAAAAGTCTGAAAACATGACTATGCGTACTACAAAGTAATCACATTAAAATAATTTCTTCCTGATCCCCTTAAAGCTTCGTGCCAGCCCTGGTCATGCAGCGGCCACGGCGAATGCGTGGAAACCATCAACAACAACACCTGCATCTGTGACGCGGGCTATCATGGGCCCCAGTGCCAGTTCGGTAAGCCCTTTCCCCTCGTGGTTTCTTCCTGTGTGAGCCACCGGGGTTCCTGCCGCTGTGGAGTGGGCTGGGACAGCAAGGTACCAGCCATTCTGAGAAATGAGAAGTTCTGATCAGAAGGCTGGGCTTGCGAAACGTGGGCACCTTTCCGTAAAGATTTCACAAGTCAGGATGAAGTTTCAATTCTCTTCTCAACAAGTCCTTCCCAGAGCCACCGAGAACACGGGGTCAGGAGGACAGTGACAAATCAGGTGTGGCAGATTCCTGCTTTTAGAAACTCATATCTCGTGAGCTTGTTGGGCTCATTGGAACTCTCAAGTCTGAAAGACGCGAAAACATTTATTGTTAGGAGGGTGAGTTACCCGGAGGGTAATCTCGCTTGTTTAGGTTAATCCTCAAAGTCATAACAGGGCAAAGCCAAAAAGAAGAGTTCATGCACATAATGATATACAGTACATAGAGGTTGGAGATATGTAATAATACATTCAACACATTCATTTGGGCTGGGTATTTCAGAAGATAGAAAGGCAAATCTTTTATAGATTCTGCTCTTAAAGGATTTACAGTTAACTGGTGGAAATTATATATGCTCATAATTTGGTTTGCTTGATAGCAAGGTAAGCCGTGGTAAGTTTGCAGGCACTGGAAACTGCCTAATGAAGCAATCTGGCCTCTGTTTAACAACTAGAGGCCCGATGCATGAAATTCGTGCAAGGGGCTCAGCCCTGGCAGCCCCTGCTTTGTCCTGAAGGTCGTTTGGCTATCTGGTCTAATTAGCATATTACACTTTTATTATTATAAATGGGAGGCTACTGATATCTTTTTTATTGACTTTATTGGGGTGATATTGATTAACACATGTTATAGGTTTCAGGTGTACAATTCTATAATACATCATCTGCGTATTGTATTGTGTGTTCACCACCCCAAGTTTAGTCTCCTTCCGTCACCATTTATCCCCCCTTTTGCCCTGTTAAGCCTTCCCCACCCCCCTTTTCCTCTGGTAATCACCGCACTGTTGTTTGTGTCTGGAGGGTTTTTTCTTCGGCCACTTCGTATCTTAACACCTGCATGTGGGGCAGGAATCCTAGAAGCAGTGCGGGCAATGGAGTGGAGAGCAGAAAGGGAGAAGATGGAGGGGATCGTTAGGATGCTCTTGAAATCACTCAGAGTCATGGTGGTAGAAACAGAAAGGGAAGAATATACAGATTCAAAGCAAGGAGCCTTTGACCCAGTCAACTCACTACCGAGAGACACATCAAATCCTTTGACCGAATTGGTTGAGTTTCAAAACTATGTTTGAAGTATCTGGTGCATAAAATATAAGATTATAAGGAGGGGGAAAGAGCAATGTTTGTAAAGAATAAAGAATTGAGGCTGAAGCAAATTTAAATGTCAACCAACTGGAGCGGATGTACCTCATTTCACTCGATTGCAGAGCCGTGACTCCTACCCAACCCTACACCCTCACTCCATCCCGAAGCTTTGTTTTCTGATTCTTACATCGTTGCCATGTCCATTCCCTTGTTGAACATTTCAATCTTTTTGGTCTTGGCTTCCATCGTATCACTCTTTCCTGGTTTTCTTTCTACCTGTGATCATTTCTTTTCGGTTTTCTTCACGGGCACGAACCCAAGCCCACACACTATTGTTATTTCTCATTTTCTATCTCTTGTCCATTTCTCTTTTGACTCTCTATGCTCCCTTTGGTCAAACGTGCCAACTTTTGTGAATTCACGAGTCTGTGTGAGCTTTAGACTGACGACCTGTTTCCAGCCCTGAACTCCAAATATACAGGCATATCCTGATGCCCACAGACTGCAAAGCCACTGTCCCATCAGCTTTCCATTGTATTCCTCATCTTCGTGTGTGGTACCACCATTTACACGAGTGCTCTGGTATGAAGCCCTCTCACCAGCCCTACATGTACACACTACTCATTTCTATACAGTTTTATTGTTTCTCCAATTTGTCTTCTGTTCGTCAGTTCTACTGCCACTGCCCTCATCAACCTCTTCCTAGAGGATTGCCTAGTTTCTTAGCTGTGATCCACGACTTTCAATGAGTGCCTTTCAAATATGCACACTACGGGAGGCTGATCAATTGGAAACAATCAAACATCACATATCTGTGGCCACCCACCCTTTCATGTCCACCTGTCATTTGTCCTACGGGATAAAATTCTAAACTCCTTGAGGCCTAGAGTGATGCTGCTGTACCGTGGGTGCTCATGAAATCAATGAAAAAAGACAATGGCATTTTGTCTTATCGCCTATCTTCTCCCTAATCTCATTTCACTTCCCCCCCCTCCGTCCCTCCATCTCCTCTTTCCTTCTAGTGACATCAGAATGGTCACAGCTCTCCACATTGACCTTGAGAGCTTTGTATCTCGTCGATTGCTCATGGATTTCTCTCTCATTTTGCACATGGTTAATCCACCTGTTTATCTTGAAGACATAGTTCAGGGACCATTTCTTTCAGGAAGCTTTCTGAGTACCCCCAAATAGGCTAAGTGTCTTTATTTTTGTTCTAATACCTCCACGTATATCTTCCTTACATACCCGCATTGATGAGGCCATCTATGCACGTGTCTGCATCCCTTGGCAGACTGATAGCACAGGAAGTTGGTGCACATCTTACCTGTCATTGCATCTGCAGGATGGAGACTGTGCCTGGAGTGTATCGGGCACTTGCTTGTGGGCATGGATTGAACTGGACAATGTAATTCACTTTCATTTGGACTTGGACTGGATATGAAAAAATATAAAATGTCTCCCAATTCCTTGGATCCATTCTTTATTGAAATATCAAGAGCAGGATCACACAATGGCTCAAACTTAATAAAACATAAGGCATGAGAGTTGCAATATTGGCCCAAATAACATGGCAGAGCCTAAAATTGGAGACTGACTTTCAGCCTTAATTTGATCCATTACACCACTGACCAGAGCAGGGAAACGGATGCAGCTTCTGCAGAGGGCTGTCCAAGCAGAGGAGCTAAGGCCTGGCACCGGCCAGGGAGGGTGAGGCAGAGTCCAGGCGGAGACGCTGCCTAAAGACCAATTACAGACACCCCCTCTTCCTCCAAACCTCCTATCCCAACACCCTAAAATTCTCAGTCATCTCCAGACTGAGCCGGTCATTCCCACTTAAACCCGTGTAGGTGTAAAAATTCTCTCCCCAGATAATGCCACAGATAACCAGATTAGTTCACGTTTAATTAAACGTCCCATGAGCCGGGCTCTATCCTAAGTCCTTGCCCTGCAATCAATCATCTAATTCCCACACCAACTCCAGGAAGTGAGGACAGTCAGCAGAGCTGACAGGGTTCGTGGTCCTGTCACCACCCTGGTCCTCAGGTGGCCGCGCCTGGACTCACGAGCCACCAGGCCCTCTCGCCTCCCAATGCTGTCTCTCTTCTTATTCAAGTGATGCAGTGTGCACCTCTGGAGGGCCCCGAGCTGGGCGCCATGGCCTGCAGCCACCCGCTGGGAGACTTCAGCTACAGCTCTCGGTGTGCCTTCAACTGCTCCGAGGGAACAGAGCTCACCGGGACAGAGGAGACCACCTGCGGGCCCTTTGGGAACTGGTCATCTCCGGTGCCCACCTGCCGAGGTGAGCAGCTGTCCCCCGCGGCTTTGTCACGCAGCCCTGGGTTCCCGCAGCGAGGACATGCAATCGGGTCTTGCTAAGAGGCCTGGATCCTCTGCTAGAGCATGACTTACCCTTAGATTATGCTGTGATGCTGCTCAGAGGAGCAGTTGTTACTAAAACTAAAGAGAAAAACTGCGAACAAAAATAACAACCCTATACCTCCGGAGCCCTCTCATAGCCCGTGAGTGATTTTCAGCAGTCACCGTGGTTACGCTGTATCTTTTCCTCCTCATTGTCAGGGCATAAATCATCCACCTTGCTGAGCCTCAGTGAAATTTGTGTTGTTCTCTCCTCTCAAAAACACCTGTTTTATGTGGTGTCCTTCTTAACACCAATCGATTTCCTTCTCCAAAGTAGAGGTCTTTTTATTATTATTATTATTTTTTAATATATTTTATTGATTTTTTACAGAGAGGAAGGGAGAGGGATAGAGAGTTAGAAACACCGATCAGCTGCCTCCTGCACACCCCCTACTGGGGATGTGCCCGCAACCAAGGTACATGCCCTTGCCCGGAATCGAACCTGGGACCTTTCAGTCCACAGCCCGACGCTCTATCCACTGAGCCAAACCGGTTAGGGCTAGAGGTCTTTTTTTATTTTATTATTATTGTTTTATTTGTTTATTCTCAAAATCATTTTTAGCTTTTCTCCTCCATGAACTCTCAGGAGAGTAACAACTGCTGTGAAAATCACAGTGTCTTGGTCCTTTTCCATCTGAAATATGGTGGGTGTTTTCGTTTTAGCTGGCGAGACGATCCCCTTGCAGGAGGAGACTGGGGGTGCCAGTTTTGGTTACATTTTCTACGCCGTCGATGCTTCTGACTCACCAGTTTAAGTGGTTTAGTTCTCAAAAGAACTGTCAGAATCATTTATTGAAATCATAGCACTTGGTGAAGGCCTAGGGTGAGGGGGGTGGCTAGAAGGGTTCAATGGAGAAAAAAAGGGGACACGTGTAATACTTTGAACAATAAAGATTTAAAAGAAAGAAAGGAAGAAAGAAAGAAAGAAAGAAAGAAAGAAAGGAAGGAAGGAAGGAAGGAAGGAAGGAAGGAAGGAAGGAAGGAAGGAAGAAAGAAAGAAAGAAAGAAAGAAAGAAAGAAAGAAAGAAAGAAAGAAAGAAAGAAAGAAAGAAAGAAAGAAAGAAAGAGGAAGGAAGGAGGGAAGGAAAGAAGAAAGAAAGAAAGAAAGAAAGAAAGAAAGAAAGAAAGAAAGAAGGAAGGAAGGAAGGAAGGAAGGAAGGAAGGAAGGAAGGAAGAAAGAAAGAAAGAAAAAGAAAGAAAGAGGAAGGAAGGAAGGAAGGAAGGAAGGAAGGAAGGAAGGAAGGAAATGAGAAAGAAAGAAAGAAAGACTGAAAGAAAGAAAGAAAGAAAGAAAGAAAGAAAGAAAGAAAGAAAGAAAGAAAGAAAGAAAAGTAAATTGACCAACCTGCTGGATTTTACAGAAGTTGAGGGACTTGCTTCAGAGAATTGGGATGTTTCTCAAAATTGCTTGGACAGACTTTGGGACGGGGGAGGGGTGGGCATTCTCTACACTCAGTGAGAAGATTCCTCAAGGGCCAAGGCCAGGTCCAGGCACTTCCAGCGGAGTTGGAGTGACTCCCAGAGGGGCCCATCCTCCCTCCTCTCTCCACCTTTCACCCCAAATGCTTCCGGTGCTCTCCTGGCTTCACCCCTGCCTCTCCACTCTCCATCGTTCTCAAGAAAGTAAATTCTGGAAGCATGATCAGGAGCAATTTCTAGATTAGGAAAGGCTGGGGTCCTGTGGTGGTTCCACAGCTGAGTCAGGTAGCTTTGGCTAAATCCTTTGATCAAGAGAAGGTCTCTACTCAGAACGTTTTTTTCTTTTTCTTTGAAGTGATTCAGTGTGATGCTCTAACAGCACCTGATTTGGGGACCATGGACTGCCATCACCCCCTGGGCAACTTCAGCTTTAACTCCACGTGCACCTTCAACTGCTCAGAAGGAACTGAGCTCATCGGAAAGACGAGAACTGTCTGTGAATCATCTGGAATGTGGTCCAGCCCTCCTGCAGTATGCCAGAGTGAGTCCATGTCCCAATCTCCCGAATACCTTAAAGAAGGAGCAGATGTGGGAAAGATACAGTACATTTTTATATTTCATTTTGCTTAACGGATGTGCTTTAAAAATAAATTCGTACATATTAATTTACTACATAACCCTTGACTATTCTTGCCTCTTCCTTCAACGATAGCTATTTCATTTTTCCAGCCAATTCTCAACTCCTCCTATCTCAGACCTTAACATCTAAACTCACTGTCTCTACTGAATTATTTCCTATCCATTCTTCTATTCCAGTGCAAGCTCACTTCTCTTAGTCCATTAAAGTGCCGCTGCCAAGAACACCAATAACTACATGATTCCAAAAGCAGGGGATACATTTCTATTATCATTAAACTGCAGCATCCAAATCTGTCTGTGTATAAGGACTATGACTCTCTCATCTCTCAATACCCTCCACCTGACCGTCGGTGCTAAATAAATGCACATTAAATTGGCATGTGAAAGTCTAGCTACCCGTGTCTGCCCCTAGGGCCATTTGCACCAATGACGAAAGTCTTTAAATGGTGTGACCCGTGGAAGCTGTCCGAGAAGCTGATCTCTGTGGGCCAGGGAGTGGGTGGGGAGTCAGGGTCTTCAGGGGAGGACTGTGTATCAGGCTAGGGGTCCTTTCCTTTCAAGGCAGCCAACAGGTGCCTTCTGTTTGGATCCTCTGGGACCTTGAGCCCCTTTCCACTATAAAGTTGGTGTGGGGATGGAAGCCCCGTGAAAGGGTTCCTCCAGGTCATGTGGAGAATAGGGATGCCGTCAGACCCTGTGCCAACATGCAGAAGGAAGTGTCTTTCACTGGTCCACCGATTACAGATGTTCCCACGTGGCATGTTTTCAATAAAGGTTCCCCAGTGAACTTGGTTCACACTTACAAGAGGACATGGAGGTGTATCCCTTTGTGTATTTGTGATGGAAGTGGGAGGAGTGAATCATTCACAGGTCCGTGCAGGTCCCCGGCAGGTAAACCCCAAGTGCAGACGATTGCACAGCTGCTTCAAAGTAAAAGCACTAATGGTCTCCTGCGACTGACAAGTTACTGGTTCCGATCACTGGCTTTTATTTTTCCTACAATCAAGTTGGGCCTTTCAGCTCCTCTCTGATTTAGAGTCCCAACCATTCAACAAGGCCACGGGGCTAAACACAATGATGACCACTTCTTGACAAGATTTTTAGGTGCATCTCCCAGAAATTCCACTAATGACCAGTCTGGGAATTGAGACTGCACAGGTGTGGGGCTAGGATAGCCAGCCCAGTCTTTGTCTCTGCCATGGAGTCATCACGGGCCTTCCCACGCCAGGTTCCTCATGCCAGGTGGCACCAAATGGGCAATTGTTGGGCGCTGGAAGGAGGGGGAAAGTCTAACCTCATGAAATGGCACTAGAGAGATCATGCTGTGGCCTCATGCGACGTGCCTCCCCGATTCTCTTTCAGAATTGGACCGGAGCTTCTCCATGATCAAGGAAGGCAACTACAACCCCCTCTTCATCCCACTGGCAGTCATGGTTACGGCATTCCTGGGGTTGGCCTTTATCATCTGGCTGGCGAGGCGATTAAAAAAAGGTACGTGCGTTTACCTTCCTATGAAAATAATAGAACTGTGAAGAGAAGAAAATAGAAACCCACAGGAAATTAAGTACGACAGCTTCTGAGGCTGGATAGGGGGCGAGGCCGCACACCTCAGGCCCTGGACACGTGGGAGGCAGCCTCGAACACACTTGCATTAAGACACGTGGGCTGGTTTTGGTTTTGTTTTGTTTTTCACCCAACAAACTTTAAAACAAACAAAAGTCCTGCGATCTTCAAGGCACCTCGCTTGGGTGATAACGGACAAATGGACCTTGGCTCTGACTTAATTCTGGAAAACGGACGCATGCACCTGACCTCTAAGAGCCACGCGCCTTTGACTCCGTGCTGCGGTGCCTCTGGGAAGTGGATCTAGTGCCCAGGAATGTTTCCACGGCACTGCCCCCGAATCCCTGACCTCACCGAGAGCCGCACACCTGCCTGGCTTCTGACCCGTGGAGTCGCATGTCCCAGGATCCACCCCCACGTTCCTCCCCAGTGCCTGTTCACTAGCGACTCAGCCCAGCAAGGCAACGTGTTCTCCTGTTCCCCTCCACTCTGGACTGGAGGAGAAGAGGGAGCAAGGAGGGCTGCCCTGAGAAGCCAGTGTCTGCCCACCAGGGAGGAACAGCATCACCCACCCACCTGCCCCCGAGTATCCGAACCCTAAGGTAGCCGGCCTGACAGTTATAGACCCACAGCCCGAGGCAGACCCTGGTGTGGGCTGCCCCATTGGCCGGACTCAGCCAGCAATGTCCAAGACTCTGAAACTCACGCACAGTAGGCAGCTTTTAATACATCCCTGCTTCAAGGTCAGAGGTCATCGGTGACCTCAAAACAACTGCTAAGCAGCTGTGCGGTGTTGCCGTTTTAATCCCACTTCCACCATATTAATTAGCATGTATTCTGTTCGGTGAATGTGGTATATAAGGGCTGCACCCCTCACCCACCCATCCTCACTGGCAACTGCAGGAATAGTAGCTACCATTTCTCAATAGTCTTCACTGTGATCGGCTCTTTCATTCTAAATGTAAGAACAAGGGAACCTGATTCCTGTTCTAACCAACCCAGAAAGACGGGGTGGGGTGGGGTGGGGGGAGGGTGAGGATGTGCGAGGACCTCAGTAGCTGTAACCTGAGAGCATGAGGAGTTAGTGCCTCTGCTCCCGCTCTTAGACATTTGCTAACATCGGGTCCCATCAACTTACAGGGCAGTGCTAAGTATGTAAGTAAAAGGCAGAACGGGAATGAGATTTCCCTCGCACTGCCGATGGTCGTTTCCATGGAGACTTCAAAGTCTGGCCCAGCGTCCTCTCTTTCCTCCTACGTTGGGTGGCGGTGGCCGGACAGAGGGGGTAGAGCATCGAGATAGCTGAGTAACTGTGGAAGGCTCTGGGGCTGCGAGTCACCAGCATAAGGAGGATATTTATTCCCAAATTCTAAAACCTTTTCATAAAGGCTAGTAGAATCACAAGAGCAGAATTGAAGTCACAGTGGCTCAGTGCGGGGGAGGGGCCGGCTGAGGCTGATTTATAAGCAGGGGTGAGAAAAGGCAGTGGGGCTGTTTTTACATTCTTTACCTTGGAGTCATTTCTGTACAAGATCTCAAACTGATAACCTAACAACTGCGTGCCCCGCTGTGGGAATGAGTGTGGGGCAAACAGGAAACAGATAACGGGCAGTTCGCCTGTTACAGTTATGCCAGCAGAGAGCAGAGCCCGGAGATCACTGGCTGTAGGAAGGTCATGCTTCTCTAACAAAACATCCTACCAGTCTTCATTTCTGAAACCTCTTCTGGTAGCCCCAACTTCAAGTCAGTTTTGCTTCCAAAAATTTTAGTTGTAGGTTCATTGAAACGTGAAGAATATTTTTCTTTTCCTGCAGAGACAAAGTTAGAAATGATGGGCTAAACTCCTAGAGATTTCTAACACAAGGTAGCTGAGGCGTTTACAAGAATAAAAGTGAAAAGCAACACATCTGGATATATGTGGTGCTCACCACCACCGAGAACTTTATATGCTTTGGGGTTGAGAAAGCTGGAAAGGAGGCAGGCGAATCTTCACAGAATAGTAGTCAATGAAACGGCCAGAATCCAGGAATCTGAGGAACCCGCACTTTGACCCTTGCCCTGGTTGTGTTGACCTCCAGACCTCAGCCCCTTTCTCCTGAGCGAGGAATCGGGGGCTCCAGAAACAGGCCCCTGTGCATGGGTTTGTCTAGAAACTTTTCTCCTAGCTGACTAGCCACTATCCTTGGCCCTTCTTGGGAAATGGGGAAATGAGGCAATAATGTTGTGGTTTTTTAAAATTTGAAACGTATTTATATTGATTTCAGAGCGGAAGAGAGAGGGGGAGAAAGAGAGAGAGAGTGAAACATCAATGATGAGAGAGAATCATTGATCAGTTGCCTCCTGCACGCAATCCCACTGGGGATCGAGCCCGAAACCTGGGCATGTGCCCTGAACAGGAATCGAACTGTGACCTCCTGGTTCATGGGTCAAAGCTCAACCACTGAGCCACACCATCCGGGCAGAGGCCATCATGTTTTAGGCCAAATCTCTAAAGTCCCTGAATGTCAGCAGGGCCGGAGCTGGACTCCCATCTGGACGTGCCCCTGAGACCGCTGGTCTCTGGGGTAAGGAGGCTCTGTTTTCCCCGGGGATGGAAGACTCTTCCACCGGACCACAGGACTGGAACAGGGCACCAGGGCACAGGGCACAGGGCACAGGGCACCAGGGCACAGGGCACAGGGCACCAGGGCACAGGACACAGGGCACAGGGCACCAGGGCACAGGGCACCAGGGCACAGGGCACAGGGCACAGGGCACCAGGGCACAGGGCACAGGGCACCAGGGCACAGGGCACCAGGGCACAGGACACAGGGCACAGGGCACCAGGGCACAGGGCACCAGGGCACAGGGCACAGGGCACAGGGCACAGGCACCAGGGCACCAGGGCACAGGGCACAGGGCACCAGGGCCCAGGGCACAGGGCACAGGGCACCAGGGCACAGGGCACAGGGCACCAGGGCACAGGGCACAGGGCACCAGGGCACCAGGGCACAGGGCACAGGGCACAGGGCACCAGGGCACAGGGCACCAGGGCACAGGGCACTGGCTGAGCACAGGCCCTAGTTCCCTTTTCTTCAGAAAAGAAACTCTCAGTAGGAACCGATTCTTGCTCGTGTATTGCTATATGTCTCATTGCTCCTAAAAGAAAAATATATGGAGATGAACAAACAGAAACCTGAAATGAGTTCAGATTTAATTCCCTCCACGCAGGTGTATTTGGCCCATGTCATCAGTGGCTGAATTTTGGGAGAAATGTTAAAACATTAATTTCTGATATTTTAAAGGTGTAAAATAGTAAATGAATACTATCTAAGCTTTAGTCTCTGCACTAAGTAGTTTGAGTACATTTTTAAAAATCAACTCCGTGAGGAAGATATAATTTCAGGCCCCGTTCACTGGAGAAGTGGAGGCTTAGAGAGGATAAGTGGCTGTTCAGGGACATGCCGCTGGTGGCCACCAGGGCTTGCTCGGTGACTGAATGACTCACTGCTTTCCAGAGAGGCTTTTCTACTCGGAAAGTATTTTTGTGGTTTTTTTTTTTTAAAGAGATATTTTTATTGATTCCAGAGTGGAAGGGAGAGGGAGAAAGAGATAGAAACATCAATGATGAGAGAGATTCAGTGATTGCCTATCTCCTGCACGCCCCCTACTGGGGGTCGAGCCTGCAACCGGGTATGTGCCCTTGACTGGAATCGAACCTGGGACCCTTCAGTCCTCAGGCTGACGCTCTATCCACCGAGCCAAACCAGCTGGGGCTACTCAGAAAGCTTTTATTTGCTTTTATTTCCTCTGCAGCTCAACTCTACAGTTCGTTCATTTATCTACTTATTTATTCTCTGCTTTTTAAAGAGAATGTCAGATCACTCACAAAACGCGTTCAACAGAGCAAGTTAAAATTAGTTAAAAAGTAAAAAAAAGAAAGCCAGAATGTACTTTACAAAAATAGGTTGGAGCCACAGGTGAAGTTAGAACACATAAATGGTGTGCCACAAAGTCCTATACGCTTGCTCAGCGAGGGTCTCGGGTCGGGCTCCGAGTTCCTCACAGCCCATCAGAGAAGGAAACCGGACCCCTGAGGGTCACTGTGTAAGATGACAACACGCCGGTTCCTCAGAGCGGGGGTGTCACTCCTACCGCCGGGCCTGAGTGCACCTCCTGTGGGTCCTCCTAGAGAAGATGGTGTGAGACACGCGTTCTCCGGGTATCAGCAGTCAGGTCTCCTAGGGAAGGACCCGAGGGGGTGGGAGGGCAGGTGGGGAAGGGGAAGCCTGTGAAGGGATGTGTTGGGCCTGGTTACCAGGCAGGTCAGGCTGGACTTGTCTTTGTGAGCTGTGCAGACCGCGGAGTGGAACTCGGTCCAACCGAGCACTGACCGCTGTTTGAATGAGAGCATTAGCCCAGGACCTCTGACCTCAGACGTTCTACTCAGCAAACGCATAATATGCTTCAAAAGATGGTTCTGAGGGTGGGAATTTCTGTTTACTCTTATCTTAAGAAGTTGAAATTGTCTACTTTTGCTGATGCCATTTTTCTATTTCTTCTATTTTTAGGCAAAAAGTCTCAGAGAAGGTAAGTTTTATCAGCGAGCAGTTTCTACATCTGTTGATCTATTCTCTACCTTCCTAAGATCCTCCTGTTATAGTTAAACACACTGACTCCAGTAGCTATTTACACGGGGCCTCATTCAAATGATCTTTCCAGATAAATCCATCCATCTATCAGCTTCCCTGAAAAGTAGTGGTCTTTTTAGTGTGAGTGGAGTGGAATGAATGAATGGACAAGTAACGCCCTATTAGGAAAAGGCAGTTATGTAAAGGGAGCGCTTTCCAGTTGTTCGGAATATTTTGTGAGGATTGGAAGCACTGTGACATATTTTGTCTTGTCCTGGCTGAACATGAGGGCAGTAATAAATAAGGTATTCAGGAAGCATCTAATTCAACAAATATTTATTGAGAAACTGTTGAATCCCAGGCTTTAAGAAGCAGGTATAACCCCAGACCCCAGGTCCTCAATGCCTAGCACAGGGGGTCGGTGACTACTGCTCTATTAAGCACTGCCTTCAGAAATGTGGAAAAAGTTGGGAGCACAGATTCTATCTGCAGCTTCCTTAAAAAGGTAATTTTTTAGTTTGGTCCTGAACCTCAGATTTCTTTAACTGGAGAAACACATACTTAGGAGAGATGCAAGCATGTGGCAATGCATGGCCCGTCTGGCAGAAATGAAGGTGGCAAAGCATTTATCAGTTCGAGAGCCTTAGTGACTTGCTCTGAAATGTTAGGAAGGAGAGTGTCAGTGAAAAGAACTGTGAAGACGAGATTTTGGTGCCATTCGAAGTACCCAGCTAGACGCTGGAAATGAAACAAGATGGTCCCCAAGGAGGGTGCTTGTTCAGACAGCCATCCTGCAAACCACAAATTGTCACTGAGAAGTTCAGCGGGCTGTGCGCAGGGTGCGAAAGAGAAAGTGGGGAGCCACGAGGTGACAGAGGCCAGATCACAGAGGCATCCACGCGCCACATTAAGAGAGGACTCTATCCTGAGGCCTTTGGGGCATCACCACGGGGCTGAGCAGGTGGCTGTCCCTCCCTCCCCGCACCCTCCCCCGTGCTGAGATGTGTATCTCGGGGATCTTTGCACCTGATCTGTGAGGGTCACCCTACACAAAAGTAAGCAAACGTGGGAATCGGTGAGCTTGGAGGCAAAGAACTGTTTGGGAGGGATTTGAAATGATGAGGTTAAAACTGTCTAGAACCATAGCAGCGAGGATGCGCTCATGAGGTAAGTGGAGGTAGAATCAGTTGAGGGTGGTCCTTCGTTGGCTAATAACAGAGAAGACAGAAGAATCAGAGAAGTTGCCGTGGTTCTGATTGGGGAACTGATAGGTGGTTGCTATCTGTACTCCACAGTGCTAGTCACTGGGAAGGGAAAGCAACAACAACAACAACAAATAAAACTAAAAGAGGGAGACGTTTTGGAGTGGGAAGAGGTTGCCAGGGAGTGAGAAGGAAATGGGGGAGCGGGGGCAGGAGTACAGGGTTGGGAATGCTTAGGAAACGAAGAAATGAAACTGTTTCACGTGCTGCCAAGAGAACCAGTACATTTCCCCTGGATGTGGCCAGGGTCCTGGTGGGAACTATTTTCAGTGTGGAGGTCGGGACAGAAGTCCGGTGGCCAGGGCTCGAGGACTCAGTGGGGATGAGAAAACAGGCAGAACATGTCAGCCATCTCTCTTGAAAAGCTTGGCTAGAAGGAGATGAGAGCGTTGGGGGTACCTGGGTGGGGACAGAGGGTTGGTGGAGGTCTTTTTATTCTATTTTATTGCCTTACCTTCCATTGGACAGTGTGGATGGGTCCTAGGCCCTTCCCAGAGCGCGCCTCCCCGGCTCTGTGGGCAGGAAACCCACAAGGTGCTCACACCCACCGAGTAAAAGTCTTTCTGGCACAATCCACCCAGAGCCGGTTTCTGGCCGCAGGAACCACCTGTGTTTTCGTCACCACTTGATGGATAGATTCAACGTTTTAGATGTCCTAGGGCAGGAGGAATGTCAGCTTTAAGTTCATTACCCTTCTACGCTAACTGCCACATTAAGTTGAATGGCTTGCTAATTTTCACACGAATCAATCCACAGTTGTCTTACTGAACACCTTTGTGCAGGAACAATGCTAAGCTGGATGGGAAAAGAGGAGTCAATCCTTACCCGTGACCTCAGGGAGCTTGCCTGGTTGGGGAGCTAAGACAGAAAAGTGTTTTAAAGAAAAAGAAAAATACAAGACAGACGTGGCAGTGGTCAGGGAATTCTGCATTCGTCAAAAGCCCCCTTCGCTGCAGGAGTTTGGTGATCACAGAAAGTCCCATGAGATCTGTGCCCCCCTAGGTCCAAAGATCATGCTCTTAATGTTCATGCCTTTAGAACTCAGGACTCTTGGCCCCAGGTTAGAGTGGTAAGTCCCGGTGGTGTGATTGCCCCCCCCCCCCCACCCCATGGAGCCCTGGGTGTGCTGGCACGGAGGAAGGGTGGGGTGGGAGGAGCAGGGCGTGTTCCTAAAACAAGCCGAAGGCGACCCGAACACAATCACAGCAAACACCTGTCTCCGTTTTTTAAAAGCTCTCGAGTCCTTTGTGCTCAGTCCTACTCGCCGTTGGTTGGTGTTGGTTGGTGAATGACAGGCTCCTCGGGCATCTGCGGTTTCTATTCTTGCCGGGTTATTTTGATTCTTCTGCAAACCGGTTCTGTTTATCACCTCATTTGGTTTCTAGTGTCTAAATTCTGCCCGGGTAAGAGCTACGCCCGAGATGCACAGGAAGATACGATGCCAACCTCAGAGGAGGGCCGGCGTGAGATTCTGTTTTCAGAAACGTTTCTGTCTGTGTTGGCGGCACGTTTGCAGCTGCTGAATTGTGGTTTCCCAGGGCAGCTCGCCGTGAGAACAGCTCAGGCTGGTCCTCCCTGGGAGAGGAGCTATGAAGGCAGACTGCGTTTGGTTGTCCCCGTCCTTTCCAAGAATGAGACCCTGTTTCACACGCACGAGGTGTCATTTAGCTCACGCAGCTAGACTTGTCACCACCTCCTTCCATCAGAGCCCACCGGAGTCAGGCCTGGGAGACCCACCACCATAGCCTTCATGAGCTTTGACGTTCTCTGATGTCTCTTTCCTTTTGAGCATGTCTGCTTCTACTTTCCCGACTCCCCACTGCTCAGGGCCTGTCTCCAGCGCCCCGCATGCTCCCTGGGTCTGAAGACAAAGCCTGGGCCCGGACGCTCCTCTCAGTGAGGGCTGGGACCAGCGGCACCCCCTGGGAGCTGGTTAGAGATGCAGAATCTCTGGCCCCACGCACACCCGCTGGCTCTGGGTGGGAAGCAGCTGAAGGTGTGAGAAGCGCTGCTTTAGGCTTTTCTGACCTCCTTTCTCTGCCTCGGGGCCTCTCTGGCATTTTGTCCAACTCACTGACCATATTTTCTTTACTTTTCTCACCTCTAGGGAATATTTACCTTTCCTAACAACACTTTAGTTTTCGCAAGTTTAAGCCCCTTCCTTTAACTTACGTCCTCTTGTTTTCCATTCAGCATGGATGATCCGTACTAAATCACACCCCGGGACAGAAAGCTCTCTCGAGATCCTAGCCCATCCCTGGATCCCTCCAGCCCTCCGTCGTTGAGATGACATGTGTCTCGCTCAGTACATCTGGAAAGATTCTCCAGGGCCAGCAGCTTCTTCTGCCCCCGTCCCCTCCCCCACCCACCCGCGCTGTGGTTTGTGTAGCTCAGTGTGTACCTCTTCCCCGTGGAGGAACGAGACCCCAGGGAAAGGACTGCTGTGGAACATAAAGACTCTGGTGTCGCGCTCTTGCTTGACTCTTGTTTCCAGTTTCAACTCAGAGCTGCACCTGATGACACACACCTCCGAACACCGTGGGACGTGGGTACACGTCAGCCACGGGCTCGAGGTGCTGCAAGCCACACTTTACATGCGGGGGTGGGGGTGCGTACATTCTCACTGAGAGGCCATTCAGCTGATGTCATCCTTGCTTCCAACTCCAGCGAAACCATGGGGTTCTGCTCTGAACAGGACCGGTCCTGTCTGCACTGGATCCCACCTTCTACACCCGCAGGCCGCGCTGTCTGCCTCCCCCTGCTCCCTCACTGGCTGACTCCACACACAGCAGCTCATGAGCACCAAACCCCGGAGAGGAGAAAGGCGCCGGACCCGTGCTTTCCTCGGATTCGGTTTTCGCTGTCTCTTTTTGTTACGCCCACCCAGATTTCTTGAATTCCGTGTTTTTTATAACCGCTGCATAGCTGATAAAGAAACACCATTACCGGGACACCGGCGGCAGGCAGCCTGTATCCCTGTGGTTCTGCAGAAAAGTTGAAACTGGGAGAAAGAGATTCCAGGCCTCCTGCTGAAAGGCTCCCCCTTCGCTGCCCCCAATTCTCTTATCCATCTCCCTAGAGTCCACCCATTCTTCATGGTTCACCTCAGGCCCCGCCTCCCCCATCACCTCACCACTTTCATAGCTGGTCCTTACCAGCCCCGCATGGCAACCTCCCCTTGGCCTCCTACCGCAAGGTTAGTCTGTCACATGCAGTTTTGTACTTAAACACAGCTCTTCCCCCCGCCCCAGTGTTACCTAGTTTGTTATTTTAAAAATTGTCATACATGTGTTTTCTCCCCAACAAGATCCTCCCTCCCCCTTGAAGGCAGAGACTGCCACATCCCCGGAGGGTCCACTTCCTTCCTTGACACTCAGTAAATGTTCTAATAGGCCAGGGGGAGCTCCCAGTGCTGCTGGCTCGGCAGCAAACCCTCTCTCTGCGGCGTGTGATGGCCTGAGCAGGCACCACCCCTGTCCAGGGCGGAGCTCTTAGAAGAAACAGGGCCCTGGCGAAGACCAGCTGCAAACAGGCCCTGCCCGCGGCTGGCACAGCTCTCACACGGCTGCAGGGCCAGGAGGATGGTTTCTGGTGGTGGTTACAGCTTCCTTTCTCCCGCCGCCTCAGACTCTGCCTTACAAGGGCCGCTGTCAGGAGCCTGGGTTGTGCACTGTAAACCCAGGATGTGCCACTACGTTCGTGTGGCTTGGGACACGCCCCTCGGAGCCAGGCGGTGCGCCCCCTGCTCAGCCTCCCAGCAGCCCTACCGGCGAGGCCTCGTGCACCTGACACAGCAGGACCGGGGAGCCCAGCGGAGGCTGCTTCCTGGGAGTCAGAGGTGTGCAGACCTACAGACACAGCCTTGCGTCCCAGGCCCAAGGGATTGTGGTCTTAGGACTTATGTGCCGCTCCGTCTTTTACATAAAGATTCATAAGATTCACAGAGAAATGAAGGTTCAAAAGATAAATTTCTCCAAAGACCTTGGGGTTAGCCTCCCCGAGGCTGTTTCCCTGCCCGGAACGTAGAGTGAAACATGCCTCGTTTGTTTATCTCACAGGGTGACTGAGACCATTGAGTCCGGGATGAAACTGCTTTATGAACTGACCTTGACTGTAGATCCCTCCCCTCCCCCACCCTGCCTGGCCCTTCCTGCTTTCCGTAGGACCTGGATCTCAGCGAGGGCTCAAGCAGATGCAGATCTGGGGCCCTCTCTGAGGTCAGAGGCCAGAGGGTCCTTCACCAGAGGCAGCCCTGCTCCCGCACACCAGCTGGGGAGGTAGAAAGGCGTGAGTTGGGGAGTCCCCCACCCCGCTGGGACCCTGCCTTGGCCTCTGTGGGGTGACCCTGGCAGTCATCAGCCTTTGAGTCTCAGGTTTATTTAGGAAATGGGGATGCCAGTATCTCCCCACATGGGTGTGCTCCAGATTACACAGAATAAGCCGGAACGCCGGCCTCAGTGAAACGGAAGGTGAAGTATGGTAGCAACCATACTTAGGTAAAAACTGCTGTTTGAATTTTAACCCTGCTATTCTGCCTTCTGCACTCACTTACTTGCTTGAACAATGGGGTAGTTACCTCAGCTTCCAGAATGAGATCTGGAAACTCACATAAATCCATCCCATATCACAAAGGCAATTTTCCTGTGCCTGTGGACCAGAACCACAGAAGATTGATTCCCACTGACTCAGTAGCTCCAGGAGTAGAAACTGTAGATAACCTTTAGAGATTACTAACTCTGCTTGATTCTGCTTCTGTAAAAAAATTGCTTTCGCAGGATAGGGCCACATTCCAATGTCCAGCAGGATGTGGCTGGGAACCCCCCTGCAGGTTGTTCCCAGCATTTAGAATTTAGAATTTAGAACAAAGGAAAATTTTTGTGGTTTAGACCTTTAAAAGGAGTGCCTACACCTGGGACAGTGCGGTCATGAGTGTGGACTCCACCTGCGTGTGGTGCTCTCGCGGCCATCCTGGCCAGCTCAATAAATCCTTGCCTGCTTTTTTTTAATCAATTAGCAGCCTCCGGTGGTCTTATTTTTGACTCCAGGGTTCGACCCCACAACATTTGGAGGCCCCAGCGAGATACCCAAGAGAGAGAAGTGAGGGACCCTCCCCCCCCCCCCCCGAAGGGGCTGGAGGCTCTCCCTCCCACTAGAGGAGAGAGGGACCCTCAGAAGGGGCTGGAAGCTCTCCCTCTCGCGAGAGGAGAGAGGGACCCTCAGAAGGGGCTGGAAGCTCTCCCTCCTTTTGGGGACCTTAGCCAGAGACAGGAGCCACAAGGATTTATTGAAAATGGGGAGACTGGTCTCACAGGAGGTAAGGCGCCTAGGTTGAGATCTCAAGGGTAAGAGTCTGTTGGAGGGCTGGATGCAGCATAACCTCCACACTCTGGCCGGAGGACACGACGGTGTCCTCGGCCCGGTACAGGTGTCCGGACTGGTTGTCTTGTGTTTTGTCGTGTTGGTGTCAGGACTATTTGTTTTGTGTTTTGGTCTCCATCAAAATGGGTCAAGGTTTGTCTGTGTCTTCGTGTTCCCCTCTACAATGTTTTTTGAAAAATTTCTAGGACTTCAGAAAGTGGATGGATGACTACGGCTCTGATGTTAATGCTTTTGATTTACAGAAATTTTGTGAATAGGAATGGCCTGCCTTCATGTGACTGGATTACTGAGCTTTTTATCAAGGTTCCTTGCAAGGTTTTGCCTCTCCTGGAATAACGCTCTATGTGTAACCTGTCCCTCCCCAACTAAGCACTCTTTTTCCCAGGTCAACGCCGGACTGTAGGATAACTTTCCTCTCACAGTCCCTGGAGTATTAGTCTTGTTTCTTTTGTCCATCATGAGTGCCATTTCTGTTTTGCTGAAACGTGGGTCGAGAATCCTGTCTTGGGATGTGGGAAAGGGAGGCCCCTACATCTGTTCCTGTTATGCCCCCATCAGGGGACTTGGGCAGTGTTCCTGTTAGCTGCTCAGATCCCAAGACTGTAAGAATACTTGTTTACTGAAAGGGTATAAGTACAGATGTTTGTTTGATATTTTGTTTGTCTGCCTGGGTATAATTATTTGTTCATGTCAGTGTGGAAGTCTGTGAGAAGAAAAAAGAAACGATTTATTTAAGGCTGAGTGTTCTGACAGATAGCAAACCCCCAAGTGGCCACTGGGATTTCTTTTTCCCAGGGGTGCTTGCTCTCTGTCAGACGGGGAATCGGCCCACCTAGCAACATTTCTGTCTATGTTTATTAATTTGAAGGTATAAAGTTGTAACAATTGTGGTCCAAAGAGGTTTGAAGCAGGGACCAAATTCTAAAGTTAACTATTTACAAGAAGGAAGCCAGAGCTGGCAAAGTCACCGAGTCTGCCCAGCAAGCTCAAAAACTAAATGAATCTTATTTCTGACACCTGCCGCCACCCAGTCTTAATTATTGGTGGAGAAACGGTCTCAGTAGTGTTTGTCTCAATTGGCCATTTGAGTTTATATGGTTAATGATTACAATTCATTGTAAAACCTTTAGAAGAAAAGGAAAATATTTTGTGGGCCACTTGGTCCTTTTTTTTATGTGTGGCAACTCTTAAGTTATAGTTTTAAAATCAGTAATTTTAATGGAAACACACTCAAGCAGAGGGTTTTTCAGAATGGTCAGGGAGTCTGATTGCAGTGTAAGGATCACTGGTTCCCCCCACGCCACCTTCGCTGGCAGGAGGCAAGCGCTTTTCCCAGTGGGAACAGAGATCGGACTGCCAGATGAAAACGCCTCGGTGGGAACACCTCCTTCTCCACCTGGGACCCGAGCTGTGCTCCCTGCCTCCGCCCACCTGGTGTCCATCCCCTCCAGGGGTTGTTTTGAGTAGCTGGCTGCGGCAACAAGGAGGGAAATTCCCTTGTGACCCCCTATGCCCCGATGAGACCCAAGAACGCCAGGCGACTCCTTGGACACTTTTCACCGTGTTCTGTTAGGGGGCTTAAAGGCGCAGCTAGAAATTCCCCCATTCCCCTTTTCAGGCTTATAAAAATCTGAGATCCTTATCTGTAGGAAGAATGTGGCAGTTTGAATTTCAAGCGGCTGGAGGCCTGGGAACAGGGAGCTGGGCCTGCTCCCTCCTCCCTCTGCCTTTTCTAAGGAAAGAAAAGGCCAGCAGCAAATAGGAAGAAATTAGTATGCCTATTATAGGAAGCAGGGGCACTGGAGGAGAGAATGTCCTGGCAGGTTAGCTAGAGAAGCAAAAGGGGAGACTCAGACTCCAAGAATCTTTAACTTAGAGGAAGAGGACTAACAGGGCTAGGGCTCTTTTCCATTAAGTCCCCAGGAGCCCAGGATACCTTACAAGTGGGGGGAGGGGGGTAAAACTGTTAGTTTCCTGGTGGACACTGGGGCAGCCTATTCAGTCTTGACAGAGCCGATGGGACCCATTACCTCTAAGAAGACACCAGTTCAGGGAGCCACCAGACAAACTGCCAGTTTTCCTTGGACATCAAAAAGGACTGTAGACCTCGGAAGGAACACGGTAACACATTCATTTCTGGTCATGCCAGAATGCCCGTACCCCCTGCATAGACATGACCTCCTACAGAAACTACAAGCCACCATATCCTTGGAGGGGGACGGAGCACACCTCACTGTGGGTCCAAGGAACCCAGGTCCAGTTACATCCTCCCCTGCCTCTATTCTTTTAACCTGTCCTCTCTTAGAGGAATATATCTTGTAGGAAACGGAAAAATTGGTGCCAGGGGAAGAGCATAAAGCCTCCACCTACTTGGAGGAATTACAGCATCTCTATCCCATGGTCTGGGCAGAAAACAACCCCCCGGTGTTGGCAAGTCATCAAGCTCCTATAGTCAGTTGCAAGCCACCACCACTCCAGCTCAGCCGCTGAACTAGACCGAAGTGGAACAACGGGCCTTTGAGGACCTAAAGAAGACCTGCCCTAGCCTTGCCAGATGTCATGAACCCCTTCCACCTCTATGTGAGTGAGGTAAGAGGCATTGCCAAAGGGGTTCTCACTCAGACTCTAGGTCCCTAGAAGAGACCTGTTGCCTATCTGTCTAAGAGACTAGACCCTGTGGCAGCAGGGTGGCCAGCATGCCTTCGGGCAGTGGCCGCCATAGCATTGCTGGTAAAGGAGGCAGATAAGCTGACTCTGGGCCAAGAACTAGCCCTGACAACACCCCACGCTGTGGAGATCCTCCTTCGAGGTGCTCCAGAGAGATGGATGTCAAACACCAGGATCACCCAGTGCCAAGCTCTTCTCCTGGACCAGCCCCGCATCCGGTTCCATAAGACACTGGCCATCAACCCTGCCAGCCTGCTCCCAGATGATGACCCGGAGGAACCCATTCATGACTGCGCAGAGGTAACAGACGCAGTACAAACAGCTTGCCCAGACCTGACAGATGTCCCGTTATCATCACCAGACGAGGTACTGTTCACGGATGGGAGCAGTTATGTTCAGGATGGCATCTGATATGCAGAGCAGTGGTAGTAGCCCTGGACCGCACCATTTGGGCGCAGTCCCTGAATAGGGGAACCACGGCACAAAAAGCTGAACTTTTGGCCTTAATCCAGGCCCTTCAATGGGGACACAGTGCCATCCACCAGGAAAGAGGGTTACCAACTTCAGCCGGAAAGAACATTAAAAATAAGGAAGAGATTTTAGCCTTATTAGAAGTCATCTGGCTCCCAAGGGCAGTTGCAATAGTGCACTGCAGAGGACATCAGAAAGGGGAGACAATTGAAGCCAGAGGAAATAGAGCCGCAGACCAAACTGCCAAGGAAGCCACCCAAAAACCAGTGGGACCTTTACAAGTCTTAGTAACCCTGCCGGACCCGGACCTACCACAGACCCCCTCCTACATCAAACAAGAGGAGGAATTGGCAGAACAGAAGCAAGCCATCAAAGGACCAGATGGTTGGTGGACCCTACCAGATGACAGACTGTTGGTCCCAGAGGCTCTAGGTTGGACGTTAGTTGCCCAGTTACACCAGGCTACCCACCTAGGAGTCACCAAGACTTCTGAACTTCTGCGAGGCAGGTACTACCAAGCTTAGATAAGGTAATTAAGAGCATAGTCACTAGAAATACTGTTTGTGCACAGGTAAATGCTAAGCAAGGTAAAAGGGTCCCCCTGGGAATTCGGGCCCCAGGGAAATTCCCCAGGAGAGCACTGGGAGGTGGATTTCACAGAGATTAAGCCACCAGTGTCAGGGTACAAATACCTGCTAATTCTCATAGACACCTTCTCGGGTTGGGTTGAAGCATACCCCACTAGGACAGAAACTGCCTCTATAGTTGTCAAGATATAATCTCCAGGAAATTATACCTAGATTCGGGCTGCCAGTAGTCATAGGATCAGATAACAGCCCTGCCTTTGTAGCCAAGGTATCTCAAAGTATAGCTCAAGCCTTAGGACAGGCATGAGCAGGACTCTAAAAAGGAGTTTAATTAAATTTGTCCTAGAAACCGGTGAAAATTGGACCAACCTCCTGCCCTTCGCCCTCTTATGGGCCAGGTGTACCCTCTACTGGGAGGGGTTCCCCCCTTTTTTGAGATCGTGTATAGTAGACCTCCCCCCATCCTTCCCAGGGTCAGGGAGAAACTGAAAGCTGGAATTCATAACCATTCCCTTACTCAAGTCCTTACAGGCTCTGCAGTATACCCAGAGAGCCACCCATAAGCTTGTTCAAAATGCACTGCCAGTGCCCACCGCGGACCCTGTACATCCCTTCCAGCCCGGGGACTCGGTGTGGGTAAAAAAGTTCACTGCCCAAGGACTCACCCCAACCTGAAAGGGATGCTACACTGTTATCCTGAGCACACCCACGGCTGTTGAAGTAGACGGCGTCCAGACCTGGCTACACCACTCCCAGCTCCTGCACCAGGAAACGGCCTGGATCCTGGCAACCAGCGGCCTCACCCATGAGATCCCTAGCCTGGGCTCCACGCAGGCCAGGAGGAGACTCGACGCCTGCTGGAGGGGAACTGGACTTCAGTGAGGACAGTACTGATGGGGACCGTGGTACTAGGGGCCTTGGTAACTGTAAGAACATTTTTGCTAGCCAGTGAGAAAGTCCAGGGCTAAGTAAGGCTAGATGTGCTAGGGGACGGGAGAGCAGGAACAGAACAGAGAATGCCCTTAAAGGAAGTGGGATGAGTAAATAGAAAACTAATTGTGCCAAGCAGGCAGTTCAGAAAAATTAATGCAGTCAAACTACTTGAAGTTAGGGGGCAGTACAATCCCTTAACTAATAAGGATGGGTCCATGATTTGACTCATGCACATAAAACCAGTGGGGAATGAAGTATGGTAGTAACCATACTTAGGTAAAAACTGCTGTTTGAATTTTAACCCTGCTATTCTGCCTTCTGCACTCACTTACTTGCTTGAACAATGGGGTAGTTACCTCAGCTTCCAGATTGAGACTTGGAAACTCACATAAATCTATCCCACATCACAAAGGCAATTTTCCTGTGCCTGTGGACCAGAACCACAGAAGATTGATTCCCACTGACTCAGTAGCTCCAGGAGTAGAAACTGTAGATAACCTTTACAGATTACTAACTGCTTGATTCTGCTTCTGTAAAAAATTGCTTTCGCAGGATAGGGCCACATTCCAATGTCCAGCAGGATGTGGCTGGGAGCGGCCCTGCGGGCCATTCCCAGCATTTAGAATTTAGAATTTAGAACAAAGGAAAATTTTTGTGGTTTGGACCTTTAAAAAGACTGCCTACACCTGAAACGGCGCAGTCGTGAGTGTGGACTCCACCTGCGTGTGGTGCTCTCGCGGCCATCCTGGCCAGCTCAATAAATTCTTGCCTGCTTTTTTAATCAATTAGCAGCCTCCTGTGGTCTTATTTTTGACTCCAGGGTTCAATCCCACAACAAAGGTCTAAGGGACACAGAAGTGTCGATTTCTCTGGATTTGTTCACCGAACTTGTTTGCTGGGTCTGGCTACATTATTTTCGTTTTCTGAATACGATCTTATTAAATTAAGATTTGATTTTATGACCTTGGCTCTGATAAGGGAAATCTGTCACGTGAGTGCCACACTTCCCACGAGTGACCCAGTGTTCACCCCTCGGCCTCCTGGGACTGTGCTGTTTTTTGACACGTGCCTGAGACAGGCCCAGCTCCATAATGACTTAACGAGAAACAGATGAGGCAAGAAAGTGACTTCCTGTCCAAATCCTACTGTGGGCAATGAATACACTTACCCTTTAGAAAGCGATGTCCCCCCCTCACAGTCCCCATTCTCTGCCCACTGAGCCGTCTCTTTATTTTCCCTAAAATGTCCCTCTCTCGACTGCCGCGATTTGGTTCTTCCACGTGTCCCGCTCAGAAAAGAAAAGCTGCCACCACCCAAACAGCACACAACCGTGACAAAGGACGAGGAAATCATCAGGAGAAATAATGAGAGCTCGCTTCCCGTCGGCCTTGGCAGTCCTGTCGCATTAGGTGGCTACAGCCTTCCTCCCCTGCGTCGCTGGAGGCCCCATTGGAACCAGGCTTTTCCCCGGCACCTTGGCAGGAGGCTCGGTCCAGGGAACAGATCTAGTGTCAGTGTTTCCAACTCTCCAAGTTCTGATCGCCATAGCAGACATCATGACCACAGTACAGGGGTGACAGTTTTTTTTTTTAAAGTTTATTATCTTACACTGATCTTTTGTTGACATCCAATGGTCTAACTTGACATCCAAATCCAAATCAGACACTGGGAGGACACTGTCTTTTCTTGACCAGCCTCTAAGACAGAAGGTGAGACCCTACGGACTAGGGTCGCCGAAACGTAAGCTGCAGTAGCATGTCAGCAGGGTGCTCTGTGGAAGAACATGTAGCAGCACACTTAGTTTTCTTTGCTCCCATGAGGACATGAGAAAAAAAATGAGGGACGGAAATAGAGAGAGAGAGGAGCTGGACACACGTGGGAGCAAGAACTCCGTGGGCAGCTGGCCCCTGAGGACAAACAGGAACATTAAGTGCTGTGGACCTTCTGGAAAGATCTGCCACAGACACTGGTCTGTGTCCAGGTGGCTTTGAACTTGGAAGGAGGAGTTGAGAGTGGAAAGGGCTGCTTTCTTAGTTTGGGAAAAACAGCAGATATGAAGGGAGAGCCACAAGAAGCAAAGTTAGAACAAAAGATTTGGAAAGAAATCAATACCAAGGTAAGCAGGAACATCAAGCTCTCGGGGAATTTTGCGAACAATTAGAGAGGGGTTTGGGCCTCCACTATTATCAGCATTTCTAATCCACTGTATCTGATTTTAAGGGGCAGAGACCCCAGCTGAATCTGGCTCACATTCCTTATAGCATTTAATTCTTGGCCACCGGTCTTATTATCCCCATGTCAAATTTTGGGAAACTGAGGCTCAGAGATATTAAATGCCTTGTTTAAATTCACCTGGCCAGCAAGTGTCTGTTTCATAGGTAAGGAAAGTGATATTTAAAAAGAGCTCTGTAGCCCTAGCCGGTTTGGCTCGGTGGATAGAGTGTTGGCCTGCAGACCAAAGGATCCCGGGTTCGATTCTGGTCAAGGGCATGTACCTTGGTTATAGGCTCCTCCCAGCCCAAGCCCTGGCCAGGGCTCGTGCAGGAGGCAACCAATGGATGTGTTTCTTTCACATTGGTATTTCTCTCTGTCTTTCCCTCTCTCTTCCACTCTCCAAAAATCAATGGAAAAATATCCTTGGGTGAGGATTAAAAAATAATCCTATATAATAAAAAGGCTACTATGCAAATTGTCCCCTTGACTGGGAGTTCCACAGGGAGTTTGACCAGGGGGTGGGGCTGGCCAGCCAACCTCCTGCTTTCCCTCCCTCTCCAGCCAGCCAGGCCCGATCAGCCTCGATTAGGGCGGGCCGGCCAGACCCCATCCCTGCATGAATTTGTGCACCGGGCCTCTAGTAAGTAAATAAAATGAGCTGTGTGTCTTATGCTGAAGAGAACAGGGAATACAATTTGTTTTAATTTAAATTCTTTATTGCTTAAAGTATTACATATGTCTCCTTTTCCCCCATTGACCTCTCCCTGGCTGCCCTCACCTCCCAGCACATGCCCTCAATGCCCCCACCCCCCATCTGTGTCCATTGGTTATGCTCATATGCATGCATACAAGTCCTGTGGTTGATCTCTTACCCCCTCACTCCCCACCTTCCCTCATAGGTTGGACAGTCTGTTCGATGTTTCTATGACTCTGGTTCTATTTTTGTTCATCAGTTTATGTTGTTCATTATATTCCACAAATGAGTGAGATCATGTGATATTTATCTTTCTCTGACTGGCCTATTTCACTTAGCATAATGCTCTCCAGTTCTACCCATGCTGTTGCAAATGGTAAGAACTCCTTCCTTTTTACAGCAGCGTAGTATTCCATTGTGTAGATGTACCAGAGTTTTCTAATCCACTCATTTGCTGATGGGCACTTAGGCTGTTTCCAAATCTTAGCTATTGTAAACTGTGCTGCTATGAACATAGGGGTGCATATATCCTTTCTGATTGGTGTTTCTGGTTTCTTGGGATATATTCCTAGAAGTGGGATCACTGGGTCAAATGGAAGTTACATTTTTAATTTTTTGAGGAAACGCCATACTGTTTTCCACAGTGGCTGCACCAGTCAGCATTCAGGGAATACAAATTTATTAAAATAGATTTGATTTCTGAAACTACTGTTGGCCTGCTTGGGCAGGCCAAAGGTATGTGGCCACTCCCCAAGTCACCCGAAAACCGCCCTTGGAAGGGGCCCTGAGAGAACAGACTGTCTCTCGCTCTCAGCGTCCTTAGAACTCGCCCTGTATCTGGGGATAATAGATGCTCGTGGGGGTTATCGCCTGGTAAAGTGTTTAATGTGAAGAGAGGCACAAGGCGTGAGGTGGTAGTTTTCAATGAACCAATTAAATGTCTAGAAAAATCTGCTATTGCAAGAAATGTGAGCAGAGGGTTAGGGTTAGGGTGAGGGTTAGGGTCAGGGTGAGGGTTAGGGTGAGCAGAGGCTGCGGACACATAGGGGCAGAGGCCTGCCCTGAAGGACCCAGCGATGCAGGGAAGAAGGGGACAGTGCGCAGGATGGCCTGCTGGGTGTGTGAGCCCAGAGAGCCGGGCTCGGAGGAGGGAGGGCCCCTTGGCGAAGGGCAGCGGGATTTAGAGATAAAATAGAGTGAGGTCCAATTAGCAACCAGAAGGTGAACTGAGTGTCTGAGACAAAGGTATTGAAATCAGAGATGGCAGACAGATTGGCCTGGCAGAGCACCAGCAGCAAAAATGGGCATACAATCGCTTCACATCCCAGACCCAAGCTTGCGAAGTTTGTTCTGTAGTTTCTGGGAAGACCTGAGCAAGAGGGGCAAGATGACAGTGATATTCTGGGAAGGTTAACTGGTCTGAGGGGTCAGGAGCTGAGGGAACCGGAAGTGGGACTAGTCAGCAAATGTAATTAGTCAGGCCTGATGATGAGGGTGGGGCCGGGAAGATTCCACTGGGAAACACTGTTCACGCTTTGGTCTGGACTAGCTGGGGTCAGGGGTCAGGGAGGGGACTGCAAGGGAGTGTAACAAAGCACTCAGAAAGGAAAAACAAAACAAAGACTCTGGTTAAATATGGTTTATGCAAATGCTCTTTTTAAAAAAGATCTTGTAGGAAAGTCCCTCCTTTGTTACATTTCCTCTGCATGAACCTATCCTTTGATTCTCAGTATAGGATTGAGTTAAGGATATGGTCAAAATGGCTTTGGATTCTCCCAGGCAAGTGGCGGAGACTGCGATGGAAAAGTCCCCAAGCTAAGGGCTCCTAGAGATACGGGTTAAATCAGCTCGGACCCTGCACTGAAGCAATCTGAGTTCAGTTTTAGAAACGCAGCTCTGACAGGGACCCACTGCAGACTGGCGAGCCGTCTCCATGTGCTGGGGGCCTCTGAGAATGCCTGTCCAGTGGGCACCACTGACAGTGTCACGTGGATTTAGAATTAACATGCAGAAGGTGCGTCTGATGGTGCACGTGACTTGCACAATTGTGCTAGTAACTTCTTGAGCATCGTATGAATGTGCTGGGGAAATCTGTGTCTCTTTAGAAAGCGTATACCCACAGGAGTCTTTCCCAAACTTTTCTATAATGAGGAACACGCATTAAAGTTAAAAAAATTGTAGGATAGTAGTTACTTTTGCTACCCACTGATTGAGAAAACACAGATGTATGTATGTGGTTAATTAAGGAAAAAATGCTCCTTGCCTGGATGAAAGTTAAGACTCAGAGGTTGGAAATCACAGCTTTTCTAACACTGCAATATCTTTAAAGAGCCCAGCTTTACAGATGACTTTCATCTTAATCAGATTGTATATTCACCACTAATTCCAGGCAAAAACACCTGTGCCTGATGTCATGGACGTACATACATATAACATTTCACTTAACAATGAACAATTCTACTACATGTGGGACATGTACAAAAAAGATCATAGAATAGGCTATAAAGCAAATGGATAAATTTCAAAGAACTGGAACAACACAGATCAAATTCTCTCCTATAAAGTTAATGATAAAAAATTAACTTTAAAACTCCCTGTATGCTTAATATTTTTTAAACATTTAAATAACTCATAATTCAAATAAACACAAAATTTGAATTATTATAATTAAATGATATTTAAAATACTATGTATCAGCAATTGGAGCACAGAAAAAGGAAATATCTAGGGAGACATCATTTTAATGCTCATATTAGGAAAGCAAACAAGGCTGAAAATTAAACACTCAACTTCAGAAGTTAGAGAAAGAAATGATAAAATAAATCACAACAGAATAAAAAGAGGAAAATAATAAATTTAAGAGCAGAAATTAATATATATAAACAGAATAATAGAGGATTGAGAATAGACAAACTGATTAAGGAAAAAGAAACATGGTTAAAAAATACAAAATTAGGAGCACAACAAGATATATCTAAAAATACCACAGATGATTTTTAAAAATTAAAATCATATTAAGAACAATTTAATAAAAATATATTTGATAATAATAAAAATAAACAAATTTGCTGAAAAAAATTTACTTGCCCAATTTATCCCTGAAGAAAGAGAAAGTCTGAATGGTCTCCTAGATTCATTAAAGAATTTGAATCTGGAGTTAAATTCTACCAATTAAAAAAAGTAAACCCAGATTTTTCTGAATATATTCAACAGTTTATAGAGCTATAAAATGAATCCTGATTCCCCAATTATTCTCCAAGGCCAAAATATCCTTGATCCAAAACCAGAGAAAGATTTTGCACAAAAGAAAACTTATACTGCAATCTCACTTATCCTATCTAATAAAAGAGCAATATGCAAATTGACTGTCACTCCAACACACAAGATGGCTGCCCCATGTGGACACAAGATGGCCAGCAGGGGAGGACAGTTAGGAGGGACCAGGCCTGCAGGGGAGGGCAGTTAGGGGTGACCGGGCCTGCCAGGGAGGGCTGTTGAGGGGCACCAGGCCTGCAGGGGAGGGAAGTTGGTGATGACCAAGCCAGCAGGGGAGGGCAGTTAGGGGCAACCAGGCAGGCGGGGGGGGGGGGGGGAGTTAGGGGCAATTAGGCCAGCAGAAGAGGGCAGTTAGTTCAACCAGGCTGGCACGAGAGGGAAGTTAGGGGTGACCGGGCCAGCAGGGGAGGGTAGTTGGGGCAACCAGGCCTGCAGGGGAGGACAGTTAGGGGTGACCAGGCCTGCAGGGGTGGGCAGTTGAGGGTGACCAGGCTGGCAAGGGAGGCCAGTTAGGGGTGACCGGGCCAGCAAGGGAGGGCAGTTGGGGGCAACCAGGCCTTCAGGGGAGGATAGTTAGAGGTGACCACTTCACCAGGGGAGGGCAGTTAAGGGCGACCAGGACAGCAGGGGAGGGCAGTTAGGGGCAATCGGGCCGGGAGGTGAGCAGTTAGGCATTGATCAGGCTAGCAGGGGAGCAGTTAGGCATCAATCAGGCTGGCAGGGGAGTGGTTAGGGGGTGATCAGGCTGGCAGGCAGGCAGGCGAGCAGTTGGGAGCCAGCAGTACTGGATTGTGAGAGGCATGTCCAACTGCCTGTTTAGACCTGATCCCACCAGGATCGAGGGGTCCCAGATTGGAGAGGGTGCAGGCTGTGCTGAGGGACCCCACCCCCCGTGCATGAATTTCATGCACCGGGCCTCTAGTGAATATATATATGAAAAGAATCTTAAACATACCAAGCCAAATATAGCAGAAAGAAAAAATATAAACTCCTGCTCAGTTTAGATTTATTTCTGGAATATAAGGGTAGAATTTACATTAGAAGATCTCTAACTATAAATCAACCATACTAATAGATTAGAGGAGAACACCATCTAACCATCTCAATATTGCAAAAAAAGAGGCGACGTGAGTTTTAAAAAGAAGAGAAAGCGTTTAGCAGCCAGCAGGGGACTTTCCTTGGCTGCAGAGGAAGCCTGTGAGCATGGCAAAGGAGCTCCTTGCTGTGGACTGTCCGCAGCAGGGCCTCTTCCATCAGAGGTCACTGTGACCCGGGCGCCTGGTCGCCAAGAACCCACCACTCCCTTCTCCTGTCCGGGGAGCGGCACCGACCAACAACCCCACCTGCCACCTCCGGACCCACCACCACGTCCGAGGCTGCACATCCCTCAGGCTGCTCCCAGCCAATGCTGACAGCGTTGGTGACAGTGTGAGCCCATCTTGCCGGTGGGACTAGTCTAATGGACGGCTTGGCCTCAAGGATTTCCCACTGACCTAATTAAAACTCTTCTGGCTGCACTCAGTCTGAAATCCTCCCCCCTTCATCCCTCCCTCCTCCCTCCCTCCCTTCCTCCCTCCCTCCCTCCTTCCCTCTCTTCCTTCCTTCTTTTCATCCTTCCTTCCCCCTTTTCTTTTAATAGGGTCATGCTTGCACCTTTTTCGGAAGGCTCTCCTTAGCTACCTCCGTTTTGTTCCCTTTATCCTTTGCAGTGTGTCTCCCCATACAGCTCTTGAATGTCTCCCCATCTAAGCACCTGTTTCTTGGAGACTCTCAGCTGACACCAGCGCTGCTCCCACGCATGCCACGCTGTGTCTGGGGCCTGGCCCGTGCAGCCTGCAAGGCCTGACACGGGTTTTAGGTACACTAGGGTAACTGACTTTCCTTGGCTCACTCTGTGCCTTTCTGCTCCCACGTCTCTACTTGAGCTGCTGCCTCCACTTTCCCCAGCCTCCATTTATGTAAGTCTAGTCCATCCTAGGAGAGCCAGCTCATACAATGGGGACGCCTCCTAAATCCCCCAAAAGGAATAATCTCTCCCTCTACTAAGGTCAGCAGCACTCCATGAGGCTACGGCACTGGTCACAATGGGTCACTCATAGCTAATTCGTGTGCATGATTTTCTACCAGATGATTCATTCTTGAAACAGTGGTCTTGGCCAGGTAACTCCTGAAAACTGCTCGTGGCAGTAAATCTTAGAATGGAAGCAAGATTGAAACCTGGCCCGGCTGGCACAGCTCAGTGGTTGAGCACTGACCTATGAACCAGGAGGTTCGAATCCTGCTCAGGGCACTTGCTTGATCCCCAGTGTGGGGCGTGCAGGAGGCAGCCGATCCATGATTCTCTCTCATCACTAATGTTTCTCTCTCTCCCGCTCCCTTCCTCTCTGAAATCAATACAAAAAATATTTTTAAAAAAGATGGTTCCACATGGACTAGGCCAGCACTCAGAACTCTTCTTCACATCTGTCTGACTCCCTCTTGCTGCAACGTCAGTGTAGTGTCTCTTTTTGGGGGAACTGGGGCAGACAGATGTGGCTGGCAGACCCTCTCACAGAGGGAAAGCCAACATTCCTGTTATGCTTAATCCAAGATCCTCGAGGTTGGCCAACACTTGAGCACTTTTAAGCCTGTAACAGCGTCCGGTGGCTGTCCTGAACTGTCCCCTGGGGAGGCCTGTGGCTCCTGGTGGGTTTGCACTTCTCCCGCGTGTCATACCGCTCTAGGCTGAGCCACTTCCTCAGAGCAGGAGAGGGATCAGGGGTGGGCATCTGGAAAAATCCCCGAGGTTAGAGGTCAGCACTTCCCCTTCCTGCTATTGAAGTGCAGGCCCAGGCTTTGCCGATCCCCCTTGGCCACGACCTCTCCAGCCTGCAGGTCGGCCCTTTGGTGCGCCAGCCTGGGAATACCCCCAAGCCCTTTCTGAGGTCGCCTCCTGAGAAAATTCTGGGGAAACCTGTGGGCCGGGGCCCTGATGCGTGCACCACCAGTAGCCACAGCAAATGCAAACAAACAAGACGCGGGCACCAGGGCGTGCTGGCATAAGAGGTGATAAATTTAGCTTTCAGCTTTGTAATGCTGACAAGGAGCATGCCAACAAACTTAATTTTCCCCAGAAGTGGCTTGTTATTGCCAAGCATCCTGTTCATCTGATAAGAGAGGAGACCCAGTTTGTGTTCTGCCACACACTGGGTTACTGTGGATACTGGCTGAACAGCCATCCTGGGATGCGGGGGAGCGATGGGGGCAGGATGGACTTGATAGTCCTTAGCTCCGAGTCTCTGACGCTGAATGAATGAAAAATATGCACACAGCATACACACTCACATGCCTTGTTTATTCAGGGAGCTAGCCCTCCCCTTATCACTTGGTCCCTGTATTTACTGGGTTTTAAAGAATAATGAACTTGGAATTTTAAAGGCTTGAGCTTAAATCCAGGTCCTGAGTTTGTAGCTCTGTCTCATTTTCCATGGTTTTGAAATGAGAATACCACCAGCAGAAGGTCTCGCAGCTAATAGTAACCTTAAATTGCTCTTAAGGACCCCAAATAGTCCAATCCTGAGAGGCTCTGATAAAGGGTTCCTTTGTAATTTTTATGAACTTCGAAGGATACTGTGGGAACCACAGGGCTCCCACGCTGCACTGTTTCAGGGACACCACTTATGTTATAGTCCACATGAATGGGGCTTCTTGGATTCTGCAGAGCAGTGACTATGGATGCTATCCTATCTAATAAAAGAGTAATATGCAAATTGACCGTACCTCCACTACACCCACAAGCCACGCCTACCAGCCAATCAGGAACAAGTATGCAAATTAACCCAACCAAGATGGCTGCGGCCACGGAACAAACAGGAGGCTTGGGTTTCCCCAGCAATGGAGGAAGCCAAGCTTTCTGCACACCCTGGCCGGCCCAAGCCTTCGCTCAGGGCTACAAAATTTCAATTATAGAAGATAAATAAATCCCAGATACCAGGACCTCTGCTTGGGTCACTGGGGGGCATGGCCGGCCTGAAAACCACCACAGACCCCTCGCCCAGGCCGCCTCATGCCCTAAGGGAACCCCCACCCTGATCCAGGACACCCTTCAGGGCAAACCAGCTGGCCCCCACCTGTGCAGTAGGCCTCTATCCTATCTAATAAAAGAGTAATATGCAAATTGACCATCACTCCCAGCACACAAGATGGCTGCCCCCATATGGTCAAAGATGGCTGCCCCCATGTAGACACAAGATGGCCGCCACAAGATGGCTAGCAGGGGAGGGCAGTTGGGAGGGACCAGACCTGCAAGGGAGGGCAGTTTGGGATGATAAAGTCTGCAGGGGAGGACAGTTAGGGGTGACCAGGCTGGTAGAGGAGGGAAGTTGGGGACAACCGGGCCTGCAGGGAAGGGCAGTTGGGGGGACCCAGGACTGCAGGGGCGAGCAGCTGGGGGGGACCAGGCCTGCAGGGGAGGGCAGTTAGGAGTGACCAGGCCTGCAGGGGAGGGCAGTTAGGGGCAATCAGGCTGGCAGGGGAACAGTTAGGTATCAATCAGGCTGTCAGGGGAGTGTTTAGGGGGTGATCAGGCTGGTACACAGAAGCAGTTAGGGGCAATCAGGAAGGCAGGCAGGTGAGCAGTTGGAAGCCAGCAGTCCTGGATTGTGAGAGGGATGTCTGACTGCCCGTTTAGGCCCAATCCTGCCTAGTTGGACATCCCTTGAGGGGTGCCAGATTGGAGAGGGTGCAGGCTGGGCTGAGGGACACTCCCCTTGTGCACGAATTTTGTGCACCGGGCCTCTAGTTAAATGATATTTGTACAAAAATACCTCCTATTTATTTTTAAATATATTTTTATTGATTTAGAGGGCAAGGGAGAGGGAGAGAGAAACATCAATGATGAGAGATAATCATTAATTGGCTGCCTCCTGCAAGTCCCACACTGGGGGTCAAACCCACAACCCAGGCATGTGCCCTGACCTGGAATCGAACCGTGACCTCCTGGTTCATAGATCAACACTCAACACCGAGTCATGCCAGCTAGGCATACATACTATTTATTGATAAACTAACACAATTGTCTCAAATCCATATAACAATATTGCAAGAAGGAATTATGTCCATTTTATAGATGAAAAATCAGAGGCTCATAAAAATTCAATACCCCCACTCCACTCCAAATAACAGTCAATAACTGAGGATAAGGGAAGAAGGTTTGAAATCTGCCTGATTCTAAAACTCGGGGTTTCCCCACTATTTTGTCAGTATCCAATACCTTTGTAGTAAATGGGTATTTTTTCACCCATTCAACAGATACTTTTTAAATGCCAGTGATAATAACGGTCAACAATTATTGAACACACTCTGAACCAGGCTGAGGATACAATGGAGAAGATCAGCATTGTCCCTGAACAGATGAAGGTTAGTGGCAAATAAGGCAATAGCGAATACATTTGGGCTTAATATGCGACAGACACTGTTCTATGTGTTTTATATAATTTAATCCTCCCACCGAGCTGCTGAGGCAGGTGCTACCTGTGTCTATTCTACAGAAGCTGAGGAGCAAGAGTAACTGGCTCAAGACTGCACAGCTGGTCCATGACGGAGCCGGAGGACATCCCAGGGAGTCTAGCTCCAGAGGTCAAACACTTACCCACTAGCAAAGTCAACATTGATCACGCCAACCATTATTTCGCGACTGCTGTGACCAACGCCACAAAGTAAAGGCATCGTGTTAAAGCATATAATATTGAACTTATTTATTTATACTCAAAGAGTATTAGTATCTCAGTTTTTTTCCCTTGTATGCCCTTATACAGAGAAAGAAGTCTAGGCGTAGTATGTATGTGTGTTTGTATGTATGTACTTTAAAAAAAAAAATTCTTAACCACCATCACCTCTGAGTAGTAGGGTTTCAAGTGATTTTTAAAAGTGCATTCGTATTAAGGTGATTTGCGTTTGCACTTGACTTGTAAGTATGAAGATGACCTTCATGTGTGTTCTTTTGGGGAGCCCTCCTGGCCCTCATCTGCTCTTCTCAGGGCTGGCTCTGGGGGTGGGGTGAGGAAGCAGTGGCAGATGGGACAGCCCAGGGTCTGAGGGAACAAGTGTTGAGAACAAAAAAAGAGAAATCGGGAACTTCCATCCTAGAGCACATATATATTTATTTTCAGACTATTTCCCCCGGGCGAGTGTTAAGCACTTTCCACTGTGTCTGATAGGAAATAGAGGTGCATTTCCCCGGCCGACCCCCTTTCCCCATTTATCAGGGGCAGCTACATGTGTGTATCAGGTGCTGGAGGCAGAGGTTGTCTTCTTAGAAGAAAAATACGGAATGCTCTGGTTCCCTGGGCTGGACTCAAGGAATCAGCCCATGTTGCTGTCATACACCGATGACGTTAATAAACCTAGTGACCCAGCAAACCTCAATTCTGAACCTTTTACTCCAATTCTGCGCCCCCCCCCCCCCCGCCGCCTCCCGCCCCAATTTGCCCATTCTTAAAAACGACTGATCACTTCTTTTCTGGAAAGGCAAAACCATGATCGAGCCAGAAGGCTACTCACTGTCCAAGCTTTTCTGAAGCCTAAAACACACACACAAAAGGGCCCATGTCCAGAATGTAGAGCTTGGTGCGTTTTCACCAACTAGACACATCCATGTAGCCAGCAGCCAGAGGAGTACCTGCCAGTGCCGCCCCAGACGCTTCCCTCAGCCCCTCTCCGGCCATGGCCCGACCCTCCGCTCAGGGGCGGCCCCTCCTGATCTCTGACAGCACAGGCTGATGCCACTGGTTGTGAACTCTCTCTATAGACTCTTTCCGTGTGCCCTCCTTCGGGGCTGGTTGCTTCCAGCACGGTGTCTCTGAGACTCACCCATGTGGTGGTACAGAGGGTGGTCTCCATCCCTGCTCCACAGCGACCTACTGTGCGTGTACACGTGTTTATCAGGCATTCATTTCGACACGGGAAGCTAAAAATACTCAGGGACTGATGTCAAGGCTTTCTTTTTCCAATTTCCTAACTCCCTCGAGTGGATTTTCCCAAGGGTTCTGCAGGGAAACTTTTACTATCGGAAGAAAGATGTTGGATTCCCGTTAATTCTGGTTTGTTTAGATTTTTCCACAATGGGAGGCGGAATGCTGCCCGGGAAAGGCATCCACTGCTTATCTCCCACATTTGCCAGTTGGTGTGACCGACTTCCTGTCCGATCCCCTTGGTGCTTGAAGACAGGAAGAGACAAGAGACGCTGCTGTCTCGCCGCTCCTGTCCTGGTGCCCGAACCAAAGCTGGGGCCACCCCCCATTGTGACCTCGTTGACCCTGGCCTCCGGGGTTGCCCCATCCTCCCGACCACCGTCTGCCTCTCCCATGGCTCACGAAGGAGCGTGTGGTTGTGGCCCTCTTTTCCATCAGCAGGTCCACGCCACCGAGCAGTGATTTCGCTTGTGGGTTGCAGTGGTTTCTCCATCGCTTATCCACACAGCTGGGATCTTAGAGACAGCATGAGCAAGGCCATTTGCCTAGACTCTGACGTGACCCCTTGTGTGTGCTTCTGCCTTTATGTCAGAGATGCTTGGAGATGAAGTATCTCCTAAGGAGAGGAACATGTTGACTGACCTAGGAAGACCCGGGGACCCCCGTGAGATATGAATTTCCTGCAGGCAGTGGGAGGCAAGGTGCAGTTCCATACTCGCGTAGAGCTGCTGGCACCATCAGCGTTCTTGGGCGGGATCATGTGGCTGCAACGGCGAGGTTGGCCCTGTGCCTGGGATGGAAGGAGCCCAAACTCTGTGGCTTCCCTCTGTCTCTCCCTTGACAGGTGTTTCATGGTCACATTGGGAAACTCAGCTTTTCTCATTCTTCAAAATACTGGTCCGATGCCATTTCTGAAGAATGGCTGTGGCTCTGGGTACCGAAGTGAGGCAACTTAGAGGAGAAAGCCAGACTGTGGCCAAGTCCTACTCAGTTGTAGGGCAGGGGAGAGCTCTGTGTCACTGATACTGTGGTTACTGAAGAGAAAATGAACTACGTGACGGCACTGGAGGTGAGATAGTTGCTGACCTTTTCACTCACCCGACAGTCTTTCTAGAAATCCCGCAGCCTGACTCTCCAACTCTGGGATTTTTTGGAAACTGAGCCAGCCCAGGGAGGAGCGCTTTAGAGGAGAAGCTCGTCACACTGCTGCCGACTGTGCCCAACACAGAGCCCAGCGGGGCCGGCACCAAGAACACCGCCTCACGCAGCCTGGTGCCCAGATCACATGTTCTCTGTGCGTGTTTCAGAAACATCCGTGGCTCCCCAGAGGCCCACAGAGGAGCATACAGTGGCTGAGCTTTTGTTTTCGGCCAAATGGGGTCATGGTGACATGGAAAGCAGGGGGGCTTTGAAGTCAGACTCTGCCGCCTTGGATTTCAGAAGTGGCTCTAGCATGCCCTGGCTCTGCAGTCCTGCACAGGACAGCTCACCTTGTTTAAGCGTTAATTTGTCAAATGTCACTCACACAGCCTGAAATCACTATGTCATACTGGTAATGACAGGTCTGAAGGGAGCTTCTCCCCCACATCAGGACCGGAAGGGGCGGGACCTTGTGTCTGGCTCGTTGCTGCACCCTGCCGTGCTTGGCAGTGTCTGACACGTGCTCAGTAAACATTTACCAAGTTGATAAGAAGCGCTTTAATTGAAAAAAGAACCTACTGGGGTTTTTTATTAAAATTGCATTAAATCTATCCACCAATTCTAGGAGTATTTGTATTTTTAATGACTCGCAAACATAATATATCTTTATGTTTATGTTTCCTGTAATGTTTTCAATAAAATTTTATACTTTTTTTGCTATAAAGGCATTGCACATTTTTTTGTTAGATTTATCCCTAGGTATCTGAGTTGTTATTTTTTTAAATAAAAACATCACATTTTCTAATTCTTTGTGTTGGCACTTAGAATTGCAACTTAATTTTGTATATTATTTATTGCATCATATTAAAAATTTTTAATTAGTTCTATTTAATTTATCTGTAGATTGAGGTTTCTACTCAATCATATCATTTGCAAATTAAAACTATTGTATTTCTTACTCTCCAATTCTTATGTCTTATTTTTCTCTTTTATCCCTTACCGCATTGTCTAGGACTGTGGTTGGCAAACTGCAGCTTGCTAGCCACATGAGGCTCTTTGTCCCCTTGAGTGTGGCTCTTCCACAAAATACCACGGCCTGGGCAAGTCTATTTTGAAGAAGTGGCGTTAGAAGAAGTTTAAGTTTAAAAAATTTGGCTCTCAAAAGAAATTTCAATCGTTGTACTGTTGATATTTGGCTCTGTTGACTAATGAGTTTGCCGACCACTGGTCTAGGATAACTAGTACACAAGAAGTAGAAATAGTGGGATTCTTTTTTGTTCCTGAACTTAAAGGGATGTTTCTGGTTTTTTGCCATGAAGTTTATTATATAAACATATAGGTTTTCTTTGTAGATACCATCCTTCACATTATGGAAGCTCCCTATCCTCCTAGTCTTTTTTTAATGGGGGTTGAATTTCATTGAACATACTTTGTGTGTTGAGAAGATTACATGTTTCCCTTCTTTAATCTGTCAATAGGAACAATTTATGTAACCGATTTTCTGATGTTAACCGTATTTTGCATTCCTGGGACAGGTGGGTCACAGTGCACTATGCAACCTCTTCATTGTTTACATAGGTCACAGAGGGAAAAGTAAACTCAGGGAGGTTGAGTCACTTGCCCAAGGCCACACAGCCCGAGCATTTGTAAAAAGTGGGTTATTGAAACCTTGTAGTTCTGAGAGATGTAAACTAGAAGTGGACTCGGCCTAGAAGTGCTTAGATATTACCAGCGACCCCTGCATTCAGAGAGTAGTACTCTGCCCCCTGGGTAATGGCAGCTGGGACGCACCTTGCCTGGCAGCCCTGCTGTCTGGGACCCAAGGCTCCATTCAGGGTCATGCAGGTCCCCATCGCCTCTTTAGTAAATCCCCAGGGAGGACACTCCGCAGGACAGCCCCCTCTTCTCAGGAGCCAGGACCACAGAATTGTCTGAGGATTGAAAAATGAGACTTCATTTCATCTCTTCCAGCTAAGTGACTGTATGCAGGTGCTGTTTTCCATGCTTTGCTGTCATACTCCGTGGTTTGATATCACAGTGGGAGTATAAATGTATTTTAGTTAGTGACCCATTTTGATAACCAAAATATATGCATGTCAAATGTTGTTCCAAAGTATGCACGGAATTTCTATTATTCCAGCTTCTATGTTCCACTAGCATTCCCCTCTTCGCATGTAATGGCTTCCTGGCAATGTGGCCTCCAGCACACAGAGTGACGAAACTACGACCCGACTGACCGGCCGTGCAGGGCAGGCAGCTAGACAGCCCAAGGGCAGCCCTGCGGGTGCCCTGAGCCTCTGCCTTCTCATTGACTTCCCACCCCGTGGAGCTGAGCCTCCTGCGCCTCCCTGCTAGCGACCACACCAGAGTCCCCCAGCCTGCAGTGTGGCAGGAGGCGACACCGAGGCACCTTTGGGCCGGGTGCTCATTTTCTGTGTCACTTCTCAGGACATAGCTCCACAGCAACCTGAGCCATAAGATGAGAGACATGAGGTTGTTGTTGTTGCTGTCTACCAGCGTGGCCAAGTTTCTTAAAACTGGCACAGCTCGGTGTTGGAGTAGGAGAGGGGGAGTGGGCACTCTCGTGCACTGCTGGCGGGAGGTCACAATCATCGTTTTAGTTGGAGGATAATGAAATAGCATCTGTCAACACTGTAAGTGCACACACACACTTTGGACTAGTAAACCCACTTCTGGTAATTTTACTTGAGAAACTATAGGACAAATACGGCAAAGTTAAATGTCCAAGGATGCTTTGCAGTGTTGTTTACAATAATGAGAAATTGTGAATAGCAAGATTTTCATCAATATGGGGTATTTTAAATAATCTATGGTGCCTTATGCAATGGAATAATTATGCAGCCATTGTAAAGGTTGTCATAGACCTATATTTATTAACATAAAAAGATATCCTTAATATATGCTATATACACTAAAATAAAAACATAAAACTTGAATCTATTTTGTTGAAAATTTGGTCATAAATATGTGAATAAAAATTCTGAAAACAAACCTGACCAGGTGGCTTAGTTGTTTGGAGCATTGTCCCTACACTGGAGGTTGTAGGTTCGATTCCAGGTCAGGACACATATCTAGGTTGTGGGTTCAATCCCTGGTCGGGTGCATATGGGAGGCAACCAATCAATGTTTCTCTCTCACATCGATGTTTCTCTCTCTCTCTCTCTCTCTCTCTCTCTCTCTCTCTTTCCCTTCCTCTCTCTAAAATCAATAAACATGTATATATTTTTTTAAATTCTGAAAGCCTACCAAGTTAGCAGTGGGTGAGGTGATATAATGGACTAGAGGCCTGGTGCACAACGCTTGTGCACTGTGGGGGGAGGCGGTCCCTCAGCCTGGCCTGTACCTTCTCGCAGTCCAGGACCCCTTGGGGGATGTCTGCCTGCCAGCAGTCAGACATCCCTCTCATAGTCTGGGGCTCTCATAGTCCAGAACCCCTCACTCCTTACCGCCTGGCTTCTGGCTGAGTGGCGCTCCCTCTGTGGGAGCACACTGACCACCTGGGGCAGCTCCTGTGTTGAGCATCTGCCCCCTGGTGGTCAGTGCGCATGATAGCAACTGATCCTTCTGCCCTTTGGTTGATTTGAATATTAGGGTTTTATTATATAGGATAGCCAAGACATAGAAACAACCTAAGTGTCCATTGATGGATGAATGGATAACAAAAATGTGTGTGCGCGTGCATGCGTGCGCACACACACACACACACACACACACACACACACACACACAATGGAATACCATTCAGCCATCATAAAGAATAAAATCTTGCCATTGTGACAGCATGGATGGAGCTTGAAGGCATTATGCTTAATGAAAAAAAGTCAGAGGAAGACAAATACCATATGATCTCACTGTATAAGGAGTTAGATTTTATAGGACCAGAAAATGAACTTAGGAACCTAGACTTTTTAGTATTCATTACTTTTTGTGTTATTGAAAACTGTAAAGGAGATTAGAGATACATGCTGAGGTGGCAGCCCTCAAACGTTCTATACAGAAGGCGAGACCACAGTGTGACAGAATGGTCCGTACTTTTTGGGGAGGTTTATCACTAAGCCCCCCACCCCCACCCCCAGGGAGTTCACTGCTGAGGCCAGATGAGAAGTAGGGTGGCCCCCACACAAGGCCTTTCTCCTCATCCCCCTGGAGGCCACATTCAGGGTGGGCTAGTCTCTTCCAGGAACTGAAGAGGATGTGCCAGCTCTCCCTCCCTCATGCCACCTGACATCAGTGGTCAGCGAGACCGGGGGTCCTGTGGGCAGGGGACATACCTCCCCCCCACAACCCCCCCCCCCATCAGCCTGGCCTGGCTCAGGAGACTCACTCTGCATCATTACCAGGCACTATTTCTCACCAGGGTTTCTCCCAGGCAATGCCTTGTGGGGTATTTTCCTAAGCACACAGAGACATGGCTGTGTATGACCTCTTTCTGACCAGAGGTCATGGCGATCCCCCACCAAGAAGAAGCTGAAGTTTCTTCCTGATTCTCAGCTGAAAAACCCCAATCTTGGCTCTTAGAGCCTCTCGTGCGTCTTCCCCTACTCCCTCTAAAACCTGACTGTTGCTGACTCTGCTATTCCATGGCTCATCATCTGCCCCATACCCGTGACTCTAATACCTGAGCAATTGAAGGGTGTAGCCGAAGCAGACAGGGGTGGTGCAGGGTGTGGAGCTAGCTCTGAAACTGTTCTCCCATGGGGGAGACTTGGGCTCAAGAAAGAAAATGAGTCCTGCTCAAGTGGCTGAGCAGTAGCCCAGGATCTAGGAGGTCACTGGTTTGATCCTGAAACTGTTGTAATTTCCTAGGGACAGAAGGGTCTTTGTTCTAATGAGGCGACTCTGGTGGCTCCTGCATGGGGCTGGTCACCTGAGAGGCCATGATGAGAAGCTTGGAATTTTCAGTCCCACCACAATCCTCCAGAGAGGAGGGAAGGTGGAAATGGAGTTAATAATCCATTAGGCCTGTGTAATGAAGGCTCCATAAAAGTCCCGAGACCTTCCAGGTGGTGAGCACATGGAGGTGTGGGGAGAGTGAAGCCCAAGCCCTTCCCACAGTCCCCTTCTGCCTGGATACTCACCTGTACCCTCTATCACATTGTTTTTTAAAAATACGTATTTCAGAGAGGAAGGGAGAGGGAGAAACATCAATGATGAGAGAGAATCATTGATTCACTGCCTCCTGCATGCTCCACACTAGGGATCGAGCCCGCAATCCGGGCACGTTCCCTGACCAGAATCAAACGCAGGACATGTGAGTCCACAGGCCAATGCTCTATCCACTGAGCCAAACCGGGTAGGGCTATCATACCCTTTTACAATGAGCTGGTAAACAGTAAGTAGTGTTTGTCTAAACCTTGTGAGCTGCCCTAGCAAATGAGCTGGATCTGAGGAGGGTCATGGGGACCTCTGACGTACAGCGGATGGGTCAGAATCACAGGTGACAACCTGGACATGAATGACCTCTGAAGTGGGGGTGGACTTATTGGCGGAGCCCTTACCCTGTGAGCCTGAGCTCTCTCCAGGTGAATGGTGTCAGAATTGAGTTAAATGGTGGAACACCAGCTGGTGTCATGGGATGGCCTGGTGTCAGGAGCGCTGTGTGTCCATGTGACAGGAGAAACCCAGGAGGACTGGGTTCCCCACACAGAACAACACTGAAACTCTCGGGTTCTCTTAACCCCTTCCTGTTGCTCTACCCTCACACCTAAGTTTTATTCCTAGTTAATAACTGTGGGTGACAATCAGGGCCTGTTCTACTTCTCACAAACTCTCCCTAACCTCTCCTCGTGGATAGCTGTACTATGTGTACAAGGTTGTCAAGAAATCTGGAAATATAAATGAATACATATGAATGTTTTGTTGATATTCTATTTCAGTACATTATAAATAACTAGAGGCCTGGTGCACAAAATTCGTGCACTCAGGGGGGTCCCTCAGCCCAGACTGCACCCTCTCACAATCCGGGAGCCCTTGGGGGATGTCCAACTGATGGCTTAGACCTGCTCCTTGCAGGGAGCGGGCCTAAGGTGGCAGTCAGACACATTAGTGCTGCTGTGGAGGCGGGAGAGGCTCCTGCCACTGCCGCTGCGCTCACCAGCCGTAAGTCTGGCTCAGGGCTTCCTACGTTGAGTGTCTGCCCCTTGGTGGTCAGTGCATGTAATAGCAACTGGTCGTTCCACCTTTCAGTCAATTTATATTTTAGCCTTTTATTATATAGGATAATTTTTACTTCCATTTGCCTTTCAGTATGGCATGAATCTTTTATAAGGAAACACATTACTTTTATATCTTCATTTTAGCAAAAAGCTTTCTTTTTTAAAAAAAAATATTTTTTTGCCCTAGCCGGTTTGGCTAAGTGGATAGAGCGCCAGCCTTCGGACTGAAGGGTCCCAGGTTTGATTCTGGCCAGGGGCACATGCCTAGGTTGCGGGCTTGATCCCCAGTGGGGGGTGTGCAGGAGGCAGCCGATCAATGATTCTTTCTCATCATTAATGTTTCTATCTCTCTATCCCTCTCCCTTCCTCTCTAAAATCAATAAAAATATATTTAAATAAAGAAATATATTTTTATTGATTTTAGAGAGGAAGGGAGAGGGAGAGAGAGAAACATCAATGATGAAAGAATCATTGATCAACTGCCTCCAGCATGACCCCCACTGGGGATTGAATCTGCAACCCAGATCTATGGCCTGACTGGGGATCGAACCACAACCTTCTGGTTCATAGGTTGACAATTAACCACTGAGCCATGCCAGCCTATGGAAATTTATTTTTATTAATTAAATTGACAGATGAGCTATAAAATTTACATTTTATTGCAATAACTCCAGCTATAGAAAGAGAAGCGTACTTATTAAGCACAGTTTAAGTACAAACAAGTCACCCAGATTAAAATCTCAAATAATGCTTTTTCCTGTCTCTTCTTGCAGGAAGGAAAGCAGATTCCCGGCGGCGATTGCGCCTCTTGGTCAGACACTTCACTTTCATCCAGAGCCAGGAGCACAGGGCTATTCAAGGTTTAAAAATGGGACTCGACTTGATTACTTCCAGCCTAGTGATTTTATACGCGGCTGTTTTTCCGATTATTTATTTTATTACAATCTATTGTTTCATGTCACAGCTGGAGTTCATATGTATTTCAATAAATTACGCATTTTGCTCACCAAAATAGTTATAAGAAAAGGAAGCAATTTTTAAGTGTATGTGTCCATTATTAAATGTAGTTTAAAGTGACCTATCTGCTTACAGGATTCGCTCGGGGCCCAGGCCAGGGGAAGGGCCCCCTCAAGCGCAAAGCCCTCCCTCCCCTTCCTTTTGGCTCCGATACTATCTGTGGCCTCAAGGTGTTGACTCTCACACCTTCCCCTCGGACTCTCTCCTCTGAGGCCTCCCTCATTCAGTTCCCAGGGACACAACCCTCAACCTCACCTGGCCCCGACCGGCCCTGGTTCAGACCTCTCCTGCCAGTACAGGTCAGACATTTCTGAGTCTGAATTTAGGAACCCATCATAGGGGCAAGATTGTTTTTTTAAAAAAAAGAAAAAAATTTATATTCTACTGACCCATAAGAAATTCACTATAATTGAAAATATTACTCTCTTAAAAAAATAGTGTATGTGCAGTGTGTGTGTGAGTATATGTGCAGTGTGTATGTGAGTGTGTGTGAGTGTATGTGCAGTGTGTGAGTGTATGTGCAGTGTGTGTGTGAGTATATGTGCAGTGTGTGTGTGAGTGTGTGTGAGTGTATGTGCAGTGTGTGTGTGAGTGTATGTGCAGTGTGTGTGTGAGTGTATGTGCAGTGTGTGTGTGAGTGTGTGTGAGTGTATGTGCAGTGTGTGTGTGAGTGTATGTGCAGTGTGTGTGTGAGTGAGTGTATGTGCAGTGTGTGTGTGAGTGTATGTGCAGTGTGTGTGTGAGTGTGCGTGAGTGTATGTGTGCAGTGTGTGTGTGAGTGTGTGTGAGTGTATGTGCAGTGTGTGTGTGTGAGTGTGTGTGAGTGTATGTGCAGTATGTGTGTGAGTATATGTGCAGTGGGTGTATGTGTGCAGTGTGTGTATGTGTGCCGTGTGTGTATGTGTATGTGTGCAGTGTGTGTGAGTGTGTGTGCAGTGTGTGTTTGAGTGTATGTGCAGCATGTGAGTGTGTGTGCAGTGTGTGTGTGTGTGTGCGTGTGTGTGCGTGTGTGTTGGGAGGCAGTATAGAATGCTTTAACCCCTGCAATTCCTCTGCTTAATCTGCTCAGTAACAGAATAGATGAGACATCCCATCTGAGCCCTGACATCGATGTGAGATGTAGCTTGATTTTGTTTAACTCTTGATTCATCTTTAATGAGCAGAGAGAAGGGTGTCAGGAGCACTTTCCAGTAAGCACTTTCTAATGAGTGTAATGAAGTCCAGATTTTAGTGTAGTGTTATTTTCACTGAACTTGAACTTGAATCCTATCTTTTCCATTTATCAGCTCTGTCATCTCGAGCAAGGCATTCAACGCCCCAAGCCACAATTTCCCTTTTTAAAAAAGGCGAGTGCTACTACTCTCCATAGATGGATCAGCTGTGCCAACGGGATCCGCCTCTTCAAGGTTTGGGAGGACTAACTGAGATGGAGCTTCTGAGATGCTTGGCACAGGGCCTGGCCCGAGAACAAGGGCTCAGTATAGAACGCGAGGGCTCAGTGCCGGCAGCTCAGACAGTTCACACCTCCGCCTCGCTTCCTCTGAGGCTTGTCAACCGTCTGCTTGTGGCGCTCGTGTGTGAGCAGGCCACCGCTGCGCTGTGTTTCTAGGGTTCTGGGGTAGGTGATAACCCTCCTGTGGTTGTGGCAGCCTCTGCTAATCAAAGGGCCCCACACACAATATGCTTTGAAATAGCAAAAATACTTTTAATGAGAAAAACCACTTCCTAATTCCTCTGCTTAGCATAGAGTATTTGCTGTGTGTTCTGTCCAACCACTGAGCTTGTACAGAGAACCCGGCTTTTCCACTCAGCTGAAGGGTCGTGTCCTCTACGCACCCTTTCCAGCCGCCTCTCCACCATCAGCCTGTTAGCTGGCCTCTCTCGGGCTCCCACAGGAACACGGGTAAATGCTGCCTCCTCCATGTCATTCTGTCTTTCCATGCCCGTCTCCCCACTGGTCTCTGAGCTCCCTCATGCCAGGGGCGGGGTTTCCCTCATCTCTGTGTCTCCAGGTGATGGTACCAAGCAGGTCCCACAAACACCTGTAGGATGAGTAGGGGGATGCTTGGGTGGGGCTAAGTGGGCATGAACATGGCAATTCGGAGTGTGTCCTGAGAATCCGATTCCTATGTGGGTGGGCAGTTGTGAAAGTTCATACTTACAGTCTGAGACCTTTGCCAAAATGACGAATTCCCTGGCCTTTCCTTCCCTTTCAAAAACTGGAGAGCAAAGATAGAGGCAAGGAAGGCCTGATCGGAACACCACAGCCCAACATAAATAGAATTTCTGCAGGAAGAGCTAGCAGTCCCCACAGCTTGTCTAAGGTTCCCTCAAAGCCCTGTGGGAGAGCTGGCAGCTTGGGCCACGTGGGCTCAGCCGCCTGCGGAGGGACAGACACTTCGGGCCACGCGGCCCAAAGGGCTCCTTTGCTCGGGAAGTTTTGATAAGGCCACTTACGCTGTGGGGAGGTGGATTTATCACTCATGCCTCATCTCCATCTTGTGTCTATAGGTAAACATCTTCTATATTGGGCTTTATTTTCAGTTGTAACTTGAGCATAAACATAATTTAAAACATCAGGAAGTTTGTGATACGTTATTATTATTTTTCATCTGAATTCTTTATTGTTGAAAGCATTACATATGTCTTCCTTTCCCCCCATTGACCTCTCCCCAGCCGCTCCCATCCCCATGGTATGGTATTGAATGAAAAAAGCATTGTACTGAATATACAATTTTATCCCAATTGCACTGATGACAGTATTATGGGTGATTTTTTCCCTTTTCTGTGTTTTTCTGAAAAAGTTTCAAAACAAGCATGTATTATATTAACAATAAGCATGTATTATATTAACAATAATATATATATTAAGCTCTAATGGGTCACCCTACAGCTTATGAAGTAGAAAGTTCTGTCGTCTTCTCTGAGTAGAGGGACCAGCTGTGCAGGCGAGCCTCCCTGAGGACCTAGCTGCCGTCTATTTGACCGGATGACCGATGGTGCCCGAAAGACACCTGGCGTGGTCTGGGTGCCCACCTCTCCAGCCTCCTGGATGCCCTCCAGCCACCGAGGCTGTCGGGAGGCTCCAGGCTGCTCCCCTCACCGGCCTAGAAAGTTCTCCCGCCAGTGAAGTGATGCTGATGCTAACTAAGACTTCAGCTCTGAGGGCACCGTCAGGGCCTTCCTCAGGGCAAGTTCCCATCATGCCCTTACTTGAGCACACCTTTTGCTTCCTGCGTTTATTGGTAAGATTTTTCTTTAATATCTTAATGCCCCCCTCCCCCCAAATAAAGCAGCCGTGAGCCCCATGATGGTTTTGCTCATTCCTGAATCCTTGGTGCTAGCACCTGCCTGGAGCCTTGAGGGACGTCAAGTATTTCCTGTGTCTAGACCGCACCACTAGGATAAGATAAACAGAGGGCAGAGGGAGGCGGGGGGAGACTTACGGTGCCCCCCAGAGCCATCAGGCCCATCAAGGAATCCTCAGTGTTCGTGTCTGTTCTCTGCGAGATGCTGCCAGGGACTTGCATGGGCAGCGCCCCTGCCCCGGGGATCTGCAGTCCACTATGAAGACAGGAGAAAACATATGTGAACCAGATGACACTTATGATTAAATTTTGTTGGAATTGTAGGTTTCATGGCCACATAACTGGAAACCACCTAAATGCTCTATGCAGATGTTGTAGTAAAATATAGAAAATTTTTAAAAAGTTTAAAAATGTCTAAACAATGTTAAAAAGGTTTTAAAAGGTTTGAGTTAATTTTCCTGAAACTTAAAGTGTGATAGTAAAGACACATTCCCCACTGCCCTGAAGTGTGTGTACCCCACAGATAAAGATTTGAACTTCGATTACTGACTCAGAGTAAGATAACCATTTGTGTGGGTGATGTACTCTCCCTAGATAACCACATGTAGCCCCTCGCCCTGTTTGAGATTAACATGTGTGCATTGATGTAATTCATTGATAGCCACCTGAACTGCTGCGACTATGAAACAGGCTTTAAAAATGGGTCCTGACCAGCCAACAGTGCTTGCCTATTGAGACTGCCACAAAGGCACATCCTTTTGTGAGTCCGGCAAGCGACGCCGCTCCACACTCCTCTCCCTGCCAGACCACAGAAGAACGGCTAGTACCTCCCGATGACTGAGCTCTCCGGTGAGGAACGCCGGCCCCCTGCATCGGGACCAGCCCAGCCCAGCTGCCGGACCCCAGAGGACAGCATCACCGGGATCCCATTAAGCCTGTACCCGCAGCATCAGGAACTTGTGTGAGTAATAAAGTGCTGTGTGATTTGCAATTGCATATGTTTCATGTGGTGTAATTCCTCCGGCAGTTAATTGAATTGAATTATTTTGCGTGCGCTTAAAACTGAAATTAAAGCTTCTGGTCTTTTCGGTCCTAGGCCTACCCTTGGTCCTGCTTGCGTAGAGCAGCCTCTTCGCTAGCAACTACTTGAATGTTCCAACACCTGCATGGTTGAAGTTCATCTCAAGGGATGCCTTGGATAACACCCCAGATCCTTTCCCGGGATCTCCTTGGGACAGGAGACGATAGCCAGATGAGCAAATGGTGTTCAGCCTGAACAGCTTTGAAACAAAGTCCAACGGTATTTTCCTCCCCCTCCTATTCCTGGGATCCTTTCCTGCTTCCCTGAAAACCCTTAACGTTTAATATCCAACTTAAAACACATTGAGTCCAGTTTTAGAACCTATAGCCTGCCTCGCACCTTCCCTCACACGCAGCTGAGAAACTAGGGGAGGGAAAAGGAGGCCATGGAAAAGGGCTGGGGTTGAGAATGAGAGCAGAGGAAGTGGAGGCGAGTGGAGCAAAAGCACAGGGAAACCGGACCTCGCCCTCGGCGCCCTCCACGAGCCAGGGATTGTTCTGAGCACTTGATGTCCAAGCCCAGCTAGTTGTCCCAACACTTCTGTTCGGTGACTGTGGTGACTGGTTTCCTTGTTTATGAGTACACTCAGAGAACTGAGTCACAGGGGGTAACTGGCCCAGGTCACACAGCTGGGAGCTGGTTCCCCGGGCAGGGGGCGGGGGGAGGGGGGTGGCCTGACCCTACATCGCTGCCTCCAAGTCCCCTGGCCCCTCTCTCCTTCCTTCATCACCACCTCCTTCACCAGGCTTTGCGTTTCTACCATGAAATCACGCCCTTCCTCTGGGCCCCGCTTCCTCAGTGCAGACGCAGCTCCCAGCTCCTTAAGGCCTCTTCGCCTCGGGCCTCCCTCCAGACCTCCCTCTTTCCCTCCAGGTTTAGTTCAGCCACGAGATGCCCACGGACGAGCTGGAACGCTCCTGGGGGAGTGGAGGCAGCCCCGCACTGCAAGCCCGGAGTCCGAGAGGAGAAACCGCAGGGATGGTTTTCTGATTTGACAGGAAATATTTGATATTTGCTTGTGTTGTCTCATAGCAAGCCTGAAAAGTGACAATGACAGCTGACGCTGGCTGAGTGCCCTTCGCGGTTTCTCCTGGGGCTCCGGCGGTAGCTGCTACCGAGATGGACTCATCCTCACCCAGCAGCCTTCAGGGCAAGTCTGTCACTGCCCTTCTGCTGCCCAGCCCAGTCAGCGGAGGCCCTGAACGTTTCAGTCACTTGCCTAACGGAGAGCCACACTCAGCCAGGGAGGAGGCACACTCGGCCAGGGAGGAGGCACACTCAGCCAGGGAGGAGGCACACTCAGCCAGGGAGGAGGCACACTTAGCCAGGGAGGAGGCACACTTAGCCAGAGAGGAGGCACACTCAGCCAGGGAGGAGGGCACACTCGGCCAGGGAGGAGGGCACACTCGGCCAGGGAGGAGGACACACTCAGCGAGGGAGGAGGCAAACTCAGCCAGGGAGGAGGCACACTCAGCCAGGGAGGAGGCACACTCAGCCAGGGAGGAGGGCACACTCAGCCTGGGAGGAGGGCACACTCAGCCAGGGAGGAGGCACACTCAGCCATTGAGGAGGCACACTCAGCCAGGGAGGAGGCACACTCGGCCTGGGAGGAGGCACACTCAGCCAGGGAGGAGGCACACTCAGCCAGGGAGGAGGCACACTCGGCCAGGGAGGAGGCACACTCGGCCAGGGAGGAGGCACACTAGGCCAGGGAGGAGGGACACTCAGCCATGGAGGAGGCACACTCAGCCAGGGAGGAGGCACACTCAGCCAGGGAGGAGGCACACTCAGCCAGGGAGGAGGCACACTCAGCCTGGGAGGAGGCACACTTAGCCAGGGAGGAGGCACACTTAGCCAGGGAGGAGGCACACTTAGCCAGGGAGGAGGCACACTCGGCCTGGGAGGAGGGCACACTCGGCCAGGGAGGAGGCACACTCGGCCAGGGAGGAGACACACTCGGCCAGGGAGGAGGCACACTCGGCCAGGGAGGAGACACACTCGGCCAGGGAGGAGGCACACTCGAGCAGGGAGGAGGCACACTCGAGCAGGGAGGAGGCACACTCAGCCAGGGAGGAGACACACTCAGCCAGGGAGGAGGCACACGCAGCCATTGAGGAAGCACACTCAGCCAGGGAGGAGGCACACTCGGCCAGGGAGGAGGCACACTCGGCCTGGGAGGAGGGCACACTCAGCCAGGGAGGAGGGACACTCAGCCAGGGAGGAGGCACACTCAGCCAGGGAGGAGGCACACTCGGCCAGGGAGGAGGCACATCAGCCAGGGAGGAGGCACACTCAGCCAGGGAGGAGGCACACTCGGCCAGGGAGGAGGGCACACTCAGCCAGGGAGGAGGCACACTCAGCCATTGAGGAGGCACACTCAGCCAGGGAGGAGGCACACTCGGCCTGGGAGGAGGGCACACTCAGCCAGGGAGGAGGGACACTCAGCCAGGGAGGAGGCACACTCAGCCAGGGAGGAGGCACACTCAGCCAGGGAGGAGGCACACTCGGCCAGGGAGGAGGGGCACTCGGCCATGGAGGAGGCACACTCAGCCAGGGAGGAGGCACACTCAGCCAGGGAGGAGGCACACTCAGCCAGGGAGGAGGCACACTCGGCCAGGGAGGAGGCACACTCGGCCAGGGAGGAGGCACACTCGGCCAGGGAGGAGGCACACTCAGCCAGGGAGGAGGCACACTCAGCCAGGGAAGAGGGCACACTCGGCCAGGGAGGAGGCACACTCGGCCAGGGAGGAGGCACACTCGGCCAGGGAAGAGGGCACACTCGGCCAGGGAAGAGGGCACACTCAGCCAGGGAGGAGGCACACTCAGCCAGGGAGGAGGCACACTCGGCCAGGGAAGAGGGCACACTCGGCCAGGGAGGAGGCACACTCAGCCAGGGAGGAGGCACACTCAGCCAGGGAGGAGGCACACTCGGCCAGGGAGGAGGGGCACTCGGCCATGGAGGAGGCACACTCAGCCAGGGAGGAGGCACACTCAGCCAGGGAGGAGGCACACTCAGCCAGGGAGGAGGCACACTCGGCCAGGGAGGAGGCACACTCGGCCAGGGAGGAGGCACACTCAGCCAGGGAGGAGGCACACTCAGCCAGGGAAGAGGGCACACTCGGCCAGGGAGGAGGCACACTCGGCCAGGGAGGAGGCACACTCGGCCAGGGAAGAGGGCACACTCGGCCAGGGAAGAGGGCACACTCAGCCAGGGAGGAGGCACACTCGGCCAGGGAAGAGGGCACACTCGGCCAGGGAGGAGGCACACTCGGCCAGGGAGGAGGCACACTCGGCCAGGGAGGAGGCACACTCAGCCATGGAGGAGGCACACTCAGCCAGGGAGGAGGCACACTCAGCCAGGGAGGAGGCACACTCAGCCAGGGAGGAGGCACACTCAGCCTGGGAGGAGGCACACTTAGCCAGGGAGGAGGCACACTTAGCCAGGGAGGAGGCACACTTAGCCAGGGAGGAGGCACACTCGGCCTGGGAGGAGGGCACACTCGGCCAGGGAGGAGGCACACTCGGCCAGGGAGGAGACACACTCGGCCAGGGAGGAGGCACACTCGGCCAGGGAGGAGACACACTCGGCCAGGGAGGAGGCACACTCGAGCAGGGAGGAGGCACACTCGAGCAGGGAGGAGGCACACTCAGCCAGGGAGGAGACACACTCAGCCAGGGAGGAGGCACACGCAGCCATTGAGGAAGCACACTCAGCCAGGGAGGAGGCACACTCGGCCAGGGAGGAGGCACACTCGGCCTGGGAGGAGGGCACACTCAGCCAGGGAGGAGGGACACTCAGCCAGGGAGGAGGCACACTCAGCCAGGGAGGAGGCACACTCGGCCAGGGAGGAGGCACATCAGCCAGGGAGGAGGCACACTCAGCCAGGGAGGAGGCACACTCGGCCAGGGAGGAGGGCACACTCAGCCAGGGAGGAGGCACACTCAGCCATTGAGGAGGCACACTCAGCCAGGGAGGAGGCACACTCGGCCTGGGAGGAGGGCACACTCAGCCAGGGAGGAGGGACACTCAGCCAGGGAGGAGGCACACTCAGCCAGGGAGGAGGCACACTCAGCCAGGGAGGAGGCACACTCGGCCAGGGAGGAGGGGCACTCGGCCATGGAGGAGGCACACTCAGCCAGGGAGGAGGCACACTCAGCCAGGGAGGAGGCACAGTCAGCCAGGGAGGAGGCACACTCGGCCAGGGAGGAGGCACACTCGGCCAGGGAGGAGGCACACTCGGCCAGGGAGGAGGCACACTCAGCCAGGGAAGAGGGCACACTCGGCCAGGGAGGAGGCACACTCGGCCAGGGAAGAGGGCACACTCGGCCAGGGAAGAGGGCACACTCAGCCAGGGAGGAGGCACACTCGGCCAGGGAAGAGGGCACACTCGGCCAGGGAGGAGGCACACTCAGCCAGGGAGGAGGCACACTCAGCCAGGGAGGAGGCACACTCGGCCAGGGAGGAGGGGCACTCGGCCATGGAGGAGGCACACTCAGCCAGGGAGGAGGCACACTCAGCCAGGGAGGAGGCACACTCGGCCAGGGAGGAGGCACACTCAGCCAGGGAGGAGGCACACTCAGCCAGGGAAGAGGGCACACTCGGCCAGGGAGGAGGCACACTCGGCCAGGGAGGAGGCACACTCGGCCAGGGAAGAGGGCACACTCGGCCAGGGAAGAGGGCACACTCAGCCAGGGAGGAGGCACACTCGGCCAGGGAAGAGGGCACACTCGGCCAGGGAGGAGGCACACTCGGCCAGGGAGGAGGCACACTCAGCCAGGGAGGAGGCACACTCGGCCAGGGAGGAGGCACACTCAGCCAGGGAAGAGGGCACACTCGGCCAGGGAGGAGGCACACTCGGCCAGGGAGGAGGCACACTCGGCCAGGGAAGAGGGCACACTCAGCCAGGGAGGAGGCACACTCGGCCAGGGAAGAGGGCACACTCAGCCAGGGAGGAGGCACACTCAGCCAGGGAGGAGGCACACTCGGCCAGGGAAGAGGGCACACTCAGCCAGGGAGGAGGCACACTTGGCCAGGGAGGAGGCACACTCAGCCAGGGAGGAGGCACACTCGGCCAGGGAAGAGGGCACACTCGGCCAGGGAGGAGGCACACTTGGCCAGGGAGGAGGCACACTCAGCCAGGGAGGAGGCACACTCAGCCAGGGAGGAGGCACACTCGGCCAGGGAGGAGGCACACTCGGCCATGGAGGAGGCACACTCAGCCTGGGCAGTCTGGTCAGAGCACCCGTCTCATGCTGCACTACACGCCTTCCACTCCCATGTGCCGACCCTCCCGCGTTTACATCTTTTTCTGATATAAGAAGCAGAAGTTCCTTCCTAATAATGACCCATGTCTGTGTTGTTGTTTTTAAATCCTCACCAGAGGATATTTTCCCATTGATTTTTGGGAGAACGGAAAAGAGAGGGAAAGACAGACAGAAACATCCATGTGAGAGAGACACATTGACTGGTTGCCTCCTGCACAAGCCCCAACCAGGTCGTGGGCTGTGGAGGAGCCTGTAACGAGGTATGTGCCCTTGAACGGAATAGAACCCAGGACCCTTCAGTCCGCAGGCCAACACTCTACCCACTGAGTCAAACAGGCCTGGGCCCCATGTCTGTTTCAGATTTCATTTCAAAACTGTTTCCATCAATCTCCCCTGCCCACTGTGGCCAGAAATCCCTCCGTGGCCTTTTCCGTTCCTCCCTAGTCATTGTGCTGCTGTTTTCACTGGCCCCCCAGAAGGCCGCTGGCATAGAAGGCAGCGCCAGGGCATCACAATAAGTGGAAAATGGACACTAAGCCTTTACAGTCCAGATAAAGCTTGATTTCCAAACAAGTGACCTTACAGTGGGGCTCATGTCATCATCAAAGGGGACCTGACCTGGGTGTGGGTGCTCTCCCTGCCTGCTCAGCGGGGATGCCCGGCAGTGAGTCACACCTGCCCGTCTCCAGAGCATCCCCCGTGGAAGTGGGACCCCCGCCCCTCGGCCACTGCTCTGCCAGCCGCCAGCCCTGCTCCTGGGTTATCAGCTCTCACTTCGTGGGAAGGGCTGTGGTGGATTTCTGGCAAGTGAGTAGGAAGTTGCTGTTCTAAACAGTTGACACTGAGGGCAGGCAGCGAGACTATAAGAACAGGAGGTGCCTGGGCTTGGCAGACGGCAGAACCAGCCCGGGCGCAGAGGACATGGTAAGTCCGCGTCTCTCTCCTGTGGGCAGCGGGTGAGTTGCAGGGGTTCGGGGCTGAATCGGACAGGTACCAGTTCAGGAAATGAGGAACAGCAGCGGTTCAAAGCCCGCCGTCGCCTGACCCACCCTCCCAGCACCCTCGGGAGCGGAGGTGATTTCCAGGTTCCCGTGCCGTGATGCTGGGCTGAGGCTGGGGTTTCACCGAAGCCGGCACTGTTAGGCGTGGCGCTGTCTGCCCCTGGGCTCCTGGCCTCTGGCGTCCAGGAGGGCTCACAGGGACTCCCTGGGACCCTTCTCCATCCCGGGCCCTTCTCCAGGGATGCTCTCCTCTCTGGGTTGAACGCAAGGCTGAGCACGTGCCTGGGGCATGCCTGCGGCTGGTGGGTTTCCCATCCCCTGCCTCCTGTTTCCTTCTCTGAGCCCCAGGCGTCTGCTGGGACTGGTGGGGAGTGTCCACATGGTCTCCATTGCTCCCTAAGTCTCAATCCTGCCAGGGACTCAGTCTCCTCATCTGTGAAATGATTAAATAGTATTCTGCTCTATCGTGTCATTATGGGGATGAAATGAGATTACGCTGAACCAAGTAGTTCTGAGCCTGGCCCGTAGCTACTGATAAGTAAAGGTTCCCCATCGTCGTTAGGAGAAAGAGAATGCCTGGGTTTAGGGAGGCTTGGGTCCAGGGAAGATCCGAGGAGAAAGGCCTTAATTCATTAACATTAGCTGAGATAAGACACAGGGGGCTTTTACCCCAGCTCACCAGGAGTACCTCCCACAGTCCCAGGGCTACAGCCTCTTCCGCTGGGACGCCTCGTACCTGATTCACCCACCTCCCTGCTGCAACCATAGTGCGCTTTGCTAATTCCTGTAACGAAGACGCTTTGCTAATTCCTGTAACGAGGACACTTTGGTGATTCGTGTACCGAGGACTCTGTGTCGGGAGACGGGTAGATAACGATGAAGAGAAGAGGAAGGGGTTTCAGCCTGGCCTGAGCTTGAACCCCGATGACATAAGCACGTGGGTCACTCTTGTCTTATCTTTGGCGTATCCTCGGCTTCCTGAATTGGCCAACTTGAATGAATGAGCAGTCATCCTCTCTTCCTTCTATTCCCTTTGGGACCCTCCTCTGTTTCAGGGGGATGCTAACCTCCTGGGGCTTGGCGTTCTCTGAGATTCAGATGGAAGAAGTCCTCTTCCCAGATAAATGAAAACATCCACAGAAACACCAAGCCCCATGGGAAACCACAGAGGGGGGTCCCCAACCTCCATGTGGGGCCCAGGTTGAGAGCCCCCACCCTATCGCCATCCAGGCTTTATGCTCAGAAACTCCTTGTGGCATCCTCACCCGAGACGGGGCTCTGCAATGAAGTGCAGGGGCCCACGCCCCGGAATTGTTTGAAACGTCACAAAGGCAAGACCTCTTCCTTTGCTCTTTAACACATTTGACTTCCAGGGGTTCAGGAACCTCAAACCTTGCGTGTAGTTTGGCTCAAGTTCAGAGAGTGGCTTCAACCAGCCCCGAGGAGCTGAGGAGAGAGGTTAAGGCTTAGCAGTGGGGCGTTCTCAGGCAGGTAGGGCTCGGGGGTGGAGCTCTTGATGGAAACGTACAGGAAAATGGTGCTAATGTTAGTCAAGGTTCTAACATTGGGCTAACAAGGTTCTAACATAGGGCTAAGGAGCTCTCTGTGGACTAGCCCTCAGAACTTGTGAGCGGTTCAAAGCCGGCCGTCGCTTGACCCACCCCCCGAGCACCCTCGGGAGTGGAGGTGATTTCCAGGTTCCCGTGCAGCCGCGATGCTGGGCTGAGGCTGGGGTTTCACCGAAGCCGGCACCGTTAGGCGTGGCGCTGTCTGCTGCTGGGCTCCTGGCCTCTGGCCTTGGCAAAAGAAATGATTCCCTTTCATTTACTCATTTTTAAAATATATAAAATATAAAATATATAAAATATATTAAAATATATTAATTTTTTAGAGAGAGAAGGGAGAGGGAGAGAGAGATAGAAACACCGCTGAGAGAGAAACATCCATCAGCTACCTCCTGCCCACCCCCTACTGGGGATGGAGCCCGCAACTGGGGCCTGTGTCCTGACAGGGAATTGAACTGGCGACCACAGTGCATGAGACAATGCTCAACCACACCAGCCGGGCTGGCTTCTCTTCGATGTATACCTCGAACCATCTTAGGTCTGTGGCATCTAGTTCTTACTCTTCCTTCCATTACTTGTTTTTCAAAATGCAACTAAATGGTTCATGTTTTCCTGGGCTGGCCACTGGCTGTTAGCATGTCCAGCTTCAGAGCTCTGTGAGTGGGAGCTTATCAATCCCCCCCAAGATCACAAGGACTTACTGTGTAACCGTCGGCGCTGAGAGAAGACCCCGGACCTCACCCTAGAGCCGGGGTGGGGAACGGCCGGCTCATGGACTCCCTTATAAAGTCCGGGAATCATTGGGTCTGGCCCTGCCAAGGCATTAGGGGTGAGTAATTAAATGTTTGAACAAAAATAGCGGGCTAATGTTTAAGTTTGGTATGGCCCTTGAGAGATGTTATAAATGTCCACACGGCCCTTGGCAGAGAAAAGGTTCCCCACCCCTGGCCCACAGGGTAGGCGCAGGATAGTTTCATAGACGGCACTCGCCCGCTGTCTTCAAGGAGTCTAACTTCTCTGATCAAAAGTCAAAACAGAAATTTTATGACATCAAATGCAAAACAATCCTTTATATTTGTGGGGAGATAACTCAGCCATTAGCCAACAGACTTTTAAAAAAATTACGTGTGTTACTTTCTTTTTATGGCGCTATTTCACGCTGAGTAATGGTGACCAGCTGTCTAATTGAAATATATGCTTTAATTCCTAGTGTTGATGTCCTGGGTTTCCTCCGGTTCCTAGTTCTAATTTTCTGTTCAGCTTAGCGACCTCTTTTTTTCACTGTTTCATTTTGTATTTTTTATGTGGGGCTACTAACATCCGTGTACCACCACCACCCAGAAACGTAGGGAAATACTATCCCATCGGCTGTGAAATCTGGATGCTGCCGACAAGTAGTTAGTCCTGCCTCCTCAATGACCGCCACCTGTGCTCCCGTGCGCACTCCCGCGGGCCCGGCCCCAGCCAGGCCTGTCACTCCCACTGGGACTGTCACAGCGGCCTGCTGCTTTTACAGCGCACCCTCCTGCTTCTCACTCACCCCACACCATGGTCTGATGCAGATGCTCAGGGTGCTTCTCTGTCCAGAACCCTGGCCTGGGGAGTCCTTCTGCGGCCGTCATTTCAGACTCACAAGGTCTGGCCCCATCCAATTTCAGCATTCAGCAGCAATCGGACCACATCACTACCTCTCTGAACACCCCCCCCCCGCCCCGCCCCCACCTCCAGCTTCTCATTGCACTAGAACAAAGTCTCATCCCGCTGTTTTGGTTCCCGGGGTGAAACGTCACCAGCTTCATCTCACACCCTTCTCCCCCTTGCCCATTCCACGCCAGCCACCCCGATGACTTCTTGTTCTCTGAACTCTCCACTCTCAGCGCCCACCCAGAGCCTTCACGGTCGCTTTCCTTCGGTCTTTAATGCGCTTCCTCCTGCGTCTTGCCGCTGGCTTCTTCTGGCTACTGTGCTCTTGGCTGCACGTCCCCTGCCCTGGCCTCCCTGTCTAACGTAACCACCGGGCCCTCTGTCACATGGCCCCACCTCCACTCCCTCCCTGTCACCTATAGCTGCCTTCTACGTGTCCTGTTTCCTCGTTTCGCACTGTTGTATATTTATTGATGTTTGTTTCATTGTCTGTCTTCCTCAGTAGGACATACATTCCACAAGGACAGGAATTACGTCTGTTTATCATTTTAACACCAGTGCCTTGAACAAAGGCTGACACATCGTAGCACTCAATACATCACCAGTTATTGAAGTGCGCAGTGGGGAAGAGCACGGGCAGTGAGAGGGAGCTGCCTGGTGTGGGAGGAAGGGCGTGGCAGCTCCTCGGAGGAGGTGTGTGGACTTGCGGAGCGAGGCACACACGGGAGGACGGGGTGCTCTGGGCGTGAGGACGCAGAGAACATACAGCACATCCAGGAAACTACACGACGTTTTGTTGTGACTTCATTGCAGAATCTGTTGGGGGGGGCGGTCAATGGAGGGGTAATATCAGGAGCTGAGACTAGACCAGTGATTTTCCACCTTTTTCGCCTCCTGGCACATATAAGCTAATTGCTGAAATTCTGAGGCACACCAAAAATATATATATATTTTCACCAATATGACAAAAAATAGGTATAATTTAAAAATTTTTTAAGTATATTTTTATTGATTTCAGAGAGGAAGGGAGAGGGGGAGAGAGATAGATACATCAGTGATGAGAGAGAATCACTGATCGGCTGCCTCCTACACACCCCACACTGGTGATCGAGCCCGAAACCCAGGCATGTGCCCTTGACCAGAATCAAACCTAGGACCCTTCAGTCTGCAGGCCGACACTCTATCCACTGAGTCAAACCAGCCAGGGCAAAAATAGGTATAATTTTGAATCATGCACAGTGGACGGTTATGTAGTGTTGGCTGTTGTCATTTTTTTAATTTGACAATCTAAGGGAAACGAGGCAGTGCCCCTGACTAAATAGTCAGGTATTGTCTCTTTTAAAAATCCTTGCAGCACACCAGTGCAGAAATGCTGGACTAGACAAATAGGGGAGGTCCCGTCTTAAAGGATCCTGGTGTGCCATCTTGACAGTGGATGCACTGCCCAGGGAGCAGGGCCAGCTGGTGGGCTGTACGTAGTGAAGCAATGCGATCCGATGTTTGCATTAGGAATACCATTCTGACTGCACTAGAGGAAGGTGGGAGACCGGCAATCTTGAGGAGAGGCAAGGGGTTAGCAGATGAGTGTACCGGTCCAGGAGAGAAAGGGTGGTGTCTGAAGCAGTGCTGTAGGGGTGAAGTGGAAATCTGGAGAATGGCCAGGTATCTTGTTACAAGGTACAGTCAATAGGATCGATGTGAAGGGTTTGGAGGAGGGGGAGATCTTCCCTCCCTGGTCCCAAATCCAATATCCAGGAACTCCAAGATGGAAAAGTGCCAGGCTTCTTATACAACCATAACCCCACTGCCTGGGAGATTTGAGTTGTGTCTGCCCCACTATCTAGTCAGACTGTGGTCAACAGTGTGTGTGACACACACACACACACACACACACACACACACACACACACACACACCATACACCCTGCAACACCCATCCCTGGAGCATGGGCTATGCAATTCAGAATTTCCACACAGGAGGGTTTTAGGTGGCAGTCTGGCGGGAAGAGCGATACAGCTTTGATGCTAAGCAAGTGCATACACGGTGTTTAGGTTGGTGGGTGCGTTGGGATGGGCTGAGGGGCACCCAGGCAGCAGCAAGGCTTGGCCCGTCACATGCTCTGTCATCTAGCAGAGCGCAGCGTGGATGTGGAGGCTGGGGGTGCATGAAGGTAAAAGAGTGAAGTGCTCAAGCTCTTGTTTCAAAGTCAGGCCCTGCTGCTGTCATTTCGAATCCATTGTGTTGGACTCTCCAGTCCTTCGTGTTTTCATGTGCAACACGACGGAGCTGGGCAAGAGGGGCATTTCCACAACCGGCTTACCTAAAAAGATTTTTAAAAATGTCAATGTATTTGATGAGATCCCAACAGAAGGGAGCTCATGGAAAATAATACAGGCTACAGATCCAAGGGGAGGGCGATATATATGAGTAGAAATATAATGTATGCATGCATGTCCATTAAGCACTGGATGGTATTGTAGATGCATGCTGAAATGGCCACGCAGGAAGGCCAAACGTGGATCTATAAGCCACAGCCCAGCCCAGCACCACGGTGCTCACAGCCCACGGTGTGGATCAGGCACGTTTCATGTGACTTCCCATTATCCCTGGGTTCGGCATACCAGTTCCTAAAGGGAGATTATTGCAAAATAATAATGACAGTGTTTCCTTTACAATCACATTACAAAATGTATTATAAAAGAACAATATAAATAGCATGAAATAGTTACTCAATACATATGCGTCGAATGAAGGGAGAAATGACCCGGCATTGGTGTGGAGTCCAGCCAGGGTGGGACTCAGATGCAGAGCAGTGAGGAACAGGAAGTGGGGAGAGGGCTTGGCCACCCCCTTAGTGGACACAGGCAGGATGGCAACCCAGCATAACCGTTCTGAACGGGAGTGCACACGCGCACTGAGAGGATGCTTTCTCTTTTTGTTTCAGGCTCGCTGCCCTAGCGCCACCTGGAACTGGAGGTCTCGGGGCGTGGTCTTCATAGCCGCCCAGCTACTCCGCCTCAGTGCCCTGCTCTCTGGTAACCTTTCTGCTAACCCTTCACGTGGCCCCGAGTGGTTAGGGTAACTTCTCCAAGTGGAAGAAATTAGGGATGGGAGCCAGTTGGGGTGAGGATGGGGAGCTGTCCAAGCCCAGATTCCTGGAAGGAAAAATGCACCCACCACCATCCCACTGCTCGACAAGGACCAAGTTCCCCATCCATCAGCACAGTAGGCCCAGGCCCACGTTACTCTGACAGACACACAATTTCTTTAAAAAATATTTCCTTCTACTAGTAGGTCAAAGAAAAAGCTTATAGGATACAATATTAATAGACTCATCTTTATGCCAATGCAGTTGTAAAATATAGGGTTTTTTGTTTGTTTGTTTTAAAATATATATATATATATTATTGATTTCAGAGAGGAAGGGAGAGGGAGAGAGAGATAGAAACATCAATGATGAGAGAGAATCATTGATCAGCTGCCTCCTGCACACCCCCCATTAGGGATCGAGCCCGCAACCTGGGCATGTGCCCTTGACCTGGAATCAAACCGTGACCTCCTGGTTCATAGGACCATGCTCAACCACTGAGCCATGCCAGCCAGGCTAAAATATAGTTTTTAATAAACATTATGGAAGAAGGGGCCCACAAAGGCAAATTCCCTAGACCTGGTGGAAGTCATAACACAGCCCTGGCAATCGCAGAACGAAGTGTTATGGCAAAACAATCAGCAAAGGTGTCAGGGAGGGAGGGACACTGAGCGCCTCCCGCGGGCAGCAGGAGGTTGAGTAGGAAGAAGACTTTATAAACAGGAAAGGGAGCCGCTTCCAGGCCTGATTGCTGATGGCCCACCTCTCCGCACGGGAACGGCCTCTGCGCGCTGTGCTCCGCCGGCTGTGATAACGCTGCACCGCCATGCCTGCCCCTCGGACGCTCGGAGGGCACATTCTCTATTTCATTTCACATCACCAAGAATTCTTCCAAAGGCCTGTTTTAAACTCTGACCAGTGAGTAAGCAGAGATGGAGGAAGTAATTTATCAAAGAGAAACAGCCGCGAGCAGTGGAATGCGTGTAGGACTGCACGCCAGGTCTGCTGTCCAACCTGCCGCTGCCCCGGCCTGTGGGTTTCACAGCAAGCACTGATCGAGCCTGTTAAGGCCCCAGCTCTATGCTTACTGTAAAGGAGCCAGAGCTCAAAAGAGACCCCATCCGGATTCACATTCCACGGGTGTGGACCGGCTCATAGAAACAGACACTACAACAGGGAGGCGGAGGCGGAGTGGAGGCCGTGGGGGCCGGAGGGAGAAACACCATGCCCCCCTGGGGGCCACAGGAAGCCCGAGGGAGAGTGTAGCAGGCCCAGGGGGATGGCAGCCCGGCAGCAGGAAGAGCAGGTGCCGAGGCCTGGAAGGGGGAGTTCTGTTTGGCTGAGAAAGTAAATGTGGTGGGTGAGGAGCGGGGCCAGCAGGCTGGCTCCGGGGCCTGACGCATCTTAGTTTCCATGCGAACAGCTGGGACCTGTAGATCGGAGGCCGCCACCCAGACCTTTCACGTGTCATTTAATGTAAACTTGGCAAATGGCTCGCCATGCCCCCTCCACTTACAAAAGGAGGCGATTAGATGACTTCTAAGGTGGCTTCCGGTTCTGGTATCTTATGACCCCGAGAGGGCATTTTCCTATTGTGGCTTCATGCTCACTTTTAAGTGAAAGACGGAACCCGCTCTTTCCCTAAATCAACCAGATTAGACATAAAGGGTCATGTTCGGGGCACTGGTCCTCTGGTCAGAAACTCGTCCAGCTTCACGGAACCGTGCCCATGCTCACGCCCCTCCGGCTAGAAACGCCGACTAACCAGCACGCCCTCTCCTTCCCGTAGAAATAATGAACCAGACAGAAGTGGCAGCGTGGACCTATCATATCGGCACCAAGGCCTACCCGTGGGATGCCTCCCGGAAATTCTGCCAGAAGTACTTCACCGACCTGGTGGCCATCCAGAATAAAGATGAAATTACTTACCTCAATGACGTCATTCCTTACTACAGCCATTACTACTGGATCGGGATCCGGAAGATCAATAACAAATGGACCTGGGTGGGAACCAATAAGACGCTCACCAAGGAGGCTGAGAACTGGGCCGACCACGAGCCCAACAACAAGAAGAACAACCAGGACTGCGTGGAGATTTACATCAAGAGCCCGTCGGCCCCCGGCAGGTGGAATGACGAGCCGTGCCTGAGGAGGAAGCGGCCGCTGTGCTACACAGGTAGGTCTTCTCTGCTCCGAACTTGTCTGTTTAATAAAAATGCCGTCCCTGGTGCGTGACTACAGCCACTGGGTCGGTACCATGGAGTCAGAGTCAGGGACATGAAACAGAGTAGACTGCCAACCCAGCAGCAGCACTGAGCACCTGGGAGAATAGAAGACCCGGGTGAGAGAGAACTGGACTTTTGAGACCAGAGGGGAGTTTGGCTCTCATCCGGCCCACCCTCCTCATTGTGTAGCTGCTGGACCAGGCGCCCAGGAAGCTGTAGGCTCTACAACTCAGGCCCAGAGCTTTTGCACGCAGGGCCCTAGCGGAAGAGAGAGTGTAAGCTGAGAGGGAACTCGGCCCTGCCCCAGGAGACACGGCTGGACATCAGTATGTTCCGGCATGGTTATTAGCTCATGTGCCATGAGGCCATTTTCTGTCGGTGGCATTTAGCCCTCATGAGACTCTTCAATGCATCCCTAATTCCTCTCGTTGGCTGATGAGCAAAGGCCTGGAGCCATGAAGGGACCTGCCCCAGGTTCTAAGCCCCCGATGCTGGAGCCGGCTTGAAACTCGTGCTGACTTCAGAGCTGTCGTTTTAGCCGCATAGGCGCCCACACGCTGCTCTGCGTTCTCACGAGACAATCTGGGAACATGACCAAGGTGACAGGCGCTTTATAGGTTCCCCTCAGTGACAGCATCTCCTCAGGCCGGTAGGCTTTGGTGCGTGGGGGGTCAGGAAAGAGGTGACTGAAGGTGAGATCCTGTGAGCATATTTGGTTCTCACTCTCCCACTTCCAGGCTAAGCAGACATGCACCAAAGCTTGGTCTTCCCCGATCTATGTGCTCAGTGCCAGGACTGGCTCCATCTTTCTGGGGTGGCTGCCCTCTGGAGGGGCCCCTCCTGCCCTGGCACTTGGGCACGTGGGAGGGAGTGCCTACAGAGGGGGCCCACCACCCGGATCAGGAGAGCCCTGGGCATTCTGAAGCTCCTCCCTTCATAAGCCATCTTACAGATGCCACATTGTGCTGTGTATTCCTCATTTCTTTATATTATAAACACCTTCCCCTAGAAGCCCTCAACAATAGGAACAGAATACACAGTCTAGAACATTCCCTCCACTTTCTCCCTCTCCTCACCCACGCCTCCTAGCTGAGGGAAAATGTATCCATAAATGCATTGTCATGTAGTCAGGCCCCATTTTATAAATAATTTCTTGGTTATTAAATAAACTCATTAGCTAACAAGTTAGTCTTCAAAGGCCAGGACGGACATTGCAGAATATTCCTCATGCACCTGCTCTCCCAGTCTGTCCCTGCTGTCAGGGAGCTTACCTGTCCCCAGAGGTCCCCGTGGCTGCCACTAGATGTTCTGCTATGCCATGGCTCCCACTCCCCTCCCAACCATCAGCACGCATGCCTGCAAGGCCGTCTTTTCCAGTAAAGGGTGCAGACAATTACAGGACTGGAAAGAGATTGCAAATTACTGGCATGAGTGTTGCCACCCCTGTGCCCTGCAGCACTGGTGGGCATCACTGACTGGCACCATTTCACCCGAGTGCCACTTCCGTCCCCACTACCACGGGCGGGCATTTTGCCATCGCAGTGAAAAGGGTGTAGGGAACCATCCGCTCCCTGTAGGAGGTGGATGCGGAACAGATATGTATACGGCAACAAGAAATTGCGTTTGAATAATTCCATCAATGTCAGGATTTGTCAGACCTCAGAACAGGCTTGCAAAAAAAGATTGAGTCATTGAATTGTCATTAATGTCTTTCCTGGAGTGCCCAAGGAGTAGACAAGTTACTAACTGGATGGAGCCCTGGAGTGGAGTAGATACAGAACAGTGGCTGTTTTCTCATCCCTAGAGCTCGGAGAGCCTGGGGAGCCACAGTCAGAGCAAAGCTGTGTGCTGAGCACCGGGCGGCAGGCACTGCTCCTGCGAGGCCCCGGTGAGCAGGAGGGAGGGCGAGGACCACGCCTCCTCCACCAGCTACTGCTGCCTCCTGCACCTTCTCTTCACTTTGAACCCTCCCCAGTGCCTCAGTGCAGCGTCACCGAGCTCTCTGGTTGTCATGGGAACTCCTGCGGAGCCCTGCATGGCTCCTGGACTTAGAGCACCTCAGAGTCGAGCGGACACAGAGAGATCACCTCGCATAGTCCTCGATGTGACCTATGGGCTTCCTCTTGTGGTAGGAGCCCAAAGTGGACCAACGTGGGGCCAGGGCTCAGTGCACAGGAAGCACCACCAGAAAGCAGTCTAGCCGCAGACCTTGCCCGGCTCTGACCTCGTCAATAAAAACAGGAATGAAAACATTCTCAGCGCTCTGGTGGCATCGGTTATACCAGTAACCCTCCCTCTACCGCGCAGGCACCCCCGCGCAGAGCCTCCTGCAGGAAAGCCACGCTGGCCCTTCTCCGTCCGCCACCCGGGCACAGACCCGGTGAGGAGGCCGGCGGGTCAGCGGCTAGTTAGACCCGCGAAACAGCTGCTCATAAAACCGTCGGCCCTTCACCCGGAGCAGGGCTGGAACGCCTCCGTGGCTCCTCAGCTCCTTCACCACGTGGTCCTGGGCAGAGATTTGAAATGGGCAAAAGGTGGAAGAGATGGGCAGGTTGGGCTCCGCGCAGGAACTTGCCTGAGGTCGCAGGCAGGTCACCGGTAGGCAGCGGAGCCAGGACTGAGGTCATACGTGTGACTCCTCGTGGTCCCCAGCCTCCGTGCGGTGACATCTGTCAGAGGTTCCGGATGAGCAGGGCACTCTGAGTGCCGCTGGCTGCGAAGCCACACGCTGCTTGGTAGCACACGGAGGAGCTTCTGTCTACCCTTCTCTCTGTGGCTCCCTTGGTCGCGCTGTGTCCACACGAAACGCAGCCTGTACTGGAGCCACGTGGCTCCCTCCCCGGGAAACGGGCGGCTCTCCCGGGCCCGTGGCATGGCCAGCGCAGTCTCACCCGAGAGGCTGTGGCCTGGAACAAGGATCCCGCTTTTCTCCACACTCTGACCCTCTGTCCCTGCAGCCTCCTGCCAGGACACGTCCTGCAGCCAGCAGGGGGAGTGCGTGGAGACCATCGGGAACTACACCTGCTCCTGCCACCCCGGGTTCTACGGACCAGAATGTGAATACGGTGAGGCCCGTTTTATCCACATTGCGGTCATGGGCTTGTGCTTTCTCTACCACCTGTCCCTCCGCCCGACTCAAGCTGCCCGAGACACACACTCTGGGTTAAAAACACTGTATCCATAGGGAGAACATCCTATATAATAAAATCCTAATATGCCAAGTGTTCAGTTGTCCAGTCGGCCGTTCAACCACTCAAAGCATACTATGCTAATGATATGCTAAGGCCGCTCAACCACTCGCTATGATGTGCACTGACCACCAGGCGGCAGACACTTCAACCTGTAGATTAGCTTGCTGCTGGGGTCCAGCCGATCGGGACTGAGCTAGATGGGCTGGACACGCCCTAGAGCACTCCCACGGTCCCTCCCTGGCTAGCCAACCTCCCGCATCTCTCCCTGCCCTGATCGTGCACCAAGTCCCTCGGCCTGGCCTGTGCCCTCTAACAATCTGGGACCCCTCGGGAGATATCGGAGAGCTGGTTTCAGCCCGATCCCACACGAATTCGTGCACCAGGCCTCTAGTTTGTCATAAAATCTCAAAAGGTAAAAGGGAAGCAAAATGAAGGCGAAGATTGAAGAGTATTTTCCAAGATGCAGCCCACACAGAGGAGCACCAGGCTGGGCGAGGAGCCGGGGGACAGGGTTAGAGGGTTGTGCGAACAGCTCCGGCTCTCAGCAAGCCTGACCTTGTCATTAGCCTGTGATGGAAACCTGGCCTTTTGTCCCCGCAGTGAGGGAGTGCGGGGGCCTGGAGCTCCCTCCGCGCGTGCTCATGGACTGCAGCCACCCCCTGGGCAGCTTCTCTTTCAACTCCCGGTGCAGCTTCCACTGCGCCGAAGGCTACACGCTGGACGGGCCCCGCGAGCTGGAGTGCTTGGCCTCGGGAACCTGGACGAAGCAGCCCCCACGGTGTGTAGGTGCGTGGACCCCATTCCTCCCACCCTCACTGACACCAGGAGCTTCCGGGGGAGGAGGAGCTTTCTCCATCGCACAGCCTGGTAGGGAGCGAGGGCCTGCAATGGATGCGGGCTCTGGTTGTGCTGTCACCCATCAACCATGATTTTCATGGCTTGTGTCTGTCCAGCGAGATAATCAGCTTAAGTCTGGGTTCTCAGGCAAAAGCACTACACTGGGCCCTGTCTCCCGTTGTTAACTGCAAAGTGGACAGAGCACAATAAGGAGGACTTAGGGGGCGAGTATTATTAAGCTGGTCATTTTGATTTGCTTCTCTAAAAAAAAATAAATAAAAGGGAAAATTAGGGTGTCCAGCTCTTTCCACACAGCTACTGAAAGTGCCGTCTAAGCCCCCGGTCCCCGCCCTGCCTGCTGCTTGGGGAGGCAGCTGCATACCTGCCACCTGGGGAGACAATCCTGTGACACCGGAAGTCCCAGCCCAGGGTGAGGGTGGGCTTTACTCTGAAAAAGACCGAGGCACGCAGGACCAGCTGGAGATGAAACCGCCTGGGGGAGCATGGGCGCCAGGAAGCCAGTCTCTCAGATCCCAGGTCTCCGGGCTTGACTGCGCTCAGGGACTTGGCGGGCTGCCCTCGGCGGCTGAGGTCCCATAGGACGGCTTCCTGTGTCCGGAGGCACAGCCCCCTCAGGACCCCTTTACGGGCTGGATAATAGAGTCAGCAGTAAGCTGTGCACCCCTAAAAGTCCACCCTGCTCTGTGTTTCCTCTTCCACAAGTAATGCCAGCAAATATTTCAAGGGCACCCTTTGCACCCCCACTGCCAGGCTCTGAGCGGCACGATGAAGGACAGACTCGGGCCTCGGGGGCCGCGCTCCGAGGGGCAGGGTTACAGTCGTGCTCGAACAGCAGGACCGGGGGCTGCGGGAGCAGCTCCTACCCCAGTGGCGGGCAGAGAGGTTTTTAAGGGAAGTGAGGTCTCGGCGGAGACCTGAAGGGCAGGTGAGCGGCCCGGGCAAGGAGGCCAGGCAGGTGTTCTGGGCAGGTTCCCTTTGGAAAGTGAGGATTGGGCTGCTGAACATCCTGACAACATGGGGGGAAAGATGCAGCGTCTCTGGAGGGCTCATGTGAGAAAAACCTCCGTGAGCAGCTTCAGACCTAACGCTCTCCCTCCAGCCATCGCGTGCGAGCCCCCGGAGCGCCCCGCCCACGGAAGCGTGGACTGCCCTCTGTCCTCGAGGGCATTGCCGTACAACGCCACCTGCCGCTTCCGCTGTGCCGAGGGGTTCGAGCTGCACGGAGCGGACACAGTCCGGTGTGCCGACGCGGGACAGTGGACGGCGCCGGCCCCGCTCTGTCAAGGTATGGAGATATCGAAGCATCCCTCTGTGTCCATCAGCCTCTTTTATGTGTGTGTATATATATATAGATATAGATATATATAGATATAGACATATATCCATATAGATATAGATATATATATAGATATAGATATATATAGATACATATTTATTGATTTCAGAGAGGAAGGTAGAGGGAGAGAGAGAGAGAGAAACATCCATGATGAGAGAGAATCATGGATCGGCTGCCTCCTGCAAGTCCCCCACTGGGGATCGAGCCCACAACCCAGGCATGTGCCCTTGACTGGAATCGAACCTGGGACCCTTCAGTTCGCAAGCCGATGCTCTGTCCACTGAGCCAAACCAGCAGCCTCTTAAAGGCATCAGCATCTGCTTTTAGCATCTGCACTGTCATTCATTTATTCATCAGACAGTCACAAAGAACCTACTAGGTGCCGAGCCCTCTGTGCTGGACCCTGGGGAGGAAATGGGAGCAAAGCCAGTCTCGGGCACAACATGGTCATCACCGCACACTGTGAGAAAGGTCGGGCTGCACTGATTGACACGTGTGGGTGGGTGGGCGTGAAGGAGACGGAGCTGGGAGGAAGGGGTGGTGCCTGAGGAAGGGCATGGGACGGCAGAAGAATAATGGACGAGGCATTCAGTCTAGTTCAGTCGTTTCCTTCCAATGAGCTTTGGTCTCTCTGAGGCTCAGCGTCTTCGGTAACATGGGGGTGCTGCTCTCTGCCCGGCCTACCTGCCTCAGCAGTGGTCTTGAATTAGTGTGTGTAAAGCAAGCTTAAAGCTGCTGAGAGCTTTAGAAAGGTGGGTGCTGGGAACCTCTGGGCAATTCATGTCAATCCCTGAGTCTGACTTAGAAATAGGCAGTGGTTTGAAATCAGTGTCTTGAAAAGAGGTTTGCACACCCATGTCCATAGCGCATTATTCGTAATAGTTAAAATGTGGAAGCCACCCATGTGCCCATCAGCAGATGAATAGATAAACAAAATGTGGCATAAACATGCAATGGAATAGGATTCAGCCTCCAAAAGGAGAAAATTGTGACATATGCCACACCACGAACAAACCTCAAGGACACTGTGCTGAGTGAGAGAAGCTGACCACAGGAGGACAAATATGCATGCGTCCTCTTGTACGAGGTCCTAGAGCCGTCGGAGTCGTGGACACAGGCGGAGTGGCCGTTGCCAGGGGCGGGGCGAAGGGCCGTGGGCAGTTACTAGGTGACGAGTGTGGAGTTTCCGTTCACGAGGATGAAAATCGTTGAGGAGATGGTGGTGGTTATGGTATGCAGGAATGTGCTCAATACCACTGAGCTGCACACTTAAAAACGGTTACGTGGTAAAGGGTAAATTTTATTTTATGTGTATTTTACCACAATGAGAAAATTGAAAGAAAAAGAGGCCGGGGGGGGGGGGGGGGGATGGCCGTGCACCGTGATGGGGGGCGCGGGAGAGTCATGGGGTGCATTGCAGGCAAAGACACGGGAGCCCTGGACGCGCTCCTGCCTTAGCGATTGCGGGAGGCACGCCTGTCTCCAGGCGGAAACCATCCAGAAGAGACAGCTGCGTGTTTATTCTCTCCGCCTCCGAGCGGTGTCTCAGACCCCCGATGAGCTCCCAGTGTTTCTGCCCCCACAGTCCGGTCTGCGTTTGGTGCAGAGCGTGATGGCATCACTACCGTCCGTTACGGCTGCTGCCACTGCTATGGCTGCCACTACCAATAACACCCAGGCGACATGCAGGGAGCACGCTAGTCTAACTCCCCGGGGTCGTTAAGTGCTTGTCTCGGCTGTAAAGGTGAGACGTAGCCTCTGTAGCGTCCACGTGTTCTCTCCGTCTGACCATCTGCGTTCTATGACTGAGACCACAGTGCAGAGGGCATGCCACTTACACGCTGCTTCTTCACTAACCATCACACCGTGAGGCACCTCCCGTCTCTGTTCAGGGGAATACACCCTCTGTGGTGACCCTCCATGTTCCTCCCATGGGCCCACCATCATTCATTTTCAGCCTCTGATCAGTGGCATTTATCTTTTTGTTTTCAATATTTTGCTCTTAGAGCTAATGCCATGCTAAAACAATCTATGAACTGAGGTTTCGATGTGCACGTTGATTGCATACTTAGCATAGATTCTTGGGTCCAAAGGTAAGATATTCTGAAACGTATGGATACATATTGCTCAACCGGTTCACAATGGCCCTGCCTCCTCCTCAGCCCCCTGGCGATGAAAGGGAATTTTCTCTCTCCCCAGGTTAAGTGCGTCCCATTCAGAAGCCCCTGTTCTTGGCAGGAATGTGGGCTAAGGGGCGGGGAGCGACGAGAGCTTGGGGAGCAACGAGAACTTGTGTACTGCCATTTTGCTCCCTCACCCCCTCCCTTCCTCACCCTCAGCGCTGCAGTGCCAGGATCTTCCGGCTCCAAACCAGGCCCGGGTGAAGTGTGTCCACCCCTTTGGCGCCTCGAGGTACCAGTCTGCCTGCAGCTTCGCCTGTGCCGAAGGCTTCCTCCTGGTCGGGGCACGCGAGCTCCGGTGCCTGGCCACCGGGTCCTGGAGCGCTGACCCCCCCGAGTGCCAAGGTAGGAGGCCCTTCCCACGCTTGGGCATGATGGATATTCTAGAGGCCGTAACTGTCTGGCGGCAGAAAGGTGAAATGGACTGGAAAACGCATGAACCTGGCGACTCAGAGTGCAGGTGCCGAGAGGGGCTGGGCAGGAGCACAGGGGCAGGACGCTGGGCGGTGGGCGATGGGATGGCCCTGCCTGCAGCTCACCAGGGCCTTCAGTAGGACTTGAGGCTGGGACCCGGAGCCAGGTGAACTGTGCTCACTGGGCTAAAGCCAGCATCTGGAGAGAAGGCCGGAGGCCACAGCAGCCGAGGCCGCTGTCCAAGGCTGCACGGGCACCTACCCCAGGACGCATGGAGTCTCCTGGTGGCTGGGGGGCGGGGGAGGGGGTCACAGGTCATATCAGGGTGGAGCAGGGAGGGGCAGAATATACCGGTGCTGGCTGCAGCACCCTCCAGTTCTGTGTCAGATTGCAGAGATATGCGTAGGATAAGGCGGAGGGACAGAAAGAGGAAGAAACTCGTCTGTAGACGCAAAGTTATGCAATTCTCAGCATGGAAAGTGCACACTCAGCCTCAGCAGGCCCACCTGCGTGGGACCTGACATGAGACGAAGCCATCGTGTCTGTCCCTGTGAGACACACAGCGGGGGGAGCCCGGAGGTGTTTGGGACCTGAAGCGCAGACGGATGCTTTTCACACTCCCCTGTCCTTTTCCTCTGAAGGTATAGATTTTTAGTTATATGTAGGGCAAGTACTGCTTTTCAAAAGCAATGCTTTCATTTATAAAAGCTACTGAAAATAAGAAAATAGAGAAACATTGAAAATCTTCTCAAATACCCCCACCTTCAAACAGACACGGTGAGCATTCTTGTAGGAATTCCTCCACACGTTCCCCACCCACTCTTCCCTCCATGCAGTTAGTGTTTTTATGACGCGGCTACAGTTTTCACAATGAAATCAATCAGGTAAAAGGCTAGATAACTCTGGCTGCTTGCCTTTGCCTTTGCACAAGCTTTCAACGTCTGAGTGAAAGCAGGCGGATCTGGTGTCAATGGAGAGGAAACCACTTGCTATTCAGGTCACACACACGTGCACACATGCACACACACATACACACACACACACCACTGTTAGCACAACAGTAAACAAAGGAGTGAATGAATGAATGAGTGAATGAATGAGTGCATGAATGAATGAATGAGTGAATGAGTGAATGCACTCAGCAGCCTGGGGCCTTCACCCCCAGCACAGCGAGCACCACAAGCCCCTGGAGCCAGGCGGGGTACACAGTCTGAGCTGCGTCTGCAGAGACCAGGTGAGGCTGTGACCTTGCGCCCTCCGCTCTCCTCCTGGCCTCCTTGAGGCTGGACTCAGAGCCCAGGCAGCTTTGGGGACGAGGGTCATCAGAGTCCCTCCAGGCAACCCCGGGCCGTGCGGGCACGGGTTGCAGCGCATTGCCCCACCGTCCCGCGTGGGCGCGGCGCCGCAGGAGGCTGGCAGGCACCGCGGCTTCCTGTGACCTCCAGTCCCCTTCTGCTTTTGGTTCCTTGTTTACGCTGACCGAACTTTCTCCTCTTGAGCATCCAGTGAAGTACCTACGTGTGGGTGGGGCAGGAAGGCACCCGAGGCCTGCAATCCGCCAGCTGTTGCAATGCTTCTTGAGAGCGTGTTATCTATTTCCCTTTTCACTGCCCCGCCCGCCCCCGAGCCACCCTGGCTGCCACAGGCTCGGCCACAGGAGAGCTGGAAACGGCTCCATGGCACCAAGGCCTCCCTGTTTGTTCTTACAGACGACAGGCTGCTTGACTCTACTCCCCACCGCTTCCTCCCCGCCACACACACACACACACACACACACACACACCCTGAATACAGATGGGCTTGTCAAGTGGCAGAAAATAACTAGGTTTTTTTGATAAGTCCATCAGATTAGGGGGGAAGGGATGAAGGGAAGAGAAAGGTGCAGAAAACGTTGTCGAAACTTTAAGCAGTTCAGGTCGGTGGCCGGAGAAGTCCTCTGGCAGCCGCCCCGCCCCTGCCTCTGCTCCATGGTGTCCCCTGCTCATTGGGGTCAAACAGGGAAGGATGCTGAGCATGCGCTCTCTTAGTCTTCCTCTTTCCCGTCAGCATGCTTCCTCTGGGCTTGATCACTCTCTACCTGGCAGAGGGACAACCTCACCAGCTAGTAACATTCACATACAGTGTTTTCACCTTTGACCCTTGTGAGAATCCTGGGACCCATGGAATGCCATTCTCCACATTTTTAAGGTAAAGCTATTGAGGCTCAGAGAGGTTGAGTGACTTGTCCAAGCTCACAGAGCCTCATCTCCAACCCAGCAAGTCCCTAGCACCTCAAGCTCCACATGTAGAAACTGTGGCAAAGCCCATGACATCCAATTTACTTTCTTCTGCAAGTGAACGGGTAGAGGCGCTGGAGGCTGGCCCCGGAGGATGAGACAGGCCGGGGGGGGGGGGGGGGCGGGGATGGGGGAAGCTTCTGCAGCTGCAGGTGGTCATTTACATGAAGTGCCCACTGTGCGCCCCTGGTTTTTAAATTTCGTTTTCATGCATGCTTTAGTGAACTTGCTTCATATAACTGCTATTCCCTGCAAGGCAAGGGTTATTATTTTCCCATTCCGTAGACGGAGCAACTGAGGCTGAGAAGGTTTATTTCCCAGGGACACCTTGCTAGTGAGTAACAGCCAGGATTTGGGCCCAGAGCTAGGAAAGGAAGCTTGAAGGGGAGGAGAGTACTTCAGCCCATTTTCCTACTTCCGGTCGCTGTCCTTGTTTCTGGGTAAGGTCAGCAGGTCAGCTTCTGAAGAAAGTGCTCAGGAAGCAGCCTCTTCCGCTCCTGACCAGGGGCCGCCGAGATGACCACGCTGCTCTCTCTTCCAACAAAACACCGCTCCCTCTCAGTCACCAAACGCTGCCCTTATGTACTAAGGACACACACACACACTCACACTCACACTCACACATACTCACACACTCACATACACTCACACTCACACTCTCATACACACACACCCACACACACTCACACACACACTCACTCACACACAATACACTCACACACACTCACACTCACACACACTCACATTCACACACACTCACACACTCACATACACTCACACACTCTCATACACACACTCACACACACACTCACACACATACTCACACACACACTCACACACTCACACACACTCACATACACTCACTCACACACACTCACACTCTCACGCACACACACACACTCACACACACCCACGTGCACACACACTCACACACTCAAACACACATTCACACATGCAGATTTTGGGCTGCTGAGTTCTAAAACAGCCTCTCTCTCTCCCCCCTCTTGCCCTGGCAGCCATCACCTGCACGCCTCTGCGAAGCCCGCAGAATGGAACAATGACCTGTGTCAGCCCCCTGGGAGACTCCAGCTATAGGTCCACGTGCCAGTTCACCTGCAATGAGGGGTTTTCTTTATCTGGACCAGAAAGGCTGGATTGCACCCCATCTGGGCACTGGACAGGTTCCCCACCAACCTGTGCAGGTAGGACCACCAAGCTGTGTTTTCTATGGCTTCTCTCTTGTGCAGAGCCATAGAATGAGATTTATGTAAAACTGTCTTAAACTGAAGGAAATGCACTTTCCACAAAGCATGTTGATCTAGACCGAAGGCAGCTCCTCTCTCTCTCTCTCTCTCTTTCTCTCTCTCTCTCTCTCTCTCTCTCTCTCTCTCGGCAGGACAATAACTTCAGTTGAACATTTAGATTTTATTAAGTATCATCATGTCAGCATGGCATTCGATGTTTGCCGCAGTTCTGTGTCCCTCCCTTACAGCCTTTTTCTGCTCCACTCTCCACTCCTCCCTTCCTGCGTTCACCCTTCCTGAGCACAGCTGAGCCCAGATGAGCCGATGTCAGGGGTGGCCTCGTTTCATCTCGCCCCTCGAGGAGCTCAGGGCCTGGCTACCGTGTGCCCCCCCCCGCCCCCCACTTCTATGTGGCTCTACATTCCTCGAGGGCAGGCACTGCTCCTTCATCTCTGTGCCCCCAGCAGCAACTAGACAGAGTGAAAGTGGGGCGCTGACAAATTCCTGTTGAATTGAAGCTGATCATTCCCTGATAAAATTTATTCAAGCACCAATCCTACTGAGAGCGAATTAGTGGAACCATCAAAGGCGGGGGCTGGATCTTACCAGCCTTTGATTTCCCCCCAAACGTCTGGCCTGCAGTATTCTCTAAATCAGAAACGTACTGACTTAATTAATTCATAAGCCACGTTTACTTCCGAAAGGCACCATTGTGCCGGTTGGCTGTTCAGTGTGCTCAGTGATCATGAGACCGGAGGGGCTAGTTGCCGCTGTGTACCAGGTGCCAGCTGCCTCACAGGCATTACCACAGCCAACCCACCCAACGAACCTCACATGGCTACGGTCCCCCATCTTAGAGATGCAGACACTGAGGCCCGGAGAGAGAAAGGGCAGGCCAGGGGCACATCGCCAGGAAGTGTGGTGCCAGCGTCTGAAGCCAGGTCCAGTCCTCCCAGGGGCTGGTGTTTTCTGCGCTGCACCACACTGCCCCCCAGGGGCAGGGGCCGTTGCCCGTGAACTTGCTCTTTGCTCCCCCCCCCCCCCCCCCCCCTTGCTCAGGCTGCAGCAGAAGTGAACGTGAGAAAGAGCAGTGCCTGGTGGCCAGATGGGAGAATGTGTTGATAGAAACTGGTTATTAGCATTATATGAAAAACAGCTAAGATGTTATTTATTTTTTCTGGTGGAATGAGCACTAGATTAATATCCAAAGAGCTGCATCCGCCTCGCTGGCAGTCACGTGCCATTCTAGAAGGTCCTGTCACTCCCTTAGGGGGGCAGGGTCCTCCATTCGGAGAGGAGCGGACAAGGTCATCTCCTGGGCTCTTCCCTGGCCAAGAGTCCTGCAGGTGACAGGACACAAAATGCCGCCACCTGCTGTTAGAAAGACACACGACAAGCACCTGAGGACGCCAGAGCATTCGTGGGTGACAGCGTTAGGATGTCACTCATTCACTTATTTCTCATTCATTTATTCCATCAACATTTATCTTGAGCTCTGTCTTCCCACATTCTATTTTCAGACCAAGCAATAAAAAAAAAACCCGTGAGAATTATCTCACTAAAGTTTTAAATCATATATGCAACCGACAGGGTTGTCAAATCTGTAATTTCTGAGGCCTGCCCCCTCCTCAGAAAATGCTGAGGTGCTCAGTAGATGTCTGTTGAGTGCACAAATGAAGGAATTGGCGCAAAGCAAAGCTTCCGAATGAACGTGAAGATTTTGAGACTCTCCATTTGCTTCTCCAGCCACCAGGTGTCCAGAATTATCCGCCCCAGAGCGGGGGAGCCTGGACTGCTCGGACACTCGCGGAGAATTCGGTGTCGGCTCCACCTGCCATTTCTCCTGCCGCGGGGGCTTTGAGCTGCAGGGGTCCGGCAGTGTGCAGTGCACAGCGTCTGGGAGATGGACGGCCCCTCCGCCAACCTGCCAAGGTAGCAGAGCGCCCCCGCCCTGGGACAGCCCTCTGCAAGCTGCTTCCTCAACAGTGACAGTGCATGGCTCTGACCGGGCAACAGCCATACGTTTATCATGGCCGTTTATCCACGAGAAGGGGCATCTGCCTTCCACCTGCGGGCCCAGCCTGCCCAGGGCCTAGACCCAACCCCGACCCCGACAGCAGCTTCAGCCAACGGGGGTGGAGGGTGTCGGGGGGAATCAGAACTGTCACCGTGCCCTCAGGCTTTATAGCTGTGCTTCCACCTCATTCTCCAAATTCGCTCTGTAGACTTAGCAAACAGCCCCTCTTCTTGTCCCGAACGCCCGAGTCCACGAATTGTTAACCCTCAGCACTGACCCAGGTCCTTGGTTTCCACATGGTGTTGGCACCTCCGAGGGGCTGGGCCCCCTGCAAGCAGGGGCGGTGACGGGGGAGTCCTGTCTCCCTCGCAGAGTGCGATACGAGAGGTCATTTCTGAGGGTTCCACAGAGACTCCTCTTTCATTGGAACCCTGGGCCCCCCGGGGCGTGGCTCTGCCTGCATTGCCCAGCCCCCTCCCTGCCTGTGCCCTCCAGCCCTGACTTTTTTGAATGCACCTGCTCCCATGAGGACTCATCTTCCCTCTCCTGCTCAATGGAGATCTAACACCCACAGACCACACCTCCCCGTGGGCCCCACAATTCACACAGCAGGGTTTCAAGTGGGGCTCAATGAGCATTTGCCAAGGGGACAAATACACGAGACTCTGATTGACTAACCATTTGCCTCGGGATTGCGTTTATACATGACTGTAGTCGCACATTTCTGAGTCCTGTGTCTTTCTCCCCATTAAATCCTCGCACATAAGAGTATCATTGAGCAACACATGTTGGGTTACTGGCGAGCTGAGTGACTATTCTTTCTTTAAACCCAAGGCTGTTCTGAAAGAAATGCCTTCACCAGCGAAGGCTCATTTTGCTTAGCATCTTTGCTTAACAAACCAGCACCACCTCTTGAAATGCTATGCCCAGTGAAGGCTTCCGACTGCCGTGGTCGGCAGCGGCTGCCAAGAGGCTGTGTTTGGCTGGACCCCGAGGACCGGTGGGTGGGGTTTTTCAGGGGAAGCAGAAGGGAACGCGGGCGGTGTGAGCGAGAGCCAGGGCAGGAAGCTCGAGGCCGGTTCAGGGAACTCCCAGGGTTGATGGAGCTTGGCCAGAAGGCTCTGAGCTGTCGGGGCCGGAGCTGTGGAATAAAGAAACAGCCGGATCCAAACGGAGGAAAGCGGTGAGGACAGAGGTGCTCACTGCAGTGGTAGGTGCACTGAGCATGGAGAGGAGGCCGGGTGTCTGGGAGGAAGCAGTCTTGGCAGGAGGTAGGCCCGGGGTGAGGCCCTGGACCACACCCAGGAGCAGAGGGCAGTGGGAGCCCCGGGGGCCCTGGGGACTCTGAGGAGAAGGGGTACAGAGAAGAGGAGGAGACTGTGCCTTCTGGAGTGGGACTGCTTCATTTTTGTGACTTCTGCCCGCCCCTCTCTGTGAGCCCCCCACCTTCCTCCTGCCCCTGGGGCAGATGACCGTCATGTTGCTGTGGGGTGCCTGTTGCCTAGCCTAACACCTGGCAGCGTAGGAGCTCAGTAGATGTCTGTTGAGTGCACGAATGAAGGAATTGGCGCAAAGCAAAGCTTCCGAATGAACGTGAAGATTTTGAGATTCCCCTTTTGCTTCTCCAGCCACCAGGTGTCCAGAATTATCCGCCCCAGAGCGGGGGAGCCTGGACTGCTCGGACACTCGCGGAGAATTCGGTGTCGGCTCCACCTGCCATTTCTCCTGCCGCGGGGGCTTTGAGCTGCAGGGGTCCGGCAGTGTGCAGTGCACAGCGTCTGGGAGATGGACGGCCCCTCCGCCAACCTGCCAAGGTAGCAGAGCGCCCCCGCCCTGGGACAGCCCTCTGCAAGCTGCTTCCTCAACAGTGACAGTGCATGGCTCTGACCGGGCAACAGCCATACGTTTATTATTATTATTATTATTATTATTATTGTTATTATTAAAGCCCTACTTCCTGTTATGAAATAGGGCCCAGGGAACACAGACTGGATATCTAAATGTATCAGGAGAGACAGGACTTTTTTAATATTTGATACAAGATATACTGATTCGTAAGCAGAAATTGTCCTCCACGATTCTGGCTTCTCTCTCTAGGAGCTTTACTGGGTCGGTGGGTGGGTCTGCTGCTTTTCCGGGAGAGGGTGGGGGTGGAGGAACTGAGCACAGAGGCCGGTTTTCTGCCGCATGCCCGGTTAGCGACAAAGCCGGCGGCGTCCTCCACGCCTCACACTCCATGCCGATCTCAGGCCGGAGGCCCGTCCACCTCCCGACGAAGCCCATGCACATTTGGCTTCCACTGCGTTCCCTAGATCTCCACACCAGCTCTCCTGCGTTAAATTCTTTTTATTATTGTTGACAATATTACAGATCTCCCCCATTTCCCCCTTACCCCCTCCTCCCAACCCCACCCCACCCACCCCACCCCAGGCTTGTTCAGTTAATATCAGTGACAGTAACCTCCCAGTTTCTTCTAGAAGGATTCCCTCTCCAAGGGCACTTGCACGTTCTCTCCTCCACCTGGTTTCCATGCCTCTGGCACCGGCTTCCCTGCGCTGCCGGAGGGGCTATTGCTAGAGCCGCCTCTGGATGAAAGGAGGGGAGGGGTTATCCCAGGACAGGCCCGTCTCCGATGCTCTCTAAGTGCACCCGTGTCCTCCCAGGTGCAGTGCCGGCGCCCCCTGCAGAGGTGCGCTGCCCAGCCCTCGTCGCCCCGGGGCAGGGAGACATGTCCTGCATTCACCCGCTGGCAGCCTTTGGGTTGAACAGCACCTGTCACTTTGAATGCCACGCGGGGTTCGAGCTCCAGGGAGAGGCTGCTCTGCGGTGCGCTCGGTCAGGACGGTGGACAGCAGCGACCCCGGCTTGCAGAGGTGAGTGAGGGCCGGCAGCTCGGACACAGGACACCGATGCTTCGGGCCCCCGAGCCAGTCAGGGCACCCGCCTGCCGCCACCCCGTCCAGCCCCAGCGGCCACTTCGAGTGTCCGCTCCTCCACGAAGTCCACGCCAATCCCAAGCGGCAGTCGCATGCGGCAAGCGCATCGCTTCCCCCTTCCCTTCGCCTCACGCTAAAGCCCTGGCGCTCAGAGACCTAATGGGGAAACGCTGTAAACGTCCAAGTGTGTGAGGGCACCAAGCATGCTGGCGTCACACCAGCCCCGTGAAGGCTGCAATGCAAGCTTCAGCTCTAGTGACGAGGGGACAGTAGACATTCCACATCCTCATGGTTTGCACCCAAATAAGGAGACAGCCATGCGTGACCCCCGGAGGGCGGCTGCCTGTGCATGAACCATGGTCTCTCCCACTTGGTCTTCCCCACAAAGCACAGCACAGCCCCGCGCTTTGCGGTGTGGCTACTTCTCGGCGTTTATCTGAGTTAAAGTTAATTTCTTGAGCTCTAGCTTCCTGTCCACAAATTAAGGCGAATGACTTGAAGCTTCTGGAAAACCAGTTTAACGAGGGTGGCAGTCTCCACTCCTTTCAAACCTGAGTCCAGCCGAGTTGAATCCTTGGGAAATATTTTGGTCATGTTTAACATCTAACAGCACCTGCTCACACGCCAGCTAATTGTCCACTGAAGTGATGATAACATTTAGGACAACAGCATCTTTGAGAAGCAAGATTTTGTCAATGGTGTTTCTGTAGGCCGGGCTGCCCGATCCCTCTGCAGCTGTTTCTTAGAGGCCACGCTGTGCCCGCCTAATTCCTTGGCTGGCACCCTCTCAGAGGGTGTCTCGGTCTGTGAGATGTTGGAAGAGCTGATGTGGATGTCGGGAGAGGCTCGTCTCCTCCCTGACCTTTCTTTTTTAAAAAATATATCTTATTGATGTTTTTTTGCAGAGAGGAAGGGAGAGGGATAGAGAGTTAGAAACATTGATGGGAGAGAAACATCGATCAGCTGCCTCCTGCACACTTCCTACTGGGGATGTGCCCACAACCAGGGTACATGCCCCTGACCAGAATCGAACCTGGGATCCTTCAGTCCGCAGGCTGACGCTCTATCCACTGAGCCAAACCGGTTAGGGCGCCCTCCCTGACCTTTCCTATTCTCTCACCTTCTGGCCCTGTCAGCCAGGTGACATGAAGCCACGGTCTCGCTTCCCCTCCTGCGCCATGACTGCTGTCCCCGTTCCTTCCTGCAGCTGTGCGGTGCTCCGAGCTGCACATGGCGGAGCCGGTGCTGATGAACTGCTCCAGCCCTTGGGGCAACTTCAGCTACGGCGCCACCTGCACCTTCCACTGTCCGGAGGGCCGGGCGCTCAATGGCTCGGCGGCGGCAGCCTGCGGACCCGACGGCCAGTGGTCAGCGGCCACGCCCACCTGCGACGGTACGTCTTCCTATAGTTTCAGGAGCCACGGGGATGTGGAAAATAACCAAATCGTGCTCTTCTCTGCATTTCTGGCAGAGGTCTCGCTTTCCGTCACGGGGTTTTCCCTGCATTGGGTAAGCGTTTCACAATGAATCAAGCCTTCGCAGAGCTGAGGGGGTCAGAAGCAATGGCCCTCCTTCTGCAGAGCTCAGATTTATTACATGAATCCTCTGGTTGCTTTGCAATCTGGGGAGGTACTACATCTTGAAGCTTCAAAATGTTTTAAACGGGAGGTGATTATATGCAGATTCCTCACGTGTCTCAGAGGACCTTTGTTTATCACACACCTCTAAAGACTGAAGACACCACAGACCTCCTTCATGAAGCCCCATCTGCTTTTAAGGGTTATTCCATCCATCATCTTTCTTCCTCTTCCTTTTTTTCCTCCACAGTTTGACATGACTTTTTTTTCTTCCTGTAACTGTATTTTTTTTATTGAAAGAAAAATTACCCAGGGTTTATTTTATTTGCCCAAACTTCCATTCCTTCGGTCCACCATGTGGCCACTTAACTCCTTTTAGTCCACCCTTGCCCTGACTCCTTCGGAAATTGCGTTGGACACTAAAGCCTTGGGGGTAAAACGTGGTTTTATGACTCCCAGGTTACCAGCACGGCCAGGGCCTCTGGTGATCCCACGGGATCGCACCTCTCAGGTCCCGGGGCCCCGCTGGGAGGGTGGTCTTCGGCGCAATGCACCCTAAGTCTGTGTGTGTGTGTGTGTGCTTGCTTGCAGCGGGGCCGCTGACCGTCCAGGAAGCGCTGACGTACTTCGGTGGAGCAGTGGCCTCCACAACAGGCTTGGTGATGGGCGGCACGCTCCTGGCTCTGCTCAGGAGGCGGTGCAGACGGAAAGGTAACTGGGAGGGAGGCGGTCCTTCGCTTCCGCTTTCCTGAGATGTGGGGAGGGCGAGGGACCGCAGCTGCAGCAGCGCCCCTGTGAGAACACCTGCATTAGAAGAAACCGAGACCTTGAGGACTGACTGCCCTCGGTTCTCTTTATAAAAATGAAGAACGTTCTAAAAGCACAGATCCTCGTGGAAGGAGATCTGGACATGGGCTTGGAAATCTGAACTTTTCAACACCCCCTCTTTGGCAATTGGGGGCCCCTGGTCCAGGGAACCTCAGTTATCACCAAAACTAAATGAAATCGTGTCTTGCTTCTCTCCTTCGTCCCCTCCACCATTCTTTCATGCCTCTGTCATTTATTGACCAACTGTGTTAGGTGGTGGGACCCTGACTTCTGGTCCCTGAGATGGAGGGATGTGTGATCCAGCAGTGGGAACAGGCAAGTGAGATCCGTGCTAACGCTGCAGGGCGGGACTGGGTTAGGGACACAAAACAGAGGGGTCCCAACCAGCCGGGTAGCTCAGAACGGCTCTTTGCAGCTTAACTTTGACGAATAGGAGGGATTTGCCCAGGGAAAAGCAGAAGCAGTTCCAGGAGGAAAGATCTGGAAGGACCTAGAGGTGAGGCAGGTGGGGAAGTGCTACGCTAGGCAGTGCAGGGCGTCCGATCCCAAGAGGCTCATGGAGGAAGCGAGAAAGGGAGCTGGAGGCATGAAGAGCCGCCCTGCTCATGCCTTGGTATGAAAAGATGTATGTTCGCAGGGACATGTGTGGAGCTAATGCTGGGTTTAAGGCCGGGAAGGGACCAGAACGGATGGAGACCCTATAAGGGAAAACGTGTTTGTCAGGCTGCCCATCAACAAGAGCTCTGGCCCGGGGATGAAAGGAGGGGCCATTTCTTCAGGGTCAGAGCATCCTTCCTCTGTCCGGCCCAAATGCTTAGCCTGTCCCTGAGTTCAGAACCTCTTTGGATAAGCTTATGGGGCTCCTCACCGTTCCTCATGGAAAGTGACCAGGGCCATCAGCGGGGCCGGGACTGTGCAGAGCCAGGTAAGGCAGTGTCTCTGTCAAAAGCACCTGCCGGAGTTCTCCTGGAGTTAGGGAGTACCGGCTCCTACCCTTCCCTGCTCAGGGCAGGACCACTTGGTCCCTGCTCTATGCCCCTCCATCACAAAGCCACCACGGCCCTGAGGCTGGCTATGTTGTGGGTGGCCAGAGGACAACAGACAAGGAGTAACACTGTTTGAAAACCAAAGGTCCCCCCGCCCCCCAGTCTCTCCATGCAGCATCGGCGTTTGCTTAACCAAACTCAGAGGCAGACGCAAGAGCTCCTGAGACGGCTCCATGCTACGTCGGAACCACACTCTTCCTGCATCTTCCCCAAGGTCTTTCCCCAGTTTAGAGACATTTCCAGGGAGCCCTCTGGACCAGGGAGAGGGCCAGCAGCGCCCATCCTCCAGTGTCTTCAATAAGAAATACATGTATTTGTGAGGATGGGGGCTTTCCCTTGATGTGACCGATGGGATGTTAAACATCCTAGGATTCTGTGGTCAATTTCAGGACGGTGCTGCCTACTCTGTCCCTCCCCTGCAAATCCATTATCACCTTAGAGGCTCAGTGATGCCCAGTAATAAAAACACTTGTTCTTCACTTGACCTGATACTTGAAAACGTTGTTAGCCACGAGGTGCTTCCATTGATAGCACGGCTGCCGTGTTTTATGTTCCCACTACCATGGCTCATGGTTTAGATTAGGACAGAAGGCCCTTGATCGCTTCGGTTACCACGGAGGGAGACCGCCACTGTTTCGTTGGGATGGGTTTCTTTATGTAATTAACTTGCCCAAGTGTAGGCTGAGGGATTGTGACACGGGATGAGTGACAGGGGCCTCGAGTGCCAAAGAAATGGGTTTTGAGAACCAGTGGTCTCAACCACAACCAAAACCAGCCAAGAGCCAGGCACCAGACCCAGGAGGGGAGGCTGCTACTGCAAGGGCAGAGGGGAAAGGTGAGAGGTGAGAGGTGAGAGGACTCTGGAGATACATGACAGGTGTGGGCCCTGCCTCTCAGGGAAGCTTGTCCCTTTAATGAGTCACCTGAAAATCAGTCTACCTACCGATGCCCCCCATAACTCCCATCCTGGATGGCCTTTCTCCTGTACCTGTTTCCTCTTTTAACCAATCACTGGTGTCTTCTTGCTTATTTCAGATGATGGGAAAGACCCTTTGAACCCTCACAGGTAAGGTGGAACTGTTTTATGATTGAGCTCATTTTTCTAGTCTGACTTTTTAATTCGCCATAACATGTCAGAATGATTATACATAACACCCCTTTCTTGCAACACAACGAAATGCACAGATAATATATCCTAACTACACATGTTTTAAAAACCAGTAAGTTCCCTAACTATAGAATCAATAACAATAGGAGGGAAAGTGATTTATTGTAGAAATAAAAGGCTAACGCTGGGGCACTACACTGGCGGATCCCATGAGCTCATCAGAGGCACCTTCGGGTAGAACCACTAGGAAGGCACCAGCCAGAGAGGACAACTGACAGGGAGGTTGTAACAGTGACTCAAAAAGCCCCAGAGGCGTTGCCAGCCTGAGTGATAAGTGATGAACGACTGGTAGAACGTTTGGAAAACCTGATAAAATCTCCCTTCAATTCACAAGGCAGTTGCATTTTAAAAGATGCAAAAAAGCAACACACACAAAACACCGTATTTATGTGTAAAGCAGTGAGGTTCTGGGCTCGGAGATTTTTTTCACCTGCATGAATACTGCGTACATACTCTAAAGTCGTACGGAGCGTAGGACAGTTGTCTTGTGTCCATGCATATTAGGGTATCAGCAGCCCGGTCCCTGCCGCCAATATCCTTAGAACTCTTGGTCATTGTGAAAATTAAAAAGCGCCTGTAGGGGGCAGTGCTACCTCGAACACTCCTGCGGGGATCTGATGGTCAGGTATCAAGATAGGGATTTTGTAAGGACTTCCTCTCACCTGGAACAATCTGCAGCCCTATAGGGGGCGTAGCAGGCATTCAGCACCCAAGGCATCAACAACAGCTGCACCTGGGTATGAAAGGCGCTGGTAAGGGGCATCTAGAAAACCCTGTTGGCGTTTCTTCTTTCCCTTTTAAAGCAGAATCCCAGGGGTGGGCGGTGACCCTCCCTCTGGAGAAACTATGTCATGGACTGTGGTCACGGGCTAAGCACCATGTGGCAGGTCATCTTTGTGTTTCTGTTCTTTAGCCACCTGGGGACATACGGAGTTTTTACAAATGCTGCATTTGACCCGAGCCCTTAAGGTAAGTTACTAATGATGGCATATTTTATTTATTTATTTGTTTGTTTGTTTGTTTTTAAAATATATTTTTATTGGTTTCAGAGAAAGAATCGTGGAGGGAGAAACAATGATGAGAGAGAATCATTGATTGGCTGCCTCCTGCAAGCCCCATATTGGGAATCAAACCCCTAATTTGGGCTTGTGCCCTGACTAGGAATCTAACCATGACCTCCTGGTTCATAGGTCGACGCTCAACCACTGGGCAACACTGGCCAGGCATAAAGGAAATAGAACAGTAAGGTGAAGGGGAAGATTTTAAAGTCTGACTTTGTACAATCATGAGTTAAATTTTAAGTATGTAGTGTGTTTTCAAGCCATGAAGGAAACTGTGTTGGCATAGGGGACAGGCATGACAGTAGCATGACCATAGAAAGAGCATTCATATGAGGATTTTCACACACACACACACACACCCCAGGGTGACACGGTCTAGTGACACCTATTTCAGGATGGATGGCATTCCCTTCAGTGACGCGTAGGTGACATTGACATTGTGGCTTGAGAACCAGACATCTTGACCACTGGAAAAATTTTACAAACTTTTATGGAGCCAATGCCCTCGTGGCCTGCTGGGAAAACGAAAATAGCCCGACACGTCTCTCCCAAACAGCTCAGGGAGTGTGGAGTCTAAGAAAAGTAGCCTAGGTGGCAGAAAATCTGGCCCCCAGAAAGATTATATTGGGCCTTGGGGAACAGATAGGAAGAGAGCTTTCTTTCTTTTATTTTTTTAAAAAAGGAAATGTCATTAATTTCTGTTGGGTCCTTTTCAGAGACCTGTCCTCTCTTGGTCACCTCACTCCACCTCAGAGGATGCTATTGTTGAACATCGGGCTTCCTGCGAGACTTGACGGACTGGAGCGCACCCGCTGCAGTTTTCAGTAAATGCGTGTGAAGGAAGGACAAGCCTTTCCTTTAGAATAGCTCTGGACCAGAGCAGAAGAGATGGAGTCTCCATGCACCGCCCTTCCTGCCCCCTCTCTGGGCCGCGTGCTGCTGCAGGGCTCTGCCGGCCGTCACTAGAAATACTAACTAGCCAAAGCCCGGAGCCTCTGAGCCACCAGAGGACCAGACTGCGGGGAAAGAACGGCTCCTCAGTTCTGGACTGGAGGAAGGCCTCCTGGACTTCTGGAAGGAGGCGGCGTCTCTGCCTGGAGGGGTTTCTGTAAGGCCTCCGGACCCCCGGGGCGGTGTCTATGACCCGCTTAGACCCCTGCTGCAGAGGCGTCCAGAGGCTGCAAACCACCGAGAACCAGGACAGGAAGACACCTGTCACTGTGCTGGTCCCTGCAAGGTCACTCTCCCCCAAGATCCATATTCAAAGGTGCCATTAAAAGGATCCCCCCAAATGCCATGTTATAGTATCTGATGTTTTGTTCAATAGGGCCTGTGCCCATCACTTCGTCTACATTAATATAACAAACAACTTTACTGCTGGACCCTCCCATCAGCCGGCAATTACATGTCGCACCACCTTCCCACCGGGAGAAAACCAGAGAAGCACAAAGAGTCTTCATTACCTGAATGTCCTAGGGTAGAATGGATGTGTTTTACACATTCTTTAATATTTTATTATTCTAGCCAGTTTGGTTCAGTGGATAGAATGTCAGCCTGTGGACTGAAGGGTCCCAGGTTTGATTCCTGTCAAGGGCTTGATCCCGAGTAGGGGACGTGCAGGAAGCAGCTGATCAATGATTCTTTCTCATCATTGATGTTTCTATCTCTCTCTCCCTCTGCCTCCCTTTCTCTGAAATCAATATATATATATATATATAAATCACAGGTTTGATAAATAGGCTGTGGAAAGTTACACAGTGTTATCTGGAGCTAATCAAACACAGCTGTCTTGCCTCTGTGACTGTGAGGCAATAAGCATGCCATGCAGACTGAATGACACAGACAAACATGCCAATAAAAATGGTGAAACAGTCTAACCGAAGGTCACAAAACTTTTGCAAGAATTCTGATAGGAACCTTGGGGTTGAGGGACACCGTGCTTTTAAAGGTTCCCAGATATGCTGTCAATAGTATCTCTGACTGCCAATCACTAGGCGAGGTCTCACGGGACCATTATCAGCCCTGTCTCTGGAGGCAGAGTCTACACTCTGTGAAGCTCCCCAGGGAATCTGGATGGGTTCCCAGCTGATATTATAGATACAGGGTGTCCTGACACCCACCCAAAGTACTAGAGGGTAACCAACATGACATGTATGTGAAGAGCGTTGGAGGAGTTCACAAAACGGAAAAGCCCATTCGAGCCCCGAATCAAGGCGACAGTAGAACTCTGAACGGACTTTAGAGAGTGGGGGGAACGGGCGTTCTACGTTATAGAATAATATCAGCCAAGGGGCAAGGGCAGAGGGTCGTGTGTAGGGGGTGAAGCGTTGAAGAGCTTGGCTTCATCGTGACCTCACACAAGGTGCCCATGACAGTTTATGGAATCTGCTGAGACAAATCCTAAGGCAGGGGCTTGGGAGGCACGTAGGTCCAGGGAACCGGGGACAAGCCATCAGGATGCTTGGGACAATATAATTCTCTGATTCTCCGTCAATAGCAAACAAGACCTTAAGGCAGAGTGAAAACAGGCAGATGGCAGGAACGTAAGGGACTCTGGAGGCAGGAAAAACACAGCCCTGATAATGAACACCGCTCAGTGCGTTCCCACTGCCAGGAGCGACACACGTTACAGTGTTCTTTTATCCTACCACCGATACTATCAGGGAAAGCTGTTACCATCTCCCCTGCTGGGCAGATGGCAAATCTGAGCAGCAAAGAGGATGAGGAACGCATCCAAGACAGCTTGTGAGTGGGACTGAAACCTGGTCCACTGGTTCTCTCTCTCTCTCTCTCTCTCTCTCTCTCTCTCTCTCTCACACACACACACACACACACACACACACACACACACACACACACACTGGTGAAGCCCTCCTCTCTGTTGCTGCCTTCAGTGGCCACAGCCCGGATCAAAACAGAACAGAGCGAGGGCAGAAGTCCAGTAAGTGGTCCAGGCCGACGGGCCCGGTCTTGTGCTCGCTCATCCCCTTGCTTCCTCACCTGCTGAAGATACATCCCTGTGCCCAGGCACAGTGCACACGCCCTTTCCTCGGGGCCGGAGAGGGCTGTGCTTAAAGGTGGTGGGTCCCATGGCACTGGGAACTGGAGAGGGTCTGGCGAGAGTGAACTTTGCCCCAGGCAGTGTTGTGGGGGTGCTGAGGGCTCCTGCTCCGTGGCTTAGCAGCTGGAAGTGCAGGGAGCCCTTTGCCTGTGGTGTACGCATCCCTGGGCACTGCCCCACCTGCTGGAGCCTCTGCGCTCTGCGCTCCTGTCACCTGTAGTGAAACAGTCACTGATCTGGGTGCCTCCTCTTGTCTCCCGGGGCAGTGACCTCGCCAACCCCTCTTCCTGGAAGGGCCCAGGAGGCGGGACAGCCTGAGGCTGCGGCTGAAGCGCCTGGAGAAGCTGCAGGAGGACACTGCCACCCACAGCCTCCCGAGCTCACTGCAGCGGGGACAGCGGACGCCCAGCCCCTGCGGTGCTGCCCGAGCTTCGCTGAGCAAGCCCTGCCCAGGTCCTGGGGCGCCGAGGGCAGCAGCAGGAAAGAGCCATGTCCCCAGGCTGCCTCTGCCTCTGGGTCCTGCTGGTCCTGGGCTCCAGCTGGGCAGGCTGGGGGGCCACGGGGGCCGAGGCTGCGCGGCTGAGGCAGTTCTATGTGGCTGCGCAGGGCATCAGCTGGAACTACCGCCCGGAGCCCACAAACCCCAGGTAAGGCTGGGGTGGCGTCCGCGGGCTTCTGTGGGAGCTTACTCTACTCGTCTTAGGCAGCGTTCCCTTTGCTGATCCTGCCTGGAGAATGAAGATATAGAAAAGATGCAGTTTGATTGGCTAGATGCTGCTTTCAAGTTTGCTGATAACACAGTTTAGTTAGTATGATTGATTGTTGGTTTAATGTATTGATTGGTTCAAAAGTACCAGCACCCTCTGCAAACTTTGCCCTCTGCAAACTCCTGTTCTAGAATTCTAGCAGTCTAGAATTGTTATGGAACTTCTAGTTGCATAGCATTTACTCCATTCTCTACATCGCTTCATCTTCTAAAACTAAAGCTTGTACTTCATTATACGCAGGTTATTCAATAACGACTGCCATCATTTTGTTGTTTTCTTATAAATGACTTTCAAAACATCATTAGTCCCTAAGAATGCAACATTTTTATTCTTTCTTCTTCACTTAATCTTGGCAATTTGAGTGGGGTCCCTATGAGAAGGCAGAGATGCAGCTAAGAGGAGGTTTAAATAATAAAACATCTTTGAGTCGGAAATTACTTTTCCCAATTGAAAGGCTAAAAATAAAACTTCCCAGAAATGAGACAAATTACAGGATCTACTCAATATTTCCAGTTGGTTATATTTTTACTTGTTTTAATGGTAAACCTCTTAGTGTGACTCAATTTTTTTAAACTTAACATCACACTTGGATTGCGAAAGCCATGTTCCCCTTTTACAATTACAAAGCGAACTACCAAGAGATATTGTACTATTTTCAGTCTTTTCGTGTATAACCTTAACCCTTTTAAAATTCCCTTAGTAAGGTTTATTTTGGAGGGTATTACATAGTCTCTTGGTCTTGTAATAAGAAATCCCTCTTTTTAAAAAAAATATAAATCATCTTAGACATTTCACTTCAAGGTGATAATCAAGGTCCCACGCACACTGTACGGAACTGCCATGAACTAAAACCCCCAGGAAGATAAGTCTTCCCAACACGAATCTTTCCTGCGCGTGGGAACACTGACTTGCTGCTGGCTTTCCTGTGGCCGCTGTGCTATGCTGGGAAGTGTGGTCTTTCTTCCACAGTTAATGCTGGAAGCTGGGGGCAGGACCACAGGGTCCAAAGTCGGATTCACGTGGTGAGTCCACAGGGAGCCAGGTTGTCGTCCCACCCTCTTGCTCTGCCGCTGAGTTCCCAGGATCCTGGGAAGAGTCATTCTTCTGGTATCAACGATTGAATCCAAACCACAGAAGGATAACCCAGACCAAGGCTCCATATTGAACCTCAAATCATGTCATTTCCCTCTAGTACTTTCCTGTGGAAAATCTGTGTATCTGGCTGCTTAAATTAAGAACTTGTTCTAAATTGTCCTGCACCGAGAGCTAACTGATACTAGAAGGGAATCAACATTTGGCAGTCAATTCCACCCCTTGCCAAAGTCTATTTTAGCACAAAGCAAAGAGCTTTCCCTTTAGTTCATCTAAAATGAGCAGAGCAATGCCTTTAGAGGTTAAACGTGTCTATTATTCTTGCTGAAGGCCTGAAATGAATGTTTCTAAAAATTCCCTTAAGAAAACTTGTTCAGTCATTACATGCATGTAATAACAGATATTTTAAAAATGCATATATAGCCCTAGCTGGTTTGGCTCAGTGGATAGAGCGTCGGCCTGCGGACTGAAGGGTCCCGGGTTTAATTCTGGTCAAGGGCACATGCCCAGATTGTGGGCTTGATCCCCAGTGTGGGGTGTGCAGGAGGCAGCCGATCAATGATTCTCTCTCATCATTGATGTTTCTATCTCTCTCTCCCTCTTCCTTCCTCTCTGAAATCAATAAAAATAAAAATAAAAATGCGTACATATTCATCATGCATACTTGAATTCGTATCATCTCTAACTTTCTGTTCCGACAGATTATTTTCCAGGAGCCATTCAACTTTTTCAAAATCAAAACAAATATGCCTCAGTATGCTCACACAATATATGCAATCAAATGTGTTAGAAAACACATGTCTATTCGACTTATTCCACATAAAAGACTGATTTTTCCTAGTAGAGCTTTTACGCCATCATCTATATTCTTGTATTTAGAGATCTGGGTTGGGGCAGGAGAATTAATTTTCAATTTTACTAACAATAAACCAAATAAATAAAAATGCAATCCCACATTAGGGATAAAATCAACATATAGAATCCTTGGGCTCTAAGAACTCTAGAGGTCATTTAGTTCATTTTCAAGTGCCCTGTCCTCACCGTCTGCTCCCCCACACCCTGAGCACCCATATTCTTTGCGTCCAGTTCCTATTCCACTGAGAACCCACTGCCTCCATAGCTGCTCATTCCAAAAGCACTTACTCATTCTGCCCCCAAAACATTAACACAGTTCTTATATCTCACAAAAAAAATTACAAGGATTACTACAATTACAGATTTTTCTGTTTGCTGGGAAAACCTGAAGGCTAAACACCAACTTTTATTACCTTTTAAATTATTACTAGCTCACTCTAAGTCCTTTGCTGGTAACAACTCATTTAATACTCTAACAATTCTGAGAGGAAGATCTTACTATTATTCCCATCTCACATTTGTGGCAACTGAGGAACCAATGGAGTTAGTAAGCTATTCAAGGTTACACAGTTAATAACACCACATGGTTTAAACAGACACTCTGACTCACCCGCCCGCCCAGCCGCTGTAACACGCAGAGGTCACGGCAGCTGGGGAGGGTCTCCCACGTATGCCCTGACTATGGCTGGGCCACTGTCTCTAGGTTAGGAAGCTTGACAGAGCCAATCTGGTCAGCTGGTTTAGACATTTTAAGAAATGTCCCCCAATTCTCTTCTCTTTACCTTAATCTTTGAGTTTGAGATGAGGACAGAATGATGTGTCCATCTTTAGGGACACAAAAGAAGAAGCCTGGAAAGTATCTCAGAAATCTCCTCCCTCCCTCTGTGAGTCTTTACCAGGAACACAATGGTTCCACCTTTTCTGAATCTTGGCTCTACCACTTATCCATGGACAAGTTACTTAAACTTCCTGAGAGTTAGTTTGCTCATTTGTTTGCTGCCAGTGTGAATCCGGGGCTTTTACTCGATTACCATAGCCAACTTCTCAACTAGAAGTAGGACCCACCAAGTCAGTTCTTTACAACGTTGCCCATAGCTTACCTCTGTATTTGATTGACCAGCTGAAAATAGCCCACATATTTATTCATCAAAGATTTGATTGTTTTTTAATCATTTAAACTCTAAACCTAAAGTTTGGGTTCACATGACCATCTTGGGTTCTTCTTTAGAAAATGGGTTCTGAGTAACAGGATTAGTTAGGCCAGGCTTAATTTGTGACAGAATGATGATCACTGCAGAATATTCTTGAAGAGACCAGCAATTTTTGTTATCAGCTTCATTTATTGTTCATATTCATAAAGCCACAGGTTTCTGAAATATAATTAAAAATACTATTGTTCCTAGAACATGAGAGATTTCTTTCTTTCTTTCCTTTTTTTCTTTTGAACATAAATAGATGTAAGACATACATTTTAAATAAATGTTTGTATTTTATTTCCAGTTTGAATCCTTTTGCAACAACTTTTAAGAAAATTGTCTACAGAGAGTATGAAGCATATTTTCAGAAAGAAAAACCACGATCTAAAACTTCAGGTAAGCATGAAACACATACTAGTATTCTCTAATTTAAAGATAAATCTCTTTGATATTATCTATATCTAAAACATCCATTTACTGATATTTTATAGAAATGTGTGTTTTTGTTGTTTTTAACCAGTATAGGCTACATAATTTGTGGAGCCCAGGCCAAAATGAAAATGAAATTCACATTATTGAGAATTTCAAAACAGGGACAGCAAAGAATTGAGGCAAGCCGGGCCCTGTGTGATTTCACAGGCCACGAGTGACATGCCCAGGAAGCCAGCTGTTTTTAAGATTGACCAAGAAGCTGAAGAGGTCTTTTAAGTGTTTGAATTTGTGTTCATTCATCTGACTTAGCACATGCTCTGGACCGGGCCTTGCACTGGGTGCTGTGGGTGCTGTGGGTGCCACAGTGGACAAGACAGGCGGCCCAGGCTGAGGGTGCGATGAGCCTGAGCTAACGGTCCCTTCCTCCCCTGGCTCCCTGCACTCGAACTGCAAGTGACTGTTCTGGATTCTTCTGCGTCTGTCTTTCTGTTTTACTTAGTGTGCTGTACACAATAGCTGTCACTTTTTAAAAAAAGTCTCTTCTTCCTCATTTCTTCTTTAATCAAAAAAAGCAGGTTGAATGGGTTGGGGTCTGAAATATGGCACCGTATTTTCACAGGAACGACAGAGGTCAGCAAGCGAGAACTTCCTCCAGTTGGGTCCCTGATCACTGATTCACTCAGCCTTCCCCAACCAGCAAGACCTGCCCTCTGTCCCAGATGCTCTCTTCTGCCTCTCTATCATCCCACTCTCCCCACCTCCTCGGATCTCCCTTTATCTGCACTCTTTCCTGGACTGGAGCCTTCCCCATTAACAGTAAAACAAAACACAGCTATGTTCAGGTTAACTTTCATCTGGAACAAAACTCCCCTCCACTCAGCTTGACTCTCCTTTCTCTCCCTTCTCCTTCACTACCAATCGCTATATGAACGGCCCATTTCACTCCCTATGGTGTCATTTCCTCTCCCTGCCCTCCCTCCTTAACCTGCTCTGAGGGAGCCACTAGAATTACTCTCAGAAGAGGTCCCTATGGCTGCGAGGATGCCAGAGCCAACAGTTTCTTTCCAGGTCTTTCCCGACTTGACATTTCTAGGACATTTAATGCTCCCCTCTGGAAACTCGCTTTACCTCCTTTCCCGGGGGGAACTCAGAGATAACACCTTTCTGAAACCTGGCCCCACATGGGAGGAGAGACAGGGTAGTTCTGAAAGGGAATAAGAGGTTGGAGGGTATTTTGGAGTTTTATAAAAAAGGACTCAGTGGCTTAAAATATCTAAGTGCTCCAGGGAAGAATCCAATAGAAAAGGAGCAGATAAAGTCATCTGACGGACGGAGTCGGACTCAGAAGAAACAGGAGTGATCAGCTGCGGTAGGAGGCACACTGCCTTCCCAGGGGCAGGAAGGTTCCTCGTCAAGTTAAGTTTGAAGCCGTGGGCAGGAGGGTCAAGGCTCTCCTAGCCTCTGCCGCAGAGTCGACTCACGTCCATAACTCTAGCTCCAACCTTAGCACACACTTAAGAACTTTTTAACTAAATTAAGTTAGAGGTGGGTAAAGGGAAAGTGAGCCAGGAAACATTAATGAGTGGAAGAGAGAGGGAAAGACAGAGAAATATCGATGTGAGAGAAACACATCAATTGGTTGCCTCCTGCACGCACCCTGACCAAGGCCTGGGCTGGGAAGGAGCTTGTTACCCAGTTACGTGCCCTTGACCAGAATCAAACACAGGACCCTTCGGTCCACAGGTCGATGCTCTATCCACTGAGCCAAACCGGCCAGGGCAGGGGATGACATCTCATTAATCTTTGGATCCCGGTAGTAGTTGATACAGGAGGCAAATCTGGTGTCCAGGGAAAGCCTCAGATACTGAATGAGGAGATCTGGGTTTGAACACTGCCCTTGACTTGTGACCTTCCCCTCCCAGCCTCGTTCTGCCATTCGTACCTCCCCCTGTTTCCACTCATCAGGTGGGTGTGATTCTGGCTGAGCCTGAACGGGAACCACCAAGCTCCCCACTCCACAGACGGAGCCCAGACCGGGCTGCAGGACTGGAGGTCTGAAGACCGATGCCTGCCCAGTGGTCGGGAGGGAGGGACTGGGCCATTTTCAGAAATGCTGCTTGCGCTTTTGAATGGCTAGTTTTGAGTCTTTGCACCTTTTCAAGGAAAATTATGACATGTTTGTCCCTGAAGGTTTTTAAAGAGCTGCAACCGTGGGCAACCCTGTTTTCTGTAATGCGTTATTCACCTGAGAGCGGGGGGGGGGGGGGGGGAGGGGGGGTGGATTAGCTGACCTCCTGTGGCCTTCCCCAAGGCCCCAACTGCAGGAAGTTGGGCACATGCTGTGCCACCTTCCTGGGCCCCCAGCTTGGCTTGGGCCCTGGGGAGGGGGAGGGGAAGGTTTCAGGGCATCTGGCCGACAGAGGAGCTGAGGAACATTCGGCCACATGTTTGCCTTCATGCATGAAGGCGTTTGAATTGCCTTGAAAACATTCCTTTGTTTTGCCCTGATTCTGAAGAAGCAGAAGGGAGGCTAAATAAATCCTTAGGACTGGGCACTGCAGTTGGAGGCCTCCTTAGGTTAAACAGCTTATGAGACTTACTCTGGGCATCTGGTATTTGCAGCCGAGAGATGCCAACAAGCAAATCAACCAAGCAAGGCCACCATGGCAACGAAATGCGGGGCCAGTGTGAGAGCGGAGTCCGCACCCTGTGGGCCTCATGGGCATCCCGGCAGCTGGGAGCAGCCAGCGGAGCTTTGTTGGGAGCTAGGTCTGAGCGTAGCAGCCAGAAGAGAGGGGTCAGCCGGGGTCAGAGTGGTCAGGAGTCAAGACTGGTGTAGACTATTCCAGGAAAGGGGTCTGAACTCTCCCTGGGGAAGGTGGTAGAGAAAGCTTTGGTCCAGGAGTCCAGAGACCTGAATGCCAGCCCCAGCAATGCCAGCGAATCACTGACTGGCCCTGGGCAAGCCACCCTCCCCGCTCCCGTGGCAAGCTCCGTGAAGCCAGCGAGGGCACCTGTGTTGCTCAGCATTGCAAGTCTGACCCAGGATAACGTGGGCGCTCAATTACTATTTGTTGAATGAATGAATGAATGAATGAATGAGTGAATGCGAGGGGGGAGGTGGTTACAAGCTCAGGATCCAGTCAGGCAGGTTTCACTTTGCCCACGCTCTGCCCCTAACTAGCTGTATCGGCGAAGGAGGGGGGGGGTTAAGCTAGGGAAGCAGAAGCAGGGGGAACGCTGGAGGCCCAGTTTCCTGCCCTGTAAAAGGAGGATCTTACCATCTACCTTAAATATGTGTAGGAGGAGTCACGTGAGGACGTACATGCGTGACTACCCTGGGGGGACAGTGGGTAGAGTCCGTGATCAGCACCATTTCCCCCTGCCAGTAGATGCGGGTGAGCTCCGTGGCGCTGACGCCTGCTGCCCCCGTGATGCCTAAAGGCCAGAAGCCAACCCCTCGAGAGCTAGTGGGTGGCTGGGAAGTGGGGCAGTCCATTCCTGCCACTTGCTGAAATGAGGCTCTGGCGACGGGCTCTCCAGCTCTCGAGGACATGGGTATCACGCAGGGGCACATGCTCAGAGGCAGGGCCCCGACTCCACCTGCAGAGGCCGGCTCACCGGGCTAAGCTGGTCCTTGGGAACCTGGGCCCGGTGATCCTGCAGGGGACCCCAGGACTGCACCGTGGGAAGCTCTAGACGATGACTCCTCAAAACTCGGAGCAGATGTCCTGTGCCCTCACCCCCACGCAGGGCTGGTCCTCCAGCCTCTGCCCGTAGCTCAGCAGCAGCTCCTACCCGACGTCCATCTCCAACTGGCTGTGGCTCCTGGAGGACAGGACCTGGCACAGCCCCTGGCATGGAGGAAGGGAAACCTCTCTCTTAGCTTCTGCCCCTGACCCGCTGTCCCGCTGTGTTCCCATCGGCATAGCTGATTATTTCCCCAGTTGCTCAGATCAGAAGCCTCGGGTCATCCTGGCTTCTCTCTCTCTCTCATTCCACATCCAACCCATCAGCGGATGCTGCTGGCTCCGCCTCCAGAATTCAGAGCCCCCCTCTTCTCGCCACTTCTCTGGCCCCATGTGCCGTTGCCTCCTCTGTATCACCAAGTCCTGCTTCCACTCTCCCACCACACAGCAGCAGGGTGAACTGTTTGTCTGTTTTTTCCCTTTCTCTTTTTCAGGATGAACTTTTAAAACACGCCAGACCCCACCTCCCTGCTGCACAAAGCTGCCGCGACTTCCCATGTCACTTAGAAGAGAACCCAAGGTCCTGGCTGTGACCAAAGGGCCTAAGGAACCTGCCCCCGCAGTCTCTTCTCACTCTGCCCAGGCTGGGTCCTTTGTTTTCTGGGTTTTTTTTTTTGTTTGTTTGTTTCCTGTTCTTTGAAAACATCAAGCTCACTCCTGCCTCCAAGACTTTGAACGTGTCTGAGAACTCTGTGATTTGCTCCCTCACTTCACTTAGGACCTCTAAAGTAGCCAGCCACCCTCCCTCATACCACCCTGGACAATTGAAAATGAACATCTGCCCTAGCCTGTTTGGCTCAGCAAGTAGAGCATCGGCCCACGGACTGAAGGGTCCCGGGTTCGATTCCGGTCAAGGGCACATACCTCAGTTGCAGCCCTGGTCAGGAGGCAACCAATCGATGTATTTCTCTCACATCCATGTTTCTCTCAGTGTTTCCCCCTCCCTTCCACTCTCTCTAAAAATAAATAGATAAATAAATAGTGAACATCTTCCTTTTCTTGACCAAAGACGGTAGGTCGTCTCTAAGGAATGACAGTGGGTCAGAACTGGGGGACGACCGCTCCTGCTCCTCGGCTTGCTTTGAGCCAAGCCAAGCGTTTCTCCCTCCCTCCCTGTCCTTAGCTGGCTGCACACAAGGCTGAGCTGAAGAGGCGGTAAAAACTTACAGATGGAAGATGAGCAGGTCAACCTCAGCACCTGAGGGCTGACCGCAGTCACTCATGGGATTCTCTGCATGGTGTGTGCACGTGTGTGTGTGTGTGTGTGTGTGTGCGTGCGTGTGTGAGTGTGTGGCAGCTCTGTCTTTTGTAATCCTGACATAGTTATCTTTGCTTCCCTAGGACTTCTTGGGCCTACTTTATATGCCGAAGTTGGAGACATCATGAAGGTTCACTTTAAAAATAAGGCGGACAAGCCCTTAAGCATCCATCCTCAAGGGATTAAGTACAGTAAAGCCTCAGAAGGTAAGAGGAGCTTCCTATCCCTCTGACAGGAGAAGATGTACAACCCTTTAACACCAGTGTGCAGCACTGAAAACCATTCCATTAGCCACATGTCACAGAATGCCCCTGCAGCTGGTGAATAGAAAAGTGGTCGCTCTGTAAGCGTCAGGGGGAACGAAAGCGTTCTGGCATTCTAGACCTCAGTGCTTTGGAGGTTCTAGTTCTTTACTCGTTGGGAGGGCCAATTCCCTGCTCTCTCTGAATCCCAGTATGCTCACCTGCGCAGCGAGAGTGCTCACATGCACGTTGCAAGATGGTGTAAGGCGAGTCCGCAGACTTCTCTGTAGAGATCAGAAAGCACATATGTTTGGCTTTGCAGGCCAGGCAATCTCTGCTGCAACCACTCAACTCTTCCTTTCAGCACAAAAGCAGCCAAAGGCACTATCTGTATGTAAGTGCATGAACACGGCCGCACCTCAATAAAACTTTATTTCCAAAGAAAGGGGAGCTGGCTGGATTTGGCCCACGAGCCATCATTTGAAATAGTGACATATAACTAGACTGGCACACAGATGACACTTACTAGTAAGTAGTGTTAAAAGTTTGGACATAGTGAAGTGGTTGAGGACATCAGCTTTGAAGGCAGACTTAGGTTCAAATTCCATTGTATGTTTCTGGCTAAATGATCCTAGCATTCCTGAACCTCAGTTTTCTCATCTATGAAGTGGGAATGCTTACACCAGGGGTCCTCAAACTTTTTAAACAGGGGGCCAGTTCACTGTCCCTCAGACCGTTGGAGGGCCGGACTATAGTTTAAAAAAACTATGAACAAATTCCTATGCACACTGCACATATCTTATTTTGATGTAAAAAAACAAAATGGCAAAAAACACCCGTATGTGGCCCGTGGGCCGTAGTTTGAGGACGCCTGGTTTACACCCTCTCCTAAGATTGCTTTGAGGATTAGATGGGATCGTTTAGGTATTGTACGAAATAAACGTGGTTCCGGGAACCTGGTACACCCTCAGTAAAGGATGTTAATGATGATGATGATGACAGTGACAGTAAAGATCATGAGGATGATGGAGATAAAAGTGACATCAGCCACAGGATAGTAAGTACCTGTTGTTGCTATTGTTCTGATTATTTCCATTATGCTTATGTTCAGACCACAATAAGCAGAATAGAGTTCTGCTAGGAACTGATATAAGAAAATTGTGTCCATATTGTAATAGAAGTTAGCATAATAACACAAATATAACTTTAGACCTCTCTCGATTCACAAATCTTCTTTCTCCCATATGTTCCAACCACCATACGTTTAAAGAGAGTAATTGAGCAGAAGAGTGGTTTACAGGGCAGGGTCTGGAGCTAGCCTGCCTGGTGTAAATCCTGGCTCAGACACTAACTGAATGATTTAGGGAAAGTTACTTAACCTCTTTGTGCCTCATCTTTCTCATCTGTAAAATGGGAATAATAATCAAGACTTCTTTTCTGTTGTTGTCAATCCTCACTCAGGGATATTTTTCCACTGCTTCTTCAGAGAGAGTGAAAGGGAGGGAAGAAGAAAGAGAGAGAGACACACACATCCATTGGCTGCCTCTTGCACATGCCCCGACTGGGGGTGGGAAGGAACCCGCAACCCAGGCATATGCCCTTGACCGGGAATTGAACCCACAACTGGTGCTCAGGCTGACACTCTAACCACTGAGCACACTGGCCAAGGCATGACTTCTTCATATAGGTTTGTTGTCATGAAATCTTAGCACACCTAGCATATAATAAACACTTGATAAATATTAGCTATGATGGTAAAGGTAATTATTCAATCAAAATTTGTTCAAATTATGTCAATATCTCAATTAAAATTTTTTAAATGTGTCCAAATAATTTAATATTTAGGTGACAATGTATGGATTAGAACGTGACTTTTACATTTACTATTATAGTGTAAATCATTGTCAAACTCATTCCTACTAAGGGATACGTGACTGCTAACAGGTCAATGAACTACCCTCCCTGGGAATATGTGCATGAGCACATACTCTGGTTTGAGGAAAAACAATGAAGCATTAACTGAGATTTCAGGCACCTTAAAGAGCCAATTTGGCAGGACTCTGGGTGAGGTAGCCTGAGTAGGGGTCTCTCCTATGGCCCCCAAATCATATGATGTCATAGAACAACCACTTAACCTACTTATGAGGCTTCCAGATGACAGTGTCAGGGACTCAGCACGCTGGTGCCAGGAGGGAGAGCCCGCAAAATGCCCCATGAAGGTCCCGTTTTAGATGTGGGAGGAGGTAAGTGCTGTGGACTTTGTATTCCAAGCGGGGCTGTTTGCACGGGAAACGAAGCTTGCAACACCATCCCTCTTCCTTTCTGTTTATTTGTCCCTACCACCCCCCACAGCCAGCAGTCATTTGTGAGCAGAGGTTTAAAATGCGCCACCACTTCCACTGGTCACCTGATCATTGCCCCGGTGCCACGTCTCTCAGGAAGTAAAGGTTTTCCAAGAAAGTCATATCTTGCCTTGGAAATGAGATGCAAATCTAGCCAACAGAGAGAGTGTCCTTCCTGGCAAAAGGCAAGCCTACCTGTTGTTGTGTCCTCTTCCCTAAAATAAAACATCTTCCTCACGTCTGGCCCTCCCCCCGCCTCCCCGAGCCTCCCGGGATGGTTTGAAGGATTGTTTCAGGGGTGGAGATGAACTACCTGCTGAGCCAGCTCCATGAGAATCCGGGCTTCTTTATCTCAGAGGTAGATGTTTGAGAGATGGATGGTGGGAGGTTGAGACGAGTAAAAGGTTTTAGAGAGGACTCAGTCTTTGTCCTTGTGGCTGCTTGATCTAACCAGAACCAAAGCAACCTCTAGAACAATCCTCCTTATCTGGGAGCTAATCCTTGAGCCCCACCTGGGATTTGGAAACTTACTCTCATCAGCTGGAAGGGAAGGACAGCCACGGGAAGAATGCGGCTTTAGCGCCAGGATGGCCTCGCTTGGAACCCTAAGTAAACGTTGGCAACTTCCTTTACCACAAACCCTCAGTTTCATATCTACAAAACGGGAATCGCAACTCCTTCCCTCTAAGGTTGTCGCAAGGATTAGTCAGAATCAAAGTAAAGTTCCAGGCACAGTGGGCACGCAATAAAGCTAGCTGCTGTCGCGGGGGGCTAGTCCCTGGCTATTCATATGCGGGCATTGCATTTCATTTCCAGAAGCTTAGATTGAACGAAGGCCTTGGCCTCAGATAGTGTCATCTACCTGAATGAAATAAAACGCTCCCATCGAATTCAGATGCCAAAATGAACTAAACTTCCCCCGAAAACCTCAGCTATCCCAAGCACATTTTGAATAATTGCAGTTTCCAGGTAGTTTGAGGTTTACTTCAAGTGTCTAAGATATTTTCTTTTCATTACTTTGGGTATGAATCTTTCTAAATGGTATACTTCCCCAGGCCTTTCTAAAACAGAGGATGGCGGTCTGTTCCAGGTTTCTATGTCTCTGGATCTATTTTAGTTCATCAGTTTATGTTCATTAGATTCCACATATGAGTGAGATCATGTGATACTTACCTTTCTCTGACTGGTTTATTTCACTTAGCATAATGCTCTCCTGGGCTAAGGGATGGAGGTAGGCTGGGAGAGGACAATGGGAGAAAAGGGGGACATATGTAATACTTTCAATAATCTCTCTATATAAAAGCCTAATATGCAAATTGTCCCTGTGGGAGTTCGACCAGGAGACCGATCACTTGTTATGATGTGCACTGACCACCAGGGGGTGGCGCAGAACAAAGAAAGGCCCAGCAGCCGGGGAAGAGAGGTCCTGGCCCACAGCCAGAAGGAAGGCCCTGGCTAGCTGCCAGAAGGCCTCAATCAGCCCTGATTGCTGGCCAGGCCTAGGGACCCTACCCATGCACGAATTTCATGCACCAGGCCTCTAGTAAAGAATAATAAATAAATAAAATAATAAAACAGAGGATGAGAAGCAAAATTCGAGTCCCTCTCTAAACCATTCCTTCCAGTCCGCTGTGAGATCTTACAGACATTCACAGAGATGTTAGAACTCTGCACAGTCTGTGTCAACAGACTCTAAATGACAGCTGTGTTATCTGTCAGTGGTATGACTTGCAGGTGAAGACCCTGAGCTTCATGCATGGGTTTTGTACATCGTTTTGTAACCAGAGTTGCCTGGGAGCCTTGTTTCTGGACATTCTTTCCGTGGCTGTCATTTGAATTCTTGGCTGGAAGTCTGGGTTCTGGACAGGAAAGTTGTGTACATCTCACCCATGCCTGTCATCCATGAATTGGTAGCATCTGACATAAAGGCTAAGTTGTAGCTTGGTGTTACCTGACTAGTCCCAGTGGCACCCCCTCCCCAGGTGTGTCTGAGAGCACCCCAGTAGCACATGGGGCAGGGATGAGAAACCCCTGAGAGAACAGGATGGACTAGCCATGATTTGTAAAATGCTTACAAGATCATTTCCTTTAGAGATGTACTTAACAGGAGTGTGTTTTAAACTGCAATCACAACTGTACCTACGTATTTTAAAACTTTCTGTCACTAAAAGGGTTTTTTCTCTTTTTTAAAAAAATATATATTTTATTGATTTTGGAGAGGAAGGACGAGGGAGAGAGAGATGGAAACATCAATGATGAGAGAGAATCATTGATGGGCTGCCTCCTGCACACCCCCTACTGGGGATCAAGCCCACAACCTGGGCATGTGCCCTTGACCAGAATCGAACCCAGAGCCCTTCAATCTGCAGGTCAACGTTCTATCTGCTGAGCCAAACTGGCTAGGGCTGTCACTAAAAGATTTTTGACTTGAGGCTAAAATTTCAGAAACTCTCTGACTAGCATTTGGTGACTGTTGTTTGATTGTAATGCTGCACCTTTGAGCACATTTTGTTGTTCATGAAGACCTTTGAAATTCTTTGTGCAATTACCTGTAAGAGTTTGTTTCAGAGTGAATCGTATCCTTTTACTTTATTTATATTCTTATATTTTAAATGTGGGAGTTGCAATGTAAGTACTATAGTACAAAATCCTATAATATTCTGCTTTCTCCTGGTAACCCAACTCTGTGAATAAAAAATTGAAAAATAAAATTTCCACCAGGGATTGTTTTTTGCATTTAAGTGTTGCCAGATTCTCTATATGAAAACAGTAAATGTTCCAATGTTTGACATAATATAAGCAATTACATTTTTCACTTTTTATCCGAATATTTTGGCCTAAGCTAGAAACTTCTCTGAGTATATAAGTACCTGAAACAAACTGTAATGGCTAATAGAACGGTTCTCATCAGTCTCAAACTGGCAAACTCCCCTTCAGCGGAGAGCTGCACGCGCTGTGCACTGGGCCAGGCTCGTTAGAAACATCAGCATCCAGTTTTCCCTTTGCCTCGGTGAAAGCTTCTAAGGGCACCTTCTGGTGCTAGCTGGTTTGGCTCAGTGGATAGAGCGTCAGCCTGCGGACTGAAGGGTCCCAGGTTTGATTAAGGTCAAGGGCACATGCCCGGTTTGCGGGCTTGATCCCCAGTAGGAGGCGTGCAGGAGGCAGCTGGTCGATTCTCATGTATGTTTCTATCTCGCCCTCTCCCTTCCTTTCTGAAATCAATAAAAATATATTTAAATAAGTAAATAAAATAAAAGCACCTTTTGAATCTTCAAAGACACACTGAAGCATTCACTCGGTTTGCTCAATGGAGAGGAAAAGAACTGTTCAAAAAGTTAACAAGGGCGGATTTCATGGCCAAGCACCCAAATGGATGACCAAAGGGGCTCTTTATGTAACTTCACTTTCCCAAACGCGTACGCCCCATTTTACATTTGGAAAAAAAATACTTGGAGCCCTTTGGCAAATAGTTAGTTCATCACGACAAGAGTAAACAAATTGCCAGGCTGACTAAGGACTGAGCAGGAAGTGAGCAGAATTGAGTAAATATAAAGTGAAGGGCCACCCTTGTGCAAAGGATTTAGTCCAGCGAGAAGCTGAACAAGGACTTTCTGTGCTTTAGCACAATGGTCTTTCCTGTCCATTCCTCTTCTTTTCAGTTAAGACTTTTCACTTACTTCGATGGCAAAGTTAAAATTAGTTTTTCCAAAAATACATTTCATAAATGCTTCCTCAAAGTAGCTGTTTATATTTTACACCTCATATTATGTAGTTTGCAAACTTGAAGATAAAATACGCTGCTTTGTTCTAGATTAAAGATAAAGTAAAATACTTTGAAGTGAAAAGAAGAAAGGCATTGATAAAATTATCCCCAAACTATCTCACTAGTAATCTTCATTCAGTATAATTACTCCATGTATAAATCTATACTGTTCACTATTTGGGTCTAGATGTCCAAAATTCACCTTTGAGTAAATTGTTCATTCAATTATTTGAAGTTTATCTTATATTTAACTAATATATGAATATGAAATTCTCAGTAATTTACTTTGGTCAACTAGATGAACATTTATAAACCACTATGTGTTCCAATAAATCTGGATATGAAACCCTGATCATTTAAAAATAAGTTTGCTGTCATTTGAAACTCAGTCATGCTGCTATGACTAGCACATGTAACAGCCTCTTAGGTGACTCTTAGATATTTATATTTGTTGATTCTCATTACATATGAACAATATGTTCTAATTGTGGTGTCTTCCCTGAAGTGGCCCTGGAAGAATTCTAGAGGTGAAATTTTTAGCAATAAGGGTGCCGGCATGTACCCTACTATTGGCTGGGCTGTGAATCCTTCAAGGTCTCAGGCTGTCTTCTTTAGATTTGTGCCCTGGTTCCTGGCACAGAGCCTAAAGCATAAATGGTGATGATGATGGTGGTGGTGATGATGGTGATGACATGATTATGATGGTGGTGGTGATGGTGATGATGGTGATGATGATTGTGGTGATGGTGGTGATGATGGTGATGGTGATGATGGTGGTGGTGATGGTGATGATCGTGGTGGTGATGGTGATTGATGATGGTGGTGATGGTGATGATGGTGATGATGATGATGATTGTGGTGGTGGTGGTGATGATGATTGTGGTAGTGGTGGTGATGATGGTGATGGTGATGATGGTGGTGGTGATGGTGATGGTGATGATGGTGGTGGTGATGGTGATGATGTGATGGTGATTATGATGATTGTGGTGGTGGTGATGATGGTGATGATGATGGTGGTGATGGTGGTGATGATGGTGATGGTGATGATGATGATTGTGGTGGTGGTGGTGGTGATAGTGATGGTGATGATGATGGTGATGATGATGATGGTGGTGGTGATGGTGGTGGTGGTGATGGTGATGATAATGATGATATTGTGGTGGTAGTGATGTGGTGATGATGATGGTGGTGGTGATGGTGATGATGGTGGTGGTGATGGTGATGATGGTGATGGTGATGATGATGATGATTGTGGTGATGGTGATGGTAATGGTGATGATGATGATGATTGTGGTGGTGATGGTGGTGGTGATGGTGATGATAGTGATGATGATGGTGGTGGTAATGGTGATGATAGTGATGATATTGTGGTGGTGGTGATGATGGTGATGATGATGATTGTGGTGGTGGCAATGGTGATGATGGTGATGATGATGGTGGTGGTGATGGTGATGATGGTGGTGGTGATGGTAATGATGGTGATGGTGATGATGCTGATGATTGTGGTGGTGCTGATGATGATGGTGGTGGTGATGGTGATGGTGATGATGGTGATGATGGTGGTGGTGGTGATGGTGATGATGATGATGATATTGTGGTGGTGGTGATGATGGTTATATGGTGATGATGATGATGATGGTGGTGATGTTGATGATGGTGATGGTGATGGTGACAATGATTGTGGTGTTGATGGTGATAATGATGATGATGAATATGATGAGGAGTACTGAACTAAACTGAAGACCTGAGAACTGGATTAGAAAGTGGAGGCTATGTGTTATTTTCCCCTTGCTCTGAAATTTATTAATCTTACTGGTGATTGTGAGTAATTACCTAATCTTATTACCAGTTTTTACCTTCTTTAGAATAAATATATCACCACCTTTAAACTTTCTCACATGTGTTAAGAGAACTCAAGAGCACTTAAGATACATCTTATCAGAAGTGAAACATAAAGAAAGAGGCCATATCAATTGTAAAATATCTGGGAAAGGAAATAACCCAAATACTGAGTTGTATTACCGCAGGCAGCCACACATTTAGGTGCCAGACATTTTGCATATATTTTCTGGTCTTCATACCCATCAAAAATAATAATATTAGTAGAACAAAGATTATATTATGTAATAATGAATGAGAAAACTGGGGCTAAAAGGGAGGCTAAGAAACTTTCTAAGTTCATGCAGTTAGCAAGTGCTACAACCAAAAATTACAGTTCTGACCCCAAAACTCCTGGGCTTTCTCTTAAATTAAGCAGGAGAAAATATCATTAATCATGTAATCTCACAAATATTTAACTAAAATTGTGATGAATGCTATTTTATGTATATAATATATAATGCTGCTATGTGTATATATACTCATAGCATAATCACAGATGATATACAGACATATACACATCTATATTGTGAGATATATAATCAGAGATCATGGAATGAGTGAGCTGACATTGAAGCTGATATCTGAAGAATGAGCATGCCTTTATCCAAAGAAAGCGAGGAGGAACTTCAGATGTTCTCTCTCACCCCCCACAGAATACCACGCTTTGTCCTTTGAGAGCTTGTGAAGGCAACGGGAAGAACGCCATTTTCTACTATGGGCATTCCCTGTGTTGCTTTAACAGTTGAAACACTGGATGCATCGTGTCCGGAAATATTCTTTCTTAACCTCATGAGGCCACGAAGCATGAGGCACTGACTAAGGGCTGGCAGCTGGGCTCGAGATGGACCCTGTGGACAACTCGCCACACGTGTTCCAGTCAATAGACAAGTCCGCCCTGAGAGGGCAGCTTCCCTTATCAGACCTGTTTGCGCTTTGCTACAAAAGCTGTTTTGCAACTTTCCAGAGATAATCCTTCCTGTTTGTCGGCAGAGTCTCTTCCTCATAAATGCTTTTTTTCCTGTTTGATTTAGACTGAAATGATATTATTACTCACAGGAAGTCATCTGAGCTTTTAACTTTTCTCAGCCCCTGATAATTTTACACTCAAATCCCTCTTATAAACAGAGTGAAAGTTCAATCTATAGTAAAGATTGGTTATCGATGTCATAGTATCTTTTGGGAAAAAGGAAAGATACAACAAAATCCCAGTGAAGCTTTTTACTAGTACAAGGGTCACAAACTCAGATATTCTGGCCGCCAGGAGGGTGACTCGATGAGAACTAAGTCCAGTAGGCACTGTTGACCAGAGAACTGTGTCCTATCTGAAGGGTCATCAGGACTCAGACCAGGCCAATTCTATGCAGGAGTTAGGTCAGTGTCACCAGATGCCCAGGTGACACTGTGTGTGTTTGCTTGTGTGTGTTTTTTTAAGAGAAACCAGCAATTCAGATTCTTATATAATATCTCATGTTAATGTTGGCATTGAACTTTTTTAACACTGTGCAGTTCCAATGAAACGTACCCATGAGTGACTTGATGACCTTGGTTCTAGCTGCGGGACCTTAAATCCTAAGAGTTCAATACACAGTCATCGAGCTCTTGTCCGTGCCAGGTACTGTGACAGGCACCAGAGATTCTAAGACAAATGCAACCCAGCACCTGCCTTTGAGGACCTCGCTCAGGTCACATGTGCAGGAGGCAAATAATTATTATCTAGAAGGATAAAATGAAATTAACCATGGAATATCACACATATTCAATTAAAAATCGTGACAAGTGTTGTAAAAAAAATGTGCATAGCTCAGTGAGAGATCAGGGAAGCAATAAGTTTGCATTTAAGTTGACATCAAGCATGAGCACACACTTATCCAAGGAAGGAAGGGAAGAAGAGCACCCTGGGCAGATGGAACATTGTCTGCAAAGACCCCGAGGGAGGAGGGAGTGCTGTGCATCAATCCAGGGAACTAAAGGGGCCCGAGGGACTGATACACAATGTACGGGGGAAAGAGTCACGCGTAATAGAATGGAGAGAGAAGTAGGGATAGATCATTGTCAGGATTTTAAGCAGGAACATGGCAAAGTAAGATCTGGGATTTTAAAGGATCATTCTGTCTACAGAGTAGGAAACAAAGCAAGGCTAACAAGCCAATAGTGGAGATAATCAGGAATCATGAAAAATACTCAATCCAGCCCTGGTTGGGTGGCTCAATTGGTTGGCGTGTCGTCTGTACACTAAAAAGGTTGTGGGGTTGATTCCAGGTCAGGGCACATACCTAGGTTGCAGGTTCATTCCTCAGGTGGGGCATGTATGGGAGGCAATGGATCGATATTTCTCACATCTCTCTCTTTCCCTCCCTTTCCCTCTCTTCCTCCCTTCCTCTCTCTCTAAAATCAATAAAAACATATCCTTGGGTAAGGAATAAAAAAATACTCAACCCAAGGAAAATCAAGAAAGAAGAGACGAAGGAACAAAGACCAGATGGACAAATACCCAAGCATATAAATAATTATATTAAAAACAAATAGGAAGAACAATACAACTACGAGACAGATTGTAAGGCTGGATAAAAAGCAATACCCAATTGTATGCTGAATTCAAGCAATCCACTTTAAATTAAAGACAAGATAGGTAAAACAATAAAGGATAAAAAAGATATACTGTACTAACACTAATCAAGCACAAGGGCGTATACATAATGTATTATTCCATTTTTATGACATTATTGGAAAACAGAATACAGTGACAGAAAGAAAATCAGTGGTTATCTGGGCGCAGAGGGCGGGGACAGCATTGACCAGGAATGCACAGGAGGTAGGCGTTTTGGAGTGTAGCGATGTCTTGTACCTTGATTGCGTATAGGACTGAACACATTTGTCAAACCTCAGCAGATATACTTAGAATTGGTGCCTTTTACTGTATATAATTTATAACTCAAGAAAGATGGTGAAAGGAAGGGGGGGAATAAAAAGGAGAAGAAAATAAGCAGGGAAAGGGTAGGAAAAAAATAAAGCATTTTTGTTTTCAAAGAGTATGGTCACTTCAGTAAGAGTAGTTTCCACTGGCCCTTTACCCCATCATATAAAATATTTTAGGGTTGATTTTTTACCCAACTGTCTGCCCACACATACACTCTGAAGGTCTCACCTTCCACCTCAAGGATCAAGCTCTTGTACCAAAGATAACTGTATCCCAAAGGGAAATTCTGGTACCAGTTGATGATGGTGAAACTTTCACCCAATCAAATGAGGAATGCCTCAAGCAGGGGAAGCTGCCCATCCCACTTGGCTATCTATGATGCTGACCTCTCCCCTTCCTGACCTCACTTGCTCCATCTCTAGCCACATCTTCCTTCTGTTGTTGAAAGCCACACCCAACCCTCTGCAATTCTTTTAATATTCAGAATCTCAGTTCCCTCTCTTCAATAAGGAAGACCAACTTATACATCCTCCCCTCTCCCACCAGCAGAGAAGAATGAGTAGGCATCAAAGTGTTAATGGCAGGTGTTTGGGTACACAAAGGACCAAAGCAAGACATCTAAATTTCAGAGGGTTAGACACATTTCATACTATAAGGACAACTAGACTGCCTATGGGAGCCAGACTCTAAGACTCTGGGGAAGGACTTGGGACAACCAGGTGGTGGAGATGTGACAAAGCGATAAGACAGGGCTGAGGGTGGCAGCAGTTGGAAAGAAGAAAAGAAAAACTTACAGATCAAAACAAAACAATATACAAACAGCTCTGCATAGAGCTACATCCCATGCCAACAGGCGGTTAAATGGAAGATGTCTCATCAAGCACCACAGAGAAGATATAACCCATTTTCATATTGTGAAATGATTCGCTGATCCGAGATGATTCGATTCTCTGATTACATTTGAATAATAATTATTTAGACACCCTGGAAAATTAATGTACTAAACCTTAAATAATGTACTAGTAACATTTCTTATTCACTTCAGATCACATGGACTCAAAGCCCTACTAATTACATAGACAGGGAAGTGGATGCAATGTGAATCTTTTCAAACAACGGAGGCTCACTGTAGAATGGCACAGGTATCTCTATAGAGGCTTCACGTTCCTCCAGCTGGAGAGTGATGGCACAGCGAGCCTCCCGCACTGCCCAGGTGTTCTCATGACCTTTACTTCTCCAGGCGCCTCCTACCCTGACCACACGTTCCCTGCAGAGAAGCTGGATGATGCTGTAGCTCCCGGCCACGAATATACCTACGAGTGGACCATCAGTGAGGACAGTGGGCCCACACCCGATGACCCGCCATGCCTCACGTACATCTACTACTCCTATGAAAATCTGATACAGGACTTCAACTCTGGGCTGATTGGACCTCTGCTTATTTGTAAGAAAGGTAAAAAAAATCAACAATAGCAAAGCTGTTGGAGTGGTAAGGAGTATTATACTGGAAAGGCTTGGGGGAATCCTGGAACCTCTCAGCAAATCGAGCAGAGGGGGGAGGGTGGGAAGCAGATCACTGTTGGACATTGGCATCGGAGGGTCTGGAGTCCTCCCCTGGTTCTTCCAATCCCTCCTTCATCTCAGTCCTGGAGCCTCTCTGAGTAAATCCTCATCTGGGAGTTGGTTCTGAGGCACACCCGTGTGGTCTGTATATTTACCTCAAGGCCAAGTCTTTCTGCAAGTGCACAGCAGCCTGCCCTCTGCTGATAGCACTGGGGAAGAGCTTTGCCTAACGTGTCGGAGGTTTGGGTTGGTAATTTGGTCTACAAACACACAAAACTCTAGCTTCCTTTCTTATAAAGAGTGGAACACTTTGGGCAGCAGGTTGCAAATACACTCAACTGACTTTTATAAGAAATTGCATCGTCTAGGCTTCTAGGAGCAAGCTTGGATTTTCATTTTACCTGAAAAGAATTCAGCTCATCTTTCATGAAAACAAATGATCACACGAACTGCACTGTGGGAAATAATGGGATGAACTCGCCATCTGTCTGCACAGACACACATACCATCCCTACATCAATTCCTAATCATGTATTCACTACACAAATACATGTGTTCCTTGCCTGGTATACAGAGGATACTGGGATGGCACATAAAAAGTTAAAACTTATAAAAAGCTCTTCTTTCATTTTACTTTCAGCTGCATTTTATCCTTAAATGAGAATTCACCTTGACCCTCTCAACCAGTTCTCTAGTGAGCCATTTCATGAACAGCAAGGTGGCTGGACGAAACTTGGAGAGCTGAGCTTTTACCAACCGAGCTCTGGTACCTGTGTATTGTTCTACTGACACAGGAGTAAATGATACTTTTGCCAAAACCTTGACAGTCACCAAATGTTTCCTCTCTGTGCCAGGTCAAATTTACCTTTAAAGCCCCATTCCTCAAGGCTATGAGGCACCAGAGAAAATGGTTAATGTGGCAGCAAAATTTTAATAAGCCCCCAATCATCATCATTGATAAAGATGCTCTTTATTTTTATTTTTTTTATTTTCATTGATTTTTAGAGAGAGAGGAAGGGAGAGGAGGGAGAGAGAAACATCAATTTGAGAGCTTAGCATCAATCAGTTGCCTCCTGCACGTCCCCTACTGGGGATTGAGCCTGCAACCCAGGCATGTGCACTGACTGGAATCAAATCAGCAACCTTTCGGTGCATGGATGATGCCCAACAACTGAGCCACACCAGCCAGGGCAAGATGCTATTTTTAAAACAAGAATTTCTCCGAGTTGACATCACTAAGATTGGTTGCTTGCCTTCAGCTCTGCTACCTAGGAACAGCAAATGAGAGTTTTCTACCTGGGATGCTATTAACAAGCACGTCTTTTCTTTCCCAGGCACCCTCACTGAGGATGGGAGTCAGAAGATGTTTGACAAGCAGCAGGTGCTCATGTTTGCTGTGTTTGATGAAAGCAAGAGCTGGAGCCGGTCATCATCCGTCATGTACACAGTCAACGGCTATGTGAACGGGACGATGCCAGGTACTACGCGGGCTGTGCTCTTCCCAACAACACTAGACTCGTTAGTGCCTTAGGCCTGCTGCTGTCCTCCAGCACTAAGGAAGGTGATGGTACCCACTACTTTCAACTCTTAGTCAGGAAGGTAAGGTGATCTAGCTCAGTGGTCCTCAAGGTTTTATCGTCTTTTTAAAAAATATTTTTATTGATTTCAGAGAGGAAGGGAGAGGGAGAGAGAGATAGAAACATCAATGATGAGAAAGAATCATTGATCGGCTGCTTCCTGCACGCCCCCTACTGGGGATTGAGTCCACAACCCGGGCCTGTGCCCTTGACTGGAATCTTCAGTCTGAAGGCCAACACTCTATCCACTGAGTCAAACCAGCTAGGTTGAGATTTTGTCATGTTTTTTAAACCAGCAAGTACAACAGGCAAACTGGAAGCTACCTAAGGGAAGGGGTGTGCAGCATTATTGGATGGAGTGCTCTGAACAGGTTTCACCTGGGCCTGCACTTCCAGGAAGGCCTCCAGGATATCAGCTCAGTCTCCTTCAGTGGGTTCTGTGGCCCCTGCTGCACAGTGACCCTGCCTTCAGCCACAGAGGAAGCCTTGCAGGACGGATGTTCAAGGTCAAGCCCTGGCAGAAAGGGTCAGCAGGGAGAAGTCTGTAATGATATGGTAAAGATGAGCAGGAGATTAGGAGAAATTCCAGACTCCGGAAATACTTCTAGCACTTCGAATGGTGATTGATGAGAACTACTCAAAGGCAGATAGCATCTTTACTCTTTCCATCATAGCAACTGCTCAGAGGAAAGGACTGACTCCCACCTACACCACTTTCACTTCTATCTGATAGAAATGCTTAGAACCAAAGATCCCGAGGAAAAAGCAGAAAACATGAAAATATTACTTTATTAAATTTCTCACGGGTCCTTCTCTATATCTGAAAAATCACAAATGGCCTCACTTACCACCAACCAAACTTGTCACGAGTTGAGGTCTGGACGTTGCTTTAAACTGTTTTCTATTTCATTTGACTGCGTCTCCGCCTGGGCTGCCACAAACACATCCCGATGACTCTCGGCTTGGATTCAGCGTCCAAACGCAGTTAACTGGGGCTACCTCGCTCATTCCCTACCTCAGTGTGGTCCATGGTTAGTTGTCGAGATGAGCTAACTTACACAAACGGATTAACATCTCTCCTGGGACAGACGGTAGTTAAGACTTTTTTTATGTGTAAAATAGCATGCCCAGTACTATGGGCCTTCGAGGGGCGTGTTCCAAGGAGAAGCTGTCTCTGTGTCCTGGCCGAGTGAATCATCTGTTAAATATGCAGAAGCAAACCATAGGCACAAAAATAAAAATAATAACTTGATCAGGGCATGGAGTATATGGATTTATAGTTGAAAAAGACAGACTCGTTGGGGTTCAGAGGGGCAGGGAAGGGAAATGGCGTTAGTAGGAACAGACACGTTAATGCTTGTAAACAGCCTCGGGAAGCATACAAACTGAGTAACAGTGGTAAATGCTAATACGGACGGACTGAATGCTCAAGTCGATATGAGCGTTTCTTTGGGGTGCTAAATGCTCCCACCAAAGCCTACCTTTCAGCTTCATTCTCAGGGTCTAGCTTCTCGTTCTCGTCATGATGTCAGAATGCCTGTCTTGGTGTAATGGTCCCCCAAAAAGACAAGCCCTCAGCCCCTCTGTGGGTGAGAGCCTGACCCTCAGCCCGCGATCTCACCTCTATGGTAGCACTTGCTGCACCGAGGTGTGAGTGCTTGTATCTAGTGATTATGGATCTGAAACTTAAAACCCGGGCCACGGAGAGAAGCCAGGGTTGGAATCTCCCACGCAGCAAAGGAGCCTTTCCCAGTCGCTTGGGGGCAAAGAAGGAGCAGACTCAGCCTTTGCGCTCAGTCTCATGACTCCGCCCATGAAATGCTCGCAGGGGCCCCGCGCACTGAGGACTTGTCCTCTGTGTTTTAAGGAGAGCCTGTGACCCACAGAGTAATTCATGGCAGCTCATTAAAGCGATCGACAAGGGGTACAGGCGCGATCGGCCATCCTGAACCACCTTCACACTCTTCCCTCTGGCAGAGCTTGCCCCTCTCTCTATCCCGCTGAGACGGTCAGGCTCTGAACGCGACCCTCATGGAGACTGGCGACTCCCTCCAGCTGAGCCCAGATTGGTTCGAGGTGATCAGCTGCCAGGCTTGCCCAGGACTGTCCCGGTTCTAACCATGAAAGCCCTGCATCCGGGGAAACCCCTCCGTCCCAGTGGCCACCTACTTGGCTCCCCCTCGGCCTAATCCTTTAGCAATCCCTGTCTCTGAACTAATGGCCCTCTCTGGGCTCTGCCCTTCCTTCTGTAGCATCCCTCACCGCAATGAGTGGCAACTGCTTGCTGGCCCTTCTCTCGGATGTCTCCGTTTTCAGGGCAGGCGCTACAGCTGGAGGGTCTGTTCCTCAGAACCTTGCACAATAGCAGGTACTCAATCCATTTGGGGTGAAGAGGTTCTTACCACAGAGTGCTGACTGCCTGGCTTTGCCCCCCCATCGCTCCTCCTCTCGCAGATATAGCCGTTTGTGCCCACGACCACATCAGCTGGCATCTGATCGGCATGAGCTCTGGGCCAGAACTGTTCTCCATTCACTTCAATGGCCAGGTCCTGGAGCAGAACCATCACAAGGTCTCAGCTGTGACCCTCGTCAGCGCCACGTCCACTACTGCAAACATGACGATGGGCCCGGAGGGGAAGTGGATCATCTCTTCTCTCATCCCCAAACACTTTCAAGGCAAGAAACGCTCCCAACAGTCTTGCTTATGAATGTAGGATCCTTCTTCCCGGGTGCTAACTCCCTCCTTATCCTTTGCCTTCTTAAGCCATCCACACTCCAGACATACCTGCCTTGGTCCCTGGGAGGAGAACTTACATTCTCCACTTAGATTTACAGCCTTACTTGGGGATGGAGGAAGGGGAGGAATTGACAAAGACTTTTTTAAATGAAACAAAAGCTGAAGAGGTCTCTACTTCCTTGAAAGGAAAAGGGAGGAAGAAGAGAAATGCCCACAGAGATGTTCTTTCTTGTGGTGTTTAGTATGTACCTGAAAGAAAAGATCTGGATGCCAGAACAAGGCAAACATGCAAATGTATAGAAGTGCCCAGTTACAGAAAGTGTAGAAGTTTTAACATGAAAAGACTTCGTTTTAGAACAAAATGAGCACAAACAGGAACCCAATGACTGTGCACTGAATGGCTCAAACATAAAACCTAAGCAGCTGAGGAATGAGCTTGAAAGAATACCAGGGAACTCTGGTGGGGGAAGATCAGCTCAGGTTGTTATGTGGTTCCACATAAACAAAATACTCATTGTTCTATTACACATAGTTGCTTTAAAACTATTGGGAGGAGGTTTCCCGTAAACAGAGACTAAATTATAAGTAAATGATATTAGTATAGGAAATCATTTTGTTACCAAAATAATATGTACAAGCAAAACACATAAGAAAGAGGATTGGGACCATTTCATTTTATAAAAATTTTTTAAATTGATTTTTAGAGAGAGAGGAAGGAAAAAGGACAGAGAAAAACATCGATGTGAGAGGGAAACATTGATGAGCTGCCTCCTGCACACCCCCAACCGGGGATCGAACCTGCAACCTGGGCATGTGCCCTGACCAGGAATCGACCCTTTCAGTGCACGGGACAATGCCCAACCAACTGAGCCACGCCGGCCAGAGCTCGGGTACTGTGGTATTGTTTTGCACTGAGCAGTCAAAATTATATTTGAACTGATGAAATTGTCACCCAAGTGATCATAAAACAACAAAGCTAACATTATTGAGGTTAATTGCTTTTGTATTAACTTATTTAATTTTTAACAATTTCATACAGTATTACTGTATTCTTTTGATTTTACAAATAAAGGGGCAGATGACAGGAAAAAGGAGAAATCAACAAGACCTAAGTCATAGGGTCTTCAGGGTCTGGAAGCCACAGATGTTCTGCTCAGGAAGAAGCAAAGGCAATCTTCCCCAGATTCCCCCCCCCCCCGCCTTCCCCCCCCCCCCCCCCGCCCCAGCCCGCCCCCTCTCTCCCTTGCTTTCACCAGTATCAGTTAACCCTTCTGCTGTTGAAAAGTTACACAGTTTGGTCAGCCTTTGTTCCTTCTCCCCAATTCTTTCACTGTCTCTATGTACTAACTCAGCTGGGATGCAGGCTCGCATCGACATTGAGAACTGCGCAAAGAGGACGCGGAGTCATAAGCCGCTAACACTGGAGCAGCGGCGGCACATGAAGAGATGGGAATACTTCATCGCTGCGGAGGAAGTCATCTGGGACTACGCACCCTTCATTCCAGTGAACATGAACAAGTGAGTTTGGGGGGTCCTGACCACTGTGCAAAGGTTCAGGCATGTTCCATAGGGTCCTGGTGTGCAGGTGAGGTGTCAGGAGTTGACAGCTCTCAAGGGATTACATGTTTTGGATTCCATTCAGGTCTTGTTCAAAATCAGTCTGGAATTGCCCCAAACTCACCAAAGGAGAGATAATAATAATAATCCTATATAACAAAGAGGTAATATGCAAACTGGCCATCACTCCAACACACAAGATGGCCACCCCCATGTGGACACAAGATGGCCACCACAAGATGGCCAGCAGGGGAGGGCAGTTGGGAGGGACCAGGCCTCCAAGGGAGGGCAGTTGGGGGCAATCAGGCCTGCAGGGGAGGGCAGTTAGGGGTGACCGGGCTGGCAGAGGAGGGAAGTTGGGGGCAACCAGGCCTGCAGGGGAGGACAGTTGGGGGTGACTAGGCCTTCAGGGGAGGAGAGTTGGGGGCAACTAGACCTGCAGGTGAGGGCAGTTAGGGGTGACCAGGCTGGCAGGGGAGCAGTTAGGTGTCGATCAGGCTGGCAGGGGCGTGGTTAGGGGGTGGTCAGGCTGGCAGGCAGAAGTTTTTAGGGGCAATCAGGCAGGCAGGCAGGCAAGCAGTTGGGAGCCAGCAGTCCTGGATTGTGAGAAGGATGTCCGACTGCCCATTTAGGCCCCATCCCAGTCTAAATGGGAAGTCGGGCATCCCTCGCGGGGTCCCAGATTGGAGAGGGTGCAGACTGGGCTGAGGGACGCCCCCCCCCCTCCCATGCACAAATTTCGTGCACTGGGCCTCTAGTAATAATAATAATAGCAGCTACCACTTGTTGAATGTTTGCTATTGCCAAGCACTGTGTTAAATCCTTTCTAAGAGCTTCACTTTATCTCTAGAAGTGAGAGACAGCTTATTTATTAAGTAGAGTAGGAAATAGGTCAGAGATATTAAGAAGTCTGGAAATTCAAAATAGCTCTGAAGCATCTGAAAAAATACTCAGGCTCACTCACAGTGAGGGAAATGCACATTAAACTTCTCTGAAATACTGTTTTCCATCCAGCGGACTCACAGTGCAGGTGACATAATCTCTTGGCAAGGCTGTGGGAAACAAGCATTGCCATTTTGCTGGTGGAAGAGTAAATGGAAGAGCCATCTAGAGCAGTGGTTCTCAACCTTTCTAATGCCGCGACCCTTTAATACAGTTCCTCATGTTGTGGTGACCCCCAACCAAAAAATGATTTTTGTTGCTACTTCATCATTGTAATTTTGCTACTGTTAATGAATCGTAATGTAAATATCTGTGTTTTCCGATGGTCTTAGGCTCTACAGCAACGGTTCTCAACCTGTGGGTTGCGACCCACAGGTTGAGAACCGCTAGCAGGGTTGCCTATGACCATCGGAAAACACAGATATTTACATTACGATTCATTAACTGTAGCAAAATTACAGTTATGAAGTAGCAACGAAAATAACTTTATGGTTGGGGGTCACCACAACATGAGGAACTGTATTAAAGGGTCGCGACATTAGAAAGGTTGAGAACCACTGATCTAGAGGATAATCTGGCATTTGTGTCAAAATTATAAATGCCTACACCCTTTGGCCCGGCAATCTCACCCTGGGAATTTACTATAGAGATATACCGTTCACAGGGAAAATGTTGTACATACAGGATAGTCACTGCTACCCTGTTAGTAGTAGCAAAAGATTGGAAACAACCCAAAATGTCCATCAATAGGAAATTGGTTTAATAAATTATGGGATATCCAGGCATGGAATACCATGCATCTGTTTTAAAAGGATGCAAACATGTGTTATGTACTAATATAAAAAGTTCTCCATTGTTAAATTGTTAAATTAAAAAGCCAGGGAGCAAGATGGTAGAATAGGAGGTCCCTCACCCCTCTCCCCGACAGCAACAATAGTTGTCAGCCATCCACAAACAAAGTGCCTTTGTGAGAGCTTTGCAATCCAGGTAGAAACACAAAATCCCAAGGAAAGCCAGGACCACGGAGGGCTGTTTTGACAAGGCGAGTCATGCTCAGGTGGTAGTTTTGCTCATTGTAGTCCAGGTTACAAGCCTAGAAGCAGCCTCATCCTCTTATGGACTCAGCTACAGTTCCTGCTACAACATTGTTTGACAAGTGACTCATGAGGAGCCACCCCTATCCATGACCCTGGAGCTGGCCTGCAGGCCTTGGTCCCAGTGCAGATCTTGAAGTTGTCCTACAACCCAGCTCCAGCCCTCCCACCTGCAGTCCAGAAGCAGTCCTGCCCATCAGGGACCTACCCAGGGACATGACGGGAGCCCTCCCAAGGACCAGATGGGAGCCATACCCATCTACACACCTGGTAACAGGCCTACCATTTGCAAACTCCACTGAGGACCTAAAAATGGACCATTATTCCAGGACCAGCTCTACTGACTAAGGTCCTGGAGGCAGTCCCATCTTCCACGGACCAGACAGGACCCATACCCATCTGAGCTCTTGGTAAAGGCTTGCCCACCAGCAGCCATGTGACCTGATCCAACCTCACTTGACTGTGATCCTAAAAGCAATCCCATCAGTAGGAGACCTGTCGGGAGGAGGTCTTTGCCTACCAAACTCAGTCTGTAAAGGCTGGAAGAGGGTGTCTGCTTCTTCAAATGCACAGACACCAGCTCAAGGCGACACAAACCACAAAGAATCAGGCAAATATGACACCACTAAAGGAAACTAATACAGCTTCGGGAACCAACCTCAAAGAATTGGAGATCTATGAAGTGCTTGACAAATAAATAATGTAAAATACCCATCTTAAAGAACCTCAGTGCAGTGCAAGAGAACACAGACAGGCAACTAAATAAAATCAGGAAAACAATGCATGAACAGAATGAGAAGTCTAATAAACCATAAGAATAACCCAACAGAAATCTTGGAACTGAAGAATACAATAACAGAACTGAAAAAAATCAATAAAGGGCTTTAATGCCAGATTCAATCATGCAGAAGAAAGATTCAGCAAACTCAGAGACAGGTAATTTGGAATTATCCACTTACAGGAACAAGGAGAAAAATGAATGAAAAAGAATGAGGAAAGCTTACAGGAATTATGGAATACCATCAAAAGAACTAACATGTGCACTGTACGAGTCTGAAGGAAAAGAAGAGAAAGGGACAGAAAGCTTCTTTAAAAATAATGGTGGAAAACTTCCCAAATCTTGGGAGGGATGTGCATAAAGATTACCTGGAATTGTACACATTAATATAAGTGAATACTTAGAAAATGCAGAGAGAGGTAGAGAGGTGGGGTTGGGAGGATGTAGTATGTGAGTGAGAGTTTTCACTAATCAAAATCGTTTGAATGTATTTGCTATTAAAAACATCAAAAAAGGAATTGATCAAGATTATATAATAATTGACAGAACTAAGATAGGAATCTGGGACTCTCTGGCAACACTCAGTGCTGTTTATTATGCAAAATAAATGGATGAAATGGATAAATTCTCTCATAGAGCTTCTGCTTTTACGATGGTATTTTAAGGTAATAAAGAGGACCAAGGAGTGAAGTGGTTCTTGTTGCTGCTTCCTAATCATTTATCGAAGAACTGCAGAAGCTGGGTGATGGTGGTGGCTTTTCAGTTGGCACCTAGACTGAGTGGGTGGTAGACAGGATAGACCAGCAGCACAGAGCCATGTCTAACAAAGATAGTAAAAACTGCCCTAACCAGTTTGGCTCAGTGGATAGAGCATCGGCCTGCGGACTTAAGGGTCCCAGGTTCAATTCTGGTCAGGGGCATGTACCTTGGTTGTGGGCACATCCCCAGTTGGGGGTGTGCAGGAAGCAGCTGATTGATGTTTCTCTCTCATTGATGTTTCTAACTCTCTATCCCTCTCCCTTCCTCTCTGTAAAAAAAAAAAAAAAAAAAATCAATAAAATATATATTTTTAAAAAAGATAGTAAAACTTCCTGGAGTGAGAAGTACTTTTAGAGATTGAGAAATACCTGGAAAGCCAACCAGGGTACCATAAATTAAGTGACAGGAAAGACTTGAGAAAAATCCGTAGCATATCCCATCCTTTCATCCAGGTAGACCTTTCCCCAAAGACATCTAAGGTCTGCTCTAGTAACAAAGGGACAGGAAGATCTGAAAAGCTGCTTCTAACCATGATTATGACTTTATCAGTGCATCAGAGGATTCCAGTTTTCCAACTAGAGGGAAGATATCAGGACTTTGCAAATCATATTAGGAGTTGGTTTTGTTTGTTTTTTAAGCTAATCCAAGAGCAGAACTTCTAAACACAAGGGTTTCCCCATCCTACTGGGGTCTCTACTTGAGAAAATGGTTAATTTTTTAATATTTCCTTTCACTTTAAGAAAATACAGATCTCTGCACTTGGATAATTTCTCCAACCAAATTGGAAAACATTATAAGAAGGTTGTGTACAAACAGTACCAAGATGAGACCTTCACCAAACGCCTAGAGGAGTCCCGAAACAATGAAGACGGGATCTTGGGCCCTATTATCAGAGCCCAGGTCAGAGACACGCTCAAAGTAAGTAACAGAAATGTAGGCCCATGTGAAAGAAATTAAGTAACAAAAGACATTATAAGTACTGGCTGTTTATTTTTTTAAAAGGTGTCCATGTAATTTTTAATTCAAATGCAACTTTTCGTTTTTATTTAGTATTTGCACTTATTTATAGCTTACCCCATAATACAAAGAATCTGAGATAGTTTATCAAATTATAAAAGAACAAAATAGTCAATGTAATTGGGGTGAATAATATTGGGGACATAGGAAAGAAAACCAAGGATAAGGTAAGTATAATGAAGCACCTACCATATGGTCTTATAAGGTTGTTTGCAAATTTTGTCCTGAGCTTTCTAGCAGCCAAAGTAAAAAGGGAAATCTGTTAGGGCCAGATTCACAGTAGTCATAAAAGAAGCACGGCGACCAGAGAAGAATTTTCCCCATGGATCCTTGAAAAGAGGGTGCTATGTGATGCAGTGGATAGATTCCTTGATAAAATTCCTACAATTGGTACAATAAATAAAAATATTGTAGAGCTGTGCTGCACCAGCACGGCCAAGGGTGACCCTGAGAGGGGGTGGTGAAGGATTGAGAAAAGACAGACAAGGGAATGAAAGCTGGGTCTCAGTGGGACGCTGCTTCTCTGATGGAGAGACAGCACCAGCGCCCACAAGCCGTGTCTTTATTTTACAGCCAGATTTCCAAGAGGCAAAGTAAGAGTGTGGTCAAGATGTTTACAACGTTCTCGTGAATTTCGATCCTACTCAATTACATGCACCTGATCAAGCTTTGTTTACTTGCAGCCTATATCACTTAGGCACGTGGGACCACATGTTCGGACCATAGGTTCAAGCTTACAACTATAGCTGTTGGCTATAATTGTGCTGGGAGGGCTGGGACTTGCACGTGGCCGTGAGAAGACTGTGCCCTCTCATTAGTCTGAGGCTTGAACCTGTCCAAATACTGTAGCTGCTCTCCACATAGAGCCTTATAAGTGTTTCTCATTATAGCTAAGAATATTACAGTAAATACCATTGAGAAAAAAATTCTTCACTGTGGTTTTGGTATATAGTTCTCTGAAGTCTGGTCTCTGATAAAGACACACTCAAAGACATATATTTATCATGAGGACAGAGTGTTGTTCAGATAGTTTTCCTTTAATGCTATGACACATCATCAAGCTTTTAAAATTTATATTTTTATTGATTTCAGAGAGGTAGGAGGAGAGAAAGGTAGAAACATCAATGATGAGAGAGAATCATTGATTGGCTGCCTTCAGCACGCCCATATTGGGGATCGAGCCCACAACCCAAGCCTGCACCCTGACCGGAATTTAACCATGACCTCTTGGCTCAGAGGTGGATGCTTAACCACTGAGCAACGCCAGCCGGGTTCATCAAGCTTTTTATAAGCACGGGAAGCAGAGAATTGAAGGTTGCAATCTTTGGCAAGATTCTAGAATGCAGATTATCTACAGATGGAGGATGACCCAAATGCTTTGGCAATCAACCAAAGATACAATCAAGGTTCTCTTTTGAAGATTAAGGAACCTAACCAGGACTCTTGTGTGGATAATGCTCCTAAAATGATGCCCAGTGCTTACCAAGAGCATACTTCACCGCTGCATGGGCGGAGCTAGGAGGGCATCTGCAGACAAGGCCAATTCTGTTCATTTGAAAATAACCAAAGGACCAGAAGCATCCTCTCTCTGTTGCTCTTTCCCTTCCCCCATCTCTGATCCCTCTGAGGTGCTCTTAGGGAGTATAAATACACCTCATTGGAAATTGAGGATCTGGCTCTTAGCCATGCCCTCAGGACACGGCTTCAAGGACAGGGGTTCTGGGAGACCTGGCCAGCTGGAGAAGGAGGTTATGGTGTAGAGAAGAGGAGGAGCAGAAAATGGAAACAGATGGGGTCTGAGCTGAAAGGAGACGGGAAGGAGATGGGGACCAGCTCGGAGGGGGTGGCGTACTGTGAGGAAATGTCACTTCAAAGGTCAGACGTGTGAGGTGAAACTCTCTCAAATGCTTCTGTCGGGTGATGGAGAGATTGCTGCTCAGCTAAACAAACAAGATTGCATGCATGCACACACCATCCAACAAGTGAGCATGCAAAGTTAACATCCTATATTAATGTTCATGATCAACCTTAAGTCCCGAATAATGAATCTGAGTTAACTTTGTAGATCACGTTCAAAAATATGGCCAGCCGCGCCTACAGCATTTACCCTCATGGCGTGACCTTCTCTCCCTTTGAAGACGAAGTCAACTCTTCCTCCGCCTCAGGTTTGAATCTTTCACTTCTACTGAATGAAGCTATTGACCTCCGAGAAGCTATTATATTTTTCTACTGTCCCTCTTGATCAGTAGTAAACCTTGTGCAGTCAGGTAGTATCCATACATGGGCAGGGATCCTAAAAGCCACAAGGAAACCCTGCTCATCTCAGGGGTTTATTTACCCTACAGCAAGCATGTCAAACTTGCGGCCCACAGGCCACATGCGGCCCACAACAAATATTTTTGTAGCCCAGCCAATATAACGGTATGTAAGAAACGTCTTAATAAAAATTTCATAACTTAATTTTTACAATATCCTGTTATACATAATTATTAATAATGAACTACAACATTCGCTAATGACTGATTACTATAATCGTGTTGCATTCATTTCCTTTACGCGCCTTATGCACAAACGCACCATTTCTCTCCACTAATACCAGCAGCAAATATTTTAGCAGCTGATTGCCACGTCATTAGTCTTGTACTGACTTGTTTGGTGTGCACAACAGGAAATATTTCCCTTTTGGAGAACAAGAATAACAGATTTATTTGTGTTACACTTATTAATTTGTGCAGTTATTCAGTGTCTGGTAAGTTAATATTCAAGAAAAATATTAATTTTTATTAAAATGTTCTATTATTTTATGTTAACGATAACTCATTTATTTCAGCCCTTTGTATTCAGCATGTCTCTATCGAAATAAATCTACATTTCTATGAAAATTGAAGCTTTTGTTTTTTTGTGGCCACATAAACTTAATCCTTGTTTATTTGGCCCGTGTTAGCCTTTGAGTTTGACATGCTTGCCCTACAGCGTCCTTTATTAGTGCCACAGCGGCCTCTAGGGGAGCAAGACCTGATGACTACATGCTATCCAGGGTTCTATTAAGTGGATCTTAATATAAAAAGAATATTACTTTCCCAATATTAATTGCTTGCAATGAAAGCTCCATTGTATCATTCATTCTCATAAGATAATTTTGAAAATGAAAATAATTCTGACTATATTTTCTTTCAGGCAGTAACACCATGATCAGAGCAGTTCAACCAGGGGAAACCTACACTTACAAATGGAATATTCTGGAGTCTGATGAGCCCACAGACAATGACGCTCAGTGCTTAACAAGGCCATACTACAGTGATGTGGACGTCACAAGGGACATTGCCTCTGGGCTCATAGGGCTACTTCTGATTTGTAAGAGCAGATCCCTGGACACGCGAGGCATACAGGTATTTTGTCCTTGGCGTACCCATTCAGAAATTCCAGGAATGTCTTCTGGCTGGAACAGACTAGGTCTCCTTGCTAAATAACGGACCTTTTCTGGAACAGAAAACATTAAATTAAGTAGTCCTCTGGAGTGTGACTGTGATGGCATTTACTCCTTTGGGAACTTTTTGTCTTGTCAATTTTCACCCGGACTCTCACTGCAGAAGGCAAGTCTACAGTGTGAAGCCAACCTTTGTTCTAGTTTCAAAGTCCAGGTCTGTTGTTATTGTCTGTGTGCTGAGCAAGTCTCTTAGCCTCTCTTAGTTTCTTCCTTGTATGAGATTGGTAATACCCATCCTAAAAATTACAGGTTGTTTTGGGGCTCAGGGAGGTAGCACCTGGCAGGAGTGTAAGGCTCTGTACTGATCCTTGTTGTCTGTAGAGATCTGCACTAGAAAGAGATAAGAGAGATACTCGGGAGACATAGCTTCTGGAGAGACTGCACCTCGACAACGATCCATCTCTAGTGAGACTGAACTAGACAAAGACGTGGATCTTCTGACCTGATCTTCACTGTAGAAGAGTCTTATATTATTAAGCTCCATTAAATTCACAGACAATTAGGCTAAGCTATAATTTTTAAAAAGGGTCTCATCCAAGGCATACAAAATAAATATATGCCTAGGAAAATCAGAAACGAACATTAAGAAGACCTTAATTTATTGAACCTGGAAAGGAAACGCGTAGGGAGAGGTATGAAGCTTTCCTACTGCAACCTCCTGCTTCATCCTTTGCAATGGTTCAGAGCACACCCCGTCAGTCGATGAGTCCGGTAGAAAGGTGTTCCATCACAGAGATAAACAGAATTACAGTTGCCATGACAAATGGGATTTTTCTATTAGGATATTTTAGTCTCTGAATTTCCTGATCTGCTCTGTCTGCTTTTGCGTGATACCTTTGGCTCTAACGAGGGCTTTGCACACAAGGGGCTCTCACCAAGGCCTAAATGCGTGGCTTCCATGGCCCCCAGGACTGCACCCTGGGGTGTCTGAAGCTGTGGGTTTCTGGCCGGGATGTTAGAACACAGCGCTTTTCCCCGCAGAGAGCAGCAGACATCGAGCAGCAGGCCGTGTTTGCTGTGTTTGATGAGAACAAGAGCTGGTACATTGAGGACAACATCAACAAGTTCTGTGAGAATCCCGAGGAGGTGAACCGTGACGACCCAAAGTTTTATGAGTCAAACATCATGAGCAGTAAGTAGAGCACGCTCTCCTCTCTGTCCATCAACTTCTCACTCGTGTGGTCGAAGTGTGGCTGTGCCTAGAGGCAGACGTGGATGAGAACCGACTCACATCTCAGCTTCACCTTCATCCCGGGATTTGGTGACGAAATTACAGAAAGGGGACATCATGGCAACCTTTTCACAGCGAGAGGTCAAAAGCTTGTTATCCTTACATGTCTTCTTGGTCTCCTGCTCCGTGTGTGTGTGTGTGTGTGTGTGTGTGTGTGTATGTGTGTGTGTACCTGTGCGCATGCTCTGGGCAGAGAAGAACAGGTGAGGGATGGGGGTGATAAAGGAAGAGGCTACACACCTTGACCTGTGGTATCTGGGGTGCAAAATAGACATTCTGGGTGCAAGGTGTTCTATTGCCAGGGCAGAAACAACATAAGTAACTCAAAACTGGATTTTCAAATCACACTAAAAAGGTTAGTGTGTATGGGGAGCCAGGAGTTTTGCAAAGTCTTTCTGTGGGAGGGGTTTGAAGTGTGCAGTAACCGCTCAGAGCAGTAGGTATTCCCTGAGCCATGTGCTGCAGTTTTAAGTTCACAGCCACTGCTGTGGGGAGTCTGGGTTTGACCTTGTAGTCACATGTTAGACCTGGTAAAGCTGGTCTCAGGTAATCACTGCTTTGATGCAACCAAATTAACGTTGGGACCTGTGTTTTAGGTATTATACTCGTGCCCTCTTGCTGGCATAGGCCTGGCATTCTAACCGGTTCGACTCTTTCAGCCATCAACGGCTTCGTGCCCGACAGCATCTCCACACTCGGGTTCTGCTTTGATGACACCATCCAGTGGCACTTCTGCAGCATGGGCACCCAGGATGACTTTCTGACCATTCACTTCACTGGGCACTCCTTCGTCTATGGAAAGAGGCACGAGGACACCTTGACGCTCTTTCCCATGCATGGGGAATCGGTGACGGTCACGATGGATAATGTGGGTAAGAGCCTGGTGCGGGGCGGGGACTCCTGGTCCCTAGGCCTGCCGCAGCTCTCCAGGCTCAGGTCCTGGGCTCAGCTCTCGGATCCCTTGCAGGCTTCCCTTTTGATACTTGTCATGATTTCAGTTTTGGGGAATTAATGGCCTCAGTGGGTCCAGCCTTTTAATGTGGGTTCCGTTCATCCTTTTCTGTAAAGGCACACATCACAGAAGATACGGCATGACTTTGAGGAGGAAGTGTGAACATTCAGTCTCAAAAAGACATTTCTTTTATCAAAATGCCCTTTCCAGTTTTATAAGACAGCCATCTGTGCCAGGGTTAGTGATCATCAGGTGTAGTGCCTAGGCCTCAGACACGGCACAGCACCCCGGAAATCACATGGGCTTTGGAGTTCATCAGCCCTGGGTTCAAATCCTGCCCGGCCACACAACACTGGTGTAGCCTTGGGCAACTGACCTGACCTCACTGAGGCTCAGTTTATTCATCTGAAAAACAAAACAAAACACAGCCACACAGAACAACAGCAGCTAACAGAGTTGCTTTGGTCATCCTATATAATAAAAGCCTAATATACTAAGTGTCTGACCATTAGACCGTTTGACCAGTTGCTATGACACACACTGACCACCAGGGCGCAGATGCTCCAACTGGTAGGTTAGCTTGCTGCTGGGGTCTGGCCAATCAGGACAGGGTGAGATGGGCCAGACACACCCTGGAGCCCTCCCTTGGTCCCTCCCTGGTCCCACTTGTGCACCGCTGGGGTCCCTCGGTCTGGCCTGTGCCATCTCGCAATCCGGGACCCCTCAGGGGATGTCAGAGAGCCAGTTTTGGCCCAATCCCTGCAGGCCAAGCTGAGGGACCCCACCGGTGCACAAATCTGTGCACTGGGCCTCTAGTCTATACTAAAAAAAGCCTAGGTGGCCCTCGCACCATGCCCTCACATCATCACAAGATGGCCACCCCCACATCATCACAAGATGGCCACCACAAGATGGCTGCCACAAGATGAAGGCCTCCACATCATCACAAGATGACCACCACAAGATGGCCGGCAGAGGAGGGCAGTTGGGGGCAAACAGGCCAACAGGGGAGGGTAGTTGGGGGCAACCAGGCAGGCAGGGGAGGGCAGTTGGGGTTGACCAGGCCTGCAGGGGAGCAGCTAGGCATCAATCAGGCCGGCAGCGAAGCAGTTAGGGGTCTATCAGGCTGGCAGGCAGAAGCGGTTAGGGGCAATCAGGCAGGCAGGCAGGTGAGTGGTTAGGATCCAGCAGTCCTGGATTGTGAGAGGGATGTTCAAATGCTGGTTTAGTCCTGATCCCCGTGGGCCGGGCCTAAACTAGCAGTCAGACATCCCCCGACGGGTCCCAGATTGGAGAGGGTGCAGGCTGGGCTGAGGGACACCCCCCGCCCCATGCATGAATTTTGTTCATCGGGCCTCTAGTTAATTATAATATGTGCCAAGTGTCCAGCACTCAGTAGATGCTCAGCAAGTGGTAACTGTTGGACACTTCCCAGGAAATCTTCAGTGTGCCGGCAAATCACACCATTTCAAAGAGATTCTAAATTTCCCTGGACCCACATAAATTATTGGTCACTTGGAAATACCTAAATGTCTCTTATTTCTGGGGGTAGATATCACCATCCTCCCCCAACTACAATTCTCAAACAAGATGTGCAGCTAACAAGATGGATATGATTAAAATTCATTTTATTCTCAATTCATCCCTTTTAAAATATATTCTGAAATAGTGACTCTCAAACTATCTGTGCTAAGACGATTTTTCTCCCTGCTCTCCCCTGACCAATACCTTCGGTCTATATTCTGTTAAACAAGGTAAGTGCATTGATCACATGCTTGGATGTCACAGCAATGTCAAATTGCTCAAAAGTGTCCTAAGTACCTGACTCCATTTTCCTGCTTGTGGCTCTGTGGACCTGTAACAACAGTTCGCAGGGCAGCAGAGGTCCACAGGCCACACTTGAGTATCCCTGGCCAAAGTTTGTTGGAAATTATCTGCTACAATAAAAGCTAGGGATTTTACTAGTTGTACCGGTTAATAACGAGGATGTTTTTCAATAGATGGAGTTACACATATGTTGATATATATGCAATATGATATGTATGCTATTTTGTTGTATTGATAGCAAGCTTCAAAACTTCATATGTCAAATTTTCTGGAAGTGTTAACATCATAGATATTTTTACACTTAAAAATGTTGAATTTCGTGCCCAAAAAAAAAGAGCATTTGTGGGAGGTTTTAATTCATTACTTTATTTTGAAGAAAAGTGCTGCTGAAAGTTATCGTATACTTTGGGAAGCTTATGGTGAACATGTTCCATCTCAAGATACTTGTGAATGTGGGTTTAAACGCTTTAAAAGTGATGATTTCGATGTGAAAGACAAAGAAAGTCAGGTCAACCGAAAAAGTTTGAAGACCAACAATTATAAGCATTATTGGATGAAAATGCGTGTCAAACTCAAAAACAACTTGCAGAAAGATTAAATGTTGTCAGCAAAACAATTTCCAATCATTTACAAACAACGGGAAAGATTTTAAAGGGAGGAAAATGGCTGCCACATCAAGTGAACAAAAGACAAATGGATAACCAAAAAGTCATCAGTAAAATGTTGCTTCAGTGGCATGAAAGAAAGTCTTTTTTGCATCAAATTGTGACTGACGACGAAAAGTGGATTTATTTTGAGAATTCCAAATGCACAAAATCATGGGTTGATCCAGGTCAACCGTCAACATTGACTGACTGCAAGGCCAAATCGCTTCTGCGTTTGGTGGGATCAGGAAGGTGTGCTGTATTACGAGCTTCTAAAACCAGATGAAACCATTAATACTGATTGCTACCGACAACAAATAATCAATTTGAACCATGCTTTGATCATGAAATGACCAGAGTGGTCCAGAAGACACGGCAAAGTAATTTTGCTTCATGATGACGCACCATCACACACTTCAAAACCAGTTAAAGACACGTTAAAAGATCTTACCTGGGAAGTATTAACCCACCTGCTGTATTCACCAGACCTTGCTCCTTCAGATTACCACTTGTTCTAATCGATGGCACACGCACTTTCTGAGCAGCACTTCAAAACGAACAAAGTAGTGGAAAATTGGGTTTCTGAATGGTTTGCCTCAAAACAAGAAAAGTTCTATTGGGACTGTAACCACAAATTACCTGAAAGATGGGGGCATGTGTAGCTAGCAATGGACATTACTTTGAATAAGGCACTTTTGATGTTTCTCTTGAAATTATCATGTTTTCTTTTATTACAAAATCCACTATTATTAACCGGTACACCTAGTATGTCTTTTTCTGGACTTAAAGCTCTCTATTCTGTCTGTCTTGCTTCTCTAGGAACTTGGATGTTAACTACCATGAATTCTAATCCAAGAAGCAAAAACCTAAGGTTGAGATTCAGGGATGTTAAGTGTATCCGGAGTGAGGAAGAAGATGAATATGAAATATACGAACCTCTACCATTTACATCCATGACTACACGGAAAATGCGAGAGTTTCCGGAAAGCCAAGGTGAAGGAGATTCTGCTGAATATGATTACCAGGATCAACTGGCTTTATCACTTGGAATTAGGTCATTCAGAAATTCATCACTGAATCAGGAAGAAGATGAGTTCAATCTTACTGCCCTAGCCCTGGAGAACAGCTCTGAATTCATTCCTCCAAGTACTGATACAGCTGCTGATTCAAATTCTTCTTCCCCAAGTGACATTAGTGGGCTCATTGACAATAAATTTGCAGAACCTAACAAAACCCTTCCTCAGCCTGAAACCACCACAGCTGGTCCCCAGGTGGGGCCCGGCTTAGGAAAGAACTCGGTTCTCAGCCCTTCCACAGCAGAGCACTCCAGCCCTTATTCTGAAGACCCTGTGGAGGATCCTCTACAGCCAAAGGTCATAGGGACAAGCCTCCTACCGTTTGGTGCAGAAGGATTCAGAAGCCAAGGGCATGCTCAACGTAAGAGATTCGAGGCAAGGCACAGGTTCTCCCAGATGAAATTTCTAGGAAATAAAACCAGGGGACATTTAAGCCAAGGCAACTCTTCTTCCATAATGGGGCCCTGGAAGGACCTTCCCAGTGATCTGTTACTCTTAAAACACAAGACTCTATCTAAGGTTTTGAGTGGGAAATGGCATTTGGTTTCTGAAAAAGGTAGCTATGAAATAATCCCAGAGGCTGATGAAGACATGGCGGTTAATAAGCTGTGGAACAGCCCCCGGAATGCCTCAAAGACGTGGGGAGAACGCATCCCTCTTACCAACAAGCATGGAAAGCAAGGTGGCCACCCAAAGTTTTCTGGAATTAAGCAAAAATTTCTACAAACAAGACCTGGAGGAAATAGTAGAGTGAAGAACAGCACTTTTCTCATTCGGACACGAAAAAAGCCTGCACACCACGCTCCTCTCTCTCCAAGGAGCTTTCCCAGAGGAGAGGGCAGCCTCACCCTTTCAGACGGCCTTCCCAAGGCCAATGAGACGTCTCTTCCCACAGACCTCGCTCAGACATTCCCCCGTGGGAATCTTAGCCTGGCAGCCTCCCTTCCTGACCATAATCACAGTCTCCCAGACAGCACCGGTCAGACAAGCTTCTCGCCAGACGTGTATCAGACAATGCCCCCGGAGCAGCTCTACCAAACGTTCCCGAGTCAAGACTCTGATCAAACGCAGTTCCCCACAGGCCCCAGTCACGCAGCTTCTCCAGAGACTGGCCAGATGCCTGACTATGATGGAGGAACCCAGTCCTTCCCTACCGACACTGGACAAGTGTCCCCTTCCTTAGAACGTGAAGTCTGGCAGACAACCATCCCTCCAGAACTTAGTCAGATGACCCTTCCCCCTGACCTCGGCCAGATGGCCCTTCCCCCTGACCTCGGCCAGATGACCCTTCCCCCTGACCTCGGCCAGATGACCCTTCCCCCTGACCTCGGCCAGATGGCCCTTCCCCCTGACCTCGGCCAGATGGCCCGTCCCCCTGACCTCGGCCAGATGGCCCTTTCCCCTGACCTCGGACAGATGACCCTTCCCCCTGACCTCGGCCAGATGGCCCTTCCCCCTGACCTCGGCCAGATGGCCCTTTCCCCTGACCTCGGCCAGACGACCCTTCCCCCTGACCTCGGCCAGACGACCCTTCCCCCTGACCTCGGCCAGACGACCCTTTCCCCTGATCTCAGCCAGACGACCCTTTCCCCTGATCTCAGCCAGACGACCCTTCCCCCTGACCTTGGCCAGACGACCCTTCCCCCTGACCTTGGCCAGACAACCCTTTCCCCTGACCTGGGCCAGGAGACTCTCTCTCCAGATTTCAGCCATGCAACTCTCTCTCCAGACATCACTCAGACAGGCCTTCCTCCTGATCTCAGGCAGACATCACCTCCTCCAGACCTTGCTCAAACAGCCCACACTTCCGAATCCAGTCCATCCTCGCCTCTTCCAGAATTTGATCATACTTTCCCTTATTCAGACTTTGGTCAGATGCCATCTCCGCAGCCATCTCCTCCACTCTATAACACCTTTATATCAAGCGAACTGAATCCAGCAGTTGTGTTTGGCTTCAGTGGAGAAAATGGAGAGCACATCGAGATCATACCGAGGAAGAAACAAGAGAGCAGTGAAGAAGACGCTCGTGAAATGGACCTTGTGGCCTACGATGACCCTTACCAAACCGATATTAGGATAGACATCACCTCCTCCAGAAATCCGGACCACATTGCAGCATCGTACCTCCGCAGCAGCAACGGGAACAGAAAATATTACTACATTGCCGCGGAAGAAATATCCTGGGATTATGCAAAATATGCACAAAGGTTTGGCCAGTGTTTTCATCTCTTCTCATTTTTCCACTACTGCCAGAAAAGTGATTTCCATAGTCCAAGGAGGTAATTCTGGGCAAACTAGCTAAGCATACGTTTGTTCCCCTGCTGCAGCTTGGTGCCAGGTAATCTGTGAGGCACTGGGAATAAAACCGTGAGCTAACTAGGCACAATCCCTACCTCATGGGGCTTTTCCTCTAGTGGCAGGTCAGATACTAATAGATAATCGCACAAATATGTGATACATACTTTACTGTATATACTATAGAAATGCTATAACGCCATAGGATTTTACTATATGCACTATAAGACTACTATAGAAATGGAGGAATGCTATACAGAGATCTGACCTAGTCTAAAGGCTCATGGGAGGACTTACCTAAGAAATGATATCTGAGCTGGCAGCTGGATAGCTACTGGCTTGTAGGGCAGGAGAGAGCTAAGGGTGATTTCGTTATTTTCTTTTTTTTCCCCAATATATTTTTATTGTTTTTAGTCATTTATATTTTCATTCATTTGCTCATCAAACATGTGTTAGATATCTTCTCTATGCTAGATGCTATATTCAGAAACAGAGACCATTTCCTAAATTCTTTGAATGCTCTTTCACTTGTTCTTGTAAACAAATACTATCATTATCATCCCAGTGAAATGGATAACGAAGACACCGGTGAGGTTCCAGAGGACACCATATACAAGAAAGTAGTTTTTCGAAAGTACCTGGACGGCACTTTCACCAAACGGGACCCTCGGGGAGAGTCTGAAGAGCACCTTGGCATTCTTGGCCCTGTCATTAGAGCCGAGGTGGATGACGTTATCCAAGTAAGTCATTCCCACCAGCACCGGAGGGCTGTAAAGGCGATGGTGGCGGGAGAGAGCTAAGGGTGATTTAGTTATTTTCTTTTTTAAAAAAAATATATTTTTATTGATTTCAGAGAGGAAGGGAGTGGGGGAGAGAGAGAGAGAAATATCAATGATGAGAGAGAATCATTGATCGGCTGCCTCCAACACACCCCCTAGTGGGGGATCGGGCACACAACCCAGGCACGCGCCCTACTGGGAATCCAACTGTGGCATCCTGGTTCATAGGTCAATGCTCAACCACTGAGCCACACTGGCCGGGTGAATTTACTTATTTTCCAAAATTAATAAATAATGACATTTCTTCTCAAAGACAGTTGCCAAGTATTTGGCAATCCCCGAGAAAAAAATAATCTTATGATTCAATTTCTCCCTCTGCTAAGCTCCTGCTTATTCTATGAGGACTATTCCGTTCCCCCTAGGAAACTTCCTTTGATTCCCTCGACCCTTTCTAAACATTCAGCCGAATTGCTCCTCCCAGGCACTTCTCTCCAACCCGTTCACATGTGATGTACGACACCTTTTGTCCCCAGAGTTTAACTTGAATTCACAGGTGCAGTCTCTCTTCCCCAGCAGGCAGAAAGCTTACTGTGACAAAGCCAAGCCTCACGACCTTCAAATCCAGAGCTCCTATCAGCAGCATTGCCTCTGTAGATAAGGTCAATAATTTTGCTTTGAGCGAGGAACAAGCATGGTTTGGTATTTCTGGGGGAAACTGCTTGGGCCCTATCTCGCAGGATGCTAGTAAAAGTTAGAGGAAATAATGTATATAAGTTCAGTGGCAACTGGCGTTTGGTTAAGCTGAAGTGTGTTGTGGATCATTGTTTTTCCTAGGTTCGTTTTAAAAATTTAGCATCCAGACCATATTCTCTTCATGCCCATGGGCTTTTCTATGAAAAGTCGTCGGAGGGAAAGAATTATGAAGATGAGTCTCCCGAGTGGTTTCAGGAAGACAATGCTGTTCAGCCAAACAGCAGCTACACCTACGTGTGGCACGCCACCGGGAGAGCGGGGCCCGAGAACCCCGGCTCTGCCTGCCGGGCGTGGGCCTACTACTCAGCGGTGAACACGGTAGGCACGGCATCAAAGTGTTGTCATTCCCCTAACGTATAACCCAAGTCTGCTAAATGGAAGGTGAAGGTTACTTCTTCTTTTCTTTTGGATGTTTTACTTTTATTTTTTAAAATTGATTTCAGAGAGGAAGGGAGAGGGAGGGAGAGATAGAAACATCAATGATGGCAGAGAATCACTGATTGGCAGCCTCCTGCAGGCCCCCTAATGGGGATCAAGCCCACAACCCTGGCATGTGCCCTTGACGGGAATAAAACCTGAGAACCTTCTGCAGGCCGACGCTCTATCCACTGAGCCAAACCAGCTTAGGGCTGAAGATTATTTCTTGCTAAATGTTTGTCTTGCTATCTGTGTAAGGATGGTGGCCAACACCCCACAGCTACCATAGCAGGACCTCCCTGCAGACCTACAGAGATGAAAGGTGTGCTCAGTGAACAGGAGTGAGGGATACTGAGAGGGCTGGCCCAGTCAGAGGGACTTCCTTGATAGAGGAAGGCATTTATTTGCAATTTCCTGGGTGAGTATTAGCTTTCTGCTCCTCTTTCTCTGTGGGTGAACTGCAATGTCAAGACCCTTCCTTCTTGGGATGGCAGGGAGACACCGGCCTCGATCCCAGTTCCTACCCTGTCACCCACTGCGTGGCCCTGGGCACGTTACTCGACCTCTCTCAGCCTCGGTTTCCAAAGTTAAAAATGAGATAACAACAGTACATCACACATAGTTGATCATATTTGTTTAATAAGTGAGTTCATTTCACCATATAGGATTGTTGTCAGAATTGTATAAGGGGCTATAGGCAAAATATTTAATATAGTAGTAAATGCTCACTAAATAGTATTTGTTATAGCATCAATATCTTATCATCATTATCATGACTACCGTGTCCAGATAAACGACTAAGCAAAGGAAGGGGATATGAGTGCCATAGAATTAGATGGGTAAGAGCCAGCTCTATGAAGCCACTCATTTATACTCTTCACAGTCAGGCCTCTAAGAAGGTTCCCTCTTCCACGTGATCAACGATTGATCGCCGGAAGAGCAGGGAGAATGCCGAGAGGGTGTGCGCTCCATTCCTCCCGCTGTCTTTCAGGAACGGGACATCCACTCGGGCCTGATAGGGCCCCTCCTGATCTGCCGGCGAGGAACCCTGCACAAGGAGAGCGGGATGCCCGTGGACAGGAGGGAGTTTGTCTTGCTTTTCATGGTCTTTGATGAAAAGAAGAGCTGGTACTACGACAAGAAACACCAGAGTTCCTGGAGACGCGGATCCTCGGAAGGAAAAGCCTCCCACAAGTTCCACGGTATTTCCCTCTGATTTGATCTGATCTGGGAGCTCTGGGTGACAGGGACCCCTGCCCTGAGGTCTCCACAAGATTAGGCAGGAGATGCTTCTGAGGAGCCAGGAGCGACCACTCAGCCAGGTCCCTACACGTCTCAGAGGGCAGGGAGGGCCAGCAGGTGACACTCCCAGCGAAGAAACGCGGAGGGTCTGAAAGAGGCTCGGCGCTGCTGGGAAACAGACCCAAACCCACAGCCATGCGCCAGCACGCCTCAGTTAAACAGACACTGACGAGGACTTAGCATCATTCGGCAGTTTAAGTGCTTAATAGACTGTTTCCTGACCTTTAAAGGAAAATTATGTCTCTTTAAAGGAGAAGCACCCACGTGTGCTTTCTAAAATAACAGCTTCAGTATTCAGCAGCCCCCGGTGGCACCGAACACGCGTGAATGAAACAGGCAGCCAAACGCTCTCAGCTCCTCTCCCTCCAGCAGCTCACTGGCTTGGCTCCTGAAACTCCACAGCCGTGCCTTCCATTTTAGAAGAATGAACAACAAGAACAACAAAAACTTCCCTCACTTTAGTCCCAGTTAAATGCAGGGTAGCACTAAGCTTTATCATTGAAATGTGGTAGTATTTTTAAGGTGATCCGATGTACCAGGTGCTTTACACACACACACACACACACACACACACACACACACACACACTCACACACACACACACTCTCTCTCACACACACACACATACACACACACATACTCTCTCTTGCACGCACACACACTCACACACACTCTCACACACACACACACTCACACACTCTCTCACACACATACTCTCGCACACACACTCACACACTCACACACACATTCTCTCTCACACACACACACTCTCTCTCTCTCTCTCTCACACACACACACTCAAACACACACACACATACTCTTTCTCGCGCGCACACACACACACACCATGGAGGGGCGAGTGGGTAAGTCTCAGAACCCTGGATATCCAAGCTGGGAGGGGGCAGAGCAGCTGTCGTTTGACTGGGAGAACCAGCAGGAATCACTGCGGCTGTGGGTGCTGTAGAGATGAATCCGACCTAACTTGGCCTGGTTCTGTCTCTGACTTTAGGGGACCTGAGAGTGCCATGCTGCACACCCCCTTACTTACTCCTTTCCTCTAAACACTGGAGTCCCCTTATCTGGCCACATGAGCCTTTTCTATTAGCAGCAAAGGAGAATTCAAACTGTAAATGGAAAGGCTGCATGGGTAAAGCACAGAAGAGGCCGTGGGAAGTCCGGGGAAGAGAAGGATAAAGTCCTGTGAGGAGCTCGCCCACACGCCTGCTGCAGGCTGACATAGGAGCTGGTGGAGAGGGAGCCCTCCCAGGTCCTCACGGCCTCTCTCCTGTGTACACACCTTCTAATGGGTTTTTCCCTCTGTCCTTTCAGCCATCAATGGGGTGATCTACAAGCTGCCTGGCCTGCGAATGTACGAGCAGGAGTGGGTGAGGTTGCACCTGCTGAACCTGGGCGGCTCCCGGGACATCCACGTGGTTCACTTCCACGGCCAGACCCTGCTGGAAAACGGCACGCAGCAGCACCAGCTCGGCGTCTGGCCCCTGCTGCCCGGTAAGCCGCTGGGCCTGGAAAGAGGTCCTGGCTAACCCACGGCCAGAGGAGGCCACCACCGTCCCCAGTCCCCCTCAGCCCCCCTCGGCATTCACTGCTGAGGGCCGAGCACGGGCTCTGCGTGGATCCTGGCAAAGCCACACCCGGAGCGGCACACCGGGTGTGAGAAGCCAGCGAGCGCTCGCACTGCTTGCCGCACCCGCTGACAGTGTGGCCCGACTCCATTCAGCAGAGAAGCCATGCCCCCTGCAGGCTCTCCCAGCCGCAGCCGCACCGTGGGCGGAAGGAACCCCACGGCTCAGGCTGCGTGCGGAGGGAGGGGAGACGTTTGCCAGGGCTGCGGGGAGGGGTGGGGATGGGGGGTCTTGATTTCTTGAATTCTACTCCTCACTCTATCACCCTGATATCTTTGGGCAAGTGACTATAGGATTCTTCCTCTCAAACTGACTCATGAGGCGGTTTGGAGAAAAAAAAATTCTTTTTTTAAATGATTATAAAAGCTAAAGAATAACAGGGGTATTTAGAGCTCTTTGTGTGCAGAATAATAAGGTTTAAACAAACTAGTCACCTAAAAGGATTCTTATGTGCCAATGCGTTGTTTGTAGGTATGTGTGTATGTGTGTGTAGGTATATGTATGTGTGTAGACATGTGTGTAGGTGTGTGTGTAGGTATGTGTGTAGGTATATGTATGTATGTGTGTAGGCATGTATGTGTGTAGGCATGTATGTGTGTAGGTGTGTGTATAGGTGTGTGTGTGTAGGTGTGTGTGTGTAGGTGTGTGTGTGTAGGTGTGTGTGTGTAGGTGTGTGTGTATGTGTGTGTGTGTAGGTGTGTGTATAGGTGTGTGTGTAGGTGTGTGTGTGTGTGTGTGTAGGTGTGTGTGTGTGTGTGTAGGTGTGTGTGTGAGAGGGGTGATGCCACTGGTTCTCAGCTGTGGTGGGCACAGGGAACCCAGGAAGCCAGCTAATGGCCAGTGTGTTAGCAGAGGTCTGCACGCTGCTGGGAAGCTCGGGGAGGCGTCTCGGGCAGGACTCTGGGTGGGGAAGCTGCCCTGTGAGTCAGCCTCCGGCGGAAGCACAGACGTCCCCATGGGCCCGTTTTGGCTAAGGGTCTGGAAAGGGAGAGTTCTTGCTTGCTTTCAACGTGCCCGTGACTCACTAATAAAGCCCGTTCTATTGAGATCAGGGACCGAGGGGACTGAGTCAAACACACTCCTTACTTGTGACCAGGGAGACCAGGGCAGCCGGCTGCCCAGGAGCCCAGGAGAAGCCCTGAGAAGCTGGGCTGGGCTGGCCGTCTGCATCTCAAGCCCAAGTATCTCGTCCCAGAGGGGAAGGCTGGACATCCTTTTAGGGTTTGAGGGGGACGACCATCAGCCTTTCATTTTTACTCACAATCTTGTTCGAGGGGGGTGACCGTCAGCTTTTCATTGTCACTCCCCGGCTGGGAAATGCTCACAGCGGCAGCTGGCGGGCTTGAAGTACTAACTGGCAGTAGGTAATAGCCAACACGAGCGTGGATAAGCAGAGGTTTCAGAAACTCATTCTTCCCGTGGTGTTCTGAAGCAAGTTATGCATGCTCCACCCACGTGTGTAAATTCTGTCAAACATTTGAAATGTGGAGATGTTTTAATTTTCTCATGTGAAAACAGAAAAGCCAGTGGGATAGAGAGAGGGAAAGGAAAGATGGACAAGCGTTCGGGCCCAGTGATGGGTTGGGTCACTCGAGGTTGTTCTGATCCTTAGGACCATGAAGCTGTGTTGTGTGTGGGTTAACTCATAACATTCTGTTCAGATAAATGGAAGCTCCTTTCCAGTAAGGGATGCTGGAGATTTTTTTAAGTTCTGGGTGATTTATTTGTCGTGTGTGTGTGTGTGTGTGTGTGCGTGTGTGTGTGCTGTTTTGATCTGTTCGTTACACCTCTAGTCCTGCCTAGAAATGAATGGACAACTCTTAAGTTCTATCCTAAAGCTCCCTGGGATGCAGTGATATTAGGATCCTTTGATCACTGCCTAATAGTAACCTGTTCATCTTTGAGTATGTAATGTTGTCCTTCACTCTCTATTTTAGGTTCATTTAAAACTCTTGAAATGAAGGCATCCAAACCTGGCTGGTGGCTCCTAGACACGGAGGTCGGAGAGAACCAGAGAGCAGGGATGCAAACGCCGTTTCTCATCATAGACAGAGGTATCAGCCAAGAGCCGCGGGGCCTGTAAGCAGGAGAGTCCTGTTGCTAGAATATTGCTGACGTTTAGACAGGAAATATTCAACTCGGAGCTCTGATATGACAAAGGCACAATCTACCTGTGGCACTAGTGCTTTCGCTGTGGCCACGGTCTGATTACACGCACACATCAGTCATCCAGGAAACTTAAACCAAACGGTTCGGCCCAAAGGCATTCCTCCCAGTTGGGGAGCCAACATACAGCAACCTCCTTCATGATGTGTGACCCCTGGCAAGTGCATATAATAAATCCTCCGGGCTCCTTGCACCAAGGAGAAAAAGATACGAGGAGCTCAATAATCCCCAAAAGAGTCCCTGGACTTGGCATCCCAGGACTCGGGACAAATTTCCATCTGTCTGTCCGGCCAGCCAGCCAGCATGGATCAAGCACCTGCTGAGTACCAAGCACGGGGGCAACATCCAGATAGTGCAGTGGTTGGCGCCCCCTTAGCTGGTATTCCTTCCCAGGGACACAATCAGGACCTAAATAACCCTGCAGGCTAGGACTTAATGTTGTAAAGTGGTTTATTTTAAGATATAAGCAGATGGAAATTGGTTTAAAAACAAATTGCATTTCAGGATTTCGGTTATTTTCAGATAGGGGGTCGCTGTTTCTATTAAAGTACCAGTCTTGTTAGTGCACTTACACCATTGTAGGATCGGAAGCATTTCAGTCAGTGCTATGCAAGGTAGGTAACGGTATCTAATTACTGACCCACCACAGGTATCATCTCTAGCCGTAGAGGTATACGTTGTTAAATGTATCTTCTCAGCAAACATTATTCGTTGTCCTGGTTTTTTGTAGAATGTAAGATGCCACTGGGACTAAGCACAGGCGTGATAGCTGATTCACAGATCAAGGCGTCGGAGTTTCTGGGTAAGGAGCAGCAGCGTAGCCTGTGAGAGACGCCTCCCCGCGTTGTGAAGGATACAGCCTGCACAACCACGCAGGCCAGCCGGGCCTGGAGCCTCTGGGGCCTTGCTCCTCTCCAGGCTTTTCTCTACCGCAACACAGCACAGCAGTTCCATTTGGGGTGCTTCTCGGTAAAGGAAGAAGCGCCGTGGCAGGAGATAAAGCCTATTGGCACTCCCTTATTGCCGCCCCCCCTCTGGTGTATGATGTTCCCAAAGACTCTCTCCCAGGAAAGACCAAGAGCGTGGTCCCTCTCCATAGGCAGTCTGACCTCTCAGCAGACTGGGCAAGAGGACATAGCTTGCTCGTACGACCATTGTGCCCTTTTCTGAGACTCTCTCCATTCATTGCCCTTCTGGCTTGGATCACACATGCTGTTCCAGCCAGATTCACGGGGCCTCTTCGGACACGTGTTAGAGTCCCCATTAATAGGACCCTTTGCTGTGCCCACCACTCATCGATTCAAGAAACTTTGTTGATCCCCCACTGTGTGTCAGGAACTCCTCCTAACTGTCCTCACTGCTCAGAGCCCTTCCCAAGATCAAGGGGTCAATTGCAAGGGGCTGTGAGGCTCCCATAAACCCCTCCCATGTCTTCCTGGTAGGCAGGCACACTCAACAGCGGCCACGGTAATTTACATAACTGAGAGGAGAGAAACATGGCCTGTATCCAGGAAAGGGGGTGGGTGGCAGGTGACAGCTGACCAAGAACAGACCTGAAGCCAAGCTTTCGTCATCCTGAGCTAAGTCGGGAAGTGAGCCTGTGCCACCTGCCTGGCCTTCTAACTGCACAAGAAGGTCCTCCGGGATCTGGTTTTCCACTGGGACTGAACTCACTTGAGAAATTTCTAAGTGTGTGTGTGTTTTTTTAAATTCAGAATACATTTTTTTCTTCCTTTGGATTTAGGTTATTGGGAGCCCAAATTAGCAAGATTAAACAATGGTGGATCATATAATGCATGGATGACAGAAAAAAGTTCAGAATTTGACTCTAAACCTTGGATCCAGGTATGACATTTATCTGATAATATTTACTGTTATCTATATATATAAAAGCCTAATATGCAAATTGTCCCCTCGGGAGTTCAACTGGGAAACCAAGAGTTCAATAGCTCGCTATGATGTGCGCTAACCATGAGGGGAGGACGCGGACTGAAGGAAGGCCCTGGCTGGCAGCCAGAAGGCCCTCATCGGCCCTGATCACTGGCCAGGTCTAGGAACCCTACCCGTGCACAAATTTTGTGCACTGGGCCTCTAGTTGTAATAATAAAAGTGACACTGATTTAATAACTTTTTGTTGTTCCTTTGGAATGTTGTTAGTGGAAATAGCAATTACTAGGCGCCAGGTAATATTCTAAATAGATAACACCCTTAAAATGAACCCTATGAGGTTGGTTGTAGTAACATCCCATTTTACAGATGAAAAAACTGAGACATAGAGGGGTTAACTAACTTCCCAGTGTCATGCACAGCTTGTTAGTGGTTAAGCGGGGATTTAGGTCCTCTGTGCTCAAATACAGACTGCATTTTATTCGTTTGCTAAGTAAAACCTGAGGTGTTGGCTCTTTAGTTCTGAAGAACGCTGGTTGGTTGCTCAATGAATTAAGGTGGTGTGTGACTTGTGGACAAGGACAGTTCTGTTCAGTGGCTTTGCTATGTTGCAGGTGGACATGCAAAGGGAAGTCCTGTTCACAGGCATCCAGTCCCAAGGCGCCAAACACTACCTGAAGTCCTACTACACCGCTGAGTTCCGCGTGGCCTACAGCTCCGACCAGGCCAACTGGCAGATTTTCAAAGGGAACAGCACAAAGAACGTGATGGTTTGTGCGCACGTCTCTTTCCGAGTCTTCATACTTATCCGATGGTCACTATGACTGTGACCATGACTCTTTGCTTTTGTAAAGGCATTAGAAACACGAAGGGCTTTCTTAGGGCCTAATGAAGGAAAGAGGTAAAATGATGGGTCTGTATATTACAAATTAAAGGGATAAGCCTGACTCCTGAAATTTCAAAACTCCACAAAACTTTTTAAAAATCACTTTATCATCCAACGAAATACTAGGCTTTTCAGATTGGCAGATGGTGTACGGCAGCATAGAGTATCTATCTGATCTGGTGCCTTAAGGGGCTCACGCTAAAAATATGCCATCAAGAGTTCTGATGTTACCAATTTTTTTCCAATTTCCTATATTCTCTATAACTAACTTTCTATATTATCACTTAGCTATTTCTAGGATAGATAAGAAAAATCGTAAATGATGGTTCTTACTAATCAGTATCAGACAGAGAACATAGATTTCAGTGAGAGTCTCTAGCTCAAAGAATTTTACATCTAGATTCATGAGGGATATTGATATGTAGTAGTTTTATTTTTTTGTACTGTCTTTTCTGGTTTTGATATCAGAGTAATACTAGCTTCACAAACTAAATTGGAAAGCATGCTCTTCTTTCCTATTTTGTGGAAAAGATTGTCCGGAATTGGTGTTAGTTCCTTAACCATTTGGCAGAATTCACCAGTGAAACCATGTGGGCCTGGAGATTTCTCTCCCAGAAGTTTTAAGATTACAAATTAAATTTCTTCAGCAGTTACAGGCTTTTCAAATTATCTATTTTATAGTGGGTGAGTGGGAGTAGTGTTTTTCCAATGAGTGCATCCATCTCCTCTAAGTTGCTAGATTCATGTCTGGAGTTGCTCGTACGTCCCTTATCATCCTTCTGACGTCTGCAAGGTCAGTGGTGAGACTGCCTGCTCACGTCTGGTGCTGGTCATTTGCGTCTCTTCTCCTTCCGCTTTGTTAGTCTTGTTAGAGATTTGCCTTTTTTAACATCTTTTCAAAGAACTGGCTCTTTGCATCATTACTCTTACCTACCGTATTTCTGTTTTCTGTCTTGCTCACTTAGTTGCTTAATCTTCCCCTATCTCTGTTTCGGCTGCATATCTCTGATGCTGCTCTGGCAGGGGAAGCGGATGGGGCACAACTCCTACTGCCAGGGTGGTCTAGCCCAAGTTGCCCACCTGACAGGGACACCTCCTCTTTGCTGCTGGTGGGATGAGAGGCTCTCCATGGACACTGCAGCGGTGGGAGCCCTGGTAGGAGCTGGGCCCCCACCTGGCCTCCGACACACCCCAGTGCGGGCGCGAGGTGCTCATCACAGTTCACGCCCATGGAAGTCAAGGCTCTGCCCTTGGCCTCGCTGCTGTTGGATGAGGAGAGGCCATAGTTGTTTCTGTGGAGCTGAGCTGGCCAGAGGGCAATGATCACCTAAAAGAGCTCTGTCTGCTGGGCTGTCCTCTCTCGGTGCTGAGCTAGAGAAAGCAGGGCTGTGCTGGGGCTGTTTGTGCCTGTGCTCATTGGTGTTTCTGGTTGCTGGCTTCTTCTCTTCCAAGTCTGGGGGCTGTGGGGCAAAAAGAAACCCAGGGAGCCCATGACCGTGTTGTTCCTAGGGTCCTAGAATTCTAGCCAGTCTGCCTTCTCTCCCCCTTCCAGAGCGTTCTTATGTTTTTAGTTGTACTTAACAGGAGGAATGGGGAAAAGTACACCTATACCATATTCCTTAAGTGGAAGTATCCTTAAATATTTTTTAAGACCATATTGATTTAGTTCTGGCCACATGAAAACTTAACGTCACAATATTAAATTACACCAAAATTTCACTATAAAATCACTTTACAGAGAATGTTTGCATAACTAAGCTTGTCTCTTTTCCTCTAGTATTTTGATGGCAACTCCGACGCCTCTTCAGTCAAAGAGAATCGGTTTGATCCGCCGATTGTGGCAAGATTCATTAGGGTCTATCCAACCAGATTCTACCACAGACCTGCCCTGCGCTTGGAGCTGCAAGGCTGCGAGGTTAACGGTGAGGAACCGCCATGCGTGACCGTCTCACCGCTGCTCAGAGGCCAGGTCGGGAGGTGTGGGAGAAGGGGGAGGACTTTTAGTTCTCTTCATCACGTAGGCTCCTGAAACAACGTTTGGGAAGCAGAGGTTCCACTCAGGTAAACGCTCATGGTGACTCAGAGGGACACAGGTTCTCCCGGCCAGGGGGCGGGGACCATCTCAGTGAGCAGCACCTGACCCCGAGGGAGGGTCCCAGGTGAGAATGACCTCCCGAAGCCCATTTCCCAGAGAACTGAGATTCACACTAGGCCTGGCTCTTCCCAAGTCCTCGGGGACACTCATGTGATAACAGTATCTAGCCACGTTCCCGGCATGCATCAGAGTCCAATGAGTGGTTTTGCCATCTAAGTCTGCTTCCCCACTTCCTGAAACCTTGACCAGGCTCTGTGTCGTTTCACATCCCTTGTAGGTACCCACGCCTTTTCTATGTTAAGCTGCTATTTTTCAGAGGATGTAATGTGACCTGTGGTACGATGAGATGTAGGGAACCACATGTGGCCATAATAAAATTCTACCATGTAGAACAACGATGCTTGAAAGTCATAATAACTATTCTCCTTCTATGTCTCTTCAAGTGGTGCTTTCCAAAATTGTTCACTGCAAAACACATACAGAAAGTCATACCTGACATGGGCCTGGGGTAATAGAATAAAGTAGCTGACCCAGAGCTTGGCTGACCCAGACCCCACCTGGCTACTCACGACTAAGGGGCAGGAGAGCCCAATATATAGGCACACCTGAAACGCGCTGTGGCACGCCTGTTGGGAAGCCACAGCACCTTCTCTTGGGGTGGAGGGAAGAGCTACACTCATGGTGAAGAATGTAGCTGAACCTTGGAATCAGCTTCTTAGCCAAGCAGGCAATGTTACATATACTCTTGATATTCACGAGGGATGAGTATATGAGCATTGTGCCAGTGCCCAGATAGCAGGGGCCTGTACCATCTCCCATGAAATACTGCTTTTGTACAGGCAGTGGCACTCCTCGGAACAGCTCCATAAATCATTGTTTTCCTCCCACATGGTGTCTGATGGAAGCGGTAGTTTGATCAGCTCGTAGAGTCAAGCTGACTCCCTAAAATGGGACAGTCAGCTCTGTTCATCCATCCGGCTGATTGTTGTGATGGTTGCTTTTGCTGGTACTCTGAGGAACAGTATTCCTTCTCTCCTCTGCACACAAACTGGGGTACAGGGAGTGCTGGTGGTGAGGACTAATCCCATTACTTGTCTCTCAACAGGATGCTCCACCCCACTGGGTATGGAAAGTGGGAAGATAGAAAACACACAAATCACAGCCTCCTCGTTTAAAAAGTCCTGGTGGGGAGATTACTGGGATCCCTTCCGTGCCCGCCTGAATGCCCAGGGCCGTGTGAATGCCTGGCAAGCCAAGGTAAATATCCCTGTTAACACAATCCTCTCAGCTTCCAGAAGAAATCAAAGGAACATGGGGGACCTGGGAAGCCAGACAGCACCCCTGTTTCTGCAGGCTGTGATCCTGGGCCTGAGGACTAGCATGCCTGTTAACTTGAGAGCTTTTCTCTAACACTGACTCAGAGAAGTTATTCATCATCTTTGCAGTTTGTCTAATCTTAATTTAGACCAGAGGTGGGCAAAGGCCAGGTAATAAATATTTTGGGCTTTATGAACCATACATTTCCTGTCAAAACTACTCATCTTTCATTGTAGCAGGAAAGCAACCGTAAACATTATCATGGCTATGTTCCAAAAAAACTTTATTTACAAAATCAGGCGGTGGGTCAGATTTGGCCTTGGGCTGTAATTTGCAAATCCTCTTTGAGACAACTTACATTAGCAATAAGTGATTTAGATTTCCAACATCTTCTCTTCCTTTCCCCCACCATGCCCCAACTTAGCAATATTTTTCATTTTCTTAAGAGTGCCATTAAAATTCTTTTGTTCCAATTTTTCTGAGAACTTTGTGACATCCCTTTAGACCAAGCATGTCAAACTCACAGCCACATGCCTCAAGGCATGCGGCCTACCGGCTGCAGTTGGAAATGCTTGCTTTAGACAATTGGCCGCACAGTAAAATGCTGCAAAACCAGGGATGTAAAACAGTTATCTGCATTGGAGAAACAGCTTTTATATTGCCCCTGATATTACCCACACAGTAAGTCAGGTGACAGTTTTAGGGTAACTTAATAACTGACTCACTTTTATTGCACTCTTCAACTGACCTGATACATCAGAATGACATCAGAAATTAGAGCAATCCCATCAACCAATTTAATCCAAGTTCCCTATTTTCTCTCCTCCTAACTCCCTCCCTTAAGGTACCCACACTGCAATTCCCTGGACAGGCAAGCCTCGGATGGCGGCTTCCCAGCCGCCCAGGGCCGCCTGAGGCTCAGGTAACCAGGGCCGGCCTAGGCTTGTGCTGATCGCTAGGTTACCTCCCGCCCCTGAGGGCTCCCGTGCTGTGAGAGGGGGCAGGCCTGGCTGAGGGACCCCCCCCACCCCCACCTCCAGTGCATGCATTTTCATGCACAGGGCCTCTAGTAAAATAATAAAGTTAATACCATCACATTACATTTTATTTATGTAATTTTAAAAATCATAAAATAAGAGTAAAAGGTTAAGCAGAGAGAGGAAGAAAGGTGTTTCCCAGATGACCCTTTAGATCTGTTTATGGCGCAACCTTGTCCCCCCCCCCCCACCCGCCCCCCATGGTACAGCCTTTTAAAAAGAAAACTTGCTCCGAATACAATTTGCTCTTAGTCTTTGTGAAATAATAAAGGCTCCAAAGAGGAAATGCTCATTTTAATGTTTAATGCTGTCATTTTAAATCTGGAATTCTAGGTCACAATTATTTGTTTCACTTAACCTGTTAGCATGAAATGTGTTTATAGGGTCTCTTTAGAGAGAATGAAAATCTAAGCTAGACATATGTAGGCATGCATGCAGCTGGAAGGGTCTCTACCCCCTCTATGCCTATAAAAAAAGTTATGCCTAGAAAACCCCTCTAGCTACCTATATTCTGCATCACGAGTACCACCTTGGTTTGAAGACACACTACGATATCACCAAATGCCACTAAAGGGTATAACAGAATTAATCAAAATTATCCAATACGATACTTTTAATCCAATTAATTTTCTGTAAAGATATATAAGGAATATGACTACATACATATGCATGTATATACATATGAGCAGACAGGCATGCACATATGAGTGATGTTGAGACAAATAGATCAATATTAATTATTTCATTATTTCACATAGAACCGAATGAGACTATGGGGCTTGATAAATCTCCCAGAATTGAAAATTCATCTCAGATTACTCTAAAACTCAATCTGTCTTCTGATCCTCCTCCTCCACATGCATAACCCCAAGCCTGTAACTAGGCATTTCATTTGGCCAGAGGCAGGACAGTTACTGTGCACATCAAGCCCTCGGTGTAGCTTTATCAGGTCTCTCAAATGTGTCTGAAATATCTGAAAAGAAGAAATTGGACTATGTCTCCTATTGGGCATTAGCAACGGAAAGGAAAGTGGGCTTTTCTAAAATAAATACAGGATACTATTCCGTTCTTTCCCAGGTAGCCCTTCAGTAATCAGTAACATCATCATAGCATTTAAACCAACTTGCTTACCAGAATAACACTTAGAGATAATTTGTGGGTTTAATATTTTTCCCAAGTCAATTTCATTTACTTGTTTATTTAACAAATATTTAATGAACTCCAGCTGTGTGCCCTGCTCTGTGGTAAGTGCATAGAAACAAAGCTCATCAGTCCCTGTCCTCAAAGACGAAGAGATACGAAGACGGACCCAGATCATGACTGCATGTGTGTGGACGACTCCAGAAGAAGTTAGCACACGTGCTGCAGCAACAAACAAACGGAACAGAGAAGGCTTCAAGGAGACAGGGCGTCGTAAGGGATGAGACAGAAAAGAAACGCGTGGAGCTCTGGCATTTCTGAGTAACTCGGTCTAAAAAAGCAAAGGTCTGGCATCTGTCTTACCCATGTGTTCTCCTCATGTTCACAGGCAAACAACAACAAACAGTGGTTACAAATCGATCTGCTCAAAACCAAGAAGATAACTGCGATTGTTACACAGGGTTGCAAGTCCCTCTCCTCTGAAATGTACGTGAAGAGCTACGCCATCCACTACAGTGACCAGGGCGTGGAATGGAAACCTTACAGGCAGAAATCCTCCATGGTGGACAAGGTACAGGGCGGTGTCCGGGCAAAAAGGAAGCCGTTAGAAAACTGTGCTGTGATGTGAATGGTACCTTGCCTTTGCAGATAGCTCTTTGCATTGGACAAATATGAGCTGGCATGGCCCCCTCTAAACCCTATCTCTGCCTGGGACCATGCACATTGCCTCTCTGCTTTGACTGAGCCACCTGTGAAGCAGTGAGAACAAAACTCCAGGGTCTGGTGTGAAACATCCTTACCTCTGATCGAGAGAGATGGAGCGTGGGCTGCTGTTGACTTAAACACTTACTTCCCACACTCCTGGAGGCTGGGTACCAATCAGGGTTTGGGCCCTGTCGGGTTCTGGTAAGAGCCTCTTCCTGTTATGTCCTCATGTGGCCTTCCTTGTTGAGTCCATGCAGAGAGAGCTCCCAGGCCTCCTCCCTGCTTCATTATGTGTATTAATTCCATTTAATTTAATCCTAGTTACCTCCCAAAGGCCCCACCTCCTAATACCATCCCACTTATCCTATATAATAAAAGGGTAATATGCAAATTGACCGAACGGCAGAATGACCGGTCACTATGACACACACTGACCACCAAGGGGCAGACGCTCAACACAGGAGCTGCCCCCTGGTGGTCAGTGCGCTCCTACAGGGGGAGCGCCGCTCAGCCAGAAGCCCTGAGCTGGGCTTATGGCTGGCGAGCGCAGTGGTGGTGGCAGGAGCCTCTCCCACCTCTGCGGCAGCGCTAAAGATGTCCGACTGCCAGCTTACTCTCCACAGGGAGCAGGCCTAAGCTGTCAGTCAGACATCCCCTGAGGGATCGTGGACTGCAAAAGGGTGCAGGCTGGGCTGAGGGATCCCTCCCCCCCCCCCCCCGCCCCGAGTGCACGATTTCGTGCACTGGGCCTCTAGTTTGATATAAAGTATCAAAGTTTATATGTGAATTTTGGGAGGACACAAACATGCAGTCCACAGAGGGGTCCAGAAACACTACCACTGCATTAGCATTGCCTTGGAGATGCTTGTTATTCGTGACTGATCACACACCCGTGGCCATAAGATAACCAGTCCCTGGGTTGGTTGTTTCTTTGGTTTGCTTTGGTTTATTTCTCACTGTACCAGGATGTCCTCCTAGCAGGATAAGCATCATTGTCAGAAACAAACTGTGGTTTAGCTTCTGCTGTGTGTGAATCACGGGGAACTTGCTGGGGATGCAAAAAAACAAGCAAAAAAAAACAAAACACAAAAACGGAGCAGGGACACAGTTTAGCTGGAACTATAGGGTATATCCAAAAAGGAGGACTATAGACACATGGCTGCATTTTATTTTAAATATTAATAAGAGCTAACCATGTATTGGTGCCACTACTGTCCCTTACTAGGCACTTGTTGTATGTTTACCAACTTCTGTTAATTCTTACAACTTCTATAAGGTAAAATTTTATTATCCCCATTTTGCCAATGAGAAATCGAGAATCAGAAAACTTAAGTAACTGGCTCCAAGTCACTCAGCAGCAAAGGGCCTGAGGGCAGAGCTGGGCTTGTAGCTGCCCCATACACCCATCAAACGCTTTCTCTTCCCCTGCGTCAACTCAGATCCCTGGGGAGCAGACTTCCTAAGGAGGCCTGTCTGCAGTGGGGTTTCACTGAGGGTCATCTCTGTGTTAATGTTGTCTGAGTTCTTGGATGCCTTCGGTTTGAACAAAAATAATTTTAAAATTAACTGTAAGATTCGTATACTCATTATACTACCATTAAGGATTTTCTCACCTTCTGTTTTCAGATTTTTGAAGGAAATAGTAATATCAAAGGGCATGTGAAGAACTTTTTCAACCCTCCAATCATTTCCAGGTTTATCCGTATCATTCCGAAAACGTGGAATCAAAGTATTGCCCTTCGCCTGGAGCTCTTCGGCTGTGATATTTACTAGAATTGAGTATTCAAAGAGACAAGAAGGACTCTTAAACACATCAAGCCACTTAGAGTGGGCAATGTATTTTATAGCTATGTTAAATCCTCTATTAGAGAATACAATTTTATATGTGAAATTTTTATAATGTAACTCCTGGCTACCATTAATTGAGATGATAGCTGTTATTTTGGCATTAATTTGAATGTAAGTGGGAAAATATCAAGAACCAACAAGAAAATGGCTTATCTTTCACAATGATTAAATATGATCTATAAAGTAATATTCTATTCAAGTAGTTAACATGCTTCACCATAGTTCTTTTAAACCCTGAACATATTAATAAAAGAGATATTAATTTTTAAAACCATACCTGGGTAGCTGTCACTCCTACATTTTTCTTTAAAAAACACACACAATGGCCTAGCCGGCGTGGCTCAGTTCTTGAACATTGACCTATGAACCAGGAGGTCATGGCTAGATTCCCCATTAAGGGCACATGCCTGGGTTGTGGGCTAGATCCCCAGTGTGGGGCGTGCAGGAGGCAGCCAATCAATGATTCTTTCTCATCATTGATGTTTCTCTCTCTTCCTCTCCATTCTTCTCTGAAATCAATAAAAATATATTTTAAAACACACACACACTATGATTTAAGAGTAAAGGAAACAAATGAGATTTTTTAATGTTGACTTTCTTGACAGTGGAGAGAAAAGCAATCTTATCATGTGAACAAAGAATGCTTCAAATTCCCTGTCGTACCCACATGACAATGGTTTTTTTTACTCTCCCCCTCCCCCGCCACGAGGAAAACTCAAGCATATTCTCAGCAGTCCCGTCGGCCTTGTGAATCTGACCTGCTCTCCCTTGAGCTGATGGCACAATACGGATGTTCAGTATCCGGAATCACTAGACATAGAACTCGGAACTCTGGCTTCATTCCAGCTGACGTTTACATGGCACTGTTTCAAACAAAGGCTCGCCTAAGGGACAGCTGGTACCCACTGGCCCAATGCAGCTATTCCTGTCAGTCCTGGCCTCTGGCCAATTGAATGCTCTGTGGTCACTCTGTTGACGTTCTTAATAATTTTTAACAATGAGTCCGTCTGACATTTGCACTTTGCAATAGGTCCTTCTTCTGTAGAAATGGGTGGGATCTCTTATTATCTACAGAGGTATAACAGATAGAAGCAAGGAAATCATGCCGAGTAGCAGGGAAGGGGAGAGATGAGAATGGAGCAGAGATCCAGCTTCATTACCCACTGCATAAAAAGAAAGGGCCTTGACGTTTCAACCCCCTGCCTGGGGCCATCGCTAGTTCGAGTCAGAGGTGAAACTGGAAACCAGATGATCAGACTCCCAGACTCTCCTTCAGTCTGGTTTCTGTTCCATAAAATGGAAATGATAATGATAACGATTATGATTCATCCTCCCCAGACAGGTCGACATGAATATTAATATGAACTATTAATTGATATGAAAATTACTTTGGAGATCAATAAAATGTTTGGGTTATACCTGATTTGTGTAGAAATGTTAAAACTGCTTTTATTTTGAAATAAAACCAGGTATTTTTATTCCTCTCTTTGAAGTCATTTAGATGAAATTACAACTTGTGGCATCTCACTGACATAACATACTCCACTCTTCGTTATGTAATAGCTGGTTGCTATGGGAAAGACATGAGTGACTCACAGTGGACTCATGACTTGGAAAAGGAAACAAACAGATACAACCTGAGCATTATTCATCCCTGGAGATGAGAGTCGGGAAGGAGAGGCCATGAGTGTATCGTACATACAAAGGGTCAGAGGAAACACGGCATTTGTTCTCCGGGATTTTTTCAAGTTGTTAAGAGGAATTACAAACTTCGTGACACTTTAATAACTGAATAATCACTATCTTTTGAGTTCAGAACCATTGGGGCAAACTCAGCCAAGCACTGTGATGGGCATTGTGGGGGAGAGAATAAAAGAATAAATAAAGCACACCACACTGGCTCTTCAAACACTTCTTGCCTCGTTGGTTGGATAGAGAATACAAGCTTAGGAAGCGAACTCAGACTGTAGGAAGATTTCTCCCTGGAGGAGTCCGTGGTAAAAAGTCAATCAAAGGAGTAACCCTGGTAGGATGGAGTCAGCCTGTGGAAACTTTTGGAGAAGGTGATTTGACCCAGACCTTGAACACAGTGGGCATATATTAAGGTGATCTTGGCAGAACCCCAAAGAACCGGACTGGGATAAAGGTCAGTGAAGACCAGAGAAGTAGAAGAGCTTTATACTTAGATTCCGGTCCCTATAAGCTTTTCCTGACATACCCACCCATTCTCCCTACTCCCTTGGTACACAATCTGACACTGTGGAGGAGGTACACTTATATCCCTCCATCTCCCACCCCCACACCAGGCCCGTAAGTCCAGTCTGTTTGCAAGGTCAAAAGAAATAAAAACAACAGCTACCTGGAAGGACCCAGGGATCTGACGGTGAGGTAAGAGAAACATACAGATACAAAATGTGTCCCTAATCTGCCAACTGTGAATGATAGATGGCGGAGACCAGACTAAAAGTGAGCTTTATTGGTAAAGTGATGGATGCACACTGGCTCACTCAGGTTGACGGGACCGGACATGCTGATCAGAGGGAATGCAGGAGGGAGAAAGTGGGTAAAAGTGTGTCCCACGTGGGACACTGACTAACTGAGATATGAGACAGTCACACAGGTATCTCTGGGTAATGACAAGATGTTAGAGTGCTGATGTGATTGTCCTGTTTTGTTGTGTTTTTCCACCAGCCCACATCTGAGCCACTCAAATTCATCCGCACGTTCATAGTTTACACTTAGGGCAGCTTCTCAATGTCGCAAGAATCATGTACAGATGCTTTCATACATTGCCCTGCTTTTTTTGGCAAGAAATTTGGTAATGGGTTTACCTGTCCTATTGACCTCACTGTTCCTCCTCGTTGACTGGGAGGCTTTCGGGAAGTCTGGAATCTGGCAGTGATTCCACAGATGTGTCAGATGGCGTGAAACTTTGATTTTCTGAGGAGACAGTGACAAAAGCTGCATTTCTATGTAGTGCTTAGAACAGTCGTTGGCACAGAGTAAGTACTATATAGGTATTGATTATTACTAATATTAACATGATTAATAACAACAATAGTATAAATAGGCATACTAAAAAATCAACATAATGGCATTCATTCTTATGAACAGTTGTAATTCATTTCTGCTGTATTCAACACCTTGTTTTATACCACTCATTACTTTTTTAAATTGTGGTAAAATTTACATAACAAAAATGGTCGAAATGGCAAGTTTTACAAGTGTACAGCTTGGTGGTGTTAGGCATGTTGACACTGCTGTGCAAACATCATTAATTTTTTTTAATATATTTTTATTGATTTCAAAGAGGAAGGGAGAGGGAGAGATATAGAAACATCAATGATAAGAGAGAATCATTGATCAGCTGCCTCCTGCACGCCCCCTTGAGCCCACAACCCAGGCATGTGCCCTTGACTGGAATCGAACCCAGGATCCTTCAGTCTGCAGGCCTGCGCTCTATCCACTGAGCCGAATCGGCTTGGCCATCATCATTACCTTTTAGAGCCGCTCTATTTTCTACCTGTAACTCCATGCTTTTCCCTCTAGGTGGAGAGTCTGATTCAACTGCACACCCAGCCAGAGGTCGGAGACTTTCATGCAGAGGCCAGGCTTTAATTATCCAGGCTAAACGAAGAATTGAACAGTTGCATAGACTTTCTTCAGTGGGTTTAACTGACCTAATTATGTTTTTCTCTGCGGTGGAGACTAGAAATTTTTTAAAAATATATTTTATTGATTTTTTACAGAGAGGAAGGGAGAGGAATAGAGAGCTAGAAACATTGATGAGAGAGAAACATAGATCAGCTGCCTCCTGCACACTCCTCACCAGGGATGTGCCCGCAACCAAGGTACATGCCCTTGACCGGAATCGAACCTGGGACCCTTCAGTCCGCAGACCGACGCTCTATCCACTAAGCCAAACCTGTTTCAGCTGGAAATTTTTTAACAATAGATGCAGACATTAACATTACATCCTGAGTCCACAGCCCTAGAATGTGATCCAGAAATTATTGTAAACTATCCACAGACAAATTGGATAATGTAAAACAGTATTAAGTAGAAATTTACTCAATGAGAAAATTTAATTGTTTGCCAATTGGTTTAAGGAGGCTTAAAACAGGGAGAAGTAGGCCCAGCTGGTATGGCTCAGTGGTTGAGCATCAACCTATGAACCAGGTAGGAGGTCATGGTTCAATTCCTGGTCAGGGAACATTCCCAGGTTGCAGGCTCAATCCCCAGTGTAGGCCTGTAGGAGGCAGCTGATCAAGGATTCTCTCTCATCATTGATGTTTCTATCTCACTCTCACTCTTCCCTTCCTCTCTGAAATCAATAAAAAACAAACAAACAAAAACAGGGAGAAGTAGATATATTGCTAGAGTCTAAATGGGAAAGAATGGTCAGCACGCTAGATTGCAGGACTGTCTAGATTCACACGTAGACTGTGAAGACAGGACTTTTAAGCAATGCACCATATAGGTCTTTAAAAACTGCTAGCTGATGATAAGAGTGTGGTTTGATATAGTCAGGTTATTACAAAGAATGTTCTCTGCCCCCTTAGCAGCTAACATTCTAAAGCAAAGGTTCTCCTACTTCTTCAGGTGGCAAAGTAATTGGAATGCACCATGCTCTTAGCAAAACAGTAACACATATATACAGTAATACCTATATATATAAACAGTAACACATATATACAGTAATACCTATATATATAAAAGCCTAAGCGACTGAACAACTGACCAGTCAACTTGTCGCTATGATGCACACTGACCACCAGGGGGAAGATGTTCAACACAGGAGCTGCCTCCTGGTGGTCACTGTGCTCCCATAGCTAACCTTCTGCAGGCCCTCCCCCCGGCCGGTTGGCCCTGATTGGCCCCCATTGCCGGCCAGGCCGAGGGACCCCACCTGTGCATGAATTCATGCACTGGGCCTCTAATATATATATATATATATATATATATATATATATATATATATATATATATATATATATATTTGTCTCATCTTATTCCCTCAAAAGATTTAAGGTTGCTTAAAAGAAAAACATAAATACTACTAGATAACATATGTTAGAAGTATGAGAGAAAGCAGTGACAGAGAGAGGTAGGCACCTACACAAGGAAGCAAGAAAGAGGATGACATGATTGTGCCAGTCACCTTGCTATGGGCTTGGGTTTAGCAGGAAGTGGTGTTTGTTTTTTTAATAGCAGATGCAAAAAGAAAAAGTGTATTAGTTATACAATAGCATGTCCCCCCAAAAAAAATATTCAAAAGAGGCACATTTCTTTAAATTGAAATTAAAAATAAATCCCTCCCAAGGGTCCACAAAAGAGGTCACCATGCAGTGCAGAGCATCTGAGCAAGAGCAGGTTCAACAATGCTGTTTCCTGCGCATCCTCAGGATTCTCATCTAAGCGCAGCTCAATAACAACAAGACCTGGAAGGCCACACTGTGGGGTCCAAGTGCATGGCTCTCCGCTGGTCTGGCTTAAGCCAAAGGCAGATTTTATAGTTTCTAAAGGAAAATCGTTTTCCTTCAGACAACAGCTCATATCATAACTATTTTCTCTATGTCATAGTTTTGATAGCCATTCCGTACCAGTGAGCTCAAGATTGTAAACTTTGCAAAGTATAACAATTGAATTTGTGCAATGGTGTTATGCTCTTACACCAGAATCCATTAAGAACAATTTGTAGTAAAGCCAAATGTTTCAGAACAATTAATGAGAGAAAACAATTTAAATGGAGAAAATCATTTCCATTCACCTAATTTTTGCCTGTAATTGTAGAGTAAAGCAACATTCTGTTTTGGTAATAGAAGACCATAATCTGGCTCTCAGAAGAATATTCATATGAAACACATCAACATTGTGCATACAGACATAATTTGACTCTTATTTATAACAAGTGGCCCAGTGCATGGATTCATGCACATTGAAAGGGAAATACTCGGAAGAAATATTTTCATATTGCTATTTGCCTTTTCTCCCTCAGCACCTGGGAGCCGGGCGGCAGCCCCGACCTCCCGCCGCTACTGCTGTTCGCCATCTGCAGGGTGATCAGCAGGGCGATTGGGCGCCCGCCTGGTTCCCTCAGTGCCTGGGAGCCAGGTGGCGACCCCCCCCCCATCCCCCGCTGCCGCCGCTGGTCACCATCTGCGGGGTGATTGGTGGGGCAATTGGGCCCGTGCTCACACCTGCCTTGGCCTGGCGACACCCACTCACCTGTTCCACTATCCTGCCACGGTCCCCTTCTCATTGGGGCCCATCGGGGCTGGCAGCACCTCCACTGCCGCCTGCTGCCAGTGCCACATCACCAATGCACGCCATGTTCTGCACCGCCCCCTGGTGGTCAGCGCACGACATAGTGAGCAGTTGAACTCCCAGTGGAGGGGACAATTTGCATATTAGGCTTTTATTATATAGGACTAGAGGCCTGGTGCACGAATTCATGCACAGGTGGGGTACAGCCGGCCTGCCCCAATCGGGGCTGATTGGTCTGGGCTGGTGGTGGGGAGGGGGTCTCAGGAAGTTGGCCCACCGGCCTCACCCCCTGGTCGAACTCCTGGTCCAACTCCCAGTCAAGGGGACAATTTGCATATTAGCCTTTTATTATGTAGGATTTATTTCATTGTGCAAAGATTAATCATTTCAAATCATCCTCTTTCCTGAAAATGAATATAACATGTTTGATATATTTCAATTCAGTTAAACAAATATTCACCGTTACTCATTTATAGCAAAAGAAGTCTATCTACTGCAGAGAAGTGCCTGGCAAATGAAGAGTCCTCAAGGAATAATAGACTTATCTACAAATGTCTACGTATTAAGGCCTGGTTTGAGCAATTACATATTAATTTCTTCTTAACCGTTAGCTCCTTAATATTTTATGGTTTGCCATCATGTTAATGCTCAGTACAAGAGACTCTAAATAAATAGTTTCTCCAGAATTTGAAATGGTTTGGACTCTTGCCTTGATTTTGAAACATAAATAATGCTATAAGCTCCATGGACAAGGTGTTTGCTTTAAGAAGGTGGCATTTATCAAGACTAAAGCTTTGCCAATAAAACCAGGTTTATATTTAACTACCTCTCCCCATTCTCCCCTCCATCACACACCCTTTTCCCTAATACTTCACTAACTGTACTTTCTCAATACTCACAAGATGCACGTTTTTTTCTCTCTTTTTCTTATTAAGAGAACTTCTTTAAAAGTATTGTGTGTTTTTTTATTACCTACAAGACACATCTTAGCCCCCTTTTAAAGTGCTGGCCTACTTAAACCTAAAACCACACTTTAAAAAACATCCTTTCTACTCATCTACTCCTCTGCTGATGGGCACTTGGGCTGTTTCCAAATCTTAGCTATTGTAAATAGCATTGCTATGAATATAGGGATTCATATATTCTTTCTGATGGGTGTTGCGGGTTTCTTAGAATATAGTCCTAGAAGTGGAATTGCTGGTCAAATGGGAGTTCCATTTTTAATTTTTTGAGAAAACTCCATATTATTTTCCACAGTGGCTGCACCAGTCTGCATTCCCACCAGCAGTGCACTAAGATTCCCTTTTCTCCACATCCTCGCCAGCACTTGTCGTTTGTTGATTTGTTGATGACAGCCATTCTGACAGCTGTGAGGTATTACCTCATTGTTTTAATTTTCATCTTTCTGATGATTAGTGATGTTGAGCACTTTTTCATATGTCTCTTGGCTCTTTGTATGTACTCTTTGGAGAAATGTCTGTTTAACAGTATGTCCTCTGCCCATTTTTTGATTGGATTGTCTTCCTTTTGTTGAGTTGTATGAGTACTTTATATATTTTGGAAATTAACCCCTTATCAGATGTATCATTGGCAAATATGTTCTCCCATAGGGTGGGCTCCCTTTTTGTTTTGTTGGTTTCTTTTGCTGTGCAGAAGCTTTTTATTTTGATGTAGTCCCATTTGTTTATTTTCCCCTTAGTTTCCTTGGCCCTAGGAGATGTATCCATAAACATATTGCTATGAGAAATGTCTGAGATTTTGTTGCCTATGGTTTCTTCTAATATTTTTCTGATTTCATGAGTTACATTTAATCCATTTTGAGTTTATCCTTGTGTATGGTGTAAGTTGGTAGTCTAGTTTCTTTTTTTTTTTTTTTTTGCATCTACCTGTCTAATTTTCCCAACACCATTTATTGAAGTGACTTTCTTTACTCCTTTACTCCATTGTATGCTTTGCCTCCTTTGTCAAATGTTAACTGAGTGTAATGGCTTGGGTCAATTTCTGGGTTCTCTGTTCTGTTCCACTGATCTGTATCCTGTGGTACATTTACGCAATGGAACACTATGAGGCTGTAAAAAGAAGGATATCTTACCACTTGCAACAGCATGGAGGGACCTGGAGAGTATTGTGCTAAGCAAAGTAAGCCAGTCAGAAAAAAATAAGTATCACATGTTCTCGTTTATATATGGAAGCTAATGAACAAAATAAACTGATGAAGAAAATAGAACCAGGGACATAGAAGCATGGAACAGACTGTCAAATCTCAGAGAGAAGGCAAGAGTGAAGGGAGAGGGGAAAGGTTAACCTGGGAACTTATCTATATACTAGAGGCCCAGCGCACGATTCAATCGTGTGGGTAGGGTCCCTAGGCCTAGCCTCCTGCGATCAGGGCCATCTTCTGCCTGTTCGCCAGTCCCCAGGCCCAATGTGCCTCCGCCGCCGCCACTGAGCTGCCAGGCTGTTGGGATCCCCAGCTCATCCCCAGCCGCTGCCGCTGCTGCTGGGGCTTGAGGCGCTGACGAAGGGGAGCACGGCAGGGGATCCGGGTGCGGACAACCGGCTCCCCGCCTCCGATGGCAGCGGAGCTGGGTGTCCAGAGTGTCCGAGGCAGCCCCCCTCAGCGGCCGCCAATCCAGCCGTTGAGAGGCAGGGCGGGGAGGGGCAGGAGTCCCGCGCCTCTCAATGGCCGGATATGCCACCCCGAGTCCCGCCCCCCAGCCTCCCACCGCCCAATCGTGGGCGTAGCGGAGTGATGGTTATTTGCATATTGCCTTTTTATTATGAAGAATATAAAAGACTAATATGCTGAGTGTCCGACCACCCAGGTAATGACGTCGCATAGCAACACATGGCTTCCTCTCCCTAGTGACCAGCCTCCTTGCAGTTTCTTCAGCCCAGGAACACAACTTGTTTTACAGCCAGGTGGAATCCTATTTTCTTTTCATTAGCCAGAAAACAGAGATTTAGAAAGCTTAGAAACTTGACCCAGCTGAAAAGAAGTAAGAAATGGTGGACCTTGAAAATGACTTCAGGTTTTTTCACTGTGCAGAATATAGTCAAACACTGCTGCAGTTAAATATTTTAATCTTTGTTCTCCCTGTGTGATCCTATATAATAAAGAGATAATATGCAAATTGACCATCATGCCCTCACACAAGATGGCTGCCCCCATGTGGTCACAAGATGGCCACCACAACATGGCCAGCAGGGGAGGGCAGTTAGGGGTGACCAGGCCAGCAGGGGAGGGCAGTTGGGGCAACCAGGCCTGCAGGGGAGGGAAGTTCGGGGCAACCAGGCCTGCAGGGGAGGGCAGTTGGGGGTGACAAGGCCTGTAGGTGAGGGCAGTTGGGGATGAACGGGCTGGCAGGGGAGGGCAGTTGGGGGTGACCGGGCTGGCAGGGGAGGGCAGTTAGGGGCAACTGGGCCAGCAGGGGAGGGCAGTTAGGGGCAATCAGGCCAGCAGGGGAGCAGTTAGGCATCAATCAGGCTGACAGGGGAGTGGTTAGGGGGTGATCAGGCTGGCAGGCAGAAGCGGTTAGGGGCAATCAGGCAGGCAGGCAGGCAAGCGGTTGGGAGCCAGCAGTCCCAGATTGTGAGAGGGATGTCTGACTGCCAGTTTAGGCCCAATCCCTGTGGGAGATTGGAGAGGGTACAGGCTGGGCTGAGGGGCACCCCCCTCCTGTGCACAAATTTCGTGCCCGGGCCTCTAGTCTACAATAATAATCTACTTCGTGTTGATATTTATTGCTGTGTTGCTGACAATTACCTGAAAAAGAAGTTGGGGTGCTTCACTGGGCTGGAAAATGTTTAGCTAAATCAGAAAGCAGGTCTAATTAAGCAAGTTTATCCTTTATCTATAAAAGGCTAAGTTGACTTGCACATGCACGATACATATAAAACTTGCTGGCGCCAGTCGTGTGTGTTTCCATCTGTCATTGTCAATCATTAATTTGGTTGACACTTCTATTATGGAGAAAGGGTGAATAGCAATATTAAAATATTTCTTCTAATTAATTTCCTTTCAATGTGCACAAATTCGTGCACTGGGCCACTATTATGCATATATGCATAGCCCATGGACACAGACAATAGTGTGGTGAAGGCCTGGGAGGGGTGGGTGCAGGTTGGAGCGGGTCAATGGAAAAAAAAATCAAAGGGTACCTCTGTAATACTTTCAACAATAAAGATAAATATTTAAAAATAAACAGTATAGAAATGTATAAAGTAAAGGATAAAAAATAAAGTATATTATCTGTTCTTTCCCTAAAAAAAATAAATTAAATTAAATAAACACGCTTTTTAATGATGTGCTGAAGTTTCTTTCAAGCTAAATTTGTATAAATGTGGAGGGATGTCAAATTTGATGGCTGGAGGGACAGGCTTCTGGCTGATTTCCTAAATCCTCCTCCTACCTCTTGATTTTCTCTCCCTGACCTTCGGTCTGCCTCAGTCTTTGGACTGTCAAAGATCTGTTAGTAAACATTAGCAGCATTTCCTTTCTCCTCTCTTCTGTCTTTTTAATTTCCCCTTTCCTTTTTCCAGATAAAATGACCTTTTTGTCACGTCTTTTTCTCCTTTGTCTCTCTATGGAAGCTTGCATTCCATTTCATTTCATCGTCAGTTGTGAGCTAATATCTCCTCAGTCAGTTCCTGTATTGGCTGCTTATAAAGTGCCAGGCACTGTTCTAGGTACTGAAGAGAACAAGAGACCAACTCCTCCTCTAATGGCGTTTACTGCATGTTGAGAGACACATACAGTAAACAATAAGAACAACACGTTAGATGTCAGACAATGTCCAGAGGCAAAAATACATTCGAGGAAGGAATATGGTGTTTGTGGACAGGAGCAGGTCAATAATGTTAAATGGCATGGCCAGGGAAGGCCCTGGAGTGGAAGGTGACATTTAAGCAAAGACTAGGAGGAGGAGAGGCAGTAAATGGCACAGGTGTATGGGAGAAGGAATTAGCAGGCAGAAAGAACACCTGTAAAAGCACGCAGGGGTTGATTCAGGAACAGCAAGCAGACCAGCAGCTGAAACCCACTGAGCAGGGGTGGTGGTGGAGGGAGCTGGGAGGGTGATGTGGTGAGAAGTGGTGGGTGGGTGGGGGAAGGGGGTGGCAGCGCGCCCTTGGCAAGTCCTGGGACTTGTTTCCTCAATGAGATGGGAAGTTGCTGAGGAGTTCTGAACAGAAAAGTGATATGTGAGGTATGCTTTAAATGGATCTTTCTGGCTGCTGGATTGAGGACAGATGGTAGGGGAGCATGGATAGTCACAGGCAGACCCCTTTAAACGCAACCGCAGATAGCCAGATACAGGGATGGTGGTAGCAATAAAGGTGGTGGGATTCTGGATGAACTTAAAACCACGAAATTTGCTGCTGGATTGGGCAGTGTTCAACATAACAGCTGTATGCCCAAACAGTGGGGAATCCTCCCCAGAGAAGCGTGGGCAGTGTTTTTTGACAGCCCTAAAGGATCCTGTCTTTGGGTGCTGATTGGTTGTTAACTGATCACTTTGCACTCCGCTGGACTTCAGCTGCCAATTCCTGTGAGTGTGACCTGAACCTTGTCATCTCTCAGAGCAGGTCCACCTGTTAAACCCAGCCAGCCAGAAAGTCCTGTGGCTCTCACAACCCTCACCCACCCACCGAGGCCTGTTGTTATCTCAACCCCATTGTCTCCCGCCTCCGGCTCCCTCATGGCTTCCCTCCCACGGGTCATCCTTGCAAACCCGCAGAATACTCTGGTCTCTGACCTTCTGTCCCTCACCCATGTCCTGAGAAACCCTCAGCCGTGGCTTCTCCATGGCACAGCCAGGCTGTGGCCCAGAGGCAGGCGGGCTGAGCTGGGCAGTCTCCATGCACATGCCAGTCACTCCCACATAAGCTAGTTTTGACTTTCATACGCTATGGCAGAACCTGTCCCATCCCTGTTTACCCTTTCCTCAGTACATTCCTAACCTCCTAGCACGCAGGAGAAAGAAGTAGATAACATCAAGGAATACTTTCAGTGTTACTCACACTCCTACCCAGAGCCTGTGCACCCACATTTCCATCCACCGGCCCTTCTTCCCGAGGGAAAAGGAGGGCTCCCAGGCCAGACCTGGCCTTTCACTTCTAGGTTCCAGGAGCTCCCCACCTCAGAGGCCTGTTTCAAAAACCCCTGAATCTCATCCTGGTAGTTATACAAGCGTATATATTTGAAGTATACACTTAAAATGGGTGAGGGTTTTTTTAAATATATTTTATTGATTTTTTACAGAGAGGAAGGGAGAGGGATAGAGAGTTAGAAACATCGAATAGAGAGATACATTGATCAGCTGCCTCCTACACACTCCCTACCGGGCATGTGCACATGCCCTTAACCAGAATCGAACGTGGGACCCCTGAGTCTGCAGGCCGATGCTCTATCCACTGAGCCAAACCGGTCAGGGCAAAATGGGTGAGTTTTACTGGATGAAAATTATACCTTAATAAAATTAAGATTTAAAAAAAAAACACACCTGAATCTCTGCTGGTCTGAACACTCCAGCCTCTGACAAGACAAATAAAAGCTCCATTTGAAAGTGTAATCTGTATTTGCTACCTGCACAAACATGAAAGAGTTCCTACTATGATCCCTAGTAGGTTCTCCCCTAAGTGGGAAGCTGACCCACTATGGTACTTAGAAAATAGTAGAACTTATTTGTTAGATCAATGTTGTGCCAAGCACTGTGCATGGCATTTGTCATATCTAACTTCATGTAATCCTCCCAACTCCCCTAAGAAGTAGTTATTATTATCTACATTTTACTTGGAAAGACTGAGTGTTAGAAGGCTACCAAAGGGACCGTGGGGGAAAGGGCCCTAAACCCAGGTCTGTCTAATGCACCTCACCACTAAGCCTTCATATAGGCCAGGTAATGAGGTTTCAGGTGGTGTAGGTACGGAGAGAGAACAGATCAGAACAATCAGCTGCTCACAGGTTTATGCATTTCTCTAGGCTGTGTGAAGCCCCTGTTCTCCTTGTCCTCATTCCCGAGGACACATCGGAGTGCTGCCAAACAAACTATCCCGCCCCAGAATAATTAAGGCGCAGAGTCCTTAGTGGACCACCAGACACAGTACCCTGAATCTGTAGGTCCTCTCTTATATTTCAAAGTAGAAAGAGCTTTTGCCCTGGAACACAGGGCGAGAGCTAGACAAGGTGAAGTTAGAAATACAAACTGATATGAGTTACAGGTGAAAGCATGTATGAATTGTTCTTCTTAAAAGAAATTCATATTCTAATACAGACTTCCAATGTAGATGCAATAGCCTCATATTGGAAGAAGATGACATCTAGGGTTTTCATATCAGAGATAAGTCAATGTCTGGCTTCAAAGCTTCAAAGACAGGCTGACTCTCTTGTTGGGGACTAATGCAGCTGGTGACTTTAAGTGGAAAAGTGCTCACTTACCATTCTGAAAATCCTGGGGCCCTAAGAATTAGGTTAAATCTACTCAGCCTACATGGGACAACAAACCCAGATGACAGCACATCTGTTTACAACATGGTTTACTGAATATTTGAATCTGACCTCTGAGACCTACTGCTCAGAAAAAAGATTCCTTTCAAAATATTGACAATGCACCTGGTCACCCAAAAGCTCTGAAGGAGATGTACAACAAGATCAATGCTGTTTTCATGCCTATTAACACAACATCCATTCTGCAGCCCACGATCACAGAGTAATTTCAACTTCCAAATTTTATTATTTAAGAAATACATTTCATAAGGCTTTACCTGCCATAGCTAGTAATTCATCTGATGGATCGGGGCAAAGTAACTTGAAAACTTTCTGGAGAGGATTCACCATTCTAGATGCCATTAAGAACATTCATCTGTAATAATAAAAGGGTAATATGCTAATTAGACCAGACATCTTCCGGACATCCTTCCTGATAAAGCCAGGGCCTGAGGAAAGCCAGCCAGGGTCCTGGGTGCCTGCGGGCAGCCCGAGGGAAGCCAGCCCGGGTCCCGGATGTCTGCCAGCGGCCGGAGGAGGGAAGCCCGGGCCCCAGGTGCCAGAGGGAAGCCGGTGCCGGCAGCCAGGGGAAGGAAGGCCTACTCTTGCATGAATTTTTGTGCATCGGGCCTCTAGTAATTTATAAAAAGAAGTCAAAATATCAACATTAAGAGGAATTTAGAGGAGGGTAAGTTCAACCCTCATGGATGACTTAGAGGAATTCAGGATCTCAGAGGAGGAAGTAACTGCAGATGTGGTGGAAACAGCAAGAGAACTAGAATTAGGAGTGGAGCCTGAAGATGGGGCTGAATTGCTAGACCTCATGACCAAACTTGAACATATGAGGAGTTACTTCTTGTGGATGAGCAACAACAGTTAAGATGGAATCTGCTCCTGGTGAAGGTGCTGTGAAGATTACTGAAATGACAACAAAGGATTTAGAATATGACATAAATTTAGCTGGTAAAGGTGTGGCAGGGTCTGAGAGGATTGACCCCAATTTTGAAAGAAGTTCTACTGTGGGTATAATGCTATCCAAAGGCATCGCGTGGTACAGAGAAATTGTGAGAGGAGGAGTCAATTGATGCAGCAAAATTCATTGTCTTATTTTAAGAAATTGCCACAGCCACCCCAACCTTCAGCAAGCACCATCCTGATCTGTCAGCAGCCATCACCGTCAAGGCAAGACCCTCCACCAGCAAAAATAATATGACTCACGGAAGGCTCAGATGATGGTTAGCTGTTTTTAGCAATAAAGTATAAGGCGTAGACTTTGTTTTTTGGACAAAATATTATTACACACTTAATATACTACATTAAGTATAAACATAACTTTAATATGCACTAGAAAACCAAAAATTCATGTGACTCGCTTTACTGCAATATTCACATTTTTGCAGTGGTCTGGAACTAAACCCACAATACCCCCAAGTATGCCTGTACTAGTTAATACACAGAAAGAAGAAAAAAAAAGGCATGAATGAAAGTTGAAAGGATAACTCATGAGGTCTGGGAAATGTGTCCGACACAGGTCCAACAAACGTTTATTGAACCACTTCTATGCTGAAAGCACCAGCGTCAACTCAGGGGATACAAAGATAAAGATGACATTCCGTTTCTGAACATAAAGCCCACAGTGGGTGGGAGAGAAGTCATGCGTACAACCACCCGGAATTATTTACCAGGACGATGTGACAAGGGCCGAGCACAAGTACAGGACCCTTGAGTAGTCATGTCCCCTCGTACCTGAATACCTCACCAAGAACTGACCCCGTCCTCTGTATTATAAGGAGTCCATCTAAGACGCCTCGCCCTAGAATTGGGAGGAGATGAAAGGTGAACGTCTGAGTGGGAATTTGGGGGTGTGAGGGCCTGCCCAGGAGGTCCTGAGTCAGTACTCAGATTAAGGGCTGGGAAGAGCATTTCCTTTCTCTCTCCTATCTGAGTAGACTGTAGATAAAATGTTTTGAACCCTTAATTTTCCATTGGAAAGTGTTTTGAAAGAGCTCACCAAGCCACATGGAGAATACATAACTGAATGAGAGGTGAGAAAATAAGCACATGATTGTGTCTGTATCTGTTTATACACTGTTGAGAGGAAGGTGGAGGGTGACACAGAGGAAACATTTGAATTCATAGGGCCTGACTGTGGCTGTGGGAATCTCATGAAGCACTTGATCTACTCCTGGGTCAGTCACGTGGCCGCAGATGAATATTAGATGAGAGCAATCAGCATGCCCTTTAGTTCATTCAGGATTGCCTAACTTATGACTCATTCACAAGTGGTTGTGCCTGCCGTTTTGGGAGGCTGCCACAAGAGGCCACATGCTTTTTATAAAATAGGGCTTAGAACACTTTTCTAAAAAGTGCTATGCATTCTTTAAAAAAAGATAAAGTATATCAGAAGGCAAATTACTTCACCACCTGACTCAGCCACATAGTCCAGTCAGTTCTGGCCTCAGATGTATAATCCATTCTCTGTGGTTGGCCTGACATGAGCAGGCTCTTCAGCTGAGTCACAGCCAGGACTTCCCGCGCTGCTGCCTCATGAGTGACTGTCTGCTCCCCGGGTGCCCCTGGCTATCTCCAGGACCCCCGGGAACTCTGAAGGACGCACCCTGAACCCTGGGCCACACTAACCTAGTTCTCAGAAAAGCACCGTGTAGCAGAGCTGAGACAGCCAGCACAGTGCTGGCAGGTTCGCAGCCCCTGGTTAAGCCCTGCTCAGCTGCACATATTGCTTACACCCCACTGGAGGGGCTTCCCCACACCTCCCCACTTCCCTGCCATCTGGTGAGAGCCCAGCTGCTGGCAGGTTGAGGAAAGCAAATGGGATTTGAGGCCCAGGTCCAGGCTCTGCCAGGTGTTACACTCTGTCGTCACACCCTCAGCATGCAAGGTCATTGGTGTTGACAGATAATGCGTTCCTTCCCCAGACTGAATTTATTTTTGACACTTGGGGACAATCTCCCAGCTGAGTCGGTTGATGGACCTTCTTAGCTGGAAAGGCTTTAAGAGATCATCTGGTCCCAATTCCCATGTTAGAGGACCTGAGTGCCAGCTGCAGCCATTTATCCAAAGTCACACCTCCTGTTTGTAAAAACAACCCGAGCTAGAACTTAGGGCTCCCTATCCAATGCTCTTGTCTGCCGCAGTGAGTTTTATCCTTAGACTGGCTCCTAGAGTGTGTATGATGTCCGCGGACCCCAATGGCCAGGCACTGTTCCAGAGCAGCAAACAAAAACAAAGTCACTACTTTTATGGGACTTTCATTCTAGTGCTCATGCTAGGAAACATGAGAGTACAACAAAGGAATATGTAAAATAGCAAGTGGGGGTGAGTACTAAGATGTATATAAAGCAGGGTAGAAGGACAGAGTGGTGCCAGGATGAGGGTATGTGCTATTTTAAGTAGGATTAAGGTGATAATTAGGCAGAAAGTAGGGAGGAAGGGCATCATGCAAGTTCCCAGGAAGAAACCGTCCCAGGCAGAGGGGGCAAGTGCAGGAGTCCTGAGGTGGGTGCTTGGTGCCTACAAGGAACTCTGAGAAAGCCACATGAGAGGGGAGCTGGAGTAGGAGATGAGGTCAGAGATATACTGAGGTGGAGGGAGCAGACCAGGCAGGGCAGCCTGACATGGTAAAAATTTAGAATTTAATTCTAAAGGCAATGGGGAGCCAGAAGAATGGCATGATTTGATTAGGTGTTAGGAAGACATTCTGGCTGATATGCACATAGAATAGTGGGGAAAGTGCCCTAACCGGTTTGGCTCCGTGGATAGAGCGTCGGCCTGTGGACTGAAAGGTCCCAGGTTCGATTCCGGTCAAGGGCATGTACCTTGGTTGTGGGCACATCCCCAGCAGGGGGCAGCTGATCGATGTTTCTCTCTCATCGATGTTTCTAACTCTCTATCCCTCTCCCTTCCTCTCTGTAAAAAATCAATAAAATATTAAGAAAAAAAAAAAGAATAGTGGGGAAAGGCTAGGGTCCAGAAAACAAGCTTCGGGCTACTATAGTTTCTCAGTGAAGAAATGGTTATGGTTTGGACTAGGGTTGTAGTGATAGAGGAGATATGATATCTGAGCAGCATCTTGAGAAATTGGTGGGCACCTCATAGCTGAATATAGGGAGTATGTGGGCCAGTAGTGGAGAATGAGACTAGGGGGGTTAGCAAAATTCAGAAATAAGCACCCAAAACTCTTAAACAATCAGAGGTAAGGACAAGGGTAATAGTTGATTTTAGGAAGATTAGTCTGACGGTTGTATGGAGACTGGCCTAGAGGAGGGAGGGACTAGAGGCAAGAAGGTTGTGGTTTAATAATGTCTGAGTTATCATTAACAACAGGTTCGTTCTCGTAAGGGGCACTGCTCACACTGAATGGAAGATTTTAAGGTTGGTGAGTGATTGAAGCATTCCAATTTAGATGCCAAAGGATGGCAGAAGATAGGGGCGGCGGGACGGAGGACTGAGCCCTTTTCCAAAGGGCCTTCCTGGTGCCAACGCCTGGCCTATAAGGTCCCACATTCCCAGCCCACACAGGCTGAGCAGGCTGATGAGTAGGCACCCCTTTAGATGGGATGTCCCATGACACAGCTCAACTGTGGGCCAATGTCTTAATGACTTCATACAAAATTCTGGGTCAAGTATGTAAGAAACAGGGAGGAGGGTCACTTGTGAGCTGAGTTGGCCTTTTACTGAATAGCACAGCACAGTCATTGAGTCTATGATTATTGTCAGGATACAACTTGCTTCTGTTTGTGACAAAGGTCATCAGTTTAGGGGCATTTCAGGGGCACAGCCTGGAGTAGGACTTGGATGCCTGATTCACCACAGATTATCATATGAGTGCCCTGAGGTGGGGACTGTCTTTTCATTGTTTCCCTATGGCACCAAGAACAAGGCCCTGGACAGTAGCTCATGTTGAGGGAATAAAGGTCACTTGGAAGGACTGAGATTCCCTGTCCCCCAGTATTTCTATCTATAATCTAAGAAAAATGTCCATTCTACTTACAGGGATAAAGTCAGAATAGAAGTTCTAAAAAATACATTTGAAAGGCACTTCAATATTCCAATTTCCATGATAATGTCTGTGTGGTAAAAAGTAAAAATTTTTTTATTGAAAAGTAAAAAAATAACAACAACAAAAGCAAACAATCTGATTAAATAATGGGCAGAGGACCTAAACAGACATTTCTTCAAAGAGGAAATACATATGGTCAAAAAACATGAAAACATGCTCAATCACTAATCATCAGGGAAATGCAAATCAAAACCACAATAATATACCACCTCACACCTGTCCGAATGGCTAGTATCAATAAATCGACAAACAACAAGCATTGGCTTGGGGGTGGAGTAAAGGGAACCCGCAGACCCTGTTGGTGGGATTGTAAATTAGTGCAGCCACTATGGAAAATGATATAGAGATTCCTCAAATGTTAAAAAAAAAAAAGAATTTCCATATGATCCAGCAATTCCACTTATGGGTATTTATTTATCCAAAGAAATTCAAAACACTAATTTGTAAAGATACATGCACCCCTGCATTCACTGTAGCATTATTCACAGTAGCCAAGATATGAAAGCAACCTAGATGTCCATCAATAGATAAATGGATAAAGAGTACATCATGTGTAATATATGCATTATACATATATACAAATATACATTAGGTATACAGAATATTATTCAGCAATAAAAAGAAATTAAATATTGCCACTTGTGACAACATGGATGGACCTAGAGGGTATTATGCTAAGTGAAATAAGTCAGACAGAGAAAGACAAATGCTAAATGACTTCACTCATATATGGAATCTAAAACAACAACAACAAAATAAATGAATAAACAAAACAAGAAAAGGAATATTAACTGGAAAGAAAACATAAAAGGCTACTTGGCACAGAGGATTAGTATTGGACTGTGAGTCTGCACAACCAAAGACTATTTTGAGTTTGTTTCTACTTCTCTTGGTGATCTTGTTAAATGGATTTACATTTCTTGGCTTCAGCTTCAATATTATTTCCAAAATTAACAGTCTATGGTTATGATTATGTTTTTATAAACTCTGTTATTTCTATTGTACAACAAAGGGCAATTTGGGCCAGCCATCATGCTTCCAGTTTCATCATATTATGTCCCTTAACTTCCCTGATCCTTAGAGTCTTTCTCTAGAACATAATGTAATAGACAAGCTATCTTAACTCTTCCATTTGCTCCAGAATTCTGTATGTCACACAATGGGGTTGGATCCATCTTTCCTGCCTACACTACACGGTAGGTTAAAAATTATTGACTCTCTCATTTTTGTAGGTTACTGCTGGCTCATGAACTGTCCTTGAGGTTTTATAATGGCTCACTCTAGAGATTAGAATCAATGATCTCGGGAAGGCCATTCATTCACCAAGATTCATTAAGTTCCTTCAGTTTGTCAGGTGCTGTGCCAGAAAAACAGGAGATAAACACAAGATCTCTGTTCTCAGTCCAGTAATCTCCTCAATAAGATCAAGTTTATAAATACAACCATTTTATCATTCTGTTCTTATTTTTATATTTTATATTAGTGCATTTCCATTCTTAGTTGAAAGGTTTCCTTGTCCTCTAGAATACAAGGTTGTCTTCTAGATTTTTCTTGAGGATTATTAAATTTAAGTCATTTCTACATCTGGAACTTGTTTTATAAATAGTTTGAAAAAAGTTGTTCCAAATTTAATTTCCTTCATATTGATAGACAATTTTTCCAGTAACATTTATTAAGTTATCCATCCTTTTTTCATTTTATTGAACAAAATAGTTGTCACTTATTAAATCTTCATATATAGTAAGTCCTATTTTTTGATTCACTAGTATGTTTCACTTATATATTTGTCTATTTCAGTTATATTGCCAAATTGATTTGATTCTAGAACTTTTAAAGTATGTTTTGATATCTGGTGAGGCAAGTATTCCCTTACTAGTCTTATTCTGCAAAATTTTATTCTTGTGTATTTATTATTCTATATAAACATTAAGGTAGTTTGGATTCCTATTGAAATTTCATCAAAGTTATAAAATTAGCTTTAGGGACGTGAATATTTTTATGCTATTTTCTTATCCAAGGACACAGTATTTCTGACCATTTGTCCAGACCTTGTTTTATGTTCTTCAATAAGATCTTACTATTTGGCAAAAGATATTGTAAACAAGTCAATATAAGTATATTTGAAAAATAATATTTTCAATGAAGAAGACAAATAAAGGGTTTATAAAATAAAAAGTGTTCCTATAACTTGATGAGAGGGATAAACAACCAAAATAAAAATGAGCGAAAGGCATGAATGGGCAATTTATAGAAGAGTAAATCCAAATAGCTGGCAAATATATGGAAAGATGCTCAGTCACCCATCAAGATTTTCAAATTGAAGATAAGATGAGGTCTCACTTTATACCAGGGTTTCTCAGCCTGGGTACTGGTGGCATTCTAGGCTGGATAGCTCTGTTGTGGGGGCTGCCTTGAGTAATGCAGGATATTTAGCAGAATCCTTGGCTTTTCCCACTGGAAACTAGTAGCACTTACCCCCAACTATGATTGACAGTTATGACAATCAAAAATATCTCTATCTCCAGACTTTGGCAAACATCCTAGAGGTTGGGGGGTGATGGGGAACAAAATCATTACAGGTTGAGAACCACTAATTTCCACCTATCATACTAGCAACAATTTAAAACATAACTTATAGTTTTAAATAACTTATAGTTGCCAGTAAAAACATAACTTATAGTTTTTATGGAAAATGACTGAAAAATGCCTACCCCTCTCCTGAGAATAAATCCCATAAAAATGAAGCAAACAACACACAGACATATATTATATAAGGATGTTAATTTCAGCAGCTGGCAGTGACCAAAAACGTAAAGACAGAATGAATGACTATAAATAGGAAATGGTACACTCACACAATAGAACATTAGAAAGAATTACAACTTAACCTTATCACATGAAATGTTTCCATGAATTATTCCTGAGTGAGAAAGGCAAGATTCAAAAGGGTGTGTAATGTAATTCTATTTTTTGTTGTTGTTAATCCTCACCCGAGGATATTTTCCGTTGATTTTTAGAGAGAGTAGAAGGGAGGAGGAGAGACAGAGAGAAAGAAACATCGATGTAAGAGAAACACATCGATTGGTTGCCTTCCACATCGAGCCTGCAACTGAGGTACGCTTTTGACCAGAATCGAACCCAGGACCCTTCAGTCTGCAGGTCAACACTTTCCACTGAGCCAAACCGGCTAGGACTGTAATTCTACTTTTTGCAAAACACCCATCCCCACATGCTTTTATAGAGAGAGAAAAATGTCTGTTGACATTGTATTTACCCCTACAAAGTGGGCAAAAATATTTGCACATCATCTATCGGACAAGGCTTTGGTTTCCAGAATATGCATATAATGAACTCTTACAACTCTACATCAGAAAAACAAGCAATCCAATTAAAAAGTTGGCAAAAAACTTGAGTAGACATTTTCCCAAAGAAGACAAGCAAATGGTTAATAAATACATGAAAAGATTCTCAACCTCATTGATCATTAGGTAAATGCAAATCAAAACCACTTTACACTCCCTGGAATGGATTTTGTTTTTTTAAAGAGGAAAATAACAAGTGTTGGCAAGGATGTGGAGAAACTGGAACCCTCATACATTGCTGGTGGGAATGTTAAAAGGTGCAGGGTCTGTGGAAAACAGTTTGGCAGTTCCTCAAATATTTAAACACAGAATTATAAAGTGAGCTAACAATTCCACTCTTACATACCTCAAAGTATTGAAAACAGGTATTCAAAGAAATACATGCACACAAATGTTCATAGCAGCACTATTCATAATAACCCAAAAGTAGAAATAACCCAAATGTCCATCAACTAGTGAAAGAATAAACAAAATGTGATATATAGATAAAACGGAATATTTTTCAGACATTAAATGGAATTACGTACTGATTCATACTACAATGTCCATGAACTTTGAAAATGTTATGCTAAATCAAAGCCAGACACAAAAGGTCTCACATTGTATGATTCCATTTGTATGAATTATCCAACATAGATAAATCCATAGAAACAGAGAGCACATTAGTGTTTGCCAGGAGCCATGGGAAGGTGGGGGGGGGGGGGGGGCGGGGTTAGGGAGTGATTGCTTAACGGGTACAAATTTCCTTTTGGGGTGGTGAAATGTCTTAGAACTAGACAGTGGTGATGGTCGCACAACATCGTGAATGTACTAATGCCACCGAGTTGTACACTTAAGTAAGTTTAATGGGTAATCTCATTATGTAAGTATTACCTCAATTTGTAAAATATACAGTGACCCAAGAAAATGTATATACACACTTTGAGTAATTATAAAGGCAGTGTTTATTAAAATACCTACATTTCATTTTCAAAATTGAGTTATCAGCTGTTAAAGAGTATAATACGTTTTGGGGAGACACCCTGTATATTCTCTTTAGCTCTGTGTTAGTTCCCTCTTGCTGCATAAATTACCACAAATTTAATGGCATAAAAAATTATAATAACTTAGCTCACGGTTCTGTAGATCAGAAGTCCAGGTGGGCTTGGGTAGCTCCTCTAGAGTTTTACAAGAAGAAATCAAGGTGTGGGCCGGGCTGGGCTCTTCTCTGGAAGCTCTGAGGAAGAATCTACTTCCAAACTCCTTTCGGTTGTTAGGAGAATTCAGGTCCTTGTGAATGTAGGACTGAAATCCCTGATTCCTTACTACCTATCAGCCAAGAGTTAATCTCAACTGCTAAAGGGTACCCCATCCTTGGCACGTAGCCTCCTCCAGCACCAGTACACCAAGTCTCTCATTCTTCAAACATCTCTAACTTCCGCTTCTGCTGCCAGAAGAAAAGTCATTGCTTTTAAAAGGAAATGGCTGGTGTGATTAGATGGGGCCCATGTGGATATTCTCACTTTTGCCATATAATGTAACAATCACAGTTGTATTAGATCATCAAATTGGATTCTACCCCACACTCAAAGGGGGAGGGATTTTACAAGGGCAAAGATCAGTCTTAGAATTCTGTCTACCTTGACCTCTTGGAGAAAAATTGTAAAAAACAGTTTGTACCCAATTCAAGAACAATTATTTGTTAACTAGAGGCCCGGTGCATGAAATTCGTGCATGGGGGAGGTCCCCTCAGCCCAGCCTGCACCCTCTCCAATCTGGGACCCCTCAGGGGATGTCCAACTGCCGGTTTAGGCCTGATCCCTGTGGGACATCCCTCTCACAATCTGGGACCACTGGCTCCTAACTGCTCACCTGCCTGCCTGCCTGATCACCCCTAACTGCCCCCCCTGCTGGCCTGGTCACCCCTAACTGCCCCCCCCCCCCGATGGCCTGGTTGCCCCTCACTGCCCCCCCTGCCGGCCTGGTCACCCCACGCAGCCTGCTGTTTGGTCGTTACTGTGAGGGCATCCTGACCAATTTGCATATTACCCTTTTATTAGTATTGATGCCCAAAATTGCAAAGGTATGAGGTGTCTGTGATTTATACCAAGGAAAATGTTCAGAACCAGTGATTTACAGGTTAGCACAATTCAGGGCTGTAGGCCTCAGGCAAGAGACAGAGTGGCCTTCTCTTTCTAAGGCCTCTCCTGGTTTTCTTTTTCTTCCTTCTATTGAAGCACTGAATGTTAATGCAAAGCAACTGCCAAGAGGACCACTGGTGCCCGCTCTGTAGTCATGATGAGGGGACTACATAATTGTATTATGTACATTAAAAGATCTCAACTTTTAGTCTTAAGACTCTCATTTTTGAGGACCCTAAAGATTTTATTTTTGTGGGTTATATCTATTGATAAATGCCATATTAGAAATTAAGTCTGGAACGTTTTTTAAAATATATTTTTATTGATTTCAGAGAGAGGAAGGGAGAGGGAGAGATAGACTCATCAATGATGAGACTCATTGATCAGCTGCCTTCTGCACATACCCCACTGGGGATTGAGCCTGCAGCCCAGGCATGTACCTGACCTGGAATTGAACCTTGACCTCCTCGTTCATGGGTTGATACTCAACCACTGAGCCACACTGGCTGGGCAAGTCTGGAAAATTTTTTTAAACTTTATTATTGAAAGTATTATATATGTCACCTCCCCACCCCCCATTGACCTCTTCTAACCTACCTCCACCACCACCCTAGGCCTTCACCACCTTATTGTCTGTGTCCATGTGTTATGCATATGTGCATTCAAGTTCTTTGGTTGATCTCTTCCCACCCACCTCCCCCCCCCCCCCCCCCCCCGCCTTTCCTCTGAGATTCCACAGTCTGTTCCATGCTTCTATGTCTCTGGATCTATTTTGTTTATATGTTTATTCTGTTCATTAGATTCCACATATGAGTGAGATCATGAGATACTTATCTTTCTCTGACTGGCTTATTTCGCTTTGCATAATACTCTCTAGGTCCATCCATGCTGTTGCAAATGGTAAGAGTTCCTTCTTTTTTTACAGCCATATAATATTCCATTGTGTAAATGTACCACAGCTTATAGATCAATGGGGGCAGAATAGAGAACCCAGAAATTGGCCCAAGCCAATTAAACACAAAAATACACAAGCACACATTCTCTTAGCCTTTGGAGTGATGATTTCCTCACACATCATGTGGTCTCTAGAGTAAAAAAGGAAAGTCTTCGTACCATTATGAAAGTAGCTTGACCTGGAGGAACTCTGAAAAGATCTGAAGGACCTTCTAGGGCTTCCTGGACCACATTTGGAGACTCTTTGATAGATGTAAATGCCAACAATTGGATTTCTTCGGAGATTAATTATGTCATATATTTTGGCGCATTCACTTGTACAGCCTTCTTCCCTTTCACTAGTATTGTTCCATCTAGGAGACTATATTTGTGTGTGTGTGTGTGTGTGTGTGTGTAGCTGTTTGCAAAAAGTATCCTTTTGGCAAAAAGCCTCATTTGCTTACAAGAGGAAAATTGAGGTAGATGGGCCGTAGCATACATTAAAGCAAAATAGAGAGTTAAAAAATGTCTTACTCTGCAAATACTGCACAGAGAAAATTGCTTTAAGCGGCGCAGCTTGGTCTGCAGTGGCAGGACTGGGAAGGAGCCGGGCTGTGAGTCAGGCCGAAAGAGGCTTACAGCAACATGAAAGGAAGCACGGGGACTTCTTGTCTCTATTTGCCCTTGAAAACTATGCCAAGTCTTTTTTTTTTTTTTTTTTTTTTTTTTTTTTTTAACGAACAAATAGGTAGTATTTAATAACTGCTTTAACGATTCAGAATTTCCCACTTTCCTTTTAAACACAGGCTATGGCATTCAGTTGTGTTTGTTCTCTTTGTATCCTGCTTGCGAAAAGTGACAAAATAGAGCTAAATCCCTGTGACTAGCACTCCATGGAGGTCCTTCTGTTAATGACGAGCTGGCTCCTGCTTCTCACAATGGTTTATGCACTTTCTTCCGGTTCGTTCTCTCGGTAAACGCTCCCGGGCTTCTCACCTCCCTGCGGCCGCTGAGCACCGCGGAGAACAGGTGAGGCAGCCCCTGCCCCAGGTGTAATCTCTGCCCGGCCTCGCCCGCGAAGGCGCCGGGGAAGGAGAATCGGAAAGGGCGTCCAGAGGGACGGTGGCCATGAGAGACCGTGGCGCCTTCCTTTCGGTGGGGAGGGGACCCACACGGAGCACCCCTCACAGGTGAGCGGCGGCGTGCAGGGCGAGCGAGCCCCCGGCGCCCGCAGCCCCTTTGGCCGTGCGCCCGACCAGCGCGCGCCGCCGCCACAGCTCGGCTGTCCACCGAGCCCGTCCTCCACGCTTCAGCCCGCCGACGTCAGCCGTCTGGCGTGCCGCCACCGGCCAATGGGAGAGAAGCCAGGTTCCAAACCTCTCCTGTGATTGGCTCCCTGCCTGGAGGCGGCGGCGGAGGGTGGGCCTTAGGGCGTGCCTGCCCTGGGCCGCGCGTCGCCGGGCTGCACTGGAAACTCCCGGCGCGGAGGAGGCCGGAGCGACACCCAGGACGGCCGGGCCCTGCCGGGAGGAGGCGCCGCGGGTGGTGACAGGTGCCGGCGCTGGGGCGACGCTCGAGCCTCACTTCAGTTGGCGAAGGAGGAAGAGGAGGAGGAAGGGGCCGGGTCTCCGCCCCTCGCGCTCCGGATGGATGTGCCCGGCCCGGTGTCCCGGCGGGCGGCGGCGGCGGCGGCCACCATGCTCCTGCGCACGGCGCGGGTCCCGCGCGAGGGCTGGCTCCTGCCCACCTCGCTGCTCTGCGCCTACGGCTTCTTCGCCAGCCTCAGGCCGTCCGAGCCCTTCCTGACGCCCTACCTGCTGGGGCCCGACAAGAACCTGACGAAGAGGGAGGTACGCGCGGCGGGGAGCGGGCGCGGGCGCGGGCGCGGGCGGCAGGTGTGCGGAGGGGCTGCGGCGAGGGAAGGGGCGGGAGCCTTTCTGGGCAGATTTGTGACTTTTCCCCGTTGGAAGGCGGCCCGCGCTGTGCGCCGCAGTAATTCAGGCTGTCTGCCCGTTGGTTTTGGGGGCGCGCCTTCTCCGGGCTCGGAGCCGCGGCGCTGGGGTGCTCCAGGCCGGCAGTTCCTGCCGGGGCCGGGGGAGGGCTGGCGGGGAAAGGGGGATGTGTTTGGAGAGAAAAAAAAAAAAGTGAAAACAGCAAGCTGTACTTTGCACACGGTGGAGGTCTAGTAAATATTTGTTGTTTGAAAGCGGGGACCCACATGCTGAGTAACCCCTGCTTTTCTCAAAGGATCCGCCCTCCCGCTCCTGCAGCCCCTCCCCTCCCATCCCTTACTTTGTTTTCCGTTGACTTGATGGATGTGCTCAAACTAGGACAGTCCGGGACAGCGAGAGCCCGTCGTCTTAATTTGCCTTGATTCTTAGTTGGATGGGACTGTGTCCAAGGGTATGCTCCCCCCGCCCCCCTCTCCCCCCCCCCCCCACACACCTGCTGGGATAAAAGCAGATACTTAGATGGTATCGCAGAGTTGGCCCTTAATTACAGTTTTTCTTGCATTGTGAATTGTTGCTTCACAGATGTTAGTTTTGCTCAACTGCACGGTGAGATCTTGCAAAACTGTCCCTCTGTGATGTGCAGAGTGATTGGGAGCCCGCAGTCCGTGATCAAGAACTTCTTGCTGGTTGATTTTCCCCAGATGAGGGGCTATACGTACTTCACAAGTGCACTGTGTACTTTAAAAGCGTCCCAACTCTCACACCTTATGGTCAGCCTCAACACTTGTGTTTTCTGAAGAAGAAAGACATTATATTAACTGAAAAAGGAACGACACTCAGGGTGACCCCACAAAACCAGAAGAAAGCAGGTTCAACATGCTCTCCCTTGAAGGCTACAAAGCCTGAAAGCTGAGGTCTGGTGCTCCTTTCTGGAACGCTGGGTGGGACCTTGCTCGCTCGCCCGTTTTGCCCAGGCTCACTTTTCCTCCCAGTTGCGGTGACATGCTCCTGTCTAAACCTGGCTCTTCTCCCTGATTCATCACCTCTCAGTATCCCTGCATCACAGGTCAGAGCAGGGTGGCATTACTCACAGCCCACTCTGTTATTGCATCGCTCCTCCGTTTTCAAGGTCCCTCATCAGGGAATTGAAGGTTGGGTGTTGAAGTCTGGATGGAGGGTTTCATTTGAGTTTCTCATAGTCTCACCTCTAGCAAGTATCACTGACTTTGACCCAACTTCAGGTCTTCTACTTTGCAGTCTTATGGCCCACTCCACTCCACAAGGGACTGCAACGGTTACTCATTACATATTTGAATTGTAATGCTGTAATAAAATGGAAAGGGCCAACTCCTGTGAACAGAGTGGTTTTACAAGAAGAAAATTACTGCAGTAAATGTGAGAGAATGATCCTGGACACCCCACACAGCCACTGGGTCAGAGGTGTAGGCACTGAAGCAGAGGTGATACTGCTGGTGAGCTGCTGACAATTAAAGTTTCATGTGAACTGCCATGTGATCAGTGTGTGTGCCTTGCCTGACCAAGCGCAAGGCCAAGAAACATTCTCCCAGTGTTGATGTTTGAAAGGCAATCTGTTTTGTCACGTGCCCTGGGCAAAGAGTTGCTGTGGGATGTTCCATGCTGTGGGACGTGCCCTGTCTTACCAGCAAGCTTTCGAGGGTGAGTGAAATATGTTCAGGGGCACAGGAATAAAGCAGGGGGCGGGGGTGAAGGCCCTGGAAGTATTTGCTGATTGTGTAACAAAACCATAGCACACTTCTGTTATTGCAAATTAGATAAGGAAGAGGGCAGGGTTTGGAGAGAAAGCGAGTGTTTGGAAAAAGGGATGTCATTTGTCTCTGAGGCCTCTGGAATTAGGGCTGAGTCTGTTGGTTGTGTGCAGTGTGGCTCTGTTCACCCTCTCCAGAATCCTAGATTTTTAAAAATAATCTAATAATTGAAATAAATAGAACAATGTGTTCTTTCTGACTGAGTGCATGCTTTCACCGATGACAGTGAAATAAAAATCTGACATGGTTTTCAGGCAGAGTGAGTGTTAATCATGCTCAGTGATGTTTGTGTTGAAGTTTGTATTTCCCCCTAGAAGACTTGAGAAGGGCCAAGCTGGATCGCCTTAAATAGAGCAGTTGTTAGCCATGTCCAAAGACAAAAGGAGGGAAGGAAGGACAGACTCTCAAAATATTTTTTTCTTATATTTTAGGAAAAATGTTCACCTCTGTTAGGCACCACTTTATAAGTTTTAAACAGGTTAAAATTTGATTGTTTCCCAAGAGTGGAAAGACAAACATTTAATAAAAGAGAGCTCTTTACCTACAAAATATTTTTAATCCTTTCATCTTTTTTAGCATGTGATTTGACAGACATTCATTACCTTCCTTTGATTTCCTTAAAAAAACATTCCACCTTCGCTGCCTGGTATTCAGAGCCTTTCAGAATTTGGCTCTGAATTCCGGAACAGCCTTATTTTCCACTGCCTACACCCTTCTTCCCCTTGCCCTCTTCCCCATGCCCTAGCTCCTTCCACATTCATCTCAGAGTCCTAAGTCCAGCACGGCCAGGGACTCATCTCCTGGTCTATACTCGAAGAGGAGATCTCAGCTTGGAGAAAGCCTCCCGTACATATGTATCCATTGATACCATATCTTTCTGTTCGCCTCCAACTTCCTCATCCTTCAGGTCCATCTCACAGAAGCAACCCCGTATTTCTGATCTCCCTGATCAATAGTGTGTGTGTGTATTCCACACTAGTTCACAGCTCTTGGAGAAATGGTTTCATTTTATTCTTTTTTCTTGTAATCTTCATACAGCTTGAAAACAGTGTTGTGCAAATAAATGCTTATTAGTTTAATTGAACTTGATTCTAAAATAAAGTCTAAATCTGAATTAGAAATCAAAACCGAACTCTTCCCCCTTGACTTTTCTATTTCAGAGGAAAGCCACAAACAAGTCCTGACCCCAAGAGTTGTGACAGGTGCCTTACAATAAAATCAGTTCCTTTTCCTCACATGCCAGGTTTTACCTGGCATCAGACATTGTCCAGGGTCTGGACAATAGAGCCTGTAATTTGTCCATTTTTGCATGTAGGAAGTTCCCCTTCAAGATTCAAAGTATCAATCAAAGAAGTATTTTTGGCGTGACAACTTCTCCTTGGAGGCATTGAGAGAGAAGGGGTCCTTTTTTTGGAGACCCAATGGCTAACCTCTGGAGATGTGGTCTTTATCTCTTCATGAATACCCTATACAGGCGCCTCAATGCAGGCTGAAAAGCTGCTGTAGCCCTAGTCAGTGTGGCTCAGTTGGGTCAAATGTCCTACCATGGACCAGAAGTGAAGGGTTCAATTCCTGGTCAGGGCACATACCTAGGTTGCAGGTTTGATCTCTGGCCTGGGTGCATATAGGAGGCAACTGATCGATGTCTCTCTCTCTCTCTCTCTCTCTCTCTCTCTCTCTCTCTCTCTCTCTCTCTCTCTCTCTGGAAAAAAAGCTGCTGCAGGCATTAGAAGTAACCTTGGAACACAGTAAATGATCAATAAGAGTTTTCTGATTGAAGAAATGAGGCATTGAAGTGTGGTGGATTCAGAATATCTAGGTCCAGTTTCTCCCTCTGCCAATTACGACCTATGATAACTTGGGGGACAGTTTATGTAACCTTTCTCTGAGGCCAAGTTCCTCAGTTTTAAAATAGGGATGACAAGCATTTCCCTCCTGGGGTTGTTGTTTGGATTAAATGGGGTCATGTAGGTGTGATTAGCACAGTGTGTAGCTCCTCAGTAGAGATTTGCTGTTCTAATGCAGGTCATACTGTGAGAGGGACATTCCTGTTAGGTGGATCCTCTCTCACAGGAGGAAAGTCTGGGTTCCTATTTACAGTGAGTTAAAGAGAAGCCATCTGGTCTCTGCCTGCTTGCCTTTTGTTTTTGTTTCTACTTGGCATTGCAGGTCTGGCAATGTTACTTTTCCTCATCTTCATGATCTATATTGTGGTTTTGTATTAGGAATAGCAACAGATTTGTAAGTATAAACACTTTAAATCATTAATTAAAAGGATGAGATTTATGTAATGAAAATTTGGCAGGTAATCATTTGGGGACAATTATTATTGAAAGGTGTATAAAGCTGAAGCTGGTTTGGCTCAGTGGATAGAGCATCGGCCTTCGGACTGAAGGGTCCCAGGTTCGATTCCGGTCAAGGGCATGTACCTTGGTTGCGGGCACATCCCCAGTGGGGGGTGTGCAGGAGGCAGCTGATCGATGTTTCTAACTCTCTATCCCTCTCCCTTCCTCTCTGTAAAAAATCAATAAAATATATTTTTTTAAAAAAAGAAAGGTGTATAAAGTCTCAGTACAGACCATATTACTAAAGTGAAGAAGTAAGTTGAAGTCCAGAGGGGTGTGGTAGAAAACAAAAGAAGGTGGGGTATTGAAGGAGGTGATGGAGGGCATTTCAAAGGAGAGGTGTGATGGCTAATAGCTTTGTGGTGCTTTGTTGGGGAACACAAGTTGGGGAAATGGGAAGGTGAAGAAACATGCTAAGTCAAACCCAGGAGGCACTTTCAAACTTAAGAAAACTGTAGGAGAGTATCTATAAAACTACAGGCAAAAAAGCAGTGGGAACTTGTTAATGGAACACAACTACGAAAAGTCGGCCTTCATCTCAGGGTATACTCTTGGTCCCTTTGGTTTTCTACTGAGAGGCATCTTCCACTGTGGTTAAGCCAGCTAAGTGTACTTTGTTCCTCATTTGCTAAAATTTCCACACTTCTGAATTAGAATAATTTCCACAGTTCTCGATTATTCTTTCATGCACATGTTCAGGTGCTAGAACATTTCCTGATCAAGTGGAGGTTGCTAAATGACTTACAAACACAAGTTAGATAAAAATTCATGAAGGTGAGGCTCTTAGATAAATCACTTTTGGTATTCGGCCAGTCAGAAAGAGAAATCAAGTCTGGAATGTATTTCAGATTATGTTTTACTTTTATAGTTGTGCTCTGCACTGGAAAAAGATTTCACAATAATTGTTTACTCTGTTGCTCCTCTAAAACCTTAAAACAGCCCATTTTATACTTGGGTAAACTGAGGTATACATAAAAGTTAAAAAGAAAGTCATCCTTGAACTTAGATTGTCAAAGTCTAGGGTTACAGTGCACCATTGCAAAGTATTTAGCCTGTTACCAAGACAACCTTTTAGAAAGCACTTAAAAACTGGGGCCATTGTTCTAGCCAGTTTGTTCAGTGGATAGATCATCAGCCCAAGGACTGAAGGGTTCCAAGTTCGATTGCAGTCAAGGGCACGTACCTCAGTTGCAGGTTCTGGCCCTGGTCAGGGAGGCAACCAAGTGATGTGTTTCTCTCACATCAATGTTTCTCGCTCTGTCTCTCCCCCTCCCTTCCACTCTCTCTAAAAATCAATGGGAAAAAATATCCTTGAGTGAGGATTAACAAAAAATAAATAAATAATTGGGAACATTGATGCAGAATTTGAAATGATCTTTAAAAACTGGCTGGTCTAGACCTTGCTAGACACGAGGCACATATAAGAGGAAGGAAAAGTCTCCTATGATGATTTTATTGGAAGAATGGGGATGACAGTTCAGTTAATTTAGCTAATTCATATTGTTCCAAGTGGTCTGTATGTTCATGTTAGTCCTCAAGTCTTCAGACTATGAATAAAGTGGAGTAAGTGATTTACACATATTCTCTCATTTATTCCTTGCAACAATAACCCTATGGTGTAGGTCTTATCCTTCTTTTATTGATAATGGAGATTAAGTCTAACGGGAACTAAAAGAACTTGCCTAGGATCACACAGCAAATGATGAAACTGAAATTCTAGCTGGGAGTCTTAATGGTTTAATGCTTATTTTAAAGATTATTTCTATTATATCTCAATTTTAAAAATACATTGAAAATAAATAGCCAACACTACTACTTTTCAAGCAAAAAGAACATCAAAATTGCCCATAATTCTACCACCCACAGATATTCTATCAAGATTGTAAACAGCCCAGCCACTGTGGCTCAGTGGTTGAGCATAGACCTATGAACCAGGAAGTCGATCCCCTGTAGGGGGTGTGCCGGAGGCAGCAGATCAATGATTCTCTCTCATAATTGATGTTCCTATCTCTCTACCCCTCTTCCTTCCTCTCTGAAATCAGTAATATATATATATATATATATATATATATATATATATATATATATATATCTTTAAAAGATTGTAAGCAGATTAACCCTCTTATTCCTGGGCTCCCAAAGAAATGAAACTTAAAATTAGAGGATTCAAATCATTCCTAATCAGTCAAGCAGAAGGATCAAGGCTTCCTGTCCTGTGCCCCGAAGAAAGAATTGTCAGTGATTCCAAGGCATTTATTTGTTTTGAAGACATTTATTGAGCCAGGTATGTCCTAAACAGTAGGCCGGCTATTAGGTTGTGCAGATGAGTCCATCCTTAAAGAACTATAAGGCAATGGTTCTCAGATCTGACTCATGTTAAAATCTCCTGGGAGGTTTTTAAAAAATTCTGATGGCTGGGCATCCAGAATTCTTAAAGCTCCTCAGGAAATGTGCAGCCATGGCTGAGAACCAGTGATGTGAGGAACTGGGAGATGACATGTACAAAGCAGTGTCCAGAGAGCTTTTGAGTGTTGTGGTACAAAGATTGTCAGCGCCAGCAGTCTCCCTGGACGGGGAAGCCTAAGAACGAGGCCTTGATGAATGGGCAGGATTTTAAGAAAAAGATGGAGAGGAAATAGGGAAGTATATTCCAAACAGTATTCAGAACTGTTGTCATGATTTCTTTGGTTGGTAAGGATGAGGTATTTGAGGTATTAGTAGGTTGTTTTATAAGAATAAATTGTTATGAATATTCCAGGTCCTTTGGTATCACTAATAAGTTTTTATCCTTCTTTGCCTGTCAGGTCTTCAATGAAATTTATCCAGTATGGACTTACTCTTACCTGGTGCTGCTGTTTCCTGTGTTCCTTGCCACAGACTACCTCCGTTACAAACCCGTTGTTCTGCTGCAAGGGCTCAGCCTTATCGTCACATGGTTCATGCTGCTCTATGCCCAGGGACTGCTGGCCATTCAGTTCTTGGAATTCTTCTATGGCATCGCCACAGCCACTGAAATCGCCTATTACTCTTACATCTACAGTGTGGTAGACCTGAGCAGGTACCAGAAAGTCACAAGTTACAGTCGAACTGCCACCTTGGTGGGCTTCACAGTGGGCTCAGTCCTAGGGCAAATCCTCGTCTCAGTGGCAGGCTGGTCCCTGTTCAGCCTGAATGTCATCTCTCTTACCTGTGTTTCTGTGGCTTTTGCCGTGGCCTGGTTTCTGCCTATGCCACAGAAGAGCCTTTTTTTTCACCATGTTCATTCTACCTGCAAGGGAGTGAATGGTATCAAGATACAAAATGGTGGTATTGTGACTGACACCTCAGCTTCTAACCACCTTCCTGGGTGGGAGGATGTTGAGTCAAAAATCCCTCTAAACGTGGAGGACCCTCCCATGGAGGAACCGGTAAGTCCAACTTTAAATGTCTTGTGGTTGCTACTCTGGGGGCCAGGCCAGCAGTGAAAAATCAGACAGGAAACCCCTTATGCTAGACCTTGTGTTCACGTGGATTCGGGTTTTATCCTGAGTTGGACGGAGGTTCATTCATTCATTGAGTCAAGATAAGGTTGATTTAAATTAGGAATGACAAATGTATTTTCCTCTGGAGTGAATGACCTTCAAGGTCAGACTGGCACAACATTCTATTGCTTGTGTCAGAGATGTTTTAGAAGCCACAGCAAGGGCTATCTCTTCTTTCATCTTTCAATCTTGGCATATAAATACAGCACTCAGAAGATTTTTGCAAAATGAATAGGTGAAATGATTCCAACAAATGATGAATATCTACTTCCAGTTTCTGACTTGAAGCCAAAGTGTTTACGGATAGGAGTTACTGTCCTCTTCTGTGCTGGAAATTATACTTTGCCGAAGTGCGTGGTAATGAATAATACAGAAGAGGATCAAAAGGAATAGTTAAGAAGATGAAATAATGTTAGAAGTGTGACTATGAAATTATTTCTTAGAAGAGGTATGGCATCAAAATAATTCATCCATCCATTCTCTCTAGACAGGAAGATTCACCGCCTCCCCCAGTCAGTCACCCTTTTCATAAAAGTGTATCTTTCTATCAGGTTATAAGCTATGAGGGGCAAGATTCATTTCAAACATACTGAATTAATCTTAGTTTTCCTGGGATGTGTTTGTTAGTAAGCCTATTAACATTCCATCTTTGTAGACGGGTTCTGTCAGGCATAAAGCCAAGCCCTGTATGCTTTGTGGGCTGTCTGAGAGTAAAGGACCAGCATGAATAGAGCCTGACTCTCCACCTGGAGTTAACCCAACTTGTTTCAACGTGGCATCTAATGTCCTCATCGAAAATTACTCTCTTTCGCCTTCCCCCATTCTTCACTCTGGTTACTCGTTGAAATGTAGGTTATCATCCCAAAGAGCTTGGGTCACACTGTAGAGCCTGGTGACACTTACCATAAACTCACTTTGACTGTAAGGGCAGCTTCAGTCAGAGTTACCAGGAACTAAGTAGAAATGAAACGCTGACTCCTTCAGTTTGTTAGGTGACGCCAGAGAGTCAACAAAGAGTTGTTGAGGGAGGGAAAGGTGTACGAGTGATCGTTCGATAGATCTCATGTAGAAGAAAGAATAAGAACCTTTTAAAAATCTGTTTCAAATGTGTCAAAATGGCTTTAGCTAAGACTAATATGTATATACATACCTATAATACATATATACATTTTTTAAATATTAACATATTGACCATAGTTCTAAAGATTTTTATAGACCAGTAAGTTTTAAACTTTTTTGAATATAAACAGGAAACTACTTAGTAAGAAACATTTTATGTAGCAACCAGTACACAGGTGTGTGTGTGTGTGTGTGTATGTGTATATTAGAGGCCCGATGCACAAAATTTGTGCAAGGGGCTCGGCCCTTGCCACTGCGGCTGCCTCGGGGGCTTCGTCCAGAAGTTTGTCTGGACGGTTGTTCTGCTGTTCGGTCTAATTAGCATATTAGCTCTTTATTATATAGAATATATATATATACACACACATATATATACACACACATACACATATGTGTGTGTGTGTGTGTGTGTATATATATATACATATATATACTTTATATGTAACTGAAACCATGGTTTTTAAAATACATTATTTTATTCTGACACATTCCATTCACTTTATTTTTTATCATGTGATCGTTGCTCACTAAATTGATTTTATTACCTACTAATGAGTTGAAACCTAGTCAATTAATGAGTTGAAATTTACATTCATAGAGCAACTTGATATTTGTTACTTATAGATAGGCAAAGTGTAAATACTTGACATGATGAATAATTATAACATTTTAGAGTTAAAAGTGATTCAAACCACAAGTCTTTGAATAATAAGAGCATCTTAAAGTTACAAGGGACATTAGATCTCATCAACCCTCTCATGTTAGAGAGGAGGATCAGGATCAGAGATCATGACTGTAGAATTACACAGATATACTCCTAAACATAGGTGAAGAATATACGTGAGATGCACTTCAACCTATACTGTGCTCCATGAAGTCTTTCACGGGGTGACAGCAGTCAGAACCATCCTGTTGGTTACAGTGTGGTAAAAATTAGGATTCAAACCCATACCATGATGTCCTTGGCTTTGCTCCTGGCACCCCAACAGGCAGGCAGTGCTGCTTGGCTCTTACAGCCCTAAAATACTGCTTTTCTTTGACAAGCTTGAAGGAAAGTCAAAATACGGATGTTGGAGATTGCACTGTCATTTTAAGTTGACAAAGCTCATAACTGAACCATAAGTTATAATTGAAGTAATTATGGTAAAGAAGAATATGTAGGTAGGTGGGTGGTTTGATCTTGATTTTATAGAAAGGAAAAATGGGCTAGCAAGTGATGTAGTATCGAGAAGTAATGATTGGTAAGAGTACTGAATGGCTTCTGAAAGCTGTTGTCTGAGTTGAGACCTGAGTAACATAAAGGAACTAGCCATGAAAATCAGAATAAAGTGCAGTCCTGACTTATAGAACCATATTTTGACAAATAATAAGTTTGTCAAACTTATTCTCAAAAATTTCCATCGTAGCCATTGGTTTGACTATAGATAAATTTCCCTTTGCATGACTGAGCTCAATAAAGAGTGGCCTTTCACTTGTAAAGTTATACCCTGTCAAGGTTCTATTTAAAGGAGAAGAGGCTACACAAAATTAACTCAAACTGGATTAAGATTTGAGACAGTAAGACCCGAAACATTAAACTCTTAGAAGAAAACAAAGGCAGTAAGCTTCGTGACATTGGTCTTAGCAATGATTTTTTAAACCTGACACCAAAAGCAAAAGCAGCAACAGCAAAAATAAGTGGGTCTACATCAAACTAAAAAGCTTCTGCATAGCAAAGGAAACAGTCAACAAAATGAAAGAGCAACCTACTGAATAGGAGAAAATATTTGCAAATTATATATCTGACAAGGGGTTAATATCCAAAATACATAAAAAACTAATACAACTCAATAGTAAATAAAATCCAATTGAAAAACAGGCAAAAGATCTGAATAGACATTTTTCCAAAGAAGACATGCACGTGGCTAACAGATACATGAAGAGATGCTTCTAATCACCAGGGAAATGCAATCAAAACCACACAGACCTGTTGGAATGGTTGTTCTCAGAAAGATAACAAGTGTTGGCGAGGATGTGGAGAAAAGGAAGCCCTTTGTCACTATTGATAGAAGTGTAAACTGAATATCCAGATGATCCAGCAATTCTCCTTCTGGGTATTTATCTGAAGAAAACAAAAACACTAACTCAAAAAGGTATCTGCACCCCCATTTTCATTGTAGCTTTAGTTAAAATAGCCAAGATATGGAAACAACCCATGTGTCCATCAGTGGATGAACAAATAAAGAAAATGTGTATAATAATGAAAAATTATTAGCCATAAAAAATGAATTCTGCCCTTGCCGGGTGACTCGATTGGAGCTTTGTCCTGTGCACCAAAAGGTTGCGGGTTCAATTCCCAGTCAGGGCACCTACCTTGATTGTGTGTCCGATCCCTGATTGGGGGAGGTATGGGAGGCAGTCAGTTGATGTTTCTCTCATACATCAATGTTTCTCCTTTCCTCTCTCTCTAAAAAATAAATACATAAAAACATATCCTTGGGTGAGGATTAAAGGAAAAAAAAAAGAATGAATTCTTGCCATTTAAAAACAACATAGATGGACTTCAAGTATATTATGCTATGAGAAATAAGTCAAAAAGAGAAAGACAAATACCATATCATTTCATTTATATTTGGAATCTCAAAACAGAACACACACACACACACACACACACACACACACACACACAACCAAAAATCTAAAAGCTCATAAAGACCAGATTGGGATTGGGCGGTAGGAGAAATGGGTGAAGGGGGTCAAAAGGTACAAACTTCCAGTTATAAAATAAATAAGTCCTGGGGATACAATGTGCAATATGGTGATGATAGTATTGCATATTTGGAAGATGCTAATAAAATAGGTCTTAAAAGTTCTCATTACAAGAAAAATTTTATAACTATGTATCAAGAGTTCATTCTTGTATTTATTATTGTTATTTTCCATATGAACAACTGTGAACCTACTTTTGCCCCACCCTGTATATTTTTCACAAAGGAAAAGAGTAACACCTGTTAAATTAAATATTGAGTCTATACAGTTGCTTCCTGTCCAGTTGCCTTCGAGATGGTTGAGCTTTCTTCCCTTTGGTTGTGTAGGAGCCCCAGCCAGACCGGCTCCTTGTGCTGAAGGTACTGTGGAATGACTTCTTGATGTGCTACTCCTCCCGCCCTCTGCTCTGCTGGTCCGTGTGGTGGGCCCTCTCCACCTGTGGCTATTTTCAAGTGATCAACTACACACAGGGCCTGTGGGAGCAGGTGATGCCTTCTCGCTATGCTGCTATCTATAACGGAGGTGTGGAGGCCGTTTCCACCTTACTGGGTAAGCAGTGCTGAATTAGGGATGGTAAGGAGGGGGATTCCTCTGGTAGTCGTCAACCATAATCAGGTTTTCTCTCCTCTCCCAAACGTGAAGTAACTCCAAAGAATGATTTACCTATTTTGAGCTCAGATATTATAACTTATGTATATTAACTCAGTCCTTACAAAATTCCTGAGATAGCTGCAATTGCCATCCTACTTTACAGTTGAAACCATGGACAGATATGTTATTAACCTGCCCAAGGTAATATAGATGGTAAGTAGTGAGGTTAAGACTTGAACTCAGAGCCGGTGTCATTGACTGCTTTATTCTGTTGTCCCTTTCTAATTTGTTGACATGCCTCATAAGGTTTTTGGAAGACTTTACATGATTTCTATAAACACTTATCACTGCACCTGTCACTCAGGAGCACACCATACATTTTAGCTGTCATTATCATTGTCATCATTTTACCAAAGGGCAGAGATGCCCTTTTGCCATGTTCTCAATGGCTCCTCAGGGAGGAGAGAGGCCCTGTCCTGCCACGGTGCCAAGCTTAGGAGCAGTAGTTCTTTTGGACATGGCCTCTGCCTCAGCCGCATTTCTTCATCAGCCTCCCTGGATCTGTGGCCTCCTTTCCCATCTCATTGCCAACTGCCCTGATTCAGTCTCTCATCCTCTCACTGGCTCTATAGCATTTATTCCATCAAGTCAATTCTCTGCCTCCCTTTCAAGGCCCTCCCTAATAAGTTCCCTCTATATAAGTTCCCAGCATTAAAATGGAATAATCTAAGCTGATTTGAATTTTTTTAAATAGTCTTTCTTTATTGCTCTTTTCATTCTGCAGGTGCTGTTGCCGTCTTTGCAGTTGGTTACATAAAAATTTCCTGGTCCACCTGGGGAGAAATGACACTGTCCCTGTGTTCTCTCCTGATTGCGGCCGCAGTGTACATCATGGACACCGTGGGTAACATTTGGGTGTGCTACGCGTCCTATGTTGTCTTCAGAATCATCTACATGTTACTCATCACTATAGCAACGTATGTATTTTATTCAAAGAAGTATTAGGAAAAGTTGTGATTGGATAAACCTTTTGGTTTCTTTACAAAGAAATTAAATTTTCTAGTTAAAAGAGGCAAATGGGAGAGAGCACTGTATTGTTTGTTTTCTCCTGAGGAAGCATTTAGGCAAGGTTCATTTAATTCCTCGTTCACGTGTTCCCGCTGTTTCCAGATTTTGCATGAGATTGACATCATTTAGCAACAAAATACTTTTCACTTGGTTGGGAAGGTGATTGACAGTAGAAGGAAGGGGGTACCCTTCCCATTTAAATTAAAATTTTACCCAGGAAGAAATTCTTATCTATTTATTCTTCTTTATTTGTTAAGTTTTCAGATTGCAGCAAACCTCAGCATGGAGCGTTATGCCCTAGTGTTTGGTGTCAACACCTTCATTGCTCTGGCCCTGCAGACGCTGCTCACACTCATTGTAGTCGATGCCAGTGGCCTTGGCTTAGAAATTACCACGCAGGTAAGAGCTGTTTTGCACTGAAGAAGTTATGCCTTGATCAGGGTGACACAGTGGGAGATGCCTAATGAAAAATTCAAACAGTATAGACTGACATAACATAAAAAGTCACGGTGTGCCCTCCTGTCAATCCTCCCCCTTCTGTAGTTCTTTGCTACCTGGAGCATGTTGGGGGCAACCTGCCTTATCTTGCAGCTAAGTCTCCTCCCTTCTTTATTTGATTCCCCTCCCCCAGATACAGGGTAATGACTTGCTGTTGATGAATAGCATTCTGATTCTCAACACACGACCTATTGAGAAAACACCTGTAACAAACACCCAAGATTATGTGAACACATTTCTTCATTGAGGGATCGTATGGTTGCATATGCCTTCATGCATTGTGAGCCTATAGGTAGGGTTTGCTCTGTACAGGCGATTAAATCAAAAAGTGCCCCATCCCAGGCCAGAAAATTGCTTCTCGGTCATTCCCTCCATACTTCCACATTAGTTTTGTTAGAATAGAAAGTCCCAACATATCAGCAGTAATTAACTGTATTTTCACTGGTGAGCTCTAAAAGAGAAATCATAATAATAGGTAATGTGCACTGAGCGCTTTCTACGTACCAGGTACTTTATACAGGATTTTGTAGAGTTGTCAGGTTTAGAATGGAGAAAATAATCTGAGAGTTAAATAATGTTAAGTGTTAAGGTCACCGAGTCAACAATAGTGGCGCAGAGCTAGGATCTCAACCAGAATCTAACTCTGAAGCCTACTTGTCTCGCTCTGCGTTTGCTGCCTCCAAAAGGTGGAGGGGGGAGCAGAGGAGGGGAGCTTATTACTTTGTATGTTTCCCAGTTACTACTGGAAGTAGAAACCTCAGGAGACCTTGCAAGAGTTAGGTGCTTCATTAAGGATGGAGGGTAGGACAGAAACTAGAACCTGCTATCCTGCTATAAAATTAGGGGTTTAGACATATGGGGTAATAAGAATGTGTGGGCTGTGCTACCTCTAGCTACCGTGATTAACAGATTTCCTATAGGAAAATGTATCCAATCTTTTAAAAATCTAGTTCAGAACTTAGAGCTACTCTCTTCTTGAACCCATGAACCAGCTTATGTATATTTAGTAAGATATTTTAAGAAGAATATGGTGGTGACTATGTTGCTAATCTATATAGCCACATTAAAAAGCTGGCTTAGAGAGGATCCATATAAAATGTAATCCTATAATGGAATATACAGGGTGGGGCAAAAGTAGGTTTACAGAAACACAGTTTATTCATTATTATTATGTATTAATTATTGTATTATTTTCCATACAAACAACTATAAATCTTATTTTGCCCCAATCTGTAGTTGACCTTCTACTGCCCTCTTCTGGGGAAGAATCTAAGTTCTTGATCTTCAGAACTTGGCCTGTTAGTCATACCCAGGTACCAATCTACCAGCTTGAGGGTAGAGACCATGACTCAGTGACAACAACAAAAATACCAACAGTAGTATTAACAGCATCGGCATGGTACTAATAAACATTGACATACATGATCTCATCCTTCCCAACAACCCTGTGAAGTAGGAAATATGAATTCCATTTTGTAAATGAAGTTAAGGTTCAGAGATTAGGTATCTCAGTCAAGGTCACACAGCTAGTCAAGGGTGTCAACAGGATTCACACGAGGCATCCAGGCTTCTGTACCACCGCACTCTGCTGCCTCTGTGTTTTCAGTGCCTCGTACATTGGGCACACTACTTTTTAAAGTTCTAGTGAGAAACTGAATTCCTTTTAATTATAGAGTATGTTTTCATATGTGTGATACAACAGCTCTTCTTACTAATAATTCTCTACGTGACTTGTTTCCCCCTTTAGTTCCTGATCTACGCAGGTTATTTTGCACTCATCGCTGTGGTTTTCCTGGCTAATGGTATAGTCACTATTATGAAGAAATATACAAAGCAGGAAGATCCAGAGTCAAGTTCTCAAGTAACCACTTCATAATTCACTACTGACAAGCTTCTTATAGCAAGAACTCCGCACAGCCACAGTCCCTGGATGTATTTAATTTTTTAAGGTGTAGAACATATATTTATGAATGTGCATTTCATGGCTTCAAAGCAGCCAAATGACTATACCCGTGTTCCCAGCGTAACATAATCGTGTTCAGAGGAACAGAAGGAAAGTTTGTTTATTTAAGGATGACTTTTTTCTGATTCAGAAGTGAACTTGATTTTGAAAACCAAGCCATGGCGAGCAGTAAAACAGCACATGGTGTTGTATACTTGATAGAAAGTGAGCTTGGTGTCTCATAGGTCAAGTACTTCTACATCTGATTAAACAGAAGCTTGAGACCAGGGTCTCACAGGGGCCACAGATGTTACAGGTCAAGATAGGAATATGTTGTAACAGCACCTGTCTCTGTACAACTTAATTCTTATTTTGTGTTACTCATGTGCACTTGCTTTCTACAGATGAAAGTTGTTCCTATCACAGGCAGTATTTGCCCTAGTTTGGTGTCCTGCCCTCTAAGGAGTATGTGTTATTTCTAATAAGTTATGTTTAAGAATTCATTGTATGAATGTTCTCAGTTCCCATCTTGCCAGTTACGTATTTGTGTAGATTTTTGTTTGAAATACATGTTTGCATCATTCTATGCTTCCCAGAGGAGCTCATTTAGTTAGAAAATAAGGCACGTTTTGAAGCCTGCTAATAAGCTGAGTGAAGAGACCTAATCAGAAAATGCAGGTAGATTTCCTCGTCTTTTACTCCTCCATAGGAAGGACTGTTAATTCCATGATGAAAAGTTAAAATTTGGGCTAAAGACACAACTAGCCCACTCTGTGTTTGCATTCCCTTTTATTTCCAAAATAAAATGAAAAAGTCTTTTTTAAAATAACTTCATCTCCATTTATAACTTTTATATTTGTCCTTCTTATCCAAGATAAGGTTGTCATTAGGAGTTGGATTATTCCAAGGCCTTTTTCACAAACTGAGCCTTTTTGATTTCAATGGGACAGGAACCAGGATAGAGACGATTCCTGCATTTTGTACATTAAATCTGCCTTTGCTCTAAAGGTGGATCATCTTTAATATTTGCTTAAAATAACTGCTAGTGATTCCAGTTCCAAGGTACTTGAAAAAATATTATGTATACATTTATACATTAACAAATCAGCCAACCTACCTAGTGGCTGCTAGAATATGTGAGACGTGAAGAGGACTTTAAAGCCAATTTTGTTGCCTTATCTTGAAAAGAACCTCGTTAGCCACTTTCATCTGGGGGTGTTAATATTTTTCGAATGACACAGCTAAACTGTGAATAATAGTGTCAAGATTGCAAAATTGACATATATTTGGTTTAAGCAGGAACTCTAAAAGTAAATGAATAGAATAAGAATAGGTCATTTTCCATTCAACATCTTTTTGGATATAGGGAAAGGAAAAGAACACTAGCTATGGAAGGGAAGGGGACGTGATGTCTTAAAGTAACAGCCTGGAATTTTATCTTTTATCTTTTATTTTATTTTGCTATATAGGGAATTGTTTATGAAGAAACAAGAGTGGTACTTGAGGGATTTTATTTAATCTTTTTAAATAAAATGGACTGTTATATAATCAAAGTGTTCACATTACCAAAGCATTATCTCCCTGGAATTTAATTTGAAGTCTGTGGCACACAACTGGAGCCTTTACTTATTAAGACAGTAACAGGTTCACGTCTTGGTGGGTGGCCATGTTTGCAGAATGCTGAACACTATTTGCAAGTTGTACTGTATGCAGTTTTGCAAAGTGGAAATAATTTGTTGTACTTTTTATTCAATTCTGTATAGCTTATAAAATTATTTTTATTAAATAAATATTTTACGGTATATTTCCCTTTTTAAATCAAAATCATTTTAAATTTATCTTTCGTTTCAGTGGGACCTTTGTATTATACCTTTAAATCTTTTAATAATTTCTCTTAAGACAAATTTCATATTAAGCCTTCCCCTCACCTGACCTTCCTAATTAACCTTGATGTCTTATTAATTCTTCCATTGTTTTGTGGTCTTTACCTTTGACTCTTCCCCTTATTTCTGTTGATTTCCTATTTTTTCTAGCACTGCATTGCACTGTTCATTTTTCTTGATCTTCATCTTGATATCTCTCATCTCTGTTTTTAAAGCATTCTCCGTTTTAGAAACCGAAAGGCCCACATTCTCATCGGTGTTAACTGCATTTTTAAAATAAATGAAATCAATTCAAGGGCAGAGGCTATCATCTTGTTCTGAAACTTCCCAGCTTCTTTGTTCCCGCCCAGAATGTTCTGACACCCAGGGAAGCATCTTCCTGCCATCCGTCGAGAATCATTTGGTCATCATGTCCCAGAAACAAATCCATCTTTTCTTACAACCAATGAGCACCTTCCCTTTAATACCCACTTTCAAAGCCTGCTTCATTAAGGCATTTTATTGATTATCACCAAAGACTTGGGGATTTTTCATGGAAACACAATTTTTTAAAGATTAAGTTTTCTGTTCCTATAGTTCTAACCCTTGTATGCCTTTCCAATTGTATGCCTCCTGTGCAGGGATCCTGTCTTATTTTTGTCTTTTGTTGCAGAATACATTCCAGTGCCATATGAATATCTATAATAATAAAAACATAATATGCTAATTAGACCGGAAGACCTTCCGGATGAAGCCGGGGCTGTGAGGGAAGCCCGGGTCCTGGGTGCCAGAGGGAAGCAGGTGCCGGCAGCAGGGGTGGGGTGGTAGGGAAGGCCTACTCTTGCACATATTTCATGCATTGGGCCTCTAGTTGAATTATATAAGTGATATGCAATGGGCTCAATATAGCCACCTGCCAGTACAACAGCTAAATGCCCATTATTTTATAAAACATTAAGATTAAAATGATTACCAATAAGCTCTAGTCCATGGGACGTTTTATTCAAGGCATTGTGCTTCAATGATAGAAACTGGTTATTATTTTACTTAATCATGGCATCCTCATAATTAATACCTTACATTTGTATAACATGATTTAGGTTGGGAAAGGCGTTTCTGGACATCATCTCCTTTGATTCTGGAAAAGGATCTTGTAGTACTAATTCCTCTATTCTTTTTTTTCATTAATATTGATGGGAGGGAGTTCAGAATGCTAGGTTTTTAAAGAGTACATCTTTGCCAACTTCCTCATACTTTTGATCAGTATTTCTATGATCCTTCTGTATTCCTTGCTCAGAACTCAGGCCAATTATGGTTGAGACGTTGACGGGAACATTTTCTGCTGACTAGGAGAAATCGAATAGTTGCCACCTGTCATAAGCTTTGAATTTCTCTGGAGTAATGTTTGGTTAACTACCCCCTCTCTGCCCCCAATATAAACTTCAATTAATGTAGCAGGTCTGCAAAATATCTCAACAAACACAAAAATACAAAAATATTCTATCTATACGGGTTAGAAGAAATGAATGATACACTTAACTTGCCCAAAGATGGTACTGATTCTAATAGAAATGTTTGTTCATAGGTCGTCTTGCAGTGGTTTTCACCATATGTCTGTGATATCTCAGAGGCTGCCACAGCAATTGGGGGTAGATTGCATGTTTATGCCCCACCCCACCTTTTGTGTTTTATGCCAGAGATTCTGAACTACCTAAAGATCCTGGAGTCAACTCGATGGGCCCTCACAAATGCCACCATCTATCTGTGTACAATGCCCTGCCTGCCCTCTTGCAGTCTTTTTATTCTTCAGAAGTCGGCGCTGACATCAACGCTCTGCAGAAGTCTTTTTATTGTCACCTTTCCTAATCCCTTTTTATTTCTTAGCTAAATGCACCCTTGTGCACCCTGTGCTCCCTCTGTTTAACCCCATCTTTCTTTAAAGTGTGTGAGCTCCTTCATGCAAATATTAGGAATTAGTCTTAATATTTCTCTGCCTTCTTAAATGAGTGATAGTGAAATAAACCCTTTTTAAAGTGGCTCAGGTTTATCACTGCAGATTGTACAGTGTTGTAATTTAGTGTTTGTCTCTGCTTGCCTGTAGAACAGATGAGCCAAGATTTGAGTTTTATTCTAGGTAGCCTCTGCTTTGAACTCCTTTTACTTATTCTCCCTATTTGTCAGTTTGTCACCCTTCTAGTTTTTTGTTTGTTTTTTTTTTTTTTTTGGTGTCATTGTTTATCTACTTTTAACAAATCACCTCTTTTCCTTCCTTTCCAATGATCACATTCTAATTTCTGGGCTGGGAACTCACAGACCTGAACCTATACATATAAAAGCCTAAGCTACCGAACCACTGGTCAACCAGTTGCTATGGTGTGCACTGACCACCAGGGGGCAGATGCTCAACACAGGAGCTGCCCCTGGTGGTCAGTGCGCTCCCACAGCCAACTTCCTGTGCCCCAACCCCCAGCCGATCGGCCGGATGGCCCCGATCTGGCTGGCCAGCCAACCTCCTGAGGCCCCCATTGGCCCCTATTGCTGGCCAGGCCAAGGGACCCCGCCCATGCACGAATTTATGCACCAGGCCTCTAGTTTATTATAATAAGGACTGTGAGAGACTAACAAACAGCTCCAGCTTAGCTCACAAATTTTGTAGTAATTTTTTATTATTGCTTTCAAGTGTTTTTACACTTGTTTTTGTTTGCAACTGGATTTGAGGTAACTGGAACTCTAACTTCCATTTAAGTGGGGTGTAAATCTAAATTTTACGGAAGAGATAATCCAGGTTTTATACTCACTTAGATAACACAGGGCTCTGATGATTGTAATGTTTCATGTACATTTCTTTGCAATGGATACATCAACACCTAGCTATTTTATATATTAGTTAATAAAATTATATAGGTTTCAACTGTACAATTCTGTACAAACTGATAATGTAGAGAATATTTTTGTAGAATTCCACACATAATTTAAAATAATTCTTATTTTCATTTTGGACATTTAAAGATATTCACTCTAGAATCTACTCTCATCGTTTTTGAAAACTATGTAATGGTAATAGTCACCATTTATTGAGCACTTTGTATGCATCAAGCATTGTGCTAAGGCTAAGCACATGATTACCTTACTTCATCCTCATAGTTCTAAAGGCAAGTGTTAACATTATCCCTGTTTTAAAGATGGTGTAACTAGACTTCGAAATTAAAATCTATAAGCTAGTTAAGCACAGGACACAGGACCCATATATTAATCTTGAAAACTTTCTTTTAAAAAAATTATTTTCAACTCTCCAGTGATGGTTTGCCCAGTATTCCATTAATATTTTTATAATGTTTTTTATTGTTGACATATAATTCATAGACCATATACTTCATCCTTTAGCAGTCACCCACCCAATTGATCTTCAATACCACCCAGTCCTAGGCAACCACTAATCTACTTTCTGTCTCTGTAGATTTGCCTGTTCTGGATATTTCATAAAAATGGAATCATACAATATGTGGTCTTTTGTGTCTGGCTTCTTTCACTTAACAATGTTTATAATTTAATGGTTCATCGATGTTGTAGTATTTACCAGTACTTCATTCCTTTTCATTGCTGAAAACAATTCCATTGCATGGACATAACATTTTATCTATCCAGTCATCATTTGATGGACATTTGTGTGCCGCGCCGGCACGGCCAAGGGTGAACCTGAGTGGGGGCAGCTGAAAGGCTTAGAAAAGACAGACAAGAGAATGAAAGCTGGGTCTCGGTGGGACACTGTTTCCTGAGAGACAGCGCCGCACCCCACAAACCGTGTCTTTATTTTATAGCAGATGCCACGGCAAAGTAAGGGTGTGGTCAAGATGTTTACAACATTCTCATGGGTTTCAATCCTACTCAACTACATGCACCTGAACTCTATCACTCAGGCATGTGGGGCCACGTGTTCGGACCACAGGTTCACGCTTACAACTACAGCTGTTGGCTATAATTGTGCTGGGAGGGCCCTGCCCTTCAAGCTAGGACTTGCATGTGGCCACGAGAGGACTGTGCCCTCTCATTAGTCCAAGGCTTGGACCTATCCAAACACTGTAGCCACGCCCCACATATTTGTCTCCAATTTTTGGCTGTTATGAATAGAACTGCTATATCCCATTAATATTTGCAACAAACATTTCCAAGTATTTCGGAGAGTCAGTGGAAAAAATATTAAACTAGGAGTTCTGAAACCTAAGGTCTACTCTAGCTTTGGTAGTAATTCCATGTTCACTAAAGGAGATTTGACTAAAATTCCTTTGTCCTTCCATAGTAAAAAATTTCATTTTATTTTGTGTCTTTTTTCAAGTGTGTGGCCTCAGACCAGGTCGTGCAGCAGAAGAAGCATTAGGTCATTACAACTCTAAGTTCTATACTGCAGCTAGGAAATGTAATCGGTTTTAACCCTAAATTTTTTTGGTGAACTTACAGTTTGAATAATACTTAAAAGCTTAATTTTACATTGCTCCTCTTTTTATGAAAAGGTGCTCTATTATATCAAATGATAGAAATTGTAATAAAAATTTTAAAAACAACGAACACTGGGTTGTACTAAGTAAATATTTTCATTTATCCTCATTTTTATTTATTTCTGGCAGGGAAGAGATAGTCCTAATTTCTTTCATTTGTCACCACAATCTAAATTCATCTTGCTTTCGCTTTTTAAAAAATATATATTTGTATTGATTTCAGAGAGGAAGGGAGAGGGAGATAGAAACTTCAATGATGAGCGAGAATCACTGATCAGCTGCCTCCTGCAGGCCCCCATCTGGGGATGGAGCCCTGACCATGAACAGTGACCTCCTGGTTCACAGGTCAACGCTCAACCACTGAGCCACGCGGGTGGGGCCATCTTGCTTTCTCTCTATACATAAAGAGGATGTTTGAGGATTGAAGGGAATTCTAGTTGGCCATTTTTATGCATTTTAAAAATTAAATTTATTAGGATGACAGTGGTTAATAAAATTCTATAGGTTTCAACTGTATACTTCTAGTTGACCGTTTTGACATGCTTGAAGGCTGGAGCAAACATCCGATTTCCTTTGACCACTCGGGTAAATTCGGTTTTGATTCTGGTTGGTGGGCGGGACGGGGAGACCTTCTGGCCCAAATCTGATCACTGGTAAGCCTGTCTCCTACGCTTACCTACCAAGGAGACAAACTAGTTTTTGACGTTAACAACTAAGAGAATAATGTACAGAAACATACTCTATGACGTCCCACACCTTCCAAAAACTGGCGAGAGGCAGGTACCCGTGGGAAAACTCCCAGCCGAGAGAGAGAGCGGCCCTCGGCCCGGCGCCCACGCTCGGGAGACCTGTGTGTGTGTGTTGGGGGCAGAGGCGCTCCCGGCTGTCTCCCTGGAAACCGCAGGGTGGCAGGTCCGCCGAGGCCACCTACCGAGAAGCGCTGCAGCTGCCAGGGCCGCGGGCTGCCGTCTGCGCCTGCGCGTGCCCACAGGCCCTCCCGTGAGAGAGGCCCGGATGGAGGACGCGGAGACGCGCCGTTGCCATGGCAGCCGGGTCCTGGCTGCCTAGGTAGCAGGTGCCGGGGTCTCCCTCACCTCCTGGTCAGAGCTAAGAAAGAGGAGGAGAGGAGAGCACCCCCGGCCATCGCTGTGACCTCAGCCGCTGCAGCTCACAGGCAGGAGGGGCTGTAAAGGGACTGCGGGAAGGGTGGTGCGGGCTTGTTTGCGGGGGAGCGGGTGGAAAGGGGGAACGGCCGGGGACAGGTGGGAAGAAGGGTGGGCGGAAGCCCCGAGGGAGGAGCCTTCCTGTTGGCGCCACATCCTTCCGAGTCCCGCGTCCGCGGAGCCCGGCAGCGCCTGGCTGGGCTTTGCGTCCCTGTCATTGTGGTCGTGGTCTCTCCGCTCGCCACGTCGCCGCCCCGGACAGAAAACTCACTCCTGGGACCTTAGCTCCCTTCCGAGAGGAGGCCGAGGCCGTCCCTGCGTCCGTGGCACCTTGGATACAAGGGAAAACGATCACCTGGTGGTGGTTCACTATGATTTATCCTCGGGCTTGGTGTGACAGATTATAAGTTCTTTTTTCTTTGTTTTTACTGTTGACACTATTACAGATGTCCCTAATCACACCCCCCTTTCTTCCCTCCACTCAGACCCCGACCCCCCTTCCCTCTGGCCATCACCACACTGTTGTCTGTGCCCACAGGTTAAGCACATACGTTCTCTGTGAATCCCCTCGCCTGCTCTCAGTCCTGGGAATGAATCACAGTCTGGGCAGGATGCAGCAGGAAGAAGGGGCCAGGTGGTCGCAGGATGTTACCACGGGTTCAGTTTTGCTTAAGTCCTTATTTTATATTAAAAGGTGTTCTCTCTGACATTCTTTCAATTTTCTTAGATTTTTAAACACCCTTGTGTTTAAAAGGAGACGAGATAAGAGTGGAGTCTATGAACTAGAGGAAACTACATTTGAAAGGTTTGAATCCTGAAAGTCGCACCAAAATTGTGTGTACCTCTGGGCTCAGACTCAACACTAAAAAGATCTGCAGTCACGTTCCCTCATGGGAGTTAGCAGACACCAGGGAGAAGGAATTAATTTCTGTCTCTTACTACAGTTCCTGTTAAGAAGGTAGTTCTCGACTACAAGTTTTTAATGAGGATAAACATGGAAATTTAAATGTGTGAAACTTACAGGAAATGTGTTGTTGGGTGATTCCGTTTGTGTAAGGAGTATTTTTCTTCGAGCACGTTGACTGTGTATCATGTGGCCAGTACCCTGGGAATGAAGATTAAAGGAACTGAAGGGGATTGAATATCCGGTGACGCACTTGAAAAAGGCTTAGGGGACTAGGTAACGGGTTTATGATTCATGTTCTTTGTTCACTTGGGAACTAGCCATGAATTTTTTAAAGTTATAGGAAAAGAATGGCACTTTTGATTTGACGCAACCTATCAATTACTTCTCAGAGTCACTTCAACTGTGGCTTTCTTTTTTAAGTATGGCATATTAGTATGCTTTAATAACACCTAATATGTTTAATTTGTAATCATTTTATTTTTATTTATTATTTTTATGCTATGGCTTGGCTTTAAATTTGAGTTTTCCCATGAATGAGATTCTTTGTAAGTAATAAAGCATATTAATGAAAGTCTTTAGACAACCATTTATTTACAAGTTCCACTCTGTTTATTATAAAATTAAGGGAAAGCACTGAAGAGTTCCATACAAATCTTATTCTAACGATTAGTTATGTAACTTAAACATCTTAAAATAGTACATATCAAGGTCCCTGCTCTGAAAAGAAAGCTGGGGGTCCTAAGGCATTTGTGACTGTGGAAAATAGAACTATGTATGTGTTTTGAATCACAATGAGTTTCAGTTTATTCTGCGTGACTCATGGCAACCTTAGTTCACTTGCTAGGTAAGGAGGCGTACCAGTTGATGTGGTTCAGTCTGTCTTGCTGGTAGGCAGTGGTGAGTAACCTCACTCTGCAATACTGACTTGGTTTCTCTAGGTCCCCTCAAAGTATTATTGCTCTCAACCTCTGACTTATAAATGATCACAGCTTTACTCTGAGTCCTTTAAGAAAGCTATTTTGTAATAGAAGTAATTATAGTCCAAATAATACATTAGAAATAGTTATAATTATCCAGTTGAATAATTGACATTTCAGTTACCGAAGACTAACTTTGTCTTGAGAAGGAAAGGAAACCAATATGAAGAACTAGACAAAGAAAGATGACATTTAGATGAGACAGACTCCACGGTGTTTTTAAATCTTGAACTTATTTAGATACTATTTATTTTATTTTTTGAAGTATACATATATATTTACATTCAGTATTCTTTTGTGTTCGTTTCAGATGTGCAGCATAGTGATTAGACAACCATATACTTTACCCAGTGTTCCCTCTGATATTTCCAGTACCCACTGGCACCATACAGTTACCACCATATTATTGACTGTTTTTCCTGTGCTATACTTTACAGCCCCATGACTATGTTATAACTACTCATCTGCACTTCTCTCTCTCTTTTTCCATCAGAGTTTCCCTTTTTCATATTCTGTTTTGCTCAACCCCTCCCCCCTCTCCTCCAGCCTCCCATTTCCCCCCTGACAGCTGTCCTCCTGCTCTCCATGAGTCTGTCTCTATTTTGGTTGTTAGATATACTTTATTGTGGCGCTATACATTTGCTTTTAAAATTCTCTTGCTTTTCATGAGTTGGCAGTTATTTGTTAATTTGCATCTTATGTAAAAGGTTAAAAGCGACCTTAAGAGTCACCTGGCTCAACTTTTCTAAAGCCTCGATCTCCTGGAAAACATTCATGCCCGAGTCATCTTCTAGGCACTTCAATGGGCGTCTCGGCTCACTTCCGGACAAGGTTTGAAATGGAACGTCTCTCTTCCATGTACCTAAGTCTGCCCCACGTTTCCAGCCCTCCGTACTAATTGTACTACCTGACGTGCTACAGGTCCACTCCCCTTCACGTGGCAGCCTTTTAAATAGTGTTGAACAGGTGCCATCCAGGTCCTGTGTTTCCTTAGACTGACATTCGAGTGCTCCCCAGCGTCTGCTGTTAAGACACTTCACTCTCACAACCTCCCTTCTTCCCTTCTCCCCTCTTTGATCCCCTCTCCTGGCTTGCTAGCCCCCGAGCGAGTCCCAGCTGGTCTTCTGCTCTTTAAACGGCAGGAGCACAGGAAACGGGTACAGGGCTTCCTGTGTTGCCTGTTTCTCACCCACAGTCTCAGCCTTGGAACTCTTTTACGTTTGGGGTGTCTCCATTTTTAAACTCATTTTGAACCCAGTGTCCACTAAAGCCTGTTGCAGTTTGTCACATGTAGTGCTGACACGCCCTGCCTCTTGTCGGGTGCAGCCAGTGGGAAGATGTCCTCCCACACGCTTCCACTGTCAGTTCTCGGTGAACAGTGGAAGGAAGACAACTTAAATCTCACTTTAGTGAAATTGGTACCAGGACAAGGTGGTCTCCTCAAATGTTTGGGAGAGTCAAGTGAAGCTAATGGCTTAAGCAAAGTTCAGTTGGGGAATTTATCAATTCAGCCACAATAGCTCTCATGTTACATCTTTACAAATGTGCTGAGGTCTCTCGCGTTCTTGACATCCGTTCTTTCTACTTCCAAAACGGGTTTTAGGCACCTTATTCTTGGTGGAGGAGCCAGAGAAGCAGGTATGGGAACAGGCTCCCAGGTCCTTGGGGCCCTAACATCAGTTTTCTACAGTTTTTTTGAAACTGGGTCTGATATTCTGTGTACATTTAGAGAGCATGGCTATTTTGTTTGTTTAAGTCAATAGTGGGAAGTGTGTAGATTATCGATACACAGTTCTACCTTTGGTTATTTTGTGACAAATCTACATAAACAATTTTCCCTCAACCCTTTTCTTTGTGAAAGATAATATGACATCAAACTGACCCCTCCATATTCCTTCCAGATCTTTCTTTAGTGGCACGTTTATGTTCAGTTCCAGGCTTGTCCGTTTGTTTGTTCTTTCTCGTGCTGTTGTGTTTGTGTGGAATAACTGATGGACTCTCAGACTCAGTAATCAAACCCTGCTCAGCTTTCCACGGTGTTTCCAATTTAGACTGAGTTATCTTATCTAAACCTCATTTACTTACATTTTTATTTTTTCCTACATTTTTAACTAATGTGTTTTGTTTATGTTTGCCTTCTGTACCAGACTGAGTAGGCCAGAGGTCTTGTATAATCTTTATAGGAATACTAGAGGCTCAGTGCATGAAATTTGTGCACAGGCAGGGTCCCTAGTGGCTGCCAGCTGGCTGCCGGCCAGGGCATTCCCTTGTTCCATGCTTCCCCCTGGTGGTCAGCGCACGTCAAAGCAAGTGATCGAACTCCCGGTCGAACTCCCAAGGGGACACTTTGCATATTAGGCTTTTATATATATAGATTATAGCTGTTTAACAAGTGTGTGCCAAATTGTACATATATGTGGTATGTTCACACACATATACAGACACATTATAGGTAGAGATTTACATGTTTCTTTTGTTTGAAAAGTTATGCACAAAAAATTAACATGGCTATGTACTGACCTCAATTTGAAGATAACTTTAGCTTAGCTCTCTTAAAAATGAATGAATTTACATGTCATTTTGCAAACATTTATTAACTTTCATCTGACATCTCTATTTATTGTCACTGTTTTCTAGTATTAGGCATCAGTGTTTGTTTTTATAACAAAAAATGTTTTATTTAGAGTTAATAACAGCCTGACTTCTGTGGAAATCAGCATTTACCATAAATGAGAATTAGTTATTACTTAGTTAAAAAGCTCTCAGGTCACAAATTATAGTTACGCCTATAAATGACTAGATCTTTCTTCAAGAAGGATCGAGAAACTGAGGATGGGAATTGATATACTTGTGTTCATTTAAACATAAGAAAATGCAGATGAGTGAGACTAAGAAGCTGAGTCATGCGCTGTGAGCTCTCTGACGCACAGGCGTTTTAATGCTATGCGGGGAATGTGGAACATCCCTCTCTAAGCCGCCAATAGTCTCCTTATCTGCCTCTTAGTCTCCTTGCAAATTCCTGTTTCAGGAATTGGGGGGGAAGTGGTTAGGAGTAGTACACTTAAAAAATGTCTGGCCATTGTAAGTCTACAGGTACATGTTTATTCTGAGCACCCCATACTTAGTGCGTCTATGGGTTAATTAGCTTATCTTTAACATTGGTCTCACACTACACCTGAAGTGCACATTTCGTCTCACAGCATTATTCCCTAACACACAGAAAATGGATGAAAATAAAGATACTGATTCCAAAGAAACTGGAGAATATGAAGATGACTTTGAAAAGGACCTGGAGTGGTTAATTAATGAAAAAGAACAAAGTGATGTCAACATAATAGAGGTATATATAAATTGCCAACAGCATTCATAATGATATTAACAAAGTGTTTTGTAATTCTTGAAGAGTTTCACATTATCTCATCTAAACCTCACAAAATTTCTTTAATGTACATAGAACAAATGACATCATCCCATCTTATAGATGAGAAAATTGAGGCACGGAGAGTTTAAAAATATCATAAGGCATAGGGGTAATTAGTGAGAGAACAGGGATTAAGTTAGTACTTAATAAAGCTAAAATTATAATTCTAAAATTGTAATTTATATAATATAAATAATATAATTAATTGCATTAACAGTAAAAAAAATGAGTACAATTCATTTCTAGCTTATATAAACTTGGGTAAAATCATGGAGGTTTGATATAAATGATAAATGAAGCAAATCATCAAAAAACATGGTCTTTTGGCTAATATTTGAAACCTTAAGAGTAAATAAGGTCTGAGCAACAAAGAAAAGACAAGTGAATGAGCTCTTTAGGGAATTAATATAGAAAAACATGAAGGGTCTATTACTTTTTTTTTACTCTAGAAAATCTAGAGGTAAAAATTGATCTGGAATTTTGGGTTCTGCAGAAAATGGTAATAATAATCTCAAGGGATTCTAAGAACCTCAAAATAATTAAGACCTGACCAATGGCAGTAACCTTTCATGGTCTTGGGGAGAAAGATACTTTTTTTTTTTTTTTGAAGAATACAAGTATTATAAAAAGAAAACATTTTAAAAATATACTTCTGAAAATGTAAAGGGAGGACAATTTTATAGAGGGTAGAATATTAAAATATTATTTATAGTTACATTTTCATGCATTGGAATAAAAATTTTTAAATATCAGTATAGCACTCAATACCAACAAATACAAATTTAGAGTTAAATTTTTCCTAACTGCTGTTGTCCATGCATTTCCCCAGGGGTGCTCACAAATATGAGTTAGAATATTATGAGCAAAGAGTGAGCAGGAAGCATGTTATTTTTCCATTTCTAAAACAAATTACATGAATCTGAAAATCCATTTCTGATTTTTACATATAAATAGACAAAGTGTCTCCATTTTACTGAAAAGAGAACCTCATATTTTTTTTTTTTTTTAGATGGCTTGTGGGAATGAAGAGAGCATTAGCAAAGAGTTAAAAGAGAATGAAACCGAAGCCGAACACACCAGACAGCTTTCTGATCCTGACACATCCTCGAGGGAAGAGGTTTCACCAAGAAGAAAGGACTTCATTTCCGTACCGAGTAGCCAGTCTTTGGAACCCATGTCAGATTCAGACAGTGAAAACTCTTTCCAGGAATCCAAACTGGAAAGCCAGAAAGACGTGGAGGAGGACGAGGATGAGGAAGTGAGGAGATATATTATGGAGAAAATTATACAAGCCAACAAGATTCTACAGAGTCAGGAACCTGTGAATGATAAGAGGGAGCGGAAACTGAAGTTCAAGGACAAATTAGTGGATCTAGAAGTTCCTCCGCTGGAAGACACTGACGACTACAAAAATTACTTTGAAAATGAGAGTAATGTGTCTGGGAAACTGTCGCAGTTACGTATTTCCAATGGATTTGGCCAGGAAGGTGTGCTGCTGTCGCTCCCTGGCGGGAACTGTGAAGAGAGCAAGGACAGGAAGATACTGGTAGAGAGAGACGGGAAGTTTGAACTTCTGAATCTGCAAGACATTGAGAGTCAGGGGTTCTTGCCCCCCATTAGCAATGTCAACAGTTCAGAAAATGAGGCTCAGCAGTCATCGCCCAGGTCTTCCAGCTCAGCGCTCAGTGGTGTCAAGAAGGAAGAGCCTGCAGCAAAGACCCAGGGCTCATCCACAGAGGAGCCAGTGGCTTGGACCGCTCAGTCGCCGCCCAACCCCAAGGCTCGGCCAAACTCCGCTGCCAGCTCAGAGCCCAGTAAGGGGAATGGGAAGTCTAATCACAGGATACAGTCTGCCATTGTATCTCCAGTGACCTCAACGTATTGTCTTTCTCCGCGACAGAAGGAACTGCAAAAGCGGCTGGAACAAAGGAGAGAAAAGCTGAAGAGAGAGGTGAGAGCCGCGTGGGCACTGGGTTGAGAGGAGAGTCTGTCTTCGTGTTTTACAGGTGCAGCAGCCATTGAAACGGTTCCTCAGAGTGTTGGGTATATTGGCTGCTTGTTCTGTTTTTCTATCGTTAGATGAAGGGTTGAGGGGTGAGGATGTGTATGGATGGGATGAACACCATGGCTACCTTGGTCCTTGGTGTAAGGCTCCCAAAGCACAGTGAAGAACACCTGGGTTAGAGCTGGGGTTGAGTGCAGTGGGGACTTCATCTGATCCTTTCATTTTAAAGGTGAGGCTCAGAGGAATCAGGTGACTGCTGAAAGTAACCTGGATGCGAGACAGGTGAGAATCAAATGTCAGGGGGGAAAGTGCAGGCAAGCTGTGTTGGGGTTTAGGAGGCAACAGGTAGAATTGGATTATAATTCTGTGGCATGTGTATGTTTCATGTATCGTCTATGCCGATAATCCCTTGAGTTCAGGGATTTTATTTTATTTTTTAAAAATATATTTTATTGATTTTTTACAGAGAGGAAGGGAGTGGGATAGAGAGTTCGAAACATCGATGAGAGAGAAACATCCATCAGCTGCCTCCTGCACACCCCCTACTGGGGATGTGCCTGCAACCAAGGTACATGCCTTTGACTGGGAATTGAACCTGGGACCCTTGAGTCCGCAGGCTGACACTCTATCCACTGAGCCAAACCGGTTAGGGCGAGTTCAGGGATATTAGTTTCAAATTAAGAATAGAACTAATAACCTTAGTGAAATAGCTCCAGAATGCCTTATGGAATCCAAAATTATTATTTTGGGGTATTTCTTTGCTCTTAAAATAAAAGTATTTTATAATTGAAAACTCCAGGTGCCAAAACTGGCGTGTTTTCTTGAAATGACTTTAATCAGTGCCCCAAATTCTCTGTTTTACTGGATAACTAATGGTATTAAGCTGAACCACACAAAATGTCTAACTGTAAATACCAAACCTCAACAGAATCATGGGTTAATAGAATATTACAGTTAGAGGAAAGCTTAAAGATCATGTTGCAGATCAGAAAACTATAGCGTAGAAAGTTTAAGTAACTTTACCAAAGTCATTCCACTCGTTTGCAGCAAAGTTGGAGTAAAAAGTCCCAGTTTTCTTGGCATTCATTGAGAAATAGTACATTTTCCATTTAGGTAGGAAACTACCGGGGGAATTTCTTCATTTATCAGGAACTCACATTCGCAGAAAAAGTGAAAAACAGAGTCAGCAAGAACATGGAACCCATAGCACCCAGGCCGGAGTCTGAAAGGATGCAGACTCACGTGTTTTCTTGCTCGGCCACTGGTCTCTAAGTTCTAAAAGTCAGGCTCGGTTTACCTGGGTCAGATACGTAACAATACTTAAAGGGCTCTGTTAACTTTATGACAATACAAAATTCTTTGTTGAGAATAACTGCACGCACACATCCATGCATAGGTGTGGGTGTATTTCTATAAAAGTGATGGAGGAGGTTTTACACCATTTCAGGGTCTCTCACCAGTGAACTAAGGGTGACTGTGACTGCTGTGGCTGGTAGGTTGTTCTGTTTGCATTTGAGCCTCTTTTCTGGGCATCACACACACTGTTCTTTCCTCGGTCAGAGATCCGCATAGCTGTTTCCCTTCCCTCGTGTACTTGCTGAAGGCACGGCTTTAAGTTCTAAGGCTTTAAAAATATTATTTAGCTTCTTTCACAGGCTTTATTTTTTTATGCCCGACAAATTATTGCTGGGCCGGGCTGCTGTACTCTGGCTCTCTGCTAAGGAGCCATTTCCCCGTTCTCCCTGGCAGCTCTGTTAGCTGGGCCCTGGCTGATGTCATCTGTGTACTAGTAAGTGTCTAAGCAGTGGTTCTCAAACTTTCTAATGCCGCGACCCTTTAATACAGTTCCTCATGTTGTGGTGACCCCCAGCCATAAAATTATTTTCATTGCTACTTCATAGTTAATGAATCATAATGTAAATATCTGTGTTTTCCGATGGTCTTAGGCTCTACAGCGGCGGTTCTCAACCTGTGGGTTAAGAACCTCTAGCAGGGTTGCCTAAGACCATCGGAAAACACAGATATTTACATTACGACTCATAACAGTAGCAAAATTACAGTTATGAAGTAGAAACGAAAATAACTTTATGGTTGGGGGTCACCACAACATGAGGAGCTGTATTAAAGGGTCGCGGCATTAGAAAGGTTGAGAACCACTGGAAAGGTTCCTTCTGGAGAGATAATCATCTTGCCATGCTGTCTGTGTGCATGCAAGGCATCCAACGTCCTTTTTTCTTTTCTTTCTTTCTTTTTTTTTTTTTGTAAAAAGGAACTATATATAATGTAAGCTCCATTAGGGTTTAGAAAATAGTAGACAGGCATGTTAAAAGGTATTATTTGCTGTTAAGGGGATAGGATTTTGCCTTTCCTTCCTATATTGTGTTCCATCCAAAGGAATCAGAAGGACTTTCTCTATTGTCAAAACGTAAGGAAAGAATTCTGACTTCCATTCTTTGAGAAAACGTTAGCATGGACTGTGTAGTTCAGTTCATTTCAGTGATGACTTGAGTACTGGCAGAGACTTGAGACCTGTGAAGGCAGCTCACGTTAGAGATGAGAACACTGCGTTAAGTGGCAGCGTTGAGTGCCCCTCAGGTCGAACTTGCTGCTGTTTCCACCGCCGTGCAGCGTGGCTCCCACTCGCTGCCTCGTCGCTATATGTAACTGGGTCCCATTAAGTACCTCCCTTCAAGTTTAAGTCACTCCCTTTTGGAACATTAGGCAATAATTCACATTTAAAATTTCATTTTGTTCTTGCATTTAACTAATTCTATAAACACTAGAGGCCCGGTGCACGAAATTCATGTGTGGAGGTGTGTGTCCCTCAGCCCAGCCTGCACCCTCTCCAATCTGGGACCCCTCAAGGGATGTCCAGTAGGATTGGGCCTAAACGGGCAGTCGGACATCCCTCTCACAATCCAGGACTGCTTGGCTCCCAACTGCTCGCCTGCCTGTCTTCCTGATTGCCCCTAACCACTTCTGCCTGCCAGCCTGATTACCCCCTAACCACTCCCCTGCCAGTCTGTTTGCCCCTAACTGCCCTCCCCTGCAGGCCTGGTCACCCCTAACTGCCCTCCCCTGCAGGCCTGGTCCCCCCCAACTGCTCTCCCCTGTAGGCCTGGGTCCCCCCCCCCCCCAACTGTCCTTCCCTGCAGGCCCAGTCACCCCAACTTCCCTCCTCTGCTGGCCTGGTCACCCCTCACTGTCCTCCCCTGCAGGCTTGATCGCCCCCAACTGCCCTCCCTTGCAGGCCTGGTCCCTCCCAACTGCCCTCCCTTGCTGACCTGATCACCCACAACTGCCCTCCCCTGCTGGCCATCTTGTGGCAGCCATCTTGTTTCCACATGGGGGCAGCCATCTTTGACCCCATGGGGGCAGCCATCTTGGGTGTTGGAGTGATGGTCAGTTTGCATATTACTCTTTTATTAGATAGGATTTTTCCTGATAGGAAAATGTTAATTAATGAATATATGCTATTTGAAAATATTTTTAAACATAATAATAAAAAAATCCAAACATATCTGAAGGTGCAACTAACCCCTCTGTTCTCATCATCCGGATTCAAAAATCACTGAGATTTTGGCGTGTTTGCTTCATCTCCTTCTTCAGCTAAGGAATTTTTAGAGCAGGTCCTAGATAGCACATGATGGCTCACCTGTACCCTTCAAAGTTCATCTCTGACTGTAGCCTTTTCTTTTGCAACCACAATGCCATTTATTACAATGAGCAAATGCAACAATAAAATAAAAACATTTAGGACATGTCTCTGCTTTTATGGACATCATACAGTGCTTTTGTGGCTTAGCTGCAATTTAAGACCAAAATTAAAGTAGGAAGTGGAGGAGTGATTAAAGGAATTGCTGAACAGTATGTATTGTACATCCATATAATTGTAGCCTTTGTCTCTGCAGTTTAATCTATCTTAAAAATCTTCATTCTCTTCCTAAGCAAATTAGAGGCATTATTATTATTATTATTGTTATTATTATTATTATTATTTTATTAAAGAACACCTAGCTTTTTGATGGAAAGTTTCAGAGGCAGGGAATACTAACTTCAGATCTCAAAAATATATCTCTCTACTCTTAGGATTCATCTATGAGTTTTAAATCTTTCATTCATGCCTTTTGATATTCTTTCCACCAGGAAGAACAACGGAAAATAGAAGAAGAGAAAGAAAAGAAAAAGGAGAACGACATAGTGTTTAAAGCGTGGCTGCAAAAGAAAAGAGAACAGGTCATGGAAATGAGGAGAGTTCAGCGAGCAAAGGAAATTGAAGACATGAGCAGCAGAGTAAGTAAAACTTCTATGAAAATTAACTTCATACAGAGATGAAGGTGGAAGTTGCTTACGGAAGGGCATCTGGATGTCAGACTAAGAATGTCTGGGAGAAGTAGAGAGAGTGGTCCAGGAACCACCCTCGCAAAAGATGCATCAGGCACATCCTAAGAAGCCTTGCAAAAACCCAGTGATTCCTATTTCATTTAAACTTTCATAGCACCAAGTAGGGAAAGCTACCAATTTTTTTAAAGACAGTGTAACTTTTATATTCAAACTAGGGGCCCGGTGCACGAAATTCGTGCACTGGGGGTGTCTCCTCAGCCCAGCCTGCCCCCTCTCACATACTGGGAGCCCTCAGGGGATGTTCTACTGACAGCTTAGGCCCGCTCCCCATAAGGAGCGGGCCTAAGCCGCAGTCTGGCCTCCCTTTGTGGGAGGCGACCGGGCTGATCAGGGGAAGGCACCAGCCCTATCACCCCACTGCTGCAGCCACTGTCAGTCACCGCAGCCACCAAGGTGTTTTCATCAACACGGACTCCAGTCCCTTCACCAAGAAAAAATGACAACTTTCTTTAGGCATTTTCAAGATGTGTCTCTCATAGAATATGACATTTCTTTCTTTCTTTTTTTTTTTTTTTATCCTCACCTGAGATTATGTTTCCATTGACTTTTAGAGAATGTGAAAGAGAAAGGGAAAGAGAGAGAGACATCAAAGTGAGAGGAATACTTAGATTGGTTGCTCCTGCATGAGCCCTGACCTGGGCCCCAGCCAGGGAGGAGCCTGCAACTTAGGTACATGCCCTTGATCAGAATCTAACCTGGACTCTGCGGTTGGCAAACCTAGGCATTATCCACTGAGCCAAACCGTGTAGGGCAGGTTATGACATTTCTTAGCCCTCCATCAGCGGACCTTCGTTTTTACCCCCAGGAGTGTGGTGGAAAAAGCCCTAGATCACCTTTTTGGATTCTTCTACCCAAGTTACTAAGAATATTACCAGTGGCATACAGGGAGCTTAGCCAATGAGCGGTCAGAAAAGGTATTTCCTCTGTAGTTCACACCTATCTCCTGTGATCTCTGGCTCCACCCCTGCCAAGGCCTAAAGCCTCCAGCCCTTGGCAGGGGACCCCCAGCTGGCTCGATCGCCAGGCTCCACCCCTGGCCAAGGCCTCAAGCCTCTGTTTGAGGCTTGGGTCCTGGGCAGGGACCCCCAGTTGGCTCCGATCGCCCTGCTCCACCCCCAGCCAAGGCCGCAAGCCTCTGTTTGAGGCTCAGGCCCGGGCAGGGACCCCCAGCTGGTTCTGATCGCCCGCAGGGACCCCCAGCTGGTGCAATCGCCCGGCTCCACCCATAGCCAAGGCTGCAAGCCTCGGGCAGAGGCTTGGGCTCTGGACAGGGACCCCCAGCTGGCTCCAATCGCCTGCAGAGACCCCCAGCTGGCTCAATCACCCGGCTCCACCCCCAGCCAAGGCTGCAAGCCTCTGGCTGAGGCTTGGGCCCTGGGCAGGGACCCCCAGCTGGCTCCAATTGCCTGCAGGGACCCCCAGCTGGCTCAATCACCCGGCTCCACCCCCAGCCAAGGCCGCAAGCCTCTGGCAGAGGCTTGGGCTCTAGGCAGGGACCCCCAGCTGGCTCCGATTGCCTGCAGGGGACCCCAGCTGACTCTATCGCCTGGCTCCATCCAAGGCCAAGGACGCAAGCCTCGGGACCCCCAGCTGGCTCCGATCTTCCCCTCTGATCTTCGGCTCCAATCGCCCAGTTCCAACTATGGCCGCTCTCCAGGCTGCAGCCATCTTGGTTGATTGTATTTGCATATTCGCTTTCTGATTGGATGGTGGGCGTGGCTTGTGAGTGTAGCAGAGTGATGATTTGCATATTACTGTTTTATTAGATAGGATAGGGCAAAGATAGTGTGCACACACAAAACACCCCCTGCACCTGCATTGAGAAGTGTGCTTTCAAGTGTTTTTATTTTTACCAACATGACAGGTAGAAAATATTGTTGCGTTGCAGTGTTATTTTCAGCGAGACTGATCACCTATGAGCTGTTTGAATATTCTTTTCATAGAAAAATTCTTTGTCAACTTTTCTGTTAGGAAATCTTCTTTGAGAAATCTACTGCATTACTTTTTTCCTTTGTTCTTTTATTTATTTTTTGTTTTGTTTTATAATGAATAAATGTTTGGTTTTATATGGTTGTATTTATAAAAAAATATAAAAACAAATCCTGGAAATATTAAAAAAAAATCTATTAAAGCATGATATAAAACCCTACATTCAATCTAGGAGAACGTTTTGTCTATTCTATCTTCAACTTACATCCCGAGTCCCACCATCTTCATCTAAACCACCACTGTGTGTTGCCTGACCCACTGCAAAAGGCTGATAACTGCTCCTCCTCCTTCCACCTTGCCCCCAACTCCATTCCGCTCCAGCACAGCAGCCAGAGTGAGCCTCTGAAATGCGGAGTAGATTGCGTCACGAATGCTCAGAAACCTCCAATGGCTTCTCATCTCGAAATAAAGTCCCAAGTTCCTACCACCGCCTAGAAGATTGTATACTGTCGGATCCCTGTTATTCTGACTTCGTCTCCTTCCACTTGCCAGCCCCTTGGCCACCGCTTCATTTTGACTTTGCTTTCTATTGAACGTGGAAAACACAACCCCTTGTCAGGTCCTGTGCTGTGCTACCAGTGCTTGGAAGATACTTTGTCCAGATGTCTCCAAACTCGCTCCCTCACTTTCTCTCTAAATGCCTTCCTTTCTCCTCACCTCCCCGTTATTAGTCTCTCTCCTTACCACACTTTTCTTTGAATCTGAGTATCAGTCAGTCAATCATCTATTTTTATCTGCTCGTCTAGAACAACATTCCCAGTGTGACTTTCTGACCTGATGGAAATGCCCTGTACCTGTGCCTGCGACCAAGCCACAATATGGCTATGAAACACTGGAAATGGAGCTAATGTGACCCAGATGCTGAATGTTAAATTTTCTCTGTCAGTAGCCACATGTGACTAGTGGCTACTGTGTTCTACAGTAAAGGCTTAGGATGTATGGGAGAGAGGACCTGGTTTTATCATTGATGTGACCAAGTACTCATGTGCCGGTAGATATTCTATATAATAGATACTCTGTAAATATCAGTTGAATGAATAAATGTAGAGATACCCGTCAATCCTGTTCATCCCTAAATTCCTGACTCTTCTGACCTATAATTCCAGATGAACACTTTTTGTCATCTGCAGCCACTCCGCGATTTCTAGATGTTCAGCAATATCCTTTAGGTCCACGAGTCCTCTTCACCAGGTTCAGCGTCATACACGAAAGAACCTAAGTTACATGCATTTCATAAGTGAGATCAGTATGCTTTGCCATGTGGATCACAGGGAAAGGAAAATGCCAGACGCAGGAGAAGGTCTTCTCTATCACAGGGCTCATATTTGGGGAAAGTATTAAATGAGTGTTCCAGCCAGTCATCCACCCCAAGGCTCCAGATCTGTCCCTTTGCTCTCTTTATTCTCCCAAATAAGCTTTTTCAACACAACAGGCTACTCCCAGTAGCTGCTGCAAATGCTAAAGCCACTCCCCATAAGAGTAATTACAGCTTTGGAGGTGGGCTGGGCAGCTAGATGCTCGAAAAGCTAAAAATTAAAGTTGGGATCTCGTGAACTTCCACGGTGGCGGCGGATGAAGTGGAAGCTACACTGACACACTCCCAGGACCAAACTAAAATTACAACTAAAATATAGAAAAACCATCCTGAATAATCAAATGAAGACTAGCTGGAGAAAACCCTGATAACCAAGGGTGGAAAATGGAGACCGCATACAAACTGGTAGGCAGTGTGGAATCGCCCGGAGGCTGCCCGGGCAGCAGCTGAAGTTCCGGAGGGATAGCTCAGCTATGGGGTTCCCACTGAGAAATCTGGGGTCTGATCCCCAAAGTTAGAATCTAAAGAAAGGCTGAATAACGTTAAGTGTTGGATCTTTGGTTTTCAGACTGGACGTTCTTCAAATTGCTACAAAGACCTCAACTCTACTCATACTGCCTTTCTCCGTTTGTTTGTTTGTTTATGCCATTGTACAAAATTATTTTCTTTGCCAAAGGGCTCAACTTTGCAAAGTTTGCAAGTCACTATGTTTAGACCTTCATTTATTGATGACAGTCGTCCCCCAGTATCTGTGTGGGATTGATCCCTGGATCCCTCTGCAATACCAAAATCCCTGGATGATCAAGTTCCTTATATAAAGGGTGTAGTATTTGCATATAACCTAAATAATCCTCTCATACTTAAATCATCTCTAGGTTACTTATAATACCTAATACAATGTAAATGATATGCAAATAGCTGTTGTACTGTATTGTTTTCTTTCTTTCCTTCTATGTATGCATGCATGTATGTATGTGTGTATTTTTTATTGAGAGAACATTAGTTAGTAACATTTTATAAGTTTCAGGTACGCAGGATTATAATTCCATGTCAGTGTACACTGTAGTGTGCTCCCCAGTTATCACCACTCAGTTGACCCCTTCACCCATTTTGCTCTCTTCCCAATGCCTTCCCCTCTGTTACCATCTATCTGTTTTCTGTACCTGACATTGTTTTTATTTTGTTTTGTTTGTTCGATTCTTTTTTGTTTTATATTCCCCATAAAAATTGGTGAAATCACGATTTTTTTGTCTTTTTCCATCTGACTTATTGCACTTAGCATAGTACATTTGAGATCCATCCATGTTGTCATCAATGGCAATATGCCATCTTTTTTTATGGCTGAGAGGTACACCATTGCACATAAATGCCACATCTTTTTTATCCACTCACCTATCACAACTTAGGTTGTTTCCATGTTGGCTGTTGTAAATGATGCTGCAATAAACATGGGAGGGCCATGCTCACTAAGACTTTTGAAAGAAGCCACATGGCAGTGAATTGAGTGCTGAGTTTTCTGTCAGGGGGTAGTCAGTGTTGCTGATTCAAATGTGTTGTATTTGGTTTGGATATGAGGAGTGCAGGTCATGGGCTGGCATTACTATGAAACATTTATGAGTGGGACATATTCTTGTAGGGCCCTATAGGCAGGGCCTCAGAAAGTAGTTGTGGTTTATTAAATTAAGCAAAGCTTGTTTTCGTATCTAGCAGGAGAACAGAGACCCCCAACAAGCTTTTCGATTATGGCTTAAAAAGAAGCATGAAGAGCAGATGAAAGAAAGAAAGACAGAAGAACTACGAAAGCAGGAGGAATGCTTGTTCTTCCTCCAGGGGACAGAAGGCCGTGAACGGGCCTTTAAACAGTAAGTCAAAGGCAGAGCGCGCCCCTCCCTCACGGTCGTTTTAGAAAGTTATATATCGATAAAGCTTGGGGGAAAAATGCCAAATATTGGATCTTTGACATTGCATCCTATTCCATTTTAAATTCACTTTAATAAATGTGTGAGATTCTTTAATTCCACACTTGGCACAATATTGATACCATTCTTTCAAGATCGTTTTCAATACTAAAATGGTTTCTTATGGCACAGTGTGATAGCCTTTGAGAGCCTACCATTCATTCATGTGTTCGTCTGTTTGTTGATTTGTTCATTTCTTAGAGAAATGGGCCACAGATTGGTTATAGCTTCTCTTACATAGTCCTCAGAAAAACTGCAGAGTTCATTTACCCAGAACAATTTTTCTGTAAGGAAAGGCAGTCAGACTGAGGAGGAAGATCTGTATAGACCAAATGAGAGTAGATTTGGGTACATATTTTGGTGGCTAAAGGCAATCCTGATCTCCAGTATCTGGGTAAGATCCTGCATTACCTGGCTGGTTCTGAGGAAACACACCTGGCTTATAATTTTGCCAGCAAGCCAGTGGGAGTCCTGTTGTTTGAAGTTACTTTCATTTCTGTTTTTGTTTTTTATACATTTCTCTTTTTTTTTCTTCGTCTCTTTCTTCCTTTTTAAAAAATATATAACACTTTATTCTAGAAGTAGTAAATATTCATTGTGGAAATGGAGGGGGAAACATCACATTCTTATCACTAAGAAATCACTATTGTTAGGACCTTAGTGCATATATTCTAGATATTTCTCTGTACTTATAATTTAAAAATAAAAATTGAGATCATACTTACAAACTGTTCTCAATTGGCTTATTTTCATTAATGACCTCATCTACCTCCAGCCCAGAGCCATTTCACACACACACACCCACACACCCACACACCCACACACGTACTTACATACTAGATATGTGTGTATACAATCATTTTTTATGTTATTTTACCTAAGCAAGATTTATAGACTTAAATTTGTTAGAATGTGGACTTTCCATTTTTTGATGTTTTTTATGCGTAGGCTTATTTTTCTGCTTTAAGGAAGAACTAGTTTATGCAATGAAAATCAAGAGCTCTGTAATTTCCCACCAAGAAAAGCAAGGCAACATTGATGCATGCTCGGATTCTCAGCCTGGTTAAATAAGGTTTTAGCATGCAGCTAGTTATAAAAAAATTAGTTATTTGGAAGCTATCACATACTTATTTACTTATAAAACCATATTTTTTCAAAAAGTATAGGACCCGTATCACATATAAATCAGTGTTTATTACTAAAAAATATTATGTTTGCAATTTAATTATAAGACAAACTTAATTCAAGCATTTAATATCAGATATAACTATGTTTTCTTGTGTGGGTCTAGGGCATAAACCTGAAATTTTTCAGTTAATACTTTTATTTGTGTTGTGACTATAGTATTTCATTGTAAAGACATTAAATTTCTTTTGTCTATAGCAGTAACTTTATAGCATGAAGCATATATGCTGGTTGACACCAGACCTGATCACATGTCTGTTCCTGCAGGTGGCTACGAAGGAAGCGGGTGGAAAAACTAGTGGAGCAACAAGCTGTCAAGGAAAGGACTAGACAGTTCCGACTGGAAGCAAAGCGTTCCAGACAGTTGCAGAATCAGTCATATATGTCCGAAGCCAAATCCTTCCGTTTTACTGATCATTACAACTGAAGGTATCTATTAAATGCTTCATTTTGAAGCCACAATCCTCAGAATTTTGGATATTATTTTTTTATGCTCATGTGCTTTGGTTATACTCTGAATTATGGAAATGGTACATATCTTTTTGGTGATGTTGACAGTGATTTATCCTTTCTTTTTTACACTAGAACAAAATAAACTTCTTCTCTTGATATGTGGGAATGTGTTATACCCTTTCTTAGGCCATGCAACAAATTGAATAATGAATGAATTCTGCATTCTTTATTCACTTACTTCTAAATTATTTTAATGTTTCTACTAGGAAAGAACCACAAGGCACATATTTCTATTCTTAGTTCTTATTATCATGAAAAATTGCAATAGGACATTTCATAAGGCAAGAGGAGTTGCCTCTTGAACAAGCCTGGCTCAAAGCCTTATACAAAGTCCTATTTACATCAATTTTAACCTTGACTAGCTGTGGCAAGCTAAGCAATAGGATAGGCCAGTGGTCGGCAAACTGTGGCTCTTTGACCCCTTGAGTGTGGCTTTTCCACAAAATACCACGACCTGGGCGAGTCTATTTTGAAGAAGTGGCGTTAGAAGAAGTTTAAGTTTAAAAAATTTGGCTCTCAAAAGAAATTTCAATCGTCGTACTGTTGATATTTGGCTCTGTTGGCTAATGAGTTTGCCGACCACTGGGGTAGGCCTGGCCTACTTCTTGAAAACAAAGTAACAATTATGCGTAATACTGTTTTAGGTGTTACAAAATTAGCTAGCTCTTAGTGTGTAATGTGCCTGGTGCTGTAAATGCTTTACATAAATAACTGGTATGATGTTGGTAACAACCCTAATAGTCTTGTTTTGTCCATGAGGCCAGCAGTGTTAGGTTAAGTGTTTGAGGAACTGCCCTACTGTCTTCAATAGTGTTTGTACCATTTTGTATTCCCACCAGCAGTGCACAAGAGTTCCAATTTTTTCACATTCCTGCATTGTTATTTTGCTTTTCTGATAATAGCCATCCTAATGGGTATGAAGTACTCAATTTACATTTCCCTAATGATCAGTGATATTGAGCATCTTTTGATGTACTTATAGGCCATTAGTATTTTTTTTTTTTTTTTGGAGAAATTTCTATTCATGTCCTTTGCCCATTTTTTAAATTGGGTTACTTTTGGTTCTTGAGTTGCAATTCTTTACTTATTCTGGGTACTGGACCCTTCTTAGATATATGATTTGCAAATATTTTCACCCATTCTGTGGGTTGCCTTTTTATTCTGTTGGTAGTGTCCTTTGATGTACAATAGTTTTTAATTTTGATGAAGTTCACTTTATCTTTTTCTTTTTGTTGCCTGTGCTTCTGGTATCGTATCTAAGAAATCACTGCCAAATCCAATGTCATGAAGCTTTTCCTCTATGTTTTCCTCTAAGTTTTATACTAAAACTAAAGGACAAGCTGAAGAATCAATTGTAAATAGTATAAGCTAGATGAAGACTTGAAATGAAATACATCATTCCGAGGGGAAAAAAGACAACATTGAATAAAGAAGATAGAGAAATTTATTGCCACATGAAATTATAAATATAACTCAGATGAATCAGACCAAAAAAATCACTGGGTTGACATTAAAATACAATGTACTTGGACCAGATTTGTTTCTTGAAGGCTTCTCCATTGACAGGCACTTCTGTAACTAATTAGCATAATTTGGTACAAACATTTTATGGATAGTTTTAAAGGCCTATAAAAGGGTGTTTTGTGGTTATCCATCATAAACAATAACAGATATTACATAAATTAATTGATGGGTTACATGTTTGCGTTTGTACCGTATCCTAGAAAGATCCTACTTACCCCACCTTATTTTATAAATATCAAATTGGATATTTTGTTGCTTTGCCAAATTGAGCAAATAGTTAGAACCTATTTCTTCTATATATGTATCAAGTGGCGTCCACTCAAAATATGGAATCCTCTGCACAAAAACAGAACACATTTTGCTGAAACTTTTTTTTTTTTGAAACTCTTGTTAATGTGGCTGTCAATTCCTAATTTTCCTAATATACAGCATTTATTTTTAAAAGATTTATCCCTTCACCTACTGTATTTCCTAAGCCTCCTTTGTAGCACCCCGCCCCCCAAATTCACCAAAAAGAGGAAAAACACTTCCTCCCCTTCCCTCTGCTGATTACTTTAGAGAAGGGGCCAGTAACGGGACGAATAGGAAATATTTTAGGCTTTGCAGCCTGTTTCCTCTGTGGAGCTCTGCTGTGGTACTACAAGAGCCCACTGCAGACAGCAGTAAATGATGGGTGTGGCTGCCTAAGGCCCATGGCTCTAGTTTGCCAGTCATTGATTTTGATTACCAAAATTAAATCTGCTCATATAAAATATATAGCGAGATAAACAATAATTTGGGGCCTAAAAGAAGGTATATCATTTTTCCCTTTTAAAGCCCATTAGGAAAAGCATCGTGTAATGCCTGGGAAGCATTCTCCACTTTATATATATTTGCACTGCTTCGTTCTTTTCTTACCCTGAGACATTTATTAAGAAAGGGTAACCTGGAGTCTAGTACATGAAACATTATTCAAGTAGAAAGTGAGATTACAGCATTATAGGAATCCCCACTCCCAATAAGAATGACTCCGGGGTAGCAGGCTCGTGCCTGCAGCATGCCCCAATGTGACACGTTAAAGGGCAATAAGTTCTCCCTGGCAGTTGTTGCAGCAGTTGAAGGTGATGTTTTCATATCTGGTATAGGGATGAAATCGCCCAATATTTTTCTTGGTAGCAAGTAAGGTGGTTGGTGAAGACTCAGAAAACGGATTATCAGGTGAGCTTTCTGTACTGGTAGCTGGGTCCAAAATGTGTAGCACCTAAGGAAAATAAGAAGTGATGTCAGAAATATGCAGCAGGGACTGTAAACCCCTGGGTTTTATTGAGGTATAACTACCTATGTAGCTCCATTTCATTAATATGTAACTATCATAAAAATAACATCTGAATAAGGAATTAGATGAGAGAACTTATTTCTTTTCTCAAAAAGCTCTAAATTTAACAATGATGTCTAGTTATTACACTACCTAGTTTATGTATTTTTTAAAAATGAAGAAATTGATGTTCTCTTATGGATACTGATGAAAACATAGAAGAAAATAAGGTTATATCAATTCTACCTTAAGTTATGTCCATTTTCATCCTAAATCAAAAGTACCCCTATCTTCTTCCTTTAGTCTTTCATGGAACTGCTTGGAATCAGGATTCTACCCGGATTCTTCTACTGAAATCCTACTTCACAGTTTCTGATCACTTACTTATAAAAATCAATGGCTTTTCATTTCTCTTACACCATGCTCCCTTATTCTTCTGCTTTGACTTTCCCTATTCTGTTGCTTTACTGAGGCCCACAGCAGGAGGAGCTCTTGAGTTGAAAAACTCTCCAATAAGGGTCACATGATAATGCTGGCTATAGTTCCTGTTTCTCATGTTCATCTCCTCCCGCCTGTCATCGTGTGATGAGGACAGGTTGGTGGGAAAGAGGGAGGCAGTGCCATTGGAAAGGAATTGGGAAAAGCACTGGTTCCATAAGCCAAGGGAAGAGAGTGCTACAAGCAAGAAGGAGCCGTCAGGTCTAGCCAATGCTGCGGGCAGCAGCTGCAGAGCGAGGGACACAACTTCCCAACAAAGAGAATGGAGGAGAACAGAAAAGTAAAGATGATGGGTTTAGTTTTAGCCACTGATTCATTTAGTAAATAAATGAGTACCTACTATGTGCAAAGGATTATACCAGACCTTGAGGACACATCAGACATAGCCCCCGCCCTTAAAAAGCTTATAGTTTGGGAGATGGAGAATCAAACAGTTGCAATTTTACATGTTAAAAGAGCTATAATACATATGTACAAAATGTAATGGAAGCCTGGAGGAAGAAACATCTAGGTTTGCCAGTGAGATTCAGGGAGGGCTGATTCTTCAGGTAGAGAGGTACAGGAAGGACGGTCGAGGCAGAAGGAATAGTATGTATAGGTGGGTGAGACACAATGGCCTATCTGTGGAATAACAAGTGTTTAAATACTGACATGTGAATTATGTGTAAATGTGTGTATGGGGTACACCTGGGAAATGATCCTTGAAAGGAAAAATGGAGGAAAGATTATGAAAATCCTCCTATACAATATAAAGAATTCAAACTCAATAAGGGAGGCTGGGAGCTGTTTGAACAGGAATACTAGGAGGAATGCACTAACATTGGGGGCTGGGGAGTGTGGAATTGACATTTTTGAAATAACTCTCTGGTAGGTGAAAAGCAAGACAGGGATATTAGTGAGGAGGCTCTTGCAATAGTTGAGGTTGGAGGTCAGTGGTTGAACTTGGGATAGAGCACAAATGATAGGATTTGTAAAACCAACAGGATCCGGGGGATGAAGGAAATAATAAAAATGATAGCTAACATTGATTGAGAAATTATATCACACTGGAACCTGCTCTGGGGTCTATATGCATTCTTTTATGGAATCCTCAGGACATCCCTATATAGCAGGTGCAGTTTACTAAGACAGGGAGTAGTGGAGAGGAAGGGGGTGGCTTTCCTTCTCCTTCTTCGTGGCGGGGGTAGAACACATGTGCGAAAGCAAGGAGAAAAGTAATTGTTCTATTTCTAGGTGTCTGTGGGACAAACATAGAAATATCCACCTGGATATGTCTTTTGAACAAAAAAAAGTCTCAGTTAAAGTCATAAGCAGAAAGCTTCGGGATAAGGAGTCTGCTGTGTGAGGAAATGCTCAAGAGCGGGCACAGGGAAAGGATGCTCCGTTCCTCAGATCGCAGGAAGCATGGTCACAGAAACAGCAGAGCCGTTGCAGAATCTATGGAAGTTTAAAAGCATGGGGAACAGATTCCTGTGGAACATCAACATGGAGAGGAGGAGACAAGGTTATGACAAGGAATTCAGTGAGGCAGCATGGGGCCGGGAAAGAGTAATGTCACAGAAGTGACATGTAGTACATAGGACAAGAGTCATTCAACACTCATGACCTTGGTAAGGACCTGGAGAACAGTGGAGCGAGAAGTCTGCTAGGGTAAGTGACAGCGGGAACTGAGGTGGACGGGACGTGAGAAACAAGTCATCTTGTCCAAGATTCTTGACTGTGAAGGGAAGGTGGTAAGGCCGTCTGCAGAGAACTTAGGGTAGAGGGAGGATGTTTCATTTTAGATGCGAGGCACTTGGGCACGTTCTTAAGCCAAAAAAAGAAAGAGCCAGTAGAGAGAAGGGGTGAGTGTTGGGGGAGCCTGCTGAGCCTGGAGGGGAGCTTTAGCGAGAAGGGGACACCTTTCCCAGTAGGAGGGATGTATGGAAAGCTGGCTGTCATGCAGGCAGGCGCCTAGATATCAAGTGGGACCTTGTGGTAGTTTTCTGCCTCTGCCCCCTTTTCCTTCTGTATGTGAGGAACCAGTCACCTGCTGCTGAGTTTGATGGGTATAGAAACAAAGAAGACAGAAAGTTGAACTGACAAAGGACTGGTCTATATGTGAGAATTAACAAGTAATTCCTTAAATCAGAAGTAACCTATTATCTACTCATGATTACTAAATGAAAAGTTCTACTTGGTAGTTTTCATATAAAAATGAATTCGAGAAAAGGCTAAAAAAAATAGGCCCTCTTTCAAAATAATTACATTTTTCTCTTTAAGGACAGAATAATGATATTCAAGGAAATTAAAGTTCAGAGGAGGAAATGATTTTCTCTAAGATCACAAGCTCATGTGCATGAGCTCATGTTGAAATCCCATGTTCCTGAACTCCAGTGCCAAGCACTTGCCATTACAACAAGCCACCCTTCAGCGAGAGGTCAGTGTTAGAAGTTCCACAGATCATACAAGGAATATTTTACCGTTTCAGCCATTTTTTCCGCTGGGGTGCTGCAGAATTCAACTGTTGGTGGACTCTTTTTTTGGCTGTTAGTTCCAACATTTCCCAGGAGATGAGCATTTACCGCTTTTGCCAGCTTGTGATTGGTTAACGCTAGTTCTGCTGTGCTGTGAGGCTGGGTGCTAGGGTAGTACGTCTGCTCTCTTCCCCACTGCAGGGAGACCAGGAGCTCCTCCAGTAAACTGCAGAGAACACGCATGCACACTGAACATTAATAGACAAAATACAAAAATCAGGAATGCTCAATGAATGAGAAACATATTTCTCAAGTTATATCTTTCTCCCGTATCTTTCTTTCAGAGTTCAATAAATCAGGAAGTCTGGGAAAAGAAGTTAAGATTACAAAAAGCACTTATCAATTTACTATATTATTATGTGGAAATAACTTAACAAGCAGTACTTTTTTGTCCTCATATCCTATAACAGGTAAAATACACTAGTATATCATTCAGTTGTACAGAACTACTGATTTGATTTGTGCATCTTACTCATATGGTATTTCCTGTGGTGAGTTGCATTAATTAATTTTTGAATGACATACTACCTACAATTCCTGGGCTAAAACTTACTTGGACATGACGTATAAATCTTTTTATACAGTCATGCTCCACTAAACGACAGGGATATCCTCTGAGAAATGCATCGTTACACAATTTCATCACTGTGTGAACATCACAGAGTGCACTACACACACCTAGACAGTACAGCCTACGGCATACCTGGGCTGTCTGGTACAGCCTATTGCTCCTGGGCTACAAACTCGTACAGCAGGTTACTGTACACAAGCATGTCAAACTTGCAGCTAGCAGGCTGCATGCCGTGAGTTTGACATGCTTGCTGTACAACATGAGATTAAGCAAGTGCAAGAGAAATTGATGCAATACAGAGACACTGGATGGATGAGGCTGCTGCTGGGGTAACATGGCGCACTATTTACTTGTTGCTTTTTGTAAGTGAAAGAGTACATTCTAAAATAATGATAAATAGTATAGAAATACATAAACCAGTAACATAGGTATTTATGATCACCAGGTTTATGGACTATACATATTGTATGTGCTAAGCTTCCATATGGCTGGCAGTGCATTCGGTTGGTTTTCACCAGCATCACCACAAGCACGCAGCCACGTCATCAGGTGACAGGAATTTTTCAGCTCAATTATAATCTTATGGGACCACTGTAGGTCCATCACTGACCAAAACATCCTTATGCGGTACATGACTGTATGTGGCTGGATTTGATTCATTAAAATCCTGTGAAGGATTTTTGCATCTATGTCATGAGAACTACTGGTCTGTAGTATTTTTGCAATGTCTCTGTCTGGTTTGGTATCAAGATAATGCTGGCCTCATATAATGAGCTGGAAATTGTTCCCTACTTCTCTATTTCCTAGAAGAGTTTGTGTAAATTTGGCTTTATTTCTTCCTTACATGTTTGCTAGTATTCACCAGTGAACCCCTTTAGGCCTGGACTTTCGTTTACTGGAAGGTTCTTAATTACAAATACAACTGTCTTAATAGGTTATGCTATTCAGGTTATCTGTTCTTGATACTCTTAGGTAGTTTGTGCATTTTAAGGAGTTTATCCATTTCATTAAGCTGCTGAACTTATTGGCATAGAGCTGTTCACAACATCCCCCTGTAAAATATACGCTAGTGTCCCAGTGCACGGATTTGTGCACATTGAAAGGAAATTAATTAGAAGAAATATTTTAATATTTATACAGAGCATGACTGTATAAAAAGCATGACTGTCGCTATTGGCATCTTGCTAATGAAAAGAAAATAGGATTCTACCGAGTCTCCTATCTACCTACTCCAGGACTTCTGTGAGGATCAAATGAGATGAGGCACGGGAAAATGCTTCACAGACATTTGATTAAATTGTAAAATGTTTGCACTGGCTATAAAGCAAGTTGGGTTCCTGGGCTGAAGAAACTCCAAAGATGCTCAAGGATGCTAGCCCCTAGGGAGAGGAAGCTGAAGCCAGGTGTTGCTACATGACGTCATTACCCGGCGCCCACAGCCACCGTTTTCGGGCTGAGCTGGGCTGTGGGCCACATTTTGCGCCATGGAGTCTTGGCAGCGTTGGCTGCAATTTGGTGGGGTGTTGCTCCGGGGTGGTAGCGGGCCTGGATCCCACTTGGAGGAAGCTGAGTGTTGGTTTGTCAGTGCCAGGTCCGTGATGCCCATCATGGCAGCTCCTGCACTGAGCGTCTGCCCTCTGGTGGTCAGTGCACATCATAGCTGCCGGTCGGACAGACGGACACTTAGCCTTTTATATATATAGATATTTAATCCTCACCTGAAGATAATTTTTTTGATTGCTTTTTCAGAGAGTGAAAGGGAAGGAGGGTGGAGGGGGAGAAACATCATTGTGAGAGAGACATCGACTGGTTGCCTTCCGCATGTACCCTGACCGGGAGCGGGGAGCGAACCTGCAACCCAGGTATGTGCCCTTGATGGGGAATCAAACCCAAGACCCTTTGGTGTGCTGGCTGATGCTTCAACCACTGAGCAACACTAGCCAGGCACTCTGTTATCTTTTTTTTATGTTTATAGAATCTATAGTGAGGCCGCCTCCTTCTCATTCCTGATATTGGTCATGTATTATCTTTTTCCCTGATTATACTGAGGTTTCTTAATTTTATCTTTTCAAAGAAGCCACATTTGGCTTTCTATTTCATTTATTTCTGCTCTCATCCTATTGTTTTCTTCTTTTGCTTAATTTGCTCTTTTTATTTCTTAAGGAGAATGCTTAGATTACTGACGAGACCTTTCTTCTTTTCTAAGATAAGCATTTAAAGTCATAAATTTCCCTCTAAACATTGCGTTAGTTGCCTCCCATAAAATCTGATATTTTCATTCTTCCAATTTCCCCTATAGTTTCAGTTTCCTCTTTGGCCTGTACTGATTTATTTTACAATAAATCATCGATGTAGCCCTGGCCGGTTTGGCTCAGTGGATGGAGTGTCAGCCTGCGGACCAAAGGGTCCCGGGTTTGATTCCAGTCAGGGGCACATGCCAGGGTTGCGGGCTCGATCCCCAGTGGGGGGCGTGCAGGAGGCGGCCGATCAATGATTTTCTCATCATTGATGTTTCTATCTCTCTCTCCCTCTCGGAAACCAATAAAAAGATATTTTTAAAAAATCAACGATGTAGAAGTACAAAGCGCTTTGGAGGGAGACCACAGATTTTGCCAGTTCTGGACATGAAAGCAAGCTCAAACACTGCAGAGTGGTCCTCCAAAAGACCCCCTTCCGAAGGACAAACAAGTACACGCTGTGGCTTCTATCAAAAGTTACACAGAAGTGCAACAAATATAATAAAAAATGACTTCTAAGTCCAGAGAGTTCTACGATAAATATAACTAATTCTCTCCAGTTAAGAATGTAAGCAGCAGATCTTCTATTCTTTTAGTCATCTGCCTTCTCCTGGGCATCTGTTTTGAAATGCTACTCAAGTATATACTCCACAAGCTATAAATGCAGCAACAGTACAGAACCGCCACATGCTGGGAACTGCAGGAGCGTAGAAGAGTCCGGATGTAAAAGGGCCATACGTGTGGGTGGCTTTCATTCCCTGGCGAAGCTGCTCCCGCTCACTCAGGAGGTCCTGGAGAGCACCCTGCGCGTCCCGGTGCTGACGCTGCAGAACTGCCCTGGAATTGGTCAACTCGTCTGCCATAACCCTGGAAGAGATTAAAATCTTACCTATAAATTCTCCGACGACAACACAGTGCAAAGAAGTTAATATATGACCTTGGCGACTGTCATTTTCAAAAGCTTACAAAGAATACTTAAAACATAGATAAATTACTTCTCAGTGTTTCAATCTTCACTAAGAAGCATTTAAAATGTTTACAAGCTGAGAACTCACTGAAGGGATTAAATTAAAATATTTACAAAATGACAAAGGAAACGGGCTTTCCTTATATATAGTGACTTTTGGAATGTTCCTCAATCTTCCTTCAGATTGACCAAATTTTGGAAAACATAACATTAATAAAACATTTTAAATATTAAACAGTTTAGAGGAAAACAAAAATGCATTATGTTCCTGCCATTTAATTACCTCTTTGCTCTTAGAAGAATATTAAAATAATGTAAAAAGGCTTCCACACAGGAAAACAAAGCCTTCTCTCTTGTCCAGGGTCCCATCCTTCTTTTACATGTAACCAGTACAGTTCCTTATACATTTTTCCAGAAAAAAAATTTATGTATATTCAACATAAAACTATGGGTTAAAAATAAATATATTTTTCACTTACAAAAAGGGGTTATTTAATATAAACTTTTCTATACTTTGCTTTTTTCACCTAATGTTTATCTTGGTGAGTTTTTAGTATTAGCACATATAGAACTATCTCATCTCCCTTTTTAAAAATAAAGCTTCATGTTTTCTTCTGATTGGATGTACCAAAGTTTATTTAATCAATTCCCTATTGATGGGACTGAAGCAAATTTTAGGTATGTTTAATCAGAGGAAAATCTTAGAACTAAAATTAAAGTCTCAAATCACAGCAACAACTAAATTCCGTAAAATAAAAATTTTCACAATGAATGATTAAATCAACTAAAATATCACTAAAGTATACTCTCTATTGCCCTTAAAACGTTATTGTCAGTTATGATCAGGATGTTAAAAAAGTTATATATTGCAATAATCTGTTGTCTCTTAAACTGTTCAAGGAGAATTAATTAACTTTCATTCTAAGACAATAAGCAGTATGTTCATTTCTCCAAACAGCATCCTATACTGTCATTTTCAAAAAGTTACAAAGAATATTTAACATAGTCAAATTAGAAAACAAAGTAAGGACTTTAAGAGAGTAGTCAATTACTAGAACGTAGCACAGGTATTAAGACATGAAGAAACATTTTCTTGAAAATTTATTCATCACAAATGTACAGCCTGAGTACAGCCTGGGAAACCTCTGGGGCTTTGTGAGATATCGCCAAATGATTGGATGTGAATCAACAGTTATTACTAGTAAGCATATTGCATGTGAAACACTGGCTAAGCACAGGGAATACACAGTTGGATAACCCCCAGACCCCATTCTCCAGTAACACAACGTTGGAAGGAGGAGGGGATCTATATAAAAGCCTAAGCAACCGGCAGATCAGCCAACCGGCCGGTAGCTATGATGTGCACTGATCACCAGGAGGCAGATGCTCAACCCAGGAGCTGCCGAGCGACAGAAACTTTGCAGAGTACCCCCTTGTACTCCGGGACCCCTCGGGGGATGTTGGACTGCCGGTTTCACCCCGATCCCTGCAGGCCAGGCTGAGGGACCCCACTGGTGCACGAATCTGTGCACCAGGCGTCTAGTAAATAGATAAAGAATCACAATTTCTTGCAGTTTCCCAACTATCAGTGTGTCCATGGGCCTGTTGGAGCGCAGCCTCATCCACTATGCATACATATGCCATCCTTCCCTATTTGTGCAAAGAGAGAAAAAGGCTGGGAAGCTCTATTATATATTAACAACTATGAGAACAAGCATGAAGGACAAAAAATACTATGTTACAGAGTGGCAATGACATGAGTTCTCCAGAAAATATTTTAGTTTTTTTAATTGTGATTTTAATGTTTACTAGGTATCTGAATTGACAATTTTGTTCTGGTATTAAATATTGTAGAGGGAGTGATTTCTACTATAGAGTAGTAACCTAGAATTCTGGAATGAGGGAGGATCCTTATATCTCTTCTCCCCTTAGGGAGTCTGTGCTTCCATCCACAGGAGTGAGAGTCCACATCTTCAATAATACATGAACAACCTGATCAGTTTGTCACTCTATAATTGACTTTCTTGTGTTACGGGTCAAAAGGCTAATAGATCAAAACTAGAAAATGGAAACTATTTAAAGCAGAACATACCTGCTCGCGAGGAATTTGCTTCGCCACACGTCACACTGTATTGACATTCGTTCTAACTGCTCGGCAAGCTGAGCTGTGTTCTGACCTAGGGCTTCATTTTCTAAAATAAGCTGATTTTTCTCACGGGCTAGACGTTCAAAGTGATACTGAAGATCATCACCAACAGAAGCCACCAGCAGCTTTTTTAACTCCCGATTGACCTAGAAGAGCACATAACAATGTAACACGCTCAGGGGCGTGTCAGTGACTACAATGTACAGAATGAACCAAAGAGAAACTGTCCTGTGTAATTTGAACCTCCATTATTTAAAGATCAAAAAGTGACAGTAAATATCTAAGTGTCATGATATACACATATTAACCAAACCTACTTCTATCTTTATAGCCCAGGTGGTTATAAACTGAGCCTCTTATAATAAGAGCACAAGTTATTGTCATAAAAATAACAAGCTGCTCCCAAGCAACACTTAAAGGGAAAAGTTAAAAAAATAAACAGTGAGTTTTGTTAAAAAATGACAGAATTTAAAAAAATATATATTTTTTAGATTTATTTTTAGAGAGAGGAAGGGAGAGAGAGAGATAGAAACATCAATCGAGAAATATCAACAATCGGCTGCCTCTTGTAGGCTCCCTACTGGGGATCGAGCCTGAACCTCTTGGTTCCTGGATGGAGCCACAAAGGCCAGTGGACAGAGAATGTTTTTTTAATCTTCTCTAACATTTAAAAAATAATTTCTGCCCTAACCGGTTTGGCTCAGTGGATAGAGCGTCGGCCTGCAGACACAAGGGTCCCAGGTTTGATTCTGGTCAAGAGCATGTACCTTGGTTGCGAGCACATCCCCAGTAGGGGGTGTGCAGGAGGCAGCTGATCGATGTTTCTCTCTCATCGATGTTTCTAACTCACTATCCCTCTCCCTTCCTCTCTGTAAAAAAAAAAATCAATAAAAGATATTTTTAAAAATAATTTCTTTGTGCCCTACGATTTTTCCTTTTAAGAATTTAACCTTTTGCACTCAGATGTCGAGATTAAAATTACTCTTGAAATGTATCAATAATTTGAAATATTAAAAAATCCAAATAAATAAGTTTGTATGAAAAGAAACTCGTTTTTTTATTCTACTGCCGCGCTTTGTAAAATCTGGGGTATTTAAAAAATTAAATCCCGAGTAGAATAAAGGAATCGAGAAAAAAGCAAGCGAGTGCAAAGGGTTAAGTAAAGGAAGAAACTCGGGATTCTCTACAAGCACATCCTTTACATTAATATTGAAAACACAGAAGTCAAAATATAAATGTCCAATCACAGGTATTGGTTTATGATGCAGCCACTGAAGAACTGTGGCTATTTGTAATAGAATATTCTGTGACATAAGACGTTAACAACTAAGGTGGCACTATTTGTAATAGAATGTTCTGTGACATAGGAAAACATTAACATCTAAGGTGGCACTATTTTCATTGTTTTCTGTATTTTTCAAATTGTTTACAAATACTTTTATAATTAGAAATTAGTTGTTAAAAATATATTTGGGTAAGAACCACTAACCAGTGTCACAAAAACTAAGAGGGGAAAAGTGGAAGCTAAGGCAATGTTGACTAAGATGAAAAGATTAAAGAAACACAATCAAACATTATAGATGGTTTCCATTTACAATGATGAGACCAATACTTATCCCACCATTCTCTTTATTCCAAGCATTATGTATATATAGGTAAAATACTTGGAATTCATGGATCCTTAAAACAGGATTTACGAACGAGCCAGTTTCAAAGCCTGAGTTGGCCAGTCTTTGGTCTGGAAGTTTACAACTGTAACCTCCTTTATAACTTTAGGTGTTCCTCACTCTTCCCTCTTCAACGTGGGTTAGAGTATAAGTTCCTGACATACACTAGTTCCATGTGAGGCCCTGAGAATGTGAAATCTGAGAGGAAGCATCTAGAGAGGTGACGAGCTGTAGTGAGGGGCACCTGCTTTCCCAGGAGGAATGAGTTCCTAACTCGCAGGCTCAGGGCCAGGTGTGGCGAGCCCCGCTGCAGCCCGGGACGGTCCTTACCTCCGTCTGCACGCGGAGCTGGTTGGAAAGGCCCTCTCGGTCCTGCAGCAGCCTCCTTTCCGAGTTCCTGAGCTTCTCCAGGGTGCTCTTCACCTCTGCGAGCTCCTTCCGGGGCTCGGCAGCTCCCTCGGACTGACCAGAGAGCTCCCCTTTCTGACGTCCGAGAGGCTTACCCTTGGCATTTTTGTTGGGGACAACGTGGGTGATAGCAGCTTTGGGAACCAATATTCTTACAGCTTCGACTTCCACCGCTTTCTCGGTGAGGATCTTGCCCAGCTGCAGGACTCCCGGGCTCTCTGGTGCGACTGCTTTCCTTCGTGGACTCGGAAGGACGTGGGGCTTTACAGGCTGGACTGCAGAGGTGACTTCAACAGACTTAGGTGGCTCCTCCGTTTCCATTCCATCTCCTGCTCCTCGGATTGGGGTTGAAGTCAGGGTGACTGAAAGAGGGAGCAAAAAACATCAACTACTTACTGAAAAGAAGAACCAGGAAAATGCCAAGGCACGTCTCACCCTACATCAGAATCACTGACATTTACAAAATGGAAATATTCAGACTGAAAGTAATTTTCAAAACCATCGTGTGTCAAAGAAAGACGAACTATGCCCTACGGTTCAAGCTTCCCTTAAGTAAATGGCCTCTCTCTTGGCAGGAAATGCAGATTTGGAATCAGGGTGTTTGGTTCTGACTTCTATTTCCTAGTGTGACCCTAGGAAAATCAGTTAACCCTCCATGAATCTCAGTGTCCTAACCTGCAAAACGGAGACAATGACAGTTGTGCTACAGGGTTGTGGTATGCAAAAACACAGATCAAGAGCCTGACACACCGTAGACACTCAATAATGTCGGCTAACTATAAAAAATATGCAGCTCTATATATGCATACTTGAAAACATCTACTTCAAAATAATTTATCTGTTGTTTGAACTCTTGGCAAAAAATGATTTGCACAAACTACCCAACTGAACTATTCAATGCTCTCTCTCCCAGGCCTCTAATCACTGTTCCTGCTGTCTTAGTCTCTTACGTGGCTTCTTTGGCCCTCACTGTGGTTCTCGGTTATCCCTAAGAAGTCAGCTTCAACTCCACACTTCACATTAAATCTTCCTGATTGTTCCGGCCCACTCTCTGAAGAATACCCATGGCACTTACTGTCTCAAACATTCAGTTTGAAGCTTAATCATGAACCAACATTATCATTTTAAGGGTTTTATACATGCTATTTTCTCTTTCCCAGTAAGTCTGATAAGCACATTAAGAGCAGACATTATGCCCCATACAAGTGGAAGGAACATGGTGCCATAGAAATGATAGGACTTTGGGGATCACCCAGATCTGGTGTGAATTCCTTTACACTATTACTATCTGGACAAAATCCTACAATGATCTCAGCTTTAGTTTTAACTTCCATGGAACTAATTTAATAATATTTACATCCAGGTAGTATTAAATCTGAATTTTAAATGAGAAAATATTAAGTAACAGGTAACCAACACTTACAAAACTTACCATGTGCCAAATACTATTCTAAATACTTTACATAGAACTCTTGTAATCCTTACATAACCCTGTGAGTAGTATGATTAGCTCTATTTTATTCATGAGGAAAATGAGGCACAAGGAGGTCCAGCAACTTGCCCATGGTCACACTACACAGCTAGTAAGTGAAGAGGCAGAAGTGAATTCTAAGCAGTCTGTTCACGAAGACTGGGGCCTTCCCCACTGCATATACTGCCTCTTCCAGGGTCCCGAAGTTCAAGTTCAGGTTAAAGTGTCCAGCACACAAGTAAATAGCAGGCATTCAATAAATAGTAGCACCCATCCCTGTCCTCCATGACGCTTAGTGCACTGCTGCACACGTTTACCAAACTCATCTGCTCAACGGAAATAAATGATCTTCCCTCAAGTAAGCAAGAAGGCAGCCCTGCTCACCAGCACACTGCCATTGCTCCAGTCAGTAGCCAACAGATCTGCCTCTTCCACCCGTTGTCTCACCGCCAGTGAGGAGTGTAAGAAAGGTGTCAGTCACCGCTCTCCAAGAAAGGGCTCCCTTTACTGCCTCAAGGCAGAGGTGGTTTAGCGCTGAGGAAGAACGGAGGGTGTGCTAGAACAGGAAGTGCTGCAGACCTTGAGGAGGTACTGAGGTGACACCTAACATACACGGAGCTCCTGAACTCATGCATAGAAACCCTTTGGCTCCACCTTAGATTCCTGCCATTTGACAAGTCCAGCACACACTGGAGAAGTGGGAGGCAAAGCCCACAAATATTACTAATTAACTTTTATTCAACTTACTGTGTGTGAAGGGCTTCTCTACGTCCTTCAGATGGGTGACATTTAACTTTTACACCTGTCTCATGAGGTAAGCACAACATACACATTTTGTAGACAGAAAAAGGGGCTTTGAAAAGTTGCACAGCTTGTCCAAATCATCTGTGTCAGACTGGGATTTGAATCCAAATCTGACTCCAGAGTAAGCTGTTAACTGGCCCAGGAGGCCATCCACAAACCACAACTACTGCCTTATCAACCTGAACTTAGTCTCTGCTAATGACACTACCTGGCAGACCATGGGAGCCCACAGAATTTATGACAGTTATAGTGAGCTTTCAAAATCATGCAGAGCCGATCTGCATCAAACCCTGGAATGGCCTCCCATCTCTCGCAGAACAAACAAGATCCTTAGCATGGCCTGCCCAGCTCTCCGAGATCTGGCCCTGCCTGTCTGCTGGGCTCCACTTCTGCCATTCACCCCCCAGACTCTGTATTCCAGCCTGACTTGCTTTTTGGAGGGGTCTCAATAGCAGCAAAAGTCTGCCTTCCTCTCCAGACATTTCTCTGCTTGAATATTCTTCCTAACACCCTCTCCCCTGCAGTTAGTTCCTACCCACCCTTCAAATCTCAGTTCACCCCTTCTTCCTAAGGATCTCTGGCTAATGTAAATTTAATTATCACCAGCCCACCTGGCATTTAAGACGTAATGTAGAATCATGAATTAACTACAATTTTTTTTTAAAAAAAAGAAACTAGCTCTAGCCGGTTTGGTTCAGTGGATAGAGCATAGGCCTGGGGACTGAAGGGTCCCAGGATCGATACGGGACAAGAGCACATGCCCAGGTTGTGGGCCTGATCCCCAGTAGGGGCATGCAGGAGGCAGCCAATCAATGATTCTCTCTCATCATTGATGTTTCTATCTCTTCTTCTCCCTTCCTCTCTGAAATCAATAAAAATATATTTAAAAAAAGAAAAAAGAAAAAGAAACTAGCCTGACTGGCGTGGCTCAGTGGTTGAGCACCGACCTATGAACCAGGAGTTCACGGTTCGATTCTGGTCAGGGCACATGCCTAGGTTGTGGGCTCGAACCCCAGTGGAGGGTGTACAGGAGGCAGCCGGTCAATGATCCTCTCTCATCATCGATGTTTCTACCTCTCTCTCCCTCTCCCTTCCTCTCTGAAATCAATAAAATATATATATATTTTTAAAAAAAGGAAACTAGAGCTTTACATTCAGGCCTGCTGAAGCTTAAAAGAAATCTCCTTTCAAACAAAATATGTTCAAGTTCCAATCAAATTCAATCAACTTGGTTCCACCACAGTTTACTCTTAGCTGCATTTAAACTGTCCTACTTACTCAAGGGCTTAGGAGTGCCAAGGTGTGCTACGTACCACGTGGCAGCTCCCTCTCTGTGATGGCTACGAAGCAAGCCTACAGGCACGCACAAGCAGGCACATGGGGGTCAGGGCTTCACATTTCCTCACCCAGTAGCTCACCTTTCATAATTCTATTTTTCTCATGACACACATAGAAACCTTTATTACACATGCACTGGGCACAATCCAGGACACATTCATGAGCAATGACCTTCTCCCCAGTGGGAGGACCATGATGTGTGGTACCAGCTCCGTAATTATGAGCAATGCTTACGTAAGGCAAAATGTCAACCCTATCCTTCTCCACTCTTTGAAGGGAACTGACAAAATAATTCAGTTGTGCAGCAACAGTATTTCCATCTGTGATCATTTACCAAAGATTAAAACATATCTAAGGTTTCTGGCTCATTCTTATTGTCTTCCCCAAGGATGCTGAAAGGCAGGGAAAGAACAAATGATCGGGGTTGGAAAACTTTTCCTGTAAAGGACCAGATAATAAATATTTTAAGCTGTTTGGACCATGAGACAAAGTTGAGCATATTACGTAGGTACTTATAAAAGAAGGAAAAAAAAATCCCAAAATTTTATACATGAAATTCAAACTAATAATTGAATAAAGTTTTTTTTTTTTTTAATATAGGTCTAATAATGAGAAGAACAGAGTTCTTTTTTATTTGGGATAACACTTGGCTTAAGTGGGACTCAGTTAGTGCTCCCTCTTATCAAACTGATTGCAAATGTTCGCAGGAGGCCCAAGGGCCCTAATTTTCAACCCTGCTCTAGAATACCGAGGCAAAAAGAAGATGATTTTGTAGTTTGTTATTAAACATTTCTCCTTTTCTCATAAAAGTGAAAATCTATGAAAACAGATGCCCTAAGTCAGCATGATGGTGCGATAGAAAGAACACCCAGACGCTGAGTTAAAATACGGTAACTCCAGTCCCTCCTGCCACATACTGTGTGACCTGGGGCAAATCCCTGAACTTTACCCTCCTCCCGCCTCAGTGCTTCCAGAGTAATGCAAACACCAGAGTGTCTTCAAATCATTGCTTTTCCTGCGGACTAGAGTGCTGGGAGCTGGTCAGGCTGGGGCTGCCTCCTAGCCTTTGTCTCCTCAGCTTCCGGACATGTGCTTGGCACAGAAAAGATGAATTGGTGCTTCCTCAAGTTCACTGACGTTAACACACTCCCTAGAAGATTTCACGTTAACAGCCAGTAACTAACTCATCCTAAAACTGCTTAATTTTTGTCCCCTCTACACTCAATCATCAGTGAAAAACTCAGCTATAGTCTGAGACACAGATGATTCCCCAGGCCTCTCTGAGATTTACTCCGCTGGCTCAAACATTCCTTTGCCCTATCATCATAAATGTCATGTTTTAAAAACAATTATCATCAAAAGAAGACTTACCTTTAGTTTCTAAACTCCCAAGAGTAGTCATTTTTAATCAATGAAAATGCACCCCAAGGCTTCTACTGAATAACCTAAAAACGTATAAAATGAAAGTTAAAACAATACTGTATAAACACATTTACCCTGAAACTTAAATATATTCTATTTACTTCTGTATTTAGTAACATGCATTTAGAAAGGGAGTATCCCTCATATCCCTTTTTTAACAGGTGATATTGTTAAAGCTACCAAATCTCTCTCACAAAAATAAAAATAAATCAGGTGGTATTTACGTGTCACTGTGCTCACCAGTATACTCTAAATTATTGGATGTGTGTCCTGATTTTTAGTTCAGAAATAGCACATTAGCTATTGCAGAGGCTCTTGCATCATTGATATAACAACTGGAAATTTAAAGTAATCCGTGCCAGCAGACATTGGCACTAATTTGTTCACTTTGTGTATCAGAGAGGAGCTTCTATTTAGATGTTTAACAAACAATAAAAATATTCATGATAGCTCAATTTGCACTTTCTCAGAAATAAGATTAAAATGGCATAGCGTGTACTTTCAGAAATGTATGCGTGGCCTTAAAGTATCGACTAAGAGTCCCTGCAGAACATGAGAAGGAAGGTGGTTCGAATGCAATATTAATAATATGTGGTGCACTGTACAGGGGAGAGCAACTGGTTTCACCACAAAAAACGATCACTCTGGGTACTCGCCGTAGCTCGGCACCGCGTCTCCGGGACTCCCCCCCTCGGCAGTCACCAACTCCGTCCACTGCCCCGAAAACAGGTCTCACAGTGCCTTCGAGGGGCAAGGAGCCCTCAAACCGCGCCGGGAAGATGCTGAGCGATGGACCAGCACCGCGGCGGGGTGTGTGGAGGGAGTGGGTAACTCCCTGCCGTCCCGGGGAGTCGTACCCGAAGTTCCCACCGGTCCAGCCTCAGACCCAAAGGCGTGGACAACCACACTCCAGCCCAGACTCCTCACCGTCTACGTCCCCTTGGCCCCAGCGGCCCGCGCTTGGACGTACCTCTGGGACTCTCACTCCTACCCAGCGGGCCTTCCGGTCCAGGGGGCTCGGCGCGAAGTCCTGGGGTAACTTCTCCGCAGTCAGTCCCCTTCCATTCCCAGCCGCCCGGCCGGCCTTCGCGACAGCGACTTCCCGCTCCCTCCTATCACTTCCGATGGATTACTCAGGGTTTCGTTTCCGGAATACGTTTCCAAACAAACAGGTAAACATACTCTGTCTTGCGTTTAAACTCAAGCAACACAGACCAGACGCTGTAGGCTTCAGTGAGTGAAAACTGGACAGATGCTTATTTTAAAATAAATTAGAGAATATTTGGACCTTAGTCGGATACTAGCTTGAACTTCCGGGTCAGCTGTCAACGAAACGGAAGTGATGACGCTGGAAAGACCTACGCGGTGTTCCGTCGTTCCGGGCCTCGGCGTCTGGGGCTGCGAACGTCGATGGGTGGGCGGAGCTTTGGTTACCACCAGCCAATAGGGACGAGGGAGAGGGACCGCGGCCGCTACGCAGCGTCCTGCAGGGGGCGGGGCTCTGTTGCCAGGGTAACCGGGCGTCGGTGTCAGAGCGGTGTCTTCCTGTGGCAGTGCTACCGATTTCTTTGTGCTGAGCTCCTGAGACTATGGTGAGTGCCAGCCGAGGCCAGAGAACGGCTCCAGGGTCCTGGTGTCGCAGTGTCCCCGGTCCTGGGGCGTGTGCGCACTCGGGGCGTCCCATGCACCTTCACCCTGTCGTCTCTTTGGGGCTGCGGAGCCCCTAGACTAGTAATGTGACAGCCTGAGGTGAAGCATCGTTCCTCAAACTCAGTAAATGTTTGCATGTTCCTCGTTGCATGTTTCAAGCTCTCAGCTCCCCCTCAGCGCGTTTCATCTAAGAGGAAGTGGTGGGGAGCACACAGTGGCTTCTACCCCATAGAACTTCTTGAGAAAAACACTTATTAGAAAAAAAATTACAAGTATAATTTGGGTTGCAAAAGAAAAATTACAAGATGAGGTAGAAAAGTAGAACAAAATACAGTGATCTGACCTCACCTGGATAGTCAGGGAAAGCCTGATAGATGTGTAACTTTTAAATCCTTTTCTTTCTTACTTGGGGAGACACACAATCGATGTAAATGAATGTGGACACCTCGTATGGTGCAAAGCATTGTGGGGAAAATGAAACCAAGTAGTATGATAATGGCAGCCTCCAGGGCAGGTGGTCCTGTGTGGGGCAGTGAGGGGAGGTCCCCGTTAGAGGTGACTTGAACACTGAGATCTCAAACGGGCGCTGGCCAGGTAGGGAGCTAGGAGAAGAGCATTCAGGCCGAGGCAGCAGCAAGGCGTAGGCTTGTTAGAGGAGCAGGAGGGAGACGGTGTGGCTGGGCCTGGGGAGGGGACCAGGGTGGGGAGAGGAGGAGAGATCTGAGCGGCCCATGGAACTTGGGGAGGACTTTGGAGTTCACTCTAAATGTAGTGGGATGATGCATCTCCTATGTTGTCCTGTTCCATCAAGACATCTTTTCCTTGGCTCTGCCTTATTTAAACTTCAGCCATATTAGTTGGTGCTTATTTTCATTCTACCTGTAAACTTTGGAAGACATTTTTCTGTTCTGCTTTTGTCTTTGAAGATCAGTGGTTCCTAATTTCTCCCCTTATAATTGCCTTTTCACAATTTGCCCTTTTTTGTTTCCATATCTTCTCTGAGGCATGACAAGCAGAGCTGCACCTGCAGGGAGGTGTGTGTCAGTTTCTACATAGGCAGTGTGTGTTCTGCTGTGGTTTCTCCTAAGACTCCTGGATGGTGCTGCAGCCTCAGGCGGAACTAACTTGTTCCCCAACACTTCCTATGAACCTTACGTCCACTTTCCTGCAAAAACTGCCTAAGTACTTCACTTTCAAAAGCTGTTGACATTTTAAGACTTTCTGTTAATTAGAAGTGAGAAACTGTAGCTATTAAAATGTACTGCTCAATCCAAGTTTATTTTTTGGTACTAGGTGCTTTGCCTAATTAAGTTGCTATTGTTCTCTCTCCTGACTCCTCTTATGTGTTGTGCCTTCTTCATATTGCTTTATTTTTAAAAATGCATTTCCATGTGTATGCATAATGGCTCTAGGTTCTCTGACATATGTAAATTTCAATTTCATTCTCTGTTTTCCATAGTTATTATACAAGTTAAATATACATATGTGCAATATGCATTTTATCTATCCTATCTAATAAAGAGGGAATATGCTAATTGACCATCATGCCATCACAAAGATGGCTGCACCCACAGCTGAGGCCAAGTTCCCATAAGGAGCCTTAACGAGCAATCAGCAGGGACCTGAGGCTGCGCCCCCCCAACCCCCCGCTACCTGGCGGGGCTTGACAGGGGATCTCAGGCCATGTCCCCCACCTGGTGGGGCTTGATGGAGGACCTCAAGGCATGCCCCTCGCCCCGGTCTGAGCTGGGGGACCTCAGGCCACGCCCTCTGTTCTGGCGCCGGGCCAGGGGACCTGAGGCTACAGCCCCTGCCCTTTAGGGCTTGACAAGGGTGGGACTGGCCGGGTCTGGATCTAACCCAATTGGGGGGGGGTGGCTGGGTCTGGGTCTCATGCGATTTTTGAGGTGCATGTGGGTGGGCGGGGACTTGACTCTGGGTCCCGTGGTGTGCCCCAGACTCTGAAAGGAGGAATGTTTTCATATACATTTTACTAATTTTCTTTCATCTCTGACACTTCTATTATAGAGAAAGGGCAAGTAGCAATATTAAATTATTTCCTCTAATTAATCCCCTTTCAATGTGCATGAAATTTGTGCACCGGGTCACTAGTATATATATAAAAGCCTAAGCGACTGGCTGACCGGCCAGTAGCTATGACATGCACTGACCACCAGGGAGCAGACGTTCAAAGCAGGAGCTGCCGAGCTGTGGTGACTTGGCAGCTGTGGTTCTAGGGTGACGCACCCGGAACCAGAGAGGAGGGAGCCTGATTCCGGGGTGCATCACCCGAGAACCTCCCTCTTGCAATCCAGGACCCCTTGGGGGGATGTCTGAGAGCCAGTTTCAGCCCGATCCCTGCAGGCCAGACCGAGGGACCCCACCGGTGCACAAATCCATGCACCAGGCCTCTAGTATAGTATATATATAGTAATTATACTGAATATATATGTAATACATATGTAATATATAATATATAAAAAACATATAGCATGTACATATTTATATCTGTATCAAATATTTAACTTACTCTGTTGTAGAAATGTAGTCATTTTTGGAGATTTTGAAATATAGAAATAAAAAACTATATAGTTAAATTAATCTGAAATATCACTGATTATATATAATCACTATTAATATTTTTGTATAATACTCCAGTCACACATACCTACATGCATATATATGTATACACATACATGTGTGTATCTTAAAATAAGTTTCTATTGTATAAATTATTTACAGATCTGGTTCTTTTTTAACTTAATATACCTTAGGCATTATCCCAGATCACTTTTAAGAACTATATTTTATTCTTTCATGTGCTCTTATTTAACCAATCCATTTATTAATTTGGTCTTTTAACACCATAGTTAACATATTTTTGCAGATACATTTTTACACACATTCGTAATTTTTTCCTTAGAATAAATTAGAAATGGAATAACTGAGAGGCCATGTGCATTTTTAAGGCTTTTTGATATTCATTGCCAAATTACCCCCAGAAAAGCCTTGCCAATTTGTACTCCACTAGCAGTATGCCATGGTGCCCATTTCTCCTAAGCTCTAACCTGGAACCTCTATACATTTCATACATACATAAAACAAAGGATATGAACTTTTAATAAAATGTTACCTTCCTTACTCCAGTGTGTTGAGAAAGATTATAAATGCTATGTGTTCTGTAGGTGAAATGCACTGTTAATACTTACCTGTAGTTATTATTTTCCATCTTTTATAAGTTGCTAAAACTCAGAATTTATTGGCTCTATGTACTGAAGAAGATAGAGGTAACCTTCCCCAGCTGTTATTCACAGACAGGTGTGCTAGCCCTGTCTCATCTGCCTGTTCTGCAGCGGCAGCCTGTCCCACCACAGAGCACCTGGTGTAGAGCTAGAAGCTAAGAGTTTCAGCCCTTTCTCCAGTCTCAGCCTCAACACTTGTTTACTGTGCGACCTGTAATCTTTCTGGGAAATTGTTTTCTCACTGATAAAATCAGAATAACAGTTTCTGCTCAGAATAAAGCATTTTTGTGAGGATCATGTGAGATAATGTATATGAAAGAAATTGATAAACTGTAACATACTACACGTGTGAATGCATTCTTTTCATATTCACTAGAATGCGGCTTAATGAGAAGATAGTTGGGAGAAATGGAAGGATATTAAAATCTAAAACAAGTTTTAGAAATAAATATTTGAGGTTAGTGGTGTTATTGTCCAATATTTAACTTTTAATGTATTAAATTTCTTCTCTTTCAATTTCTATTATAGTTCATTTTCCTGATGGAACAATAAAGGTCCGTGAAAAGGGAGAGAAGGAGGGGAGATGGCAGGAATAGTTCTTGAGACCTAAGTATGTCTGATCATATATTTAACAAGTACTACATCTGAGACCCATGAATTTATACTCAGCTTAAATGGATTATCTGGGAGTCTTGAAATTTTATAATTGGTGATTTAATTGTGAAAGTACAATGAGCCCATTCAGGCCTATCTGGTTCTTGCTACGTAGGCTCAGAGATACAACTTTGGGAACAAGGAAATTCCTCCTTTTAGTGGCAAGTACAGTTTATGTTAAATTGTCTTGCTCTTTAAGAAACTTATTGAATTTTGTGCCTGGAGAAGGAAAATCAGTATGTATAGATCAGAGAGGCAAAACCCACAGGGAGATGAGGAATGCTCTGAAAGACAGCTGAAAGGAGGGAAGTTACTTTCACTGAATTTCTCCTGGTCACTTTGGAGAAACCAGGTGTGGAGAATTACTAGGTGTACGGTTAATAATGCGGATTTTGTAATCAAAGAAAACATGATAATTTCAAGAGAAACATCAAAAGTGCTTTATTCAAAGTAATGTCCATCGCTAGCTACACATGCCCCCATCTTTCAGGTAATTTTCGGATACCATCCCAATAGAACTTTTCTTGTTTTGAGGCAAAGAATTCAGAGACCCAATTTGTATGTTTTGAAGTGCTGCTTAGAAAGTGCGTGTGCCATCGATTGGAACAAATAATCTGAAGGAGCAAGGTCTGGTGAATACAGTGGGTGGGTTAATACTTCCCAGGCAAGATCTTTTAGTATGTTTTTAACTGGTTTTGAATGTGTGATGGTGCATCATCATGAAGCAAAATTACTTTGCCATGTCTTCTGGCGTATTCTGGTCGTTTCACGATCAAAGTGTGGTTCAAATTGATTATTTGTTGTCGGTAGCGATCAGTATTAACAGTTTCACCTGGTTTTAGAAGCTCATAATACAGCACACCTTCCTGATCCTACCAAATGCAGAACATTGTCTTCTTTCTGGAGCAATTTGGCCTTGTAGTCAATGTTGATGGTTGACCTGAATCAAACCCATGATTTTGTGCATTTGGGATTCTCAAAATGAATCCACTTTTCATCACCCACAATTGGATGCAAAAAAGACTTTCTTTCGTGCCATGGAAGCAACATTTTACAGATGACTTTTCGGTTTTCCATTTGTCTTTCATTCAGTTGATGTGGCAGCCATTTTCCTTCCTTTAAAATCTTTCCCATTGCTTGTAAACGATTGGAAATTGCTGAGCAACATTTAATCTTTCTGCAAGTTGTTTTTGAGTTTGACATGCATCTTCATCCAATAATGCTTGTAATTGTTGGTCTTTAAACTTTTGTGGTTGACCTGGACTTTCTTTGTCTTTCACATCTAAATCATCACTTTTAAAGCGTTTAAACCAGCGTTCACAAGTATCTTGAGATGGAGCATGTTCACCATAAGCTTCCCAAAGTATATGATAACTTTTTCTTCAAAATAATGAATTAAAAATTCCCGCAAATGCTCTTTTTTTTTGGCACGAAATTTGACATTTTTAAGCGTAAACATATCTATGATGTTAACACCTTCAGCAAATTTGACATATGAAGTTTTGAAGCTTGCTGTCAACACAACAAAATAGCATACATATCAAATCTCATATATATCATCATATGTGTAACTCCATCTATTAAAAAAAATCCGCATTATTAACTGGTACACCTAGTATTTGTTCACCACCAGAGAAAACCTGAAATTCTAAGTAGAAAACAGTAGTCTTTTATTCTGAAACTCTAGATTCATTCATTTATTCAATGATTTTAAAGTTCCTCTTCTGTATGGGGCACTGTCCGTGGCACCCAGCTATAGCATGAATGACTTGGTCCTGCTGGTGTGGAGCTACAATTTCTGGGAGTAGGGAGTCACACAATAAACAAACAAACAGATAATGTAATGTTAGCATTGATCAGTGTTAGGAAACAATTAAACTGGCTGTGGGAGAAGAGGGCGAAGAAAGTAGAAGGATGGAATTTAGTTGGGACATCTTGGTCCCTGCCTGTCCCTCCTGCTGTCCCTGCCCCTTCCCCAAGGCCCTGGTTTCCTAGGAAGGCAGTGCTGGTGGGTGCTGGGCCCATCTGCTTTCAGATACACATTGTATGGGGAACTTACCTCCAACCTGCCTCCTGGCTTTCCCAGTGAGGGCTCCACCCTGAGCTGAGGACAGGGAGTGCCAGGAGGGCAGGGCTGATTTCTTAGGGTCCTTTGCATTCCCAGGCCTGGCCTAAGGAGGCCCTCAGTAACAGATAGCTTAAAAGACTATCCGAACTGATGCAAAGAGCTGTCAGGAGAATGCTCTTAATGTATTATAGCTAAATTCTTGCTTACACAAAGAATACATCTGTAATCTTAAAGATAGGATTAGCCTCAGAGGAGACTTAAGTTTGGAAAATTTGCAAGGGTAAGTTAATGAAATTAATCCAAGGGTTAAAAAGCATTCTTTTAATAGAAAACCCTAAAGACTCCATCAAAAAATTATTAGACTTAATAAATGAATTTGGCATTGTAGCAGGATACAAAATTCACACCAAGAAATCTATGGCATTTTTATATACCAGTAGTGAACTTACAGAAAGAAAGATTTAAAAAACAATCCCATTTACCATTGCACCAAAAAAATTAAGATACCTAACAATAAACTTAACTAAGGAGGTAAAAGCCTTGTACTCAGAAAACTACAGGACACTGAAAAAAGAGATAGAGGAAGACATAAACAGATGGAAGAACACACCATATTCGTGGATTGGTAGAATCAACATTATTAAAATGTCCATACTACCCAAAGCAATCTATAGATTCAATGTGCTCCCCATTAAAATACCAATGGCATATTTCACAGACCTAGAACGAATTCTCCAAAAATTCATCTGGAATAAAAAAAGACCCCAAATAGCTGCAGCAATCCTGAGGAAGAAGAACAAAGTAGGAGGGATCTCAATACCAGATATCAAGCTGTGTTAGAAAGTGACTGTTCTCAAAACTGCCTAGTACTGGCATAAGAACAGACATATAGACCAATGGATTAGAATAGAGAACCTAGAAATCAAACCACTGTGCTCAATTAATATTTGACAAAGGAGACAAGAGCATACAATGGAGTCAAGGCAGTCTCTTCAATAAATGGTGTTGGGGAAATTGGACAGATACATGCAAAAAAATGAAACTAGACCACTAACTTACACCATACACAACAATAAACTCAAAATGGATAAAGGACTTAAACATAAGATGGGAAACCATAAAAATCTTAGAGGAATCCACAGGCAGCAAAATCTCATACATATGCAGAAGCAATATCTTCACCAATACAGCTCCTAGGGCAATGGAAACTAAAGAGAAAATAAACAAATGTGACTACATCAAAATAAAACCTTCTGCACAGCAAAAGAAACCATCAACAAAACAACAAGAAAGCCCACTGCATGGGAGAACATATTTGCCAGTGTTATCTCTGATAAGAGTTTAATCTCCAACATTTACAGGGAACTCATATAACTTAACAAAAGGAAGATAAACAACCCAATCAAAAAATGGGCAATGGACCTAAATAGTTACTTTTCAAAGAGGACATAAGGAAGGCCAAGAGACATATGAAAACATGCTCAAAGTCACTAACCATCTGAGAGACGCAAATCAAAATGGCAATGCGGTACCATCTGACACCTGTCAGAATGGCTATCATCAACAAATCAACAAACGACAAGTGTTGGCGAGGATGCGGAGAAAAAGGAACCCTCGTGCACTGCTGGTGGGAATGCAGACTGGTGTAGCCACTGTGGAGAACAGTATGGAGTTTCCTCAAAAAACTGAAAATGGAATTTCCATTTGACCCAGTGATCCCACTTCTAGGAATATATCCCAAGAAACTAGAAACACCAATCAGAAAGGATATATGCACCCCTATGTTTATAGCAGCACAATTCACCATAGCTAAGATTTGGAAAAGCCTAAATGCCCATCAGCAGATGAGTGGATTAAAAAAACTGTGGTACATCTACACAATGGAATACTATGCTGCTATAAAAAGGAAGGAACTCCTACCATTTGCAACAGCATGGATGGAGCTGGAGAGCATTATGCTAGGTGAAATAAGTCAGTCAGAGAAAGATAAATATCACATGAACTCACTCATTTGTGGATTATAATGAACAACATAAACTGATGAACAAAAACAGATCCAGAGACAGAGAAGCATCGACCAGACTGTCAAACCTCAGAGGGGAGGTAGGGGAGGGTGGGGGTAAGGGGGAGAGATCAATCAAAGGACTTGTATGCATGCATATAAGCATAACCAATGGACTCAGACACCAGGGGGGTTAGGGCATTAGTGGGGGTTGGGGGGCAATAGGGGGATAAGGACACATATGTAATACCTTAATCAATAAAGAAAGAAAATAAATGAATAAATAAAAAGCATTCTTTTATACACATACTAGAGGCCTGGTGCACGTAATTCGTGCACGGAGATGTATGTCCCTCAGCCCAGCCTGCACCCTCTCCAATCTGGGATGTCCGACTGCCTACCAGGATTGGGCCTAAACAGGCAGTCCGACATCCCTCTCACAATCCAGGACTGTTGGCTCCCAACTGCTCGCCTGCCTGCCTTCCTGATTGCCCCTAACCGCTTCTGCCTGCCAGCCTGATCACCCCCTAATACTCCCCTGCCAGCCTGATTGCCCCTAACTGCCCTCCCCTGCAGGCCTGGTCACCCCTAACTGCCCTCCCCTGCAGGCCTGGGTCCCCCCCAAACTGCCCTTCCCTGCAGGCCCTGTCACCCCCAACTGCCCTCCCCTGCAGGTCTGGGTCCCTCCCAACTGCCCTCCCCTGCAGGCTTGATCGCCCCCAACTGCCCTCCCTTGCAGGCCTGGTCCCTCCCAACTTCCCTCCCCTGCTGGCCATCTTGTGGTGGCCATCTTGTGTCCACATGGGGGCAGCCATCTTTGACCACATGGGGGCAGCCATCTTGTGTGTTGGAATCATGGTCAATTTGCATATTACTCTTTTATTAGATAGGATGCCTGCACGCGTGTAGACACACACACACACACACACACACACACACACACACAGAGATTAAGCCATTTGTTATGTCATGAGGAAGATATTCTTGAAATAGTTTAACAGGATTCTTTAAAAAAGCATTGCTTTTAACTGTTTAAAACCTTGCTGTGCAGTTTATTAGATGTTAGAAAGCAGTGAAGAGCCCTCAGCTTCCATAAGAGCAGCTGTTTGAACCTGGTGATTTCTTCAGTGGCAGAAAACAGAAAAAGCTTTAACTGATTTAAACTTGCTTGGAACTATTTTGTTGTTGTTGGGGGATAGATAAGGAAACAAAAACAAAAACTCAGATTAGGCCTTTTTTCATGCAAGGGATTAGAAAGAAAGGAAATTGGTGACTGGAGAGGAATATATTAAAAACCAAAAGAAACTTACTGACTTATTGCTGGAAACCGAACATTGAGACATTGGAAGTTAAATGTGAAAAGGGAATCCGGAAGGCTGGTCAACCTTAATCGCTCTGAATGGTCAGAGCTAGTCACTCATTGTTTAGTTGAGACATTGGTAGTTAAAGCAACTCTCACCTGTTAATCATATGTAAATTTTTGCTGATTGTCTATTATTGGAATTTCCTGCCTAAAGGATATGGGTGTATGTCAGAACCCCAATAAAAGGGATGGCAAAGGCCAGAGCAGTGAGCAGTCCTCCCCCTAGAGGTGGACTCCCGCCTGGCCCCCCATTTACCCAAATTGATTGTTTTCTAGCTTCTTTTCATTTTGATTGCGGCCTTCTCCAGAAACCGGACCTGAACGGGAACCCTGAAACACGCGGGACGTGACAAGGGGTTCCACAACTTATAAATCAGGATGGGAAATCTATTTTTCTTAATTGTTAACATTTTTCATTTATTGAGTGCCTACTTCGTATTAAGTTCTTTTCATAGAAGGAAAAGAAGTTTTAATAAACCAAAACAAAAACCGCTCAAATTTATGCTACTAGTAAGTGACAGGGCCTGGCCTTGAACCTGTTTAGCCTCGAAGCCTGTGCTCCTTCTAATCTGCAGTTGGAGTCCAGGTGTTTATTTATTTTTTAGGAGTAACTTTCTTCTGCTTTTTTTGTGGCTGTAGAGAGAAGTGAGTACCGTTTACTCCCTTTTTGAAAACTGAATTTTTAGAGCATACAAGTGGCACAAATTTTCTTCAAAAATCATAATTTGTATTTTGATAATTAGGGCTTCTGCAAAATTATGATGATTTAATATATAATGACAGTGCTAACATTGGAGCGGTGGGGCTGGTTGTAAAATGGTTGAGGCCTGGATGTGTTGAAACCCACAATGAACACTAGATGGCACCCCTCCACCGTTGGACATTCTTTCAGGGTGTCCCTGATGGATTTGATTAGATGCTTGTTACTTTTAATCACTCTGATGTGGCATATGAATTCCACTCACCTAGGAAGCACAGAGTACGCAGTGTCACAGGTTATTTCTCATTCGGCCAAAGACACCTGCCGACGCCAGGCTCCGCTCCCACACAGGAGCCGTGGTGCTTGTGCCACTTGAGTCTGCATTGCTGGACCACACCGCGCTTTCTCCAAGGACTGGCGCTCAGAAACACTCAGACTCATTCCTTCTCTGGCTGGTTTCACACAACATTGTAACAGAGGCTCTAGGCATTGCCGTCAGGCAAGGAAAAGGGGGCTGAAAGTAAACCAGACAGGATAGGAAGAAGTAAAACTTTCTTTATTCACGGGTGATATGACCTTAAATGTAGAAAATTCTAAGGAATCTTCAAAATGAAAAAACAAAACAAAACCCACAACAAAACAAAACTGTTATAACTTGTGTGTTCAGCAAGGTTGCAGAATTTAAGATCAATATAGAAAGATTAATTATATTCTATATATTACAATGAACAATCTGAAAAGGAAATTAGGAAATAATTCACAACAGCATCAAACCTACGAGTGTTTTTAGCAGAAGTGCAAGATTTACACTGAAAACTGCAGAGCGTTGCAGAGGAAAATTGAATGTCTCCACAAAGGGAGACGAATTGCACCCTCAGGGACCGGCAGAACCAATACTGTGAAGGTGGCAATTCTCTCTTTAGTGGTTAATACATTCAGGGCAGCCCCTATCAAAATCCCAGCAGATATTTTGGCAGAAATTGGGAAGCTGATCCTGAAATGGATATGGAACATCACATCTGGCTCCCAGGAAACAAGTCCTAAAACTCCCGCCAAGTCACTTCACCTAGCTGACCTTCTGTTTCCTCGTCATTCCTGTCCCTTCGATGCCTGAAGTTCTGTGAAAATCAAATACCAAGCACAGAAATGTCAGGGGGCTGGGGCTGGTCTGGCAATACTTGTGTTTTCTTGAAGAGATCTAAAGCAGAGGTCAGCCTGGCTTTCAGAGGGAAGGCCCCCCACCCCGGTGGGCAGCGTGTGGCATTGTGTTTTTTACAGGGCAACAGGTAGACTTAAGTTTACGTAGTGATCTGCAGAAGCCTAGGAGGAAGAATGTTCAAGAAATCCACACCCGTGCTGGAAAATACGTAGAAAGCCCTTTCTTCCCTGACCCTGGATGTGTGCCTTTTTAAATGATTCCACTTATCTAGGGAAATGGATCTTTTCGGGCTTTTTTTGCTCGTTAGTTAAATTGAGAGTGCATACCTGAGTGTCACAGTTGGGGACCCACCTGAGCTTGTGTTCTGTTTACTCAGCTTTGACTTATTTTTCTGTTAAAGACCAACAGGGACACCTCTGACTTCTGCCATGTTATCTCCGATGACTTTTTTTTTTTAAAGAAAATACTATCTTGGCCCGGCTCAGTTGGTTGAGCATCAATCTATGAACTAGGAGGCCACGATTCAATTCCCGGTCAGGACACATGCCTGGATTGTGGGCTCGATCCCCAGTGTGGGGCGTGCAGGAGGCAGCCGATCAGTGATTCCCTCTCATCTTTGATGTTTCTTTCTACTCTTTCTCCTTCTCCCTTCCTCTCTGAAATCAATTTTTTAAAAAATACCATCTTGGAAATATGTTGAACATCATATTTTCACAAAAGGAGAAGACATCTGGCCTTAAACTGTAAATTAAGAAAAGATGAAAGTGATTGCAATAGACCTAGCCAGTTTGTCTCAGTGGATAGAGTGTTGATCTGTGGACTGAAGGGTTCCGGGTTTGATTCCGGTCAAGGGCATGTACCTTGGTTGCAGGCTCCTGGCCCTGGTCAAGGGCATGTGGGAAGCAAACAACTGATGTGTCTCTCTCACATCGATGTTTCTCTATGTCTCTCCCCCCCAACCCCCTTCCATTCTCTCTAAAAATCAATGGGGGAAAAAAATCCTTGGGTGAGGATAAAAAAAAAAAAGTGATTGCAACCCTTTTACTTAGTTCTTAAAGAATTTAAGGGGAATGGGATAATTAAGTTTAATAATTCACCTGCCTTTTCCTCTTATGCAATATGTTTGTCAGACTTGGTGAGAAACGCTAAGCTAGAACTCCACACGAAGGCTCTTTTCCCAGGAGCTCACCTTCTGCTTGCCTTTCAAGCTGGGTTCACGAGGGAGCAATAGCCCCCTGAGAACAATCGAGACAGGTCCACACCGGTTCTGAGTTAATATTTGACACAGTCCAATGTGCGAGAAATACTTGGTCCTTGAAAGAAGCCCAGGAGGAAGGCTATTTGGTAAAATCAAGTTAGCACTTGAAGCCCAGCCCGGTGGGAAGGGGAACATATAAACATTTTGGTGTTGTCTTTTTGTTTCATTGTACTTATCACTGTGGCATCGAAGTGAAGCACTAGGAATTGCTCTGTGTATTTGCCTACTGTGTCAGGTAAAAGACCTTCGATGGTCCACTGCGGCCTCAGAACGTTCAAGGCCAGGCGAAGGTTTTTCTTGGGAAACCACGTTCCCCCAACCGTCACTGGAAGCAGCAAGGGTTTCTCGCGCTCTGTGCGTTTCTATGATGCTGTCATTCAGGGTGGGTTTCTATTATGCTGTCATTCGGGGTGGAAGCCTGTGGAAATGTCAACTCCATCATCTATAGAGTTTACTCCAGAGTGTCTATGAAGTCCCACTGAAACAGATAATTGGCTTAAGATCGATTGAGACCATTTATTAACTCTCAATCATGCAAATTCTGAAAATCAGATTTGTGGTTAGTTCCACACTGTTCTCTGTGAGGTAGTATTTGAATCCGTTCCAGTGCGATTTGGGCAAGGGAGCACTTCCGTAAGAACAAAACTGTTTTGCTGCCTGTTGTGAAGGAGGTTTTCCTGAAATACAGCACCATAGAGTGCCACACACACCTTTCAGCGCCTGGATAGAACGACAAGTCTGACAGGATGGCCCGATTGTCATTGTTGTCCTGTTGCTTTCTAAGATCTGCTCTCATGGGAGATTAAACTGAAGGGTTTCACTTCGGGTTCTGGACCCCCAGCAAGCAGAGCCTGTGAGACTGCGGGCCCTGTTCCCTCAGCGCCCTCCCCACTCTCAGGAGGGCGGGTAAGAGCATGGGGTCTGGCACCAAGCCGGCCGGGTCCACGTGTGTATAAGCCATGTCATCTTGGACATGTTTTTTAACTTACCTGAGCCTTCGTTTCATCATCTTTAAAATGACATAATACCATCTCTCTCGGAATGTTGTTGTATAAAACACGTAAGGATTTAGAACTGTGTACTTGGCACATAGCAAGTACCTAATGGAAAGTGTGATCTCTGCACTATTATTGTTCTTGCCATGTTGACCTGTAATGATTTATTTACATATTTGGGTTTTATAGCATTGACCTCCTTTAAGTCAGGGATTGTTTCTTGGAATTTAAAGAATGTACCACAAAACTTGGCACCAGATAAACAGTTGAAAAATATTTTGGGAACGAATAAGTCAGTGCATGAATGGGCTGTCTGGTCATCTGTGGTCTCTTTCCCCCCCCATTTTTTTTATTGTAAAATACACAACATAAAATTTACCATCTTAACCATTGTAAGTGTACAATTCAGTGGTATTGAATACACTCGATATTGTGCAACCATACCACCACCCATCTTCGTTGCTCTTTCATCTTGAAACACTGAAACACTATAACCAATAAAAAAAAATACTCTGTATTAATGGAGGCGAAATAAAGACATTTCCAGGCCAACATCCGCTATGTCTTTGAACCCACACCACTACGCCATATTACTGTGGCCTCTGCATCTTTTCTCTGCCACGTACACCCTTCCATTCCATGAACTGATTTCCTTCTTTAGGAATCATGTCCCTTGCCCGGGCCTGGTAGGACACATCTTAAATGCAGGTGTCAGAAACTTACAAAAGGGCTCCCATGGCCTCCTACAACTCTCGAATGACTCTCGCTCTTTACACTGTTAGTGATCTCCTGTGATTTCTTATGGTCGCGGTCTCCTTGGTGCTCAGCGGCACCTGGTAGACAGCTGCCCTCTCTCACCAACCCTCTCTCACTGACTCCCTCACAGTTGCTCTCTGCCTGAGAGGACTCTTGGTTTCTTGGTTTGTTTTCGGTTGTTGTTTTGTATTCCACTTTTCTAGTTGTTCTTGGGAGATACCATGTGTTTGCTATAAGCTACTTTGTCAGCCAGAAACAATAGTTCTCATAAACAGTAGTCTATTCTTCATATGAATACTGTTTTCTGGATAGTGTATGTGCAGAATTCGACTACCTGCCTCAGAATTCGAGTGCCATGGCCAGTTCTGTGGGTAGGCTACCTGGATCAGTGGAGGTGCCAGGGGCCCTGGGCTTCCATTGGCCTGACCACCCTGCCCTTCGCCTTCCCTTTCCGGTAGGTAGATGTGCCTCCTTTCTTCCATTTTGTAGTGTTCTGTATTTATTTTCGGGCAAAGGCACTAGTTCAATCAAGTCTTTGAGTGGATGAATATTTTATTATAGATAGTAAAAATTTAATAAGCTACTAATATTCAAATTTTATATTAAAAGAGTACAATACTAGAAGGCACAGTGAAACCTAAGCTTTAAAAGTCTGTATTTATGCGCTAGCTGGTTTGGCTCAGTGGATGGAGCATCGGCCTGTGGCCTGAAGGGTCCCGAGTTCGATTCCAGTCAAGGGCATATGCCTGGGTTGTGGGCTTGACCCCCAGTGGGGGGCATGCAGGAGGCAACCAATCGGTGGTTCTCTCTCATCATTGATGTTTCTATCTCTCTCTCTCCCTCTTCCTTCCTCTCTGACATCAATAAAAAAATATATATTTTTAAAAGTCTGTATTTATAAGAATCAAGAAAAAACGTCTGATAAAAAGCTATTACAAATGTCATGGTTTGTCTTTTATTTTACTTTTATTTCATCTTGACTAATAAGCATTATTTAGCCCAGTCAGTGTGGCTCAGTGGTTGAGCATCCACTCATGAACCAGTAGGTCATGGTTCAATTCTGATCAGGGCACATGACTGGGTTGTGGCCTCGATCCCCAGTAGGGGGCATGCAGGAGGCAGCCAATCAATGTTTCTCTCTCATCATTGAAGTTTCTATCTCTTTCACCTTCTCCCTTTCTCTCTGAAATCAATACAAATACATATATTTTTTAAAAGCATTGTTTAAATGTATCATTTATGGATGATTGTGGGGAAAATGAAATAGTGTGTTAAAAACTATCTACATTATAGATATGAGTATACTCATAAACATAACTATTAGAATGTAAGTGTATTATTAACATAATTCACATTTATAAGTGAATTATCAACATTCATATACCTTAACCTGAGACTCAGACATTAAATCCAGAATTAGCAACAATACTCCTAGATTCCTTTTTTCATCCCTCTTGATTTTGCTATTGTAATGAAAGACTTTGGGGGCTAAGACCTTTTTAATAACATGTTTGATGGGAAATACTGCTTAAGTAGTCAAGGAGGGAGGGCCCATCTTAGACTAGTTTTTTCATCTTATCCTCTGTGTTAACCATAAGAATGCCCCTGGCAGACCTCCAACCAGAGGGAACTTGAATGACCAGGGGCCCCTGCGACTGTGCTCTGCTTTGCCGGTAGGGCACAGGGCGGGCTTTCCAAGGGTGCCCAGCCAGGGCCCGGGAGGAGCAGGGATGCCCTGGAAGGCAGGAACCACTCTGAGGGCTGACTGGCTCGGGCACTTTCTCTCTTGTGGTTGTGCTGAGCCTTCCCCAGACTGCCAGCAACCCAGGAGGATCCCATGGATCCCCCCACTCTGTCCTCCATTCAGGGTCGGACTTGTCCTGAGGTCCTCAGCTCCCCCGTTCCTCCCCCTTCTCACTGGCAGGAGTTTCCCTTGCAGAATCCTCCTTCATGGCATCTCATCTGCTTCTCAGAGGACCTGGACTTACACATTCTCCTACAATGTCTATAAAAAGCAGCCCAGCCGGCATGGCTCAGTGGTTGAGCATTAGCCTATGAACCAGGAGGTCATGGTTTGATTCCCGTTCAGGGCCATGCCCAAGGGTTGTGGGCTCAATCCCCAGTGAGGGGCAGGCAGGGGGCAGCCGATCAATGATTCTCTTTCATCATTGATAAGTCTATCAATCTCTCTCACTCACCTTCTCTGAAATCAATAAAAAAATATATGTTAAAAAAAAAAGATACTATCAGGTTAAATTACTAAGGAGAGAAAAGGTATCTATACTAATAAAAGGGTAATATGCAAATGGTCAGGATGCCCTCACGCGTAATGGCCGGTCAGCAGGCTGTGTGCACAGCAGGCGCGGGTGGGCGGGGACTTGCAGCATCGGGGACTTGTGTCACACTGTCACAATCCATCACCAGGAAGCCTGGGGCCCGGAGGCCTCCATGCGCCTGCGCCGGGGGTCCAGAGGCCTTCGTGCTATGAGGCCTGGGGGTCCCTCGGCTCCACACAGCGAGGCCTGGGGGTCCTGTGGCGCGGAGGCGGGACCACCGGCTCCAGCCTAGAGGCAATCCATTGAGGAGCCCCAGGTGGGTGGGCGGGGCCTACCTCTTTGGGGCGATGGATCACGGAGCTTCCACACTGTGACAGGGCACAGGCCAGCCTGGGGGACTCCCCCCAAGTGCATGAATTTCCTGCACTGGGCCACTAGTCTATTATAAAAGCCTAAGCGACGGTTTGACCTTTCGACTGGTAGCTATGACGTGCACTGACCACCAGGGGGCAGATGGTCAATGCACAGGCATGGAAACATGGAACAGACTGATGAACCTCAGAGGGAAGAGGAGAGGGGGGAAGGTATGAAGAGATTAGCCAACGATCTTATATGCATACTAGAGGCCTGGTGCATGGATTCATGTACTGGTGGGGTCCCTCAGCCTGGCCTGCAGGGATTGGGCCGAAACCGGCAGTCCGACATCTCCTGAAGTGTCCTGGATTGTGAGAGGGCACAGGACAGGCCGAGGGACCCCACCGGTGCATGAATCCACTCACTGGGCCTCTAGTTTACTAAAATTTTAATTGTAATAATATGCTATTACTGTTAGATACTTAAATTTAGGAAAGTTAAAGCTTTATGTAATTGAGAGCTAATCACTCAGAATTTTTTTTCCATGGCAGTTTATTGATTGTGTATGTGTAAACTTGCTTTTGGCAGGACTGAATTATTACAGTTCTAAAAAGTGTTTTAAACATGGTTGATTTACTCAGAAAGACTGAGTGGCTGTGAGGTATCAAGCGGTTCTTAAGCCATGTTCAAGATATCTAAGGATATTTAATAAATCAGGGGCGCATATCTGAGGATGTGTTGATAACTGATATATTGTAGAAAAGCAGAATAATTCAATATAAGTATAACAGATGGGTTGTTGTACATATTTGGTAACTCCTGTTTTCAATGTACCTTATTTTCTGGCGTATAAGACGACTTTTTAACCCAGGAAAATCTTCTATACACCCAGTCGTCTTATACGCCGGAAAATACGGTATATGATTTCTACAAGGGTGCCTATAATGTGTGTATTAGTGCTAAAATCTTCCTTTTTCTTGCAGAATCAGAGTGAAAGATTCGTTTTCATCACAGAGTGGTACGATCCAAACGCTTCACTTTTTCGCCGGTATGAGCTTTTGTATTACCCAGGGGACGGATCTGTTGAAATGGTAAATGAGCCTTTCTTTGTTTGCAAGTGGGCAAGGGAGCAAGGATGGGGTAGGGAGAGGAATGGGCTTGCCTTTTAGATAGTGTGTCTACAAATACTTTTCCATGTATATTTTTAATGGGGATTCTTTTTTGGTATTATAATTCCAGTTTATTTTTAAGTGTTGAAAAATAGGAATTAATATTTTTTGGTTAGAGAACTGATATTTAGTAGCTCTAGATAAGGCTGGTCATGGTCACAAATATGTCCCCGTTATTGAAAGCTGGCACCTCTGCGAAAGGCCCGATTGAAGAAGACCAAGCTGAGGTCCCGCTTATTTCTTCGCGTCCCTTCCTTGGCAGCCCCTTTTACGGGCGACTCCCTTTGGCATTGGAGATTTGTTTGGGTGAGAAAGCAGACATTTGGAGTTTCTCTGGGATGTCAGAGGTAGTGACTTGCTGAGATGATTTGGCAGTAAACACATCGTTATAGTCAGGGTTTTCTTAAGAAGTAGCACATTTGTAAGGAGAATTTCTTAAGTTATTACTGGAGTAGACTCTGAAGTACAGAAGTTATAAAAGAAATTAGGTCTGCTTGTAGCGAAGTGAAGCAGAATGTGGCCTGTGTTTAATAAAGCAGCAGGAAGGGCTCTTCCTAATCTCAGAGATGAACATTCCCTCCCATCACTGCTGTCGTTCGGCTCTAGCATGACGTGAAGAACCGCCGCACCTTTTTGAAACGGACCCGGTATGACGACCTCCACCTAGAAGATCTGTTCATCGGCAACAAAGTGAACATCTTCTCCCGGCAGCTGGTGCTGATTGATTACGGGGACCAGTACACAGCTCGCCAGCTGGGCAGCAGGAAGGAAAAGTAAGGAGCCGTGCGATAGTCTTTTCATTCTGTCAACATTGGCTGGGGACCGAATTTTGTGGTGTTTTTTTTCTCTATCTTGTTTTTACAATGTAGATGTTTTTCAGTGACCCAGTTCAGTGCTGAGACATTTTTAGAATCCCATGGACCGGATTCTGTGATTTCCTCCTCACGTGGCCACCAGGGTGATGCCCGTAGTCTGAGGCAGTGATTCTTTTCTGCAGGAAAAGAAATACCAACTTTATCCACCCACAGCAATCGTAGTAATATACATCCAACCGGAAGCAGAATATTGGAATAGAAAAAGTTTTGGTGTATGGGATAAACATGGCTTATGTGGGGAAAGTAGTACCTTAAGCTCTAGACTTTCATTGGTAGATAAGTACATGTACATTTAAATATGTTGTGTTATTGGTATTTTTGTACATATTTCTACCATTTTACTCCTTTTTTTCTTTTTTAGTTGAGGTCTAGGTTTGTGTCTGTCAGGTCAAATTTGTGATTATGGTGTTCACACCTTTCACATAGTCACGATTTTCCCCCCAGCTAATTCTGTCAATTACCAAGGTTGTGTCAAAATGCCCCACTATACTTGTCATCTGTCTACTTTTCCTCATAGCTATGTTCATCTTTATGTTATAATTTTGAGGGTATGTCACTAGGTTTTTAAATTGTTAAATCTTGGAAAATTGAACTTTTGCTATTATGAAGAGATGGTCCTTATCTCCAGCGATGGACTTAACCTTGAAGTCTCCCTGGTGAGGCAGTAGCTGCCCTGGCTTTCCTCAAATGATGTTTGCATGGTCTGCCTTCTTTCATCCGTTTTTAAAATTAATTAATTAATTACTTATTTATTTTAATCCTCACCTGAGGATATTTTTTCCATTGATCTTTAGAGAGAAAGTGGCAGGGGGAAGGAAGGGAGAGAGAGAGAGAGAGAGAGAGAGAGAGAAACATTGATGCAAGACACACCGATTGGTTGCCTCCCACATGTGCCGCCACTGGGGATGATTGCCACGTGTGTATGTGTGTGGGATCATGTGTGCTGTGTGTTGTTATGTGAAGTAGTTGAGATACAGGATGAAGTGAAGTTCCTCCTGGGAGGGACTGTGTCTGCTCCGACTGTTGCCAGGAGGCATTGTAGCAACCTGGATGACCGCTGAGTTCACAGTTGGAAGTTCCCAGACCACCTGGGTGAGGGGGACTTGTGCTGCCAGCGCATTCCAGGCCTTCTACCTGGTTCACCCTCAGGGTGGAGCCGCCCGCCCCAGATTACTGTAGAGCATCCTCTGTGGGGTCTGCTCCCTGCGCCCAGGGACCTGGGAGTTAAAGTTCAGATCTGCTCAGCAGGCGGTGCTGCCAAGTTAATGCAACGTTCATTCCCATTTTTCTTTCATTTTGGTAGCAATCATTGTTTAATACCTAGTCAGTTTATCTTTGCTTTAGAAAAGTACTTGTCCTTGTTTTTAGTTTTCCGTGGAAGGATTGCTCTGAATAGCTTTGCATTGCTGTGAGTGGAAAGCTCTGGCTCGGCCCTTCCCTCCAAACCACAGCTGTCTCACAAGGCTTCTCCCTCCCCCTGGGCAAGCACACACTCCGCCCTCGCCAACAAAACTTAAAAGAAACCGTAAATTGGGCCTCGGGTTGCTGTTTGAGGATGGGCTTCTTCATGCTTAGGGAAAGGATGAATACCTTTGGGAACAGTCACGTAAACTAACGTGGTGAAAGTTGACACAGGCGTTTCTGCAGGTGGGCAGCGTTCAAGGAGTCCACAGCGCTGTGCCGTCCAGGATGTCGGTGGGACAGTGTGCGATTTGTCATCTTCATCATATCCATATGCATCCATACTTGCAATTTCCATTCTGAGCCTGAAGGTGTAGGAAGAACATACTTTCTGCCTGACTGTGCGGATTGTTGCTTTTCAGAAATCCCTATCCTGCCCAAGTCTTGTGAAGGCTGGCCAAACTTTTTCACTCGCCACCTGCTGAGAAGTTTTAATGTCCAAGGACGGTTTTCATCCTTCTTGGTTTTCTTCTGAGAGCATCTCATGCCGTGTGCTGCAGAGCTTGCCTCAGAGCAGGTGTGGGGAAGGTCATTATGGTGATGCCCCAGGGAGCCACCCTTCCCGGCTGCTGTGTCCTTGACTGTCCCTTTCACCTTGACACTGGACTTCACTGTGTGGCTAGCATTGGCCAAAGAGACAGCAGCAAGTGTGGTCCAGGGGTTGCTTGCTAAGTGCAGGGACACCGGACACGCGGCTGTGCACGAAGGAGCCCTGCCTGGCCTCCTGAAGGAGGAAGGGCCACAAGGAAGGAGAGGCCTCACACCCAGCAAGCCCCCAGCCAGACGCAGCTGCGTGAGCGACCCCACGTGAAACCACTGCCCAGCCAGCCCACAGGATCCTGAGGAAGGGGTTCGAGCCGCTGCATTTTGGGGTGGTCATCCTACAGCAGCAAAAAGAAAGGCACTGTTCGTACTGGTGCCATCATCACTCTTCAATGACGCACATGATTGCTGATGCCTGTCTTATTTTCCCTCCAAAGTACATTCTAATTGTCATCTACGGAACAGTTAAGCATAAAAGATATGACCAGGGTTTAGGATTTTAATTGCAGTAAGCAACCCTTTGTCTCCTGTAGGCATTAAAAGAGAAATCAGAAATGCATCTTAAACTAAGTCCTGTCCATTTCGTGTTTTTCACGTTGCTTCTTGCTTGCAGACGCCGACGAGTGCTGATGTGTCTGTGTTTCAAGAGCTGTGGTTTGCAAAAGTTCTCCCAGAGTTCAGCATAGACAGTTGATGGGTTTGGCTTGTCATATTTAAATAATGTGAGCTAAAAAGGGACTCGTTTTCATTGTGTTCAATGAAGCCGTATGATATAAAATACTGTAGGAGACTCATCTGCTCCAAAACAAAGAAGAAAGATAGTCTGGTACTGAACAGACCAAGATGAATAATTTGTTTTTCAAAAGTTTTAATAGCCAGCCATCAGTTACATCCAGCTGTAAGTGAGGCTGTTTAAATCATGGAAGCCTCAGCCAAGTGCGTCTCATTGGAGAAAAAAAGCCCGACCAATCTCCATCTGTGGATCCGTGAGTTAATGTCGTGTCGTACAACTGAAAATGAAGTGGAAGTGGCTGCTGTTCTTGACCACAATCTTGGGTCATATACACTGAGTGACTCACATCGGTCTGATTTTCATCTTGCATTTGTAATTATTTCCAAATCAATGTATAGCATACATGTTAAAGCCAATGAGACCAGAAATCAAGCTGGAAATAGTAGCCTTGGGTTTTGTGATGATGTTCCTTTTAATAACATTAATCGTGACAGATCTGTGGTGCAGGAAAAGTGCAGACTGGGAATGTCGTCAGGTGGCTGTTTTGTTCTGAAGATGCCACTGTTCGGCTTTGAGATCTTAGCCAAGTTGCCTTTCTAGGACCAGTTTTCTCATTAGTAAAATGAGGGCACCCAGGTGGTCTCCATCATCAAAAGTCCATTAGTCCTGTGGCTTCGGAGGGGAGTGCATTGCTCTGGGGTAGCCTTGGAGGAGACAGATTTAACAAGTTAGGGTGGGCCCTGCCGGCGTGGCTCAGTGGTTGAACGTCGACCTATGAACCAGGAGGTCACGGTTCAATTCCCGGTCAGGGCACATGCCTGGGTTGCAGGCTCAATCCCCAGTGTGGGCGTGCAGGAGGCAGCCTATCAATGATTCTCTTTCATCGTTGATGTTTCTCTCTCTCTATTCCTTTCCCTTCCTCTCTGAAATCAATAAAAATATATTTTTTAAAAAGTTAGGGTGGCGTTTGCTGACCATGTTCATCACCAAGTGTGAAGGCATTTGGTTCTTTGTGCATCACTCATGCTATGAATATGAATGCGAATAATATGTAATTGTTAATAGAAGAATTTATAATTATTTCCCATCAATGTATAGCATACAAGTTAAAGACAGTGAGATCAGAAATCAAGCTGATAATATATTTAATACAACATTTTAGAAAATTTTTTCTTTCATAAAATGTATTCTAAGAACTAGAACTTTTAAAAAAGCGTTTTCCAACTTTGGCACATTAAAATGACAATTTTAATGTACTTTTCCCTAAGCTATTATTATTGTTATATTGGGTACCTTGTTTTGATTTTCTGGGGGGAAAATAGTTAACTTAGTTTGCAGAAGTTTTTAAGAGACCTTCAGTGCACTTCTCTTATAATTTATTGTGATGTTTGAGTAGGGAGACAACCACTGCTTGGGAATTAAAAGTAGAATCTGCTGAGCTGCTTTCAAACTTCTTTCTTTCTTTGCAGAACGTTAGCCCTGATTAAGCCAGATGCTGTTTCAAAAGCTGGAGAAATAATTGAAATAATAAACAAAGCTGGGTTTACTATCACCAAACTCAGAATGATGATGCTTTCAAGGTAATTTGTTGATAATTTTCAGTTACATAATGTCCAGTTCCCTTTTTTTTTTAATCACCTTTTATCATTCATCTCATTGTTTAAATTTTTAAAATCTCACACTGAACGATAAATAGAATGTTATCTAATTAGAATGAGAAACGCAAGGCAGCTGGCAAGCAGTAGCTGTCAGGTCCTACTGCCTCATTCCCTGTGTTTCTTCCACAGCCCCATCTGCAGTTGTAACTCACGGTGTGCTCAGTGTAATCTAATACATCAGTAGAACAGTGTATAGAAATGAAAGAAGGAGAAATGAATGTTGCATTATTCCCATTTATATGGGAGTGTTATTGTTGAGATTTTCAAAAGTGATACATTGGAAATGTTTGTATTTAGCTCCACCCAACCAACATATATGTAATTGGGAAATATACCTGTTTACTATTCCATTCTATCTGAGCAGGTGCTTTCTAAGTTTACCAGGAAGGCAGGAGGCTTATATTTCAGAGCACAGAGTCTAGAGCTAGTTTGCTTGTAACGGTGCCGCTAACTAGGTGTGTAACTGTGAACAGTTGATTTCTGTGCTTCAGTCTCTTCATTTGTGAAATGTAGGTCATCATAGCACCTGTGCCAGAAAGTTCTCATAGGGCCGATATGCGTTTACTGTATGTCAGGTGCTTTGAGAAACCCTGGCCCATTGTAGGTGTACCTCTGTGTTTGCCGTTAGTAGTAGTAGCATTATTACTAGTGATATCATTATTTCCTGGAAACCAAGGTCATGACCCTTTCTAAGTAGTCAGATTTGTCCCATTTCTGCAGGTATTGAGAATGCTTGCTCTTCTAGCAGGCAATGGGACTGGATTATGGAGATACATTTCAGTAGTTTCAGTGAGATGGAACATTTTTTATGTCGCCACACTTCCAGTGCCTGATGCTTTGGCATCAAACTTCCCATGCTAGAGATGCCCAAGAAAACTCTTCTCATTGTTCATACCATCTCATGCATCTCTATTAACACTACTCTCGAGTCTTGGTTTTACCCAGCTTAAAAGCTAATGAGGTAGCCTGGTGCTCTTCCATGGCTGCTGCAGAAGGCAGGAGACTTCTGGGTCAGAGACAGAGGACCTTGTTGTGGCACAGCAAGCAGCACGGACGTCGTGTTTGTGTTGGTTCCTCTTGCCTCCTCCGTGGCCATGGAAATAATGGGATATGGGCCCTGCTGGGTGTTGTATGCACAATTGATTGCATCACAGTGCGGAGCGTTGAACTTGGGTTACCACTGTTTCATCAGAAGCAGTAAACAAGCCTGCTCTTTGTACTGAAGAGACATGACCTCATCCCTCAGAGATAATCACCATGAACAGGCCTCTGAGAAGCGGCGGGATAAAGAGCGGTCAGGGCCTCACATTCCTAGCTTACCCAGAGAGACATGCGAGGCCCACCAGAGACCGTGGGAGGTCTGCTGATACTTCCGTCTTCTCTAAACTCACTGGCTCCAGCGTCAGTCCCTCCATTAGCATAGTCTCTCAGAGGCAGCCGCCGAGTTTCATCCTGCTTGGTCTTTCTAGTTCTTGGATCAAGGCTTCCAGTTAGTAAATACTTCATGGAAGAATCAGTGGTTAGATCCTGTGAGAGACCGGTGCGTTTCTGAATAAAACCAAGCAGCTCTTCTCCAGTGGTGATACACTTGTTAGTATCTCTTCCATCGACACGTTTTAAGGAAGAAGGAGATAAGAAGGATGGGGAAAATTCATGAACTCCCATCGCGGTTTCAGTTTTAGATTTTGAATGGAGATAACTGCGGGGCCAGGGACATGTAGGAAAAAATAATGAAACCGTTTTAGTAGTTTAGTAAGATTTTTCTTCTTTTCATTGATATTAAAGATTATGATTGTGTGTTTTTTCTCTTTTGGCAGTTCAGTTGTGTTGAAAGAATTGGTTGTTTTGTAGTCTTGCTGCTGACTCTTATGAAATACCACATTAATGAGTTTTTCTGGCATGCAGTGTTACCTCATTGTAGACTGCAATACATATATCCATTTCAGTTTTGTGAATTCTTTCCCTTAATCTCTAGAATTTTTTTGAAGTTAGTAATATGGCATATGCAAAAAAATGGAAAGGAGGGGTATTTGAGCAGAATATTTGGTTAAAAAATAATTCACATTCAGGTAAAATCAATAGAGGGTTTTATTTTTATTTTATTAATGTAAGCTAAAATAATTTCCTTATGTAATTGCTAAATGTTGTCATTTTTATTATTTTATAGGAAAGAAGCAGCAGATTTTCATATGGACCATCAGTCAAAGCCCTTTTTTAAGTAGGTACTGAATTGGAGGCTAATGGAGAATGTCCTGGAAAACGAGTCATAGTTTTACAATTAAAAGTTTTGTTATATGAGAATAATCTGTCAAAAGAACCCCAGCAACATCTTGCAACTGCAAAGAAGTATTTTATTATTTTAAAATATATTTTTATTGATTTCATAGAGGAAGGGAGAGATAGAAACATCAATGATGCGAGAGAATCATTGATTGCCTGCCTCCTCCTTGCACCCTATTGGGGATTGAGCCTGCAACCTGAGCATGTGCCCTGCCCAGGAATCAAACCATGACCTCCTGGTTCATAGGTTGATGCGCAACCTTGGAGCCACATCAGCCGGGCAGCATGAAATGATTTAAAAAGTCAGTACTGAAGAGGGTTGGCTCATGGGACGTGGTTCCCAGGGCAGGAAGTATGTGCAACAGTCAAGATTTAAAGGCACAGAGGGCTGTGGTGCCCTGCTCCTCTCTCCAGGAGGGTCCCGCCTCTCTCAGCTTAGGTGAGAGAGAAGCATGGGCTTTCTTTAAAAGTAGACTGTCTCCACTAAGCACAGGAGGAGAAACGGCATCTCTTAGCTCACAGTTAAACTTGTCATTGTTGCCTTGTACACAAATAAAGTAAAAAAATGAGGTTTTGTTTCTCATATCTTGGGGTACTGTCTGACTCGGTGTATGTGTAGGCTTTGAAATTTAAGATAGGAATAAGTCACTGCAGCTTTTATGCTAATAAAAGAGTATTTCTTGAAGGCCTATTGATTTTTTTATAACTAGACAAACTCAATGCTTATTGATTGAAGCATAGATCAACAGGATGCATTTTAAGGCAGCGAAATAGTCTCAGTCCAATGAAACTGTTTTTTCTGCTCATAGTAATTGCTTTGATAGCACTAGCAATTCAGGCCACTGCAAGACACTTGATTTATGAAAAATGCATCTTGTACACTTAAAATCCACTATACCCAGTAGTTTTGAGATTGTAATATCCATGTATGTGTTGAAATACTCATATTCTAATGTATCCTTGTTGTGAAGAGAGATGCCTAGTTTGCCAGAACAATGAAGCACATCCATCTTTCACCTGTTTCCTAGTGAGCTGATCCAGTTCATTACAAGTGGTCCTGTTATTGCCATGGAGATTTTAAGAGATGATGGTATCAGTGAATGGAAGAGACTTCTCGGACCTGCCAACTCTGTGGTGGCGCGTGCGGATGCGCCTGGAAGCATCCGAGCCCTCTTCGGAGCTGATTGCATCAGAAACGCAGCTCATGGCCCCGACTCCTTCGCCTGTGCGGCCCGGGTAAGGTGTTTCAAATACGGTCACTCAGTTTTGGTTTTGGGAAATGTTTGATGTCAAAGTTTAGCATTTCCGTCACTGCTGATGGAGGGTGGATCGATACAGCTGATCTCGTAGTAGAGAAAACCTTGACCTTTGCCTGGGATTAAGCAGTGTTTCAATGATACATCTCCCCCGGGAGCTGGTAATCTGGTTACAGCCAAGATAAGTTTTCTCCATTTAAAATATTTGTCCCACTTCTTGTTCCAAAGACTGAACTTACTAAGGCTCATCAATGTTTGAATTATTGAGTGTATGTGAGAGTACCAGTTTACAGACAATGAATATTCAAAAAGAAGGCATCATTGGATATGTTCTCTCCTTGGCTCCCAGCACTCTAATTCCAAGTTTAACATCCTTTTCTTTCCTATATCTACCTAGTGTTTATGAAAAAGTTTTCCTACATCATTCCTCATTTTAAATTCACACAAATAAGGTATTACACTGGGTTTATACTGACATTGAGTTAACGAAGTGCAAGTTTATTCTTGGCATCAAGAGACATTTCTCAGTTCATTTAAGATGGTTTTTAGTCTGGTCATGTTTGCAGTTAAATAATATTAGACAGTTTTATAATAATTGACTTTGCTTACAAGTCTATTAGTAAATCCCTTCAGCTGGCCTTTCAAATGAGACCTTGCATCTGATCACTGTGGTCCAATCACCGTTATATTTTCTGGGCAACTGCAGAAGCCTCCTGATTCTTTTCTTTTCTCCTGTTACTCAGTTTATGGAAATTTTATCCTGCCCAAGTAAAATTAACTGTGCCCAGGGTGGCCTTCTTAACAACAAATTGTATTAACAAACAATTGCAAACCCTTCCATGAACTTTTGTCTCTTGTGGCATAGCGTCCAAAGCTCCCCCCAACCTGGCCCCTGCCTCTCTCTACACTTAACCTCTCACCAGTCTCTCCCTTCCTGTGTCCCAGGTGTATGACCATCTTGCTGCTCCTACAATGGCCTGCTTCTGCCTGACTTATTCAGCCTACAGCCCAGAGGGCAGTGTGGTTGGATGGGGGGAGGGAGAAGGGGCAGATGAGGTCACAGAAGTGGTCATGTGGTCCTGTAGACCCTGGTAGTACAAGACTGTTGGCCTTAATGTATGTTAATTCTATCTCAACAGAACTTAAGGAAAACAGTAACAACTCTGCTTACCTGTTACCACTTCCCTGGTTCTATGCACGGCACCCTTCCTTGATGCTTGCTCCATGCCCACTGCATCCCTCTGATTCTGTATTTAGCCTCCTACTAGATGGGAATTCTTAAAGATGTCTAATTTATCTTCATACATCAAGGATCTAGATCACAGGTGTTTTAAAAGTTTTGGAATTAAAAATGATAAAAAAAAAAACCCTAATGTTTATCAAGGCTCACTGTGTGTATCACAGGCACAGCTCTAAGCAGTGGAGTGCCTCATTTAAATCTCAGACATCCTATGCAGTTGCTTGTTATCCCAATTTACTGGTGCAGAAGCAGACTCAGTGAGTTTACGTACCTGGGCCACATGCATGACCACTCCCTCCACTGCGTGTACTGAAGTAGTAGCCTACTCACCGTCTTTTAGAATGTGGAAGTCATAGGAATTAGAGAAAAGAAATTGTGTCATCAATAATTCTGTCAGCAGCATTTACAGTTTACTTATTTATGGCATACTAGAGGCCCAGTGCACGAATTCATGCACCAATGGGGTCCCTTGGCCTGGCCTGCAGGATCGGGCCGAAACTGGCTCTCTGACATCCCCCGAGGGGTCTCAGATTGTGAGAGCGTGCAGGCCAGGCCAAGGGACCCCACCGGTGCATGATTGGGGCCAGGGAGAGTCGTAGGAGGTTGGCCAGCCGGGGAGGGACTGCGGGAGGGCTCCAGGGCATGTCTGGCCTGTCTCACTCAGTCCTGATTGGCCGGACCCCAGTAGCAAGCTAACCTACCAGTCAGAGCTTCTGCCCCCTGATGGTCAGTGCACGTCATAGCGAGCAGTTGAGCGGCCTTAGCATGGCATTAGCATATTATGCTTTGATTGGTTGAATGGACAACCAGACAAATAGACACTTAGCATATTAGGCTTTTATTATATAGGATTCTTCCAGCTCGTTTCCTTGATTATTTATGTAACCTGCAAAGTAAACACCATTTTACATGGTTTTAACTTAATTACTTTTTTCACTTAATATTATACCATAACATTTTTCCATGTCACTAGATTACTGTCAAAAGAATACATTTTAATGGCTGCAGACTATTCTCTTGCATGGAAATAACATGATTTACTTAAATGTTTCCTTTTGAAGATTAGGTTTGAGGTTTTTCTCATATTTGTAAATAAGGGTGCATTGTTCATGCCACTTCATATCTCATTTCTTAGTGTTTTGGATTATTTTCTGATAGAAGGGTTTTTATTTGATATTAGGAGAGTATGTAGAGAGAAAGTTTGGTATTTTTCAATGTTTTAATCTGGAGCAGTTACAAAAATAATCTCTCTATATAAAAGCCTAAACGACCATTATGACCCAATGATCAGAATGACAGGAATGACAGGTCAACCAGTCACTATGACACACACTGACCACCAGGGGGCAGACGCTTAATGCAGGAGCTGCCCCATGGTGGTCAGTGCACTTCCGCAGCCAACTTCCCACGGCCCCTTCCCCCATCCGGCCCAGCCCCAATGGGCCCCAGTCGGGAGTGGAGCCGGCCGTCCAACCTCCCACTGCCCCTCCCCCTGACTGGCCAACCTCCTGCAGTCCCTCCCCAGAGCTGGTCTGGCCCTGATTGGCCCTGATTGCTGTCCAGACTGAGGGACCCCACCGGTGCACGAATTTGTGCACTGGGCCTCTCGTCCTATATAATAAAAGGCTAATATGCAAATTGTCCCCACGGGTGGGAGTTTGACTGACCAGGAGTTAGATGTGCGCTGACCACCAGGGGGTGACGTGGAACATGGCGGGTGTTGCTGATGTGGTGTTGGCAGTGGGCAGCAGTGGGGGTGATGCCAGCCCTGATGGCCCAACGAGAGCAGGACAGCAGCGGGGGGCGGGGCCACTGAGTGGGTGGTGCCAGTCAAGGCGGGTGTGAGCAGGGGCCCCTATCACCCCGCCAGTTGCCCCACAGATCGGCCCTGATCGTCAGCCAGGCCTAGGGACCCTACCTGTGCACGAATTTTGTGCATTGGGCCTCTAGTCCTCTCTAATAAAATGGTAATATGCAAATTAACCATCACTCCGCTACATAAGCCACACCCACCAGCCAAACCATGCCCACCAGCCAATCAGGGCAAGTATGCAAATTAACCCCAATCCAAGATGGCTACAGCCACAGAGAGCAAGGTTTCCCAGGTAACAGAGCAAGCCAAGCTTTCCATAGCCATTGCAGGCCTAAGCCTCCATTCAAGCTACAAAGTTTCAATTATTGAAGGTAAACAAATTCAAACAAATGGCGGCAGAATGGAGCTTGAGAGAGCAGGCCAGGGTTGCTGGCGGCAACAGGGGAAGCAAAGCTTTCCGCACACCCTGGCCGGGCCCACCCGCTTAAGGCTACAAAGTTTCAATTGTAGAAGGTGAATTAACTGCCACAGAAATGGCTGCCGGAGCCCCAGGCTTGGCCCCAGGCTACAAAGTTTCAATTGTAGAAGGAAAATAAATTCCAGATACCAGGACCTCCCCTTGGGTTGCCAGGAGGCATGGCCGGCCTGCAAACCACCACAGGCCCCTCGCTCAGGCTGTCCCACACCCCAAGGGAAACCCCACCCTTATCTGTGACACCCTTCAGGGCAAACGAGCTGGCCCCCACCCCTGTACCAGGCCTCTATCCTATATAATAAAAAGGTAATATACAGATTGATCATCACTGCAACACACAATATAGCTGCCCCCATGTGGTCAAAGATCCTGCCCCCATGTGGACACAAGATGGCCACCACAAGATGGCCAGCAGGAGAGGGCAGTTGGGAGGCACCCGGCCTGCAAGGGAGGGCAGTTGTGAGGGACCAGGCCTGCAAGGGAGGGCAGTTGGAGGTGATCAACCCTGCAGGAGAGGGCAGTTAGGGGTGACCAGGCTGGCAGAGGAGGGAAGTTGGGGGCAAACAGGCTGGCAGGGGAGCAGTTAAGCATCAACCAGGCTGGCAGTGGAGTGGTTAGGGGGTGATCAGGCTGGCAGGCAGAAGCGGTTAGGGGCAATCAGGAAGGCAGGCAGGCAAGCAGTTGGGAGCCAGCAGTCCTGGATTGTGAGATGGATGTCCGACTGCCCGTTTAGGCCCGATCCCACCAGGATCGGGCCTAAACGGGCAGTCGGACATCCCTCTAGGAGTCCCAGATTGGAGAGGGTACAGGCTGGGCTGAGGGACAACCCCCCGCCGTGCACGAATTTCGTGCAATGGGCTTCTAGTATTTATATAAATTACTATGTGCAAGTTTGGGAGAAACTTTTAACTGGCAACCATTTATTTTTATAATTAAAGATATGAATGTAGATTAGTCAAATGCTTTAGTGAGGTTACCATAGGATCTTATCAAGGTGAAATTTATGAAAAAGTGCAACTATATGCTTTACAATTTGTTAAATAAAATATAGTATAAAAGCAATATACTTAAAGCTTATCAAATTGAGTCTGAATTTTATTTAGGGGAGAAAATTATATATCTTTGTCCTTCCTTACTGGTCAGTTTAGGGAAAAGTAAAGGCTAAAAGGAGAGGAGCTTTATGGAAAATATTTAAGCAGCTCAAATCACAAAGTAATATGAAAATTTTTTTGTGTAACTTTACTTTCTGTGAAGTCTCTGAATTACCGAATTTTCCAGCGTATAAGACGACTGGGCATATAAGATTTTCCTGGGTTAAAAAGTCGTTTTATACGCCGGAAAATACGGTATATTGGACTATATTGATGGGATTAGATATAATGGATTAGATATATTGGACTACCGTATTTTCCGGCATATAAAACAACTTTTTAACCCAGGAAAATCTTATACGCCCAGTCGTCTTATATGCTGGAAAATACGGTAGTAAAAGTGTGCTCTTGCAAATTTCGTTTGGATTAATAGTGGTAGAAGCTTAGAGATAGGGAAGTGTGTTTAAATAATTAATGGGACTGATGAGTGTGACCATCTTTGACTAGTTCACATGGCTGGGTTGTTGTTTCAGTGAACCACATGTAAAACAACACAGCGTGGCCTGGCCGGTGTGCTCAGCGGTTGGTCGACCCATGAACCAGGAGGTCATGGTTCAATTCCCTCCTGGGGCACATGCCTGGGATGCAGGCTTGGTCCCTAGTAGGAGGCATTCAGGAGGCAGCTGATCCATGATTCTCTTTCATCATTGATGTTTCTGTCTCTCTCCCTCTCTTCCTTCCTCTCTCACACTTTAAGAAAACACTGCCTGGATCTAGCTACAAAATATGGTTCATTTAATTTAGTTTTATCATAGGACTATAGTGAGTATTTAGTTTTAACTAACAATAGTTCTGATTCTTGACCTCCATTTTACACATGTCAGTCATTTCTCTCTATTTCTAGGAAATGGAGTTATTTTTTCCTTCGAGTGGGGTCTGTGGACCAGCAAACAGTGCTAAATTTACCAATTGTACCTGTTGCATTATTAAGCCCCATGCCATCAGCGAAGGTAAGTGCTATGTCGAATACAACATGTCCAATTCATTTTGTTCATAGAAAAAATGAGCAAATCCTTTCGGAAATGAGATGGGATGTAATTTAAAAAGAATCCTTAAAAAACTAGAATATCCTATATAATAAAAGCCTAATATGTTAAGTGTCTAGTCATCTGGTCGCCCGTTCAACCAATCAAAGTGTAATATGCTAATGATATGCTAAGGCCGCTCAACTGCTCCCTATGACGTGCACTGACCACCAGGGGGCAGATGCTCCGACAGTTAGGTTAGCTTGCTGCTGGGATCTGGCTGATCGGGACTGAGTGAGATGGGCCGGACATGCCCTGGAGCTCTCCCGCAGTCCCTCCTCGGCTGGCCAACCTCCCACATTCCTCCCCGGCCCCGATAGTGCACCGGTGGGGTCCCTCAACCTGACTTGTGCTCTCTTGCAATCCAGGACCCCTCAGGGGATGTTGGCTGAGGGACCCCACTGATGGGCAAATTCATGCACCAAGCCTCTGCTTCTAAATAATAAACATAATTGAATGGATTAATTTTTTTCTTAGTATTAAAGTAATTCAGGTACACAGTAGAAAATATAAAAAAGTTTAAGTAAACAATAAAAGTTACCTGTTTTTAATTATCCTGAGATAGTCATTGTTCACATTTTGATATTTCCTCCAAATCTTTTTATTCTGCATATGTATGTATATGTGTGTAACTGACACATGTGAATGTAATTAACATGTTCAAGATATAGATCTATAGGCTGTGGTTTCAATTTAATTTTGGGAGCAGTTTTGGCTACACTTAATTCTTAATTAATATTTTAATAGTTGTACACTATGCAACCTTATAGATGTGGTATAAGAGTTGGATACTTAGATTGTTTCCGGTTTTTTGATGTTAAGAAGAAAGCTTTGAAGAATATATTTGTATGTAAGTATTTGACACTATCTCCAGGCTTTTCCTCTGGCTAGTTTCCTAGTAGTAGAAGTATTGGTTGAAAGGATATGAGCCTTAAAGATCTTGTTGCATAATTAATACTTCTTTGATTATCTAGGAAGTATTTTAATATCTTATAGATCCTTAGGACCATAATTAGAGGGGAGCAACATGCATGATGGGTAATAAACATTCATGGAGAACTTACCACTATGTGCCAGGTAGCAGACTGAACACTATCTCTTTTAATCTCAGCAATCATGTCAAATAGGTGGGTTTGTCATTCTTTCCCAGGTACATGAGGCTCTATGAGAATAAGTCATTTCCCAGGTTAGCAGGGAAGCCAGGATGCAGACACTGGTCTCCTGTCACCTCTGGTTCTTCCTCTACACCCACTGTTCGGCAGCAGTCCCGGCAGAGCATCACGTGGTGTAGCAGTAACATTTGCAATGGCTGGGTTGACAGTCTATGAAGAAAATGGGAATTTATGTTACCCTCACTTTTCTTCCCTGGGCATGGACACACACACACACACACACACACACACACACACACACAATCAATCAATCAATCAATCAATATACAGACACATTTTAATGTGATGAGGCAAATTCTTATTTAAGGGCCTCAACTTTATAAAAAGCTTATCTTTGTCACTTTAATACATTCAATTTGATCTTTATCTGATTTTATTTTTTCTAAGGAAAAATGTGATGCATGGAAAGAGAAATAAAATAGAATACTAGTTATAGCTCTTAATAATTGCATAGATAAATATAACAAATCTATTTAAAATGATTATATAATTGAAATGATGTCACATGACTAATTTTATATTTATACAGGTTTAAATCCTTTTTAGTCAGAGCTGTTTTTTAAAGATTAACTATATTTCATGTATTCATATTTGATACATAGCATTTGAGGTAAATGCGTTAAAGTAAAAGGAAATTTTGTAAAATTTAATCAAGTGGCAAAACACTTGAAACTTTGGCATTTCAAGGTGTTTTCCCCTCTTTTATTTCTAAACCTCAATTATAGGAATGCTTTAAGACTGTTTTGAAATGTGTAATTAACCCAATTTAGCTTAGAGTTAATAAACTGTGGCTACAATAAAATACAGTTTAAAGTTTCATATTGAATTTATTATTAGATTCAGTTGGCCCCCTTTCAATGGCTGGTTTATGTTTATCTTTTTCTATAATGATCCCATTTCCTGGCATATTTAATTTCACCCGTGGTCTAGTGTGGATCTGGGAGAAAAAGACGCTAAAGAAAAAGGTGTTGATAAGAGAGCAGCCGAAAAGAAGTAGGGTTGTTCCCTGAGGCTGACCACCAGCTCCCCCAAAGGCCAGGATAGCCTGCTGACCAAGCAAAGCGCAGTTGACTGCTGTTCCAGTGGAGAGAGCACACCTCGAGGAGCCTCAGGAGACTTCACAGGGAGAGGTCCTGGGCGGACTTGGTGGAGTGTCAGGTCCACCTTAAGAGACTGAAGGTGGCCTGTCAGTGCAGAGATCTGATGGACACTGGGCAGAGTTCGTGAGATCCGAGTTTAGGATTCGTGGAAACAGTGAGGCAGGATCTTAACCAAGTCTCCTGAGTACACAGTTGTTAGATCAGTGAGTTGTTTGCCAAGTTGAGGGGATATTGTGAAAGGGGGATCATTTGTGTGGTCTATTGTTGGTGTAAATGGACTTTGGGGAAGTTCCTGACATGTACAATGAAGTCATTTACTGATTTACAGCCTTATCTTGGTGGCTAGGAATTTCTTAGCACAAATAATAAAGTCATACGGATGTAGGCGCCTTAGTTCTTAGTCCTGTGGTTAATCTGTATGGATTCAGTGGTTAGCGTCTCCCTTCTGAGAGAGCTAGGAAAAAATACAGAGCGTAGTTTGTGGAACAGATGGTGGCATTCGTGGGCTTGTTATATATGTCGATTGAAATATATTTTGTCTTTTGGGGGACTCAGATTTTAAAAGGGAAGAAAAATAAGGCAAATATTTTTGTGTTCTTTTTTTCTTTTTTAACTTCGAGATGATGCAATGCGTTTGTTTTGATGTCCTCAGTATTACTTATATGTAGTTAGTTCAATTCCATTGATAAAATAAGTTAATTTTACCCTGAAATCAGGCTACAACAGGCTTGAATCCTGGCTCCACTACTTAATCTCCATGGGCTTCTGGGTAACCGACTTAGGTTAATCTCTTTCCGCCTTATTTCCTCATCTGTGAAGTGAGATTAGCAGTATCCCTTCTTCACAAGGTAACTATGCATTAAATGTAATGGTTAATAACTAACATTAATTAACTATAAGGATTGTCCCAGGCCCAGTGCCCAGGGCTGAGCTGAGTGCTGCGTCAGTGTTGGACATTCTTACTGTGATGAGTACTCCTCTACCGCTGCCATGACTCCTACCGTAACTCCTTAGTAACAATGCAGAGGCTTAAAATGCTAACAAAACCCACCATCCACATCTGCCACCCACAGAAAGAAAGAAGATCCATCTCATTGTTTGAGGAACTAAGCGCTGTCCTCAGTTAAAGTCTGGTGTGCGGGAAGTCCGTGACGCGGTCATTGCTTCTGTCTGGTGGACTAGCAGCGTCCTGCATTACCTGCCCTGGCGGCCCGGGAGGCTGGCACTGGGCACGAGGAGGTGGCGAATCGGGAGAGCGGCCTCTGCACTTGCCATGCCCCCAAGTTAGCCTTCTGCAGTATCAGAGCCCGAGTTCTGTCGGAAATCTTTTCTTCAGCAGATTTATGCATTGAACAGTTTGGCTGCGTTGTTCATAACATGGTCCTTTCTGAAATCCAGTTTCCTTTAGTCTTTAAACCCAGGTGTTCTCTTACTCTGTGAAATTGTGTAGAAAATTCTCATAAAAGATAATTGTGTTCTGTATCTTAATGTTATGTTTTGGCTGTAAACATTCTGTTTTCATGGAGGCTGTTGGAAAGTAATTTTAGATTTTATTTTTAAAAAGACATATTGTCTGTCTGCAATTCACTTATTAAGAAGCACATTATTTAGTAGAATATTGGCCACTTTGTAAATGTAACACCAGAATTATCTCTGATCTGCTAATTGAGCAGGAGGACTGTTCTCAGCAAGGTTATGTTCATCAAGTTCCTTACTTTTATCAATCAGCTGTTCTTACCCAGAGCCTCTTTCAGAGGTTCAGTTTCCTCCCTGAATGGTAATTTTGATGCTCAATAGGCCAAGAGCCCGAGAAACACATCCACCCTGTGGAACTTCCTGAGTTTGGGATGATTAATATGATTACATTCCCGCCTTTTCTATAGTAGATTTTCCTCAAATAATTTAGCCTCTGGAATACTGTGGTAGAGGTGTGAACTTTTTGGTGTAAAGAGATTGGATGTAAACATCGTAAATCTAACTCAGTTTCAATAAAAACTCTTGGAGTGGGCCCAGTTTTGCTTAGCATGTCACAGTTGCGGAGTTTTGTGGTTGTTTTATGTTCTATCTGAAACAGTAAACAGGAAGGGGCTTTATAAGATGGGACAGAGTCAGAGTGGCTTGCAAAACTAAAATATGAACTACCTAACCCTTCACAGAAAAAATTTATTGGCCTTTGCATACCGTGCATTTTTAATGGACCCTGCCGAAATTTTAGCACTTGTACCTAACTCTGAATTTTTTAATAAAATGTGGACTTGCTCACTCTCTCCAGATTTTTTTTCAAAGACGAAGATTTTAGAATGTTTAAAACAGCTACTGGAATCCCCTCCCATCTTCCAAGTTATTAATGTGAGAATGTCTGTTCTCCTTTCAAACGTTTTTACCTAACCTTATTGTTGTATAAATTATATAGCATAAACACACATGTTCTAAGCGTGCGGTTCTGATGTTATGTTACAGTGTCTGAGGTCTCAGTCACGAAGTCCTGCGTGTATAAACCTGGTCTTGTCTGATGCCTCCCTAGAGACACTCGGAGGATGAGTAGACAGACTGACTGTTTGAATCCAGTGTCACTGTGTGGAGGAGGACTGACCAGGCCCCACTCTGCACCTTTCTGATTAGTGGGGCTCTGTCCATGACAAAGCAATGAGAGGTCGCCCTGTCCTTTATCTTCAGGCGTCAGGCTTGCTCTCCCCACCCGACTGGAATAAAGAAGCAGCTGTTGCTAGGCAGCGGGCACTAGCACCTAGCAACCGTGATGTGAGCCTCAGGAACCGCGGTCTCCCTTCAGAGCTTAGTGATGTGTGTGACAAGCACAAGACCGATGCTCGTCTGTCTGAATTTGAAGGAACACAATGAAGGGATGGCCACGAGCCCGTGGAAGTCCTGGGCACCTGGCAGGGATTATTGTCGGATGTGGCGTTCGGATACGATTACCCTTCTATGGCTCGACGCTTGCTCGGAAAAATTTCTTAGCCTCTCTCAGGCCTCATTTTCTTCATCCGCAAGATGAAGGCGACAGGACCTACTTCATAAACAAGTTAATACATGTGATGCACTTAGAACAGTTTACATAGTAAGTGTTCAAGAAGGGTTAGCTATTAATAATAGTAATTGTAATGATTCTATCACGACACATTTTTTAAAACCTCGAATCAGCAGTGTTTCAGTTATCTGTTGCTTTATAACAAACCATCCCAGAACTTAGCTCCTTAGCAACAATGTGTTAGTCCACACACTTCTGTGCGTGCCCTGGGCTCCCTTGGCGATCCTTCGTGGTATACCTGGGTCACTGCGTGACTTCTAAGGTAGGCGTCTGGAAGGTCAGAATGCAGTTTTTAGCTTTCGTAACATTAGGAGTACACATGTTACAAACTAAAAATACTACTTGCAAGTGTAATTATTTAATTTAGTTTATATTCCATTTTTTTAGATTTTGAAAAATACTTGATTTTAAGTTTATGTCTTGGTAAACATTTTAAAAAGAAATGTATATAATGCAACTTTCAAATACTATTTTACTACATATTTGTAGCATGTGTCTTCTACGTTCCTAAAAGCTGCACTCAGACTTGTGGGACACCCTGTGTGTGTATTACTTAAGGGAACGTATGTAGTGGAAAGAGTGTTGTTTCATTTGAGAATCAGGTGGACACTTCATTGCCTCCCTTTTTCGCTTTCTTGAACATTAGGACTTAGCGGTCACCATTCAGGGCGTCATGTTCTGGAAGCTCCTTGACGCCTGCCTTTGAGCTCGAGAGCTGTTCACCCACCGGATCCCAGGTTGCCCAGGGTTCCAGGAGGAGCAGTCGCCGCACCTTTCCAGCGGAACTTGGGTGACAGCTCCATTCCCTCGCCTGCTTTGCATCTGCGTGTCTGCTAGAGGACCCTGCCATTTTAGGACGCTGAGCAGATCCACACTTGCTCTAGATGTGCATAAAACGGCTCTCAGAGAGTTTGTAGCAAAGACAGTGAGTCCCCACCCGCCGCGGAGGAGCCCCAGGCACTAGTTTCTGTGTCCTGTGACCCTCCCCTGCAGAAAGGCACAACTGCAGAGGAGGATAGGAGCTCCTTCTGCTTGGCCGTGGCTCTGCCCTTCGGACTTGACCTTCGTCCAGGCCAGGAGCTGACCGGTCCCTGTGGAGCTGGGTCCAGAGACCCAGGCCATGTGATGCTACTTTACCAGGAAATGTTTTAGGAATGAAAATTGAAGGCAGCACGATCTCATGTTTTAAGACTAAAAGATGATTGGAGTTACATGGCAGATTTTAAGTGCTGAGAGTCTGACAATGTAATTATAGTTGACTCCTATGAAAATAGCTCTGGAGGAAAAACAGGGGTGAGTAACCCACTTCCGCTCTGCACAGACACAGGCCAGCGTATGACAATGCAGATGCAGTAGGGTACAAACTGGTGATAGATGGCAAGTGACCCACCAACACAAGGGAGAGCTGTGCGCCGCGGGCCTTCCAGAGGAAGAAAGAGGCGCCGATACGTAGAAAAGCAGGGGACCGTTTATTAATCCGCTCACACATCTTTTCTTGCTGTGTGCCCTTTCCCACCCTCCTACTGCAGCCTTCCTTTCTCGGCTGCAGTATCACCTCCACACAGTCAGAGGCTGGGCGAGGACAGAGTGCACTCCAGAAACCCAACCTGAATTCCCAGTCCTGGCTCTGGTACCCAGACTCCGGTGGGAGGGAGGGGCCAGCTGGGCTTAGGGAGGACTCTAAACCGCCTCGGGCAATCTCCCGGGTCTCTGGCTTTCCTGTCAGCGGCAAGCTCTTAGATGCCCTTTCCCCAGCACCATGAAAGGGCGTGAGGGCTGCCAGCAATGAACTGATGAACCCAGTGGGAAGAGTGCTTTTTAACCTGGTTCTAATTAAAATGAATGAATGAATGAATGAATGAATGAATAATAAATAAAACCCCAGGGAAGGACTCTGGTTGGCTTGTGCAAACAATACGCCCATTCCTAGGGGAATTGCTTGGGTCTCAGAAGCTGAGTGTTAAGGCTGACCCTGTTTGGGTGGATGCCCACCTCATGACCACTCTCAGAGGCATGTTTTTGTTTTTATTTTAATATGTTTTTATTGATTCTTAGAGAGAGAGGAAGGGAGAGGAATAGAGAGAAACATCGATGAGAGAGAATCATCATCCATCGGGTGCTTCCTGCACGTCCCCTACTGGGATCAAGCCCACAACGTGGGCATGTGCCCTGAACAGGAATTGAACCAGTGACCTCTTGGTTCATAGGTCGACACTCAACCCCTGAGCCACACCAGGATGAGTGGCAACTTCCTTTCTAGTCAAAGAGGATGGAGGGGGCTCCTAGTCCCAGGAGGAGCAAGAGTTTTCAGAAAGATACTGTTAATGGTTGGATACAGGGTGGCCACTTGGAGGCTGTTGAACCATCCCAGTGAGGACTCTGAGGCTGTGAACTGAGGCACAGGAAGTGGAGATGGAGAGGTGATTGACATTCAAAACAGCGAAGAGGTAGCATTCACAGAGTTACAAGCAAACCAGGGGAACCAGTTAGCTGGGCGCACACCCGCCCAGGAAGCAGGCCTCGCCTGTGTGCCCTTCGAGCCTGTTGGCTGCAACGCACACAGTTTTGCATTTTAACTTCATTTGCATAGTTATTGGTCATTTTTCCAGTCACCTGAACATTTCCTATCTAGGCCAAAGTAAAGGACATGTGGTTATTGACAGTTTGTCTTTTCAGGCTGCCAAACACAGAACGGGGTTCTTAAGTCCTCTCTGTCCTGCCTCCACACGTAACCACAGAAATAAAAGCAATGTCCTTGCCGCGTGTCTGACTGCTCTGGGCAGAAGGCAGTGCTGCGGGACTAGAACTTTCCATTGGTTTATCTGTGAATGGAATTATTCTGTCAATGGCACATTCTGCAGGGCTGGTTTAATGTGGTTACGGACTTATAACAGGTATAGATTGTGATTTCCTTTCCTATTGGTTAATGCAGAAGGCTTAATACTGCTTTCATATTTAGATCAGGATTCTTAAATAGTCATGTAAAGCATTTTCTTTATCAAAATAAACAAGACCTTGATTTGTGCTAAGGCACCAGCAGTATCTATGAGGTCAAATCTGTTTACATAATGATACTAAGAGTTTATATTTGCCTTCTTAAAAATTAAATTGATAGGGGGGGCATTGGTTAATTACATTATATAGGTTTCAAGTGTATGCTTCTATGATACATCAGAGTTAAATCTCCTTCCATCACCATATATTTGACCCCCTTTACCCTTAACCCACCCCCACCCCTCTTCCCTCTGGTGATCCCTATACTGTTGTCTGTGTCTATGAGTTTTTGTTTGTTTGCCTTATTTGTTCATTGTTGTTTTTAGTTTTATATCCCACATGTGAGTGCAGTCATATGAAAATACCATGCTGTGGAAAGTGGGAAAGTTCAGAACCATATGATTTATTTGCCTTTTTAAATGTGTTGACATTTGCACAGATGGTGCGAGGGCAGTGGCCCGGGGAAACTGCCTTCACACAGATCAGACAGGCACACCAAGCTCGTAGTTTGCGCATGCTTAACTATCAGGTGCTGCAGGGGATGGCACTCTTACGTAAGAATGTCCTTGATGCAGCAATGGAAGTGAGTAATTTTTGACCCTCAGGTACAGGTCTTGCTCATACTCCGTGTGAACTAAGGGCAGTACACCAGGGCACTTGTGCTCCATACTCACATACAACCTTGTCTTTACGAAAAGCACTTGTGCCGTTGTTTGAGTTGTGAACTCAGTGAGGGGCCTTTTTAGGGAGTCCCACATTTACCTGCAAGACTGATAGCCACACCAGAAATATCCACTGCTTTGCAACGTAACTCTTTTCAAAATTAAGTAATCCTGTCATTTCAAAGACATGGCAGCTGACAACAGTTTGTTGCCCAAGATAAAGACCCAAGTGATGATAAAGTTCCCAGTGAACACTAGCATTATAATCTTGGAAAACTGTACTCACCACCTTGAGCCTGACAGCTCCCCATGCTTGAAGACTATGCTGATGAAATTGGTGGTGGTGTTAATTGGTGGTGATTTTTTCAGTGTGGCCCCATGAAATGAGTCAGCATTTGGAAGATTGCGTAACTCAGTGAGCTAACATTTCCTAAATGATCAATGTGTGAGGTTAGGAAATCATACACGAGTGAATGGTTCATTCAGAGTACAAGAGACCAGTGGATTTTGTCTCCCAGGGTAAAAAAAGTTCACTAGGAGAGGGTTGAAATTATATGTTATCTCAGTTCCCAGGGTCCTTAATCTCCGTTAAGTCTTAACTGTCCCTCTATTCTAAGAACTCCCCCTCCATTTGATGCTGTGATACTGCTGTCATGTCGCAGTAGTATCTTCTTTGTTCTCTTGCATGTCTCCTTGTATGTGTCTTTATTCATTTTCATTCTTCAATTCCCAAACTTTAAAACTCAAAGCTCTTTTTTGCCTTTGTCCTTCTTTTTGTCAAACAGTAGTCATCTATTCTCATCATTTCATCTCTAACCTCTCTGCACCTCATTATATCTCTGTCTGTTGACGGCACCTGTACCCCAAACCCCAGGGACTTCATTCCTTCACTACTCAGTGATCTTCTTCAGCCAATGGCCAAGCTCTGTCCTCAAGTACCCATCTGTGTCCTGCTCTAATATTCTGTTTCTATGTTCAGAATAATTCGTGTCTTTTCCCTTCATTTGTTTACATTACTCGTGTTCTTGTTCTTGTTTTTCTTTAAAGTGCCACATTCTGCCAGTCACTTAGACTCAAAACCTTCCTCCTTCCTCTTCAGTCTGTCGAGGTTCGTCCTGTTACATTTGTTTGGCAATGTCTTCTACTCCTTCCTTCCTTCTCTGCTGCTGCCACCCAAACCCAGTTGGCATGCTGATCATTTCAGAAGCCTTTGTTGTTCTTCTGTCCTTTACTCCTTCCCTCAGATCAGCCGCCCCATCATTGTTGCCTTAGTAACCTTCCTAGAACACTTCACGTTTGTCCTGTGTTGTCCAGCTCAGGCTTTCTGGGAGTCTCCATTGCTTTTGGCGGGGTTTCCTTTTATTTTTACATATTAAATTTTTTTAGAATTTATTTTTATTGATTTCAGAGAGGAAGAGACAGGGAGCGAGAGATAGAAACATCCATGATGAGAGAGAATAATCCATTGGCTGCCACCTGCACGCACCTACAAGGGACTGAGTCTACAATCAGGGCATGAGCCCTGACCGGGAATTGAACAGTCACCTCCTGGTTCATAGGTCAATGCTCAACACTGAGCCACACCAGGCAGGGTTTCCTTTTGAAGAAAAAATGTATTCCCAGTGTTAATATAAATTATTTTACTTATAATGCAACACAAATATGTCCAAATATAAAGCTAAATATGAATTTTTTCATGTATAACTGTTTAAAACAATTTTATAAATTCGGTACAAACAAAGCTATATAATGGATAAAATTTATAATATGACTAGAGGCCCAGTGCATGAATTCATGCATGGGTGGGGTCCGGCCATCCCGCCCAATTGGGGCTGATCAGGGCTGGGCCAGCCAGTGGGAGGGGCCTCTGGAGGTTGGCCACTGACCTCACCCTGATTGGGGTGGGGAAGGCCAATCGGGGGCGGAGCCGGCTGTGGGGGAGGGGCTGCGGGACATTGGGGTGGCTGATGAGGGCCCTGATCTGGCCGATTGGCCGCTGCAGTGCGTGTCATAGGGACTCGTTGTTCTGGTCGTTTTGGTCATTCTATCATCCCAGTGGCTTGGCTTTTAAATATATAGATGTTTGCCAAAACTAAACCATGAAGGTCAATGTGGATATGGTACAGACTGTTCAGAGTTTGACATGAGCCTGTTACATGCTCAGACTTCTGCACAGCCTTTGTTTGTACAGTGTGCTATGATGTCATTTGGCCTTCATGTGATACCAATGTGTCATTTGAGAAATAGATGGCACAGTTTTTTGTTGTTGTTTTTTTTTATCCCTCACCCTTCTACAAGGAAAATAGCACTGCTTGGCTGCAATAACAGTAACCTAAATAAGATGCACATCCAGACACTGGTCCTTACTGGTGATTTGGGATGACTGGGTGAGCACCCACATGACCCAGAATATGGTGAGTGTGTGTGTGTATGAGAATGTGTGTGTGAGTGTTAGTGGGTGTGTATGAGTGTGAGTGAATGTGTGTGAGCTTAAGAATGTGTATGAGAGTGTGTGTGTGTGTGTGAATGTGAGTGTGAGTTGGTATGTGTGAGTGTGAGAATGGGTGTGTGTGAATGTGTGTGAGAGAGAGAATTTTAGTTGACTTGAAAAAAATAAACTTTGAATATTTTTATAGAAAGTGAATGGAATCGGAAAATCAGTCCCAGCCTTGCAGCATTCACAGACCCCATTATACCAGTTCCTCCTGCTGACACCAGGGCCTTCATCCGTTTGGGTTCCATTTCTCTTTTCAGCTGTTTTTCTTTTTGATGTCTCACTGTTGTGAGGATGTGCTCACTTTCCCAGACTCACATGGAGCTTCTGCTGCCTCCTCAGTTATAATCCGATGTTTCTCCTCTGAACTTCCTGTGTACCTAGGACTTGGGAACTTCATTTTCTTGTAGTATTAGTCTTAGTGGTTTGATTTTCATGTTCTCTACATCACTGGACTTCAGGGGCCCTAGAGCAACATGGTATCTTAGAAGTGGTTTCGTCTTCAGGGTCACCCCTGCTGTTCCCGGAGCCCTTACTTCCCGGTGGATGGAATGGCCATGGCAGGCTGTCTCAGGGACTCAGTGTCCCTTGGGAAATGTGATTTCCTCAGAGAGAGTGTCAGCAAAGGAAAGTAACTTGATGCAGAAAATTTGTATTTCTAAGCAACCGAAATGCCTGAGAAGTTTTGCATTTTTCAAGCGTTTGTTCTGTATTTCCAGGACTGCTGGGGAAGATCCTGATGGCCATCCGAGACGCAGGCTTTGAGGTCTCAGCTATGCAGATGGTACGTAGTTTGCAATGAGTCACAACCTAGCGAGGAATTGTTTTTTTCTACGTAAGTTTTAAGATGTTTTACACTGAGTTTTCTCTGCATTAAAATACAAAAAAAAAAAAAAAAATAGAGTTACTGAACTTGGTAATCTTATAATACAAATGTTTTTGAAATTATTTTACCCATGAAATCCTTCACTGAGAAAACTAATTGTCAAGTTGTGCACCTAATTGAAGCTGGCACAGGTTTATGCAGTTCTTAGAACTTTGCTGGCAAATATGGGCTGAAATAAAGTATCCAGTTTTTACAAACAAAAGGTAGAATTAAGCCGAGTAGTTACAGTGACTTTTCTGTTGTCTGGGTCTGTGACAACAGAAAAGTCACTGTAACTACTCGCAGTGGGGGAAGAGACCATTTCGGATGGATTTCTCCCCACCAGGGCCTTGCGCTGGTTTCTGGCTTTCCCCTCTGGCACCTTCGCGTTGCAGCCCCTCTGTGGCTGGCAGACGGCCCGACTCACGTCTAGGAAACCGTTCACTGAGGAAGCAGCACCACTCCCTGAGCTCAGGCCTCTGTGCTCCACTTACCAGTGCACTTGAGGAGGAATCGCGTGCAAATGATTACAGGAACCAGATAAACAATGTGGGTGCTACAGTATCGAAGGCCGGCAAGCTTCTGCTGTTATGATAGTGAAATACTGATCCGATTGGTGGGGCTGTCCAGAGGCCAATAAAAAGGTCAGAGATATCCACTGGTTTGCAAAGCCTTCAGGCAAAAACTTGAAGACTGATGAGGAAGTTGGTATTTGAAGAATCTTATCTAGAAGAATCTTATCTAGGACTATAAAGAAACTGTGAGCCAAAACCTTCGCAAAGTAGCAGTGTGGCCGTGTATTTGTGGGACCTAAGCCTGCTTAAAAAATAACCAGTGTGGGAATTTTAGCTGTAAACATTGATCTAAGTCTGGCTAGATCAACCTATAACGTAACTCAGTGATTGACCCTTGTAGGTGCTCAGTGAAAACAAGAATAATTTTAAAAGGATTCATTGACCCTGTGGGAGAGGCATGGTGATTTAGTGACAATCACAGTCCTTTATTTTTGGAGTCCTAAAGATCTATTTATGAGTCACGGGTCAGCCGCTTTCTAGGTATGTGACCTTGGCCAAATGTCAAGCTTTTTTTTTTTTTTTTTTTTATTCTCACCTGAGGATATTTTTTCATTGCTTTTTAGAAAGAGCCCAGAGGGGAAGTGGGGGGAGAGAAACATCAATGTGAAAGGGGCACATCCATCAGTTGCCTCCCATATGGGGATTGGACCTGCAACCCAGGTATGTGCCCTTGACCGGGAATTGAACCCATGGCCCTTCAGTGTGTGGGCCAACACTCTAACCACTTAGTAACACAGGCCAGGGCTCAAATATTCTTATCTTCAGTTTTATCAGCTAAGCAAGGAGTCCATTATTGTCTGCCTAAGTAGATTAAATGAAATAACCCTACCTAATGGAAGAATTTCCATTGCAAGCATTGTGGAATTTCCAGTGCCAATTGCTAGGTATTTAATAAATTATATTTTTTATTACTACTTTATTATATTAATAGTACAGGTTGTGTGAATGAATATAGGATAAAAAAACAACAACAATCTGAAACCAAACAAAATTCCCTCGCTGAATTGTTATGTTGCTCATAAAATAAATCCCCCTAGTTTGAATTATTGTCTGAGTAGGCAGAAATTTCTCCATAATTGTCAGTCCTGGCAACAATAAGCAAAGTGAGTGGAGTGAGGTGGGAAATAAAATTGGAAAGTCTGAGGCTATTTCTGAAAACATTTAAGGTCTTAGTTTTTGAGACACTAAAACTTGATGAACTTTTACTTCTAACTAAATTTGAGTGCAGCTTGGGCAGGAATGAGTCTTTGTAGGCTTACCTTGTAAGCATATCTTACAACCCTTTTTGAAGAGCAGCAGGAATTCCAGGTGCTTTACCGTGAGCTAGACTAACCAGGGAGCGGAGGCGGGGCCAGGGGAGAAGGAAGGAGAGCGGGCTGGCGGAGAAGTTAGAAAAGCAGGGGGGCTGGCAGAGATCGCGGGGCGGGGGACAAGGGAGGAGAGCAGGCAGGGTGGGGTAGAGTGCAGCAGGAAACCCTATTGCAGGATTTTTCCTGCAACGGGAACGCTAGTCCTATATAATAAAGAGGTAATATGCAGATTGACCATCACTCCAACACACAAGATGGCCGCCCCATGTGATCAAAGATGGCTGCCCCCATGTGGACATAAGATGGCCACCACAAGATGGCCAGCAGGGGAGGGCAGTTGTGGGCGATCAGGCCAGCAGGGGAGGGCAGTTGTGGGCGATCAGGCCAGCAGGGGAGGGCAGTTGGGGGCAACCAAGCCTGCAGGGGAGGGCAGTGGGGGGTGACAAGGTCGGCAGGGGAGGGCAGTTGGGGGCGACCAGGCCTGCAGGGGAGGGCAGTTAGGGGCAACCAGGCTGGCAAGGTAGGGCAGTTAGGGGTGACCGGGCTGGCAAGGGAGGGCAGTTGGGGGCAACCAGGCCTGCAGGGGAGGACAGTTAGGGGTGACCAGGCCGGCAGGGGAGGGCAGTTAGGAATGACCAGGCCAGCAGTGGAGGGCAGTTAGGGGCAATTGGGCCAGCAGGGGAGCAGTTAGGAGTCGATTAGGCTGGCAGAGGAGTGGTTAGGGGGTGATCAGGCTGGCAGGCAGAAGTGGGTAGGGGCAATCAGGCAGGCAGGCAGGCGAGCAGTTGGGAGCCAGCAGTCCTGGATTTTGAGAGGGATGTCCGACTGCCCGTTTAGGCCCAATCCTGGGCAGTTGGACATCCCTCGAGGGGTCCCAGATTGGAGAGGGTGCAGGCTGGGCTGAGACACACACACACACACACACACACACACACACACACACACAAATTTCATGCACCGGGCCTCTAGTTTATCCATAAACACTATTGCATTATATATGTCTCTTTCTTATGCTGGGAATGAGGTTTAGTTCAGAGAGGTGTCATGCTGTGGTAAAGAGCATGACCAGTGAGGTCAGGCTGAGATGGAACCCAGGTTTGTGGGGGTTCCACAGTCCCTCTGAGTCTTAGCCTCATGCAAATCAGGGCTGGTACCACCCCTCACATGGCAGGGTGGTCGCAGCATCAAAGAAGATGTTGCGTGAACAGGACCAAGAGCAATGCTGACACATTAAGCACTCTAATCATTACATAATTTTATTATTGATGACCTAGCCTCTGATAACACTTCCTTCTTTGAAGAGTATTTGATTCATGCAAACTTTACATTTTAAAGTAAAGAAAGTATATCCAAGAGATCATAAATGTTGAGTGCTTAAGTGTAGTTCGTTTTCTTTGCTTGATCAACTTATGGTTTTGTGGTGTTGTGTGTTTTCTTAATATAGTTCAACATGGATCGAGCTAATGTTGAAGAGTTTTACGAAGTTTATAAAGGAGTGGTGTCTGAGTATAACGTAAGTATCAAACTAAACGTAAAGCATTCGTACTGAAAGCAGTTTGTGTGTCTCACATCTGGGGAATCTCAGGATAATCTTTAATGAGGAAAGTATTCTTTAAAGTATACAGGATTCTGCCAGCTGCCAGTCAATGGTACCCAGTGACTACGATATTCTACCCCTGAGAGCCACTGGAAACAGAAAATGCAAGGGGGACAAACCTTGCTGGGATATTGACACATTTTGACATCATCTGTGAAGTTTATAATATTCTCATGGGGGGAGACTGTCCCAAATGCTTTAGGAAGTTAAAAGCAAGTAGTTCTTAACATGATTGTATAATTTCATAGCAGCACTCACCATCTACTTTAATGACACAAATGTGGGTAGAGTCATCTGAAAATGTGGCGGAGACAGAAGAAACAAGACTAAAAGGGCCCTTTGAAACAAGTGACTATATTCAAGTACGCCAAATTGTTCCTTAAGATAACACATACTAGGCATTTCATCAAAGTTACTTTCCTTCCCCTCTCTATCAAATTGTCTCAGACACATTTGTGCTGGTGCACTGCCCCATTAGCCCTGCTGTTTCAGAGAGAGTTTTGACTTTTCTTTTTGCATGAAGTTCACTGTTCCTGACAATGAGACGAAACCTCCATCCCCTCCCTTCTCGGGGCCCTTTCCTTTCAACCTTCCTTCACCAGGAAAACTGGCTGGTCCCAGGACCGCTGGAGCCTGGGGCTTCCTCAGCCCGTGTGGCCAAGGCTGAGAGTGATCCTTCTATCGCGGCCTTGGGCTTCCTCAGCCCTGCATGTCCGTGCCCCCACCTCCCGCTTCTGAGAACTTGGCTCTTGTCATTTAGTGCAGGCGGAACTTCAGGAGCATGAGACAGGAAATCACACTCACCCCAATTACCCACCAAAATCAGTCACACAGGACCTTTGTGGATAGCAGAGTGGCTGCAGGGGATACAGTCAGGGCCCTCAGGGACAAGGCTCTGGGGATCATATTAATTATGACGTCCCCTCCCTCCTCTCTCAACTTCTGACACTTCTATTTGGTATGATGACTATATTGAGATTAGTATCGAAGTGGTGTCCTGTAACAAGTAACTCTTATTTTACTGTGGCATTGAGTACCATAAGCCATGCAAGGCCACAACAATGGCCCCCGCCCTGCATGGTCTGGCCCCGTCTCTGCTGCTTCCCTGTGGTCTGGCTCAGGACCGATGCCCTAGCTCCTTTGCTGAGCTCACCCCCCCCCGCCCCCCGAACTCTGTCCGATGCCCTCGGTGTTGTATGAGGGCTGGCCATTCCGCCCTCTCAGCTTCGTGTGTCTTTCTGAATCACTCCACATATGCTTCTGCGAGTTCTTTACCTCAGCCTTGGAGTGTGTCCTCTGCACACCAGTCTCTTAGCCAACAATTCAAGTGACGTTCTTGGCAGATCCCTGGGGTTACCTTCCCAGGGCTCCTGCACCCCCTCTAGTAGTCCATCCCGCCGAGTCTAGTCCATGCCCCGTCTTTGTCTCCTGGACTGTTGAGAATGCTGGGCTCTGGCTCCTCGCCCTGTCCCACTGTCTGCAAAGGGCCTCCAGGCAGGGAGCTGGGCAGTCGCAAGCTCACCTCGCTCGCTTCCCTTCTCCCGGGACCACTGGCCTGCCCTTCACCCAGTGTCTGAAGATGTGGCTCCATCTAGAGGGTCTGCTTTCCAGATGTTTAATGAGGAGATAAACCTCTCCCTGCCGTTTCTCATGTCTTTGGAAGGAGCGCTTTGGAATTCATTTCTTCAGAGATGCTTTCGACAGTGCTGTGCTCATGAGGAGAGACCCTTTGAAAGGAAGTTGTACTAGAAGATGAATTCAGATAGTGGTGGGAACGGAGATGAGAGAACACACACTTTTGTTGGGAAAGGGGACAAAATTTGGGAACTGCTTGGTAGGTAAGAGTGTAGGTGGGGAAGAAGTCAAAGGTTATTTTTACTTTAATTTTTAATATTTTATGTTACATATCACAGGAGATGGTGACAGAAATGTATTCTGGCCCTTGCGTGGCATTGGAGATCCTGCAGACTAACCCTGCAAAGACCTTCCGAGAGCTCTGTGGGCCTGCGGATCCTGTGAGTTACCGTTACATAGCGCCACGTCCGTTTCAGTCATTAACCAAATATCTCCACTGGTTTCATAGCTTCAGTTTGCTCTTTAAAAGAAATAATACAAATGGGGACACATTAGACAAAACTTTTTATTCCAAGTAGCATTTTCCATCATTTATCCTACATAATAAAAGGGTAATATGTAAATTACCATCACTCTGCTATGCCCACGATTGGGCCAGCGGGAGGCGCAGGGGGCGGGACTCAGGGTGGCCCGGGTAGCCGATTGGGCCGGTGGGACGCTGAGCTCGCGTGGCCAGCAGCGGCGCGAGCTCAGCGTCTGCACCATGGCTGTGCTGCGGCACAGAAGGGGCCTCTGGGGCAGCGAGCCCACGTCCTGCTGCGGACCATCAAAAGCGGGGAGCGAAAGTGGGGGAGCTGGCTGTCTGTCCGCTCCAGCACCAGGCCTTTTGAAAGCCTCCGCCGCGCCTGAGGCTTTCGAAGGGCCTGGTGCACCAGCGGACAGACAGCCAGCTCCCCCGCGATCGAAAGCGGGGAGCTGTGTGTTCGCTCCGGCACCAGCGGACCCCCTGCCATCAAAAGCGGGGAGCAGGCTGCTAGCAGTGTCCGCGGAGCGTGCTAGGCTTTGTGGGGCAGTGGATATGGCCTGGATGGCAGGTTAGGCCTAGGGGACCCTACATGTGCATGATTTAATCATGCACTGGGCCTCTAGTTTTTTATATAATACTCTAAGAAACAGTGAGTTTTTATTAGCCTAGTGATGGTACAGAATGGGCAGCAACATTTACTGTGGCATTTTCTTTTGTTGTTTCTTCTTGCTGAATTGTCGAGGTAAGTAAATTCATCAAGCTCTGTGGTGGAAATTGCCCAAGGTACTAATTCTCCTTTGACATAGGGAGGCCGTGAGTGAGCGGTCAGGATAAAGAATGTGGATCTGGTGGCCTCAGACCAGATCTGACACTAAGTGTGAGCAGTGGGACTTGGTGAAGCTTGATGTTCTCTGTACACCTTCCAATGGCTTTGGGCTCTCTTCACATGGACGCTTGGTGGCGAGGGTCAGAGAGCGGGTTGAAAAAAGAAGTTGCCTTAGGACACATGAGAAATCTCCACGCGTGTGGTACAGGCTGGCAGGGTCATGGGAAGTGTTACTGATTTTAAACACTAGCTAACATTTAAGATTTTTCTTTCATTTCACTACCACTTGTAAACAGTCACGGTAAATGGGCGCCAATCCACTGTGTTTTGATTCAGACAGAATTTATGGGAATGCCCATAGGTGTAGGACAGTCTGCTAGCAGCACCTGCTAAGGAGTCAGCTTGAGAAAGTGCTCTGAAGCGCTGTGGGGGAGAGCAGATACACAAAAGGTGTTTAGAATATTTACAGAGAAACCCGCAAGCAAGGACTAACGTTCGGGTGAAGTACAAGTGTCACGGGGTTGTTAGCAAAGGAGCAGTTATTAGGAAGTGGAAGTGACCGAGAAAACTTTGTCAGAGGAAGAGACAGACGTAAACGGGATTTGAAGAAGCGTCAAGGCACAGAGAGAATGGGGAAATCTCTGAAGCATGTGCAAAGGCAGCGACGAAGAAATCTGCACCTTGACTGGCCCACAGCAGGCATATCTGCTGGGCTTCGGTGGGCAGTGCATCCCGGGAAGCACAAGGAAGTACAGTAGCCGAGAGAATATGCGGGGGGCGGGTTGGGAGTGTGGGACGGGGAGCCTTAAAAGCCAGGCTGAAGATGGTGGCCTCTGTGTCGTTAGAATACATACGGTAGGAACTAGGACTCCCTGGCCTCTCGCTTAATTCTGAGAATGCCTAGCTATTCCTCGAGAGCAAGCTGAGTTGGAAGAGCTTGGCCACAGGGGTTCTAGAGTTGGGAGGACAGACCTTGACCTCAGAGGGAGGCAGCAGGACCTACTGTCTCGTTTCCGGGGAGCAGGAAAGATGGAAGCAAGTGTGTATGTGGCTGAGCCACAGTGACTGAGATGGGCTCTGCCGCGGAGGCGGCTTGGAGAGAGGGACGGTGGCAAGTGTTCACTGAATGTTACTCGTGAGATCAAGGTCAGAGAGAAGGGTGGGCAGACCCTTGTAATGACGTGAGAGTTTATGGTCTCTGTGTGAGACCATTAGTTTTTGAAGAGTTTGAGCAGAGTAGTGACACGATTAGACTTTCAACAGGGTCATTCTGACTAGTGAAGAACAGTCTGAAGGGAGACAGGGCACAGGTCGCAGTCCAGGCCCCAGATACTGGTGATGTGGACCAGGGTGGGAGCCGTGGGCATGCGGGGAAGCAGCCAGGTGGTGTTTACTGGCTAGCTTACCTCTTCTCTCTCTCTCTCTCTCTCTCTCTCTCTCTCTCTCTCTCTCTCTCTCTCTCTTTCTCTCTTAAAGAAATTCTTATTTTTCTTTACACTTTTTATTGATTTCAGAGAGGAAGGGAAGGGGAGAGAGATAGAAACATCAATGATGAGAGAGAATCATGGATCGGCCACCTCCTGCATGCCCCCACTTGGGACTGAGCCCACAACCCAGGCACGTACCCTTGACCGGAATCAAACCTGCGACCCTTCAGTCCACAGGCCAACGCTCTATCCACTGAGCCAAACTGGCTAGGAAGCTCTTCTCTTTATCTTGAGTGGACGAGTGGATAGAGAAGGAATGTGGAGGGCCCTCCGCTCTACGGGGTGGAAATCGGATGGAGCGGAACTCTCTTCACTGCTGGTTCACCTCAGTCTGCAGATGAGCCGAGTGGAGGGTGAGTCCCTGCCCCTCCTTGGTCAGTTCAGTGCCCAGCAACCATGAGAGGTTTTGATGCCCGACCAGAGGCCACAGCACACGCACAGGTGGAAACCAGCCAAACCACAGTTCCTCTTGCTAGTTTACAGTAAAATACAGGAAACACCTTTTCTTAGAATAACCAACTCAGTTATTTTATAAGCATTTCATTGATTTTGGCAAATATAAAAATAAAAAATACATCTCCAGAAAAAAAATTGAAAGTGTTCCAAGTACAATAAGAATGTAGAGTAGTTGCGCAATCGCGTGATAGTAATTTCCTGAATTTGAAGTGATTTGCATGCATTAATTTACACTAGCTATTGAGTGATTCAGCAATGAAAAATAATCGTTTAAATCATGTTTTTAATGAAGAATAACTTTTCTAACAAAAAACACCCCACTTATCTCAGTGTCATATAACCATCAGAGTAACCAACACTGTCCCAATTCGCCCAGGTTCAGCACCTGAGAAATCCCTCAGCCCCGGGAAAACTAAGATGGTAGGAACCCCCAAAATTTACCTCATTATTGCACGAGGTAAATCTATTTTGGAAGGTGAGCTTGTGGGACATGGTGATTCTGGTGTGGCTATGAGCAGCCAGGCGGCTTATCTACTATAGTAAACAGGTTTGTGATAGAAGGGACGGTTAGATTTTGAAAGAGATACAGAAACAGTGATTAAAACGCCAAAGCCTCTTTAATTATATTAATTCTTTAACTGTTCTTCCTGAGCTATTGATTTAAATTTCAGGTAATTATAAGTAGCTTTTGTTCCCAGAAGTAGGAGATAGAAATAGAAAAAAGCATCAGTCTTGAGTTTAAACTCTTACTTAAGCCCCGACCAGCTTTAGGAAAAGCGAACCCCTGGGTCTTCGGCAAAAAAGCTCTTGAGTGGCCTGTTCTGTTTATTCTGGCAGCAGTGGGCTCTCATCCAGATGCTTCAATGTTAATTTTAATTTTGAATATTCTTTTTAAACTCAAGTTTTGTAAAAACAAAAATGCTATATGTCACCCTGCTGTAACCAGCAGATGTTGTTTCTTGTTAGTTCTGCTTTGGGGATTATGCAGTGGGTGGAATTAGTTGATCAGGATCCTAAAACAGATGGTCGATGAAAAAAATATTCTTTAAAGGCTTACTGGGTTGAAATCCAATTATTAATATTTTTCTCCTAAATCTGTACCTCCATGAATAACTTTTTACCATTTTATTATCTCCTATAAATATGAGCCAACCCACTGAAGGTTATAATTAGAAACTGTTTAGGATCGTGCCCAGTTTTGGCCTTTAACCTTCCTATTAGCTGCCATAATCTGCTAGGAATTGTGATACCTGCTGAGATGTCCCATTAAGCATGCGCAGACTGCAGATGAGATGCTACTGACTCACTAGAGACCTGGTCTCTGTCGCTTCGGAGCTCCAGATGCCTGGACTAGGACGCGCCTGCCTCTTCTGCAGCGAGAGGGCTGCCCTGGTATTTCACTTTAAGTGGGACATGAACTAGACTTGCACTGAAGTTTGTGATAAACTTTCCCTGCGCTGGCCTTTCCCACTGCTCGCCTCCCTGCGCTATCGGCAGAGGGACGCGCGGCGACCTGCACTCAGCATTTCTTTCCATCTCTCTGCCATCCATTATTCAGTCGATCAACCCAGCGGCCAACCCACTGGCCAGCCCCGCACTCACAGACCTGCAGGTGCCCCGTGTTCTTGGGGTTGGCAATGAAAGGATGGAGGACAGGCTTCCCTGAGCCAGAGCGCCTTGGTCCGCGGGGAAGGAAACCGCCGTGTGGTCAGCAATCACCATGGAGTCTGTGGTTGCCGTGATGAACAGGAGTACCCATCTAATGGGAAAACCATTCATGTTCAAATGAGATTGAGAAATCCTGGGTTGGGTGAAGCTAATCCAGTTTCTTTACACGGCATCCTGGATCCCCAGGCACTCACAGAGCGCTTTCCTCCTTGGTTGCCAGAAGTTAGTGATGACGGCCAGGATAAGAAGAAAATCCAAACCAGAATTCCTGCTAAGCCGGTGCGGGCACCTGGGGAGACCATAAAGCGCTTTGAAACAGCTTTGCCTTTTTAGGGAGGAGAGAAAGAAAACCTAAATTTCAGAATGTGGCTCCTGGATTTGCAGCCTCAGCCTGCACCTCCCTCCCAGCCTTGGCCAGGGCCATCACGCTGCGCGCCTTCTACTTCTCATCAACGCTAGAAAGTGATCACTTGTCCTGTTGTTGAAACCTATTCACCCCCATATTCTAACACAGAACCTGCCTTGTAGGCCATTCTCCACTTACAGAGTGAAAGGGGTGTCTGCAGGTAAAGGAATTTGGAACAGTAGTTTTGTTTCCTTGGTTTGTTTTCTCTCCCTCCCCTTTTCCTGCTGAGAGGATGGAGGGGGCTTAGTTTGGAAATCCCCCCCCCCACCGCCCTGAGGACTGGCCTAGTGCGGGATTCTCGTCCCGGTGTTGACAGACCCTTCAAGTGTCGGGGAGTAGAATTTAGGACTCTGGATTTGGATGAGGGGAAACCCACACACTTATTTTCACTCGTCTCCTGCTGAAGGTTAGAATTCCCGCGAAGTGAGCATCACACATTGCAGTGCTGCACTCTGCTCCCAGCCGGAATCAGGTTCCACACCAACCACACCACAGCTGTAATAGCTCACCCTGTGCTGGACAGGCTTGCTCCCTGCAAAGCACAGTAGTTGTTGGCTCAGCTGCTAGCTCTTGATAAAGATGCACATTATTATACCACAACTTTAAAAATGTTTTGATGATTGCATTTCAAAATAACTCATTTCCTTTCTAATCCCATTGTGACATTTAGAAACAGGACTCCGAGCAAGGTTCTCAGACCTCATCAGACGAGGCCTAGGCACCAGCACGTGAAGAACCCCTGTCCTAGAGGCAGCACCGCAGGGTCCGATGGGCCCCTGGAGGTGGAAGGCCAGGTGTGGCTGGAGGCAGCCGCTTTTGTTTTACTCCTTTCCCAGCGTGAACCCTCCCACCCGCACGCTCTGAGCCTCTAAGGTCTGGGGAGACCCGCACAGCCGTCGCCACAGTCTATTGAGGACTGTTAGCATGTGGCCTCTGGCATGGAGCCCATGCTCCTGGCGGTGCGGGTGCTGCCGGCCCCTCTGTCTCTGCCCAGTTCCCTGCTCCATCCGAAGGTGAGCCGTGCGACCTTCCAGCTCAGTAACCCTCATGACACCACCCAGGTGGATTGTCACTGTTTCAAAGACACTTGTATCTTTTTGGATTTGGACCTTTCTGACTCTCCTAATATTTTTGAATGTTGTTTTCCCTGTAAGGTCTTTTGCTTTGCTCGCCCTCTGTTATGGCTGAAGACATCCCCTCTGCCCCCCCCCCCACCTTTGTATTATGGCTGAGACCATGTCCCCTCTGCCCCACCCCTCCATCCTCTGTTATGGCTGAAACCATGTCCCCTCTGCTCCACCCCCCCCCCCCCCACCTCTGTTATGGCTGAAACCATGTCCTCTCTGCCCCCCTCCACTCCCCGCCAGCCTCTGTTATGGCTGAGGACATCCCGTCTTCTTACATATGAGGAACCACCATATTATGGCTAAGACCATGTCCCCTCTGCTCCACCCGCCCCCGCCTCTGTTATGGCTGAGACCATGTCCCCTCTGCCCCACCCCTCCATCCTCTGTTATGGCTGAGACCATGTCCCCTCTGCCCTACCCAGCCTCTTTCCCTCACCCTTTATGCCACAGGTGCCACTTCGGTCCCCACAGGGGTTGAGAGATTTTGGTGACTATCTTTTTTTGCCTGTAATGGCCTTTTTACTTTCTTCTTCTTCTGAGTGTGTGACTATGTGTGTGTGTGTGTGTGTGTGTGTGAATGCATGTGTGTGTGTGTGTGAATGCATGTGTGTATGATTTTGACATTTCACTTGTTTTCATTTCCCCTTCCTTATATCTGCACCCCCATTTCCTAGTGCATTTATCTGAACGATCCTCCCAATAAGTTTCCCTTTAAGTGCCTTGTTTCCCTCTCATGTATTTCCCTTTTTATTTTTTATAACGTATTCCTCCTTGGTGACTCTTTACCTCTCTTTGGCTGCATGAAGTGTTTTCTCCCCAATGATACTATTCCCTTCAAGATCTCTTAGCTTAATAGTGTCCCTTTTTTCCCTTTTGTAAGAAATGGACCTCTGTGATCCATCTCCTGCATGGTCGGCTTCTGATGGAATTTGCGGAATTTCCCCAGGGCAAGCAGAATGTGGGGCCAGCATCATGGTGGAAACCCCGCCAGGCATCTGCCTCAGCTAGACAGGGGAGGTGGAGGCAGCTAGAAAGGCCTCAGCCCAATTCTTAAATGGCCCAACGTGAGACAGCAAGACCTAGGCGACGTATAGGAAACAGGTGGCCTCATAGTACCAGCCAATGAGGAACCAGAGGAGGGACTAAATAAATAGGCTATGATCCCTGCCCACTTGTGTGCATGTACAATGCCTGCTCTCGAGAGTGTTATTAAGAGTCTCATTCTCACCATGCTTCTGTTCCCCAGTCTTGTCATTTGAAATTCGGACAGGTGAGCCATTTCTCACACCCTTCCATTTTCTCTTTATTCATAGCGAAGATCACTTGCTCTGACTCTCTTTGAAAATAATCCTACTCCAATCAGACATGTCCCCATCACAGTCAGAAGGAGGGGCTAGAGTTTCCGTCCTGGGCTGGGCACAGCGGCCAGCAGAGCCCCCAGCATCTGAGTCCCGGGGGCTGCAGCCGCGGGCAGCCTAATCTCCCCAGTGCACACGCGGCTGTCAGTTTCGGGCGTCAGCACTGCACTTCCTAGAGACACAGGCTTCGTGGTGAGGCGGGAGGAATGTATTTTCAAACCTTCTCCAGACCCTGGGCAGTTATTGTTTTGGGACATGAAAGAGCCTGCCACCTTCCCAGGCTCTCGGTAGGTGAAAGCCCGGGCACCGGTGCCAGGTTTGGGCCCAGGATCAGTTGCAGTGGCAGGAACAGTCCTGAGCCACAGTGTCCTGGGGAGGCGGTTCCTAGGCGTTTTATTTATATCTTGGTGAGACAGTCCTACCACTGGCAAAGCCCAAGAAAGGGATTTGGGGCCGTAAATGTGACCATGCAGACAAGTGCCCCCTTTCGTGTTCATTTGTTGGCTTTTGATTGGTGACCGGAGATGGCAGGACAATGACCCGGCTCCTCCATAGTGAGTGTGGGTAGGGGCTTTTGAAAGCACTTAAAACATACTGAAAATATTAACTCAGTGCATACAACCTAGGAATTGACTATTCATATTATTTTGAAAGTCTGTTCTTTCCAATAGACTTCCTTTCAGGGGTGCTTCAAAAAGAGGTTTCCCTACATTCTGAGTAAAACCAAAATGTAAGATGTAGTGTAACAGTTAAAATGCATATTAGTGGGCAAAGCTCTGGGTCTGTCAGATTTACAAATCTGGATTTGTGCAGAGGGGGTGAGTTTGCCGTACTTCAGTTTCTCTGCTTTTCCAAGTTCTGTCTTTAAGAAGCACTAAGGCCCAGCCTAGAGAGGCTTTGTTTTCCTCAACCCCCTGCCTTTGATGGTCTGCACTTCTGACTGGCAGTTGGCAGGAGTTCCTTGTGTAATTTATCCTTTATGAATGCCCCTCATCTCCTGGTCTAGATGCTAATTCGAGGACCTGTGTTACACCTTTTAGGTACCTCCAATGCCACAAGTTCTAACACAGAACTTCTTCAACTTCCATGAACATAGGAAACCCCAGAAATCTTGTTGAATTGTAAATTATCTTTTCATCGGAGTAGGGTGGGCTGAAATTCTGCTTGTATGACAGTCTCAGGTGATGTGATCCTCTGGTCCATAGACCACACTTCAAGTCTCTGGCAAACTTTCAGCAGCTGTCTCTTGATTATGCTATTTGTTTCAAAATAGGACAAAAGATTTAAGTTTTATTAAATGCCTCATTCGTCTGCAATATGAACACAGCACTAGGAAGTAAACACAGATGTAAGTCAATTTCTGTGAATAATGCAAGGTGTAGGGTGTCCTTTTTGTTTTGCTTTTTTCTGATTCCTTTATTTGATCAATGGACTTTAGCGTATCCACTGAGTAGTTGCAGATTAGATGAGATTGTATGTGAATAATTCTACTTGGGCTTCACTACATTTAGGCTTTAAAACAAAAGCCTCTGTAACAAAATTGGAAGACATCTCTGTTCTTGGCGAGTGAAATGAAACATTTTAATGTAATTTTTATTGTTTTCTTTCTCATTACTGAAATCATTTATCGATTATCCCAACCCCATCCCCTGAAAAGCAAACAAACAATAAGGAAAATCATGGAAGAGAACCGAGACCCAACAACATAAAACAAAACTGTTGCTCTAGTTCCCAGAACCATTTATGAGGCTGCCCAGGGAGAGCCAGGGGTGAGGCAGAGCCCGAGGGAGCCCTGGCAGGAGCCAGCGTCAGGCGGGAGCCTGGCCCGCGGTGCCGCGTGGGCGGAGGAAAGAAGAGCTGGTGGCTCCGGAGTGCTAATGCTGAGAAGGCAGATGCTTCAGTGGTTCCTCAGATGTAAGCAGGTCGCCTTGTGAAGGGTATTCACTGTGGGCTCCCCGCTGGCTCGTTCATTGAGTCCTGAGTCCTGCCTGGGTGGGAGAGGATCCTTGGGCTGACAGATAGGAGCCTTTCCACCTCTTCTCCGCTCCCCTTCCCGCTTCCACTTCCTCCCAGTGTTTCCTTACCTTGTTTTAGTCGTGAGTCAGTCTGAGACTGCTTATCTCCAGGAATGTACAGGGAACTGCAACTGCCTGAGTTAACTCGCAGTTGCATGCAAACAGGGAAAGCAGCTTGCTTGTGAGCTTTGGTGAGATATTGCTGAGGTTTCCCAGGGGCCGGGAAGAGGACTGTTAATAGTGCTGGGCTCATTGTGGGGAGAACAGCGTGGATCTGTGCTGTTTTAATGGTGGCAGTGCTTCCTTGGCCTTTCATATTACGTTCTATTACCCTCGTTGCCTATTTTTTCCATTGATTTTTAGAGAGAATAGAAGGGAGGGGGAGAGACACAGAGAGAGAAACATCGATGAGAGAGACGCACATTAATTGGTTGCCTCCCCCACACGCCCCGAACAGGGCCAGAAATCAAGTCTGCAACCAAGATACATGCCCTTGACCAGAATTGAACCCATGACCCTTCAGTCCCCGGGCTGACACTCTAACCCACTGAGCCAAACTAGCTCGGGCTCAATTTAATTCATTTCTTAAGTGGAAGGTCATTTTATTCTTGCATATCTCTCCCATATTGTGGAGAACTGAAACAGAATGGCTTTATAATATATTTTATCAGTTGAATAGACCTATCTATAATAATAAAAGCATAATATGCTAATTAGACCGGATGTCCTTCCAGAAGTCCTTCTGGATGAAGCTGGGGCTGCGAGGGAAGCCCGGGTCCAGGGTGCCAGAGGGAAGCTGGTGCCGGCAACTGGGGGAAGGAAGGCCTACTCTTGCACGAATTTTGTGCATCAGGCCTCTAGTTATTCAATAAACAATAATGTTCTTTTTAATGCACACAGCAATAGAATAACTACATACACTTGCTCTTCCTTATTTTCAGCATTTTGCTAATCACCATTCTACTTAGTGCATTTTTCCACCTCTCAGATGTAGAGGTCATTCTTCAAGCAGAACACTTCCTCCCGCTGCAGGACTACCTGAGCTGAATTTTTAGTGCTTGTGATGTGCTGGGCACTGACCAAGCATTCGACGGGTTGGGGCTGAGCAGGCAGGTGGGCGAGGGGGTGAATATGGGGGCAATGTGGTAGAGCTTGAAAGATTGTTTAAACCCCTCACACATGCTACGATAAGTTCTAAACAGTTATTTGTGGTATTCAGTGAAAATCACAGGCTGGTACTTGGTGTTGCTTTTATGTGTCTGAGACTTGTTTTGGCTTCATCAAGGGTGGTGCCTGGGCCTGAGGATGGTTTTCACCATGGAGTCTGAGGAGAGGGAGGAGCAGGGAGTCCAGGAGATGGAGGGGACATGGTCTGTGGGGATCCAATGAGCTTTCACTTTTAGTATTACAGTATTTTTTACTTTCCTAGGCATATCTAATATTTTACAGTAATCAAACGTAAAATTAAAGTATCAATGTATTTCCCTAAAAAAATTACCCAAAATGAAAGCCTGGATTTTAACAGCAGCTGTGAAGTGAACACTTGCTATCTGTGCCTTTATGCTTCATCACTACCAGTCATCTAAACACAATACTTTATACCAGGAAACGTGGCTTGGGAACCCAGACAACCTGAGTGACCCTTCACCTCCATGACCACTGACCTCAGGAGGCCCCACTGCTGCTCAGCAGTCTTGGCACGATTTAATTTCATTAAAATTATTTCTGTTCATCAGAAAACATACTAAAGAAACTCAAAGGCAAGCTACATACTGGGAAAAGATATTCACGTCATATATAACTGATAAAAAATAGAAGTTAGAATATAGTAAGAATAACATTCAAAAGAAAAAGAATAACCTACTGGAGGAATGGAGGAAAGACAAGAATGGGCACTTTACAGAAGAGGATGTGTATGAAAGACGCTCAACTTCTTTAGTTTCCAGGGAAAGCTGGACCAAGGCCATGATGCTATTCATACCCACCGGAATGGCAACGTTAAACCCACCCAGCATCAGAGGTTGGCTTTTATATGGGTGGTGGGAATTCTTGTGCACAGGTGGGTGAGGGCAAATTGTTACAACCAATTTAGAAAATGGTTGGGCCTTAGCCAGTTTGGCTCAGTGGATAGAGCATTGGCCTGCAGACTGAAGGGTCCCCAGTTCAATTCCGGCAAGGGCCCATGCCCGGGTTGCGGGCTCGAGCCCCTATAGGGGGCATACAGGAGGCAGCTGATCAATGATTTCCTTTCATCATTGGTGTTTCTCTCTCTCTCTCCCTCTCCCTTCTTCTCTGAAATCAATAAAAATACTTTTTAAAAAAGAAAAGAAAATGGTTGGCAGTGCTTAGTAAAATTGAACACCCATGTGCCCTAGGATTCCAGAAAAATTCTTGTACGTTTGCACCACACCCCGTCCAAGAATGCTTGTAGCAGAATGTCTATCTGTGCAACCTTGTGTGTATGTGTGAAGTGTGTGTGTGTAGGAGAGAAGGAGAGAGAGAGAGAGAGAGAGGAAGCAGGAGAGGGAGAGGGAGAGGGAGAGGGAGAAGGAGAGGAGGAAAAGAATAAATTAGTTGAATGTCCATCAGCAGGAAAAGTTGTCATACATTCATGCTATTTCCGAGAAAAATTAGTCCCCTCAATGTATTTGTGTATTCCATAAACAAACAATTACAATGTTTTATATTGCTGGCATTTTTCTTACCAACCCCACTTGGCTGACTTGACCCATCTGCGTATGTGTGTTGAACAGGAAATTGCCCGGCATCTGCGTCCCTGCACCCTCCGAGCGGTCTTTGGCAAATCCAAGATCCAGAACGCCGTGCACTGCACAGACCTGCCAGAGGACGGGCTGCTGGAGGTGAGTCGGAAACACTTGCTTATAGCTCAGGTTCAAGAATAAGCTCAGCAGTCCTGGTGTGTAAGAACCTCTTAATCTTGGGTGATACTGTTACCGGTCATCTGATAACCTCAGACTGCAGCTTTAAAAGACCAAGCGGTAGGATGAGGTTTATAACTGGTTAGCCTTCAAAGAACGGTTATTTTTCTGATTGGCATATATTATGGCTTAAAAGTAATTTCAAAAGTGAAAAACTACAGCATTAATTAAATAGTATGAAACCTGTTTTAAAGTCAGGTGAAAATATCACCGTAAATGGCTAGGCATGGAAATCTATCAATGAAATCAGAAGTCTAATATGTAATGTGAGAGCATTGAAAGAAATAGCTACTGTTCGTTGACTCTATCAGGTTCTACCATCATAAGTGCTTCGTGTAAATTATTTCTAGGAATCACACAGCAACTCTAATAAGTTGGTATTATATCTGTTTTATCAGGAAAATGAAATTGAGACTCAGAGGGGTTAAGTAACATCCTCAAATCAAACAATACATATAGAACAGAGCCATGTTCTGACCTCTCATCTGTTCAACACGTTAAACGCCCAGCCTGTTTTGTCTTCCAGACGGAAAGTATTGTGTCAGTCACCAGTGACTGACTGGACACTTAATGTGTTAATTAACATAAAATAAGAAACAAAGAATTATAAGAAAATATAAAGAAAAATTGGTCAGGTTTGGGGTTAAGAAAGTCATTTGTTGGCCAAAGCAAAGAAACTTTAAGGAAAGGATTGATATTCTTTCTTATAGTTTAAAAATTTTTTATGTGTCTAAAGGAACTAATACAATGAAAAGACAAATGCTAAATTAAGGAATCTATATATATATATATAAAAGCCTAAACGACCGGACAACCGAATGGGGCGACTGAACGACTGGTCAACCAGTCACTATGATGCACACTGACCACCAGGGGAAGATGCTCAATGCAGGAGCTGCCCCCTGGTGGTCAGTGTGCTCCCACAGTGGGAGCGCCACTCGGCTGATGGATGTGCTCCCGCCTCCACAGTAGCACTACCGAGTGAGTGGCGGCAGTGGCAGGCACCGTGGGTCCGGGATGAGTGGGAGCAGCATGGTGCCCAGCCCTGGCTCGGGGCTCCTCCCTGGCCTCCTGCTGCTTCACGCACTACTACATCCCCGCCTGCAGGGATCGGGCCAAAACTGGCAGTCTGACATCCCCCGAGCGGTCCTGGATTGCAAGAGGATGCAGGCCAGGCTGAGGGACCCCACCGGTGCACAAATTCGTGCACTAGGCCTCTAGTTGTAGTATAAAGGACAGAAAAAGGATATCCATAGACATCTTACTTTAGTATTTTTTGTTTTATGTCAAATCTATCAATCTTTTATTTTATTTCTACCTTTGAAATCATATGTAGAGAAGACTTCCCCATTTTGTTTAATTTCCTTGCATTGAAATGCTCAGTGCACCTGGCACCTGTGTGGACACGTGGTGTAAGGGAGAGACCCAGTCAGTGTTACCACGTTGCTCATCAGCGCCTCTTTTCATTGCTGTTTCTCGTTGGTTGACGCCCATGCACACCTGTGCCTGTTTCTGAACTTTCCATTTTATTCCACTGGTCGGTGCCAGAAAAATACTACTTTACTACTGCAGTTAATTTATCCTTTAAGAAAGTTTTCTTGGTTATTCTCTTCAACTTATTCCTCCATGTGAACTTTGCACGAGTCTGTCGAGTTCTTTACCCCACCCCGCAGGATGCCAGAGGGCCCGGGCTCCGCTGTGTTTGTGATTAGTGTGGGGGTGACGTGTCTGTAGAGGCCAGCCTCCACCTGCACAGGTGGCTGCCCCTCCTGCCTGCCCTCCCTTATGCCCGCAGAGCCTTCTCTTTGTGCGGGCCTGGGCACAGCCTGTCACCTTCTCCCCGCCAGCTTTTGTTCTTGTTGCCGTAGAGAATGACTTCATTAGCTCCACTAAGATTTTCTCCTGTAATCCAGGGTGTAAATTGGCTAAAATCTTACCTAACTAAAATCTTATCTAACCCTGGTATGAAATACTGACATACTCCCAAAACGTAAAAATGGTACAAACGTCACCTTTTAATTACCCAAAGGATTAAGTGTTGGTTTTAAATTCCCACCTATTTTATGACTATTCCCTTCACCCTCTAATAGCTCAGGACCTGCAGTCTAGGTTTGACTACAGAGTGTTGTTCAGCGAAACTGAAACGTTATTAATCATGAAATTTATGCCCATTAAAAAATGCTACCCAAGTATGCCCGTGCCTGCTCATGCAATTTAGACTATTACCGCCTGCAGTTTACAAAGCCATTTACGAAATGATTAAAACCGTTCTAACCTGACTGCACAGGAGATTTAATTGCAAATATAAAAACCAATACAGAAAGTGGAAGTTGGTGCTCTCACAGCCTCCTGTCCTGTGGCTGGTGACTTATAGCTGATGTGACCTCGGGTGGGTGAGTCACTTTTTCTTTCCAGGCCTCACTTCTCTTATCAATAGAATGGAACAAAGAATGCTGATACACCAAGGACTGCTCTCTGAGTCAGGGATCAGCTAGTTGCAGATTACTTGGCTTTAAATGGTCAAGCAGTGGGACGACAACACATGGAGGCCAGAAGAGTTATCTGCTCACAGGTCTTCAAAGTGCAGGCCGGCGTGACACAGACACGAGCTCTGACCGGGGAACATTTGTACCCACACGTGCTGTTCCTGAGGGAGCATTCTTTAGTTGTAGGTGACCGTGACCTTTACTGCCCAGTCCAGGGCCTTTCCGAAAGGCAGTTCCCGTCGCAAAGGCCTACGCCAGAGCTGTCGGGGGCACTGGGACTGTGGGCTCCCCGTTGCTGTGGCAAGAAGGGGGCAGTTTACCCTAAGTCTTTCCCTCGTGATGTTTCCTGAGCCACACTTGTGCCAAATGTCCAGGAAGTAGGATTTCAATTTATATTTTGTCCTCATATCAAACCACATAGAGGGTTTTCTTTGCTGACATTGCGCTAGGAATTCAAAGCAATTCGACCCTTCCGCTGTTTGCACTGAGCTCACCGTAAGTGTCAGAGGTCGCGGAGGGTCTCAGCAGGAGTCTGGAGATGGGTTTCTCTGGATGCCTCTCATTGGGACACAGCCGCTCTGGTGGTTACAGGAGGAAGGACAGCGGCTGCAGGAGGACACAGGCCAGGGTGTCGTTTCACCGGGGTGTCCCCGATTCTCTGTCGGGAGTGACTGAACACCTTACGTTTCTGCTTTAAAGAGAGCGTGCATGGGAGAGGCCTAGTTTAACTAGTAATAAAAGAATACTAGTTTCTTCCGATGGCCACGCTTTAAAGTGTCAACGCCCACTTCCGTGAGGCTCCAGGAAAATGGACTCCTCAGGGGCTGGTGCCAGTGATGTGGCCACAGGGCTTGAAAGCCTTGGGTTGTTCCATACAACCTGCCCCAGAATGCCACTCCTCAGAGTTCACCCGAGGAGGAGGGCGGCGGGGTGCGAAGGGAGAGCCGCTGCGCGGTGTCATTGAGGAGGAGTTGCGGTGATTACAGCCGGACAGGGTGTGTGGCTGCGGGTTAGCTGGCCCTCCTCCTCTGAGAAAGGTCCATGTGTGCTCATAGCCCCTCGCTCCCTCCAACCCAGCAGCGCAGCCAACGGTGGGCATGGCTCTGCTCCCGGCGCTTACTCATCTCACTGACCCGGTTCCCCATCCTGTAAATGAAGGTCTGCGCAGTGCCTGCCGTCAGCTAGCACGGTCCCCAGACAGAGCCACCGCTGAGCAAATGCCAGTAATTGTGTCGTTACAGTGTCTGTCTCCTAATGTGTATTTCCCCGCGAGGCTGAGCACTCACAGGGAAGGGATCAGTCTTGCCTGGCATCTGAAAACTCCCCATTAAATCATTTTTGAGGGAAAGTGGGGAGGGTTTGGGTAAATAAGTTATGGTTCATGTACTCAGGCTGCAGTATGTAAGCTTTTTTTTAAATGATGGTCATGGAGACCTACCTGTAGCAGTGGCCTTGGTTCATGTTAGACTCACCTCGGCCACTTTTAAAATCTGATGCTCAGACCACCCTTAGAGAGTCCAACTTTTTTCCTTTTGGAATAATTTCAAACTTACAGAAGAGTTGCAAGTACTAGACAAAAACTTTTTTTTTAATAAACATTGTGGTTAAGTTGCCAACATAATGCCCCATAATCTCTGAATACTTTAATGTATATATTTATTTATTCTAACCCAAGGATATTTTTCCATTGATTTTTAGAGAGAGTGTAAGAGAGAGGGAAAGACAGAGAGAAAATCAATGTGAGAGAGACACATCGATTGGTTGCTTCGTGCATGCCCCCAACAGGGGATGGAGCCTGCAACCTGGGCATGTGCCCCGACCAGGAATTGAACCGGTGGCCTCTTGCTTCCTGGCTCTATGCTCAACTGCTGAGCTAAACCAGCCAGGCCAGGTATTTACATTTTTAAAAAATTAAAACACAGCAGTAGACAGGATACATGTAGCTCTGCCCTCCTGGAGCTTGTCTTCCAGGAGTGGTCACCATAGTCATTGTTTTTTAGAATGACCAAAGTATGGCTCTGTTTATCTTTGTCAGATAGTTTGTCACTTGGTTATATCATGTTTGTGGTTATAATATAAAAGGTTAAGAAAATACGTAATCTATTTCATGGTGTATATAGGCGATCAAAACAAATCTGGATTTGGCTGCATAATTGTTTCTGCATGGTTCTGGTTGCAGGGTACTACATCAACCAGAGCGAACAGGTGCAGGGAGACTAAGAGATTGGCGCCCTGGGCCTCCTGGCGCGGCGAGCGCAGGCTTCCACACACACCCACACTCGTAACCTATCTTCAGTTCTAGTTTCTATCTTGAGGGAAGAGTTGTGATTTTTACTAGTACCTCGTCAAAGAGGAACAACTTGTACAAAGACAAGAGCAGCGTTCTCTTAGAGATCTAAAAATAGCTTAGTAAGCCCTGGGCTTGACCCTGAGGGAGAAAATGGCAGGAAGAGTCAGCACAGGCCTAGTACCGACACACCAAGACATCTGGGGAGGATTGGGTCACCCCGGGGAGGATCCCGGTCACCCCGGGGAGGATTCGGTCACCCCGGGAGGATTCTGTAGCCTGAAAGGAAGTCGCAGCATGGATAGCCCAAAGCAGAGCTTCCAAAGGCGTTTCGGACGGCACAGCTGACAGCCTCAGAGACCAATGGGTGTGAAGGATAACCTACAGGAGACAGGATTAACTCGCATCCCCAAGTCCAGGTGGTGGTAGAGAGGCTAATGGGTACCTTCCTCTGTGATGCCGACCTATTTCGTAAGTTTGATGGCAGAGCCCAACCTGATCTGACACGTGTATGATTTCTACAGAACCCACCTGAGTGACTGCCCACACCGTGACTGACATTGTGATTGACACTGTGACTGCCCATGCTGTGACTGACACTGTGATTGGCACTGTGACTGCCCACGCCATGACTGCCCACGCCGTGACTGACACTGTGATTGTCCACGCAGTGACTGACACTGTGACTGACACTGACTGCCCACACTGTGACTGACACTGTGACTGACACTGTGACTGCCCACACTGTGACTGACACTGTGACTGACACTGTGACTGACACTGTGACTGTCCACACTGTGACTGACACTGTGACTGCCCACACTGTGACTGACACTGTGACTGATACTGTGACTGCCCATGCTGTGACTGACACTGTGACTGCCACTGTGACTGCCACTGTGACTGACACTGACTGTCCACACTGTGACTGACACTGTGACTGCCCACACTGTGACTGACACTGTGACTGACACTGTGACTGCCCATGCTGTGACTGACACTGTGACTGCCCGCTCTGTGACCGCCCACTCTGCTGCACAGACGCTGGTGTGGAGGGTACGGGAGCTCCCAGACTCCGGGGAGAGTGTGTAGTATGAGGTGTGAGCACCACATCGCTAGTCCCCATTTCAAAACGTCAGACACCAGGAGCTGTGAATAAAGACAGTGGGCAGCTCTGAAACAGCCGTGGAGAGGGGCTGACCACAGAATGGAACCTCTGGGTGATACTTAGGCTGCGGGGGGTTGGGGAGATTAGGTGCATCGTGACGTCGTTGTTTCTGATGAGCAGGTGGATTGACGCGGGCCAGGGCCTGCAGGTAGGGCGCTGAGGAAGGACCATGCTGTCAGCCAGGGAGGGGAGTGATAAACCAGGGAGAGGCGGCAGGGGGCGCCGCAGCAGCCTTCCCAGGAGGCCTGGGGCACGGAGGAGCCGTGGCCAGCGCGGACTGTTAACTTCAGAGTTTCAGTATTTGTCGAGGGCTTCAATACATGATGAATAATTGAGTGAAGATGATTAAGAATCATGAAGGAACCCAGAGGCACAAAGTAGAAAGAAGTTAATACTGACTCATCTCAGAACTACATAATCTACGTTTCAAAAGATTATATTATAACCAAGTATGACCTTCTAGCGATCGACAGAAATGTGTAACTAAAATAGTAACCCCTCTGAGTTAAATATTATTTAAAACAAATCAGTAAGCGTGCTCATGGGAGCTCTTATTTCCCATCAGCACGGAGTTTCTGAAAGACCTTCCAGGCGCTGTGGCTCTTCACCTGGCACATTGATAAAGCTCCAGCCGCACCTCCCGGGCGGCGTCCCTTCCTTTCCCTGATGCTGGAAAAGGGCGGCGTTGGCCTTTGCACTCTGCACTTTGACCTGGACTCTTGCCTTTGGTTGCACACTGCCTCATTTGCCAGCCCATGACTAAGCGTGAGCTGCCTTGATAAGTAACTCTCAGTGACTAAAGTCCTTCCAGAGGGGACAGAAGTCAGCTTCAGTGACCTGGTCAAGTCCACCCTCCTTCCATTCAGAGAGCATTGCTGCTCCTCCTGCTTTGGTTTTAGAGTGAAGGTTGCTAAGCCCACGACTGTTCTCTGCCCATTAGACAGTGAGGGACGTTTCTGTTTTAACAGGGAAAACAGAGGGATAGTCCGACAGAAGGAAATGCCAGGCCAGTGTTTCCAGAACAAACGTATAGAGAAGGTTTGCAGGTGAGGGAAAGCTTTTAAACTTGAAAGGCCTTCAGGCCTCATGTCAAATACCACCACTACCACAGAGCGTCCGCAGTTTTCTGCGGGATGATTGTGAGTAACTGACGAACAGGGGCTGTTTCCTGTTCCTGTTTAACCTGAACATCCCGTTAGCCATAAAGGTAGCGCCGACGTCTTGCCAGTGTCGTAGGCAGCAAAGGCCACACATTCTTTCCTTGATGCAATTACCAGTGAAACCCAAAGTGCTGTGGGTACTATTTTTAAATCTTATATTGGACACATGTTTACTTCAAGGTAGGAACTTGATACAGTGTGTGGCTAAGTGTAAAAGATAGCTATGCTGTGAAATTGGTTTGTATTAATTCCTTCATGTCATCTGCTTACTAATTTTATATTTTTATGTATGTGTATGGGGTCAATATTGGCTAACTTTAGGGGTACTTACCATGCGTCAGGCATTGTTCTACATGTGTTACATACATTAACATATGTGACTTTCAGGGGAGTAAATATCATTACCCTATTTCTGGCTCAGTAACTGAGGCATGGAGGGTTAAGCAACTTTCCCAGAATCACACAGCAGAACCCAGCAGAGAGGAGCCCAGACCGTCCACGATCCACTCTCCCTACCCCCCTCCAAGGTCACACAGCAGAGAGGAGCCCGGACCGTCCACAATCCACTCTCCCTACCCCCCCTCCAAGGTCACACAACAGAGAGGAGCCCAGACCGTCCACAATCCACTCTCCCTACCCCCCCTCCAAGGTCACACAGCAGAGAGGAGCCCAGACCGTCCACAATCCACTCTCCCTACCCCCCCTCCAAGGTCACACAACAGAGAGGAGCCCGGACCGTCCACGATCCACTCTCCCTACCCCCCCTCCAAGGTCACACAGCAGAGAGGAGCCCGGACCGTCCACGATCCACTCTCCCTACCCCCCTCCAAGGTCACACAACAGAGAGGAGCCGGACCGTCCACAATCCACTCTCCCTACCCCCCCTCCAAGGTCACACAGCGAAGAGGAGCCCGGACCGTCCACGATCCACTCTCCCTACCCCCCCTCCAAGGTCACACAACAGAGAGGAGCCCAGACCGTCCACAATCCACTCTCCCTACCCCCCTCCAAGGTCACACAGCAGAGAGGAGCCCGGACCGTCCACAATCCACTCTCCCTACCCCCCCTCCAAGGTCACACAGCAGAGAGGAGCCCAGACCGTCCACGATCCACTCTCCCTACCCCCCCTCCAAGGTCACACAGCAGAGAGGAGCCGGACCATCCACGATCCACTCTCCCTACCCCCCCTCCAAGGTCACACAGCAGAGAGGAGCCCGGACCGACCACGATCCACTCTTCCTACCCCCCCTCCAAGGTCACACAACAGAGAGGAGCCCAGACCATCCACAATCCACTCTCCCTACCCCCCCTCCAAGGTCACACAGCAGAGAGGAGCCCGGACCGTCCACAATCCACTCTCCCTACCCCCCCTCCAAGGTCACCCAGCGAAGAGGAGCCCAGACCGTCCACGATCCACTCTCCCTACCCCCCCTCCAAGGTCACACAGCAGAGAGGAGCCCGGACCATCCACGATCCACTCTCCCTACCCCCCTCCAAGGTCACACAGCATAGAGGAGCCGGACCGTCCACGATCCACTCTCCCTACCCCCCCTCCAAGGTCACACAACAGAGAGGAGCCGGACCATCCACGATCCACTCTCCCTACCCCCCCTCCAAGGTCACACAGCAGAGAGGAGCCGGACCATCCACAATCCACTCTTCCTACCCCCCCTCCAAGGTCACACAGCAGAGAGGAGCCCGGACCGTCCACAATCCACTCTCCCTACCCCCCTCCAAGGTCACACAACAGAGAGGAGCCCGGACCGTCCACAATCCACTCTCCCTACCCCCCCTCCAAGGTCACACAGCAGAGAGGAGCCCGGACCGTCCACGATCCACTCTGCCTACCCCCCTCCAAAGTCACACAGCGGAGAGGAGCCCGGACCATCCACGATCCACTCTCCCTACCCCCCTCCAAGGTCACACAACAGAGAGGAGCCCAGACCGTCCACGATCCACTCTCCCTACCCCCTCCAAGGTCACACAGCAGAGAGGAGCCCGGACCGTCCACAATCCACTCTCCCTACCCCCCCTCCAAGGTCACACAGCAGAGAGGAGCCCGGACCGTCCACAATCCACTCTCCCTACCCCCCTCCAAGGTCACACAACAGAGAGGATCCTGGACCGACCACAATCCACTCTCCCTACCCCCCTCCAAGGTCACACAGCGAAGAGGAGCCCGGACCGTCCACAATCCACTCTCCCTACCCCCCCTCCAAGGTCACACAGCAGAGAGGAGCCGGACCGTCCACGATCCACTCTCCCTAACCCCCTCCTCCCCGTGTTATAATCTGAACTCTTCTCCAGGGCCCTGGGGCAGTGCTGAGTGACAGCAGGACAATTCAGCTTGGGGGCAAAATGCTACAGGATGTTGAGCCAGAATAGTTGGCCTCCCTCAGAAATAGTGAGGATGTGTGGATATTTACTTATATTTTATCCTCACTGGCTTCTACTTTTATTCATGAACTTGTCCCCCTCAGTTTTAGATGAAACATATAAAATTGTTTATTCCTCAGAACTCTCTCAACTAGCAGGCTCTGCACCATCAGCAGGGCAATGGTGAGGTCACGTGATTATTGATAAGCACGTTGGTTTTGCTGACTAGGTGGCCCAAATCCATGTGGCATGCAGATTTCTGTCTCCCAGTGGAGACGTAGGCTGGGAGGTCTGCCTTGGAAAATGATGGCCGATTTCTTTGAAAAGCCACAGATGTTCCTTCATGTGAGGCTGCGTGCAGCATCGGTACTCTTGTCTGGAACTGTTAGGTACTGTGTCTCACCTGGTGCCCCCCTCTCCCCGAGGCTCGACCACTCCCCAACCTCATCACGTAGCCCAGGTCACTTCTCGGGTGCACTGTGTGCCCACAGCCAAAGGGCTTTACAACTCTTTTCCTACATGAGTCAAGTTTCGTTTTTAAATTCCCATCGACATACAGGTCGGCTTCCATCTCTGTGTGAGCACGGTCTTGTCCCGTGGTTTCAGCCTTTCACCGCCCGTCACTCCATGTCGTCCACTCGTCCATCCGTGCTGTCTCGGTTCCCGCGGTGACTTGAGCGGGAGTGGGGGCTGGAATGGAAAAGGGTGTGTCATCTCTCAGTGGGGGGTGGGGGTACTGTTCTTCCATGGAAGCATCTGTTCCCTGCCTCCCCCCACCCCCACCCACTGTGCGGCTCTAACTGCCCGTAGGACAGCGAGTGACCCTGACACGAGAGAAGAGCCCCAGCGTCAGTAAAGCCAACGTGGGGCTGGTCCCGCTCACTGACCCTCCCAGCACACTAAGAGCCCGTTGTGTAAGGGGTGCACGCCGCCGGTGATAACTGCTGGACCCCTTGGCACAGCCGCAGAACCACAAGCCGCGTAAGCCGCTCCGTCAATGAGTAACCGCTGCAGGTTTAAGGTGGCAAAACAGTCCTTTGCTCGGACATCATTGAACATAGTTTCTGTGCAAAGTTCTCCGCTTGGCCTGGTACACATTAACTTTCCGTTACGGTGCGGTCAGCACCTGAGAGCTCGCGTCTGCTGCTTCCTCGCGGGACAAGAACGTAAGGCGTCGCAGGGGCCCCGGTGCGGCGCGGGCCTCCGGGCCACCGCAGTGTGCGCTCTCGGCGTCGGACAAAGAAGCCGTTGTTCCCTGATAATTTTCTGCAATCGACACCCGTGGTGACACTGATATCTTGGGCTCGCTTTTTTTTAGGATAAAATAACTTTATGTGTCTCCTGTGTTAGTAGCCTTTGCTGACAGTTATCCACTGCCGACCTCTGCTTATTTGCTGGCCTCCAGCCTGCCTTCTCCCCTGAGGGATAGTGTCTGTGGATTCTCTGCGATCCAGCCCTCCTACCATCCTTAGCATTGGTCCTTCCCTGTTCAAGTTCACATATAGTTGTCAAAGGCCTGTTTGTGCCATTCACTGTTCCAAACACCAGGGGGAACTCACAGGATTTGATGTTCTCTGGGCAGGACTGTAAACTAAATAGATCTTTCACATCAGGACCCAAGTGCTGGGCAGCTGAGCCTCCACTGGGTCCCCCCTCCCAGCGCGGAGCGGAGTCAGGGCGGCCCCTGGAAGGTACCAGCTCTGCCTGAGTGATGGTGGGAATGGCATTCCAGGCCGAGGAAACCGTGCGTGCTGGGGAGCCACGTGCAACTTGATATATTAGAATTTAAAATGACATTGGAGAATGGCAGGTGAGCTTGGAAGAGTAGCCCAGGATCATGTGAAGTGACTGATTCATAGCATATCTAGGAGCTTGAAATTTATCCATAAACTAACTGCCTGAGACTGTTTGCAAACTATAGTGAATACATTCATTTCCTTGGGGGAAAAAAACAAACAAAAAACATCTAAAGCTTTTATTAGATCTCTAAGTGTTCTACCACCCAAACATTGTTCAGAATATTTGCACTGGAAGGTTTTAAGTGAACGACCATACTGTTGGTTAATTAGACTGAAGTAAAGTCTTTCCATATCCATATTTCACGTAAGAAATTCAATATACAGACCTATGTCAGTTCAAAGGTTAAAGCTGCCAGGAAAATGCCTGTGTACACCAGGTTCTCAAATAATATCGTTTCATTCAATGGCGTTTCCCTATAACGTTGATGGGATGCCTGGGAACTTAACTCGTTTGTATCGACTGGCCTGTGGCACAATTAGCTGCATTTTGCTTCAGGTTGCAGAACCTATTGACATGTTAAGTGAGGACTTACTGTGTAGCCAAAACCAAACCTTAAGTTCATTCATTGAACAAACATACCCTGGCACCGTGGAGAATTTCCAGCTTTCTTCACCAAGAGTGTCACATTTCCATAGCGGGTCGTTCATAAACGGCCTGCGACGCTGCGGGGGGCGCTGAGGACAGCGGTGACCCAGAGCCTCGCGTTTAAGGAGGAAAGCAGACAGTCACCAGGTGATCACAAAGTGGCCAGTTCCAGCCGCCATCAGCTGTGTAGTGAGACAGGGGGAGGTGCACCAGGGGAACCTGACCAGAAGGGGGTCACGGAGGTTTTCTGGAGGGAATGACATTTGAACTGAGACCTGAAGCAATTAGTTCCGTGTCAGCTGGGGAAGGAGGAGAGGCCCCAGACCACGGCGCTGATGCAGGAACGCAGTGGGGGGACCCCGGGAGGCAGAGGTTGGGCCGTGCAGGGCCTGCTGGGCTGTCCCTCTGCTAACGAATACGGGTTTTACCCCGGGCACTGACATGGTCCGGTCTGTGCTTTCTGAGAGAGCTTCCTGGTTGCTGTGTAGAAAGTGGAAAGTGGGCTGAAGGGGGCCCGTTGGGAAGGAGTGACCAGATCATGTCTAAGTGTAAACGCTGAGAGTGCATCGGTGCCGTGCGCTGGGTTTTGGTGTGTGGCTGGTTATAAATCTGCTGTGTTCCTCTCAGCTCAGCCTTCCCCACAAGTGACCGAGGCTGGTGCCCCGAGACAGGCCGTCCTTCAGCTTTTCTCCCGTGCCCTCCGTGAGCCACACGAGAATTAGCGTTTTCTGGGAACCGGGCGGCGGCAGCGATGGCGAAGTCCTGCTCTACTTCCCTTTCTCTGTGCTAACACTTCATACTGCTAGGCTTTGAGGGGCTCACGTTCACACTTAACCCCTTGTTTTCCCAGAGGAGAGTGGCTGGCCTGGCGCTGGGCCGGTGTGTGGCGCTCCAGCCTCCTGCCCAGCGGTGCCGGGTTCTCCGGGGCGTCGCCTCTATGGCCCGGGAGCCGGCCGACTGGCTGCGGTTATCACTGTCAGGGCTGCAGGCGCTTCTGTGTTTCCTTTGGTTGCGAACAGAGGTGCAGTGTATTCTTTCCCGAAGGCTGGTAACAATGTATTGAAGACATCAAGCCTCTTTTTACTCCAACCTGAAGCTGAAACTTCTGCTCCGCGGGGCCCTGGGGAACCTGACCTCTGTCGTTCTGACGAAGCTGAGAGGTTGCAAGAGCAGCACTCCTGCTCCCAGCAGTGCAGAGTCCATGAGCTGACACAAGTGGCGACTAGGAAGAGAAATGAGCTGAGCTTTTCAGAACTTCCACTTGATTTGAACTTGAGTTCAAAGGTGAATCAAAAGTTTAAGTTGCATGTGCATGTTACTGTGTCCCACGGGCTTCACTCAGCCTTAACGAAACGCTAGCGCACGAGGTGGGCCCCAGCGCTCACCCCACCCTCTCCGCCCTCCGCTTCAGACTCACTTTCCCCGCTTGCAGAATAGAAATAGCGATATTTCAGCCCTGGCTGGTTTGGCTCAGTGGATAGAGCGTTGGCCTGAAGACTGAAGAATCCCAGGTTAAATTCTGGTCAAGGGCACATACCTCGGTGCAGGCTCTCCCCGGCCCTGGCCCCAGGCCCGGCCCTGGTTGGGGGCATGCAGGTGGCCACCAATCAATGTGTCTCTCTCACTTTGGTGTTTCTCTCTGTCTCTCCCTCTCCCTTCCACTCTCTCTAAAAACCAGTGGAAAAAATATCCTTGGTGAGGATTAGAAAAAGAAAAAAGAAAGAAAGAAGGGCATTCACATTAAGCCCTGGATGAGACGACCTGTGTAAAGGACTAAATCAGCAGAGCTCAGGATAGAAAACAGACCCTCGAGGGATTTCAGCAAGAAGGGGGTTTCCTACAGGGGAGACCAGAGAAGGGCCGGGGTGCCGCAGGGGCCCTGATCTCCCGCCACATCACTGTCCTGTGACCAGGGTCAGCGCGGCCTTGGTGCCGCCGCAGCCACGGTGCTGACTCCCCTGCCTCTCGCAGCCGCGAACTGAAGACGAGGCCGGGAAGGCCGGGGCCGGCCACTGCGAGCACCGGCCTCCGCCTCGCTGGCCGCAGCCACGGCCTAAGAAGGTAGCCTGGTCTCGCCTCTCTCCCAGATTTCACACGAAGCCAGCTAATGGTGGAGCCTGGTTTGTAGCAAGACCCTTAGCTGCCAGGGAGTTTGGGAAATATAGTTTGTAGCTTTCCGGCTACCAAACAGAAGGCGGATGGAATGGAAATTGAGATGTTGGTTGTGCCGCCGTTGTTATATTAGTACAGCCAGTCCTCGGTTACATCGGACTCGATGTACGTCATTTCGTGGTTATGTCGCCATCTCCCATTTATTCATAAAAACAAAAGTTCCGTCACTTCGACGTATGTACATATGTGCTGTATGGTTTTTATTATTTATTTACCACAAGTGAAGGTCAGGAATTGTTATCTTCCTGTTATCTTCCTTTTAAATTGTTTTTACTGCTCCACTTCAGTACTGCTGTGTATGTGCTTCATGTGAGTGACATAGGTGCTTATGTAGGTGGGTTCCAACTTATGGCAAAAATTGCCTTACGTCGTGCTGTAGGAACGGATCTCCGATGTAACCCGAGGACCTACTGTAGCAGGAGGACAGGTATCACTTAAGGTCAACTCCTAATTTACTATGTAACCTTTCATTAACCTTAAGAGGTTGATTTGCTTCTAAGGGAATGCACTAGGGTGCAATTAAATATAAATCCTTACGTTGTGAACCCATTGTTTATAAGACCCCTTTTCTCCCCACCAAGAGGTAGTAAATAAGGGAACCAAGTTCTTTTTATTTTATTTTTTATTTTATTTTATTAATTTTTTTACAGAGAGGAGGGGAGAGGGTTAGAGAGTCAGAAACATCAATGAGAGAGAAACATCGATCAGCTGCCTCCTGCACACCCCCTACTGGGGATGTGCCCGTAACCAAGGTACATGCCCTTGACCGGAATCGAACCTGGGACCCTTCAGTCTGCAGGCCGACACTCTATCCACTGAGCAACACTGGCCAGGGCAAGGGAGCCAAGTTCTGTGTATGGTCTGATTCAGTCAGCGAAGTTCCCTATTTACTGATGGGTGTGCTTTGCAGCATTCAGGTGTGAACAGCTACTTGGTCTTATTTGCTAACTAGAGGCTCAATGCACAGAATTCGTGCAAGAGGAGGCCTTCCTTCCCCCGGCTGCCAGCACCGGCTTCCCTCTGGCACCTGGGACCCAGGCTTCCCTCTGGCCGCCGGCAGGCACCCAGGACCCAGGCTTCCCTCGCAGCCCTGGCTTCCTCTGGAAGGTGGTCCGGTCTAATTAGCATATTACGTTTTTATTATTATAGGTACTTGGTTGGGGAATGTTTGCATCTATTTCCATGAGAGACATTGTTGTGTAGTTTTCTTTTCCTGTTGTGCCCATCAGATTTGAGTATTCGAATAAGGCTAGCCTCATTGAATGAGCTTCTGTCTTCTGAAGGAGATTGTAGAGAATTGGTATAATTTCTTAAATGTTTGGTAGAATTTACCAGTTTGGGCAGAATTCACTCATCAGAGCCTAGTGCTGTCTATTTTGGAGTTTATTATTTATTGATTCAATTTTGTTAATAGATATAGGCCTGTTCAGATAGTCTCTCCTTTTGCAGGTGTCTTTAAAGGAATCAATCCATTTCATCTAGGTTGTCTGATTCGTGGGCATGGAGTTTTTCATAACATTCTTCTCTTATCCTTTTGATTGCCATGGGATCTGTAGTGATGTCCCCCCCCCTTTCATTTCTGATATTAGTAATTTTTGTTCTTTCTTTTTATTTCTTAGTTGACCTGGCTAGAGGCTCCTCAGTTTTGTGGATCTTTTCCAAAAACCAACTTTTAGTGATTTTTTTCTCTGTTGATTTCCTGTTTTAAATTTTATTGATTTCTGCTTTCGTTTTTATTATTTCTTTTCTTCTGTTTAATTTGGATTTAATTTGCTCATCTTTTCTGGTTTTCTAAGGTAGAAGCTTGGATTAACATCTTGCTTTGTTTAAGCCTCCTGGGCAAATGCAAGTCTGTGTGCTCACATCCCGAAATTCCTCGCTGTTATTGCCACAGATGCACAGTGAGCTCCTTCTGTTTCCTGGGGACCCGAAGCTGTAAGAGACACGTGCATATGAAGCAATATTTTGTCAGACTAGTTATATCCTGTTCTTAATTCTTAAAATATATCCCCGTGATTTATCTTCCCATATAAATACAAATAGAGACCAGAAAAGAGAAGTTAGAGGCCGCAACAATTAGGAAAAATCTTATAAGGAGACTTAACTAGACATGAAATGGAGGTAAGAAAAGTTGAGCACTACACAAGGGGAGAGTATGTTGAGTAAAGACGTGGGAGAGCAATGCACATGTTCACAGACATGAGACTGCCCCTGCTGGCTGGAGTGAAGGGCTGTGCAGCAGGAACAGGTGTGGACGATGAGCTTAATTAAGCAGGTGGGTGCCAGAAGGTAGAGAACCCTCCATGTGGGGCTTGGAGTTTAGAATTTCGTGAACAGCATGGTCATTTCACATGGACACCCAATGCAGGTTTGTAAAACACGCCCCGTCTTTTTAGGGGGATGGTGGCTCTGGCTCCATGAGCACAGCACTGGGCTCTCCAGGGAGCGTGAGGTTACAGAATGTGGAGCCTCTGTGGGAGGAACACTTCTCCAATATCTCATTTATCGACAGAAACGCTGGCTGGTTGCCGGCAACTGGGAGTGCAGTAGAAATCCTGAAACGGATTTCAGCAGGAAAGTGACCGTTTTCACAAAATGCGTTGGTGGCATTTTCTGGACAGAAAGCGCTCTGGACCTGGCCGCTCCCACTGCCCGCCTGGAGTCCAGCGGCTCCGTCCTTGCTGTGACCTGATCTTAGACTCACCACCAAAGACTTAGTCCATCATGGGACTAATGAAGCATGAGCTACTGATAGGAATTAAATGAAAACAAAGATGTTCTGTATGAGTCACTCGGTGGCCACATCTGAGTGCCGAGTTGCTGGACCGTCTCCACACTAAATCCCCAGCGATATTTAATGGCGTGGTAATGGGAACCAGGTAAGAGGTCATGGAAATTAGCTTCATTTCATAATGGCTATACCCCAAGCATCACTGGGCATCCACCAGCATTATCATTTCTGGTCAACAGTGTTTTAAATTGTACTCAGGTTAAGAGAGGTTCATTTGTACCCATGCTTTTCTTGTGTCATCAAAAAAGAAGGATATAGTTTTTAAAAGAAAGATGTAAATAATGTGTTTATACACTAAAGGAAATGAAGCAAAGAATATGTTTTCTATGCAAAGGGACACGTAGAGATTTTCACTAGTTCTTTGGGAATGACCGCAAAGCACATGATAAGCGTGTCATCGCTGGGGATTTTATGACTAATTCCATTCCCATGAGACGAATACATATTATTTTTCTTCCTCCAAGCACATGCTGTCTCAGCCGTTCAGTAACTGTCACTTCGGTTTAGGGAGCATTTTTTTTCCATTATAGTCAAAGGTTAGATTCAGGTTCCCTAACTTAAAACATGATGCTGTACATTTAAATCCATAGCTCTAGACAAAACCAATAGGGAATAACCTATGCAAGTAGAGATCAGTGTTTCTAACTTATTATTTTGCATATTAACTTCCAAATTAGAAGCATGGTCGAGTTTTACAGTGTTGCTGGAAGGGCGCAAAAATCCCCTCCACTACCAACTAAACCCACAAAGAGAGAAGTAGGAGGTTCGTGGAGATTACAGAGCAGCGTGGACTAGCAGTCCCCTGGTATTTGGTGAAGGTAGAAGCCCTCAAGGCTGATGTACTTACTTAATCTCAGCCTTAGAGTCCAGAGCCCGTGGCTCATTCTTAACACTCCTTTTTAACCAGCGGTTAGGTTTCCATAGGAGCTGCAGGACCTCCTTTTTTTACATGCAATAAACATTAATATTTCAAGAAAAAAAGATTTTAGATATAATAATATTACCAAAACTGTACTAACATAGAATAATATCACAAAAGTTGTAGGAAATATTAAAAATCTGCAAATAACAGGATTGCTTCTATTATAGTCTAAAATATTTTTCCCCTCTGGCTCTATTTTTGTTCATCAGTTTATGTTGTTCATTATATTCCACAAAATGAGTGATATCATGTGATACTTGTCTTTCTCTGACTGGCTTATTTTGCTTAGCATAATACTCTCCAGGTCCATCCATGCTGTTGCAAATGGTAAGAGTTCCTTCTTTTTTACAGCAGCATAGTATTCCATTGTATAGATGTACCACAGTTATCTATTTTTATTTTTTTTTTGCTGGTGGTGTTCAAACACAAACACACTTTTTTTTCCATTTTTTTATTAAGGTATTATATGTGTACATATCTTACCATTGCCCCCCCCACTCCCATACATGCCCTCACCCCCCAGAGTTTTGTGTCCATTGGTTATGCTTATATGCTTGCATACAAGTCCTTCGGTTGATCTCTTATCTCCCCCACCTCTCCCTAACCTTCCCGCTGTAATTTGACCTTCTGTTTGATGCTTTACTGTCTCTGTATCTATCTTTTTGTTCAACAGCTTATAATTTTCTTTATTATCCATAGATGAGTGAGATCATGTGGTATTTTTCTTTCATGGACTGGCTTATTTCACTTAGCATGATGTTCTCCAATTCCATCCAGGTTGCTGCAAATAGTAGGAATTCCTTCTTTTTTATGGCAGCATAGTATTCCATTGTGTAGATGTACCATAGTTTTCTGATCCAGTCATCTGCTGACGGGCACCTAGGCTGTTTCCAAATCTTTGCTATTGTAAATTGTGCTGCAAAAAAACAGTGTCTTGATAATATAGCTTGATATCTGGTATTGTGATCCCTCAAACTTTGTTCTTCTTTCTCAGGATTGCTGTGGTTATTTAGCATCTTCTTTTATTCCATATTAATTTTTGGAGAGTTTGTTCTAGGTCTGTAAAATATCCTGTTGGTATCATAATGGGGATTGCATTGAATCTATAGATTGCTTTGGGTAGTATGGACATAATGTTGATCCTATCAATCCATGAACACGGTATATTCTTCCATTTGTTTATGTCTTCCTCTATCTCTTTTTTCAACATCCTGTAGTTTTCCGAGTACAGATCTTTTACCTCCTTAGTTAAGTTTATTCCTAGGTATCTTAATTTTTTGTTGCAATGATAAATGGGATTGTTTTTTTAGTTTCTCTTTCTGTGAGTTCATTATTGGTGTATAAAAAAAGTCATAGATTTCTGGGTGTTAATTTTGTATCCTGCTACATCGCCAAATTCATTTATTAAGTCTAGTAGTTTTTTGATGGAGTCTTTCGGGTTTTCTATGTACAATGTCATGTCATCTGTGAGTAATGACAGTTTTACTTCTTCTTTTCCAATTTGAATTCCTTTTATTTCCTCTTCTTGTCTGATTGCTATGATTAGCACTTCCAGTACTATGTCTAACAGGAATGATGAAAGTGGGCATTCCTGTCTTGTTCCTGTTCTTAGGGGAAATGGTTTTAGTTTTTGCCCATTGAGTATGATGTTGGCTGTAGATTTGTCATCTATGGCCTTTATTGTGTTGAGATATGCTCCCTCTATTCCCACTTTGCTGAGAGTTTTTATCAAAAATGGGTGTTATATTTTGTCTAATGCTTTTTCTGCATTTATTGATATGATTATGTGATTTTTGTCATTCAGTTTGTTTATGTGATGTATCATGTTTATTGATTTGCGAATATTGTACCAGACTTTCGTCCCTGGAATAAATCCCATTTGATCATGGTATATGATCTTTTTATTATATTGCTGGATGCGATTTGCTAATATTTTGTTGAGGATTTTAGCATCTGTGTTAATCAGGGATATTGGCCTGTAATGCTCATTCTTTGTAGTGTCTTTATCTGGCTTTGGAATTAAGATAATGCTGGTCTCATAAAAAGAGTTTGAAAGTGTTTCTTCCTCTTGGATTTTCTGAAATAGTTTGAGGAGTTTAGTTGTTAGTTCTTCTTTGAATGTTTGGTAAAACAAGCCGACCGGACCTGGGCTTTTGTTTGGTGGGAGTTTTTTGATAACTGCTTCTATTTCACCAGTTGTTACTGGCCTAGTCAGGTTTTCTGATTCTTCCTGATTCAGTTTTGGCAGATTGTATTTTTCTAGGAATTGACATATAGTTGTTCATAGTATTTTCTTACAATCCTTTTTATTTCTGTGGTGTCAGTGATTACTACTTCACTTTCGTTTCTCATTTTATTTATTTGGGTCCTCTCTCTTTGTTTCTTGATGAGTCTGGCTAATGTTTTATCAATTTTGTTTATCCTTTCAACCAGCTCTTGGTTTCATTGATTTTTTTGTATTGTTTTTTTTTTTAGTCTCTATGTTATTTATTTCTACTCTAATCTTTATTATTTCTTTCCTTCTACTTTGGGCTTTTCTTTTTCTCTTTCTAGTTCTTTAAGTGGTAGTGTTGAATAGTTTATTGCTGATTTTTCTTGTTTTTTTTTAGGTAGGCCTGTTGTGCTGTGAACTTCCCTCTCAGGACTGCTTTTGCTGTGTCCCAGAGATTTTGGGTTGTTGTGTGTTCATTTTCATTTGTTTACAGGAAGTTTTTGATTTCTTTTTTGATCTCGTTGGTAACCTATTCATCCTATATAATAAAAGTCTAATATGCAAATCAACCGAATGGCAGAACATCTGGCGGAACGACCAGTCGCTATGACATGCACTGACCACCAGGGACAGACGCTCAACACAGGAGCTGCCCCAGCCTGCAGGCCCCAGGCTGGCCAAGGCGGGTGCGAACAGGGGCAGAGGGAGGCAACTGGCAGCAGCGACGGGGGAAAAGGCTGGCCAGTGGTCAGTGGCAGGCCGGCCAAGGCGGGTGCAAGCGGGGGGGCCGATCACCCCACTGGTCGCCCCACAGATTGGCCCTGATTGCCAGCCAGGCCTAGGGACCCAACCCATGCACAAATTTTGTGCACCGGGCCTCTAGTTGTTTATAACATGCAATTTAGCCTCCATGTGTTTGAATGTTTGGGGTGTTTTTACTGTAGTTGGTTTCTAATTTCATTCCACTGTGATCTGAGAAGATGCTTGCTATGATTTCAATCTTCTTGAACTTGTAGAGATTTGTTTTGTGTCCTAACATGTGGTCTGTCTTTGTGAATGATCCATGTGCACTTGAGAAGAATGTACATTCTGCTGTGTTGGGGTGAAATGTTCTATAAATGTCAGTTAAATCCATCTGCTCCAATTTGTCCTTTAGGGTCTCTGTTTCCTTGTTAAGTTTTTGTCTGGAAGTTCTATCCAGTGAAGTCAGAGGGGTGTTAAAGTCCCATACTATGACTGTATTGTTGTTGATCTCTCCATTATATTCCTCTAGAAGTTCCTTTTATATATTCAGATGTTCCTATATTGGATGCATATATGTTTACCAAGGTTATATCCTCTTGTTGGATAGATCCCTTTAGTATTATGTAGTGACCTTTCTTGTCTCTTCTGATGGCCTTCATTTTAAAGTCTATATTGTCAGATATGAGTATTGCTACTCCAGCTTTTTTTTTCAACAGGGTAGGGCAGTTGCTTCTGCCTGGAGGCTAATTGTTATTTTTAATCTCTTAATTGGCCCCAGGGCAAGGTGTTTTCCAATAGGGTGTGTCAACTCTTCCCCCCAGGCAAGGCAAATGTCTATGTGGGAAAGATGTCCTCCACTGCGTGAGGGAGTGACTCAGCCCAGGAAACTTGGGGTGTCTGCCTTCTAAGCTCTATCCCCCGAGTCCGCAGTCCTGGCTTCTGCTCTCACAGCTCCAGTCCACTTCACCCTCCCTCTGTTAGAGTACAAGGTGAGTGGCTCCACAGGGAATTTTGTTGGTTGGCCCTTTAAGAGGGTGCCTGAATTTTCTGCTGTTACTCTCTGGCAGACAGTACCTCGCTGCTTTTCACAGCCAGATCTTATGTATACCCTCCGCAGTTTTGTCCTCTCTGCTCGGGACCCAGCTTGGGGAGTAGATTCAGAGTTCTCAGTGGCACCACCCCCGCCCCCCTGAGCTGAGTTATCTCTCCAGGACTTCAGTTGCCATCTGTGGGTGCCAGGCCAGCCCTTTTGCACCTCGGCCCCTCCTGCCAGTCTCTATGTGGTCTCCACTTTCAGTCTTCGGGTGCCAGGGTCTCTCCTGTGTTTTCTGTTGATTATTCAGGAAGTTTTTATGTATTTTAGTTGTAATACCAGTTTGTTCCTGGGAGCATGTCTGTGCAGCATACACTTACTTTGCCGCCATTTTTAATTTATGGCATTCAATTCATTTTTTTAAATATTTTTATTGATTTCAGAGAGGAGGGGAGATGGAGAGAGGGATAGAGACATCAATGATGAGAGAGAATCATTGATTGGCTGCCTCCTGCACACTCCATACTGGGGATCAACCCTGCAACCCGGGCCTGTGCCCTGACTAAGAATTGAACCGTGACCTCCTGGTTCATAGGTCGACGCTCAACCACTGAGCCACACCAGCCGGGCTCCATTTTTAAAGAAAGTAAAAAAGGTAACAATTAAAATTGTAGATTTTTATGTCTTGGTTTTGTTCTATTCTCATAACCTCGCATAATTTAAATTAAAGTTTCAATAGAATGTCCCTTTTTTTTTACTAAAAGAAGATATTTTAGATTTCCAGGGTCAGAGATGAGGGTAGGCCGTCCTCGATGCCCAGATCCTGTGTTCTTAGGAATAGCTCTTCTTGATATCATCACTGAGGCTGCCTGTGGGTCAGTCCTCTTTTCATTGGCTTTCAAGCTTGGGGTCCCCACTCACCCGGCTCAGCTTCCTGCGTGTACCAGCAGCACAGGGCGCATTGGAGGGTGCACGGTGGTTAATGTCACCCATGTTAGATGCTCAAACACATTGTGGTTCTGACCCAATAATACAAATAAGTGCAGCATTTATCCAGAGTATTTTAGTCCCTCTGACTCACTGTGGAGTCAGGCCGCTTATGAATTACTGTTCCCAACATCAGACACTCTCGTTGGGGAGGCTGGAAAATTTTCCATGATGCTACAACAGAGGATTCAGGAAGGTGGTGTTCCCTTTTACACACAGCTGACATTTTAACCCTAACCCGCTCCGATGCAGTGCCTGTGCTGCGTGTCAGAGGTCACTCTGATACGGCCTTTGCTCGTGGAGCTGGCTCTCCCAGGCGGCAGCAGCGCCAGAGTCGGAGGAGCGCCCACTGAGTTGGCACTGCAGGCGGCCTTACAGCAGAAAAGGGGCTCAAAATAGCGAAGCGTTTTCCCTTCTCGCTTGTCCTGTGAGATGCTTCAGAACTTTCCGGAAGAAAGAGGTCCGAGCGACGGAGCTTCATCTCCCTCAGCCTTTGCTGTCAGTGGCATTTCTGCTTGAAGTGTCCTGGGGTGAGCCGTGTACCTAGGAGCTTAGGCGTGGCCTCAGGCAAACCCCAGAAGGCCACCGCGCCCCGAGCTCCCAGAGCCGAGGCCCGGCTCCGTCCTCCTCTCCGTCTAGGTGGCCAGTGCGGCACCTCCTTCCCGGGCCCTCACAGCCTCGGCGTGTTAGCTCGTCCTCAGTCGCCATCATCCTTTCAGAGCAGCCATGCTGTTTGCAGGGCTTTCCCAACAAAGGACCACAGGCGGGCGGCTCCAACCACACACACTGACTTCCTGCGAGCTCTGGAGGCGGGACGTCGAGGGTACGGTGGCAGCAGGCGTGGTTCCTTCTGAGGACATTCCCCCAGGCTTGGAGGTGGCTGCCTCCTGTTCCACACATCATCCCTCTGTGTCCTGATCTCTTCCTACAAGGACACCCGTCATGGGTTCGGATCCTCCCTAAAGACCCCATCTGACCATAGTCACCGTTTAAAGATGTGTCTCCAAATACAGTCACATTCTGAGATACATATGGGTTTGGGGGGACCCAGCTCAGCCAGGATAGTAGCCGGACTTCTTTATCCTGTGGGTCAGCACAAGCTCAGAGCTTCACAGCGTTGACCGTGGTGCGGACCGGGGAATGGCTCGTCGCCTGTGGATCCACGGAGCTGCGCAGGAGGAGGGGTCCCAGGTCAGAGGCCTCTCCCAAGCTCTGCCTGCAACTCAGCCGAGACCTTGTCACGAAGCTCCGAAGGGCAACGGGATAAGATGTTCTGAGTGCCAGTGTGTACCAGGCTCAGTGCTGGGCGTTTACAGGCATCTGCCTGACTGAGTCCCTAAACAGTCCTGAAAGGTACAAACGGCCGCGGTTCTCACTTGGGAGCTGAGGATACTGATGTGCGCTGATGGGCCCAGGGTCCCACACAAGTGCACAGAGTGCTGGCATCGCGCCCTGTCTGCACTCAGGTTTCCAGTGTGCCTGTTTGCTTCTCTCTGCAGAAAACATGGTGACTGGCCACTTGTTATAGGTAAGCCCCACAGTACCCCGTTCTGCAGAAAATTACCCCATTCTGGAGATCTAGTTTTTCACTGTGTTCCTCTTGGCCAAGTCAAGACTGGGTCAGTAAGCTTTTTCAGGAAAAAATTCTTTTTTTTTCCTTTTTTTTTCTTTTCCTTTTTTTACTAACTCCAGGTGGAACTGTGTATGGTTCAGATATTCACTGCATTGGTTCCCAGAAAAGAAGTCACTTCTGTTCTTTGTCATCATTCAAAGTGTTTTGAGTACCTGCTGCTGCATAAATTACCCCAAACTCGGTGGCTTTAAAAAACGCCTTTTCTCTCTCAGCTCGGAGGTTCCCTGGGCTCAGGGCGGCTGACGTTCCCCCGCCACGCGGGCTCCCAGCTCCTCCTCCTGCGAGCGCACCGGCTGCCAGGCCTCTGAGGTCCTGAGCTGGCACTGTCCCTCCGTCACACTCTTGGCTAACGTGAGCCCGGGCCAGCCCAAGTTCCGTGGAGAGGGGATGCCCGGGGCCGCAGTTACTGGATGGCATGACTCATTAGGGCCACCCTGAGCGACTGGCTACCACTCAAGTTTGCTCAAGAACAGAAATGGAAAGAAGTGGGGGGAGAGGCATTAGCGGCATATCAAATACTGAGTGATTTCTCAATTCAGGATTAAATATAGAAATGGCTTTGAAGCAAGCACTTTAGTGCTTTTTCCCAAAAAACAAGGAGTGTTTTTCAGAAAGTAATATTCAAGTAGTATCAGTGAACTTATGTGACTGTAGCATATTTAATCTTTGTAGGAAACAAGGCCCCTGGAGACAAATAAGACCTTGGCCTTGGGCCACTGCAAGGTCTGGAGTGTGGACTAAGCAGCATAAGGCGGCCCAGTTTCACCAGTGCCAGCCTCCCCCTTCTCACGCAGCTGCAGGTGATAGGCTTTGTGCACTGACCAAAGCGGGGTTCTGGCGGCTCCTCAGAGTCAGACAATTCTCTTGGAAGAAGGAGGGAAGGAGGGAGGAGTGGACGAAGGGAGGAAGCGGCATGGAAACAAAACAGAGAACCTTGCACAGTTCACCAATAACAAGGGGCATGTGTGTTCCATCTGCGTTCAGTGGTGTAATCTTTAGCATTTGTTAAGTACCACAAATTGCTAAATGATATGTATCATTTACTCAAGTATGATCAATAGTCCTTACCCTAAAAAATGAGCTTTCATGAGTTTTTAAATTATTTTAATTAGATTTTTTTGGTAAGATGTATAAAGACATCCCATGTGGGAGGTACAACTTCTTGTGTATGATCAGTGTGATATTGCTATTTATTAACATACTCATGGGAACTGTTGTATGTTGCCAGCTAGAGAGGTGGATGATGCTGTTTAGACATAGCGTGATTTAGTGGGGCTCGTCAAACCATGGCCCATTAGCCACATCTGGCCCGTTCCCTGGTTTTATAAATAAAGTTTTATTAGACCACAGCCACACACATTCATTTACATAACATCAGCAGAGTTGAGGAGTTGCAACAGAGATGTATGGCTCACAATGCCTGAAATATTTACTGCCTTATCCCTTGACAGAAGGAATTTGGTGATCCCTAATTTAAATGCTTAGTCTGGCCACTTATCAGTTTTTTAAGTTCCATAAGAATTTTTCTTTGTTTTCTGTTTGTTGGTAGGTTGGAGGCTTAGAGTAGAGAATAAGGTCACAGGTACAGAGGTGGGGATGGGAGGAAGAGGCCTAGGAAGAGCATATGGGCAAAAGGAATGGTATGTCTGGAGACCCAGAAATACAGCATAAGGTGGAGTATTTAGGTAATTATTCAAGATCAGAGTGGCTAGAGTTTAAAATCCGAGAGAAACAAGTGGTTATAGTGGAATTTGGCCTAGAAGACTAGACCCAAGTAGTGGTGGGCGTGTCTTGTTTCCTTGGTAAGGAGGCATGAGAGGAAGGTCCAAGCACAGAGTCAGAGACATGCTCCTGTCTCCAGTCTTGCACGCCCTAAGTGAGTCTCTGACTAGACATGTTAAACATCACATTCTCTGTTGTCCATCTTTAGGAAATGGAAAGTGTGTAAAAGCAAGAAAGTAATGGAATTAAAGGGACTGTACAACATTCTCTCAGGTCTCTTTCAGTTCTTAATTCCTGTGATTCTGATTTTCCAAACTAGTCCATGAATTTCCCCAGTAGCCAGCATCCCCCCTTCCCCTCCTGTTGGCTGTCATGTTGTGATGGATTCAGAGAGGAGTCTGGTGAGAAAGGTCACTTCACACTTGGAAGGGGGCCTCACAGGCACCTTCCAGTGGTTGGTTTTGTTTTTGTTTTCAATCTCAACCCAAGTGCATCCCGCTGCAGGTAGAAACTCCCACCTGTGTTAGGGGAGCCCAGGTCCCAGGAGGGGGCATGGCGCCTGACTGAAGACACCACCACTGAAGCTGGCCCTGATTGGTGCCCTTGGTGATGACGTCATCGGCAAGGTCAAGGTTGGGTAGATCAGTGAAGACAGGTCTCATCCCAGATGCCCACAGGTGAGGACCAGGTGCACTCGAAATGCTCTGTCTGGTGAGTTAGGAAGTTGACAGACACAGCAGGAGGCTCTAAATTCTCACAGTGAAGATTTATTTTCTGGAACTGTTTGATCTGCCTTCACTCTTTTTAAACATTTATTTTGTATGTTCTAGGAATTTCTAAATTAAATTGGTTGAAGATAACGTAAGTTTCGGGTGTATAACATGAGCTCTGTGTACTCTATTGTGTGCTCACTACCCGAAGTCTAGTCTCCTTCCATCAGCGTCTACTTGACCACCTTTACCTTCTGGTCCCCCTCACCCTCTTCCCCTCTGGTAACCACCATTCTGTGGTCTGTATAGAGCTTGTTTGCTTGTTTGTTCATTTGTTGTTTTCTGTTTTATATCTCACAGATATGTGAAATCATACAGTTCTTGTCCCTTTCCACCTGACTTACTTCACTTGGCATGATACTTCTGAGACCCATCCCTGTTGTTGCAAATGACAATATTTCATCTTTTTTTATGGCTGAGTATTATTCCATTGTGTGTATGTACCATGTCTTCTTCATCCTCGCACACTGCTGGTGGGAATGTAGGTTGCTGCAGTCCTTGTGAAAAACAGAAGGACTTTGGAGGTCCCTCAAAAAATTAAAAATAGAACTACCATATGACCCAGCGATCCCTTTTCTGGTTATCTACCCCCAAAACTTGAAAACACTTATTCATAACAATATATGCACCCCTTGGTTCATTGTAGCATTATTCACAATAGCCAAGACACGGAGACAACCCGAATGTCTTTAGGAATTTATTGGAGAAGCCTGACTTGGAGCTGTGTCTAGCCTAAGGAGAAGCGGGGTGGAGAACAGTCCATGGGACCCCAGAACCTCGGCTGAGTGGCTGGCAGTCTGCCCTTACTTAGGAGGTGGGGGAGAGCAGGTACACAGTTACAGCGGGATTGCTGGGACTCATCTCCCAAGTCTGCTTCTTAGCTGAGTGTGGATCGAAGCCTCAGTTTCCCCAGCTGTCCACAGACATGGTGCTCACAGGTCAGTGAGCATCGTGAGTGTTAAACGGTGAAGAATGCGAGGCGTCTAGAACAGGGCTGCTATTGTCGCCGTTGTCGTGGTTATCACGGTTATTTATAGCCTTTACGAATTGGGCTGCTAGGAATAGAAACGCCAAAAATAGAACAAATGAGAGGTTTCTTATTGGGAAAGAAGAAGGAGGAGGTCGATGTGACAGCAGCTCTGGAAACCAGTCCCGAAAGCTCTGGGAATCTCAGCTTTTCCCTCGTGTCACTGCTCATTCCAAGCCAGCCACTCTCTCCTGCGTCACGTGCTCGTTCCAGGCAGAAAGAACCAAGGGCCAGGGCAAAGGGACACTTACACCTGCTGAAGGCCTGGTGTTTTGTTTTGTTTTAAATATATTTTTATTGATTTCAGAGAGGAAGGGAGAGGGAAAGAAAGATAGAAACATCAATGATGAGAGAGAATCATTGATCGGCTGCCTCCTGCACACCCCCTACTGGGGATCAAGCCCGCAACTGGGGCATGTGCCCTTGACCGGACTCGAACTGGTATCCTTCAGTCTGCAGGTCGATGCTCTGTCCATTGAGCCAAACCAGCCAGGCCTGGGTGCCTGGTTTTAAGGAGCTCCCTGGAAGCCTACCTGACAAGTTCTGTGTATGTGACATTGGTCAGGAATTCGTCACGTGCTCCCCTCCCGACACATGTAATGGCAGCAAAATCAGCCTCCTCTCTGTAAAGAGGAAGGGAGACTGAGGCCTGGGCGCGCACGTTGTTGCCAAAGTTGTTGTTGCTGCCATTCGGTGTTACCTTGGAACACGCCTCCTCTCTCTCCGGAAAGTTCCCGCAGACAGGCTCACGGAGAGAATACCTCCCTGTTCTAAACACTTCTTCAGTCGTCAACAGTAATCTCAAAAACAGCACCAGGGAGTGTGCCGATAGCCACGCCGCCTATACTTTCATTGGTTGTGTTCTAAGTAGTTTAGGAGAATATGAAACATTGATTAAAATAAGTCATCTAGACTTTCCTGGGCCACGCCCGGGGTATAACATTCAAAATAAGGCTGTAAACTAAGCCAAGCCACTCTCATGACATCCGATAAAGCTTTAGATAACTCATTGTTCTGTGCTATTCCAGAAACTCTAAGAACTTTTGGAATCTTTATGGGCCACTGATGTGATTAATTCATGATGGAAAAAGGGTTTGTCTCTGTCACGCGTGTCCCTTTCTGGAAATCTTATTTTCCTTCCTTTCCAATGGGAACGTGGTCACTCATGTCTTACCCTCCCGAATCCCCCCAGGCCGGCCCTGCCTGCGATGCCCAGTGTGGACAGCATGGCCTTCGCTGGCCTCGGGACAGCCGTTCCCCTCTGGTCGCGGACGGCGGTGTGCATGGTGGAGGCAGCAGCATGTAGGCAGGGGCAGGGAGGGACAGTGCGTGGAGCCTTTAACACACAGCAGCTGGAGGAGGAGGGTGAGGGCGCGAAAAGAAGAGCCAGCGAGCGCAGATGAGACAGTTGGTCCCGAACTTAGGGCCACTGTACGTGCAGGACGCGGTGCGCAGGAAGGAGCAGGAGTTCCAGGTGCAAAAGGACTGTCCAGGGGTGAAGCCTTGTTCTGCTCGTGAGCTCAGGAGGGAAGGAGGGCCTGGAGCCCGACACAAGCTGGTGTGGGGCCTGTCGGATGCTTGAGAGAGCCCCAACTGGGGTAACTGGGATTTGATGCAAGGCAGAGAAATGGGCTGCCAGGTTTGACCGGGAGCAGGTAGTATCCTTGAGGCTGCATACGTCTGTCCAGAGACTGCTCACAGTGACGGTGGTGGACAGAGCACAGGGGGCATGGGAGCCCCTGATTCACAGCACCCGTGACAGCGCCCTCTGTCCTGCATCTGTCTGCCAAGGCACTGGCCCCCAGCCCAGGGCCGCTGTCCCGTGCGCCTGCCCGGGGGCTGTGCCTAAGGAGACACTTGACATTTCATGCAATGTATTTAGCCAGGACAGCTTGATACAAGTGACAGCGGGGGTGGTTTATAGAAATACTAGAGGCCCGGTGCACAAATTCATGCACAGGTAGGGTCCCTCGGCCTGGCCGGCAATTGGGGCCTATTGGGGCTGGCCGGCGGAGGGGAGGGACCACAGGAGGTTGGCCGACTGTGGGAGGTTGGCTGTGGGCATGCACTGACCACCATGGGGCAGCTCCTGCATTGAACGTCTGCCCCCTGGTGGTCATTGCACATCATAGCGACTGGTCGTTAGGTCGTTCAGTCGCTTAGGCTATTGTATATATAGCTATAGCGGTTGCCTTTTAGGGCATTGCTATCAGAGATTAAGGGTATCCCTTCTGCATCTCCAGCCTGCCCTTCAAAAGACAGTATCAACATAGGTTCTGACCATTTGACTTGATATCTTTGGATATAAGAAAGTCATTTTTTTTCTTAAATCTTCAATTACGTCAACATTTGCTCTCTCCATTTCTTTCTGGATTGAAGTGACAAAGTCCATGCCACTATCCCCTCACTAACTATTAAATTCTGAGTTCGCAGTCTGTCAGCCTCGATCAGATCTGATCTAAGAGCCTTTCCTGACTTTTCTGATGTCCTTATAAAAGTGACGTCCTGTCTTCCAAGTAATTTTAGTTGTTTTCTAATTAGATTATTTCCCTTTGGAGCTTTGCAAACTGAAATGTGCAGGAACTGTGGCAGCAAGAGTTTTCCATGAAGAGATGTCCGGTGTGTTTTACAGAGGCCCTGGGTCCTCGGTGCCCTGTCCCATCCTCTCTGAGGCCAGGCAGCAGCATGACCGCGGACAGCAGCTGCCTCCGACCCAAGTCCTCAGGGAGCCCCAGGACCCCCTCCAGATGCTTCCAGAGTCACCGGCGATGCTTAGAGAACTCGCTCCATGAGCCCACTTTGATTTCCTTCTTGCGCATGCCCAAGTGTCCCCGCTAACCTTCCGCCTCCTCTTGCCCACACTCCCATTTCACTGGGTGAGGCCCCGCCCATCTCCTCCGCATGCCGCTCATGCCCAGGGCCCCATGTACCATGCGGGCCAGCAAGGCTGGTGAACACAAGATCTCATTCTCTCCCGAAGATCACTTACGATGGTGTTAGATGGGCCTGGGTCCAGCCCGGATTCTGGGCACCTCCGTTTCCTGATTCCCTAGGGCAGGGCGGTGTTTGCAGCCCAGGGACCGTGGAGAGCATTGAGAGATGGAGGGGATTATTTCTGTCTGTCCGTTACTGTACCACACTTCAGAGCATGTGCCCTAAAACACGGTACTCTGTCACCACAGAACAGGGACTCGAAATCAGGAAATCACAACAGCACTGCTCTGTGAGCAGCAAGCTCTCCAGTTTCCTCCACAATCATCTTTTGTAGCAAAAAAAGAAAACGTTTCTGGGCTAGGATCCATTCAGGGATCACATGCTGCATTGGGTTCTCATGTCTCTGTACCGCCTTTGTTTGCAAAGGTCTTTGTCATTGGTGAACTACTCAGTGATGCAGCTGTCCCCTAGGGGCAGGAAGTGACCTGCTCAGTGATGTAGCTGTCCCCTGAGGGGCGGGAAGGGATCTCAGTGATGCAGGCTGTCCCCTGAGGGGCAGGAAGGGATCTCAGTGATGCAGGCTGTCCCCTGAGGGGCAGGAAGGGATCTCAGTGATGCAGGCTGTCCCCTGAGGGACAGGAAGGGATCTCAGTGATGCAGGGTGTCCCCTGAGGGGCAGGAAGTGACCTGCTCAGTGATGTAGCTGTCCCCTGAGGGGCGGGAAGTGATCTCAGTGATGCAGGCTGTCTTCTGAGGGGCAGGAAGTGATCTCAGTGATGCAGGCTGTCCCCTGAGGGGCGGGAAGGGATCTCAGTGATGCAGGCTGTCCCCTGAGGGGCGGGAAGTGATCTCAGTGATGCAGGCTGTCCCCTGAGGGGCGGGAAGGGATCTCAGTGATGCAGGCTGTCCCCTGAGGGGCGGGAAGTGATCTCAGTGATGCAGGCTGTCCCCTGAGGGGCGGGAAGGGATCTCAGTGATGCAGGCTGTCCCCTGAGGGGCGGGAAGTGATCTCAGTGATGCAGGCTGTCCCCTGAGGGGCAGGAAGGGATCTCAGTGATGCAGGCTGTCCCCTGAGGGGCGGGAAGTGATCTCAGTGATGCAGGCTGTCCCCTGAGGGGCGGGAAGTGATCTCAGTGATGCAGGCTGTCCCCTGAGGGGCGGGAAGTGATCTCAGTGATGCAGGCTGTCCCCTGAGGGGCAGGAAGGGATCTCAGTGATGCAGGCTGTCCCCTGAGGGGCAGGAAGGGATCTCAGTGATGCAGGCTGTCCCCTAGGGGCAGGAAGGGATCTCAGTGATGCAGGGTGTCCCCTGAGGGGCAGGAAGTGACCTACTCAGTGATGCAGGCTGTCCCCTGAGGGGCAGGAAGGGATCTCAGTGATGCAGGCTGTCCCCTAGGGGCAGGAAGTGATCTCAGTGATGCAGGCTGTCCCCTGAGGGGCAGGAAGTGACCTGCTCAGTGATGTAGCTGTCCCCTGAGGGGCAGGAAGGGATCTCAGTGATGCAGGGTGTCCCCTGAGGGGCAGGAAGTGATCTCAGTGATGTAGGCTGTCCCCTAGGGGCAGGAAGGGATCTCAGTGATGCAGGGTGTCCCCTGAGGGGCAGGAAGTGACCTGCTCAGTGATGTAGCTGTCCCCTGAGGGGCAGGAAGGGATCTCAGTGATGCAGGCTGTCCCCTGAGGGGCAGCAAGGGATCTCAGTGATGCAGGCTGTCCTCTGAGGGGCAGGAAGTGACCTGCTCAGTGATGCAGGCTGTCCCCTGAGGGGCAGGAAGGGATCTCAGTGATGCAGGCTGTCCCCTGAGGGGCAGGAAGGGATCTCAGTGATGCAGGCTGTCCCCTGAGGGACAGGAAGGGATCTCAGTGATGCAGGGTGTCCCCTGAGGGGCAGGAAGTGACCTGCTCAGTGATGTAGCTGTCCCCTGAGGGGCAGGAAGGGATCTCAGTGATGCAGGCTGTCCCCTGAGGGGCAGGAAGGGATCTCAGTGATGCAGGCTGTCCCCTGAGGGGCAGGAAGTGACCTGCTCAGTGATGCAGGCTGTCCCCTGAGGGGCAGGAAGGGATCTCAGTGATGCAGGCTGTCTCCTGAGGGGCAGGAAGTGATCTCAGTGATGCAGGCTGTCCCCTGAGGGACGGGAAGGGATCTCAGTGATGCAGGCTGTCCCCTGAGGGGCAGGAAGGGATTTCAGTGATGCAGGCTGTCCCCTGAGGGGCAGGAAGGGATTTCAGTGATGCAGGCTGTCCCCTGAGGGGCAGGAAGGGATCTCAGTGATGCAGGCTGTCCCCTGAGGGACAGGAAGTGACCTGCTCAGTGATGCAGGCTGTCCCCTGAGGGGCAGGAAGTGATCTCAGTGATGCAGGCTGTCCCCTGAGGGGCGGGAAGTGATCTCAGTGATGCAGGCTGTCCTCTGAGGGGCGGGAAGGGATCTCAGTGATGCAGGCTGTCCCCTGAGGGGCAGGAAGTGACCTGCTCAGTGATGCAGGCTGTCCCCTGAGGGGCAGGAAGTGATCTCAGTGATGCAGGCTGTCCCCTGAGGGGCGGGAAGTGATCTCAGTGATGCAGGCTGTCCTCTGAGGGGCGGGAAGGGATCTCAGTGATGCAGGCTGTCCCCTGAGGGGCAGGAAGTGACCTGCTCAGTGATGCAGGCTGTCCCCTGAGGGGCAGGAAGTGACCTGCTCAGTGATGCAGGCTGTCTCCTGAAGGGAAGGAGGTGATCTCAGTGACACACGTTGTCCCCTGAGAAGCAGGAATGGCCTTCAGTCTCGGCTCTCTTGATGGCTCAGAAACCTGTGTCTTCATAGACTCACAGCAGGGTGGGCCATGCAGTGTGGGGATATTGGAGAACCAGTGATAATACTTCTTACGTGGTACTCAGTACCTGCTGGCACTGTTGTAAATGCTTTCCGTGATCTAATTGAATCTCCACAGCAACCCTGTGTAATAGGTTCACTTTGTCATAGATATGAAATCTGAGACACAGGGACATGGTTTGCTCAAGGTCATCCAGCCCGGAAGTGGCAAAGCCAGGCTCCACCTTCCTGTGAGCACTTAGGCTTCGGGGGACCCCAGGCACTCAGCCACGTGCCCCCAGGCAAGTTACCAGCTGTAAAAGCCTGTTTCATCGACTGAAACATGGGACTGATATCTACTTGGTAAACGTGTAAGGATCCTGCAGGATAATCTGTTAAAGCACTGAATCTGTAGCAAGAGTAAGTGAAATTTAAAATGTAAATATTGAGAAATTGGCATGACTCACACTGAGACATGGCAACCCAGTGCTTTTTCATCTGGTGGAAGGGGGTGCGGGGGGGAGAAGGGTACGGAAGCGACAAATGTCTGTTCATGGTTTCAGATTGTCTGAGGGGCTGGGCCCGGACTGGCTACAGCCAAAGCCACCTTCAGGAGACGAGGCCATTTGATAGTCACGAAGCCCAGTTTTAGAATGAGACTCCAGAGCCGTTTCCTGCGTCGGTAGTTACATGAGAAAAGGGGTGTCTGTTCCACAGGGAGAAAGGGCAGTGCCATCTATTTTGAGTTGATGAGTAATTGCCTCCCGCTCACAGAGAGCTGTTCCCACTAGCGAGGGGCCGTCGGAGGGTCCAGGGCTGGCAGAGAGAATCCCGAGCACATGGGCTTTACAGAGCTACTCAAGGCCTAGCACTTGATGCGACATTTTTGTTTTGTCTTACAGCCCTTCACATATGGCCTCTGTGCTCATGGGGAAGACAGTCATATGCGGGAGCTACTCCGATGGCTCAGGCCCGCTTTTGTACCTGCCACGGATTTGGGGGACAGCCGCAGCCCTAGGACGTCGGGGCCCCGTAGCTGTGATGTGGGCGAGGACGTCCTGTCACCTCCCTTCGGTCAAGGCCTGAAGGTTTCCTCCCAGCCCTGTGTCCGGAGCCTAGACTTCCCTTAGCTGAAGCGCCTACCCAGGGGCTGACCCAGCAGCGCCCGTGTCGGCGGGCACTGGCGGCACGGGCTCTCCCCCCTCCCCCCTCCCCCTGCGCCCCTCCCCCTGTCCACAGGCCTGCGCTAGAGGAATCCACGCTCTCCCTCGGGAAGGCACGGCAGAGTCCTGCTCTTAAGAAAACCGGTTTTGTTACGGTGTGGTGGTGGAGCAAGTGGCGGTCATGGTTTTACTACAATGTGGGCCTTTTCTTAGGGTGTGGGATTCGTCTGTGGCTGCCTTCTGTGGTCAGTAAGAGTTGGCACCTGAGTGAGACACTTACTCCCTCAAAACAGGTGATGCTGACAATCTCAGAGGGAAGAAGACAGAATTAAAACGCACACCAAGGTGTCTGCCTGCATCCAGCCTCCCCACCACAGTGGGCAGGAGATGGGTGCTAACAGAATAGTAAAGACTCATGTCTCTTTAATTCCCAGTCATCTTTCCTGGTGCTGAGCCTCGGGGATGGCAGGGACCACGTGTGGTCAGTGCTGCCCTGAAGGAGGAGAGGCGGGGCCTGGGGGATGGCAGGCACCACGTGTGGTCAGTGCTGCCCTGAAGGAGGAGAGGTGGGGCCTGGGGGATGGCAGGCACCACGTGTGGTTAGTGCTGCCCTAGAGGAGGAGAGGCGGGGCCTGGGGGATGGCAGGGACCACGTGTGGTCAGTGCTGCCCTAGAGCAGGAGAGGCGGGGCCTGGGGGATGGCAGGCACCACGTGTGGTTAGTGCTGCCCTGAAGGAGGAGAGGCGGGGCCTGGGGGATGGCAGGCACCACGTGTGGTCAGTGCTGCCCTGAAGGAGGAGAGGCGGGGCCTGGGGGATGGCAGGCACCACGTGTGGTCAGTGCTGCCCTGAAGGAGGAGAGGCGGGGCCTGGGGGATGGCAGGCACCACGTGTGGTCAGTGCTGCCCTGAAGGAGGAGAGGCCGGGCCTGGGGGATGGCAGGCACCACGTGTGGTCAGTGCTGCCCTGAAGGAGGAGAGGCGGGGCCTGGGGGATGGCAGGCACCACGTGTGGTCAGTGCTGCCCTGAAGCAGGAGAGGCGGGGCCTGAGGGATGGCAGGCACCACGTGTGGTCAGTGCTGCCCTAGAGCAGGAGAGGCGGGGCCTCGGGGATGGCAGGTACCACGTGTGGTCAGTGCTGCCCTGAAGGAGGAGAGGCAGGGCCTGGGGGATGGCAGGTACCACGTGTGGTCAGTGCTGCCCTGAAGGAGGAGAGGCCGGGGCCTGGGGGATGGCAGGGACCACGTGTGGTCAGTGCTGCCCTGAAGGAGGAGAGGCCGGGGCCTGGGGGATGGCAGGGACCACGTGTGGTCAGTGCTGCCCTGAAGGAGGAGAGGCCGGGGCCTGGGGGATGGCAGGTACCACGTGTGGTCAGTGCTGCCCTAGAGCAGGAGAGGCGGGGCCTGAGGGATGGCAGGCACCACGTGTGGTCAGTGCTGCCCTGAAGGAGGAGAGGCCGGGCCTGGGGGGTGGCAGGGACCACGTGTGGTCAGTGCTGCCCTGAAGGAGGAGAGGCGGGGCCTCGGGGATGGCAGGTACCACGTGTGGTCAGTGCTGCCCTAGAGCAGGAGAGGCGGGGCCTGAGGGATGGCAGGCACCACGTGTGGTCAGTGCTGCCCTGATGGAGGAGAGGCGGGGCCTGAGGGATGGCAGGCACCACGTGTGGTCAGTGCTGCCCTGAAGCAGGAGAGGCCGGGGCCTGGGGGATGGCAGGGACCACGTGTGGTCAGTGCTGCCCTGAAGCAGGAGAGGTGGGGCCTGGGGGATGGCAGGCACCACGTGTGGTCAGTGCTGCCCTGAAGGAGGAGAGGCGGGGCCTCGGGGGTGGCAGGGACCACGTGTGGTCAGTGCTGCCCTAGAGCAGGAGAGGCGGGGCCTCGGGGATGGCAGGTACCACGTGTGGTCAGTGCTGCCCTGAAGGAGGAGAGGCGGGGCCTGGGGGATGGCAGGCACCACGTGTGGTCAGTGCTGCCCTGAAGGAGGAGAGGCGGGGCCTGGGGGGTGGCAGGGACCACGTGTGGTCAGTGCTGCCCTGAAGGAGGAGAGGCGGGGCCTGAGGGATGGCAGGCACCACGTGTGGTTAGTGCTGCCCTGATGGAGGAACGAGGCACATTTCTCTCTTGAAATTGAAGATAAGGTCACTTGACTCACTCGATTAAAACTGGTCTTGACTGCTCACTGCGTAGCCTCCCTGTGTTCCCAAGGCCCTCCGTGCTCCGCAGGCCAAACAGATAGCCAAGCGTTACTAATCCCCTGGAAGCCAGCAGTTGGGCGGTCAGTGACTTGGAAAGCTCCTGATAACTGGATTTGGTCTCCGATCGCCGATAAGGTTTTTAATTTGGGCTTGGAGCAGGGCCCTCCGGGGATGAGTGCAGCCGTTGTTCTAAACCGAGTTCAAGTAGATTTGGCCCAAACAGGTACAGAACCGCCAACCTTGGCTTCTTTTCATGCTGTAATGTGAGCAAAGGTTCTTAAGTTCTCGTCAGCCATGTATCACCTGCGTGATTTTTACCATAGCTGAGAACCAGCCGAAATCTTACTTACTGCTGTTCTTTAAGTGCATTCATTATTATACTTAAATCTGTTTTGCTGCCGTAAGTGGAAAACGAGTATTACTTGCCCGTAATTAGAGGTCATTAAACAGGTGCAATGTAACAAATGACCGAGTTTGCCTGCACAGGGCCAGGCGCTGAGCCGGGGCCGGCCTCCTTCTCCGAATGGACCGTCCTAATGCTCGCTCCCAGGTGATCTGCCCACCTTCGAAAACTCTGGCCTTCGGAAAACTCGTTCCCTTCTAGTCTGTATAGGAATTCAGTATTGGGTTGGCTGGCCTTGCGTGAATACTCCTTTCTGGGGTGTAGTCAGGATACCATGAAGGAGGGCGATGACACTGTCCTTACACCCAGGACGTGGTCCCCGAGGGACGGGGCACCCTGATGTGAAGAGAAAGACTTGATGATGGTTTAGAAGCAGGAGTTCCACTTCCTTATTTGTTTGTTTCTTTGTTTATAGCTCATCTCCCAACTCCCCTTTGGCAACCATCAGCTTATTGTCTATATCTATGGGTCTGTTGCTGTTTTGTTTATTCACTTGTTTTTTTAGATTCCACATATTAGTGAGATCATCTGCTATCTACCTTTCTCTCTGTGACTTATTTCACTTGACATAATATCCCGTAGGTCTAATCCATGTTGTCACAAATGACAGGATTTCATTCCTTTTTGTGGCTGAGTAATGTTCTATTGTATCCCACATCGTCTTTATCCACGCATCCCCCATGGGCATCTGGATTGCTTCTCTACTGTGGCTATTACTAGTGATGGTGCAGGGAGCATAGGGGTGTGTGTATCTTTTCGAATTAGTGGTTTTGTTTTCTTCAGATAAATACCCAGAAGTGAAATTGGTGGACTATTTGGCAGTTTTATTTTTAAATTTTTGAGGGGCCTCCATACTGTTTTCCACTGTGGCTGCACCCATTTACAATCCCACCAACAGTGCACAAGGGTTCCCTTCTCGCCCAGCCTCGCCAGCACGTGCGGTTGATCTGTTGACGACAGGTGTGCGGTCTCTCTGGGCTTGCTTTGCATTTCCCGGAGAAGTGAGGTCGGGGTATGTTCATGCCTGTTACCCCCACCCCACCCCCCGGTGTGTCTGTCCTCTTGGCAGAGATGTCTCTTCGGGTTCTCTGCCCAGTTTCTTCATTGGATTGGGTTTCGGGTTTGTTTGTTTTACGAGTTCTTTGCTTACAGATTTTGGATATTAACCCCTTATTGGATGTATCATTTGTGGAATACCCTCTCCCATTCAGTGGGTTGTCTTTTCCTTTTGTTGATGTTCCCTTCACTGTATAGAAACATTTTACTTTAATATAGTCCTATTTGTATACTTTTCTTTTTCAAATATATATATATATTTCAGAGAGGAAGGGAGAGGGAGAGAAACATCAATGGTGAGAGAGAATCATTGATCAGCTGCCTCCTGCACACCCCACACAGAGATTTCCTGACCGGGAATCGAACCGTGATCTCCTGGTGCAATAGATTGACGCTCAACCACTGAGCCATGCCGGCCAGGCTGTTTACCCTTCCTTGTTTCCCTTACCCGAGGAGCATATCAAAAAGGTATTGCTGAGAGTGATGTCAGAGTTCACTGAGCATTTTCTCCTCGTTTATGGTTTCAGGCCTAACACTTAACTGTTTAACCCATTTTGAGTTTATTTTTGTATATGGTGCAAGCACGTGGAGGTTCCATTTTGTGCTTGTATCTGGCCAGTTGTCCCAACACCGCTTACTGGAGAGGCCGTCTTCCCCCCATTGTATTTCCTTGCTGCCTTTGTTTAGGTTAATTGATCGGATAAATGAGAAGTTATTTCTGGGCTCTCTGTTCTCTCCCATCTGCTTTTGTGTCAGCACCGTATCGTCCTGATTATTGTAGCTTCGTAGTGTCGTTTGCTCTCAGGAAGCATGATACCACCCACTCTGTCCTTTCTCAAGGGTTCTTTTGCTATTTGGGGTCTTTGTGATTCTCCATAGATTTTAGGGTCAGTTCTAATTCTGAGAAGAATGCCCCTGGCATTTAACTAGGGGTTGCATTGAACCTGCCTATTCCTTTAGGTAGTAAGGACATTTAACAGTGTTAATCCTTCCAATCCATGAGCAAGGCGTAGCCTTCCATTTATTTTTATCTTGTTCAGATCCTTTCTTCAATGTCGTTAAAAAAAGGCACTGTATTAGCTGAATTATCCAATAAGCCCCAAGATTTCAGTGGCTTAACAAGAAAAGGTTATTTCTTATTCACGACAACACGGTTAAAGCTACAAGTTAGAAGCAGTCTCCTCCCCGTGAGGTTGCAGGGGCCCAGTCCCTGATTCTGTGGCTTTGACCTCCTCTAGGGGACCGTGTGTGTCCAGCTGGTGCGAGGGGGGCTGGGGGAAGCAGCAGCAAGAGGTCTGAAAGCCGGCAAGTGCTTCACGCTAGGGTGTGAGCTGCGGCAGAAAGAAAACGTGTGTGCGCCTTGTTCTCTCCTGGACCCGACCCTCAGTGTAACCTGCTTGGCACAGAGCAGGCCGCCCACAAATACCTGCTTCAGAGTACTCAGCCCACTCCCCTCTCCTGGTTGGAGATCTAACCCTGAGGACCACAGGTGGGGAATAGGTGGGCAAGGGAAGCAAGACTGGACAGGAGCTTGAAGGGAGTGATGGGCAGAGTGTACACACACACACACACACACACACACACACACACACGTGTGTGCACACAGGCACACATGCATGCACATATGCAACGTCTCAGAACAGAAGGTATGTGAAAGCAGTAGGTCCTTTGTCTGACCAAGGCTATGACCTTAGAACAGCCTCAAAAATGCAAACCACTCCCCTGCCTGGTTTGCTCAGTGGTTAGAGCATCAGCCTGCAGACCAGTCATGGGTTCAATTCCCAGTCAAGGGCACATACCTCGGTTGCAGACTCAATACCCAGCCCTGGTTGGAGTGGGTGCAGGAGGCAGCCACTCGATGTGTGTCTCTCACATCAATGTTTCTCTCCCCCGCTCCCTCCCCTCCCCTCTAAAAAGTAAACATTCCCCTTCTTGTGCATAAACATCACACATTTAGGACCCTGTGCAATGAGGGGTTTCAGCAACACACCCCTCGGGTCACAGGAAGGATACCTTCCATTTCTGGGGGGAGAAGGGGCTACTCTCTGAGGCCGCTTCGTGCTGCTTCAGGCTTTGCCGTTTCCTCCGCGCCTCAGCCAGGCCTGTGCCCGTGCGCTCCTGCTGCTGTTCAATGGGGCCATTGTCCCTCCGGTATTAATTTGCCCTCACGCTTTGCTGCTCTAGCGATACCAGCGTCTCAGGTGATATTTCTAAAGAACAGACAGAGCAGCGGTCCGCGGGGCTGTGACGGAGCAGGCGCGGGAGCGCGAACGGGCTGCCGTTTCAGCCTCCCGCGGACCGCGCTTCCCTGGGGGGCGCGCTCACTGCCGGGCCCTCGGCCTGGCCTGTGCGAGGTTCCCCGTCCAGAAACATGAGCCCCGTCTCTGCCTGGGCATTCCCCAGCTTGGTTAAGCGACACCAACCCTTCAGCTCAGTTCTACCTGATGAATGTTCTGAAATATGGCCAAGTAAGGACGTGGGCAGACCCTGAACCCCAACGGCAAGGGAGGCGCCTGCTCATTTACCGAGCCTCAGGCCTAACCTGGTTTTTTAACTGAACTGTGACAACGGGGCTGTTTTAAACCAGACGCATCTGGTGAAGCACCGGCAGGAACCGGGGAGGGAGTATCCACCACGTCTGACTTGCAAACCCTCCTCTCCGGGCCTGCTTCCACCAGCCCACCTGTCTGGGGGGGGGTGTGGGGGCGAGCGCGGCCCGAGGCCTGGCCTGCCGTGGCCTCTGCAGGCGCCGCCCCGGTGACCCACACTGAAGCCATGCGTGTCTTTCAGGTCCAGTATTTCTTCAAGATCCTGGACAACTAGCCGTGGAGACGGAGGAGCCGCGGCGCGGAGACGAGGGACTCAGGCACGGGGGAGCACGTTCATTCTTTTATTGTCCACTGTTTGAACCTGACCGAGTACAAGATGAACAAGGGCGCTGCGGTCTGCGCTAGTACACACGGGGACGTGGAGGTGGCTGCGGACAGCACGGACACCGTCTACGGGCTACTGCGTTGCTTTTATAAAGTCCAAAATAAAGGTTTATTTTTCAAACAAGTGACTTTGGTTTATTTCATACATTACACTTTTTCTTGCAGAAAAAAAATAAAATTGTACAACTGCATAAATATAAAATTCTTCCACCATGACAATGGTTAACACATTCATGAAGACACAGCACCAGCACGTGATGCCTCAGAGAAAGGAAAGGAAAACGCTCAAAGCAAACACCTGGGCTGATCCCGGCCGGCGATGGCGAGCCCGCTCTCCTCCGGCGTCAGAGCGCGGGGACAGGGCGAGGGCAGCCAGCGTTCCCCACAGCACAGCACACCCCTCCCCGTCCGTGTTTCTCTTAGTGCAGCCCCCACGACAGCCCCCCAGCCCCGGGGGAAAAAGACCTAACACCACAGGAGAGACTATGGAGTGTGTGAAAACGCTCACAGGTGGGTCTTTATCTTTGAAAGAGCCAACCCCCACCCCCCAAAAGAAGTACCATGCCAGTTTCATTCCCATTGCATATTTACACCTTGGACAGCAAACTTGCTCACAGAAAGTAGAAAACAGATACGATAAAACATGGCTTGAAAATGACCGGCGTGCGCGCCCACGGGACGCGCACGAACTGAAATGCGCACGCAGCAATGCTCGGGGCAGGAACACTGCTCACCAAGGTCAGTATGGAATCATAATTTACAGTAAAAATGGGCACGTCCCAAGGCTCAATTTGTATTTTTTTCTTTTGTCATTTACAGTAGAATAAATATTTTGTTGCTATTGCTACACTTTAAATTTACATTCTAACCTATGAAATGCGGAAAGCTAGTGTGAAGCATAGAGATTAAGTGTAGGTCCCATACGTATGACAGTTTGTTCAAGACTAGTAGGTTTTTTGTATCTTTTTCTTAACTCTTTAAATGGCTAGTGGGAAAGGTTTGTGCTTGTGATCAGCTCTTAACTTCAATCTTTACATCAAAGCGTCCCTGAAAGCGGTCTTTCTCACTGTACCCAATGTTGTCCCCGTACGCCTTACACTCGACGCGGACCTCCGTGTCCATGGTGAGGTTGGTGAACTGCACGGCCAGCAGGGGCTGCAGGTACTTGGGCTGCAGCAGCTTGCCGTAGTAGGGGTAGTACTGCAGCGGGAAGCCGGGGTAGTTGCCCAGGCTGAAGTACTCCACGTTCCCAACTTTATCCTTGTCCTCGTCCCGCTAGAAACCGAAGGGAAATGAGACGTTAAAGGCGCAGGTGCTGGATGGGGCTTGTTCTCACACACACCAGTCCCTCGGGAAGTGAGCAGACGCTGACACGGGGACGCGGCCTGAGGACACTGGGAGGGGGTCTCACAGGCAGCAACATGGACTGTCTGTAAAAGCCGCCTTGAGAAATGGTCCCATCGGAGGCGATTGTCCCGCACACGTGGGAACAGCGCCCACCAGTGCTGCTCAGCACAGGCCCGAGGGCAGGGCGGGACATGGCTCCTCACGTGCCTTTCCTCCCCAGGAAAGGTGTCCGTGTCCTCTCTCGCGTTGCTTCTAAACAAGGCACCAGGCACCTGCTCTTAGGTCTACAGGGAACATGTGCTGAGTGTTACCCTGAATCTGCCAATATTTTTAAAAGAAAAACCAAAGACAATTTTTTATGTGAAATCACCAATGAAAAAAAAAAGGTTGGGCTCCAACTTTTCTCACCCCCAATGGGACCAGAGAAGTCCGTGTGGACTGGCCCACCTCTCAGCTCCACCAACGATATTCCTTCCACCTGATCAAATCCAGATTTCCCGCTTCCTCATCCGGGGGGAAATGACACGCGGTTTCACTCTCGTGACATCTTTCTGTTCTTTTAAGAAGTTCTACTCCATAGTTACAACTTGACTGACAGAGACTGCTCCCGGGAGCAATGTTTCTTAGGTCCCATAGTGAAGTTTTACCTCTAATTCCAACAGCCTCCCTCAGTCCCTGTCTCCCCTCACCCCGCCCCCGCCGTGTCCCTGCCGTGCCCCCGCCCCGCCCCCGCCGCGCCCCCTCAGTAAGTCCCAGCCCTCACCTTGCCGGTGCACTGGACGGGCAGGACATAGGGGCTGTACTTCAACATTGAAAGATTCTCCAAGGTCTCATTCTTGGGAGGCTAAAAATAAAACCCACAATGGTCAGTAATTTTGTAAATAACTTTTAATGCTCCCTCCCTCCAGCATGCCCTCCCCCTTCCTCCCCTCCGGTGGGGGCACTGCCCGGGCATTCCCGCTGTGAGGGACGCCCAGTCTGCACACGGGTAGGGGGGCCCTGCCCTGAATGACGGGGTCCAGGAGGGGTCCATCCTTGAAGGGGCCCGAGCACGCTTTGAAAATGACTCCTTCCCGACACGCGATGCACACACACAGCCTCGCGCGCAGTCAGACAGAAAGGGAGGACCGCATGGCACTGATACTCTGGCCTAGCCGCTGCGTGAGACCAGAAAGGAATGATCCAGACTGGACTCAGAACGCCCTGCCAGCAGTCCTGCAACGTTACACAGGAAAACAACACTGGCGGACAGAGGGCCAGGTTCCAGAAACGAAGTGAGCTTGGTCAGGACTCGGCTGCACCGCAGTCGATCCCATCGGGACGCACACTGCCCGCACAGCGGCGGTGCCCGCGCGGGCGGACGGACCAGGATCCTGCCGGCGGCCCGTGCTTGTGGGGGGAGGGCAGCATTAGCCGTTCATGGGAGAATACGGTCACCCGTTCTAGAAAAGCAGAGGCACCTGCCACCCCTCAGACCCCAGGACGGCCCCCATCGGAGGCGCAAGCCAACAGCCCCGTCATCAAGTTCCACGCAGGTGGTATTCAACGTTACTTCTGCAGGGGAATCCTCGTTCAGGAAAATAAACCGTTCTTTCAGATTACCGGTTAGTTTTTAAAAATACCCGGGCTCCGAGAGTACCGAAACCAGCGTACGGCTCTATGCGCAGGGAGCTTGTAAATGTAAAGATACCCTTTCCTATTTCTACTCGGAAAGAGTTCACGCTATAAAAGCCGTTCTCTGGAGCCGAGTACAGGGTGCAGAACGGTCACCCGCTGACCTGGGAACCGCGGTTCCCCCACCCCCCCCGAACCCCTGCAGAAAGCCAGACCAAGGAGAAGCTGCGGAACCTCAAGGTGGGCCCCAAGGTTTCAGGCTGCTCTACTGGCTGCGCCTCAAAAGCCCTCGCTGGTGCCCGCTCACACTGCCCCACGCTCCCGCCACACGTCTCTGCTCCGCCAGTGCCCGCTCACACTGCCCCACGCTCCGCCACACGTCTCTGCTCCGCCAGTGCCCGCTCACACTGCCCCACGCTCCCGCCACACGTCTCTGCTCCGCGCAGCGCGGCCCGTCTGCGCCCGCCGGGGAGGCGCGGGACTCGCCTTGGGTTTGAAGCCCAGGATGCGGTTGAGCTTGATGAAGATACAGGGCTTGCCCTCCTTGTAGCCGTACGACTCGTCGTTTATCCCAGAGCAGTTGCCCAGCCACTCGAGCTTGAACCTGCAGACCTTCCGCTCGCCGGGGTCACTGTCGAAGGCGCCTCGGTCTTTGAACTCACTGGGCACACCTGGAAATGCAAGCGCATGGGCACCCTGTCCCCCACTTCCCGCCCCGGCTCAGCGGCCGCTCCGCCCGGAATGCCGGGTCTGGGTTCAGCCCGGTTCCCAGCACACCGGTGCCGGCACATAACCCCCACCAGGGCCCCGGCAGGCTCGGTAAGGAGCTCATGACAGCTGGTCTCTGGCAATATTTCTCCGCCTTAAATAATGGATGACTCAGCTGTCGGGAGCCCGAGGGGAAACTGGATCGCCCGTCACAGCTCGGCCCTCGGAGGGCGGGCGGACGGCACAGTTAGAACCCAGGCTGGGAGGGTCCCCGCATCTTCAGGACCGGGAGGCCTGGGGCCAGGACCTCCTGGGGCTGTGCCTCTGGTTCGCAGGTTAAACAGGAAAGAGGGAAAGAATCGGTTTGCTTCCTTTCCAACCGCTACTCAAGGTTTTCTAAAAACGTTCTTTCGGATTTGAGTTCTTTGCCTTTCACAGCTGTGAGTTCTTACAAATTCTTTCAAATGAGAAGTTTCGTTGGAGCATTTTTTCTTATTCCTCATACCAAACCCAGAGAAAGAAGAAAAGAAATGTACATTTCAAAGTCGATACAAAACATCCTGCAGAATACTGAGGCAAATATAATTTATATTTATCTTCAAGGTCACAGATTAACTATTTTCCCTTCCCATGGTAACGTGCCTCAGTTCAATCCATCAGGCCTTCTAAGTTACTGCAAAGGGAGATGAAAACCTTTAAATTCTAAAGAGAAAAACGTAGTGAAACGTTCCTTTAAACTAGTGAATCTTTCCTAAAGCACTTACAAGGGCAGCCGCCCGCCTCGTGGGGCAGGGACACCCTGCAGGCAAAGGTGGGACTGCTCGGTGCTGGGGTGGGATCGGAAGGGCTGGCGTGGCGCCACCCGCCAGAGGCGTCCTGTGTGGTGGAAGCCAGTGCGGTTACAGATGGTCCCGCCAAGGGCCGCCGGGAGGAAGGCCCTGCGCCTCCGCAGGGCGGGCGGGAGTCTGGAAATACAGCAACTGCACTTCTCAAAAGCCATGGGCCCCGGGCCCGAGCGGGCCCTGTGGCTACATTGTTTCCTCCACTGCATCCAGGCCTGAGCCATAGAAAGTCTCCCTCCTTCAGAAACACACAAAATGGCCCTGGCCTGGTCGCTCCGTTGGCTGGAGCGTCATCCGGTACCCCGAAAGGTTGTGGGTTCGATTCCCGATCAGGGCACATGCCCAGGTGCGGGTTCAATCCCCAGTGGCTGGAGCAACCAATCAATGTTTCTCACTCGCATCAATGTCTCTCTCCAGTCCCCCTCCCTCTCTCTCTCTCTCTCTCTCTCTCTCTCTCTCTCAAAGAAATCAATTTTAAAAATGGCCCCTCAACATGACCAGAGGGCAATCTCTCATTATCCCAGGAGTGTCGTCCAGTGCTTAAATGGCAGCAATGGGGATGGAATGAGCCCACCCAGCAGCCAGAGTGAGTGACTTACTGCCGCAGTCTTCGAAGATCATGTCGTCCTTCTGCGCCGAGTCCTTGTACTTCTCCAGGAAGCGGACGATGTTCAGCACGTACGGCTCGTAGCTCTCGGGCTTGCTGGGGTGGAAGGAAATCTCGGTCTTCTGGATCTGAGGGATCTGTGTCAGTCCTGGCCCAGGCAGAGGCAGAAACACAGACCATCACCGGCGAGAAGCAAGTCAACCGAGAGAATCCACGGACGGCAGACTGTCCGCGGACACCCGCCCCCCTGCTCACCCCGCCTGCCTGAAGGGACGGGTTCGATCTCCACTCGGGAAACCACTCGGCGCCCAGAACAGCGTCACATTTCATGATCGGCGCTGTCTCCATGTTATGAATGAAAGCACGTCTTGCACGGAGAGGTCAAGCACCGGGCCCAAGGTCACAGGGGAAGCGGTGGGACCGGGGTTCCAACCCTACCACGCCGGCATCAAGTTCCACGCAGGCGCCCTCCCGCCTCACGGCGGGCCTTACCCCCCGGGTCTCCCCCTGCCAGTGAGGTCAGGCCACTCCAAGCCCCACAAGACACAAGACTCCAGCCTACCCCACAGACATTTCTCCGGCTCTTACCCTGAGCTGGAGGGTCGGGATGGATGCGAGGGACCTGCTTTCCATTCCGAAGTCAGTGGTTATTCTGAGCAGGCGCAGTGCCAGCCAGGGTACAGGTCTCAGCACGCGCACCCGGGGCGCCACGCTTCACCCGGGCCTGAGACTCTGTCATTTCCGGAAGACTCTGCCCTCACCAGACTCCTAGCCAGACGTGTGCACAGCAGCGCCCGGCCCTCCCAGGGGCCCCGGGGAGTGCCCGTCACAGTGGGATTCTGTCCCGGATGCAGGTGAGTGCAAGATGCCTGGCCACACCAGAAATCCTGATAAGCCACAAGGAACTCTGACATAAGCATGGCCTACATGTACATGGACACGTACTACATACATTACATGGGACACCCACCTAAAAGGTCACCTGTAATTGATCTTTAGCTCAAATGGAGCTGCACCTCCCGTATTTTTATTTGCTAACCTGGCAACCCTACTCCCAGACCTGCCCTATCTTCCAAAGGCTGATGAGAGCCTGAAGGAGCCGGGGACGAAGCTGCCAACGGGAGGGAGGGAGTCCAGGGGAAGTCAGCAGAACTTGCTCATAAAAACAAAATGTTTTAAGTCTTTGCTTAAAAATAAAGGAAGGTTACTACAATTAAGATAATTTTTAGACCCTGGCCAGGTGGCTCAGTTGGTTAGAGTATTGTCCCAACACACCAAGCCTGCAGATTGATCTCCGGTCAGAGCACATACAAGAATTAACCAGGCAGCCGGGCAGGCGTGGCTCAGTGGTTGAGCGTTGACCTATGAACCAGGAGGTCACAGTTTGATTCCTGGTCAGGGCACATGCCTGGGTTGTGGGCTCAATCCCCAGTCGGGGGTGTGCAGGAGGCAGCCGGTCCATGATTCTCTCTCATCATTGATGTTTCTATCTTGTTCTCCCTCTCCTCTCCCTTCCTCTCTGAAATCAATATAAAATATATTTAAAAAACAAAACAAAAGACTCAATCAGGCAGTACATGGATGGTGGAACAACAATTCGATGTTTCTCTCTCCCTCTAAGATCAATAAATAAAATAATCTACATTTTTTAAAATGCTCCCAAACCATAGAAAGTTATATGACCAAAGGAATTTAAATGTCCCCTGAACAAGCTTTCTACAATAAACTGGGAAAACTGGCTGTGGGGTTTGTGCTCAGAGGCACCTGGGTACCATTGACAGCTACCCACCAAGATGAAGAGGGAGATGAGCCCAGGTGAGGAGGGGCTCTCCGGGGACCCGTGCCTGGGCCAGCAGGTGCCTGGGCCCCGCCCCACCGTCGGAAGGCCTGTGAGCGGTGGCCTAGCTGGTCTGAACTGCAACAAGACACTTAAGTCGAGGTGACCTTCGTGGCCCCCAGGAAACAGGCAGCCAGGGCCAGAGGTGTCACCGAACCCGGGAGAGTGGGGTCCTCCCAGAGCAATCGGAGTGGGGGAGTGGGGTCCTCCCAGAACAATCGGAGTGGGGTCCTCCCAGAACAATCAAGAGTGGGGGAGTGGGGTCCTCCCAGAACAATCGGAGTGGGGTCCTCCCAGAACAATCAAGAGTGGGGGAGTGGGGTCCTCCCAGAACAATCGGAGTGGGGGCGTTGGGTCCTCCCAGAGCATTCTGAGTGGGGGGAGTGGGGTCCTCCCAGAGCATTCTGAGTGGGGGGAGTGGGGTCCTCCCAGAGCATTCTGAGTGGGGGGAGTGGGGCCGGGGAGAGCCAGGGCCAGGTGGGCCCCAGAGAACTCAGACAAGGCCTCTGAGTCTGCGGGCAGGGGGCTGGGAAACGCATCCCAGGTAGAAACCACCCAGGATTCTGTGTGCTGGGGCAGAAATGGGCAAGACCAGCAGGCAGGGCGGACAGTCCCCGGCTGGGGAAGCAGAGGCAGGAGGGTGGTCACAGAGGGGAGCACAGGAGAGCGGCCTCCCCGAACCTCAGGGATGGATCTCAGGGATGGATGGGGAACGTGGGGAGGACTGGCCGGCAGACCTAAGGGACCTCAGGGTGACTGGTACCACCATGCCGTCCACAGGCCATCAGCAGAGCGGGTGACACAGCAAAAACCAAACTGCTGACAAAATGTCGGCGATCCTGGGCCGAGCTTGGGGAGCCTCTCGGACAGTCAGAGCGGAAGTGAGCCCCGGAGCTCGGGCGGAGGTAACCCCAGGACCTGAGCTGGGAGGGGAGTCCCAGCTCACGGCCCCTCTGGCCTGGCTCCCTCACCGCCCCTGCCGCTCACCTGCACCCCCCCTCAGGCTCTCCCAGACCAAAGCGGGCCAGGAGGGACCTGCAGACACCTTCCGTTCCCCGCGACGCCGCAGGGGTCTCTGCCCAGACCCGGGACAGGCGGGAGCCACGGCACCAGCTGCCGCGCCCGCGCCTGGGCTTCACCCCCGGGCGCCCTTCATCCCGGAGGGCGCGGCCCAGCGACATCCGCGCTCACCCGGGGCTCAGCCCTGCAATGAGCAGCCAGCAGCGCCCCTGTGCTCAGCACCTCAGGCCTGATCTACGCAAATGCGGATGCGACTACATGCAAACAGCACCAATGGCCAGAGAGACAACTTGTCTCCATCTCCCCAGATGGGGCAAGGAGCAATGACAACCCAGGAATGGAATCACACGTTTCCCGAGCCCAACCCCCCCAGGCAGCATGGCGCACAAGCCACGCCTGTCCAAGCCTGTAGACAGGAGAGAAATGCAGATGGAAGGTTCTGGAAGAATCCTGACTTTGTTCTGTGCAGAGAAACACCAGAAACTGGTGACACCACGAAGCAGGAGGCGACAGGGACCGCTGAGCGCGGGGTGGGAATCCTGTGGCAGGTCAGGCCTGGGCGGAGGCCTTCCCGGCAGAGCCTGGGTGTGAGGGCGGGGGCCGCGTCCCCAGGGCAGGGCTGAGTCCCGGAAGCCCGCCCCGGCCCCTCTTCCACAGCTGGAGCTTCCCTCGCGGCCTCTGAGGCCTGAGCTACTGGCACAAGCCTCCGTGACCTCCTCCCGGAAAAGCCACTTCTCCTGTGGACGTTCCCAGAACAGCAGCACCAATGGTTTGGGTTTAGGTCATGCGGTCGGCTCTCCTGAACCCTCCCCTGAGGAGCACAAGACAGAAGCGCTCTGCTCTCCTCCCGGGTTCGGGAGGTCTCCCTGCCACCCCGTCGGCCCGCGTCCAGGGCCTGCGGTGGAGGGCTCGCTCCTGAAGCCACCGGGTCCCCGTCCGCCTGGACAGCCTTAGCTCGGCGACTCAGGCCTCTGAGCGCTGGGAACGCATTCCCCTTCTCAGTGACTCCCCGAAAGCAGTCACACCCCCAGGAGCCGAGGCGGCCCCGGACCCGCCGTCTACATCCTTTCAGCTACCTTGTCGTTTTCAGACGAATGGGGAGACAGAGAAAGGAGGGGGCGGGACCGGGCAGCCCGTTCACCGTGGGCCCCACGTGGGCCGGTTCTTCCTGGCCTCCACCTGCTGTCCCCTCCGACGGCTCGTCCCGGTGTGGACAAGGCCACGCTGTCTGCGGTGGTCACTCCAGACCGACAGCAGGACACCGCCCTGGCTCCCTGGCTGGTGGTTTCAGGTGAGAGTCCAGGAAACAGCTGACCTGCGGCCCCTTCGTGTCCGAACTGGCGTTAACCGTGCTGAGCTCTGCATGGCTTTGCAAATGTGACCCTCTGCCTTCAAGTACGTCTTGATTATAACTTAATGGAGCCCCCTGAGAGGACTGATGTGATCATTAGGATGTGCAGATTTTAACATCTGGCTTTTAACGCTGTTGTCAGCTTCCCATAGGATTTGGAAACCACGTGCCTTGCACTGGTCCCCGGCGCTGAGACACAAGGCGTTAGTGGGTGTTCGTAACCCGAGGGGAACGCAAGTTGGAGAAGGGAAAGGAAGGAGAAAGAGGCTTTTCATTAAGAAATAAGCATTATGGTGTCCATTAGGTTTATAAAACGTATCAAGTTGACAATTTCTCAACCTACTCGTGTGAAGTATGTACGTGAGACCGCAGCCACGGAACCTTGTAGCGGTGACTCACGTGAAGCCCGGAGCACAGTGGCGGGCGCCTGCCGAGCGGTCCCTCTGGCACGTCACAGACCCAGGACCGCGGCCGACTGGCGTGAGGGTTCTTTCAATTCATTGGAAAATTTTCTGGAAGTTTGTAATAACATGAAAAACTCACAGATGAATGATATTTATGGGTTTTATTTTGCCTCCGCAAGTTCAGGCAAAAATATTGTATTCTATAAATACTTATTTTAAAATTAAGAAAAAGTTAGGTATGTCATGAATGCATAAAATGTATGTATGTATTTTCTCTTCCGTATGATTTTCTTAATAACATCTTTTCTCTAGCCACTTTATCGTAAGCACGCAGGAGGCAACACGTCACACACCAAATGTGTTAATGGGCTGTTTATGCTCTCGGACAGGCGTCTGGTCCGCAGGCGGCTATGAGCGGTGAGTTTTGGGGGAGTGAGAAGTTAGATGTGGGTCTTCCATTGCACAGGGGAGCCAGCGCCCTAACCCTCCTGTTGTTCAAGGTTCACCTGCACTCTCTCCAAATAAGCCTCCTTCTCCACAGAAACCTCAGGCAGGCACCCATCTGACCACCAAGGGCAGAGAAACACTAGTCAACACAGCCACGGACACATTACCTGCATATCCTGTCTCTCCTGTGCGTTGAGAAGTAATTTTCAATAAAAAATGGGGGGTATATTTCATACACACACACACACACAGACACGTACCTATGTACACATATACACCTACATACACATGCACACTCATATGTGTGCACACATACATGTAACAACCAAAATGTGTGCACACACATGTGCATGCATTCATATGTGTACACCATATACAGGTGCATGCTCACTCTTGTACACACACTTGTACATATACATACATGTATACCTACATGGATGCATAGACTCACATATGTACACATATACACGTGCATGCTCACATTTGCACACACATGCACACCTATGTATAGACTCACACATGTGCGCAAGTACATTTGCATACATGCATGTACATGTGTGTGCATACATATGTGTGCATGCAGTTTCCCCCTTCAAATGCCACTAAGATATTTATGGGTTTTATTTTGCCTCCGCAAGGTCAGTATCAGTTTCCCCAGGTGAGCTGGGGCAAGGCCCCCGCGGCTGCCTGACAGGCACATGGTTTCACAGGGGCAGTACTGACAGTCTGTGCGGCTCCCAATGTGCTCCCTCCCAATGAGGTCTGGCACAGGAAAAGTAAAGGGGAAGCCAGCAGCCTTTGCCTCACCTCCCGCCGCAGGCTCAGCTTTGGCAGTGACCAGGGACCACCCAGACTCAAGGCCCCCCTCCAGGCAGCCCCCCATGACCTCCTCCAGACCCCCGGGAATCTGCCTCCTTGGAAAGTCCTTGAGAGACGAGTTGCTAGACTGTCTCTACAACCCATCTGGACGTTCAACAGCCCTCGGTGGACGGGCCTCTTCTTCCGTCCAAGATGAATGCCATGCTCGCTGGGCGGAGGCACTGCTTGGGCCGCACACGCACCCCCAGGTGAGCTGGGGCAAGGCCCCCGCGGCTGCCTGACAGGCACATGGTTTCCCAGGGGCGGCGCGGACAGTCTGTGCGGCTCCCAATGTGCTCCCTCCCAATGAGGTCTGGCTCTCACAGCGGGAGACAGAAACCAAGAGGCAGCCCCCAGCCTCTTACGTTAACTGTGCCTCCTGTCCAGGCCGAGCTGCGGGACAAGCACAGCCGTGTGTCTGCCTGCCTGGATACAAAACAAACGCTGGCCAAGGGGCCGATATCCTGAAACAGGACACCACGTTAGACCTGGTATTTGATTATGTCTATTCATGCGTGGAGGTGGGGAAAGGTGTGCTTTTCTGCTTGGAAGCCACTAGAAAATACTTCCCTACCCCTCCTTCCCCCCCAACTCGTTTGTGTCACATGGGCCCTCGGGTCACGAGATTACTACGATGAGGGCACTGAGGCAGCCGCCCCCACGCACTGCACCACCTGGGGTCGGAGGCCCTGAGGCCGGTGCCCTGTCCACCCCCCCCCCGCACCCCCCCCCCCCCCCCGAGCCTCCTGGTCTCTTTATCAGAGCAAGACCCATTTTTCTGGGGCTCCAAGAACTTTTTACGCTAACCACTAGGCTTCCTGTGCACCCAAGTGGGCTTATTGGTTGTACCCTTGTCTTTAGAAATGAAGAAACAGCAACATGGGCAGGTGGGGAAACCACTGAGACTGGGGACCCTGAGGGATAGGAACTGGAGTTTCAGCCGCAACCCTTTACTTAGGAAATCCTGCACTCCCCCCACCCCACCCCCCAGAGCCACCCATCGCGGCCTGGAGCTCAGAGGGTCCATCAGAGAGGGGGGGGGGAGGGGACACGAGAGGCCAGCGTGTTTGTTCATCATTTCGGCTCACAGATCACGAACTGGTGCCGTCTCATCGGAAACGGCAGGAAAACCCCTTCTTGGCTTTGAAGAAACAAGTCCTCCAAAACACAACGGGCCAACGGTTCCAATTCCCCCTGAGGTTTAAGGGAAAGGCCGTCGTCCGAGTGACGTCGTTGGGAAAAAGGCAATTCTGATGGATGCGATGACGTCTCAAGAAACCACTCATCTGAGCTGGAGCGGCAGTGCCTCGGACCCTAACAGACTTGAAGACGAGATGTGCCCTTGGCCATCGACACGCAGCCGAGGCCGCGGAGGGGCTGCGAGGTCTGGCTTCGCCGCCCTGTTCCCCACCTCGGTTCTGGTTACCGTCCTCCCACCAACGAGCCACGTGCCCTGAGCCCTCCGCACTTCAAAGCAAAACAAAGGCCACCCCCAACCTCGCGAGGAAGGACAAGAGTACAAGTTCCTACCTGCTCAGCAGGAAGCCAGAGCTGGCTCCACCTTCCCTGGCCCACGAGCCACACACAGGGACCTTCCTTCATGCCACTGCTGCTCAATGAGCTGGGGGCAAGGACCCAGGGGCAAACCAGGGCTGGGCCTGGGGGGCGTGAGCTGGTGTGCATGTGGGTCTCGGCCTGTCTAGAGCCCTCCCGCCGCATCATCGGGAGAGGACAGAGCTGACCACCATGGGACTCCCCTAAGAGGTCTGCCTGGGGCTAACCCCATGGGAGGTTACAGAACTACAATGTCATTTAAGTTTACTTCGTTTCTCAAACATGCTTCCTATTCCAATTTCTCCCAAAAACTTTTCACAGAAAGCCAGGATTCTATTAACCTCAGGAAAACGCGAGTGCATAAAGCGCCTCTGTTGTATCAGCCACAGCTCAGCCTGTCCGGGGGTTATGGAACGTGGCTGTTAATAGCTGCCTTTTAATGCCACCAGTTTGCCGTACCTACTCTTATTTAATCCTCCCAGGATAGCATGCCCATTTTGCAGAGGAGAAAACTGAGGCTGAGTGAGGTGAAGCAGTGCGTGCGGCTGTGTCCAATTCCAGAGGCCGCCTTCCCTGTCAGGTCAGCGTTACTGTGCACGCAGGTGGAATGGCTCAGCACCGCATTCAGGTGTAGGTTGGGCAACGTGAAATTGCCACCAGCAGCCCTTCTGACCCACAAGAACAGTACCGTATTTTCCGGCGTATAAGACGACTGGGCGTATAAGATTTTCCTGGGTTAAAAAGTGGTTTTATACACCGGAAAATATAGTAGTCCAATATATCTAATCCATTATATCTAATCCCATCAATATAGTCCAATATACCATATTTTCCGACGTATAAAACGACTTTTTAACCCAGGAAAATCTTATACGCCCAGTTGTCTTATACGCCGAAAGTACAGTAATTTAGTATGTCTCAACAGAACATCTCGGCCGAGGCTCTAGCCCGGGCCTCCCAGGCCAAGTATCCTACAGCAACAGCGCTTCGCAAGGAGCTCAGGATCGCCACAGGGCCGATGGCCACCACCGCCCAGGACAGTGGTCGGCAAACTGCAGCTCGCGAGCCATATGCGGCTCTTTGGCCCCTTGAGTGTGGCTCTTCCACAAAATACCACGGCCTGGGCGAGTCTATTTTGAACAAGTGGCGTTAGAAGAAGTTTAAAAAATTTGGCTCTCAAAAAGAAATTTCAATCGTTGTCCTGTTGGTATTTGGCTCTGATGACTAATGAGTTTGCCGACCACTGGCCCAGGAGCCTGGCCGAGGTATCTGTGTTCCCTTGACCTGCGTTTCATTTTGTAATCTAGTCCCGAGACTCGTGGTCAGCCTGTCGGCTTATCCAGTGTCAGAGACACGCAGGGCCGAGTGCTCTGCCCAGCTGCTTCCCTTGGCCACGGTCTCACGGTTCCGAATGCACAGGGCGGGCCACGCCCGGACAGGCCAGGCGGCTGCTAGACCTCCAATTCAGCCTCCATTTGTCCTCCATCGGTGACACTGGGCCAACTCGGCCACACTCATCAGGTTCGTTTGCTGAAAACTACAATTTTCCCTCTTTAAATGTCAGAGAGGCTTAGAGACATCGAGTTCAAGACCCAAAATGGCCAGGGTTTTCTTCTACACATTTGTTCCGCCTGCAGCCTGAAGGACAGCTTCGGCCGATCAAAGACACAGACCGCTACGATCTGCTCTCCACGAGGCCAGGAGGAGGGCGCGTGGGCCCCTCGGAGCACCTCAGCAGGCGGAGCTCTGCGACCTGGCCACCCCCTCCAGGCCGCCAGCGTTTGCAAAGGAATGCCACGTCCCTTGGCAAGGCCACGGATTGAGGGGGCTTGGCCTAGACTCCCCTGGCAAAGTGAAGGGCGAGGCGCGGAGGAAAAGGAGAGACAGAGAAACAACCAAGAACCTGGGTGACAGGCAGGGAAGCGGGAGGATGAGGCCTGTGACTCAGCCAAAGGACAGGACCGCATAGTTCCGAGATGAGCCACCGGCATTCCTGTGGGCCAGGGACCGCAACGGTTGCGAGGACGCTAAATATAGGCGCTAAGCATGTGCCTTCAGGAAGGGGCTGGCCGAGGCGGGAGGGTGGCGGGAGGACCAGCGCCTCGGCCAGGGGTTTCCCAGCAAGGTCATCTGCAAGGTCACCTGCAGGATCCCCCTGAAAAGGCAGGTACTTGGTCTCCCCTTGAAAGTAGCAGCTCCTTCGGCACAGGACACGGAGGAGATGCGGAACGTCAGCAACGGCTGACTCCCAGAGCCCACACCGTAAAGGACCATTTTCTAACTGTGGCACATGAGACAAGATGCTGGACTTTCTGGTCAACTGTGGTTGTAAATGTAAGAATTCTTCTAAAATAGCATCATTATTGAAAAATAGCTCTCAAATGGCAAACGAAAGGTCTGTACAAATTTAAACTAGGATTACTAATGCCCCCGTAACACTGGAACAGAAGAGGACGCGGGAAGACAAGCCACGCTTTACTGTGGCGGACGTTTCCCAGAATCCCCTGCAGCCTCCCACAGACGCCCTCTCCTTGGGGATGTTGCTGGAAACGGGGTTATGAAGAGCAGGTTTAAGTAATTTTATATACTTACATGTTTTCTTTTTCCACTTCCCACATCCCCTAGACCTAAACGGATCTGGGAATATTGGGGTTTCCTGACATCAGACACGACTTGACGTGAGGCTAAAAGGCCCGCTCGCCACCTCCACGTTCGGGGATGTTCTCAGAGTCCCTCCCACAGCCAAGGAGGTGGTGTGACCGAGGCTGCTCAGTGCCCGAAGACAGCCCAGGACTGTCCCCCCAATACAGCTGCTCCCCAACAGCTGCCCAGGGACACTGGAGGGGACACGCCACTGCCACCCCCAAGGTCACCTATAATGAGAACCTGGAAGTTATGCAACATTTCCTTCCCGCCAGGCCCCCCCGCCAGTGACTCTTCAGAGACAGGACAGCCACGCCCGAGGCTGCACGCCCTGCCCTGCGAGCATCGGGGGGTGCCGGCCCTCGTGTGGTCCTGCATTTTCCAGAAGCTTTGGGAAGCCACGTTTTCAGAGCTAAAGGAGACAGTTAAACGGCAGTGGGTCCCAAAAGCCAGTAAATAGATGCTCACTAAACAGGTAATAATACTGAGAATGGAAGTGGGTGCTTTTGTTCAAGGTCAAACTGTAGGTCAGCAGCAGGTGGGGGGATGGACCCCTGAAACGCTGGCTCCTCCCGTGTGAAATCAGTTCGCCTTTGAAAACAGGGGCCAAGCGGTGTTTTAAAGGATTTCTCTGAGTCACAGTCCCCTCGAGTAAGAGCCCCCTAACGGCCTGTGGCCCACAGGGACCGGGCCCAGGACGGAGGCCAGCTGGACCCTGTGGCCGGTGGCGGAGGCGGGGGGGGGGGAGCGGAGAGATGCCCCCTGCGGCCCGGCTCCGCCTGCAGCGAGGGCAGGAGCCGGACTCAGAGGGAAGCTGCTGCTTGTCCCCGCAGGCTGTGTCCTGCTGCCGCACGGACGGCTGTCAGAGAATCCGCCTCCACGGACCGCCCCCCGCCCCCCTCGGGAAGCACTGAGCGTGCGCACGCTCACGTTACCTGGCGGGGCCACGCGGTCCTGGTAGGTGGGCTTAAATTCACTGATGGTGAGCAGCAGCACCTGGATGGTCCCGATGAAGATGCCGGCCAGGCAGCCGTAAAAGATCAGGTAGAACAGAAGGATCTTAACTGCAAGGAGAGCAGACAGAACAGATGCTGTGATGCAGTCACGTGCTCAGAACGCCCCTCGAATCTTCCCAGGGAAGCGTGCACGCCTTCCTCCCCTCCCCCCCCCCTGCCACCCCCGCACCTGTGCCTGCAGGGTTCCTGCTCCAGCCCTGACCAGTATGACAGGCAGGGGGAGGGGGGAGGGGGGAGGGGGAGGGGAAACAGCCTCCATTGCGGTGTGCCTGTCAGGGGGGGTTGGGGTAGGAGGAGTGTTCAACTAGGACTAAGATTCTTTATAGGAAAAAATTGTATTCCCCAAATTTAAGAAATGTCCATGAAGGTCGCCCATGAAATCCAGGGCCCTGTCTGTGCTTCTGCAACACGCTGCAAATGGCAGCCTCTTCCCGCAGAACCCTGTGCGGTGCCAGCTTACCCGACACTTCCCTCTCACAGCCATGCCTCTGCTGCCTGTTCCGGCACATGGCGCTGCGGCCGCCAGGCGTGCCCAGGGCCGGTGGCTCTCCTGCTCGTCACTCACACCCAGGCTTCCCTCTGGGTGCAGCAAACCAGAAAAAAAGAAAACACAGCCCTGGCTGGTGTGGCCCAGTGGGTAGCGAGTCGGCCTGCGGACTGAAGGGTCCCGGGTTCGATTCCAGTCAAGGGCACATGCCCGGGTTGTGGGCTTGATCCCCAGTAGGGGGCGTGCGTGCAGGAGGCAGCCCATCAACGATTCTCTCTCATCATTGATTTTTTTCCCTCTCCCTTCCTCTCTGAAATCAATAAAAAAGTATTTAAAAAAGAAAAAAAGAAAATGCACTAGTAAAAATGGCCAGCCCATTTGTATTTCATCCTCTGACTGCACCCCGAAGAATGACATGACTAAGGTGAGCTGCATTTTCTTTTTCCCGGAACAGCAGAGGCTGAGATAGCTGAAGAAGCAAGAAAGCCAAACACCCGGGGCCGGAGGCTCCCTGAGCTGTCAGTTACCGTTTACCAGGATCACCTCCCGATTAGCTGCACGGTACCAGGCTGTACCAGGCGCGGCCCGGCCGCCTGCGCCAGCCACACAGCTCAACGCGAATGCGAAGTGGGGAGCAGTGAGAGTGAGGTTACCGTCTGCAACGTGACTGCAGAGGGGCCCTGCGTGGCGTCTAGAAAAGGTCCAGATCGCATGCACGAGGTGCGGGGTCCTTGGGAACAAGCTGCAGAGCAAACGTGTTATTGAAAAGAAGTGGACGAGGGTGGGGAGAGGGACCTGTGTGTGTGTGGGTGCGGGGTGGGGTTGGGGGGGCATTAGCCGGGTCTCCATCCATTTAAAACCCCAGCTTTCCTATCAGCAAGTAATCCTACCAGAGAGTTGTTAAAATAAGCAAACCATGCCAAAAAAGCACACCAAAGTGACTGATTATGACCCTGTCAGAAGGGGTCCAGGCAGAGGCCAGCGAAGGCAAAGGCGGCCGAAGGCAGAAGTCAGCTGCCCAGCTCCACCGCGGCCGCCCGGCCAGCAAGGGTTAAGCGCTGCGCCGTATCCAGGCAGCGGCAGGCAAATGGCAAGGCTGTGACGTCAAGAGATCTGGAAAATTTTTCCAGCGGCTGCTCCTGAGAGGTGCAAGGCTGGTGCGGCACGGTCCGCGAGAACACGCAGCCTCTGCGTGCTGCCCCCACCTCGGCCGTGCCCTTGGCTCAGCCACACTGGCTCCAGCGCCCAGAGCCTTTCTAGACCCGCCCTCGGACCCGGACCCCCCACGCCAACCACACGGGGAGGTGCATAATGGAGGCTGCCATCTGCAACACGAATGCAGCAGGGGGGTGGGGGAGAGGGAGGCGGCACGGGCCAGCCACTCTGATTGCACTTAAGATGCAGCCGTTCTGGTTGCCCAAGGTGGGCCCCTAGGGAGGCGGGAGGTGAGGAATTCCCCTCTTGCTCCAAGGTGTCACTCAGCAAAAGGTGCCCAGGTGCCGAGGCACAGCCCCTGGGGTGGGGGGTGGGGGTAACGGGCGGGGCCTGCACTGGCCCCCGGGGGCTGCTCAGAGGGAGCTGGGCAAATGGCACCAGCCAGCCAGGGCACAGGGGGCAGGCTGTAGAGGCGTTTTGCTCTGATGCAGTTTTTCTTCCTTTTAAAAAATATGGGTAATATAAAGGTTGTCCAAAGGGGGGAGGGGAGGACCCTTCAAAGGGGTCACAGAGAGCAGGAAACATGAAACCTGCGAGTCCTGTGAACGCAGTAAAGGGGGGGTGGCACGGGCGATGTGCATTAACTTAAAAAGGTGGGACTTCCTGCCAAGGTCCCCGCAGCAGGTGCCAGGAGGCTCCTGCGCCCTGGGTGACCATCTACCTGCAGGCGAGGCTGAGCCAAGGGCGCCCCGCCCGAGTCCCAAGGGCGCGTGCAGGCCGGGCTGCAAAGGTGGCCTTTCCCGGGGGAGGCCGCCGCCGCCGCCGCCGCTGCTGCCGGGGCTCTGACCTTTCCCACAGCGCCCAGCGCCGCGACATGTTAGCGCAGAGCAGACCCTGAGCTCCGGCCCAGCACCTGCCCGGGAGCGAAGGAAAGGTGGGCCAGGCCCACGGTCCCGGTGTCTGCGTGTCCATCCATTGTGCGGTGTGGACCCGAGACACAAACATTAACACACTCACTCCCTCTCCCTCCCTCCCCCTCTCCCCCCCCATCTCCTATGGGGGTGCTGCCCCCTTAAATGTTGGCTTAGAGAACAAGTACCTCCATACAGCTTTACCCTCCAAAGCAAATATTAGTCTGCAATTGGAATGAGGAAAAAAATATATACTTAGTCAGGGAGGGGGGGACACGAGAGGGCAAATTTCGCAATATTCCCAGAGTCAATGCGGCCACGGCCCCTGCCAACGCTGGAGACAGCCCACCAGGGCAGGGAGGTGCCGGGGAGTGGGAGAAGGGGGCCCCTCCGCAATGCACCCCCACCCCCAGGCCTCCTTCCAGTCACAGGGAGCTGTTCACGCCACACGCCCTGACGGCCAGGTTCCCTCCGCGTTAGGACAACGCAGAGCAGCTATGGCAATCATCCCACTGAAGAACAGTCTTCCCCCAAACACAAGAAAACGTAAAACACGAGCGAAAAGCCACCTCCGTGAAGATCTACATGTAACACGGCTCAGGGGCACCCGTGCTTCCCAGGAACACCTTGGGATGAGGTTTCACCTTGACTAACCTTGAAGGGTGATGCAGTATTAACCCTTCACTTTTCAATCAAGAGGGGCCTACACCACAGGCTGCATTTTCTTTTTCTTTATTAAAAAAACCATAGATTCTGGCTTCTTCCATTTCAAAATGTCAGCCAAGCGCTATTTCCCTGACTCATTCTGCTGATGCCCACAGAGTCTTCCAATCAGGACCCTCCGCCGGCCCCTGTCCGGGCTCCCTCGGGCTGCAAGGGGGTGCAGGTGGTGTCCATGATGGTGGTGGTGATGATACCAGAGGGGAGGGGGCAGTGATGCAGCAGGGAGAGTCCCTCCCTCTCTCACTGCAGTCACGACTCAGATTTGCCTACAACTCTGCCCTTCAAAATGACCTTTAAACAAACACACACACACACACACACACACACACATACACACACACACACACCTATGTCACCCTCCAGGTGCACGGAGGCAGAAGACACGTGTGGTATTTAATTTTCAATGGGGGTTGCGGGGGGGGGGGGGGGGGGAACGTATCCAGCTAAGCTACAGGCTGCCCAAAATCTTACACAATGACCTGCTTGTGCCTTTGTGCCATTTATTCCTGAGACAAACCCTTCACCATAACCCACTCAGCACCGGTGCCGCAGCTCTGAGTGGACATGGAAATCAACCAGACGTTGCGGTGATTCAGGGCCCGGGCGGGCGGTGCAGGCTGGGGGAGGTCGCGGGGGACTGGGGCATCGCTCAGAAATACCGCAGTGGGGATGGTTCCCGCCCGCGCCCGGGGCACCTACTGAGGCTGGAAGGCGCTAAAACACGCAGCCTCGCCCGCATTGCGCCCGATTGCCCTCATCCTCACGCCTCCTGGTTGTTTTGTAAGGACCTGGAACATGACCGTTGGGAGAGACCCATCTAGTTTCCCACGCCTGACCATTCCCAGCAGGGAAGGTCTCGATCGATAGACCGCAAATGACCCAAACAAGACCGCTACGGTGCGGAGAGCCCTCCGCCTGGCGCTCGGCCCCCACCCCGCGCCGCGCCGGCTTCTCCGCAGTCCGCCCTGGGCGACCAGCCTGCGGCGCCTCCACCCTCCACCGCGCGCGGTGCGGAGCGGAGCGGTCCGCAGGGGATGCGCCGCCCTGGAGACAGGCGCCGGGGGGAGCCGCGGCCCCCGTACTTACACCAGCTGCCACCGGTCCTGCCCAGAAACTCCTTCTTCTCCGAGTTCCAGATGAATTTCTTCCAGCCGCCCTCCTCCTTGGCTTTTCCGCGGGCCATGGTGGCGGGTCAGCAGCTGCCGCGGGGCTGCAGTGGGACTGCGGCGTGCGCCCTGGGTCCGCTGCCGCTCGGCGCCGGCCGGGATCTGCGCAGGCTGCACCCGCCGCTGCCGCTGCGGCGCTCCGAGTGCCAGACGCGCCGCGGAGGAGCAGGAGCGAGAGCGAGAGGGGGGAGGAGGCGGGGGCGGAGGGAGGGACCGCGGGCTGGGCGGCTCCGAGCCCCGCACCTATTGGTGGGCACGCGGCCGCTCACGGGCTCTCTTTGGTCCACCACCCGCTCCTCTTGCCCTTGGAGCTCGGGGGGCTCCGGGAGCCCGCAGCTGCCACTCCTGCTGCCACCGGGAACGCGAACTGGGCCCCCGCCTCCGGTGACCTCTGCGGAGACGGCCGGGGCCGGAGAAAGTCAGAGGGAAGGACGGACAAACGGGCGGGCGCCGGGCACGACTGCGACGCCGCGAGCCCAGCAATTGGCGGAGGGCGCACGCTCTACCTTTACTATATAGCGCGCCGCGGCGCCGCGGGACCCCGCCCACTAGCGGCCAAGCGGGCCAATCGCCGGCGCGGAGGGCGGGGCCCCGGGGCGGGCGTGGGGCCGGCACAAAGGAGCCGCGGTGGCGAGAGGGGTGGGCAGGCGCGCGGGGGCGCGGAGAGGGGCGGCGGGGAGAGAGCAGGCGGCACCGCGCAGCCCTCTCCTCGCTCCGGCCCGGCGCCCGCCAGCCCCTCCGTCGTGCGGGGTCTTGCACCTGCGTCGCCCCGGCGCCCCGCAGACTCCCGGAGCCCCGGCCCGGCTGTACTGATCTAGTCCCGTCCGCGCTCGCTCTCCCTGCGCGCTCCTGGGTTCCTCTGCCGCAGGTCCGCCCTCCTAGGCCCGGGCGGGTGGGGAAGGTCACTCCGGGACGCCTAGGAGTCGGGGACTCTGCCCAGCTCCGCCCCGCCTCCCCGCTCCTGCACCTGCCGCCCCCTGGGCGCTCCCCGCCGCTGCGGTTGAGGTTCCAGCCCTGCCCTCCCCTGGCTGCCCGGCTGCGCTCCGTGTGGGCGGCCCGAACCACCTCAAGCAGGACACTTGCCAGACCCACCCAGAGCGCAGCCGGGCCGCGGGGCCTGGAAGGTGAAGGAGGCCGACCGACCCCCACGGAGTCTTCCTTTGGAGACCAATGGCACTGCCAGGCGATCCATGCTAGTCTAGACCTCGGCGACCCTGTCCACACGTGACCCAGCCACCGCGGACTCTCCTGGGTGTGGAGTCCCTGGCTGGTATTTTCACTGACGTGCTTTGGCGTCTCTTTGCGGGTCCCGACCCCTTCGTTTGGTTGTGAAATCCCTGGGACTAAAGGGATTGGGAAGACAGCTCAAATGGCCAGACGTTCCGGGCAGTCCTGGGCATGCGCTCCCCTCCCGTCCCTATTGCTGAAAAGCCAGACTCCTTGGTTTCATCTCCCCCACCTCCCGGAGCCCCCCGGAGCGGCTTCGCACGTGCCTCTCGGGGCAGTGACACAGCAGAAAGGCAGCGTGCTCTGCAGTCACCACAGGGGAGGGGCATCCATCCCATCCCAGGGCAACAGGGCCCCTCGGGGAGGATTCCCAGCCCCGTGTCCAGGAATCACCCAGTCTGGGGCACCTTTGTCTCCAAGGTCAACCTTGCAGGTCTGAGGCTAAGCATGAACTGAATAGAATGCGCTCTTTCCCGCGAATCCTTCTTCAGACCCACCTGCAAGGCCTGGGCAAACCTGAAAAATCCCTGAAGTTTTGGAAAGCAGCAGCCACCTGTCTGCCCAGCCCCAGGGGGTGCTGCTGGCAGGGCTGCCTCAAGGGCGACCCGGAGACCAGTGCTGAGACCGGAAGCCGCCCTGCTTCCCCTGCAGTTGGTGTTGGCAGAGCGCCAGCTGCTGAAGCGCTGCAGGAAGAGGCTGCACCTGCAGACAGGATGCCCCGGCCCCGCCCACAGGAGTTGCCTCACAGAGGAGTTTCCAGCAGGTCAGGTCACTTGCAAGGGCGAGTGTGCATTGGACACCAGCTGCCCGTGAGAGGGAAGAGAGCTGGAGGGCAGCATGAGCAGGAATGGATGAGAGCGGAGGAGGTGGAACAGGCCGCGAGGGGAGGGGAGGGAGTGGGCCTCCCTGTGCACACTCGCCTTGTCCACCCTTCCCACCCCCACCCTGATTTCTCTGTCTCCGTCTCTCCTCTCTTTCCTTCCCAGTAGAAGCATGCCACAAAACAAAGCCGGTGGAGAAAGGCTCAGAGTGACAGATTTTTAATTAGAACCCCCACTCTGTCTTAAAAAGAAAAAAAAAAAAAGAGTTGTCTTAGCTCTCTAGCTCTGTGGGGCTGTAGCAAATGCCAAGGAGACTGCGTTTGGCCAGGATGAACTTTCCCTCTTGTCCTTGACCTGCTGTCTCCCTCTGGGGGATACTCCTCCCCCTTCCCCATCAAACTTTAGCTCCCCAGCTCGCTCCTTTTCCCTTCCCTGCGTGTAAACTCTGACAGGTCCTGAGGGTCCTGCCTTCTCGGCCAAAGAGGAATCTCATTCTAAATCAGCCTCCCCTAGGCCTCCGAGGAACTCCCTGCTCACCGCCCCCCTCCCCCCCGCCCTCGAACCCCGCATTGCCTATAGAGAACAGGATCTCAGCCCCGTGGGAACCCGGTGCAGATGCCAGCTTCCCTGGCACTCTAGACCTTCCAGAATTGTGTCACCCACCTAAGTGCATCACCACAAAGAGCCACCTGGTGAAGAGCAAGGCAGGCCTGCATTCACACTCCCAGCTGCCACCGTGCTAGCTGTGTGACCTGGGTCAAGTCGCCTGTCCTCACCAGGGCCAGCTCTCTCGGTTGTAAAAATGGAGTGCTACATTGTTGCAAGGATCAAATGGGAGTTGTGGCAAAGTGCTAACTAAGCACAGTGCCTATGCATAGCAAGAGCTCTTAAGTAGCTAGCTTAATTGTAATGAACTGTTTCCATTTGACCTCATCCAACCTCGGGGCTGTTGCTATGACTTTGCTACCTTCCCACTCGGATGCCCTTAGATACCCTTAGGAGGTCCCCATCCTCTCAGCACCTTTCTCCTTGCTTTCCAACGTGCTTTGCGCCCGGTGACCTCCTCTGACTCTAGTAATGAATAACTTGAGCACACGGTGTTCCTTTGGACTGCCCTGGGCTGGGCTGGGCTGGGCTTTTGTTCTGAGGCCCCTTCGGCAAAGGGTGCTGTAGCAGCGAGTTGAAAGTGGAAAGTTCGAGGTTCTCCGGAGGGCAGGGCACCTCTGGCAGGTGGAGAGTGTGGCTGGGCGTGGGGAGGGGGGAGGAGGTGTGGACCTCGGGAACCAGGCAAGTGGCTCAGTGCCTGCTTATGGAGATCGTTTTTCTCTGCAGAAAAGAGGATGGAGGAATTTGAAGCCTCGGGGGCAGGGGTGGGAGGGGGGAGAAAAGAGAGAGCAATTTTCACATCTCTTTTCTGTGCAGGTGAGAGGGGAGGAATGGGTCTGGAGGACTGTGAGTGAATGGTTCTGCCCAGGACTGGTGAGGTGTGCGGGCTGGGTAGAGGGGAGCAGAGGGCAGGAAGAGCAGCGGGTTAGGGACCTCATCCAAGTGAGGATGACAGGTTCAAACCCAGGAAACAGACTGAAATGGAGCTTCACAGGCCTGCAGAAGAGGGGGTGTGGCTTGGCAGGTGCATGAGGGAGATTCAGATCTAAAAATCAGACCCCACCCCCACCCCCACCCAAGCTTTTGGCTCTCTGAGCCCCTGGGCCAACAATGCAGCGTTCCCTGCAGAGGCCTCGGAGGGCAAGCCACCATCGGGGCCACAGCAAGCTCATGCACCTGCTGCTTTAGTGCCAGTGGGGGAGGGTGCCCACAGGGGAGGGTGCCCAGCGGGGGAGGGTGCGGATTGCATGATGACTCATCCTGGCAGCAGAAAGTGTGCATGCTGAGGAAGAGGACTCCATGCTCCACGGCAGGTCTGTTCGCAGTGGCGAGCGGCCCGGATGCACAGCTCTGCAGTGGGGTGAGGGCTGGGAGAGGGGAACCCTCACTGTGACATGGGGCCGACTGGTCATGCTGGTGGGATGTGGGTGGAGGCCTGGCAGGCTGGGTGGGAACCCCTCACCAGCCATCACGGGAGCCCCATATGGTGTCATTCGGTGCTTCCCCTTGGACCCTGTGTGTCTGATGGGAGACCAGGTCATCCTCTAGAGACCAGGGACCCTGAATGGGGACAAGTAGAAAGGTCCCTTCGGTGCCTGCATGTAAGTCATCTGCCCCTTGCCTGTCACTGGGTCTGGGTTGAGCGCTTGTTCTAGGTGAGGACGTGGTGTGGAAGTGTTAGAAGGAGGGGCTGTTTTAGAAGGCCCCTTGGTAAGGCGGACTGCGCCTGCCCTCAGTGGAAGGGACCTTGCCACCTTGGTCACCGGGCCCTGGCTGGCAGACTTCCAGAAGTTGCTTCCTGCTGACCTGGTCCCTAGCTTGTAAGTCGGGAAACATGTGAGTCCAGAGAGCATCGTGTGAGTCCAGAGAGCATCGTGTGAGGCGGGAGAGGCTGGGATTCCTCTCCACCATCCGGGTCCTTTGCCAATTTGTTGTAAGGCGTGTGCAGGTGGAGGTGGCAGAGTAGAGGGGACACACAGCGATGCGTGGTCAGCGCGGGGATCCTGGGTGTGAAGGGCGGCGGGGCGAAGGGCTGGGGGGCCTGGCCACACTGTGAGAGCCTCCCAGCCCGCCTGCCCTCTCCTTCCCGAGGGCTAAGAGGTCCCATTTGCCTTTTCCCTGGAAAAAGGTCTGGTACCAACCAGCACATCCTCGGCCTCAGAAAGTACAGTTCCTCTGGGGAATTCTCTCTAACAGATGACAAGGGGACCCTCTGAGAGGGTGGGCTCAGGGCCTCGGCCTCGGGCAGGTGCAGATGGGAATAGCGGGCATTTTATGATCCTTTTCTGGCGGGACCACTTGAGTTTGCCAGAGATCTGAGAAACGCCTGTGGTCGGTCCGCGGAGTCCTTACCTTCGTCCAGCAGCCTCAGCTCAGGGCTCCCGGCAGGGCAGGTCGCCGCGGCCAAGCCCACCGTGGCCAGCGCGGGCGCTAATGCCCGAGGTGTCCTAGCCCAGTGGTCGGCAAACCGCGGCTCGCGAGCCACATGCGGCTCTTTGGCCCCTTGAGTGTGGCTCTTCCACAAAATACCACGTGCGGGCGCACACGTACAGTGTGATTGAAACTTCGTGGCCCATGCGCAGAAGTCGGTTTTCCGCCTGGGCGAGTCTATTTTGAAAAAGTGGCGTTAGAACACTCAAGGGGCCAAAGAGCCTCATGTGGCTCGCGAGCCGCGGTTTGCCGACCACTGGGCTAGCCCATCTCCATCTCCCGGGACAGTCAGCCTCTAGGTGACTGTCGGGCTGTGACGCCCACCTGCCGGGGACATCCCGCTGCTGGAAGCTGAGCGGAAGCCTGGCTCCTTCCACCTGCGGCCCAGCCCTGCTGCTCACCTGGAGGGCGGGAGGCCCGGCGCGCAGCCCTCCATGGGCGACACAGCCCTCCTCCTGCTGGAATGTTCACCCTTCAGACGGACGCAGTCCCTTCTCCAGCCTCCTGTGAGGTGGTCTCTCACCTTCCCCGTCATGCTCAGCTCCTCTCCTCGGCAGTTTTCCACTTAGTTTTTGTAAATATATTTTTATTGATTTCAGAGAGGGAGAAGCATCAGTGATGGAAGAGAACCATTGATCAGCTGCCTCCTCAACGCCCCACGCTGGGGATGGAGCCCGCAACCCGGGCCTGTGCCCGATGGGGAACTGAACCGAGACCTCCTGGTTCATAGGTCGATGCTCAAGCACGGAGCCACGCCGGCGGCTCCAGTTCATTGACGTCCTTTTTAGAGCGAGGACCTGGCTCCGAGGCGGCCGAGTGGAGGGTGCCCTGGCCGCGGCACGGTCATCGCTAGTCCTCCCAGCACTGCGCCTCGTGGTTTCCTGGAGCCCAGGCCTCCTTCCGGCCGAAGCCGGGTGAATGTTTCAGAAAAGGCTTTGCTCTTGGGGAGAAATAGGAAGCACCCCTCCCCCTTCCGTCCAGCTCCAGGACAGGGACACACCTGACGCCCTCAGGGTGGGGCCCCGGGCTGCAAACACCGCCTGCGGGGGGCGGGTGCTGCATGGGGGGGGGGGGGCGCTGCCGCCAGGGGCTGGTCTCCTCCTCCCACCCCCTCAGCCGCGATGCCCCATGTGCAGGGCAGCAGCTGGGCATGGCAGCCGGCGAGTCTTGGCAGGGCCTGCACCCCTCGCCAGCGTCCGCAGCCCCTGCCGGCTGGTCCGGGCTTGCTCTGCCTTCAGTCTCGGTCGAGGCGGGGGTCAGGCCCACAGATCCCACCATCACCGGCCTCAGCACTGACCGCCGTGGCCTGGCGCCGCCCTCCACGTGGCTGGGACACGGAGGAGGGGCCGTGCCCTTCCCGGGGCTGCCGAGCTGTGGGGGGCACAGGACACACAGCAGCACGGAACCTGCCCAGCCTGTAACGCGTGCCGGCTTTTCCTCTTCCTGACGGACTTGACCTTTCCGCGTCCTTCTAGAAACACTGCCTGTTAAGGAGCTAGTCCGTAGGAATCAAACCCAAGGGGAGGAATGAAAAAGGCTGTTTTGCATTTATTTTACTTCGAGGAGGAGCTGGGAGGCAGGAAAATGCAAAAACAACAACAACAACAAAAAACCACAACACCATTTGCTGACAATTCCAACCTAATTTCTGCTCCTGCATACTGCAAAGGGCGGCTGGGGCGCTCAGGAGCAAACCCTTAGGGCGGACTGGCTGTGTGCGGGGTCTGCCTTTGCGGTACCTGCATCCCAGCTCGCTCACAGAGTAGCTTTTGTGTTAATAAAGGGAAACCCGCCTTTCGTACCCACCATCTACGTGGCATCGCCCCCACAACCCCCAGGAGGCATCGCCCCCACAACCCCCAGGAGGCATCGCCCCCACAACCCCCAGGAGGCCTGTGCCCTTGCCCAAATGTATGGATTGCAGGTAGCCTGTGTCCGATCACATGGCATAACACCCGCCAGGGTCCTCAGGTTCTAAAGCTGTTGGGGTGCCTTCCCTCACAGCGGCATGGAGGACGGAGCCCCCATAAGTGAGCAGAATGCCAGAAGACGGGCCTCCCCAACAGCTCCGGCTCCGTTACACCTCCTGCCGCCGGCCGACGGGAATCCACACGGATGCGTGCTAACTGCATGACGGACACTCCAGGCAGGCGCGGTGCCAAGTACTTACTGTGGATGAACTTCTCCTCCTGTTTTCCACGTCAGCCTTCTTAACAACTCAGGGAGGTGGGTCTGGTGACGGTCACTTTTCCATGTCAGTCGGCCTGGCCGAGTGATGCCAGGTGGCTGGTAAAACATGGCTGTGAGGGTGTATCTGGGAGAGACTGGGTTTGAAATGGTAGACGAGTAAGGGAGATGCCCTCAGCTGGGCGCCCAGCTGCTGAGGCCCGGGTGGGACAGAAGGCGGAGGCAGGGCTACCGCTCAGCCTCGGCTCAGGCCCAGGCATCCACCTCCCACCCTCGGCCATCGGGGCTCCTGGTTCTTGCAGACTCCCATTGGGGCTGCACCATCTGCCCTCGATTCTCAGGCCTTCAGACTTGGCCTGAACGATATTACTTGACCTGCATGATATCACTGGCAGATGGCAGAGTAGGGGGCTTCTCTGCCTCCACAGTTCCTATCATCTCTCTATATAAAAGGCTAACATGCCAAGTGTCCAACCGTCTGGGGAATGATGTTACATAGCAACGCCCGGCTTCCTCTCCCTAGCGACGACTAGCCTCCTTGCAGTTTCTTCAGCCCAGGAACATGACTTGCTTTATAGCCAGGTGGAAACATTTTACACTGTAACCAAATGTCTGTGAAGCGTTTTCCTGTGCCTCATATCATTTGATCCTCACAGAAGTCCTGGAGTAGGTAGATAGGAGACTCGGTGGAATCCTATTTTCTTTTCATTAGTTGGAAAATGGAGGTTTAGAAAGCTTAGAAACTTGACCCAACTGAAAAGAAGTAAGAAATGGTAGACCTTGAAAATGACTTAAGGTTTTCTCACTGTGCAGAATATAGTCGAACACTGCTGCAGTTAAATATTTTACCCTTTGTTCTCCCTGCGTGATCCACAATAATAGTATGCTTTGTGGATATTTACTGCTGTGTTGCTGACAATACCTGAAAGAGAAGTTGGGGTGCTTCACTGGGCTGGAAAAAGTTTAGATACATCAGAAAGCAGGTCTAATTAAGCAAGTTTATTCTATATCTATAAAAGGCTAAGTTGATTTGTGCATGTGCTATACATATAAAGCTCTTGCTGGCATCAATTGCACATGTGTGTTTCCATCTGTCATTGTTGATTGTGAATTTGGTTGACCTATTATAGAGAAAGGGCGAATAGCGATATTAAAATATTTCTTCTTATTAATTTCCTTTCAATGTGCACAAATTTGTGCACTGGGCCTCTAGTTAGATAGATAAATGGGTAGATAGACAGGTGATAGATAGATGATTGATAGATAGATGATAGATAATAGATAAATAGGAGATAAGTAGAGATATAGACAGGTGATAGATAGAAAATAGATAGATGATAGATGATAAAAAGATCTGATAGATAATAGATTGATAGGTACATAGATCTCCTATTGGTTCTATTTCTCTGGAGAACCCTGACTAGTATAGTCCAATTATTATTATTACTAGAGGCCTGGTGCATGCACTGGGCCGGGGCGGGGGGGGAGAAATCCCTCAGCCCAGCCTGCACCCTCTCAAAGTCCAGGACCCCTCAATCCCTGCAGGATCTGGCCTAAACCGGCAGTCGGACATCGCTCTCACAATCCGGGACCACTGGCCCCTAACTGCTCACCTGCCTGATCGCCCCTAACCACTCGCCTTCCTGCCTGATCGCCCCTAATCACCTCTGCCTACCTGACTGCCCCTTAAGCATTCTGCCTGCCTGATTGCCCCTAACTGCCTCTGCCTGCCTGCCTGATTGTCCCTAACCACTCGCTGGAGGGCGGCCACTGGGCGAGGGGCTGTGGTAGTTCTGGTCTCTCATTGTTCTGGTCGTTCTGCCATTTCAGTCACTGGGCTTTTATTATATAGGACTAGTGGCCCGGTGCATGAAATTCATGCACATTAAAAGGGAGACCCAGCCGAAACCAGTTTGGCTCAGTGGATAGAGTGTCAGCCTGTGGACTGAAAGGTCCCAGGTTCTATTCCGGTCAAGGCACATATCTTGGTTGTGTGCACATCCCCCAGTAGGAGGTGTGCAGGAGGCAGCTGATGGATGTTTCTCTCTCATCAATGTTTCTAACTCTCTGTCCCTCTCCCTTCCTCTCTATAAAAAATCAATAAAATATATATTTAAAAAAATAAAAATAAATAAAAGGGGGACCCAGAGTCAAGTCCCTTCCCACCCACATGAGCCTCAAAATTGCATGAGACCCAGACCTGGCTGCTCCCCCCACCCATTGGGCTAGATCCAGACCCGGCCAGTCCCATCCTTGTCAAGTCCCACCGGGCAGGGGGCGTAGCCTCAGGTCCCCTGACCTGGTGCCAGGATGGGGGACACGGCCTGAGTTCCCCCAACTCAGCACTGGGGGTGCACCTTGAGGTCCTCCGTCAAGCCCCGCTGGGTGGGGAGCACGGCCTGAGGTCCTCTGTCAAGCCCGGCCAGGCAGGGGGGCGCAGCCTCAGGTCCCCTGGCCTGGTGCTGGGGTAGGGGGTGTGGCCTGAGGTCCCTGGCCCGGTGCTGGGGCAGGGGATGTGGCCTGAGGTCCCCCGGCCTGGCATCAGGGCAGGGGGCAAGGCCTGAGGTCCCCGTCAAGCCCCACAGGGTGGAGGGCGTGGCCTGAGGTCCCCCAGCCTGACGCCAGGGCGGGGGGCAAGGCCTGAGGTCCCCTGTCAAGCCCCACGGGGGCAGGGGAGGGTGTAGCCTCAGGTCCCTGCTGATTGCTCGTTAAGGCTCCTTAAGGGAACTTGGCCTCAGCTGTGGGTGCGGCCATCTTTGTGATGGAGTGCTGGTCAATTAGCATATTCCCTCTTTATTAGATAGGATTACTAGAGGCCCGGTGCACAAAATATGTGCACGGGGAAGAGGAGGTGAGAGTCCCTCAGCCTGGCCTGCACCCTCTTGCAATCCAGGACCCCTCAGGGGATGAACTGGCTGTTGGACATCCCTCTCGCAATCTGGGACTGTTGGCTCCTAACCACTTGCCTGCCTGCCTGCCTGCCTGATCGCCCCTAAGCACTCTACCTGCCTGATCCTCCTAACTGCCTCTGCCTGCCTGATCATCTCTAACCACTCTGCCTGCCTGCCTGTAACCACCTCTGCCTGCCTAACCGCTCACCTGCCTGCCTGATTGCCCCTAACCGCTTGTCTGCCTGCCTGATCCCCCCTAAGTGCCTCTGCCTGCCTGATCATCTCTAACCACCTCTGCCTGCCTGATCGCCCCTAAACACTCTGCCTGCCTGCCTGCCTGCCTGATCACCCCTAACCACTCTACCTGCCTGCCTGTAACCGCGTCTGCCTGCCTGATCACCCCTAACTACTCACTTGCCTGCCTGATCACCCCTAACCGCTCGTCTGCCTGCCTGATCACCCCTAAGTGCCTCTGCCTCAGCCCCTGCTGCCATGGCTTCGTCTGGAAGGATGTCCGGAATGATATCCAGAAGGTTGTTCGGCTGTCCAGAGTAATTAGCATATTACGCTTTTATTATTATAGATTATTATTATTATTATTATTATTATTTTAGTCCTATTATTATATGCAAGGGGGCGAATGACAAAGTCCCGTGGCGGACAGCACTAACGAGAGAAATAGTGGGGATTTGGAGCAGAGGCACCCCTTGCGGAGGAGCTGAGCCTGAGCAGGGCTTTGATCTGTAGAGAACTGAGAGGCCACTCTTCTGACCAGGAAGATGAAGCCGCGGGGAAATGCCTGCCCCGTCCGTGTCCATTCCCATCGCGACTCCGCTGAGATGACCGGAGAAGACCACACATGAAGGTGGAGAGTACTGTTGTCTACATGTGAGGGGCCCTGGGAGAGACTTCCCTGTGACCCTCCATTAAAAAGAAAACAAGAACCCGGCTGGCGTGGCTCAGTGCTTGAGTGTCGACCTATGAACCAGGAGGTCACGGTTCAATTCCCGGTCAGGGCACATGCCTGGGTTTTGGGCTCAATCCCCAATGTGGGGTGTGCTGAAGGCAGCCGATCAATGATTCTCTCTCATCATTGATGTTTCTATTGCTCTCTCCCTCACCCTTCCTCTCTGAAATTAATAAAAATATATTAAAAAATAAAACGGTGAATTTAACACTAAATAAATTAAGAAAGAAAAGGAAAGAAGGAAGGAAGGAAGGAAGGAAGGGAGGGAGGGAGGGAGGGAGGGAGGGAGGGGGGAGGGAGGGAGGGAGGGAGGGGGAGGAAGGGAGGGAGGGAGGGAGGGAGGGAGGGAGGGAGGGAGGGAGGAAGGAAGGAAGGAAGGAAGGAAGGAAGGAAGGAAGGAAGGAAGGAAGGAAGGAAGATCCCACGACAATGTTATCCTTAGAGCTGGGGCTTGGCTGTGAGCAAGAGAACCCCACAATACAATGGCATCAACAGTGTGGGTTCCTCCCTCTCACTCAGTCCTGGAAGGTGGTCCCGGAGGAGGATGCTGGCTTTGTTCACTGCGTCCTCAGGGGCCAGGCCCCTTCCAGCTCACCCTTGACCATCCCTGGGCCCCTGCTCCCCTGGCCCCAGCGGTGCGTGGGCAGTCGTCACAGCCAGGCCTGAAGGCTGGAGCAGACAAAGGGCAGACGGGCCAGCCTGTTATGGAGACACCGCCCAGGTCCGTCTGCTGGGCTCACTGGTCAGAACGCGGCCCCAGGGCAGCGCCTGGCTGCAGGGGAGCTGAGGCGCACAGTCTCTATTTGGGCAGCCTGTGCAGGGGAAAATCGGAGGGTCTGTCCGTCTCTGCCACAGCAATCCGGGGAACGGACACATCGATTTGCGTTTTGAGTTAGTGTCATCCAGGCCCTTTTCAAGTGACAGAGCCCAGAGGGCTGCCATTATCTGACATTTGTCCAACAAGAGCATCAACCTCTTCCCTTTGTGGAGACAATGAGGAGCCATTAGAAGGTAATTCATTAGATGAGTAATTCATTAGAAGAATAATCCATTAGGCGTGTCCAGGCCACGGGCCAGAGGAGGCTCTGGAAGGAGCAGGGCCAGAGCTGGACAGGGTCTCAGAGGGCGGCCGGGAAGCAGACGCAGGTGCTCCGGGCACGGTCTGTGGCTCTGCCCCACGGGCAGGGCTGGGCTGCTCACATTCCCGCAGCCTCCACGGGTTCAGTACCACCAGCCTCCCTGGGGCTGAGGGACGTGGACAGCTGCTGCCTAATCTTAGTGCGCACAGGGCACTTAGCACCCGGGGCAGCTGGCCTGCGGGGTGGTGGCACGGGGTGTGAGTTACCCACCCAGCCTGCAGCTGCCTGGTCAGTTGCAGCATGGTAACTGACAATGGGTTTTATTTATTTATTTATTTATTTATTTATTTATTTATTTATTTATGTTTAAATATATATTTTTATTGACTTCAGAGAGGAATGGAGAAGGAGAGAGAGAGAGAGAGAGAGAGAGAGAGAGAGAGAGAGAGAGGCATCAGTGATGAGAGAGAATGATTGATTGGCTGCCTCCTGCACGACCCACACTGGGGATCGAGCCCACAGCCCTGACTGGGAATTGAACTATGACCTCCTGGTTCATGGGTCGATGTTCAACCACTGAGCCATGCCAGCCAGGCTATTTATTTATTTTTTAACCTTTTGCACTCGGATGTCGAGTGTGACTCGACACGGTTAGCATTAGAATAAAGGAATCGAGAAAAAAGCAAGCGAGTGCAAAGGATTAATACATTTTTATTTTGTGTGTTTTTTGTTGTTGTTGTTAATCCTCACCTGAGAACATTTTTCCATTGATTTTTAGAGAGTGGAAGGGAGGGGGAGAGACAGAGAGAGAGAAGCTTCGATGTGAGAGAGACACATAAACTGGTTGCCTCCCACGCATGTCCCCACCAGGGCCAGGGATCCAGCCTGCAACTGAGGTACGTGCCCTTGACCGGAATCGAACCTGGGACCCTTCAGTCCACGGGCCAGCACTCTACCCACTGAGCCAGCTCCCATTCAGTTGTAAATTAAGCTCCTGGAGAACAGGGACCTTGTCTGACCTGCCCCCCACAGTTCCCAGCACAGGGCCTGGGACTCAGTGGTTTGAAGAATTACCGATTGAATAAATGACTAAAGGAAGGATCTCCAGTTTTAACCAGGTTCCTCACGGATTCAAGAATAGATGACTTGACTCAAAGGGAGCTCTGATTTACAAAAGGGGAAGATGGTGTAAACTGGTTCATCAGTGACAAAGACGTTGAGGCCCAGATATATAATAACAGATCATCTGGAAGAGGGACCCACCGATACCATACAGCAAACAAAGTCGTCACCTGTAGAAATTGTGACAAATGTGGCCATATGTCAAAAAATTGCCCCTTTCCACAAAAAGTCCGTGCCTGCTCCCTCTGCTCCGAGAGAGAGTATGCCCGTGCCGCCCGCTTTGGCTTAGGCTGTTCTTGGCCTATGTCTTCTACGCACAGGTGTCATGGAAGACCTTCCTGGAGAACAGTGTGACCGGTGTGATATGCTGGGCCGCTATGCTGATGCTTGCCCAGAAACCTGAAGGCAGTATCACCTAACAACTCAACCTGGACCCCCCAAAGAGCCGAAGACCCCTCTGGACAATCAGCCTCGATGTACTGCTACAGCTGTGGTCAAGAAGGCCCTTATGGACATGAGTGGACAGAACGGAGAATGTTTCACCAGACCGCTCCAACATCTCCATTCATCTACTACTGGGATGACAAACAGGAAACTCGGGAGCAAGAATACAAAATAAAACGAAAAGTAAAGAACTCCAGAAAAATGGGGATTTTCCAAGGCAGTTCAAGAGGCCGCATATGAAAGCAGCGAATCAGAGGTCCCACCGTGACACGAAGAAGAGGCCGGCCTCAAGGAGAAACAGCAGGTGGCCTCAAGAAGAGAAAGAAACCCCAAAAGAAGCGACGAGCAGGAACCAGAGAGAGCGTGGAAGCACAGGAAGGCCCACAGGTGTCGTGACGTGGACGAGGACTTTCCCAGAGGCCCCAGAACCCACTCTTCCCTCGGCACCTGCAACACCCAGAGCCTCGCAGTCCTTCCACCACTCCCTCCAGCACAGGCCCGAGAAGACAAGCTGCGGAGAGGGCCACGGGCGGCTGAGGAGCGGAGCGCTGCGTGGAGAGGAGGGCAGGATAACTCTTCTCAGTAAGCAGAGGAAAAAGGGTCTAGGCTGTGAGACAGCTGCCGACTTGCCTTTCCAGCGTTGGTCTGCGCTTCGTGTCTACAGCATTCTGCCAATCTTCTTACGCATTAAAGTGAGTTTTGTTTTGTTGTTTTGTTTAATCTCCGCCACACCCAGAGCTGCTGAATGAAGACCTAGAGATCTGTTCTCTGTGTCCAGCAGGTTCCTAGGAGGAAAACAAAGATCAACTCAGACTTCCCCTGTTCCAGCGGGCCATTTGTACTCAGACTCCGACAGGTAGGAAGAATTCATCTTTTCAAGAGAGTTTTTAAAAAATACGTTGAAAAAGTTAAAGCTCATCCAATGTAATTCATCTGCAGTGTGCCTGTGTAAATTAAATCCTTGCCGGAAGAGAAATTATTATGAAAAAATTCGTTGATCTTTTTCATCATCACCCTCTCTTCCACATCGGAAGGATGATAGTTACAAACCTAAGCTTCACTTGCTTCCGAAGCTGGGGCAGATCCTTCCTTTGGTCGGAGCATCAGGGCCGCACCGCGAAGGCGTCCCCGTCGAAGCCCCGAAGGAGCAGGGAGTCGGCTGCTGTGAAATACGAGCAAGGAGTCCACCCAGCATCCCTGTCACAGGACAGGTTTCCCGAAACAAGTGGAAAAGAGTCACAAAGATGTTGATGTCATCACAGTGAAATACTTCCTGCCGTCTTACAGCCACACTTCAAGAACGCTGTCACTCAGCTATACAGAGATGAGTATTGCCCAACTGAAAAAAATTGTTTTGTTTTTATGGTGTTTTTTCCTAAAACTGCATAGCGATACAGAAATGTGTGTACCTGTGAGCCTTTTGTACCTATCAAAGCCTAATGTTAGAACTGGAAAAATAAAATGTCTGAAACAGAAAAAAAATTAAAAAGGATAGATGCCTGGCACTAGGCAAACAGCATCCACCAGAGAGGTGAGAGGAAGACGCTTACCGACGAGCACCCTCCAGGCAGAGGGCTCTCAGGAGCCTAAGCGGAGTGATTGATGTGCGTTCAGCTGCGGACTCACCTACCCGGCCCCAGGCGTGGTCTGTGGGCTGCAAGTCCTGCCCGAACTGCCCACTCAGGCCATTATAGACCAAACTAGTGGCCTGGTGCATGAAATTCATGCACATTAATAGGGGATTAATTAGAGGAAATATTTTAATATTTTTATTTGCCCTTTCTCTATAATAAAAGTGTCAGAGATGAAAGAACATTAATAAAATGTATATGAAAAATCTTCCTCCTGTCAGAGTCTGGGGTGCGCCGAGGGACCCAGAGTCAAGTCCCCGCCCACCAGCGGTGCCTCAAAATCATGTGAGACCCAGACCCAGCTGGGCGAGATCCAGACCCAGCCAACCCCACCCCTGTCAAGCCCCTCCGGGTGGGGGACACAGCCTCAGGGCCCTGCCTGGTGGGGGACACAGCCTCAGGGCCCCCATCAAGCCCCACTGGGCAGGGAGCACAGCCTCAGGTCCCCCGACCCAGCGCCGGACAGGGGGTGCGGCCTGAGGTCACCTGGCCCAGCACCAGAGTGGGGGCTGCAACTTGAGGACCCCGTCAAGCCCCGCCATGTGGGGGGCATGGTCTCAGGTCCCTGCTGATTGCTCCTTAAGGCTCCTTATGGGAACTCGGCCTCGGCTGTGGGTGAAGCCATCTTGTGTTACGGAAACCCCACCTCCGCTGTGGGCGCCGCCATCTTTGTGATGGTGTGATGGTCAATTTGCATATCCCCTCTTTATTAGATAGGATGTGTGTGTCCCCCCAAACTCATTTACTGAAGTCCTACCCCCCAAGGCGATGCTGTCAGGAGGTGGGACCTTCGGAGGAAATTAGGTGCAGATGAGGTCGTGAGGGTGGGGCCCCGTGAAGGGATAGTGTCCTTCTAGGGGACACCCGAGCCTCTGTCTCCGCACCCCGAATGCGGCAGGACTGTCTGCAGCCAGGAGGACGGCCTCGCCAATCCCCCGCCATGCTGGCGCCTGGTCTGGAACTTGCAGACTCCAGGACGGAGGAATAGTGTCTGTTGTGTCAGCCTGTGGTACTGTCACCGCAGCTCGAGCTGATTAAGACCGTGGGCCAGGGTGGCCCTGCCCCAGGGAGGCTCCCTCTGTGGGCTGGCCCCCCCGCATCCTTGATCAGTGAGGACGAAAACCAAGATGCTGCAATGGAGACCTCAAGATACAGTGACTCAAGCCCTGGCCGGTTTGGCTCAGTGGATAGAGCGTTGGCCTACGGACCAAAGGGTCCTGAGTTCGATTCCGGTCAAGGACACGGACCTCAGTTGCAGGCTCCTCCCCGGCCCGGACCCTGATCAGGGCTCATGCAGGAGGCAGCCGATCGATGCATTTCCCTCACATCGATGTTTCCCTCTGTCTTTTCCTCCCTCTCCCATTCTCCCTAAAAATCAATGGGGAAGTATCCTCGGGTGAGGATTAATAGCAAAAACAAAAAAGATAAAGTGACTCAAAAAGAGCCGCTCGCTTTCCTTCAGGACAGGCCGGAGGCGAGCGGAGCGCAGGCGGTCCTGCGTGGGAGCTGTCGGTTCTCTGACCCTGTGCATCCCCCGGACCGTCCCGGCCCGGCTACGGCTGGTCCACAGCGCACCTCCAGCCCGTCTCCCTGCAAGGAGGAGATCCAGGACGAGTGGCTTTGATTTGAAGATGATGCCACATGTACACATCTCGCTTCCATTTATACCCCGTTACTCACACAGTCACCCCAGCGGCGAGGCGGCTGGGACCCGCAGGCACCACGGCAGCTGTGCCCCCGGAAGCACAGGGTCTGCCATAGGAAGAAGGTCCTGAGATGGACCCTGGGAGACAGAGGGCACCTCTGCCAGGCCTGGGGCAGCTGCCCTGCCTCCGCCTGCGCGTGGGCCCAGCCCTAACCTTGGGTGCCGGTGAGACGTCTGTGTCTTTATTTGATTATTTTTATTTGAGGAGAGAGAGAGAGAAAGAGAGAATGAGGGAGAGAGAGAAACATCGATCTGTTGCCTCCAGCACACACCCCGACGGGGGCCAGGGATTGAACCTGCAACCGAGGTACATGCACTTGATAGGGACTCGAACCTGTGACCCTTGGGTCCGAGGGCTGACACTCTAACCACTGAGCCAAACCGGCCAGGACTGAACCCGCCGCCTTTTGCTGCCAGGATGACGCTCCAAGCAGCTGAGCCACACTGGCCAGTAACCCCCTTTCCTTGAATTAGTGAGTGGAAACTTCTCTGGTACCAGATGCTGCAGATTCGAACAACGTACCTCCAATCTCTCAGACCTCAGTGAAGGTTGCAATACCCTGATGTCACTGGGGGGCTCAGAGCAAGCCCTGAACACAAACCCTGAGAGGACAGGTCTGGCCCCAGGATGGCGGTGGTGGGTGGGGGAGGTGAGGGGAGAACACGCCTGTGAGCCGACCTGGGCAAGGTCACCTCCACGAGAGCCCCGCGCCAGGCCCCTGGGTGCCTGACCGTGACTTTGGCAGCCTTCGTTCTCTCCGTATTTTTGCCCGCGGGAGCCCTGCCTTACCTTCCCACATCCGTGCGTTCCCTCCTGGGGCCCTCCTGCGGGGCGGTGGGGGAGGAAGGCAGGGTGCGGGGACTCCTGGGGCTCTGGGGGGGAGGTGGGGTGCGGGGACGCCTGGGGCTCTGGGGGGGAGGTGGGGTGCGGGGACTCCTGGGGCTCTGGGGGGGAGGAGAGAGGTGGGGTGCGGGGACTCCTGGGGCTCTGTGGGGGAGGGAGAGGTGGGGTGCGGGGACTCCTAGGGCTCCGACATGTGAGTCTCTAGTAACGGGCCCATTTCAGGCCGGGGGGCATCAGTCTCGGTTTATCGGGGCTCTTGTTGCTCTGCAAATGGCACCCAGCCAGGTCCTGGGTGCACGTCGCTGCAGCATCCCTCCGTCCTCTTCAGAGGACACATGTCTGTAAGAAATGAGCCCTCTTTCTCCCTGTGGGGTTACTCTGTCCTGTAGAACGGCTGGCGGGGCCGCCTACCAACACCCCGGAAGTGCTGGGTCAGCTCAGGGCCGCAGGTGCAGGGCAGGGGGCGGGGGGAGCAGGCGCGCCCTGGCCTCGCCTCCCCAACCTGGCTCCCTTGCCCTGTGTGACCCCAAGTGCAACCAGGCCTGCGGGGCGCGGCGCCCAGTGAGGGCTCTGATCAGCTGAGGGACCCCAGAAAGCCTTGTGGGAGCTGGCACATTCGACGCTGAAAACAGAGTCAGTGTTTAGACTTAACCCGCTCAGCACTGTCCCGGGGGCGCCATCCTGGGTTCCTGGCGCGCTCTGCGGGCGTTTGCCCTTCCCCGGGCGTGGTTTTCCGTGAAACAGCGCATTCTGTCACGGCAGGCTTCTCAGAAGGAAGGGAAGGAAGAGGAGGGGCAGGTGTGGGCGACGTGCGCTGAGCGGCCAGGACCTGCTGGGCCAGGCCTGGAGAGGAGCCCTGGCCAGTGCTGCCCAATGGTTAGAGTGTCAGCCCGCACACCCAAGGGTCTTTGGTTCAATTCCTGGTCAAGGGCTCATAGGTGGGTTGCAGGTTCGATCCCAGGCATCCAATCTATGTGTCTCTCTCACATCGATGTCTCTCTCTCTCTCTCTCTCTCTCTCTCTCAATTCCTCCCTTTCCCCCCCCCCCCCCCACCCCCGTCCCTTCCACTCTCTAAAAATCAATCGCAAAAATATCCTCGGGCGGGCGAGGACTAACAACAACAACAAATAAGACAATACTCCCAGTGTTTGGACGGCTCGGTAAAAATCTAGGCGCAAGAGCAGGTGCGAGTCCAGCAGACAGGAAGGCGTAGGTAGGAAGATGCAAGCGGGTTCTAAGGGCACTCCACACCGAGCGGCTTCGTTTCGCTGCCGCACAGATTTAAGCTTCTTACCGGTGAGCCCCATGTCTTCGCCAAGAACTCCTGAGATGCTAGAGCCCAAAGGGCTTGAGCATCATCTAGTCTAGCCTCACTTTTTGGCTGAAGACAGTCTTCTCCTGTTTCCCTGACATGCCCGGCACCTTCTTGGTATACAGCAGGGGCTCATTAGGTAGCAATTGAATAAATGGTGCACGTCCTTTCTGTGGTTTGTCATTGGACCTCACCCGGCACCCCTGAGCGAGGGAACGGGAGCCCGCTGGGCCGGGAAATGCATTCCTCGCATCGTTAGGCAGCCGTGGGGTCCGGCTGTGTTTGTGAGCGTTTCTCCGGGAGTGACCTTCCCTGCGGCTCGGTCTGGCTCAGAGCATGAACTCCGTGCATCCGAGCGTTTTGTGGACAGCATTCTGGTCCCCACGGTTGTCGTAGGCTCACAGTGATGACACAAACCGTGTCTGAGCGACACTGTGGACCTGTGCGTCCGCGTCCGCCCTCGGCGTGAGCTCCTCCACGCGGCTGGGACCCAGCGGCAAGTTCGCCGCCGCCCCTCCCTCTGGAAATCATCGCTTCACCAGCGGCCTCGCATTTTCCTGTTGCCCAGCATCCTGCCAACCACAGAGCCTGCGCCCTCTCGTCCCTCGCCCACCTCTTCCCCAGGCGGGGCCCTCATGCCCACGCGTGGTAGGATCGAACCCCTGCCAGACCTGGAGGATAAGCTGGCAGGTGCCTTATTCCAAATAGGCTGCTTCCTGTGCCCAGGCGCCGCTGCTGGGACGGAACGACGCGTTAATCCCACACGTGGAGCCCGAGGGCGGGGTGTGCTTGTCTCACCATCGCCCGAGCCTGGGGATTGCCCCTCTGATCTCGCAGCAGGTGCACTGAGGACGGGGTGCATGGGGGCTCCCCATGGAATCCTGATCGTGACGCCAACGCCCCTCCCATCTCCTGCCTGGGGAACCCCCTGAGATCCAGCGTGGCCCGAAAGGGCGGGACTTGGCCCACCGCTCTCACCCTCCCTTCCCGCGCCTCTCACGGCTGTTGGGCTGACAAGCAGGATTCTTATTCTAGCTCCCAGCTTTCCGTTACCCAGCTAGAACCCAGGACCGCCCGGGGAGCTGGGACTGAAGGGGCATCATCAGCCTGGGGGGTGTGCGCAGGGGCGGGGGGCGGGTGAGCAGACTGGCCACCAGGGACCGCTGTGCTCGGGACACTGTGTCCCAGCCACACGTTGTCACAGGAATGGCTGCCACAGGGTCATTTTCCCCCTACAAACCTCTGTCCAGCATCTGCTGTGCACCAGGCGCCGTACCAGGCACTGCAGAGACAACCAGGAAGAACACAGCTCCTGCTTTCCGGAGCGTCACAGGCGGCAGAGAGCTCAGACGCGGCCCCTTCCCCCCACGTTTCACCAGGCTGGTGGGGAGGCCCAGGGGCCGGGGGTCAGAGCCGCTGTAGGCGGAATATTATTCTGAAGCTCACGCTAGGCTGGGCCCCGGCTTGGGTGGCACCCCTGCACCCGTCATGGTTTGCATCCTTGGACTGGTATCTGGCCAGCCTCATTCCATCTTCTACCTTAGCGAACAGAAGCACAGCTTTTAGCAACGGACACGAAGGAGCGTCCATAGCAAACAAGTGCTGCCCTGAGGGCGTCCCCACCGGGGCCTGGCTGCAGTGCTGCCTGAAACCACCGGGGTGTGGCAGCCTCCAGGAGCTGCAGCCAGGGGCGGCCAGAGCTCTGCTCACAGATGCAGGAATGGAGCACAGCCTCCGTTTCCATGGCGACAGTGATAACAGCCTGTATTTATAGACCCTCTATCTCTAAGGAGCTCAAAGTACTTTACAGACACATTATCTTCTGGGGGGTGGGGGGAGAAGGAGGGAGAGAGAGAGAAAAAGAGAGAGAGGAGAGGAGAGGAGAGGAGAGGAGAGGAGAGGAGAGGAGAGCGGGAGGAGGAGGAGGAGGGGAAGGAGGGAGGGAGGAAAGGTGAGTGAGAGCAGGGAGCAGGGAGGAGGGAGAGAAGGACACGCGGTGCTGTATGCACAGCTCACAGATGGCAGGGAGTGAGGACTCGGTGCCCGAGGTGCAGGGGAAACCAGTGACAGGTGGCAGATGCACGGACCATGGCCCTCTAGCTCCTGGAGCCCTGGCTGCTGGCCTTGGGCAGATGTCAGGGCTGGGCTGCCACCTCGCAGTCATCCAGCTCCGGTCAGGGTCACCTGGGACATCCGGTCACCCTGGAACATCAAGCAGAGTGGCTCACCTGCTGTGACAGGAAGCACAGGGACAATCTTCCATGGAGCGCTGGGGAGACGTCCTAGTCCTATAGCCCGAGGGCCACCAGCAGCTCCCGAGGGCATGCCCAGGTGTGAGGCTTGGTGTCCTGCGGCTCTCAGACCCAGAGGGCTGCAGCGCAGGGGCCTGCACACGCCATGGTGGGGCCTGCACATGCCATGGTGGGGCCTGCATATGCCATGGTGGGGACTGCACATGCCATGGTGAGGGCTGCACACGCCATGGTGGGGGCTGCACATGCTGGGGTGGGCTCTGCACATGCCATGGCGGTGCCTGCCCGCGCTGGGGCGGGCTCTGTACATGCTGGGGTGGGGCCTGCACACGCCATGGTGGGGCCTGCACCCTCTGGGGCGGGGTCTGTACACACTGGGGCGGGCCTGCACCCGCTGGGGCGGGGCCTGCACTGGAGCCCTTCAGTGTCCCGGCACGGTGGGGGATGCTTTTCGATGTTTCTCACCGCCTCCCTGAGACCGGGGGCTCCGTTAGACATGTGATGTTGCTTAGACCAACTTCACAGCTGTTGCCTATGAAATTGAAAATGAGCCTGGCTGGCATGGCTCAGTGGTTGAGCATCAACCTATGAACCAGGAAGTCATGGGTTGATTCCTGGTCAGGGCACATGCCCAGGTTGTGGGCCTGATCCCCAGCATGGGGCATGTAGGAGGCAGCCGATCAATGACTCTCTCATCATTGATGTTTCTGTCTCTCTCCCCCATCCTTCCTCTCTGAAATCAATAAAATATATTAAAATGAAAGAAAATGAGTTGTCAGTCCTGGAGGGTGGGCATGGCTCTCGAGCTCCTGGCCCGGAGCCATTTCTGTCCCCGCTCTTTTTTGAATCCAACCCCAGTCCCCACTGCCAACCCTCACAGACCCCTGTCCCCCTTCACCACCACCTCGCCTCCCATTTGGCCTTTGGAAAATAGCATCTCTTCTCTCTTTGGAAAAGAGCCATTATCTGCAGGGCATTCAGCGAACCCAGCTACCATTCCCATGGCAACCCTGGGGACAAGGGCCACCCTCGGCAGGTCTTCAGGGTCTTTAGGAACAAAGATGCCATCCCCACAGCCCGGAACCTCAGGCCCAAGCCCGGACCTCAGGCTCAGCCCGGACCTCAGGCTCATGCCCGGACCTCCGTCCAAGCTCGGGACCTCAGGCTTAAGCAAAGATGAGGTCTTACTCCCCTTTGGCCGTTCAGGTTTCAGCGTCACTGGGTTAAGGGTCTGTAGTTCAATAGTGTAGGTCAGTGGTCGGCAAACTCATTAGTCCACAGAGCCAAATATCAACAGTACAACGATTGAAATTTCTTTTGAGAGCCAAAAACCGACTTCTGCGCATGGGCCACGAAGTTTCAGTCGTACTGTACGTGCGCGCCTGCACGTAGTATTTTGTGGGAGAGCCACACTCAAGGGGCCAAAGAGCCGCATGTGGCTCACGAGTCAGTTTGCCGACCACTGTAGGTGGTTGAGCCACAGGTAAGTTTAAATGCTTGATTTACAATGGGCTTCCGACCCCAGAGCAAAAAGAAGTTAAATACAGGCCCCTCGAGGAAGAAGACATGGCTGGTCCTAACTGGTTTGGCTCAGTGGATAGAGCGTCGGCCTGTGGACTGAAGGGTCCCAGGTTCGATTCCAGTCAAGGGCATGTACCTTGGTTGCGGGCACATCCCCAGAAGGGGGTGTGCAGGAGGCAGCTGATCGATGTTTCTCTCTCATCGATGTTTCTAACTCTCTATCCCTCTCCCTTCCTCTCTGTAAAAAATCAATAAAATATATTAAAAAAAAAAAAAGACATGCTGGCTGAGGCTCTCATGTCCCCAGCGCCGCATTAGGCACTTCATGGAGACCGAGTGGGACCCTCCACCCGCCGGGATGGGTGTCCTCACCCTGAACTTCTCTCCTGTTTCCCCGAAGAGACCATGCCCCCTCTTACCTCCTGGCCTTGGCCTCCGGAGGGAACCCTGTTCTGTTCATTGTTGTCTGGGCCCCGGCTGTGCGCCTGGTCCTCCTCTTTTTCTGGATTTCCCTGATTCTCCTCCAAAGACCCCCCCCCATGCCCAGAGTGGGGTGTCCTGCCTCTCCCCGACGGCATTCTGTCCCTGTCACTCACCTGTCACACACCTGTCACACACCTGTCACATGCCTGTTGCATACCTGTCATACACCTGTTACACGCCTGTCCTCACTGGGCATCTGCTTCTGTTCACATCAGTTTTCAGTTGTCATCGGAGGTGCCTTTTGTGTGCAGAAAACATCATTCAAAGGCTCACTTTCTGGATTAAAAATTGATATTGTACTTATTAAAGTTCAAGTAAAAACTAGAAGAAGGGTTTCTTTTCGTTCAGCTTACAGGTGTAATTATGCGATGTTTCCAGTGGAGCTCAGCAACCATTTCGGAAGCGCCTATGAATAAAGGTAGTCAGTTACCTCCGAACATTTTAAGCTGCGGTTATAAACCTTATATACACACATACTAGTATATGCATACCACACACACACACACACACACACACACACACACACACACACATTTGAATTAACTAACAGCTTTCTGGAGTCCTTCAATGCTTATATACATTACCGCCCTTTAATTTAATGTATAGGGTCCTAAAGTTCTCTTATCTGATCCAATAAACCTGGTAAAAAATCACTTCACAATCATAAAAACTCCACGTGAATTACCCCGTTATATTTTAAATCCTCATTCCAAGGCTCTCATGCTAATTGGCCCAAATCTCTTAAAATTAAAAATACACAGAACACCATTTTCTTCTTCAGACCATATTGTCAGCACTACATGACGCGCTCTCAGATCTTCGCAAACCGAATTCCCCGTCTTCCCGGGGCGGAGACCCAGTGCCCTGCGGAGAGAAAAGTTTCCAGCCCTATCGCCTATGAGCGAGTGGAGCGGGGACGGACGGCCCGTTGAATGCATGGAGCTGAGGCCACACTGCGAGTCCCGTCTCCCGCTGGACACGCTGGGTCTGCTGCTTGTGGCGTTGGGGGTAAGTGCACAGGGTGTCTCGGTCAGAGGAGCTGGGAAAGGATTTGGGCTTGCTTGTTTGGGGGACAGGGCATCGGGTTTAAAGGGGCAGGACTTTGCTCTGTATCAGCTGCTGCCAGAGGCGATTCTGTGACTGGGGATGGGAGTCATCCTGAAGCATCGGATGACGTTCATGTTTTTGCCTGTTCAGACATGATCCCGGCGCCCTGGTTTGGGTCCCGGGCCATCATTGCACGGGGACCCCTGAAACACGCTTGTGTGACACTGTCCCCGTGCACCTGGGTGTGCGGGCCGGGCCGGCGCCTGGCCACACCGCGGCTGAGCGGGGGACCAGCTGGCCCCAGTGTGGCCTGGAGGACAGCTTGGTGGTCCCTGGCTGTGCCCCCACACCTCCTCTTGCTGGTTTGTAGGAGCTCAGTGCCTGGTGCCTTCGCCCTCCCCACACCTGTCCCCACTGAACCTTTCAATGCTGCCACGCTCTCTGCCTTGGAGTCCGGGGAGCAGACGGGTGCCCAGCTGGAGACGCTGTCCGTCCTTGAGGGGTCGAGGGGCTCGGAGTGCCAGCCTGCTTCTCCCCCCCTTGCTCACTCTCCACCGGTGCTGGGGTCAGCAGAGCTGCCCGGGCCAGGCTCTTGGCCCCTGGCTGCTGACTTGCCACATTATTAATGCTACACGGTGTATTCTGCAGCTGGAATTCAGGTGGACCATGTCTGAGCAACAGTATCTGGGGGAAGGTTGTAATTTCCCACCAAGGCAGGAGGTGCCGTTCTGGGAGCGAGCTGCTCCGCATCAGCCCTGGTCCTGGCCTTTATCCCAGGCCTCAGTGCGGGCACTTGGAAACCAGTGAGAACCCCAACAGGGAGCACGTGGCGTGCACAGGACCCCAGAGCTTCCGCCTTGGGAGCTGTGGTGCCCGAGGTTTTTGCTGGGGGCGGGGGTGGGGGGGTGGGAGAAAAGTTCAGAACAGGATTGTTTGTATCGTTTATCTCTGACAAGCATGTAGCCCCACCGTCCACACTCAACAGTCATGCAGTCCCCTGAAAAATGTAACTTTTGAAGAAATGCTCAAACATTTAGAAGGCAAGATATATATGATATATATTTTTTCTTTACATATATGTATAACTATACATATATGCATAATTATATATGTATATAATTTAACTTTTATATGTATGTAAGTTGAAGAAATGCTCAAATATTTAGAAGACAAGAAGGGATATATATATATATATATATATATATATATATATCTCCTATCCAATAAAAGAGTAATATGCAAATTGACTATCACTCCAACACACAAGATGGCTGCTCCCATGTGGTCAAAGATAGCTACCCCCATGTGGAAACAAGATGGCTGCGACAAGATGGCCAGCAGGGGAGGGCAGTTGTGGGCGATCAAGCCTGCAGGGGAGGGCAGTTAGGGGTGACCAGGCCTGCAGGGGAGGGCAGTTAGGGGCAATCAGGTTGGCAGGGGAGCAATTAGGCATCAATCAGGCTGTCAGGAGAGTGGTTAGGGGGTGATCAGGCTGGCAGGCAGAAGCGATTAGGGGCAATCAGGAAGGCAAGCAGGCAAGCAGTTGGGAGCCAGCAGTCCTGGATTGTGAGAGGGATGTCCGACTGCCCGTTTAGGCCCGATCCAGGTGGATCGGGCCTAAACGGGCAGTCGGACATCCCTTGAGGGGTCCCAGATTGGAGAGGGTGCAGGCTGGGCTGAGGGACACACACCCCCTTGCACGAATTTCATGCACCGGGCCTCTAGTATATATATAATGATATATGCTTTTTCATTACATATACTAGTATGAATAACTCTATACATATATGTTCAATTATGTATGTATATTTTCTTTCTCACATGCCTGGTGTTGTGATTGCATTAGTGATAACAATGACCTTCTTTGGAAATGCTCATCAAAACTCCAGCATAAACCTTGGGAGGCTTTGATTACCTCTTGGATTTGTAATTCAGTTGCAGAGTATCTTTAACCAACCAACCAACCCGACCACCTGACCACCCGAGCCTCTTCCAACCCGACCACCCGACCACCCGTGGGCGTGGAGAAGTGAGCTGTGAGCAGGAGCGGAGAAATAGGTAGGACGTCTAGATTCTTTATTATTTGTGAACATTGGCCTCTTATAGACTTGAGCTTTAACTTTTTTATATGAATATATCAAGGGCAAAGTACAGAATCCAAGGAGCGTCCTGGTATAGTGGAACATTAACTGCTCTGAGAGTCAGGAGACCTGAATTCTAGTATCACCTTAGTCATTAAACATCGACCTTGAACAAAAAATGCCTGCGTCTCAGCTTTTCTAACACGAGAGGAATTATACTAGCTGACTTGGTAGGTTCCTTACAGCTCAGTACTCTAGATCTCATAGGTACAAATGCGCTTCCTCAGTCATTTAGTACAGGAAGCTCACAAAAAAACACCTGTGCAATTAGTGCCCGCTGCCATCAGGTGAGGGGAGGCTTTGTCTGTCAGGCATGTGCTCCAGATGGGAGGCTTTCGCCATACCTATGTTGTATCCAAAACGTATGTACACTCCCTCTTTTCACCTGTGATGAAACAAATATTTGTTTAAACATTAAGCTTAGCCATTATCACATACTTGCTAGCTAGAGTCATAATCTGTTCATGGTCTGATTTTATCTGTTGCCTATTCGTGCTTTCCGGCCTGGCCTCTGGGGCTGGGTTCCTGCTAAGAATAATGTGGGGCGTGTCTCCATCAACTGTGACCATGACATGGAACCTCAGCCAACCAGAAACGAGTCAAAGACCCGGCTGGATTAGATGTTCACTAGAAATGGAAACCTCACAGCAAACTGTTTTGGTAAGAACATGTTAGGTCCACTTCTTAGTGACATCTTTTACTTTAAAAACCTGCCTAGGAAGTGACTATTGTAACAATATCCTATCTGAATAAAGTATTTGTTTATTTTTGCACACTGTATGTTAAAATAAAACTATAAGTTCATGAGGAGAGAAGACCCTTACCATACATTTGGTTTGAGGGCCCCAAACTTAATTCTATGACCTTCAATATGACCTGTGGCCGCTGGGACCAAGCCCGCTGCGGGCACACACACCTACTGTGCTGACTTGGGCACCGGGCCCACCTTGTCCTGCCATAGAGTGAACTGGAGTTGAGAACTGACTGGCAGCCCCGTTCTCTCGGTCCCTCTTCTCACCTGAGTTGTGCTCCGATTTGGCACAGCTCAATGTGGCAGAGCCCTCTCTTCCCTCCTGTCCGGGTCAGGGCCAGGTCAGGACAGGGCAGCCCCTCCCCAGGCTGCCGGGGGAAGTCACTCACACTCCACAGGTGTCCGCTTAGGGAAAATTAAACTTCTGTTTACTCTGCAAAGTGTGTTCAGCGGTGTTCTGCCTACAGACGTGGGTGTCTGGTTAGTCCAGTTGGGCAGAACAGAGCAAACAAACAAGAGGCGCCGTGGGGACACGTCCCAGCACCTGCCGGGCCAGCTCAAAGGACACCCTGACCTTGCACAGCTGGGAGATCAGGGGACAGGTGTGCAGGGGAAGGTGGACAGAGGGCGCCCAGAGGGGCACGCGGCCGGTGAGGCCTAACCCTGCAGGGCCAGGGGAGGGGAGCTCGTGAGCGACTTGGCCAGCATGGGCTGATTCCTCCAAGGAGGAAGCATTTCCAATAGAAGCTCCTCGTGCTCCGGGCAGAGAGGCAGAGTCCCGCTGGGAAGGTTCCTGCCCAAGGACACGCAGCTCATTAAGGGACACGCCGACACTGAGCAAACCTGTTCCCGCCTGTCAGGGCACCGCCTGCTTTACTTACAGAGCCTCCGGCACCTTCGGGGAGAGGGTCCCTCAGCCCGGCCTCACCTCGGCATCTCGGCCTGACTCCGGGCAGGCCACCCTCTCCAAGTGCCAGTGTCGCTCTCTCCAGGCGGGGACAGCGCCGGCCACGGTGACGGTGGCGGCCTCTGGGGCTGGTGTCCGGTCTCTGGGGAAAGGCTCCTCTCCGTGTCCTTATCCGTGTGTTTCTCGTGGACAGGGAGGTGGCTTCTCGTGGTTTCTTCGTGTCCTGATCGGAGCTGTTAGGGCAGAGGAATCTGCCTGCTGTGTCTACTCGGTGCTTCGCTTCCAGAAGTCAGCCGCGTCCCTGAGCGCGGCCGGAGCACGGCCTGTGGCTGCCCCGGGAACCGGGAAAGGAAACCACCACACACGCCGTCCGGTGCTTCTTCAGACGGCGAGATGGCTCCCCTGGCCAGGGCACGACAGAGAACAACGCTGTGGGTTTTCTGCTGAAAGCACATCTGCAAGTTACTACGATGTGAACGCCCAGAGCTGAAGCATGAGCCGTAGTGAGTATCAAATGATGCTGTCCTTTCCTCGCCGTTCCTTCCATAGGCGGGCTGGAAAAGGCAATTCGCTTGGCGCACAGTTACAGCACCAGCGGGACCAAATATCAGCAGTCATTCAGAACCACACTGACCCATCCTAGTCATTCAGAACCAAACCACATGTGCCCGTCCTAGTCGTTCAGAACCACACTGACCCGTCCTAGTCATTCAGAACCAAACCATATGTGCCCGTCCTAGTCGTTCAGAACCACACAGACCCGTCCTACTCGTCCAGAACCACACTGACCCATCCTAGTCGTCCAGAACCACACATGCCCATCCTACTCGTCCAGAACCACATGTGCCCATCCTAGTCATTCAGAACCACCCGTGCCCGTCCTAGTTGTTCAGAACCACACTGACCCATCCTAGTCATCCCGAACCACACGTACCCGTCCTAGTTGTCCAGAACCACACTGACCCATCCTACTTGTCTAGAACCACACGTACCCATCCAGGTCGTTCAGAACCACACGTACCTGTCTTAGTCGTTCAGAACCACACGTACCCATCCTAGTCATTCAGAACCATACGTGCCCATCCTACTCGTCCAGAACCACATGGCCCATCCTAGTCATTTAGAACCACACGTGCCCGTCCTACTCGTCCAGAACCACACGGACCCGTCCTAGTCATTTAGAACAACCTGTGCCCGTCCTAGTTGTTCAGAACCACACTGACCCATCCTAGTCATCCCAAACCACATGTACCCGTCCTAGTTGTCCAGAACCACACTGACCCGTCCTACTCGTCCAGAACCACACGTACCCATCCAGGTCGTTCAGAACCACACGTACCTGTCTTAGTCGTTCAGAACCACACGTGCCCGTCCTACTCGTCCGGAACCACATGTGCCCATCCTAGTCATTTAGAACCACCCGTGCCCGTCCTAGTTGTTCAGAACCACACTGACCCATCCTAGTCATCCCGAACCACACGTACCCGTCCTAGTTGTCCAGAACCACACGGACCCGTCCTAGTTGTTCAGAACCACCTATGCCCGTCCTAGTCGTTCAGAACCACACGTGCCCATCCTAGTCGGTCAGAACCACACTGACCCGTCCTAGTTATTCAGAACCACACTGACCCATCCTAGTCATCCTGAACCACATGTACCCGTCCTAGTTGTCCAGAACCACATGTACCCGTCCTAGTTGTCCAGAACCACACGTGCCCGTCCTAGTTGTCCAGAACGACACGGACCCGTCCTAGTTGTCCAGAACCACACGTGCCCGTCCTAGTGGTCCAGAACCACACTGACTCGTCTGTGCCGCAGTCCTAGTGGGCTCGGTCTTCTTCCATTATTGACTCACTTTAAAGATCTTGAAAATGAAAACAACGTGTATCTTTTGTAAAAGGCACATATAATTATTCGGAAAGGGTAGAAAGTTGCCCCCTAACCCTGCCACCCAGAGACGGTGACGCTGCCACCGCGCTGTGCACCTTGACAGAGCTCTGTGTGACATGCTGACAGCACCACGTGACAGCGCAGGCGATGCCGGGGTCTGCATGTTCCTCCAGCCTGCTCTTCTGCAACGAGGCGCTGTGCACAGCCTTCACGTTGATAAACACACACGGACAACGTGTTATAAAAGCTACAGTTTGCATGCACATTTGTACGTATTTATGTCACTGACGGGCTGTGGTCACTTGAAGTTGCTCCCGACTTTTATCTACTACAAATGGACATCTTTAAAACTAAATATTTGTACATGTTCTCGATTACTTTCTTACAGTAAATTTCTAACGTGGAATTTCTTGGCGAGGGGGCATTCTGATTCAAAGGCTCTGGATACTCATACATCATCAAACTGCCCATGAGGAGAGTCATACCCAGAAATTGGTGAGTGATTATTGTTCTCTGCACCACAATAGCCATGTGCATTCACTTTTTTTTAAGACTTTAAAAAAATTATTTATTGACTTTTAAGAGAGAGAGAAAGGGGAACTGGGAGAGAGAGAGAGAGAGAAAACATCAATTTGTTGTTCCACTTATTTATGTATTCATTGGTGATTTGTGCATGTGCCCTGACCAGGGATTGAACCCACAACCTTGAATTATCAGGATGATATTCTAACCAACAGAGCCAGCCGGCCAGGCCCTGAGTGTTTTGACTGCCCTAAAAGTCCTCTGTGCTCCGCCTAGTCATCCCCTCGTTGCCTCCTCCTCACCCCAAATCCTGGCAATCATGGATCCTTTTTGTCTCCACAGTTTTGCCTTCTCTAGGATGATACATAATTGGAATCACACACAGAGTATGAAGCTTTTTTTCCATTATCAAAGGTGATTCTAGAACTTAATTTGATAGATGAGAAAACAAATATTTACAGAGGAAAATTATGTTGGCCAAGATCATAGAGGTAGAAAGAGGAGAAGTCAGGATATCATTGAAAGAAAACAGTTAAATGTATCACAACTGAACAGAGAACATTTCTGGAACTATAATGTAGTAGGAAAACATGGTTTCATTTTTAAAAACCAAAAGAGAATCTCCAAAAAATAAAACTTTTGTGGGAGGTGAACTCCCCCAGAGCACTCTCTGAAGTCTGGTTTCCACCTCCCACCTCTGGCTTTTTTGCTGATAATACCTAAAATATCACCCCCACTGTTACAGAGAACCTGAATACATCAAGCAATGCTCAGAGAGTTTGGAGTCACACTTTATTCACCGCGGTGGGCTTAGAGAAAATGAATTCGAATTCTAAGCAAAGCTACAAGCAGAACTTCCCTTTTTATTAAGGAGCCAGCCCTATGTGCGCTTAGTGGTTATCTCTCTGCTGGCCTTGAAAACAACACAGTTCTATCCAATTAAAAAATGCACCTGGCATGGCATTGAGAGCATGGGCATATCTAGTCTCTGGCCTACAAGGTCAGACAGCTACGTTTATCTTCCTCATTATTCAAGCAGGCTAAAGCAGGCTAGAAAGCAAAGTTATTTTTTAGAAGAAGAGGCCATCTAAAAAATAGCAGAGAATTCCAAACAGTAGTTTTACAAACTAGGGGTTAGCCTTCTCACCACCAGCACCGTTTCTCGGCATATGGGAAAACACAGCATTTGCAGCAATGCTGGTGGCTATTACGCTTTTCTGACCTATCACAGATCTCATGGAACCCCCTACCATTGCCGAGTGCCCAGTCTGGGGCCCTGGAGCCAGCACTTCCTGCCTCCCCTGTCATTTCCTGTACAGACCCTGTGAGGAAGGCCTGCAATGATCACCATCTCCGTTTTACAAACGAGGGCACCGGCTTAGCAGGAGCGGGTGGGGCCTTGCGCAGGCCCGCACAGCCCGGGAGCCGGCGGCCAGCCCAGCTCCGTCTTCCTGGACAGGCCCGGCCGACCGCTGAGAAAAGCGCCTCGGCCGTGTCTCTGGTTTCACACCCTGGGAAGCTCCTGGACACCGTGTCAGGAGCCAGGGAGTGTCCTGTTGTTTTTGAGTAGCTTCATCTCCGGCGAGTGACGGGCCCGGAGCAGCTCGGCCGGCAAGCCATCCTCAGGGGAGAGCTAAGATTTCCCTCGGCCTGTTCGGTGTGTTTTTTGTCCCCCTCTCTTTGCCAATGTAAGTCGGTGCCAACGGAAGATCATCGGGTTGCGGGAGAGATGCCGATGGGGCTGCTATAGGAACGCAGGCCCGGCTGTCTGTGTCACTGCTGGGCGCCCGGGGCTGAAGCTCCCGGCACGGTGCAGGCTGTGGCACCCAGAGTCTCCTGCTCCTCCAGAGACTTCCAGCGTCGGGGAGGAAGGAGAAATGCACATGGAAATCTCTGTCTCCCCTTGGCCGGGAACCGAGGCTGCCAGGAGGTCACCAGTGTCAGACTTACCTGTAGCAACCTTGCGAAGGTGTGGGCCGGTGTCGGGGGGTCTGGAACAGCCTCTCCCCAGCTCTGCGGAGCCACAGGCAGCCGGGGCGGCGGGAACCTCGGGCACCCACAGCTCCTAGGGTCAGAGGCCTGGGCGGAAGCTTAAACCACCAAACAACCGCAGGCCTCAGAGCCCGCCTTCGCAAGATGGGCATGAGACAAGCACGCTTTGCAGGGTTTTCGGGAGGATGGTGAGACCGGCGGGAAGGATCACAAGTTCATGGTAAATGTGTCCACACCTCCGGGAAGCCATCCCCTCTGGGCCAAGCTGTTGGTTACTAAGGAGGGACCCCACCCAGGGAGAGAGAGGCCGCCTGGTGCTGGGGGAAGAGCAGCGAGCGGCTCTGCAGCGATGGCCCGTGTTTCAGTCATCTTGGGGCATGTACGATGATGTGAAAATGCAAGTCGTTTGCTCAAGGTCAGATGGGAAAACTGATTCTGACTCAGGTCTGTCTGACTTTCAAGGGTTTGCACACGTGGTGACATGTCTCAGGGACACACTTTTCAGACAGGAGAGGTAAAGAGATAAGATGCTTCCGTGAACGCACTGCCTCGCACGACCAAGCCGCCCTGGTGTCAGGAATCCGAGGCAACAAAAGTGGAAAAGTCAAATGCCTTCAGGCCAGGCAGGGAGCCCTCCCAGGATGCTTGACAGCAGGGACGCGGGTAACAACAGCAGCAGATCCAGAGCCCGGACACGTCTCATCCTCTCAACCTCATCCTCTCCATCTCATCCTCTCCATCTCATCCTCCCCACCTCATCCTCTCCACCTCATCCTCTCCGTCTCATCCTCCCCGTCTCATCCTCCCTGTCTCATCCTCCCCATCTCATCCTCTCAGTCTCATCCTCCCCGTCTCATCCTCCCCACCTCATCCTCCCCGTCTCATCCTCCCCACCTCATCCTCTCCGTCTCATCCTCTCCGTCTCATCCTCCCCATCTCATCCTCCCCGTCTCATCCTCCCCACCTCATCCTCTCTGTCTCATCGTCTCCGTCTCATCCTCCCCGTCTCATCCTCCCCACTCATCCTCCCCGTCTCATCCTCCCCGTCTCATCCTCTCCATCTCATCCTCTCCGTCTCATCCTCCCCACTCATCCTCCCCGTCTCATCCTCCCCGTCTCATCCTCCCCGTCTCATCCTCCCCATCTCATCCTCTCCGTCTCATCCTCCCCGTCTCATCCTCCCCACCTCATCCTCCCCGTCTCATCCTCCCCGTCTCATCCTCCCCGTCTCATCCTCCCCACCGCATCCTCCCCGTCTCATCCTCCCCACCTCATCCTCCCCGTCTCATCCTCCCCATCTCATCCTCCCCACCTCATCCTCCCCGTCTCATCCTCCCCGTCTCATCCTCCCCACCTCATCCTCTCTGTCTCATCCTCCCCGTCTCATCCTCTCCGTCTCATCCTCTCCATCTCATCCTCTCCGTCTCATCCTCCCCATCTCATCCTCCCCGTCTCATCCTCTCCATCTCATCCTCTCCATCTCATCCTCTCCGTCTCATCCTCCCCATCTCATCCTCCCCGTCTCATCCTCTCCGTCTCATCCTCTCCATCTCATCCTCTCCGTCTCATCCTCCCCACTCATCCTCCCCGTCTCATCCTCCCCGTCTCATCCTCCCCGTCTCATCCTCCCCATCTCATCCTCTCCGTCTCATCCTCCCCGTCTCATCCTCCCCACCTCATCCTCCCCGTCTCATCCTCCCCGTCTCATCCTCCCCGTCTCATCCTCCCCACCTCATCCTCCCCGTCTCATCCTCCCCACCTCATCCTCCCCGTCTCATCCTCCCCATCTCATCCTCCCCACCTCATCCTCCCCGTCTCATCCTCCCCGTCTCATCCTCCCCACCTCATCCTCTCTGTCTCATCCTCCCCGTCTCATCCTCTCCGTCTCATCCTCTCCATCTCATCCTCTCCGTCTCATCCTCCCCATCTCATCCTCCCCGTCTCATCCTCTCCATCTCATCCTCTCCATCTCATCCTCTCCGTCTCATCCTCCCCATCTCATCCTCCCCGTCTCATCCTCTCCGTCTCATCCTCTCCATCTCATCCTCTCCGTCTCATCCTCCCCACTCATCCTCCCCGTCTCATCCTCCCCACCTCATCCTCCCCATCTCATCCTCCCCGTCTCATCCTCTCCGTCTCATCCTCTCCACCTCATCCTCCCCGTCTCATCCTCCCCGTCTCATCCTCCCCGTCTCATCCTCCCCGTCTCATTCTCTCCGTCTCATCCTCTCCGTCTCATCCTCTCCGTCTCATCCTCTCTGTCTGCTGTGCGTGCAGCCGGTCCCGGATTGCAGGCCGTGCTGAGGGAGGAGGGGGGAAGGCAGGTACTCCCACTTCCTGGGAGAGAACAGCTCTCCCGTTTTCCATGTGGTGCCTCATTAAAACGAAAGGCACACACTAGGGCATGGGCATCCGAGAAAGGGATCTATGAGCCTGTTTGGCCCCGGGGCTGTCAGGTTGTGATTTGTGTGAACAGAAGGGAACTGAGGCACAGAATCCTTGGGGAGTGAGGATGCTGCGGTGGTGGGTGTGGTGGGGAGGGGAGGGGAGGGGCATCGAGATGATGCTCATCCTCTCTGGAGCTTGGGGACCCAGGGCCTGGCCTAGAAGTCAGGCTCCTATGAAGCCGGCCTAAGCAGGTCCCTGCAGGGCCGGCCCTGCCTTCTGCGATGACCTCTTAGTACTTGAAATCCCCCTGTTCAACTTGGCTAGAGGTTCTGCTTTGTAATTTTTTTAAAAATTACCTACGTAAAAGAAGAATGTGTTACTGACTGTAAAATAAATACGGTTTTGTGTTGGAAAATTAGAAAAACTCAGACAAGGAGAAAGAAGGAAATGACCCTTCCCACACCCTTCGTCTAGAGACCGCTGATAGGGTTGTGGTGGGGTTCCATCCAGCCCTTTCCCCTTCGTGTTCATCCGTCTGCTGTGGGCGGTTAGACAGACGTGAGCAGACAAGGGCGGGCGATGGGCCAGGCACAGAAGGCCGCCAGCGTAGAAAGCCCAGGTGCCCAGCAAGGGACGATCAGTTGTAGGGTGACCTTCCCTCCCCCAGCATATGTAGGGTGACCTTCCCTCCCCCAGCATATCGCGGGTCCTCAGGACATTGGATACTGACCCCCGCCCTGGCGCTGGCCAATCCATCAGTGGAGACCACAACCCTGAATGGACACACCTGGAAAACCACTGAAAATTCTATTGAGGTCTTCCCCTGAGACCTCCCCTAAAATCTCCACCCTTAACCCTTAGTACACCATAAGCGTCTATAGAGGCTTTTCAAAATTAAATTCAAAATACCGTGGCGTGTGGGGATGGTTTCCGTTTTGGATGTGTGGCGGTGAACTAGTTAAAACGTTTAGGATGGAGGACCCCTGATGCTGGCGCCAGCGAGCGTCCCTCCTGAAGGCCTTTGGCAGGAAGGGTTCTGAGTCCGGCCAGGCTGTGACCTTCCTCGGGGCTTCCTGGTTTCAATCTTCTTTTCCCAGTAGCCGCTGACCCTGCGGCCAGAGCTGTTGCCTTGGGCTGCTGCCCCGGGTGTGTCCCAGGTGGCTTAGTTGTGACCGTGCCTGGGGAAGATCGCTTCTGAGGTGGAGTAACTTCAAGTAACGTCTGAGATGGAGTAACCGAGTCTAGTGGGAGAAGCATTACTCACTTTTACCAACGTATTGAGTTCAGCCCAAGGGGGAGGGAACCTCCGGCGCCAGGGCTGTTTGCTCACCACCTCCCCTCCATCTCAGGCTGGTCCACCCAGCAACCTCCACCCCACGGGTTCTGTCCTCTTTAGGACCATGGGCCCCACCCAGCCCCAAGGGCGACTCCTTGCTGGCCCTCCGCCTCCCCCTCCTCCTTTCAACCCCATAGAGATGCGGAGAGCACCCTGTGTCAGGCCCTCACATCAGTGGGTTCTTTGGGTTGGGCCCCCATTTTACTAATAACCATCCCCAGGGCTGCTGGGTGCTGCTGCCCACCTCCCCCTCCACAGCCCACAGTCTGGCTCTACTGTCCGCTGGTGGACAACCACCAGCAGCCGGGAGAGGTCGCTGTCACTCCGGGTCAGGGTGAGCGATGGAGGCCGTGCAGTTAGGACGTGGTGCGGCAGCAACGCTGATCCTGGCCGCTGTTGAATTTTCAACCCTTAATTTTTAAACTCCTCTCCTTTCTCATCTTCATCTCTAGGTCCTGGCTGCGGGTTGGGACTTCCACTTCTCTTCCCTGAAAAAGGGCCACACACAACTGACACTGAAAACTTAAATCTGAAACTGGACAACCAAGGAGTCCAAGCTGCCTGTCGCTACCTGAGCCAATTCAGCAGGGACAGGGTAGACTCATATATGAGCGTTTATTCCAATACTGCCGGCGGCGTGGAGAGCAGCGGGCCATCCACAAAAATCTGCTCTGTCCCCCCCATAAGCCAGCTGCTTATATTGGGTAGGACAAAGATTACATGGGAAAGTAGGCAAAAGGAAGAAGAATGGGTATAATGGTTATAGGTTACAGGTGATGTGGGGCGGGGGGGGGGGGGGGGGGGACTCCATTCTTTGGGCAACAAGGATGTAATCTTCCCATGATAATGGACCACATTCCAAGGTTGACTCCCAGGTCCCTGGGCCATTCTACTCCCAGCCAGGTTACAATGAGCTTTCTTTCATCAGAACGAGGTAATCACAGTTACAGAGCATGGTTTGTGGACGAAAAGGGGCTGCATGCTCACCTGACTAACTAGGGGAGGCCTGAGTGGTGGCCCTGCAAACTCAGAGGACTAACATAACCACAAAGGATGGTCTAAAATTAAAACTTTTAAAAATATACACACTGAGTGGCCAGATTATTATGATCTCTGAATGCATAATAATCTGGCCACTCAGTATATATATATATATATACATATATATATATATATATATATATATATTTTAGAGGCCCAGTGCATGAATTTGTGCATGGGTGGGGTACGGCCAGCCTGGCCAGGGGGAGGGGACATGGGTGGTTGGCCGGTCTGCCTACTGGTCAAACTCCTGGCTGAGGGGACAATTTGCATATTAGCCTTTTATTGTATAGGATAGATATACACTGAGTGGCCAGATTATTATGCGTTCAGAGATCATAATAATCTGTCCACTCAGTGTATATTTTTTATTGATTTCAGCGAGGAAGGGAGAGGGAGAGATAGAAACATTAATGATGAGAGAGAATCATTGATTGGTGCCTCCTGCACGCCCCCTACTGGGGATTGAGCCTGAAACCCAGGCATGTGCCCTTGACCAGAATCGAACCCGGGACGCTTCAGTCCTCAGGGCACACTCTATCCACTGAGCCAAATTGGCTGGGGCTGAAATTAAAACTATTTAATTAAAACGCAGTTTATAGTGGGTAGTCCTAGACCAGTATCTTCCCTGACAAGGATCCACTTTATTGTCTTTTTGTGTCTAAGACAACATACCTGTGGAATGTCAGGGTAACTTGTAACTTCCCTCTTTCCGGAGCCCTCTGGGCGCAACAAATGGCGCCAGGGCACAGACCACAAATTCCCTTTGTCATTATCATGTTAGCTGTTGACTGTGGAAAGGAAGCACCGTGTGTCTATCGTGTCTCTTTTTCTCCAATCCCAGAGCTTCCCAGCTTTGCTTCCTCCCGCCTCCCTAATCTATCACCAACGGATTTCATGTAACCCACTTACGTCTCCTCCTTGGATAGTAATTTATAAAAATAGGTTAAAAAATGACCATTTCCGGGAGCATTATCCCAATCTGTGGAGAGTCTGCTTCCCGGCAGTTGTCGACAGTTTGGCTTAAATAAATTAAAAAGTTCTTGACAGGTGTGAATGTTTCCTTCAGCAGGGACAGGGTAGACTCACACATGAGCATTTATTCAAATATGAATCAATATTTCTTGTGATTCATATTTCTTATAACTACAGCTGGTCCCCATTATTCTACTTCTGCCCCGAACAGTCCCACGGACACCAGCCTGTGGACGCTCCTGTCTGCAGGGACCGGGCTCGGTGCAGCCAGCGGCCTGGCAGGGGGGAGCCTGGGTCTCAGACAAGCACAGCCGCGCAGACCGCGCTTTTGGGAACTGGCAGGCCCTTTGGCAACACCCGGCTGCTTTCTTGGGGTGGTTCTGTGACCCAGTTCTTCTCCAGACTGTTCCAGAAGGAACCTGCTTCTGTGGCCGGAGCCAGAACACACCCGCCCTCTCTGGAGGGAACAGTGGGAGAAGGAAGAAGTTTCATAACGTGGACAGTGGTTCACGGCTGAGGAATCTGAGCCCTGCTTTGCAAGTGTGGGGTGGAAGGGAGGCTGCTGTGGGAGGAGGGTGCGTGCCCGGGAGGACTTCCTGGAGAGGGAGGAGGATCAGAGGAGGCTCCCAGGCACCCTCTGTTCCCTGGGCCCCTCTGAGAAAGCCAGGATGGAGGCCTGTGCTTTAGGCAACGGCGGCCCTGCTGACCCAGAGAGCAGGCATCAGAGAGACAGCCCACCCAAGTCAAGCGAGTGATGGCGAGCGGCGGGGAGGGCCCACAGGAGGACAGTCCGGTCTCCAGGACACACGGGCTCCCGGCCTCTCTCTCTTTGTAGAAGTGCTACGTTTTTTTTTTCCCCCACAAGGTTTTCAGTGTTTTGATGAGAACCTTCACAAGCCCTCGCGGAATCTCCAGTGGAGCGGCAGGCACTTCTTATCCCTGAGAGTAAGCTTTCTCCAGACAGGGACACTGGCCGGTTTTATCCCACAGTGTTGTAGTAAAATATATAAATGTTTAAAAATGCTTAAAGAATGTATAAAAACGTTAGGAAGGTTTTGAAATGTTTCCTTGAAACTTAAAGTGTGATGTTAAGGACACATTCCCCACTGCCCTGAAGCGTGTGTACCCCACAGATAAGGGTTTGAACTTCAGTTACTGACTCAGAGTGACTTGCTAAGATAACCATATGTGTGAGTGGTGTACTCCCCCTAGATAACCACGTGCAGCCCCTCGCCCTGTTTGAGGTTAACATGTGTGCATTGACGTAATTCATTGATAGCCACCTGAATAGGTCCTGGCCAGCTAATGGTGCTCGCCTGTCGAGACCGCCACAAAGGCACGTCCTTTTGTCATTCCGGCAAGCGACGCCGCTCCATGCTCCTCTCCCTGCCAGACGACAGAAGAACGGCTAGTGCCTCCCGATCGAGATGCAACCGAGCTCTCCGGTGAGGAACGCTGGCCCCCTGCATCCGGACCGGACCAGCCCAGCTGCCGGACCCCAGAGGACAGCACCACCGGGACCCCATTAAGCCTGCACCCGCAGCATCAGGAACTTTGTGAGTAATAAAGTGCTGTGTGATTTGCAACTGCATATGTTTCATGTGGTGTAATTCCTCCGGCCATTAATTGAATTATTTTGGGTACGCTTAAAATTAATATTAAAGCTTCTGGTCTTTTCGGTCCTAAGCCTGCCCTTGGTCCTGCTTGCGTAGAGTAGCCTCTTTGATAGCAACTACTTGAATGTCCCAACACCTGCCCAGTTAAAGTTTATCAAAAGGGACGCCTTAGATAAACACCCCAGATCCTTTCCCGGGATCTACTTGGGACACACAGGCAGAAGCTGAGGCCAAGCCTCTCCGCTTCCGTCCTGACATTGATCTGCAATCGTAGCCGGACAGCCAGGGGGTCCGGGCTGCCTGTCACTACGTGAGCCAATTCAGCAGAGACAGGGTTGAATCATATATGAGCTTTTATTCCAATACTGTCGGCAGCATGGAGAGCAGCAGGTCACCCACAAACAGCTCTCTGCCTCCCATAAACCAGCTGCTTATATGGGGGTGGGACAAGGATTACATGGGGAAGTGAGGTTACAGGCATGGGGAAGTAGGCTATGCAGGCTGGGGTGGGACTCCATTGTTTGGGCAAAGAGGTTGCCAATCTTTCCATTGCAATGGGCAGTTCTTCAATGAGAATGGACCACATTCCAAGGCTGACTCCCAGGTCCTGGGGGCGTGCAACTCCCAGCCGGGTCAGAATGTCCTTTCTTTAACCAGCACAAGGCACCATGGTTAAGACAGCATGATTACTACTTCCCATAACCATAGCTAGTCCCTGTGGACGGAAGGGGCCACATGCTGACCTGACAAGCTCAGGGGAGGCCTGCATGGCAGCCTTGCAAACTCAGAGACCTAAAGTCACCACAAGGATGGTCTGAAATTAAACTTTATTTTTTATTTTTTATTTTTTTAAATTTCTTTATTGATTAAGGTGTCACATATTTGTCCTCATCCCCCCATGAAATTAAACTTTAACTAAAAGCAGTTATGGTGGGCAGTCACATCCTAGGCCGGTATCCTTCCTGACAAGGTCAACCTTTACCTTAACTGAGCCTATCTGTCTTTTTGCATCTATGATAACGTATCCTTGAAATGTCAGGGTAACTTGTAACTTCCTGGGCACCAGGACAGAGACCATCAATTCCTTCATTGTTATTGTTATCATGTTATTGTTGACTGTTAACTATCCTGCACCCACCTAAGTATGTGCCTATCATTTTACTTTTTATCCAACCCCAGAGCTTTCCCCACTTTGCTTTCTCCCGCCTCCCTAATCTATCACCAATGGAGTTCATGTAACCCACCTACGTCTCCCTGCTTTGATTGCAATGTATAAAAATAGATGAAAGACCAACATTCTCCAGAGCACTATCCCAACCCACTGAGGTTCTGCTTCCCGGCAATTGTCGACAGTTTATTCTTCACAGGTTTGAATGTTTTTACTTAACATCCCCAATATTCTATTTTTGGCCCTAACAGAATCAGGATGTGCACACCATCGAGCATGTGCCTGACTCAGTGCCACCAGGAGACCCTGCTCAGTGCGCCGTGAGCCTGGCAGAGGCTGCAGGGGCCTGGCCACGGAGTTGCCCGCCCACAGGGATGGTGTGGAGCCCTCTGAGTCATCACTGTGGGGGGCTGGGGCTTCATCTCCTCAACGGGACACAGCGCTGAGCGAGCAGGATTCTGGTCTTAGAACAGTGTGCTTTCCCGGAGTATAACATTGCGATCGTTTTCCGTTCCTCCCTTAGGAGGGCGATGGGCCACCTGCTCCGCACAGACACTGTGGATGCCCACAGGGAGCCGTCCTCCTCGCTGCCTGGCGGGCAGCCCTGGGGGGTGCTCTCCTCTTAGGGTCATGTCCTCTTCAGCCCGTGGGCTCCGCCCAGCTCCCTGGGTGACTCCTCGCTGGCGCAGGCCGCTGCAGGGGCCTCGTCTTGCCTGGAGAGTGCTAAGCGGGGTGGGTTGTGCTGATTCTGGCCAGAGACCTGGGGACATCTGCTGAGGGACACGAGACGGGACACCATGAGCAAAGGGGGACAGCAGAGGGAGGACATGGGGAGGACCTGGGTCCTCGATGATGTCTCCGCCGCTCACGTAAGTAACGTGGATCCTCTCCACCTGGGACGCTCCCACTGCGAGAGAGAATGGCCTGTCCCGCTGCCCAGGGCCCCCGGCTGGTGCCTAACGGCCGTGTGAAGCTCCTCAAGGTGCCCACCCTCCCCTCCTGCAGAGCCTTTCAAACCAGGGCGCGAGGCGGGGGGAGGGGGGAGCCCCCACGCCCCGGAGGATTGGGGAGCAGAGTGGAAATCCACTCAACGTCCATCTTCAGCTTTGGAATTCATGGGACTCTTCATTCTAGTTCCTAACATTTTTCCTCACTTAGAGCTGATCTTTTCCCCACTTTCCAGTTAAATGGCTGAACCCCCTCGGCACGTTGTCCACATGAAGCAGCTGTGCCCGGCCCGGGCCGCACGCCACAGGCGATCCCAGAGGGCGGGCAGCACCTGCCGAGGCCCAGGCGGCGACGGTTGCAGACACCAAAGGGCGGAGCAGGAGGAAGCACCTGGGGTGGATGTAGCAACTTTCCCTTCCCCGGGATCCTCCCTGGAAAGCCAGGGCAGGTGGTGATGACAGAGCCCAGCTCCGGCCGCATTCCTGCCTCAGGTGAGGTCTGAGGTGAATTCCCAGGTTGCATGAAGGACGCAGTCATCACAGCTGAGAGCCCAAACTGCCCCCCCCCACCTCCCCGCCTTCATTCAATAGCAGGGCGTGGCCTCCCCCTGGGTTCCAGAACCCTGGCTGGCTGGGTTCAGGCAAAAGGACCCATCACTGACCTTGCCCTGGGTTCCTTCCTGTCTCCCCGCCCAGACTGGCCTTTGTGGTGACATTAAGACCCTCCTTCCATGAAGCCCCTAGGATGTTGCCCCTGGGGTGGGGGGTGGGGGGCGGACTTTGCAGGTCTGATCCCTGCAGGCTCCCAGCGCCCTAGCTGTCTGGCGTCTCCTGTGTGTTTCATGAGTATTTCGGAATGACTGGCTTGGATGAGCTTGGATTGGGGGTGCTCTGAGCCCACAGCACAGTGGGAGAGAGGAGAGTGCCCCATGCACCTGGACTCTGCGCAGAGTTAGACGGCAGGGTAGAGAGAAGTGAAGATGGAGCCTTGGAGGGGGCCGGCAGGAGCTGTGGGAGAAGGCAGGGTGGCCCCACCCAAGTTCTCATGAGCCACGTGCGAGAACAGCTCACCTTTACGTGCGTGGGAACTTCTGCTGGCCTGGGTCCAGGTCCGGGCCAGGCCATGCTCTGTGGGCCCAGGACAGAACCGGGCTCCCCCCTTAGCACCCCCTGTGGCCCGGCCAGCACTGAACCTGATGACAAGACTGTCCTTGGTCCCTGTTCCGTCACTCAGCACATTCCCAGGGTGGTTTCCAGAGCCTGGAGGGACGGCTGTGGGGAAGCCCCTGAGTTATTCCCGGAGACGAGCTGGAGGCAGGCTCTCCTTAGACGCCGTTCGGGCCCTCTGCCGGCCCCGCTGCCCGTGTCTGTGTGGGGCCTCGCCTCCCTCTGCAGTCTCTCCATCAACACCCCGGCCCTTCTCTTCTGACTCAGAACCCCTCGTGTTCCTGGCTCTGTTGCCCCTGCTTCACCAGGGACTCTGCTCTCAGCTCCTTGCCAAGGACGGGAAGGATTCGTCAGAGGTTCTCCGCTGAGGACCGGCCGAGATGGCCGAGGCAGCGGCTCTGCCCTTCCCAGCGCTTGTCCGGTGGGCTCTCTCCACGCCTGCAGAGGGCAGAGCCCTCCGCCAGGGAGGTGGCCGAGAGAAGCCCACGGGGCTGTGCTGAGGACTGAAACAGAGAACGCACAGAGGCGTTTACCAGGGGCTGGCACGCAGCAAGCGACCAATGAATGCCAGCCATCTACATGTGGCTTCTCCTTTCCATCGTCTTTGTGTCTCTCGCCTACACTGATCAGAACTTCGCCCCCTTACAGGATGGGAGTTTGTGGGGAGTGGTGATGAGAATGGAGGGGGCAGAGGTTTCTGTTTATTTTAAATCACCAGGTACATTTTTAACAACAGTCGTTGCTTGTTGAAGGCCAGGCCCCCTCGGCTGCGGTGGGCCTCCTTGCAAAGCGGACTCCACAGGAGGAGAGTCTCATCCCATCTTGACTGTGGGCGGAGGAGGGGCCAGCGTCTCACCAGCGGAAGCCGTGCGGTGGCGCCTGGAGACTTGGGGGCCAGGCTGGGTGTCTGGGGAGCCCTGTCCCCCATGGAAGAAACCCAGTGGTCCAGCAGGGGCCGAGGAGGAAGGCCGCGTGGCAAGGCAGCCCAGGTGCAGGAAGAGGCCAGGGAGCCCAGCTGCTCCAGCCCAGGCCTTGGACCCGGGAATGAGGAGGCTCCCAAAGTGACCCTACTCGAGCCACCAGCTGACCGCGACCCCCTCAGAGACCCCAGGTGAGCAGCTGCTCTCAATTCCTGGCCCACGAGGCAGCTCTTGCTCTTGGAAGCCACTACATTTTGGGCAGGTTGGTCAAGTATTCATCGATCACACGAACGCGTCACCCACTAGGAACTGCGTCACGGTATTATCTCTGTTTTACAAATGAAGAAACTAAGCTTCAGAGAATCTGAGGAGCACGTGTAAGATGCCACCAGGAAGATGCAGGGACACAGACGGCGTCCATGTGACTTCAGAGTCGCTCCCGGCCCTGCGCGGGGGCAGCCTCATGCGTCCTGCGGTAGGTGGGAGGAATGGGGTGCCAGCTCCTGGCGGCAGCTGCCCCACAGGCTGCTCACTGGGCTGGCTGCACGCGCTCGCCCTGTGCTCGGAAGATCACCACCTGCTCGGCTCGCTCAGGCTCTGCCACACGGCTCCTGTGTGACAGCTCCGGACTGAGCGGGGGCTCGGGAGGCCAGGCAGGGGAGGAGGCTGGGAACGGCAGGCGGGAGGAGCCACATGGTGTGCGGAGGCATTTAAACGGACGGTGACTCTCCTGCGGACGGTAGCTCTGTGAGCATCGCCGGTGGGGAGGGCTGGGCAGGCTCACCTGGCTGCTGTGTTGCTGCCTCAACAGCGACGTTCTCTCTGTGGCGCTGGGTTCTCCCTTTCTCTCGCTTGCAAGCCCTCGTCTCCGCCAGGGCCCGGCTGGGAAGCAGAGCCTATTGCTCCTTCCTCTGCTCACACCCCGCACAGTTCCCCCCAGGGGCAAAGGCCGCAGCCCTAGTGACCAAGTCCGACCCGCTTCCTCTGAGGTTTCACCCGTTTCTGTTCCCTTCACTCACGTTGCTCCAGGGCCTCTGACCCGGGGCTGGTCCCCTTCCACCCCAGGCACACTCCCCACCCCGGGCACCCCCACAACCTGGGGCACCCTCACCACCCCGGGCTCCCTCATCACCCCGGGCACCCTCACTATCCTGGGCACACTCACCACCCCAGGCACCCTCCTCACCCTGGGCACCCCTACGACCCCAAGCACACTCGCCACCCCGGACACCCTCATCACCCGAGGCACCCCCACTGCCCAGGCACACCCTCCACCCCGGGCACCCTCACTACCCTGGGCACCCTCACCACCTGGGGCACCCTCACCACCTGGGACACGCCCACCACCTGGGCACACTCACCACCTGGGCACACTCACCACCCCAGGCACACCCTCCACCCCGGCACCCCCACCACAGGGCCTTCGCTCAGCCTGTCCTCCCTCTGAGTGTGCTCTCCCAGGCACTCGCCTCCCGCACGCCTGTGCTAAGATTGCCTTCTCCGAGGCCCATCTGGACGAGCATTGTTAATCCTGCCCTCTCCCAGCAGCCCGGCCCTGTCCACCCTGCACGTCTCTCCACAGCATCCCACCTCTGACAGCATTGAGCGCGACTTTATTTTCAAATGCGTGTACACAGAATCCGAACATATCCGATAACTCAGAGCAGGGCCTTCCTGAGGCGGCGCAGGCCCCTCGGTGCACCGGGACAGGAGCCCTCGTGAAGAACATGCAGAAACGAGCCAAAAGAAATGAAATGATTGCTTTCGGCAAATGAGTTCAGCTACCTGCAAAGGAGCTTTTTATTCTAAGTTTTACTTTCCGCTGTTTATGCTCAGATGGTCACGTGCGCCTGGTCATTGAAAAGCGGGTGTCTAAGAAAGAGACAGACAGTGTCTGCACACGGACCCTGACACTGTGGACGGAAGGGGCCACACGCTGACCTGACAGCTCAGGGGAGGCCTGCATGGCGGCCTTGCAAACCCAGAGACCTAAAGTCACCACAAAGGATGGTCTGAAATGAAACTTTAACTAAAGCAGTGATGGTGGTTGGTTATGTCCTAGGCCGGTATCTTCACCGACAAGGTCAACCTTTACCTTAACTGAGCCCATCTGTCTTTTTGCATCTATGATAACGTACCCTTTGAAATGTCTGGGTCTGCCGAAACCGGTTTGGCTCAATGGATAGAGCGTCGGTCTGTGGACTGAGGGGTCCCGGGTTCGATTCCGGTCAAGGGCATGTACATTGGCTGCGGGCACATCCCTGGTAGGGGGTGTGCAGGAGGCAGCTGGTCGATGATTCTCTCTCATCGATGTTTCTGGCTCTCTATCCCTCTCCCTTCCTCTCTGTAAAAAATCAATAAAATATTTAAAAAAAAAAGTAATGTCTGGGTCACTTGTAACTTCCCTTTTTCTGGACCCCCTGGGGCACAAGGGGGCACCAGGACAGATGCCACAAATTCCTTCATTGTGATCATGTTAATTGTTCCTGCACCCACCTAGGTATGTGTCCATCATTTTACTTTTTATCCAATCCCAGGGGTTTCCCCCCACTTTGCTTTCTCCCGCCTCCTTAATCTGCTGAACGTGGCCCACATCCGGCTTCCACGGCAAGTTCTTCCTCACTGGCTCACTCACTGCGCACCCCGCCCTGTGCTGGGACTCTCCCTGTTTCCACCGCCTTAGAGTTCAGGTCAGCTTGGTGTGGGCGGGCTTGAACCCAGGCCGTCGGGACACGGAAAGGACTCCACTCTCTGGGAGCCAGTGCTGCGCAGCCAGGGCCTGCCTCTCCCTCACCTGGGCCGACATGCTGCCCCAGAGGCGCCCCCCTCCCCCCCACTCGGCTGGTCGGCCTCCTCCAGGCCTCGCCTTCCTCCACGGATGTCACATGGCATCGCACGGTACCTGCCACCTGCTGAGGTTCAACAGAAAGACCGCGATCAAGAGCAGAGGACAGCAGCAAGGAGGTTTACTTCGACGAAGAAAACACGTCACAATTCACTTCCTGTATCCAAGAGCGACGTGGTTTCTGCAGAATAGTCCCTGCAGCCCTACATCGAGGGACGAGGCCCAGAGGCGCCCATCGGCCCACATCTCGCCCGGCCTTTACTAGCTCGAGGGCTCGCACATTTCCAGGCATCTACACTAATAAAAGAGTAAGATGCAAATTGACCGTACCAGCCAATCAGGAGTGAGTATGCAAATCAATCCAACAAAGATGGTGGTTAATTTGCATATGCAGGTGTTGAGCGGCCGGCAGGCATTCCGCACTGCCCCAGCCGCTCCAGGCCTCAGGGCAGCGTGGAAAGGCGAAAAGGTGGCTCTGGCAGGAGTGAAGGCGGTGCCGGCAGCCAGGGGAAGGAAGGCCCATTCTTGCACGAATCTTTGTGCATCGGCCTCTAGTTCTAAAATAAGTGTCAATATTCACTGTTTGGCTGCACTCTTTATAATATCTACGTTGACATCAGCAGGGGGGGGGGGGTACTGTAGTAAGAACTTAATTTTAAAATAGAAACCATCCCCTACAGCCAAAGAGGGTATGGTAATGTTATGTTAAATAAAAATGTGTAACCCTATTGCCATTTTACAAAGGAACACTGAAGCGTGAGTGTCAGAGGCAGAGGCAGGTCAATGGGTGCGGCCCTGGGTTCCGAAGGGGTCCTGCTCGGGGCATTAAAAAGGTATGAACATCCCCCACAGAATGTTATGCCATGTGGTGGGATTAGAGGACATTTTCATGTATTTAAAATATCGTTCTGAATTGCCTGAAATTTTAAACGCGAGTCTATTGCTCCTATAACCAGGCGACTGAGGAGGCTGTGCACCAACAAAGGAAGAACCCAGTGGAAAGCCAAGGAGGCCGGCCTGGCTGGTCCGGCCCTCACTGGCCGGGGCGGGGCTCCCCCTGCAGCAGCCGGCACACCTGGCTCTGCCCCGCCCAGGTGGGGTGTCTCGTGCTCCTGCTTCTTCCGGAATGAATGGGGCCCCGCAGGTCCCCTGGCTCTCTGACCTCAGCCTGCCCCGCTGCCCAGCATGGCCCCTCTGGTGAGTCCCAGCCCAGCCTTCTCACTGGGTGGTGGGGAAGGGGGGTTCAGAGCCGGAAGCTGGGGTTCAGGCCGTGGCTTTGCCCGGCAGGCTGTTGAACAGGGCAGGTTAATTGTTTCCTTATCTCTAGAGGGCAGATGATAACACTACCTTTTGTGTTTGTTTTAATCATGAGAGAGAAAAACGTATAGAGTGTTTATCAAAATGCTTGTCATCTCCTCACTCTGTTGTGTGTCTGTGCCACGTGCGCCTCGCCTCTGGGCATGGCGAGAGGGAGTCTATGTGGTTCTTCAGGGGAATATGTGTTTTCGACTCTGAGTACAGACACCTGTGCACAGCCTTTCACAGACTGGTGCTCGTGGTCTGAGCTGTGCTCCAGAGCCGGCGATCACCGCCTCACGTGTGGCCGCTGGGTTTTACTCTTTTTGAAAGGCAACGCGAAACTAGGAACGAGAGAAAAAAGCTATCATAGTTAATACCACTTTGGAATCACAGGCTCTCATTTATGGAAAAGGTAGGTTCATTGTTCAGACCTCAGGACCCCAGCGCAGATTGTGAAAATGTCCCTAGTTGTCAAAGAGCCAGCATCTTACTGTAAATGCTACGGGCAGTGGGCATAAGAAAGGGAAGATAAGAACATCTTCTTAAGAGAGCTGAAATAAGAAAGCAGCGCGGGAGCTGACGCCAGGACGGTCTGCAGGTCTCGGGGGACCCTGAGTGCTCACAGGAACCAATGGTGCTGGCAGTTGCTACACTTTTTATGTGCTGGGCGCTGTTCTAAGGACGAACTACTTTAACCCTCACTTCGGAAGCTGTTAGCATCCCCCTCCACCCACTTTAAAGGTGAGAAAACTGAGGCACGGAGGGAGGTTCCTGAGGCGGGTCACAGGAGTGCATGGCAGAGCTGGGGTTCGAGCCAGGAAACTGCGCTCTGAAGCCGCGTGTCTTGTGCTACATTGGATGTGCGTGTTGGTTACTGTGGGCCCGCACTACAGACTCATGAACAATCGGACTTGTTGACTAGTTTTTTGTTGTTTTTTTTAAAAATATATTTTTATTGATTTTAGAGAGGAAGGAAGAGGGAGAGAAGATAGAAACATCAATGTTGAGAGAGAATCATTGATCGGCTGCCTCTTGCATACCACCTACCGGGGATCAAGTCCATACCCCAGGCTTGTGCCCTGACGGGGAATTGAACCATGACCTCCTGGTTCATAGGTCAGCGCTCAACCACTGAGCCACGCCAGCCAGGCTTCCCACATTGGTTTTATCTCTTTCCACAAGCATGCACATTCTCACACATATTCCTGGGCGACCTTTTTGAGAGTTGGTTCCACAGAACCTTGGCACATGTCTTCTAAGAGCAAGGACATTATCCTACATAACAGCAACATAAAAATTACACTCGGGAAATCTAACATTGAAGGCATGTTATTGGATACCAAGACCAAATTCCAATGTCCCCAACTGTCCCAATAATACTTTAAAATGCTTTTTTTGTGTTCAATCCAGAATGGAATCAATAAATATTAATCCCATTAGCTGTCCTTTAAAAAATCTAGGATATAGTTCCAGAGCCTAAAATAAAAATTTCTCTTATCACCTTGACATTTTTAATGAAAAATCATTTATTTTGTCAAGACAAGAATAGTTACAAAAATTTTTGTTGTTGTGATAAAGACTTTTAAGATCTACTCTCTTAGCAACTTTCAAATATGCAACGTCGTATTCTTAACTATAGTCACTGTGCTGTACATGCCATGCCATGCCATTTATTTTATAACCGGAAGTCTGTTCAATTGATCCCTTCACCCATTTTGATCACCCCTTCCCCCGCCTCTGACATACAAGTGAAAGCGAATGGTATTTGTCTTCCTCCATCTGACTTATGTCCTCGAGATCCATCCATGTCGTTTCAAATGGTGAAATTTCCTTCTCTTCTGTGGCTGAATAGTATTCCATTGTGTGCGTATAGAAAACACTTTTCCTCTGCAAGAAGTAAGGCCACGTGAGGGCACGGCAGGCAGGTGGCCATCTGCAAGCCCAGGAAAGAGGCCTAGGAGTACCCACTGCCCCTACCTTGACCTTGACTGCTATGCTTCACAGACTCCTCACAGCACAAGTCATCTTCCTTGTAAGGCGTTAGAAACGCTCAAAGGAAAGGCGTGAGCGAAGCATTACACATACAGCTTAACCGATTGGCTTCAACTTTACGGCAGGTCACAGAGCACAACACCGTTCTCAAACCTGTCTTTAGACAGCAACACACCGTCACTGTTGAACACTGTGCCTGGAGGGGAAGGAGCTGGGGGCCGGTTTTGGTCTCTTCGTGGAATCTATCCAGCCAGACCCTCATGGGCCCGGGTTTCAGGAGAACAGAGGATTCTCCACGAGAGGCCCTGGGAGATGGTGAACCTGACCCTCCGCCCACAGATGGGCCCGCGGCCCCGGAAGCATGGGCCCCTCCGGGTGCCCGCGGTGCCTGGAGGCAGAGCCAGCCCCTCGCCAAAGCCCGGCCTCTGCATTCATGGCACAAGGCTGGTGAGTCCCAGCGTCGAGCACGGAACATGTCCAGTCCAGGGGGTCCCTGCCGCTGTGTGATGGGCCGTCCTGACAGGAGGACAGCGTGCCCACCTTCATCAGAAGCTCCTGAGCTGCTCATTCCCAAACAAAAACCAAACAAACGCGGTCTCCGGGGCCTGCCCAGACCCAGAGCCGGAGCTCTGGCTCCGGAATCTGCTCTCACAAGATCCCGGGACTGTGGCTCACACTGGCATCTGAGAACCACTGGCCCAGGGACAGCGGAGGTTTCTACAATGGACTCCTCCGGCCACCACCCTTTGCACCTCATCTCTCCCTTTGGTCCTACCCATCCTCTCAGGCCCAGCTCACACCCTCCCCAGCTCACACCCTCCCAGGGGGTTCTTTTCCATCTGGTGACCCCTCATCTTCCCACTGCCGAAGCGACCTGCCTCTCTTCCCCCCTCGCTGCTCCCCTGGGTTCTATGCCTGTCTCCTCGGAGCTTCCTTTCCGCTCTGGCCCGCTCTCCTCCCTGCCTGCCGAGCCCCGGCTAACGGAGCTGGATCAGGCGGGAGCCGGGGGCGGGAAGGCCAGCGAGCCGCCTTCCGATGCCAGAGGGCCGCCCAGGACACACCGGGCAGGTCAGAGCCGGCCTCCGCCCGGGCCTGGAGGACAGAGGAGCGGCAAGGGGGTGAGGCGGCGTGCGGATTTATGACACCGGAGATTCCAGGAGGAAGTCGCCCAAGGGCCCAAGGGCCCAAGGCCGGCGGGCAGGGTGTGGTGGGGCGAGCCCTTCCTGCACCCCCGCCCTGCCCTGCCCTCGGTGACTCCTGCGTGGCGGGCGCAGGGCCACTGAGAACCAGGTGCGCGCTGCTGACAGGCCTTGCCAGATGCATCCCCACGTGGTCGCTCTACCTGCCTTGGGGGGTGTTCGCATTGGTCAGGCTTTTTAGGGAAAAAGGCTAAGTCCCATGGATGGGGAGCCTGGAGCAGGCGGGTGCAGCTCCCCCCATGCGCCCTTCACGCACACCACACAGGTGTAGAGGGAGGACGCCCGCTCCGAGGCAGCTGTGGGGCGGCTGGTGGCCAGCTGTGGGGCGGCACTGGGCCTTGGGTAAAGCTCGGAATGGAGGAGGATTTCATTTGTCCAATGAGATCTGACAAGCCGCTGTCCAAGCATGTGTTCTCACGTGTGGACGGGTACATGTATGGAAGGGCACACGCCTGTACTCCGGCACAGGGGAAGCTCTCTCTCAGTGTGGCGGCTCTTCCCTCCTGTTAGACACTCATCTTCGCTCTGCCACAGGCCTGTGCCGATCCCGTCGGGTGGCTGGAGGCCTGCACCTGGGACCTCTCACAAGGAGGTCTCTGTGTCAGATCACCTGCGAGGACAACCAGAGGCCATGTTCTCCACCCCCCACCCCGCCCGGGGGCATATGCCATTCATGGGGTGCGGCTGGGTCCTTCCGGGTCCCGGGTGGAACCATTTGGCTGTGCCCTGCACTTGGCCCGGAGGTGTGGCTCCTTCCATAAACTCCAAGGGACGGGACAGCCCCTCGGGAGGGGCCCAGCAGTCCTCTCCCAGGAGCCCCCCCATGAGGTCCCCACAGCGCGACCGAGTGGTGGCAGCTCTGAGGCAGGGACTCAGGAGGGCGCTCCTCTCTGGTCTGATGAGCCAGACGTGGGCCCCGTTTCCTTACTTCCTGCCTTAGCTCCCTAGAGACCTCCCCTCAGGGGCCTGCACCCCTGGTGGGGGCCGCCCTGCCCCCACCTCAGAGCCTCTCTTCCAGGAGTTGTATCTGAATTTTTTTTCTTAATCTCACCCGAGGATATTTTTCCCTTGATTTTTAGGGGGCGTGGAAGAGAGAGGGAAAGACAGAAAGAAATATTGATGTGAGAGAAACACATCGATTGGTTGCCTCCTGCACGCGCCCAACCAGGGCCCGGGCAGGGGAGGAACCTGCAACCAAGGTACATGCCCTTGATTGGAACCGAACCCGGGACCCTTCAGTCCACAGGCCGATGCTCTAGCCCAGTGGTCAGCAAACTGCGGCTCTCAAGCCGAGGTTTGCTGCTCTGCTGACTAATGAGTTTGCTGACCACTGCCTTAGGGAAAAACACTTAAAAAACATTTTAATAATGTACTAATGTCTTTAACCTGAAGTCAAAACTTCTGGGTAAGGGTAATGCCTTACGCAGTGGTCGGCAAACTCATTAGTCAACAGAGTGGCAAACCGCGGCTCGCAAGCCGCAGTTTGCCGACTACTGCTCTAGCCACTGCGCCAAACCAGCCAGGGCTTGTATCTAAACTTGCATGTGAGTTTCTGCGCCCTGTGTGTGCTTCCTTCTAGAAGAATCACAGGTGGGCCCAGTTTGGCCTCTTCGCCCTTCTTCCGCCGCACTGCGCCACGGGCCACTCTGGCCCCCCCACGCTCCATCCTCGCTGGCCTTTTCTCTGGCCTTCTTCTCTGTTGGAAACATCCTGCTTGCTCCCTGCTTCTCTTAACCCACCAACCCGTCCGCTCACATAGGGCTCAGCAGGGCCCCCGCCACCCCCACCCGCAGGCCCTGCCCCTCCTCCGCTCTGCTTCCCAGCACACGCCTGTCGCTGCCCTTCTGGTGTGACGTCGGGTGTTGGCACCTGTGGCAGCGTGCGCTCTGCAGGCCTTTCCCGGTGACCCCAAGGCCAGGCTCACGGCTCCCACTTACTGGTGTCTCGGGATTGACTGCATTTTATTCCCACAGAACTGTCCACAACCTCAATGCGCCCCCTCTCACTAACCCCAAAGATAAGTGCCCGGAAGGGTCAGTTAATCTGCCCTGTCACCACCCAGAGAGGAGGCTGCCTGCCCTGCGGCCTCCTGAACTCCGAGGTGACAGACACTCTCCTAAATCACAGGGGCCTCAAGTGACAAGGCTGCTCGGGGCCCGCTCCATTGTGCTGTGATCTCATTCATTCATTCATTCATTCACTCACTCACTGTTCGGGCCTCCCCTGGCCATGCCTCCTAAAGCAGGACCCTCTGCTCGTGTCGGTCAAAGCGCCCGCTCGTTTTCTTCATGGCCCTCACACTCATCCACAGTCATTGGTCCCGTGTTTGTCCGCCTCCCCCATGGGACGCAGATCCTGAGAGGACAGCGATGGTGTCTGCCGTCTCGTGTGGCGCCCTCGGCCCCAAGGGCAGCGCCCGCTGCAGGATTTGCGCCTGGGTGATGACAGGGAGGGCACCCGTTTCACTGTCCCCGTGCCTGGCGCCGGGTGGTGGGTGCGGATTTGAGTGGGTGCACTGGAGTCTGAGGAGGCCTGTGGAACAGCCACTTCCAGAGACGTTAATAAAGAACAAAACCGTCGGTTTTAGGGGCTCCCCTGAGGGCTTAAACAGGCGAGACAGGAAGAGCCACTTGGAACTGAAGCAGGGATGGAATGACTGAGCTCACTGAGGGACGAGTGTGTACTTCCTCTTGACAATACTGGTGCCGAAGGTAGGGTTGGTCTTATGCCAACACAGGCATTTTTTTATTGTTGATTTTAGAGAGAGAGGAAGAGAGAGGGAAAGGGAGAGAAACATCGATTGGTTGCCTCCAGTGTGCACCCTGAGCCCTAAACCTGGGCATATGCCCTGACTGGGAATCGAATTAGTGACCTTTTGGTGCCCAGGATGACGCTCAACCAACTGAGCAACATTGGCCAGGGGCTGACACCCTTTTCCCATCTTCTGTCTGCTGGGCCATGTGCCCTGAGCTGAACGGGGATTAGGCCAGATGACGGCTAACCTTCCTCCCAGTTCTACGTCCGATGAAAGGACAGATGCAAATGTTCACAGAAGCATCATTCGTAACAGCCAATAAGTGGGCATAGATGGACGGCCCATGGCGAATGGATACAGAAAGGTGGCGTAGCTCCTCAATGAGGTAGATTGTTTGGTAATAAAAAGAAATCAAGTACTGATACAAGCTACAGCACAGGTGACCCTTGAAAACATCATGATGGTGAAAGAAGCCAGACAAGACCACACGTGGCAGGACTCCCCTGATAGGAAAGGCTAATCAACAGAGACAGAAGGTGGGTCCGTGGCTGCCTCGGCCTGGGGTTTGGGAATTAATGGGATGACTGCTCCTGGGTACAGGGTATCTTTGTGAGATGATGAAAATGTTCTAAAATGACTTGTGGTGATGATTGCACAACTCCGTGAGTATACTAAAAGCGATGGAATTGTCCAGTATAAGCGGGTGAATCGCATGGCCTGTGAATTATATCTCAACAAAGTTGTTATTGTTTCTAAGGAATGTTAGGAAAGAAGTTTTGTTGTTGCTGTGCATCCTCACCAGAGGGTATTTTTCCCCGTTGATGTTCAGAGAGAGTGGAAGGGAGGGAGGTGAGGAGAGAGAAGCACCAGTGTGAGAAGGCTGACTGGTCTGCACCCACCCCAGTGAGGGCCAGGGATGAACTTGCAACCCAGGTACATGCCCTTGACCGGGGCTTGAACCCTCAACCCTTCGGTGCACAGGCTGATGCTCTGACCACTGAGAACACCAGCCAGGGCATGAGAGAAGTTTTAAGAGAAAAGATCGTGGCTCCGGGCACAGACATACATGTTTCCGGACCTGACAAAAATGTAGGTGTAATTTTGACTCATTCCCACCACGTGGTTATTACAGTGTTCGCTGTTGCCAGCTTTTTATTTGACCAGTTGAAAATCACTGCTCCAGCTGCTTACCCAGCTACAACTCATGCTAGATTTCAAGTTCATTCATCCATGGGATTCATCTAGTCACTCACTCACTCACTCACTCACTCACTCACTCAGCAAACGTTTACTGAGCATCCATTATAGACCAGACGCCTGGCTAGATGCGGGGAACAGAATCCTGACTCTTATGACATGGATGTTAAGCTAACAGTCACACAAATTTCACAAAGAACTACATAATCACAATTATGATGTGCTGTGAAGGATAAATATGGGGCATTGTTCTACGATGCGGCCCCTTCGTCCTCACCTTTCTTTCTACACTTACTGGCTACAGAAGCCCATAGGAAAATACTAGGAGGAAATGTCAGATTCCCGAATATTTGAAGAGACATTCACATTTAAATCTCTCAAGGAAGTGCTTTAAGTAGCTCACGGAGAGGTGGCCCTGGCTGCATGTGATCACTCACTTGCAACAGCAACATTGAAAATAGCGAACTTCGTGACTTTTAATGCCAGTCTGACCTACGTGGGGAAAAGCGTGGGGGTCGTATGTATACAACCCCATGATGTTTTCACAAACTGAACACAGCTGTATAACCAAAACCTAGGTCAAGACACAGAAGCTTTTAGCAGCCAGAAGGTCCACTTCCGTTCACCAGACCCAGCTCACCAGCATTTCGAGCATTTTCGACGCGGCGGGCTCAACGGAGAATTTTTCATATCACGGGAAGGGCAGTTTATTTTCCCCTCTTGGGTATGTTGTGATTCCCTGGGGATGCGGTGGACCGTCAGCCAGGAGCGCACGCTGCATGCTGAGAGCCGGAGCGCACCCCGCCAGCACGCCAGGCTCCCGGAGTCTGCATTCCTGGAGATTTTCCACACGAGCAGAAAATTTCCACGGGGCAGAGGCCCGAGCCACGGATGGAGGCCGGGGTGGCAGTGCCCTGGTGGCTGGGTGCCAGCCCCTCACGCAGGGTGGTGCCAGGCTTTCTTCGGTTGCCCTTCTGGGCCCCCTCCTCCCCTGCGGGGAAAATGTCACCCTGTGTGTCTCTCCCCACCCCCTCTCCACACAGTCCTCCTTGAAAATGACCGGGCCTGGCGTGCTGATCCCCTGGGCTAGTAAGGCCTGCAGGGTGTTTGTTAGGCTGTAATCACCGAAGCGCTGAAGAGGTTTACGTCTAGTTTGGGGGCACCGTTCCTCTGACTCTGGTAGGGAGTGTTAAAGAGTGTGGCTGGGGCCCTGGCTGGTGTGGCTCAGTGGATAGAGCGTCGGCCTGGGGACCGAAGGGTCCCGGGTTTGATTTTGGTCAAGGGCACATGCCTGGGTTGTGGGCTCGATCCCCAGTGGGGGGCATGCAGGAGGCAGCCGATCAATGATTCTCTCTCATCATTGATGTTTCTCTCTTTCTCCCTCTCCCTTCCTCTCTGAAACCAATAAAAATATATTTTTTAAAAAAAGTGTGGCTGGGGAGAAGGAATCTGAAGGATCGTGGGAGACAGAGGGACAGAGCAGCCACCTGCTGCCCGAAGGAGGTTCGGCCTTCGTGGAATAACCCTAAGAAAGTTCACGGGCAGCGGTTTCTGCTTCAGAGACCAATCCAGGCCAGGAGGCGGCCAGGAGCCACGCCTCGTCACGTGGTGCAAGGAGTCCCGGGGACAAGAGTCCTCGAAGGTTGCTTGCACAGCCCCGTTCCTCATGCCACCGCGACGTATTTTTGCTGTTTGGGTTGTTTGGTGCCTGACCCAACGTGCCAGTGATGGGTATGGTTGGTCATGCTGCCATTTCTGCACATTCGGTGGGTGTGATTGCACACAGACCCTTCCTGTCTCTTTTGATGCCTTGCATGGGGAGCCCCCTCTCTACTGGCGGCTTCCCTGGTGAAGACGTATCCCTCTGAAAACCGCTGCTGTGGCCCTGGCCGGTGTGGATGAATGGTTAGAGTTTCGCCCTGCACACCAAAGGTTTGTGGGTCCAATTCCTGGTCAAGGGCATGTACCTGGGTTGCAGGTTTGATCCCCTCATGCGGGAGGTAGCCAATCGATGTGTCTCTCTCACATCAGTGTTTCTCTCTCTCCCCCTCCCTCCCTCCTACTCTCTCTAAAAATCAATGGAAAAAATATCCTTGGGTGAGGATTAACAAAAAAGAAATAATAAATAAATTAATTTAAAAAAAAGTAAAAGCCCCTGCTATGGTGTCATCTCAGCTGTGACGTCCTCGCCAGCCTACACAGGGAGAATTAGTGTCACCGTGTCCTTGGCAGTTTGTGTACACGATTCTGTGTATGGTTACATGAGTGGAAGAATGGACGAATGAACCCAGAAATCTTATTCTTCCTGGTAGTTTCAGAGCTTTGCCCAGGACCTGGCCCAATACCCATGGTCTCACATGATGATCATAAGAGATTAGGGTTAGTGGGAACTTCCAACAGCATCTCCATTATACCGCTCACGGCAGAAATCAAGCATTGTGCTAAGTGAAATAAGCCAGTTAGAGAAAGACAAGTACCATTTCATTTCACTCACCTGTGGAATCTAATGAGCACAATAAACTAACCAACAAAATAGATAGAACAGAATGACAGCTGTCAGAGGGGAGGGGCTGGTGGGATGGGTGAAAAAAGTGAAGGGATTAGCAAAGAGAAAACACCCTCACAGACACAGACAGTGGTATGGTGGTTACCAGAGGGAAGGGGGTGGGGGAGGTAGAAGGGGGTTCAGGGGTGACAATGGTGAAGGAAGGAGACTTGACTTGGGGTGGTGAACACACAATATAATATACAGATGGTATATTATAGAATTGTATACCTGAACCTATATAATTTTATTAACCAATGTCACCCCAATAAATTTAATAACTTTTTTATTCATTAGAAAGAAAAGGAAGTCCTCTGTAGCGCGGGTTCTGTTGTCCGTTTGAACACCCCAGGCAGTGGGGCGCTCACTAATTCATTGATAGCATGATTTGTAGTGGCTCAAAGTGCTCTTTCCTGTCGAGCTGAAAATTGCCTCGCTGCAACCTTTACCCCTATTGGTCCCTTTCCTCCCTGCACCTCCCCCCGCCCCCACCAAAAAAAAAAAACAAAACACAAAAAACTGGGTACTAGCCATCCTAACCTATTTGGAAACTGCTGTCGGGTTCCCTTTAATATTCCCTTTTCCCCAAATGGGCCATTCTGTGCTGAATCAGACAGCAGTCCGTCAGAGCACAGTTTCTGGTCATTCCTCGTCCAGCCCTGCTTTGACGTCCAGCTTGTCCCCGTGGTTCTGTGGGGAGTACCCAGGAAGGTGGTATGGTACTGAGAGGTCAGAGGCATAGGTCTGACCCCTGATCGCGTTTCTGAGCCTCTGAGCCCCAGGGCCGAGCACTCGGAGGGCGGCACCTGCTCTCACAGCAGCCGCTGCAGAGGCGTCGGGCATGTTGCCACCACAGTGACCTGGCGCCTTCCCCTCCGGCACGGATAAGAGAGCTTCTCTCTCGTTGGTCTTTCCAAACTGAGGTGCGCTGCAGGGAAGGAGCCTGCCCAGCGAGGACAAAGGTGACATCGGGCTCCGTGATCACTGTCAGGGATGGAGGAAGCCGTGTGTGGAGGGAGGAGGCTGAGGAGCAAAGCCAGGGCCCCGGGGTGGCGGAGGGACTGGCTCAGCCCTGCACTGATTTCTGAAACGTGCGAGGGGTGCGCGTGGGAACTCTCACTTCAGGAGCAATGCTCTGGCGGAGCAGCACTGGCCACGCCTTCACCGTCTCTGTGAGTCCTCAGCGGGGGTGAGGGGGGAGGCACAGTGCAGAGCAGGTGCCGACCTGAGAGAAACTTCACTGTCCTTCCCTCCCTCAGTGTCGGCTGCAGATGCACAAACACGGCCGGCTAAAACCCGACCCAGCGAGAGATGCTTTCAGCAAGGCCTCTGTCCTTCCCACTCCCGGGCGGGGGGTGCGGGGGGGTCTCCCTGCCGAGCACCTGGCCACCCCAGAGGCAGCGCTGCCCTTCTCGCAGGTTCCTCTGATAAGATCGGGGTGGGGGGGGCATGGACTTATCTTCAGGAATGTTTGCAGCTGGCAGTGTATTCCCAGACTCCAGGTCATCCCCAGTCAGGGCGCGCACAGTGAGACAGAGCTCTTCAACACCAAAACCAGGCGGCAGAAGCAAAGCGCAGGCCTGGGAAGGAAGAAGATGAAGGGAAGCTGACTGCTGAGCGAGGTCACCTGACTCACCCGGAGCACAAAGGAGTCATGGGTTTCGAAGGCCAGGCTGGCCCTGTGCCGGGGGCGCAGCCGGGCAGGAGGATGCCGAGGCGGAGCCAGAGGGGGCGGCGGAGCGGGGCGCCCACAGGTGCCGTGTGGCAGGCTCCGGTCCTTTCGGTGTGTGTGACACCTGAGGGCAGAGGCCACGTGACAGGGCGCACGGGGGACTCTGTCTGCGGGGAGAGGCATGGCGTTGGGCGTTGTGTCGCGTGGTGCCGGGGAGGGGACACGCTGGCCACCACACGAGCTCCTCGGCTGGGTCCCTGCGGCAGGAGGGCCGCTCAGCATCAGTGACGACTCCACTGTCCCTCTTCCCGAGTTCTGCGAGCCGTTAGACGAAGACCTGAGCTGGCAGCGGCCCCCGCGGGGGAAGGTGTGCCCCGAGCGGCACAGTCCTGCCCCTGTCCCCGGCTCTGAGCCGGTCACTTCGTCCCACCAGGAAGCACGCGCTTGGGAAAGCGGCCCCTGTGCCGGGCCAGCAGCCGCAGGGCCTGGGGGTCTGGCCTGAGCAGCGCTCTGATCACCCCAGTCCACTGACCATCATGGGGGTGCTAGACCCCCCTCCTCTCTTTCCTTCCTTTCCTGCCCGGGACGTCTTTTGGCACAGACTTTGGCCTTAAACTCCTGCCACCCGACCCTCCTCTGCCCTGAGCCTCCCCGCCCAGCGCAGCTGCACCGCACGCCGTCGCCACAGCTGAGAGCCCACAGGGCGTCCCCGCCTGGACACTCACAGGGCAGGGCCCCGCCCCTCCGGCCACTGGGCCTCGAGGGAGCCCGGGCTTCTGGCTACTTGGTGGAGGAGCGCCAAGGTCAAGGAAAGCCGGGCAAGGACAAAAGTAAATGTTTATGGAAAAGCACAACCAGCACCGGCAGGAAGCACTTGCTTCCTCGTGTGTCTTGCCCGTCTTGAGTTTTGGGTTTCCCAAAAGGAAACAATTCTGTTTTTGGAAAGCACACACACACACACACACACACACACACACATGCATGCACGCGTGTGCACGGCAGGAGGTGACCAGAGCCAAAGCATCAGTTCCCACAGTCTCTTCCCGTCACCTCTGTGCCCAACGAAATGGCACAGTGGAAAGCAGGACGGGCCGTCTGGCACTGCGGGTCCTGCAGGAGCCCCCCAAAGCCCCACAACCCAGGAGCCACGAGGCGTTTAGTCAGCTCAGTCTGAGGAGGAGCTGCTCCGAGAAGCCACTATCTCGTCATCTGGGGCTGACGGAAGCCGGGGACTCGGCTGGGCCTCCCGCTGCCCAGGGGCTAAGCGAACAGGCAGCCGAGGCTACCGGGCCTGTGAACAGTGTGGACGGGCATCAGGATCCGGCCTTGGGGTGCGACTCCGGGGCCTTGCCTGGGATGGCCAGCCAGCGTGAATCCCCTCATTTCCTCTCCGCTGCGGTCTATGTTGAAGTTCCTGTTGGACCCAATGTTCCGGGAGGGCCCGGCTCTCCGCACGGGCCGGGGGCATCGGGACCTTGACTCCAGGTAGACCTGGGAGCAGAGGCCAGAGAAGAGGGTCAATCCCCCTCCACAGACTCGGAAATGGGCGTCCCTGCGGGCGAGAGGGGTCCTGGCTCCCCGGTCCTGCTTCTCCGGGTGGCCAGCCCGGTGCTTCTTCCTTCTCTCAGGAGGCGAGGGGCACGAGGACGCGTCCGGAAAGCCTCGTGAGTTTCCGGAAGAAAAGCACTGTCTGGGTCTGAGAGGGAATGTGCTGGACAGCTAGGTATCGAACCCAAAGCAAAGGAAGTCACAGCCGGGGGGGAGCCGGCACCGGGGAACAGCACCTCGGCATCACAGTCGGGTCCAAGTGCCGCGTGGCCTGGTTTTGAGGTCAGAGGTCAGGAGAAATGCAGTTCCCGCCAAAGAGAAGCAGGCAGCCCTGCAGTGATGAACCGTTTGCCAACTACTTGCACACACCCCGTCTTGTTTCTCATCAAGGACACAGACCCTGTGAGATAATACCGATTCTCCCATCCTCTAACATGAAGGGAGCCTGAGGCTCAGGGAGGGCACGTGTTAGTCAAGTCCCTCAGCTGTTACGCAGCAAAATCAGCAACTGAATACAGATGTTTTGGTGCCAAAATCCATGCATTTTCCGCTCCGTGGGGCTGCCTCCTCAGAGAGCCGAACACCCCTGCCCTCCGACCTCCTGCCCTCTGACCCCCTGCCCTCACAAAGGACTCCTCTCCAGGGAGGAGTGAGCAATCGGATCCCAGAAGCAGCCTAGAGTCCCCACCGGCCAGGAAGGAGCGACTTCCAATGTGAAGTCTGGTCCCCCAGACCCACAACATCCCTTCCTCTCAGAGCTTCAGAGTCAAGTAAGTCCAAATTCCAAGTCACCAAGTGAAATACGTTTCAATCCTAAGTCACCAAGAACAGTGGTCTGTTAGGCCACGCCCCCGCCGATACACCGTGTTTAGCTGTGACTTATGGTCGCCTCCCGGTGCTACACGTTAGCACTTTACGTAAGTCCCTTGTCACTGCCAGCATTTACTTTTTGAGCACCCACAATGCTCCGGGCACGTCTCTAAGAGCTTCAGGGAAAGCAGTGAACCAAAGGATCAACCCCAACCTGCCGTGGGGGGGGTGTGTGTGTGTGTGTGGGGGGGGGTGAACAATATGCAAAATAAACAAATAAGTAACATGTCAGGGTGATACGAGGTGTGGCATACATTCCGTACTCAAGAGGGCTGGGGTGGCGGGCCGGCTGGGCCGGGGCCCTGTGGCGAGGTGGAGATGTGGTTGGGCAGGTCTCTGCCTTGAGCAGCTCACCCGAGGACACGGGAGGAGAGAAGCCAGGTGGTTGTCTGGGGACAGGGTTTTCCCGGCGGGAAGAGGGTGCGTGTCCTCGGAGAGAGGGCAGGTGCGTCTGAGGAGCGCCTCCAGACTCGCGTGGCCCGAGCAGGAGGGGCGGGGAGACAGGAAGAGGAGGGTAGAGGTCCAGGGGGCATGGCAGCCATAGTCTGACATGGGTCTCCAATGCAGCTTCGCAACAGTTACGGCGGATTACCCTGGTTTAAAGTTAAGAGATGTGCCAAGAGGCATTTCACCGTCTCGCAAGGTGGCTGCAGGCTGGTCAGGGGTTTAAGTGCAGAATTTCTGATTCCAACGTTTTCTCTCTCTCCTCCTAGCTGAAGACCCTGCTGCCCCCCCAGTCCCGAATAGAGACTCCCGACAAATAGCTGTGGCCACAGCACTTGTAAGTCTTGATGCACGTTCCCCAAGGGTAGCTATTAAGAAAAAAGTCATTCAGGGCATCGTAACGAGAGGCAAAGTGCATTCTGAGACGTTGCGTCCGCTGCGATGGGGGTTGTAACCCAGACAATGGGCGCTTTGTCTGCAGCGGCAGGAAGCAAGAGGAGGAGAGGAAGTGCGGCTGCCAGTCGGGAGACGCTGAGCCGGGCACCTGAACGGGCAGCGATCAAAGAGGCCGGTGAAGGCAGCCCCTCGGGAGGCCCGGCCGGGGCCCTGAGGACCAGGCGGAGGTGCCCTGCACCCGCTGCCCAGGAACCTCCTGAGATGCCCACAGAGAGAGCGCTGTCCCGGGCTCTGGTCCCGGGGTCTGGTCCCAGGCCCTTCGGCCCTGGCCACCGAAGCCAAAGAGGCAAATCTCTCCTCCCCAAGTATCTCAGCATCCCGGCAAGCACAGTGGCCAGCCACGGCCTGCCACCCGGAAAGCGTCCCTGTGATGGCGCTTCCTGCTGAGCCGAGGCCCCGCGCTGACTCCCGAGCTCACCTCCCTCGTTCACGCCTGGGCTCCAGCTCAGGTACCCGGACTCCTCGGTGTGACCCCCTGAGGTGCAAGCCGTTTCCTGTGCAAACTAATGGACAGGAGAGTTTATTTTTATTTTATTATTTTTAAAATATATTTTTATTGATTTCAGAGAGAAAAGGAGAGGGAGAGAGCGATAGAAACATCAATGATGAGAGAATCATGGATCGGCTGCCTCCTGCACGCCCCAACCTGGGCATCAAACCCGCAACCCCGGGCATGTGCCCTGACCTGGAATTGAACAGTGACCTCCTGGTTCATAGGTCGACGCTCAACCACTGAGCCACGCCGGTCGGGCCAGAACAGTGTATTGACCCTAAGAGGCAGCGGATGAGAGCACTGGGCTCACTCCTGCAGAGGAGCAACCTGCCGTCCCCCCCCCCCCCCCCCCCCACCGGGATGGGCTCTGAGGCTCCCAGCCCGCAGGGCCTCCATCGGAGCCGCTCATCTCCCGGGGGCTCTGTATGTTCCCCCCGGCTGTCCCGGCTTCCTGTGGGCGAGTGAAGGGTTCAGGGACTGCATCCTGGAGGGGCCCCCGGGCAGCACAGGCTGGTGAGGACAGTTACAGGAGAGTCGGGGTCCGGGAAAAACAAGGGAGCCATCCTGGTGTGTGTGTGTGTGTGTGTGTGTGTGTTGGGGGGCAGTGTAGTGCTGTCCCCGCAGAACCTGACCGACACCCTCGGAGTCTCGCCTGTGAAAGGCCGAGGGGACTTGCAGCTTCCTGCGTGGGGTAGTTTCAGGAACGCCAGGAAAAACCCATCACGCTCTTGGAACTCCTGCTGGCTCGGCCGCCTGGGATTCCTTTCACTTACCAGCTGCGGAGTGAGTATAATTTGAGGCACCCCTCTCCCCCCAAAACCTAGGAACAGCAGCATCTCCGTGTCAATTCCTGAGAGGAGGTTGTCGTGGGGTAGAGGGATGAGATGGTATTGGTTGTCTATTGCTGGCATAATCCCCAAACTTAGAGGCTTAAAACAGCACACACTTACTGCCTCATGGTCTGCAGATCGAACGTCTGGGCGATTGGCTGGGCCTGCTCGGGTCTCACAAGGCCAAGATCAAGGTGTCGGCCGAGCTCATTCCTTCCTGGAGGTTCTGGGGCAGAGCCCACCTCCGGGACCTCCCAGGTTGTTGGCAGAATCCACGTTTCCCAGTTGTAGGACCGAGGTCCCCATTCCCTTGTTGACTACTGACTAGAGGCGGCCTGCATGCCCTGGCTATGGCCCCCTTTGTCCACGTTCAAAGCCAGCGATGCAGGCTGGGTCCTCACGCTCACCTCTCCTCCGCCTCATCGCTCCTGCTGCTTCCTCCACGGAGTCTCCCCAGCTCCAGCCGGAGACGCTTCTCGGCCCTTAAGGCCAAAGTGATTCGACTGGGCCCATCTCATCTCCGTCTACAAGTCTGTTGCCTTAACTATATCTGCAGAGTCTCCTTGGCCTATAACCTAACATACTTGTAGGACCCTGCATTGGATTGTGGGCATCATTGGGAAGGGGCCATTATGTGCTCTTCCGCAGAGGTGAGGGGTAGAGGTCACGCACACAATCCCTCTTTATCCTCACAATTCCAACGAAGCAGCCGGAACTCAGCAGCGTGAAGAAACGTAACCCAGGTCGTAGGGCTGACGCTTGGCCGCGTTGCAATCTGCTCACAACTATGTCAGCGCGGAGGCAAACAGAATGTTAGCGCCAGGAGGGCCTTGCCGATGGTCCAGCCCAGGAATTCCTGCCCTGCGTCTGTTGGTTTGGAGCCCATGGGTCCATCAGGCAGAGGGGAAGCCAAGAGAAATCAAGAACAAGGATGAGTACAAGTAAGAGCAGGCCTTCTTTTTTCTTTTCTTTTCTTTCTTTTTTTTTCTTTTGTTTTTGAGATAGGGTTTATGGTTTTCATAAGAACCTCAGAGATCGCCCACACCAAAAGGATTAAGAAGCACCAATCTCCACGCTTCATTCATCGAGTTTCTTTAATCATCACCAACCATTTTGTGCCTCTGAAACTCAGACACCTAGATTTCTGCAGACCTTCCGCTTACTCACCTCCATCAGCAACCGCATTTCTTTCCTACGTTAGTTCCATCTATCAACAGCCATGTCGTCCTCCAGGGAAGGGGTGTGTAAGGATGGGAGCTGACGAGATAGCATGTCCCCTCGGCCTTCTCTTGTCATTGCCATCATGCGTCTCCATGAGCACGGGGCTCTGGGGACCCGGGGAGGGGAGGGAGCCTGGGAAAAGGGCAGGGCTGTGTGGCTGTGAAACGGACGGGTAGAATTTCTCTTTCAAGGTCAGTAACTTTAACCTTTTCCTCAACCGAGCCTTTTCAGCGGATTTTATTTGCTGCTCCTTGCTTTTCTGTGCCAGCCTCCTGCACCCACTTCCTGGCGCGCCCACCTTTCCCCACTCTGGGTTTTGATGCCCTCAAGGGCGCCCCTCCTTTGTGCCAGGCCTTGCCTTTAACTCATGAAGACAAACAGGCGTGGCTTCGGCCTCCACAGAGCTTACAGGCTAAAGTTTCAAGAAATGTTTTCCTTTCACACTGAGTCGTCTTAAACGGACAGTGCACACGTATTGGTTATATGACGATTATTGGTAATAAAGAGATTGATCTCAATCACTGACCAGAGATTTCAGCCATAATATTACCTCAACATCATATGTGAGCGAATTCAGCAAAAATAATTATTAAAATAATTTACTGACCAGTGAGATAGCAACAGGAGGCCATTTTCCATAATTGTCTGGTTTCAAGGTAATATTATATACTAAGAGAATAAAAACTAATAACACAGTAGCCCTTTCTTTGATTTTTCTTTTAATTGTGGCAGAATAAAATGGAAAATAAACAATGGAAGTAAATGCCCTCTGGGACATATATAAAAATAAAAAATGTGGAAGCAAAAAAAAAATCCATTCAAATAAAATTATCACCCTCTAGATTTGCACAGTGGAAACAAACAGAATGGTATGACTTAAAAACTCTGAGCTTCAGTTTTTCTCATCTGTAAAATGATGATAATATCTGCCCTTCTGTAGTTTAAGAGTAAAATTTAAAAATTAAATTATATTGTGTATCTATAAGAACTACTATTTCAATGAGACGGCATATGCCACCGTAAAATCCCTTGAAAACAGAAGTAGGTTTTTCAAAGTACTGTTAGTGTTCGATTGCACTGTACCTTCTTTAACACCCGGTGACAAAGGGAGCTGTGACAGACCCAGGGGGTATCATGTTCTTAAGAAAAGAAACCACTCCAGGCACCTGTAGGAAACCCAGGAGGAGCCATAGTTGTTTCAGTTTTGCTGTGACTTCCTAAGGGGATCTTTGTCTCTGGGGATTTTGGCAATCACTAACACATCCTGTGTCTACCATAAAGGTAAGGGTCCGGGCACAGAAAACAGGCAATTGACTTAGGGGGACGCAGGGCAGCGTGGCTGTGTGAGCCCTCCGTTGACTTGCTTGTGCTTTTGTGTGACGTTCAGAGCATGAAATTAACGCATGGGGACTGGCGGAACTCAAAGGACAGACCTGCAATGCAACCTGCAGAGAGCCTCCCGTTATTGCCGGGAGATGACAAAGGTGAGAGTCACAGGTGCTTGTTGTCATCGTCACTGCCTCAAGGCATCACCTCTCCTTGCCACAACTTTGCAAAAGCCTGTCTTGCTCATGACGACATCTTGAAAAAAGTGGGTCTAAGTAAATACTTGTTGAGTGTATGAATATATGACTCAGCTTTTACAGAATTATTTGGTTCAAATATCCTATACACTGAGTGGCCAGGTTATTATGACCACCTGACGTTTGTAGGCACATTAGCCGTACACTGCATCGTTTGGGATATGGAAGCCGAAGGCCTGTTCGAACACCTTTGCTGTCTGCAGTTACCAAGATAAAACGTCTCCAATTAGCACAGGAACACAAGGATTGGACAGTCGAGCATTGGGAAAAAGTCATGTGGTCCGATGAATCACGTTTCCGGTTGCATCACGCAGTTGGCAGAGTGAGAATTTCGTGGAAACAGCATGAAAACATGCACCCCACATGCATGAGTACAACCCTTCAAGCTGGTGGGGGCAGTGTTATGGTTTGGGGCATGTTTTCCTGGCATGATTTGGGCCCTTTAATTTGTGTGGAACAACGTCTGAATAGCACAACATACCTAAGTATTGTTGCTGATCAAGTTCATCCTATCATGTTGATGGCGTATCCCAATGGAGATGGCTTCTTCCAACAAGACAATGCACCATGCTACGGTGCTCGCATTGTGCAGGAGTGGTTTCAAGAACATGAGGGAGACTTTACCTTGCTTAGGTGGCCCCTACAATCACCAGATCTCAATCCAAATGAGCATTTGTGGGACGAAGTTAAAAGAGCCATCAGGCAGCTGGTTCCACAACCATCACTTCTCACAGAACTGGACAGTGCTATTCATCAGGCATGGTGTCAGATTCCTCGCATCACCTTTCAACATCTCATGGGGTCAATGCCAAGAAGAATCGCCACAGTATTGAAGGCAAAAGGTGGCCCAATGAAGTACTGATGGGGTGGTCATAATAATCTGGCCACTCAGTGTATAATAAGGAGGTAATATGCAAATTAACCCTCACACCCTCACAAGATGGCTGCCTACAATCAGGCCGGTAGGAGGGTTAGTGAGGGACGACCAAACAACTGAACAGTAGGATGCATGGGGTGACCAGGCCGGCAGGGGGGCCATGAGGGGTGACAAGGCCGGCGGGGGGGGGGGGCAGTTGGGGGCAACCAGGCCAGCATGGGGGGCAGTAAGTGGTGACCAGGCCAGTTGGGGGGCAATTATGGGCGACCAGGCAGCGGGGGGGGGGGTGTGTACTTGGGGGTGACCAGACCAGCAGGGGGGGCAGTTGGGGGCAGTGAGGGGCAACTAGGCTGGCAGTGGGGGCAGTTGGGGGTGATCAGGCTGGCACACAGAGGCAGTGAGAGGTGATCAGGCCAGCAGAGGGGGCAGTTAGGGGTGACCAGGCAGGCAGCCAGGTGAGCGATTAGGAGCCAGCGGTCCAGGATTGTGAGAGGGATGTCCCACTGCCGGTTTAGGCCTGATCCCCTTGGGCCTAAACTGGCAGCCGGACATCCCCCAAGGGGTCCCAGATTAGAGAGGGTGCAGGCTGGGCTGAGCATGAATTTCATGCACCAGGCCTCTAGTATTGAAATAATACCAGAACAGCTAGCTAAGCTGCAAAGAGCTTTATTGTCAATACCATGACATGCGGATCAGCTCTCGGGGCTGTGATCTACCATCATGGCTCTCCGTCACCATGGAGGCCAGCCTCTCTAGCAAAGGAGGACCCCTGACTCCTCAACCAAGCCTCCACTGTGCACAGTTCTCCTAAGCCAAGAGCCGGGGGATGGGAGGAAGGAAGGAAGGAGAGAGACTGGCTGACCTGTGCGTAAGCCCTCATATTACCACATAAATGACTTGGAGTCGTGTGTGAAATGGAAGAGTTTAGGCTTGTTTTCTTTTTCACAATTTATTTTTTTCTTAACATCCTTTAAAGCCCGTGAAGGTCAGGCAGATCCAGGTTCCACAGCTTGCCATTGTGTGCCTCCTGCGTGGTCGGCAGCTGCTCATCCTTGAAAAGCCTTTGATTTCCACTGCAGATGGAGGGCAGTGTTAGAGTCAGGGGCAGATGTCCATTCGTGGGTAGGCACCGATAAGGTAACGTCCCTTTTAACTGTTGGAGAGAGACTTTAATTAATGTCGTCCCCATGGACAAGAATCTTCCGGTTGTAAGTCGAGGTCTTTGAAGTCTTTGTCTCCTGGGGGTACTGTGAAATGAATGCTACTAATTTATCAGACCCTATTACCTTATTAATGAGTCATTGATGATAATGCAGAATATCTCCTATTAGTTTTCCTTATATTTGGAAAACAAAAGGATTTTAAAAGTCAGCAATATTTAAAACAGAGTCATAAGAATAATAATTGTCCTTAGTTCATTTTTGTCCCATAACCATTTTTGTTTATCCTGATTACTTGCCAGCATTTTTTATGAATTCAGTTATTCCTCAGAGTTCTATAAGTCTTCATTCAGTTCAAAGATATGCCCTGCTTGGAAGCCTGCAATTTAGAATAAGTCAGAGTCTTTTACATGGATTTTTCTAAAGCTGTAACATATCTGCAAATGCATCAGCGTAAAACCGTGACTGCCTATAAATGACAAAGCCTGAAGTGACGTGGTTATAGATTTGATTATAATGCAATTGATAAAAAGCTTTGCTTTTCTATAAGATATAACATTTCAAGACAACAATTTCTTGGTAAATAATAAAATGACAGAGAATAATATAAAGACTATATATATTTAGATTCAATACACAATTTTAACATATAAAGAACAAATGATGTGCAAGATTTTAACACTCTGTACATGGTTTATCGGAAGTGTGTATTGAGCATTGGAAATAATTCACCAATTCCCAATGTGTGGGCCGCAAGTACCTGGAGTACCACTGTCGGACGCCCCCACAGGGAGCCAGCACTCCTGGCTTGCCTGGTGTCCCCGACTGGACGCCTGCTACCCCTGAGAGTTTCCTGTTTGAACTTGGCTCTGAAACTTTGCAAGTTCCTTTCTGAAGCAGACTGAAACTTCCAGAACACCCATTTCAGTAAAATATAAGTACACAAATAGAACATAATAATTATTATTAATTTTCATTTGACAAAGCTTCCCATGTAATTTCAAGTATATTAAATGGACCTAATTTAGTTTAAAAACGTTTCTTTTATTTTTCTTATTTTTAAAATGTATTTTATTGATTTCAGAGCGAAAGGGAGTGGGAGAGAGAGGTGGAAACATCAATGATGAGAGAGAATCATTGATCGGCTGTCTCCTGCACGCCCCACACTGGGGATCAAGCCCGCAACCTGGGCGTGTGCCCTGACCAGGAATTCAACCGTGATCTCCTGGTTTACAGGTCGACGCTCAACCACTGAGCCACGCCAGCTGGGCAAGATTTTTTTCAAATAAACTTAAAACTTTCACAAACTTTTATAACCTTCACCACATTTAATAAACCTCCTACAACTTTCACAGCCAGGCTCCTGGGAAAGGGGGGGGGAGGGGCAGTGAGGAGAATGGAAGTCACCAGGCTCCGTTGCCCGGATGTGGGCCTCTGGAGGAAAGTGCCTGATTTAGACTCCTGCTCACCTCCAAGCAGGGGAGGAAAAGGCAGAACTAGTGAGAGTGGTTCAGGGGGATCTGGACCAACCCCAGCAGTGACGGCCTCAGCCTGCTTGGAAGTTAGGTGACACATGCAGGCCACCCTAGGGTAGACCCGGGCTGAGTGAGCACTAGCAGGTGCTTGCTGCTGTGATGGGCATTTTTGTCATCTTCTCCAGGAATTAGTCACGGCTCTCACGGCTTCCTTCCAAGCAGGGGAGCTGTCATCTGTGATGACACTGTACCATGCGGGTGGGTTTGCTTTTCGTTTATTCAAAGGGTATTTATTGAACAATACCATGTTCTATAGGAGAAACAGACTCTCTCTCTCTCTGTGTGTGTGTGTGTGTGTGAGAGAGAGAGAGAGAGAGAGAGAGAGAGAGAGAGGGAGGGAGAGAACATGGTTCAGAAGACCCCTCGCTTCTCTCCTAGGCAATACAAAGTCAGGAGTGAACAGAAATTGTGTCTCTGTCCATCTGTTCTCATCTCGGGCCACTTGACCCACTCCATTCCTAGCACCCTCCATCCCCGCACTGACCCTGGCCCTGCGAGGCTGACCTTCAACCTTTCACCTGATGTGTGTCTAGCTCTAAGCTTGGTGGTTCAGGTGGGGGTTTGTGCACAAGAGACAAAGTAAGACCCAGTCCTGGGGACACGGGACGTGCATTCAGAAAGCTGCCGGGGACCCGAGACGTTACAGTGAGTGTGAAGTTGTGCGGACAGAACGGTGAGCGCAGGGGGTGGAGAGAAGAGATGAGGGAGGCTGTGAGTCCAGGGCATAAGCCGCCCTACCTCACCCGGTGAGTTCCATCGCACTTCTTTCATTATTTCTGTTTTATTCCACAGTAATACCCCTTCATGATTAAAATTTAATGTGTTCATCGTAGAAAAATTGAAAGAAGAGACAAACAAAGAAGGAATTAAAAACCACCCATAAGCCTATTACCCAGATGTAACCACAATGAACACTTTGGTATTTTTCCTTCTGAACACACACATTTTTTACTTTACTGGAACAATTCTACTTTGAAACTTGCTTTTTTTTTTCCATTTAATATTTTATCCTTGAACTTTCCCTACATAATTAAGTCCTCTCATACAGCACACTTCTTAGTGGCTGTAGAATATTTTGCCATATTGATGTGCTATAATTATCTGAGCAAACTGCCCTTTCCTCCCCCAGATCGGTCGCCCTGCCTCACATTCCCATGAAAGTCAGGCTTGGAAAGCCACCCTCAGGCCCCGGAAGCCAGCAATACATGGTCTGTGCTAGTCCTTCCCGAGAGACCCACTGTCACGTCTAGATCCACAGCCGCTGAAGTGACAACCGAGCTTGAGGCCACCACGCAGGTGGATGGAAGCGCAGGCAGGTGCTGGGAGCGGGTGGGCTGGGACGAGGAGTGCCAAGGCCAGATTGCGGGCAGCACCGAAGCCTCCCTCGCAGACCTCGCGCAGGAGCGAACGCTGCCAGCCCCTCAGGGCCGCTCGGAAAGGCAAAGGAAGGCACATGTGAGAATGGATTTGGCTCCATTTGCTCTAGGGAAGGTGGGCGGCTTCGCTGCCTGGGAAACGGGCTTCGAGCCTGTGCTTCCTGGAATTCTTCATGCTCCTCTCCCGCTAGGCGCCCGTGTTCCTGAGTAAGGAGTCTTATTATTTGGCATTTACGGGCAGCCAAGTTTTGGCAATGCCTGTCCAATTCCTCTCCTGAAGCCTGGCTGCCGACCTCGCTGCTCCCCCCACCCAGCACCTCCAAAGCTTTGCACGAAAAGAAGCAAAACTCAGCCCGAGACGATGCTACCCCTGCATGGAGGTCGCGGGTGTGGGGCCGGAGGGGCGCAGGGACCCACTGATTCCCGCTGCTCGGGAAATCGTGCTTCAGCAGCTGCTGCAGAATCAGTAGCGTGGGATCCACTGCGGGTAAATGAGACGCGTGCCCACGAGCCCGGTGAAGCTCGGCACCTGCTCACACTTGGTGCACTGCAGTACCTGCTCGCATAGTCTGAGTCTCACTGGCCAGGCGCTGGTGACGCATTTTATACCTAGTAACATGTTTAGTCACTAAAGCCACCGTTTGGAGTAAGTTACCCCAACTTTAGAGATGAGATTAAGTAACGGGCAGTTAAGTAATTAGCATAGATTAAGTAGCCCTACAGAGAAGATTCAATGCTTTGAATATTATTTAGTGGACTTCTCCTTATCTGTAGGAGCCCTGTCCTTCTCAGCAAAGACCCGCCGAGCACTTGACCCGACCACGGCTGCTCGTTGGGAACCACGAGAAGGGAGACGGAGCTGTGATCCTAAGAGCATTCCGGCCCAGAATCCTCACCAGAATCCCATTGGTTCAGCCGCTGCAGGTGTTTGGGGATCCTGTCACTATTTCATCACACACACACACACACACACACACACACACACACACACACACACATCTCTGCATTCAAGAATCTTGAAATATCTTATGGATAAAAAAAATCACAGATATTTTTTTTTTGGGGGGGGGGAACACACCAGGATAATACAACACAATAACTAGACTTAGACTTACCATTCTAAATTCTATAGGAATATAAAAATAAATGTTCCTTCCTCAAGTATTTTGTGATCTTGCCAGGAAGATAAGATAAAAATGCAAATAACTATAAATAACTGCATTATAATGTGAACTCTATGAAAGCAGGAACTTGACTAATCTCATTCATGGATACAGTCTTAGGTTCTTGACAACCAACATGGGTTGGCATCTACATAATAAACACATCAATAAATAATCATTGCATGAATGAATTAGCACATGGCCAGTGGGGTTGGGAGGAGCTTTCGAGCATCGATGTAGAGGTTCAATGTTATCTGTTTCTGGGAAACAACTCCAACATTGAGCAGGCTAGGACTCTGCAATGGCCTAGCCTGGTGGTCCTGGCTCAGGGTGGCCCTGTGGCTGCGGCCAGGCTGTCGCTCCCGGCCAATGCCAGTGGCCGGAGGACTGCTCCTTGCTGGCTGCTGGCTTCCCTGGCAGCCTCAGTTCCTCACCGTGTGGCCCACTCAGTCGGGTTGTTCAACGTGGAAGCTGGTTTCTCCCGAGAAAGAAAAGCCGCCAAGATGGAAGCTGCGATGTCTAGTGTAACCTGTTCTCAGCAGAGACATGCTATTCCTTCCGCCTCCGTCTACTGACACAGAGCACTAGACACTGGTGCATTGTGGGAGGGACTCCACAGAGGGCAAGTACCAGGACGCGGGATCATGAGGGGCGTCCTGGAGGCTGGCTGCCGTGGCCCTAAAGTTACACTGTGTGGGCTCATATCTCAGAGACAAGATAGGCTGGTGCTGAAATCCAGTGCATTATTCACGAGGCTTATTAAAGCTTAAAGAATTATGTGTGGTTTGATTTCTGGTAAACTGAATGGTGTTTTAAATGTATGCAGGGAGATTATACATACACTAGAGGCCCGGTGCACGAAATTCGTGCATGGAGGGGGGTTGTCCCTCAGCCCAGCCTGTACCCTCTCCAATCTGGGACCCCGCAAGGGATGTCCGACTGCCCGTTTAGGCCCAATCCCTCTCACAATCCCTCTCACAATCCAGGACTGCTGGCTCCCAACTGCTTGCCTGCCTTCCTGATTGCCCCTAACCGCTTCTGCCTGCCAGCCTGATCACCCCCTAACCACTCTGCTGCCAGCCTGTTTGCCCCCAACTTCCCTCCTCTGCCGGCCTGGTTACCCCTAACTGCCCTCTCCTGCAGGGTTGATCACCTCCAACTGCCCTCCCTTGCAAGCCTGGTCCCCCTCAACTGCCCTCCCTTGCAGGTTGGGTGCCTCCCAACTGCCCTCTCCTGCTGGCCATCTTGTAGTGGCCATCTTGTGTCCACATGGGGGCAGGATCTTTGACCACATGGGGGCAGCTATATTGTGTGTTGCAGTGATGATCAATCTGCTTAGTACTCTTTTATTAGATAGGATAGAGGCCTGGTACAGGGGTGGGGGCCAGCTGGTTTGCCCTGATCAGGGTGGGGTTCCCTTGGGGCATGGGGTGGCCTGAGCGAGGGGCCTGTGGTGGTTTGCAGGCCGGCCACGCCCCCTGGCAACGCAAGCGGAGGCCCTGGTATCTGGAATTTATTTTCCTTCTACAATTGAAACTCTGTAGCCTGGAGCAGAGCCAAGCCTGGGGCTCCCTCTGAGGCCCGCAGCCATTTGTGTTGGGGTTATAATTGAAACTTTGTTGCCTTAAGTGGGTGGGCCTGGCCAGGGTGTGCGGAAAGCTTTGCTTCCCCTGTTGCCAGCGGCAACCCTGGCCTGCTCTCTCAAGCTCCATTCTGCCGCCATTTGTTTGAATTTGTTTACCTTCTATAATTGAAACTTTGCAGCTTGAGTGGAGGCTTAGGCCTGGCAAGGGCAGGTGGAAAGCTTGGCTTCCTCTGTTACCTAGGAAACCTTGCTCTCTGTGGCTGTAGCCATCTTGGTTTGGGTTAATTTGCATGCTCGCTCTGATTGGATGGTGGGCGTGGCTTGTGGGTGTGGCTTGTGGGTGTGTCGGAGGTATGGTCAATTTGCATATTTCTCTATTATTAGATAGGATATGTGTGTGTATGTGTGTGTGTGTGTATGTGTGTGTGTGTGTGTGTGTATTATTTTGAACAATTTTTTTTGCAGCAAATAAGCATCTCTACATTATCAAATCAGGATTTTGATATTTGTTTATAAATAATGTCCCCATATAATGGTCACCATTCCTCAATTTCTTGGATGCTTGAGAGTATTAGGGAGGGGCTAGGCATGGCACTGGGAACTGGAAATGCTGTTAACATAGCAATGGAGGCTCAATGGGAGTCACTGATGGGCTCGCATTCCATCGCAGGAGCTGACGCTTTCGGCAACTTGCTCAACTTCCCTAAGCCTAATGGGACCAATAATATTCTTATAGCATAGGAGTGTCCTGGCACTTGCTGAAAGCCCCTTGCCTGGAACACCGAGACAGCAAAAATGTCTGTCTTTTGTTCCATCATCTATCTATCTATCTATCCTGTATCTCTTCTTTAAAAATATATTTATTAAATTTGTAATGAATTAATTTTAGAAGCCCGTGCTCAACCAATTGTGTGAGCTGACAAACTGGGCCCTTTGAACCCGCCAATGGTAAGACTTACTGGGGCAGATCTATGAGAAAACTGCCCTCACCACCCTGTGCTCATGGTCTAATGCAGTGGTCGGCAAACCGCGGCTCACGAGCCACATGCGGCTCTTTGGCCCCTTGAGTGTGGCTCTTCCACAAAATACCATGGCTTGGGTGAGTCTATTTTGAAGAAACGGCGTTAGAAGAAGTTTAAGTTTAAAAAATTTGGCTCTCAAAAGAAATTTCAATCGTTGTACTGTTGATATTTGGCTCTGATGACTAATGAGTTTGCCGACCACTGCTCTTACGTATGCTAAATGCTGATGGCTGGCTCTTGCACTACAGCATCAGTGAGTTTTGGAATTCAGACCCACTTACTTCTGCCCGTGTGAGTCTGGGGTGCTCTGCCTAATCACATGCCCGCAAGGCTCAGACAGTCATAGCCGTCATATGTCCTTGTCCAAGAAATGAAGTCGGTGGTCCCACACAAGCTAACAGGTAGTGATCATGTTACACTTGATACTTTCTTTGCATAGTTTATGTTAGACTTGGCTGACTTGATATTCATGGTGAGTGCCTACTATTGTTAGATACTGCTAGTGATCCCTAGTGAAATACTATTACTCCTCTTCTATTTTTTTTATTTTTTAAATATATTTTTATTGATTTCAGAGAAGCAGGGAGAGAGATTGAGAGATAGAAACATCAATGATGAGAGAGAACCATGAATCAGCTGCCTCCTGCATGCCCCACCCTGGGGATCGAGCCCACAACCCAAGCATGTGCCCTGACTGGAAATCGAACCTGTGACCTCCTGGTTCATAGGTCGACACTCAGCCTTTGAGCCATGCCAGCCGGGCTATTACTCCCCTTTTAAGCATTTGTAGCCACATAATTGAAGTATAGTCTATGATTGCATGGGATCCTGTTGAGAACAAAATTGATCCCGAGGTTGATATGAAAAGACAAATGTCATTTCTACTCCCAGAATTAAAAAATGTCATGTTTTTCACTAGAATGCCATTGTTCTTATCGGTTGGCGTTATACATTCAACTCTATACAAAAAAAAAAAAATGCACGTAGGAAGTTTGCAAATAAAGAAATATTCTTCTGAAATGTTTTGTGTAGCAAATGGCCATCTTCTGATTTATCCTTTGTATACATCTTTCATATGATTGAATTTCCTGAGAAACCATTTTCTACCATGGAAACCCTGATCTAGAATACCAGCGCTGTGGGAAAGTGGGAGGGAGGCTTGAAAGGCAGGCTGAGGGCTCGCATCACAGAGCGATCTCAGAAGCTGACCGCAGAGCAGACATGCAGGGAGGAGACGGATGCACCACAGTCAGACCCTTAAATGGCTGTATAACAGATGGTCTTTCCAGAGAATTCGGCGAAGTCAAGTGGCCACTATATTTGAATCAACTGGCCACATGGAATTTTTCCCCACTTTTATTAGGCAATAAAGCCAAATAGAAGATTAAAGAATTAAAGACAGAGATCTCCGAGAGTGCAGTTGTGAGAACAGCCCATTTGGGCTAGTGGGTTGGCTCTCCAGTTGGCAGAGCTCGTTAGAAAAAGGACTCGGCCAGATTTCAAAGTGCAGCTCTGCACACGGCCCTTCCAGAGCTCACGCCGCCAACATCGCAGGAGCTGGGGGGGGGGGGGGGGGGGGGCTCTCTGAGTTGAGCATTCGGTATCGAGTGCTTGTGAACCCCAGTTCACGTGGGTAGTATTCCTGCTTCATTTGTGCTTTTTTTTTTTACTCTGAGAAAAATGATACAGTATGTATACATGAGATACTATTTCTACTCACCAAGATTGGCAAAAATTCATAAGCTTGGCTACACATATTAGTGGGGCTAGGGAAGCAGGCATTTTCCTACATTGCTGGGGAAAATGTAAAATAGCCCTGGCCAGGTGGCTCCGGTGGCTAGAGCATCATCCTGATACATTGATACATGGGGGCAACTTTGTCAAGGTTAGCATTTTTCATTTGACCCAAGGCTCTATTTTGAAGTTATACCTCTAACAGTATATATATATATATATATATATATATATATATATATATATATACACACACACACTGAGTGGCCAGATTATTATGATCTCTGAACGCATAATAATCTGGCCACTCGGTGTATATATATTTATATATATTAGAGGCCCAGTGCATGAATTTGTGCATGGGTGGGGTTCGGTCAGCCTGGCCAGGGGGAAAGAACATGGGAGGTTGGCCGGCCTGCCTGCTGCTCAAACTCATGATCGAGGAGACAATTTGCATATTAGCCTTTTATTATATAGAATATACACTGAGTGGCCAGATTATTATGCGTTCAGAGATCATAATAACCTGGCCACTCAGTATATATATATATGCAGAAGGCTATTTCAAAAATTTAGAACCACCTAAAGGTCCAAATATAAGAGATTAGCTGAGTAAACTATAATATGTTCACTATCATGGAATTCTGCATAGTGTAAGGAATATATAAGAAAGATCTCTATGAACCAATATTCAGTGATTCGCAAGAGACATTGTTAAGTGAAAAGAAGCAAAGTACGCAGAGTATCCTTTGTGTAAGAGAGAAGAGAATGAAAAAGTGCACATATTTATCTTTATAAAAAGGAACAGGAGGAACAAACCGGAAAACAATGGCATTGGCTGTGGACACGGGTGTTGGAAAAGGGAGGTGGAAGGCCCTGGGAGGGAGTGGCATAGGGTTATTCGTAGGGAAGAGGAGTATCTTTTGTATATTGTTGCCTTTGGGAAGCATGTAGATGTCCCACATAGTTAAAAGATATGTATCACATATAATCCCACCAACAAGGATGGGAAGGAAAGCACAAACACAAAGCAAATGGAAATATATGAACCTTAAGGTATCTCAACTAAGTTGTACAGCCACACAGAAAGGGAACAGGTGGAGCAAGCGGTCTAACTGAAGTATCTGTTGAAGATGGTGTTTGATTATATGCCTGACAATATTACTTTATTTTTTTATTTTTTATTTTTCCCCCCAACAATTTCAAACACCCCTTTCAGGGAAGGACCGTATCTCCCCTAATGTGACGCCCTATGTGCCTGGAGCCATGTCACTCCCACGGCCATGGTGCTGACAGGGAGAAGGCCGAAGGCGTAATGGCCACAGAGCTGGGTCCAGAAGCATGACACCATGTTTGGCAGATAGATTTTATGGGAAAACAAAAAAAGACAGAGAGAAATTTCAGAAACCTGACCTCAGAATTCCAAAATTCCAAGGAAGGGATAAGATTTTCCATGACAGACTTTGTTTTTGAGGGAAGTGGAGATAAGGTATGAAGACTCGAGATAAACAACTCCCAAAGCCTTCTTCTGGGGCAGCTTTGGGGATGACATTAATCTTCACACGTGACATGCAAGTTTGTGGCTGTGTAGCCTCAATCTCTGAACTGAGGGGAAGGTTCCCAGCCACCAGCCCCCCCATGGATGACGCAGGCAGGAAGGCCAGTCCCTGGTCCTAGTCCTCTGGCCGGATCATTCAGATCCAGAGACGGTGTGACAGGAGCCCCTGAGGCCCAGGAGACCCCATCCTTACAGGCCCATCTGGTTAATTAAGAGAAAGGCCTAGCAGACATTCAATTACAAAAGGAGGGTACTGTACATGCCTTTAAGTTCTGCCAGTTCAGTAAAGGAGAACGAAGAACTGCTAGATGAAGTGGGATACTGCCACCGAGCCCACTGCCACCAAGCCCACTGCCACAGAGCCCACTGCCACGGAACCCGCTGCCACCAAGTCCACTGCCACAGAACCCACTGCCACAGAGCCCATGCCACCAAACCCACTGCTACTGAGCCACTGCCATGGAGCCCACTGCCATGGAGGCCACTGCCACGGAGCCCATTGCCACGAAGCCCACTGCCACGGAGCCCACTGCCATGGAACCCACTGTCACGGAGCCCACTGCCATGGAGCCCACTGTCACGGAGCCCATGCCACCAAACCCACTGCTACTGAGCCACTGCCATGGAGCCCACTGCCATGGAGGCCATTGCCACTGAGTCCACTGCCACAGAGCCCACTGCAACAGAGCCCATTACTACAGAGATCACTGCTTGTTCCCAGGGTGGGGGCAAGCATGGGCATTGGACACATGAAGAAAAAGAAATAAAAAGGAAGGAGACAGAAAATGGAGGAGGAAGGAGGAAGCTTTATGTTAAGCTCTGTCAATATCTAAATTTGGTGTCTATGTGTAGACAGCCAGTGACCTGTTCCCAGGCCGGTGAACTCCCTGGCTCTGCCCTGCTGCCTGTGAAATCTCACACACGGCACAAAAGTGGGTCAGACAACTGCAGGGAGGGCAGGGCTGACCCCACGCTCCTGGGCAGTGGCGGGTCAGCGTTTCTGTGTGCGCCGTTCTCCAGAGAGTGGTCATTTAGTTGGGAAAGGGTGGTAGGCTAGAAGCGTGCACTGAAATTGTGCTTGAATGCAAAAGCATTTTGTAAAAACTCACATTGTATGCTTAATTGTGCTGGCTTGGCACGGGGTCTAAAGTTTCCGGCGTCTCCCCGTCGTGGCAGCTCTCCGAAGGGACCACTCAATGGCCACACTCTGGGAGCGCCTCTCCGCGGCCTTGGCCAAGCTGGCCGACAGGACCCAGAGAGGAGCTGGCAACCCTTCCCCCGGCTCGCCCAGGGTCTTTGTAGGCTCAGAATCCCCTTCCATCGAGTCGCTTGGGTCCCCTATTCGAGCCTCCAATTTCTTTCTTCCTGGTTCTTTAGTGATCTTTCCAGCATAGAAATGTGGATAACTTTCGCTTTGCACACGTATCACTTATATGATTTTAAAGGGCCCCACCCGCATCTAGGCTATGCTGAAGACAATGGACAGTTTTCATCGACTTGCCTCCATCCTTCCGGCACCATTTTCTATGGCAATGCTCCAGAGGTGTAGTCTCTGGACCAGCAGCAGCAGCATCATTTGGGTGCTTGTTAGAAATGCAAAATCTCAGGCCGCACCCCAAATATACAGAATCGGAATCTAAGTCTGGGTCCCAGGCACCTGGTTTAACAAGTTTTCTAGAACATCTGGTTGCCATCCTTAAGTTTGAGAAATACTATGGAACTCCATTTGTCACTTTGTATTTTTTTTCCCCTTTCTCTATTGTGTATTGCTGACTGGAGTGATTTACCCACAATCCCTCACTCCACCCCACCAGGGACATCAGACAGTGCCTGGAGACATTTTTGGTTGTCAACTTGGGCAGGATGGGGGTTCCATGGCATCTGGTGGGAAGAGGCCAAGGATGCAGCTAAACCTCCTATAGTGCACAGGACAGCACCCTAACTGAGAATTATTTGGCCCAAAATGTCAATAATGTTGAAGTTGTGAAACCCTACTGGAAGGGTTGTGGTCCACAGCCCTGGCTCCCTCCAATCCCATGCTCCTGTTTGCCACCCTGTGTGCGCTGGTGACTCAGCATCCAGGCCCTGCACGGAGAACCTCTTTAAAGGTCAGAAAGTGACCACCTCCCTGAGAGGACAGCTGCCTCCTTCAGCTCCGCTTCCCTGGGCCAGTGAGGGCCTTCATTTCTGATAAACACTGTCTATGAGAGAACAATGACCCCTTAGTCTCCAAGGGAATGTCAGGGCCAAACGATTGTCTTCTTGCCAAGAAGTGATGACAAAGGAAAAGGGATGTCATCAACCCATCGCAGTATTGCAATTCTTCTTTGTTTTCTGAGATGAAAGTTGCAGGGCTCTGAAGGATGTTCAGTTATCCTTCATGATCAACCTTCGTAAGAGAACTTTTCTGCTCCTCTCACCCCAAAACACATACCTATCTTGGTCTACTGGACAATAAAGGAACATGAATTAAATAATATGAAAAATATGAATTCTCTTTAAGAAAAAATAACACCCCTACTATCATCAGTCCATCAAGATCTGCCTACCACAAGTCAGAAATTTTATTTATATTCATGTCAATATATTTGATTAATTTTTACAGCAACCCTGAAATGTTGTTTTCCCTATTTAGCTGCTAAAGAATTTGCCTAAAGAAATACAGCTAGTGTTGGTAAAGGCATCAGAAGTTCTTCTACCAGGTAAAGATAATAGCAATTATGATTGCATTGTGCTTTCCAAGATTTTAAGTGTTATTTATTCCATACATTATCCAAGTTGTACCTGTAGCTTACGTTCTATGAGAATTCAGAGAAACTATAAAATGTTTAGTGTGGCTAGAGAAGGGCTCATAAAGCATTTGGATGAGCTGGTCCCTGAAGGTGACATGGGTCTTAGAGCTGTTGCTGGTGTTATTGGGGAGGTGGTAGAGGAAGGCTCACTTTAAACAGAAAGCATGAACAAAGACCGAGTCAAGAAGAAGGGGTTACGCAGGGGAAACAAGGGAACAGGCAAACCAATAGGACTAGATGGTTCACGATGGTAGGAAGGAGGATGGGTGGGTATGACAAGAGGGGTTAGATGATGCAGGGCTGAGTGATCCAGGCAGTGGGCCTAGAATACCATGAAACAGCCATTGAGAGATTTGGAAGTGTGTAAGGAAGGTGGTGATTTGGTGTCCTACTCAGTGTCCCCTCAGAAAAGCCTTATCTGCCCCCCCCACCCAGCCCCCATGATGCTGCGCTTTGTGTGTCACTTTCATGGTGTCCCTGGCCATGGCCATCCAGACTGTAGCTCTCTGAGGAAAGAGTTGTTCTGACTTACTTTTCCATGAGTCTCCAAGACCTGGTGCCTAGGAAGTGCTCAGTGAATGAACGGAGTAAACACACTGTAACAGAGAACCATGTGCTCCTCTAACTCCTCAGTGCTGTTCCCAGGTGGGTGAAGGAGAGAAAGGCTGTTGGCCTAGGGGGTTGCAGAGTTGATGGCAAGAAAGTGCACAGCCAAAATCCCAGAGCCATCTCAGGAAGTTCACCATGGAATATCAGAGAGCTCACCATCAAATCTAAGAGTTCACCATGGAGCCTCTGAGAGCGCACCATGGAACCTCCGAGAGATCACCATGGAGCCTCAGAGAGTTCACTGTGGAGCCTCAGAGAGCTCACCATCGAATCTCAGAGAGTTCTCCATGGAACCTCAGAGAGCTCACCATGGAACCTCAGAGAGTTCTCCATGGAATCTCAGAGAGCTCACCGTGGAACCTCAGAGAGCTCACCGTGGAGCCTCTGAGAGCTCACTATGGAACCTCAGAGAGTTCTCCATGGAATCTCAGAGAGCTCACCGTGGAGCCTCAGAGAGCTCACCATCAAACCTCAGAGAGCTCACCGTGGAACCTCAGAGAGCTCACCGTGGAACCTCAGAGAGTTCTCCATGGAACCTCAGAGAGCTCACCGTGGAACCTCATAGAGTTCACCATGGAAACTCACAGAATTCACTGTGGAACCTCAGAGAGCTCACCATGGAATCTCAGAGAGCTCATCGTGGAACCTCAGAGAGCTCATCGTGGAACCTCAGAGAGCTCACCATGGAATCTCAGAGAACTCACCATGGAATCTCAGAGAGCTCATCGTGGAACCTCAGAGAGCTCACCGTGGAACCTCAGAGAGCTCACCGTGGAACCTCAGAGAGCTCATCGTGGAATCTCAGCTCACCGTGGAACCTCAGAGAGCTCACCGTGGAACCTCAGAGAGCTCACCGTGGAACCTCAGAGAGCTCACCGTGGAATCTCAGCTCACCATGGAATCTCAGAGAGCTCACCGTGGAACCTCAGAGAGCTCACCGTGGAACCTCAGAGAGCTCACCGTGGAGCCTCAGAGAGCTCACCATGGAATCTCAGAGAGCTCACCATGAAATCTCAGAGAGCTCACCATGGAACCTCAGAGAGTTCACTGTGGAATCTCAGAGAGCTCATCATGGAATCTCAGAGAGCTTACCATGGAACCTCTGAGCACTCACCGTGGAATCTCAAAGAGCTCACCATCAAACCTCAGAGAGCTCACCGTGGAACCTCAGAGAGCTCATCGTGGAATCTCAGCTCACCATGGAATCTCAGAGAGCTCACCGTGGAACCTCAGAGAGCTCACCATGGAATCTCAGAGAGCTCACCATGAAATCTCAGATAGCTCACCATGGAACCTCAGAGAGTTCATTGTGGAATCTCAGCTCACCATGGAATCTCAGAGAGCTCACCATGGAACCTCAGAGAGCTCACCGTGGAACCTCAGAGAGCTCACCGTGGAACCTCAGAGAATTCACTGTGGAATCTCAGAGAGCTCACCATGGAATCTCAGAGAGCTCACCGTGGAGCCTCAGAGAGCTCACCATGGAATCTCAGCTCATCATGGAATCTCAGAGAGCTCACCATGGAACCTCTGAGCACTCACCGTGGAATCTCAAAGAGCTCACCATCAAATATCAGAGAGTTCACCTTGGAACTTCAGAGAGCTCACCGTGGAACTTCAGAGAGCTCACCGTGGAACCTCAGAGAGCTCACCGTGGAACCTCAGAGAGCTCACCATGAAATTTTAGAAAGCTCATCTTGGAGTCTCAGAGCTGTCTCAGAGAGTTCACTCAAGAAGACCGCAGTTGGAGAGAGGACCCGAGGAAGCTCCCGGTTGAGGTGGGACAAGGTAATGTGGATGAGAATCACCAAGGTAACCAAAATGTATTGGAGAAACATGACCATCTTTACCCATCTTGAAACATGATACATTTCAGACATCAGGAGACATTTAGGCATGACTTCCACTACAACTAATGTTCTCTGCTGTTCTGTAGGAAATAAAATGGTCATATTCTTAATCTAAAATCTGAAAAATATCCATCTAAATGCTTCCCTCTTCCTGCGTCCTCCACCTCCACCCATTCACTTGGGCATGTGGATGAGTTCCCACCAAATGAGTCAGTCACATAGAACATTCGTCTCTTTGAGCAGATGTCACTGTAAAAAAACAACATTGCAGCGTTACACAAAGCTTACCAACGATGCCTGTCATATGGCAACGGTGCCAACATAAGGAAAAGGGGTAATTTTGGTGGATTCAAAGGAGATAAGATTACTGTAATTATGGAGGACTGCTTCTAAATAACCTCAGACAAAAGAAAGGCTGCTTTGTATCACCCTGAGCTCCGGGAAGGAGGAGACAGGAACCTGGCAAGGAGGGAGGCTGTCCAAGGGGAGGAGGTGGGAGACAGCAGTGTTTACTGGTGCTGTTCTTGTGGCTGCCTTACCCTGTCTTGAGCTGAATGCTGTCCTAAGGGAAATCAAGAGCTCTGAAGGTCACTGGAGAAGAAGCCAAAGGGTTTGCCCGGAATAAACTACCACCCTCTGTCCTCCCAGGTTGCCAAAATCCAACCCTTCTTCTCCAAAGCCCTGCTCAAGTCCTTTTCCTTCTGTGAAAGCATCCCATTTCTCTCCAGTCTGCAGAACTCCACCTCCTGCATGGCAGTGCCAGTCATAGGGCCTTTAATTAGGGTGGGTTTTATGACTTCAGCATGATGAACCAACATCTTCTATTATTATTTAATCTCCCATGTGTTCACACACACATTCCCTAGCCAGGTTGGCATCTCCTTAAAGAAGGCATGTGGTGTAAGCCACCCTACAATGCCCCATAGTGCCAGCATCGAGTAGGCCCTCAATGCATGTTGGTTAGTTGACCGATTAGGTATTCATGCAAGTGGTTGCCAGCTAAGGCTATCTGCCCAGGTGATGTGGGGTCTGATGAATTAGAGAAAGGAATTCACTGAGCACCTATGAGCCAAGTGGAGTAGGGGTGATTGTTTTATACGAGGCAACAATAAATTGGTGTCTGTCCCTGCTACAAACGTATGGAGAATTTGAGAACAGGTTTGAAGAAGAGAGTGGGAGTCCACTGCACTCAGACAATGGTGGAGAGAAAGGAAAAGAAAAGCCATGACCCCCGCCCCCAAATAGGGAGAGAGTGGAGGTCAAGGATGAGGATGGGAACACCTAGAAATATGGGTCACGTTCATCCACAGGGATACCCACAGTATAAGCCTGGGATATAGCAGACTCTCCCTTCAAAAATTGTTGATTCAACAGAATGAATGAATGGATGGAGGAAGTGATGAAGGAAGGAAGGTGAGAATGACTAGAGGAAAGAAGGAAGAGAGAACAGAAATGAGGTTTGTGGGGGCGGGGATGAGGGGTACCTTAAGAGGGGAATAGGATGGGCAAACAGTGAGATGGAAGGTTCTGGAATACTGCTCTACAACCTATTCAGAAAACCCAATAAACAGTAAAATCCTTGTAAGTTTCTCACCAATATCATCACTGGCTCTAAGTTTCTCAACTCACTAGTTCTCTTGTACTACTGCAAAGAAGGAAGTTAACCAAGTGGAAACAGGATCCTGGAGTATGAGGTCAAAGGGGGGAGCTTAAGAGCCTGGCTCTGCGGGCAGTGGGTGTGACAGCAAATGAGTTATTTTCTGACATCTCCCCTTTTCCCACCAGCGGCACTTTGTTCAGGACATATTCTCTGAAGGATCAAGGCTAATCTCCTTTTCACTTAGACTCTCCATTAACCTTATTCTTCCATCGGGAAGCTTTGAACATGGTGTTAAAAGCAGATTCCTCATTGCTAATTCTTAAATCCTCCCGGTTCCCATGAAGCTGAGAAAAGATCTCCCAGTCCGACGATATCCACAATCAGGTGCTAAGTTACCTGTCTCTCAGCAGTCCAGCCAGCATTTCAGAAAACATGGATGCTATTTACTGACTTGAATTACAGTATGAATAGCTATCCACAGACCCATTTGCTCTGAGCATTAGAACTATTATGTAAGAACCGGAGCCTCAAAAGTTCATTATCTGAAGGATGTTAAGTACTTTCTCCTTGTACTCTCTCTCTCTCTCTTTAATCCTTTCATATTCTCATTCTTCTCTCTTTCTCTTTTACACACACACACACACACACACACACACACACACACTCACTCACACCTACCATCTTTACCTGCATTAAATAATCCACAGACTAATCACAGTTAGAGGTCATATAATCCAGTCCTCTTTAACAAGATTGAGGTGACAATTGTGTCAGCAGGGAGGAGCAGTTAGTGACAGCCTGAAACCCAAATCCAGGCCTCCTGACTCCCCTTAGACTTCTGTTTTCCTCTGCAGCAAACCACTTCCAAGTGCACGATGTAAGAATGTGTGTGCTGACCTTGGCCTTCTGCCCAGGCTCCAGGAGAGGAGAGACAAGAGGACCCTGGCTCGGCCTCTGCTTCACTACTTGACCGGAGCCGGCCACCTGGCTGCTCTCCTCCATGCCGTGGGAATGCGTCTTCTGCTGCGACCACTGAACCATGTGGACATTCTTCTCCGAGTCCTGAGTCCTTTCTTTCTCCCCATCCTCTAGTGGTCGGCACAGGCCTGCTCAGCACATGGCTGGTCTCTGAGAGTCTGGGGACAGGCAGTGTGCTACAGAGAAAAAGGAGAGCAGCCAGATCCCGGCCCTGCCCCTTCCCTCCGCCGTGAGAGCCGATGCAATGGCAATGTCCACTCAGGGCTGCCGTGGCACCAACGTGGCGGACGCACCGGACAGAGTCTAGCACATCGTGGGTGCTCGGTAAGCGCTGGTTTCCGTCCTTCCACCAGATGGGCTGTGGGCCGGCTGGTCTCTGGATGACTTGATGTTTATGGGATGACAATGTGCCATCTGTAGTGATTTAGGGCTGATTAGGAACGCCAACAAAATTGGCACGGATTTGGTTTGAGATTTTTGATCTCCCAGCTTTGTTATGTTACAGATTAAGAAACAAATAGGTTTTGTTCAAGTCTATACTATATTTTAAATAAACAAAACTTGTAAATCTTTACTTTAGGTGGTGGCACGGGACACAAAAACAAAAAACAAAACCAAAGCGAATGCCTTCCTTTTAGAATTCATATTGCTTTATTTTGCCTCAGTTTTGGTTCATATGAATCTTTTGTTTAAATCTATCCTTTTTTTAAAAAAATGTATTTTTATTATTGATTTCAGAGAGGAAGGGGGAGGGAGAGAGAGATAGAAACATCAATGATGAGAGAGAATCACTGATTGGCTGCCTCCTGCACGCCCCACATTGGGATTGAGCCTGGCAGCCTGGGCATGTGCCCTGACCGGGAATCGAACAGTGATCTGCTGGTTCTAGGTGGACGCTCAAGCACTGAGCCACCCCACCTGGACAACCCCTCCCTTCTTTATCACACACACACATATACACCTTCGTATATTGTCAAAAGCAAAACTAACCAGTTTTCTGATTGGACTGGTGCCTCCACACAATGATCTCCCAACCAGAAGAAGTGATGATCTTTGCTAAAAAAAAAGGGCTGGTACCTTGTCCTACTGCACTTTAAGACATGAGCTAGCCAGAGCCTGGCGCGTGCAGAATGGTCCGAATGGCAGGTGTCGGGAGGCCAGCTGTCACCAGCCAGCATTACCTGAGGACGGACACCTCCCCTACAAAGGGTGTGAGGAATCTAGGAGCTCTTCCAGGTCTGAAACTCCATGCTTCCTTGAATACAATGGTGTCAACGCAACAAAAATCAGCTTCCAGAAAGTAGCGTGAGACTGTGAACGCCGTGGACTTAGGGTGGATCTAACAGCAAAGGAGAGTGTTCCCTGGAACATGACGCTGGGTAAGTGGAGGGATGGAGGAGACACTGTGCTAACAGAGCAGGGTGTGGCTGGTAAGGAGGATGCTTGTAATAACCTCCCCATCTGGCTTTTGCTCTCTGTACTTGACTCACCCATCCTGTTCCAGAGCCCAGCCAGCCTCCTGGGTTGCATTTGAAGGTGAGCCATTGACATGCTAACAAAGGTCAAGGACCACAGAGTGAGGAATATGGGAGCAAGGACACATCCCAACAGGGAGACTGAAAAGAAGCCTGATTTGACTCAAGTGGAGGCAGTCACCCACTGTGGACAGTGAGGGGGGAATCTACTTACTCAGCAGAGCAAGGTCAGGAAAGAATATTTGTTTCGGGACATGGAGCAAATGCTGGGGACCTCTTCCTATAGAGAAAGCTGGGAGGCACCAGGGACACATGGATTACATGGTACCCTCACCGTAACCATGGCAATGGCAATTTGGCTGTGTGTGTGTGTGTGTGTGTGTGTGTGTTTGTGTGTTTGTGTGTGTGTGCGCATGTGTGTTTTCATGAGGGGCATGACATCTCCATTAAAAAGGATCATCCCACCTCCCCACACAACTCATTCCATTTTGAATTGACTCTGGTGACTAGATAGTCGTTCCTTCCATGAGCTGAGCCACGGGTCTCAATAGCATGGAAGCACTGGCCCTTGTGTTTCCAGGGCTCAGAGGCTAGGACTCTGAGTCTCTGACTTTGAAGACGCAGGCATGCATGCACCTGTGGGCTCTCTCTTGTTCCTTTGTAACTTCTGTTTCCCCTTAATGCTCTGATATGCAAATCCTTCACCTGCCTTTCACCGGAAGCTTCCTCACCTACAGCTGGGCTCCTACGGAGGCCCTTTGTCCCCTCAGTTCTGTCTTCGTGGGTGTGTCTGCCGGGGATTTTGCTGGGGTTGCACTTCCTGGTTGGCTCTCTGATCACATGATGAGAATGTAAACATCGGCACACAGGCAGGCTCAGCCTGTGGGCCACGTAGGCAAGGCCGCCTCTCAGTCTGCAGGGCCCGCGCTGCACCGAGTTGGTGAGGTCCACGTTGCCCACAGCTTTCTCCTTGATGAGCCCATGGGCACCTGCAGCCCGGGCAGCACCGGGCAAATGCTGGCCATCCATCCAATGCTTGCTCTTGGCTGTGTGACCTGGTACCACAATGGCATCAGATACCTGACGTAGCATTGGACTCTGGGAAGAAGACTCAGAACGCCTTCTTAAAGGCAAAGTTGTCAATATACCGCAGTCCATTGCTCAATACATTAAGCTGCGTGATAGAGAAGCAGGACCATGGCTTTGGAATCAGGACGAACTGAGTTCACACAGCGACTCTGCCACTCACTCTTTTGTTGTTGTTGTTGTTAATCCTCACCCGAGGACATTTTTCCCACTGATTTTTATAAAGAGTGGAAGGGAGGGGGAGAGACAGACAGAGAAAAATCGATGTGAGAGAGACACGTCAATTGGCTGCCTCCCATACAAGCCCCGATCAGGGCCGGGGATCGAGCCTGCAACCGAAGTACATGCCCTTGACCAGAATCAAACCCGAGATCTTTCAGTCCACAGGCCAACGCTCTAGCCACTGAGCCAAACTGGCTGGGGCTGCCACTCACTCTATAGTGACCTCTGGCTTCGGGAGGATTAAATTAGACACGATGGTAACATGTCTGGTACAGTCTACGTTATCACCCTTATTCCTTTTCCCGGGACCATTTCCTCAGGCCCTTTGGAACCTCAAAGCAACATGCTTTCATGTCTTCATTTGAAATACGATTTCCTGGCTAAGAGACATCCAGTTGTCCAGGACGCCTGCCTGTGCGTGCATTTCCCTACCAGTGTCACTACTGGCCCGGACCCTCGGAGGGATGTTCCTTCTTGGGGCACATCCTGGGTCTGGCTGCCCCACTATGCACGTCGCCAGCTCCTGCCTTTAATCACCCAGGGACTCCCATGACTTTGAATGAACTGCAGTGGAGTGAACGGAAGGTTGGTTGGCATCTGGCTGAGTGAGATTTCTAATGGGGGGGTTGGGGGGTTGGGGGGTTGGGGGGGAGGTCTGAGCGAAGAAAGAAAGCAAATGCACTTTTTGATAATGTTGAAAATTGAAAGAAGACCAAAATTTTTTTTAGTTTTTATTTAATACTAGTGGCCCGTTGCACGAAATTCATGCATGGAGGGGATGGGGGTGTCTCTCAGCCCAGCCTGCACCCTCTCCAATCTGGGACATCCCTCTCACAATCCGGGACCACTGGCTCCTAACTGCTCACCTGCCTGCCTGCCTGATTGCCTCTAACCACTCTGCCTGCCAGCCTGCTCGCCCCCAACTGCCCCCCCTCTGCCAGCCTGATCACCCCAACTGCCCCCCCTGCTGGCCTGATCACCCCCAACTGCCCTCCCTGCTGGCCTGCTTGCCCCCAACTGCCCCCCTGCCTGCCTGCTTGCCCCCAACTGCACCCCGCCTGCCTGCTCACCCCCAACTGCTCCCTCGCCAGCTTGATCACCCCCAACTGCCCTTTCTTTCTGGCCTGATCGCCCCTAACCGCCTCTGCCTCGGCCCTGCCACCATGGCTTTGTCTGGAAGGACATCCAGAAGGTCTCCCAGAAGGTCTAATTAGCGTATTACCCTTTTATTAGTATAGATTTTATGGCTGCAAAGCGTTTCCTGTTTCCTGTGTCTATCGTCCTGTGCTGTGATCCCTCACACACACTGGGCTTCCTAGGTGACTCCTGCAATGCTGACGCAGAGGGGCAACTAGACACAGAGGCGGTGGCGACCTGCTGTCTGCATCACCGGATGCAGCTAATCCCAGAAGCCCTGCCTCCCGCCTTGGAATCTGCCTCCTTGTAGATCCCACACATCGTGGGACAGCGTGGGGTACACTTGCTCCCTTCTCTGCGGGGCTGCAGCCCTCATGTGAGGAGGGTCCCAGCTCCTTAGTTGCGTTTTCAGGTTGAACAGGTACAATTCTTTCAGCTGCTCCCCCATGGCAGGTGATTTGGGGCTGTGTTCTCAGGAGGGGCCAGGGAAGGAGGAAGTGAGCCACACCCACTTGGACCAAGGTCACCCTGGGGTTCCTGCCCCGTTCTTGGCAGTCCTCCAAGTTCTACCTGACTTCACTCTTGACCTTCTTGCTCCTGCTCCAGGACCAGCTTCTTCACCTCGTACCTTTCAGAGGACTCCAGTTCAAGTCCATCCTCTGGCTCTCTCCGCTTCTATTTGTTTTGGTAGCATCCTGCCACGGAACCCTACTCTCCCAGCCCAGCCCCCAACACTGTGGGTTTTACATCCGGAACCACTCAAGCTGGGAGCCTGTGGAGGTCACTGCAATTCCCCCTTTGAAACCCTCCTAAGCAGACGCCACGTACTCCATGGGCAGATTTCCCTACAGACCCCAACATGCAAGGTCCACCAACATGCAAGATCCCCCAACATGCAAGGTCAGATGTTTTCTTATTTAACATATTTTATTGATTTCAGAGCGGAAGGGAGAGGGAGAGAGAGATAGAAGCATCAATGATGAGAGGGAATCGTTGATTGGCTGCCTCCTGCACACCCCCTAGTGGGGATCGAGCCTGCAACCTGGGTATGTGCCCTTGGCCAGGATCAAACCTGGGACCCTTCAGTCCACAGGCCGACACTCTATTCACTGAGTCAAACCGGCTAGGGCTCCAGGTTTGTGTTTTCTTAATTCGCCAATTCAGTTATTTGAATAATTCGGCTTTCATCAATAGCCCTCGTTCGTTTGCATTATAAACAATGCCTTTATCCAAAATGCAAACAACTTGATTTGTTTCCAATAATTCTAAATTTTTAAATACTTAACGCAAAAAAGGTGCAAGGATTGAAAGAGCTGCTTTCGCGTGCTGTGTGTGTGTTAATTGCAATCCAATGCTTTCGAACCGCTGCTCTTTGTGAAACATAAGCTACCAGCTCATCGGGTGCTGGTGCGACTTTGCGATGTCCGTGGTGTCGCCCACATTCCCTGCACCGCTCAGTGCGCGGTGGCACTGCCGTGGTCACTCGGCTGAGCAGTCTCTCTTTCCTGCCTGCTACACTGGAGTAAATCAGGCTCACGCATTATGGTGGCATGACTTTCAAAGTGGCTGCTCATGAAAATGACCCCTTAGTAGCCATTTCGTTGTTGAACGCATCTACTGTTTTACTCCCAGGCACACACAATTCCCCATGGTAGTTGATTCATTCAGGGCTTGTGTGTAGCCAGTTTTCTTTAAGCCGCCAACAAGTCTGTGTTACCTGACAATTGTGCGTGAGTTCCTTCATGGCAGGAGCCTAGGGTTAGCACCTGGATAGGCCACACGTGTCTAGTCAAGGTCACATGTGGTCATTGGGCGGTGGATTAGCCCTTGGTGTGCAAGCATCACTCACAAGAGATTTTCCTGGTCTTCCGGGATCAAAGAGGCGGCAGGAAGCACGAACTAGTCAGGAGACAGTGCTGGAGCCAGGCACAGAGGCCAGGAGCGACGGGGAGCTCAGGGGGAGGGTGGGCAGGGAGGAGCCAAGCCGGCCCCATTGAGAGAGGCCCGAAGAGGACACCGGGGTCAGGAGAGTCATTCCGACCGCCCTGAGGGGAGGACAGCGTGGAGGCCTGGGGCCAGAGCTCCGCAGGCTCGCTGAGGACGGCAGGCTCAGGGCAGGCCAGAGGCAGGCCCCAGGGAGGACTGGTCCGGGAAGAGAAGGGAGAATGACCATGGCCAGGGGCCGGGAAGCGGGCATCCGAGTGCCATTCCCGCTGCCTTTGTTCCTGACCATCACACCTGTCTGTCCCGCACCTGGAGGCACCGGGCAGGGCCTCCGGCAAACGCACGGAATCAAACGTGGTTTCTGTCTCTTCTCTGGGTTTGCCTGCTCTCATTGGCTCCCGCTCAGCTCCTGCTCTCTCTCGTTTTCTGAGACGACGACAAAAATACAACTAATATGCAATTCAAGTCGTTATTGTCATGGATACCCAGCGCCAAGAAGTGACTCCGCGAGATGCAGCAGCTGCATGGGAACAGTAGCATGAGCATGAGACAATGGCCTGATCGGATGACAGCGGAGAGGAGGGAGGGGGGAGGCGAGGAGGGTGACCGGGAGGCTGCCCGCGGAGTGAAGGACTGGGCTCCAGAGCCAGACACCAGCCTGGCATCTCTCTGAATGAATGTTAGTTCTATACCAGCCTGGCATCTCTCTGAATGAATGTTAGTTCTATACCAGCCTGGCATCTCTCTGAATGAATGTTAGTTCTATACCAGCCTGGCATCTCTCTGAACATTAGTTCTAACCTCGAAAAGGCCCTGGAGGGCAGACACCACTATCTCCATTGATAAAATAAGGAAACTGAGGCCAAAACAGGTGAAGTCATTTCCCCACGGTCACACAGCTCAGGGCCAAACCAGGCTTTAAGTGTGGGCTCCTCCGACTTCTTCCTGTAGCTTCTGGCTCCATTGCAGCCGGTCCCTGCTGCTGCCCCTCTCCCTGAGGCTGATGAAGGCGCAGCTATAGGGCAGCCTATATGTTTACTCATAGGCTCTCCTGGCAGCCTCTGCAACCTGGCTTCCTTGCCACAGCCCCTCCTCCTGAACTTGAACATCACAAACAGAACAGCACACATGAATAAAGCAGTTTTTAATATATATATATATATATATACTAGAGGCCTGGTGCACGGTGGGGGGGGGGGGGATCCCCTCAGCTCAGCCTGCACCCTCTCCAATCCGGGACCCCTCAGGGACATCCCTCTCACAATCCTGGACCGCTGGCTCCTAATCGATCACCTGCCTGCCTGCCTGGTTGCCTCTAACTGCCCCCCCCTGATCACCCCTCACTGCCTCTGTGTGCCGGCCTGATCACCCCTAACTGCCCCCTCTGCTGGCCTGGTAGCCCCTAACTGCCCCCTCCCTGCCGGCCAGGTCACCCCCAACTGCACCCCCCCCACCAGCCTAGTCACCCCTCACTGCCCTCCCCGGCCGGTCTGCTTGCCCCTAACTGCCTCCCCTGCCAGCCTGGTTGCCCCCAACTGCCCCTCCTGCCAGCCTGATCACTCCTCATGCCCCCCCCCCCCCCGCCACCTGCCTGGTCGCCCCACACAGCCTGCTGTGCTGTTCAGTCGTTTGGTCATCTCCCACTAACACCCCTGCCGGCCTGGTCATAGGCAGCCATCTTGTGAGGGTGTGAGGGTTAATTTGCATATTACCTCTTTATTATATAGGATATATATTTATTGATTTCAGAGAGGAAGGGAAAGGGAGTTAGAGATAGAAGCATCAATGATGAGAGAGAATCATTGATCAGCTGCCTCTTGCATGCCCACACTGGGGATCGAGGCCACAACCTGGGCATGAACCATGATCGGGAATCGAATTGTGACCTCCTGGTTCATAGGTCACCACTCAACCACTGAGCCACACTGGCCGGACTAAAGCAGTTTTTGATGAAAAACAATGTGACTCTGGCAGCTCATGTAGTGGGTCCCGCCGACATGCCTGCTGCTTCCCGGGCGGGTGTCATCCTTAGTTCTCCGCGGTCGCAGGAGAACCGTGCAGTCACTGTGCTCGGCCGCTGGCTACTGGCCTTCACAGACAGGGCACGCACAGACCCTTCCCGGGGACGAGGCAACGGCAGCCCCGCTCCCCGCCTGGCAGCCCCACTCCCGTCAGCTGCTGGGAGATTGCCAAGTGCTGCTGAGACGACTGTGCTCCGTCCAGGAGGCTGTTGACTCACGGGGCCCCGTCTTTCCGGCCTCAGGAAGTACAAGTGATACTTGGCTGAAGTCAGTACCAAGAATCCTAAGAGGGTATTTGGCATCTCACTTTGAAGGTCTCCCATGGCCAGACAAGAACGGCCAAGTGCTGACACGGATGTGGGAGATTAGGCTGCGATAAACCTCACTGCGGACCAGGCATTGTCTGGCCCACCTTCTGAGCTGCGCTGGGCGGAGGGTGGCTGCCCTGGCACGCAGTCCAGCCAGAGGTGCCGGGGCGCTGGGGGTCCTGCTGGCCCTGCAGGCTTGCTGCCTGTATTCCCCATGGAGCGGCTGGCTGGCCTTCTGAGCCCATCTGTTTAGGGCCCATTCATTCATTCATTCATTCATTGAACAATAGACGGGAGCACCTACTATGTGCTGGGCTCTGGTGGGAACGGAGAACACAATGCTAGGCAGACAAACACGCTTCTTACACGCCAGGACCTCACAGTTCAGCACAAGGAAAACAAGCAGCACAGAGCTGTGATGTGTGGCAGCGGGTGAGGTGGAGAAAACCACAGCCTGGCTCTGAGAGTGCGGAGCAGGGAGCGGTCTCGTCGGCAGAGGTGGGGTAGACATCCCTGGGAAATGGTGTTTGAGCTGAGATTTGGGGGAAATGAGCTACTTCACAGGCCCTTGGACTGAGAATGAATCACAAGCAGGACTGGACAAGCGCTGGGCGTGCGCGCATTGACAACGGAGCGGTCAGCACAGAACTTGCTCGGATTTTGCTCTAAAGGTGGCAGCAAACTTCGGCAAAGAAAGGAGGGCCCCGGCTGTGCAGACGCAGCCTCCGCCATGTGACATCTCCCTCTTTTCTCCAGACCCCCCCCTGGGTTTCACTCAGCCAGTAATCCCTCTCCTTCCTTCGTCCTGCCGTGTCACCACGCGGCCAGCTTTCTCCGGGCCTGTGTCTCCTCCTGATGGAGCTGGTTCCACAATCTGCCACCCCTCCCCACCGCCCCTCTCACGCTCACGTCCCAGCCTCCTCCTTCGCCACATTGGCCCCATCTCCCCTCTCTCCTGTGCTGTTGGCTACACGTCTTCTGTGACTCCTAGGTCACAGCTGAAGCCACAGGAGAAGAGACGAGAGCCGTTCCGGGTCACGCACCCCTGCGGTTCCAGGGGGACGGGGGGAGCTGCAGACACGCACCGCCATTCCACGTTGTTTCCTGCCACATACCCGCCAGGGGGAGGCTGTCCACATCCACCCTCCGGTGGGTTATCTTTACCTGGGAAATACCTGCTCTCGGAGGTCCTGATAAGAGAACTGTGGGTTTCTTCCTTGATTGAGTTTCACGCAGGCCGCGAGAGGCATGACGCATACGCCAAAGTGGATTTAACAGGAAAGTTTGGCTTTGTTTCCCTGGCAACGTTACCTCAGCCTCCTTACAACTGGAGGCCGGTGTTTCTCCTTCCCCGCTCCAGGGCCAGCTGACGAGCGCGGCCCGGGGCTGCACGGAGTTCTGGGGGTTGGCGCTGGGGGCCTCCCTCAGGACTCCATCTCCCTCAGGGCCTTAGATTGATGCTCATCCCATTTGCTGGGGAAAAGGGGCAGTTGTGTGACGTCACACACCAGGGCGTGGTGTCAGCAGGGCAGGGTCACCGTGCAAGGCCAGCTGAGGAGGCGGGGCTCAGGAGCAACAGTGGCTGGAAGGTCAAGGTCAAAGCAGACGGCGGTCCAGGAGTTGGGACAGTCAGGGCTGGAGCACGGGTGTGTGGGAACACAACCACATCACGTACACGGCCACGTGTTCTGACCACTCACATCTGTTTTGGACATTTTATAAATACGAGGGTGAGTTTCACTAAGAGTCCTCAAAGGCACGGCGAACCCCAGTTCATCCATCTGAATAATTTGCATTTGGTAAAATTCGGTGCGCTTTCCGCGTGGAGGAGATTTCATGGAGGTGTTTTACCATCCAGTGTGATGTCCGGGTCCCGGGGACAGACTGTCAGGATTAAATCTTGGCTCTGCCACCTACTCGCCGTGAGATCTGGGAAGCCGCCTGCTGTTCTGCCTCAGTCTTCTCATCTGTACAATGGTCGGGCAGCAGTTCAGGCCCAGGTAACCCCTCAGCGAAGACATCGACATGAAGCACAAGGACCCGAGCCCTGAGCCTCGGGTACGTGCTCACTGGGTTAGACGTGGAGCTGCCATGTTTGTCAGAGAGAGAGCTCGCCAGACTTCCTGAGTCCTTAAGAAAATCTGAGAACTGACGAAATGGGATTCCCCAAAGCTAATGCCCGGAGAATGTGTTCCTATTTTGTAGCTGCACTTTTAACCAGGTGAACATGTTATAGATACCAGGAAGCATCTGAAGTCAGTGCCACAGCCTCCCTCCTGCACACTGCGTCCAGGTGCTCAGCGTCACCTCGCGTGGAGGGCGATGGGGGGGGGGGGAGGGGCGGAACCCCCCAGCATGGTTCGCACCTCCTGGGATCCATTGAATAAAAGTGGGGTGTGTGTGGGGCTTGGGACCCATGAGGACAAGCAGGGGCAGGAGGAGAAGAGGGAGGAAGAGGCGCAGGAGGAGCCGGGAGCCCCATGACCTCGGAGCTGCATACGACGGCACCCACATTCCTCCTCCGTCCCCGCTCCCCACCAGGGCTGCTCATTCCTCGCAACGAGGCCCCGCGTGGGACGGAGCTGCTTTGCTCCCCGTCCGCAGCCTGAGTCTGCACTGTAACTGCTGAGGGCACGGGTCCTCGGGTTCTGACGCTGCCCTGTGGCCACGGTGAGGACAGAGGTGGGCACGGCCCAGGTGCGCGCCCGCGGGGTTCTGTTCTGTGTGGGGCAGGAGACGTGGAGAAAGATCTTTTCACCCTTAAGGTGAAGCTCAGAAAAAAACAAAAAGGACGAAATCCCTGTGTTTATCTGTCTTTTGTAAACATTAACCTTGCAATTTTGGAAAATTAGAGGGCACGGTATTCATTTAAGACAGTGCTACTGACTCAAGACCAGACCAACCCATACCAGGCAGAAAAGAACAGAACCCCACATCTCTGTTGGACGGACGGTAGGTGTTACTCTGTTGAAATCATGACTGTTGGGGTTCCCCCTCCCCCCCGCCCCGGCCCTCCACAGTCTCATGTTCCCGGGGGATATGGGAGCGCGTGGGACATTCGGGCCAAACACGTGATGCCTGTTCTTGGGGAGACATTCTGTGCTAAGGACGGACGGACGCTGGAGAAGGTGCGCTCACCCCGTGCCTGGGCCCCTGCCCTCTGCATCTCCCTGTCGCATCTCCGCCTCACGCCCCAGCGACACGAGCCGCAGGTTCTCACGTCGGCCCTTGGCTGTGCTGATGCACCCACCTGAGTGTGTTCCCTTCTTCTCATGCCCTCACCCCCAGCGGGACTTTTGGGGAGCCCTGGCTCTCTCCTTGAGATGCTCGACGAGAACGTGATCTTCCTGAGACACTCAAGTCAGACAGTCCCTACACCCGTCCTCAGAACCCCCCGGGCATGGTTCGCACCTCATGGGATCCATTGAATAAAAGTGTGTGTGTGTGTGTGTGTGCATGTGCGTGTGCGTGTGCGTGCATGTGTGTATGTATTTTATCCGTCTTCCCTATGCATTTGACACATCACAGCAACCTGCAGGATGGGGACCGGGACTTAGTCACCTTTGCTCCCCTGGTTCCTGGAACAGTTTGAGGACGGTTTATAAAGTTCCTGTGGGCGCCACAGGAGGAGCAGGTCCTGGCCTCCTCGCCATGTCCCGCCTGGTCCCGGGCCCCGCAGGGGACCCCTCCCCTGAAGGCCTCCTTCCCGTCTCCCCTCCGAGCCCAGTCTCCTGCTTTCTCTTCTTGGTGTGGCCCTGGTCACGCAGGGCGTCCCTGAGCCTCACAGTGGGTTTCTAAATCCCAGCCGGGAGCAGCCCACCGCCCAGAAAGCGCGAGGCCGAGGTAACTGCCCCCCTCCAGCCACACGACCAACTACAGACCCGAGGCTCCTCCCAGCGTCCCTCTCCCCCCACCGCGGAGCCAGGCGCTGCCAGGACTGCGGCAGGAGCCGAGGAGGCACAGGCTGGGCCAGCTCCGTGCAGGGCCGGGCGTCACCTCAGCCCTTCAGAGCTTCTCCGCGTCGGTTTCACATTTTGTGGGGGTTCCTGGCAGTAAGTCCTTATATCCTTTTCCCTGATGTCATTAGTAGCCACAGGCTCACCCAGCCTGACTTCTTCATGTGAAAGGTCAACTTCGTGGCATGCAAATCGCATTGTACTATCAATGGTCAGTATGGTGAGGCCGCCCCAGCCGACTAGGTACGTAGTTAATGGCCTTATGTGATTGGTGCCTAACGGAGGCTCACTCATTGCCTTGCTCTTTGCTTGTCCCTGTTACCCATAAGTCTCTGTGGGATGGAAGTTCTACAACTAATGTGTGGCCTCATTTCTGGGTTTGTAGCAGCCGGTGACGTGAGAGTCAAGGACACAGAGAAAACTTATCAGTCAATGTGTTCCTCTCTGCTAACCCTGACTTCCAGGGGCCCTTTCAGACAGCCTGAGGGAAGGAAGAGAAAGGCATGTGGGTTTTTGTTGTTCTTTTATTTTTTTTTTTAATATATTTTATTGATTTTTTTACAGAGAGGAAGGGAGAGGGATAGAGAGTCAGAAACATCGATGAGAGAGAAACATCGATCAGCTGCCTCCTGCACACCCCCCACTGGGGATGTGCCTGTAACCAAGGTACACACTCTACCGAAATCGAACCTGGGACCCTTCAGTCCGCAGGCTGACACTCTATCCACTGAGCCAAACCGGTTAGGGCAGGTTTTTGTTTTTCTTGTTTCTCTCTAAGTGCAGAGTGTTAATTACTGCGCAGGACGCTGCATCCCCGGGGCCTCCACGTGGACTCGAAGGACTGGCTGCTGTGTGCAGAGCGACATGCAAGGCCGTCCCACCAGGAGCTGGTGTGGAGCAGCCTCCTCGTGGTCTCCGGGAGGCCAGGATGAGGACAGTGACAACGCTAACATTATTGACACGTACTGTCCTCGTGTTCCACAGGCATTCTCTCATCTCGGCTATGAACTAGCATCATAGTATGATCCCCATTTTACACATGGAGAGACTGAGACTCATATTGGTTCAGCGACTTGTCCGAGCTCACACAGCTGATGCATGTCAAAAGCTGGGATTCGAAGCCCAGTCTGCCTGAATCCAACACCCTGGCTCTCCATAAGGCTACTCTCTGGGACCGGGTCATGTTGAGGTCCTTCCTCACTGCCAGGGTCCGGAGTAACCGAGGGGTGGCATCGAGTCTTCAGGAACAGATGAGAGACTAGAAGATCCGTATTTACACAAAACATACAATAAGAACAAACATTTGCACAAAAAGATGTAACACTGTTACTTTAAGAAGGAAGCGCCCTGCCCTGGCTGGTGCTGCTCAGTGGTTAGAGTGTCAGCCTGTGCACCAAAGGGTCCCAGGTTCAATTCCCGGTCAAGGGCATGCACCTGGGTGGCAGGTTTGATCCCCTGCCCTAGTTGGGCACATGCAGGAGGCAACCAATCGATGTGTCTCCCACATTGATGTTTCTCTCTTTCTCACACTCTCTGCCCCCCCCTCCCTCCCTCCTTTCCACTCTCTTTAAAAATCCATGGAAAAAGTATCCTGAGGGAGGATTAGCAAAAAAGCAGGAAGGTCCCTGGTAAGACACAAAATATCAACTGTTGTCAAGATTCACATCACACTTTTTTTTAATTTTTATTTTTTTTAATTTAATAAATCTTTAACACTTCTTTCTTTCTTTCTTTCTTTCTTTCTTTCTTTCTTTCTTTCTTTCTTTCTTTCTTTCTTTCTTTCTTTTTAGCACATGAAGGAAAACATGCCTGGATTGCAGTGTTGGCCTAAGACACAGTTTCGTGGGATCTGCATTCTGAAGCCATCTCAAAATTGCTGCTGCATTTACAGGAAATGTTTGGGTTTACTGTGACAATTCAGCTGAATCACCCCGACATTCTTCTCGGGTTTCTGTGTATATTGCTATCGTGCAGACTGGCTGGGATATTTATCTGTATCTTATAACCATTGCGATATGTTTCTTCTCTTCTTTAAACAAAGTTGTGCCTTGTGAGGCTTATCACCCTGGGACCTGTTTTACCCCGTTACGGACTTGCTGTGTTCTGTCTGTGACACTGTCATTCTGGGAGCCCGTTGCCTGGATCTCACCTCTGTCACTGGGCCACTTACATATTCAGATTCAGGTTCACAAATGCTCATGGAGCCCTACTGTGTGCTTCTCGTTATGTCACCTTTCTCATCCTCACAAAATCCCTATTTTGCAATTGGGGTTTGACCGCTGGGAACTGAGGCTGGGAGAGGGCGGTGACCCGCACGAGGTGACCTCGGCCACCGGGATCCACCTCAGATCTCGCCGCCCACACCAGGACGGGCGCTTCTCATCACATCAGAGCCTTCCCGGGTTTCCCAGGAGAAGCCTCTCTTCTCACCTCTAAACAAGTCCGTGACTGGCTTATGGAATCTTGAAACAACGATTCCGTGCATCTGAATCAGATGTTGCCTTGCTGACATTTACAGCATTTGTCTCCAACGGGACAGGGGCCGTCATGCTCAATGTTGGGGGTTGGTAGTTGTGAGCAGAGGCTCGGGTTCCTCCGGAGAAGGAATCTGGGGGTGGAAGGCTTCACCCAGGCCCGGGTCCCCGGTCCCTCTGAGCCCCATCATTATCCCTCTGAGTAATTGCTCCGTGCCCTTTGGTGGAGAGAAACAATAGCCAAATTGAAATAAGCTATTTGTGCAAATGGTGGTGGCGTTTCTAAAAAGGTTTATTTTTAACTTTTATTGTTTGGAAGGAACTTTTATTGTTTGGAAAGAACTGGAGCCCACGTTCAACTGAACTGCAAATCTACCCAACCAGAAATAGTGAAATCACGTCAAAATCCTGCCCTTTCTCTCTCCTTTGCCGGGTGCAGAGTGCTGTTGGCGCTGCCCCCGCAGAGGGTGCCAGAGGGCCCGAGGCCGGGGTCAGGCAGGCCCCCGCAGGGGCAGGGAGGCGGCCAGCAGTGCCGGGGACCTTCTTTGAATCCTGGGGCCATTTCAGATGCTATTTGGCAAACGGTACAATAGAATGTGCAAATGAACAGCACTTTCTCCTCTTTTATAAGAGTTGCTGGGCAACTGCTTTCCCTTTTGCACAGAAACTTGACGTCCCTGCAGTCTTAACGAGTGTGTTTGACGAATGAATGGCGCCTGTGGCCGCAGCCAGGTTTGTGAATTGGATTCCTCCACGGGCCACGCAGCCTGCTCCTTCCTGTGCTCGCTGCATTTCCGACCTCGCAAACGCGGGGCCTTGGTCGCCGGGCCGCTGAGAGCCTCCTGGCGGGCCCTGCTGAGCCCTCTCTCACTGGAGAGCAGCACAACTTCTCTGCCCCCCAACGGCGGCCTCTCTTTGAGCAGGAAGAGCACGTACCTTCAGAAGAAGCTTGTTGCCACCCAAGTCTCTGCGAGGTGCACTGGAGTGTCATCCACTGAAATACAATGTCCCTGACGTCCGACGCCCACAACACGAGTTGGTAATTGTACCCGTGACCTTGACATTGCACTGACCGCATGGGCCACCTTTATTATTCATGCAGCCCTGTGAGGGGAGGGACTTTGGCTGTAAGAGCCAGGCCCTGCTTGGCCACAGAAGGGCCTTGGGATGAATTTTGGCCCCACCTCTTCCTTAGCGATGAAACCTTGGGCAAGTCCCACACGTTTCTTACAGCCTCATCCTCGTGACCTGGAGAATGAGCCACGTACCCAGTCCTGCCTCATAAGCCTGTTTTAAAGACAAAACAAGAGAGTCCATGTAAAACCACTCAGCACAGTGCCTTATCCTATCTAATAAAAGAGTAATATGCAAATTGACCATCACTCCAACACACAAGATGGCTGCCCCTATGTGGTCAAAGATCCTGCCCCCATGTGGACACAAGATGGACTCCACAAGATGGCCAGTAGGGGAGGGCAGTTGGGAGGGACCAGGCCTGCAGGGGAGGGCAGTTAGGGGTGACTAGGCTGGCAGAGGAGGGAAGTTGGGGGAACCAGGCCTGCAGGGAAGGGCAGTTGGGAGGGACCCAGGCCTGCAGGGGAGGGCAGTTGCGGGGGTACCAGGCCTGCAGGGGAGGGCAGTTAGGGGCAAACAGGCTGGCCGGGGAGCAGTTAGGCATCAATCAGGCTGGCAGGGGAGTGGTTAGGGGGTGATCAGGCTGGCAGGCAGAAGTGGTTAGGGGGAATCAGGAAGGTAGGCAGGCGAGCAGTTGGGAGCCAGCAGTCCTGGATTGTGAGAGGGATGTCTAACTGCCCATTTAGGCCCGATCCTACTGGGATTGGGCCTAAATGGGCAGTCAGACATCTCTTGAGGGGTCCCAGATTGGAGAGGGTGCAGGCTGGGCTGAGGGACACACACCCCTGTGCACGAATTTCGTGCACTGGGCCTCTAGTAAATAATAAACATGCAAGTACATGTAAACGATGCCAAATATGTTCACTTCTGTCCTGTGGAAGGGAAAGTGGGGATGAAATGTTGTATAATTGGACCTTTTGCTGCTGCACTGGATTCATGCAATGCCAAACAGTCCCATATAAAGGGTAACGCACTGTGTGAGGAGCGGACCAAACCCCCTGGCCACACGGCATAGTTAATGCGGCAGGGATGGCAAAGGAGAGCTGGGATAGTCAATTTTCATATTTTAAAACTTTTTGGCAAGAGCCACCGCTGCAGCCGTGTCAGGGTTTTCTTTGGCACCAGAACAGATCTGAGGATGCCTCGGTTCCCGACGGATCGCTGACTGACCCGAGGCCCGAGGTCAGCCACTCGCTGGCTCTGAACCAGTTTCCCACTGAAAACAGGGATCAGGGCACCGAGCTGGACAGTGCCTAGGGGACCATGTCCTAATCCACAGAACGCTTTAAAAGAGGAGCCGGAATTGTTGTTGTTTTCTATGGCTGAAGAGTCCAAGGTCAAAGGGGGTACTGAATGCCTTGAACGCAGTCCACGGAGAGGCACTGAAGGCCAGTGCGGACCAGCCCTCCTTGCTCCAGATCCATCCTGTGATCGCTGCTGGACCAGGACACCAGGTGAAGGGGGCGTGTCCAGTGACGTCACTCCCCTCATTCTGCTCCCTGCCCTCGCTGGCCACGAACCGCAGGCTCACTCAGGTTGAGGAAAGCCTCATCCCTCCCTTTGGACATCTTGGTCTTTTTTTTTCAGGGAAGGAATCTCGCTCCTTAGGAACCGGAATCCATTTCTTTATACATATACATATACATATATATATATATATATATATATATATATATATATATATATATTTTATTGATTTTTTACAGAGAGGAAGGGAGAGGGATAGAAGTTAGAAACATTGATGAGAGAGAAACATCGATCAGCTGCCTCCTGAACACCCCCCCACTGGGGATGTGCCCGCAACCAAAGTACATGCCCCTGACCGGAATTGAACCTGGGACCTTTCAGTCCACAGGCCGACGCTCTATCCACTGAGCCAAACTGGCTAGGGCCAGAATCCATTTCTTATATGGAAGTGTACAGACCTTGTTGGAAGAAAAATCTATTTGCAAAGAAACTCTTACAAAGAAAACACTGAATGAGATGCTTTGGTCCTGCAGGTTCGTTCATGAAAACTGCTGTCCTCGGACAGGCCGGGGTGCAGGCCCTCAGGGTACGTGCTTGTGACTGCGAGTGAAGCTAATGTCCGTCAACTGAAGCTGGAAAGATCGTCCATCTACCTTAGACCTTTGCTACACTGAAAACGAGGAAAGTGAGGCCTGCAGCATGTCACCCTCCCGTTCACAGCCAGTTTCATCTCTCACCACACCCCAGGTCTTAGTTGGTGGGTGTTTTCTTTTAGTTCTATGACATTCTTTCCCTTTTAGTCTTTGTATGTGCAGGCCGCAGGGCCGTTGCACATGCCAGTTCCATGTCTCGAAGAGTCTCTCTGCCCCATCATTTCATGTCGCTGTAGCCTGCTCCAGAGTGACCGATATTCTAACCCTTGTCATTTATCCGTCCCTCTGTCTCCATCACCAGGTTGTAAGTCTCGAGAAGGACCATCCACCCCTGCATGTTCCTCATTATATCCCCTTTGCTCTGCAAGTGCCCGCCCGGCTCATTTTAAATGCTTGATAATTATTTGCAGAATGAAAAAGTAAATAAAGCCATGTCATCGCTTCAGTTTGTAATATTTAATCTCACGGATGTTTTCATGACCTGCGAGGGCATAGGATCCTGTGTAGAACATAGGGCCAATGATAAGACAAAACAACTACATTTCCTACTGAAATCTGCACAAAGACCCAGCCTAAGCGAGGCCGCCTTTGTTGCCTCAGCGACAGCATGAGACAGGAGGAAACTGCGAGTCGGCGTCTCCGGGGAGAAGAGGCGCGCCTTTGGGAAGCGCCTTGCTGAGCGAGCGGAGCGGAGGCCTCTCTTCCGGAGAGCTAACTGTGAGGATGGCTTTCCATAGGCGGGGTCCTGTCAGATGAGGAAGAGCAAGAATAAAAGGGCCAGCCCTGGCCGGTTTGGCTCAGTGGATAGAGCGTCGACCTGCAGTCTGAAGGGTCCTGGGCTCAATTCTGGTCAAGGGCACATACCTCGGCTGCAGGCTCCCAGCCCTGGTCAGGGGCATGTGGGAGGCAACCAATCAATGTTTCTCTCTCCCTCTCCCTCCCCCTCCCCCTCTCCCTCCCCCTCCCCCTCTCCCTCCCCCTCCCCCTCTCCCTCCCCCTCCCCCTCTCCCTCCCCCTCTCCCTCTCCCTCTCCCTCTCCCTCTCATCACTCTCTCTCTAAAAATCAATGGAAACAATATCCTTGGGTGCGGATTAAAAAAAGAAAAGAACAAAAGGGCCAAACTGAAGACAAGTAAAGGTCTTAGGAAGAACGCACCCTAACGCAGCATTCAAAGCTGTTTGTAATTCCCAAGTGTGGTCAGTTGTTTTAAAGATGGCCGTCATCCGCTCCTTCCCCCTCTGAACCTACGTGCCATTTCCCCAGGGGATCAAGTCAGAGTCCCTCCCCACTGAACCCCGCTGGTCTCCGGTTCTTACTTGACCAATAGAATGAGGTGGAAATGAGATAACAGCATCGCCAAGTCTAACAAGTTTTGTAGCTTGCACCCGGCCTCAGGACCTGATCTTCAGGATTTAAATCTCTCCAGCGTGTGCCAGTGGCTCAGTCTGGATAACCCACTACCATGATTTTCAAGGGAAAATGGTAAGAGTCAAAGATACGATTTTATAAAGCTCTTAAATATTTTCAAAGAAGTGCCACTTTCACGACCTCACAAGTATTAATATCTTAGAATGCCTTATTCTCCATGACCCATATCCCTCTTCTATTCTCCTTTGGGCGCTAGTGTGACTTTAGAAAGATCATGGTCAAGGTCAAAACTGGTGATGAATCTTGCCAACAACATATACTAGCGGTGTGGCACTTATTTATTTATTTTTAAATATGTTTTTATTGATTTTATTTATTTATTTTTTTGGTTAATCCTCAGCTGAGGATATTTTCCATTGATTTTTAGAGAGAGTGGAAGGGAGAGGGAGAGACAGAGAGGAACATCGATGTGAGAGAGACACATCGATTGATTGCCTCCTGCACACACCCCGACTAGGGCCCCGGGGAACCTGCAACTGAGGCACGTGCCCTTGAACGGAATCAAACCCGGGACCCTTCCGTCTGCGGGCCGATGCTCTATCCATTGAGCCAAACTGGCTAGGACAGCTGTGTGGCATTTAGCAACTTACTTACCCTTTCTGAGTTGCCATTTCCTGCATGCGAAATAGGGATAAAGCCTATCTCCCAGCGTTCGAGGAGGAGATGAAGTCGTGTGGATAAGGGATACGACACAGAACAGACGCTCAGGTTTCCTCTGTCTGGCTCTCCACGTCGCCCTGGCTCCTCCTGGCTCTGCCTTCCTGTGCCGACGTCTTCCAGGCACCTGGCAGCTGACCTTTTGTGTTTCTCTCAGTCCACTTGTCCATCTCCCGCCTGCCACAGCCTCACCACATTCCTGAGAGCACTTTGCTTTCCCAGGACCCTGACTCCCACTAATCAATGAGAGCGACCCCAGAGAAAAGGCGTGGGCAGGGACACTCTTTTAACCTGGATGGTTTTAGGAATGGCAGCTGAAGACAGGGCCAGGAGTGACCAGAGAGCAGGAAACCAAGAGAACAAACAGGAGCAGGATGGGGAAGACGTGGTGACCATCAACCAGAGCGGGCAAGTCCCGCCACGCTCTGCCGGCCACGCTCTGCCGGCCACGCTCTGCCAAGCCGAGTGACATCTGGTTACAGCTTCTTTGGACTCTTACTACCTTTCTAAGTGTCCTTTGAATGGGAGGAGCAAAAGCAAATCTTTTAATAACGCAGTCTCTCTGAAGGTTTGCCACGTGACCTTTCTATTTTCCCATCCAAGTGTGAGCTGCAGCTTGACTTTCCCCCACGTGCCCGACTCCTTTGATATTGTATCTCCGGCTAGTTCCCCACTCTCACTTCCTGAGGAAGGCAGCAGACTGCGCCCAGTGAGCGTGCGCCCTGGGGCTGGGCAGCACAGTTGCCTGAGAATCAGGAAGGCGAGGTTGGGTCTTTAAGGTCTGGACACTGAACTCCTCAGGATGGCCAAGCCTCAGGGTCTCCTTCGTCTTTTCCTGCTGATGGTTAGACACGTGGTCTGTGCGAAGGTCTAGGCAACTCTGCACCGCTGTGTAAACACCAGTTCCTAACACAGACAGCAAGGCCCTCGGAACAAGTCATTCACAGGAGAAACATACATGTCAGGGCACGTAGAGGAGGTTCTGCCTCCTAAAACAAGGTTCCGCTCAGAGCAGCAGGAGGGGCCACAGGCACTGGTTCGGCTCTGACAGCGCAGCAGAGTGATCATCGCGGTGTGAACGCGAGGGATGAACCCGATGGCAATGCTGGTTTCTGTGGGCAAAGTTTCCACACCTGCCCGATGCCTCCTGTCTGGCCCCACCCCTACCCACAGACACACTCACATCATAGCCATATGTCCAACTGGGGAAATAAAAAGGGGAGTGATCTACTGTAATATGTGTTTAAAAATTATATATGGAATGTTAAATATATACATAGAGAGGACAATGTGAGCATTCCTCCTGGGAACCCCTCCTTAGAATCCATCCCTAGATTCAGTAGTTAATATTTCCCCCTCATCCTTCCCTCCGTTCTTCCTTTCCTTCCTTCCTTCCTTCCCTTCCCTTCCTTCCTTCCCTCCTCTCCTCCTTCCTTCCTTCCTTCCTTCCTTCCTTCCTTCCTTCCTCCCTTCCTACCTCCCCTCCTCCCACCTGAACGAGGTCCAACCATTGCATTTGATTGTCATGCCTGTTAAGACTCTTAATTTGCAGCAGACCCTGCTCCTCCTCCCCCTTTTTTCTGGTCCTTGAATGTTGAATAAACTGGGTTAGTTGTCCTATAAATTGTACCAAATTCTGAATTGGTCTGTTTGTTCTCCTACTGCCCTGCAAACTAAAGGTTAGACCTAAATCTTGATTAAATTCAGGTTTAACATGTGTGTCTCACTGCATTACATCATTCAGAAAGTACATCGTGTCTGGGTGTCTCATTCCCAGACGTGCCCAGTGGACCAGCGGGTTCACGGGGGGAGGGGGGATCCTCCCATTGCCAAGGTCCCTGCCACCCTTCTGCTAATGGCTTTAGCACCTGCTGGTGTTCACTGCCTGAATCAATTATTCCATTAGTGGTTGGAAATGGTGATGTTCCCATTTTATCAATCCTTCTACATTTAATAACTGCAGTTCTCTACAGAAAACATTGTCTTCATCGGCGACAGCTTTTCTGGTTTTTCTGAAATGTGGTCATACAGGATGACAGGTAAGATCAATGCCCATCCCTAATCTTGTCCTAATCTTGTCCACACTAAGGTTAGAAGCAATGACACAGTACCATGCTCATATGGTGGTCTCTAAGTCACATGACACACTGACAGGAACCAGGGCTTCATGGAGAAAGGGGGCGGAAGGATTGAGGAGAGAGAGAGAGAGAGAGAGAGAGAGAGAGAGAGAGAGAGAGAGCACTCATGGACATGGACAACAGTGTGGGGATTGTGGGGATGGAAGGGGATGGGTGGAGGTGGTACAGTTCATAGAGGGGATAAAAGGTGATGGAAAAAATAAAATAAAATAAAAAATTTAAAAGGGCTGATTCCAAGTCTAAGGCTAGAAATAAGCAAGATGATGATGAACCTTGTAGTGCCAGTAAGCAAAGAATCTCTCAAAAGATTAATAAATGAAAGTGGAGCTGTGTCGTAAGATCCCCTGGGTGCAAGCTGGGCAATCTGAGCACCAAAACCCAGAGCCACTGCGATGGATGGGCTCACGGTGAATGTCCTCGTAAAGCCCATGAGTTCATAACGATACAGACGAAAACCAGGAACAGGTGGGGGGCCACAGAGCCCCCTCTGAAGCAAAAGCAAATCCATTGGTCGCCACTGCAGGAAAGCAGGACACCAGCCCTGACTGAAAACTAGTAAATTAAAGAGAAAGACTGACTGTGCTTTGAAAAGACCAGCGTGGATACTGCGTGAAGAGAAGGCTGGAGAGGACAAGAGTGGAAATCGGGAAATCTGCACTGAAATCCAGGGACTGTGCAAATGGCCAGGAACGTATCGAAGAAAGAGCTGGTCCCTGGGCCTGGAGCTCACACACTGAGTGGTGGCCTGCTGGTGACCAGGCAACTGCCCCTAAGGGGGACATGGGCATGGAGAACGACAAGGGCAAGCAAGTGCCTCCGGAGTAGCAGGAAGGACGGTATCGAGCTACCCTGGAGCGCTAATCCCGGGGAGAGGGGGGCCGAGCGGAGTCTCACGGGTTGAGACAGAAATAAAAGATTACCCTCCCTACCCCAAACCGGCGCCGGAGCCAGGGGAGCCTGACGGGCCCGAGCCAGCAGTGGGGAGCGCTGACCCGGGACCAGGACAGGATAGCCTGTCCCCGGAGGAGGGAGGGCCCTGAGCCCACAGGGAAGGGACGGGGGAGAGGCTGAAATCTGGCCCCGCCTAGCCACAGAGGGGATGTCATTTTCATCTCTATTATATGGTCACCGCCCGTAACAGGGAAAGAGGTGCTAGCTGGGCGAGGTGAACGGAGGACTCTGAGAAAAGACAGGGGCGGGGGCCAGACCACAGCTGTGCTGTGTGGAAGGTGAGCCAGGCCTTGTGGCTGAGCTACCTCCCGGGGAAAGGGGTGCCGGGTGGGACAGCGCAGATGCGCCAGGCGGCGCTGTGTCCAAGTCCTCGCACCAGAGAAGACCTCAACCCTGAGGCCTGAGACACTCTGAGAGGGACCAGCCAGCAGGGGATGGGGGCCTGAGGTCACACACACACACACTCACACACATAAATACATACACCATACACACACACACACACACACACACACACACACACACGGACCAGCCAACAGGGGATGGGGGCCTGAGGTCACATACACACACACACACACACACACACACGGACCAGCCAGCAGGGAATGGGGGCCTGAGGTCACACACACATACACACACACACACACACACACACACACACACACACACGGACCAGCCAGCAGGGCATTGGGGGCCTGAGGACTGACACACTCACACACACACACACACACACACACACACACACACAGACCAGCCAGCAGGGGATGGGGGGCCTGAGGACTGACACACACACACACACACACACACACACACACACATACATACACACACACACGGACCAGCCAGCAGGGCATTGGGGGCCTGAGGACTGACACACTCACACACACACACACACACACACACACACACACACACACACACAGAGGGTCCAGCCAGCAGGGGAATGGAGACAGACTCAGGCTGTGGGGGTCAGGGGGTTGGTCTCTGGGGAAACCCCCATAGGACCCTCTTATTTTCTGTAACAGTTTTTTGTAAAATTGGCATTATTTCTTCAATAAACGTTTGGTGGAATTATACCATGAAATCACCTGAGCCTGGAGTTTTCTTCGGGGAAGGATTTTAAATTATAAATTCATTTCCTTTGCAGGTAAAAAGCTATTTGTATTTTCCCCTTCAGTATGCTAGGGAGTGGTTTTTTCCAAGAGGTTTTTTTTCCCCATTTTAACTAAGTAATTGACTTTCTTGGCATAGAGTTGTTTATATTTTCTTACTAGAGGCCCGGTGCATGAAATTCACACATGGGGGGGGTGAGGTGGGTGTCCCTCAACCCAGCCTGCACCCTCTCCAATCCAGGACCACTTGGGGGATGTCCGACTGCCAGTTTAAGCCCGATCCCAGCCTAAACCGGCAGTTGGACATCCCTCTCACAATCCGGGACCACTGGCTCCTAACTGCTCACCTGCCTGCCTACCTGATCACCCTTAGCTGCCTCTGCCTGCTGGTCTGGTCGCCCCCAACTACCCCCCTCTGCCGGCCTGGTTGCCCCCAACTGCCCCCCCTGCCAGCCTGGTCACCTCACGCAGCCTGCTGTTCAGTCGTTTGGTTGTCCCTCACTAACCCCCCTGCCAGCCTGGTCGCCCCACGCAGCCTGCCAGCCTGCTAGCCTGCTGTTCGGTCATGACTGTTACTGTGATGGTGTCCCAGACAATTTGCATATTCATCTATTATTAGTAGATAGATAGATTGATTGCTATTGTGGTGTCTGTAGGAACTGTAGTGATGTTTCTCTCTCATTGTTGACATTGTCAGGCAGGGTCTGTTTCCTGATCAGTATGACGAGGGGTTTATCAGTTTTGTTGGTTTTATCTATTTTCCTATTTTTTATTATTTTCTCTTTGTTATTATTGCATTCCTTATACTTACTTTGGGTTTATTTTGTATTATTTTAATCAGAAAAATCAATAAAACAGAAAATAAATGCAACATCCAAGACACACTAACCTCTCTCTTTCTCTCTCACGTGTTGAAGGATGAAGTTTCAGTAAATAGAAGGCTAGAGACTCCCAGTTTCCAGGGACAACTAGCAGTCCAAGTGAATCAGGTGAGTCACTGCTTGCTTTTCTATAGAAAAAAAATGCTGGAGAGGCCCTGGCCCGTGCGGCTCAGTTGGCTGGGCCTCGTCCTGGGCACCAAAAGGTCGCTGGTTCGATTCCTGGTCAGGGCACATGCCCGGGGTTGTGGGTTTGATCTCTAGTCGGGGGAGCATCTCACATGGGTGTTTCTCTCTCTCTCCTTCTCCCTTCCCCTCTCCAAAAGACAATAGCATTTCTTTAAAATGCTAGAGAAGCACTGCCCTGGGCCCAGGGGCCAAGAAACCAATTTCCTTTCCTTTCTCCTGTCAGTTCGCAGACGGCACGTGCTCAGTAAGTGCTCTGCGTGGCTCAGTGTAGGAACAAGGAATGGCAGGGATGATCTCCATTGCTCACCTCCCAGGAACATCCTGACCAAAACTGCTGAGCCAATACAAATGGCCTTGCCAATACAGCTGTGAGGCGTAACTGCCAATATGCTGATTAAGCATTCATCCAGAGAGTCAGCAAACTGACATAAGAGTCTCCCCTTTACCTAATAATTACTATGCTTCGTAATGAGATGCTGCTGTCATTGTCATTGAAAGCAACAGATGTCTACAGAATGTCTGCCTGTGCCGCACCGGGTCAGCAAAGAGCCCCCAGCTGTCAAAGGTTCCCGCATTCACTGGGGAGTCCAGGTGCACATAAAATTAAGTGGTCCAGCCCGGCCAGTGTGGCTCTGTGGTTGAGCGTGGCTCCGTGGTTGAGTGCCGACCTGTGAACCAGGAGGTCACTGTTCAATTCCCAGTCAGGGCACATGCCTGGGTTGTGGGCTGGAGACAGGGTCACGGAATAAAAGGACCTCCTGTCAGAGCCGAGGGAACCTGGCCCCAGGTTGGTTCACCAACTTACACTCTCAGGAGTTGGAAAAAGAGGAAGATTCCTGTAATTCATCACGCCCATGCTTACAGCCATGGAGGGGCTGTGCACCCTGACGAAACGCCCTGGGCGAGCGAGTGCACTGGGGACCGCGTTTAGTGAGATGAAAGGCGACTGCTTGGTCTCCCTGCAGCCTTGGGTCCTCCGTCTACTCTTGGGAACAACCAGGACATCATGAGCGTCACTGCTCCCACCACCTCCCCCTCGCCTGCCCCACAGCCTCCGCCATCCCTGCGATTTTAAACAATGAGCGGTTCCCTCCCGCCCGGTCAGAGCCATGCAGCTGATTTCGAGCTAGTTACAGGACTTAAGCTTCTTTTCCTTCCAGAGTAACATTGCCTAGACCAGTGATCGGCAAACCCATTAGTCAATAGAACCAAAATATCAACAGCACAACGATTGAAATTTCTTTTGGGAGCCAAATTTTTTAAACTTAAACTTCTTCTAACGCCACCTCTTCAAAATAGACTCGCCCAGGCCATGGTATTTTGTGGAAGAGCCACACTCAAGGGGCCAAAGAGCCGCATGTGGCTCGCGAGCCGCAGTTTGCCGACCACGGGCCTAGACTGACTGCAGCCCCGAAGAAAAGCTTTATTTTTGGAAAGTTCTAAAGAAAACCTATTCAGCTATTTTTGAGTTTTGAGAGTAGGAAAAGTCAATGCTTAACTGCCGCTAAAAAAAAAAAAAAAAAAAAAAGTTCAGGTCCTTTGATGCTTTGGTTCCCAGACAGTTAAACGCTATCTCCTCGTGCAGAGCTGAGAAGCGCGAGTGTGTCTGCAGGGCCTGGCAGCGTGGCCTGCCGGAGGTGCCTCTCGCCGGGCAGCACATCCCACCTCCTCTGCTGCGGGAGCCACCGGCTTACTATCGCCCCGTCTCCGGGATAGGCACCGCTGAGGCTTGTCATCATGACTGAACGAGGCCGTGAATGCAGAGAACTCATAAAAGGCTCGTCCTCGCGCCCCCGGCACTGGCCTGGGATCGGCAGGCAGCCTGTCAATGGGTCTCTCCATGTCCCTTCCCCATGGAGCGGGGAGGTGGTGCCGGGCAGGGAGCTCGGGCCTCCCGCGGGGTGTTTCTGCAGAGAGCGGGTCTGCTGAGGTCGGGGTGAGGCCCGGCGCCCAGTGTAGCCCTGGTCACTAGACCGTTAGCTTCTCAAGGGCAGAGCCGTCCTGGCACCTGCCGGGCACCGTTCCTGGCACAGAATCCGTGCTCAGCACACGTCGATACCTGGCCTACCTGCTCTCCGTGCCTGTGGGTGAGCGTCCCATTAGCTCTCCATATTGTTATTATGTAACAACTGCAATTGTTCGTGCAGGCAACGGCGGCGGCTGGTTGGGGAGAAGCCCCGATGTCTACAGCGCCCCTTCCTCTCTCCCGGGCACAGCTCCCACGCTGCCTTTCCTCTGGGCCATCAGGTGGGCAGGGAGGCCTGACTGTCTGCCCAGCCGCTGCCTGCTGGGCCTGCTGTCCTCACTGCGCCTGGGGCCGTGCACGTTGCATTTTAAGTGGATTCACTGAAGTCACAGTTGGACGGCTGGCTGCGCCCCTCCATGTGCTTGGCTCGAATCCTTTACTTTCACCCTTCAAGTGAAATAAGGTCTATGACAAGCTAGGTGGAAACCTCAAAGACTTGGTCCCTGCTGCTGTCTCCAGGGAGGGTCTGGGGCAGAGCAGAGGGTTTCAGGGCACAGATTTAACCCTTTGTACCTCGGAAGCGCCTCTATAGCCGCAATTAAATTCAAAATATTGCCCTAACCAGTTTTGCTCAGTGGATAGAGCGTCGGCCTGCGGACTGAATGGTCCCAGGTTTGATTCCGGTCAAGGGCATGTACCTTGGTTGCGGGCACATCCCCAGTGGGAGGTGTGCAGGAGGCAGCTGATCGATGTTTCTCTCTCATTGATGTTTCTATCTCTTTATCCCTCTCTTTAAAAAATAAATAAAATACATTAAAAAAATAAATAAAATAAAATAAAATAAATTCAAAATATCGTGGCGTGTGGGGATGGTTTCCGTTTTGGACGCGTGGCAGTGAACTGGTTAAAATGCAAAGCAATTCCTCATCCCCTTTGACGGGTTCGGCATCAGGGATTCATGCTGATGTTTGCTGAGCTTCCGTCCGGGAACATGGAGGTGTCCCAGCCTTGGGCTCCAGTCTGTGTTGTCAGGACGGGCTCCCGGCTGCGGACCCTCCACCCTCCGCCTCACAGTGGTCGCACAGCGGCTGTCCTGGGCTTGGTGTGGCGTCCGCTCCTGGTCTCGGTCCACTTGAACGCTCAATCGCTTGTGCAGAACCTGCCTCCCTGGGAAAGAGTCTCATACTTTTTTGACTCAAGACACACCTTCCTCACATATGACAAACCTATGTATCTAGGAGGCCGGGCACTCAGGGGGGGTCACTGGTCTGTTCTTTCTTTGGGAACCAAGATGGAAACCTGATGTGTTGACTCCCGCTTCTCTTTTAGCTGGGCTGGGACGTCTGTGTAAACAGCCTGACCATTTTGTTTTTTTAAATCCTCACCTGAGGATATGCTTAGAGAGAGGGAGGGAGGGAGGGGGGGAGAGAGAGAGAGAGAGAGAGAGAGAGAGAGAGAGAGAGAGAGATGTGAGAGAGAAACATTGACCGGGTGCCCCAACAGGGGACTGAACACTCAACCAGGCATGTGCCCGGACCAAGAATTGAACTGGCAACGTGCACAGGATGATGCTGAGCCGGCCGAGCCACTCGGTCAGGCCAGCCTGACAATTTGGCAGCTTGACTTCCGGTCAGGAAGAGGAGGCTCACAGCAATGTTGTTCTTTCCCAGTCACCATCCGCTTACCACCACCCCCCACCCCGCCTGCTGCCCTTTTTCTGAACCGAGACGAAGTTTGATTGGGGCTTTGTTTGGTGCCTGAGGCAGAAGTTTTGGGTCAGCTGAGGTCAGTCCCCGTTTCATCTAAATCAGTTGGCCCTCCCTCAGTCTCAATGGAAAAACTTCAACCAAAATACATTTACACATAAGACTTAGTTTTCATTGAATTCTGTGTTGGCAAAGGAGGCCAGATCCCTATCTCTGGAGGCACTTAACCTCTTCAACAATGTTTTATTAAATTTTTTTCAAAGAACTTTACTTCACCATCAATCAGTTGGCCCCCTGCTTCTAAGGATGGCCCCTGACGCTTGCGGACTGTTGACGTTCCTATCATTTTAATGGAGACCTTGTCATACACATACTGGCGGGGGGGGGGGGGGGGGAGGGGGGACAGAGCGCAGAGAACAGAGGATTGGTGTCAGGAAACCTGGCTTCTGTCCTGACGGTGCCATTAGGGGTGACCTTGGGCAAATTCCTGAGCCCCAGGCTCCTCATCTCAACAAACAGGGGATGAAATCATATGTAAGCTTTCTCAGACGCCGGGATTTAATGATGCTGGCTGCGAAGTCCATGGAACTGAGCGCAGCCCCAGGGCCATGAGGAAACCTCCAGATAGACATCGGGTTTATTTTAGAACTCACAGCTTTCTATGCGGCCAATGAGCAAGGATCATTTTTCTTGAGGAATCAAGACTGGAGTGACATTAGCGAGCAACAGAGGACGTTTAGCATGTCAGAGCTGGCTGCCACGCCATGTTCACTCCTTTTGTAGGTGAGGAAACTTCGGCTTGGACAGCAGCAGTGACTTGCCTATCACTGGCTGAAAAAAAGCCGCCCTGGATTGCCTACTTTACATTGCCTTGACTCTTTAAAAAAAAAAAAAAGAAATTGCTTTGAGAGAGAGAGAGAGAAAGGGAGGGAGGGAGAGAAACATCAACTTGTTGTCCCACTTATTTATGCATTCACTGGTTGCTTCTTGTATGTGCCCTGACTGGCGATCGAACCCACAACCTTGGTGCATCAGGACGAGGCTCTAACCAGCTGAGCTAGGGTTTACCTCGATTCGCTCTTCATACTCCCGTTTAGATATTCTTCAGAACAAAGGCCGTTAGTGTTGTGTTTGAAATGATTTCAGCTTCTAAGAACTCTGTTAAAAGCTAACCTGTTAGGCCATTCTTCCTCTTGCCCTTTGGGATTATAACCATAAACCAGGGACAGGGTGGGAGCCGACACAGGGTGCATATGTCCAGGGATTTGAGCACATGGCAGAGGAATTTAAAATACTGCTCTGTGTGAATGCATGAGTGCATGCCTTTCATCCATTCTGTGGTTCCACACACACCAGTTACTGAGTATGCAGGCCTGGAAAAGACTCTCCTATGACAACTTTCCAGAGGCTGCATTTACCTGAGGTGTCCAGGGAGTTGAAGTCCAAACTTATTTTGGAAAAGGGAATACTCAGAATTGTTGGCTATGGGAAGTTTATATATGACATTAAGAAATCCCCCTGCCTCCAATGTTATGCTACAATAGTCCTCAGACAATATGGACAAGCCACCAAATTTTAGCAGCGGTCAGCAAGCACATACCTCCTCCTCCTGATCATATCTCATGTTCTCCATATTTGAAGGAGTGAATTGTCACCTACATGAATTTTTCAAACAACTAGTCCTATCTAATAAAAGAGTAATATGCAAATTGACCATACCTCCTCTACACCCACAAGCCATGCCCACCAGCCAATCAGGAGCGAGTATGCAAATTAACCCAACCAACAAGGCTGCGGCCATGGAGAGAGAGAGCAGGAGGCTTGGGTTTCCCTGGCAATGGAGGAAGCCAAGCTTTCTGCCTGCTCTGGCCTGTCTTGGCCTCCACTGAAGGCTACAAAGTTTCAATTATAGAAGATAAATAAATCCCAGATACCAGGGCCTCTGCTTGGGTCGGCGGGGGGCATGGCCAGCCTGCAAACCACCACAGGCCCCTCACCCAGGCCACCCCATGCCCCAAGGGAACCCCCACCCTGATCTTGGACACCCTTCAGGGCAAACCAGCCGGCCCCCACCCGTGCACCAGGCCTCTATCCTATCTAATCCTCCTATCTAATAAAAGAATAATATGCAAATTGACTGTCACTCCAACACACAAGATGGCTGCCCCCATGTGGTCAAAGATGACTGACCCCATGTTAGACACAAGATTGCCACCACAAGATGGCCAGCAGGGAAGGGCAGTTGGGAGGGACCAGGTCCGCAAGGGAGGGCAGTTGTGGGTGATCAGGCCAGCAGGAGAGGTCAGTTGGGAGGGACCAGGCCTGAAAGAGAGGGTAGTTGGGGGTGATCAAGCCTTCAGGGGAGGGCAGTTAGGGGTGACCAGGCTGACAGAGGAGGGAAGTTGGGGGCGACGGGGCCTGCAGGGAAGGCCAGTTGGGGGGGGACCCAGGCCTGTAGGTGAGAGCAGTTCGGGGGGACCAGGCCTGCAGGGGAGGGCAGTTAGGAGCCAACAGGCTGTCAGGGAATCAGTTAGGCATCAATCAGGCTGGCAGGCAGAAGTGGTTAGGGGGTGATCAGGCTGGCAGGCAGAAGTGGTTAGGGGCAATCAGGAAGGCAGGCAGGCGAGTAGTTGGGAGCCAGCAGTCCTGGATTGTGAGAGGGATGTCTGACTTCCCAGGATGTCCTACCTGGGTTGGGCCTAAACGGGCAGTCGGACATCCCTCAAGGGGTCCCAGATTGGAGAGGGTGCTGGCTGGGCTGAGGGACACACACACCCCATGCATGAATTTTGTGCACTGGGCCTCTAGTATCTTTATAAAAGCATTAATGCTAGTTTTACACTGATACTATTTGATGGGATATTTGAGAAAATATGTATTTTTCCAACCCTAGAGGAATTACAGATGTTTTTACATGTTCTAAATGAACAAGCTTCACTATGAATGTCAATGATTCCAATTAAAAAATATTTTAAATTAATTTCAGAGAGGAAGAAAGAGGAAGAGAGAGATAGAAACATCAATGATGAGAGAGAATCATTAATCGACTGTCTCCTGCACACCCCACCCTGGGGATCAAGCCCACAACCCGGGCATGTGCCCTGACCGGGAATCGAACTGTGACCTCCTGGTTCATAGGTCGATGCTCAACCACTGAGCCACGCCATCAGGGCTCATTACACTGTCTTGATCGCACAGTGGAGCTAGTGGAGCTCATGGGCTGATCCCTGTGTTTGGACACAGGCAGTGCCCACTTGTCCTTCTGTGGCCCTTGTACTAATGGTCTGTCACCTACAAGGTCCACCCACGGGGAACATGACAATTGTTAGTAGCCCCTCACTCCCTGAGGACATACTGCTTTGGGTTTGCCACCTGATGACGTATTTGTGACAACTGTGCAAAGAATGAGACAAGGAAGAAGCTGAGAGAGGTTTTTGGGCCTTCAGTGCATGGAATTTTACTGCCCGAAGGTCTCTTCATGCCTTAGCAATAATGAGATTCCGGGAGGCATGTTCCCAGGGCTTGTAACCCTATGTTAGTTTCCTAATCGGAATTTGAGGTCAGTTTGTTTAGATTCTTCTAAATAACAAAAGCTTACGTCATTCATGGATCTAGACAAGGTATGAATTATGAATGAGTGGATAAATAATTAAGGAAACAGATTTCAGCCCGTCACGGCACATTCTCGTACAACCCACTGCCTTTCAGGAGGCAGCGTAGTATGAATGTTAGAGAAAACAGGCTTCGGAGCCCAGAGCAACTTGGGTTTGAGCCCAAGTTCACCACGTTTTAGCTGCGACTTGAACCATTCACTTACCCTCTCTTTTCCTCATCTGTAAAATGCATATGATGGTCGCTACCTCTTATTTTTGTGAAAATTGAATGTGACAATGCATGTAAAGCACTCAGCATGGTGCTCAGTGTGTAGCACACACTAAACCTTATTTCAATGCATATTTTTCTCTTACCTTCCAAATTTCTCTCTTCTCTTTCAGCCAGGACTGGCTAACTGCTCTAATGAAGTTAAATTTCAGGGACTCAGCATAACAGGAGTTTATTTATCACCCATCTAATCACTCTGCTCCACGAGGTCACTCGACACCCAGGCTCCTCCATTCTGAGTCTCATGATCACCTTAAAGCCCAATCACACTGCTCCACGAGGTCACTCAGACACCCGGGCTCTGCCCACCTTAGGTCTCCATGCTCCACCTTGGGCAGTAAGCAGCCTGTGGGCCAAATCGGCCCGCTGCCTGTTTGGGTACAGTTTTTACCTGTTTAAATGGCTGGGGGTGGGGGGGAGGCGGAGGGAGGGGATGAGGAAAAAGAAAAGAGAGAACTCATGGACATGGACAACAATGTGGTAATTGTGGGGGTGAATGGGTGGAGGTAGGAGAGGGCATAGAGGGGATAAATGGTCATGGAAAAAAATAAAATGTATTTAAAAAAAGAAAACCTGGAGATAGTCATATTATTTTCTGAATAAAAATAAACCTCAAAACAAGGGGTATTTTGACTTTATAATGCCTATGTATTTCTCTTTATTCCTTTATGCATTTCCACACTTTACCTGGGGCCATATTTCTTTAAAAAGATGTTTTTATTGATTTCAAAGAGAGGAAGGGGGAGAGAGAGAGAAATAGAAACATCAATGATGAGAGAGAATCATTGATCGGCTGCCTCCTGCATGCCCCCTACTGGGGATTGAGCCCACAACCTGGACATATGCCCTAGCCAGGAATCAAACCCTGACCTCTTGGTTCATGGGTTGATGTTCAACCACTGAGCCACACAGGCCGGGCCTGGGACCATATTTTTTGTCCCAAAGAACTTACTTAGTATATATTTTCACGCATGTGTCCTGGCAATAAATTGTCTGAGACTTGGAGGGGAGGTAGGAGTTGACTGCAGACTTTTTTTCTTTCATCCTTATTTTGGGAGCATGTATTCACTGGGCATAGAATTCCAGATAAGCTGTTAAATCTTTCACCGCTTTACATACAGCAGCCATTGTTTTTGCTGAGAAGTCAATTGTCGGTTTAATTATAGCTTCTTAAAAAGTGTTACCCTGCTCAGCCGGCGTGGCTCAGTGGTTGAGCATCGACCTATGAACCATCGGCTGCCTCTGCACACCTCACACTGGGGGTCAAGTCCGCAACCTGGGCATGCGCCCTGGCCAGGAATTGAACCATGACCTCCTGGTTCATAGGTCGACGCTCAACCACTGAGCCTCTCAATTCCCGGCCAGGGCACATGCTCAGGTTGCGGGCTCGATCCCCAGGGTGAGGTATGCAGAGGCAGCCGATCAATGATTCCCTCTCATCATTGCTATTTCTCTCTCTCTCTCTTCCTTCCTCTCTCAGATCAATAAGAACATATTTTTAAGAAGTGTTGTCTGTATTCTCTGGCTGCTTTGAAGGTTTTCTCTTATCTCTGGTGCCCGGCAGTTGTCATGACGCGGCCCTGTGTCTGCCTGGGTGTGTTTATCCAGTTTGGTTCTGAAGTGGCTCTTGAAGGTGCTTTGACTATTGCTACAGTGGCCTCCACTCTCCTCCCTTCAGTAGATTCTCCTGCTTGTGAACAGACAACCGGCCTGAAATGCAAACTTAACCATGTAGTTACTTTTCAAATCTTTCAAATGCCTGAGATAAAGCCCAGGCCCGTCTCCAGGTGCATGGGCCTCCGTGACGACATTTGCACCCTCATTTTCTTCTACTGGATCCAGCCTGTGCCCCTTCCCACCCCAACAATGAGGTGAATATATTAACCCCCTCCACAAACCTGCATGCCTCGATGTCTTTGCTTCTGCTATTCTTTCTGTCTGGGATTGTCTTCCCTTATCTCTACCTACACACTTATCTCCATCCAGGTAACTGCTAACCATCCTTCAAAATTTATCTCAGACACCGGATCTTCCAGGTAAGTCCTCTGTGGCCCAGACTGTACTGGCCCCGTCACACCTGCGCTGACCGCCACGGCAGCTTCCGGCCGGATGGTGCAGGTGCCTTTTGGAGTAACAGCCTCCTTAATGACGACACCAGATACTAAGCTACTCAGAGGTGAGAGCCAGAGATTACTCGTCTTTGTTTTTTCAATCCTCACCCGAGAATACGTTGTTATTGCTTTTACCCTAGTAGAGAGGGAAAGGGAGAGAGAGAAACACTGATCTGAGAGAAACATCGACCGATTGCCTCCGTTTGTACCCTGCCCAGGAGGGAACCAACAACCTTCTTTTCTTTTTGGTGTGTGGGACGACGCTTCAACCAACTGGGCCAGGGCCAAGATACTCATCATTTTTTTTTCTTTTCTTTTGTTAGTCCTCACCCAAGGATATTTTTTTCATTGTTTTTTAGAGAGAGTGGAAGGGAGGGAGGGAGAGGGTGGGGGGAAAGAGAGATGACAGAGAGTGAGAGAAACATCAATGTGAGAGAGACATATCGATTGGTTGCACCCCAACCAGGGCCCGGGCTTGAACCTGCAACCCGGGTAGTGCCCTTAATCGGGAATCAAACCTGGGACCCTCAGGTGTGCCGGCTGACGCTCTAACAACCGAGCAACACTATCTGGGGCTAGATTACTCATCTTTTAACACCCAGTGCTCAGCCCAGTGCCTGTCACATTGAAAATGAATATTTGTGGAATGAGTTAGACAAAATCAAAATAACTAGGCTCCAATGAATAACTATTCTCAGCATTTACTGAGTCCTTGCTGTGCATCAGACACCAAGCTAAGTGCTCTACACACATTGTGTCCTTTAACTGCGACCCTACAAAGTAGGTACTATGATTATTCCCATTTCACAGATGAAGAAACTGAGGTTCAGCGAGGCCATACATCTACTCAAAATTAACAAACAGCACACGGCAAAGCCGTTTCCGATCCAAGCCCGTGTAAGTGCAGGACACAAAGTCTTCTTCACAAAAATGCACATCGACCAACCCTCTCACTACTCATTTCTGACAGCAGCACTCTCCCCACCCCAGCCTCCCCAACAATTCCCCAGATTTGAATACTAGTTACTATGTGGTCACTAATACGAGGCTGGGTCCAGATCATGGTGACCCTCAATAAATGCTTATCAAACCATGAAAAGGTAAATGAGAAAATGAAATTTCCACCAGGTCTGACTTTAGCAGGCTTGAGTCGCCCCCTAACCCTGGGGCTTTATGGGAATTAACATAAAGAGATCAACCAAAGGACTTGTATGCATGCATATAAGCATAACCAATGGACACAAGACACTGGGGGGAGGGGGCGGGAGGTGGTGAGGGCATGAGCCGGGGGTAGGGGAGGCTGGGGGAAGGTCAATGGGGAAAAAAAGGAGACATATGTACTACTATTTATAATACTTTAAACAATAAAAAAAAAAGAATTGTGCCTCTTCAGTGAATGTTGTGTACAAGAATGTTACTTTTGTGAGAGCACAGGACACTCAACAAATTTTAAATAAACTATATAAAGGGTTAAAAAAAATTTTTTTTCAAATTCTACCTCAAGATCTAGGTGTGAATTAGACTCTTGGGGACGGAGCCTGGGCTGTTTTCGGCCGCGTGTGTTAGAAGTTGGAAGAAAATCCCTCACCTACTTAGTGACAGAAAGAGCCGGGCGCCAAGCACCGTGGCCCCCTTTCCTGAAAGGGCCGCAGGGACAAGAGCTGTACACACAAGCCCATCGGGGCCGAAGGAATTAAAGAACCTTCCAGAGAAACCTGATTTGCAACCAAGAAGTGGTGGACCCTAGTGCAGCATCATGGGCGTAGAGTGGGCACGGGGGTGGGGGGTCCCTCAGAGGCCTGGGTGCCACGTGGGGGGACGCCCTCCATGGAAAGCACATGCCTGATGCGTGTGATATGCTTTTGTGGCTCAGCAGGGACCTGGCTCCGCCCCGGGCAGCCTGTATGGAGCGTCTCCTCCCTGGAAACACAGGCAGGAGGTGGGAGGGGCTGTGGGTGGGCGGGGCCTGCAGGGCGGCGGCCTTTGTGTGCACTCACAGAGGCCACGTAGGTAGAAAGCAGCCCTGTAGCCTGCGTTGTCATTTGAGGGGTGAAGGTTAAATTGCAAAGAAATGACCCATGGCTGTCCCGAATGTCGCCTGTGGCAAAACGAACCGTGCAAATGAGCCCATGAGTTTCACAGGGTTAAGAAAATAGAGAAAACGAGCCGAGGTGAGGAGGAATGAGTTTCGGTGTGTGGTTGCCGGAGGGGGTTAAGGAGTTAACGCCCCGTGACACCTGTAGTTGGCACAGCAGGCTGATTTCTTAAAGCGCCATGACATTTCCGTCATCGGGTCCGATCCATGTGAAGAGGGTACAATAGAACCCCTTTATCCAAACGAGGAAGCAGATGTCCAGGAGTCTGCCCCTTGTCCATGGGGAGGTCGCTCTGTCACAGGCACCATTTGGGCAGCCCCGGTCCCGTCTTTGCAATCTAACACTTGCCCCTGGAGTGATCTCTCGGTATAGCCATGCCTCCTCGCTGCACGGCCTCTCTCCCTGGATAAACCGCTCACGTTCACGGCGGGTGAGTCGGGTGAGGCTGGGACCCGGGACTCCCTCGTCTGTTTCCTGATCCCTAGTCTTTCTACCGCCACGGAGAATGGTGCCGAAACCCCCGCTCTACCTGGAACGTGACTTTGTGATTAAATTCCTCTTCTTCCCACTATGTTGCACCCCAGACAGAGACGGGAGTGGGGTGCGGTCAGTGATGGGGTGTACACTTGATGGGCTTTTGCAATTGGCTTGGAGTCCCTGTGCCAAGTCCCTTAGCGTCATTCCTGGGGTTGTATGAATCAGGAACGTGCGATTGCATGAGGCCCACGCTGCCCTCAGTCAGCCTGAGCCATAACCGTGCCTCGGCACCAAGCTGGGCGCCCCTGGGAGCAGGTAGATGTCTATGGGATCCTGGCTCCCGGAGCCTGCGATGCAGACGAAACGAATGCTCACAGCTTAGCGAGCGGTGCCAGCGCTCCCGGAAACAGCGTTCAGAGGAAGGAGACAGAGTGAGCGAGGGTGGCGGCAGGAGCGGCTCAGGGAGGTCCCTTCCAGCCATCCGGCCCCAGGGGAGGAAGGAGACACTGGGGGAGGCGTGTGTTTCCAAGTGGAGGGGCAGCGTGAGGCACTCCTGGAGGGGGAGGAGCGGGTACCTGTTCGAGACAGTGAAGAAGCCGGCTCAGTGAGGCCGGAGGGCGCCCACTCCTTCAGTCTGCTCAGGAGGAAAACCGCTGTGGCCAGGCCCAACCGCAGGCCCAGCAGTGAGGGGAGGGCTGGCTCTGGTGATGGCTCAGCCGGACTCTACCCTCCAAGCTCCACCTCGAAGTTGGTCCTCAGCCTGCCTGCCCCCCAGGCCCACAGGCAGGGCAGGGCAGGGCGGTTGTGATGTCTTAAGGGGGCAGTGGAGGGAGCGAGGGGAGAGAAGGAGGCTTTGGGCGGGGAGTAGCAGTCCACCTGGGAGCAGGGCCTCCAGACCAGCCTCCTCGCTGGTCTTTGCAGGTTGGTTTCCGCCACGGACCCTCCTTCATGCCACGGACCCTCCTTCATGCCACGGACCCTCCTTCATGCCACGGACCCTCCTTCATGCCACAGACCCTCCTTCGTGAGTGTCCCCTTTGCTCTCGCCCTTCCCGCTTGGTACACACTCTTTCTTCTTATGGCGGATTTGGTATTTTTAGCCCAGGCAGTTGCCGTGGCAACCACTAGAGCTGAACATTTTGTTTCCCAAGAACAAATGCATGTTTAAATAGTCAAGCAATTTTCCGTTGTTCAAAGGAACTGCGATTTCACAAGCATATTATTCAGACCACATGAAAGAAAGTGAATTTTCTCTCGTTTATTTGAAGGGTTCCCACAGTGTTCACACTTCCCCAGGGTGCAAGGTCAAGCTTGGTTTGCATCAGATGTGGCCATCTCTCTCAGAAAGGATAGAGGACCATTGGATTATGTTTCACTCCTCCCACCATGTTTTTAGAGGACCGTCCCCATGAGGACCCTGACAAGGGTGGGAGCGCATCTCCTCCCGCCCTGGCAGGAGCGCGCCCAGAGCCACTCTCCTCACCTGCCAGGAAGGGGGCCGCCCTGCCCGTGTCTGCTCACCCGGCAGTGTGAGTGGAAATATGGCTTCTGCTCAGTCTTTTGACCTTTCCCTGCCTTAGAGAAACTGTAGAAATTGCATGTACTCTGTCTGAGTGCTTTTTTCTCCCAGGATATGGCACATACGTGTAGATTGCGGGTTGCAAACGTGTCTCTGTTTTAGGGTCCGAGGTACTGAGGCTTCTCTCAGCCTCCAGATTCCTTCCAAGGACACGCGTGTGAGATGGCCCTCCCCCACATCTGAGGAGGAGTCTTACCCCTGGGTCCTTGGGTGGGAAAAGATGACAGCGTTACTTTTGCTAACGCCTAACTGAGATGCTCACTTTGTTCTGTTACAGTCATAGGAAAGAAGCCACAGGTCACCCTAGGACCCCCACTGCTTTGCAACTGCTGGAGTTTTATCAAAATCGTGTGCAGACTCATCACAACTTTGAAATAATGGTATTTTTTAGATGTATTGTACAGCCCGATCTTGTTACTTTTAAGTTAATAGAATATATATATACTAGCGTTCCCGTTGCAGGAAAAATCCTGCAATAGGGTTTCCTGCTGCACTCTACCCTGCCCCGCCTGCTCTCCTCCCTTGTCCCCTGGCCCGCCTTCTCCGCCAGCCCGCCCCGCTCTCCTTCCTTCTCCCCCGGCCCTGCCTCTGCTCCTCCCTTCTCCTCCCCACCCCCCCCCCCCCCGCCGGCTTGCTTGCTTCTCCGCAGCTTTGCTCCCTTCAGCATCTCTTGGCTTCTTTCTAAGCTGTCTTGATATGCAAATTAGCCGTCATCTTTGTTGGGATAATTTGCATACTCGTCCTGATTGGTTGGTGGGCGTGGCTTGGATGTAGCGAAGGTGCAGTCAATTTGCATATTTGTCTATTATTAGGTAGGATCCTTCCTATATAATAAAAGGCTAATATGCAAATTGTCCCCTCAGGCAGGAGTTTGACCAGGGGGCAGGGCCGGTAGGTCAACACCTCGAGGCCCCTCCTCCCGATCAACCCCACCCATCCCAAATTGGGGGTGGGGCCAGCCTGCCAACTGCCTGCGGCCCCTCCCCCTGGCCTGCTGGACCCCACCAGTGCATGAATTCATGCACCGGGCCTCTAGTATAGTTTATTCACTCAGATCACAATTTGATTTTTATTATTTTGAGAACTGTATTTAAGTTGCTTTCCTTCGTGGTAAATTATATTTTGGTTTGTGCATTTAAGGACATCATTCTAAGGAGGAGTCTGAAGGTTTCCCAGATTGCCAAAGGGGCCATGGCGCCTGAGACCCTAACCACTGCTAAGGTACACGTGTGCGCTCTAGTGTTCCCGTGTCTGCATGGATGACTAGCATGCTGACCCACTTCCTTCACTCTCTGTGTTAAGATCACTTAAGCATGGAGCCGCGTGTCTCAGTAGAGGAGTCGGACCTCATGGGAGAAGCCCCGCTCTTTAGGGAGCGGGTGGTCTTCTGAGGAAGCTCCAGGTGCTGACCCACTGCCACCTGGAAGGCTCCCTGCCTCGCTCACTCACTCCCCGCCTTGCAAGCCACGTGTGTAATTAGAAACTTAGGAGCAATATGCAGAGTGAAGCCCGGTCAGGGCGGTCAGGGGCCAGACACCACCCTGTGCATATCTAGTTGGAAGGGATTCAATGCAGGAAATTAGAGTCTGGGCTGGGGGAGCAAAGATCAGGGGGAGCTGCCCTTGGCTTTCCAGAAAGCAGGGAGCTTAGGGCGCTGCTGGAACATCATTGATATCCGAAGCTGCTGCATCCGGAGGGGCACGATTCCAAGTCACCTGGAGGCTGCCCACAGCGTGGCATCTACCTTCTCCCAAAGTCCACACCACCCTCCTGCTGCTGCTGGAGGGCTCCCCTCTCCCTGCTCTCCAGGTTCTGTGCTTTCCTCTCCTGGTTACAACCGCCCGGCAGGGATTCTGAGAAGCACAGACTTCAGGCTTCCAGCTTCTGGAAAACAGAGGCAGTGGAGGGGTGGGGAGGAGGGCTGGGGAGGAATAGTGCGGAGCCAAGCACAGAGCCCAGGGCCCGAGTCTGGTGGTGGTCGTGTGGCGGAGAAGATGCAGGAGAGGATGCTGGCACATCCGAGCTGCAGCCTAAGCCATGCCTTTGGGAACTCACACTGTCCTCCTGGGACTCAGCTGTTACATTTGCACAGGTGCAGTTTTTAAACCGAATCACGTTCGTATTAAGTCCTGAATCCCAATGGTTCTGGGAGCACAGCTCCTTGGAATTCATCCCTTGCAATGAAGACAGACATCATGGCTCATGAGCACCCGTGGATGAGTGTGTCTGTGAGCGGGACTTGTCTGGCTATAGGCTGAGGCATTCTTGAAGGATTCTTAATAAATAAATAAATAAATATTATATATATATATATATATATATATATATATATATATATCCTCTCTAATAAAATGGTAATATGCAAATTAACCATCACTCCGCTACATAAGCCACGCCCACCAGCCAAGCCACGCCTACCAGCCAATCAGGGCGAGTATGCAAATTAACCCAAACCAAGATGGCTACAGCCACAGAGAGCAAGGTTTCCCAGGTAACAGAGGAAGCCAAGCTTTCTATAGCCGTTGCAGGCCTAAGCCTCCACTCAAGCTACAAAGTTTCAATTATAGAAGGTAAACAAATTCAAGCAAATGGCGGCAGAATGGAGCTTGAGAGAGCAGGCCAGGGTTGCCGGCGGCAACAGGGGAAGCAAACCTTTAAAGCACACCCTGGCCGGGTCCACCCGCTTAAGGCAACAAAGTTTCAATTGTAGAAGGTGAATTAACTGCCACAAAAATGGCTGCCCCCCGGAGGGAGCAGCAGGCTTGGCTCCACTCCAGGCTACAAAGTTTCAATTGTAGAAGGAAAATAAATTCCAGATACCAAGGCCTCCTCTTGGGTTGCCAGGGGGCGTGGCCGGCCTGCAAACCACCACAGGCCCCTCGCTCAGGCCGCCCCACACCCCAAGGGAACCCCACCCTGATCCGGGACACCCTTCAGGGCAAACCAGCTGGCCCCCACCCCTGTACCAGGCCTCTATCCTATCTAATAAAAGAGTACTATGCAGATTGATCATCACTGCAACACACAATATAGCTGCCCCCATGTGGTCAAAGATCCTGCCCCCATGTGGACACAAGATGGCCACTACAAGATGGCCAGCAGGGGAGGGCAGTTGGGAGACACCCGGCCTGCAAGGGAGGGCAGTTGAGAGGGACCAGGCCTTCAAGGGAGGGCAGTTGGAGGTGATCAACCCTGCAGGAGAGGGCAGTTAGGGGTGACCAGGCTGGCCAACCACCCATCTCCCCTCCTCCTGGCCAGGCTGGCCAGACCCCACCCATGCACAAATTCATGCACCGGGCCTCTAATACACACACACACACACACACACACACACACACACACACACACACACACTGAGTGGCCAGATTATTATGCATTCAGAGATCATAATAATCTGGCCACTCAGTGTGTATAAGTAGATAGATAGATGATAGATAGATAGATAGATAGATAGATAGATAGATAGATAGATGATAGATAGATAGATAGATAGATAGATGATAGATAGATAGATAGATAGATAGATAGATAGATAGATAGATAGAGATAGATGATAGAGATATAGATTTCAGAGAGGAAAGGAGAGAGAGAAATAGAAATGTTAATGATGAGAGGGAATCATTGATCGGCTGCCTCCTGCACGACCCCTACCCCTATCCTCTATTAGAGGTTGAGTCCACAACCTGGGCATGTGCCCTGACTGGGAATGGAACCACGACCTCCTGGTTCATAGCCTGATGCTCAACCACTGAGCCACGCCAGCCGCACGAAGGATTCTTAAGGTTTGCTTGTGCTCTATAGAGAGGACCACCTTGTACACTGGAAAGCCCACCTGCCATGACGGCAGGCATCTTCTCTGCAGCTTCAGTGACCTGCCCACGGGAAACAGTGATGCTACCTCCACAGCCTCGCCTGGCAGCTTGATGGCTTTACCTGGGAGGGGATCCCTTCTGTGCGTTCACATGGGAGTAATTTGGAGATAATTTCTTCTTAACCCAGAGGCATCTCTGTGTGAGATAATCACCCACCTCGCAGAATCCCCTACTGATCCTGTTCATCTCCACCTTCGACAGCTCCCCCACTTGCTCCATCTCCCGTCGTCTTGCTGCATGTGGACAACACAGACTGCAAGTACAGAGGTCTCCAGACCCGAGAGAGCTCAGAGCAGCCTGGGTTGGGCGAGAGGCAGTTTGTTGCTGCTTTGCGGGGTCTCTGTTGAGGCCTAGAGAAGTCCTCTTCTACGGGCAAGCACACCGAGGGCAGGGCCGAGCCCCCTCTCCAGAGGCCTGAGCCCTGCTGTGATGAGAAGGCCAGAGGGAGGCGGTTTTGAGCAGCCAACATCAATTCTCTGAGAGTCTTCCCCCCCAGGTGAGAGGGTTCCTGCAGCGGAGAGAACAGGTTTAGCAGGAACACTCTGTAAGGAATGCACTCACTATCTGATTTCATGCTTGACAGCAGCAGGCAGGCGTGGTTCCCACTGGAGTCAGCCACACCATTCCTGCCCCCAGTGCGGGAGGCCTCGAGGCAGAGGTGGGCAAGGGGGGGGCAGAGGCTCCCCTGGCATCCCTGGCCCCGTTGAGGGGAGGTAAGCTGTCTGACAGTGGCATGCAGGTTGGGGATCTCTGCTTCACCTGCCTCGCCTGGGCCCTGAAGTGACTTAAGAGATAATCAATGGAATTCACCTTCTAAAAGCAACTCTTGGTATAAAGCTCAATTCTGGAGCTCTTGGCGGTTTGGGGATGAAAAGTCCATGGTTGCTGACTTTGAGATTTCATAATCTGCTTGAAATGAGTAACACACCTAAGCAACTTTGATACAACCCTGTGATAAGCGCTAAAACTCGTCTCCAAATACCCTTCAAGGGAGAGAGAAGAATTATTTCTTTCTCCGTAAAGAGGTGATTGAAAGAAACAAGGTTTGAGGGGACCCTGAAGGAAATGGAGGCGTTTAATCACTAAGTGGTGGAGAAGATTCGCAAGGGGGGTGGGGGCATGAACGGGTCATGAGGAAGCCCAAAGGTAAACTGAGGCCCAAAGCAGAAGTAGGAAGGGCATGGCCTAAGAAATATGGAGTCATCTTAGATGAGCTCGCTGGGTGGGGTGCAGGAGATGGGATTGCACAGTCAGAAATCAGCCTGTGGAGGCTGGGCTGGAGGGCTTAGAGTGCATCCTGTGGAGAGTGGGGGTCGCTGAAGGCTTTTTAAAACATATCTATACTAATAAAAGGGTAATATGCAAATTGGTCATGACACCCTCACAGTAACAACCGAACAGCAGGCTGCATGGGGCGCCAAGGCTGGCAGAAGGGGGGCAGTGAGGGGCAAACAGGCCAGCGGGGGGGGGGGCAGTTGGGGGTGACCAGGCCAGCAGAGGGGGGCAGTTGGGGGCAACCAGGCCAGCGGGGGCACAGTTAGGGGCAATCAGACTGGCAGGCAGAGGTGGTTAGGGGTGATCAGGCTGGCAGGCAGGTGAGCAATTAGAAGCCAGCAGTCCCAGATTGTGGAGGGATGTCAAAACTGGCAGTCTGACATCCCCCAAGGTGTCCCAGATTGGAGAGGGTGCAAGCTGGGCTAAGGGGACCCCCTCCCCCATGCATGAATTTTGTGCACCGGGCCTCTGTATTGATTTCAGAGAGGAAAGGAAAAGGGGAGAGAGAGAGAAACATCAATGATGAGAGAGAATCATTGATCGGATGCCTCCTGCATGTGCCTGAAACCTGGGCCTGTGCCCTGACCTCCTGGTTCATGGCTCGATGCTCAACCACTGAGCCACGCCAGCTGGGCTCGCTAAAGGCTTTTGATCAAGGGGGTGAGCAGATCAAAGCTGTGTTGCAGGAACACAGTTCTGGTGGAGGTGTGGACGGAATTGGAGAGGGGGACACACTAGAGCAGGGACTGGGGCTGGGTGTTATGAATGGAAGAGGGGGGAGGTCTGAGAACCACACGAGACGGCACACAGCCCAGAGGATGGCCGCCAGCCGCCAGCCTGTCTAGTGGAGTTCCTGACATCCAATCAACCGCAGAGTCATCGACTTGTTTGTGAAATCCTAGAGCAGACGCAGCCACAGAGATAAGCTCGGCGGCCTTATTTTACAAACAGGGAAACTCGGACTCCAGGCAAGTTCCAGTGTAATGTGTTTCACAGCAAACAGCTTTCACTCTTCTTGTCCACTTTTCACACAACCTGGAAAGGTGGTTTCTAATTAAAAATGCATTGGCTGTGCCCTGGCCGGTTTGGCTCAGTGGATAGAGCGTCGGCCTGCGGACTGAAGGGTCCTGGGTTTGATTCCAGTCAAGGGCACATGCCCGGGTTGCGGGCTCGATCCTCAGTAGGGGGCATGCAGGAGGCAGCTGATCAATGATTCTCTCTCATCATTGATGTTTCTATCTCTCTCCCCCTCTCCCTTCCTCTCTGAAATCAATTTTATATATATATATATCTATCTATGATGCATTAGATGAATGTTTTGTAAAAAGGCCAACCGAAGCATGAACAGATGGACACGGGGTTTCCAAGCAGGTGTCCCAAGGGCTCCCTGGGACCACGTCGTCTCAGTGCAGGGAGGCTCAGGCTGACATTCAGACACTGAAAAAGCACAACCTTCCCCCATTGACTTCCCTTTCCCTCCATAGGGTCCACTGTTTGCTGTTTGATTTTGTGCTTCTTTATCCTATAAAATACTGTGAGGCAAGGTCCTACCTGTCGCTGTGGCCATTTAATTCCAGACGTCGGTCTCACGGGATCCAGCCAGGAAACCTGTTGGAAAAACAGAGGCAGGGCCTGAGCGGTGACCTGTCCAGCACACGGAGACCGTAGCCAGGTTGTGTCTGAGGATCCTGGTGAGCCACCACTTCAGTAGGCCCATGCTCTCCGCCCCGGGCCAGCTGCACAGCCTCCCCACTGTGTGGAAGGTGGGACCGCCCAGGGCCGGGGTGAGCTTCTTCAGGTTCTAGTTCTAGGAGGATCTGCTTTGCCATTTCAGCCCCAAACGTCGGCCCGAGGCCCAGCTCAGACGGGAGTAGGGTAACAGGAGAAGCTCTGACTCCAGCAGCTTCCGTGGGACAGACCCTGGGAACAGGGACACTTCGACTCTTGGCAAAGGCGGATACAGGAATCTTGGAGGGAAAAAAAAAGCCCCCAAAACCTCTTATCTATGTTTCTAGCCCAAGAAGAACACAAAATCCAGAGGCAGAGAGAACCCGGAAGAATACAAATTCTATGAGACATCGAGCTCTGTGGCATGGCCTCAGACGCAGAGATGCCCTTGGAAGCCGCAGATACACACGCTGGGCTCATTATGCACCAGGTGCGGTGCTCAGCGTCTGCCTTTTGTTTGTTCTTTTATTTTTTCCAGCTTTACTGAGGTAACTGACATTCTACGATATGCTAAGTACGTAATGGAACAATTTGGTGTACATATGCACCGTGAAAGGATGAGTTCATTATATCCATCACCCTTTTTTTTTAGTGAGAACATTTAAGTTCCGCTCCTAGCAAATTTCAATGATACAATAGTGTTCTCCACTGTAGTCACCATATTGTACGTTAAATCCTCTAAGAGTTTCTTAGTCTTCCAAGCAATTCATTGAGGGAGGTTCTATGAATACCCCCACTTATCAGATAAGAAAACTGAGGCTCAGAGAAGTCAAGTTAATAGCCCAACGTGGTAAGTGGCCCCAATCTCCAGGGACGTACCCAGATTCTCCCACACACGGGTCCCCTATCTCCAGGGAAGTAGCCTGATTCTCCCACACACGGGTCCCAATCTCCAGGCAGCTGTGATTCTCCCAGGCACAGGGTCCTACCTTACTCTGTTCCAGGTTCCCTTCTCCCATTTTGCACAACTGCTTCTGGGGGTGAATAATGCTGGGGGCTGACACTGTGAGTCTCTGTGTTGAAGGAATCTTGACATTATCGAGATTCCCAGCAAATGCCACCTAGAGATGCTCACAGTGTCAGACCAGGACAGATGGAGGCCGCATGAAGGGCCTGCCCGTTTCCGGCCACTGAGATGCCGGTCAGTGTTCCAAGCGCGTCATCACCCACAGCTTTCAAGGACACACTGCTCCGTGCAGTAAGGTGTGCAAATCTAGTCCCTACGGAACAGACTTTCACAGGAAACAGGTTTCCTTCCTTCTCGTTGCCCTTAACCGGCCCTCTGGCTTTCCTCTGGGGACCTCGGCGTCTCACCAGAGTAGCATTCCATTTAAAGATCAAGGTCAGCACTGATATCCTCTGGTTACTGACAGTAAGAAAACAGAAGAAATGCAAGTAGTAAGTGGTTTTCTCTCATTTCCCTCTTTCCCAAGATTTAATTTGCTTCTGGTAACGGGTCACAAGTCCACAGGACCAGGTGGCGCATCCACCAGAAATGGCAACATCTGTGGGGAAACGCGTGTTTTCCTTGTGTCTGTGAACACAACGCACCCCTCTGGCCGCGGGCTAGAAGGAAGGGGCACTTCCCAGCCACAAGGTGAAGGCGCAAGAGGAGGAGAGGGAGGGCTCCCCTGGCACAGCCCCCATGGGGGAAGGAGAGGGGTGCCGGCTGGGCAGAGACCTGCCTGACAAACAGCCCCTTTGCCAGGCCGAGAAGGACCCCTCAGGGCCTCACGGGGGCACACTTCCGTGCAGCTCCTCGGGGCGCCAGGCCCGGCTCTGCGCTGCGTTTCAGAAACCGGTCATTTCAGGGTGGCCCTGGAGGACCGCCCGGTGCCTCCCCATGCTGCCCCCTCTCACAGCACAGCGGTCCCTGGCACGGACGGGGACGGTTCCCAGGGGTGTTCGATGGGGAACAGACCCCCAGAAGAGAACATGATTTTCCTAGGGCTCTCCAGTCAGTGAGCAGTCGGCCAGCTGTGACTTAGAGCCTGTGACCACGGAGCAGCCAGCTATCACAGACAAGAAACGTCCTTCTGCGAATACTAACTCCCCCGCTGAGCGTGTGCCGAGGGCTCAGTCACCGTTCCTTCTCCCAGGAGGACACACAGATGGACAATAGTCATATGAAAAGTGCTCACGGTCACTAACTATCAGAGAGATGCAAATTAAAACCACAGTGAGCCCTAGCTGGTGTGGCTCAGTGGATAGAGCGTCGGCCTGCGGACTGAAGGGTCCCAGGTTCAGTTCCAGTCAAGGGCACATGCCTGGGTTGGGGGCTCAGTCCCAGCGGGGGGTGTGCAGGAGGCAGCCAATAGATGATCCTCTCTCATCGTTGATGTTTCTATCTCTCTCTTCCTCTCCCCTCCTCTCTGAAATGAATAAAAATACATTTAAAAAACCCACACACAATGAGATGCCACCTCACACCGGCCAGAATGGCTACCATCAACTAACCCACAAGCAGTGCTGCGAGGGTGTGAGAAGGGCCCTGCGCACTGCTGGTGGGCATGCAGGCTGGTCAGCCATGGTGGGAAACAGTATGGAGGTTCCTTAGAACATTAAAGACAGAGCTTCGATACGGTCCAGCAATTCCACTTCTGGGTATTTGTCCAAAGCAAGCAAAATCACTAATTTGAAAAGACATATGCACCCCCATGTTTATTGCAGCATTATTTACAACAGCCAAGATACAGAAGTAGCCTAGGTATTCATTGATAGATGAATAGATAAACAACATGTCACACACACACACACACACACACACACACACACACACACAGAGGAATATTACTCAGTAAGAAAAGGAATGAAATCTTGCCATTTGCAACAACATGGGTGGACCTAGAGGGCATTATGCCAAATGAAATAAGACAGACAAAGACAAATACCATATGATCTCACTTATATGTAGAATCTAAACACACACACACACACACACACACACACACACACACACACACGTACAAACAAAACAAACACAGACTCATAGAATGAGAGAGTAAGCTGGCGGTTGCCAGAGGAGCAGGGGCGGGGAGGTGGGGGGGGTTGGTCCGTAGTCTTTTCGTACAGCTGTATCTCCAGTGTCACTGTGGCACGGGCTGGCGGAGGTCTTCGGAGGCACCACCAAACGCATCGCTGAAGTTCATGTTCCAGTGAATCCTTACTTTCCATCAACACGCAGAAGAATGTTGGGTCCCTAATCCATTGGCAACAACATTCTTCAATGAAAACAACTTCACTGGACTGATAGCTCGCTATTGTTAGGGTTCTCTTTCAGCGTCTAAGGACTGAGGCGTCTATAACACATTTTATCCCCCTGGGAGGCCTCGGGCAAAGCCCCAGCGAGTGCAATCTCTTTTCTCGGTAGCAGCACAGACTGAATCATGGTCACAGCCGGTGACATGCAGGGGGCAGACATCGCTGGCCCAAGAGGGAACAACAAATAGATATTAAAGATCACTGGGACCATGACCAGACTGAGGCGGCTCAGAGTGCAACACCTCTTTACCTTCTTGTGAGTGATTTACCCTTTCCTCCTGGAGTGTCTTCCATCTTGGGGCCCCTGCCCAGTAGCCTTCTAAAGCGTGTAAGCCGATGACATACACGGCATTCACGAAGCGTGTTCGTTTTCAGAGCAACCTCCGTAGCGGCTCACAGGGTTCAGTGCCTCATCCCCACCTGGGCAGGATCCTGACCTCCGGGAAGTTAAGTGACTTTCCTCGAGGTCACGCAGCTCGTTCAGTGCAGGGCCGGATTCAAGCCAGGAGCCGAGAGTCCAAATCCAGTGTCCCTCCCCCACGCACGGGGACTCCCGAAGGACACAGCGAGGGCAGTGGACGAGGCAGCGGAAGCCCCTGTCTGCAGGGAACAGCTTTTCTGGAGGCCCAGCTCTCTGCCGAGGACGGGGTACAGACAACCGGCCTGGGGGGCCGCTCCATGACTTCACCCTCTGCAAAGGGCTCTAGTCAGGCCTCTTGAGGTCTAGCCTTGACTTGTCCGCTGCATTGAATCTCCCTGGTCTCCGTTTCTCTGCTCATTAAACAGGGTTCATAATAATACATCAGGATTGTCGTGAGAATACGGTGAATAATGGACAGAAAGATGAATGTGCAACATGGAAGCGAGCAGAGCCTCACCGTGGTTATCTGCGCTGTCGTAAGCAGCAGGGCCAGCTGTGGCTCAGCTGCACCTGACACGTCCAGGGCCCGGGTCAATGCCGAGGGAGCTGGCAGGTATTCCTGCACCTGCGTTTCCAATCTGAAAACCCTAGGACATGTCATCTTTCTAATGTTGAAAATCGATACGGAGTGAGAAGCTGAAGTCCCCTGCCTCCCCTCCTGGCCCCAGAGCTAAGCTGCTGAGGGATTCTCCTTTCCTTCCCGTCGATGCCCTCCCTGAGCAGTAACACCGCGCCAGGCCAACGGTGGCCACGCCCGAGAGTCGAGTCGCAGGCGCTGTGAGACCAGGAACCTGAGGAGCCTCCAGCAGCCCCCGAGGGCCGGTGGTGCCTGCTTCGAGGCTGCGGGGTTAGACTAGAGGATGCGAGCCAGCCCCTGGGCCGCCACGGGAGTCTCGGCCACAAGTCCCGCAGAAATCACTGAACTGGTGGCTCACTCCAGTGAGGGAGAGAACAACGACTCTACCCCACCTCCATGAGGCACAGAGACCGGGAGGGAGAGCGAGCCGGGGTGTGGGGCCCGGAGGAAAGGCAGCCGGAGAATGTTTTATGTGGCGGTTACAGTGAAGCGCAATGTGGAATGCGATTAAAAACCAGAGAAGCAGAACTTACTCAAGGTCAAACCCCTGAAAGTGACTCACACCCATATTCTGTGGCTCCGCGGCCAAGGTCCTTTCCCAGGCTCCGCGCTGCAGGGCGGTTTGCCCTTTCAAAGAGCCGTGTGCTCTGTAATGTTTAACCAGAGTCAAGGCACTTCCTGGCCTCAAAGACACCCGGTACCGGTGACCGAGATGTGGCTGCGTGAGTGGGTTCAGAGTTCAGAGCGCGCCGTGACGGTGAGAACAACCTTGACTTCTCGGGGTGTGTCAGGTGCGAACAGGGAGGTGAGTGAAGGGTGCTTTTGTCCTATTTTCCCTCCACCCACTGAGGCTGCGCCGAGGCCCGTGGGGACCCCAGGGCCGCCCAACGCACTGGGCTTCCCCACCAGCGCGGACCAGCAGTGGCTCGTGATGCGTGGAATCTGCGTGTGCTACCGAGACACGATTGACCCTGTGATTAATAACCAATAACTGTCTGAGGGGATTTAGCTCAGCTAATGTTTCATCCACATTAGCACGGGATTTACAAGAACGACCGTGCCTTCATTCAGAGCAATGTCCTTCCAAAGGTGCAGTTGAGGTTCTTTGTGGCCGAGGGAGGTGGATTCCCGCATGACATGACCGAGGGAGGGGCGGGCCATCCCGGTGAGCACGTGGCGCTGGGTCTCCAGCCGCAGAAGTAAGTCCACTGCGCGGGCTCGCCTGGTGCTTCCCGTGGCCGGTGAGGGGCCAGGCCGCCGGGAGGGGAAGGCGGGTGCTGACTCTGCTTTTCTGAGACCAGGAGGCCACGTGGTGTGCGCAGCCCAGAGGGTCTGTCCCCCGGCCTGGTCTGCCCGTCCCTGCTGCCGCAGGAAGGAGCCTGCTGGGATGAGGGCCTTGGCAGGGCCACCTCCGCTTCCTGTCCCCCGGCAGCCACCGGGCGGGGGCAGGTGGCGGCGGGGAGCGGGGCTGCCAGAGGAGGGGGAGCTTAAAGAAGTCGGTGAGGAGCCAGAAATGAGCAGAAAGGAAGCCAGCCCTGAAGATGTCCGACTGTTTTAACCAACGAGCACTGTTATTTGGGCAGCAGAGCGCAAAGGCCCGACCAAGGAGAGCCCCAGAGACCACGCAGAGGAGGGCAGTGTTCGCGAAGGGGGTTCGGTGGGTCCGTGCCTGTCGCCGTTACACCCCGTTTCCAGGTGACACCCCTCCCCGTGCCTGTGTTCACTGCTCTGCGAGCACGCAGCACCGTGCCCGACACAAAACAGCATCAACAGACGTGGTGAGCGACCTTCCCGGCCCTGCGTGACGGGTCCGAGCGCCGTGTCCTGCTCTCCATGGTCACGTCTCAGACTGGCACAGGCCTCACGGACAGACAGGTGGACTGGTGTGCGGGAAAAGGCCGGAGAAGACTCAAACATGGACAATAACTCTGAGGAAGATGTGATTTTGTGTATTTCTCTCTGTTCTGCTTTTAACTTCCTGCTTTTCCTAACTTTTTATAGTTAAAAAAATATGTTCACTTTTTAAATGAAAAAAAAAACACACAAAAAAAAACCAAAACCCTAACAAACTTTAACAATGTAAAACCTTTTTGCTGGAATCCACCTATTTTTCTGAAACAATAACAACTATCTACTGACTTCTTACTATGCTCAGGGGGTAGAACTGTGGGCAGGTTTAGAGGCACATGTGTCCACATGTGTATGTATGCATGTGTGTATGTGTGTATACATAGTTATATATGCACACACATACAGTATATGTGGGCATATGCCAACAGAGATGATGACTCATTCTTCAAAAACTCACTGTAACCAAATAAGAAAGGCAAATCCTTCCAGAACAATCCGTTACATAATCCTCTGTGGACACTTGCAGAATGATTTCCCAGCTGATTAATCCGACAGCCTCGTCTCCTGCTGGGTTCACCCCTCCCACCCCTCCCCTTCCTCCCTGTCACCTGTCCCCGCACCCCCCCTGTCCCCCATACTGAACCCCCGCACCCTCCCTGTCCCCCATACTGAACCCCCGCACCCTCCCTGTGCCCCATACTGAACCCCCGCACCCTCCCTGTCCCCCATACTGAACCCCCGCATCCTCCCTGTCCCCCATACTGAACCCCCGCACCCTCCCTGTCCCCCATACTGAGCCCCCGCACCCTCCCTGTCCCCCATACTGAACCCCCGCACCCTCCCTGTCCCCCATACTGAACCCCCGCACCCTCCCTGTCCCCCATACTGAGCCCCCGCACCCTCCCTGTCCCCCATACTGAGCCCCCGCACCCTCCCTGTCCCCCATACTGAACCCCCGCACCCTCCCTGTCCCCCATACTGAAACCCTGCACCCTCCCTGTGCCGCATACTGAACCCCCGCACCCTCCCTGTCCCCCATACTGAACCCCCGCACCCTCCCTGTCCCCCATACTGAACCCCCGCACCCTCCCTGTGCCGCATACTGAACCCCCGCACCCTCCCTGTCCCCCATACTGAACCCCCGCACCCTCTCTGTCCCCCATACTGAACCCCCGCACCCTCCCTGTGCCGCATACTGAACCCCCGCACCCTCCCTGTCCCCCATACTGAACCCCTGCACCCTCCCTGTCCCCCATACTGAACCCCCGCACCCTCCCTGTCCCCCATACTGAACCCCCGCACCCTCCCTGTCCCCCATACTGAACCCCCGCACCCTCCCTGTCCCCCATACTGAACCCCCGCACCCTCCCTGTCCCCCATACTGAACCCCCGCACCCTCCCTGTCCCCCATACTGAACCACTTGACACTCCCGAACAAGGCGGGGTCTTACTGGTCTTCCTGCCATTGCACATGTCCTCCCAGCCAACAACCCTCATTCAAGACGCAGTGTCCCCTCGAACAGCAGCCCTCGGATGCCCTCCTGCCCCCACCTTTATGGGCAGCTGGGCCATCCTAGCCCCACGAGGGCCCAGCGCAGGCCTGCAGCCGGACCTGCCGATCCTGGCACAGTTGCCACGCCACCAGACGCTGGCTCCCGGGGGCATGCAGCAGGCCTGAGCGCCAGCACCCAGGCAGCCCCTGGCACCTGGAAGGAACCATCGGACTGCAGTGTGCCAGTCCCAGGGGCAGGTGAGGGACAGGAGAGGACCCCAGTGGAGGGGAGGGCACGTGGACGGTGTGTGAGCCCAGCCCGGACGTCGAGGACAACGGCGTTCCTGCAGCGGCTTGGCCGGGGTCCGGCCACTCGCCCCGGCCTCCCAGGCCCTCACTTTGCTGTTTTTACCTAGAATGTCATCTGACACAACGCTGCTGATATCTTGTCTGCCTCAGAGTCTGTGGTTTGGTGGTAAAAACACAGAAACTCATTTCTGTGCTGCCATGGCAACCACTGCCTATGAGAAAAACAAAGCCAAACAGAACAGCTTTTGTCCTTGCGCCCATAAAAGAAGAACGGCTTTGAGATGCTGAGAGGAACGCTCACGCCCCACACTCCAAGCAGCGCGATGGTGAGTAACTCGGGAACCTCGCAAACACGTGCCCAGCACCTGCCTGTGCCGACTCCACGTGCAGACGCTGGCGTGGCTCTCGCGTGGGGACAGGGGACAGCATGCCTCTCCCTTCTCCGTCATCCCTGGGGCACCAGACTCTGCCCCCCCCCCACCAGAGGGGAGGGCATTTATTCCACCTGCACAGGGGGGCGGGGGGCGGGGGGACTCTTGCCCCTCCCAGTGTCTGACTAGGCCTCACCAGGGGTGGGGGAGCCCCAAGTGAGCAGAGAAAGGGGCTTTCACGTGTGGAAGACGGGGTGGAGGGGCAGTAAGATGAGAGCTGGAAAAGGAGCGATGGAGACAAGAAATATGGGAAGGAAATGAACTTGAAGAAGATGGAAGAGAAGAGGATCGAGGACACTGGGAGGCGCAGGGCGGGCTGGAAGAGGGGACTGTGTGATGGGGAGAGCGGGGAGCAGCGCTTCACGGCATCCGCTGTGGGACGCTCCCGGGGACACGGCCTCCTGCTGAGCCCCGTAACCAGCACCAGGGCCTCGGCCAGCTCTCTGCGCTGCGGGCCTGCCTCGGCCCCGGGCAGGCGTCTGGTCTCCGACTCTCACCTTCACGGCTGCCGCTCTGTCTTCCTGGGGCTCTGGTCCCTCCGGGACAGGCTGTGGTTTAGAATTGGGATTTCTCAGCCACTCCCCACACAGTCTTTTTATCATCCCATTCAGGGAAATGAGGGAAAATCACTCATTCGTTTGCCTATTCGTGTATTCGTTTGCGGGTGCAGCCTGTCAAACTTAACATCTGAGAAACCCTTCCCCCGCACACGAGGCCTGCCATGGCCCTGGCTCCACCTCCGCTCTGCTCCCTCCACCAGCCTCTGCTCATTCCCCGGGGTGCTGGCTGTTTCTGAGCTCACCAAGCATCCCCGCCTGCACTTGGCCTTAACCTCGTGGTCCTTTCATCCCAGGATGCCTTTGGGGTGGATGTTAACGTGACTCCGTCCTTCAGTGGGTTCAGGCGCAGAGGTGACCTCCGGAAAGCCGGCCCTCGCACACCTGCTGAAATGGCTTCCCTTCATGTCCAGGCTTTGACTTTATTCTTCCATATCGCCCACTGCTACCTTCACCCACCCATCCATCCACCCATCCACCCATCCATCCATCTACCCATCCACCCATCCATCCATCCACCCATCCATCTATCCACCCATCCACCCATCCACCCATCCATCCACCCATCCATTCACCCATCCACCCATCCATCCACCCACCCATCCATCCACCCACCCATCCATCCACCCACCCATCCATCTACCCATCCACTCATTCATATTTGCCTTTTCACTAGAATATAAAAGGCACGTGTTGGGAGACATTTCTGCATGAGATGCTCATGTTTCTACAAGTCCAGACTACTGTTTCCAGTGTGTTCATTTGTAGAACAAGGATCAGGACAGCTTACTGCTCGTTACAAAAGATGCGGGCTCCCTGAGCTCCAGGCTTCCCTTCTGACATGCAGCCCCTGCGTGTGGTCCTGTCACCTGGCCCCCAGGTCCCCAGAAGGGTGACACCAGAGCAAGAAAATGTCGACACTCCCGCAGCCATACCAACGTGGCAGGCACCTTCAGCTTGCAAGTAGGACGAAGTGCCTTCCGTAGGCGAACTCTCTCCAACAGTTGACACTGAGCTATTTGCTTATACCTTGACTAGAGGCCCGGTGCATGAAATTCACGCACTGGAAGGGGGGGGGGTTGTCCCTTAGCCCAACCTACACCCTCTTGCAATCCTGGACCCCTTCAGGATTAGCAGGGGGATGTAGCAGTGCACCAAGCAGCAGGCAGCCAGGGAGGAGCCAGAACCGGGGCCGGACACCATGCCACTTGCACTCATCCTGGCCCACTGTGCCTGCTGCCACCACTCAGTAGCACTGCTGCGGAGTCAGGTGAGGCTCCCGCCACCACAGCTGCGCTCGCCAGCCATGAGCCTGGCTTCTGGCTGAACAGCACTCCCCCTGTGGGAGTGCACTGACCACCAGGGGGAAGCTCCTGCCTTGAGTGTCTGCCCCTGGTGGTCAGTGCACATCATAGCGACTGGTCGACCACTCGTTCCGGTCGTGCTGTGGTAACGGTTGCTTAGGCTTTTATATATATAGATGACGAGTCCTCCCCGACCCTCCCACACACACTACTCAGACCCCGTTTCTCTGTTAGGCACTTATCAGTGTCTAGGGCACGATGGACGGGAACCTGCCAGTCCGAGCCAGGACTCACTCCTATGTCACAGCTTAGGGACATTCCCACCTGGTGGGGCCCATCTCAAACCTCCCAGCTGCCCAGTTCCGCCCAGAAAGTCAGTTGAGGTAATCCCCTGCCTTTTGCCCAAGCCTCGAGGCGTTTTATTCTGTGTGCGAGGGTTATTTATAGACATTTCCCTGTGCGCAGACAAGGCTGAGAATTTACAAGGTTGTTTTTGGTGTCTCTCTGATCCTCAGCTGTCTTGAGAATGTCTGATTCACGGGGCCAGTGTGCCCAAGGCTGGAGGATCAGTTTGGGATCCCAGATTGCGACTTTGCCTGAATTAACCTAAGCGTGTTTTTAAAGAGATAAAATGACTTATTTGCATTAGTAATAAAGGCAAATGCACCAATACCATTCCTAAAGGCTTTACGTAACTGAACTTTGATCGTTCAAATTGTATCTCCCCCATTCAATTACATTATGATTTTAGAGGTAACTCTTTCTTCTCATTGATTAGTGGTGTACCGTTGGGAGTGATTACTGCCTATATTTTCATCCTCCACATGTTTATTGAGCACCTCTTATGTCCAAAGGATAGTGTTGGGCTTGCAATAAAGTAGGCAAACAAGTGCCTATATCCTGATGAAGAGAGAGCATGATGCCTGCCCTGAGCATAAACAATGTCAAGTATCTGTGTCAACACAATGCGGAGGCGTCAGACGCGGGAGGACCAGGGATGTGCTCAGTGCTGGCAGATCGAGCGCAGAGTGTGGCTCAGAGTCCGCCCTCGGGAAGAGCCTGTTTCATTGAAGACAGGAAAGAGAGCCTGTCTTGTTGGGAAGCGTCATTTCCTGTGGATCTTGAGGAACAGACTAACGCACCATCTCCGGGAAGGAGTCCAGCATTTTAGCAAATGCACGTGAAGGCGAGCGACGGACTTCGCTGCCCTTGGTCCCTCTGAGAGCCGCTTTCCATGGCTTTATCCCCTCCTTCTCTGCTTTATTACCAAACGGTGATTACACGTGATTGTGACACGTAGTAGTAATTACTGACGAACACGCTACTCATTGCTGCCTTCTCTGTTGCAAAGAAATAATTTTCAGGGTAACTAATGTTCTGTTTGCTTTTAACATTTTCAAAGCAAGTTAACACCCGAGGCCACTCCGGACAGAGCTGTGAAGCAAGGACAGTGACACTGGGTGTTTTTCCCAGGCAGCTCTTACTAGTATAACCTGGGAGACAACACTTGCATTAGTAGATGCTGTTCTTGGATCTCGACCCTTGAAGCACCGCTTCCTGCTAACCCATAGCTAATTTGCTTGATAAACAAATGACCAAAAAATTATATTGTAATGAGTTGCTTTTCTCTGATGTTCATATTGAAAGATGGCAGCCGGGGCCAACCCGAAACTCATGGCCATGCAGAGTCACGTGGTGACGGACCAGCTGGCAGCTGAAGCCCGTTCTACTGCACCTGCTATGTTCGCACCGTCTCCTTTGGATTCACAGACTGATAAAGCCGAAAGGGACGTTGGAAGTCGCCGAGCCTGACACTCTCATTGTAAAATAAGGAAGCGGAGGCCCAGGGAGGTAAAAGCAAACGTTAAGCAAGCAACTAAGCAAAACAAACCCAACTTATCCAAGGTCCTGAATACGCCAGAGGCAAGCTCCCCGCACCAAGCTGCCGGGACTCAGTGCAGGTCTCTGCCTGCAGAAGCCAGAGTTCTTAGCGATTTTAAAACCATCGCTTATCTCTTGTTCTAAAAATAGCTTAATCTCTAATTAAGAACTGAAAGGCGAACTGATGGTTAATGGGTTTCATTACATGAAAAACAGCCCTGGATATTAATTGTGAACCAATTATTCAGTATGATCTTCTCTCCGGTTACATCAAAGAGAAAGCAGTCTCCATTCTGCAAAACAGAAACACCAGTGGCAGCGTGACCCGGCTCGGGTCACACAAAGTGTGAGCGTCTCAGCTCGGATCGGGACTCAGATGCCTGGCCTGGCCTTGAAGGCTTCATCCTGCGCCCCAGAACTTCTCTAGGGGGCACTTATTTCAAACAAAATCCCCCACATGTACGTTTCAAACTAGTACATTAACCCACGCTCAGGCGCTCACGAATGTCCCCCGGTGACTGTCAGCTGAGATGCAAAGAAGCAGGTGCCTATGAGAAGCAGTTTCCGCCTGCTGGGAAGCCTCCGGGGCTTAGATGGACCATATGATTTGTAAGTTTCTACAGGAGTTTCTGAGCTTGATCTGTGCACCTGCGAATAACAACAGTGATGCAAACCACAGCGAAGGCCCCAGGTGCTCACCGACGTCCTGCCTGGCGTTCTCTCTCCTCCTAGGCCGCACAGGAATGACGTGGAGCTTTTGGTACCTGGATTCTGACAATGGCACAGCAGCAACAGAGCTCCAGAGCTGGCAGCCTGGGGCGGGCAAGCCCAGGAGGTAACGCCTGCTTCCAACCAAAGAACGGCTTGTGCCTCTGGAGCAGCAGATTCCATCTGAAACAGGCCTCCTCCTCCACCCTCCATACCATGTCCCATGCACCGTCCCCCTGCAGGTTTTCTTCCCAGAGTTCAGCAAAACCGGCTGCGCCTTGGGCCCCCGGCCAGCACAGGCGCACTGTTGGCCATGGCATGGTGGCCTGGGGTCCTAGGCCTGGAGAGGCCTCACCCATCATCACCTCCAACTTCCCACTCGAAGTAGCGTGAACTCGGGAAAAGGGGCCCCGGCCTGCTTGGATGCTTCCAGTGATGGGGAGCTCAGCCCCTGGGTCAGTCAAGCGAGGATTCCACCCATCGACAGGCAGGGCATTCGAGATCACCTTGGGGGAGCAGATCGTACAATCATAGCCTCAGCCGCCTCCTCCTCAGTTCTTCCTTCTCTCCTCCTCATTCTCTTCACAGTCTTCCTCTAAGTTGCAGTGTTTTCTAAGCATCCATTGCATTCCATGGATTGGCTCACACTTAAACGAAGGACCATAGAAAAAGTGTTCGGCCACCTTGGCAGCGGGCCATACTTATGGGCCATACTCAGGGGGGAAAGCACCAGTTAAAGATTTGGGGGAGGGGACCTTAAAAGGTGCAAGCAAAATCAGTTTGCAAAAAAATCTAATTGAATTATCTGTCCAGTATTCCTTAGATCCCTGGGGAATTTCACTTTTTCTGGAGGGATTACATCGGGCTGGAAAAGCTAGCTTTTGGACCGTGACCAGACTCCTTCCCTGCCTGTTATGTGTCTTATCAGAGACGTAGGGCTTAAACAAGGTGGGGGGACCTCTCTTTCTCACACTGGCAGCCGGGATTTACACTATTTTGCAATCACTGACTTGTCTGATGATACAATTCCCCTCTAGACATTGACTGGACCGCCCCAAACTGTCCGGTCGCTTGCATCTACGGGTGATACAGCCAAAGAGCAGGGCCTTGTTGTCCGTGCTCACTGAACCTCCTCCTCCGGGGTCCACCCCACAGGGCGCCACTCACCTCCACAGCAGCTCTGTGCAACTTGGCAAAACACCCCCGCTTGGAGGTGATGCAGCCCGAAGCTCCCCAGCGTGGTGCTTTGTGGGACGCAAAAGGCACTCCTTCCTCTGAGCAGGTGTTGCGCTGCGCCAGGCTGGGCCGGGAGTGGCGTGGCTTTGCTGAATCCACACAGAATCGAACACTGGCTGCTGGAACACAAGCCAACAATCGCCAGCGGTTCCATCCCAGCAGAGGTTCGCCTCCACCCACATTGCAGCTCCTTGTCAACCTCCAACAGGGAGGATGGAGAAGGCCAGCCGGCCTCTTAGCCTCTTCAGCGAGAGACACATGCCTCACTTCCGCTCACCTCCCGTGGCATGAACCCGTCGCTTGGAGACCCCGAGGTCACAGGGGCAGGAGTTGGAAAGTGTGACTAATACCCGAGTGGCCACTTTTCTGATACAAGGAGATGTCTGTGCCCGATGACTTCATAAGATGCATTTAGAGCAAGCCAAGTGGTCTTCAGTTGAACTGCGGTCATCTTAGGGACGATGAAAATGTTGCTACAAGTTCTTCACATCCACTCTGCACCCACTTTCCCTGTCTTAGTCCGGCCAAGTCATGACGTGAGATTCTGTAAAACATTTTGGAGTTCCGCTGGGCGAGCCATTCCACCACTCCACCTAATCATTTATTCATTGTCCTGGCTCTAGGGCACGAAGATGACTAACGCATAGTCCTTTCCTGCAAAGACAGCGTAGAATAACGGATACACGCCTCACTTATGCCAAAGGTAAAGTAATAGGTTCGACACTGGGATTGGCAGAGGGAGGCGGGGCTCCTGGGGTCCCGGAGAGGGTCAGGAAAGCTTTCGCTGACATATGTTTTGTCCAAATTAGGTCTGAAAGGATGAATGGGCTAGACAGGCAGGTTCCAGGTGAGTGCTGCTGAGGCACAAGGCACGCCCTGGGCACGGAGGCCACACGTCACCACGTGCCCATCATGAAAGCCACACGTCCAGCCGCGGAGCTCCAGCGGCAGCCAGGAGGGGAGCCACGAAGGGCATTCAGGGGATCGGTCGCTCCACAACCTCCGCTGGCAGCTCGCAGCCTGGGTGCTGGAGGCGGCCACTGTCCAGCAGCCAGCAGTCGGAGCCCCTGTTATGGCATCTCCCATCCAGGGAGCTGGTCCCTCCCCTTCGGCTGCCCACGGCCTTCCCAAACCCCGCCCTCTCAAAGCTGCTTCACGGGGCTGCCTGCTCGCGCCCAGTTCAGCCATTCCATGGACAATGAACCCGTCTCCCCCGCCCCCTGCTATTCGGGCATAGATGCCATTGTCCCGATTCCCTTACAGAATTAGCAGGACCATTAGTCACGTCTCACACCCTCATGACCCTCATGTTTTTTATGTATTCTATCTTTAACAGTTGACTGATTAGCAAGCATAATAACCTATTTTGTTCTAAGGAATCTGACTGATAACGATTGATAATGTGAACTCCTCCCACATTATATGTTTGCATAGTTGCTGTATCTTCAGTCTTCAACTCAAAACAACCCTTAAGGTGGGCATGCCAAGCGCGTGGCAGGTGAGCGGGTACAGTGTCCATGGCTGGGCTTCCATCGCATCCCTGCATCTGCCCGACTCTGCTTGTGTGGGAGTCAGAGTGTCAGAATCCCGTCCATCAGGGCCTCTGAGCAGCTCCCCGGGGGTGAGGCAGCCATTGCTGCAGAGAGGGAACTGGCCGGAAGGGCGCTGCCGTCAACCCAGGTCCTGGCTCCGTGAAATTGACCACATGCGTGGATCGGCATTTCTGCCTCTGGGATTCTCAAGACATAAGACCACGTGCATTCCTAGGTTCGGACTCTGATGTGGACTCTCACGGCTCGGCATGACCGTGGGTGACATCAGGAGAGGTGTGCTAGCTGGAGGTGGACCGGAAGTTCGGGTAGGCAGGTAGCATGTGCCTTAGTCCATTCTGGCTGCTGTAACGAAGTCACACAGACTGGGGAGCTTACACACACAGGAATGAAGCTCACAGTTCTGGAGACTGGGTGTCCAAGATCAGGGGCCAGCGTGGTTAAATGAGGGTCCCCTTCTAGCTGCCAACTCCAGAACCACGAGACATGAACTTCCTGCTGTTTAAGGGCCTTGTTTGTGGCAACTTGTGGCGGCAGCCCCAGCAAAGGAACAGCAGTGAGTGCAAGGGAACCAGCCCCAGCAAAGGAACAAGCAGTGAGTGCAAGGGAACTGACTCGGGGAGAGCAGCCCAGGAGGGAGCTGGTGAGCTCTGCTTAGGACACAGGAGGCGGGGACTGGGTCCCCAGGGAGCGCCCTGCAGAGCTGTGCCCTGTGGACTCCCCCCCTGGGTCACTGAAGAAAAAGGCTTCTTGTCTGAGCTGCCAGCATCTGGCTCTGCCCCGGCCTGAGGGCACTTTTGTCTGTTGCCATGCCAACAGAGGAGGTCAGAAGATTCAGGTGCTCTCTCCCTTCTGCCCAAAGGCCACTGTGTAGGCTCCTAACCTCACTTGTTATGCGTAGGCTTGTTTTCTTAGAATTCCCATTCTGAAGCAAAGAAACCATCACTTCCTCCTTCTCCCTGATCTCAAGGTGACAGTGGATGTCTATTGGCAGGAACACCTCCATGCATCCTGATTGTGTTAGGGCAAGTTCACTGACTAACGTGCTTTGTTTCTTTGTTATGCCCAGAAAGATGACACCTCAGGCTCTAAGCCAATAAATGCACTTCTTTCCTTCCTGATATCACACACACACACACACACACACACACACACACACACACACAGGCACGCATGCAAACAGACATGCACGCACATGCACACACATACACACAGAGACACACACGCATGCACGCACACACATGCTCACAGACACACACATGCACACAGACACACATGCACACACACAGATAGACACACACACACACGCACACGCACTCCTCTCTGGTTCTCTCCTGATCTCACCCTCACCCTCACCTGCCACACCAGCGCAGGTGTCCCCGGGGAGCTCAGCTGTCACACTTCAGACTGCTTATCTCATCACTATGACGACAGGGCCACCCTTAACCGTGTCCAGCTGCAGGAACAAAGGTAACAGACAAAACACACTCTCCGTCCATGAAGCACAGAAACAGGCGAGGATACAGGGCCTCATGGGGGGTCACGCCTGAGACTCTGCAATGGGCCCCTTAGCTGCCAGGTGCCCAGCTGCTCGGTGATGAAGTGACATTGATGATCTCGGGAGATTCGCGTACACAGTGACCATGAACACAGGTCCTGTTTATAAAGTTCTGAAGAAGGAAGCATTTAAAACATACCACGTGACACCCACTTCTGGCTATTTATCCAAAGAAATCCAAAATACTAATTTGAAAAGACATATGTGCCCCTATGTTCATTGCAGCATTATTTACAATAGCCAGGATATGGAAGCTGCCTGAGTGCCCACTGATAGACCACTGGATAGAGAAGTGCACATACACCGTGGAATATTACTCAGCCATAAAGAAGAATGGAATCTTGCCGTTTGTGACAGCACGGATGGACCTAGAGGAGAGTACACTAAACAAAGTGTCCGTCAGAGAAAGACAAATACCATACGATTTCACTTATGTGTGGAATCTAAAAATAAAGTAGATAAACAAAACAGAAATAAACTCAGAGACAGAGACTATTTTGATGATTGCCAGATGGGGGAAAAGGGGGAAGAGATTAGGGAGGACAACGTGCCAGTTATGAACAGTCAGAGGATGTGAAGTACAGCACAGGGGACATAGTCATACTGTGAAAGCCATGTATGGTGTCAGGTGGGGGATAGACTTATCGAGGTGATGACTTTGTAAGTTATATAAATGTCGAGTCACTATGTTGTATACCTGAAACTAATATAATATCGAAGGTCAACTATAACTGAAAAATAAAAGGGATTTTTTAGAAATATTTACTGGCTGAGAGAAGAACAGTGGGAGGAACTCAGGCGGGCGAGGTTCTGTAAGAGCGTCCCCATCCTAGCAGGGGCAGCCAGACCAGACACCGCACACATAATCCGTGTCAGCAAGTCCATCCACAGCACCTGTCCCACCGCGTGAGGAAAGCAGCAGGCAGGTGAGGGATGCCCCGGGCGGTGCAGGGGAGGGGTTAATAAGGAGGCTAAACCCGGGCTTGTGGAGCAGGCGCGGTAAGGGGTGGGCCACACAGGTATCGTAGGAGAGAAGGTCCCAGCACAGAGCAGAGCCAGTACCAAGCGCACGCGTGCCTGCATCTGTGAGAGCTAACGGTGCAGGTAAATAGAAGTGAGCCTGAGTAACATAGATCAGACCGTCAAACCTCAGAGGGAAGGTAGGGGACGGTGGGGGTACGGGGGCGAGATCAACCTAAGGACTTATATGCATGCATATAAGCCTAATCAATGGACACAGACAACAGGGGGGTGGGGGCATGAATGGGGGGGGGTTGGGGGTAATGGGAAAATAAGGACACATATGTAACACCTTAATCAATAAAGAATTTTTTTAAAAAAGAAGTGAGTCCTCTGAAACATTCCTCTGTTCGAGTAACTGTCAAACACAGAGGAGGCTCTGCTGCCCCGAGTATCACTCCCCCCAACAGCAGCACCTGTCAGTGAGAATCGCCTGTTTGTGTGCTTTGGGTGGTTTTCATGGTGTTTTGTCCTTTGCTCTGTTGACTTTTCCACCCTGAGGACTAACCCAAATACTGTACACGCACACATTCGCATTTCATTCTGATTGCAAATTCACAGCCAGCGCATGAAGATGAACACGGCCCTTCAAACTAGCGGGGAAGTATTGCATCTTGAATTCCCCAATCGTTCTTCACTCGCCCTACAAACTCCTGTCACTTAAAACAGTTAGCCCTCAATACATTGTACCTCCCTCTACATTTTTACAAAGTAAATATCTGAACAGATCACCCTAGGGCAGATCACAGAATACCTATAGAGAGATGAGGTAGGTTTGCAAAGATGATGAATAACCATGAAAGAAGGAACCAAAACCCTGCACTCTGGAATCCAAGGGACTTTTTAAGGGCAAAGAAAGACCCTCTTCCAGAAATGCATCCACGAACCTGAGCAGCAACCCCAGTATCTGCAGACTTTTCTGACTAAGTTTCCCTTTAATGAAGATGTTTTATGTTTCCCCCCGATAAAAGTATGTATTTATTTGCGATACAGTCACTGGTACTAATATATTATGTTTCATAAAATACACATGAAACAGAAGTAAAATGCACATTAATGTGAAAAGCACCTGAATCATTCCACCGTGCAGCCTATCGGATCATCTGCAGGCACCCCACGCGAGAGCCCGCTGGCCAGAGCGCGGAGAGCTGCAGCGGTCCGGCTCCAGGCAGCCTCTCGGGGCTCGGCTGTGTTTCGGCTCCAGATCGCTGTCCCGCCAAGTGCAAAACCACTGGACGCTGCTCCTGTCTCGGGCCTGAAAGCGGCCACCCCAAGCGGCCAGCCTGAGATGGAGACAGGGAGGCGTCATGTCAGTTTAAGGGACTGGAGGGGATAAATGCCACAGGCCCAGCAGCTCCCGCCAAGTTCCCAACTCGCCAAGCCTTTTGTGGGGCCCTGGAGTGACGGGAATGTGTGGCCATCCTGCCAACACAGCACAAAAACGGCCCCTCTCGAGGCAACGCTTTGATGCTTGCACAAGCCATTCCCTCTGCCAGGCAGGCCCTTCCCTGGCCTCCTGCCGGCCCGGCCATCCTAGGACTGCTGTGCGCGTGCCCGGGCCACGGTACGTGGTTTCCCACCGCGGGCTCCTCACGTAGAATTCGCTCTCTGGTCTCATGGAGAGTGCACATGTGTTTCTATCCATACATGTTTCTATTCACATAATCACATACCTTCCTACTGTTTAGGAAAACCGCTTTAAAGGCTGGGCTGGAACTCAGAGGACAGATGAAAGCCTAGAAAACTGGTGAAGGGATCATTGAATCCCCCTTTATAAGATGAACACAGGCACCATGTCATTGCCAAGGCATTCCATCCCCACCCAGGACAGTGCTGTGGTTAGTCTTTTCTTCTGTACACTTTAATGACTGTGGGGGGCGGGGGGAGGAGGAGATGAGAGATCTGATCAGCTGGGCTGAAATCAGCAATAGCAGGACCACAGAGCATGAGCTGAACTGCTGTGGGTGGGTTGCTGTGGGTGAGCAGAGCCCCTCAGAGGGGAAGCCCAATCCTCTCTTCAGGCTCTTGGACGACAAAGGGGAATCATTCGTCGGCTCAAGTGCGTCCCTGCACTCTCACAGGCTTCAGCCAAGCGCATCAAGACTCACCACCTGTGATGAAAGGGGTGGTAATAAAATATAGATACACTGTTACTTTATTTTATTTTTAATATATTTTTATTGATTTCAGAGAGGAAGGGAGAGGGAGGGAGAGCTAGAAACATCAATGATGAGAGGGAATCATGGATTGACTGCCTCCTGCATGCCCCCTACTGGGGATTGAGCCCACAACCTGGGCATGTGCCCTGACCAGGAATTGAACCATGATCTCCGGGTTCATAGGTTGACGCTCAACCACTGAGCCATGACAGCTGGGCCACTGTTACTTTAAAGTCACAATCACTTGTTTTCTATTCCAATAGAACATTTTAAGAAATCACCATTATTCACAAATCATATATTAAAATTTTAGTTTAAAATATATTTTAAAAAATGTTTCACCTTTAGGCAGTTTCCGCCTATTTCCAAATTAGAGCTTCAATCAGAGCATTTTTCAGGGACAAGAAGGAATTCCAAAAAATGTATTAAGTTAAAAGAAATTAGACTCGCCTCCCTTTGTTGGCGCAGAAGAACATTCTGGGCGGTTGAGTACCCTGGCACACACAGAAGTGTGCTGTGTACTATTTAGTACGCTCACCATCTGTGTGTTTAAGTCTACAGTGTCCGTGTTGCGGATCTGCGAGGTTTAATTGTCATACATAGTCACGCTCCTGGCCCTGCTCAGGGACACGGAGAGATAAGATGTAGAAGGGTACTCACACGTCTGTCTCCAATTCCCTGGAAGACTAAGAAGATGTGGCAAAGAATAGAAGTTGCTTCACAGACTCTTGAGCTTCCACAGGACTTGAGCATCAGCTATGCCCGTCTACCTACTGTATGGGTGAGGACCTGGGCTTCCTCCCGTGGCTCACAGCTCGTCGTGGCCAAGTCGGGGCTGGAGAGAAGGTCTGGCTGTTTGCAGGTCTCCTTGGTGTTTAACCAGGAGTGAACCAGGACTCCCTTTAAGCAAATAAGGAAGGAGAACATGGTCAAGTGTCGTGAAGGCTAAAAGAGGGAAGATTTCCTTGGTACAGTTGGCTCACTGCCAGTGGCTATTTATGTGCCTACAGAAAACCACCGAGCAGTTCTTACGCTGACTGTGGTTGACCCGCACGCCTCAGCCCTCTCCACTCCCCTGGCTCAGGCTCCAGACTGCACAGGCGACACCTCCCCGGGACCTCTCTCTCCCTGGCATCTCCCGCTCCCTGCTCCCTGGATTAGGTACCATCTACAATTCCAGACTTCTCTCTGCACACGTAATCACTGCTTGTAGACAGATCATTGCAACTCACTGTGTGCTGTGTCCGTCTCACCACGTGGACTGTGACTTCCCGGAGGGAAGGGCCAGCTTGCAGCACGCAGAGGGTCCGATGCATCGTGAGAGCCCGGCATAAGCTCAACACGTGCTCTCGGGCTGGTTCCATGATTACTCACCACATGAGTTCATGCGTGTGGAGTGCACAGCACAGTGCTTGGCACACGGGCATGAAGAATGCCAAGCAGCGAGTGACTGAATGGGCCTGAAGATCCACCCCATCCTGCGTTCCCACTGGTGAACACAGCGCTTCCGTGGGAGTTTGAGGGCGGGTGGGTGATCACTGGAATTTGCCAGAGGGACTGGGGGGGGATCTGATTTGGCAGCGCCTCTGAAGAGCCTTGCAGAGGGGGCGCGTTTATGTTGGCCTTGCAGGAAGTGCTGGAGTGACCTGTAGAAAAACCAGTCTCGCACGTGGTGCCCTGGGTCTTGAGCAAACAACCCAGGGCAACTGCTCCAAGGCGCTCTCCTTCCCTCCCTGGAGTTCATGTCCTCCTTAGTTTAAGACTTCGAGTCATGCCGGCTCCGTCCACTAGGGGTCAAACTTTCATGTACTGAGTCTCTCACCTCCACCCTGTTGCTGGCATAGGGAGGGACAGTCCTTCCTTCTTGGCTGGTGTGAAACTGCGGCCTCCTTGTGGCTTGCACAGTGAACCAGTGCCTACCCTCCTGTGGGGACCAGGGAGGAATGGAGCTGTTAAAGGGAGCGCTTTTCCTGTCCTGTGTCCTGCTGCCTTGGTCACCAGGCACGGGCCCTGGCATTGGCAGCCCGGAGCCCAGGGCCTTGGTGGATGGCTGATCTTGGCTGCCACCTGAGCGCAGCAGGCAGACGTGGCCGTGGTGGTTCTGACCGGATTTCTTTTCTGTTTTGCTTTTGTTTATGCCATTGCATTCATGAAGCTTCTCGTCCCCTTAAGCATCACTGAATTATTTATGAAAATTCTAGTTAATATTTTTGGTCTTTTATAGTTGACAACGTTGAAAAAAAAAAGATGCCAATTCTCTTCCGATTGATGTATGGATTCCATAGGATCCTATTACTCCCAGGGGAATTTCTACAGAATTGTCAAGCTGGTTCTAAGACACGGCTGAGAGTTCAGAGCACCTAGAATAGCCAACACAACTTTGAGAAAGATGGCTTATGCTACTTGATGTCAACACTTATTATAAAGCTACAGCGTCAAGACAAACAGACCAGTGAAACAGAGACCAGAAATATACCCACATGTAGATGGTCAATTGATTTGTGACAAAATTGCAAAGGGTAGTCTTTTCTATGAATTGTGCTGGAACAATAGGTTACCGAGTGTTTTTTAAAAAATAAACATAGATCCACATCTCAGAGCATATACAAAAATTAACTCAAAGTACATTTATAGACCTAAACGTAAAATTGATTTGTAAATCTTCTATAAGGAAATAAGACAAAATATTTGTGAACTTGAGTTAGGCAAAGATTGCTTAGCTAAGACACCAAATGCACAACTCGTAAGAGAAAAACAATTACTTGGACTTCATGAAAGTGAAACACTTTCACTCTGTGAAAGACACTGTTAAGATAATAGCCCTGGCAGGTGTGGCTCCGTTGATTGTTATCCATGCACCGAACGGTCGCCAGTTCAATTCCTGGTCAGGGCACATGCCCAGGTTGCAGGTTCGATCCCTGTTCAGGGTAGGTGCGGGAGGCAACCACTCGGTGTTTCCCTCTCACCTCTCTCTTTTTCTCTCTTTCTTTCCCCCTTCCTCTTTCTATTTATTAAAATCAATAAAAACATACTTTTTTTTAAATAAGCAAATAAACAGATAAGCTACAATCTGAGAGAACATATTTGCAAAGAAAATATCTGATAATGGTCTTGCATTCAGAACATATAAAGAAGTCTCAAAACCCAGTAATCCTATCTAATAAAAGGGTAATATGCAAATTAACTGTCACTCCATCACAAAGATGGCAGCGCCCATAGTCACAAGATGGCGGCACCCAGTCCTCTCAGCCCCGCTGGAGTCCCCCAGTCCCGGGGAGGCGGCTGCTGAGAGTGGGCAGCGTGAGCGGCCTGGCAGAATGCTTGCTTAATCGCCATGGTGACGAGGCAAGTGTTCTGCGCCCGGCTGCGGATGAGCCTCTGGGCCGTGGGCGTGGAGCAACCAGGCTCTGCAGAGAGCTACTGGCGCACAGATTCGTGCGCAGGGCTACTAGTCTATATAATAAAAGCCAGCGACCATGACAGCGGAATGACCAGAATGACCAGAACGACCGGTCACTATGATGCACACTGACCACCAGGGGGCAGACACTCAATGCAGGAGCTGACCCCTGGTGGTCAGTGTGCTCCCACAGGGGGATTGCTGCTCAGCCAGAAGCCGGGCTCACGGCTGGCAGTGGTAAGAGCCTCTCCTGCCTCAGCAGCAGCGCTAAGGAGCGGCGAGCCAAGTGGTTAGGAGCGAGCAGGCAGGTGGTAAGGAGCGAGCGGGCAGGTGGTTAAAAGTGAGGGGTTCTGGATTGCAAGAGGGATGTCCAACTGCTGGTTTAGATTGGGCCTAAACTGGAAGTCGGACATCCCCAGAGGGGTCCCGGATTGGGAGAGGGCACAGGCTGGGTTGAGGGACCCTTCCCCCAATGCACAAATTTCGTGCATCGGGCCTCTAGTAAAGAAAATAAATGGCACTGGGGAAAGAATTGAACAAAATTTCACCACAAAAGACATGTAGATGGCAAATAAGCCCGGAAGTGGAAGAGCGGGAACATGGCTGATGGAAATATAAAAGGCTGCCGCCACTCGGGGGGAATGGCGATTTCACAAAAAGTTAAACACGTGCCTACTAACCACATACAAGCTTTATTCCCAAAGGCTCGCACGTGGATGTCCCGAGCAGCTGCACTTGTAATCGCCTCGATCTGGGAACAGGCCAAGCCTCTCCCGACAGGTGAATAGACTGTGGTGCATCCAACATGGCATCACTGTTCAGTGACAGAAAGGGGTGAGCTGTGGAGAGGTGCAAAGGATGAGTCTCAGCATAAGCATGCTAAGGTAATGAAGCCACACCAGAAATAGCGCATGGGCATGATTCTATTTACAGAAAAGTCTGGAAAATGCAAACCCCTTCAGAGTGACAACGCAGGCCCGAGTGTGTCCTAGGAGGGTGGTGTGGGGCCTGGAGGGCGAAACGACAGAGGGGTACGAAGGGACTCAGGCCACTGACCCGTGGTGATGTCCCCCAACACCACCCTCGTGCTGGAGGGGATGGTCTCAGGGATGTGGTACAAGTCAAAATTTATCAACGGCACATTTAAATATGTACAATTTATCATAAACCAAGTATACCTCACCACAGCTATAAAAACAGAACTTCAAGAAGGCGAAGTGGTGGCAAACAGAGAAAAAGACAACAATAGCAACAAAACTAACTAGAGACAGACATGAGAGGGCCACAGGGGTGCCTGGGCCCTGTGTCCCCTCATTCCCTCCCCGGTGTCCCCTCCTCCCCTCCCCCATGTCCCCTCCTCCCTCCTGTGTCCTCTCCTCCCTCCTGTGTCCCCTCCTCCCTCCTGTGTCCCCTCCTCCCTCCCCTGTGTCCCCTCCTCCCCTCCCCCATGTCCCTTCCTCCCCTCCCCTGTGTCCCCTCCTCCCTCCTGTGTCCCCTCCTCCCTCCTGTGTCCCCTCCTCCCCTCCTGTGCCCCCTCCTCCCTCCTGTGCCCCCTCCTCCCTTCCTTGTGACAGAAGAAGTGTCTCTCTTCCCCCCACTTGGGCTCTGGGCCCCACCCCTGGGAGCTTCATCAGAACTGGGCTCCTTAGCTTCCTCCCTCCTGTGGCCAGTCTTTACTGTCCTTGGCTCTTTCCACCAAACACAAATGTGTTCTTGCTATCTTTCATTTTAAATATACCCTCTAAGGGGGTGCGTGGAGGTGGAAGAGGGCATAGAGAGGATAAATGGTGATGAAAAAAATTAAATTAAAAAAGAAATTAAAAAATAATAAATATATCCCTCAAGATACTTCCCTATACACACGCAATCACACCAACTCACATGCTTCTTTACAATCTCCCCAACTTGGTGAGTTCGGACACGACTCTGGGCCACACCGCTCATTAACCGGCTGACCGGATGGCGGGGATGTGAGGCCACCGCTCACTCAGCACCTGGACGCACACATCGAAGCCCCGACCCCCACGCGGCGCAGCCTCTCCTGGGCTTGCACAGGATCTCCCTCTCCTGAGTGCCCGCCTGCAGGCGCTGGGATGCCTGCCTCACCGCTTCCAGGCGGGTGTGAGACGGGGTGAGCGTGGTGCTGGGCGCCAGCACTGCCAGGAAGGCATTAGGCTCAGTCGGTGCCCAGCCGCCGGCCTTGGCTCCAGCCGCTCCTTCCTCCAGTCCCTCTCCTCCCGTTCTTTTCCAAGGGACCAGTGTGCTCCCGGGTGGGATGAGTCAGCACAGCCAGCTCCTCCGCGGAGAGCTCGCCTCATCCTCCTTAAACCCCTCTTGCTCTTCAGGCCCCAGAGCACTGCCAGGCAGCACGCCGACCCACCCCGCCCTGGGAGCACCCGCCCTGGGAGCACCCGCCCTGGGAGCACCCACTGGCACGGAGCATGGCAGCCCTGCTTACTCAGAGCTCTGCAATATTTTCTTATTCTCAAGGCCCCACTCAGTGTCTAACATCTCCCCCAAACATTGATTTCTTTAGAGCAATTTAATCTCCACACACTTAAAAAAAAAATCATCTCCCTGCAGTCCATCGATCAGTAAATCCTATATAATAAAAGCCTAATATGCTAAGTGTCCGGTCATCTGGTCAGCCATTCAAACAATCAAAGCATAATATGCTAAAAATATGCTAAGGCTGCTCAACCACTCGCTATGATGTGCACTGACCACCAGGGGGCAGATAATCAACCGGTCAACCAGTTGCTATGATGTGCACTGATCACCAGGAGGCAGTCGACCAGTCAACCAGTTGCTATGATGTGCACTGACCACCAGGGGGCAGATACTCCGACCAGTAGGTTAGCTTGCTGCTGGGGTCCAGCCGATTGGGACTGAGCAAGATGGGCCGGACACGCTCTGGAGCCCTCCTATGGTCCCTCCCCAGCTGGCCAACTTCCCATGTCCCTCCCCAGCCCTGATCATGCACTGGTGGGGTCACTCAGCCTGGCCTGCGCCCTCTCGCAATCCGGGCTGAGGGATCTCCCCCCCCCCCCCCCCCTGAGTGCACGAATTTCATGCACCAGGCCTCTAGTTAAATTATAAATACAAAGCAAACTCTACTTCTATAACACTTCTATGTACCTTACCGTAGGGCTACGACAGGGTGTCCCAAAAATGTATACACACTGTGAATGATTATACAGGCGGTGTTTGTTAACATAATTTCATTTTCAAAAGGTAAGAGAGCCTACAGACACTGTGCATGCATTTTGGGGGGACAGCCTGTATTAGGTGTTCTCTGGAACCAACCTCATACGTTTTGTGCTCCTGTTCCCTCCGGGGCCACATCCGTTTTCTTTTGAGTTATGTAAAGTTCTCAATGCCGGGCTGGGTTTACGGTTATTCCATCAACTCTGATCGGATCGCTGGAAGGTGGTCAATACCCACGTCCTTCCTATCCCCCTCCTCCTCAGATTGCATCTTCTCTGTCTGGAATTCCTTTCCTCTCGCCCCTATCCAGGGGGAGAGGCTCAGCTTCGACCTCACCTCCTCCAGACTGTCTCTTACTGCTTCCGCGTAAGCCATCCACCCCCTCCCGTCCTTCTCGGGACAGGACTGGGATTTAAGAGACCCGAGTGTCGATGACCAGCTGTGGGAACCAGGGCAAGGAGTTTAATCTCTCCGCGCTTGGTTATCTACGACTCTAAACCAAGAATACCAATGCCCAGCCCCTGGAGCCGGAGCCTGGATACACATGAAAGGCCTGATTACCTCTGGATGCGCTTCCCCTGGTCTGCCTTGTGCTCTAGCCCCTGGTCAGAGGGCCCTTCTCCTGACCTGGCTGGAGAAATCCCGGGAGAGCAACGGCTGTTCTCCTGGTCTTGTAACTCGCCCTGGGCTGGGCACACGTTGGAATGAGTGAGATGGAGTGTGTGTGGGAGCCAGGCCCTTCCTTCCACAGAGAGCCAGTGTCCACCCCACGCTAATGCCACAGAGAGCTCCCCGCCAGAACAGCCCAAGCACACGGGCCTTTTCCTCTGTGCACCCCAAGACGCTTTTCCAAGGAGAAGGAGGGGGGCGTCTCCCCTGATGAGTGACACGTGTTCAAAGCCGAGGAGCAAGGAACTAACATCATTCATCAAATGAGATTACAGACAGTCAGGAGACAGCAAGTCCCGATTAAACCAAACAACAGCCCACACCAGACGCACACTCTGTTTCAGGCTCTGGCCTCGCAGTCCGTTATCCCACGGGGTTCAGCGCCAGGAGGGAGCAGAGGGGCGGAGCTGGGGGCCAGGGTGGACGACAGGCCTGCTCTGGAGAGGAGGTTAAAGGGAGTGTTGGATGTTTATCTTCTAACCATGGAGGGAAGGTGCTCTCAATTGACCAAATGACTTCCTGGACCCACCATATGCTTTTGAAGGTCAAATGAAACAAGGTGGGAAAGAGTGGCACGTGGAGATGCTAGCATTCCACGGATATTGCTTCCTTCCTTGTTTCCCATTCTTTCCCATTTTCTCACCCCCCCACCCCGCCTCCCACCCAGCCTCCAACCATGAACGTAGAAAGAAGAGGATCAAACAGCACAGGATACATTCAGTTTTCATGTGGCTGATTTTTCAGTTTTGGACACATTTACTCTCTGAAGTGACTAAACGTTAGCATGTTCCTTTTGCTCCATATTTGAGTCTTTATAACCTGGTCTGCCTGGTTCTGGAGCTCATGGACTGGATGCTCTACTTGTGTCTCCTGGGTCTCCCCGGGGTCATAGGGAAGCTGCCAGGCGATTAGTGAAGGAATTGGCATGAGAATGGTTGGATGACGTGACCCAGCCAGAGGTCAGGAGACCCCACTCTGTCACTTCGCTCTTGCAATCCTGTTAGACTTCTGTGTCTAGAAGGTCCTTGGACAGGGTCTGGGCTGTCACTCTGGGGTAAGTTCAGCCAGAGCACAGGGGCTTTGCTCAAGCGTCATCAGAGCTGAACCTGAGGCAGCGCAGGCTTGATGGAGGAGCTTCCTTCGAACCGGCCCTGGGAGATGGCCAGGAGCTTGTTCCCAGGAGAAAGGGAAGGGCCACATTCCGGGCAGGGGAAGCTACAGGTGTTAAACCTTGGAGGGAAGAGAACACGGCACGTTTATCAAAAGACAATTATTCTGCCCTGGCTGGTGTGGCTCAGTGGGTAGAGCGTCGGCCTGCGGACTGAAGGGTCCCAGGTTCGATTCTGGTCAAGGACACCTACCTTGGTTGCAGGCTCCTCCCCAGCCTGGGCCCTGGTCGGGACTCATGCAGGAGGCAACCAATCGAAGCGTTTCTCTCACATCGATGTTTCTCTCTGTCTTTTTCTCTCTCTTCCACTCTCCCTAAAAATTGATGGGAAAATATCCTTGGTTGAGGATTAACCAAAAATTAAAAAAACACACACAACTATTCCCACGCTGGCAGGAGCCGCGCTGGAAGAGCAGAGCTCACACACGGGAGGCTCTTCTATGCGAAGACACTTGCACTTGGTTCTGCCGACGACGGAAAACTGCTGAGGGGCTAACCTGGGAAGAGGCAGGACCAGACTCAGTTTTAGTAAGAAAACCCTCACGGGGGTAAATGAGGATTCGGGGTGATTATTTTCTGTTGGCGGGCACTTTCCCTGAGCTCCTCCAACAATACCACTTATTTTATTAACTAGAGGCCCGGTGCACGAAATTCGTGCACGGGGGTGGGGTGTCCCTCAGCCCAGCCTGCACTCTCTCCAATCTGGGACCCCTCAAGGGATGTCCGACTGCCCGTTTAGGCCCGATCCTACTAGGATTGGGCCTAAACGGGCAGTCGGACATCCCTCTCACAATCCAGGATTGCTGGCTCCAAACTGCTTGCCTGCCTGCCTTCCTGATTGCCCCTAACTGCTTCTGCCTGCCAGCCTGATCAATGCCTAACTGTTCCCCTGCCAGCCCAGTCACCCCCAAATGCTCTCCCCTCCATATTACCTCTTTAGTAGATAGGGTTTTTTTCTTTAACATATTGGACAGTGTACCTGCCGTGGTCTTCACAAACCAGTAAAAATGTAAACCCAAACTAAAAGTGTCATAAAATAAACTTAAACAGGAATTTCATGAAAGGTGATATGATGTGGTTGTTTCTTCCTTAGAAAGGTGATATGATGTGGTTGTTTCTTCCTTTTTTCTTTCTTTTTCTTGATGTTTCAACTTTTGTCCTTTCTTTCTTTTTTCCTTTTATTCCTTTTCTGTCCTCTCTTTCTCTTAACTTTTCCGTTGGTAGAATTGTCAGTACTTGAATCTGTCTTGCTTCCAGAAGACAAAGAAGAGGGAAACACACAGTCATCTGAAGAAAAAGATGATCTATGATGGGATCGGTGGTGTTTCTGGTTTTGCTCTTTTCCTGGTTTGATTGTCATTTCTGCCGGCCCCGGCATCTTCAGGACTTGTGCATGGGCACTTCTTATTCATGTCTACAAAACCTCCCTGCCTTGGTGAAAACTGTAGGGGAAAAGGCCTTCCTGGGTGGGCTCAAGCCCTGCCCAAGGTGCTGAGGAACCAGGGTGGGGAGCACTCTGCACCACCTCTGCAGAGCCAACCTCCGGACCTCGGGGTACTCTCCAGTAATGTAACTGCAATGTCCAGGTTTGCCTTCAGAAATTAGTTGTAAGTTACTTCCCATGTGAAACCCTACCTCAGACATTTCCATGTGGTTCCTAAAGATTTTAAACAAAACCCATTTACCTCCCTAACCTGGTCATAAGTTTCTACCCAATGGGAGAGGTTTGCTGGGCAGCATCGCCCAGATATCACCGCCCATCTCGAATCACTCGGCTGGCGGCAAGGGAAGTTCCAAGGCTATAGTGTGTGGGGGGGATCACTCCATGGGGGTGCACCCTGACACCCCAGGCTGCCTCTTGGAGGGAATAGCTCTGGGGGGCACGGCTGCCTCCCAGGCCTACACCCCCCAGCTGCAGATGGGAGCTGATTTCAGAGGGGGCGGGGTGGGGGGGTGGGGAGGGAGGTGTATAGGCAGCTCCTGGGTCTCCCAGGCCCACAGCCCAGGCTGGGACAGGCAGCAGATGGCTCCTGCCCTGCACGGGCACCTCGCAGGCCCAATGCCCAGGCCGATGTGGGCAGCTGATCGCACCAGCCTTGCGCAGTCGCCTCCCAGACCCACAGCCCGGGCCTCCATGGGCAGCTGATCTTGCCTGCCGGTACTGGCGCCTCCCAGACCCACAGCCGGGGCCTCGGCAGGCAGCTGATTGTGCACGCCTTGCTCGGGCGCCTCCCAGACCCACGGCCCAGGTCGCAGAGGGCACCTGATGGAGGCGGCCATGTGCAAGCGCCTCCCAGACCCACAGCCCAGGCATCCGCGGGCAGCTGATCTCACTGGCCCAGTATTGGCGCCTCCCAGACCCACGGCCTGGGTTAGGGCGGGCAGCTGATTGCCCCGGCTGTGCTCGGGCGCCTCCCAGACCCACGCCCGGGTCAGGGCAGGCTGCTGATGGAGGCGGCTGGTCGCGGGCGCCTCCCAGACCCACGCCCGGGTCAGGCAGGCAGCTGATCAGCTGATGGAGGCTGCTGATCGCGGGCGCCTCCCAGACCCACGGCCCGGGTCCCGGAGGGCAGCTGATGGAGGCGGCCGGTTGCGGGCACCTCCCAGACCCACGGCCCGGGTACCAGAGGGCAGTTGATCGAGGCAGCCGGGCACGGGCGCCTCCCAGACCCACGCCCGGGTCGGGGCAGGCTGCTGATGGAGGCGGCCGGTCGCGGGTGCCTCCCAGACCCACGCCCGGGTCGGGCAGGCAGCTGATCAGCTGATGGAGGCGGCTGGTCGCGGGCGCCTCCCAGACCCACGGCCCGGGTCCCGGAGGGCAGCTGATGGAGGCGGCCGTGCGCGGGCACCTCCCAGACCCACGGCCCAGGTCCCGGAGGGCAGTTGATCAAGGCAGCCGTGCGCAGGCGCCTCCCAGGCCCACGCCCGGGTCCCGGAGGGCAGTTGATCGAGGCGGCCGTGCAAGGGCGCCTCCCAGACCCATGGCCAGGTTCAGGGCTAGGAGAGGATCTGGCCGGATGGCAAAGCCGCCTCCTAGGCCAACAGGCTGGGCTGCTCGCTGCCTGCTCTCAGCGGCAGCCTTCCCTGGGACTGGGGGACTCCTGTGGGCCTGAGAGGACTGGGCGCCGCCATCTTGTGTCTATGGGCGCCGCCAGTTTGTCGCGGAGTGATGGTTAATTTGCATATTACTCTATTATTAGATAGGTTTCTCAGAACTGTGAAAACGGGTGCTTTTGGTGGAAACTTTCATTAGAATGTATCTTTCGGTTATTTTTCTTTTCTGCCTTTCAATTTATCATCCAAAAAAAAGTTTGTTTGGTTGTTTCTTTTTAGTTAATCCTCACCCAGGGACATTTTTTCTATTAATTAATTAATTTATTTATGTTTAGAGAGCGTGGAAGGGATGGAGGGAGGGCAGAGAGACACATCAATTGGTTGCCTCCAGCCCGGGCACCCACCAGGGCTGGGGATCGAACCTGCAACCTAGGCACATGCTCTTGACCGAGAATCTAACCCGTGACCCTTCATTGCTTAGGCCAATGCTCTAACCACTGAGAAACAGTGGCCAGGGCCAAAAAAATATTTTAAATAAATGTGTTAGCCAAGGTTCCCCCTGGCAGAAAACAGTACAGCGTCCTCTCAGGAATTTTTATGCTCCGAGTCTTTCTCATTTATCAGAGATCCTCTATCCTTCCTCAAAATGGACATAGTCAACTGTTCAGTCCCTTGTTGGAGAACCTAACGGGAGACAAGGTTCTGCTGTTGGAACTGTTGGTAATGATTTTGGGGGAAGGCCATAGTTTCGCAATGTCGCCCTTAAATTCCTTCAAATTCTTGGGTGAATTTCATCTAGATTTAGTGATTTATTTAATTTAGTTTGACAATTTGCTGTAGGAAATCCTGTTTATTCCCAATCCTTTTATAACTAAGAACCAAATGGTACATAGATTATCTTTTCTTTTCCACTTAAAATTAACATTGCTTGGTGGATGGAATGAGACAGCTGGGATCCCATTAATCCGTGCCCAATGGAACACTCAGGCATGAACAGCGTTTGAACCTTGACTCCACTGCCAGGAGTCCCTGGAGTAACTGCTGGCCGGTCCATTGCACGGACATGGAGAGGATCATCAAACAGCCATCAGCTGAGGTGACCAGACAGCCCGACTGGATGGCTCATCTGTTTCTGACCCTCGACCTGACTGCATCGACTACATGGTCACTTCCCAGTTAGAAGTTTCAGGATGCCTGCAGCTTACAGACTTTATCATACCGATGTGTAGCTAATTTTGTGCGAAATTTTAGATTAAGTTAATAAAGAGACATACATATGAAGTCATCTATGTATGCAAATTCCTTTCATTTGTTTATTCATTTAGTTTATTCGCTGAGTCATAAATTGCCATGCACAGAGGATATACACTCAAACATAACCCTGTCTCTTGAGAGAAACGTAAATATAGGGTGTTCCCCAAAATGTATACACCCTTTAACAGCTGATAACTCACTTACTTTTCACTCCTTTTCAGGTTTAACTGATTTGACATAATGGGTGAAGCCAGACTAAGCTTTGAATAAAGAAAACTTATCCTTAAGTGCCACTAGACTTTTTTTTATGGGGATACATAAAAGATAAAGTTTATAATATGGAACTGGCAACAGTAGACAAATTGCGGGCACACAAACACCAAACAAAAAGTTTCTTGATGTTTGCTATTCCATTGCTTCGAATTATCAGCAGTGCCTGGACCAGAATGGTCATCAGTTTGAAAATAGGCTTTGACCAAAATAATTACTCATTTCTATAGATTCTTTTACATTTTAAAAAGGAACTGTATGTTAATAAACACTGACTTGACAATCATTCAAAGTGCGTATACATTTTGGGGGGACACCCTGTATCATGTTGAACTTTATAAAGATATGAATACGGAGAAAAAAATGTTGCTAAGGTACAATGTCAAAATCAGATAAGGGAGCCCTGGCCAGGTGACTCAGTTGGTTGGAATGTGGTCCCATACACCAAAAGGTTGTGGGTTCAATTCCTGGTCAGGGCACATAGGTTGCAGGTTCAACCCAACCGATCAATGTTTCTCACATCCATGTTCTCTCCCCTGACTCTCTGTCTCTCTATTTATCCCTCTTCCTTTCTCTCCCTTCCTCTCTCACATCAATAAACATATCCTTGGCTGAGGATAAAAGAAAAACGATCTAACTAAGGAATTGGGAAATGTTTCCTAGAGAAATAAATGTCTGGATTTATTTTAAAGGATCTGAAGGTGATCATTTGATTAAGAAGGTGGTGGAACAGAGTGAGAGAGGAAATTACAGTAAGTTTTGATAGTGGTCATATTCCCCAAGGACAGTGGGTAAGGACAAAAAATTCCTAAAGGTACAGAGTAATGAAATTTAGAGAAGAATGAAGTTGAGGAAATTTACATCTTGGCTTTGATTTTTCTACGTGAAGTAAGAGACAAGATAATTTGCTAGAAGTGAGGAGTAACGGGACCTATCTAAGATCTAAGGAGAGAGGAATGCATGTTACACATGTTGTTAAGGAAGCTTCAGAGCCTGAAGCGTGGATGGGTCAAGGGATTCCTGGGCTGCAGGAGGGCTGGCTGTGTGGGTGCTGGGCTGACCGGGGAGAGAGAGTGGGGCCCAGAGTGCTGAGTGGACCCTTGAATACCTGATGCTGAAGTAGCTTAGAGTACGGCGAGAGGACTAGGAGAGGAACAGGGATCAGGAAAGGGACCTCAGCCAGATGCTAAAGGAGGGTAGCGTGTCCTGGAGGCAGAGAGACATGTCCGAGAAAGGGAGAGAGAACTGGAAGTGCATCCTCTCTTGTCAAGAGAAACAACGCAGGTGGACCAGGACCAATAAACGACACGGGGCAAAGTCAATCCTCGCCCTCCTCCTGGTCCTGGAGAGGAAGGGATTGAGAAAAGGGTGCACTCGGGGGACGAGAGGTGGAAGCTCTGTATCAAGAGAGAGTCAGATGTGCTTTAAGGTTGAAGAATGTACACAAAGAAAATCAGGTTGTCATCCATGTCCAGCCCCGAGAAGGGTGACAATGCGACCCATGGCCAGGAGAAACATCGGTTGGTACAAAGAGACCCAGAGATGACGCTGGCCTACTGCCATCTCTAGATCCGATGACGTTGGTAAATGAGGACATTGAAACCTCTCCTGTACATATGAGCTCAAGGATGTAAAGGAAATGCAAACCCAATGAGGAGACAAGAAGGAGACACTAGAAAGAACCAAATGGAACTTCTAGAGATGAAAAATGCAGTGTCAAATGGAAACGTAACTGTGGGATTCAGAGTGGGTTAGAACCTAGGGCCCCACAGGACAGAGATGGAATCCGAGGAGAAGAGCTTGTCCCGAGGGTGTGGGTGTGGTGGCCATCCATTTACTTCTCTGTAAGGAGTTTACCAAAGCATGCTAACACTTAGTGAGTGCTTTCTACATGCTGTACTTGGTACTCGTCCCAGGAAATACCAAGATACATCAGACACAGTGTATAGTCATACAGGGAGGAGGCAGGAAGCAGACAACTGCAGGACAGAGGCTAAGTGCTGGGTGGAGGTGCGGACATGTAAGGAGGCCGTGCAAGAGCAGAGTCGGCTCTTCCCTGTCCCACCGAGTGAGCGCCCCTTCAATTTCACAGCCTCCATGCTCTCGGGCGTCACCTCAATCTGGGCCCGGGATGGGACAAGGTAATGACCGTGGAGAGAAGTGCTGGTTCCGGACCAGGCTGCCCAGGAGCCTGCTGCTATTCCCACGCCCCTGCCTGCGTGGCGGAGTCCACGTGTGGGGGCAGCTGAGCCTGTGGCTTGTGCAAAAGAACCGCTCATCTTGGGAGCCAGGGCTCCAGAGCCTCCTTCCCTGACCAACACCGCCTCTGAGAAACCAAACAAACACAGCGAATAAAAGTTAAATTCAGTGCACGGCTTCCTCCTCGCAGCAGCACGCGCTTCACAAACCTCTCTCTTCTCAGTGACCCCTCACTGGTCCAGGGAGGACCAGGACCATCTGATTCATGTGCTATTGTTATTTTTTTTGTAAAATACTTTTGTTTTTGCAGTCAAATCTGACATATATATATATATATATATATATATATATATATATATATATATTGATTACAGAGAGGAAGGGAGAGGGAGAGATAGAAACATCAATGATGAGAGGGAATCATTGATCAGCTGCCTCCTGCACCCCTCTCACTGGGGATCGAGTCCACAACCTGAGCATGTGCCCTTGACCAGAATCGAACCCGGGACCCTTCAGCCCTCTCTATCCACTGAGCCAAACCAGCTAGACCATCTTTTTAACCATCTTCAAACACACAATTCAGTGGCATTAATCACAGTCACCACGTTGGACAACCATAACCAGTATCTACTTCCAAACGTCTTACTCAATTCTTGTATCCATACTACGCAAGTGTGATTTAATCTCTCTTTACTGAATGGCTTGTTAAACTGATGCATGAATTAATCAATGGGCTGGGGCTGGACTATAAATACACGGCAATTCAGATTTCCTTTGCTGTTATGCAAAAATGGCAGCGACCAGAGGCTCTAATATTCAGACAAGTTGCAGCTGATAGAAGTGGGCAGATCAAGGTACAACCTTGAGAAAGCGCCTGCGCCCCTCTGCTTTTGTAATTCCCGGCAGGCGTCGGAGAAAGAAGCCGCACGGCAGACTCAAGACGGCCACCGCAGGCGACAGGTTCCCTTCGCCAGGAGACAACTTTCAAAGGAGGCGGCCGGCTGGCCTTCTGCCGGTGCTTTGACCCCCGGGGCGTTGAGGAAGTACTCAAAGATTTCCGATGTTAATAACTGTATTTTCTCTCTCTCTCTAGGAGGAAGCCAGGCTGGTCCTATTCCCGTCTCTCGTCCAGAAGAGTAGATGACAACAACCCTCTTCTCTGTGCTTTATCCACACTGAGCCTCGGGGCACTGGGCCTGAGTGTTTCACAGGATGGGGCAGGTCTGTCTGTAGGCGGAGACCGGGAGGGGAGGGCACAATGACACATAGAAATCTCAGGTCATACGGAGAAATCAACCAAGGCTTGTTTCATTCTAGTGAAACGTTTGCAGATATGCTAAGCATGCTGTCTCCTTCGCTAACACCAGCCTCCTTCACGCGGTGCTACGCAGGAGGACGCACTTCTCTGACCGGCTGTCTGCCAACCAGGAGGCCCGGGGGCCCGGCTCAGAGGCCGGAGGGGAGCAGGGCCCAGGGACAGACAGGGCACCGCGGGCAGGCTCAGCGCAGCCCCTCGGGGCTCCATGCCTCTCTGCATGTGTGGATATGTGTGTAACTGCCATGATCGTTATTACAACACAAGTCCCATCAATTCCTAACCTCCAGACAGACGTAGAAAGAGCTCACACCATCCCCCTCCCTGGGTGTGAGTGTGAGATCGGGTGCAGGCATGAGTCTCACACCGAACTCCAGCCCCTCTGAAGGCTCCTCCCACTGCGGCAAGAAAAACCCAAGTGTCACCGACATGTCCCCAGTGATAGGCTCGCCTCTTCCTGGGAAGCAGCGGCGCGGCGTGGCGGCGTTGCCGGGAGGGAGTAGGTGCTGGGAGAGAAGCAGCGGGCACCTGGGCTTCCTCAGCAGCCCGCCCGCGGGAAGTAAGAGAAAATGAGACCCCTGCTCCCCTCGAACTTGGGTGCAGGAGACGTTTTTTAGGAAAACTCAACCATCACAGATTCTTTCCCTTCATCACTCCCCGCTCTTCCTCATCACTAACTCACACACCCGTGTACTTTAGCGAGTCCGGACCAGAGACCCAGACAGAGACCAAACACTAAACTCCAGCTTCGAGTAACCGAACAGGTAACTGAGTGTTCTTCATACATGTACACCTCAGCTTCGGTGCACACGGAGATCATGTGTCATTTCTGCGGCCCTAAAGCATTGTGCTCCCCAAAAAGATCCCGAGCCCGGCTGGCCTGCAGGGCTCAGTGGTTGAGCATCGACCTATGAACCAGGAGGTCAGTTACATTCCCGGTCAGGGCACATGCCCGGGTGGTGGGCTCCATCCCCAGTGTGAGGCGTGCAGGAGGCAGCCGATCCATGATTTTCTCTCTCATCATTGACATATCTATCTCTCTCCCTCTCCCTTCCTCTGAAATCAATAAAAATATTTTTTAAAAAAAGATCCTGAGAGGAAGATAGGAATATTCACAGCAAGATCAGCCTAAGGCCAGGAGTTACTTTAGCTCACGGCGGGGGATGGGAGCGTGGGGGGGGGGGGGGGGGTAGAGACAATTTGGGGACGCTTCCTTTGAAACTCTACCTTTTCTTTGGTTCTTTTTAAAATATACATATTTTCTTTGAGAAAGTCACCCCATCGATTCGAATTACTCACTGCATCCTTAGCACAGACTCTTCTTAGAGAAAGAGAAGAGGGCGGGTGAAGGTCACATCCGCACGGGCGTCTTTGGGAGGCAGGGGTCAGAGGTTCTGGGCCAAGGCGGGCGGCCAGGTAGCCCTGGGAAGGGACTGCAGTCTGAGGGCTCAGTAAAGTTTAAGGAAAATGAGGGCCCCACATAAACCCCACCTTGGGGTTTGGCCCTGACCCAGCCCCATCTCTCCCCACCCTCTCCCTCCAGCGCCCTGGCCCTCCAGCCCCTCTCCCCTCCCTCCCTGGCTCCGGCTTGGGTCCTGAGCTGCGCCTGCTCAGGGACGGCCCCAGGGAGGAGGCTCTATGGGTTCCGCTGGCTTCTGTGCACAGGGCGGTCCCCACAGACGTGCTCTCCCCAGAGGTGTGAGTGGAAGAAAGCACAGCACGGCACAAAACAGAAATCCACTTGGCACTTGCTGCAGCCCAGGAGAAAACCACCTCTTGGAGGTGAGGAGGGGGGAGGAAGGAGCGGGATGATGGGGCAGAAACTCAGACCTGGAGCCGGTCCTGGCCTGGAGGGAGCCTGCGCAGTGGCCCTGCTCCTGCACAACAGCTTCTCCGAGGCTCAGCGGAGCTCTGACGCCTCAGGAGCTCTCAGCCCGGTTTCTCTTTCTTTGTGTGATGCCGCCTTAGAATCAGGGTGTGCCCCTCTGCCCACAGCGGGCTTGCACTGAGCTCTAAGTGGCCTCCAGGGCTGCGGCTGGAGCCGGAGGCTCTGCTCACTCCCTTCCCCCCACACTCAGGTCGCAGTGGGCATTCCTGGTGGCCTCCGGCTTAGAATTTAAGGTCTGTCTCTAAATGTCTCAGCCCTGGCAGCAGTGTCCTGGTTGTGGCCCAGACTCCTCGGCCTGAGTCAGTCAGTCCCCCTTCCGCAGACTGAGACCTGAATCACTAAGAGGTTTGGGATCTGCTATTGGAATGGGAACCCCATGAATGAGAATAGACCCCAATCCCTCTCTGAAGCAACACTCCCAGTAAAGAGTCGAGTCTGCCCTTTTTCTGTAAAAACCCGAGCAGGTATGTGAGGGTTTCCAGCCACCTGGCCTCTGTGGCAAGACTCCACCCCGTCCTTGTGGTGGGGAAACAGCCACAGCCGGGCGGACGCGTGAGTGGCTGTGCCCGGCAACCTTTCCCTCTGCGCAGGCGCAGGCGGGAGGGCTGCTCACCCCTGATCCACACGACCCTTTAAAACGCCGCTTTCTTCTATTTTCACGTGTTCCCTGTTACCACTATCTGCGAGTTACAAAGGCTCTTACATTTACATAAACTGCACTCATGTACTTTCCAATAATTTAAAATCATAACCTTACAGATAAAGAGCACAATAAGTTCCCTCTACATTCCAGCTCCTTCTCTGAACATGTGAGCCTATTTCACGCAGTTCTCATGTGTGTATGTGCTACAGTTTCCCTGTGTCTCACCCAGCACCCTTTTCCAGCACCGTAGCGACATGTCGGTCTATTCTGCTTACTTATTTTCAAAGCTCATGCCATAAGTATCTCATTACACTTATAAAGCTGGCCTGCAAAAAATTCTCCTATGGTTCAATGTTTGGATGTTTCCATGAGCTGGATAAACAAGGCTGCTATAAAAATCTTTGTGCAAGTGACATACAAGAAACTTCATATCCAAATGTAAATAAAAGCCACATTACTCCAGCTGGCTCTACTAATTATTAGGCTTGAAACATGGTCACATGCCCTAGCCAGCGTGCTCAGTAGTTAGAGCATTGGCCCGTGGATGGGAGGATCTCGGGTTCAATCCCTGGTGAAGGGCGTGTACCTGGGTTGCAGGTTTGATGTCTCACACTGATGTTTCTCTCTTTCTCTCTCCCACCCTATATCCCTCCCTCTCTTCCTCTCTTTCTAAAACTCAATGGAAAAAATATTCTTGGGTGAGGATGAACAAAACAACAACACAGCCAGATCATTTTTTTGAAGCAACCAGAATGCAAATTCATTGATTTGCCCATCCTGTTGAATAATCTATCAGAAACAACATTTTCTAAGAGATGTGATCTGATCTTAAATGTTTCTTAGAAGTCTGTAGTTGTCTACAGACATCACATGTCCCTTCCCAGATGCAATGATGCATCTTGTCACCATACAAGCTCACCTGCGCCCATGGCTTAGGCATTTCAAACTGCATTCAGATACCTTAGTATTCTAAATAAGACCGTTTCATTACCATGTCCACTGTGGAAAGGAGTTTTGTAAACAAGACTCCATAAGCACAAACACAGGTAGAAAAATGTTGGTTCTGACTACATAAACATTAAAGATTTCTCTTCGACACGGGCACAGCAGGCAGTGGTGACGGACGTGTACCATACTAAGACAAGGTTTCTTTTTTAAAAATATATTTTTACTAGAGGCCTAGTGCACGAATTTGTGCACAGGTGGGGTCCAGCCAGCCCTGCCCCCGATGGGGCCCATTGGGGACAGGGCCAGCTGGGGGAAGGGGTTGTGGGAGGGCTCCAGGGCATATCTGGCTCATCTCACTCAGTCCCGATTGGCCGGACCCCAGTAGCAAGCTAGCCTACCAGTTGGAGGTTTGCCCCCTGGTGGTCAGTGCATGTCATAGTGAGCAGTTGAGCGGCATTAGCATTACGCTTTGATTGGTTAAACAGACAACCAGATGACTGGACACTAGCATATTAGGCTTTTATTATATAAGATTGATTTCAGAGAGGAAGGGAGATGGAGAGAGAGCTAGAAACATCAATGATGAGAGAGAATCATTGACCAGTTGTCTCCTGCTGGGGATTGAGCCCGCAACTGGGGCATGTGCCCTTGACCGGAATCGAACCCAGGACCCTTCAATCTGCAGGCCAACGCTCTATCCACGGAGCCAAACCGGTTAAGGCTAAAACAAGGTTTCTTCAAAGTTTAAAATCAATGGGAGTTTTTCCTTTTTATTGAGTTTATTAGGATGAATGACACTGGTTAACAAAATTATACAGGTTTCATGTACACAATTCCACAGCACATCATCTGTACACTGTATTGTGTGTTCACCACCCCAAGTCAAGTCTCCGTCCATCACCATTTTCCCCCTCCACCCTCCTCCTTCACCTCCCTTCAGCCCTCCTCCCCACAGCACTCACCACACTGTTGTCTGTGTCCATGAATTTTTTCTCTGTTTTTTTTTTTTTTTTGGGGGGGGGGCTCAATCCCTCTACCCACTCCCCCACACCAATGTCCCCCCTGCCCGACAGCTGTCAGCCTTCTCCCTGTCTATGAGTCTGTCACTATGTTGTTAGTTCATTCTGTTCCTTAGATTCCACATGAGTGAGATCATATGGTATTTGTCTTTCTCTGACTGGCTCATTTCACTTAGCATGACACTCTCCAGGTCCACATTAGATTATAAAATGAATGCCTATAAATCATTGAAAAAGTAGGAAAATGGGTCAAGGATATGCACAGTCAGTGCCCAAAATGAGAAACCACAATGATGAAAGTTAGAGATTCTAACTTCACCCATATCTATAAGAGACATAAAAATTTAAACAACAGCATGATGCCACGTAATATCCACCAGTTGGAAAGCCCTTAAAATGAGAGGACTCCCACGTTTCCAACAACCTGTGGGAGACAGGAATCCACCCGCACAGCTGGGGGAGTGGGACCTGGCACCGGCGTGGGGGAATTCATGTCCGTCACCCCACAGGGAACATAGGCCTGGGGATTCTCACACAGGCTCAATGCGCAGCTTCTGGACAACAGGAAAGAGAGTGAGACAGAGCAGAGAAGGCTGGGAAGCAGCAGGAACCCACGAGGGGCTGCGAGAACCCTCTCACCTGAGGAGCAGTGAGCTTCTGTCCCCTCCACCTCCATGGGGCCGGCGGGGCCCCCTCCAGGCGCCTGGCCTGGCTGCAAGGCTGCCACAGGAGTTCCGGACATGACACATTACCTGAGCCCCTCGGCTCCTAGCAAAGGGGCCACGATGGAAAACAGTAAGGATTTCCTCAAAAAATTAAAAGTAGAGCTGCCATACAATCCAGCAATTCCACTTCTGGGGATTTACCCAAAGAACACAAACACACTCACCTGAAAAGATACATGCGCCCTAGGGTCACAGCAGCATTACTAGGAACAGCCAAGATATGGGAGCAACTTAGCTACCCATCAGCAGATGACTGGGCGAAGACAAATGGTGTATATACGGACTATTACTCAGAAATAAAAAAAAGAAGGAAATTTTGCCATTTGCAACAACATAGATGGACCTAGAGGGTGTTACGTTACGTGAAATAAGTCAGACAAAGACAAAAACTATATGATTTCACTCGTATGTGGAATTAAAAACAACAACAGCATACAAAAAATGAATAAACAAAACAGAAACAAAGGGTTGCCCAAGGGGAGAAGAAGGGGGGATGGGAATTTTGAAAAATAAAGAAAATGGGGGAGAGGGAGCCGAAGGGGAAACTAAATATAACAAGAATGGGACCTGTGGGGGCGAACATAATAGTGTGCCGTACATTGAGAGAGGTGTTTGATTCAATCCAAACTCTGCACTTAAATTCCAAGAAGTTAAAAAACAAAACAAAAAACCATACACAATATGGAGCAGAGAGTCCCCAGAGGCACACCAGGACCGGAGATGCTTTCCCAAGCGCAGGGTAAGTCTTGAGCCCGCAGGGCAGGAAAAGCAGATGGAGGCTGTTCTGAAATGCATGAACTGTGGTTCTCCCAGCCTGTGCTCCCCTCTCCAAGTTCCTTCCCTCTGCACCGCGCGGTCATGCGCCAACTGGGGAGGGAGTCATGACAAAGCTTCCTCCGGAGCGTATCCTGGAAACGCGCTTGTGTTCTCGCCTGAGCCGCATTTTCCATGTTTCTCATCCGCATGCTGGCGGTAGCAAATGTCTCTACCATGGCCGCTATCCAGGCAATCTGAGCAGAGCTTTGCTCCGGGCCATCTTCCAGAAGACACATTTGGATTCCACAGCTGAAGAGCCCCAAACTTTAAGGAGGACCCAGAGACTATGCGTCTTGAAGCCTTTGCAAGTGGAAGAGGGGAAGGGGCTGGCCGCCCTCAGCCGTCCTCCAGGCTGTGCTTTGCCTCTGGCTCTTATTACAGGACGCCAGGCGTTCCCGAGGATTTCAGGAGCAAGGGGTGAAGCATTGTGGGACAGGTATATATTTGTGTTCCGAACCCAAACTGGATATGAAGATGAGTTGGGTAGCATTTTCCTCATGAGCACTGTGTTCATGAAAGGACTGACGGGTGTATCTTCCCAGGGTGGGAGAAACACCATGCATGGACAAAGCCGCAGGTTTCTTCATAAGGTGGTAAGGGACCTTCTAGTCTCAATAGAAGTCCCATCATTCTTCTGGATGGTAAAATCTACCATGTTCAATATCTATGGTGTTGTAAGCTATCTATATATATCCTACCTAATAAAAGGGAAGTATGCAAATAACCATCACTCCGCTACGCCCACGATTGGGCCAGTGGCAGGCTGGGGGTGGGACTTGGGGTGGCCAATTGGGCTGACAGGATGAGCGGGGGGCAGGGACTCACGAGTCCCCGCCCCCCCCGCCCCCCCCGTTCCTTCCGCAGGCCCCAACGGCCGGCACTGCAGGAGGACCGATGGAGCCGGCAGAAGGCGCCAGTGGTGGAACTCGGGGTGGCCGATTGCATGGCTGCCAGCACCAGTTTTCCGCCAGCAGCAGTTTTCCTCTGGCCACCCGCCGATCGGAGCGCCTCCCGATCAGAGTTCCTCTCGGGGTGGCCGATCGCGCTGGCGGGAGGCGCTCCGATTGGCGGGTGGCCAGAGGAAAACTGCTGCTGGCGGAAAACTGGTGCCGGCAGCCAGGTGAAGGAAGGTCTATTGCACGAAACTTCGTGCAACGGGCTTCTAGTATATATATAAAAGCCTAAGCTACTGGAATGACCAGTCGCTGTGACATGCACTGACCACCAGGGGGCAGACACTCAATGTAGGACCTGCCCCCTGGTGGTCAGTGCACTCCCCCCAGCCGGCCAACTTCCCCCAGTCTTCCCCATCCCCTCCCGTGGCCGGGCCCCAGGCTGGGAAGGGGAATCGGGGTGGGTGCTGGTGGACCCAGCTCCTTTCCCAGGGGGGCCTTGGGCCAGCTTCCTCCTTGAGGCCGGTGGCCAACCTCCCATGGGTCCCTTCCCCCGGCGGGCAGGCCCCAATCGGCCTGTTACACAGCAGGCAGTAAGGGAGAGAGGAGAGGAGAAGGTGGCCAACTTCCCGTAGCCCCTCCCCCTGGCTAGCAAACCTCCTGCAGTCCCTCCCCCTGGCCAGAAGGTCCTGTCCCTCCCCCCAGCCGGCAGGCCCCAGTGGCAGTGCAGTGGCAAGAGGAGGAGCGGAGGAAAGGGGGAGGTGGGGAACCACGGGGTGGCAGGGTGCCGATGGTGGCGTTGGCATCTGGTGTCTGTTCCTTCCATGCCCAGCCCGGCAACCATCACCTCCTCTCCTGACCCCGCCTTTATCACAGACCAGGCCGAGAGACCCCACCCATGCACAAATTTCATGCACTGGGCCTCTAGTTTGTAAATAAAATCTCATAACTTTAACAAAACTGCTAAGTAGCATTCCTAGTTTACAAGTAAAGAATGGTTTCAGGGAGGTGCCTGCCTTGTCCGAGGTGACAGCTAGAATACAGCAGACCAAGCCAGGCCCACATGGGTCTGTGTGCACAGCCTTCCACCATTTCAGTGTTGGGGTATAAGCCTCTGTTAAGATACAGATGTATTTCAAGCAGCAGGTGGGAAACTAAGTCATTCCTATAACCTTGTAGTATTGACGGATCAAAATTAGGCAGATGTGGCCTCAGAAAAGGGACCTTGAAGGAACAAAGCACAGGAACTTTGTAAAGCTCCCGCCCTTGGACCACTCAGCATGTAAGGAGGACAGAAGAGTGCCCAGCACACAGGAGAGGCCCGGTCAGTACAAACTCCTCTCCTTTCCTCCTGTCCTGCATGAGGCGCACAGTGGAATGTGGGGGACAGAAGGCTGGACACCAGAGACCAGGATTCTAGGAGCGGGGGTCAAAGGCACTCCGCAGGAGTGACATGGCAGTCTCCAAGGGAAACGTGACCTATTTTTCCAAGCGCTACAAAGGTCAAGCCTCTCTGCTCACACAGGGTTGTTCTCTGTGCCATTTTCCAGCCGAGGCTGACAGTCTGGAAGCATCCTAAAGGTTCCGATTCCTTCTCATCACCTCTAAGTCCACCCAAGGATTGAATCTGCTGAGAAGGAGCCTATACTTTGTTCGTTGTTATGTGTCAGGAATAGTGGTGGTGGTGGAAGTGGTAGAAGTGGCGGTGGTGATGGTGGTGATGGTGGTGTTGGTAGTGATGACAGTAGTGGTGGTGATAGTGATGGTAATGGTGATGATGGTGGTGGTGGTGGGGTGATGGTGTGAAGGTGGTGATGATGGTGGTGGTGGTGGTGGTGGTGGTGGTGGTGGTGGTGGTGGTAGTGGTGGTAGTGATGGTGGTGGTGATGATGGTGGTGATGGTAGTGGTAATGTTGGTGGGGTGATGGTGGTGGTAATGATGGTGGCGGTGGTGGTGATAGTGGTGATAGTGGTGGTAACAATGTCGTGGTGGTGAGGTGAAGACGGTGATAATGGTGGTAGTGGTGGTGGTAGTGGTGGTGGTGGTGGTGGTAGTGGTGGTGGTGGTGGTGGTTATAATGGTGGTAGTGATGATGGTGGTGGTGGTGGTGGTGATGGTGGTGGTAGTGGTGGTGATAGTGGTGGTGGTGGTGGTGGTGGTGATAATGGTGGTAGTGATGATGGTGGTGGTGGTGGTGATGGTGGTGGTGGTGGTGGTGATAATGGTGGTAGTGATGATGGTGGTGGTGGTGGTGATGGTGGTGGTGATGGTGGTGGTGGTGGTGGTGATAATGGTGGTAGTGATGATGGTGGTGGTGGTGGTGATGGTGGTGATGGTGGTGGTGGTGGTGGTGGTGGTGGTGGTGGTGGTGGTGGAGGTGGTGGTGGTGATTGTGGTAGTGATGATGGTGGTATTATTATTTTCCCTTTTGGAGAAGTATCTTTTCTTGTATATTTTATGTTGCACAACATTAAGCATAGTGCTTTGCAAATAATAGGTTCTCAAATATAATTTTTGAAGGGATGACTGATTTTTTAAAATACTATGAGGTAATAAAGAGATGGCAACCACTGCAGTATTTCCCCAATTCTATGTAGGTGTGCAGTCGTCACTTCCCCTGTGGAGGCAGCAGGCTCACTGCTGACAAGGGAGGGTCTCAGGAATGGGAGCTCGGACAGTGCACCTCATTTCCCTGAGCCTCGATCCTTCTTTGTAAATTTGGAGTAATGATAATTATAATGCCCACTGCAAGAGACCGGTGTGAGGATCTGGGAAGATAGACCATAGCATATGCTTGTACTTTGCTGGCACTTGGGAAGCATCTTGGCAAATAGCTGTTCTTCTTCGATGATGTTCTGTCCTCCCACTCACGTGGCAGAATTTACTGTTCCTTTGGCATAAAAATTTGGTCATATTATCATGACTAAAGGGTTCTTATTATTTAACAATTATCCCATGTTTCTCCTTATTATATCTCATGTCTCTGTATCTATATCTAAATCCAAATGTAAATCATCTCTATCTGTATCTCCATACCTATAAAACAACTACTAGCTCACAGGTGCTCAATAGATATTCACGAACCCCTAAACCAACCCAAAATACATAGGTGGGTTTTTTATTAGATCAACAAGAGGTTGAGTTGGTCCATAAAGTGGCCAGAAAAGTGGGCTTAGGTGTGACCTGATGCTTTTGGGATAACTGGCAGCATCCCACACTCGCCATGGGTTTAATGAGAGACAGGACAGCTTAGCAAAGTCCTCAGTATATGGTACAAAAAGAGAAGATGAGAAAATGAATCAGTGAATGCTTGCCAAGGACACTAGGCTCTGGAGGTAAATAAATAAATAAATAAATAAAATGTTGTATAGCTGTGCGTGCTTGGGTGGACAGAATCTTTCGCCCGGGGGTGGGGAAAGGACCCTGCCTTCTGAAAGAATGAGTCAAGTTTCCAGACTTCGGAGACCAGAGCTCAGCACAGGCTGAAGGGGATTCTGGCCTCGGTGAACGCTGCTACAAAGGCAGGCGTTGCTAGTTTAAGGGACGTGATTAAGCTGCAGTGGGGAGAGGGTGCTGGGGGAGAGCTTAGGGGTCCTGCTCTGACTCAGGAATGAACCATGAGAGGGTCCATCCTAAGGGGCCTCTCTTAGGATGTGGGCGGTGCTACCTTCCAGGAGAGCATCGTGCAGAGGGGAGCAGGAGGGGGAGGCTGGGAGGACTCCCTTCCCAGCCGGACCAGGAGGATGTCTCAGCCTGACTCTCCAGGTGTGCCCTGGGTGAGGTCCCTCCACCTGGCCAGCCACAGCTTCCCGGTCAGGAAACCCGGACTCTCTATCAGTCACAGGGAAGAGATGGAGGCTGACTGAGCCTGTCTGGTTAAAGTGTTAAGCAAGGAGCAGGAGTTTTGACCTTGCGGCTCTGGAATGGCCAGGACGCAGAAAGCCAAGCTGCTTCCCGGGGAGGCTGACTGTGACCCAGGGCGGCCCAGGCTGGTTTAGTGTCACCAGCGCCAGCCGGGCCTTGCCGTTACGGCATTGCCTTGCGGGAAGGAACTGGGACATGGCTCTGGCTGACCAGCTGGGGCAAGGCAGTTTCCACCAGGCAGCTTAGAAGGAGGAGGCCGCGAGGACAGGGCCTGCTGGAGGGGAGACCCCCCCACCCCCCAGGAGCGGTACCGGCAGCCCCGCTCTGCCTGGAGACCCCAGCCTACAGGTGGGCTCGCAGCCCCCCAGGTACTGGGTGAGGGTGCGAGAGCAGGTGCGTGCCTCTCACGGCCTCCTGCAGGCCTCCGACTTTCCTTAGGTGACCCCACCTTTGAGCAGGGCACCCACCCCTGCCGGACAGCTCAGCTCCGTGTTTCTGCCAGCTGAGCAGCGGCCTCGGCCTCGGGGGCAGCTTCAGAAGAGGGAGAGCTTCCAATTTCAAACTGAATGGGCCCCAGCATTTATTATTCCTCGGGAGCCTGGGGCTCTCCTGTAATTTGCAATTAATATTGCCAGTGACCTTGATGGAGTGCCCTCCTGCAGAGCTCAGGGCCTGGGAGCCCTGACTTTGAAATGCACACCATGGACCAGGAACCAGCTCTACTGCTTAGCTCACCAGACCCCTGATTCCAACAGCCCGGCTGTAACTGGGAATCACGTTCCTGTAACCCCGAAGCCGAGGAACAAACACACTTTCTCTACTGCCTGGCACTCGTTAGATGCCCCACAAATGCCACCACCAGCCCCCACCCCACCCACCCGGACCGCGGGCAGCCTGTTCTCATCTGTGAGTCTGTCACTATTTTGCTTGTTAGTTCATTTTGTTCCTTAGATTCCACATGAGTGAGATCACATGGTACTTGTCTTTCTCTGACTGGCTCATTTCACTTAGCGTGGTGCCCCCAGGCCCGTCCATGCTGTGGCAAAGGATAAGAGTTCCTTCTTTTTTACCCCCAAGCCGGGGCATGGGAGGGAATGGTGGAGAGATTGATTTTAGAAGAAAAACCTCCTGGACATGCATAACAGTGTGGTGACTGCCAAGGTGCGGTGGAGGGAGGTAGGTAATTTTGTTAACCAGTGTCACCCCAATAAATTAAATTAAATTAAAATGGAAAAATTGCCCCCAGTGTAACGAGTGGTGGAATAGTGACATTACCAACATGGTCACGAAGCAAAGCCAAGGGGATGGACTCGCATGAAGAGACCAAGCTTGGGATGGGAGTTTGGGGAATGACTTCGGGATGGGAGTTTGGGGAATGACCTCGGGGTGGGAGTTTGGGGAATGACCTCGGGATGGGAGTTTGGGGAATGACCTCGGGATGGGAGTTTGGGGAATGACCTCTGGATGGGAGTTTGGGGAATGACCTTGAGATGGGAGTTTGGGGAATGACCTTGGGGTGGGAGTTTGGGGAATGACCTCGGGATGGGAGTTTGGGGAATGACCTCGGGATGGGAGTTTGGGGAATGACCTCGGGATGGGAGTTTGGGGAATGACCTCGGGATGGGAGTTTGGGGAATGACCTCTGGATGGGAGTTTGGGGAATGACCTCGGGATGGGAGTTTGGGGAATGACCTCGGGATGGGAGTTTGGGGAATGACCTCGGGATGGGAGTTTGGGGAATGACCTCGGGATGGGAGTTTGGGGAATGACCTCGGGATGGGAGTTTGGGGAATGACCTCGGGATGGGAGTTTGGGGAATGACCTCGGGATGGGAGTTTGGGGAATGACCTCGGGATGGGAGTTTGGGGAATGACCTCGGGATGGGAGTTTGGGGAATGACCTCGGGATGGGAGTTTGGGGAATGACCTCGGGGTGGGAGTTTGGGGAATGACCTCGGGGTGGGAGTTTGGGGAATGACCTCGGGGTGGGAGTTTGGGGAATGACCTCGGGGTGGGAGTTTGGGGAATGACCTCGGGATGGGAGTTTGGGGAATGACCTCGGGATGGGAGTTTGGGGAATGACCTCGGGATGGGAGTTTGGGGAATGACCTCGGGATGGGAGTTTGGGGAATGACCTCGGGATGGGAGTTTGAGGAATGACCTTGGGATGGGAGTTTGGGGAATGACCTCGGGGTGGGAGTTTGGAGAATGACCTGGGGGTGGGAGTTTGGGGAATGACCTCGGGATGGGAGTTCGGGGAATGACCTCATCGGCATTCAGACAGGTGGCCGCTCTGTGGCGCAGCAAAGGCACCGCTGCTGGGGCGTCCGCATCAGAACTGCTCTAAGGAGAAGGATTTTTAACTTCGCTATCAGAGGCTCAGGGTGTTGGGGATAATTTCATTCGTTCCACATGTATTTCCCTGCCCACCATGTGCAAAGTTTTCAAAATAAAGTAACTGCCGCACTGAGAGGACAGCGGCGCACACCAGGGCTTCCTCGCCGATTGGAATGATTCGGGGTGAGGTTTGCCCCGGACATTCTCGGGGTTCTCTCCACATTCTCCCTGCTCCCTCTCCTCCCACCACGCCCCACCTCAGCACACGCGCGGGTCCTTAGTCTCCATTTTCCTGATGTTGATCAGCTCCTACCTGCCCTGGCCCATTGCCTTTGGTTTCCTCAACGCCCAGCATTTGCAACACATCCCCAGGTGATGCTGATGCTTCGGGTCCTAGAAGCACTTTGAAAGCGACTGATTAAACCTTAGTTCTTAAAGGCCCCAGCACCTCTCGAGCAACCTGCCAACAACAGCAGAAATCCACACTGCAAATTAGTTACGCGTGTGTTAATACAGATACCCTTATACATAGTTTGTTGGGCAATTGTTTCTAAATTGTTATCATTAGTGACGGCAGTTTTGATGGCGTGATGAAGGAACTCACAGAATAGGAATCGGAAGAGCTGGGGCTCATAACCTTCCAGCTCTTAGATTTTGTGCCAAAAAAGTCATCCCAGTAATGCGTCACGGATGTACATCACAAGGTTGTGAGAAGGAGAATCTGGCGAGCCAGCTGAAAATGCAGAGTAAATTGTGACTGTGTCCGCTTGGGGAGCGATGCTCTGTGGGGCCCCAGGAGCTCGCCCCAGGCCTCAGCCTTCTGGGCCCTGAGACGCTGCCTGAGCGAGCGCGCCTTCAGCTCTAAGTCACGGGAACCTGCACCCAAACCGGCTGCAACGACAAAGATGCTTCCTCTGCGCATTACCGGGCGCCCAGCCCCGGAGCGCTGGCTGTAAGAGGAGAGGGCTGCAGGGAACTGCGGACGGGCCAGGGGGTTGCTGGGAAACAAGTGTGTAATAGAGATGGTGTTTACGATCATTTGCATTGGCTCTTGGAGCTCTTTAAGGTTAGGGTGACTCATAAGCCAGACCCAGGACACGGCATGTAACTAGCTGGGGAGCCTGGCGATGCCTTTTCAACCCCAGAGCAGTGGGTCTCCGCGGGGGCTGCACGTGAGGACCACAGGCAGGTTTAGGGTCCCCTGTCTGGGCGCTGCTCCACAGCTGCTCCTCTGGTGGGTCAGGGCTGGGCCTCAGACACTGGTGTTTTGCCAAAGCTCCCCAAGTAATTCTTTTTTTTTTTTTTTTAAGATTTTTAAAATTTGATTTTTAGAGTGAGAGGTTGGGCAAAGGGTGGGATTCATAGGGTGATCCCTCCCCACACCCACCCCCACTCCCACCCCGTTCCACAATCCCTTAGAAAGTCAGTGCTTAAACTTTGGTGTGAATAAGAATCACCTGGAAAACTTTATTTATTTTATTTTTTTATTGCAGACACCTGGGCATCCCCTCTGCGGTCTGATTTAGTAGGTCTGGAGGGGAGCCCCAGAATCAACACTTTCACCAGCTTCTTAAAAGTCTAAGATACAGTGGACCTCGGTTCTTGAACTTAAATCGTTCGTTCAGGAAGGCTGTTCGAGAAGCGATTTGTTCAAAAGCCAAACCATTTTCCCCATTAGAAATAATATAAATTGAATTAATCCGTTCCAGACCCCCAAGGGATTCCGTTAACCTTCCTTATATACAGTACATGTCTAATGGACTGTTTAATCTATAAACAAACACTTCCTTTCTTAAATTGATGGAACCGCCCCTTCCGGCCTCCCAGGACTCATTTTCAGCACTCATTCCCGGGGTGTCTCTCAGGTCAGCATGCAGTATCTTTGCTTGTTCACGTGTCACTGCCTCGGAAATGCTGTCACCTGCTCACTGCTTTGTCTTTATCCAAATCAACAGTCTTTCCACCTCTTCCATTGCCTCTGATCACTGCTTCTTTCACACCCTTAACAACATTAGCACTCTTGATGGTCTCTATGTTTTTTAAAATTGTGCTAATCACTGGTTTCCCCAGCAACAAAAGCATTCTCTCCTTTGTTTGTTGCCTGAGAGACACTTTTTGTCATGATGAGGTATCAGGAAGAAAGTGTTGTCAGGTTGAAAACCGAAGTTTGGTTTGACAACTGAGACATCGACATTTTTTCCATGAACAATTTAGTTAAGAACTGAATTTTTCAAGATGGGAGATGTTTGAGAAACAAGATTTGACTGTAATTGATCTACCACCACCATATTAGTAGACTTCCTCAAGGACAACCCTGATGAAAAATGGAAATGATTCATCCTTAGGAGACACCCAAAAAACTCAAAAGATTGAACAGCCAAATCACCAAAGAACACACATGAAAAGATGCCCCAAATCATTGGTCATTATGGAAATGCAAATCAAAACCTCATTGAAATACCACTAAAAAACTATTAACTTACTAAATGACTAAAATTTAAAAAGAGATTATGGCAATTTTGGTAGGGAAACACAATGGCTCAGCCACTATAGATTTCAGACAGTTGCTTAGAAAGTTAAACATACACTTACCTTATTATCACCCAGCAATTCCACTCCCAGGTATTTGCCCACATGACATAAAAATTTGTTCATATAAAAGCCTGTTCATGTTCCTCTAATCCTCCTCCCCCAACCCTCTGCTTCTGGTAACCATGCATCTGATCTCTTTTTTTTAGATTTTGGTGATCAAAGGGTTACAAACGTCCAGTTATAACATAAAAGATAAGTAAGTACTAGGGATGTAATGTACAACAAGCATGTCAAACTCAAAGGCTAACACGGGCCAAATAAACAAAGCATGCGGCCCACGGGACTCAAGTTTGACATGCTTGATGTGCACATGGTGACTATAGCTTAGTGTTGAATGATGAATAAGAAAGTTGTTAAGAGAGTAAATCCTAACATTTCCTATCACATGGAGGAATCCCCCCACCCCTTTTCTTCTTTCTCTTCTTTTTATTGTATCTACTAGAGGCCCGGTGCATGAAATTTGTGCATGGATAGGGTCCCTAGGCCTGGCCAGTGATCAGGGCCAATTGGGGCCTTCTGGCTGCTGGCCGGTGCCTTCTTTCATTCCACACCGCTCCCTGGTGGTCAGTGTACATCATAGAGAGCGATCGAACTCCCGGTCTCCTGGTCGAACTCCTGAGGGGACACTTTACATATTAGCTTTTTACTAGTACAGTAGGTCCTCGGGTTACATCGGAGATCTGTTCCTACGGCGCGACGTAACGCAATTTTCGCCGTAAGTCGAAACCTACCTACATAAGCACCTACATCACTCACATGGAGCACATACACAGCAGTAATGAAGTGAAACAGTAAAAAAAATGTTTAAAGAAAGATAACAATTCCTGACCTTTACTTGTGGTAAATAAATAATAAAAATCATGAAGCACATGTGTACATACATCAAAATGATGGAACTTTTTTTTATTATAAATAAATGGGAGATGGCGATGTAACCACAAAACGACGTACGTCAAGTCCGACATAACCCGAGGACTGTCTGTATATATATATAGATGATATAGATATAGATATAGATATAGATATAGATATAGATATAGATATAGATATGAGAAGACAGATGTTGGCTAAGCCTATTGTGGTAGCCATTTCACAGTATACATAAATCAAACCATCATGTGATATGCCCTAAACTTATACAGTAATGGATGACAATTATTTCTCAGTAAAACAAAAATATATGAAGTTTAAGTATTAAAAATGCATACATGGATATTTTTAGCAGACTTATCCATAATTACCAAACACTGGGAAAACCCAAATGTCTTTCAACAGGTAAACGGTTAACACCTGTAATACAGCCACACCATGTTACAATACACGCAACACAGAAGGAACGAAGAACCGACTGCAACCACGTGGATGGATCTCTAAAGCACTCTTCTGTGTGAGAGGAGTCGGGCACAAAAGACTAGATGTTGTCCAATTCCATTTATTTGACATTCTGGAAAAGGCAAGACCATAGTGACAGGAAGTAGGTGAGAAGTGACCAGGGTATGGGGTATGGTATGGGTATGGGGGACAATATGACCACCAAGGGGCATAAGTGGGCTTGGGGAGTGGATGGAACTGTTCTCTGTGTTAATTATGGTGCTGGTTACATGACTGTATGCTAAACGTTTAAACAGACAAATCATACCTCATGGAGGGAAGGCTTAACGTGAAGGAAAAGAAATCACACGGAAGGTTAAAAAGTGGCTTCACTCAGATTAAACTCATTCCGTATTTGAGAGCCGAGCCCAGTTCCTGGGGAGCTGGGTGTGTGTGTCCGGCAGCTTGGAAGGGGCTTGTATGGAGAGATAATGGTCCATGGGCCTCCCAGGGGCCCACATCCTCCGAAGGGGACTTGAGCTTTAGCAGAGCAGCCCTGCGCCCCGGGGCGCCACGCCCACCAGCGACCAGGCTTCCAGCCTTGCCCAGATCGCAGGGCTCTGGCCCTTCCTGGGTCCTCCTGGTGTTTGAAATTACTTCGGACACTTGTGCGGTCCTGGGAGGCTACTTGGAAGAACAAATACCAGGGCGTGCTGGTGGGGGTTGGTGTGGCAGAGAGAGGGGAGGTGAGGGAAGGGGCCCGACACGCTGCTTTCTCAGGTGAGTGTTTCTAAGGAGTGTGAAGCCGCTCGCTTTTATGATCCATCTGCAAGTCTGTTCTTTCTCCAAGGAGTTCCTTCCATCTGTGTGTTCCTGACATTTTCCTAGAATTCCACCTTAAAACGCGCTGGATGCACTGAGGCCAGCGCCGCGCAGAGCTTTGCCTAGACGATGACGGATTGCCTTTGGAGCCGGCTCCGCACATCTGGAAGCCACATGTCAACGGCAGCTGCATAAAACGGTCGGCCCAGCAGACCTGGGGTGACACTTCTTGCCAGGAGCCCAGACAGCATGAGCCTTGCTCTTCTGTGGGTGATTCTGCCGCTGGTCGCCGTGGCCTGGGGCCAGTATGGCGACTATGGGTACCCGTACCAGCAGTACCACGACTACAGCGACGACGGGTGGGTGAACCTGAACCGGCAGGGCTTCAGCTTCCAGTGTCCCCACGGGCAGGTGGTGGTGGCCGTGAGGAGCATCTTCAGCAAGAAGGAAGGTTCGGACAGACAGTGGAACTACGCCTGCATGCCCACCACCCAGAGCCTGGGGGAGCCTACGGAGTGCTGGTGGGAGGAGATCAACAGGGCCGGCATGCAATGGTAAGGGGGTGCAGGGGACCGAGGGACGTCGGGTAAGGGATGTCCCTGCACTTCGGTAAGGGACACCCCCTGCACTTGGGTAAGGGATGCCCCTGCACTTGGGTAAGGGACACCCCTGCACTTGGGTAAGGGACGCCCCTGCACTTGGGTAAGGGATGCCCCTGCACTTGGGTAAGGGACGCCCCTGCACTTGGGTAAGGGATGCCCCCTGCCCTTGGCCTGGGACTGTCACAGCATGTCCCGCCCCCGGGGGCTGCCTGACCCTCAGTAGCAGCACCCACTGAAGCCTGGGCAAGTCCTCCAGGAACCTCGCCCGGAGCTCTGGGTGGGTTTACCAGACTGGGGTCCACTGCAGTTTGGGGAAACAGACAACTGGACCCTCTCCCCAGACAGTTTGAGAAACACTGACTTAGAGCAATGGGTAGGGGACAGGGGACAAGAACCAGCAAAGAGAAGTGAAATCGTGGCTGCCTGCTGCCCGTTACACGTGCTCTCAGTTACTGGGATGGAGGGCCTGCCCCGTCCATGACTGGAGAGCAGGTCCCCAAAGGCTTCTAGGGGAGCTGCTGCTCCCCCCTGACTGGGCTCTGCCCCAGTCAACGGCCGGGCATGGTCCCCGCCTGTGCTTCACTCGCTGTGGGTGTGACTGGCCCAGCCCCATGCTGGGTCAGGAGCCTATCCCAGTAGCTACTAGCTGTGAGGCTCGTTACTCACGCAACCTGGATGGAGGCAGGTGTGCGGATGGATGGAGGCAGGTGTGCGGATGGATGGAGGCAGGTGTGCGGATGGATGGAGGCAGGTGTGCGGATGGATGGAGGCAGGTGTGCGGATGGATGGAGGCAGGTGTGCGGATGGATGGAGGCAGGTGTGCGGATGGATGGAGGCAGGTGTGCGGATGGATGGAGGCAGGTGTGCGGATGGATGGAGGGTGGGGCACCTGCCCAGGGAGGAGGAAGCCTGGCTGACATGTCATGTGGTGCAGTGGGTTTGGGGGAGGTAAAGCCGTGGGGGTGGGGAGCGTGTCACACTACCAGCAGACAGAAAATGATGGGCCATCAAGGGGGAAGATGCTGATGGGTGGAGGAGCCAGGCAAGAGAGGGGACCTCTGAGTCATACAAACAGCGGCCATTTACTGAGCGCTTACCCCGAGCAGTACCATGGATTCTCTTACTTAATGCTCAGAGCAAACCTGTAGGTGATTTTGGTGGATGGACTGAGGTCTAGAGATCAGGGGTTTCCTCAGCTGGAAAGTGGCAGAGCCAGGATTTGGGTTCCACGAGTCTTAACTCCAAAGCGTTGGTGCTTAACCACAGTGCTGGGTCACTGAGGGCCTGCTGCCTGCCCCAGAGCCAGAGCCACAGGACAAGGTCAGGGCCACAGGGCTGGACTCAGGGCCACAGGCCAAGGTCAGGGCCGCAGGCCAAGGTCAGGACCGCAGGCCAAGGTCAGGGCCACAGGGCTGGACTCAGGACCACAGGCCAAGGTCAGGGCCACAGGCCAACGTCAGGGCCGGGGGATAAGGTCAGGGCCACAGGGCTGGACTCAGGGCCACAGGCCAAGGTCAGAGCCACAGGACAAGGTTAGGACTGTAGGACTGGACTCAGGGCTACAGGACAAGATCAGGGCCACGGGACAAGGTCAGGGCCACAGGTCTGGACTCAGGGCCTCAGGACTGGACTCAGGACCACAGGACAAGGTCAGGGCCAGAGACAAGGTCAAGGCCACAGGTCTGGACTCAGGGCCTCAGGACTGGACTCAGGATCTCAGGACTGGACTCAGGGCCACAGGCCAAGGTCAGGGCCGGGGGACAAGGTCAGGGCCACAGGGCTGGACTCAGGGCGACAGGAAAAGGTCAGGGCCGCAGGCCAAGGTCAGAGCCACGGGACAAGGTTAGGACTGTAGGACTGGACTCAGGGCTACAGGACAAGGTCAGGGCCACAGGACAAGGTCAGGGCCTCAGGGCTGGACTCAGGGCCTCAGGACTGGACTCAGGACCACAGGACAAGGTCAGGGCCAGAGACAAGGTCAAGGCCACAGGTCTGGACTCAGGGCCTCAGGACTGGACTCAGGATCTCAGGACTGGACTCAGGGCCACAGGCCAAGGTCAGGGCCGGGGGCCAAGGTCAGGGCCGGGGGACAAGGTCAGGGCCACAGGGCTGGACTCAGGGCGACAGGACAAGGTCAGGGCCGCAGGCCAAGGTCAGAGCCACGGGACAAGGTTAGGACTGTAGGACTGGACTCAGGGCTACAGGACAAGGTCAGGGCCACAGGACAAGGTCAGGGCCTCAGGGCTGGACTCAGGGCCTCAGGACTGGACTCAGGACCACAGGACAAGGTCAGGGCCAGAGACAAGGTCAAGGCCACAGGTCTGGACTCAGGGCCTCAGGACTGGACTCAGGATCTCAGGACTGGACTCAGGGCCACAGGCCAAGGTCAGGGCCGGGGGCCAAGGTCAGGGCCGGGGGACAAGGTCAGGGCCACAGGGCTGGACTCAGGGCGACAGGACAAGGTCAGGGCCGCAGGCCAAGGTCAGAGCCACGGGACAAGGTTAGGACTGTAGGACTGGACTCAGGGCTACAGGACAAGGTCAGGGCCGGGGGACAAGGTCAGGGCCACAGGGCTGGACTCAGGGCGACAGGAAAAGGTCAGGGCCGCAGGCCAAGGTCAGAGCCACGGGACAAGGTTAGGACTGTAGGACTGGACTCAGGGCTACAGGACAAGGTCAGGGCCACAGGACAAGGTCAGGGCCTCAGGGCTGGACTCAGGGCCTCAGGACTGGACTCAGGACCACAGGACAAGGTCAGGGCCAGAGACAAGGTCAAGGCCACAGGTCTGGACTCAGGGCCTCAGGACTGGACTCAGGATCTCAGGACTGGACTCAGGGCCACAGGCCAAGGTCAGGGCCGGGGGCCAAGGTCAGGGCCGGGGGACAAGGTCAGGGCCACAGGGCTGGACTCAGGGCGACAGGACAAGGTCAGGGCCGCAGGCCAAGGTCAGAGCCACGGGACAAGGTTAGGACTGTAGGACTGGACTCAGGGCTACAGGACAAGGTCAGGGCCACAGGACAAGGTCAGGGCCTCAGGGCTGGACTCAGGGCCTCAGGACTGGACTCAGGACCACAGGACAAGGTCAGGGCCAGAGACAAGGTCAAGGCCACAGGTCTGGACTCAGGGCCTCAGGACTGGACTCAGGATCTCAGGACTGGACTCAGGGCCACAGGCCAAGGTCAGGGCCAGGGGCCAAGGTCAGGGCCGGGGGACAAGGTCAGGGCCACAGGGCTGGACTCAGGGCGACAGGACAAGGTCAGGGCCGCAGGCCAAGGTCAGAGCCACGGGACAAGGTTAGGACTGTAGGACTGGACTCAGGGCTACAGGACAAGGTCAGGGCCACAGGACAAGGTCAGGGCCTCAGGGCTGGACTCAGGGCCTCAGTCTTCATCCTGGGGAGGCTGGGATCTCAAGGTCACAGCCAAGCACAGCTGTGGAAGGTTGGGGACTGGCTTGGTTACCATGACTAAGGAGGGGCTCAGCCAGCTGGTGGAAGGGTGGGGAGAGGGTCACACAAGCAGTAGCAGGTGGGGGACCCTTTACTGGGCCTTCGTCCACCCCACTGCCTGCGGTGAGCAGACGTAATTATCCAAAACCCCTTCTGACCGCTGCCTGCCTCCAAGACTGGCATCTCCAGAGACTCCCGGAACCAGGGCCCGTCACTGGCACGTAGCCTGGGGAAGGCCCAGTTAAACTGTCCCTCTAGTCGCCCATCCAGGGGTGTCCTATGAGAGGGGCCCTCTTGGAGCCACAGCAGAGCAGCGCGCAGAGATGGCTCCTCACCCCCGAAGGAGGTGCCCGGGGCGCTGAGTCAGGAGGCCTGGATCTGGATCCTGGTTCTGAAGACAATTTGCCGGGGACTTTGGGCCTGGGGTTCAGCTCCCTCAGCTGCCGGCTCACTTGGGCCAGACACAGGCCTCGGCGGGCAAGCCCCCGCTCTGGCTCTGCTGGGCCCTGATACGCACTTGGATTTTCTTGCCTCTGCTGCTCTTCTTGTTTGTCTTTCTGTTTAGAGAAGGCAAGTGGTGATTGCTTTTCAACTTGACAACTTGTGACTGGTTTGTCATGAACTCCCAAAGGCCTTGCAGAAAAGCAGCAGAAAAGGGAGTGGGGATAACGTCATTTCGTTTGGCCAAGCGAGACGCTGACAGGCAGGGTCTCCCCCTCCGCTTGCTCCTCACTGTGAGTGTGCAGAGTTAAAGGGCCCCCCTTCTTCTCTGGGGAGTCCCCCTCACTAATCGCAGAGCACAGAATGCACAAATATAAAACAGCCTCGCAGGACGGTCACCCCTCCCCACAGGCTTCCTGTCTTTAGATAATCGTGGCTTTGAGTTCAGACTCCAGTCTCAGGATAAAGTCTGGCGGGAAGGAATTGCTCAGTGGCTGGGAAGCAATTACCTCTCCTGTCCAGGCTCCTAATCTGTTCTGGGGGGAGAGCGGACGGTCCTGTGCAATTTGGCTGCCTCGTATAACTAAAATAGCCTGCGGGGCTTATGTTCAGAGGGGAGATGAGTCTCGAACTCCAGCAAGAAAAATCCAAGTGCATTTCCAGGGCCAAGCAAAGCTCAGGGCCCTGGAGGCGGGGAGCCTTCTGGGATCGGCAGTCTGACCACTCTTTTCTCAGCTGGACAACAGTGCACGGGGTTTGCCGAGGACACTGGCTGAGTGGGCAGGACTCCTAACCGTGCTTCTACCGCGGCTGAGGGTCCAGGCAGCTGAGGGCCCACGTGGCTCAGGGGCCCATGAGGCTGAGGGGCCCACGTGGCTGAGGGCCCATGAGGCTGAGGGGCCCATGAGGCTGAGGGGCCCACATGGCTGAAGGGCCCATGAGGCTGAGGGCCCACGAGGCTGAGGGGCCCACATGGCTGAAGGGCCCATGAGGCTGAGGGGCCCACATGGCTGAGGGCCCACGAGGCTGAGGGGCCCATGCGGCAGAGGGAACCTCGTGGATGAGGGTCCACGTGGCTGCTTGCCTCGGCTGCTCGGCTGAGACAGGATCCTGAAGTGTGAAGGCTGCTCAGCTCTGACATGGCCAGGAAGCTTTCCTAGGTCCCAGACGTGCCTCGGCAGTTGTCTGGAATCTTCTCTAACTCGGGAGGCACAGGCTGTGGGACATGTGGACCTGCATGGAACAAGATGGCACTGGAATTTTGTAGGAGGTTAAACTCTGGTCTTAGAATCAGGAAACCTGGCTTCACAGCCCCGGTTTCCAGCACCACGTGGCTCTGTGGCTGTGGGCACGTGGTTCCTCCTTCCAGGAAAACAGGAAAGGTGTGGCACCACTTCAGAAGCTATTAGGCTGCTGCCAGGACGCTCACAAGAGAAAGAGCAGAGCCCTAAATCAACCCAGATCTAAACTAAATGCCTGTGAAGGGATCCGTCAAAACAAAACCCAAAACCCTCACAGACAGACCGCACTGTGGTGATTGCCAGAGGGAAAGAGGGCGGGGAAGGTAGAACAGGGTGCAGGGGCGATAAACGGCGATGCAAGGAGACTTAACTTAAGGTGGTGGACATACAATATAACATGCAGGTGATTGTTAGAGAATAGCTCCCCTGAAACCTATATGATTTTATTAACCAACTAGTGACCCGGTGCACGGATTCGTGCACATTGAAAGGAAATTAATTAGAAGAAAGATTCGTGCAGTAATTACATTACTGCAAAAAATTGCATGTCAAATAGTATATATAATATAGAATTATGAAATTTAAACACACATGCAATTGGCACCAGCGAGAGCTTTATATGTATCATGCATGCACGAGTAAACGTTTATTTTTAAATTGCCAGTGTGCGTCATATGTACTGGCCCGTGGGTTGGTTGGATGTACGTATGGTCAGTCACTTAGCCTTTTATATATATAGATGTCACACCAATAAGTTCGATTTAAAAAGAGATAGTTCAATTTCCTTATGTTTTCAAGGCTGAAGCCAAGCACTGTGAATGCTGTAGAAGCCACTAACAGGTATCCGCTCTAACAGGTATCTGCTCCAGAGAAATTGGTAAATATTGAATAAAAATAAAGGAATGAATGAATGAATCAGATGCCCGGCCATCACGGGCGGGAAGGCAGGCTTAGGGAACCCGGGATTGGAGGAGGCTGACTGGGCCCAGTGGCGTCCATGCACTCAGCAATCGGATCGGAGGGACCCCGTCCTGTCTGAAGGCACCGCCTTTCCCCTGGGCTTCGGAGAATCGCCAGAGGCAGCTCTGAGACCAAGGCGAGGTGTAGGCGGAGCGACAGTCCTGACTCAGGGTTCCGCACGCAGGTGCCCTCCATCCAGGCCACCTCCTCTCAACGCCCCCCCCCCCCCAACAACCTGCTCGATGTTTCCTGGGGCGCCCCTGTCATTTCCCGCTTGGTTTTGTATACTGTTTGTCTCCTCCCACACAGAAGCCTCATGAAGTTAGGAACTCTGTCTTCTTCGCCGCTGTGTGGATACTCCCCAGTGCCTATGATAGTGCTGGCTCATGGCAGGTCCCCCAAATGCACAGTGAAGACCAGGCCAGGCCAGCGGGAGCTTCAGGGGGTCCCGTCCTGCCATCCTCCTGAGGGACACCACTTTGCCGCGCCTTTGCTCTCGGGGTTCCAGGGTCTATAACGTGGGCTCAGCTTCATGCTCACATCTCACACCTCACTCTTGCTTGTTGCATTTGCCGCTGGGCAGGGTAGGCTTGTTAGACCCTCCAGAGCCTCTGAACTGTGCACAGAGCATGGCTGGCACCCTGTTATTAGGTTTCTGTGTCCTTGAAATCTCACTGTCCCAACGAGCTTAAAATCCACTAGTAAACCTCTTATTTCAAAACTAGAGGCCTGGTACATGAAAATTCATGCACTGGAGGGGAGTCGCTCAGCACAGCCTGCTTCCTCTCACAGTCTGGGAGCCCTCAGGGGCGGGAGGTGAGCCGACAATCAGGGGAAGGCGACGCCCCATCACACCTCTGCTGCTGCCACTGCCGGCAGTGCAAGCCTCAGCTGGCCCTGGTTACCTGAGCCTAGGGTGGTCTTGGACGGCTGGGCAGCCGACATCCGAGGCTTGCCTATGCCTCGGGCCGGCTCTGGGTGTCTGGGGGACTGAGGGGACTGGGAGACTCCGGAGGCAGGCGCACGACAAGGCCGCCCCAGCGAGGCTAAGGGAACTGTGTGCCGCCATCTTGTGGCTGTGGGCACCGCCATCTTTGAGGGCGGGGCAGTCAATTAGCATATTCCCTCCTTATTGGCTGTGGGCGCTGTCATCTTTGCAGCAGCGTGAGGGTCAATTAGCATATTCCCTTTTTATTAGATAGGATCATAAGGGCAAAGTGCCATGTGGTGCCCTGGTGCGTATTCTGGAGCAGAAGGGGCCTTGGTGGAAAAGCCGGCGGATCTAATTCCAGCCTGGAGCTGAGTGGTGTCCACGTTAACTCCTGAGGGTGTGTGCAGGCGCCCAAGCTGTGAAGGCCGACGCTGCAGGAAGCCAGGGGGAGGGTTCACAGGTCCCATATGACCTTCACGCATCTTCCAGGAACCTTAACGTTTCCAAAATGAAAGGATTAAAAGCAAACAGGATGCCGGCGGTGGGGTGCATATTGGGAGTTAATGCAAACAGAGCGTCACAGAATCAGGCTCCGCACTGGGGGGAGGGGTTTCAGGGGGGCTCCAATTCACCCCAAAACAAGGCCCTTTCCCCATAGACTAGGGTGTCAGGCCACGAGAGCTCAGCCACTGGAAAACCAGCAGAACGCCACGTTAACTAGAGGTGCTATTACCCAGCCCTCCTTTCCGTGGTGCTTCAGAGTCATTAAATATTCCCCCTGCACACCTTCCTCTGCTCCTTCATTCACGCCCAATGCTTATTATCTCAAATGCCAGACCCCAGGGCAGTGACCCTGAGGGACATACAGTCTCTTCAGAGTCACAGTCAAATTGCATTTGATCTTCGCAGCAGTCCTGGGGGCAGGCACTGCTGTTTTCCGTGTGTTTGGTACGAGGGGCGAGGGGCCGTGGCTCAGAAGTGTTGGGGCTCGCCTGCTCACAGCGCGACTGTGGCAGAGCCCAGGCTGGCGGCTGGGCCACTGCGCTGCAGGCAGAGGTTATTATTCTTGGATCCCATAGTTGGTGCCACGCTAAAGAAGGCATCACGTGCGCTTGGGGTGACCCCTGAGGACCAGGAGGCTGAGTGCCAGAGAGCAGCCAGCTTCCTCTCCACGTCCCTCCCCTGAGGACAGGAGTCAGTTGCCTGGGGGAGCTCCGCTAACATGGGTCCTGGCTGTGCCCTCGAGGACAGCTGAGGTTCACGGCTCCGGGACGGGATTTGTTCCTGTCTGGGTGCTTGTCAGACACAGTCTTCCCAGTCAGTAAGGGACCTCCAGAGCCACGATACCTCTATGTGCGTGCGTGCGTGCGTGCGTGCGTGCGTGCGTGCGTGTGTGTGTGTGTTTCTTTGAGCTTTACTGAAATAATGGAAAGATTATGAATTTTGGAGTCAAACAGAGCAATTCCCAAAAGGCAGCCCGACTACTCCCTGTAGGCAAGGTATGTCAACCCTCTAAGCTGCTACCTCTGCACAGACCAGTCCCGGGCTGTGAAGTTAGATGAGGTGACAGATATGCATCACTTCACTGCTCCGTGCCCTCCAGGGACTTACTGACCTCTCTGAACCCGAGTGTCCTGAGTACCAAATGGTGCTGGGCATGGGGAACGGACTATCTGAGCCTGTTCTGTAGGACTGTTTTGTTGGTGAAAATAATTAATGTACATACAAGGCCTGGCACATGGTGACTTCTCGGTAAAGTTGCTTACCCTTCGAGTATGACTACGCTGTGGGAACTGAAATTCGAAGAGACACCTAGGACAGCACTGGAAAATTATAAAGCTGAGATACAAATGGCTAGATTATCGGCCCCCGATGTGCAGTCTTTTGTTTGGGGAGCATACAGTTCAGTTACGATCTAGAAATATTACGTGCTCAGTAGGAGTGTCTTGAGCAGCTTCATATTTTCAGGGAGACACCTAGGTGGGTTACACCTCTTGGTTTCAACAAAGATTGGACTCATCGATGCCCAGAGCTCCAGCGGCTGAGCCTGCGGCCCTGCTAGGCCCGGGATGCTCTCTGGACTTCAGTGCATCTCCCAAGACCGTCTGGGTCTTCCTGGGCCTTTGGTAGCCTCCACCACATCACTGGGCAGGAGCTGGTGCCAGGGAGAATCTGTATGTCTCTCCGCCCTGCTCTATGTCCCTCCATCCAGGTTGCTCCTGCTTCCCCCTCTTGTAACCTGGTAGACAGGCAGCAGACTGAAAGCCTGGACATGGAGAAGGGAGCAGAGCTCTTACCCAGATGCTGGAGGGGGCGGGACTGCAGGGACAGTGGGACTGCAGGGATGGGGGACTGTGGGGATGGGAGACTGCGGGGATGGGGGGACTGCAGGGACAGTGGGACTGCGGGGATGGGGGGACTGCAGGGATGGGGGGACTGAGGGGATGGGGGGACTGCAGGGATGGGGGACTGTGGGGATGGGGGGACTGTGGGGATGAGGGGACTGCAGGGAGGGTGGGACTGCGGGGATGGGGGACTGCGGGGATGGGGGACTGCGGGGATGGGGGAACTGCGGGGATGGGGGGACTGCGGGGATGGGGGACTGTGGGGATGGGGGGACTGCGGGGATGGGGGACTGCAGGGATGGGGGACTGCAGGGATGGGGGAACTGCGGGGATGGGGCGACTGTAGGGATGGGGGGACTGTGGGGATGGGGGGACTGCGGGGATGGGGGGACTGCGGGGATGGGGGACTGCGGGGATGGGGGACTGTGGGGATGGGGGGACTGCGGGGATGGGGGGACTGCGGGGATGGGGGGACTGCAGGGAAGGGGGGACTGCGGGGATGGGGGGACTGCGGGGATGGGGGGACTGCGGGGATGGGGGACTGTGGGGATGGGGGGACTGCAGGGAGGGTGGGATTGCGGGGATGGGAGACTGCGGGGATGGGGGGACTGCGGGGATGGGGGACTGTGGGGATGGGGGGACTGCAGGGAGGGTGGAACTGCGGGGATGGGAGACTGCGGGGATGGGGGGACTGCGGGGATGGGGGGACTGCGGGGATGGGGGGACTGCAGGGAGGGTGGGACTGCGGGGATGGGGGACTGCGGGGAAGGGGGGACTGCGGGGATGGGGGGACTGCAGGGAGGGTGGGACTGCGGGGATGGGGGGACTGCGGGGATGGGGGACTGCAGGGATGGGGGGACTGCAGGGATGGGGGGACTGCGGGGATGGGGGGACTGTGGGGATGGGGGGACTGCAGGGATGGGGGGACTGCGGGGATGGGGGGACTGCAGGGATGGGGGGACTGCGGGGATGGGGGGACTGCGGGGATGGGGGGACTGTGGGGATGGGGGGACTGCAGGGACAGTGGGACTGCAGGGATGGGGGGACTGCGGGGATGGGGGGACTGTGGGGATGGGGGGACTGCGGGGATGGGGGGACTGTGGGGATGGGGGGACTGCGGGGATGGGGGGACTGTGGGGATGGGGGGACTGTGGGGATGGGGGGACTGCGGGGATGGGGGGACTGTGGGGATGGGGTGACTGTGGGGATGGGGGGACTGCGGGGATGGGGGACTGTGGGATGGGGGGACTGCGGGGATGGGGGACTGTGGGGATGGGGGCACTGCGGGGATGGGGGGACTGCGGGGATGGGGGGACTGCGGGGATGAGGGGACTGCAGGGATGGGGGGACTGAGGGGATGGGGGGACTGCAGGGATGGGGGGACTGCGGGGATGGGGGGACTGCGGGGATGGGGGACTGTGGGGATGGGGGCACTGCGGGGATGGGGGACTGTGGGGATGGGGGGACTGAGGGGATGGGGGACTGTGGGGATGGGGGGACTGCGGGGATGGGGGGACTGCAGGGATGGGGGGACTGTGGGGATGAGGGGACTGTGGGGATGCGGGGACTGCAGGGATGGGGGGACTGTGGGGATGAGGGGACTGCGGGGATGGGGGGACTGCAGGGATGGGGGGACTGTGGGGATGGGGGGACTGTGGGAATGGGGGGACTGTGGGGATGGGGGGACTGCAGGGATGGGGGGACTGCGGGGATGGGGGGACTGCAGGGATGGGGGGACTGCAGGGATGGGGGGACTGCGGGGATGGGGGGACTGTGGGGATGGGGGGACTGCAGGGATGGGGGGACTGCGGGGATGGGCGGACTGCGGGGATGGGGGGACTGTGGGGATGGGGGGACTGCAGGGACAGTGGGACTGCAGGGATGGGGGGACTGCGGGGATGGGGGGACTGTGGGGATGGGGGGACTGCGGGGATGGAGGGACTGTGGGGATGGGGGGACTGCGGGGATGGGGGGACTGTGGGGATGGGGGGACTGTGGGGATGGGGGGACTGCGGGGATGGGGGGACTGTGGGGATGGGGTGACTGTGGGGATGGGGGGACTGCGGGGATGGGGGACTGTGGGATGGGGGGACTGCGGGGATAGGGGACTGTGGGGATGGGGGCACTGCGGGGATGGGGGGACTGCGGGGATGGGGGGACTGCGGGGATGAGGGGACTGCAGGGATGGGGTGACTGAGGGGATGGGGGGACTGCAGGGATGGGGGGACTGCGGGGATGGGGGGGACTGCGGGGATGGGGGACTGTGGGGATGGGGGCACTGCGGGGATGGGGGACTGTGGGGATGGGGGGACTGCGGGGATGGGGGGACTGTGGGGATGGGGGGACTGCAGGGATGGGGGGACTGCGGGGATGGGCGGACTGCGGGGATGGGGGGACTGTGGGGATGGGGGGACTGCAGGGACAGTGGGACTGCAGGGATGGGGGGACTGCGGGGATGGGGGGACTGTGGGGATGGGGGGACTGCGGGGATGGAGGGACTGTGGGGATGGGGGGACTGCGGGGATGGGGGGACTGTGGGGATGGGGGGACTGTGGGGATGGGGGGACTGCGGGGATGGGGGGACTGTGGGGATGGGGTGACTGTGGGGATGGGGGGACTGCGGGGATGGGGGACTGTGGGATGGGGGGACTGCGGGGATAGGGGACTGTGGGGATGGGGGCACTGCGGGGATGGGGGGACTGCGGGGATGGGGGGACTGCGGGGATGAGGGGACTGCAGGGATGGGGTGACTGAGGGGATGGGGGGACTGCAGGGATGGGGGGACTGCGGGGATGGGGGGGACTGCGGGGATGGGGGACTGTGGGGATGGGGGCACTGCGGGGATGGGGGACTGTGGGGATGGGGGGACTGAGGGGATGGGGGACTGTGGGGATGGGGGGACTGCGGGGATGGGGGGACTGCAGGGACAGTGGGACTGTGGGGATGAGGGGACTGTGGGGATGCGGGGACTGCAGGGATGGGGGGACTGTGGGGATGAGGGGACTGCGGGGATGGGGGGACTGCAGGGATGGGGGGACTGTGGGGATGGGGGGACTGTGGGGATGGGGGGACTGTGGGGATGGGGGGACTGCAGGGATGGGGGGACTGCAGGGATGGGGGGACTGCGGGGATGGGGGGACTGCAGGGATGGGGGGACTGCAGGGACGGTGGGACTGTAGGGACAGTGGGACTGCGGGGACGGGGAAGGAGGTCGCGGAGAGCACCAGTTTGTGCACCTTCTCCTGTCAGACACTCGGAGAGCTGTGTACTGGCCTCCCCCTCACTCGCTGCTGGAATGGGGGCCGAACAGACCACTGCCCCACTCTCCAGACCCTGCAGCCCTGTCCGAGCAGGGGAGATACTCCTGAGGGGTGTGAGCGATGGAAGCGCAAATGAGACTAGACCATCGGAGGGCAGGGGCCTCGATGCACACCCTGATTTGCGATGTTGATCTGGAGCTGAGCTCCCCTGACGTCTCAGGCTCCTGTGCACGGGTGACCGCAGACCAGGCCCATCCCTCTCTTCTCTCTCAGCACGAAAGCACAGCGATTGCTAGAGAGCAGCCGGGAGCGAGTGTGCTGAAGAGTGAGGGACGGACGGGTTCAGTGCACATTTGAAGGCAGAGGTGTATGGATGAATAGATGAACAACACATAAAGGAAATATATTCAATGTCTGGTTTTGTCGGTGGCTTTACACACATTTGAGTGTCCGCAAGGCGCCTTCCACCCATCAGCACTGGCACCTCTTACTTCTGTACCTGCGGTATTTTCTGGAAACTTAACTTTACTTGGGAAACAGGGCTGCATTCCAGCAGCGGTCAGCCAGGCCGCGGCTGGTGGCCAGATGGGCAGGAAGCGCTGTGCTCAGAGGCGCTGAAGGCCTGTTCGCCTGGAAGGGCTGAGACCTCAGGCGCCGGGGGGTGGGGGGGGTCCCCGAGGCTCCGAGAGCAGCACCCTCTTCCCATGGAAAGAGCGGCCAGCATCCCGGTGGCAGTGGGACTTGGGCCGGAGAGGAGAGGGCAGCTTGGGAGACGGAAGGAAGGAGGGAAGAGGTGAGCCAGCACTGAGTCAGGAAGGGGCTGTGAAGACCCCTGGGGCTCAGTCCTAGACCTGCAGCCCCGCCCGCCCGGGCAGCGCAGTGAGAATGCAGGGGCCGCAGGGAGGGCTGTGGACAGGGAGCAGGGTGACCTTCTGTGAAGACTCAGACTTGAGTCGGTAGCGAGGGGACTCCTGGGTAAGGAAGAGCCCCTGGGGGGTGTTCCCAGCTCCCCACGGGCCGCCCCCGCCTGCCCAGCGCTCTCAGGGGCTTTGCCTGCTGCTCGGGGCCGGGGAAGGGGTACCCTGTGCTCCAGGCTCTGCTCTTGAGCAGAAGAAAAGGTCATGTGAAGGTCACCATTCACTGCCTTTCTCTTTTCTTCTTTTTATTTTACATTCAAGCAAAATGAAGCTTATTATCGTTTACTTTAAATGGCACGAACAATAAGACAATCTTGCGTTTGTAAATTCTAGATGCCTCTACATCCACCCATTTATGCGTTCTTCCACCTAACAGTGTGTTCACTGAGGGCGATCAGGGCAGCGTTCCCCAATTTCCTTCCGTTGAAAGAGTCTGAATCGTTTGAATTTTAATGGTGAGCATATGTCGTTTCTACAAATACAGCAAAGTCTTTACTATTTGCATAAAAGTGGAGTAAATTGTTCGGGATCCAGGTCAGTGAGAGAACGGCTGACGCGGCCTCGGTGGGGGCCGGGCCTGGAAGGGCGGCTGGCGTGTCACTGTCGCTGGTTCACCGGGCTCTTCCTTCTCTCCAGGTACCAGACTTGCTCCAACAACGGGCTGGTGGCCGGCTTCCAGAGCCGCTACTTCGAGTCGGTGCTGGATCGGGAGTGGCAGTTCTACTGCTGCCGCTACAGCAAGAGGTGCCCCTATTCCTGCTGGTGAGCCGGGGCCCAGCTCAGCCCTCCTGACTCCGGGGCTGGGGGAGCTGGGGGAGCGGGGCGGGGGGGGGGGGAGCATGTGGGGGGGGGCGGTGCTCTGCTCCAGGTCTCTGCCTTCAGATAAGCCCAACACAACAGGCTTCAAATGCAGCAGCTAGCATATAGGATGGATGGATGGATGGATGGATGGATGGATGGATGGATGGATGGATGGATGGATGGATGGACCAATCAACCAACCAACCAACCAACCAACCAATCAACCAACCAATGAAAAGGCTGGGAGGACATTCACACTGGGAGGGGCCTCACAGGTCATCCACCCGATGCTCCCACAAGGTCTTTTGGTAAAAAAAGAAACAAACAGAACAATAGAGCAAGGAAGTCACCTGGCTGCTGCCTGGGGGCCTCTAGGGGGGTGGGGGGGGACACATGACCTCTGCCCCAGTGCCTCTCCCTCCGTCACACCGACTTCCCATCACACAGAGGCTGTGGACCGGACCGAGAGCCGAGCTTGCCCCGCCGATCACAGGTCCGATCTGCAAACATCGTACATAATTACAGACACCAGAAAAGAGGCTTTGTTTTCTAGATCAATCTGCAATTCCAGTCTGAGGCTTTGTTCCTTCCTCCTCCCTGGGCTGACACCAATGTCCCGTGCCAGCGCCACGCTGCCGGGGAGACGGCGTGTACATGTAATTTCCCTGATAATGGACCCTGGGTGTTGACAGCACAACTTGCCCCAAGGTCTCGGTGTGCAGACAGCCAGGCATGTCTGCCTGGGACCACGGGAGCCACGGGTCGACGTGGCAGGTGGCTCTCACCGTGGTCTATCTCTACGCGGCGATGCCTCCAAGTGCGGCCTCGCGGGCTGTGGGTGTTCTCTGAGATCACACTGCCTTGCTCCAGGGTCCCAGGGGCACACTGTCCCGGGCACAGGCAGCCCCCAAAGCTGAGCATGTTTCTGGTATGTTCAGAGCCCACGGCAGCTGAGTCAGGGCTGGGCGATGGAGTGGCTGGATGACGGAGAGGGGCCGCCTCCAGCTCTCCGAGGTGCTTCCCTGGGGCCGCAGAGCAGGGGAGGCTGGGGTGGAGGCTGGAACTGCCAATCAAAGGCAGATGTCCTGCATCAGAGACAGGGGTTTCCCGAGGCAGTGGCAGGGGTGCCACCGAGCCTGGGCCCCTCCTCTCCCTCCCTTCCTCTCCCTTCCTCCTCCCCTCCCCTCGTACCCGGCTCCTCTCCAGGAAGTCACTTTCCTTTCTAAGGGGCTCAAGTCCATCCCTTAAAATGGCAGCCACCTGTCTGGCCATAAGAATCAGGAGAAAGGGACTGCACCGAAGCACGCTCACACTCGCTCACAGAGCTTCAGGGCGCGCTCGGGCCCACGCTGACACCCCGGGACTAGAGACCGTGGAGGTTGTACTGCGCCCTAAAATGTCGCAACCCCAAAGGCGCCTTTGCCAGGGCAAGCCAGACTCCCAGTCTGTCCGTAAGTCAGGATGAAGGTCCTGGGGACCAGGCCGTTGAGAGGGGGGAGGAGGAGCCTGTGACCTCAGTAGCTAGGCCTTCTGGAACCTTCTCTTCCCTGCCCTGCCCCAGGGCTAGGCTAGCAGCCGGCCTCCCACAGTGAGGTCAGCCTCCCTTTGTTACCAGGCACCAGACACAGTTTGCATGTAAACAACGTGTCTGGAAGAGTGAGACACGAAGGATCACCCACTCAGTTCATCCATCACACGTTAGGAAGACTCCCCCTTCGTCGGCTCCAAAGGGACCCACAGGGTTGGGCACCCTGGGCCGTCCAGGGGGCGTGTTCTGAGAGGACGGGGTGAATGAGAAGTCAGCCTAGAGCCGTGGTCAGCAAACTGCGGCTCGCGAGCCACATGCGGCTCTTTGGCCCCTTGAGTGTGGCTCTTCCACAAAACACCACGGCCTGGGCAAGTCTATTTTGAAGAAGTGGCATTAGAAGAAGTTTAAGTTTAAAAAATTTGGCTCTCAAAAGAAATTTCAATCGTTGTACTGTTGACATTTGGCTCTGTTGACTAGTGAGTTTGCCGACCACTGGAGAGCAAGGCGGGGACACCCCGGGCAGCGGGAGGGCTGGGGTGGGGCCTGTCCGATGCCCCTGGTGGGTGCCTGGGCCTCCGCGCTGAGGACACTCCCTCAGACGGGCGAGGGCAGGCCCTGCCCACTGCACTGGGTGCGTTGGGAGGACTCGGGGACCTTGATCGTGTCCGCGGTGCCTAATCAGCGCCAGAACGCAGTGTCTGCTTGGTAAGCGTTGGATGGATGTTGGAGCCGGTGCTTCGGGGGAGGCGGAGGGGAGAGGGAGGGGAGGGGGTGCAGAATAAGGTGAAGAGGCCCCGAAATGCATCATTTACTTATTAAGTCTGCCTCCCCTCCCCTTAGCCCTAGTCGCACAAGCAGAGTCCCTAAGTGGTGCAGGCACATAGTAGGCACGCAGCATCTGTGAGTGAATGGATGAGTGACTTCAGCCTGCTCCCAGTTCTGTTGTGGGGGTGAAATGAGAGCCCATCTGCCTGGTGCTGCCCCTGGCTAAGGGGCGCAGCGCTGGCCTGTCGGGGGGCCGAGGCCCCTGGCTAAGGGGTGCAACGCTGGCCTGTCTCGTGGCCGAGGCCCCTGGCTAAGGGGCGCAGCGCTGGCCTGTCTGGCGGCCGAGGCTCTTGGCTAAGGGGCGCAGCGCTGGCCTGTCATGGGGCCGAGGCCCCTGGCTAAGGGGTGCAGCGCTGGCCTGTCTGGTGGCCGAGGCCCCTGGCTAAGGGGCGCAGCGCTGGCCTGTCTGGCGGCCGAGGCTCTTGGCTAAGGGGCGCAGTGCTGGCCTGTCGGGGGGCCGAGGCCCCTGGCTAAGGGGGCGCAGCGCTGGCCTGTCGGGGGGCCGAGGCCCCTGGCTAAGGGGTGCAGTGCTGGCCTGTCGGGGGGCCGAGGCCCCTCCCTCACGGCTGCTGCGAGACCCTGCTCCTCACCTGCTAACAGGCTTTGAGGGGTCAGATGACCTTGCAGGAAGCCGAGCCGGTGACGAGCTGAGCTGGTTATACAGAGGAACGAGGAACCGTGCACTGGGCAGTGTGGTGGGTGTCCTGACACCGCTCCCAGGTAGAGGAGGGGGCTGGGGCAGCTGCAGGGTCACGCCTGCGAGGCCTGCGGCCTCTGCGCAGACCCAGGGGAGAGCGGCCCCCTGGGCGTCGACTGTCACTGGCTGGCCACCGGCTCCTGGCCCAGGAGAGAACACGGGGCGCGGATTCAGGCCGAGGCTTCGGCGATGCGGCGGGCAGGACACCGAGGCTCACGGTGTTAGGAAAGTTGTCAGGCACAGTGTGGGGGTGAATGGAGGCGAGGGAGGGAGAAGGGGAGCTGTCCACACCCCCGAGAGCGCTGTCTTCTGTGGCTTCTGCTCCGTGTCCCCACCCCCAGCACCGCTGCCTCGAGCTTCTCCTGTTTGTTTGGATCTGAGCCTAAAAGACTCCCAGGTCTTTGTGTCTCCACATTCCAGGACTTTCTCAGGATGCCCAGGCTTCAGGATCCCTGGGGCTGGTCCCCGCCATCCTTTAGAAACCACCTGTCAGGTTCCCCCAGGGCAGCCCACCAAGCAAGACGCTAAGGACTAAGGAGGACTGAACATGGAGCTCTGTGTGCGGACACAGCCCTGCGCTCACAGGCTGGTGGAGGGATGAGCAACTTTTCTGAAGTTCCTGAGACCCTCGGGGCTCAGGCGACAATACTGGCCTTTGGTCTGCCCACCCCCACCCTCACCCCCTCCCAACCTTGGTCAGCCTGCCCTCCCCCCCCCCCCAGCCCAGGCAGGCCCCTAATGGTCAAGAACCAAAGGATGGGCCAGGGCGGGGGAGGGGGGGGGGCAGAACTGCTTAGAAAGGCAGGAAAGCCCCTTTGCAGCATGTACCCCCCAGGAAGACTCTGCCGCTGCCTCTGTTCCTGGGTGTGCGGTTAGAGATGGCCGCTGCCATGGCTACCGAAGAGAATGGTGCTTTATCAAAGGGCAGCTTGGAGGAGCAGCCGAAGGGGTTGCAGCGGCACCTGTGTGCCGCGCCCGACCCACCGCCCCCCTGGGCGCCGGGACATTGCAGCGGCCTCTCCAGCCGGCCGAGTCCTGGCGTTGCGCGTCTTTCCAATGAACGAGGCCCCAGGGCGTCAGTTAGGCCTTCTTTCTCCAGCACCTCAGCGTGCTGCCTGGCACAGGGTACCCCCTTCATAAATGTCTGCCGTGAGTAAGCCTGCGGCAGTTTCCTAGGAACAGTAACCATGGTGACCCTGAGACGGATGCGATGTTGCTTTGTACTGAAAAGGATTTCTTTCACTCGCACTGTTTTCTCTGACCTCCCTGAGGGCCCTCCTGAGAGCGAACTGTTTTCCCACACTTCCCACGGTGAGACTGCCCAGAGCCCCCGTGTGAAAGCGCCCCTCTCGCCCTGTTCGCTGGCTGTGATGGCCTCCCAGGGAGCTGGGACGTTCTTCTCTCCCCCTGAAAAGCTCCTCTGAGCCGGAGCCCACAGTGCGGGGAGCTGGCTGAGGGAGCCTCTGTGTCTGCATGGGGGCAATCGGGGGTCAGCAACAGCTCCCTCTGCAGAGGAGCCAGCCGCCAGCTCCCGCAGGACGCGTTCACTGGCTTGGTGGGAGCCGGTGCTGTTCCCACTTGGGTGGGTGCCGTTTCTCCAGATGCGGCAGCCTCGCTGCTCTCTGGCAAGAAGGCGAATTCCTGGTAGATGCGGACACGCCGTCACCAGCAGCCCCACTGGGTTGGACACGTGTCAATTTTACACGTAGTGTTTATGCATGAGAATTCGCATTCTTAGCCCAGCCAGTCATCGGCAAACCACAAACACATGTTGCAGCTGAGGAAGCCACAACCTTCGGAGATCACGTGTAACCACTTCCAACCTCCATGCAGCACCAGCGACCGCGTGTGCGCGCGGACACCCCCACCCCCACCCCCACCCCCACCCCCACCAGCATGCCAAGGTTGTCCAGGCAGAGCCCTGGGGGGCCAGGAACTTACTGTTTCACACTGAGCATTGATTTTTTTCTTTTTTTTTATTATATATTTTTATTGATTTCAGAGAGGAAGGGAGAGGGAGAGAGAGAGAAACATCAATGATGAGAGAGAAAGAGAGAATCGTCGATCAGCTGCCTCCTGCACCCCCTACACTGAGGATAGAGCTGCAACCCTGGCACGTGCCCTTGACTGGAATCGAACCTGGGACCCTTCAGTCCGCAGGCCGATGCTCTATCCACTGAGCCAAACCGGCTGGGGCTGAGCATCCATTTTCTACTCTAAAGGCTTTTTCAGATCCAAGGCCTTCCATTTGGTTCATTAGATAACAGGTTGTGACCCAAAAAGTAATGCCCGTCCTCAGAATCAACACAGCTGACCTTCCGTTTCTCCCTCCACCTGAGATTCTCGGACTCCCGAATGCCGCCTTCTCCACGCCCAGCTCCTCTCTCCTTGCGCTGAAGTCACGAGCCAGAGAATGGGTCTGCATAGTTCCCAGATCACTCAGCTCACTGGCATGAAAACAAAACCAGAACATCCTTCTTCTCGGTCCACCCCAAAGCCCCGGGTCAAAGCTGATCTCTAACCGCCGCTCACCCCTCAGGCTTTAACACAGACGGGCGGTGTTTGCACGGCCTTTCCCGGGGGACCCTGGCAGGGAGGAGAGCCGCCTGCCGGCACCTGGTGGCTGCTGTCCCTCCCCGCTAGGTGCCTGCTGCGCACGCTCCCAGAGGCTGCTGGGAAGCCCAGCGGCCACACTGGGTCCTCTGAACGAGCTGAGGCTGTTAGTGTGGAGATGAGAGGTCCATGCTTTGGGAAAACAGGATTGGATGCTACATTTGCAGGCAGTTTGCATTGAGTGTAGATACTCGTTTCGGGGGGGGGGGGGATGGCAACAGCACCCCTGAGCTTGAGCGGAACCAATCGTCCCTTTCATCGGTCCGAGTGGCTGTCCCGTTAATTGTGCCGTATTTATTATTTACGAAGCAATTGGCTGTCTGCGTATCAGTGATGCCTCCCTCCCTACACTCAGCTCTGCAGAGCAGGCGTTTCAGAAATGTGGCCGGTTGTCTAGTAAGGATTGTCTAACCCGAGGCCAGGCCCTGCCAGCCACGAAGAACAAAGCAAACTGGTTACAGACCAAATCCGCTGCTTCACACCAACCTTGGTCCTCTCGTATCCCCTTTACGGGATCCTAGAGGCGATCATTCATTCTACCATTCATTAATTCATTGTGTCAGCCAGTGAATGGATACAAAATAACCATAACTCATAGACTTTGAGTCAGTTCCCAATAAAGATGATAATAACTTCTATTTATTGAACATCTACCCCACGCTCATGTTAGCTCCGTGGTCGGCAAACTGCGGCTCGCAAGCCACATGCGGCTCTTTGGCCCCTTGAGTGTGGCTCTTCCACAAAATACCACGGCCTGGGGGGGTCTATTTTGAAGAAGTGGCGTTAGAAGAAGTTTTAAGTTTAAAAAATTTGGCTCTCAAAAGAAATTTCAATCGTTGTACTGTTGATATTTGGCTCTGTTGACTAAGGAGTTTGCCGACCACTGTGTTAGCTCATTCACTTCTCACACGCAGAAATGACGACACTGTTACAGAGCATCGTATAGAACTATACATGATACACACAGAGGGAGCTGAGTGCACAATGACTTGTTCAAGGTTCCCAGCTCAATCCAAACAGGTCCAGCTGCCTCCAAACCCTACGCCCTTTGCACAGCACTGAGCTCTCCCAATCTCGATGGGAAATAAGACCAGCCTAGAGGAAGTGGTGGGTGACAACACAGCCAGCATCTCGTGTGAAAACAGGGAGGAGAGCAGTTATATTAGCTGGAGGGGAGAGGGAGGGGCGTTGTCCCCGCCAAGGTCAAAACCAGGGAGACCAAGATGGATGGACTGATGAAAGCCAAGCTGAGTCCAAACAACTGTGCTTGCTGACCGGCGTGGGCGTGGGCGGTGAGCAGGGCGCTCCGTGCCAAGACTGCAATTTGGAAAAGACTCAGGGACTTTCCTCTGCCAGTGTGAGCCGCGGATGTCTCTGGAGCTGTGCTCCCTGCGGTGGGATACACAGTGGAGCTTCTTGAAATTTAAATCTCCAGAAGGCCGCACCAGGAAGACGTGAACACAGGCGTGCGTTCTCACGCCCCGGGGTGCAGGGTCTCTCCCCAGGGAAGGGCGCTTCGGTGGCGGCAAATGCTGGCCATTCAGTCCCATTTGGCAGCTTCCCCAGCTCTCTGGGGGGAAGCCAGGCTGGCTGTCCCTTTGGGGGGCTCTCCTCTGTGTGTCACTGCATCCGAGGGTTAGTGTCTCATCGTTGCCAGAATAATTCCGACAGCTCCGATGCAGCGCCTGCAGGCTAACCTGAGGCGTGCGCATGCCCTGTAGCTTACCTGGGAGAGCAGGTGCGTAAGGATCACAAACGGCTTGGTTTGTGCAGAAACTTCTCGGCGATCCGCCTGTCAGAAAGGGACGTCCTCTCTGTGGCCGGGTGGAGAATGCAGGCCAACCTCAACACCTCGGTTCCACAGGAGCTGTCGTTCCCCCCCCCCCCCCGCCCCCATGGCCGGCACTGAGCGAGATCACAGGTGTGCATGCTGCCCGGGGCCAGTGCACCAGATGCCCCCCCCCCCCCCACCCGGGAGCTCTCTCATTGGTCAGCATCACGAAGCCAGGTGCCACACAGGATGCTGCGTTTTTAGCCAAAAGCGAACGAGATGGTGCCGGCAAGTCATCGGCATTAGAATGGGACGTCTGATATACGGTGCCGACTGGGAAGTGGGGGGAACAGGGTGCCCCGGAGGCAGCCCCGCTCTGGCGCTGAGCAGGCCGAGCCTGACGCGGGCTGGGGAGCGCTCGGCTCACTCTTGTTTTGTGGGAGCTGCGGGGCAGCTCCCAGGCACCCCGTTCTGGCTTGTTAACGTGTGAGCAGCAGGGGTCCGTGGTGTCGGGGATGCGTGTGCTCCCGTTTCCCGCCACGCCGTCAGTGGAGGGTGTGGCCGTGGCTGGCGCGGGGCCTGGGCGAGCCCTCGGCTGTTGTGCACCGTGGGCCGCGTGGCCGGGGGGCTCCAAATGTGCCCGTCGTCCTGAGTGCCGCGGTCAGGTGGGGGCAGACAGACCTGCTGCTGCGGACCTCACTCGAGGCTCGGCCGCTCAGCCACCAAGAGCAGAGGCGGAGCTTGATGAAATCTTACACACTGAGGGGCCAGGTTATGATGATCTCTGAACGCATAATCATCTGGCCACTCGGTGTACTTCTCCTGAGCACCTCATTTACTTGATATCAAAGATACTAGAAATCGTGCACCTGATCAGTATTCCCCTTTGCACTGGCTGATAGAAAGCTCAGGGCAAATAGGTGGTTGATCTCCAGCAAAAGTCTAGAATACTTTTGGTACCCATTTGAGATATAAATACACTGAGTGGCCAGATTATTATGCATTCAGAGATCATAATAATCTGGCCACTCAGTGTATACTATATATATTAGAGGCCCGGTGCATGAATTCGTGCATGGGTGGGGTCCGGCCAGCCTGGCCAGGGGGAGGGGACATGAGTGGTTGGCTGGCCTGCCTGCTGGTTGAACCCCTGGTCGAGGGGACAATTTGCATATTAGCCTTTTATTATATAGGATATACACTGAGTGGCCAGATTATTATGCGTTCAGAGATCATCATCATCTGGCCACTCCAACCCTCTCCTTGGTTAAAACTCTAATCAGTCCTCAGCCAAACCTGTGACACATAAACCCGCGTGTTGATCTAAGTGAATCGCATCTCCACTCGCCCTTTCACAGGAGTGTGGCGACGCTCTTGGCTCTGTGATACGTCTTGTCCCACAGCTCCCAGCTCAGTGCGGGCCACACGGGTCCGCGCCAGGTACTGACTCCAGCTGCGACTGGGGCTCATCTCAGGGCTTTAAGAGTCTGGGCTGAGAGGCGCCGGAGGGCAGTGCAGTTGGTTAGAATGTCGTTCCCATACACCAAGGCTGTGGGTTCAACCCCCGGTCAGGGCACATGCAAGAATCACCCAATTCTCCTTCTCTCTGAGGAGCCGTTACCGTCTCTCCTGCAGACGGCAAACAGTGTTGGGAGGTGAGAAATTGTAGCTCAATAGCCACTCACCCGATAGTGAAAGGAGGAACACGTGATCACCTAGGGCCGTGGTCGGGAAACTGCGGCTTGTGAGCCACATGCGGCTCTTTGGCCCCTTGAGTGTGGCTCTTCCACAAAATACCACGGCCTGGGCGAGTCTATTTTGAAGAAGTGGCGTTAGAAGAAGTTTACGTTTAAAAATTTGGCTCTCAAAAGAAATTTCAATTGTTGTCCTGTTGATATTTGGCTCTGTTGACTAATGAGTTTGCCGACCACTGGATTTCCGTCACTGTCCACACTCCTTCCCCTGCCCCTTAAGTCTCTGTAAATAGACTAAACTTGATCTCACGGAGTTTTCCTGTGTGTTTTTTGTTAATACTCACCCATGGATATATTTTTCCCATTGATTTTTAGAGAGAGTAGAAGCAGGGTGGGGGAGAGAGAGAAACGTTGATGTGAGAGAGAGAGACATCAATTGGTTGCCTCCCACATGCACCCGAACCAGGGCCAGGGATCAAGCCTGCAACTGAGGTACATGCCCTTGATCAGAATCAAACCCGGGACCCTTCAGTCTGCAGGCTGACGCTCTATACACTGAGCTAAACCGGCTAGGGAAATCTCACAGTTTTATAACAAAAATAAAACTAAACAACAACGAAAAATCAAGTAAATGAATACCTGGCTGGGACCGAGATGGAGATAGACCAATGAGCACACAGCACACCTTCTCCAGAGCCTCACCAGACAGCAGCACCCCCCACCCCCACCCCCCCAGGAGGCCTCCCAGACAAACTGTCCAGTACAAAGGGCCCTGTGTCTGGTCACTACCAAAAACAAAGCAATAGAGATGCTTGTTAAAGAGAGCATTGGGTAGCCCTAGCCAGTTTGAGCCGGCCTGTGGACTGAAGGGTCCCAGGTTCGATTCCACTCAAGGGAATGTACCTCAGCTGCAGGCTTGATCCCCAGCCCTAGTCGGGTGGCATATGGGAGACATAATCAATGTGTCACTTTTACATCGATGTTCCTCTTCCTCTGTCTCTCCCCTCCCCTCCACTCTCTTTAAAAAATCAATGGGAAAATATCCTCAGGTGAGGATTAACGAAACAAAAAGGAAGAAAGAAAGAAAGAAAGAAAGAAAGAAAGAAAGAAAGAAAGAAAGAAAGAAAGAAAGAAAGAAAGAAAGAAAGAAAGAAAGAAAGAAAGAAGGAAGGAAGGAGAGAGAGAGAGAGAGAGAGAGAGAGAGAGAGAATTGGGTAACTTTCTCCTTGGAAGCTTAAAAAGTCATCATTTTTTAAAATGCAAATCTCTCTCTCCCACTTTATTCCAAATGTATTTAACTCTCTGACTAATCTGAAGGCAGATCAGTAAAAAAATAAAAATCCTATCCTGATTATTAGTTAAATAGGTAGTTTTGGCAATTGGATTGAGCCACAGGTAGAGTCTGCCTCAGCACAGGAAGAAATACCTGGCAATTAGCTTTCATACATTGTATCCAAGGAGTGCTTCCGAGCTCTGGAAAAGATGTCACGTTCCCAGGAAGTGAGGAGACGCCTCCTACCCCGTCTCTCTCCACCCGAATGTGCATTATTCACATTCGCAACAAAATCCCGTTTCGTCGGGCCAAGGTCAGTCTAGCTTTGTCCAAACCTTCGGGGATCACAAACCAGTGGGGTCCAAGCGAGGCCCTGTTAGGTCCACTGACAAGTCGTTGGACGCTTTCATTAGAAAGGGGAAGTCCTTGCCCGGGGGCTCTGGGGAGGCACAGAGCAGACTTCTGACTTGGCCGAGCCTGGCTCCCCGCAGGCACACATAAGCGGAAGCACATGTAACCAACCCACACTGAGCTGGGCCTGGCACCCTGACGGAGCACAGCGATGTCCTGAGAGGAGAATCAGGGCCCCAGGACGGCGGCTCAGGGCGGGAAGGAAGGACGAGCCCCGGGAGCAGGCTGTGCTCACCTCCAGCTCACCCTGACTAACCATGGGTCTCGCTGCCTCTGAGCCCTGAGAGCCTCCTACCAGACCTTCCAGCTTGTCAATCCATCTTCCCAAGATGTGGTGACAGCCCTTGCAATATGAAGTCTACGTAACGGAAGGACTTTCTATCATCAACATACAAGGCCTGGTGAACCCAGACCCGATGAACACTGACCGTGGGGGTGCAGACGAGACTTTGGGGGCCATTTCCTACTGGAAGAACTATTAGGGTCCTGCGGAGCCCCAGTGGCGAAGCCCTTACGAGAGCTAGATCCTAGAGTCATCCCAGGGTGGACCCAGCGAACCCTAGTCACCAAGAGGCCGGGGTTGACTTAATCTTGGAGGAGGAAGAAGACACAGAACTGCTCGCATCAGCCCCTCCCACGCACCACCTCCCACACATATTTGTCTTCCCCCCACCAACGTACCTGTCAGGGAGCTTTAACGCTCCCATAGACCAGGAAGCTGAGGTGAAGTGACCTCCCAAAGCCACGCATTGACTCAGCGGCCACTCACCGTGTCCCAGCAGCAGCCGTGGCCAAGGCAGCCACCACCCGGGGAGCTCACCTTTCCTTTCATTTTTCCAAGCACCTTTTTATTGTGACTCACAGTAAAAGATACAGATTAAACTACCACACAACACACACATCATAAAACACACGCATGCATACATTTAAACTACCATACAATACATACATCATAAAACACACGCATGCATACATTTAAACTACCACACAACACATACATCATAAAACACACACATGCATACATTTAAACTACCACACAACACATACATCATAAAACACACGCATGCATACATTTAAACTACCACACAACACATACATCATAAAACACACGCATGCATACATTTAAACTACCACACAACACATACATCATAAAACACACGCATGCATACATTTAAACTACCACACAACACATACATCATAAAACACACGCATGCATACATTTAAACTACCACACAATACATACATCATAAAACACACACATGCAGCCCGGCCAGCGTGGCTCAGTGGTTGAGCATTGACTTAGGAACCAGGAGGTCATGGTTCGATTCCCGGTCAGGGCACATGCCGGGTTGCTGGCTTGATCCTCCGTGTGGGGCGTGCAGGGGGCAGCCGATCAATGATTCTCTCTCATCATTGATGTTTCTCTTTCTCTCTCTCTCTCCCTTCCTCTCTGACATCATAGAAATATATTTTTTAAAAACACACACATACATACATGTGAAACAAAGTTTTTACACATATACCCAAGAACTTATCCTTCGTGTGTGCAATGAATTCACTGATGTTTCCTATTCTATTTCTCCTTGTGTAAAGGAAATTTGCAATAACCAGTTACGTTGATTTCATGATCCCTAATGAGTCACTATCCGGTTTGAAAACATGGTTCTGGCTGACTTTAATGGGATGAACTAATATTGATATTAATATTTCTGCAAGGCCTGGGGCGGTATCGGCATCTTTCTCAGCGTCTAGCCTCCTGGCAGGGAGAAGGAAGGTGAGAGTGGAGGTGTTCCTCTTTGCTCACAGCCTGGCCGGTTGGCTAAGCCATCCATCCACCTCCGGGCTGGGCCCCAGGCCCCAAGGCCGCCCTCCGCACAGCCTGCCCCGCTGCCCCGCAGTAAGACGGGTCTCATCTTCCCCCCTCACCTCCTCTCCTCCCGCACAGGATGACGACAGAGTACCCCGGCCACTACGGCGAGGACATGGACATGGTGTCCTACAGCTACGATTACTACATGCGCGGAGCGACCACCACCTTCTCCGCAGTGGAAAGGTGAGCTTCCCCGGGCCAGGGGTTCGAGGAGCAGCTCGAGCTCCGTGCCAGGGCCCTGGCTGCAGGACTTACGAGCTGGGGTTCTCACTGTTGTGGTTTCCCACTTGGTCCGGGATGCAGGAGAGACTGGCTGGAGGATGGGAGGCGCTGGGAACTGACTTCTTCTCACAAATGCGTTGAGTGGAGCCACTCACCCGGGCCACGAGGGGTCCAGCCTGCTCCGGGGCGGGACACCCCCTCCTTGGTAGCCCATGATGCTCTCAGCTCTTCCCTTCACTCCATTTCAAAAAGCACTTCTTCTTCCAAACGTCAGCAGGAGAGGGCAGCCTGGTTGGAGGGGTACCCGCTGCCAGACTGGCCCCTCTCAGCGCTGTTTCTCCACACGACCCCTTGGGGCCGTGGGGAGACAGGAGGGGAGGGGCTGGAGAGAAGAAGCACGCCAACCTACCCGCCGTATTAGAAATGAAAGAGGGAAGTTTTAGTAACACAAAAGGCTCTCACTTTTTCACCCCCTTTCTCTCTCAGTCAGCTCCCCAGTCCCACCTAAATTCATCAAGGCAACACAACAAGCAGAAAATAAGAATTCTCCTCCCTACTAATGTGGAGAGAGGGGTGTGTGGGTAAATGCAGGTGTTGAAAGGTAGATGTGACCTACCTGTAGGCAGGTGAGAATCAGTTCGCCCAGCAAATGAGTTCCTGAAACGTTACCAACGCACGCTCTGCACAGAGAACAAAACTGACGTCAACTCAGTAAATTGTGGACGGTGATGGATTTGGGTGAGACTTACCTTCTGTGTATATTTATGTTTGTAAATGAAATGACATCTCACCTCACTAAAGTGCACTTATTCAATAAGGTCCACAATGTAAAAAAAAAACCACACACACAAAAAAAAAAAACCAAAACACGTTAATTAGCTCTAAAGAGGCTTCCTGAACAAACACGTTCATGTTACTCATAAGAGAACCCTCAGTTCTCCGTAGGGATCATTTTTATTTTAGATACATTTTAACTAGTTAAGTCACCTATTTACTAGAAGCAGCAAATTCAAAAAGGAACAGGGAAGATAGTACTTAGAACGAAAGTTGCTTCAGCAGGGAGGAGAAACAGCTGAATGATGTCACACCACACACACATACACACACACAGGCACGCACACGCATGCACACGCACACACTCTCGAATGCGCTCGCCTCAGAGAAGGAAAGACCTCCGAACTCAAAGGCCACAGAAGCTGGTGCCGTTCAGCCGGCGGTGTAGCCCCAAAGGGCAATTGGTAACAGGAGAGCGGGGTGCCCAATGTCTTTAATGACGCCTCCACGTCCACAGAGGATTAGTTCTGCGTCCCTGTGTAAAAGGCAGGGGAATCACAGTGAAGGAGGAATCCATCTAAAATTACTACAACGGAAATGGATTGGGGCAACTAAAATGCCCACTTCCTCCACTCCACGCTGGTCAAGGCTGAGCGAGTCTCTGCACTCTCACACCCACGCCCGCCCTCTAAGCAAACAGGCGACCGATTCCTGCCAGGCCCAAGGGCAGCCCCTGCCTTTCCCTTTCTGGGGTTAGGGTGGGTTCCTCGCCTTCACTCCCAGTGGTCGTGTTTCCCGAAGGAGCGTGCCACAGGGTCAGAACTCAGTCAAAGAAAGAACAAACGAGCAGGTGGATGGCCCGTCCGGAGACAATTCTTCAAGGTGAAATGTGGGCGGTGTTACCACATGCTGTGCTCCAAGCTGTTAGGGATGGAGCAGTGGGCGCTGACCAGGCTCCACAAACCAGCCCCCTAGTCAGTCCTCCAGGGCCACCGGGCTGGGTGAGGAAGAGCCCAGGACTCCTGACCTCACAGGCGGCCCCCCTCAGTCTTCTGGAGGCTTAAGGCCTGTCCTCTGAGGGAGTAGGGAGGTCCCTTCGGTCCTAACTGCTCCTTGGGGGGCTCACGGCTTTCCCCTCGCAGGGACCCTTCCCACGGAGTCCTTTCTCACCGCCGTCCTCTCTCTCCACAGGGACCGCCAGTGGAAGTTCATAATGTGCCGCATGACCGACTACGACTGTGAATTCGCAAATGTTTAGATTTGCCAAGAACCAGATCGGGGTGAAGGGGAGAGGCCGGAGGCCTGAGGGTGTCCACCTGTGTTAACTCCAGTTGGATCCCAGGAGCTTCCTGCCACTCTTCCTCCCCCTGAGCTGGTCAGCAGCTGCGATGTCAGCTTGCTAAGCCTTCCTGACAACTATCACACTTATAACCAAACCCACAATGAAGCCACGTTTCTCACTCTCAACATGCGACTGTTTTATAGGACTGACGAGGGCTTTCCTGCAGGCCGCACGTATGGGGTGCATGCTCACAGCCAGAGCACCTACTGTGTGCGTGCTCACGGCCTGAGCACCTACTGTGTGCACGCACAACCCGAGCACCTACTGTGTGAGTGCTCACAGCCTGAGCACCTACAGTGCGCGTGCACAGCCTGAGCAGGAGCCTGGTCCCTGGAGCCCCCGGGCTGAGAGTCCCTGGGAGCTGAGCGCAGGGCAGGTGGAGGAAGGTGGCAGGGAGGGGGTCTCTGCAGATGGGAAGCTGGGTCCTCTCGGGGGACAGACCTCCCCTTGAGGGACACGCTGGCCTGGAAGTTCAGGGCACCGCTCTGTGCTCCGGGTGAGGGGACTGGGAAGGGAATTGGGAACAGGAGGGCTGGGGTGGGGCTGAAAGGCGGGACTGGAGATTTCCCGGAGTGGAAGGAGGCTGTCAGCACGCCCAGAGTGCCAGGAGCACGGGGCTCAGCCTCCCGTCAGACAGAACGGGGAAGAAGAGGAAGGCCTGAGGCTGGACTCCGGTTAGGATGGGGGCGCGGGGGCGGGAGTGCGCAGGTTGCTTTGGGGAATGGGACCGGCTTTGAGTCGCTGGCACCTGGAGGCATAGCCAGGACTCCTGGGAGTTCTGGACTGGCCCGGATTTTCTGGATGGGAGAGGCTGCCCTGGGGGCCCGCTCCCCTCCAGTGTTAGTTTAGGGGTGTCCTTGGCAGAGGCAGCACCATCTCCCCCTCCCGTGATGTGTCTGTCCCCAGCCTTTGTACTCTCTTCATGATAAAAGGAATAAAAATACGAGCGTTCCTGTGCTGCAATGGGAAGAGCCAGCGTTTGCTCCCCCTCCCCCTCTAGCTCCTCAGCCATCCTTTCAGAAAGTACAGCTCCGCGTCGGGGTCTGGGCCGCGCACTGGGCGGGCACGGGGAGACCATGAGGTCAGCGACAGGAGTGGCTGGGGCCCGTCTGGAAACGTGCTGAGCGCTCATCGACGACTGGACACAGGGTGGAGCCGCAGCTCCCTGCCTCTGCCTCGAGCCTGGCTGGTCCTCAGCCCCCTCAGCCCCTCCCCTCAGTGTGCCACGGGCAGCCCTGGCCAGCAAGTTAGTGGGTTGGAGTGCTGTCCGGTACAGCAAAAGGTGGCGGGTTCAATCCCTGGTCAGGAAGGGTCCAGGAGGCAGCCGATCAATGTTTCTCTCTCTCCCTTTCTCTCTCTCTCTCTCTCTCTCTCTCTCTCTCTCCTCTCTCTCTCACTCTCCCCTCCTTTGTCTCTTTCTCTCTATCTCTTAAAGAAAAAAAGCCCCCCGTGAGGATTTTAAAAAAGAATATATCACATGCGTTTTTAACCACAGAAGCCCCTCTTTCCTTTAGACACAGTTTGCCTTTTGTTTTCAGATCTGTGCTGCCCTGTGGACCAGGAGAGCAGGCAGCCAGGCGGAGCCAGGAGAGCAGGTGGGGCCAGCCCACAAGCTAGGCACCGACCAGACGGCCAAGAAGGTGGGCCTGGCCAGGGGGCTGCCTGGCCGGGAGATCCCGGCACGGGAAGGGGAAGGCAGGGCTAGGATGGCCTCCTCGGCCTTCACTCGAGGTCCTTTCTCAGCTGTGTGGTCTCCACCCCGTTGTTCCCACCCCTCGCACAAACTTACTTGACAACAAGCCTCTCCGTGTTATTTCTCACAAGGGGAGCCATTAATATTGATCGGGGCCACAGGAAAGGGCTGCGCTGGGTGTGGGGCGAGCTCAGCTGGAAGGGGACAGCAAGGCGGCTGGCTGACCTGCAGCTGTGATGTGAGGGGGTGAGGGGGGGATGGAGCTGGGACCAGCGGCCCGGAGACCGCCCGCAGCCCAGCTCCAGAGAAAACAGCAGAGCGGCCCGGTGGGAGCCTGCGCCCAGCAGAGCGAATGGGGAGGTTTCCCCTCCGAGAGCGTCCCTGTGCCCACGGACCCAGGACAGCTGCAGCGCGGACATGATGCCCTCGGTTCAAACCCGAGTGACTCGTGCTTTCCATCGTACGTCAGTCAGGCGGGGAGAGCTAAGTCGGACCAGGCCTACGTCCCAGACCGTCTGACCGCACGCTCCCTCTGTGTTTCCATTGCTCCAATCCTCCCGCCAACGTGCTCCCCAGCCTCGGAGGAGCCACCTCCGCATTCCCCGGGACCTCGGCCTCGGTTGTCGTTGACTCCTATCTGTCCTAGGATCCTGTGAGCGCTATCATCCGGCCTAATTATTTACACGGGCTTTGCTGAGGTGTCTTCCAGAGGACACGCCGGGGGAGAGTCGAGAGCCTGGGCCCACCCCTGCTCTGACCGAGGGTGGCTGTGTCACCGGCCAGATCCCCGGCCACCGTCTCCTCACCGGCCTGGGAGGGACAGGAATCCGCTTCCCAACCACTCCCACGTGGAACGGGAAGAAGAGACGTGGGTCCCACCTCCCGGGGCCACGGTCTCGCAGGGAAACGTGAGAAGATAGACAGTGAAGGCGAGGGCCCTGCAGAAGCCCAGGCGGTGCTGGGCCCTGAGGGACAACAGGAACCCCCCACCCCTGCCCTCACCCCAACACCAGGGCCCAGGAAGTCCCCTCTCCATCCGGGCTCTTCAACACCGTCTTTATGGCCAATGGCTTTGGCCCAGACATGAAAGCCAACTTCTTTTTAGTTTCCTTAGAACCGTGGTTGGCAAACTGCAGCTCGCGGGCCACATGCGGCTCTTTGGCCCCTTGAGTGTGGCTCTTCCACAAAATACCACGGCCTGGGCGAGTCTATTTTGAAGAAGTGGCTTTAGAAGAAGTTTAAGTTTAAAAAATTTGGCTCTCAAAAGAAATTTCAATCGTTGTCCTGTTGATATTTGGCTCTGGTGACTAATGAGTTTGCCGACCACGGCCTTAGAAGAATACATTCTCCCAAAAGCCTCGGTGAGTGCATTAACTCAAAAGAGAACCTTCCGTGTGGACGTTTCCTCCTTCCACAGTCTTCCCTGTCGCCATGCAGCAGGAGCTGCCTGTCTCTGACCCCCCTTCTCACCCTCCTGTTGGGCAGTTGGACATCCCTCAAGGGGTCCCAGATTGGAGAGGGTGCAGGCTGGACTGAGGGACATACACCCCCATGCATGAATTCCGTACACCGGGCCTCTAGTAGTAATAATAATAATAATAATAATAATAGGCTACTCACTAATGATGGGTGAGTTGGAAAACACACCCGCCTAGTCACAATTGCCACTTACATGCTCAGAAAGTGTATGTCACCATACTCGGTGCCTGAATGCCAATTTGGGTGTTTTTATGGCCTCTGGGCTGTGAGCAAACCAACATCTGAGCGGCAGCCCAGGACTAGGCACTGGGTGGGCATGTGTAACCCTGTGCACATTTGGACGCTGTTGTTTTTCACCGGCAGACAGCCCCGGGTGTGCGTACAGGGCAGTGGTTTTGTTGGCTGTACCCCCTGCACCACAAATACTTCATGATGAATAAAGCAGAGCCCCAAGACAAGCCCTGGCACAGATGTGGCTTCATGAGCAGCCTCTGTGGCCCTGTTTCCCGTGTCACGCCCACGGAGAGTTTGCTGGTGGGTCAGCGGGTGCGGGCGGGGCAGGACAGCGAGGCCGCTGTTCGGAGCTGGGTGTTTCCTGACACGCGGTGCCTGGCGGACACTCATGGACTCTCTGTGACCGTGGACTGGGCTGACGTGGCTGACTCCCTGGGCCCCTTTTACTGGCAGACGCAGAAGTGAGCTCACTAGCCATTACTTCTCAGAAACATGTTCTTGGAAATCACACATGCTCTGAGGCACGCTGCCTGTCCCTCGCCTGGATGGTGCCCTGTCGGGCAGGGTGCTCTGCCCAGGGCTTCTGGGGGGCAGGGGCTGAGGGCTCAGCATCAGGGAGCACGGCGGGTGGAGGGTTCCCCCACGGACACGCAGAGGGGGGCTGCTCTTGGCAGCTCCGCGTGCACAGATGAAAAACCCACAGGCATCGCATGGGGGCAGGAAACCGAGAAGAGGTGGGCACGTGGAGAGTGGGGGCGGCGGGGGATGCACCCCTGCTTGTTCTAACCCCGAATCTCCATGGCTGTGCCTCTGCACATACGCTGACTGGCACCGACAAGGTGTCATTAACCCCCTGCTCTGTTCCTGCACACACTGAACGAGGCCAAGAAGCACAAACACACTCTTTTCCTGAGGGGGTGGGGGAGATGGGTTGTCCCAGATACGGAGACAAAAAGTAAAATCCAGAAAGTTTAACACATGGAGGAAGACAGCTTACACCCCAGGCAGCGAGCGATGCCCAGGCAGGAGGGTGGCTGTGGGCAGAGGGAAGGCAGGACAGGCGAGAAGAGGTTGGCGCCCGGGTGGGGGTGCGGGGGACTGCCTGCCTGAGCCAGCCATGGAAGTGGGGCGCTCCCCAGGCCCGAGGGAAACCTCGGGGACCGCGCGTCCCACTGCCACACCTCACCACAGAGGGTGGATGGAAATGCCTCGCCCAAGGACACCCGGGAGGGGTGGCAGAGTCCGGTCCAGAATTGGGCTCTGGGGTCTGAGCCTGGAGATGGTCTCCCCGCGCCCTGACCGGGGTTTAGCGAGCGGGAGGACAGGGACTCGGGCTGGCCGCCCACGCTCTGTGCTTTCCGTGGCACCCCCGTGTCTCTGGGGACGCTGCTGCAGCTACGTGGGCGGGTCTGGAGGTTTCTGAACAGAAGGCCCTGCTGCCCACGTCAGGGTCACCCCACTGGCGGAAGGGGACTTTGAACCCCGACTGTTCCCAAAGCCCAGTTTCTCTGCGACGTGACCTGGAGTCGGGGTTCCACTGAGCGAGGAACGTTTTCACTCTTTTATGCTTCCAAGCTGACGGCTGCCCAAGGAGACGAGGTACCCGCAGGCTCACCCGGCATCGGACGCGCTGCCCTCGGAGGGCGGGGAGCATCGGGAGGCGGGCGGGAGGTGGTGGGGTCAGCGAGCTCCTGGACTTAGCCCTGGTCGCGCAGCCGGTCCCCACCCATCACCCAGGGCAGCCAGCGTCTCCTGCGGCCGCAGCAGCCCTGTGTCTGCTCTGAAATGACTCCTGCACAAACCCCCGGTCCACGGACGCGCTCTGGGCCCAGGAAGCAGCTCTGACCGCTGGGCCCTGGGCCGTGTCTCCGCAGCTGTCTCCCGGGACGGGCTCACCCACAGGCACCCTGCCCTCGGCCGGTAGAACCCGGCACCTGCTCTGGGAGCTGAACTGAGCGAGGCTGACGGCAGACCGCAGCCACCTCCTCTGGGGGGCTCTTTCCAACAGAAGCCAAGCCGACTGCTAGGCTAGAAGTCCGTGGTGACACCAGTGCAATCGACATAACCAGCTTTCTACGAGCGCTGGCCGCGGTGGAGGGATGTGGAACCTGCCGGAGGAGGGGGCCTGGTGACTTGGGCTCTAGGCCGCGCTGTGAGGCTCTGGCTGCGGAGGGCTCCATCCAGGGGCCCTGGTCTCCTGGGGTGCCCACAGTCACTGCAGAGACGAGACCTTCCTGCTCGAGGGGCTTGGACGCTGAGGGAGGGTGAACACATTGAGGACCGTGTGCCGTTCGTTCGTTTGCAGCTACCTGTTCAGATCACTTCGCTCCCGGCACCGTCTTCGGGGCTAAGGAGGCAGCAGGGGACCATGTGGCACAGAAACCCCTGTGGCGGCCCCTTCGGCGTGCTCCGCGAGAGGTGGACAGACACGCGGACTGAAAGCAACGGGATGGGGCAAGATAGTTCGTGGAAATAAAGCTGGGGTGGCAAGACTTACACCAGACAAAACAGACTGTGAAAAAGGCTATCACAGCAGACAAAGGACCCAGCGGTTCCACATCTGGGACTTAGCCCAAGAACCCGAATCACGATATGGGAAGACACGTGCATCCGTATGTTCAATGCAGCGTCCCTTACAGTAGCCAAGATATGGAGGCGGCCGACGCGTCCCTCAAAGGATGAGCAGGTAAAGAAGCTGGGCATATACACCCTGGAACATGACTCGGCCATAAAAAAAAAAATGACTTCACTTACACGCAGAATCTCAGAAACCCAATAAAGGAACAAGCAGAACAGAAACACGCTCGCAGCCACAGAGAATATTTTGACTGTCGCCCGGGGGGAGGGGTGTTGGGTGGAAAAGGTGAAGGGAGTGAGAAGCACAGACTGGCAGTTACAGAACAGCCACGGGAGGTCAAGTACAGCCCCGGGAATAGAGTCAATAATATTGTAATAACTCCGGGGCACCGGGTGCAGCCAGGCTTATCGGGGGATCACTTCACAAGTTACATAAAGGTCTCGCCCCTGGGTTTGTACCCCCGGAACTAATATTACATTGTGTGTCAACTGTATATTGTGTGAAAACTTTAAAAAAGTTATTTTAAGGCCGGTAGCCACGGAGCTTACATTTGAGATTTGAGAGCCAGACACGAAGTACTTCACGGACAGTTAATCCCCGCCCATCCCGACCAGGGGGGGCATCAGATGATCGCACCTCCAAACCACAGGGCTGCCCAAGGTCTGCGTGCAGGTCTGCCTGGCCCCCGAGCGGGGCACCTCCCTGTGGGAGAGATGCGGGGGGAGCAGGAGGCCTCGGGGGAGGAGAGCCTGGCGTTGAACCCAAGTGACTGCAGTGCGGGCGCGACCCACGGTCTCACAAACCCTGGACCCGCAGGCGTCCTGCCAGTCTTGTAAAGGCCTGGGAAGCTTTCCATGGCCTTTTATTTTGTTTTACAACAAAACCACCACTGCCCTCTCATTACAGTGTTTCTCCGGGGAAATTCCGTCCTCTGCCTGGCACAGAGATGCGCTCTCTCTCTCTCTCTCTCTCTCTCTCTCTCTCTCTCTCTGGAGATGGCAAAGCGCGACGGCCTGGCTCCACGGGGGTGGCGTTGTGATGGATCACTGGGGTGCTGGACAGGGAGGCACCCACAGCTGCTGTATCGATCTTTCCATCCTTCTCTCCCTTCTCCTCCCTGAGTCATTGATGAAGGAAACTTGGCTTCAGAATCGGGAACCAGGTGCCGCCCCTGCTCCCTGGACAGTTAGGCCTCCCGAGCCCCTTGCTCCCCGCACGGCTCCAGCCGGCCACCAGGGGCCTCTGAGCCCGGGTTCTGGAAGGACGTGCTGCGGGAGTCTGCCCTCAAACTCCTGGTGCACTGCACGTTGGAGTCAGATGGCTAACCCGTTAGCTGGCACGACCTGGCCACGGACCACGTCCCTCCTCAGTTCTTCCTGCCCCCCCCCCTCCCACATCTGTTGCCAGCGGCTGTCAGCTGGTGGTGTGGTGTCCTGGGATTTCGTGGAGGTGATCAGTGAGAAGGCGAGTGAAAACCACTTCCCAGTGTGGACCTGATGCAGGGACAGGTAGCTGGCCCATTCCAGTGGAATCAGGGGAGAGTTCATGAGTCTGACTTACTCCTGGGCCACGCCACATCCTCCTCAGAGATGCCGTGGTCCCTCCCGCTGAGGGACATCTGCACGTGGGGTCCCGTGTTAGGAACAATGCCACCCCCAAAACCCGCCCCAGCTCCCCTTGACCAGTCATCACTGATCCACCCACCAGCTCTCAGCCCCAGATCCCTGGCCCCGGGCTGGGCTCTGATGCCCACACCTCTGCCTCAGCTCCAACGCCGAAGCTCCCAGCATGTTCAGGCTCCGTCTCCTCTGTCTCCACGGTCAGCTCTGCGGGCAGGTGCGGACGCATCTCTGTACTCCCGGGGAGCGGGCACGTGAAGAGGCACCTGGCACCCCTCCCAGGCGGACTGTCCCACACACCACTTGCCCCAATTCTGTCTTCCCAAGTCAGTCAGCTGGCGAAGCAGAAACCGGTTGAGGAATGAAATACCAATAACTACTCTTTGTGCCAAAACCACAAATTTTTCTGATTCTTGGACACTCTTCTTCACGTGCCTGGGCTGCAGGGAGGACAGCCCCCCTCCCGACGGGAAGGACCGAGCTTGTCCCCAAGCACCGCGTGCCCCAAGGTGACCCCTCTCCGCTTCCAGTCGTCTGGCTGTCGTATTGCCAGGGAGACAGGGGGTGGCAGGCGAGTTGGGGTCTGAGCTGCTGCCTGGGGAAGGATATAGCAGAGCCTTGAATTTAGAAGGTTGAACACTTAGAGCCTTTTGTCTTGTCTTCGGCTTTAGCCCCACTTCAGTATTTAGCCAAGCCCCTTCCCGGTCTGCTTACATGTGCCGTGCCAGCACAGCCAAGGGTTCGGTGAGCCTGAGGGGGCGCGGTGAAGGATTTAGAAAAGACAAAGAGAATAAGCTGGGTGTCTGTGGATCTCCTGTGCCTGGCTGAGGCCACAGAGAGAGATCCAGACGGCAAGCTGAGCCTTTATTTTATAGCCAGAGGTAAACAAGGTAGTGGTCACCATAGTTACAATGTTCTTGTGAGTTTCACTTGTTTTGGCAGCACTTGCTGCACCCCGCCCCCCCCCCCCAGCCCATTAGCTACCCAGATAGGATCTAGGGGGCATCATAAGGTCAAGCTTAATTATACTAAGAGGGTTGTGCCCTCTAAGCTGGGACTTGTTTGTGGCTTTGCCAACAGGTCAGTCCGAGGCTTAACCCGATAGCCGCTCCCTACACTCACATATACCATAAAGGAAGAACAACTGAAGTTTGGGGGGAATCCAGAGTTATCCGTGGATTTTCACCTGCACAGGGGTCGGTTCCTCTAATCCCTACATTGCCCAGAGGTCAACTGTATATATGTTCTAGTCATAGTAGGCTCTCAAAACTAGGTGTTAAAGCCAGGTAGATCCATAGGGCACAGGTGGAAATTCTAAACAGCATGAAAGAAAAAAGGTCCTAAAAGTACAATGACAGGAAAATTACACATCACCGTTTGACAAGAGCAGAGCCCGTTAGGACAACTCACACCGAAGTGGAGGTCAAAGGAGTGTCGTGGCACCAGTACCTGCTCAGATGTCGATGTGCGGCAACCGTTCCTCTGACCTGGTCCGGAGTTAGAGACGGGGCACTTGACTTATGTTAAATGCTGGTTAGAAAGCCCCAAATAAAATAGCTGCTAAAGACCACTTTAAGCCTGGAAATCTTCCTCATATGTGTGCCTTTGGCGTTTTTTGGTTCACATTACATTAGCCTGAGGATCGAGGCATTTGAGGCCAATGTGGTACCGCCTTCCAAGCTCACTAACGTTGGCTCTGCTACCCAACCGATGTTTAATTTATCCAACAAATGCTTATTTTGAGCACGTACCATAGACAAGATAACATGCGGGTTATTCTGGGCATGCACGGATGAGTCAGAGATGGGCTGTTAGCTCCCTCCAGGGTCTGATGAACCAGAACACAAGCAGCAGGCGCAGACGGAGTGAGTGCCTCTCAGAGCAGAAATCACGCTCCTCCTGAGGTGCTCATAAAACCTTATTGGCGCTCCGAGAGGCAGGGATGTCGTTGTATTTTAAGATTTCGTTTACGATGTAGCAGGATACAAAATTAACACCCGGAAACCGGCGGCATCTTTTTCAGTTTTCATTTATGTGTCTGACTCCCCCAGAGGGATCCAAGGGCTTTATCCGTCTGTGTATCTACAAGGCCAGGCATGTGATGGGCACTCAGCAAATGTTTACTGAAGGGGCGAATGAATGAGACTGAAGATTCTGGCGTGTTTATTTTTCAAAGTGAGGCATAGATCACCCTTCATTTGCATATTTCATATTAAATAAATGAGTATTTCCTTGAGGCAAAGGACCATGTCTCATGTTCTATTCTTCCCAGAACCTGGTGGGTACAGTTAATACACAACAAATATTTCCTGAATAAAATGAACGAGTTCATCCGGAAGGATGTTTTCACAATGCCTAGCAAATGAATAACTCTAATGTATTTGTCAAAAGCCACAGAAATATAAGCAGAAAAAGGATGTATGTTCATGTATATAAATTTACCTCAGTAAAAAATTTAAAAACTATGAAGTTTAAACAATAAAAAAGTTCATTTCACCACAAAGCAAAATATATAGAGGTAGGGTGACTACTAGGTCAGTTGATTTTTTTAAAAAATAGTTTACTGATTGCCCAGCCAGTGTGGCTCAGTGGTTGAGTGTCAACCTATGAACCAGGAGGTCAGGGTTCAATTCCCAATCAGGGCTCAATCCCAGTGGTGGGTGGGCAGGAGGCAGCGGATCAATGATTCTCTTATCATTGATGTTTCTCTCTCCTTCTCCCTTCCTCTCTCTGAAATCAATAAAAATATATATTAAAAAATAGTTTACTGATTTTTAGAGAGAGGAAGGGAAACATTGATATGAAGCACACCCATCGATTGGCTGCCTCCTGCACGCCCCCACTGGGAATCGATCCTGCAACCTGGGCATTCTCCCTAACTGGGAACCGAGCTGACAACCCTTTGGTGCCCGGGACGACACCCAACCAACCGAGCCACATCGGCCAGGGCAAGGCCAGTGGTCTAATAGCTCAGCAGCGGTACTAACGACTCAAGTTCTCTCTCTCTCTGTTCCGCCATTTCGGTGGGTTTATTTGTCCTCAGGGTAGTTCTTCCCACAGTTACCAGATTCTATAGTGTTTCCACCTGCGACATCATCCAGACGTGAAAACACCCCGAGGAAGGAGACGCCATTTCCTCTCTGTGTCCTCTAAAACACAAGTTCATTTCTTCTGGTCGCCCAGACACACCGTTCCTCATGTTCCAGTGGCCAGACCTGCCGTGTGTTCACATCTGGACCAAAGACTCCTGAGAGGACAGAACCACGTGACTGACTGAGAACACCAGTGTCACCTCCTCCCCTACCCCCCACCCCCAGCCGGCCCTGGCCGGCCTTCCCCAGAGGAGGCTGTATATCCTCACAAAATCAAGTCCACTAGTAAGAGTTTGAGGGGAAAAAGGATATAAATTAGGCAACCAACAGTAATGCATGGAATATGATTTTCAGGTATTAGATAATTAAATTTTCATTTATGAGAACCTGAACCCAGGTAAAGTAATTTTTTAACATTCCCTTCATCACCTCCATCCAGATGTTCTGCCCTTAAGCACCTCCCAGTTGGCCCAGGACACACCCACCTCCCAGGTGCCTCCTCTCCTAGGTCCAGGCCTCACCTACACCTACAGCCAGGACTTCTATCAAAGCCACCTAGACTCGCATCTATTTTTAGGGTCTGTCCTCAGCACTCTAATCGCTTATTTGGTTTCTATCACTTCCTTCTAAATCGTTGTCAAGAATCCTGGTCATGCTGTGTAACCAGACACATGTGCATTTTTGCAAGTTCCTATGGAGTAAAAATGACCGTCAATTAAAAAATAAATCTCATTTATTTTTTGTTTTTGTTTTTTTTTTAGAAAGACAGTGGAAGGGAGGGGGAGAGAGAGAGAGAGAGAGAGAGAGAGAGAGAGAGAGAGAGAGAAACATCAGTGACCAGAATCAAACCCGCAACCTTTCAGTCCGCTGCAGGCCAACACTCTATTCACTGAGCCAAACCGGCTAGGGCAATAAATCTCATTTCTAAGGACGGTGTGTTTGACCCTGAGGCAGATTGAAGAAAAACTGTGGGAAGAAAAAATTTCCTACAGGCCCTCTGGCATGTCCACATCATCTCTTCCACCGGTGTGTTTCTCTTTCCTGGACTCTGTAGAGTCTGGTTTTCTTGTAGCAAGAGTAGGTGAGGTTTTTATGACATTTATACAGCTGGAAAGCTGTGGGGAGAGGGGTGAGGAAAGAGGGATTGTGGGAAGCAGAATGTCCCACTGCCTTAAATGCTGTGGCTAAAGGTGCTGCGTGGCTCAGCTCCCCCTACAGGACGCCATGGGACATAGCAGCACATGCTTGGAGGGTACCATTTTGTTACTGTCCTGGACCCTTGGTTTCATTCATCCTGTCCTGAGTGATGTTATAAGAGCTCACGGTCATGGGCACCATCCCCAGCCTCCCTACACCAGAAACTCCCCTGGCCTCTCTCAGCCTTTGCCAACAGAATGAAATATCTGGGAATAAAATGTTTTCAAAATTAAAGAAATGAGCTGGACGCATTGCCAAGTGGTGAGCCGCAATGAAAAACTTCCAAGTCTCCTTCCAACTCTAAGATGCCAATGTCCCTCCTGCCAGGATCCAAGCTGTTCAGTAGGCCCTGGCCTTAGCTCACATCTGACCTATAAAAACTTTAGCGCCTCCGTCATTACACGGAAAAACAACTGCTGAATCTGGGACAGAGGGTAGGAGGCGTGTACGTCACTCAGGAAGCCTTCAGGCCGCCAGGCCCAGAGGTTCCCAATTGTTCATTCCAAGAAAAATTTCACACAGCCGCCCACACGTGGGGTATCGGAGGGAAAGTGAGAGTGAGAAAACGATAGTGAAGGGAATGCTCTCTGGTTTATGTTGCGTTATATTGAACTTAGAGCAAATGCAAGCAGCACAGAGTGAATTTCCTATTCCAGAAACCTCTTCCATGGCAGGCTGTAATTGGGCAGCTGACAGCGCCACCTAGCTGTCACTACCAGAGCCTGACACCCTATTTCCAGCCTGGTTTCGGGGTGTAGGATTGATTGGTCATGGCCCAATGAGACAGCTGGTTGCCATTTGATGATGAAAGCAAGCAGAGTCCCCAAAGGAGGTTTATGTGTAACAATAACTTATACTTAGATTATGTTGTCTGCAGTCCAAACCACCTTTTCACTAAAAGCACCTACACTCACATCTTCCTGTTGAACACAGGCGAGGCTGCCCTGCCTTCGTTTTGTTAACCAAACTGGCACACTCTGCATAGGTAGCCTCCTGCCTTCTCCGGACAGCTGTCAGCAGGTGGGGTCATAGACGAGGCGTCTGAAGTCACCGGTTTTGCAAGCTCCCCGGATGTATGCAAAAATCTCTAGGGAGGGCAAATGGTAACATTTCATTCTGAGTCACTCACATTCAATAATAGCACAGCTGCTCACCCAATATTTGTAGGAGGAGGCGCATGAGGGGTCCCGTAAAATAAAATCATGGATGACGTCATGCTTGCAGAAGACCAGAGATCCTTGCTGGAGGCATGATCCAGACGAAAGCCTGACAACTGCATTTTATGATGTGTCAGACAGGAAGTCCTTTACTAAAGTAAGCAAGGGTGGGGAATTATCCCATCACCCCTAGTGCTGGCGGGGGGTGGGGGGGCAGGCTCTAGATGTTAAAGGGGCAAGAAGGCCAGAACTGGGCTTCCTCCCTCTGATGCAGCCTTTGGCGGTACAGAGCCAGGCGGAAATATTTAAACACGGTGCTTCCTAGACGTTTGGGGGAATTACCCACCCTGAGCCTTTTCTGTGTTATTGCAAAAAGGAGTGAAGATGACGTTGTATTTTTATTTATTTATTTATTTATTTAGCAAATAGTCTTTATTATCCTAGGTAAATCCTGTGAAAACATCCAGGAGGACTAGAACTGTGTTCCGGTGCCTATTTGGATCCAGGGAGAGCTGATTAAGATGCGAGCTAGTGATTTACGAGGGGTGAAAAGTTCCCTCTCGCATTGCCTCTCCTCTGCGTCATCTGCTTCCGAAAATAGGGGCCATGCGTTTCAGCAGCGGTCCGGTCTGAAACAGCTGCTGCACTGCGTGAGGGTCAACGTCGAGGCGCATGAACCTGAGCGAGCCGAGGAGTCAGAAGGGGGCCGGTTCAGTGGTGCAGCGCCCTGCTGGCTGTCACGGGAAGGGACACCTGAGCCCGCGTTTTTTCTTCTTTTTATTATATTTTATTGATTCTTTACAGAGAGGAAGGGAGAGGGATAGAGTTAGAAACATCGATGAGAGAGAAACATTAATCAGCTGCCTCCTGCACACCTCCTACTGGGGATGTGCCCGCAACCAAGGTACATGCCCTTGACCGGAATCGAACCCGGGACCTTTCAGTCCGCAGGCCGACGCTCTATCCACTGAGCCAAACCGGTGAGGGCCTGAGCCCTCTTTCTTAAGGGCACATCAGGGACTCAGTCTTCTTACGGCCACTCCAAATAGGCCTGGGACCCCAAGCAGCGACCACAGGGAACCAGCAGCTCTGCCCAGCAGCCAGGACGGGGTGGACACGATGACCGGCCACGTGTGTCCACGCTGTGGCTGCAGCACCTGACCTCCGTGAGGAGTGCATTCAGGGCGTGGCCCACTGAGAGGCGTCCTGTCTCTCCCAGGCTCGGGGACCTACAATAGCCTTCCCCTGTGAAGGCCCAGAGGCAGCGGGCTGAGCGGGAGGAGCCCATCACAGGAGGCTCCAGCACTTTCCACTCTGACAACCTGCAGGGCAGGCGAGCGATGGACCTGAGCCCGGGGACAGGCACAGCGCCGCCAGGTGGCTCCCGGTCCCGGCACGCGAGTGGCTGCCACAGGTGCGGCCCTCAGCCTGCCAGGAAGACACTGCGCGGCGCAGGGCAGGGCCCGGCCACCCACTGGCACGGAGGACGCAGCACGGGGCTGAGAAGAGAGGCGGCTTCGTCCATCCACAAAGGCCCACATGTAAAACCCAGACCGACGGGAAAAGGGGCTTCGGACGGGCGGCGATGCTGACCTCTCCCGGCCCTGCTTCCTCCACCCCCACTTGCCAGGCCCTCATGCCACCCCCTCCCGCTGGCTGTGCAGGGCGGGCTGGCCCGGCAGGACGGGCACCACGTGAGAAGAGGCCGAGGAGCACCCAGAAACCGGCCAGTCAGGCGAGCACAGCGCCTGGGAGGGAAGAGGCCAGGAGAGCCTGCCCGGGGCTCAGGCACATCAAAGGCTTTGCCTGCTCCACCGGAGCTCCCACGGAGGCGGGGCCCCGGGGTAACGGGCAGCTCTCCCAATAGAATGATTTCTCCTCCGGGCCACCATCCGCCCTGCAGCGGGCACAGTCCTGCCTTCTGAGAATGCAGGCTCCTCCACGCCTTTCTTCTGTCCCAGGGCCCCTGAGCTGTTGGATGTGGCCTTAGCCTGCCTGACCGCATCCTCGGCCAGTCTCCTCCCACCCTCCCCCTCAGCATGTTACCCCCAGCATCTCCACGGCCTCCTTCTTCCTAGGTCCCCCTCCCCACCTCCACCCCCCCCCCCCCCCATCAGCCTGCCGTGGGAGGGGACGGTCCTCCTCTCTTCTGACGGGCAGGACTGAACTCCCGCTAAGAGCCAGGACAAAGGAAAACCTCCGGAGAGCAATGTCCTCTCTGAGCCTGCGATAAACTGTCTATTTTCTGAGAAAGCAGAAAAAGAAACGGTTTGCCTTTTCTGTGGTATTGGTGCAGAGGGAACCTGGCAGAAGCTGACTTAGGCTACTGTGGACAGACGGTCGGCACGAAGTGTAATACTCACCTTGCATATGGAGAAGTAGACTTCTGTCCCCCATCTCTAAGGGAGGGGCACCCCACCACCCACCCCTGCTTGCGCACGCGCACACGCTAGGCTAACGTTTGAGAAGAGTCGGTCCACACTGAGCATCTGAGGGCGCCAGGCGCTGGCCCAGGAGACGCTCTGAGAAGGAGCCTGTTTCTCCAGAGACACCTGACACCCCCCGGGAACACCTGATCCGACAGCTTCTCCCAGGGAAGGGTTTTCCCGAGAGAACGGGTTTCCTCCTGGACGGAGGCCAGCAGAGAACCGGGTGCCGCAGGCTGAGCTGAGGAGCTCCGTAAAGGTCATGGCCTTTCTGGGGGCGGCTGGGTGCAAGTCCTCCGAAGCCATCCAGCATCCCCTCTACCCAAGAGCACACCTGTGGATGCCCCCTCGGCTCTCCACGTCGTTTTGTCATCTGCCTCTCCCAGTGACTCCAGCCATCTGTCACTCCTCTCCGCGTGGTTCCAGAGGATGTAACAGGGGTCTCTCTTCAGCAAACCCTTACTCCTCCTCTGCGCCCCCGCCACGCCTTCTCCCTCCTCGCTGGACCTGCTCGGGTCTCTTCGGTGCCTCTGAGCATTAAGGCTGCGCTTCGGGCCCGGTGTCTTTCATCTCAGTTCTTCCACCTTTGATTCATGACCTGCTGCTTTACATGGATTATGGATAAAGGTCTTGAATGAAAGAAATGCTAATGGAGTTCATTCAAAATAAAACACTGAGAGAAAGACCAACAACAGACTACTAATTAGGAAAATATTGTATAGCAAAGGTTTCCGAGTTGGTGGCTTAGAATTCTAAGCACATTTTCTCGATGTAGCCAAGGTATACACATCATGTGATGCAGTTGAACAATGTAATCATTGCCCTGGGCGGAGTCAGAGAGCCTTGGGAACCGGCCTGAGTACCCAGTCATCACCTCTAGTGGGACACACTATCCCACGGGACACGCCCTCCTGACCTTGCTCACCGTGACCTTTCCCTGCAGTGGCAGGCATGATTGGTTTTGCTTGTTTGTGTAGGACAAGAGAATGAATGAATAAATGCTTTCGTTCATCCCTCAGCTGTTCCTTAAACAGCCACCATAGTCAGGTGCCATGCTAGGTCCTGGCAATATAGAGTTAGTGCTCACCATTAAGGAAGTCCAGGTGAGAGAGACAGATCAACAAACAGGGTATCAGAATACCGTGGGATGGTGCTAGAGGCGGAGAGAGTGAGAGAGTGAGCTCAATGCAGAAGCAGAGGCCCTGTGGAAGCCACTAAAGGGGCTGGTGGGGCAGAGGACGCTGCCAGAGGAGCTGGAAGGGGCGAGAGAGGTAGAAAGACAGGCTGGCGTCACAGAACCCAAGTAAGAAGAGCTCTTCACGGAGTGAGGGCTGATCGCACCTGGCCTGTTCAGGACCCACCTCTTCTCTTTGGACTGCATGTCGCCAGCCCAGACCTCGCCCCTGAACTCTGAGCACCCGCCCGCCCGTTCCACATCTCCACATGGGTGTCTAACAGGCTTGCCGCCAAATCGCCAACAATTAGGAAGAACATCGGGCAAGTGTACGGGAATTGATGTTTACACTCCTATTCATAAGAGCTAGAACCAAAACCTGAGGCGGGGGGGGGGGGGGGGGGGTGTCGGGAAGGCCTGGGGGAGGTGAGCTATAAGATTTCCCTGAGGTTGGCTGTAAAAGATGAAAACAGAGGAGGCACTAGTTTTGCAAGAGTGGATACTTGAACGGGTCCGTCCATTAACCAAAACTTGACCAGTTGATGGCACACATGGTTTAGGGGAAGACCCTAAGTGGACAGACATTCACTGAGCCCTCCAAGGGGGGAATCTTCCCTTCCGTCAGGCAGCATCCTGCTTGGTGGATGGATAGTTGCATCAGCACCGATAGGCCAGCTCTCAGGACAAGTGGTTGAGGACAACAGGAACCACTTATTTGAAAGGATCAAGTCTAAAGAAGCCAAAGACCCCCCACCTCCCATGTGTGTCTCATGGAAACCAAGAAAACCATCCCTGAGCCAGATGGTTCCCCTACGGTGGGTCGGAGTCCAAACTGTTTAATTGAGAAACTGAGGTACGGCAGGTGCGGGTGACATTTCCAGCAGGAAGCAGCCTGCTCCCCACAAATGCACTTCATGGGTAGGAATCAGTGCGTGAGTGTTGACCCATGAACCGGGGGGTCACGGTTTGATTCCCGGTCAGGACACATGCCCAGGATGCAGGCTCCATCCCCAGTGTGGGGTGTGCAGGAGGCAACCGATCAATGTTTCTTTCCCATCATTGATATTTCGCTCTCTCTCTCCCTCTCCCTTCATCCCTCTGAAATCATTTATTGTAAAAAGTAAAAGTAAAAAAAAAGGAAAGTGATCTCAACAGCACTTCCTCTTGACAGGTGTCCAGCTGGCCATCTCCAGTGCACGGGGCTGCAACGGTCACTTTCTAATTTGGTTCCGTTGCTTCTCGGGGGCTCACATTAAAACATGTTATGTGATGCCAAATGATGGAACAGTGCCATAGACAGAATTTTACTTTGGACCAATGGTTTCTTGATTTAGTCTGTTTCTTCCCAAAGAAAAGGTCTGTACAGTCCAGCCAGCTCTACCCCTGCCCCAGGCTCTGTGACGGCAGACACCTCCGAGGTTGCCCGAGAAACTCGGCTGAAATTGCTTGGTTTCCCCTGGGCCACATGTGCCGACGGTGCCTGGCGTACACGATCTCTTCCCCAGGAATGAGTCAGGAGGTAGTGACTCCTGGTTTGTGTGTCAGAAAGTTGCTTTTCTCAATGTGTTTAGGCAGGTCTTGGCCATTGACCATGGACTGACATTTCTACCAAAGGTCAGATTCGCAACCTGCCACCATCTGTACCGTCACCCTGGGGGTCAGAGGAATCCAAGTATACCTTCCACCTGCCATTGTCTCTGCTCAGGGCCCACGGAGAACTGCTGGTGTTCTTACCAGGATGAGACTGTATGCAACCTTTCACCCCACATCGGGTGCATGAGACACGGGCCTGGTGTCAACCACAGTGAACGGGAAGTCATTCGATGGGATGCCTGCTGGATTAGATAGACTTCATGCCGAGAACACGGACACAGGAAATTGGGGTGAGTAGAGATTATCCACATTACTACATATGAGGGCCCACTCACAGTAAGGCATAGCAGGGGACACAGAAATTAAGACGTAAGCTCCTTTTGGAGGAAAGACATTAACAGTTCCCATAAAAACAGAACAACGCTGGCAGAACATGATGATCGGAAAGCTAGCTCCACAGCCTTGCCACATGCCAAGGCCAGCGCGTCCTGGGCACGGAGACGGGCCTGGGTGGGCGGTGCCTCAGGAGCAGCCACTGCAGAATGAGCACGAAGCAATCCATCGGGGGTGATGGGGCACACGGAGAGAGGTTGGCACTTAAAAATGGGAGGAAGGATGCCCTGACCGGTTTGTCTCAGTGGATAGAGCATCGACCTGCGGACTGAAGGGTCCCAGGTTCAATTCTGGTCAAGGGCATGCACCTTGGTTGTGGGCACATCCCAGTAGGAGGTGTGCAGGAGGCAGCTGATCGATGTTTTTCTCTCATCGATGTTTCTAACTCTCTATCCCTCTCCCTTCCTCTCTGTAAAAAATCAATAAAATACATTTTTTTTAAATGGGAGGAAGGAAACAAAAACACATGGGTAGAGGAAACAGCAAGGCCAAAGCTGTGCAGGTAGAATCGACCCAGGAGGAAGCAGGTGGTGATGGGAAGAATGGCAGAGCCACCAGCTCGGTGGCCGTGGAGTAGAAATCTGCAGATGTCTGCTGCTGAGCAGGGCGGAGAAAACCAGCTGCTCGGCCAAACCCTAAGTGAGCGGTCCCGACCCTAGTGCCCATGGGCCTGGCCTCCTGCCGCCCCGTCCTCTGCAAGGCTCACGCCGCGCAACCTCTCTGTGCCTGATTCCCGGGTGCACGTAGAGCAGACACTGTCGCCCGACACACTCTAAATTGTGTTACGAGAGGTCAGGACCCTCTTTCTCTTGGACCATTTACTAATCGTCATTATTTTAAAAACTCCAACAACACTTCCTGAAATTAAAATAAAACCAAAACAATACATTGACTAAATCAAGCAACATGATCAGAGCTAGATTTGAAAAAATGACCTTTATGCAGTTGAAAAGACACCAAAAAATAATACTCATAAACTCTTTGACTTTCAGAGCCGCCTGAGGACGCTCCAGACCTATCACTGTCTCAAATGACACATAACGCAAATCTCTGAAGAGCGGCACCCCGGAGGGGTGTTGGGGAGCCTATGAACTCTGCCAAACACCGGGAATTCACATGCTTTTCTTTCGTTCATGAATGTCATCAGATTCTCCGAAATCACTGACGTTGATGTGCCCTTCTGACTTCTGGCTGTATTTTACACATTTTATCTTCTTCTACTGGTCACCCCCATAGCTTGAGCTTTAATCCTAAATAATGACACTCCATTCCTACCCCTCCTCTGGCCACTCTTTCCTTCTCTTTTCTGATCTCTTTCCATTGTCTGTTGCTCATTCTAACTCCCTCTCCAATTTCCCTCTTTCCCACGGTTCATTTAAGCCACAAGTGACTTCCATGTTTCTCATCTCCCAGAGCTAAAGAGGGTGCCACATCCACGTTTAAGCTACTTCATCTAAGTCCCAGCCTTCTCCTCCTTCCACACTTTTGTACACCAACCCCACCCTTCCCTCCAGCGGTGCTGGGGAGTCCCAGGGTGAGTCACTGTGATATTAATAATGCCCCTGGTGTAAGGAGAAACATCACTAATCACCATCAGCGAGACTCGTGCCCCTGAGCGGTTTTCTCCGAAGTAGGAACCAGCGGGCACTGGGATCTTCCCCTCACCCAGCTCAGTGCCCCTCGGGACAATCGCAAGCATTTTCTTGAGATTAGGGGAACAGAAGAGGAAGAAGCCAATTTCCTGTCTCCTGAATCTGTGGCGAGGAGGGTCTATAGGGGGCCGTGCCCAAAGCTAGGAGCAATCAGAACATTTTAATTCACATTTATTTTGCTCATGGTTCATTTTTATTATTCTCTTCTAATTGGAAGAGAAGCCAGTGGCAGGTATTAAGGTCTTCAATAATAAAGGAACCAGTTTGTGAGCACAGGCAGGTTACATCATCCTGAACCCTGCCAACCATCCCATCCTCAGGGAACTGCAAATCGCTGAGATTAAGCAACTTGCAAAAGCCACCGAGCCCGTGAGGGATAAACCCAGGGTTTGACTCTCCTTTGCTTTCCCTCACGCACGCTGCCTCGTGTTACAGCTCCAGTCCCGTCTTCCTGAGTGAGAACATGAGCCCCAAGAAGACAGAGAAGAGACTGGCAGTGGCTTAAGTGTCTGAGAGGGGCCCCTCTGGCCAGCTTCCCCTGTGAGTCACTTTCCTATCCAAATCTGAGACTCTCAGTAACTGGAGATCTGGTGTCTAATGCGCATCCGAGTTTAAAGTGTACTTTTTTATTATTGACTAGAGGCCCGATGCACTAAGATTTGTGCAAGAATGGGCCTTCCTTCCCCTGGCTGCTGGCACCGCCTTCGCTCCGGCCCGGAGCCACCTTTCCACCTTCCCACACTGCCCAGAGGCCCGGAGTGGCTGGGGCGGTGCGGAATGCCTGCATCGTCACCATGGCAATGATGAAAGTGTCCCACCCCCCGCTGCTCAGCACCTGTGTATGCAAATTAACTGCCATCTTTGTTGGGTTAATTTGCATACTCACTCCTGATTGGCTGGTGGGCATTGTGAAGGTATGGTCAATTTGCATCTTACTCTTTTGTTAGTGTGGATGAGAGAGAAAAAGAGAGAGAAACATCAATTTACTGTTCCATCCATTCTGCATTCATTCAGTGCATCGTGTATGTGCCCTGTCCTGGGATTGAAGCTGCAACCGTGGCATAATTGGGACAATGCTCTAACCAGCTGAGCTGCCCGTCCAGGGCTTCAGTGTAGATTTTGACAACCTGCTACTTTATCCTTGGCATAGGAGTGGGCTCCATTTTTGTCTGCCTCTACTGGGCACTTGCCTGCCTAATTAAGTCTATAGGCCTTTGTTGATGGTCCTGAAGAGTAAAAGTGATTTCTGTCCATGGAGAAGAAGGAATTTCCTACTCAGGGATGCACCAACATTTCTAATATCACAGCTATCGCTGTTAGATCCACACTGTGCACCTAGTCCTACTCATGTTACATTGCATACATTGACTTCCTTAATGTACATCATCTCAATGGTGGGTAGGTGTGAGCTTCTCTATTTCACGCTTCAGAAAAGTACGGTTCTTAGAAGCTGAGCAGCTTGGCTAAGTTCCCAGGCTGGCAAAGGGTCTCGGCCCAAGAGCCCACGCCTTCCTACCACCTGACATCACCTTCTCGTCACAGGTGTGATGTGTTCATAGACACGGACGTCATTCCTGTTTAAGAACCACACTGATCAATCTATTGGCTTTTGTTGTTTAAGTAAAAGAAGTTTGGCGGGGGGAGGGTTTAAATATATTTTTATTGATTTCAGAGAGGAAGGGAGGGAAAGAGAGAGAAACATCAATGATGAGAGAGAATCATTGATTGGCTGCCTCCTGCACGCCCCCTACTGGGGATCAAGCCCGCAACCGGGGCATGTGCCCTTAACTAGAATTGAACCTGGGGCCCTTCAGTCCGAAGGCCGATGCTCTATCCACTGAGCCAAACTGGCTAAGGCAAAGAGAAGATTCTTTACGGTCTGAAAAGAGACACAAAAAACAATAAGCGAGTAAGCCCCAGCCAAGGCGTTATGGATAAAATAATAATAATAATGTATCAGTATCACTGTTTCTGAATATGTATTGAGCTCTCCTATCTGCCAGACACTGTTTGGATATTAATGCTGAACTATCGTTACGCTTATTTTTCACAGCTCGCAGTGACAATCTAGGCTGTAAGCTGACCTCCTAGCCCCGTGGTCGGCAAACTGTGGCTCGTGAGCCACATGCGGCTCTTTGGCTTCTTGAGTGTGGCTCTTCCACAAAATACCACGGCCTGGGGGAGTCTATTTTGAAGAAGTGGTGTTAGAAGAAGTTTCAGTTTAAAAAATTTGGCTCTTAAAAGAAATTTCAATCATTGTACTGTTGGTATTTGGCTCTGTTGACTAATGAGTTTGCCGACCACTATCCTAGCCCATTTGTTGGCTGGTGGGGTTTTTATTGGGGGAGAACATTTTATCTGAAGCCTATTTTACTTAAATCACATCCAAACTTCCCTCCATCCTCAGCTGCCTCATTCCCTGACGCCTCTTCCCTTTAAGAAAAGCACCAAATCCATCCACTGGTCTATTAAGTCCCCGGGCATAAGGATGCCATGGCAATGCAGACCCGGCTCGCTGACTGAGGACCCCAAGGCCCATCCCCTCTGGGGTAAAGGGCACTGGCTGGACCGCGTGGAACCGGCTGGCCCGGCACAGCTTTGGGTTCTGACAATTCGTCGCAGTCCAAGGCCGGCTCGATGGACGCCGCCGACAGGCAGGAAGCGCAGGCGTTCCGGGGAGCCGTCTTCAGTCCCAGCTCCCCTCCGACCCGCCTGAGTGTGGAGCTCGCAGCCAAGAGCTCCAGGGGCTTTGTGTGCGGCAGGAAGAAGGAGACCAGGAGGGGAGCGATGGGGGCACCCTACCTCCGGAGGAAACAGCCCTGCTCCCTGTGTCCCTCTCCAGGGCTGGCCACCGACCCCGAGGCCCTGGGCGGTGCCCGCCCGGCCTGTCCCTCGTTCATTCAGTCTTCCTCTCTCCAGAACTAGAGCCTCACACCTCTCCCTCCGCCTTACACCTCCAGCTCCTCTCCTTCTCAGCTGACACGCTTCTTCTTCGCCGTGGGAGTTAGAAACCGCCAGGAAAGAGCTCCCCCAGGCGCCCCCGCCTCTCCAGGCAGCTCCACGCAGGAGTCTGCTGAGCCTTTTTGTGTGGACGCTCCGTGTCCCAGCTGAGGTCAGCCCGGAGCCACACCCTGGCCCTCCCCGGGCCCTCCCCAAGGATTTGGCTCCCTCCAATGTTTCATCTCTTTCCTCCATCACGAGATTTCCCACCTGCACACAAACATCCGATGCGCCTGGGTGTCAGCCCGCCTCTCAGCCCGCGCTGCCTCAGCCACGGCCCCGTCTCCTGGTCCCTCCCGAGCGGCGTCCTCAGGAGCCGTCTGTGCAGTGCCTGCTCAGCCAGACTCTCCTTCCCAGCGTGCCTCGTCCTGAAACCACTCTCGCTGAGGTCCCCACCCCCACGCAGCCAAATCCGGGTTCAGTCTCACGCGAGGTCCCCTGTGACCCAACAGCAGCATCTGACCTGAGGGTCATGGCTTCCCTCCTGCATTGTTTTCTGGAACATCATGTTGGTTCTTTTTCTCCTTTGTGGACGGCTCTTTGTCAATGTCCCTTGTTGGTTCCTCCTCACGTCCCTGCCACCTCGTGTCCCCAGGACGGGGCTCAGCCCTCGGATGCCTCCAGACGTACCTGCTCCCTTTCCATCTCCTCATGTCCCTGCCACCTCGTGTCCCCAGGACGGGGCTCAGATGCCTCCAGACGTACCTGCTCCCTTCCCGTCTCCTCCCGTCACAGATTGAACGCGTCTATGCTGGTGGCCCCCTAGCTTTTGTCTCTGACCCACTCTCTCTGAACAGCAGCCTTACAAACACAACTGCCAGCTCACACTCTGCCTGGGTTTCCAATAGGCATTTCACATTTATCATGCCGAGCATCCCGTCCCCACGCCTGCTTGTCCCGCGGCCTGTCCCATCTCGGTGAATGATAACTGCCTTCTGCCGATGCTGAGGCCAAACCTTAGCGTAACCCTGACTCCTCTTCCCCTCTTCCCCTCTCCTCCCTCGTGGCAACACGTCCTGTCACCCCTCTCTCCGGTTCCAGCCAGACCATGTATGTAACACTCCATTCCTACCCCTCCCCAGGCCCTGCTCCCTTGCTGCCCGGGGCCCCACCACCGTATCGCTTTCCTGACTCACGAACTGCTTCCTTCCCGTTCGCTGTGGTCTGCGCTCTGCTGGGAGAGCGATCTTCCCACCGCCGGCCAGGTGGCCGCTCCCCTGGGGCCTCCGCTTCTCCTGTCCCTCAGCGTCAAACCCACGCCTCCCATCTCAGTGGCCGTGGGATGGCGGGGCTTCCTGTGCGTGGCCCAGCGTGGAGGCGTGGTGTCGACCGGACCCTCCCGTGTGACATGCAGACACGCCAGGCCCCGCCCTTCCTTTGAGGTGCTCCTCACTGAGGAACCCTCTCCCCATTGCCACAGCCAGAATGAGATCATCTGAATTGTCTGCTGTCTTTTGTCTTTCACCACTTTCGTTGTTAGTATCGGAGGCCTCTTCTCACGTCCCGATGGACAGCAGTTGACCGTCCAGCTCATGGGCTGCCCTTCAGGAGTAGGATGACCCCAGGTCCCTCCACGCCAGCCCCTGCTGCGGTCTGAGGGTCCCCTGGAGGTGCCCCTGCTTGTGGCTTGTTCTGATGAATGAAAGGCTCCCCATGGGGGAGCGGGAGCAGCCGGGGTGCGAACTGAGAGCCAGGGACAAGCCTGCTCTCCCTGTACTGGGGTCACTCCCTCACTGGGTACGTTGTCATCAGCCTCCAATCGAGGGGGGCGGGGTGTAAATGAAGACCAGACACCTTCCTCCCTCCCAACTCCCTCCTATGAGGTCTCCACCATGAACTTCAAGCTCAGACCTAAATCAGTGTCTGGATTAGTTACCAGCAGGTCAGCCTGGTGCCGTCTCCACCCACCTCAGCCCGTGGCCCTGCCCAGAGCAGCCCCCTGCTGCCCTACCAAGTCTTGCCCCGGAGCTTGCTGGGAAGGCGGGTTCTGAGGCCCCAGGTGGACGGAATGGCAGCCTGCCCGCCCACAAGGTCCCCGCCCTGCCCACTCTGGTTTGGAGGGGCGGCTGCTGTGGGGGCGGCCGAGGAAAGGCTACCTTGGTGGAGGGCTCCCACTCCACTCTGGGGGTCTCAAGGCAAGTTCCCACCAAGAAGTGACAGCTAAGCTGGGCCTGAAGACCCACCCGCGGGACGGAGAGAGCCCTGCTTGTCCTCCCTGCCCACACACACACACCCGGCTCTGCGGCCACACTGGCCCAGGGGCCCTCCTCACACCAGGAGAGGGACACCCCAGTGGCCCATTCCTAGAACAGCTCCCAGGCCTGGTGGAGTCGGAGCGGCGTTTTGGAAGGCTTTTTCTCAGCGTCACTTGGACAGAGATGACTGATAGGAACTGCACTCTGCGCCCTGACTGTCAGGCACTAAATATAGACTGTGCACTCGCTGGAGGAGCTAAATTTAGCAGCACAGGCGAGGTGGGGGAGCTTCGGGGGAGGGGAGGGACACGCTGGGGGCTCTCCTGGGACTGGGTGGAAACAGCCCTGCTTCGGCCCACGGTTAAGGTATTAATTACTCCTGCCCGGGGAGGAGTGGCCTGGAAATTGCATCCTCGGCTGATACATCTGGCAGAGGGGTTTGCTGAGGGTCATTTTCCTGTTTTAAGATATGCAGATGGGGAGGCGTCTGTCTGCCTCCATCTGATTAGTTTGCTGTCACTGATGAGCGCGCTGGTCCTCGGTCCTGGCTGAGCTCGGACCTCCTGGGGGGCTGTTTCTAATTCTGTCCGCACCGCGCCGCCCCAGATCGGCTTCCAGCGTCAGATGAGACGCGCTAATGATTTAGCCTGAAGGTCAGAGAGAGAGTGGATCTCTGATGCTGCCAGCCGCGCTGCCCCGAGCTCCCTTTCTGGCGGCAGATCCCGTGGCCTGGTGCACTTTGGGGGAAGCCACGTAGCTGCCCCTCTTGTTCGGTTGGGGTGAAGGGGGAGGCAGGATCCCTGGCCCCGCCTCTGTGCCGGGCCCCTTAGTATCACAAACCCGTGGTCCTCTGCCCGCAGGGTAGAGAGCGTTCGTGGGCATTTTGACTCGGTCTTTGGGTAACGACAGCTGGAAACAGGCTCTGGCCCCTACAATCACTGTCACTGTTAGACTGAATTGCGTGGCCCGAGTGAGGAAAGCATCTCCTTGCCTGCCCACGAATAAATTCTATTTGGTTGATGCCATGGTTTTCCTTCACTTCCTCCCCCGGCCCCACGCCCCCAAATCAGGAGGAGCCAGAGGAGCTCCATGGCGGATGCCCATGTCACCGCGTCACAAGCTGAGGACCCTCCATGGCCATTTCTCTCCTCCCAGCGCTGCCTGAGCAGCTGGCTGGTCTCACCGCCCAATAAAGGAGAGGGAGAGTCGGCCACTGGCTGTTAAATGCCCTGGTGCTCAGCATTCGGGGGCACAGTCAAAGGGACTATAACCTAGGGGCTCCCCAACCTGGAGAAACACAGCCGACTCCCTGCTAGGACCTACGGGCAAACTCAGCATCGAGTTCCTGGGAAAACCCTCCAAGGAGTCTTTTTTTATTATTGACTAGAAGCCCGGTGCACGAAATTCGGTGGGATCGGGCCTAAACGGGCAGTTGGACATCCCTCCCACAATCCAGGACTGCTGGCTCCCAACTGCTTGCCTGCCTGCCTTCCTGATTGCCCCTAACCGCTTCTGCCTGCCAGCCTGATCACCCCCTAACCACTCCGCTGCCAGCCTGGTTGATGCTTAACTGCTCCCCTGCCAGCCTGTTTGCCCCCAACTTCCCTCCTCTGCTGGCCTGGTCACCCCTAACTGCCCTCTCCTGCAGGGTTGATCACCTCCAACTGCCCTCCCTTGCAAGCCTGGTCCCTCTCAACTGCCCTCCCTTGCAGGCCGGGTGCCTCCCAACTGCCCTCTCCTGCTGGCCATCTTGTAGTGGCTATCTTGTGTCCACATGGGGGCAGGATCTTTGACCACATGGGGGCAGCTATATTGTGTGTTGCAGTGATGACCAATCTGTATATTACTCTTTTATTAGATAGGATAGAGGCCTGGTGCACGGGTGGGGGCCAGCTGGTTTGCCCTGAAGGGTGTCCCGGATCAGGCTGGGGTTCCCTTGGGGCGTGGAGCGGCCTGAGCGAGGGGCCTGTGGTGGTTTGCAGGCCGGCCACGCCCCCTGGCAACCCAAGGGGAGGCCCTGGTATCTGGAATTTATTTTCCTTCTACAATTGAAACTTTGTAACCTTAAGTGGGTGAGCCCGGCCAGGGTGTGCGGAAAGCTTTGCTTCCCCTGTTGCCGCCGGCAACCCTGGCCTGCTCTCTCAAGCTCCATTCTGCCGCCATTTGTTTGAATTTGTTTACCTTCTATAATTGAAACTTTGTAGCTTGAGTGGAGGCTTAGGCCTGCAACAGCTATGGAAAGCTTGGCTTGCTCTGTTACCTGGGAAACCTTGTTCACTGTGGCTGTAGCCATCTTGGATTGGGGTTAATTTGCATACTCGCCCTGATTGGCTGGTGGGCATGGCTTGGCTGGTGGGCATGGCTTATGTAGCGGAGTGATGGTTAATTTGCATATTACCATTTTATTAGAGAGGATAATACGTTTTTATTGATTTCACAGAGGAAGGGAGAGGGAGAGTTAGGAACATCGATGATGAGAATCATTGATCTGATGCCTCCTGCACGCCCCCTACTGGGGACTGAGCCCTCAACCCGGGCATATGCCCTGACCAAGAATCGAACCCTGACCTCCTGGCTCACAGATCAATGCTCAACCACTAAGCCACACCATCCAGGCTCCAAGGAGTCTTAGTCACGCTGATTGCCGCATTTCTACTGGCTGACTGTATCCGAAGTAGCTGTGGAAAGTCTCCTATTTCGTGGAGACTGAATATGTTGAGGCAAGTGTGGTTCATAGACTTAGGCGCCCAAAGGAAGTCCAAGGACCGAGCTCTCCTAGTTTGCAGCCCAGTGGATCAGCGTCCATCGAACCACAAGGAGCTTCGTTCTCCGTCCTCCCTTCTTATCGCACCCCGGAGGCCTGGGCGAGACCCCCAGAGCTGCTCTGCCTCTTGAGCCCTCATCAGGCCACAGACTCTCTGAGCAGCTGGCAGCAAAGCAGCCTCTGGCTGCAGCTGGGCTGGCATCGGCGCTGCCTCTGGCCCGTCGGAGGCAGTCTGGACCCTCGGAACCGAAGGGGCTTGAGAAGGTAGCGTCCCTAACGTAGGTTCACCTCATTTTATACAGTCACCTGACAAGTGTGAGTACCTTTCACAAATAAACCTCCCCTCTTTCCTACATAAAAGGCATTTTATCTCTAGATGTATCCTCACTTTTCGGGGACATTCCTGGGTGCTATTTGGTGAAGGCCTGGCGTGGCCAGCAGGCTCTCTGGGAATTGCGGGGTTCTATGGGTGCGGATCTTCGGTGCTTTTGTCCCAGGCAGTCCAGCATCCCCGCAGGCGCAGAAAAATCACAAAGCACACGACTGTCTACAGAGGGGCACAGGAATTCTGGGTGGCACAGCTGACGGGTTTCCAGCCTATAGGAAAGTTAACTCCAAATATCATACTCAATGGCACCATAGACTATAAATCAGGTTCATATTTATTTATGTTTTAAAAAATATTTTTATTGATTTCAGAGAGGAAGGGAGAAGGAGAGAGAAAAACATCAATGATGAGAGAGAACCATTGATCAGCTGCCTCCTGCACGCCCCCTACTGGGGATCAAGCCCACAACCCAGGCATGTGCCTTGACCGGAAATTGAACCATGACCTCCTGGTCCATAGGTCTACGCGTAACCACTGAGCCAAGCTTGCCAGGCTGTTTTATCTTCTATATATATAAAGAGCTAATATGCAAAGTGTCCCCTCAGGAGTTCAACCAGGAGAACGGGAGTTTGATCACTCACTGTGACATGAACTGACCATCAGGGGGCGGCACGGAACATGACGGGCAACCAGAGGTGGTGGTGGGGCACTGAGGGAGCGAGGGAAGGAGGAGGTGGAGAAGCGGGGGAGGTGGGGAGGCAGGGAGGCGGGGAACCTGATCGGCCCTGATGGCCAGCCAGGCCTAGGGACCCTACCCGTGCATGAATTTCGGGCACCAGGCCTCTAGTATTTATTATGAGTTCATTTCAGCTTTCCTGATTTTCTGTGTGTGTGTGTGTGTGTGTGTGTGTGTGTGTGTGTGTTCTTCAAATTATCCTTTAAACAGATTTTAGCATCTTACTCATTCCCTAATTAATTCATGGGTTAAATAAAATGCTTGAAATTTATTCACACTGCATTTGTATGTGAGTCATGAGTTTCACCTTTTCAAAAATTGCACTTTAGCATAACTATTTTGTTTAATGTTAACAGCTATTATGTCATATTAATAATCATTCTCTGTATCAACCTTGGTTTCCATCTTCTTAAAAGGAACGTGGCGAAGGAAGAAAAGTTAACTAGCACATTAGACTTGCAGAGCGTTAACACAGAAGGGCTGTTTGATGTTTCCTGACTCCTTTTAGGTAAAGGAAGGGGACAGTCACGTGTGTTCATACTATTTTCCAGGTACTTTGACATAGGCTGTCTAATGTATACCTCTCAGCAAACAGGATGACATTATTGTGGTGATCATACTTACTCTGTGCTGGCCACTGTTTCAAGCTCTGTGCTCACATGAACACCCGTAGGCATTGCAGCAAGCCCGTGCGGTAAGTACTGTTATTACCCCCATTTCCCAGAGGAGGGAACCTAGGCACCAGAAGGCTCAGCACTCACCTGCGATCACACAGATAATGGTGGTTCTGTGTTCCGACCCAGGCCGTCTACCTTCAGCGTTCCTATTTGTGATTTAAGCCCATTTCACAGGTGAGAACACTGACGGTGAGGGACGTCATTTGCCTAGAAGCACAAAGCGAGCCAAGGGCAGCGCCAGCGCCTGTGCCCAGTCTGCCTGGCGTTGCGGCCAGTTTTCTCACCGGAGCGAGCAGAGAGAAGCCAGTGGCGTTGGACAGAAGCCGGTAACACGCCTGCAGAGGCCAGGCAACCCCACCCGTGTCTCTGCGGCAGAAACGCAGCGGAGGGGGGTCATCTGCGTTCCCTCCGGGTGTTGGGGTGCCAGGTTCCCGGGTTTTGTGCATCTGGGCCCTTGTCCCGTTTCTCACCTTTATCCCCCCAGACCCAGAGGCTGCAGGACGCCCGGAAGGGCCCAGCCCCCTCCCCTCCCCCCTCCCCCTCCCTCCTCCCCCCGCCACCTCCTGCAGAACGAGTTCAAATGAATGTTGTGAGGGGGCAGCCAGCTGACTGCCGCCCGGAGGCGCTGCTCAGGGTGAGGCCTGCGGAGCATGGACCCCCGGGCGTCCAGCCCAGGCCTCGGCGCTTCCCCGGGCAGCGGAGCCCTGCTCAGGGGGTCCCGGGTGGGGAGTGGAGCATGGGGAGGGAGAACCTGGCGGAGAGGCCACGGAGGGCGCTGCCTCCTCTGCGGCGGGGCGGCGGCTTCAGCTCCTCCGCTGCCAGGCAGCCCCCCTGCCTCGGCCTCTCCCTGGGTCTCCTCCCTCCCTCCAGGCTGCACACGCCGCCCATTGCCACAAACAGTCCCTGCCAGGCAGCTTCCTCACCCCACCCCGCCCGGACACCGCCAAGCTGGGGCTCTGCGCCCCGCACCCGCCCTGCACAGCCCTAGCTCAGTCCCCGCCCCCGCCGCTCTGCCCCCCACGGGCTCAGTCCCCGCCCCCACCGCTCTGCCCCCCTCGGGGCTCCACGCAGGGATCCGCATTGCGGTGCCGCCACCGCTCTGCCCGCCCCCCTCCTCCCACCCATGCCGCCTGCACAGCTGCGGGCGCTTACATAAGCTGCAGCCTGTGGCTTGGTCATCCTCTTGGCTATCCAAGCTCCTGGGGAGACAGCAAACCCCGAAATGCTACCAGACCGCCCTCCCCGCCCCCAGCTCCCCCCGCACCCCCACCACCACCGCCACTGGAGCTGTCAGGTAGTCACGCCTGAAACAACCACCCGCAGCAGCAGTGCCTGGGGCGGGCGGGCAGAGAGGCGCCCATCTAAGGTGGGGGGTGGGGAGGAGAGCTCCCCTCCCTCAGGAAACAGGATCCTCCTGGGAGAGGGGCACCTGAACACCTGCACCCCTCGGCTGGCACCCGCCACCTCTAACCGGCCTGGACTGCCTGCCAGCCCATGGCCCCAGGAAATCGGGCAAAGTCACAGACCTTTTTGCAGGGACGGACTGGTTTGTGCTGAATCTCCTGTTACTCCCAGACCACTGACTCCCTGCCTGCTTCACTAGCAGGTTCCCCCTGGACACGGGGGAATTGCCCCGGGCAACGGGACAGCACCCATTTCCTGCTGGGAGATGAGTGCCACCACCCGGCCCCCTCTCCGCTCCCAGGGTCTCTGCCTCGCTCTTCCATTCCCAGCCCCCCCCCCGCCCCCCGCCTCCGAGTCCCACACGGGGAGCCCAGCCCCACCTTGTCCTACAGAGCAGGGCCCTCAGCCCAGCTCACCCACCCATCTGCCTGGTTAGACTAGACAGCAGGGTCGGACTCACCCCGCAAGGAGGAAGAGGTTCCCTTTGGAAACCACTGCTCCTGAGCCACCAAGCCCCCTCCCCTCCCCTCTCCTCCCCTCCCCCTCCCCTCCGGCTACCCCATGGGGCTGCCACTTTCTAATAAGAAGCCCCTGTGCAGAGGGTCAGCCTGGCAAAACCGAGTCCTAAACAGAGGGTGGAGGAGCAGGGTTCGGGCTGAAACAGCATCGGGCCAGCGCCTGTCACCAGCCACCTCTTGTTCTGGATTAAAGGGAGGACACGGGGCGTTCAGCTGGCAAAGCCCCGGGCAGACTGTACAGTTTGGTCACCCAGCGCAGGGGGAAGGGAAGGGCAAAGCGATTTTTTCTTGGCGACTTGAGCTGTGGACGGAAGGATTTTTCCTTCCCAAAGTGGAAAGGAGGCGGGAATTCGCTCCTGGCGAGTGGCGAGGAAGAGGGCACCTCTGGAAGAACATTTTAGGAACTTGGCAAGTGGGCCTTGGTGCTGGGGGTTGAAGCGGGACAGAATTCTGTGGGCAGGTGTCAAGACATCAAACGGGCTAATCCCGTTCTGAACATTTAATCTTCAGCTATGCCTTTTGTATGCCAGTTGGAATGACATGAGCCTAAAAAAAAGGATTCCATATCCGGGACGGCAGAGTGGCATCCACACATCCACCCAGCTGGGACCTGGAATAGTAAGTGCCGCCTCCTGCGCGGCATTTCCTGTGCCTTGGACGTGGGTCTCTGGGAGGCGGGCAGCGGAGTGGAAAGAAGAGCGCGGCCTAGAGTCAGGGCGCTGAGCTGTTTCCACCTCTATTTTCAGCTCGATGTACAGTTCCCTCCGACTGCCCGACCTTGGGCAAGCCCTTAACCTCCCCTCACCTCTGAAATGGAGAAGGCAGTTCCTGCCCCGGCCTCCATTGTGAGGGTTAAATGAGGTGGCACGGGCTTCCGAGATCTAACAGGCTACACCCTCAAGTCAGTCCCCAGAATGCCTTCAGTCCCCGTGGCCAGGCGAACCCACTTTTCGCCCCAGCTTTGGGCCTCATCAGATCCAGTCCACTTGGTTTTTTATGCGTTCCCTTGTGCATCTGTACATTCTTGGATGGAGCTCCTTGAACTCTGGAGGGATAAGTTAAATCTCTACCCAGGTGTGCTGGGACTGAATTTACACCTTTAAGAATCTCGTAGTCAGATGGTGAGACACCCAGCGTGAGGGGTGGGTGGAGACCAGTCATGACCAGAGGCCTAAAGGCTGTGGCAACAACTCAGGTTCAACTGACCTCAGAAGAATTTCCGAGTCTGAATCCCTGAAAGGTCAGCGTTGGAAGGTGGAGCAGGAAGCCTGAGGGCTGGGTACCAGTGCTCTCTCTGCCGCCTATTACGTCAGCGCTCCGAAGTTCAAGTCCATCATCAGTTCTCAGCAGAGTACACGCTGCCTGTCTGTGAGGTCAGGAGAGGGATGAGAAAGCTGAGATGGGATATAAAGGTGGACACAACTTAAATAGAGCAGTTTGGGCCAACCAGTTGGGGAGCAGGAAGACTATTTGCCAAGTGGTTCCGGGTGATAAGCAGAGACTCAGACTCCCAGGATCCATTGCTCAAGCCAGTGCTTATTCTTGGCTTAAGGTCATGGATCCACAAACCTGTATTACAGGCCTTACTTACTTGGCCAGGAATTAATGAAATTATAGTATCATAACGTCTGGCCCTGTACATTTGATGAGTTGTACAAGATATACAGTCCCACGATGAACTCTGTAAGTTGCCCTGGGTCTACCAATGTGTATCTCTCCGTGAGAGCTCTGTGGCCTGTCCAAATGAGGTTTTTGGTTTTTTGTGTGTTGTGGTTTTTTTTTTAATGTATCTTCATTGTTGTAAGTATGATAGGTGTTCCCCTTTTTTCCCCATTGACCCCCTCCACCCCGCACCAACCCCTGCCAGGCCTTCACCACACTATTGTCTGTGTCCATGGCTATGCATGTATGCATGTAAGTTCCCCAGTTAATCTCTCCCCACCCCCCACCCCGCCTTCTCTCTGAGATCTGACAGTCTGTTCCATGCGTCCATGTCTCTGGATCTATTTTGTTCACAGTTTATTTTGTTCATTAGATTCCACATAGGAGTGAGATCATGTGATACTTGTCTTTCTCTGATTGGCTTGTTTCGCTTAGCATAATACTCTCCAGGTCCCTCCATGCTGTCTCAAAGGGTAAGAGATCCTTCTTTTTACTGCTGCATAGTATCCCATCGTGTAAATGTACCACAGCTTTTTATCCACTCATCTGCTGATGGGTACTTGGGCTGTTTCCAGACCTCAGCTATTGTAAATTGTGCTGCTATGAACATAGGGGTGCATCCATTCCTTCTGATTGGTGCTTTGGGTTTCTTAGGATATATTCCTAGTTGTGGGATCACTGGGTCAAATGGCAGTTTCATTTTTAATTTTCTGAGGAAACTGCATACTGTTTCGAAAGTGGCTGCACCAGTCTGCATTCCCACCAGCCGTGTATGAGGGTTCCCTTTTCTCCACATCCTCGCCAGCACTTGTCATTTGTTGATTTATTGATGGTAGCCATTCTGACAGGTGTGAGGTGATAGCTCATTGTCGTTTTAATTTGCATCTCTCTGATGATCAGTGACTTTGAGCATTTTCTCATATATCTCTGGCCATCTGTGTGTCCACTTTGGAGAAGTGACTATTTAGGCCCTAAGCCTATTTTTTAATTGGGCTGTTTATCTTCCTTTGGTTAAGTTGTATGAGTTCCTTATATATTTTGGATATTAACCCTTTATCAGATGTATTATTGCCAAATATGTTCTCCCATACAGTGGGCTCCCTTTTCATTTTGTTGATGGTTTCTTTTGCTGTGCGGAAGCTTTATATTTTGATGTAGTCCCATTTGTTTATTTTCTCCTTAGTTTCCTTTGCCCTAGGAGATGTATCTGTAAACATGTCGCTATAAGAGATGTCTGAGATTTTGCTGCCTATGTTTTCTTCTAAGATTTTTATGATTTCGTGACTTACATTTATTCTTGTGTACGGTGTAAGTGGTGTTCTAGTTTCAGTTTTTTGCATGTATCTGTTCAATTTTCCCAACACCATTTATTGAAGAGACTTATTGACTCCATTGTATGCTTTGCTTCCTTTGTCAAATATTAATTGAGCGTAATGGCTTGGGTCAATTTCTGGGTTCTCTATTCTGTTCCATTGATCTATGTGCCTATTCTTGTGCCAGTATCAGGCTGTTTTTATTACTGTGGTTTTGTAGCATAACTTGATACCCAGCATTGTGATCCCTCCAATCTTGTTCTTATTGCTCAAGATTGCTGCGGCTATTCGGGGTCTTTTTCTAGTCCATATTTATTTTTGGAGAGTTTGTTCTAGGTCTGTGAAATATGCCACTGGTATTTTAATAGGGATTGCATTGAATCTATAGATTGCTTTGGGTAGTATGGACATTTTAATGATGTTGATTCTACCAATCCATGAATGCAGTATATTCTTCCACTTGTTTATATCTTCTCTATCTCTTTTTTCAACATCCTGTAGTTTTCCGAGTACAGGTATTTTTACCTCCTTGGTTAAGTTTATTCCTAGGTATCTTCATTTTTTTTATTGCAATAGTAAATGGGATTATTTGTTTAGTTTCTCTTTCTGAGAGTTCATTACTGGTATATGAAATTCCATACATTTCTGGGTGTCAATTTTGTATCCTGTTGTCAAATTCATTTATTAAATCTAGTAGTTTTTTGGTGGAGTCTTTAGGATTTTCTATGTACAATATCATGTCATCTGTGAATAATGACAGTTTTATTTCCTCCTTTCCAATTTGGATGCCTTTTATTTTTTCTTCTTGTCTGATCACTGTGGCTAGGACTTCCAGTACTGTGTTGAATAAGAGTGCTGAAAACAGACACCCCTGTCTTGTTCCTGTTCTTAGGGGAAATGGCTTTAGTTTTTGCCCATTTTGAGTATGATGTTGGCCATAGATTTGTCATATATGGCGTTTATTATGATGAGGTATAATCCCTCTATTCCCACTTTGCTGAGCATTTTTCTCAAAAAAAGGGAGCTGGGACCAGCCGGTGTGGCTCAGTGATTGAGTGTCGACCCATGAACCAAGAAGTCATGGTTCAGTTCCCAGTCAGAGCACATGCCCAGGTTTTAGGCTCAATCCCCAGTAGGGGGCATGCAGAAAGCAGTCAATCAATGGTTCTCTCTCATCATTGATGTTTCTCTCTCTCTCTCCCTCTCCCTTTCTCTCTCTGAAATCAATAAAGACATATTTTTTAAAGGGTGTTGGATTTTGTCAAGTGCTTTTTCTGCATCAATTGATATGATCATGTAATTTTTGTCTTCCAATTTGTTTATGTGATGGATCGCATTTATTGATTTGTGAATATCACACCAGCCTTGAATCCAATGAGGTTTTTTAATTTGGATGATGGATGCCATCTTCACTGAGAGACTTGCTGAATTTCTTTCCTCCTGCTTAGTGTCTTTCTTTGCTTCCTGATGTTTTAATACACTTTCATTTCTCTTTTGTCAAGGGAAGGACATGAAGCAAATTTCCAGGCTCATCACTCGCCTGCTGCAGGTGGCTGTTTATTCTCAGAGCAGCTAATAGCCAGCCAGACAGGCTGGGCTGAGGGAGGAAGCAAAGCATGAGAAGTGACAGCCGTCCGAAGTCTGAAGTCCGACCTGAATCTGGAGTATCTCTGAAAATTATAATCTACGTCAAAGAAAAAAACAGACTGTAAGTAAGAGAAGGGAAAACAATAGGCTTTTACCCAAAGTATTATGTTTTCTATGTAAAGGAAAACATTCCAGGAAATGAGTAAATTGCAAGTCATTTAAGAACAGACATCACGTCTTACATGACCGTGACAGGGACTTCGGCTTGTTGCTAAGTACCTGGCCTTTACTTAACGCCTGTTTTTTAGCTGGAAAACGGTCACGTGGAAAGAAGACTGCATTGCCCACCAATTGCAGCTGAGTTGGGGCTGTATGACCACCTTCTGGGCAACGAGCGATAGGAGGTGATGTGGGCAACTTCTGCAAAGTGTCGTCTGGAGGGAACATGACTTCCGCCCCTCTCCTCCCGCTGCGTGGATGTGGGTGCACACTGGGGAGCCGAGATGGAAAGACTGGGCCAGTGGATGCCACCCTTGCCTGGCCTGCTCCACGCCTGGTTTGGCTGCTATGAGAAAGAGAAAAAGATCTCCCTACTGTAACCACCGTGTTTTGGATTAATACTCCTTGGCGATGCACACCTACCACCTTAGGGAGAACACCCTGCCTTCACTCAACAGCCACAGCTGTCACAGATACCACCGGCTCAAATAATAAGCTGCGTGTTACTTCCCTGGCGTTTCGAAAGGTTCGGTGTTTGGGAATCTCAAGGACATTGATACAGAGAGAACTGGGCCATGATTCACTTTAATATGATGAGCAAAGCAGCCTGAGGGAAGGGCAGATGGATGAACGGATGGATGGATGGGTGGGTGGATGGGTGGATGAATACAGATATACAGACATACATAGACAGACAGACAGACAGACAGACAGACAGACACAATATACCATCCAGCAGAAAGGGCGCTGAGCCAGGACTCAAGTACAGGCGGTGTCACTGGCTGGTTGAAGCGTAAATTGGAATTTCTTGGAAGCAATTTGCCAGTGTATATCACAAATGCTCGTTCTCTTTTATACAATGATCCTATTTTTTTCGGGATGTGCTCTAAGGGAAGAGTGTGGACAAAGAGTGCTGTGCAGCTGGGTGTGGCCACCATGTCTAAACCTAAGGCCGCACCAGGACACATACGCAGTGAACCTGTGTTGTTTGCACGAGTTGAATTTCACTGAGGAAATAGCTTCTCACAGGGATGTCAGGCTGGGACACCAAGGCACAGAGATGGGGTGGGGGTGGGGGTGCACAGGCAGTGGGTGTCTGCTCCAACCCCGGCCCATGGCTCAGTCCCCAGGGATTGAGGGTCCCCACGGAGGCTGGAGGAGCTGTCTCCGGGGATGAGACAGGCCAGGCGGCTCGGCTCAGTTCTCAGAGCCCTGTGTGCTGGGAGAGCCTGGGTTGGGCTCAGCACAGAGGGCCTGGAGGCGCACCCTGTCACCCTGCGGGCCTGCGCCTGCCAGGATCAGAAGCCCCAGGTGGAGAGCGGCCTGGAGGCCCTGGTGGCCGCCCCTGCAGTGGTGGCGGGGACGTGCTGCCCCCTCGTGGCTGTGTGGCTTGTCGGCACAGCAGGGGGCAGGAGCTGGGAGGGCTTTGTGAGCTCCCCTGAGCTCCCAGGAGCTGAACGGGGCGTGGCTAAGAGGCACAGGGTGGGGACAGAGCCACCAAGTCTAAGTTGCCACTGTCCCCTTTGTGGCCGCAGATCAGGAGATTAACTTAAATGCACAAAGGTGGGGAAGTGATAAGGCATGTTTGTCTCATAACCCCTGCTCTTCATGATGTATGCAGCTCAGCACCCTCCCTGTCCTGGAAGGCGCAGGAAGCTGGGAACCTGCTCCCGTGGATTCTGTTGACAGCAGGTGTCTGTTTGGACATCCCCAGGGGCTGACCCTCGCGAAGTCTGAGAAGCGAAGGGTGGCAGAAGCTCCGGGCGTGTGGACGGGCATCGCGGTGGCTGCCCTGGGTTTTGCCAGCAGCTCTGGGTGCTGCGTGCGGGCAGCGGAGCTCAGCTCTAGGGCCCTTTCTCCCCTCCCCCCGCGCCCCCCCTCCCCCCGCACTATTTGTGCTTCTCGCTCTGGGACCTTCCTGCCCATCACTGCCTTCCCCCGGGGGCATGTGCAAGGCTGCATAAGCCACATGGCCCATGGTAAAGCCCTTCGTGCTGAAAAGAGCTCAGAGTAGCTTCAGTTTTCATAACCAAATCCTGGCTGACACTGCCTATTGGTTAGCGCCTGGGTTCTGGGAGCACCCAGACTCCATTCAGCCCTGAGATGTGCACTTAATTCTGTGAAAACTTGAGGAAGTTCCCTAACCCTTCGTTTTTCAGTTTCTCCACCTGCAAAATGGGTTGATAAAATCACCTACCTCTTCAGATTGTCACATGGGTAAAATTATATGACATATATTAGCATCCTTAAACATAACCTGTCATCATTATTGAATATGGCAGAACCATTAAAGGGAAGGAAAATTGCTTATCCAGTATAATCTCAACCATCTGAAATACACAAGTAAAATTACACAAAACATGTTTTCTCTCCAGTAATGGGTTTCCAGGGCGATTGGATTTTCTATTGTATATCCTTCTTATATCTGTTAAGTTGTGTACAATAAGTCTGCATGTACTGCTTTATAAAAATAACTAGAGGCCCGGTGCACGAAATTCATGCATGGGGGAGGAGGGTGTCCCTCAGCCCAGCCTGCACCCTCTCCAATCTGGGACCCTTCGAGGGATGTCCGACTGCCCGTTTAGGAATCCGACTGCCCACCGGGATCGGGCCTAAACGGGCAGTCAGACATCCCTTTCACAATCCAGGACTGCTGGCTCCCAACTGCTCGCCTGCCTGCCTTCCTGATTGCCCCTAACCGCTTCTGCCTGCCAGCCTGATCACCCGCTAACCACTCCCATGCCAGCCTGATTGATGCCTAACTGTTCCCCTGCCAGCCTGTTTGCCCCCAACTTCCCTCCTCTGGTCACCCCTAACTGCCCTCTCCTGCAGGGTTGATCACCTCCAACTGCCCTCCCTTGCAGGCCTGGTCCCTCTCAACTGCCCTCCTTTGCAGTCCTGATGCCTCCAAACTGCCCTCCCCTGCTGGCCATCTTGTGGTGGCCATCTTGTGTCCACATGGGGGCAGCCATCTTGTGTGTTGGAGTGATGGTCAATCTGCATATTACTCTTTTATTAGATAAGATAGAGGCCTGGTGCATGGGTGGGGGCCAGCTGGTTTGCCCTGAAGGGTGTCCCGGATCAGGGTGGGGGTTCCCTTGGGGTGTGGGGCGGCCTGGGCAAGGAGCCTGTGGTGGTTTGCAGGCCAGCCATGCCCCCTGGCGACCCAAGCGGAGGCCCTGGTATCTGGAATTTATTTTCCTTCTACAATTGAAACTTTGTAGCCTGGAGTGGAGCCAAGCCTCCTGCTTGCTCTGTGGCCAGCAGCCATTTCTGTTGGGATTTATTTACCTTCTATAATTGAAACTTTGTAGCCTGGAGTGGAGGCCTGGGCCAGCCAGGGTGTGTGGAAAGCTTTGCTTCTTCCATTGCCAGGAGCAACCCTAGCCTCCCACTCTTTCCAGCTCTGTGGCTGCTGCCATTTCTGTTTGGATTTGTTTACCTTCTATAATTGAAACTTTGTAGCCTTGAGTGGAGGCTTAGGCTGGCAAGGGCAAGTGGAAAGCTTGGCTTCCTCCATTGCCTGGGAAACCCAAGCCTCCCTCCTGCTCTCTGTGGCTGTAGCCATCTTGGTTGGGTTTATTTGCATACTCGCTCTGATTGGCTGATGGGCGTGGCTTGTGGGTGTAGTGGAGTGATGGTTAATTTGCATATTACTCTTTTATTAGGTAGGATAACATGCAATAGTATCAAAATAGCCTATAGGGAAGTTACTTAAACATACGTTGTCTTCCACATTGCTCACAAAGTCAGTGTCCCATGAAAAGACAGCACCGAAGTGTACCGCCCTGTATTTCCCCGCCTGCGGAAAGGTAAACATGTCCATCCTCCAGGTGGGAGCAGTGACGCCCCGTCCGGGAACTGCCCCAGGTGGGCTGAGGGGAGGCCAGAGTCTGTGGAATTGTCCTGGCGAGACTGTCCCACTGACTGCGAGGGGAGAGACCTCCCGCTGGGTGCTGCGTCTGATGTTTTATTCAGAAGGGGTTTCAGGGTCTCAGGTGTCTGCTGATGTTTCGGTTTGTCCTCAAGTCCCTCTCATTCACGTTTACCGTCAGTTCTGTGAGACTAGGGTAGCCACACTGCCAGACTCATGCCTCCTGCTGCACGGCTTAATTATTAATTATTATTGGTTGTTGCTTATTAATTATTATTGGTTATTGGTTATTAATTATTAATGATGCCCCCTTGCTTCCGAAAGTGTCTCTGTTCAGACAGTAATGCACGCGTGCCCTCTGTGCACGACCTGCCCCAAGAGCCGCAGCCTGGCTTCGATGCGCTTCCCGGCTTGAGCGGCTGCGTCTCACCCCCAGGCCACCTGAGTCCGCCACACCTGAGTGGCTTCCTCTCTCCTGGGAGCAAGCACCTCCTTGGAAAATGAGGAAACCGATGGTGTCAATCTGTGCCACATCTCTCTCTATACACATGCCCCCCTGCTAAGAAATGCCACGCAGTGTCATCCATCACCTGTAACCCTAGGACCCCATCTTGTTTCGCTTTCTAGCACCTGAGCTGATACAGCAGCCACCTGTGGAACTGAGACAAACCCGACTGAGCTGAACTGGCCTGGACTTGCTGTTGTTGCTAAGAAAGGTGATGTTCGGGCTTACCTGTCAGTCATGTCTGCTATTTCCCATCTTGAGCAGAAATGTTGTTTGGGTGGGAATTTGTATTTACTGTTAATGTCCTTCTCGTTTCTCACTGCACCGGGAGAGCGTCAGCACGGAGCAGGCACAGCCGCCCATCGGTCCCCGGCGCGGGGAGAGAAAACCGCAAAGATAACGCGCACACAGCGCGTTTGCTGGTGCTCAGTCCTGACAACGTACAGCCCGGACCTGCCTCTTCTCCGGTCCCCGGCCTCCTCCCCGCTTTCCCCCGTGAGTGTGTGCACGCTCCGCTGCAAGACGCAGCACGAGTCCATCGGAGGAAGCCCATTAACGCCGTCGGAAGGTGAAGGTGATGGAAACACGCCGGAAAGGTCCTGCAAACACTCAGGAAAAGCCAACAAGCCTGTCCCACGTGTCCAGGGCCAGAGGGGTGCCCCGGGCTCCTACAGGGAGGGGTGAAGTGGCCTTGCGGTCACAGGAGACGTCTCCTGCCAGTGGGAGGTGGTACCAAGGCCTTGAGGACCCAGATGAGCAAGAGGAGGGTGGCCTGGGCAGAACCACACCAGGCGGGCGGAGCTGCGGGCCTGGCGGACGCTCTGGGACCCCCAGTGGGGCACCGAGGCAGCAGCATAACCCCATGGCAAGGAAGGCAGGGAGAGAGTCACATGGCGTGACCCAGGGTGTCCCAGTGCTGACGGGGACAGTGATGGCTGCGGGAACCAAAGACACGGGGTGGGGGGGGAGGGGGCCTGGCCTCGGGCGTCAGCCTGACTCAGTCTCCGAAAACCAGGGGGAGGAGCCTCCAAACGGAGAACACGCTGCCGGGTCCCAGTGACGGGGCTTGAAGTGAACACGATTAGAAAACAGCCCGGCGTCCCTCACACCCACGTGTGGGCCGCTTGCTGATGGCTCGGAAGGGGCAGGGGTGGCGCTTGTCTCCGGCCGGCCATCGGTCCTGTTGGGCACGTGACCTGCAGAGGTGGCCTTGTGAGGTGAGGCCTGCAGTCACCACAGCACTGGCCCAGACACTTCCCTATCGCCCAAGTGCACCCGACACAACCTTCCCTGCCGCCCAAGTGCACCTGACACAACCTTCCCTGTCGCCCAAGTGCACCAGACACAACCTTCCCTGTGGCCCAAGTGCACCCGACACAACCTTCCCTGTCGCCCAAGTGCACCCAACACAACCTTCCCTGTCGCCCAAGTGCACCCGACACAACCTTCCCTGTCACCCAAGTGCACCCGACACAACCTTCCCTGTCGCCCAAGTGCACCTGACACAACCTTCCCTGTCGCCCAAGTGCACCCAACACAACCTTCCCTGTCGCCCAAGTGCACCTGACACAACCTTCCCTGTCGCCCAAGTGCACCTGACACAACCTTCCCTGTCGCCCAAGTGCACCTGACACAACCTTCCCTGTCGCCCAAGTGCACCCGACACAACATTCCCTGTCGCCCAAGTGCACCTGATGCAACCTTCCCTGTCGCCCAAGTGCACCTGACACAACCTTCCCTGTCGCCCAAGTGCACCCAACACAACCTTCCCTGTCGCCCAAGTGCACCTGACACAACCTTCCCTGTCGCCCAAGTGCACCTGACACAACCTTCCCTGTCGCCCAAGTGCACCTGACACAACCTTCCCTGTCGCCCAAGTGCACCAGATACAACCTTCCCTGTGGCCCAAGTGCACCCGACACAACCTTCCCTGTCGCCCAAGTGCACCTGACACAACCTTCCCTGTCGCCCAAGTGCACCTGACACAACCTTCCCTGTCGCCCAAGTGCACCCGACACAACATTCCCTGTCGCCCAAGTGCACCTGACGCAACCTTCCCTGTCGCCCAAGTGCACCCGACACAACCTTCCCTGTCGCCCAAGTGCACCTGACACAACCTTGCCTGTCGCCCAAGTGCACCCGACACAACCTTCCCTGTCAACCAAGTGCACCTGATGCAACCTTCCCTGTCAACCAAGTGCACCTGACACAACCTTCCCTGTCGCCCAAGTGCACCCGACACAACCTTCCCTGTCGCCCAAGTGCACCTGACACAACCTTCCCTGTCGCCCAAGTGCACCCAACACAACCTTCCCTGTCGCCCAAGTGCACCTGACACAACCTTCCCTGTCGCCCAAGTGCACCCGACACAACCTTCCCTGTCGCCCAAGTGCACCCGACACAACATTCCCTGTCGCACAAGTGCACCTGACGCAACCTTCCCTGTCGCCCAAGTGCACCTGACGCAACCTTCCCTGTCGCCCAAGTGCACCTGACGCAACCTTCCCTGTCGCCCAAGTGCACCTGATGCAACCTTCCCTGTCGCCCAAGTGCACCCGACGCAACCTTCCCTGTCGCCCAAGTGCACCTGATGCAACCTTCCCTGTCGCCCAAGTGCACCCGACGCAACCTTGCCTGTCGCCCAAGTGCACCCGACACAACCTTCCCTGTCAACCAAGTGCACCTGATGCAACCTTCCCTGTCAACCAAGTGCACCTGACACAACCTTCCCTGTCGCCCAAGTGCACCCGACACAACCTTCCCTGTCGCCCAAGTGCACCTGACGCAACCTTCCCTGTCGCCCAAGTGCACCTGATGCAACCTTCCCTGTCGCCCAAGTGCACCCGACGCAACCTTGCCTGTCGCCCAAGTGCACCTGACACAACCTTCCCTGTCAACCAAGTGCACCTGATGCAACCTTCCCTGTCAACCAAGTGCACCTGACACAACCTTCCCTGTCGCCCAAGTGCACCTGACACAACCTTCCCTGTCGCCCAAGTGCACCAGATACAACCTTCCCTGTGGCCCAAGTGCACCCGACACAACCTTCCCTGTCGCCCAAGTGCACCTGACACAACCTTCCCTGTCGCCCAAGTGCACCTGACACAACCTTCCCTGTCGCCCAAGTGCACCCGACACAACATTCCCTGTCGCCCAAGTGCACCTGACGCAACCTTCCCTGTCGCCCAAGTGCACCCGACACAACCTTCCCTGTCGCCCAAGTGCACCTGACACAACCTTCCCCGTCGCCCAAGTGCACCCGACACAACCTTCCCTGTCGCCCAAGTGCACCTGACACAACCTTCCCTGTCGCCCAAGTGCACCCAACACAACCTTCCCTGTCGCCCAAGTGCACCTGACACAACCTTCCCTGTCGCCCAAGTGCACCCGACACAACCTTCCCTGTCGCCCAAGTGCACCCGACACAACATTCCCTGTCGCACAAGTGCACCTGACGCAACCTTCCCTGTCGCCCAAGTGCACCTGACGCAACCTTCCCTGTCGCCCAAGTGCACCTGACGCAACCTTCCCTGTCGCCCAAGTGCACCTGATGCAACCTTCCCTGTCGCCCAAGTGCACCCGACGCAACCTTCCCTGTCGCCCAAGTGCACCTGATGCAACCTTCCCTGTCGCCCAAGTGCACCCGACGCAACCTTGCCTGTCGCCCAAGTGCACCCGACACAACCTTCCCTGTCAACCAAGTGCACCTGATGCAACCTTCCCTGTCAACCAAGTGCACCTGACACAACCTTCCCTGTCGCCCAAGTGCACCCGACACAACCTTCCCTGTCGCCCAAGTGCACCTGACGCAACCTTCCCTGTCGCCCAAGTGCACCTGATGCAACCTTCCCTGTCGCCCAAGTGCACCCGACGCAACCTTGCCTGTCGCCCAAGTGCACCTGACACAACCTTCCCTGTCAACCAAGTGCACCTGATGCAACCTTCCCTGTCAACCAAGTGCACCTGACACAACCTTCCCTGTCGCCCAAGTGCACCTGACACAACCTTCCCTGTCGCCCAAGTGCACCAGATACAACCTTCCCTGTGGCCCAAGTGCACCCGACACAACCTTCCCTGTCGCCCAAGTGCACCTGACACAACCTTCCCTGTCGCCCAAGTGCACCTGACACAACCTTCCCTGTCGCCCAAGTGCACCCGACACAACATTCCCTGTCGCCCAAGTGCACCTGACGCAACCTTCCCTGTCGCCCAAGTGCACCCGACACAACCTTCCCTGTCGCCCAAGTGCACCTGACACAACCTTCCCCGTCGCCCAAGTGCACCCGACACAACATTCCCTGTCGCCCAAGTGCACCTGACGCAACCTTGCCTGTCGCCCAAGTGCACCTGATGCAACCTTCCCTGTCGCCCAAGTGCACCTGATGCAACCTTCCCTGTCGCCCAAGTGCACCTGATGCAACCTTGCCTGTCGCCCAAGTGCACCCGACACAACCTTCCCTGTCAACCAAGTGCACCTGATGCAACCTTCCCTGTCAACCAAGTGCACCTGACACAACCTTCCCTGTTGCCCAAGTGCACCTGACACAACCTTCCCTGTCAACCAAGTGCACCTGACACAACCTTGCCAACCCAGTTGGAGCTGCAGAATCGGACTGTGCAGCTCAGCAGAGCAGCCAGCACTGGGTCTGACTCTGCTCCTCTGCCCCAGTGGACAATGTCCCCCGCGGAGCTTAATGGGACATTGCTGTTCCCAGCGTAAGCTTAGCAAAGGAGGTGCCTCGCAGACCAAATGGAAAGGGCTGGTGGGACCACATGCGTTCCAGAAACCACCACACACGCTGCCCTGCTCCATATGGCCTAGTAGCATTGGCACCTGATCCTATATTTGCAAAAGTAAATATATTTCCTTTGTTTTTAAGAGCAGTTTGCATTAATATATTCTCTGCTGCAGTAGATTTGTGTGCCGGCCTGCCTTGCCAGACTCTAGCTGGTAGCTAATCTACAAGAAGGGATTCTGCGGGTGGGAGGCGGGGCCGCAGGAGAGTGACACAGCAGAGCCCTAGGCTCTCAAGCACACGCTGTGAACAGCCACCTGGAGAACAGGTGGGCTGCGCCTCATAAGCCCTCTCTCGGTTCTCCTGAAATTAGAGTCGCCCCCCTAGTTCAGGCCACCCATGAATCATTCTGCAGACACCCCCTGGGAGGAGATAAAATTCTCTCTAGTTGGAATTATCGAGTGGCCTCTATGATTGTCCCTTCTCCCAACATCTCAGGGTCATAACGGAACCCACCAATCACAGAGACTGGCCACTTACTCACTGGACGTGAAGGCAAGGGCTCCTGTGACATGGAGGCAGGACAGAAATGGAAAATGCCAGCCTGTGCCCCTTTGGTTTTCTTTCTTGGGGCTGTGGGCGGGGCCAGGGACAGGGGCTGTGGGCGGGGCTGTGGGCGGGGCTGGGGCAGGGGCTGTGGGCGGGGCTGGGACAGGGGCTGTGGGCGGGGCTGTGGGCGGGGCTGGGGCAGGGGCTGTGGGCGGGGCTGGGACAGGGGCTGTGGGCGGGGCTGTGGGCAAGGCTGGGGCAGGGGCTGTGGGCAGGGCTGGGGCAGGGGCTGTGGGCGGGGCCGGGGACAGGGGCTGTGGGCAGGGCTGTGGGCAGGGCCAGGGACAGGGACTGTGAGCGGGGCTGTGGGCGGGGCTGGGGCAGGGGCTGTGGGCAGGGCTGTGGGCGGGGCCAGGGACAGGGCTGTGGATAAGTCAGTCTCAGCAGGCTTCCAGGGTTGCTTCCCACAAAACGTGACTAGCCAGTGGATGCTTTGTATGAATTGAACCATCATCTCACTTTATTTGTCTTGTTTATTTCTTCAATAAAGTTAACCAATAATAAGATTTTAAAGAAATGCCTGGTCATGACAGTTACTATTTTTAGAGTATGGCACAACATTATATATAGTCCAATTTATTTATTTAAATATGTTTCTATTGATTTTAGAGAGAGAGGAAGGGAGAAGAAGAGAGAAAGAGAGAGAGAGAGAGAGAGAGAGAGAGAGAGAGAGAGAGAGAGAATGAATTTATACTGCCAAAATGGGTAACCCTGGAGGAAAATAATGCTTTTAGTTGCTTTTAGTTGAAGATCTGTGCTTGTGAATGTGTGAGCACCTATGAATGTGTGTGTGTTCGAATCTCACGGACCTAAGTTTTCTTTATTTTGCTCTTCTTACATTAGAGTTAATGGTCTTCATCAATACTTTATTTTATTTTATTTTGATATATTTTTGTTGATTTCAGAGAGAAAGGAAGAGGGAGAGAGAGATAGAAACATCAATGATAAGAGAGAATCATTGATCAGCTGCCTCCTGCACACCCCCTACTGGGTGGGGATCGAGCCCACAAGCCAGGCATGTGCCCTGATCGGGAATCAAACCATGACCTCCTGGTTCATGAATCAATGCTCAACCACTCCAGCTGGGCTCTTCATAACTGCTTTAACTTCCTTGAGTTTCTGCATGTCAGCAAGATTGGTGTAGCATAAAAAGAAGGTGTAGCTGCAACATCTTGGCTTCCTACAGTTGCTCTAGCTTTAAGGAATGCACCCCCTTACTCTGTAAGCTGAACTAAACACATTTCAGAAAAATTAAAAATTCCCAGCACTTCCATATATCCAATTTAACATCAAGATTAGAAGGACAGGGATATGTAAGATAGATGACCCCAGTTCATCATAGACTCTTTCTTCCTCTAGAACATAATATATCACATCTTCATAGCAACCCGGGTGATTTATTAGTGTAATCTGAGGAGAGCTGTACCTTCTTAAATTGTGTTTTTGCTCAAAAGGTGTACACACAACATAATCAAGGGAAGAATAACATACGTATTTAATCTAAGCTCATCTCAATGTCAAGAGACTGTTATTACAATTTCCTTTCTTCTATCTCTTCCTTTCTATCTTAGAAACATTCCCCAAATGCAGATGTCCTTACGGACACGGTGATGAAACGGGGACGCTCTGAGCGTATTAATCAGTGCCAGGGAGACAGAAAGGCCCAGAGGGAACGGTGACGCCTTGGGTGATGAGCGGGTGGCCCACCTCTCCTCCTAACGCCCATTAGGAAACCATCCCCAAGCCCCCACCGTGTGTCTCTCCCTTTGTTAGTTCTGAAGGTAGAGACGGTGCCAGATTGCAGACAGCGCTTCTCCAAGATCACACCCACTGCTCAGAGGGACGAGCAACAACATCCCCATCTTCTCTCCGAGTCCAGGGGTGGAAGAGAGGCTGTAGCCAGGAGGCCCGGGCTGAGAGCCATCGCCATGGTCACCGTGGAGGGGAGCGTAAGTCTCCTGCAGCCAAAGCATCTCCACTGCAGGTGGAGACCCACAGAAACCTAAAGGCTACTCTGAGGCAACCATGGCCAAGAGGCGGGAAGCTGGTCCAGTGTCCCGCCCGCCGCTGTGCCTCCCCACAGGGGGGCGGCAGAGAGAGGAGCACGCCTGTCCTCAGGCTGCAGCTCTCATGACAAAATAGCTTTCAGCCCCAGGCAGTACATTCCTACCGCATCTCCAGGATCCACCCCTCCCCACCCCAGGACCTGTTGTGCATCTCGTGGGTCAGTGCCAACAGGGGGACTGAGCACCAGCCCTGAAATCACTCATGCGTCTTTCTCAAGAGGGTGAGAAAATACCTGTGTATTTGTGCATAAAACCACACGCCACGTGTAGCTGGTGGTCGCTGCAGTTAGACGCCACGTACCCTCACATGACCCCTGTGGACGGGCCCACCTGCTGACAAGCCCTCGCGTTAGCTGTGCTACTGAGGATGGTTTGCCTCCCGTCGTGGGCCACCTTCGAGTCACCAGAGCTTCAAACACACAGTGTTGGCCAGTGTGTCAACAGAGGACGTCAATGCGAGAATTTCTGCAGCTTTGCCTGTAGGTGAGTAACACCCACCCCTCCGGTTTCTGGGGAAGCGAGGGGCCTGGCCTGGGGAGCAGACCCCGATCAAGTAGGAAGGACTTAGATTGTCTCCAGGGCCAGGGGCACCACCACGCTGCCTCCTAGTGGGTAAGCAGCCAACCCAGGGCTGTGGGTGTGTTTTGCTGAAAAACCCTTATTTACGTCTATTCTCGTCACAAAAACAATACCCGGTGCAGGATCCTTGAGTGAGGGGCTCTGGCTGGGCTCCCCCTTGAGTTCTGAGAGCCTGGGAGGAGCTGCGCCCCTCTCTGTCCTCACTGGCAAACACTCCTCCAGTCCCCGCCTTCCCGCCCCACTCACCGGCCTTCTCTGTTGACGCTTCCTTCCGTGAATTAATGCAAATAACAAGGTTCAGGAAAGGACCTTTGTCAGAGAGGTAATTGGTTTTGTTTCTTGTTTTCAGGGCATCAGCACAACGTGCCACGTGTTCCCCCGGGGTGCGCTGGGATCCTTTTACTTCCATGCCACCGGCTTCCGCACGCCGACCTTGCCTTTGACAAGATGGATGGAGAAACACGCCTTGGTTAACAGGAAAAGGATTTTCACGCCTTTCATCTTCCCTCGTAGCAAGGAAGCTATTCATTATCGGAATCGCACAGGTGATTGTGATTAATAGTCTATCAACCCCATGGAATTAATTTTCCAAGGTCGCTGTGAAACATTATCGTCTTCCATTTCTAGCCACCCTAAATCTTGCACCTTGAAAACAATCTGCTACCTCTAAATTTTGTCAAATTTAACCCTCTTGTGTCTCAATAAAATCCAGCCTTGCCCTAGCTGGTTTGGCTCAGTGGATAGAGCTTCGGCCTGTGGACTGAAGGGTCCTGGGTTCGATTCTGGTCAAGGGCACATGCCCAGGTTGCGGGCTCGATCCCCAGTAGGGGGCATGCAGGAAGCAGCTGATCAATGACTCTTTCATCATTGATGTTTCTATCTCTCTCTCCCTCTCCCTTCCTCTCTGAAATCAATAAAAAAATATTTTTTTTAAAAAATCCAGCCTTAAATATAAAAAAGAATGAATGAAGCAATGATTTTCTTTAATTTTCTACTGAAATATAACACACACATAAGACAAACATAACAGAGGAGAGAATTTTCATGAACTGAACACACCAGTATGATCAAGATTCAGAAACAATTTCAACTCACTCTGGATCTTCAATGCACTCTACTAGATCTTACAAGTCTATCACATGGAATGTAACCTTTTGGGTACAGTCACATTCAATTATGTGAATATAAGTTTTCATCCAAACATACAAAAAACCGTGTAACAAATATCAAAGGATTGTTGTCTCAATGAGGTGTAGCCAATGTAGCCACTGGATTCCTCTGCTGTTGTCAGTCAAAATATTTAAATAATTCTGATCCTTGGGACCCAAGACAACTTCTTTCAAACATGCACAACATTTAAAAGTGTAATGAAGGCCCTGGCCTGTGTGCTAACTGGTTAGAGGGTCGGCCCGCTCACCGAAGGGTTCAGGTTCGATTCCTGGTCTAGGGCATGTACCTGAGTTGCAGGTTCTATCCCTGGCACCCCAGGGTGTGTGCGGGAGGCAACCAATCAATATGGCTCTCTCACATCGATGTTTCTCTCTCTCCCTCCCTCCCTCCCACTCTCTAAAAATCAATGGGGAAAGTATCCTCGGGTGAGGATTGGCAAAACAAACAAACAAAAAATAGTCACATGAGAGAATTCCACTCAAGGGAGAAAAACATGGCAAACGAGATTGAAACAGTCAGGGCAGCACTAACAGCCACGTTGCCGGTTGTTTGCGGTGGAAGTAGGAGCCCGGTGGAGAGCTGTGGGCGTGGATATGCACACGCCCGCTTTCCTCACCCATTTAGATAGGGACACCCTCCACGCCCCACAGCACAGCGCTCTCGGGAGGCCGTCCTGAGGAAGGACATGAATCTTCTTCCCACGGTGCGCAGCCCCTGGAGGCGCCATGAGGACAGAGAAGCAGGCTCGTGCTGCAGGCTCCTGGGCTCCGGCTGGGTCCTGGGTCCGAGCCCCTCACAAATGCTCCGCCTGCCTGGGCGGGGGACACGTCCATCCAGGAGCACCCGAGGCCCAGACGCTCCCTCCCTGAGCAGCCGCTGGGATCGGTGTAATGTCCGCGCTTGTGAGGACTCCCGTTTCCTGCAGGTGCGGGTGCAGATGTGCGATGTATCTTTCTCACATTGATGTTCTCTCTCTGTCTCTCGCCCTCCCTTCCATTATTCCTAAAAATTAATGGGAACAAGACCCGCTGGTGAGGATTTTTTTCAAAAGCAACAAACTAACAAAACAAAAACCTCATAGATACAGAAAACAGAATGGTGGTTACAGAGGGGAAGAGGGCGAGAGAAGGATGACAGGGGAAGGGGGTCAAACACCGTGATGAAAAGAGACTACACTCGGGTGCTGAGCGCACAGTGCGCAGGCGCCATAGTATAGAAATGCGCGCCTGAAGAGTGTGCCTTATTCACCAGGATCGCCCCGTGCATTTAGAGAAAAAGTGGGACCAAGAAAAAATAAAGTAACAGCACAGGCAGCTTCCAGTCTGACTGCAGGGGGCAGTGCGAGCACAGATGGGCCAGGAGCAATTTCCATACAAATTGTTAAATTTCAGGGTAAAGGTGAGTACAAGGTGCCACAGGTGGATGAGAGGGGTCACGGCCATTCATAAAAAATTAGATGATTGATAGATATAGATAGATAGATGATAGATAGATAAATAGATAGATAGATAGATAGATAGATAGATAGATAGATAGATAATAGAGATAGAGATAGAGACAGACAAGAGATAGATAGATAGATAGATAGATAGATAGATAGATAGATAGATAGATAGATAGATAGATATAGATGATAGAGAGATAGATAAATAATAGATAGATAGATAGATAGATAGATAGATAGATAGATAGATGATAGATAGAGATAGAGACAGAGACAAAGACAGAGACAGAGATAGAGACAGACAAGATAAAGATAGATAGATAGATAGATGATAGATAGATGATAGATAGATAGATAGATAGTAGATAGATGATAGAGATAGAGACAGAGATAGAGAGATAGAGATAAAGACAGACAAGATAGAGATAGATGATTGATAGATAGAGATAGAGAGATAGATAAATAATAGATAGATGATAGATAGAGATAGAGATAGAGACAGAGACAGATAGAGATAGAGACAGACAAGATAGAGAGAGAACTATCTGTTTCTTAAATTATTTCTTTGAATGGAATTGAATCCACTAACCCACAGGGGTCCAGTGAGTAGACTCAGATCCTACCTAAACGAATTAAAAACCTCCAGTCAATTCGTCCCAAGCCATGCACACTACTTGGTTGAAACCCCCGGCGTCCCGGACACCACCCTGGAGGACGTGAGGCTAACCAGACGTGCACAGCCGTACCTTCTGCCTCGGATCATCACCATCTCATGACACCTCTGGGGTCTGGGAGGCCCATGGGAGACACAAGGCACAGTCCGTCAGGAATCCGTTCTCGGCTCCTGGGGCGTCGCTGCTCCGCCCTCACGAAGCGCCTGTGTCCTTCTGGGGGTGTGTTTCAGACCAGCGCCCACCGCGGTCGTGGGCAGAGACGATGAGAAGGGAGGGACCCACCTCCCGCCAGGAGGCAGCCCTTCCGTGGCCTCCGCTCCGGCCCGCTGCCCGGATCACAAAAGGGAGCTGCCCTCCGAGAACCTCCGCCGGACCCTGACATTGCCGAGGGCTGGACCACAGCTGGTACTGCCTCCCTTCAGGCCCTCGAGGCCTGTGGTCCTCACTGTGGGGCGACGGGCGGCAGGGCATGCACACCGCCAGCCGCCGGACAGCAGGGCCACGAGCATGAGCCAACCAGCAACTTAGTGACGACACAGCGCAGCGTCCGGGTCAGCGGCCGGATGACCGTCCGACGAAAGCCTCACTGCGAATGGTGACCGCACTGGAGAAAGGTCGCAGGTGACAGAGTCGGGGTGTTCAAAGCAGAACAGCAGGACCTGGGCGAGGGCCGAGCGGTGCGACTGCAGGAAGCACAGAGACAGCGAGCGTCGCCCCCTGGGAAGAGCATGATGGCCATTTGGATCCTGGATCTTCCCGCCCCGAGGCCAGCCTTTGCTGCCCTGACAGAGAAGCACTGACGCGCTGTGCTTCCTTCCTGGGGAGAGCAGGTGGAACAGCGCGAGGGAAAACCTGCAGAGGGGACGTGCCCAGGGAGGGACCCTCCATGGGGACCAGTGACGCGGGGTTTCCCCTGGTTCCGTGGAGAGAACTCCACGAGAAAGATGGGTTGGAAGGGGTCTGGAACTGTTGCCACTGTCACGGGGTCACGGGGACCCCTGGGGAGGGGACCGGTCAAGCTGGAGCCCAGAAGGGGGACTGGAGCGTCCCTCTGACGGGGGGACTTGGAATCAGAGAGATGGAGCGTCTGAAGTAATCTGAAAAGTAATCACATTAATTTAAATCTTAGAGCACATGTCCTTATGTGACTAGGGGGTTAAGATTTTCTTAAGTTTCCTTTTCAAGGCCTGTGTGAAGCAATTAAGGAGGTGACGCAGCTGTGAATCCAGCAAGCAGAACCGATAAGCATGGTCAGGCCGACCCACCAGGAGTCAAAACATCATCCCATCAACATCCTCTCATCGCCTGATGACTAAGGACCAATGGCTGACGTCTGTTCCCTGCCTCAGCCCAGCCCCTTCCCCCTTACAATTGTGTCCCCTGCACTTGCGGTAAGACAGGATTTGATGCTTGTAAGCACCTGTCTTCTTGTTGGCCAGCCTTCTCAGTAAACGCCTTATGGGATTCAACCCTGCCTTCGTTATTGGACACAGCAACAGTCAGCCCGAGCCCACCCAGAGTTCCCAGTAACTCATCCCCAGTAAACACCTCTCCAAACCTCCCAGCATGAAACCATCAAAGGGAGGTCCCGTGGGACCGAAATAGATCATGAGTGACATGTTACCCGCCCTCATACACAACGAATGACTTTGGGACGATCCCCCAGAAATAAATATTTATTCATTAAAGCAGCTGAATGAATAGGAAAACAGGAAAAGTAAAAATACAAGACAACCATTTCAGAAAAGGTGCCTATAATTTAATCAGTCCTTTAAGGAGAAGGCTTGCAAGGAGACACCAGCCGCTGGCTCGATGGGACGAGGCCACTACCTGGCCTGGGTCCCAGCTGTCCCGGTGGGCTGCTGGGCTCCCGTGGGCTTGGTCTGGTTCATGTTCACCCTCCTGGACTTGTCCACGGTCTGCACCACCTTTTTCACCCAGTCGGCTTGCGGATCGGCACAGACTTTAAAGCCACGTTTGGTGATGAATCTGTGATGTAAGGAAAAGGCAGACGAAGTGAGCCGCGTCCCAGAGCCTGGGCCGGGAGTTCAGGTCAGACCCCCGCTAAGAGCTCTTGCAGAAACTCCTGGACGGACCCCGAGCCCACACAGGCAAAGCTTTCTCCTACAACCTGTTTTAACACAGAGGAGGAGTCTCTCCAGGCGACACCGTAACCCCGGCTCCTCTCTCGGCAGAGCCCCCGCTGGGCCTGTGACATCATCTGGCCCAGTGACCACATACCAGCACCTTCCTTTTCAAATCTAATCGCACTCATCCCATTTTCTGCACAAAAGGTGCTTTCTTTATCTTAATTTCTTTGAGCAACGTTGTAGTTATTATATGTTGGGAAGAGCTGCTATTCTGAAAATGAGGTCCTGAGACAATGCAGGCTAGTTTTTGGCACATTGTCTGGAGATATGGCCACTGGCCACATGGCATCCACAGGAAGGGGAGGGGCCCGGAGGATTCCATCTGAGTGCGGCTATGTGGTCAAACTCTCTGAACTGGACCCTCAGCACTGAGCACAGTGTCCTCGGTGTAGCTCAGTCTCCTGCTGAAACTGACTCGGAGAGGAGGAGGATGGTCCTCATCTGGTGCCGCATTGTGGTGACAATCACTCTGTGGGCCGCGAAGGGCAGGGTGACGGTGGGGAAACCCGGGGGCCGCCGGCTGAGGGGAGGTCTCCTCCCACGTGGCCGTGCTTCCCTGCAGAGGATTTCCACCGCCCGGCCCGGCCAGCCCAGCCGGGGGGACACTCACATGACTGCCCTCATGGGCCCCTCCTTGATGGTGTAGGTCTTGATTTTGTTCACGGGCAGCCGCCGGGTAGTCAGACTCACACAGATTCGCTGATCCAGGACCTCACTCCCCACACCTGGTGAAGAAGCCGAGCAGACAAAGATACAATGTAACTGCGATAGTACAACCGTTACAGTGTTACCAAGGAAACAACAGAGTGGTTTGTGAGGAGATATGGAGGAGGGCACCATTAAATACATGGCGACATGTGAGCCACGGAAAGGAAGTGGTTCAGAAAGCATCGTCCTCAGTGACATGGGGAGCGGAGCGGTTCAGGTTAGGAACCACCTCACCTGGCAGAGGGGAGGGACCTGGGAGAGTTAACAACATTGAGGTTTGGGGAACTCTCATCCCCATTTCTAGGCGCTGGTTTTCTCCCCAGCTGAAGGGCCTGGTGTGTGCTGCCCAGAGAACTATTCAGCTACAAAGCACCTTAAGGAACAGCTGGGGCTTTTATGTTTAAATATATTTGTGTTGGTTTCAGAGAGGAAGGGAGAGGGAAAGAGAGAGAAACATCACTGATGAGAGAGAATCATCGATGGGCTGCCTCCTGCACGCCCCCTACTGGGGATCGAGACCACAACCCGGGCATGTGCCCTGACCGGAATCAAACCTGGGACCCTTCAGTCCCCAGGCCGACGCTCTATCCACTGAGCCAAACCAGCTAGGGCCAGCCAAACCTTTTCTTTTAATATGAACTAAACAAAAGGTGTTTGCTCCCTTGCCCTCTTCATCTCTCCTCTCCATCACTCCCTGTCGGTCTCGGAACCGGAGGGGAACCTGCGTTTGCTCCCTGGGTCTCTCTCTACTTAAGGAACAACATTTTCCCTGGGAAACATCCATCGTGGGCTCCCCGGGCCCAGCGAGTCCACGGGCCTCTAAGTCCCCACAGCTCCTCCTTCCTCCGGGCCGTGCCCGCGTGTCTGCGGGATCGGGCGAGACGGCCCCTTCGGCAGAGCCGCGTCAGGCCACGGGCTGCCTCCCCCTGGATGTGCAGCCGCGGCTCAGGCCAGGGCGCGAGGAGGAACGGGAATCTGGCCAGTGTCCGCAGTCCCCTCCGCTCCCACAGCGTCTCCCCCACCCACACCTGCGTCTCCACAAATGGCACAGCGACTGGGAGGCCAAACGCCAGCACGTTGCAACATCTGGCCATAGCTAGTAGTCTTACACTTTTCTTCGTGTGTGTGTGTGTGTGTGTGTGTGTGTGTGTGTGTGTGTGTTTCAGAGAGGAAGGAGAGGGAGGGAGAGATAGAAACATCAATGATGAGAGAGAATCATCGATCCGCTGCCTCCTGCATGCCCTCCAGTGGGGATGGAGCCTGCAACCTGGGCATGTGCCCTGACCGGTCATGGAACCTCGACCTCCTGGTTCATAGGTCGAAGCTCAACCACTGAGCCACACCAGCCGGGCCTTAATCTCATCAATCGTTTTTGTTCTGCTTACAATTTCAGGGAGGTGCAGACTTTGCCACCTCTGTCCATGGCCACCCTTGGGGATCCACGATCAGGCTCCGCTATCTAGTCTAAGAAATCAGCCTACAGACTAGGAGGCCGAGGGGAGAGTCACACCCCAGGGATAGTCTCTCCTGCTCCAGAGCCACAGGAGAAATAAAGTCCAAGCAGCTGGAAAAACCAACCTTACGGAAATAGGGGCAGGACACCGGGCAGGCTCAGCATCTCTGAGCCTCATCCGCTGTCTCTGCGGGTTGTTTGACTGCGTAGAAGGCATCGATCTATTTGCTAACACTTATCAGACGGCCTCTCATAAGCTCAAGAATTTATCCTAAGTGGGAACAGCATCAGACAGTCACCCTAAATTCTCCCACCTTCTCAAGGGCAACACTGATTTCTCTTAGGAAGGTGTAAGCCTCCAGTCTATTTTTTAAGCAGAAAACACCGACTCGTTTCAGAACACACACCCTCTAGCTCATCCCCACCTTGTGAGTGAACCGAGCTCGATGAATTTTGAGAATTCATCGAGCTCGGTATCACCCGGGCGTAGCTACAGCGGCCTACCCCGTCCTCACCACCGTCCCACCACTGCATTCACCCGGGACAAAACCCAGCGAGCGGTCCTCAGGTTTAGCGCATTGTGACCCCAGGCGAGAGCTGTTACTGTCGTCACCCATAGGTGACTGTGTGGGCCCAGAGAGATGGAGAGGTCCCCCCAACCCCCCTCTCTGAGCTGGGCCCGGAGGCTAACCAAGCTCTGTCTTCGGGATGCACGAGGTCCCCTCCACGCACAATTCGCATTCCCGCTCTGCCCCGGGGAAGTCTGACCTGGGGTGGCAAGGCCTCCAGGCTGCACCGCGTCCAAACTGGAGCCTGTGCCTCGCCCGCACCTGCCCCTGCCCCGTGGACGGCCCCGCGACTCACCTTCCACGGTGCGCGCCACGAGGCAGCAGACCCCCAGGAGGGCGAGGAGCAGGGGCCTCATGCTGGTGCGCAGAGCCTAGCAAGCAGAACCGGAGGATGAGCCCCAGCTGCTCGCGGGTCTCTTTTATCCCCGCCGGTCAGCGCTTCCTGTGGTGGGAGGGGGCTTCCAGGTGGGTGAGCCATCGCGGAAAGTCTCGGCAGCGCTGAGGCTTTTCTGAAAGTTCCCCTGTCACAGTCACCCCCACCCTGTGGCCCCCCCTTTTCACCTGTGGTTAACGTGTCAATGAAAGCAAATGTGCGCTTACAACAAAGCGGCTGCCGCACCTCCTGCCGCAGCCTCACTCAGATCTTCCGCTGCCGCGCGGCCTGCCCTACCCCTGCCCCTGCCCCTGTCCCCGGGTGCGGACAGCGGAAAGGAAAGGTGGTCCGTGGTCCGGTTTCCCCCTGCCTCACGGGACACGCTGTGACATGGCTTCCGCCATCCACGGGGACTGCCGCCGGAGGGGGGGACACGGCTGCCCCTCGGAGCTCCTCACTCCTCTGCCTGCTCCTTCTCCTCACCGCACCCCCCCCCCCCCGGCCCCTATTCCGGTGACCCCACTTCTTCACACCACCCGCCCCAGGAACTCAGGGACATTTCAGGACGGCGCTGGGAGCGTGTCTAGAGGCACCTCCCTTTATGGCAACGTAGTACCCACCTTTTTAAAAGTTTCTGAAAGTTGTCCTGACGTGAACATCATTTTGGGAAGAAAGAGAGAGAACAAAATTGACTTGGCCATTCTGGCAGTTTTCGTTCTTCATGTTTTCCAGGGAGTCTCTATTGGTGTCCATATGCTTGCATAGTTGCAAAAATTATAAATACTACTAGAGGCCCGGTGCACGAAATTCGTGCACAGGGGCGGGGGGGTGTCCCTTAGCCCAGCCTACACCCTCTCCAATCTGGGACCCCTCGAGGGATGTCCAACTACCTGTTTACAGGCAGTCAGATATCCCTCTCACAATCCAGGACTGCTGGCTCCCAACTGCTCACCTGCCTGCCTTCCTGATTGCCCCTAACCGCTTCTGCCTGCCAGCCTGATCACGCCCTAACCACTCCCATGCCAGCCTGATTGATGCCTAACTGCTCCCCTGCCAGCCTGTTTGCCCCCAACTTCCCTCCTCTGCAGGCCTGGGCACCCCTAACTGCCCTCCCCTGCAGGGTTGATCGCCTCCAACTGCCCTCCCTTGCAGGCCTGGTCCCTCTCAACTGCCCTCCCTTGCAGGCCTGGTCCCTCTCAATTGCCCTCCCCTGCTGGCCATCTTGTGGTGGCCATCTTGTGTCCACATGGGGGCAGGATCTTTAACCACATGGGGGCAGCCATAATGTGTGTTGCAGTGATGGTCAATCTGCATAGTACTCAGTACTCTTTTATTAGATAGGATAGAGGCCTGGTACAGGGGTGGGGGCCAGCTGGTTTGCCCTGAAGGGTGTCCCGGATCAGGGTGGTGGTTCCCTTGGGGCGTGGGGCAGCCTGAGCAAGGGGCCTGTGGTGGTTTGCAGGCCAGCCACACCCCCTGGCGACCCAAGCGGAGGCCCTGGTATCTGGAATTTATTTACCTTCTACAATTGAAACTTTGTAGCCTGTAGTGGAGGCCTGGGCCGGCCAGGGTGTGCAGAAAGCAGGGAGGGGGCGGGCAACCCTAGCCTCCTGCTCTTTCCAGCTCTGTGGCTGCCGCCATTCCTGTTTGGATTTGTTTACCTTCTAAAATTGAAACTTTGTAGCCTTGAATGGAGGCTTAGGCTGGGAAGGGCAGGCGGAAAGCTTGGCTTCATCCATTGCCTGGGAAACCCAAGCCTCCCTCCTGCTCTCTGTGGCTGTAGCCATCTTGTTGGGTTTATTTGCATACTCGCTCTGATTGGCTGGTGGAAGTGGCTGGTGGGTGTGGCGGAGTGATGGTTAATTTGCATATTACTCTTTTATTAGGTAGGATTTTACCATCAAGGTAACTCTCTTCCATGTTTCTATCACAGTCACATTGAAACACTCCCCTTAGCTTATTGCTGTAGATCCCGTCTCTATGGTCAGTTTTCACTAACGGCACTGAATTCATCCTTGAATTCAGCAACCAGGACTAGGATACTGAGCAAAACCATCCGCTCAGCTCTGCAGCCTCAGAGTCTCCCCGGAAGGTGCAGCGGTCTCAACGAGCAATGCCTCCAGCAGGGCTTGGGTATCGGCACTCAATTCATCCTTGTTTTTGTCTTATCTGGTTTAGCACAGGTATCGATAAGATGTACTACTTAATTACGTGTGTAGCTAAAAGAGTGTCCCATTACTATTAGGGAGATGAAAATAAGTTCTAACATTTCCCTGAAAAGGACAGGTTAATGGCTGAGACATTTCTCATTCATGGAATTTAATTCCAGCCAGACTTCCTTCTGCACCCACAGTGGCTGTTAGTTCTCTCTCCCAGGGACAGCTCTCCCTGACATGGGGTAATGTCTCTCTTCCCTCCAAGTTCCAAGTACAGATACCTAGAATCCCCTTAGCCGCGCTACCTGTGCACCCACACTCTGTTCTCAGCCCTGTGCTGAGTACACCTGCTAATCGCTCTTCAGTGTGTCTGCTCCTCTCTTTCCACCCTGCTCCGGGCAGGCCTTCATCACCCCTTTCTAGGACCAGTGCAGTAGACCAACTGGGTTCCCATTCCCAGTGATGGGGAAAATGAGACATTTTTGGGGTCTAGCAATCTGAACCTGTGCCATTAACCTAATACACATTCTTCTTAGCCTATAGTCTAGTCTCTGCCCCTTTAATTGTCTGGTCCTCCCATTCCAGAGAGGCCATAAACCATCCCCAGATGAGTTAACAGTGCTGGCGCCAGGCCAGGCCTTTAGTTGTGGTCTCAAGACCCCAGCACATGGGGCTCTTTAAGAACTTGCAAAGGGGACCGGAAAACCCTTATTTGGGAGACAAAGAACTGGAAAAAGTATAAATAGGGAAAGCTTCCTCCATGTTTTTTGCCCAGAATTTGAAAGACATTTTTCTCTGAGCCTGCGTGTAATAATAATAAAGTGTAACTCCATTTCTCTAAGTGTTGCTTGGTTTTTCTCCGGTCTTCTGTAACACCAGGTCACCTCCCTTTCCAATCTATTCTCCAAACATTGCCCAGGAGTCACTCCACAGCGTTAACGGATGAATGCTGTTTCCCTGCTGGGAACCTCTTTGTTAGTTCCCATTGTCCACACTTTCATTTCTAGTCTCTCCCTGACAGACACCAGGCTGCTCAAGCGCTGACCCTGCTCCGCCTCTCAGACTCACTCAGCCCCACCACCCACCCGCCTGCTCCCAAGCCTGCACCTCAACAGATGTGCGTGCAGTCAACCAGACGTGCCGTCCTCTTTCTTACTCCCACGTGCTGATTCCTTCACCTCAAAGTCCATCCCAGCTTCGACATGACTGCAAACCGCTCCACTTCCCACGAGCTTCCCGAATCCTCCAGATGAAATGAAGCTGTGCCATCCTCTGTCCCCAGGGCCCTTGGTCTCCCCACCGTCCTATCACTAACTCATCCGATTCCCCCCGGGATTTCATTCCCGCGTCGCCTACCGAACGGCACTTGCTGAGCGGGCAGTGTGCCTGAACTGTCCTGGTCCCAGCACAACAGAAGGTCTGCTATGGAGTCGTCTCTCCCCAGACCATTTCTGAACAAGCGGATTCTTCCTAAAGGACCAACACATGGTGACGGAGCATTAAGTGAAGGGGGAGCGTCTACAAACGTAAACCCCGGAATGATGCCTGTGGCTCTCCCGTATTTTTTCAGTCAAACTGACGGTCTGATCAGTGGCCACCGTTTTATGTTGGCATCTTGAAATACAATCTCTTCAACCCTTGGGCGGCATGACTCACTTCCGGTTTTCAGAGCATGACTAGAGTCTGGTGGAGAAGAACTAAGTCTGAGACAAGAAAGCAGAAACCCACTTCAAAACGGGCGTAACCGGCCAGTGTGTGGACACGGGCTGACAACAACCGGTTGAGGATATTAGTCAGAACAATTTCTCCCATCCCTGACTCCTCTCTTTCTCTTACAAGCCACATCCAACTGGCCAGCAAACACCCTTGGCTTTCTGTCCTCAAACAGAACCTAAAGTCTTCTCACCTCTGCAACACTTCCGACTGCAAGCCTTCTCCCCCTCCCCCCACCCCCGCCCTCACCTGAGTGAGCAGATTCCTGCCACAGCCTCTCCTGGCTTCCTGCTCCCATCCTCGCCCTCTGTCGGCCAGCTCACCAACCTGACAAGGTGACCGTTTCAACTGTAAGTCATAGAATGTCCCTTCTCTGCTCAAAATCTTTCAGTACCTCCCCACTTTCATCTATTAAATCTAGTCCCCCTCCCGTTTATTAAGATACTAGAGGCCCGATGCACAAAATTTCATGTAAGAGTAGGCCTTCCTTCCCCTGGCTGCAGGCACCGGCTTCCCTCCAGGACCCAGGCTGCTTCCCTCCAGCCCCAGCTTCATCAGGAAGGACGTCCGGAATGATGTCCAGAAGACACCCGGTCTAATTAGCATATTACCCTTTTATTATTATAGACTAGAGGCCCGGTGCACAAAATTCGTGCATGGGGTGGGTGTGTCCCTCAGCCCAACCTGCACCCTCTTCAATCTGGGACCCCTCAAGGGATGTCTGACTGACCGTTTAGGCCCGATCCTACCAGGCCCGATCCTACCAAGGGATGTCTGACTGACCGTTTAGGCCCGATCCTACCAGGCCCAATCAATCAGGCTGGCAGGGGAGTGGTTAGGGGGTGATCAGGCTGGCAGGCAGGTGTGCAGTTGGGAGCCAGCAGTCCTGGATTGTGAGAGGGATGTCTGACTGACCGTTTAGGCCAACACATGGTGACCGTTTAGGCCCGATCCCTACCAGGATCGGGTCTAAACGGTCAGTCAGACATCCCTCTCACAATCCAGGACTGCTGGCTCCCAACTGCACACCTGCCTGCCAGCCTGATCACCCCCTAACCACTCCCCTGCCAGCCTGATTGATGCCTAACTGCTCCCCTGCCAGCCTGATTGCCCCTAACTGCCCTCCTCTGCAGGCCTGGTCACCCCTAACTGCCCTCCCCTGCAGGCTTGATCACCCCCAACTGCCCTTCCTTGCAGGCCTGGTCCCTCCCAACTGCCCTCCCCTGCTGGCCATCTTGTGGCGGCCATCTTATATCCTCATGGGATGGGGGCAGCCATCTTGTGTCCACATGGGAGCAGCCATCTTGTGTGTTGGAGTGATGGTCAATTTGCATATTACTCTTTTATTAGATAGGATAGATTATTGACATAAAACATTGTGTAAATTTAAGGAGTTCGACATTATCATTTGATACATGTATATTTTGCAAAACTATTAATACAATGAGGTTAATTGATACCTCCATCACCTCACATAATTACCTCTTTGTGTGTGTGGTGAGGGCATTTAAGATCTCCTCTCTGAGTAATGTTCACGTATGTAACACAGGACTTACTGATCCCCAGAAACTATTCATCTCACATTAGCCGATTGTGCCCCTTGACCAACATCTCCCCACACCTCCCCTCCCCAACCCCTGACCTCTTCCATTCTCTCTAGATAATGAGTTTCACTTCAGTAGAGTCTACCTCTGGGATCCCTACAGTGTGTCTTTCTCTGCTCTGTCTTAATTCACTTAGCATAACGCCCTCAAGGTCCATCCGTATTTCATAAATGGCAGAATTTCCTTCTTTTTTTAATCCTCACCCGAGGACATGTTTTTATTGATTTAAGAGAGAGAGGACCAGAGGATGAGAGAGAAACTTCGGTTTGAGAAGCAATGATTGGTTGCCTCCCATAGTGCCCCGATCAGGGATCGAACCCTCCACCCTTTGGGGTCTGGGACAATGCTCCCATCCACTGAGCCACCGGCCAGGCCCTTTCTCTTTATTGAATGGAATTCCATTGTGCATACACACCACAGTTTCTACTCGTCAGTCGGTGGACCCTTAGGTTGTACCCTGTCTTGGCTGTGGTGACTGGTGTTTCAGTGAGCACAGCAGTGCTGCTATCTCAGGACAGTGACTTCATTTCCTCCGCACACGTGCCCAGGAGAGCTGCTGGGTCACACGACAGTGCTGTTTCCCAGTGGCTGCACCAAATTACATCCCCCAACAGTGCACAGGGTCTCCTTTTCGCCAATACTTGCCAACACTTGTCTCTCGCCTGCTTGATAACAGGTGTGAGGTGTTATCTCACTGTGGTTTGATTTTCATTCTTCTCCTGATTAGTGATGCTGAATGCCTTTTTTACTGTTGGCCACTGTGGAGATGCCTGTTCGGGTCCTCTGCCTATTTTTACTGGATTGTTGTTGTTGTTTTGTTATTAATGTTATATAGTAAAAGTATATAAATAGGCCTAGCCGGTTTGGCTCAGTGGGTAGAGCATCAGCCTGGGGACTGAAGAATCCCGGGTTCGATTCCAGTCAAGATCATATGCCCAGGTTGCAGGCTCAACCCCCAGTAGCATCATCATTGATGCTTCTATCTCTCTCTCCCTCTCCCTTCCTCTCTGAAATAAAAAAAAAAAAAAGTTAAAAATAAATTAATAAATAAAATGATTTTTAAAATAAAAATATATAAATAAGTGTGTGTGTGTGTGTGTGTGTGTGTGTGTGTGTGTGTGTATGCTTTTTTTAAAAACCCTCACCTGAGGATGTTTAGAGAGAGGAAGGAAGGGGAGAACGAGAGATAGAGAGAGACACAGAGAGAGAGAAACATTGATTGGTTGCCTCCCGTACACACCCTGACCATGGATGGAACCTGCAACATTTCTGGTGTACAGGACGATGCTCCAACCAACTGAGCCACCGGCCAGAGCCCTTATATCGTTTTTATGTTCCCCCCTCTCAGGGAGAAGGCTTATACATCTCTCCTCCCAACCGGTGGTGTCTGCTCATTTTGTTGATCGCTTCCTTTGTTGCGCAGAAGCTTTTGGGTTTGATGAAGTCCCACTTGTGTATTTTTTCCTTTGATGCATGTGCTTTTGGCGTCATATCCAAAACCTCCTCGCCAGAGCCAATGTCAAGGAGCTTCTCCTGTTTTCCTCTGGGAGGGTCACGGTTCCGGGTCTTACATTTAAGTCTTTAGTCCATTTTGCGCGAATTGTTGTGGGTGGTTTAAGATCGGCGTGAACCAGCAGTGTCCAAGCTAGATGGCCTCGCAGCAAGAGAGGTGGGCACGTTTTGATGGGGAATCGAGCAGTGCGGCCAGAGGGCTGGACGCTGCGTGGAGTCCTGTGGGGTTGTACATTTTTCAGTCGAATCCCCAGCCTGGGACAAATCTGGGTTCTGTGTACTTTTCTCCAGGATTACTACTGTGCGTCTCCTTATCTTCCAATAAGATGTGTAACTGTACATCCTGTTTGTCTCACAGTTTTAAAAAGTCTAGTTTGATGCTCTTTAGTTCCAGAAATGGCTCATAATGAATGGCTTAACTTTTACAAGATAGTTGGTTATTTCCTTACTTTCACATCAGATACAGGGCAAAGAGAATTATTTTTTTCTCCAAAAAACAAGAATTATATATGGGGTGTCGGGGGGGAGCTATTTCACTGGCATGGACTTTGAGTAATGATGGTCAAACTTACAAAATTATATTTAGTAATTTGAACCACTGGTTTTTTAAATTAGTGAATTCCTATGAACTATGCTCGATAGATATTATCTATAACTGACAGATATTATTAATAATAAGTGGGTGATTCTGGTGCAGCCTAGGAATCAGCACAACATCCCTGTCTCCTTTTATAAATAAAGTTTTATTGGAACACATCCATGCCCGTTTGCTTACATGTCAGTGAGGGCTCCTTGCACATGCAGCAGCAGGGCTGGTGGGTTGCACCGTCTTCAAAGCCTAGACTATTCGGCACCTGGCCCTTGACAGGCAGTTTGCTGACCCCTGGGTCCATCCTGATTAGTGTACAGTATTAAACCAGTTACACTCAACAGGATATCGACTATGTGACACAGGCAGCGAGAGAGGAGAAAGGCTGAAGTTCAGCAAAACGTCCACAAGAATTCCCCCGGGAAGCTAGCAAGTTCAAGGTCGGGCCAGCGGAGCGAGCAGGAAGCCCAGCAAGCACCTTCCAGGCTCCTGTGGCCGCACCTGGAGCGGGTTTATTCGTTCTTTGCTGGTGAAAGTCTCGCAGGCCCTTTCTCATGAGGCGGGTTTGTGCTCACCTTTGTTCCTGGATAAAGGTACACAGCCACCAAAAACAGAATTCAAAGAAATGTCTAAAATGGTTTGTGGTTTTCTAAAGGTTAAAACCACTGCTCTGTACTGCTTAGCGAGTATCTGTCGCTCAGGGCCAGGGAGCCTCGGGCCGGGCCCAGAGGAAATGGCGCAGGGCGACCACGCGCAGCTGCTTAAAAAACTGCCTTAACCAAGGCTGCCTCGCTCCCTCTCCACAGATCCGAGGGGACTCGGAGCAGAACCGGCCGTAACCAGCTCTTCAGGAAAGTTTGGGCGAGAAAAAAAACACAGATGCCTGGTCTCTATGGGGCCGAGGTAATCACTTGGCCAAAAAATTACAATCAGTGAGTAGAGGAGCATTTTGGGGGCGGGGGTGGGGTGGGGGGTGTTTGTCAGAAAGTTGACTTTTGGGGCCGCATCGTCTGCGACAAACGAAATCCTCGGTGGCACAGAACTCAAGGCACTTCTGGATTTCCGAAACCGGACATGGTTGGTCAGACTCCAGATGCCTGGGAAGAGGGGGGCGCTGGCCAGGACCCGAGCCTGACCTCAGCGGCCAGCAGCCTCCCGATCCCTTTCTGGAGGAGCCACACGCTGTCACGGGAACCCCGCGCTGTGCTGTCACCCACGGACCCTCCTCATCCCACCTCACACTGCAGCTGCCACATGAGGAAAGCTGGAGATCGCTGACCTCAGAACGAGAACAGGACCTGCGTGGCGGGGATTATAATCCAACGCCAGACACTCAGCATCACAAAGACCTGCCACGGGGGCCTCGTCCGCCGGGGACGCTGGTGCGCAGCAGCAGCATGAGGTTTCCTCCGAAGTATGGTTTTACTTTTATGAATCACTAGGATGGATCTTTTTGGAGTCAGCCAAGCTATGCGTCTCTGCTTTCCCACACCTGGGCTCCTCCCCACACCTGAAATCCAGGAGGAGGACGCACGCGCATCACGGGACACCTTTGACCGAAAGCTGGAAGACATGACCTTCCGAACGAAAAGGTCAATCCCAAGCACAAGACCTCTCATTGGGGGACAGTCCGTGCAGGAGTGTGATAGACTACCTGGGCCCCTGATGGACCAAAACGATTTTTTATTTTATTCTTTATTGGAAATTTTCCCAATATGTTTTTTTCCTGAATCTTTGATGACACGCTCAGTCTACGCACTTAGCATGAGTGCCAAGCCCATTGCGCAGAACCTGGGAGGATTCTGAGTGCGTGCCTCACCCTGAAGGGCGTGCGGTGCTAGACTGAGCCTGAACGGTCCCAGATGCTGGTGGAGACAATCTGACGGAATGCTGTCTCATCGGAGGCCTGTCCTGGCCACTCCCACCCCCTGGGCACTGCTCTATGTGAACTCATAGCTCTTACCATCACCCCCTGACATACTTTCTGTAATCTGCACATTGTTCTTCTCTCTCCACTAGAATATAACACCCAGAAGAGCTGAGACCATTTCACGACTGAATCCTCATCATCACGTATAGTGTAGGGACTCAGTAAATATTTATTGATCAAATAAATGAAAATAAACTCATTTTCTTCTTTCTTCTAGGGACTAAAAACAGAAGAGCTGCTCAATTTAACTTGGAGCTAACTTCTTTACACGGAGATTGTCCCTAGTAGAACAAACAATATAAGGGGGGAAAGGTAAAAGATGTGGGAACTAGAATAGACCTGAAAAATGATCTAACCAATCCACCATGGTTTCAACAACATGAGGAGACCCAGGCCTGTTCTGTCCGTTGCCTCCGCAGGGCTCCGAGGTCAGGAGAGAGAACACCACCCACAAAAAGACAGTGCTATGCACACGGGGGAGAGACTAATGCATCTGCTGGTTTGCTTTTCCAACTGCCCGAGCCAGAGCTCCCGTGAGGAAAGGGGAGGTGACAGGCTCGGTGGTGGCCACCTGTCTGCACCCTGACCCCCACCCGTCGCCTGAGGGCTCCTTTCTGGGCGATTCTATTAGCAGCTCGGTGCCTCCGGCCAAGACAGGCCTCCGAGTAAAACTAATCACAAACTGCAGTGTGACCTGGGACACCCACACGCCTCGACTCATCTACTTCCTGCCATTCTGTACAGGACATTATGGGAGTAACTTCTAAAAAATTCAAAGGGCTGGTCAGCCTCTTCCTTTTACGGCCTGCATGGAGTGCCCGCAATTTCCTCTTGCATTTCCTGGCTGCCTCGCTGGGTTTACGACTCGCTCTCCCTGTCTCCACGGCCACAGTGCTCTCCCTGTGGGTCCCAGCCCGTCTGCAGTGACGCGGTCACCATGCCTGCCAGCCTCCCCTCCGGAGCCAGACCTGCTGTCTGCCTGGCTCCTTCTCCCCGTTCATCTTTTACAGGATTCCTGCTGCAGGAGTTCCTCTAAGCCTCGAATTCTCACTTCCTACTGGGAATAGCCAAGTCCATTAACTTCTGAACTGACCATCCAAACCTCCCACTGTTAGAGTCCACGAATGATTGTAACCTTTGAAAAAATACCTTCAGGTATTTCTCAGCACCTGGAACTCTCTCAGGCAACCACAGTGCGTCTCCTCGGGTAACTGCACATGCATGGCGGGCGTGCAAGGGGCTTCACAGACGTGCCAGCCTTGCTTACGCTGTGCTTCCCAGGTGAGTGTGAGCAGATGCTGGCCCGTTAGTAAACAGTCTGCGGAAGTGACTGTTTCTAGAGCAGTTTGAAGAGACAGAGGCACTTTCGGCATTCCGGGCAGGAGCGCCCTCCCCCCAGCCCCCCACCACCACCAGAAAGAAAGAAAGAAAGAAAGAAAGAAAGAAAGAAAGAAGGAAGGAAGGAAGGAAGGAAGGAAGGAAGGAAGGAAGGAAGGAAGAAAGAAAGAAAGAAAGAAAGAAAGAAAGAAAGAAAGAAAGAAAGAAAGAAAGAAAGAAAGAAAGAAAGAAAGAAAAGAAAGAAAGAAAGAAAGAAAGAAAGAAAGAAAGAAAGAAAGAAAGAAAGAAAGAAAGAAAGAAAGAAAGAAAGAAAGAAGGGAAGGGAAGGGAAGGGAAGGGAAGGGAAGGGAAGGGAAGGGAAGGGAAGGGAAGGGAAGGGAAGGGAAGGGAAGGGAAGGGAGGAAGGAAGGAAGGAAGGAAGGAAGGAAGGAAGGAGGAAGGAAGGAAGGAAGGAAGGAAGGAAGGAAGGAAGGAAGGAAGAAAGAAAGAAAGAAAGAAAGAAAGAAAGAAAGAAAGAAAGAAAGAAGAAAGAAGGAAGGGAAGGGAGGAAGGAAGGAAGGAAGGAAGGAAGGAAGGAAGGAAGGAAGGAAGGAAGGAAGGAAGGAAGGAAGGAGTGCACACGGAGAAATTCAAGGAGGCAGCTACCAAAGGAGAGGACACGTCCTGCGCTGGGATTCATCAGACAGGCGTGAAGAAAGGGGGAGGAAGTCGTTTAAACCCGATCAGGGTTTTATCCCCGTCTGATGCGAGTTTTATCCCCGTCCGGTGCGGGTTTTATCCCCGTCCGGTGCGGGTTTTATCCCCGTCCGGTGCGGGTTTTATCCCCGTCCGGTGCGGGTTTTATCCCCGTCCGGTGCGGGTTTTATCCCCGTCCGGTGCGGGTTTTATCCCCGTCCTATGCGGGTTTTATCTCTGTCCGGTGCGGGTTTTATCCCCGTCCGGTGCGGGTTTTATCCCCGTCCGGTGCGGGTTTTATCTCTGTCCGGTGCGGGTTTTATCTCTGTCTGGTGCGGGTTTTATCTCTGTCCGGTGCGGGTTTTATCCCCGTCCGGTGCGGGTTTTATCCCCGTCCGGTGCGGGTTTTATCTCTGTCCGGTGCGGGTTTTATCGTCCGGTGCGGGTTTTATCCCCGTCCGGTGCGGGTTTTATCCCCGTCCGGTGCGGGTTTTATCCCCGTCCGGTGCGGGTTTTATCTCCGTCCGGTGCGGGTTTTATCCTCCGGTGCGGGTTTTATCCCCGTCCAGTGCGGGTTTTATCCCCGTCCGGTGCGGGTTTTATCCCTGTCCGGTGCGGGTTTTATCCCTGTCCGGTGCGGGTTTTATCCCTGTCCGGTGCGGGTTTTATCCCCGTCCGGTGCGGGTTTTATCCCCGTCCGGTGCGGGTTTTATCCCCGTCCTATGCGGGTTTTATCTCTGTCCGGTGCGGGTTTTATCCCCGTCCGGTGCGGGTTTTATCTCTGTCCGGTGCGGGTTTTATCGTCCGGTGCGGGTTTTATCCCCGTCCAGTGCGGGTTTTATCCCCGTCCGGTGCGGGTTTTATCCCGTCCGGTGCGGGTTTTATCCCCGTCCGGTGCGGGTTTTATCTCTGTCCGCGTTAGAGTCCACGACGGCCCTTTGCCACGTGGGCGGCGGCCGGCAGCCCTGTCCCCGAGGCAGGGGCTCTCCAACTGGTGGTCGGAGAGTCCGAAAGGCTGGCGCCCGCTGCTCTGAAAGGCCTGTGACAAACAGAGCTAGCAGCTGTCAGGTCCAGCCTGACGATTGAACCGGGCTGAGGTAGGGAGGTGGGATTTGAGAAGAGAAAGAAAGACAGGACAGCGGGATTCGGGAGGTCCACAGCTCTCGAGAAGCTCTGGCAACTTTTATTAGTAATACAGTGCTTTTTATACATAAGACACTAAGCAGGAATCACTCACAAGGAAAACATTCTTTGTTTCTCTAAAATCACTACTGGAGGGATGAGTTGAAGGACAGGTTTCTTGTTACAATAAATCTCACTAGTTGGATACATATTTCTTGGTAAGCCATGAAAGTAGCTCTTATCCTACTGATAGCAGTCATATAAACAAACCCTGGGAAAGCTCTGTAGGCAGGGGCTGCTCTCGTTATACTGATTAGTTGCCATCCAAACAGGCCTGGGAAATCTGTGTGGGTAGGTGCCAGCCTTGCTGGCCCCTACAGGTGCAAGGACCGTGTCAGCTTACAGCCCCGTTCCCCACAAGCAGCCTCCTCCCCATGGCCGCTGGGCCCTGTCAATGGGGCAGGGGTCCCCCAGGCCGCAGGAAGGTCTTCGTGGGGCTTTCTCTACACCCATGCCTCAGGCACCGCCGCTGGAGCGGGCCGCTGGGTCATGAAATCAGTAGCGCCCACCGGTGTCGTGTCACATCTGCCAGGAGAGCATGCTCCTCCCGGAGCCACGCGTGTCGTCTGGATGAAGCAGCTCGCGCTCAGGGTCCCGGTGCCGCCAGCACCGCTGCCCAGGCGGCGCCCACGCAAGGGACGGCTCCACGCAGCGGTCACGCCCCGCTGCTTCCTGACCAGCCTCGCCCCAGCGCTGGCGCCCTCTCCCCGGCTGCACAGTCTAACCCGTGTGGGTCCCTGTGGTTTATTGAAAGTAACCGACCGGCAGTGAACTTGCGTCACCAGCGGGGATGAGCACTTTCAAAACCACGAGTGCTGAGACGCAGGCCCGCGGGCGCTGCTCACGGCCGCACTGCCCAGAGGCGCACCTCTCTCTCCGCCCGCCCGCCCTCCCCAACGTCAGGGCTTCCGACCATTTCCCCTCGCCCACCGCCTCCAGCGCCTGCTGCCCCCTCCAGACACAGCGGGCTGCCAGTGTATGCAAGTGCAAGTTAAGCTACCAGTTCAGTGCAAATATTTGCTTTTGAGAAGGGGACCCTGAAAAGACAAGGGGGGGCAGGCTGAGATGAGCCTCAGTTGGCATGGGAGGGGTACATGTCATGGGAGGGGGTACATGTCATGGGAGGGGGTATGTGCCATGGGGGGGTACATGACATGGGAGTGGTATGTGTCATGGGAGTGGGGCCAGGGCATGGGAGGGGTACGTGTCAAGTGGGTACATGGCATGAGAGTGGGTACATGTCAAGGGAGTACATGACATGGGAGTGGGTACGTGACATGGGAGGGGGTACATGACATGGGAGTGGGTATGTGTCATGGAGGGTACATGACATGGGAGGGGTACATGTCATGGGAGGGGGTACATGACATGGGAGTGGGTATGTGTCATGGGAGGGGGTACATGACATGGGAGTGGGTATGTGTCATGGGAGGGGGTACATGACATGGGAGTGGGTATGTGTCATGGAGGGTACATGACATGGGAGTGGGTACATGTCATGGGAAGGAGTACATGTCATGGGAGGGGGTACATGTCATGGGAGGGGTACATGTCATGGGAGGGGTACATGTCATGGGAGGGGGTACATGACATGGGAGGGGGTACATGTCATGGGAGGGGGTACATGACATGGGAGTGGGTATGTGTCATGGGAGTGGGTACATGACATGTGAGTGGGTACATGACATGGGAGTGGGTACATGACATGGGAGTGGTACGTGTCATGGGAGGGGGTACATGACATGGGAGTGGGTATGTGTCATGGGAGGGGGTACATGTCATGGGAGTGGTACGTGTCACGGGAGTGGGGACAGGGCGTGGGAGTGGGTATGTGTCATGGGAGGGGGTACATGTCATGGGAGGGAGTACATGTCATGGGAGGGAGTACATGTCATGGGAGTGGGTATGTGTCATGGGAGTGGGTATGTGTCATGGGAGTGGGTATGTGTCATGGGAGGGGGTACATGTCATGGGAGGGGGTACATGTCATGGGAGGGAGTACGTGTCATGGGAGGGGGTACATGACATGGGAGTGGGTATGTGTCATGGGAGGGAGTACATGTCATGGGAGGGGGTACATGACATGGGAGTGGGTATGTGTCATGGGAGTGGGTATGTGTCATGGGAGTGGGTATGTGTCATGGGAGTGGGTATGTGTCATGGGAGGGGGTACATGTCATGGGAGGGGGTACATGTCATGGGAGGGAGTACATGTCATGGGAGGGGGTACATGACATGGGAGTGGTACATGTCACGGGAGTGGGGACAGGGCGTGGGAGTGGGTATGTCAGGATCTAGCCATTTGCTTTCACTGTGAAACTCCTGCACTTACCGCCTCAGAAATGGAGCCGACCTAGCACAGGAACGGAGCGTTTCCCTCACCTTACTCTTCACTGCCAAGTGGGGCAGCGGCACGCGGAGTCCCGTGGAAGTCACAAGGCAGGGCGTCCCTCCCCAGCTCCCACGGGAGCACGCTGCCTCGGGGGCACTGTAGAGACCGTACGTGTTTCCATGGGAACATGTACCGGAGGGTCATGATGAGAACATGTCTACAGCGGGTCTGTGCCCAGGAGGCGGTCCCCATGCCGACCAGGAGCCGAGTGTGAGTGACTGTCCCTCCTGACAGGCGGGGCCGACGTGGGCACGTCACCCTTCACCCGGCGAAGATCGGACGTCTCCTCAGGCTGCGGAACCAGATGCATAGCTTCCGGCCCCAGAACTCCCAGTTACACTATTTAAATGTCATCTGATTTTGTTCTTTTGTGGATCTCTACCTCCAAGAAGTAACACCGGATGTCCCCCCAAAATGTGCATGCCCTTTGAATGATTATAAAGTCAGTGTTCATTAACACAGTTCATTGCCAAAACCTACAAGAATCTAGAGAAATGAATAATTTTGTTGTCAAAGCCTGTTTCCAAACTGATGACCGCTCTGGTCCAGGCACTGCTGATAACACGAAGCAATGGAGTCGCAAACATCAAGAATCATTCCGTTCAGTGTTTGTGCGCCCTCAATTCGTCAACGGTTGCCAGTTTTGTACTGTAAGCTTTACCTTTCATGGATCCCCATAAAAAAAATCTAGTGCAGTTTAGGATAAATTTTCTTTGTTCAAAGCTTAGTCTGGTTTCACCCATTAATTCAAACCAGTTAAACCTGAAAAGGAGTGAACATTAAGTGAGCCACAGCTGTTAAAGGGTGCACACATTTTGGGGGGGTACACCCTACACATCGTGGTGGCGAAGGGCCAGCCAGCTGATCACTTAGTGTCTGTGTGACCTTCAGCAAGTCCCTTAATGCCCTCACCTCTCTGTGCTCCAGTCTCCCCAGCTACAGAAGATGGAAGTAATAGTACTCATTGCCTCGTGGGCTGTGGCAAGAATTAAATGTTAGCGCAGGTGAGGTACTGAGGATTGTTCCTGGCGTATGTTAAACACTAAATATACATAGTAAGTGGAGTTATTAACACAGTGTTAATATTATGCACAATCTCATGGACTGGAGAGTGAACGTTTTTAAAGGAGTATTTTCAAGTCATGTTAGATGAGGGAGTTGCCTGCTTGAGGCAGCTACGGAGAAAACACCGGCTTTTGCTTCAATGACCCATCGACGGAATGAGTTTTCCCCGATTTACCTAGCTACTTAATCTTCCTTTTGCTTTTCACTTTTTCAGATTTCGCATTTGAACATGTAACACTGGGCAGGCGACTGTGTGGCTACAGGCTTTGCTGCTTTTTGAATGGGGGCCTGTGTGCGTCCGGGGCAGGAACCGACCCGCTGCTCTGCGGGGAACAGTCCTGTCGCACGTGGGAGTGGATTCCCCGGGGGTCTCCTCCAAGCCGGGCCGCCCGGTGAAGCACAGGGTGCCCAGCTACACCCGAGTCTTGAATCAACAGCAAATAAGTTTCAGTGCACGTGTACCCGAAACATTGCGTGAAGCCCACTCATGCTAAAAACCACGTGTCGTTTATCTGGCGTTGAAATGCACCTGAGCACCCTGTGCTTTTATTCCCTAAATCGGGCAGCCCTGCTCTCGGCTCGGAGCCGTGACGTGGGTGCCTTGGCTTGGTTCTCAGCCGCTAGTGACCAGGGGAGATCAGTTTCCTGTTGGAGTTTGTCCCCACCCACAGTCCCACCAGCTGCCTTTCTGAGAGTGGACGTGGAAGACAGGTGGCAAGCAGCAAGAGGGAAGCTGGACTTTTCAGTAGGTCAGGTCCCTGGACCAAGCCGACCTACGTCAGCTTCTGCCAATGCCCTGGGCTCACCCCTTCCCAGTCCCCACGGCGGCCGTCCCCGCCCCCTTTGTAGGCACAGCCCCACCTGCATCACTAACTCACCTGGACCCCGAGCCCGGTGTCCAGCACTACACGCCGGGCAGCTGGGCCGTGTCCCAGATAAACGGGGGAGCTCTGCCCCCCACCACAGGAAACAGGAAGACACATTTGTCTCCCAGTCACCTGGACGCGTCAAACGTAAACCAAGCGGATCCTTCTCCCTCGAAGGGTGAACCTAGAGAGCAATCGAGTGGTTCAGGGTCTCAGGGGTGGCTCCCGGAGCGGCATCCCAGGAAACAGTCCCCGGGCGCCACCCCGGTTACCCCTCACCCGCCTGCTCGGTGTCCAGGTTCCCCAGAATCCCTGACAATTCAGTGAGCTACCCTACTGTTCTTTTCTTACATTTTCTGGAGTGAGTTTCTGCATCCTAGAATCCTGACCAGACGGCCACCCAGCCCCTGCCCTCCCACCCCGACATGCCCGAGGTTCCCAAACTCAAAAATCTCCCCAGCGAAGTGTGCGGGTCCTCAGCACCCTGTCCCTGCCGCTCAGGCCTCAGAGGGATGAGTGCGACTTCTCCAGAGCTTTCCATCAGCTCCATTCCCTCTTCCTGAGACAGCCACGCAGCAGACTCTGTTTGGGTCTGGCCTGGGCTGGCTCGCTGTGGGGTGCCCTCAGGCAAGCAGGGCTGTGGTGGGCCTCCTGGGAGCCAGAGGGGCTGGGAGTGGGGGCAGGGGGGCAGGGGGGGGGGAGTGGGGAGGAAACAGCCTCAATGTGAAAGTGTCTGTGGAGGGGAGTGAAAGGCAGAGGAAAACCCTGACCTGCCCTCTCCCCCGCCGTTCTCAGCCTCTGCTGCTCAGCCTGGATTCTTACTCATGAGACTTTCCATGGGAGAGGCCCTCCCCGAGGTGTGGACCACCAGGGTGGCCCTCAGCAGCCGGGGGGGGGAGGGGGAGCGGGGGAGAAGGCGGTGGTGGTCTGCGCCAGCTGCTGGCGGCCGGAAAAGCTGACTGTGGTTCCACTTGTCACCACCCCTGCGTGTGACACTGAGCTTCTCCTTCACGCGGCTTCGCCTGTGCCTCTGGTCCCAGCGTCTGACTGCATGAGCTCTGTGCGCCCTGTGTCCTGTGGGTACGCGTGGCCTGGACGCCCACACGCCCCGGGGTCCCGTCGCTCTCCGTGGCCTTCGCCTGGCACCTCCGGAGGCGCCCGTTCCAGCGGGAGGCCCTCGGCACCTTCTGGGCGTGGGGCTGGGCGGGGGCTCCGTGAACTTTAATTCTCCTGAAATAAAAAGGGAGGTGGGAGCTAGAGGTCTTGTTGACAGAAATGTGGCCAACCTCACTGCCACCTGGCCGCCCTCAGCCCCTCATAGCAGCCCCGGGCCTGCCGGGCCGAGGGCCCAAAACCACCCAGCCCGGGAGGGGGAGGGAGGGGGGAGACCAGGGGGCACGCAGGCCCCTCCCCTCCTCAGCATCTCAGAGTCTCAGGCTCAGGGAGGACCAGAAGCCAAGGACAGCGCTCACACTTTGTTAGGGAAAAAGCATCTCGGATTTAACTGTTTGGAAACCTAACTCAGCAGGTTTAAGTGACCCTGTTCCCCACCAAGGGCTGTGGCAGCCACTGCCCAGAGGGAGAGGCTCCCAGAAACTGCTGTCCCCGGCCACCCCGCAGCCGGCCTGGCGATCCTGGTGCCCCGGCTCTGCCCGCGCACCTGCCCGGGCGCTCGCAGTGCCCGGCTCCATGGGTGCAGCCGCTTCCTGCCGCACCAATGGGCCCAGCGGACAGGTCTGCCCAGGGCTCAAGAGAAGCTGGGAGCTGACTTCTCAGGGGGAGGTCCTGGCTTTACACAGTGCGCGAGGCTGGAGGAGGGAGCCTCTGCTCGCCAGTGGCCTTGGCCCAGGCCAAGGGGACAGGACAGAGGGGACCCTCCCAGAGCTGGATCCCAGAGAGGCCACCCTAGTGGGGAGAGGTGTGTGCTGGGCAGGCCTGGGGAGGTGTGTGCTGGGCAGGCCTGGGGAGGTGTGTGCACTGGGCAGGCCTGGGGAGGTGTGTGCTGGGCAGGCCTGGGGAGGTGTGTGCTGGGCAGGCCTGGGGAGGTGTGTGCTGGGCAGGCCTGGGGAGGTGTGTGCTGGGCAGGCCTGGGGAGGTGTGTGCTGGGCAGGCCTGGGGAGGTGTGTGCACTGGGCAGGCCTGGGGAGGGGTGTGCGCTGGGCAGGCCTGGGGAGGTGTGCACTGGGCAGGCCTGGGGAGGTGTGTGCACTGGGCAGGCCTGGGGAGGTGTGCGCTGGGCAGGCCTGGGGAGGTGTGTGCACTGGGCAGGCCTGGGGAGGTGTGCACTGGGCAGGCCTGGGGAGGTGTGTGCACTGGGCAGGCCTGGGGAGGTGTGCGCTGGGCAGGCCTGGGGAGGTGTGTGCTGGGCAGGCCTGGGGAGGGGTGTGTGCACTGGGCAGGCCTGGGGAGGTGTGTGCTGGGCAGGCCTGGGGAGGTGTGTGCACCAGGCAGCACCCCATGGGCCCAGCAGCCCGTGCAGGCCCAGCACCTGACCACTGAGGACGATTGGCGAGGAGAGGCTGCTGCAGGGGGGACGGACGGTGAGGAGACGCTGGGATTCCTGGGGCAACACGCAGGCCTCAGTGTCTGCAGCCTGGCCCGCCTCCCAGAGTCTCTGAGGTTCTGAAGAAAGGACGACACCAGGGCGGATGCCATTCCCTGCAGAGCTGTCTCCCCGGGACGAGTCGCCTGCGCACAGGCCAGGTCCACTGTGCCGCCTGGAAAAACGGCACAGGACATGCAGGGAGAGGAAGGCGGAGAGTCCGTGAATCGCGCTGCTACCCCCACCCCCACCCCCACCCCCCACCCCCGCCTTCCCACCCCAGATCAATGGGTGACATCAGAAGAGAAAGTGATTTCTCTCAACTTCTGGGTTGGATTACAAGTGAAAGTTCGATCACACCAACCACAGTTCCTGTGGCAAACAGAAGTGGGTCAGGACACGGAGAAATCTCAGAGAGAGAGAGAGAGAGAGCGCCTGCTCGCTTGTCGCCCCGGAGAGGCGCTGCCCATGGACTCAGATGCTGGACTGTCTGTCCCGGGAGGGCTTCCCGCGGAGAGAACGGGACCAGGACTCCGGCCGCAGGGGCACCGCCTGGCCCTCCTGTGTCTGAAACGGTGAATGGTGGTGGCCCTGGGCCATTCCATGGCTCCCTCTGCCCCGGTTTGGCCACCTGCGTGGCAGTGAGAACCACATTGGAACCACGCCGGGTCAGAGGTCAGAAGGCCCGAGACCATGATCCCTGCTCACCTCGGCCTTCTGGCCACTCACTCATAATCACTTCCAACTTCCCCCGAAGTTCCAAAGATCCAAGTCCTTTTCTGGCACAGAAAATGAGATGGTCTAAACGTCATGTTTTCTAAAGCCCTTCCTCGTGCTAACATTTTAAAAGTTCATCCATGCATGTCTGGAGTCATTTCTCTCTGAGGGTCACATAGGGTCCCGGAGCTCCACGGGGCACCGCTGCAGCAAGCGTGTGGGTCGCACCGAATGAGGGAGAGGCATGGCCGCAGGACCCCTGCCAGGCTATGGCCACCTCCACGCCAATCCTAGCCAGGCACCCCGGACACACCGGGAAGGCTGCCCTCTGTGCAGAGGCAACCCCATCGCCAACGGGAGCGTCTTCACGATTTCAGCCTCCCCGGCCGCCCCAGCGGGACACGCTTGCTCAGCGCACAGAATGCGCAACGGAACACGGCAGCCCTGGCAGCGCCCGGAAATCTGAAGGGAATTGTTCCAAGTCAGGCTCATTCTGTCCAGGAAAATTCCCAAAGGTGACAGCTGGCGGCAGGTAACCCCGGCTCCCGGAGCGGAGCAAAGGTTAGATGAAGGATTAAAAAGCATCACGGTTGCAATGCTGATGTAGCTATTGACGCTCTGAAGGATAAATGCAGCACCTCCATTGCAGGAATCAAAACCCAATCTCTCCCTGGCCGGTTTAGCTCAGTGGTTAGAGTATCAGCCCAAGGACGGAAGGGTCTCAGGTTTGATTCTGGTCATCAAGGGCACATACCTTGGTGGCAGGCTCCATGCCCGCCGGTCCTGGTTGGGGTGCATGTGGGAGGCAACCAATCAATGTGTCTCTCTCACATGGATGCTTCTCTCTCTGTGTCTCTCCCCCTCCCTTCCACTCTCTCTAAAAATCAATGGGAAAAAATACACTCGCGTGAGGATTAACACAAAAACACACAATCTCAAGTGGTCCGTGATTGAAACAAGAATGTGACTACCTGACCTCCGGAGGCAATAGGCCACCTACACTCTAAGCTTCTCTTCCCAATAGACCCGTGGTTGGCAAACTCATTAGTCCACAGAGCCAAGTATCAACAGGACAACGATTGAAATTTCTTTTGAGAGCCAAATTTTTTAAACTTAAACTTCTTCTAATGCCACTTCTTCAAAATAGACTCGTCCAGGCTGTGGTATTTTGAGAAAGAGCCACACTCAAGGGGCCAAAGAGCAACATGTGGCTCGCGAGCCACAGTTTGCCGACCACTGCAATAGACTGTGAGTTCCACAGGACAATCGAATTTCTTGCTCATTTTTATTCTTCCAGAATTGACTACAGTGTCAGGCACAACATAGTTGCTCAATAAACAGTTACCAACTGAACTCACTCTCTGAAGTTGATTTGATTCAAATACCCCCGGACAGGATATTATGGACATAAATGAAATGTGATTAAATTAACCTAGAATTGGGAAAAGTCTGCCTGGAGCAAGGGTTCTCAGCCTCAGGTGCAGTTTGTAAATGCCTGGTGATTCTGACACACCCCTTCCCGCTCTGTCCCTGCCCCTGTGAGAGCCCCAAAGGGTTGAGACTTTCTAGACCTCAACCCTGAAGGTCCCTCCAGCTCACACAGCCCCAGCCAGGAGCCGAGCCACGGGCCTCAGCCCCGGGGGCCAGGGTGCTGGTCAGGGGACCTGCTGACGACTGGGACAGACAAGGGCCCTGGGGTGGCACGGTGGCCAATGACGCTGTCCTGGCTCACGCCTTCCATTGGACAAAACATTCCGAAATCATGTCTTTCTTTACATATCCTTTTTCCCTTTTTTAATAGAAAAGATTTTCAATTTAAGGAAAAGTACAGAGAATAGAACTTTGGTTTTCTCGTAGTAGGTTCTGCTCCTCACTCTGTATTCCATTTCTGTGTCAACTCTGCACTGTGTTGACTAGACAGTCACCCCAGACCCCAGCACTCCACTCACACAGCACTGGGTTTCGGCGGTGGGGGCGGGGGGGGGGGAGCCGGGTCACACAGGCTCCCAGCAGGTCCTCCTTGCTCCCGCCTCCTCTCTTTTCACCCCTCCCGCTCAACAACAAAGCTCACTCCTCTCCGAGAGCAAGTCTTGTGCTTCCGCATGCCCGAAGCCCCGCTCTCCAACCCTGGCAATTTGCCAGACGACTTCCTTCAGAGACAGAGAGCACTTTCCCAGATGATGCTGGGGAAGGGATGTGATGAGAATGGAGCCGCAGGTGCCTAATAATTACTCACCTCACTAACTGTAGGTGAGAAGTTTTCTTACAGACCCGGAACACTGGAGGATGAAGCAAGGCTGTAGAAAGATAAGATGCCTCGATGGGTCCATGACTCAGAAAGGAACTACATTTTGAGAACAGACCAAGGACAGGCCATGCTTTGATTTGGTTGTTGTGTTGGGCCCTGACCTCCTCTGGGAGTTTTCTCAGGAACGCTGACCATTCTCAGTCCCAGGAACAGGCTGTGCCTTTTGTAACATCATAGAAGACTAAAGGCCCGATGCACGAAGATTCGTGCAAGAGTGGGCCTTCCTTCCCCTGGCTGCCGGCACCGCCTTCGCTCTGGCCGGAGCCGCCTTTCCACCTTCCCACATGGCCCAGAGGCCCAGAGCGGCTGGGGTGGTACAGAACACCTGCGTCCCGCTCCGCCCCCGGCCACTTGACACTTGCGTATGCAAATTAACCCACCATCTTTGCATACTCACTCCTGATTGGCTGGTGGGCGTCGTGAAGGTATGGTCAATTAGCATGTTACTCTTTTATTAGGTAGATTAGCCACCTTATCGGACATTGAGCTCCTGGAGGCCGACTGCAGACCCTCCCCTCCCCTTTCCCTGTTACGCTTGCAGCTCGCAGCTGCATGTAGCTGTCTTCTCCTTCCTGTGTGTGTGTATAACCAGCCCACTGACGAGGGGGGGCAGAGCAGATTTCTGTGGGTGACCAACTGCTCTCCATGCTGCCGGCAGTATTGGAATGAACACTCATATAGGATTCAACTCTGTCTCTGCTCAATTGGCTCAATTGACAGGCAGCCTGGACCCCTTGGTTGTCTGGTTTCACTAACAGAAACCTTGGTGAGTCAAACATTTCCCCTCTCCTCATCGCCCTGGAGTCCCGGGTGGAGGGTGACAAGCACAGCCTGTGACCCCAGCTCCTGCAGATGTCCTTCTCCCTCCATCTCCTCCCCCTTCCCAGGTAGGAACAGAAGAGAGAGAGCAAAAGCAGGGCTTTCACAATATTTTGTGAGGAAACGTGTTCCTTTTAGGCAAATGCGCTGGACTTTAGCAGCCCGGCCTCCAGTCGTCCTGAGTGAGGCGGGGGTGGGGAGCCCTGATCATTCATCCAGCCCCTGAAATGAAAGCCCACCCATCTGAGGCCCTAAAAGGTCACGGAGGAGAATGAGGGGGAGGCAGCAGGGAGCATGGTGACATTTGAAGGGTCCAAGGGCGGGGCCACATGGACTGAAATAGAAGAGGTTGGGGGGCTGAGAGGGAACCCACCACAGTGAGCGCTGAGCCTGTTGTTCCTCCCGCCCCCGAGGTGACAAGTGCTCACACACAGTCCCATCCACTCGGTCAACCCAAAAACCCAAAGCCTCCGCTGGTCTCTCTGGCAGCTCTGCCCCCCCGCCCCCCGCTGAGGGGGCCCAGCCTGAGGAAGCAGTGGGAGGAGCTGCGGCCTGGGCCCCGCTCCCCAGCCGCTTGGAAACCTCTGCCCCAGGAGCTGACAGAGCGGGGGCACTCTAAGCCTCAGGAAGTGAGTTCACTTCTCTGTTCCTGGGACTCATCTGTCCCTCCCTTGCCTTTCTCCCAGCCCCCGTGTGTCAGCCCCACACCTGCCTGGTCCAAGCAGCAGGAAGGAAGCTGAGGAGCCACGGGCAGTCACGCCTTTACAGTGTGTCCCCACAGGAAGTCACGCCTTTACAGTGTGTCCCCACGGGAAGTCACACCTTTACAGTGTGTCCCCATGACACTCCCAGCCCGAGGGAGGGTTTGAGGCCATTTCACAGGTCAGCTCCGGCAGGACCTGCAGTGAGTAATGAAGAGATGAGAACAGGGCCTGAGGAGTAATCAGCGTGATGGCAAAGAGAGAGAAAAGGCCCGAATCCTAGAAATTACCAGAAGACGATGGCAAAGAGAGAGAAAAGGCCCGAATCCTAGAAATTACCAGAAGACCGTTTCTGTCCTCCAGCACTGTTTCATTGACTGTGTGGTTTTCAAACAACTGGACAAAACAACAAGTAACTGGGAAGGGGGAGAAGGGCTGCATTCATTTCTGGCTGCGAGGCCGCACCCTCCAATCAGAGAGAAAGTGCTGAATTAGATGGAGAAACACGAGGAGGAGCGGGGGAGGGGGGGTGGACACACCTGGACTCCAGGGCCCGGAGGATGTAGTTAGCCCATGGCTGGAAGGTAGGTAATGAAGATAGAGGGCCCTTGGGGAGGACTAGACAGAGTAACCCACGGAGCAGAATAAGACACCAACCCACTGCCTCTGTGGCTAACAGGGCATTGCCGGGGTGGGGAAGGATGCACCGTTTCATAGATGATCCTGGAACTACTGCTCAGCCATGGAGGGGAAATGAATAAGACCCCTATTTCACAACAATAAAGATTCTGGGTGGCTTAACGTCTTAAATGTGGGGGTGGGGGAAGGAAACATTTTAAAAATATGTTTAGAAGAATATACTGCTAAACAACGTAAGTCAGGCATAAAAAGCTAAGAACCATAGGACTTCACTCGTACGTGGGATATAAAATTGAAATCACAGACACAGACTCTCCCTCCCTCCCTCCCTCCCTCCCTCCCTCCCTCCCTCCCTCCCTCCTGTTTTTCCTCTCTCCTTTCCTTCCTCCCTCCCTCCTCTCTTTCCTTCCTCCAGATGATTAAATCCCTCACAACTTTCAGCTACATGGTGCTGCAGCATTGACAGGCATGTGCTCACATTAGGAAAGTCCTAGTTCATCAAGTGGCTTCAAGCACCTGCACCCCGGCCCTCAGGTAGACCTCGGGACTCGAACCCCAGACCCGTGAGTGCCTGCGGAGACTGTGACGGGAGGCAGCGTTTCTCTGGAAGAGACGATCGAGGACAAGTTAAGCCGAGGGCAAGTGGAATGAGGTTTTGCAGAGTCTACAACAAAGCGACCGGCTCTCTCACCCCTCTCTAAGCCTCACAAACTAGACCCGAAAAGCCCGATAATCCACAGCACCACCGCTTCCCAGTCAGGGCAGAAGCAGAGTGATACCAGGCGTGCTGACCCGATGGCTGCTCCACTGCTGAGCCCTGTCTCTGGTATCGGCCACAGGAGAACGGCCCACGGCCCACCCTGAGCGCTGGGTCTGCACAGCATGGGAAGGGCTAGGGTTAGGGTCGGGTCAGGGTTAGGGTCAGGGTCAGGGTCGGGGTTAGGGTTAGGGTTAGGGTTAGGGTCAGGGTCAGGGTCAGGGTCAGGGTCAGGGTCAGAGTTAGGGTCAAGGTTGGGGTTAAGGTTAGGGTCAGGTTCAAGGTCAGGGTTAGGGTTAGGGTCAGAGTCAAGGTCAGGGTCAGAGTCAGGGTTAGGGTTAGGGTTGGGGTTAGGGTTGGGGTTAGGGTTAGGGTTAGGGTCGGGGTTAGGGTTAGGGTCAGGGTCAGGGTCAGGGTTAGAATTAGGGTTAGGATTAGGGTCGGGTTGAGGTTAGGGTTAGGGTCAGGGTCAGGGTTAGGGTTAGGGTCAGGTTTAGGGTCAGGGTTTGGGTCGGGGTTAGGGTTAGGGTTAGGGTCAGGGTTAGGGTCAGGGTCATGGTCAGGGTTAGTGTTGGGGTTAGGGTCAGGGTCAGGCTCAGGGTCAGGGTCAGGGTCAGGGTTAGACTTGCCTGGGTTCATGCTGGGAGAGAAAGCCGAGCAGACACCACAAAGGGCTGGAAGCCTCCACGCTGGGCCGCCGGAGGTCTCGGAACGCACGCCCGTCAGTGTTATCATCGCTCGCCTGCCCTGCGCTCATTCTGCATCTCCACGTCAAACTCAACATGCTCCCTCCAGCTCGTCCACGATGAGACCTGGCAGTCACGAGTTAGTGAGCTGCCCTGTTCAGCAGGAGGCTTGAGCGTGCCCTTGTGAATTACAAACCTTTTGTTCATGTTGGCAGATTGCGACACGGGCTGACAGCTGTGTCCGTCCTCAGGCGGAGGGAGGCTGCTCTCCGTCCTCACTGACTCCGGCCCTTCAACCTGAGAGAAGGAGCTGCGCCACCTTCAGCTCCAGTCGGCTGCCCACGCCGGCCCGCTCTGCCGCGGCTCCCTATTCCAGCGCCTTCCCTCGGCTCCCAGCGGCAGCTTCCAACCCAGTTTTAAAGACCCAGGAAGACCTGGCTGGTTGGAGCGTTGTCCCGATGTGTCAAGGTTGCAGGTTCGATCTCCAGTGAGGGCACACGCAAGACGCAACCAATGAATGCATCAGTAAGTGGAGCAACAAATCAATGTTCCTCTCTATCTCTCTGTCTCTCCCCACCCCCCCCCCCAAAAAAATAAATCAATACGTAAATAAATAAATGTTTTTAAAAGACCCAGATGAAATCGCAGCTGCGAGTCAGTAGAATACGAACCAGGTACGTTGCTGACCCTCCCAAGGCCCAATTCCCCACCAGAGACAGCGACGGAACCACCTCAGGGTTCTCCCTGGGGAGAGGGTACGATGTTCCAAAGGGCCAAAGGCCCGGCTGTTCCAGCTGCTCCCTCTCACAGGAAGCAGCTCTGTGCCGGTGGAATGAGCCTCTTCATCTCTCTCGGCCTCACTTCCTGCATCTGTAGAATAAGCAGCCTGGGCTAGACAGCTCCGTTCCCTTCTAGAATGTTCCCTGGGGTTCTTGGTGCTGTGATTCCCACTTCCTAGAAGCTGAACAGCTGCGACGTTACTAATGTCCCCCCCTCCTCCATTCCTCCCACCAACTTCTGGCTGCGAATAGTCTCTCGTCCCTCAAGATCTGTCCCAAAAGGAATGAGAAATGGGCACCTGGGAGGATGCTGACACCCCCCTCTGGGCAAATCTCAGACCATCTCGGGTTGTTGGTTTCCCGCTAAGAAAAGGAAGTGACGATGTGCACATGCGGCCCTCACAGCCTCGTGTGCAGATGGGCGAACGAGTTTATTCCTAATCTTGGTAACTGAGGGCGGCAAATAGGCCTCACGATGGCACCCTCCCCGGCCCCTCCCCCACACACAGGAGCCCACCGCACAGGGGGAAAGAGCCAGCTCCTTCCCAGGCACCATCTCCCACACCCAGATGACCCAGTTCCTCGGCGACCAGCCCAGCACTTGGCTTGTCACCCACCTGCGGAGTGACCTTTCACCTTTGCTCTCTGCTCCTTGTCAGCACGCCCACTGCCCTTGTGCAGTTCTCGGCACAGGTGCATGAACTCCGGCCCACTGCAGTGGTTTCCTGGGGCTGCCGGAGGCCATGGGTATTTCCTGCACACCCCACCCCGGGCCCCCTCATCACAGATCTCGGGGGTCTGTCCTCATAGGGGGGTGGAAGGCAGGCCTGGGACCCAGGACGGCAGCCACGAGGCCCCACACTGCAAGCCCAGCCCTGCTGCGAGCTCTGCTCAGCGAGGCCGGGGCTCGGTGAGGCTGGGGCTCAGTGCTGCTCCCCGTGACCAGCTGTGGCGTTCAGCCCTCTCTGACCATAACAACACTCGCAACACGGACTTTCCCTGCAGTGACTCAACTCGACTCTGCACTGTCTGGGGGTGGACATGGTGCTATTTTAAGGGTTTAAGTCAACTCATTGCCGGGTTCTGAGCAATGTACAAACTAATGAGACTGTCCTCCAGGCCCAACCAACATAAGAGCTTGTGGCCAAATTTCCAGAAACTCTACATAAGCATCACGTAGAGGAAAGGAACATTTCAATTACATTCACCCCAGCCCGGCCGGCGTAGCTCAGTGGTTGAGTGTCAACCTTGAACTAGGAAGTCACAGTTTGATTCCCGGTCAGGGTACATGCCTGGGTTGCAGGCTTGATCCCCAGTGTAGGGCATGTAGGAGGCAACCAATTAATGATTCTCTCTCATCATTGGTGCTTCTCTCTCTCTCCCTCTCCCTTCCTCACAGAAATCAAGGAAAAAATATATTAAAAAGTTAATTTTAAAAAATAAATAAATAGCCCTAACTAGTTTGGCTCAGTGAATAGAGAGAGCATCAGCCTGCGGACTGAAAGGTCCCAGGTTTAATTCCGGTCAAGGGCACGTACCTTGGTTGCGGGCACATCCCAAGTAGGGGGTGTGCAAGAGGCAGCTGATCAATGGTTCTCTCTCACTGATGTTTCTAACTCTCTATCCCTCTCCCTTCCTCTCTGTAAAAAATCAATAAAAGCCCTGGCTGGTTTGGCTCAGTGGGTAGAGTGTCAATTTTCAGGGTCCCAGGTTCGATTCCAGTCAAGGGCACATGCCTGGGTTGCAGTCTCAGTCCAACGTGCGGGAGGCAGCCAATCAATGATTCCCTCTCATCATTGATGTTTCTATCTCTCTCTCTCCCTCTCTCTTCCTCTCTGAAATCAATAAAAAAATATTTTTTAAAAAATCTATAAAATATATTTTTTAAATAAAAAATAAATAAATTACATTCACCCCAAACAGTAAGTCCCTGATTAGATCAGAAATAAAGTAGGAACAGAAAGTTCTGGAACAATACTAACCTATGAAAAGGCACAAAATCAGGAAGGGAGCACAGCCATTCAATTCAACAGCCACATATAGACATCGGCAAGCACCAAGCCAGGACCTAGACCAGTGATGGTGAACCTATGACATGCCTGTCAGCACTGACACGTGTAGCCATTTCTGATAACACGTGGCCGCTGAGGCGGCCGCATGCCGAGGATGAAACATTTGCTGCTCCTGAGGATGAAACATTTGCGAAATAATGTTTTTTCCTCAAAGTGACACACTACCCGAGTTATGCTCAGATTTTTGGCGAAGTTTGACACACCAAGCTCAAAAGGTTGCCCATCACTGGCATAGGCCCTCAGCAAGGAGAGGGACAGGGCCGTGCCGCTGCCCCCACCAGCTCGCCATCAACACGCAGGGACCGTCCCGGGACAAAGGGAAGCAAAACCGAAGGCGGCGAGCTCCTCAGGGCCCAGCGACTGTCCTGGTGTCCGGGGGACAAGCCACCCTCGGAGTCAGGCCTTCGGGGTAGGAGAGGCCCTGGGGGGCGGGGCCTGAGGAAGCCTGGGCTGGGTCACTGCCCGTCACTGCTGAGCTGCAGGGAGGCCCGGCTGGAGAGGCCACGGCCGCTCAGCATCTGCGGGCCGTCCAGAAGGAAGCCACACCACAGGCTCCTGCCCACTCTCTCTGCTGCGGGGACCAGGGTCACAGGACAGACAGAAAAGCAGCCCATGGGCCGCGGAACGAAACTTGTGAAAGACTTGGTGCCATTAAAGCCAGCGCTTTTATCTACGTGTGTTTACTTTTTCCCATGAGAGAGAGTTTTGTTGGAAAGGTTAAGGTGCCTGACCACCCCCTCGTTTTGGCGATGAGCAAGGGCAGGGGAGCTGCCTGACTTCTCACGGTGATGTGCGCGCCAGGGAGAGGCAGGGGGACGCACGCCCAGCCGAACGCTCTTCTGGCCAACACACGCCCCTCGTCGAAAGCCACGGTTTCCACCTCGGGTCAATAACAGCGAGTTGGCCTGGCCTGGGGGGCCGAGGGACACCCCCAGCTCCTCTTCCGGAAGCATTCACTCCCACTCGTTCCCCTGGGAGCACCTGCCCCAAACGCAGGGGGACCCCGAGCGGCCGGAGGGTCGCGCCCCCGGGGAGGCCAGGGCTTCCCGCGGAGCCAGTCTCAGGATGGAGGCCCGGTGGCCTCGCTGGCACAGCTGCAGGTGGCACGGTGCCTGCGGACAGGCAGGGCCTGCACAGCCTCACCAGGAGCAGCAGCGGGACCGAGCCACAGAAAACAGCGGTGATACGTTCATGAAACAGCCGGACCACGGGACAGGGGACATCAGGCACCCCGTCCCTCGGTGGCCGGAGGAGCAGCCCGGGGCCTGCCCGCCTCCTGCGGGGCGCCTCCTCGGAAGCCGGTGGAGAACATTCCGAGGTCCCCAGACCCCGAGGTCACCGGCCCCTGCTTTGCCACAGAAGACGCCAGGCCAAAGGCGGGGGGGGGGGGGGGTCTGGTCTGGTTTCAGGGAGGCTGATAGAATGGTTTCTGGGTTTTACTAACGTCACAATTGCATGGTTGTTTTTAAGTTCCAGGAATAAAAGTAAATGTAATGTTTATCCATAACTTCGTGGAATAGACAGGACCCAGGCTGGGGCCCACTCTGACCTGCAGGGATGGGGCCTGGGCACCATCGCGATCTGCAGCCTTGTCACAGGAAGACCTGGGTGCTGGCCCGTGGCCAGGGCCCCCCTGCTGGGCTGACCTCACCTCTCTCTCAGCTGACGCGGACCCTCCATCCTCCCTCCCAGCCTCTCCCTGCGCTTCGGTTTTCTTCCTCAGACGCCTCCCCAAACCTGTCTGGATAGACCGACAGTGTGTTCGCTGAGGTCATGGGGGACCAGCTGGCCCATCTCAAACCTGTTAAGTACCCAGAGAACAAATGAGGAACATTTCCTCCCCCCTGCGTGGCCACTGCCTAGGATTCTCACCCAGGCTTGAAAGGGTGGGCAAGGACCCATCACAATTTGTTTCCTCGAAGCTTCCTTGTCAGAAGTGTCTATTTCTTTCTTTTTTTTTTTTTTTTTTTACTTCAGCTAATAAAAAGCTAGCTGTTACCTGGACATATGCAGCAGTCCCCCTCAGCCGCAGTTTCACTTTCTGTGGTTTGTTACCCACAGTCAACTGTGGTCCGAAAATATGAAATGGAAAATTCCAGAAACAATTCATACGTTTAAATTGCCGTCATGCTGAGTAGCAGGGTGAAATCTCGCTACCTCCCTTGCGCCCAAAGGTGACTCCTCCCTCCACGGCATCTCCACGCCACAGACAAACGCTCCCCACCGTCAGTCACAAGGCAGCCTCTTGGTTATCAGAGACACCGTGTTCTCATAACTTATTGCAGCCGATTGTTATTACTGTTCTTTTGTTATTGGTTACTAGAGGCCCAGTGCACAAAATTTATGCACTGATAGGGTCCCTAGTGGCTGCTGACTGCTGGCCGGGGCCTCCTTCCCTTCCCCGCGCTGGCCCCACCCCCTGGTCAAATTCCAGGATGACCTCCTGGTCATAGGGACAATTTGCATACTACGCTTTTATTATATAGGATGTTGTTCATCTCTTCCTGTGCCTACTTTATAAATTAAACTTTATCATAGGCACAGATTTAGGAAAAAACAGTGTAGCTAGGGTTTGGTTCTATCCGTAGTGTCAGCATCCCCCATGGATAATGGAGGATGATTGTAGCGATACACATCCATTTCTTTGTTCAACACATTTATTGTGTCTGCAACTGCCTTAGGGATCAGGGCCCAACAATTGACAGACAAAGTCCTTAGCCTCATAGAACTTAAATCTGGTGGCAGAGAAAAGCAACAAGTGAATAACAACACAAACACACATATAAACTGTCACTTGGGGGTGAGTTCTGTTAGGAAGAGATAAAACTGGGTGTGGGGACAGAGTCTGTGCAGGTATTACTCGATTGGAGTGGATAACGGCAGCCTAAGGGTGACATTGGCGCTGTATCAAATGAAGTGCGGAGTCAGCCCTTCTGTGGTCGGCGTATTTCTCTCTACGTGACTGTGTCTCCCGGTAGACTAGGTATTGTGCAGTGGGACCCAAATCTGGCATTTGAATGTAAGGACCCTGACACAGGACCCGGATGAATGTCTAGCTGCCTGCATGTTGAAAGTACTCAATCAATACTTACGTCTTTGAAAATCATACTAGAGGAGCTAATTCAACTTCTTAACTTTGGGCCGCTGCCCTGTGGTGATGTAGATCTTCGACACTGTGTGGTTCCAGTGGAAAAGGAAAAGAGAGGCATGATGCCGGCGAAATGCCAAGATGCTCTCGTCTAACTACCTGGCTGCACACCTAAGCCAGGTTAGAGAAGACCACGTGGACGCAGACTCACTGACGACTAGTGGATGTGAGGAAGGAAGGGACCACACTGGGAGCCACGATTTCAGCCCATCAGAATTGATCCCAAATTAATTAGGTGAACAAACCGAGAGATACTAAATACAGAGGCAGCTGTGTAGCTAGTGAGGGAAGAGAGGGGTTCTGTGTCTCACCCCATCTTGATGCAGCAAAGGCTGTCCTTTGTGGGAGGATGGTGGCCTGAAAAAGGAAATAACTTAAAAAAAGAGTTCTCCAGCTCTAGTTACGGACACCACAGGGTCACGGCAGCTGGGTATAAAATCTCAGGCTGTTGGCAACACGGCCTCCAGCAGCCATTCCTCCAGAAGGAACGCTGTCCTCGGGGTCGTGGCGGATGGCCCTCCAGTCCCCACCTGGCGTCTCCAGGAGGGGCTCGCTTTTCCCAGGGCCTCGGTCTGATTCCTTTCGGTGGACAGCCCTATAGGTTAATCATAGAAAGTGAGCCTACGCCATTTTCTTAATTGAATACCAAGGCATGCACCATGGTGAAATCAGATTCTTTTCTAATAGAGATTTTAGTAGAAAGAGTATTTCTATTCAATGGACGGCCAATAAAATTGTAGTGGAAAGTGTATCTGCTGGGAATGGTGAGGGCGTGATGCATCTGGATTGGTTGTTTCCCTGCTGCCTCTGAAACGACCTCTCTCAGAAACATAAGAACTAAGAGTTGGATTTCAACAACTGTGCCAAGACACTAACTATGGGTTCTGCTTCGCAAAAAGACATGCCATAAAGAATGAGAACAAATGGAAACCTTCAAAGGCAAGTTGTGTGCTATTCTCCATGCTTTTCAAGTAAATCATTAAAAGGTGAGAATTAGAGTTGTTAGTACAATGAGTGAAGAAGACCGTCACCAAACATGTGGCATTTGATATAAAATTAAACAGAAGCCACAGAGGGAGGTAAACTACGTTTCCCTTCCCCACGCCAACGGAAATGCCTCGAGTACACTGGCACCGCTGAGGATGTTGACTTTTCCCTGTAAGTGTTTAATTGTTCCTAGAAACCACAGAAAATGAACTGATTTTAAAGTGTGGCTTTCATGAACAAAGATATTTACTAAAATGCACAAAACCAGGTTAGTAAAAAGTTTGAACGACAAAGTATTTTTTAAAGAAATACATTTCATTATTTTCACATACCTATACATATAAAAGATAGAGTATAATCTTCTAATAGACCTTAGAAAGTTTGCTTTAATGAATAAATAAAGATGAACTGCCATTAGCAAGTTACTACTGACATACAGAGCTTGAGAATATATTTTTCTCTTAAAGCCATCATTGTCCCAAATCTTGTTTTCTCTACTAATTTACTTAAACTATGTAATAAGTAAAAAAAAAAAAAAAAAAAAACTATGATTCTTGCTCCAAAGATCTAAAATTTATAATCACCACCTTTTAAAACCTCATCTTCCTGATCTTCACATATACATAGGCTACCAAACGTAATTGACTTCATTTCACCAAGACAGGTGGTCAAATGGAGAACTTTCTAATCCATTAAATTAGGTGAAGGAAGGAAAATAATGTGCAAGTAAATTATCTGAAATCGCCCACTCCAATATTGCAATAAAACTAGGTAATTCCCTGGCCCGTGTGGCTCAGGTGGTTGGGCATCGTCCTGTGCACTGAAAGGGTGCTGGTTCGAATCCCAGTCAGGTTGCATACCCAGGTCTTGGGATCAGTCCCCGGTAGGGGGCATGTTGGAGGCAGCCAATCGATGTTTCACTCTCACATCAGTGTTTCTCTCTCAAAAAAAAAAAATCACTAAAAAAAAACAACTAGGTAACAGTCAGTTTCCCCCAATTCTTTAGAACATTCTTGACCTCATTTGAATAATTTAAACATCCATTATTAAGGGTATGCTTGACCTCATTTGAATAACTGGAATTTCAACATAAATTTTCCACAATTATTAGCCAAAGCGTTTCTGTGACTTTTCAACACTAAATATAGAAATGAAATTGGTTGCCACATGGCTTGTATTTTCATTTGTCATTTGTACCGAACTTTAAAACCACTTTAAATTCCTCTGAATGTTTTATGAGCAGCATTTGGTGTCTGAGTATTGCTCAGGAGCTGATTCCCAATTGCCATCCAAATTGCCATCCTGCGGGTGCTTTAGACCTTTCTACTGCTGTTGGTGATAAAGGGAGTTAATTTTTCCTTGTTGTCAAGAGAGTGGAGGGATGTTAAGGAGAATAAAACTTCATCTCTTTGAAGTCACTTTGTCCTTCATTTTTACAAAATTCTTTGTTGGTAAACACACAGGAGAGATCATTGGGAGTCTGAGAGATGAACGAGGGTAATGATAAAAAGTGTGTTTGGAGGGTGAACCTGGGATTCACACCCTCGAGACTGGAAGTCCTGGCCATTATCAGGCAGCTCTGGACACACGATAAGACGAAGCCTTGCCGTGTTGCCCAGTCCTGGAGGACCAGGGAGGAGCAAATTTAACCAGGACAGATCTGATTCGGAATCCAAGTTAGCTCCCCTGGTTCCACGTGAGGCACATTGCACAGTAATGATAACTGACAACTTACTGTGTGGTACTCCCTCTCATGATCTGTGTGTATTGACTTGCAATGTATAAGAGAATCCTTTAAGGAATATCCTCTGATGCTGGAACTGGACAATCAATGGGTCTGGGCTGCCAGTCACTACCTGGGCCAATTCAGCAGATCCAGGGTTGAATCATATTGAGTGTTTATTCCAATACTGCCGGCGGCATGGGAGAGCAGTTGGTCGCCCACAAAAATCTGCTCTGCACCCCACCCCCATAAACCAGCTGCTTATATGGGTAGAAGGATAAAGATTACATGGGGAAGTAGGCAAAAGGTTATGCCAAATGGGCAGGTAATGTGGGCTGTGGATTTGCAAAGACCTGTGGCTATGCAAAGGCTGGGGGTCTTCAAAGGGCTGGTGGCTCTGGTTTCTACAACACGGTTGTTCATCTTTCCATGCTAATAGGCAGCTCCCTGATGGGGAGGATGAGCTGCATTTCCAGATGAGCTCCCAGGTCCCACATGCAACTCCCAGCCAGGTTAGAATGTGCCTTCTTTAATCAGAACAAAACAACCCCCGGTTAACAGAGCATGATTAATATTTCTTACAATTATAGCTGGTCCCCAACACTCTATTTCTGCCCCTATCAATGCTAGGCTATCAGACGTGAAAAATAGCCCAGCAGGCCTTCCCTAACATCCCCAAACCACGCCACGGTGCATCAGCCAGTTATTGATTGCAAACAACAGAATCCACTCAGTATCATTTAGGGAGAAAAAAAGAATTTATTAAAAGATATGTTAGCTCACACAACCATTGAACTAGCTGGAAAAACAGATTCAAGTTGAAGCTTTCAGGAATAATGCCCCAAACCACACAGAACTGAGCCAGGGGAGACCCCACCTGCCTCGCATGAACCCCTGTGACAGGGGGAGCGGGCGCCTTGAGCGCCCTGTGCCCGCAGCTCTGACGCCACAGGGCTGGCTGCCGCCTCCTGCTGGCCACATCTGAACTGAAGTTTTGTGTTTATGTTGGTTGCGGATCCCAGGCCGTATCCTACACTTACTGGCCAGCGCATGTGCCAGGCACTGCTCCAAGCTCTTCACAAGAATGAACTCATTTAACCACCCTTGGAGGCTGGTCCGTCATTATCCCTGTTATAGAGGGGGACTGAGGCGCATAGCGATCGCCCCGCTAGTCTAAAGTCACCGACTGTACGTGGCACAGCTGAGATTTGAACTCAGACGGTCGGGCCCCACAGCTTTAAATGTCATCCAACCACTGCGCTGGCCAGTAAGTATAGGATACGGCCTGGGATCCGCAACCACCATCAGTTTGTTTTGTTCTGAGTGTCGCATCCCCAGGCCTGCATCCCAGCTGCAAGGAGGCGGGAAATTGGAGTTCTGTCTATACGTGGGCTCCTTTACCCAAATCCAAAAATGTGTTCAAAAGATGAGGGGTGAGCATGACTCTGACAGACACCACCTTCCGAGTTCTAAGAGGGGAGGCCTTCTTTCTCCACGTCAGTGGCCCCTGCTCTCGCGTGGTCCTCACTGGAAGCCGTGAACACAGGGGTGTGTCCGTGTCATTCACTGGGCTTACACACTGGGAGGGTCTCTGAAGATAATGACATAATTGCTCGCTGGTCCTCCTCCCAGACCCCTTGAATCTGGGCTGACCGTGTGACCACCCTGGATCAGCGGAACGCAGCAGAATGGAGCTCTGCCTGGCCTGGAAGAGGCTACTGCCTTTGTTCAAAGGGAACCCAGTCACGCTGTAAGAAGCCCTCTGCCCCCCTTCCCTCTCCGCCCCTCCACCCCCATGCAGGGAGGAGGCCCAAGCTCACCCCTGGAGAGGCCCCTCTCAGACAGAGAATGCACACCCTGGGCACAGGGGAGGGATCAGACTCAGTAACGCCTCTGCTGCCTACAGTGGCAGCGCCCTCTTTAAATGTATGCATTGTTCATTCAACCTGCGAACCAACCTGGAAGGCATGCATGATTGTTCCCGTTTCACAGATAAACGATGGCGGCCTCCAAATTAAGGAATTTGTTCAAGTAAGATTTGAACCCAGATGTCCTTGATGCACGTTTTTTTAAATGAAGAGGAGGATAGAAAGACAGTTGTGTCTGTTTTGTCTCTCCACCCCCCCCCCACCCCAGCTTATAACTCATTTGCATCTGTATTTGCATTCATCTTTGACGGAGGGAAACATAATGAAGAGTACAGAGAGGGATAAGGTGGTGAGGACACAGGTGTGAAGCCCGGAGCCAGGAAATTAGTCCAGGCAACAAACTTCACTAAATACCACCTTCCAGGCCCCGGGGCTTCTGGGGGGCACGCGATGATGAGAGGCGCCCCTGCCTGTGACGGTGGCAGAGTGACTCCCATGGAGAGGAGAGGTCATGGTGAGGACAGGAAGAGGTGGCCGGGGGAGGAAGCAGCTTTGCGTTCGGGCGAGCAGGAGGTGAGTGAAGAAAACGAGGCTGCAGAACAGGAGGCCAGACCCCGGAGGGCTCCCACGCCAGGCCCAGCACACCGTGTCCCTCGTGCCGAGAATGTGCTTGGCACATGGTAGGTTGAGTGGATATTTGTAGAATGACTGAAGCGGGGAGGCCATTGTCCCCCAAAATCCATCCTTTCCTTCTTCCTGGGCACATGGCACTCCGCCAGCAACTACATTTCCAGCCTCCTTTGCAGCTAGATGTGGCCATTTCCAGCCTCCTTTGCAGCTAGATGTGGCCACGACCTCACTGATGGACTGTGAGCAGAAGTTACGTGTGCCCTGAGCCCAAGAAATAGACTAGGAAACCACGCAGGCCTCATGCTCACACATCACCCTGCTGTGGCCGTGGCAACAATAAACCAGGAACTGCCCTGTGAGAAGCTGATTTCCCCCACTGACTGCCATGCCATCTTCATCCACATGAATAATGCCCGTGGACTCCTGGGCTTACGGCTGGACGTCCTTTGTTGTCCCACTGATCTGTCTTCATAGCCACCCACCAGGGATAAACCCGCACTGGGTTCTGCAACAGCTAAGGGTCCAACGCCCTTTGTTACCCTTTTTCCAAAAGATTTCTAGCGATTCTTGCCTAAGAGACACGTTTTAGAAACGTTGCTTGGGCAGCAATTTGAAGCACTGGAGGAACATAAGAGGAGGCTATGACATTAACTGGGGTAAGAGATGGCGACAGGAGTGACCATTCCAGGACAAGAGATCATCCTCCCCTCCCACCCACTCCAGCCAAACTCTCTGCCGGCGCCCTCCCCCAGCTCTCCTATGGAGAGCCACCTGGTAGAGGCTGGGACCGATTCAGGAGGTACTCAGATGCAAATACTCGGCGGCCTACTGGACGGTGGTGAGGCGTGAGACAAGGATGATGCTCAGGTTCCCAGCCCCAGCAGCGGGTGAATGTTGGTGTCCTTCCTGGCAGCGCAGGAAGGAAAAAAGATGTGGGGCGTCAATACAACGAACTGAGTTTGAGGGTTTGTGGTTAATCCAGGAGGGACTGTCCAGAGGCACAGGGTCAGGTCCCCGAGAAAGAGGTCGCCTAAGAGTTGGACCTGCCAGTTCTCTCTTTCATTTTATTATTTTAAATCCTCACCTGAGAATATTTTTCCCATTGATTTTCAGAGACAGTGGAAGGGAAGGAGAGAAAGAGGGAGAGGAAGAGGGGGAGAGAGAGAGGTGTGAGAGACACATCAATTGGTTTCCTCTCACATGCAACCTGACCGGAGCCGGGAATTGTACCTGCAGCTCTTCAGTCCACGGGCCGACACTCTAACCACTGAGCAACTGGCCAGGGCAACTTGTTAATGGAGCGTGGAATGAAGCTGCCACAGAGATCGCTGCAGGAAGACGGCGGCGCTGTCACTAACTCCCTGGGCTGAGACCCCCAGCAGCATTTCCAACTAGCTCTAATTTCGCTCTTAGTGCTCAGTAGCCTGGAACTCTGTGAAACAAACAAACAACAAACAAAAACAAGGTGAACAAAACTCAGAGAAAAGCTAGGCTGGACCAAGGAGGCCCCCGGCCCCATGCTGGTCAGGAAGGCTTGTAAACAGGAGACCACTCAGTGGTGAAACAGTTACATCCATGGCTCTGAAGCAGGAAGAGTTTGGAATCTGAACTCAGTTCTGTTAGTAAATCTACGGGAAGGCCTGAGCCAGCCATGCGGAGCTTAAGGTTCATTCTCCTTCATATCCTGTCCCTGCTCCTCGCTGCAGGCCGTCCCATATGTCTTGCTGACTAAGTCCACGTGAAAGCTGCTTAGAGCCGGGACCTGAGGTCACGTCAGCATGAATGACCTTGGGATACTTTTCTCACTGAAACGGGGAAGATTTTCACCCACACACACACTGCAACAGAACACCCCCATTTATTCCATGGTTCTGGGCCCCAGCCTTCACATCAACTGCATAACCTAATATCGGCTCGGGACGTGTCCGTCCCCCTCTCCCGCGTTTTTAAGGAAAGTTTGACACAGGGCCTGGTACACGAAAGCTAGTCCATAAATGTGTGTTGAAATGGGCTGACTATAGGTAACAATTTCTGCAGTGGGAGATGGGAAATAATGGGGCGTCAGGGTGGAAATGACATTTTAATCACAGTACAAGTGGCATCAGCATTATCGTCTGTGTTGTCCATTATGATCAGGACGTGGGGATCAAAATCACAAGGGTTCTCCCTCCGGCGGCAGAGTTTTCCCTTAGATGACAGCTGGACTTACCCAGGAGCCATGTTGGGCAGGAGAAGAAATAAACTCTAACTACAAGGATCTCCTTCTCGGGAGAAAAGCAGGCTGGGAGAGGGAACTGGACTGTCTGCTAAAACAAGGCGCGGGATTTGCGTGTGGGTGGCCCCCGGCTCTGCCCTCCTTGGTCCTATGATCACGGGTAAGTACAGATCGCCTGGCCTCTGGAACCGCTGTCCTATCCAGACCAGAGACTCAGAAAACTGACCTGCAGGTGCAAGCCCAGATAATCATAATAGTAATTAATACTATCTCAAACACTCCTGATCGCTCACCCAATGTGCCGGCGTCGCTCGAAGTGCTTCACACGCGTTAATTTATTTTCTCCTCACAGCCACGCAGGGAGGTAGGCGCTATTCTCCCTCCCTCCCACTTTACAGACCAGGAAACTGAGGGACAGGGCAGCTTGTCCAGTCAACGTGGCTGCGGAGCCTGCGGTGTGAACTCTTCCGCAGCACGCAAGGCCGCCACGAGGGGCGGTGGGGCTCACAGTGCCTCATGCTCGCTCCCCTTGTCACCACAGACCAAGCTGCCACTTCCTCCTCACCCTACCTGCCGAGAGTGACAGCTCAGACCTGGCTTCTTGCTGGGTTGGAGGTACTTTTGATGCACGTCTAGGGGTGTTGTAAGCCCGAGTCCCCTTCTGGTCCAGCACGTCTGGGGGTGCTGTAAGCCCGAGTCCCCTTCTGGTCCAGCACGTCTGGGGGTGCTGTAAGCCCAAGTCCCCTTCTGGTCCAGCACGTCTGGGGGTGCTGTAAGCCCGAGCCCTCTTCTGGTCCAGCACGGTATCAGCAGCCTGGGAGGAGGCACCGCCGCTCGATGGCGGAAAGCCCTGAGCCCCTGGCTGTGTAGTGGCCCAGAAAGTTCGCCCTCACCCAAGTGCCATCATGTGCACGGGTTTCTCTTTCTTGTCATCAGCATGAGGCTTTCCGGTGACAGACAGCCTGTAGCCGGAGAGACCCCGCCTGGCACTCCCTCACCAGGGGCGTCAGGGGGGATATAAATATGGGCCAGTCTGCCTTTTCCAGAGGGAAATAGAGACGCTCTCTTCTCTGGCTTCCGGACTTGTCCACGGCTAGTCCAACCAAATGCGGGACCCGAAGGTCCTGCGTCCGATTTCTCTCCACACGTGTCACCACCAGGACAGCTTTGTGCTGACGAAGGGCTGCCATCTTCCCAGAAAGAGGACAAACAGGTAAAAGATTAGGTTCGCTTGTGACAGATGGGATTCATTACGTCTGAGCTGTGGCCCCCCAGCCATTCCACTGTCACAGGCCGGTCAGTCGTCAAGGTCACCAGGTCACCTCTTGCTCTGCAGCCACCAGCATGCCCCCGCTTCTCCCCACAGCTCAGCGCACTGCGGCCGGCTGGGTCCCGCCACTCTGGGCCAAGTCACCATCTTCCCTCCCACCCACCCCTTCCCAATGGGTCTCAGCATCCCAGCTGAGGCGTTTCTATTCCAGAGAAGACATGGGTGAAAAGACCTCTTGGGAAAGTCCTGGCTGTGCAGCTAAGAAGCTGAGGAGAGTCCATGCCCACAGCCGAAGAGGAGGGTGGCCATGCCCTCTGCCACTCCTGCTGGGGTGCCGAGCATCGCAGCGGGCAACCCACAACTCCACTTCAGCCTCTGGTGCCTTTATTTATTCTCAACATACGTGTCAAGTGTCTGCTACCGTGTGGCCGGTGCTGTGCCAGGTGCTAGAGCATTCCTGGTGAGAAAACGTGGTCCCTGCCCCACAGAGCCCACCTCTGCCTGAGAGAGGCCGTCATGATTGTCTCTTCGGAAACAGGGGCCCAGGTCCCATGTCGGTAGGGGTCCTTGTCCACTGTGAGAGTCGGCGATCTTGCACCTGAAGCGAAACAGGACGTGGGTTGGGCAGCGCCTGGGCACAGCCCTAGGACATGACTCTGGCGATGAGCAGCAGAGCAGCTGGCCCTTGTAGGCTCGTCCTGCGCGGAAAGGTGGTCTCTTGGGCTTCTCTTAGTGTTTCGATCCTGAGCCAGTAGGTAAAATCTGATTAATCCCCCATGTGGCCCTTTCCAGAACATACTATCTTCCAAGCTTAGACAAGACATTCTTCCATGACTGGCAGCCCTTAGGAATGCTGCTAGGTGGCTGACTTCCTTCATTTACTATACAAATGCTTCCACAGATCGAACTTAAACAAATCTGACCCCGGTGGATTAGGGAGACCGGATAATGTTCTCTGCCGACGGTTTGGGAGAACTGGAAACCTGAATCGCTGACCTCGAGGCCCCAAATGACCTTTATGGAGGGAGCTGGGCGCAGGTTAGACCACAGGCACAGCCCGGCCTCGCCGCCCGGAGGATCGCACGGCAGGTGCGGGCACCGCCTCTGGGCACAGGAGCCCCGAGCCCGTCTCTAAAGCTGGAGACGCTGGCTGCTCGGCACCTAGTCCTCGAATTCTCTTTCCCAAGTGACTCCTGCTCTCAAGAACTCCCCCCTCGCCCGGATCTCATGCAACTAAATTGCGGTAGGGCACCATGCAAAGAGTAGCTGCAGCCATTGAAAACCCCACTGTGGGAAAATGCTCGGCAGCGCGGAAAGGCGCCCGGGTGTTTCCCCCGCTCCCCAGCTCCCAGCCAGGCTGAGACGTGTCACACATTTTATTCTGGTCACTGTTTCCTGCCAGGCCACCCACACCACTTCCTGCGCGAGGCCAGGCCGCCGGCCTGAGTTCCAGGAACCGGTCACAGGTAACGGGCGGCCTGCTTCCTGCTCGGCCAGCAGGGAAGACCAGACGAACTGCTCGCTTCCTGGAGAAGCGGGGAGGCGGGCTGCCGAGCGGCATGCTGCAGGGCTCACACTTCTCGCTGCGGGGGGGGGGGGGGGGGGGGAGGCGGGGGGGCAGGGGGGGGGCTGGAGGGCATCGTTTGGGAGGTGCTCGGGATGAGAGCTGAGCCCTGGCCGTTGCGTGAGGGCTGGGGTGTGTGAACAGGGACGCGGGCTCTGGGGCTCGGTTCTGCCCTGCAAAATGGGACGACAGTGAGACTTCGCCCGAAGGTTAGTGGGAAAGTATACAAGACGGTATGTAAAGAGTTCGTGTACTGCCCGGTACTCAGAGTTCTCAGCACATGCCAGCTGTTAGGACGTCAGGAGTTGAAGGCCAGCTTTTGGCCCGGTCTTTCCCCCCCCCCCCCCCAGGAGAGCAGTCAGGGGTGTCATTTCTCTGGGAGATGTGGTGAGGAGGGGACACCTGAGGGGAAGGGACCTGCTCTGGGCCCAGTCTCAGGGGAAAGACGCCCAGGGTGGAGGGAGGGGGCAGCCGCTGAGCCCACAGGGCCTGGCAGGGCAGAGGCTGAGGCTGCAGGACTCGTCCGTCCCCCGGGCACTTGGGCCAAAAGAGCAAATGTAATACGAGGAAGTAAAAACATTAAGAGCCTTACGATGAGAGAGCTGTCTGCCGGCCCTGGTGCAGACCTGCAGGCGGGGGAGCAATTCCAGCACATCCGCTCTGGGGGAGACACTGCCCCCCACACACATGCACACACACGCATGCACACACACACACACACACACGCACACACACAGCCCCTGCTCTCCTGGAGGCAGAGGCACGCAGAGCTCTGGGCCTGGCAGGCAGGGTAGTGGACCCGCCCAGAACAGTGAGCCCGCGGCAGAGGCTCCAGGGAGAACAAGGCGCCGTGGGAGGGGAGTGAAAGGGGGAAGGATGAACGCAGATCTCCAGCAAGGACGTCCCCTCCAGCCCTGCTGGCCATCCTGCTCCCACCGTCTCCTCCTCAGAAACCAAGCAGAGAGCAGTGTCTCTCCCTCCCCGCCCCCTCCCTCCCTCCCTCCCTCCCTCGGGCGCCCATCGACCTCCTGCTCCTTCTCCATCCCATCAGGTTCTGCGTCCCGTCCCTTTGCACTTTCCAAGAAATGACAGACTTGGGCTCAATTGAAAACGGGGACCATCTAACTCAGGCTTGTCCACAAGGGACTGTGGGCGTCGGCATGGGGACGAAGCACCGGCCTGACGGTGTGGGCATGTCCCTCCACCCGGCCCTCTCCGAGCGGACTCTGCACCCACAGTGAGGGGCCAGAGAATTCCATTTCCTCCCAGCTGCCCCCGGGCCACCCTTTCCTGCAAAGAGCCTGTACCTCTAGTGTTGAGGTCACAGAGATTTGGGTCGCAAAGATGAGGCACTGTCTCATCTCGTTGCGGCCAGTTATGTCGTTATTCTAAGAAAGGAGTCTGGAAGGTTCTGCAGATGCTGCTAAACTCTGTGCCCACCTGCAGATTGGACTCCAGACAGGGGGCCTGGGGAGAGGGAGGGCGGCCCGCTGAGCCTGGGGACACGGAAGAAGGTCAGTGGATGCCAGGCTCGACACGGAGGATTCCTTCATTCATTCACCCATTCACATTCAACATACACCGGCAGCGTCACCACAGGCCAAAGGGACAGGGAGAGAGACACGCCGTCTCCAGGAGACCGCCGTCCGGTCCGGGAGGAGAGGCAACGGGAGGGGCCTGTGTCCTGTGACGGTTGCCACCTGATCAGGTAGCACGGGAGGAAGCCGCACGCCGTGGGGTGGGGAGAGGCTGCTGGAGGAAGGCAAGCTTCCTCTCTGGGGAGCCTTCCTGACTGCCCCGATGCTCCCAGGCACTGTTGGTCCACAGTCACAGACTCCCTTTTAGATAGTGGTGATGGCCCTGGCCGGCGCTCAGTGGTTAGAGCACCGGCCCGTACCAAAGGGTTGTGAGTTCAATTCCTGATCGAGGGCACGTACCTGAGTTGCAGGTTCGCTTCCTGCCCTAGACAGGGTGCACACTGAAGGCAACCGTCGATGTGCAGTCAATGTGTCTCTCTCACATCTGTCTCTCTCTCTCTCTCTCTCTCTCTCTCTCTCCCTTCCTTCTTCCCTCCCTCCCTCTGTTCCACTCAGAAAAACATTGGAAAAAGTATCCTCAGGTGAGGATTAATAAAAATATAAAAATAAAACAATAGAGGTCATGCCTTCCAGAGGTCAAACCCTTACATCTAGCATTCCTATGTCTCAGAGCCACGCCGCACAGTAAGGATCATCATCTCTACTTTACAGACGGTAAAACTGAGGCTGGAGTCAGCCAAACTGCAAAGCCCACCCCCGCTCCTCCCCTGCCGGTGGCTGCGTTCCCCCTGCACGCTTGCTGGCGGCGGGACTGGTCTCCCGCGTCTTCTCTGTCTGAGTCCCGAGTGTCAGGAGCGCCCGGGCCCAGCAGGTCTTCAGGGGTTTGTTTCTGTGGCTGATGGGAGAGGGGCCGTGGCGGGGGATGGGATGAAGGGGTTAAACGCAGACACACAGCTGCTTTATTATCTGCGAAGCCAGCCGCCCGCACGCAGTCATTAGTCCGAGGCTGAATTTAAAGCCACAATGAAGCAGCCAGTTGCCTAACAAAGGCAACTTGCTGAGCTCCCCAGCGGACGGGAGGGGACAGAAATGAGCAGGCTACACCGGCCGTGTGCCAGGTCTGTTCAGGCAGTGACGTCCCCGTGACCTTGCGGGGCCGTGAAATCACCGGTGGGTGCCACGTCTCGCAGACTGTTCCTATGCAGCGAGGGCCTCCTGTGGGCGCAGGAGACGGACTCTGAAAAGGGAGCTGTTTCTTACGAATTTAAAGTCTCCGCAGTCACCTGAGGAGGAAGATGTCCAATACAAATGGAGAGGGTCTAGGAAATCAATAGGACGCAGCGAAGTAGGCCTCCGTCCAGACCCTCACGCTGGCTGACACCCTCCAGCCAGGATGGCATTCCGTACGGACAGCCCGGAGGGGCGCGGCCAGGGCTGCGCCTTCCCAGGCTGATGAGAGCATTCTCCCGAGACCCCTGATGGGAGCACTCTGCTGTCGCTGCTGTTTAGGATCACTGTGGTCGCCAGGAATGTCACATTTCCCTTTAACAGCAGGAAGCATTCCCACGGCCGCCCTTCTTGCTGAAGCTACAACGAGGCTGCCGGGTGAGTCAGCAGCTCGCCCTGTGGCAGCTGGCGCCTGGAGCCTGGAGCCTGGGGCCTGGAGCCTGGGGCCTGGGGCCTGTCCAGCCTGTGCTCCCAACACTGCAGCCTCCCCCCACCACCACCCCCACCACCCCCCCGCCGGGCACTGCCGCAGCCTCCGATCACAGCCGGACCTGCTGGTGTGCACCAGAGCGCTTCACTGAGGGGCCTGGAACCCTAGGTCCCCAAAGCCTCCAGGTATAGAGTCAGAGCAGGTTCCTGCCAAACAAAACCCTCAACAGGACAGCCTGTGACCATCTGGTCCTGAGGCAAAGCACCGGCAAGGCTTGCATCCCTCCCTCCGCAAAGCGCCCTCCCCACGGGCTGCCCTGCCCAGGCAGGTCCGGCGGCCTCGCCGTGAGCCCCTCGGAGCTCGCATTCCCTGGTAGGAGTGACGGGAAACACGGCTCTGCGTTCTCGTGGCAGCTCAGTGAGTTCCTTGAGAGCAAAGACCCTGTCGGGCTCCCGCACCCCAGAGCCTCGCCCACACACAGTAGGTGCTCAGTTCATGTCCGATGGCTGAGGAACTGCCACGCCACTTAAGCGGGCGTGTAGCATTGCACTCCGCCCCACCTGTCACCTGTCACCTGTCACCTGTCACCTGCCGCGTCTCCTCTCCTCGCCTCTGCGAACGCCTCCAGGGCCGGGAGCCGAGCAGGCCTGTCTCCCGTTGGAACGTGGTTTGTTGGAATTGCCCCCCGACCCCCTGAAGCCAGAAGAGCTGGGCTCTGAGGGGAGGCACGTGGCCATCCCAGCCACTACGTGAAGGTCACAGGCACTCGGATGTGGGCTCGGGCACTTTCGGGGGAGCTGCCTCAGTTCCCAGAGGATGAGGGTCCGGCCGTTTTCACTGGGTGTGGTCACTCTGAGCTTCAGTGATTGAAACGGAAATCAGGGAGGGGGTCTCCTCACTCCCCAAGAACGCATGCTTCCATTCTGCCTGTGTGCTGGCCCCTCTCTCCTCTCTCTCTCTCTCTCTCTCTCCCCCCCCCCCTCTCTCACACACACACACAGATTACATGCTATTGAACGTGGTGCTAGAAGAAACATCGGCAGGTCGTTACTACTGAAGATCTAAGCGAGCCTGAGGACCAGAGAGAAGCAGCAGCCTCAGGTCACACCGCCGGTTGGCGTCCTTGAGTTCTAGTCCAGTGGCCTCCTCGCTCCATTACGAGGTCAGTACGTGCTCTGCTTCGGTTTTGTTTGCTTGCTCACTTCTGTTTACGACTCTTCAGAAGAGACCCAGCGTCAGGTCTTCTCTCCCAGCAGGTGCAGCTTTGCCCTGCAAAGCCCGGCTCCTCCAGCAGGGCTCTCCTCGAACCCTGCTCCCGGGGACAGTCTCAGCCCACAGGGCCCTGGGATAAGTGACAGGCATGCTGACCACACCCAGAGACCCGGAGATGGTACGACTCTTCCCCCCTCTCGTGCTCTGAAGCCCAGACGGCAGCCAGCGTCTGGGACCTGGAGACGCCCCGTTGCGGGTGCAGCAGTGGGTGCCAAGGTCGTAGGGCGGGGCTGAGCACGTGCACCGTGGTCACCGCTGCAGCCTGCAGGGCGCTCCAGGGGGGCACAGCTGTGCCTGGAGCGGTCGTGACCAGCCTTTCCGCTGCGGCCCTTGGTGCCTGCGGACTGCAGAGGGCTCACGTGGCCTGTATCCTCCACCTGTTCCCGGGGCAGGAGCGCCACCTGCTGGCTCTGACGCTCCCTGCCCGCAGAAACCATGTTTCCTGAAACCCGCAGTGCTGTTATTTCTAAGCAGCTCAGTACCTGAAGGGCAGCTCCCCCACCGGGAGTGGAAAGGGGCGCCTATGAAACTGCGCCCGTGCCCCAGGTCAGACAGTGAACCCGTGACCTCTCCGGGGAAAGCCCTGGTGGAGCCCGCAGCCCAGTCTCTCCCGCCTGCTGCGTGGCCCCTCCCACACAGAAAGCAAAGAAGCCTCCGCGACTGTCTAGCTCAGCGGAGGACCCCGTGGCCAGGGTCCGGCAGTGGCCCATTCGATGCTAACACAGACTTTGCACCCAATGAAGCGCGACTGCATCAAGCAGCTCAGAGCCGTTCTCTTTGCTGCAGGAGAAATTCTGCAGCAAACGGTGCTCTCTGCTGCTCTGCCAGCCAGGCTCGCCCGTCTGCATGTGCTTCATGCTGCAGCTGCTGAGTTCCAATGTGACCTCCCCTAGTGGAGCCCCAGTCCCGGAGAGGAGGCTCCATGTCTGAGTCCTGTGCCAGGAGGGCTTCCTGCAGTTGAACATCCGGGTGAGCTCCCGCCTGCCTCTCTCTGGGGCCTCAGAAACCGAAGCCACACCCCTGGTCAGTAAAAGCTTCGGCAGTATATACCGTACGGTAATTTATAGATATGTGCAATATGTAAATGTGCCAAACCAATAGATAATGTATAGATATGTGCAATTTGTAAATGTGCCAAACCAATAGATAATGTATAGATATGTGCAATATCTAAATGTGCCAAACCAATGGATAATTTATAGATACATGCAATATGTAAATGCACCAAACCAATAGATAATGTATAGATACGTGCAGTGTGTAAATGCACCAAACCAACATGGTGCACACCTTACACTTAGACAATTTATATGGCAATTCTATCTCCAAAAACAAATTTTAAGCTGTCACTGCCTACTGGTCCCCTGGGGGTCCCATTTCTCCAACGGACTGAGAGGGACACAGGCTCCCGGGCTTCTCTTGGTCTCTCCTTTCCTAGTCACTGCTCCCCCAAATCACGTCAGCCTTTACTAAGAGTTTTCTTTCCAATCACTCCAACACAGAGATGAGAAAGCAAACATAATTTTGCAATGAATAGAGTTTCCCCAGGATGTTTCTGGAGGCTCACACGTTGAAATGAAGGAGAAAGACCCTGGTGAACGATGCTTGTCTTTGCTCTCGGCTCACCCCCAGCAAAGCCCCTTGGATGTGTGGCTGCCGGAGACCGGAGAGCGCCAAGTGCCACATTCCCAGCCAGGAGGCTCCACAGCCCACAGAGCCGCACACAGCCTCTGCCTCACTTTCCTTGCCTGTAAAATGGGCGTAGTAAACGTGCTCACTGATGGCGAAAGTGAGGACGAACTGAGACAGTAAGGTACCTGGGCCTCACACACAGGAAGCACCGAGCTACTGTCGACCCAACATCGAGCAGCGGCTCCTGGACCAGCCGTCCAACAGGACTGCGATGTGGGACACATGTGTGGTTTGACATTTTCCAGGAGCAACATTACAAAACGGTAAGAAGAAACAGGTGGAATCAATATTAGCAATATATCCTGTCTAACGGAGGTCCAAAATACCATCATTTCATCACGGACTCGATACTAAAACTTAATGAGCTATTTTACATTGTTATCACCCTCAGCTTTGAAATCTGGCCTGCAGTCCATGTTGATCGCACACCTCGGTTCCAACTGACCACCTTCAGGGCTCAGCAGCCACAGGGGCCAGGGGCCAGGCTGTGGGAAGCCAGCGCTCTGGACTCCACCCAGCTCTCCTCCCTGTCCTTCCTGAAGTCTCCGGATTGGCAGGACCCAGAGCCTGGGAGGGAGGCAGATGCTCAGCCAGCAATCCTGCCTTGGGTGGATGGAGGTCTACGTCCTTGCCATTTATGAAGCTTCCAGAACCCCCACTCCTTGGGCACATCTGCTGCTGCCCCATCAGCTTCCCCGGTGTCGCTACTGCCTCCAGGGAAGGCTCAACTTGAAAAGAAAAGAGGAAAGCAATGGTAGACAAATGTTTGACTCCGTCCCTGCGTGCACCCTGTAATTTAACGCTAAATCCAGCTCGGTTCGGTTTCTGTGGCAACCGAGAGAACCAGCTCTCCCAGCTCCTTTGTCAGCCTTCTAACAGCAGGGCCCACAGCACACTCGCCCCCCAGACGTCTCTGCTGTGACCTTCTCAGGAACCTGAAGCCAGCTCAGTGCGCAGCGCAGGCTGCAGGGGGGCAGCTGCTGTTAGTCTGCGCCCCACACAGACAACACAGGAAAGGCAGGATTCCGGAGCTTTCGATCCCAGGCGTCCGCGGAAACGGGGAGCCCTTGGGAGCCCCTGGGAAGCCGTGGGAGAGGGAGGCCTGAGACAGATGTAGCCTCTGCGAAGCCAGGACGCCTCAGCAGGGGCACCTGCTCTGCAGGACGGGCCCGGCGTGGTCGTGAGCCCTCAAAGCCAGCCTCCTTCCTCTCAGCAAGCCGCTCGCGTGGGGTCTGGGCAGTGGGTTTACTTCTGGCTCCAACATTGACGTTGACGTTGAGACTCTCCTTTGCTTCTGGCTCAGAGATGTGGAACCATCTAGAAAACCCTCTGCCAGCCCGGCCACGGCCCACGGTGGCCGTGACTGAGTTAAGGGCCCTCCCCATCCAGTGCCGCGTTCCTTCCCGTTGGCACGGGACCGGGACAGGCGTTCCTTAGAAGCCATAAGCAGTGACGTCCAGACCTTTTACGCCCCCACAATTCAAAATGCGTCACATGATGTCCGGGACACTGGTCTCCCCTCTCCCAAATGAGTTTCTCCGGCCTGTGCCCGCACTCACTCAATCCAGAAAGATCTTTTCAAGACACACACTGCATCCCCTAAAACCCTCATGGCTCTGGGAGTAAAACTAAACCTCCTTAACGTGGCTGAGGACGCCACCTGCCACTGCGGCCTGGCCTTGCCCTCCCCCCCGTAGCCGTCCCCTCCCCGCCCCCCCCCCCCCACACAGCCCCTGGCCAACTCCTCTTCATCCTCCGCCCTGATTTCCCGGTCGGGTGCCTCCTTGCGTTGACGACCCTGGCTGTTCCCTGGCACACACGTGTCACCGAGTCACCACGCGGTCTCGCACTTGTTGGCAGGACACAGTAACGTCTAGCTCTCCCCCTGAACTTGAAGCTCTGAGGAGCAGGAGGGTCTGCTGCTCGCGCCCGGCACTGAATCCTGGTGCCGTCAGAGACGCCACAGAGCGGCTCAGTGCTGGCAGTGCCACCCACTGAGGACAGCCCGGAACGCAGCCACCGGTCTCCTCAGCCTCAGACCCCGACACCGGGGCCGGGGCCTCCCTGTTGGGGGGCTGCCCTCTGTGCTGTGGGTGTTCAGCAGCATCCCTGGCTGCTGCCACTAGATCAGCGGTCGCCAACCGGTGGTCCGCGGAACACTGGTGGCCCGTGAGGTCCGGAAGGTTGGCACCCGCTGCTCTGGATGACAATCACCTCCTGTGGCCACGTGCAGAAATGGCTCAGACAGAAGAGCCCCATTGAGACACACGGCTCTGCATTGAACTGCAAACTCCCCGGAGCCGAGCCAGAAAGCACCCTTTCATCTTTAGCTAAATATAAACTGGGCGCCCAGGAACACCTCCTCAGCGGTCCTCCCTCCGAAAGGGCCAGCGATGTCACCTCCATCACACTCAGCAGTCACCACTGAGCTGCGACTTTTCTGGCATCAGGACAGAAGTTTAGCCTCTCGCGAAGCACATCCGACCCCTGTCCGTACGGTCAGCTGTGGAGCTGGAGGCCGTTCCTAGCTCTGCCTTCTGAAGCGAAGCGCCCTTTCAGTTGAATGTGGCTCCGTTTCCTCCCTGAACGGCTTGCTCTGAGCGCTGCAGAGGCTGATGGGAAGACTCCAGTTGCTCTCTCTGCCGTGTTGAGGGAGGAGGCTGTTTGGAAACCATCTCTAGGCCCTGGCAAACCCGCGTGTGTGGATTGTGAAGGACTTGCTCAGTGACCCAGATGCCTTTTCAAATCTAGAAAAGGAAGAGGCACGGAGAGCTCCCTCCAGACTCTGAGTCTCGAGGATGCACTAGCGCCAGGCCCCTCCCTTCGAGTCCTGATCCGTATTAACTTACAACGCGTCTGCTCCTCAGACAGGTCGTGACCTTCAGGCTGGAGTTGGCAGACAACGTGGTTGACAGCAGCAGCTCTGCAGAGGCAGGAAACCACTGCGGACCCCGCTCCCCGCTCTCCAACCAACTCAAACGTTGCTCGGGCCTAACAGTATTGCTATGCAGGAGATGTTAATTCTTCTGAAACCAGGGCAGGCAGATCAAAATCCAGAACTGAACCAGAGAGCCAGCCCACACCGCCTCCCATCCAGGATTGCACATCATTATTAGCAGCACAGGCAGGCAGAGATGGGGCTGGAGAATGATGCCAGCCAGACCAAAGGCACCTTCCCCGCTCAGCCAGCGTCGCTTTCGCCCGGGGTTCACGGCCATTCTTAGCAGCTCCCACCACGAGCGGGGAGCACGTGATTGTCTGCTGGGGTGGCACCCACGGTGCTGCAGCCACCGGACCTTAAACAGCACCTTTTCGTCCTCTTGCTCGTCCCGGACCTGCCCTTAAAGCAGGGGTGGGAGCCTGTTGTCTGCCCGGGGCCATTTGGGATCATCATTGACGGGCCATACAGGATTATCGCCTTCGAAATTAGCCTGCTGTGTTTGGGCAAACGTTCACTCCCCCTAATGCCTTGGCAGGGCCCGACCAAATGCTTTCTCAGGCCAGACGCTCCCACCCCTGCCTTACAGCATGCTGATTCCTTCAGCTCAGGCCTTGGTCTCTGACAAAATGACCCGGAAAGCAGAGAAAACCTTTTGAAGTGGTTATTGGGTATTAACACTCCAGTGTGAATAAGCTGCAGATACTGAGAACGGGTTTTGGTAGAAGGAGATACATCAATGAGATACTGATAATATTTATCCATATCCCGTAATACTTCGGGAGGAAATATCTATAATTGAAACTTTGTAGCCTTGAGTGGAGCCAAGCCTCCTGCTTGCTCTGTGGCTGCAGCCATTTTTGTTGGGATTTATTTATCTTCTATAATTGAAACTTTGTAGCCTTGAGTAGAGGCCTAGGCTGGCCAGGGTGTGCAGAAAGCTTGACTTCCTCCATTACTGGAGAAACCCAAGCCTCCTGCTCGCTCCGTGGCTATAGCCATCTTGGTTGGGTTAATTTGCATACTCGTTCCTGATTGGCTGGTGGGTGTGGCTTGTGGGTGTAGCGGAGGTATGGTCAATTTTCATATTATTCTTTTATTAGTTAGGATAAGGAAAAAAGATACTGATAGTGACTGTGATGGACGGGTAGGAAGAGCAGGGGGATGTCGGAAGGAGGACTATGAGTGCGTCCACGTAACAGGTTCCAGAGCCTACTCTGGTGTCACAGTACCTTTCAAAGTCACTTTTCACCGGCAATAAACACCTTGCCATGTTTAAAAGGAGAAGGCTCTTAGCGCCACGCTTACACCCAAAGATCCACCACAAGAGTAATACACACTTTTAAATCCTCGTCCAGACCCTCTGGAGCAGTGAGTGTAATGTCACGACCCTGCACTTTATTTGGGCTGCAACGTGTCCCCCTCGAGAGCCCTGTGTGGGAGTCCTAAGCCCTTAGGGCCTAGGGTAACCGGTTAATCAATGGGTCCCGGCTGGCTGTCCCTACTTAAGCCGATTAAGCAGAGATGGGGTTGGATCATTATGAACATTTATCCCAATCCTGTCGGCAGCATGGGAGAGCAGCAGGTCATCCACAAACATCTGCTTTACCTCCCCCTGCCCCCGCAAAGCCAGCTGCTTATATGGCGTACAAGACCAAGATTACCTGGGGAAGTCGGCAAGGGTGTGCCAAATGGGCAGTTCACAGGTGAGCAGGCTGGAGGTTTGCAAAGGCCTGCAGGTACACAAAAGGGCTGGGGGTCTTCCAAGGGCTGGCGGCTCTGGTGTCTGCAGCAAAGTTGCTCATCTTTCCAAGATAACGGGCAGCTCCGAATGGGGAGGGCGGGCTGCACTTCCAGGTGAGCTCCCAGGGGCTGCCAGCCAGGTGAGAGCGCGCCTTCTTTAATCAGAACCAAACAATCACGGGTAACAGAGCACGATCCGTATTTCTTACAATTCTAGCTGTTTCTGCCCCTATCACTCTTCCACCCCAGAAACGGGTGACGTGTTCCCACTGAACGTGACCACATGCACCAAGATGTGGCGGCCACGGAGGGCGCTCGCATGCTGTTCTCGGCGGTTTCTCACCACACGGGTTCTCGTCCTTAGCATTAGTCCTCTTCATTTTTTAATCTGCAATTTTTCATTTTAATGTTTTCCTCCCAGACCAAACCAGAGCAGTTGCTTTAGAAGCTTTAAAATTACTGTGCTTTTCAAGTGTTTATTATTTTCATCCAATGAACTCCTCTCTCTCTCTCTCTCTCTCTCTCTCTCTCCCTCTCTCTCTCGTTAGCAAAGCTGCTGCAGTGGTCTCTGCCAGACTCCCAGGTGCCTGAGCTCCTGCTCACGAGCTCACTGTCTCAGCTGGAAGGAACCCTTGGCACGACCTTGGCATGACCTTGGCACCACGTCACTGCCTCGGGCCTGTCCATGTAGAGGTGCTCAGGGCTTTCGGTCTTTGATAAGAAGAACCCCTCTTACAATAAACGCCCTCTATCACGACCACATCTCTCAGTGTCTGATCCTGGAGCAGGACCCCTCCCCAGGCTCACACCCCTCTCCCCCGACCCCCCGTGTCGTCTGCCTGCATTGCATGGTCATGGACGCTCACCCACTCACGGTGACTCTCTGGAGCTGCCCTGGGCCCGCCCACTCTCCCTGTGCACTTCCCCAAGACCCTTTCCACGCAGACGCCCTGCGGACTTGTTACCTCCCCCGCTCTCTGAATCTGGGGCGCTTGCTATTGATTCCCCATCAGCCAATGCTCCCCAAATCTCTGCAGCCACATAAAGCAGAGATTGAGGCGCTTTCTACAGACCTACATTTCCTGAACCCCACACCTGACCCCTTTCCCTATCCTGCCCCCCCCCCCAACCACCCCCTAGACCTCTCTGGCCCCTTCGCTGCTGCTAGAAACTGCTGGCCGACCCGCCCCAGTCCCCTCTCTTTCGCAGCCTCCACCATCGCTGCGAAGTCGGATTTATCGCCCCCCTCACTGAAAGGCTTCGGAGGTTTCTGAAAGATCCGGGGGAAGAACTCCAAGTCCTTAAAGCAGTGCAGGAACAGGAGCCCGGGTGTGAAACACACACACGCCCACACACCCTTTTCTCCTTTGCCTTCACCAAAAGGCCACTCCTCCCTCCACGGCTGGAGCAGCCGCCTGTGGGGGAAGACAGGGCTGTGGGGAGGGGCGCCAAGGGGGAGGGGGTTCGCACCCAGATTCCCACTTTCAAAATGGGGTTTTGCAGCCAGCGTGCGAGGGAGGACTTTTCTTAATTCAGAATCAAGTCTGGCTGCCTAGACCACAGGCTCCACCCGGCACAGAGAACGTCCCCCTTGCACAGGACATTCGGGGGACAAAACAGGAGCGGGGCAGGGCTGGGGTGATCCGAAAGAGGCGAGGACAGTCCGGGTCACTGCCGGGCCCAAGGCCCCGCTGTCCCTGATGCCACAAGCCCCGGGTCAGCCCGAAGCCTCCCAGGACTCCGAGAAGCCGTCTTGAAGCGTTGCGGGTGGTGGCAGCTGAGTCTAAGCCTGTTCACTCACAAAGGACTGTTTTCTTTTCACACTGAGTTTTGAAGCTGCAAGCTTTGCTCCTTGGCAGATGGAGTTCCTGAGAAAGACCAAGTTCAATCATGACACCCCCCCACCCCAAAAATATTGAGGAGGGGAGGCGGAGGGGGCTGATGGGGGAGGAGAGGAGCCTGGGTGGGGAGGAGCAGGAAGAGATGCCATTGCTTCCGTGGGAGCTGCACGCCGAGTCCTGGGAGCAAAGTTCCACCTGCAGCCCCGTGGGCCACTCCTCGCACCCATGTCCCCTCACCGGGTTCTCAGGCCTCCTTCCCCACATGGTCCCTCTCACCTCGGGCGCTTTCCTGTGCATCCTGCTCCTTCTGCCCCTAATGCTGCTCCCGCTTGCCCACCACGCCTTCTCAGCCAACTGGACGCTTTGGTCCCTGCCTCCCTGGACTTCTGTGGCCCCACCCCCACCGGACCAGGGTCCCTGCCTATGGCCTCGGGGCTCCCATCCCTCTGGTGAGCACGCTGCTGTCACTCTGTCCCAGGATGCTGCCTCCCCCATCGAGGACAAGCTCCATGCTGGGAGGACCATCTGCTTCGCTCCCGATTGCAACTCCAGTGTCCAACACTCCATCGGCGCTCGTGTCATCCTCACTGAATAGAGGAGCTGCCGGTAAACAAATAAATTAGTGAACAACACAATGTGCTCACAGATGCCGCGGGCTGCTGGTGGGAAGCGGCTCCCACTCCGCCCGTGTGGGCCCGGCAGGATGACGGCCGTCGGGGACTGTCATGGCGCAGCCTTGCGCCTGCACCAGGCAGGTGGCTGGAGGGCACCATCCTGGGCTCCGGGTTCAGAACACCGCTTCTGCACATGCACGCGTTCCGAGAGCTGGGGGACAGGCTGGGGGTCCCTCTCAGGCTGCGAGCTAGACCAGAGGAGCGCTTTCTCCAAAGCAGGAGGAAGGACGGAGCATGTCTGTGCCGGGTGGCCCGCAGCCTGGGGGCCCCCGAGGCGGAACAGCGTGTGGTGGGACAGTAAGACCTCGTGGGCCTGAGCCAGCTGAGCCAGCGACACAGGCACAGGGCCCGGGGCAGCTCCGAGGGCAGCGGCCCCGCACCCGCTCCCCAGAGGATGGCCTGCCTGACAGACTCCCTTCTGACTGCAGGCTGTTCTGAGAGCGCGGGGCCCCCAGTCCGCGGCCCACAGCACGGTCTGCACAGAGTGGAGGCCTGACGTGAACCAATGGATAGAAGTGAGGAGAGCCCTAGCGGGTTTGGCTCAGTGGACAGAGCATCGGCCCTCGGACTGAAGGGTCCTGGGTTCAATTCCAATCAAGGGCACGTACCTCAGTTGCAGGCTCAATCCCTCGCCCTGGTCAGGGTGCAAGTAAGAGGCAACCAATTAATGTGTCTCTCTCACATCGATGTTTCTCTCTCTATCTTTCCGCCTCCCTTCCATTCTCTCCAAAAATCAATGGGAAAATATTCTCAGGTGAGGATTAACAAATAAAAGTGAGTAGACCCCCAGCCTTCATCACTTGGGGGGGGGGGGAGAGTGTTGTTTCCCATCAGCTGCTGCTGCTGCCCAAGATGGTGTGTGCATGTGTGTGCATGTATGCATGTGTGTGTGCGCATGTGTGTGAATGCAGTGCATATGTATATGAGTGGGGGTGGGATACAGAACTGAGGCACCAGTGTGTGTCCGGCATTAAGGTGTTGTAAGTCGGCATCAGCAGGAACACAGGTGCGCACACAGGACGTGCAAAGAAAGACCCTCCCGCAGACACAGCCCAAGCCCCTGCCTCAAGCGCACCTGACAGGCTACAGGGTCAGTCCTGGGGTCTCCCACACCCCTTGTTAAGATGAGGTGCCTTTGGAAGAGGAATGGTCTAAGCTTCTATTACTTTGCGTTACAGAGAGAAGTGTGATGGATAATTAAGAAGGTTCTGGAACACCAGACGCCAGGTTGAGAGTGGGGAAAGGATGAACGAGAGAGAGAGAGAGGCTGCCAGAGGTGGGCGTGGTCACCTTAGAGCATCATTTGCGCAGCTTTGCTTGGAGGTCGGAGAGCTAACCCCTCTCTTCACAGCGCCGCTCCGCGGGCCTGGGGCAGTGCTGCGCTCGGGTCAGCTCCCTTACAGGAAGGGGTCTCGGAGCTCGGGGCTCCGAGGCTGGTGCAGCCTGGCCATTTCCTGGCTGTGGAGACCAGAAGCAGCAACAGATTCAGCCACAAAGCAGCCACAGCAGCAGGATGGGTCTGCATTCCTGCTCCGGAGGGCCCAGGACCCAGGCGGCCCCGCAGGGAGCCTGCAGGGTGTGGGGTCAGTTGTAGGAGGAGCGGGAAGGTGGGTGCAAAGAGAGAAATGAAGGATGGAGAGTGGGAAACAGAGGGGGGGGTAGGGCAGGCTAAGCCTCTGGAAAATTACTGCAGTCTCATGGCTTCTGCAGCTTCAAAGCCAGGATGAGTCATCAGCTGGTTGCCTAGGCAACGGCTATTTTCCTCCTGCTGCTGATCAATTTCATCTTCACAAATGTCCCATGAAGCCGTGAGCCGTGAAGATAATACACCCGAGTCACAGAAAGCCTTGCCCACCGAGGGCTGCCTTTCACGTGTTCGGAGCCAGACCCCGAGCGCCTGACCCTCCACCTCCCAGAGCCCAGACCCGCCCCCTTCCCATGCCGCCAACAGCCAAGGCCTTCCAATGCGGCAAGCACACCGTGACGTTTCCGCTCCATCCTCACCACCCACGTGGTGATGTTTTCTCTCCCCTTTCACCGTGGATGACACCGGGACCAAGGGAGGTTAACGACACCACGCTCCGCGCCCCGCGTACAGCAGCCTCAGCTCCCACCCAGGTCTGAGTGCACAGCGCCTCCCAATACCGCCTCTCTGCTCACCACGCCCCTTCACTTCTCACATTGCCCTTTTGGGGACATGTCCAACCCCATTTCCTCCTTCCAGCAGCCAGAGGTCACTTGAGCCGGAAGTGTCCTGCGCCTGGGCTGTCTCTCGTTTTCCAGGGGGCTTCATGGAAATGATTCCACGTGAGCCTCACAGCAGCCCTGTCTGAAACGCAGGCAGGCAGCCCATCCCCGCATGAGAAAGGAAAAGGCTGAGGGACTTGCCTGCCTCCAGCGAGCTCCTCAGAGCTGGGCTGGCACGTGGCTGTTCAGATGCTGTGCCCACTCCTGCCCGACACAGTGGCATGGGCCTGACCACACCCCGTCTGGCTCTGGACCCTCACTCCTCAGCACTGTCCCCAGAGGCCTCAGGCTGCCAAACACCAGCTCGCCTTGTCAGCTCATTCCAGGCGGAGCCTGCCTGCCTGAACCTGCAACCTAAGACTTCAGAGGAAATCTGGATGTCTGAGTCTGAATGTCACAGCTTCACTTTGAAAACGGTGCCAGATATTTCAACTGAGTCTATCCTCACTCCTTCCTGGCCCTGACCCATCAGCCTCAGGCCCCTCCCCACGCACCTCTGTTCCTTCAAAGAGAAGTGACCTTGCATCTCCCACCACGAAATAAAAATGCTTTAAATCGTAGCCTTATGGACATGCTTCTGGGGAACGAGGTCACAAAGGTCCTCGCCAGCTCTTCCTGCAAACAGTGCCAGGCGGGTGGGACGGAGTGATTGGAAGAACCAGAATTATGCATTTTCATCAAACTCTTATAAGATGGCGTGGCTGGCCAGCAGCCAACAAGCATATAAGATGAAATATACTAATGATCTCCAAAAATGAGGAGTCTTGCCTTGAGCCCACCTGCCTGCCTGAGCCAGGATGGCTTCATTTCCCGGTGACCTGTCGGACAATTTTCCTGCCCCTATGAAAGCCATATTTTTCTTCCTGTGTCTGAGCCCACGTGTTGTGTGCACATGTCTGCATGTCTGCGTTAGTGGCAACGGGACTGAGTGAGGACCTACACGTGCCAGGCGTTCTCCTTATGTAAACTCATTTACACCTCAGCGGACTTGTGACGGGGGTATGATTGGTAACATTGTCCATTTATAGATGAAGAAACTGCGGCTCAAAGAAGTTTCGAATTTTGCCTGAGATCATACAACTAATAAAAGTAACCCTAGCAATGGGCCTCGAATGGTAATTGGGTATAGCCACACAGCCCCGGCCGCTGTGGCTCAGTGGTGGAGTGTCAATCCATGAACCAAGAGGTCACCTTTCGCTTCCCAATCAGGGCACATGCCCAGGTTGGGGGCTCGGTCCCCAGTAAGGGGCATGTAGGAGGCAGCCCATCAATGATGTTCTATCTCATTGATGTTTCTCTCTATATATATCCTTCTCCCTTCCTCTCTCTCTGGAAATCAATAAAGAAATATCCACACATTCACCCAACACCTTTATTTCAGCATGGGGCCACTTTTTTCAATGAATCCGATTGGGCGTTAACACCATGTGACCAGCGAGGGGAAATGATGTTGAGGACTTTCTCTTTCCCACTTATGAGATGATAAAAGACAGTGGAGGGCCTATCTTAATTTTGTTTTAGCCAAAATTAATTCTCACCATCTAACCTCTCTAAAGCACTATGTTATGAGTCAGAATTATTTACAAACCAAGTCAGAGACATTTTAGATTTTTTTTAATCCATCCATCCCCTCAGCGACGGGGGCTGGATGGCAGCCATTTGTTCTTTTTCCCAGGAATAAGTCACTACGTTCATTCTAATGATGACACATGAAGCCATAGTAGAGTATTTGAACAATGTGCTTGTCTTCAATGATTGAGTTTAAGAAAATAATTCTGATTGATTGAGTGAAAATTAAGTCTAATCTTAGTCGAGCTTTGCATACAAACATGCACTTGAAGAAAATGAGGCCAGGCCACAAAGAAACCACCCTGCTGAGGTTTCCTGAATCACTTAAATGTGGCCCGCAACTTGGACAGCACACCTGTGACACGCTCATGCTCACTAATTAGCTGCATCATTGCCTGGCTATTAAAAACATAAGGATAGTTAACAGTGATTTTATGAGGAACAAAATATTCTCAAGTTATTCCACTTTTTCAATATTAAAATTCACGAGTAAAACTGTTTACTTTCTTTAGAGCTGTGTGCTTTGCCTTACTCTATGATTGTGGTTAGAAAGTTAAGTATAAATCATGTTTTTGCAACATAAGACACATTTCCCCATTCATATTTTTCAGTATTATGTTCCCATTCATTTGTGTGATTAATGTATATAGGCATTTTCCTGAAGAAAATACAAATTTTATTAAATGTAAATGGCATAAGTTTGCTATCATTAAAATACTAGAGGCCTGGTGAATGAAATTCATTCATGGGGGGTGGGGCGGGGGTGTCTCAGCCCAGCCTGCACCCTCTCGCAGTCCGGGACCCCTCAGGGGATGTAGCAGTGCGCCACGCAGCAGGCAGCCAGGGAGGAGCCCAAATCAGGGCCAGGCGCCGCGCCGCTCATGCTTATCCGGCCTGCTGCCACTGCTCGGTAGTGCTGCCGTGGAGTCGGGAGAGGCTCCTGCCATGGCAGCTGCGCTTGCCAGCTATGAGCCCAGCTTCTGGTTGAGCGGTGCTCCCCCCTGTGAGAGCACACTGATCACCAGGGGGCAGCTCCTGCATTGAGCATCTGCCCCCTGGTGGTCACTGCACATCATAGCAACCAGTCATTCTGGTCGTTCTGCCATAACGGTCGCTTAGACTTTTATTATATAGACTAGTAGCTCAGTGCATGAAATTCATGCATGGAGGGGGCGGTTCCCTCAGCCCAGCCTGCACCCTCTCCAATCGGGGACCCCTTGGGGAATGTCCGACTGCCTAAACCGGCAGTCGGATATCCCTCTTGCAATCTGGGACCACTGGCTCCTAACCACTCACCTGCCTGCCTGATCGCCCCTAACTGCCTCTGCTTGCCTGCCTGATTGCCCCTAACCCCTCTGCCTGCTGGCCTGATCGCCCCTAACCTCTCTGCCTGCCTGCCTGATCACCCCTAACTGCCTCTGCCTGCCTGCCTGATCACCCCTAACTGCCCTCCCCTGTTGGCCTGATCTCACCCCCAACTGCCCTCCCCTGCCGGCCTGATCTCACCCCTAACTGCTCTCCTCTGCCAGCCTGATCGCCCCTAACTGCCTCTGCTTGCCTGCATGATTGCCCCTAACCCCTCTGCCTGCCGGCCTGATCTCGCCCCCAACTGCCCTCCCTTGCTGGCTTGATCTCGCCCTCAACGGCCCTCCCCTGCCGGCCTGATCTCACCCCTAACTGCTCTCCCCTGCCGGCCTGATCGCCCCTAACTTCCTCTGCCTGCCTGATCACCCCTAACTGCCCTCCCCTGCTGGCCTGATCTCACCCCCAACTGCCCTCCCCTGCTGGCCTGATCTCGCCCCCAACTGCCCTCTCCTGCCAGCCTGGTTGCCCCCAACTGCCCTCCCCTGCCAGCCTGATCTTGAAATAGAGGTGCAGCTGCTGGCAAAGCCTGGAGAGAAAGAGAGAGGCAATGGCTGATCAACACAGCTGCCACAGAGGCTGCGGATCAGACCCTTCTCTCTGGGCCTCTCTCCGGGCCTGATCCGCAGACCCCTCGGCAGTCAGTGCTGGGTCGCTGTGCTTGCACCAGCGGCAGTCAGTGCTCGGTCGCCACAGCAACCCAGCACTGACTGCAGTACTGACTCTGGTGTTCGGTTGAGCCTTCGGTTGGTCGTTACAGACCCTGGGTTTTTATATATTAGGATTAGGATTTTAAACATGGTGACCTCAAGAAGGTCTGGGAAAACTCAAAGACAGGATAGCAAGTTAGGACAAAAAAATAAAAAGCCACTGGAAGCTGGGGTCTTGGCTAAGCACTGTGTGGAAGCAAAGGCCATCTGTGGCCAAGCGAAGAGAAACGGGGCTGTGGAGGTAAGCAAAGCCAGACCTCGAAAGGCTTGACCAAGGACACAGCCAGAAAAATCCACTAGGGAGTGACATGGCCCATGTGCAGATTGACTTTAAGGAAGATGACTCTGTCAGCATGGAGGCAGGAAGGGTTATGGGAACCCAGGCAGGAAGCATGGACGGACTAACCCAAGGCCGCATTAGAGAGGGTGGGGAGCGGTGATGAACTTGGGAGAGGTTAGAGACTCGGATGCTGCAGAGACTGTGACTGATCCTGGGACGGTGAGGAAGCACAGTAGGTGAAAGCCACCCTTGCAGAGGACAGCTAAGGGGACCACGACACCATTCAAGGGGGGAAGAAACAGGAGAAGGTGCACGTTTGCCAAGGACGTAATACACCGAACTTCTGATGCCCACACTTCCTAGGGGAGCCGCCCAGCAGAGAGCTCAGTGGGACCAGAACCTGGGGAATCAGCTGGAAATAACTGGGACCCAGCATCGGAAGCTGCACTGACTCCAGAGAAGGTCACTCACCATCAGGGTGTGGAGTGAGGAGAGAAACGCCGAAGTGTACGTGGGGAGCGAAGAGGCTTGCGTGAGGAGGTAAGGTCAGGAGGGACCCAGGAGGTAGCTGCACCTCGGAAGGCAAAGGGAAAGAGAATTTCAGGAGGAAATGGTCAAAGGTTGCAGGGAGTGAAATATGTCAAAATACAGATTCTATTCTGCCCTTGAATGCCTTTAGGGATACCTACCAAATCTCATACCAACATCCACCTCTCTCACTCCCGCCCTCCTTCTCTCTCTCGGTCATGGTGCCCTCGAAGATGTATGCTGTGTGTTTTTAATCCAGTTCCCTAACTGCTCTGAGCTCCCGTGTCCTCATTCACCTCCCAGGACTGTCCGACATTAGATGAGGCAATGAATAGAAGGTGCCTGTCACAGGACCTGGCACTAAACCGTTCTCCAGAAATATCGGTGTCACCATTACTATTATTTATTACCGTTACGGGGGCTGTCCCTCCCGCAATGATATTACTTTTCACGGGGTATTTGCATTCAAGAAGAGACGAAGAGCCTTTAAAGCCCAACAGTTCAGTCCCTAGAGGTGGCACTTCAGACCAAGAGAAAGGAGTGGGCAGGGGTCCTTCATGGCACCCTAGTCTCTCCCTGTGAGTGGCACCCACTGGGGCTCACAGAGCCTCCTTCCCAATGCGACTGTGGCTCTGCCCTGCTGCTCAGGGACCCGCTGACACCAGGCCCCTCAGAGCAGACACAGGTGGTGCCCAGGCTCCCGCAGGCCAGGAGCGGGAAAGCAGGTGTCAGGGTCATCTGCCTCCACCAGGGCCTCCGCCTCCACCAGGGCCTCTGCCTCCGCCAGGGCCTCTGCCTCCACCTCCACCAGGGCCTCCGCCTCCGCCAGGGCCTCTGCCTCCACCTCCACCAGGGCCTCCGCCTCCACCAGGGCCTCCCTCCGACAGGGCCTCTGCCTCCACCAGGGCCTCCCTCCGACAGGGCCTCTGCCTCCACCAGGGCCTCCGCCTCCACCAGGGCCTCCCTCCGCCAGGGCCTCTGCCTCCGCCAGGGCCTCTGCCTCCGCCAGGGCCTCCACCTCCACCAGGGCCTCTGCCTCCGCCAGGGCCTCTGCCTCCACCAGGGCCTCTGCCTCCGCCAGGGCCTCTGCCTCCACCAGGGCCTCTGCCTCCGCCAGGGCCTCCGCCTCCACCAGGGCCTCTGCCTCTGCCTCCGCCAGGGCCTCTGCCTCCGCCAGGGCCTCTGCCTCCACCAGGGCCTCTGCCTCCGCCAGGGCCTCTGCCTCCACCAGGGCCAAGCCTCTCTGGCTGGTGACTAACTGAGCTTTGCTGGCTCTGCCTGGGTCCAGAGGAGCCAAGGTCAAGCACCCCAGGGCCTCATCCGCGGGCTGTGAGGCCAGCAGAGCAGACTGCTGCAATGAGTCAGCATAAAACGGCCTTCAGCTCTCTGCAAGGCGCCGTGACTCAGCATCTGGTGCACCTCCTCACATCTCTCCTTCCCACACCCTGCGCTCAATCCTGCAGCGGCTGCCTCCCCAGGGCTGCTGTCATCTCTCCCCAAGTAAAGAAACAACTCATATTTACTAAATGCATATCACATGCCAGGAAATAGATACTGAAGTTATTGCATGTAATTTCTCCTCAAAATGACCCTACGAGACAGAAATTATTTTCCCCATTGTATAGGTCAGGGAAATTGAGGATGCTCAGAGAAGTGAGCTTGTCCACCTGTGTGGCCCTCCTCCCCAACCCGTGTCCTCCTTCCCGCTGCCTCTCCCCAGGCCTGTAGCTGCCATTCAGAGTCTCCACCCTGAGTCCCACCCACTGCCATCCACTACAGGAACCCTTCCTAAAACATGAGTCTGGCCCTGTCACTCACTGAAAAGCCTTCAAAGGCCTCCATTAGGTCCCAATGAAGTCAAGGCTCCCTAAGGTGGCATCGTAGACTTCCCTGCCCTCCCACACCGTCCGCTCCTTAAAGTCACACCATCATCAAAGGCTCCTGTGTTCACACCGCCATCCTCCGCACGCGGGGTGGGAGGGTGTCCCTCAGCCCTTGCGCCGGGGGCGGGGGTGGGGGGCTATCCACGCTTGAAGACCCCGCTCACAGGTCACTTCCCCTGCAACGTCTCCCACACGTCTCTCCGCCCCTCCCTCTGGCTCTCCCAGCCCTTCCCTCTCTGCTCACTAACCTGTTCCTATGCAGAGACGTGGGCCACTGCTTGTTGGGAGGCTGCTGCCCTGAACAGGCTGGGAGCTCTCCCCGCTGTATGTTGCTGCTGTTAATCCTCACCAGAGGATACATTTCCCATCACTTTGCAGAGAGAATGGAAGGGACGGAAGGAGGGGATGGGAGAGGAGAGAGAGAGAGAGGAACATCAACTGATTGCCTCCTGCATGTGCCCCGAGTGGGGGTGGGGGTGGGGGTGGGAGGGGAGAGCGAGAAGGGAACCTGAAACCCAGGTTCGTGGCCTTGGTTGGGAATCGAACCCTTGACCCATTGGTGCCCGGCTGACGCTCTAACCACTGAGACACCGCTGGCTCCCTGGGCTTTTCTCTTTTAGTCCCAGTACCTTCCACAGGGAGTTTTATTGAACTTTATTGCACCGATGGATGGATGAGTCATTTATTTATGCATGTAGTTAGTCTGTTAGTTAGTCAGTCAGTCAGTCAGTTAGTTAGTTAGTTAGTTAGTTAGTTAATCATCAACTCTGGGCCAGGCACGATGCAAGGGCTCTTGAGGAGGCAGAGACGAAGAGAAGAGAGGATTCCTAAGGGAGGGAGTCCAGCCTCGGTCTGACGCTTATGTAACTAAGGGCTTTGATTGCTTTTTTCTTGACTCCCTTCCCAGAAAACAAATTGAATTGCAGAGCCTGCAGAATGCCACCTAATTCCATCCTCTTTAATCTGGACACGACTGCCATCCATCTAACTGCCACGCTGCCTACAAGAAAAGCCATCGTCAGGCCCAAACCAGCGCGTGCAAATAGCTGGAGGCCGCCGCCGCCAACTCCGCGGGGACCCTAAATCCATCGCTAAGTTCTGCAAATTCAATGAGCGTTCCTGATTAATCGTGGACTAATTAACCACACGGTGCTGACAACCAGGCGTTGAGGCGAACGGTGGTTCTTTTCCTAGAGACAAGCGCTCAGAGCCCTGGGCTGGCCTTTGCTCTCTGCCCCTCTGAACGGACAGCATGCTTCTCCGCTCTCCAGCTCTCTTCTACACAAGCAGACTGCATTTCACCAACGCGATGTTGGCACCGGAAGCACCTTCTGGGCAAGGATGCCACGTCTCGGGCCCCCTCCCACACCAGCCGGCACAGGGCTCTCCTGCACAGGCGACTCCAGAATTAGGGACCCCAGGTGCCGGGACAGGGGCGCAGTGGGAAGGGCGGCGGGCCCGGCGCCTGGGCTGGCTCGGCCGGAGCGCCTGCACGGGCCGGGCCGGAAGGACGTGTCCCAGCGAGTCTGCCAGCGGGGCACTTGCTTCCCATTTGTGCAAAGGCGTAGCGGGCGCGGGGTCCGCCCTGCACCAGGCACGGCTAAGCACGATCCTAAATAGTAGAAAGCACGTTTATTCCAGTCCCTGTCATGTGCCAGACACTGTGCTAAGCTCTGTCCCTGTATTATGTCATTTATTCCTTAAAAGCCCTGGGGCAGGTGTTGTTAGCATTTTACAGACGGAGACACTGAGGCTCAGTGAGGTTAGCTAATTGGGCTGCGATCACACAGCCAGGAAGTGGCGAGCCTCTGGTCAGTGGGACACAAACGCCTGGGTGTGTTTTTGGCCACCATGAAATTGGCCACCGCGAAATCCTGTCTCGCCCTCATTCGCTAGTTCTAGTGACTGGCATACTCCTTAGCCACTCATAACGTGCGCCTGGGACGACAGACTATATTCACTGAAGGTGCATAGCTGAGAATTTCCCCTTCTCTACCACGCTGTCCCCTCAAGGTGCCCACCAGCCCCTCCGTCCTGCGTCAGGACTCGTGGCGGGTGGACAGGACTCGTGGGGGGTGGATAGGACTCGTGGGGGCTGGACTGGACTCCTGGGGGGTGGACAGGACTTCTGGGGGGTAAACAGGACTCCTGGGGGGTGGACAGGACTCATGGGGGCTGGACAGGACTCATGGAGGTGGACAGGACTCCTGGGGGTGGACAGGACTCATGGAGGTGGACAGGACTCCTGGGGGGGGACAGGACTCATGGAGGTGGACAGGACTCCTGGGGGGGGACAGGACTCCTGGGGTTGGACAGGACTTCTGGGGGGTAAACAGGACTCCTGGGGGGTGGACAGGACTCGTGTAGGGTGGACAGGACTCGTGGGGCGGGGACAGGACTCCTGGGGGGGGACAGGACTCATGGGGGGTGGACAGGACTCCTGGAGGTGGACAGGACTCCTGGGGGGTGGACAGGACTTCTGGGGGTGGACAGGACTCATGGGGGCTGGACAGGACTCATGGAGGTGGACAGGACTTCTGGGGGTGGACAGGACTCCTGGGGGGGGACAGGACTCCTGGGGGGTGGACAGGACTCCTGGGGGTGGACAGGACTCCTGAGGGGTGGACAGGACTCCTGGGGTGGACAGGACTCATGGGGGGTGGACAGGACTCCTGGGGGTGGACAGGACTCCTGGGGGTGGACAGGACTCGTGGAGGGTGGACAGGACTCCTGGGGGTGGACAGGACTCCTGGGGGGGACAGGACTCCTGGGGGGTGGACAGGACTCGTGTAGGGTGGACAGGACTCCTGGGGGTGGACAGGACTCCTGGGGGTGGACAGGACTCCTGGGGGGGACAGGACTCCTGGGGGGTGGACAGGACTCGTGTAGGGTGGACAGGACTCCTGGGGGTGGACAGGACTCCTGGGGGTGGACAGGACTCGTGGAGGGTGGACAGGACTCCTGGGGGTGGACAGGACTCCTGGGGGGGACAGGACTCCTGGGGGGTGGACAGGACTCGTGGAGGGTGGACAGGACTCCTGGGGGTGGACAGGACTCCTGGGGGTGGACAGGACTCCTGGGGGTGGACAGGACTCCTGGGGGGTGGACAGGACTCCTGGGGGTGGAGAGGACTCCTGGGGGGTGGACAGGACTCCTGGGGGTGGACAGGACTCATGGGGGGTGGACAGGACTCATGGGGGGTGGACATGCCTCGACAAGACTTTCTGTGTGTAATGAGTCAAAGGCAGGAGAACGGTCAGAGGGTGGTCAGCAGTTTATTTTCTCTAGAACACACAGGTTTTGGGGTGAAAAGGAAGAGTTCTTGTCCCTGGATGATTCCAACATTCTCCTCTGCCTTGAGCGTCTTCCCCCCAGATGCATGCGCCCTGGAGAGGCCCTCCCTGGGGTCCAGGCACATGGGGGAGAGGGGTTCATTGTTAGGGCCTCCTCACTGAGAGCAGAGCCCTAAGGCTGAGTTGCCAAGGCAACAGCAGCGGCTCCTGACGTCACTGAGGGAAGACAGCCCGCAGGGAAGCAGGCCCAGCTCCCCACCAGGCCTCACTGGCCTGGGTCGGCCGAGCTTCCTTCTGGAACCCTGAGAGCTGCCCGCCCCCTCCCACCACGCCAGCAGCCAGCACGGGAGAGAAGGAGCTGCCTTAAGAAGGTCTCTCCTCTCCCTAGTCGCCCCCCCCCCCCCCCCCGCCAAACCCTGACAAACAGCGGGAAGGATGGGGGAGGGTGTCATCGTGGGCCCCCCACCCCCGCTTTTATCGGGGCCTTAGCTGTGAGATTTGGGGAGGAGGAAATGCTCAGGCCCAGACGGCCAGGGGGTTCCCTTTTGGAGCGAGGAGGACAAGGACGAGCGACATTGACCTTCCAAAATCAGTCTTCGGGGCAGCAGGGCGTGGCCTTCTCGCAGTGGCTCCTGCAGAGGAGGAGCGGGAGGGATTGACGGAGGCCTGTAAGGAAATGCGCGTGCTTCCTGCAAACGTCGTCCCTGCACGGCACCGTCCCGCACACGGGCAGGAATTGTCTGACGTGGGAAACGGACACAACTTCTTCAGTTTGGGTCTCCCTACAAATATTGAGGGAGACCCCGATATTTCCAACCACAGGGCCCACCCAAAGGGGCTGGAAACTGATGTCGGGACAAAACGCTTAGATGTGGCCAGGCCACGCCTAGGCGCTCACTCAGGGAAGCTCCCCGGAGCTGCAGACACCTGCGAGGCACCCGGTGCTCGGACGTGCACTCAGCCAGCCGCTGTTCACTTTCAGACTCGTCACAAAGCCACTACCTACCGCACGGCGTGCTGTGGGTGCGGTGAGGGATTTAACGGGGCTCCGATCAGATGCAGGCCCGGGCTCATTAGCAGAGTCCGCTCAGCTGTCCTCGCTCCCCACCCCGCGCTCCTGCCGGGCCAGGGAGGGAAATGAAAGGAGGAGAGCGTGGCTGGCAACTGACGTTCTCAACATGAGCCAAGCTGGACCTTCAGCGTGTTGTCCAGACCTTGACCTTCCTGAAATGATATGCAGCCCTTTTGGGGGAAGTGTGTATGGCTTTCATGAGCGTCTCAGAGAATTCAGGTCGGTGACAGTCCACAAAAAGGATTAAGAACCACTGAACCAGGCCTGTCCTGTGTGGCTCAGTGGTTGAGCATCAACCTATGAACCAAGAGGTCACGGTTCAATTCCCAGTCAGGGCACATGCCCGGGTTTTGGGCTCCATCCCCATTGGGGGCATGCAGAGAGCAGCCGATCAGTGATTCTCTCTCATCATTGATATTCCTATCTCTCCCTCTCCCTTCCCTCTGAAATCAATAAAAATACTTTTTTTTTTTTTTAAAGAATCACTGAACCAGGTATTTTGACTCTGGAAATAACGTGTTCAGACAACCTCTGCCAAGAAGTAATACACGACAGGTAACCGTGCAGCCAGCGGAAAAGGCCAAAGTCATGACTAGACCTGCAAAGGACACAAAAAACGGTCACTCTGATGTTCAGTTTTCCTTTTGCAATTTCTAAGTATTACAGTGTTAAAGGGTGTTTATTGCAATACCCACCCAGCTTGGAAACTTTCCTTAACGTTGTTGTACACCCTCATTAAATGTGAAAAGGTATTTTCTGAGTAAGAAAACTAAGCAAGGGGAGGAAGAGAAGAGGGGAAATCTCAGTAATGAATAAATTGAATATTTAAGACATCACCTATAGCCCAGCTGTAGTGACTCAGTGGTTGAGCATTGACCTATGAACCAGGAGGTCGCAGTTCAATTCCTGGTCAGGGCACATGTCCGGGTTGTGGGCTTGATCCCCAGTAGGGGGCATGCAGGAGGCAGCCGACCAATGATTCTCTCTCATCATTGATGTCTCTCTCTCTCTCTCCCTCTCCCTTCCTCTCTGAAATCAATAAAACATAGCAGGGATGTCTCCCGCACCATTCCCTCTGATCGTAAGTGGAACATTGTCAGGCGGGCTGTCCGAAGCAGCCGCTGAGCTGTGACAGCACTTCGTCACCCCGACTCAGGATCGGCTTGGAAGGGAGGCCAGGCACCCGCCTCCCAAACCCTCAGGGCTCTGGCTTCTCCCCACCGAACACAATCGTTATTATTTCACCCAAAGAGCAGGCAGCTTAGCTGCGAGTTACTTGCTTTCAGAAAGCCCCGCTGTTGCCAACCTGATCACCTCCCAAGGTGTCTGGTGTTCCTGACATTTTTAAACATATATTTTTATTGATTTTAGGGAGGAACGAGAGGGAGAGAGAAATATCAATGATGAGAGAGAATCATTGATCAGCTGCCTCCCACACGCCCCATGCTGGGGGGATCAAGCCTGCAACCGTGGGCATGTGCCCTGACCAGGAATAGAACCGTGACCTCCTGGATCATAGGTGGACACTCAACCACTGAGCCACGCCAGCCAGGCCTGACATTTTTTAATGAACCGACGTTAGATTTAATGGAAGATATTTTCAGAAATTTGCCACAACATGCAGATGAGTATGTATCAGTAGTAAGTTCACTTCTGTGTCCACCGCCCCGCCCCCCAATCATTGCATATTATCCTTACATAATACGACTTTTCCTGAGGCAGAACGCCTGCCTCCCTCCACCATCCCACCAGCTCCCATCCGTCCTACTGGCCCCCAGATTCACAACGAGCTGTGTCTGAGCCCCTGGCCCTGTGCACAGGGAGAGGGCGGGGCCCGCAACACCACACGGAGCACTCCGCTGCCCGCTTCCTGGTGCTAAGCGCTATGAAAAGCACAGACGCACACCTGGTCTCCAGGCGCCCACCGGCCCAGCAGAGAAAAGCCTGCACGTGCTCCGGACGCACGTGGGCAGCACGAGAACTACCCTGCGGCTTGGTCTTCCAGGTCCGAGTCCTGGGCCGCTCGGCATCTCCACTTTTCCGGGCCCAGCGTCTCCTGGCATCTTCCCAGCCGATGGAGGCGAGAAAGGCCACACCCCCAAAGCAACCGCAGGCCAGTAAAAGGGGTTGGAAACGGATGTCCAGACAAACCCTGCTTGTGCGTGCTTACAGCCGCTTCAGGCATCCTTGGAAGCCACCAAGAGGTCCTTCAATAGGTGAGTGGGTAAATAAATAATAAATAGTCCAGATGGACCTGGAGGGCGTTATGCTAAGTGAAATAAGCCAGTCCCGGAAAGACAAGTATTATACGATTTCACTCACATGTGGAATCTAATGGGCAAAATAAACTAACAAACAACAAAAAAACAACAACAGCAACAAAAAAATAAATAAATAACCCAGACAATGGAATTATCAGTGGTTAAAAGACGCTATCGAGCCACGAAAAGGCAAGGAAGAGCCTCACATGCGTGTTACCAAGTGAAAGCAGTGCCTCTGAGAAGGCTGCGTGCTGTGTGATTCCTCCAAATGTGACCCCCATGGTAAGCCTAGTCACCATCTGTCACCGTAATCGTATTGCAATATTATTGACTACTAGAGGCCCAATGCATGAAGATTCGTGCAAGAATGGGCCTTCCTTCCCCTGGCTGCTGACACCGCCTTCGCTCTGGCTGGAGTCACCTTTCCACCTTCTCACACTGCCCAGAGGCCCGGAGCAGCTGGGGTGGTGCAGAACGCCTGCGTCCCGCCCCACCCCCAGCCGCTTGGCGCCTGTGTATGCAAATTAACCCGCCATCTTTGTTGGGTTAATTTGTATACTCCTAATTGGCTGGTGGGCGTCGTGAAGGTGTGGTAAATTATCATGTTACTCTTTTATTAGGTAGATGTTCCCTGTGCTGGGCGCCACAACACCGTGACTTTCGTTTTCTAACTAGAAGTTCGTGCCTCTTATTCCTCTCCACCTTTTTCACCCACCCTGCACCCCCTTCCCTCTGGCAGCCAGCCGTTTGTTCCCTGTATCTATGAGTCTGTTTCTATTTTGTTTGGTTTGGTTGTGTTGTTTTGTTTTTTGTTTTGTTTTTTTTTCCCTTTTAGATTACACCTATAAGTGAAATCACATGGCATTTGTCTTTCTCTGTCTGACTTTATTTCACTTAGCACAATACCCTCTCAGTCCATCCATGTTGTCACACATGGCCACGTTTCGTTCTTTTTTTGTGGTCGAGTCATATTCATTGTAGGTAGGTAGGTGGGCAGATACCAAATCTTCTTCACCCACTTATCTATCGATGGACACTTAGGTTGGTTCCGTATGTTAGCTACTGTAAATAATGGCACGTGAACACAGGGGTGTCATTAGGTTTTCATTACCTCCCTTTTATCCATCAGCAGGCTGAGCTCTTGGCACTTTGGGGGACCACTTTCTAGTCTGTAAACTGGGGAGCTAGGCCTGCCTTTCACTTTTGGCCCAGCCTCAAGCCAGCACTCTGCACACAGCTGTTAATCCACTGGGTTAGCCGGCCAGGTGCGCGCTCTGTGCGACCGACTCCTGATAACGTCCGTAAAGAGCTCGCTGTTCTGAGGGCATCTCACCCAATAAAAACTCACTTTGCCAGGGGCCTCCTGGCACTACCAGCATATTGCAAACTAGGGCTGGTTAGAAACATCGCTCTCTCCACATCTCCCACAGAGCAGAACCAAAAGCAATCGTCTAGGGTCACGGGACGGGGGCCAGGGGGCACACACAAGCAGTGAGGACTCCTGCCCGCCAGGTCTCCGGGGCAGTGAGCTGTGAGCCTGGGCAGCTGGAAGAACAGTGCACACACTATCTGCTCCTCCAGGTGGCCCCGGAGGCCTGGACAGCTGTGAGCAGTGGCCTGCACATCCTGCGGCCATGAGCAATACTGCGGCTTCAGGGCCTTGCCAAGCCCTCGGATCCCTGGGTGCTGCCATCTGCTGGGGGAGGACGCCCGGAGACTCCGATCCCAGGGCAGCAGCCTGACGAAGGACTTAGCCCGGGACTCACGCCAGGAGAAGCACCCAGACTCGGGCCCACCACACACTGCAGGGCTCAGAACTCGGAGCCAGGAGAGCACTGCCCCGAGGAGGAAGGAGAGGTTTGCTGAGACAGTGGGACCTGCTGTTCCTCTCAGGAAGCCATTAGTGCAGCGCTAATAAAAATAAAGTATCATTAAAAGAGCATATTTAGAACGATTGTTCCCTCGGCAGGCTGTAATTCCTGTAACTCCCCGGGAACAGCTTTGGGCGCTGCCCAGAAGCTCCCACGCAAGACGCAATCTGTGTGTCACGGCGAGTCAGCAGCAGCGGGGAGGGGGCCGGGCAGCCAGCAGCCCCCCCAGTCCCTGCGCCGCTCAGCGGGGGTTTCTTGCAGGATGAGATTTTAACACAAAGTACAGTTCACGTCTCTCTGTCTCAAGAGGATGCGGAGCTCAGAGGCTTCCGCATCATGAGGGGTGTGGTCTGTCTCAGAGGCAACTGCCCCTCCAGGGCAGCAGGGATGCCCGCCCAGCTCTTCCCCATCTATTTACAAAATGCACAACTCAGTGTGAACCCTGACCCCGTGCCTGCCAGTTGCTCGTGTCTCCAATAGCCCCAGCTTCACAGGACTTCCAATGAGTGGTGCAGGCAGGCGTGCATTCATTTGTTCACCAATGCTTACTGAGCACTGTCAGGTGCTGGAATTAGGCCTGAAGTCTGAATGCAGCATCCTCCTGGGTCAAGCCCACTTGGCCACTGTTTTCTATCTCTCCCCCCAGCCCCCGCTCCCAAGCAACACCAAGGGGAGCTTGCCAGTGGCAAGACAGGGCTGACCACACAAAACAGACAGCCTGGCTGGAGGCGTGTCACCTTCTCAGGCCTGAGTGGCTGTTCGAGAAACTCTGCCCCAGGGGCCCAGCTGTGAGAGGGGCCAGCCGATCTGCGCTGCATCCAGCCTTAGACCGGCCAAGCTGTCTGCATCCAGCCTTAGACCGGCCAAGCTGTCTGCATCCAGCCTGAGACCGGCCGAGCTGTCTGCATCCAGCCTGAAACCGGCCGAGCTGTCTGCATCCAGCCTTAGACCAGCTGATCTATGCTGCTGACCAGCCTTAGACCGGCCGAGCTGTCTGCATCCAGCCTGAGACCGGCCGAGCTGTCTGCATCCAGCCTGAGACCGGCCGAACTGTCTGCATCCAGCCTGAGACCGGCCGCGCTGTCTGCATCCAGCCTGAGACCGGCCGCGCTGTCTGCATCCAGCCTGAGACCGGCCGCGCTGTCTGCATCCAGCCTGAGACCGGCCGATCTATGCTGCTGACCAGCCTTAGACCGGCCGAGCTATCTGCATCCAGCCTGAGACCGGCCGAACTGTCTGCATCCAGCATTAGGCCGGCCGAGCTGTCTGCATCCAGCCTGAGACCGGCCGCGCTGTCTGCATCCAGCCTGAGACCGGCCGCGCTGTCTGCATCCAGCCTGAGACCGGCCGCGCTGTCTGCATCCAGCCTGAGACCGGCCGCGCTGTCTGCATCCAGCCTGAGACCGGCCGAGCTGTCTGCATCCAGCCTGAGACCGGCCGAGCTGTCTGCATCCAGCCTTAGACCGGCCGAGCTGTCTGCATCCAGCCTTAGACCGGCCGAGCTGTCTGCATCCAGCCTTAGACCAGCCGAGCTGAGCAGTCTGCATCCAGCCTTAGACCGGCCGCGCTGTCTGCTGGCTGCATTAGACCAGCCGAGCTGTCTGCTGGCTGCATTAGACCGGCCGCGCTGTCTGCATCCAGCCTGAGACCGGCCGAGCTGTCTGCATCCAGCCTGAGACCGGCCGAACTGTCTGCATCCAGCCTGAGACCGGCCGCGCTGTCTGCATCCAGCCTGAGACCGGCCGCGCTGTCTGCATCCAGCCTGAGACCGGCCGCGCTGTCTGCATCCAGCCTGAGACCGGCCGATCTATGCTGCTGACCAGCCTTAGACCGGCCGAGCTGTCTGCATCCAGCCTGAGACCGGCCGATCTATGCTGCTGACCAGCCTTAGACCGGCCGAGCTGTCTGCATCCAGCCTTAGACCGGCCGAGCTGTCTGCATCCAGCCTTAGACCGGCCGAGCTGTCTGCATCCAGCCTTAGACCAGCCGAGCTGAGCTGTCTGCATCCAGCCTTAGACCGGCCGCGCTGTCTGCTGGCTGCATTAGACCAGCCGAGCTGTCTGCTGGCTGCATTAGACCGGCCGCGCTGTCTGCATCCAGCCTGAGACCGGCCGAGCTGTCTGCATCCAGCCTGAGACCAGCCGAACTGTCTGCATCCAGCCTGAGACCGGCCGCACTGTCTGCATCCAGCCTGAGACCGGCCGCGCTGTCTGCATCCAGCCTGAGACCGGCCGCGCTGTCTGCATCCAGCCTGAGACCGGCCGATCTATGCTGCTGACCAGCCTTAGACCGGCCGAGCTGTCTGCATCCAGCCTGAGACTGGCCGAACTGTCTGCATCCAGCATTAGGCCGGCCGAGCTGTCTGCATCCAGCCTGAGACCGGCCGCGCTGTCTGCATCCAGCCTGAGACCAGCCGCGCTGTCTGCATCCAGCCTGAGACCGGCCGAGCTGTCTGCATCCAGCCTGAGACCGGCCGAGCTGTCTGCATCCAGCCTTAGACCGGCCGAGCTGTCTGCATCCAGCCTTAGACCGGCCGAGCTGTCTGCATCCAGCCTTAGACCGGCCGCGCTGTCTGCATCCAGCCTGAGACCGGCCGCGCTGTCTGCATCCAGCCTTAGACCGGCCGCGCTGTCTGCATCCAGCCTGAGACCGGCCGAGCTGTCTGCATCCAGCCTGAGACCGGCCGAGCTGTCTGCATCCAGCCTTAGACCGGCCGAGCTGTCTGCATCCAGCCTTAGACCGGCCGAGCTGTCTGCATCCAGCCTTAGACCGGCCGAGCTGTCTGCATCCAGCCTTAGACCAGCCGAGCTGAGCTGTCTGCATCCAGCCTTAGACCGGCCGCGCTGTCTGCTGGCTGCATTAGACCAGCCGAGCTGTCTGCTGGCTGCATTAGACCGGCCGCGCTGTCTGCATCCAGCCTGAGACCGGCCGCGCTGTCTGCATCCAGCCTGAGACCGGCCGCGCTGTCTGCATCCAGCCTGAGACCGGCCGCGCTGTCTGCATCCAGCCTGAGACCGGCCGAGCTGTCTGCATCCAGCCTGAGACCGGCCGAGCTGTCTGCATCCAGCCTTAGACCGGCCGCGCTGTCTGCATCCAGCCTTAGACCGGCCGAGCTGTCTGCATCCAGCCTGAGACCGGCCGCGCTGTCTGCATCCAGCCTTAGACCGGCCGCGCTGTCTGCATCCAGCCTGAGACCGGCCGAGCTGTCTGCATCCAGCCTGAGACCGGCCGAGCTGTCTGCATCCAGCCTTAGACCGGCCGAGCTGACTGCATCCAGCCTTAGACCGGCCGAGCTGTCTGCATCCAGCCTTAGACCGGCCGAGCTGTCTGCATCCAGCCTTAGACCAGCCGAGCTGAGCTGTCTGCATCCAGCCTTAGACCGGCCGCGCTGTCTGCTGGCTGCATTAGACCAGCCGAGCTGTCTGCTGGCTGCATTAGACCAGCCGAGCTGTCTGCTGGCTGCATTAGACGGCCTGGCCTGGGTGTGCGCAGCGCAGAGCCGACAGGGCACAGCAGGGCTGCCCTTCCCTGGCCCTGCCAGCACTCACACCGGACAGCAGCTAAGATCGTGCACCCTAAAGCTGGATGCCTGGTCTCAGGTCCTGCCTCGCCCATTGCTGCCTGGGGGACCCTAAGGAATTACTTCATTTCCTGGGTCTTGGTTTCCTCATCTGTGAAATGGGGACAATTATAGTATCTATCTGTTGAGCGATGCTTCAAGGACGGATTGAGGTTAATATTGGGCTTAGAACAATACCTGGCACAGGGAAGTGTTCTGTAAGGTCTTGTTGAAGGAAGGAATGCTCCCAACTACCTATCCCTTTCAACCCAAGTTCCTTAAATGGCCTAACGCTGTCCTCACTACCTACTCCGCTGACCTCCCAGTTTCATCCCTCACCACCCCACCCCCGGCCAGCAGGCAGGGCCTCAGACACACTGAGCCAGGGCAGACCTCTGTCCCCATCTCCCTCTCTCTCCCTCCCACCCCGCCTGGAAGGTTCTTCCCCATGAGCTCTTGTCCAAACCGCCCGTGACCCTGCTCTCCCAGCCCAGACTGGGGTCAGTGGCCTTTCGGGCCCCCATGGCTCCCCGGCTTCCACCTCCCTCAAGGCACTTCCTAAGCTACATTCTAATTGCCTGTGTCCCTCCAGCCGGAAAAGCCCACTGTCATCTCAGGATGTCACTTGGTGCTCACTCCCCGGTAGGTGCTTGATAAATAGTTGATGGAAGAGCCATATAGCTGCATTATAAATCAGACATCAGCCATACCTCGTTCCAGCTCCCTGATGCAGCCTTTGTTTGGACTCAGCTCTCGGTGGGAAGAGGAAGGCTCTGCTCTTCCGAGGAAATTCAAATCCCAGATGGACAGGCCTGGTTTACCACGAGGAGGTGACCAGGAGCAGACTTGATCCTCATCTTCAAAACTGCAATGTTTTTCCAAAGAGCAGGGGACCCTGAATCGCTGAGGGACATGGGATCAGAGACCAGGCCGTCCCCGCCTCGCCGCACAGCCTTCTTGCCCCTATAAAACAAGGTCCTGACCACCGTTCTCTCTATGGAAGCTTCTGGCTAAAACTACGTGAATCTATTCAAATACTGACTGTGACTGCAGTGCAGCCGCGGTATTCCTCCAGGCCATCGTCCCCGGTGGTTCCCCGGCGCCGTTAGGATCAAAAATCAATGTCACACCAGCCAACAGGACTGTGTGCCCCGCTCCTGCCTGTTCCTGCCCACCTCCCGTCTTCTCGCTCCGCAGAAATTCTTCCCTTCACCCGTCCACAGCTCCACTCCCTTCCGATGGCTACTCACCCACCCTCCTCTCTGCAAATCTGACGCCCTCCCTCTTCCCAAAACCAACTCAAATCCCAACTCCTTCCCACAGCTTTCCCAGCCCACGCGAGGGGCCTGGGCCTCCTGGTTGGCCTACGTGGACGGGCTGTATGCGTGGCTTCACTGCATGACATATTGCCTCAGACCCTGCTTCACTGACTCCTGCATCTTAGTGTCTCCTCCTCATTAGGAATGTGCACCCCGTCTCCTCCTCTCCCACTTTCCAAAACCAGGACCCTCCGCGTCTGCTGGCGGCCTCGTAAGTACCCAGCAGTCACCCCAGTGCACTGAGGCCCTTCCCACAAAGAGCTACACAAGATCCACAGTCGGAACTCTCCGCCCCTGTCTCCCCACCTCGCCCCCATGCGCCCTCGCCCTCCATTGACGTCACTGAGAACGAATCAAAGCTGAAAGGAAGTGCAAACGAGAAGAAGCTATGGCGCCGGCCCACTCCCCTCGGCTTCGTGGACACGTCACCTCTCGTGACTAATTTTTACCTGAAATGGACTCTCAGGACTGTCTTCCTTCCTTCCTTCCTCCCTTACCCCCTTCCTCCCTCCCTTCCTTCCTCCCTCCCTTCCTCCCTTTTTTTAAAAATATATTTTATTGATTCTTTACAGAGAGGAAGGGAGATGGATAGAGAGAAACATCGATGAGAGAGAAACATCGATCAGCTGCCTCCTGCACACGCCCTACTAGGGATGTGCCCGCAACCAAGGTACATGCCCAACGAACCTGGGACCCTTCAGTCTGCAGGCCAACGCTCCATCCACCGAGCCAAACGGGTTAGGGCTCTGTCTTTCTTTCTTTCTTCAAGGTCAGGAACCTCGCTTCCCCACCCAATGGCATCTATTCTGAAGTCCCCAGTGCTGCTGTCCACTCCTGCGTTCCAAGAACAGAAGCACGGAGCACACACCTCCCTCCCTCCTCTCCTGCACAGCTTTCCGGCTTGTGTGACACCATCATCAGAGCCACGCTCAGCACCGTCACACAAGCCCATCCACAGCCCTCATCGCACTTCCCTGTCAGAGGAGACCCAATTCAGGGCCCTGCTCCCCAAAATCACCACAGCCACACCCAATCCAGGGCCTTGCTCCCCAATGCTGCAGAGCCACACCCAATCCAGGGCCCTGCTCCCCAAAGTCACCCCAGCCACACCCAATCCAGGGCCCTACTCCCCAAAATCACTCTGACCACACCCAATCCCAGGGCCCTGCTCCCCAAAATCATTCTGGCCACACCCAATCCCAGGGCCCTGCTCCCCAAAGTCACCCCAGCCACACCCATTCTGGGATCACACCTGACTTCTGTGGGCAGAGAGGTGAAGGAAAGTGTCCCAGACAGACAAACGGTGGCAGGAGTCAGGAAGGTGGCAGGGAAGGGCCATGACAGGGGGACAGGCAGGAAACGAACCCCAAAGAGCAGAGTGAACGGTCGGTGGGGCTAACTGGAGCCATTTTGAAACCTGTCGCTACCTCCCGGGTGTCACTTCCAGCTAGGGGTTTTCTCCGTGTCATGATGAGGCCACGGCTGGAATACGCGCTGAGACGGCACTTCCTTCCCCCAAACAGGAGATGGTGCCAGATCAGACCCCCTTGGCCACCACGCTCTGCAGAGGACGAGCTGAGCTCGCGGGCTTTCCCCTAGAACCGCTTTTACAAAAGGTGCCCAGGTCCCAAACCACGTGCCAAACCTGGTTTCCACCCAAACCCAGCGGAAATTGTGCACCTTTGCAACAAGAAAAGCCATTTTGTGGAGGGCGCTGAGGGGCTGCGAGCAGTGAACACAAGGAAATGACTCCCAGTAACGAGCAGAATTAGCCGGGAGCTCCTTGGGGCGTGAGCTTTCCTTCCTCCGCAGCATTCCTGCCCTGCAGGCCTCGCTCCAGCCTCCGGGAGCTCCGGGCGGGAGCACCGAGGGTAAGGGTAACGGTACCACCGGCCCTTTGCCCCACACTCAGGGAAGACAGGTGTCCAGAACGATGCCCGAACAAGTCAGGCCCACTCTGTATAAAGTCTCCTACGCGACTCAAAGGTTGTTCGCATGTCCTCTCACTGCTTTCTACTCTTCCCGAAACGCCCCCGTCTTTGTTTGCTTGCGGGAGGCCTGCTCTGAGCACCCTGCTGGATCTCCGTGCCGTCCTCAGGTGGCAAGTCCCCGGGCTCAGGTGCAACGCACCCGCCGTCCACACACGACTCTGAACGCCCTCACCCCCAGAGCTGCTGTGTTTCATTGCCCCCAGATCTTTCCCAGGCACAGTCCCCGGGCTGTATGTGGCCAGATCCGTGAGGTTTAACTTCACTGTGTTAGTTTCAGCCTGTTACTCCAGGCCACAGTTTCTCTTCCAGTCTCAGCCCTGCCATCATTGTCGCTAGGCTCCCCTGAGCCTTGTCCCCTCTGCTGGATTGTAAAATGCTTCCTCCTTCAATGGAGGCCAGGGAAGAGTCTTGCACAGGACGAAACCAAGGTCAAGGGCAGCGTCCTCTGCCTCAACCAGAGACCACCCACAGGCTGAGCAAGGGTCCTGCTTGTTCCAACGGGGCTGAGAGTGCCTGACAACAGCGTCCAGTCAAATATTACACCTCTCCACCGAGATGGCACGGAGCACACGCTCCTGGATGCCGGGCCGGAATGGCAAGACGCTGTGTCCACGGCATCCCCTGAGCTTGCAAAGTGATTGCACCATTTTTTTTCTTTAATATATTTTTATTGGTTTCTGGGAGGAAGGGAGAGGGAAAGAGAGAGAGAAACATCAATGATGAGAGAGAATCATTGACCGGCTGCCTCCTGCACACACCACACTGGGGATCGAGCCCATAGCCCGGGCATGTGCCCTTGACGGGAATCGAACCCAGGACCCTTCAGTCCGCAGGCCAACGCTCTATCCACTGAGCCAAACCAGCCAGGGCTGCCCTTTCTTATATTTAGGAAGTGATCACTGCATCCATGTCAAAATGCTCAGCAGTTCGGAGAAGGGGCTCCCCACCTGCAGCTCTCACTCCGAGTCTCTGCAGCTCTGAGCTCGGTGCACGCGTTTCTCCAGCAGAGCTTGCCGCAGCCTGGCCCGGGCAGGGAGGCCAGCCTCTTGATACCTCTCCCCTCCCCCCTCTTCCCTCTCCCCTCTCCCCTCTCTCCTCCCCCCTCTCCCTTCTGGGGAAAAGGGAACTTGCCCCAGACCCTTTCTGAAACACACTGGGGAATAGATAAGCGTGAGTAAACCTAAGAGAATCACACGAGAAGACTAATTTGTTAATCTTGAGTCATCTCCTCTATAGAGGGAGATTTCTGGATCCAAACGAGATTTGGAAAGCCTTTCTGTTGTGCCCAGCAGGTTTTAGAAGCCTGCCCTGCCCGAGACCTTCTGCCCTGCCTTCCCCTCGGTCTCCCATCTAATGCCCTTTCCTTCTCTTCCGAAGCTCCTCCTGCAGGCAGCACCCCGAGTGGGAGCGCCAGTGGGGGAGCCGCACACCGGGTGCCAGACCTGGCCTCTCCCTGACCTGGTTCTGGTCTGTTCTGAGTCACTCCGCAACTTCACGCCACCACCACAACCCCTCCCGAGCCCACCCCTCCCGTCTCATGGTCTGTCTTCAAGGAACTTGTTGGAGGTGTTAAAGCCAGGGGTGATATGAATCTGGGTCAAAGGCTGAACGTTTCCCCCAGGCTACAGGGGGAAGGATGCAGCGTGCAGAGACAGTAACAAAGAACCACAGTTTTCCGATTGAGACCCCCGCCATTCTGTGAGCACAGCCTGAGAGCAGGGGACCCGGGGTGAAGCCTGCTTTCTCCCAGCCACGTTAGAGTTTTGTGGGAAATGAAATGCCTTTGAAAATACAATAAAAATGATAAGACAGTGCTGGTGGGCATATGGCAAAATTCACATACTCATTTGCTGCCTGTCACAAGATGAGCTGGGACAATCATTTTCCAGGGTCAATAAGAAACTCATAATGTTCGGCCCAGTTGTCCACCCCAAGGAAGTTACCCCGGAGAAACAAAGAGAAGAAAAAACACAGAGGGCAGACAGTTGTTCATTGCGGCATAACGGTAACAGCCTCGCCCAGCCCGGCATAGCGTGTGCATTCAAAACTATCTGTTGGAAGCTAAATAAATCCAACCGTCTGGTGATAATTTCATAAATTTGGTACATGCGCAAGATGAAATATTACAGAAATTAAAATGATAATAGAAAGTCTATAAAAAAACATGGGAGAGAGTGCACAGGATAAAATGAAGTAAATATACTACATTTCAAAATGTTCAAATTGATTGCAATAGATACATGTAGACATAAGGAAAATAAAATGCTAAAATAAGAAGTTATGCAAAATGAGAGGGTTGAAAGCAAGAGTTATCATCTTATTAAATTCTCTCCAATCCTGTTGCATTTTCTTTGCCATTTCAGAAGAAAAACACGCTGCCTATCAAGGGAAGAGACTGGAAAGACCCGTGGATTAAATGTAAGTGATCGTTTCAAAAGCCGTTTCCTGTGACTCTTGGAAGGTTCGACTGCCTGTCGAGGGTGGGGCTGCCCTGGTGGGAGACAGACGAGCATCACGTAGAACTGTCCAACTAGCTTCCCCCTGCTTTTTAAAAATATTAACCCCTTCTATTATTTTCCTAATATATTTTGTTGACTTCAGAGAGGAAGGGAGAGGGGGTTAGAAACATCAATGATGAGAAAGAACCATTGATCGGCCTCCTTCTAGCACGCCCCTGGCATGTGCCCTGACCAGGAATCGAACCTTGACCTCTTGGTTCATAGGTCAACGCTCAAATACTGAGCCACCCCTGCGGGGGCAGCTACCTCCTTCCTGAAACAGAACTGCCTGACTGACCCTGCCCATAAAAACGGATTGTCATACTGTTTCCAAAAATACAACCTCATAGGTGGACTGTAAGACTGAAACGTGTGAACACAAACAGCAGTGTGATGTTGTCGGAGGGAGGGGGTGGGGGAAAAAGGGGTCCTAATATGAGGGGACAGGAGAAGACTTTGGGTGGTGGGCATGTGGTCCTATATACAGATTTTGTAAATTAATAATCCACACATGTAACCTGTATGTTCATGTTGACTAATGTCACCCCAATAAATTTTAAAATAATTTTTTAAAAAAATACAGTCTAACGTGTCACCTGCCTTCCTGGGCTAGTTCTGCAAGTGCTTAGCAGGACTCCTCCTCCCTTCCAGTCACCGGAAGGAGTGGCCCCTGCTTGACCATCCCCAGCGCCGAGCCCGGGCGGGGCTGGGACACCGAGAGCCGGTATCCCTTGGGATTGGGGAACTGGGTGACTCTGAGGCTCTGAGATGCCTTCTTCTTTCCTTTCCCCCAAAACACATCCAAAATCCACCTTTTTAAGCAGGCAACAACCAGGCTCCGTTAAACATGGAGACTGCCGGGTCCAGAGGGGAAAGTAAGTACAGATCCTGGAGGCCCGGCACAGAGTGGGGAGGGACGGGAGGAGGGACTTCTTCCCAGCTGAGCCTCGTGCTGTGGGAGGACAGGGAAGGCGGAGCCTCGGGGGCAGCGGGGAGCCGAGCTGCTCCTGCCCAAGCCCCAAGGCGCTCTGGTTGCAGAAGGGCCTGATTCTCCCAAAATGCCCTCAGGGCCGGGTAACTGGGTGATATCCTAGCAACTACTCTGATATCAGAGGGGAGGTTGGGGCCACCTGCTTCTGTTTGAGAGGCCGCCTGCAAAGTGTCAGGTGTCTGACAGGTTTCATCTCCCTTTCATCTCCCAACAGCCCCGCAAATGAGGTATTATTACCCCCCCCCCGCCCCCCCATAGATGAGGAGCAAAGCTCAGCGAGCTTCACAAAGGATGCGGGTGCTCACCACAGCGACCGAGGGCCAGAGTTTCAAACGAGGTCTGCCTCCATCCAGCACACACCCCCATGTACCCCCAGACCCAGCAGACGGGGAAGCTGGCTGGAGGAAGGCTTTGGTCCTTAACAGCGCCCAGCAGTTCGCTCAGAGCCCAGCAATGAGGAGCAGGCCCACTGCGGTGGCTCAAGTGACACGGCTTCCGGTCTTCCCAGCGCCTTTCAGGCGGAGACCATCTGTGGGCGGTTCCTCGCTCAGGCTCCCACCTTCCCAGCAAGCATGCCAGGGCGGCACCAGGAGGGGCTACTGAGGCTGCATCTGGCACCAGGAGGCAGAGGAGACGGCAAGGGGACACAGGAGGGCAGTTAACCAACACGCAGCTCGATTCTGAACTTGGTTTCTAACTATCCTGTCACAGCTCACAGCACCTCCACCTTTCCCATCAGGAGTGAGTACCCAGGACCTGAGTGTGTTAGCCTGGAACCGTCGAAGCCGGCCAACCGAGACCTGGACTTCAGTGCGCAGAGAACTGGCATGAGGCGATTGCTTTGTTCATCCAAGCCCGCTCCTGGGCCCGGGTTTTCTGCGACCCTTTCCCCGTCCCAGATCCTGGCTCCCACCACCGGGGCTGCAGGCCCACATGCAGTATGCCCCCTTCAGCCGGCCTCCGCGCTGGGTCCACAGAACCGCCGGCATGGCCTCCAGGGAGGAGGGAGCCCACCTACCCCACATGGCAGGGCAGCAGCTGCAAACGGGGCCAGCAGGACCCCACCTGGAGTCCATGCTTCTCCAGGCTTCCCTTCTGTGCAGGTCCCCTGCCAGCCCACCGGGCCCTCTGCGCTGACCCTCAGGGGGAATGAGCACCCTGAGTAGGTTAAGGGTTGCAATTGGGAGGTGCCATGTTCACTGAAGAGACTGGCCCCAAGGCCGGGCCTCTGCTGACCCAGGTCAGCTCCACCCAGGGTCCCAGAACCCCAACTTGGCTGCCCACAGGCCTGTGGAGCAGGAGCCCGGTCCCCAAACCTCCCTGGTCTCTGGGACCGAGGAGCCCCCCGCCTGCAACTGGCTCCCAGGTGGCAGCTGCAAATGGGAACAGTGGGTCCCCACGCAGACGTGCAGCCTTGGGGCTCCGGGTGCCTAGAGCAGAGGACACCCGCCCGTGTCCCTGTCCGGCTGCAAGGCAATGGGTTCTCTCCCGCTGTCCTTCTGTGGGCGTGTGCACAGGGTGGTTTAGGGCTGGGCTGTAGGTGGTGCCTGGTCCCCTGAGAGCCCGCTGCTGTGACCTACGCACAGTCAGTGACTTTGGCCACTGAGCCTCCAGTGCGGCCCGGCCCATCCACAACCTGCGGGGCCTGCACAGTGGAGGGAGCCCGTCCCCCTCAAATCACTCCAGCTGCAACTCTGAGTGGACCTCGATCAGCCCCCCTCGGACTTGAGACGAAATGGGACCCGGGCTTCTCTTGCAACAAGGGCCCCAGGAGCCGCTAGGGAAGCCAGCCCTCCAGCATCCGCCCCAGTGAGAGTAGGTACCTTAGGGTAGGTTAGGGCTTGGGATTAAGCAGATCCCTCGTTCCCCCAAGAGCCCGAAACTTGTGGGGTTCAGTTCCTGGCGCCCTAATCTGTGCTGACCCCATCAGCGGGCCTTGGGCAGCTGGAGGCTCCAGGCCTGGGGAGCCTGGGCCAGGGCACCCACCTGCATGGTGTCCAGCGTGCAGGGGGCTCACCCCCACCCTCCTCGGTTGCATGCCCTCTGGCAGATAGAAATCTGGACGCACAGAGAAAATGCAAACTATGAACAAAGCGAGCATCAGTACACAACTTTACCAGGAAACCCTTGATGCTGTCAGCAAAGAAGTTGATTTGGCTGGGGTCCTGTGTGAAGATAGGATGGTGGAATTTGAATGTAGGGGACTCATTACCAGCCCACTCTCACTCATCAATCCAGGAAGGTTTCCTGGAAAAGGAGGGACTTCAGGCAACGTGCAAATATCAGAAAGATGAGCCCAGAGTACACTCTGGGGGCTAAGTGGTCCACTGACCCAGAGGGCAAAGAGATGTACCTCCCCCATCGCCCGGCTCCCGAGAGAGGGCACAGGGCACGTGTGCGTGTCCCCACCCCACTGAGGCCACAGGGAGACCTTGAGAGGTGAGGAAGTCAGAGCCACACGGTCTCTTATTCTCTGTGGGCATGCAGCTCTCAACAGCCCTTGCATGCAGGGCTCCCAGATGATAGAGAAAGGAAAAGAGGTGTCTGTCAGGGCTCTCTCCCCCGCCCCCAGCTCTGACTCGCCTCCTCCCGTGGCCTTTGTCTCTCCTGCTGTCTCTAGAGCCACAGGCACAGCCTTCCAGCACGTGGGAAAGTGGTCCTGGGCAAGATGGTCGCTTTTGCAAGCGTAGCAGCCGCCGCTGGGACAGGCTGGCCTCCTACAGGACTTGGCCAGCTCTCTGAAACGGAAAATCCTGTGAAGGAGCAGGCATGCGGGCAGGTGCGGGGGGTGCGGGGGGGGGGGGGGGCAGGCAGGGTGGTGGGTGGGCTCCCTAAGTCCTGAGGACCGGCTGGCCTTTGGGAGACAGGGCTCAGATGCTGGACCCTGGCTGAGGGCTCCTTTCCACGGCCCCCTCCTCCTTTTCCTGCCTCTGGGACGCCGCTTGCACACCCTCCACATGGAATTGTCAGCTCCGAAGAATCGGGACCAAATGGCACTGTACTCTCCCACACGCTTCATTAAGGATGCTTGCTGGGGGGGAGGGTGTTTTGTTTGCCTGTTCTACCCAGAAGGCAGCCTTCATCCCGGTGACGTCTCCGTTATCTCCATGGCTCTCTTGAGAGCTGCCAGTCTTGCGTGGGCAGCTCTTTCTGTAAAAGAAAACTCTGCAGAATTGCTTTTTTTTTTTTAAATAAATCTTTATTGCTCAGATTATTACAGTTGTTCCTCTTTTTTCCCCCCATAGCTCCCCTCCACCCAGTTCCCACCCCACCCTCTGCCCTTAGCCTCCCCCACACTGTCCTCATCCATAGGTATATGATTTTTGTCCAGTCTCTTCCCGCACCCCCACACCCCTTTCCCCCTGAGAATTGTCAGTCCACTCCCTTTCTATGCCCCTGATTCTATTATATTCACCAGTTTATTCTGTTCATCAGATTTTTTACTCACTTGATTTTTAGGTTCACTTGCTTATAGATATGTATTTGTTGTTCATAATTTTTATCTTTACCTTTTTCTTCTTCTTCCTCTGCTTAAAGAATACCTTTCAGCATCCTACCTAATAAAAGAGTAATATGCAAATTGACCGCACCTTCGCTACACCCAAGCCATGCCAATCTGTGTGAGTATGCAAATTAACCCAACCAAGATGGCAGTTAATTTGCATACATAGGTGCCCTGAGCGGACCCCCTGCGACAGATCGCAGGGAGCTGGGGTCCGCTCTAGCACCAGGCTGAAAGCCTCTGCTGGAGGCTTTCGGCCTAGTGCACGAGTGGACCCTCTACAATCGAGGTGCCAGAGCAGACCCCCTGCAATCGATCGCAGGCAGCTGGGGGTTGCTTTGGCCTGGTGCAAGAGCGGACCCCCTGCAATTGATTTCCAGGGAAGGGAGCTGGGGGTCTGCATTCGGCCTGGGCAGGAGCGGACCCCCTGTGATTGATCGCAGGGAGCTGGGGGTCCGCTCCTGCCCAAGAGGCTTTCGGTCTGGGCCGGCCTGGGCAGGGGCTGAGCCGGTGATCAGAGGGAGCTGGAGGGGCCTGCCCAGGCCTAAAGCTTCAGCCAGAGGCTTTAGGCCTGGGCAGGGCCCAGCCCTCAATTGGTGTGAACTATAGAGGAAACACCTTTTCTGACTGCACATTGGCTAAGCTTCCTGTATGCCACTGGTAATATTCTTAGTAACTTGGGTAATAAGAATCCAAAAAGGTGATCTAGGGTTTTTCCACCACACTTCTGGAGAAAAAAATGAAGGTCCGCTGCTGGAGGGCTAAGAAATGTCATATCCTGCCCTAGCCGGTTTGACTCAGTGGATAATGCCTCGGCCTGCAGACAGCAGTGTCTGGGTTGATTCTGATGAAGGACATGTACCTAGGTTGCAGGCTCCTCCCTGGCCAGGGCCCAGATCAGGGCTCATGCAGGAGGCAACCAATCAAAGTGTTCCTCTCACTTTGATCTTTCTCTCTGTCTTTCCCTTTCTCTTCCACATTCTCTAAAAGTCAATGGAAACATATCCTCAGTGAGGATAAAAAATAAAGAAAGAAATCCATATCCTATGAAAGACACATCTTGAAAATGCCTAAAGAAAGTTGTCATTTTTTCTTGGTGAAGGGAATGGAGTCCGTGTTGATGAAAACACCTTGGTGGCTGCGGTGACTAGCAGTGGCTGCAGCAGCAGAGTGATGGGGCTGGTGCCTTCCCCTGACCAGCCCAGTTGCCTCCCACAAAGGGAGGCCAGACTGCAGCTTAGGTCCGCTCCCAAAGGGGAGCAGGCCTAAGCCGTCAGTAGGACATCCCCTGAGGGCTCCCAGTATGTGAGGGGGGGCAGGTTGGGCTGAGGGACCCCTGACCCCCAGTGCACGAATTTTGTGCACTGGGCCCCTAGTTTCATATAATACTGGTTTGGTGTTGATGAACTCCTTTAGCTTTTTCTTATCTGTGAAGCTCTTTATCTGACCTTCAATTCTGAATGATAGCTTTGCTGGGTAGAGTAATATTGGTTGTAGGTTCTTGCTATTCATCACTTTGAATATTTCTTGCCACTCCCGTCTGGCCTGCATAGTTTCTGTTGAGAAATCAGCTGACAGTCGTATGGGGGCTCCCTTGTAGGTAATTAACTGTTTTTCTCTTGCTGCTTTTAATATTCTCTCTTTGTCTTTTGCCCTTGGCATTTTAATTATGATGTGTCTTGGTGTGGTCCTCTTTGGATTCCTTTTGTTTGGGGTTCTCTGTGCTTCCTGGACTTGTAAGTCTATTTCTTTCACCAGGTGGGGCAAGTTTTCTGTCATTATTTCTTCAAATAGATTTTCAGTATCTGGCTCTCTCTCTTCTTCTGGCACCCCCATAATTTGGATGTTGGAACGTTTGAAGTTGTCCCAGAGGCTCCTTACACTATCTTCATATTTTTTTATTCTTTTTTCTTTTTGCGTTTCCGGTTGGGTGTTTTCTGCTTCTTTGTATTTCAAATCTTTGCCTTGATTCTTGCGATCCTCTAGTCTGCTGTTGGATCTCTGTATATTATTTTTTATTTCAGTCAGTGTATGCTTAATTTCTGGTTGGTCCTTTTTCATATCCTCAAGGGCAAATGAAAGAAATGGAGGAAAGCAAACGACTGGATATAGAGTTCAAAACCACGGTTATAAGGTTTTTCAAGAATTTTCTAGAAAAGGCCAATAAATTTAGCGAGACCCTCGAGGATATGAATAGCTTCTGTTTTAAAAGTTCTGTGTAGGAAGCCCGCCAGCCAGGACGCAGTGGGACTGCGGGTGACTGGAGCTTTGCTGCCACCTGGTGTTGGCCTGTGAGGTTGGTGCAGTGAAGAGGCAAACTTTCCCAGTAGGTGGTCCAGGGAGAATGCCTGGCAGGCTCTGGGCCTGATCCGGGGCACAGGGTGGGCTCTGAACCTTCAGCTGCTAGGCTCTGATTTAAAGCGGCAGAGCACACATACCCACAGACAGAAAACCCGAGGCTGGCACCGTCCCCCAACCCCGTCACCCCCGTCACCAGCACTCTCCCACCTCCAGACCTTTCCATTTGCTCTCAGGTCATTTTCTCCTCCCACCTGAATCCTCCTCCTGTCCCCCCATATCCCCTGGTGAGAAAAGGGGACAGAGGGAGGAAGAGGAGGGAAAACACAGGCAATGTGATTTTCTCTAAGCTCTTCAACCCACCCACCCACCCACCCATCCCCCTTGGAGCACAAATGCCTCAACTTCTGAGAGAGAACAGGCGACCTTAAATCCATCACAGAAATCCCCAGGAGGTGCAAACTGCCCAGGAACCGTGTGCATGGCCTTCCACAAGGAAGGGCCGGATAGGACCCTGCGAAGCCACTGCACACACCCCCAGGGGAAACGCTAAAGCTCATTTGACTCGAATGAGGTCTGACGGTGGGTGGTGGCCCAGCCCCAGTTTAAAGCCCCCAACAGCAGCTGGCGTGTTGGTGTGGGGACGCGCCCACAAGACTTCTTCAGGCTTTCCATAATAAAGTGCGTCAGCAGGGTCAGGACCTGGAAGGTTTCGTTTGATTTTTCTAGTTAACTGGGAGTTCATGGAGGAGATTGTCCTTCTTATCCAGGGCCGTGGATTTTGGTAATTATAACTCTCAGTGCACGTCTGACCTACTGAATATTTCTGTTAGTACATGGGAAGGAGACTTGGAGATACGACATGGGCTGGGGAGGATTGAGAATGTGTTTATTATATGGCAGAATTTCATTCAAAAATAAATCAACAGGCTAAACTTCAACAGACTTCTCTTACGAGAAGACTAAAGTCCTACAAATAGTTTTTTTGTTTTGTTCATTTGTTTGTTTTTGTTTAATATTTATTTATTTATTTTTGTTAATTGTCACCCAATGATATTTTTCCATTGGTTTTTAGAGAGAATAGAAGAGAGAGGGAAAGACAGAGAGAAACATCGATGTGAGAGAAACACATTGATTGGTTGCCTCCCCATAGGAGCCCCGACTAGGGCCCGGGCGGGGGAGGAACCTGCAACCAACGTACGTGCCCTTGGCCACAATCGAACCCGGGACCCTTGACTTTGCAGGTTGATGCTCTACCCACTGAACCAAACCGGATAGGGCCAAATGGGTTTTTTAAGTTGACCATATAAACATAGGATGTACAAACTTGGCTTAATGGCACATGATGCCTAAAACCTGGAGTTTTGTAACAACTTTGAGAGAAGAAAACTCTAAGGTCGTAGACAATGTCTCTAGGTCTCAGACCATATCAAGCTCTTGACAGGGAGACACTGGGTGGAGCTGGACAGATGGACAGGGCTGTCTGCGCCGAAACTGCTTTTATTGCACCACCACTTGTGGCCACTCTGAGCAGCAGCGGCCTCCTGCATATAGTTGTGCTATACAACAGCCCCACCTACAGGACGCCGGGAAGAGTGCAGCAGTGGGATTCCAAGCCACCCAGGTGCGTCTCCTTCGGGCTCTGCTGAGACCCCAGCTGCCCCTCTCTCAGGACTGGCTTGGGGGAAGTGGGACATTGGACACTGAGGAATGTACGTCCACGCCAGTGAAGCCTTCTTCCACATCTCACCCTCCATGGGGGCCTCTGAAGATGCTTATTTCGGTGGTACCCCCAGAACCTCTCCCTCGCTCCCACGAGGGACAGGGGAGTGTGATTCTCTGGTAACATTTTCACTCTCCTCAATTACCACCCCCCGCCCTTACCCCATCCCAGGAGATTCCCACCGAGGGGCACTAGGGGATCGGCAGCGTCCTGCCAGCACCTGGCTTTGGCCGGCAGGCAGAGGCGTTTGGAGCCGAAGCTGCCTCACCCACAGAGAGAGGGCTGGTGAGGCGACACAGAGCCACAGGCCCCTCAAGGGAGACACTTCGAATAGGCCAGGCCCCAGGGAGAGTGAGAATGTCTAGCACCTGCCTCAAGGAGCTGCATGAGCTCTCTCTGTGCAGCTGGGATTTAAGTTCCTCTTCCATTTCAACCCGCCTAAACCCAACGTGGCACTGTTTCTCTTCATAATGAGCTGGGTGACGACGATGCTCCAAAGTTTCTCTAAAACCTCAGAGACTGTCATTTTTTTATTTTTTTTAAATATATTTTATTGATTTTTTACAGAGAGGAAGGGAGAGGGATATAGAGTTAGAAACATCGATGAGAGAGAAACATCCATCAGCTACTTCCTGCACACCTCCTACTGGGGATGTGCCCACAACCAAGGTACATGCCCTTGACCAGAATCGAACCTGGGACCTTTCAGTCCGCAGGCCGACGCTCTATCCACCGAGCCAAACCCGTCAGGCGAGACTGTCATTTTTTTAAACTGACAAGCCGTGGAGTGTTGTTCCTCCCGGTCAGAAAGGGGCCCGGACTGTGGAGAAAACACCAGAAAGCACACGGCTGCTGCCGCAGGGCTAACACCCACGGGCCCCCACGCAGCTGCTTCGCTGCGTTTCAGCATCATCGCAGGCTCCCAGGCCGAGGAGACGCACGCGCGCCCAGCCCAGCTCGTGCTTACATCCTCCTCTGCGAGGACCCCATTCCTCTGAGCAAGGGGCGTGAAAGGGGATGAAGGTTGCAGCTCCCTCTGCCCTGGGCCCTGGCCTCTCCCGTCTGCTCCAGGCTCGGGGCGGGGGCGGGGAAGGGCGAGACTACAGCTGGTTTCCATAGAGCAGTTTGCCTTGGCCAAGCACTTCGGTGCACGGCCTCTGCTGTAGGAACCGGCGCAGAGGAGGGACTGTGCCCAACCTGCAGGGCAGCAGGAGGCTACGACAGCCTCCACTGCTAACACAGCGAGAAAGGGCCACTTCCCACAACTCACCAACGTTCCGTCTTGCAGAGGTGCTGACGTATTAATACTTCAGCGGCCTCTAATGGCATGCAGAGGGCCTGGGGAGGCAAGAGTCCTGTCTGTGGTGTGCTGACCAGGCAGCTTTGCAAAGGGCCGTGTGTGGGTGCATCGCGCCGCATCACCCACACTCAGGGGACCCGGAGCTCTGGCCAGGCAACCTGGGTGCGGTCAGGCGGCTTTCCAGGTCGCCGTGCGGTAGGAGTGGCATTATTTCCAGATCGGAGTCCAACATGGGATGGCACATGTTAAAGGGCCCTTTTCTGCAGGAAGAACCAAGGACGCAATAGGGCCATGTTGGCACGCCCAGGCCAAGGCTTGGCATGGGGCGGGTTTGCATGGGCTCAGCTGGTGGAACAGTGGTGGGAGCAGCTGACCACTGCCGGGCTCCAAGCAGAACCTTAGACTCCCTCAGTGCCCACTCTGTCCGGGCAGTGTGACATCAATGCTGGGAGAACCACTCACCACCCGGGTCTGGAAACCTCGCTCCTGGTTATCATCACATCCAGTAGTGGGTAGGAGAGGCAAAGGAGAACCAATGAGTGATTTTGCTCATTGGCTACAGCAATGAGCTTGGCTGGGGCATTGGCTACAGCAATGAGCTTGGCTGGGACATTGGCTACAGCAATGACCTTGTATGGGACATTGGCTACAGCAATGACCTTGGCTGAGATATTGGCTACAGCAATGACCTTGGCTGAGATATTGGCTACGGCAATGACCTTGGCTGGGGTATTAGCTACAGCAATGACATTGGCTACAGCAATGACCTTGGCTGAGACGTTGGCTACAGCAATGACCTTGGCTGGGACATTGGCTACAGCAATGACCTTGGCTGGGACATTGGCTACAGCAATGAGCTTGGCTGAGACAGAGGTTGGAATTTTTATCTGTAATGAGGTTCCTAGAGTATTTATCGTTTTATTTCTCTATTCTAGGCAAGTCTTTTCAAACGACTCTGTGTCTATTGTCTGGAGCCCTTGTTTGAAATGCACATTCCTGGCTCCCAGCCCCATGGTTCGGACCCACAGGTGTGGAGTGTGCCCAGGAACCTGTACCCTAGCAGGTGCTCCAGGTGACCCTGGTGCAGGGAGCACGGACCAGTGCTAGCCCACCCGTCTCCGTGTGTCAGCAGGCACTGAGACCTGGCTGTCCAGCGTGTCCCAGGCTCCCACACTGACAGGCTACCCTGTCCCGGACACGTGTCTCTGAGCTCTGTCCCTCACCACGGTCCTTTAGCAAACACACTTCACACCAGTTCAGCTCAACCAAGGTTTATTGGGCACCTACGACAGGCAAGGCACAGATCCAGGAGCTGTGGGGTACAAAGTCAAGGCGAGGCCTCGCCCCCAGGGGGCTCGCAGTCTGTGGGAGACACACTCACAGGCAGGATGAGGTGAGCTCCACGCCAGAGGCCGAGCAGTGGGCGAGCGGGGCAGGGCACAGTGCAGGTGCCTGGTGGGGCACTGGCTCCAGCAATGCCCTGGGCGGGGCAGGCCTGATGCAGGCGTGGCCCTGGGCAGGGCGGGGAGCGGGGTAGGATGCAGTGGGACTAGACAGAGGACAGCTCGGGGCAGAGGCACCGCGGTGGGAAAGCCCACTGAACACACAGAGCACCGAGGCCGTGTCTCCCTCGACTGACACACGGGTGCTAGCAGGTAGCAGGGAGCTCAGCTGCAGAAGCGGTGAGGCCGGGCCGTAGAGGATCTCCTGGCGGTTAGTGTGACTCTGTTCTGCAGGCACTGGTGAGCCATCGAGGGTTTCTGAGCGAGGGAGTGCGTGATCTGACCTCGATTCCAGGCTCCCTGCTGTGTTGCATGATTAGCTCTACCTTTGCTCACTTCACCCTGAGTCACAGCCTCTTGCTCTCAGAGTAGAAGCCCTGTGGCCACACGCCCTCCGGGGCTGCACACAGACACAAAGCGGTGGCCTCGGGCAGGCACACGTGGAGCTCACTAACAGCTGCGCACCCGCCCCGCAGAAGAAGGGTAGCCTTCTACAATCATGTGGGAGTAGGGGCGAGGCACAGGAGGGTACCCAACGAACTGCTGTTGCCGGAGCATAGCAGAGATCCGCTGCGAGAACAGGAGAACGCAAACAGGAAGTGGTACATCATTAGCATCACCCTCGCTGAACAATCTGCCAGTCGGCTTCTGGAGGAACCCACCCCCTGAGCCTCACTCCCTGGAATCGGGGTTTCTAGGTGCTGGGCACATGGAAGGTTCTCTGTGGACCCCTGCCCTCGGACCCTGCCTAGCTGTCCAGCGAGGAGGGAGAATGGCGCCCACCGCCACCCGAGCCACCCCAGCCCGCAAACGGATGCGAGGCCACCGCTGTCCAGGTGGACACGGCGATGCTGGTCAGCGAGGGCTCCCCCAGAACCTCCACCGCCGCCGAAGTGGGCGCCTGGGTGGAGAGGGGCGAAGTCACAGCGGGGCTGCCCAGGAGAAACGCTCCCGGAGACGCGGCATGCACGTCGGGGCCCGGCCCGGCGGGGCCCCCGCCACCGTTGCTGATGGTCCACAGGCACGGGTAGGGGCTGCGGAGAGAGAATGAGAGGCGGGATGCGTGATGGCATTCCAGAAACGATCGCCCGACAAGCACATCTGATATCGAGAGGCCGAGGGGCTGGACGGGGCCCTCGCTGTGGCTTCACTGCGGCGCGGACACGCTGGCCCTGACTCTGCAGAGAAGCCGAGGGGAGCGGCGAGGGGAGCGGGGAGGGACAGGACTAGGTGTGCTGAGACCTGGATTTGGAGGCTGGCCCTGCCACGAACAAGCTGTTCCCTCTCCAACACAGCAGTTCCTGTCCTGGGCCTCCCTGGCGCAGCCCGTGCGAAGGGCAGGAAGCAAGCCGTCTCCTTGGCCAGGAGGGGCGATGTGGTGCGGACACCAGGACACGCTGGGGTCAGAAAGCCTGGCCCAGAAGGCCACCTCGACCACCGGTAGCTTGTGACCTTGGCCAAATTATTTCATATCTCTGAGCCCCCGTCTTCAGGACTGGGGGATAATGATGCAGACCTTTCCGATACTGCTGGAGGATTCCGTCAGATGCGGACGTGACGCCTGGCGCAGGGCTCCCAGGAGATGGCAGCTGTTCCAATGAGTCTTCCCCTCCTGGCCGGGGGCCAGCTGTGCCCTGGCACAGAGCTGCTTCTCTCACCTGGCTGCACTGAGTCACCCAGCGAGGTCTGTAAACACTGCCACCTGGGCCCCACCCCCACCCCCAGACCCTGGTTTGCCTAGTCTGGCCTATGCTGGGGGTCAGGACTTTCCAAAGCATTCCAGCTGATCGTCACCCTAACATAGAACCCGGTGGAGTGGCAGTGATGGGGCCCGGCAGCATGACAGCACGACCCCGGTGCCCCGCGCCGCAGCCAGCGTTGGGACGTGGAGGCTGCATCCTGTTGAAGCGCTGCCTGGCTATGGGCGCCTGACCCAGTGCGGCTCTGACGCGGCCTTTCCTCCCCACCATCTTTATGGAGGCGGAAGGGGCTAAACCCACACCGAGGGAAGCAGAGGCAGCAGCCACGGCGCGCTCGGCCCTACTTCCCTGGCCGCTGGGCCACACAACCTGCAGCCCAGGCCCGGACTTTCTCCCGGCTCAGCTTGCCGGATTCCGCCCGGTTTCTCCTGCAACAGCAGCCTTCCTGGTGGCTCCTGCGCAGGGAAGCCCAGGACTCGCTGTGTGGCCTTCGGAGCTTTTCATGCTGCTCGGCTTTGGTTCTCCTCGGTCAGTGAAACAGAAACGCCAGGCCAGCCGTGGACACCTCTGAGCCCTGTCCCTGACGCCCACAGTACCTCACAGAGACGTGGCCGGGATGGCTTAACGTCTTCAAGGACATTCTCTCACCTCCTGCCTCGGCCCAGGTCAGGGCGTTTCCCTGAGACCCTCAGTCAGGCACCACCTGCTTGAACTAGAACGTGAGCCACGAGTCCAGGCACGTTTCCTCGTGGCCACTCTTTTAAGAAGGAAAAACAAGATCTTATTGCTAATAGTATTTTATGTAACTGAGACTATTTAAAGTATTATTTCCTATTCTGGCATTGGGTGTAAAACATCATTGAGTTTTCTGTTCTTTGCTTCGTCCTCTGTCTTCTAACTTCCGTGTGTGCCGACCCCTGCTGCGCATCTCAACAGGGGTGAGCCCCGTGTCAAGGGTCAGGAGCCGCCGGCAACAGGTGGCGGCTGCACGGGACAGCATGACACGAGACCCTGTGGCCACAGCAACACCAAGATCACAATTGGCAGCAACACTGGCCACACCTGGAAGCCGGTGGCACACGCAGGCCTCGCCCTCGGTGCACTGTGGCAGCGTCCCAGGCGAGCCTGGCGCGTGGGGCGTGAGAGGCGCTGCTGTAGACCGAGGCCCTGTGTTCCAGCCTGTGCTCGACCTGCAAAGTCACGGCCCTCTGACCTCCCCAGCCCCATCTGGTCCTTTGAACCCCTTTGTGGACCTTCTCCGCACCCTGCACGCCTCTGTGGAGCATAGCCGCTGGCACGGAGACAGAACCTACTGCTTCCGAAGCATTTCAATGCATTTTCTACTTGATCTCGCTCTGACTCTACAGAGTAGCTCACGTTGTTACAGGCAGGACAGCGAAGCTCAGTGAGGCTAAGAAAGCTGCCCAAGGTCACAGAGACAACAGAGCGGGCGCTGGGACTCAAGCCCACGTCCTTCCCACTCCAGGCGCCTTGCCTTCACCGCCCACGCCGATTTCCAGAAGTCAGAACTAACTGGGTGTCTGTGAGCGCCACGCTGGGTCCTGCCCTGCCCTCGGCCCCTCACCTGCGCTGTGGGCCAGGCACCCGTTCCTGGCCCCGTGAGGACGCGGCTTATAAGAATGTGGACGATCAAGCCTCGCATTCTCAGTGTGCATTCACTTTCCCCTTCGACTCCCCTCTGTTCATTGCCTACCTGCGACCACAATTCACAGGTCTGCCTGTTACCGACCCCCACTGCCCCGTGGCTGAGAAGTCGGGACAATGGCTTAGACCAGGCCCCCTCGGAGAGAATGCAAGGGGGTCCCCGAGTCAGGGAGCAGCTGCTGGCGTTGTCTTACCTGGGCCCAGGGTTGATGGGGCCGCTGGTGTGCGGGACGGACAGGATGCTGGCGTGGGGCGTGGAGGAGATGGAAGTCCAGCTGTCAGCTCCAGAGAAAACTTGCAGGTTGTTGCCAGAGCTTTCTAGCAAGTTCACTTTGGAGAAATAACAACAGTGAGGGAGCGTGCAGACCTACAAAGTGGTGACCAATGCCCTCATCCTGGGGCCACCACAGCCATGGCTCGCCTACAGGTGCCAGCAGCTGTTAGCATTTCTGAGGGAAACAGAGAGGAGGGGGGAGGCTGGGATTTCTAATGTCAGCCACACGCCACACACTCATCTCCGCCTTCAGGCGAGGCTGAGGGTGAGTCTCCGCCCGCTGAGACGCCCCTCACACTTTAGGGTGTCATCACCCTCAGGCCGAGCCTCAGGGCCCCCAGGGCCTCAGCTGAGCTGCCTGAGGTCCAGAACCCTCTCAGCAGCCTCCGGCGGACTTAACCCTCTCAGAAACAGTGTCGTCTATGTCTTTGAATCTCCACCTGCGCAAATAGTGTAAATACACGAGAGAGGAGGGAGGGAAAGAGGAAGAGAGGAAGGAGGGGAAAAGAGGAGAGAGAAGAAGTTTCCCATGTATCCACCTGGCCAAGCCACTCCTCATCTGATTGGCACTTACAACTTCTTCGGACTCCGCTCTGCATCTTCTACCTCCCATCCCTCTACCCTGCTCCTCTTCCATTCCCCAGACACCGGCCCTCGCCCTTCTGGGTCTTAGCTCACACCACGCTGTCATCTGGAGCGCCCTTCACCTCTGCTTGTGTCCCATGTCATCCGTCCTTCACCCCACCCACCCGCCCCTCGTTTTCCACGCAGCCTCCACATCTCCAGCGTCAACCCCTCTGGGCAGCTCTGCCCTTTTCCCCTCAGCACCTGGGCCTCTCAAACTCTCCTGTGCATCGGAGTCACCTGGGGACCCTGTTAAAATGCAGCCTCTTTCAGAGGGAGAGCCTGCGAGCCCACCTTCTAAGAGGTTCCGGGGGGTGCACAGGCCCAGGACCACCTTAGTGCTGCCACTATGTCGCGCGAAGAGTGACATGTGGATTCATGCACCCTGAGCCCCTCCAGGGGAGACACTACACCCCGATCACCTTCCATCGCCTGGAAGAGGCCTGGGGACACGCTCTGAGGGCGTGTTTTGTGTGCCGACCACGGAAAGAACCAGGAAGCCGTGAGAACACGGCTCAGCGTCAGACATTCAGCTCCGCTCTCCCTCCTGCAGCAGCTGTCGAGGTGGCCAGGACGCAGGCAGGGGCACAGGGACAGGTGCTGGCGACCAGGAAAGCCCTCTGCAGACACAGGGCTCCCGAGTCCCTGGCACTGCAGGCCTAACACCGCCTCCACCTCCCAGCCACGGACTTGACTCGCTTGTCTTATTTCATGTCGATCTCCCCATCTGAGAATGGAAGCTCCGTGAGGGTCTGATTTGTTCGTGGGCAGAACCTGGCATCCCATTGGCCCCTGATAAATATTTTTGCATAAATAACTGAACGAGAAATCCATCCTTGGTTTCAGTGCCCCCTCCTTCATAAACACAGCCAGGCAAGGGGTTGACACAGGCCAGGACAGGCCGGGCAGCAGTCAGGGAGGGTAAAAGCACACATCCGCGTCAGCGTAAAAAATAATCAGACCAAAAATTCTCAAGGTTGGCTCTGTGTGCCTTCAACTCATCCTACGCAAGCCTGGGTGCAGAGCGGCCGCTCCCCGAGACCTTCCGGGCAGCGCCTCAGGACGGGCCCGAGCTCCCAGGACTGAGCCCTGTGCCTGCAGAAAAGCCCGGGAGGGCAATGAGCTGCTGTCAGACACACCTCCAACCTGGCTTTCTGAGGCGAAGCCTGGAATGGCTCCGGGCACCATGCCCCGCGCCATCACACCCATCACAAACCAGGAGACTCGGTGTCTTATGAAAATTACAAAACGCTAGCAACGTCCTATCTAAAACCAACTATCCTATCTAATAAAGAGGGAATATGCTAATTGACCATCACTCCGTCACAAAGATGGCTGCACCCACAGCTGAGGCCAAGTTCCCATAAGGAGCCTTAACGAGCAATCAGCAGGGACCTGAGGCTACGCCCTCCCCCGCCCCCATGGGGCTTGACAGGGGACCTCAGGCCACATCCCCCACCCGGCAGGGCTTGACAGGGGACTTCAAGGTGCATTTCCCGTCCTGGTGCTGGGCTAGGGGACCTCAGGCTGCTCCCCCGCCCCAGCACCAGGCCAGGGGACCTCAGGCTGAACCCCCCACCCAGCGGGGCTTGACAGGGGATCTTAGGCTGTGTCCCCCTCCTGGCGGGGCTAGACGGAGGACCTCAAGGCACGCCCGCCCCCCCCCCCACCCCGTCTGGGCTGGGGGACCTCAGGCCATGCCCCAGTCCTGGTGCCGGGCCAGGGGACCTGAGGCTACGCCCCCTGCCTGGCAGGGCTTGACAAGGGTGGGACTGGCTGGGTCTGGATCTAGCCCAATGGGGGGAGGCAGCCGGGTCTGGGTCTCACGCGATTTTGAGGTGCATGTGGGTGGGCGGGGACTTGACTCTGGGTTCCGTGGTGAGCCCCAGACTCTGACAGGAGGAAGGTTTTCATATACATTTTACTAATTTTCTTTCATCTCTGACACTTCCATTATAGAGAAAAGGAAAATAGCAATATTGAATTATTTCCTCTAATTAATCCCCTTATAATGTGCATGAATATCATGTACCGGGCCACTAGTTAGTATATAAAAGAAAACATTAAAATGACAACATACAGTGATCTTACCTGTGTTCCATGAAAGGGGTTCCTTCATTCTCAGACACCTCTTTTCATGGTTTATCCATCTCTCTCCTCCACCCCCACCCCCACCCCACCCAGGTGCCTGGGGGTTAGAGAGCAGAGCCACACACCTGAGGGGGAATGGGTCCTGTGCACGTACGCGGACGGGTAGGGGGCCGGCCGGTGGCCGCGGAGGCCGGCGTAGCGCTCACAGCCGTGGTGGGTGTGAGGGGCAGACAGAGGCAGAGGAGGCGCATACTGGAAATTGGCGTTCCCGGCCGAGCACACTCCATCCGGGTTGGAAAAGATCCAGCCGCCCACTAGGACAGATGAGAGGAAGACACATTGACACCGCTAGTCAGGTTCCCAGCCACCGTTTCTGTGTGGACGACACTGAACGTCCGCCGTGGGACAGAGCCCACCCCTGCCCCCTCCATGTCACAGCCCGTTGGCTTCTCTGGAGACGGATGGCAGGTCCTAGCCAGGTTTGCGGCACCGGAATCATAGCGACATAAGAGGCTATTGGAATGCATACGCTAACGGAAACTCAAAGCTTAAGTTGCTCTGACGTCACCGAGTGACGTTAAAAGTCAGTCTAAGAAGGAGGTGTCAGCTGCAGCCACCAGGACTGTTTGTTGTGGCTGCACAGAAGGGGTGAAGGCCTCTCTATTGCCCCCCACCCTCACGAAGAGGATCCGAAAAGCGAAAAGACGGGGAGCCACTAGCATGCCTGGGCAGCTAGAATCTTGCAGAATATTGTGGAAGGCTGCAGAGTATTTCATAGAAATGTGTTTGTGAATAATCACCTCAATTGATGCAAAAAATGCATCTGCATGCTTTCATGATTAAAATAACACTCAGCAAACTAGGGGTAAAAGGAAATTGCCTCAACATAATGAAGGCCACATCTGACAGCCCACAGCTCACAACAAGCTCAGTCCGGAGGCGAGAGCGTTTCCTCTGAGGGCAGGGAGACAGACACCCATTCTTGCCACTTCTGTTCAGCGTGATACTGGAGGTCCCACCCCGAACAATTAGGCAAAAAAATCAAAATTAAAAAATAAAGAAAAAAGAAAGAAAAGGCACCAAAATTGGAAAGGAACAAATAAAGTTATCTCTGTTCACAGATGTCATGATCTTATATGGAGAAAACCCAAAAGATTACACACACACACACACACACACACACACACACACACATAAATACAAATGTTAGAATTAATAAACAAATTCCGCAAACTTACAGGACATAAAATCAACACAAAAAAATCAGTTGCATTTCTATATACTAACAATGTCTCTGTCGCCACTCTTTGTCTCTATCTATGACTCTGTATCTATCTCCATCTCTGTCTCTGTCTCTCTGCCTCTCTGTCTCTCTCTGTCTCTCTCTCCGTCACCATCTTCATCTCCATCTCTGTCTCTCTGTCTCCGTCTCCATCTCCGTCTCTGTCTCCATCTCTGTCTCTGTCTCCATCTCCATCTCCATCTCTGTCTCTCTGTCTCTGTCTCCGTCTCCGTCTCCGTCTCCGTCTCTGTCTCTGTCTCTCTGGGAGCTCTCGCCAGGGCACAGACTTGTCTTGAGTGGAAGAAATGACCCGCTGGGTGTTGACGGGAGGTTTGGGACAGGCCAGCGGTCAGACAGTGGAGAGTCTGCTGTGGTGGCGTTGGCTCCTGGTGTCGCCCCAGGCGCCTCCCACGCCGAGTTCACCCAACTCACGGTGGGGACAGGCCACGTGCTGGCTCTCGGAGATGGCGTCCGGGATATCTTTCAGGTGGCTCCTGCAAGAGGAACGAAGGCACCATGGCTGTCCAGCCGGCCACTCACGTCAGCGCCAAGTCGCCCCGAATCTCGGGGAGCACCGCCATTCTTGAAAATTGAACCCCCTTTCCCCGAAGCTGCTGTCTCTCCCACTCCCCGCCCTCCAGGCGCTGCATCCACCTGAGCCACTGCTCTTTGAATCACAACTTTACGGGTTGCTCCAATTCACCATGTTTATAGCTCTCTCTACCTAGTTTGATCCTGTTGACTTCTGGCCATGGTCCCAACTGACAAAATCCAAGCCCTAACAACAGCTAAGATATGTGGGGACTTCAAGGCACAACCTCACCTGTGCCGAGCTAGACCCACCCCGATCCCGTGAGGGACATACGGTGCAAAAGGGGGGTCTCAGGGAGTAAAGGGAAGTAGGCCAGATCAGAGTGGGACATGGCGAAGCTCAGCCGCAAGGCAGGATGCTCACTCCTCGTCCTGGACTCTCTGATTGTACCACGCTACCAGCGTTTTGAATCCAGGGTCTGTCGTCTCACAAGGCAGATTTTCTTTAGGCCCTTGCTTATCTGAACAGGTTGAAAGTATGTCTTCTACATCCTCAAAATTAAGTCAAATATCGACAGACAGGCCCTGTGGCGTCATTATAAACAGCTGTCCATTGACCCAGAGCCTTTACGATGAGAAGGAAACAGACAGCTGTAGGAGGCATCAGAAAAGACTTGGAACTCAGGCAGTGAAATCTGACCACTTCCAACGGAATCATGTCAGTGCTCTGGGCCTCGCTGAAGGAAGTCTATGACAAGTCTACCATTACTTTTTCATGTTTTTCCTAGAACGGAAGGAAAGAGACCGGGATTGAAGTCCCCGGCCCAGCGTGGTAGAAGTACCACTTACACCCGGAAGTCTGCCTTCTCTCAGACCTGAACGGTGTGGCCCGCTCACCTGCACGAGTTGCTCAGATGAGTGACTCACCTTCCCTAGGCTAAATGTCGTTTTTGGAAAAATCCAACTTACTGAAACCAGGGATACTTGGGGAGGGCAGGGTGAACTATATAATTCTAAGCCACTTAATTATTTTTTAAATGTGGTTGTGCTAGCGTCAGGAATCTGTAGAAAAGCAGGTGACAAAGTATTGCCAGTTAGAGCAGTGGTTGGCAAACTGCGGCTCGCGAGCCACATGCGGCTCTTTGGCCCCTTGAGTGTGGCTCTTCCACAAAATACCACGGCCTGGGCGAGTCTATTTTGAAGAAGTGGCGTTAGAAGAAGTTTAAGTTTAAAAAATTTGGCTCTCAAAAGAAATTTCAATCGTCGTACTGTTGATATTTGGCTCTGTTGACTAATGAGTTTGCTGACCACTGAGTTAGAGGTTCTCCCAGACTTTTATTATAAGGGACAGATAATTATAAGTTTGTTGAGTTTTATTGATTTTGTTAAATATTAAATTGAGTATTAAAAACATTTCTATTAAAGATAAAGTTAGTGCAGCCCAGCCAGTGTTGCTCAGTGGTTGAGTGTCGACCATGAACCAGGAAGTCACGGTTCGATTCCCAGTCAGAGCACATGCCCAGGTTGCAGGCTCGATCCCCCGAGGTGGGGCGTACAGGAGGCAGCCGATCAATGATTCTCTCTCACCATTGATGTTTCTCTCCCTCTCTCTCTCTCTGAAATAAAGAGAAACATATTTTTAAAAAAGGTAAAGCCAGTGCTACTCGCCTAGCTCTTTCTGGAGAAGCATTAACCCCACCTTTGCAGCAATCAATGCACCAGGTTTTACTGAAATGTCTCTACTCACCTTTCCTTGGCATCCAGGAAGGCTTTGGCAAAGGGGTTGTACTTGATTTTGAGAGCTGTTATCTACGTTCACAGAGATAAGAAGTGTTAGCGAAAGCAGGACAGGCAGAGCAGATAGACCCTTTCCCTTCACCTGGGAATTTCTGTAACACCAGACCCACCCCCGTCTCTTCTTCTCCCTCCTCCACGTTTCTCTGCTGGCTTCTGCACAAAGCCACTATCGATCGCACTGTCTCTGGCAAAGAGCGTTTTATCGTGGCCCGTGGCGAAACGACAGGTGCCGTGAACGTGAGCAAAGACAGGCCAAAGCACGGGGAACGAGCAGGCCTCGTGTGCTGAGCCCGCACCCTTTCCCGGACTTACTCGTCCATCTTTTCACCCGTTCCTGGACACCTCCCGCGAGTCAGTTAGGTTCCAGCCTGGGAACCAAGTGGGAAGCAAGGCCGTGCGTCCGGCCTCGCCAAGAGGAGTCGGCTTCACCGCCCTAATTCTTCAGCCGTCGCCCACCCCCGGGGTCGGTTAGCACAGCATACAAGCTCTCACTCGTACCCACGGTCACCCGATCCCCCCCCTACCCCCCAGGCCTTGGCCTGCTTCATTTTCCTTCGGGTCCCTGACATATATACACCGCGTATCAGACATACGGTACCCATGTGATATACGTATATCTGGTCCTCCTCTCTCCCTACTGGGATGTATGTGCTGAGGGCACAGACACGTGTTTGATTCACTGCAGTTTTCCCAGCACGTAAAGCACCCAGCAGGGAGTAACACTCAACAAGAAGCTGCTGAATGAACGGATATTGACAAGAACACGTGCGTCAGCAAAGGCCCAAGACGCGCGGCTCTTCCTGGCGCAGGAGGCGGATGCCCAGGAGAAGGGGAGGTGGCTGCGAAGTCACGTGTGCACGCCCCGTCTTCCTCCTGCTTCGGGCTCAAGGGGTACGCGGTGGCTTTTTAAAAGCCCGCACAGTGAACGAAGAGCACAGTGCGCCGTGCACATGAAAGCTAACAGGCAAACATGTGTCCTCCCTCCCGCCGTCCATCCTTTCTGCAGACACCCAGCTCCCTGCAGGCACGGCCCTGGGACAGCCCTGGTCCGTGCTGGTTCCTCGCTCCGCACGCACGGCCCGCCCACTGGCAGCCGGACAGGAACGGGCGAGAGGGAGCAGCAAGCAGCCACCCCACTGCTTAACCCCGCCTCCGCCAAGTGTCTGAACCCTGAAAAACCTACCTGTCACCCCAGCTGGGTGATGGCAATGAAGCACGCCCTCCCCATCCCACCACGCCCTCCGGGTGACACACACACACACACACACACGCACACGCACACGCCCTCACCTCCTCGTTCTGGTAGGCGGTCACAGCGATGAACTGGGTTTCGGGGAAGGAGCAGTTCATGACCATCCGATGGGCTCCTCCCACACGCACTATGTGCACCTGGGGCTCGTACTTGTGCAGGGAGTTCAGCATTATCTGTCGGTGCAAGAAGAGGGCGAGCCATGCAGAGCCCGGGCTCTCACGGGTAACGGACCGGCGGTCCCGGGGTTCGCCCCGAGCTCGGCACCACCCCCTTAAGGCCACGCACTGGGCATCCCCGGCCCCCTGAGACGCACCGCGCCTCTCTGAGCAAGAAGCGGGTTCTCCCAGAAGCTGCCAGGGACCATAACGTCGGAGCTTACAGGAGGCTGGGGTGGGTCCCCAGGGAGCTGTTCTAAAGATTATTCCATTTTCTGCCCAAATCCTGACTTCCTTCTTTTTCTCTCCCTATTTCCAGCGCAGTGATGTGGATTGTGACCCCTCACCGTGCTGGTTTCCTTCGTGGGAGGACCCAGTATTCCGTGCCCAGATGTGGCTGCATCCACAGGAGCTGCCTGAGGAGTAGGGATGCCGGCACCTGCCCGTCACGGAACACCCACCCCACGCCCCCGCTGGGAGGCGCTGCAATGTGGGAGGCCGTGACGGTTCACTTCCCCATTTCCTGTTTTAATAAGACCTGGAGCCTCTGAAAACTGCCAAGACGTGGGGGGCTTCCCCCCCCCCACCCCCCGGCTGAAACATGACCTCCTGCGTCCCGGGGCTGAGCCGGAGCGATGGGGGAGGCGCAGAGACTGCAGGCTAAGAGGCTGGCCACTCGAAATATGAGCGTAACAAACCTCTCCTCTGATGCCCCCCAAATCCTACATTTCATAAAGTGAACAGCCCTACGCGGAGCTCTGGTATTCCACTCCCACCAGAGAAAACAAAGGAGGCAGACGCCCCACGTCTTGTCCCCTCGCCCTGAAGACCTTCCTGCCTGGAGGTTTCTTTGGGTTTTTTCCTGCAAACCCAAAGCTGAATCCATATTCTATTGACAATTATCCTAATGCCCAAGAGGAGGGAGCCATTATTTCATTAGGAGCCGCTTTCGATTAAGGCATTCGTCCACTGCCAACACGCCACTCTCACCAAAATAAAAAGGGGAGAGCGAATAACAAAACCCGCGCCCAGCCTCTCCCTCCCGGGCGTTCCCTGCGAGGCCGTGATTAAGTAAGCGCTCTCTTCACATCAGGAAGTCCATTAAAAACCGAAAGCACCAATTAAGAGCTGTTTATTCCTGTTTACATTGGGGCTGGGGGGTGGGGTGGGGGGGGAGTAATTGGCTTCTGTGGGAGAAGAGGCCGGTGAGGACCCCTCTAATTGACTAAATGTACCCTTGTTTCTTCTTGATTGGTTCGCGGGGCGGCGGGTGGCCAGGCCACCGGCGCTCCTACCTGGCCGCCTCCGCTGAGCTTGTTGGTGAGCTTGACCTTGCTGAAGGAGATGGGTGCCTTCATCCAGTGCGCCCCGAAGTTGGGCGAGTCCGGGTGGATGTACACGCAGCTGTGGCTGGAGACCTCGGGCTTGCCCGCCGGCACCCACTCCCCGTTGACGTACTTCCAGCGGTGACTGTCGGTGGGGACAAAGTCCAGCAGGAGGGAGTACATGGCATTGGGGTCCAGCCCCGTGACACTGATCTTTAGAACAGGGAACATCCGTCTGGAAGAAAAGCAGAAACGGAGCCGCAGCAGGGATGTGTGAGTGTTAGGGACACCGCCGCCTGTCCAGCCGTCTGTCCGCTCTGAGTGCCTTGGGGTGCAGAGAAGGCCGGGGGACAAAGAGGAGCCGAGCAGCAGGCCCGCCCCCACGGAGCCCTTTCCACAGATGCACTCTGTATCGGGGTCACTCTAACCCGTGGGCTCCACAGCAAGTCTGAAACCCACCCAGCTGGGCCTCTGACAGGGGACCCTGCAGCCCACGGCGCATGGTCAGGTGCACGTTCACGCAGAGAGCAGTCCACGTCTTCGCCCGCACACAGGGCACTTTACACTCACGCCCCGCAGCCCTTCCCAGTCTCAAGAATGCAAGCGTGACTACAGTGAGAGCCCCGCTAGCGGAAGCGTGTTCCACGGAAAAGTGAGCGAGGCCACTTCCTTTCCTGCAGGACGCCTCAGAGCCCCCACTCCGCCCACGTGCTGCACAGACCTCTGAGAAGGGAGCATGCGTGTGCCCACTCTGAACTCAGCAGGCAGCACAGCCATCCTTGCGTGAGCACCTTGAGGGCGTCTGCGCCCAAGGGATGTGCTGGAGACACGCGGATCTGGCTCGAGGCCTCCCGCACCCGCGAGGACACGCAGCACGTTTGCTCTCACGGGCACCTGCACAGCCGCCTCACCGCCTGGCTTCTGACTCCCTCTGGCTTACTTTTCCTTCACCAAACATTCAAAGTTGCTCCACTCTGTCCTCTGTTTCCAGGCACACACACACACACACACACACACACACACACACACTCACACACACACCTGACTGCCCAGGGGCTGTCTTATTCGTCAATACGGCTTTTAAAATCTGCAGCCCCAAATCGAGAAGCTAACCATCCGGAGTCTAGATCAGTGATGGGCAACCTTTTGAGCTTGGTGTGTCAAACTTCGCCAAAAAACTGAGCATAACTCGGGTAGTGTGTCCCTTTGAGGAAAAAACATTATTTCGCGATATTTATAGTTTAAATAACATAAATGTATAATTGTTATATATAATTGTATTTAATAAACCAAAAACTAAATATTTAGTGCTGACACGCGTGTCATAGGTTCGCCATCACTGGTCTAGATAGACACTGCTGGCCCATGAACCAGCGCATCGTGTAGCTGGAAGTTTACAGGAATGCAGGCCCTCAGACCTCACTCCAGCCCCACTCCATCAGCACCTGCTTTTCCAAACCCCCAGGGAGCCATAGGGACACACATGAACGCTCAGAGGTCTAATTGGCGCTTAAGATGATAACTAAGGAGACATGCAGGGCGTGGGGTGGGGGTGGGGGTGGAGGTGTCTGTCTGAGGACTGGTGCTTCCAAGAGCTGGGAGGAGAACTAAAGGGAAGTGGGATGGGCCTGCCGCTGGGAGAAGGGGTCCCAGCCGGCCAGGGACGGGCACGGCGCGGGTCTGCGGAGCCCATCGCGTGTGCAGCGGTGCCCGCCCCGAGACAGGCAGAATGGGAATTGTTACAGCGGCTCCCTGAGCTCCTTGGACATTTCCTTGGCTCAGCCCCTGCCTCTCCCGCCACACTCACACCTTTTCTCTCTCCCCTTCCGAGTCTTCTAGAAAGTAAACGTGGGCAGGCCCAAGGAGAGGAAGCCCCCGAAAGGCTTTCCTACGTGTGAATACCTTATTGGAGGTGCATTTCCTCCTTTAACAAACAGCCTGAAGCGCCTGCCCTGGGCCGGAACTGCTGGGGGGGGAATTGGTGTAATTCTCACCAGCGTCCTGTTCTCCGCCAAGTCCGAGCGGAGCCGTCAGGCCACGAAAGGCAAACAGGTGTCTGTCCACCGTGTGAGGTAACTTGAGCCGTCAGAGGGCCACGGGGGACGCCCGTGGGGGGTCAGGAGGGGCTAGAGAGGAAGGATTGCTCTCCGTGGATCCCAGGGGCTCGGGGCGACATTCAGCTGAGACCTAAATGACGAGACTCTGAACGCCAGAAACAGGTGACAGCAGCACACCTGCACACAAAGGACTCGCAGTCCCACGGGCCTGAGGTCCAAATGGGCCTGGGCTACTGAGGCAGAAGGCCAGGGGGGCTCAGGGAAACGGAAGGAACAATCCCAGTTTCCACTCTGCCACCAACAGGCTCGCGTGCCCTCTCCTCTCTCCGCTGCATCACGCCAGGTCCCCCAAGGAATGCAGCGCGGCCTCTGACAGGAAGGACCCGCGCCGGCTTCTTCTCCTGATGCTCTAAGGAAACGTGACCCCGTGGGAAGGTCTCGGCCGCCCTGGCCAGCAGGGAAAGGCAGGGGCACCGGCTCCCATGCTCCAGGAGGGACAGTGAGGTGACGGTGTGGGGAGGACGCGGAGAAATCGAGCGCCCAGACCCGGCAGGCGGGAGTGGAAACGGTCCAGCCACTTTGGAAAACAGGCTGGCGGCTCCCTGACCAGTGAGATGCAGAACTACCACAGGAGCCCACAGGTCCTCTCCCAGGAGCACGTGCAGGAGGGAGGAAAACACGCATCCGCACAAAAACACAATGTTCCCAGCGGCCTCTTTCACAAAGAGCAACAGCACGCGTGCCCACCAGCTGACGCATGTGGGGGTATAAGTACACAGTGGAGTATCAGGTGGCAACAAAAATGCCACAACGTGGATGAACCTGGAGGACGTTAGCTCAGTGAAAGGAGCCAGCCAGAGGGCCATGCGTGTATGATGCCATTAGCATGATGTGTCCAGAGCCGGTACATCTATCCGGTGGATAGAAAGTAGAGATTGCCAGGACCCGGGGGAGGGCAGTGAGGGGTGACGGCTAAGGATGCAGGATTTCTTTGGGGGATAATGAAAATGTTCTAAAATTATTCATGGGACCACATGCATGACTCTGTGAATATACCGAAAACCTGACTTGTACGCTTTAAGCAGGTGATGGCGTGGTGTGGGCACGACTTCAATAAAGCTGCTACAGGAGGAACAGGAGGGGCCAGCATCCTGGCACTCAGAGGCCACACAGGAAGTGTGGAATGGCTTATTCTCTTTAGTACTTCATTTGCCAACAAGTTTGCAATTATTTTTCATCAACAAACAAATGAACTAAGGGATGCTATGTCTTTCTAAGTCTCCCTTAAGCCAAGAAGGAGTAAATAGAAGTCAGTCAATTTGCCAAAGGTCCTGTAAGGGGTCCGGAGCGCCCCCTGCCTGGGAGCCAAGTTCAGCTCCTCGGGCCTCACCAGGGCCAGGAGGCATCCTGGGCTTACCTGTGGGCAGCGCCCAGGGCCGGGCTCATTCTCAGGGGTGAACTGCTCTGCTCATCAGGTTGACTCCCAGCCCCCTTTTCTTTCCAAGGTGCTGGTAACCACAGAGATGCCCAGGAGTTCTGGGGGAGCTGGGAAATGTGTAGATCGCTCCCAACTAAGAGAGGAGGGGGGTGGGAGGGAAGGATGGAGAAAGGGGGCAGGAGAAGGGAGAGAGGGAGAGACGGGGAGAGTGGGAGGCAGTGCGGCAGGTGAATAAGGACTCCGCAAACCACGTGTGAGGAACCATGGTGGCCGGGCTGCCCTTGAACCCCGTTGCTTTGCCGTGAGGCTAGTTTTCACGTCATTTCCCTAACAGGGGGCGTGGAGGCGGCAGGGCAGAAGGAGGCTGTGGGGAGTGGGGTCTGCGGAAGAAAGGGGCAGGACGAGGCAGATGCTGTGGGTGGGGGGCGGCAGAGGTGGTAAAGGCAAACTTCAGGAGGTGCCCTCCTCAACACCCTCCTCCATCTCCCCACAGAACTAGAATGCTCGTGGAACAGTCATCAGAGCTCTGGGAGTGTGTGTGTGTGTGTGTGTGTGTGTGTAAGAGTGTGTGTGTGAGTGTGTGTGTGAGAGTGTGTGTGTGAGTGTGTGTGTGAGTGAGAGTGTGTGTGTGAGAGAGAGTATGTGAGAGTGTGTGTGTGTGTGTGAGCGTGTGTGTGTGAGTGTGTGTATGAGTGTGTGTGAGTATATGTGTGAGTGTGAGTGTGTGTATGAGAGAGTGTGCATGTATGAGTGTATGTGAGTGTGCGTGTATGAGTGTGCGCGCGCGCGCGCGTGTGTGTGTGTGTGTGTGTGTGTGTGAGTGTGCGTGTGTGAGTGTTAGGGCAGATTACACAAATACACATGCTCCTCATAAATCGCAGCTGTAAACTCGGAGAAGAATGTCTGGGGGCAGGGGGGTGGGTAGGACACTGACCATTTGCCTGCCGGGTGCGCACCCTGAATTCTCCGCTCTGCACGGCTCACTGGGACCGTGACCATCAGCCACGGCTGACAGCCGTCATCACTGGCAAATTCAACTTCGGACCCCACACCTATTTTATGACAGCAAACGGATGTGCCTGCTGACGGCGAATTTAGCAGCATTAAGTCACAGTGATTTAGCGGATGGAAGTACATGGCCAAGAGCACTTTCCCCAAGGATGCCACAGTCATGAACAGAGAGGGACAGGGATTCCGCTTGTTCCCTCTGCTGCCTGAAGGCAGCCTTCTCTGCCCCTAAAATAGAAGCTGCAGCTCACGGGGCTCAGAGGCAGTGGGGGGCAGCCGCCAGCGATGATTCAAGGGGCTCTGGGAGGAACTGCAATTGTTCTCTCTGAAAGACTGAGGATGAATCACTGAAAGTTCTCAATAAAAAAGAAGGAAAGAAACAAAGGAAAGGGAGAGGGTGTATTAAAACGGACAAAGGGAGGGAGGAATGTGGGTGGCAGGATCCCAGGTCCTGGGGATAATTCAGTGGTTTTCGGGAAAAATCCTCTCTCTTTGCTGCTTCTCATCAGTGTCAGAGGTGAGCCTCCGATTTATGCACAGAAACAGCTCCCCATCGGGAAGCGAGCCTTTCCCTCCTTCCAGCAGCGAGCCGGGCGCTCTCCAAGCTGCTTGTCATAATCGGAACCACGAGGCCCCATTGCATAGGCGCGCAGGACCCCCACCGCGGCTCCTAGGAAAGTCAGAAAGCCCACTGCCTACGGGGCGCACGTAATGTGACTAAAAGGGCTCGGGTTGGGAGGAAACCCCAGGAATATTCTTCTCCCCGGAGAAGGGCCACCGACCACCCACCTCGGGCTCAGGGGCTGCTGTGGAGGACAGGGAGTGGAGGTTTGGGGGAGACGCAGGGGCTACGTCCCAGGAGAAGGGGAAACGGCAGACATTGGATAGGCGGTTAGGAGAAACGCGGGCGATGGAGAAGGTAGTAAACGAGATGACGAAACAAGGACGACGTGTCTGTGCAGGAACAGGGAAGCGTTGCTAACCCTTCCACCGGGGACGGAGGCCGAGTCGCTCCAGACCAACCACTCCTCCCCAGTCCGCCTCACAGAGACGCCCGTCTTCACCAGGGCCTGAAGCAGCCTGTCCCCGGGGGGGGGGGGGGGGGGGCGGGGGGGGAAGGCTGCACCCCGAGGGTCAGAGCCCTAAGAGACACTCAGGAAAGACTCAGTTCACGGGGAGGGAAAGAGCGAGAAACCAAGCTGACCATCATCGCACTTTTCTATGAGGAAAAGTTCATGTTAGATGACTTCAACCTTGTGAAGAATTTTACATTTTAAATTTGGAGAAAGAAACGTTATGGGTAATAAAGGCAAGAGAAAGTGCATGCCAACATGGCGTATTATTAACCTGAGCTTGATAACGGCATCAGACTGTTGTTTGTTCCTGACGGAAAGGTATGAAATATATTCCCACTTGGTGGCTGTACTTGTTTCACGTTTATAAATGACCCGCTGACAGCCAACTAGTTAGTGTGAGGCTGGGTGTTAGTGTAACCACACCAGCAAGTACAAAGAATAAGGACCAGAAAGTCCTGCCTCTTATCGGATGTCATCAGATGTTTACAATTGTGCCACCACTCGTCTTTGAACAGAAGGTAAATCCGGCCCTGGCCTGGTGGCTCAGTGGTTGGAGTGGCATCCTGTACACTACTGGTAAAAGGTTGTGGGTTCGATTCCCTGTGAGGGCACATACCTGGGTTGTGGGTTCGATTCATCCCCAGTCAGGGAGGCAATCAATCGATGTCTCTCTCTCTCTCTCTCTCTCTCTCTCTCTCTCTCTCTCTCTCTCCTTTCTCTCTCAAAACATATTCTCAGGTGAGGATTAAACAAACAAAAAAAACATGTTTTATATCTCTTTCTACCAAAAACAATGTGTAGCAGCTACCTATAAAGAGTAGGAACAATTACAGATATTAAAGAAATACATACATCATACATCATACATATGAAGTAAAGGGAAAATATAAATATCAAACAAGTCTGACATCCTGGCAGCAGCAGCAACCGCCATGCATTGCCGGGCACATTGTGACTACGAAGCACTCCAATGTCAACGTCACAGGCCAGCACTCGGCTGCACGGTTCTCCCAGGGCAATAAATGGTTCACTCTCTCCTCTGGGCACTTTACTCAAAAATGGGGGAGCGAGACCTCAGGAATGGAGGCACCTGCCCCAGGACAAACGCCTCGGGAAGCGCGGCGGCCCTGGCCGACCCCTCCCGGGAGCCGAGCTTCTCTCTGGGCAGCGGTCCCGGTCCCGCCAACCAGTGCCAACCAGCGCCGACCACCAGCCACCTGCCAGCCAGCCTCCGACTCTGTCCTCCGGGGCCGCGTGAGCCCACGGTGAGTGAGCACGGCTGGGTGTCGGGAGCCAATCGGTCTGCCCAGGCAGGGAGCAGTAAAACTATCTTCAAAATACTTCTCTCTCCTACTGAGTGAAAGCTTCTAAAATTACCCGCAAGCCCCTTAGAGGACGAGGGTTAATAGAATCCAAGAAATGCCAACGGAGATCAGGTTCCGTTAATCCCCAACTTGTTGCAATGAAAAAATGAAATCTCCCCGCTCAGGAGGTACCTGCCAGTTTCATTACCGGTGACCCCAACAGCTCACATCAAACACACACACACACACACACACACACTCAACCAAACACGCACCCCACACACACACCAGGAAGCAGATGTAGTGATAGGCAATGATCGAATTTGCCCTTTTGCTCCCAATTTCAACTAGTCGGAAATCTCCGGGAAGTTTGTACACTTCAGCAAAACCGCCCGCTTCTAACTGAAGTTGCCTCTCACCTATCTGAACAGTTGGGACGCAGGTCTCCGCCAGGACTCACTCACCGTCAGTCAAAACTGCCACCGTTTGCTGACCTGTGAGCCTATTTCCCAAACCCCTGGGCCTGCCCCCCTTCAGAGTAATTTCTCCATGAAAATGCATGCAAGACAGGTGCCCCCCACCACCACCACCCACACACACACCTCTCTGCCCATCCCAGAGAAATCCACTCCGTTGGCCGGAGAAGCGTGGGCGGCTGCTCTTCTCCAGGGTTTAATCAGACCTCAGCACCGCCTCCCCCGTGTTCCAGGGGCCTCACCTCCCTCGCCAGCCCGGCCGCCCGAGGGCCCCGGAGAAGTCACCTGCCGTTCTTGGTCACGATCATCTCGTTAGTGACTTCCTTGAACCTCTGCCAGAGAGGGGCGTCCTCCAGCGTGATGCGGAGCTGCTTCTCCGTGGGGTCGCCTTTCTCCCTCCCCGCCTGCAGCTCGCTCTCCACCACGTTGAGCAGGCGGGAGACGGTGCCATCGCCGGTCTTCTGCGCGCCCAGCTCACTCATGGCCACGGGCCCCTCAGAGGGAGGCGTTGGGCTCAGATGCTCCCTACCTGCCTGCTCCCACCTCCTCCTCTCACTCGCTGTGAGGACAGTGCAGAGCAGAGAGAAGACGCTGGCCCTCGCCTCAGCCCCTACCGAGCATGACACCCTCCAAGTCTCCAAATTATACACCAACCTGTTAAGCTTTAGTTATGGGGGGGAAGGCAAAGGGGGGGGGAGAAAAGCCCTCTCTTAATCACTCATTGGATCGGGTGGGGGAGAGCCCTCCCTGCCATTGGCTGCTGGCACAGAGGAACCGTTTAAGAAGAGTACTCCATCCAAATTATCCGGCTTTTATCGTGTTGTACCCGAAGAGGCCTAATCAGTGGGTGGAGGACCATTTTCCCGTTAATTAAAACCGTTCCAGGCCCCGACTGCCAAACTGGGCAATCGTGTTTGTGTATAAACCGTGGCACGTGGCCCCTATAGGAGGAGGCCCGGGGGGACGGGCTAACGCGAGGCCCACACAGGCTCTCCTGACACGTCCCCTACGTCCCCCGGGCCACCGCCGGCCCGGACCCAGAGCCTGTACGGAGGCCGAAGGCGCCGCCAGGGAACGTGACCACCGCCCAGGTCACAGGTCAGGACAGGACCTCTCTCCCAGGGCGTCCCCGAAGGGTCCCCTCGCTCCTGACGGGACCTACACACACCCACACTCTGCTCACCTCCCCCCGCAGAGCTCCGAGCCTGGTCCCTCCCCCTGGGGACCAAGCCTGTGGCCCTAATCCCAGTGTGGCCGGAGGGAGAAAAGTCCCTCAGCGTCTCCCTAGGGCGTGCTCTGCCCGCGGCGAGGGGAACCAGCGCAGACTCAGGGTGCGCAGCAGCGTTGGGCCGGAAAGCTCTGCGGCCGCCTTCTCCTGGACAGCCACGCGCCGGGGGCAGACTGGGGACCCAGGGCTGGGCAGCGCCTCCTCCTCGGCCCCGCGTGGATCCTGGGGCTGTGGGCTCTTCTCGCCGCAGCAGAAAGTCGGGGGTCAACACAGAAGGCGAACAAAAGCAAAAGAGAAATCAAGTCAGGGCGAGGCCCGTTCCCAAAGCGCATTCGGTGCCTGCGAGGTGCCCAGGCCTCCTGGGGCGGGTGGAGCGGGTGTGGCTGCACCTTCCCGGATTTAACCAGAGAGAAGGAGACAATCAGACAACAAGCCTCCAGGAGGAGACAGGCTCAGGCTGTGGCTCAGGGGCGGTGGGGGACGTGGGCGCCAGGCGGGTGGGAGGATGGGGTTGGAAGGGCTTGGAGGGAGAGGCTCTCTGCAGAGGAGACGCTGAGACCAACACGTGCTGGACGACCAGGGAAGGGGGAGGAGAGCAGGCGGAGGAGCCAGTGAGGAGCGAGGCGGCCACTGAGGGCCCCTGGTTAGAGGGGCCGGGGAAGGTCACGAAGGAGCAGCTCAGAGAGCGCGGAGCTCCCGGGAGAAGCCACAGGCAGCACAGTGTGCGGGGAAGGCTGAGCATCTCAGGCCCTGGGCCATCGCTTTCCTCTGAAAGGGAGGGTGTGGGTGCGTCTGGGTGGGAGGGCATGGGACGATGTCTTAAAAGTTTATATCAGAAACAGTTCCCTTTGGAGACCCCCAGCCACCAGCCAGGCAGCGGTCCCTCCCTGCTGCCTAAGAGCCTGCCTTTCAGAAGAGAGAGGTTTAGTAGAATCCTACCGAAGGGTTTGTCCTCCGAGTCAGGAGTCACTGATGGGGTGGGTGTGAGGGCCACACTGAACACGGAGGATGACGGCACAGTCCTGCCCTGGCTGGTGGTGCAGTGGGTAGAGCATCCATCCGAGCACCCAAGGGTCTCAGGTTCAATGAGCAGTAAGGACACGTACCTGGGTTGTAGGCTCGATCTCCGCTCTAGTTAGGGCACGTTGTCTCTCTCACACATCTGTCTCTCTCTCTCTCCTCTCCCTCCCCCCTTCCCACTCTCTCTAAAAATCAATGGAAAAATATCCTTGGGTGAGCCCTGGACAGTTTGGCTCAGTGCATAGAGCGTCGGCCTGCAGACTGAAGGGCCCCGGGTTCAATTCTGGTCAAGAGCACATGCCTGGGTTGCAGGCTCAATCCCCAGTAGGGGGCATGCAGGAGGCAGCCAATCAATGATTCTCTCTCATCATTGTTTCTATCTCTCTCTCCCTCTCCCTTCCTCTCTGAAATCAATTTTGAAAATATATATATTTCCTCGGGTGAGATTTAACAACAAAAAAAAGAAGACACAGTCCTTAGGTAAGACACTTGATTCCTCAGTGAAATGACCCATCCCCAAGTACCGCCAGCCCCAATCACCTGGGGAAGCCAACCTTGGTCACGCCTGCCCTTGCTCATAGGCAGTTCAACATCATCTATGTGCCTCAACCACACCATCAGGGACCACACAGTCAGGGACCGCACCGTCAGGGACCGCACCGTCAGGGACCGCACCGTCAGGGACCACACAGTCAGGGACCGCACCGTCAGGGACCGCACAGTCAGGGACCGCACAGTCAGGGACCGCACAGTCAGGGACCGCACCGTCAGGGACCTCACCGTCAGGGACCGCACCGTCAGGGACCGCACAGTCAGGGACCACACCGTCAGGGACCGCACAGTCAGGGACCGCACCGTCAGGGACCGCACAGTCAGGGACCGCACCGTCAGGGACCGCACAGTCAGGGACCGCACAGTCAGGGACCACACCGTCAGGGACCGCACCGTCAGGGACCGCACCGTCAGGGACCGCACAGTCAGGGACCGCACAGTCAGGGACCACACAGTCAGGGACCGCACCGTCAGGGACCACACCGTCAGGGACCGCACAGTCAGGGACCGCACAGTCAGGGACCACACAGTCAGGGACCGCACCGTCAGGGACCGCACAGTCAGGGACCACACAGTCAGGGACCGCACCGTCAGGGACCGCACAGTCAGGGACCACACCGTCAGGGACCGCACCGTCAGGGACCGCACCGTCAGGGACCGCACAGTCAGGGACCGCACAGTCAGGGACCACACAGTCAGGGACCGCACCGTCAGGGACCACACCGTCAGGGACCGCACAGTCAGGGACCGCACAGTCAGGGACCGCACCGTCAGGGACCACACCGTCAGGGACCGCACCGTCAGGGACCGCACCGTCAGGGACCGCACCGTCAGGGACCGCACAGTCAGGAACCGCACAGTCAGGGACCGCACCGTCAGGGACCGCACCGTCAGGGACCGTCCAACTTTGAAGCCAAACCAAAGCAAAACAAGAAGTTGTGAGGAAACAGTCCACGCCGGCAGCAGAAGAGAACAGGAGGAACCGTAACTACAGTCAGTCCCTTTTGGCGGACTCTGTTCCCGGCCACAGGCAAGGCCCGCGGCTCCCACAGGCCTTCCCGCCATCCGTGCAGAACCTCGCTGCGTGCTCTCTTCCCCCAGAGCAGGGGAGGGGCCTTCTCCTCTTTTAAGGGATCGTGCGATTAGGGGAGATCCACCTGAAACCACGCCCTTTATTAACTAAGTAAACTGGTTGGGAATCCTAACTGCATCTGGAGAGTCCTTTTCGCCGTAACCCAGGAGTGACACCCCGTCCTCTTCAGAGCCCTGCCGCCCTCAAGGAGGGGGTGGCCCGACTTTTCCACCAGGGGACAGAATCTTGGGGGCCGCCAAAACCGGTTTGGCTCAGTGGATAGAGCGTCGGCCTGCGGACTGAAGGGTCCCAGGTTCGATTCCGGTCAAGGGCATGTACCTTGGTTGCGGGCACATTCCCAGTGCGGGGTGTGCAGGAGGCACCTGATCGATGTTTCTCTCTCATCAGTGTTTCCAACTCTCTATCCCTCTCCCTTCCTCTATAAAAAAATCAATAAAATATATATTTTTTAAAAAGAATCTTGGGGGCCATCTTCGAATTCTGCCCACCAGAGCACATTAAAAACAAGCCAGAAAACAGATGAAAAAAGCAGAGGCAACTACAAACTCTTAGGGATAAAACAAATTGTCCAGGAAAGGAAATATAATCACAGCAGACTAGACCTCAGCTAGAAATGCCATTGTAAAAATGTACATACTGATTTAACAAAAACTCAGATGTTGGGATGATGAGAAAAGGGGAAGCTTGTGTGGCAGGGGAAAGGGGGTGCTAACTTCACGTCGCCTGTGGTAGGAAGAGATTAAACTATGTCTAACATTGAAAATCCACAAACTTGGCAGCACACAGACCCCGTCCAGCAGCGTGGAGAGAAATGGCAGATGTGACAGCATAAAGAGCGGGCAGCGACTCCCCTGGCTGGCTGCACAGCTGGTCGGAGCGTCCTCCCACACACCAAAAGGGGGCAGGTCGATTCCCGGTCAGCGCTCATCCCCAGGTTGTGGGTTTAATCCCATGGGCCTATTCGGGGGACAACCAATCAATCTCTCTCTCCCTCCCACCCCGCGCGCGCCCCCCTACCCCCGGACCTCTCTCTAAAAAATCAATACAATTTTTTAAAAAAAATTTTTAATATATTTTATTGATTTTTTACAGAGAGGAAGAGAGAGGGACAGAGAGTTAGAAACATCGATGAGAGAGAAACATCGATCAGCTGCCTCCTGCACACCCCCTACTGGGGATATGCCCACAACCAAGGTACATGCCCTTGACCGGAATCGAACCTGGGACCCTTGAGTCTGCAGGCCGACACTCTATCCACTGAGCCAAACCAGTTTCGGCCAATTTTTAAAAATGTTTAAAGAAAGAGAGGACAGTAACTGCCTCTGGGGAGAGGGACAGAGGAATACTGTTTTTTTCCTGTAAGTTTTTAACCATATGAGTAAATGAAACATTAGTAAGATTTATTAATTTACTAGGGGCCCGGTGCATGAAATTCTTGCACTGGGGAGGGGTCTCTCAGTCCAGCCTCCCCCCCTCTCACATACTGGGAGCCCTCAGGGGATGTCCTACAGATGGCTTAAGCCCGCATCCCATTGGGAGTGGACCTAAGCCGCAGTCTGGCCTCCCTTTGCGGGAGGCGACTGGGTTGATCAGGAGAAGGCACCAGCCCCATAACCCCTCTGCTACAGCCACTGCCAGTCACCGCAGCCGCCCAGGTATTCTCATCAACACGGACTCCAGTCCCTCCACCATGAAAAAATGACAACTTTCTTTAAGCATTTTCAAGATGTGTCTTTCTTTCATAGGATATGACATTTCTTTCTTTATTTTTCTTTTTATCCTCACCTGAGGATATCTTTCCATTGATAGTTTCCCCTTCCCGCCGATCCCAAGCTCAGCCCCTTCCCACGCCTCAAGCCTCCGCCCCAGGTTTCGGCTTGGGAAGGGGACCGCCCCCCCCCCCCCCCCCCGCCCCACCTCCGATCGCAGGCTCGGCCGCTTCCCAAGCCTAAAGCCTCCGCCTGATGGCCGGCTGGGAGTGACCTGGGTGCCAAGGAGGTTCCCCGGACCCAGGTATGTATGCAAATTAACCGCCATCTTGGTTGGGTTAATTTGCATACTCACTCTGATTGGCTGTGGGCATAGCGAAGGTACGGTCAATTTACATCTTTCTCTATTATTAGGTAAGATATCTAATTTTTAATTCAACAACATATACAGACAATTCTCCCATGTTATCAAATAATGTTATCACTTTACTGTTTGTAATTTATTCCATGTTAGGAATGGGTCATGTTTCATTTACCCAATCTTCCATTCCTGTATATTTACTATTTCTCTGTATTTTACAGTTTTAACAGTTAGATAAAAATTCTGTACAATAGATATTTGGGAACGGCCATGGTTGTGTTCTTAGAGTGTCTTTAGAAGTGGTGCTGATTGACAAGCACACAATATGCTAAGCAGTTTATGTGGATGATTCCACTTAATGCTTATGGGAACCCTATGGGGCACGTGCTATGATTATATCCACCATTTAGGTGAGACAGCTGGGCTAAAAAAGTTGGTTAAGTAACTAGTCCACGGCACTGAGCCACTGAGTTGGAGGCCACGCACAGCCCTGCGGCCTGGGCAGTTGACACCATCACTCCTCTTGCTTCACGTGCCAGGAGGAGCCGAAACCTCCGAGTTCTCCCAACATCCGCTGGTTTGATGACCTCAGGAGGGTGTGCTCCCCGGGCATCAATCCCCGCATTCACTCAGCCCCATCCCGCAGTGCCGCTCTGTGCTGCGCGGCTGGCCCGGGAGGGAGAAGGGGCCAGCGAGCTGCAGTGACATTGGAAGGGAAGCCGCCAGAGGAGGCCCAGACCCGGGGAGGGGGGACCTCTGCAGAGCGGGGGACTCCGGAGTGCGGAGCGGGCATAGGTTTGCTGGGCACAGGACGAACTGCACTCCAGGCAGAGAGAGATCCCATGGAGAGGCTGGAGGCGTGAAAACCCGGAGCGTCGCAACAACCTGAAGGAGTTCAGCCGTGGAACGTGGACGAGAGGAAATTGAGCGGCGTTTGGACATTCCGTGTTCCCCACAGGCAACCCTGCCGGCGGCACGGGACCAGCACGGTGGTTCTAACAGGTTTGCCAGAGAAACAGAACTAGAACGCGAAACCTGTGTCTTCCAGGGCAGAATGGATCAGGACAGGGAAAAAGGGAAGTAAATAAGAGAACTATCTGAGTGAGGATACTAACCCGGCGAGAGTGCGGGGGAGACGCACACATCCCAAAGGCAGTGGAGATGACTGACGCTTACAAAAGCCGCCCTGGGTGATGAGAGCGCTTCATTCGGCAAGGAGACAAGCCGGGCATGTTGGGAGGCGGGCAGGGAGGAGAGGGGGAGCCAGCAGGTGCGGTGGGGACGCGGAGAGCATGGCAGAGGGGCCGCTCTTAGAAGGTGAGATCCACAGGACGCGGCTGCTGGGAGAGGGCCCATGTGAGGATGCCCTGGGGTCTGGCCGGAAGGCTGGGCAGGTGACGACATTTCCCAGGGCAGAGAGCACGGGGGAGTGGAGGGATGGCGTCCACGCTCACGGCGAGCAGGAACACACCCCCAGGAGCAGCCCGCAGCTCACAGGCCGCCTGTGAACACCCTGGACACCGACTGGAATGTGGGAACTGGGGAGCCATGCCAGCTCTGACCTCCGGCCCTGACCTGGGGGAGGGGGGTTAGGGGCTCCATGTTCTGCCTGAGGACGAGGCGGTTTGTCTCCAGGTCCAGCAGCTGCCCTGCTGCTCCCCACGGGGTGAGCGGCGGGCACTAATTAAGGTGTGCGGCCCGGCGGACACCTGATCGCACCGCTCTCCTCGGCACACAACGCCCGTGTCTCCGACGCAAAGGGCAGGAGTGGAAAGCCACGCAACCTGAGCCAGGCCTGGGGCTGCCCGGGCCGTGCCGCCCGCACCACCGGGCAGAGCCCCCGTCGGTACATTCAGTCCCGGCAGAGACCTGACACCTGCTCCCCCGCCCGGGCCCCCAGGAAATTAACACTCGCCCAGGTACTGGGTCATAATTAAACCGAACAAAAGGACAGCTGCTCTGCCTTGCTTTTCTAATCGCCAGCCTGCAGCCAGGGGATTACTAGCTTTGGGGCAATTTAGGGAGGATTACTCTTTCATTAGTGTCTGGGGGGGCAGTTCCAACCCCACGTCCTAAGAGACTCGTCACACACCCTCCCACGCCGACAGCCCATCCCTCTCTGTGTCCGAAAGGTTAGACCCGCGGTCGGCAAACTGCGGCTCGCGAGCCACATGCGGCTCTTTGGCCCCTTGAGTGTGGCTCTTCCACAAAATACCGCGGCCTGGGCGAGTCTATTTTGAAGAAGTGGCATTAGAAGAAGTTTAAGTTTAAAAAATTTGGCTCTCAAAAGAAATTTCAATCGTTGTGCTGTTGATACTTGGCTCTGCTGACTGATGAGTTTGCCGACCACTGGGTTAGGCTCTAAAGCCACTGGCAACCCACTCTTCATCAGACCCCAAACAGCTGAGTTTTCACCAGAAATGTCACCCAAAGTGAATCCTGCCCCGAGTCTCCCTCCATTCAGTCGCTGACGATGGTGATGGGAGGGAACAGCACCCGGGAGGGATGCCCTGTGCTCCAGGTTGGCCAAGTTAAAAGGCTCCTGACTTCCCCGCAGCTGCCCACCCTCACGCAGCTAAGCCAGGGACACCGACACGCGGGCCTGGGACCCACGGCTGGGCATGCGGACTGGAGAAAGGAAAAGGCGCGTGCCACCCAAAGGCACCCGAAGCAGAGACATCTTACATGTCGTGTGGGGACAGACAAAGTGTCTGCAGCCAGTCAGCCTGCCGGCCTGGGACCTCCCCCTGGTGCTTCCATCCATGCAGCATCAACTCGGGGGAGCCTGTCCTCCTTGGGTGGTGAGCTGGGGGCACGGCAGGCAGCAACAACAGGCTCAGCCCTCAGGGGACTTCGGGTCTGCTGAGGACAACACAGAGAGGGGGGGAGGTGGTCAGGGGGGTCAGGGGGTGCTCCCCGAGGAAGTGAGGCCGACTCTGAAACGTGCAGGTGAGGAGTCGTCTGGCAACGAGGGGACAGCGGCCGATGGAGCAGGAGAGGAGTCATTACACGTGCAAAGAGCACACGCAGGAGAGGCGGCCGGAGACAGGACTGACAGACGGAAAGGGAGAAGCAGAGGACGCCAGGCCGGACAGCCCTGTGGGTCTAAGTAGGAGACACGCCTCGTCCTAAAGGCAATGGGAGGCACGTGCAGAGGCCACGCTGGCTGCGATGAAGAGACTGCGGTGGAAGGCGCCGGGACAGGTGAGGGGTAATCAGCAGACACGGCCGGCCATCACCCCAGCAAGCGACGGGCTCGCTCTCGCCTGGCCCTCGGCACAGAAACGGAGTTTACTACCCGCCCCACCCCCACCCCCCCACCCCCGCTCTCCAAGGTGAGGCTGAAGGGGCTCCGCTCGTCTTCACGGAGTTGCTCGGTCCTGGGACCCAGCAGTGTGGGGGCACCAGCCTGGGTTTGCGTCCTCACGACTCCCACGCCCCCCATCACTACGGGGTTCGCTTCTGGCCCTTCGCTGGCTGGTTTTTCTGTGGAAAGGCTCCCACCTCTCCATCCCGACCCTGCACAGAGGCCCCGGGGTGTCGTGGGCCGTTTCCGGCTCACCACAGGGAGAGAAAAAACACACGTATGTTCTATCTATAGGAAATGATCGATGTTAACTAAACGTACGGTGGTAATCACTTTGCAGGATATGTAAGTCATTACACTGCACACCTTAGACTTGCCCAGGGCTACCTGTCAATTAAAGCTCAGTAAAACGAAGAAGGCAGGCATTCTGAAGGAAGCGAGCGCAGGGACGCTGGATGCGGCACACAGGATGGAGTGACCTCTGAGGGGCTCGGGAGGCACCCGCACAGGAGCACAAGGCAACGTCGAGGTGTTGGCAACGTTCTCTTTCTTGATGTGGGTGGTGGTTACACCATCATTGAGCTGTACATTCTTTATTGTTTTGTATTTTATTTTGTCTCTGTGTGTGTTTTATTTTTCAAAAGGTTTAAAATAAGCAAAGTGTAAACAACTGATTGAATAGTTAAACCCAAGTTATAATTTCTAGAAGCAGACAAAATCAGTAAGGTTAGAACTTGAACAACACTATGAGACAATTGGACATAATTGATATTTATAGAATACTCCACCCAACAACTACACAATCTTTTCAAATACACCTGGAACACCCGCCAAGATAGACTATATGCTGGGCAATAATAAAACAAGGCCCAATAAATGTTAAAGGATTAAAATCATTTGGAGTATGTTCTCTGACTACAAAAGAATGAAACTATAAATCAATAATGGATGTTTGGAAAATCTCCAAGTGTTTGAAAGTTAAATACACTTCCAAATAATCAATGGGTCAAAAAAGAAACCACAGGGCAATGAGAAAATATTTCAAACTGAATTAAAATGAAACACATCATATCAAAATTTGTGAAGTGCAGCTAAAGCAGTGCTTAGAGAGAAATGTATAGTATTATATTAGAAAAGATGAAAGATCTAAAATCAATTATTTAAGCTCCCACCTTAAAAAGCTAGAAGAATCAGTTAAACCCAAAGTAAGTATAAGAAAAGAAATAATAAAGGTAAGAAAATAAATCAATTAAATGAAAAACAGATAACCAATCATGAAATGAAAGTGGGTATTGTTTATTGTCAAATACATCACAAAAGTGCACATACACAAAAAACATACAGTGGGATGATTTATCAGAGTGAACATCTTGTAAATGTAAAATCCACTTAATCAAGAAATAGGACATGACCAGCACCCAGGTCCGCCTGCACACCGTGCCCCTTCCCAATCATTAACCTCTCCAACCCTCCCGAAGTCATCACTATCCTAACTTTATGCAAATAACTTCCTTGCCTGTCATTTTAATTTTACCACCTAAGAATGCATCTTTAAAGTCAAGAATTTAGTTTTATTTGGTTTTTAATCTTCATACAATACCACAATCCTATGTAATAAAAGGCTAATATGCAAATCAACCAAACAGCAGAACTACCAGTCACTATGATGTGCACTGACCACCAGGGCACAGACGTTCAACATAGGAGCTGCCCCCTGGTGGTCAGTGTGCTCCCACAGGGAGAGCACCACTCGGCCAGAAGCTGGGCTCACACCTCCACGGCAGTGCTAAGGATGTCCGACTGACAGGGAGCAGGCCTAAGCCGTCAGTCAGACATCCCTGAGGGCTCCCAGACTGCGAGAGGGTGCAGGCCAGGCTGAGGGACCCCCTCCCCCAAGTGCATGAATTTCGTGCACCGGGCCTCTAGTCCTATATAATAAAAGGGTAATATGCAAATAGACCAAAAGGCAGAACAATCGAACAACCAATCAAAGCATAATCTTACCTAATAGAGAAACATGTAAATTGACCATACCTCCACTACGCCCACAGCCAAACAGAGTGAGTATGCAAATTAACCCAACAAAGATGGCGGCTAATTTGCATACATACCTGGGTCCCAGGAACCTCCTTGGCACCCAGGTCACTCCCAGCCAGCCATCGGAGGGGCAGGGGCCCCCTGGCCAAGTCTAAAGCCTCAGGCAGAGGATTTAGGCTTGGGAAGGGGCCGAGCCTGCGATCGGAGGGAAGGGGAAAAAAATCAATGGAAACATATCCTCAGGTAAGGACAAAAGAAAAATAAAGGAATCTCATATCTTATGAAAGACACATCTTGAAAATGCCTAAAGAAAGTTGTCATTTTTTCATGGTGAAGGGACTGGAGTCCATGTTGATGAAAACACCTTGGCGGCTGCGGTGACTGGCAGTGGCTGCAGCAGCAGGGTTATGGGGCTGGTGCTTTCCCCTGATCAGCCTGGTCGCCTCCTGCAAAGGGAGGTCAGACTGCGGCTTAGGGAGGTCAGAGCGGGCCTAAGCCATCAGTAGGACATCCCCTGAAGGCTCCCAGTATGTGAGAGGAGGCAGGCGGGGCTGAGGGACCCCTCCCCAGTGTACGAATTTCATGCACCGGGCCCTTAGTATGCTAATGATATGCTAAGGATGCTCAACAGTTCGCTATGACATGCACTGACCACCAGGGGGCAGACAGTCAACTGGTCAACCAGTCGCTATGACATGCACTGACCACCAGGGGGCAGATTCTCCGACTGGTAGGTTAGCTTGCTGCTGGGGCCCAGCTGATCGGGTCTGAGTGAGATGGGCCGGAAACACCTTGGAACCCTCCCGCGGTCCCTCCCTGGCCCTATTGTGCACCAGTGGGGTCCCTCAGCCTGGCCGGCACCCTCTCACAATCCGGGACCCTTGGGGGAAGTCGGAGAGCCGGTTTCAGCCCAATCCTGCAGGCCACTCCCCTTGGGAGGGCATCAGACACAGGGCTCATGGCTGGTGAGCGCTGCTATGGCAGCACGAGCCTCTCAATATCGGGACTGATTGGGCGCGAGCCCATGGCAGGCACAGTGGGGTCGGGATGAGCGGGAGCAGCAGGTAGGAGCTGCAGGCGGCATTGGACTGCGGGTCTCGGCCTAATCCCTGCAGGCCACCCAGAAGGACCCCACCCGTGCACGAATTTGTGCACCGGGCCTCTAGTATTAGATATGTTTGTTAACAATTCACATATCTTCTTTTGTTAAATACTTGTTCAAATCTTTTTAACTGATGTTTCTTTGAAACAATCAATAAAATTCATAAACCTCAGGCAAAGAGAGGAGATGCAAAGTACCAGCCTCTGCAATGAAAGACGGGACACTACAAATCCTATAGACATGAAAAGAATTTTAAAAAATTATAAACTTTACTAGAGGCCCGGTGCACAAAATTCGTGCACGGGGGGTGGGGGGAGGGGGGCCCCTCAGTCCAGCCTACACCCTCTCCAATCTGGGACCCCTTGAGGGATGTCCGAATGCCCGTTTAGTCCCGATCCTGGTAGGGCAGTCGGACATCTCTCTCACAATCCAGGACTGCTGGCTCCCAAATGCTCGCCTGCCTGCCGCCCTGATTGCCCCTAACTGCTTCTGCCTGCCAGCCTGATCACCCACTAACCACTCCCCTGACAGCCTGATCGATGCCTAACTGCTCCCCTGCCAGCCTGTTTGCCCCTCACTGCCCTCCCCTGCAGGCCTGGTCACCCCTAACTGCCCTCTCCTGCAGGCTTGGGTCCCCCCCCCCCCAACTGCCCTTCCCTGCAGGCCCAGTCGCCCCCAACTTCCCTCCTCTGTCAGCCTGGTCACCCGTAACTTCCCTCCCCTGCAGGCTTGATCACCCCCAACTACCCTCCCTTGCAGGCCTGGTCCCTCCCAACTGACCTCTCCTGCTGGCCTAATCGCCCACAACTGCCCTCCCTTTCAGGCCTGGTCCCTCCCAACTGCCCTCCCCTGCTGGCCATGTTGTGTCCACATGGGGCAGCCATCTTTGACCACATGGGGGCAGCCATCTTGTGTGTTGGAGTGATGGTCAATTTGCATATTACTCTTTTATTAGATAGGATGCTAATGAATCTGACAATCCTAGTTTATTCAATGTGACTAAACAAGCTAGGTGTATAGGAACAGCCCCAAAACAACTTACCTCTCAAACACCCTCAAAACTGTCCTTAGACCCAAACACAGGTCCTCTGAGAGGACCACACATCAACTCAGCTTAATAAACATCTGTAAGCGCCCACAACGTATGGTACCCACTAAGGATTCATATTAAAGGCGTGGTCTTTCCTTACAGTCATACAATCATCATTTGGTGTAGTGACTCCTGGAAATACAAACAAGAATAAGAGGCAACACTAGCTTTATTAAAGATCATAACGTTATCATTTATTAAAGAAGAGAAAAAAGCAAGACAAAAAAAAGAATTGTTTTGTGATTCTTTTTTTGGGGGGAGGGTGTGAAATAGCTTATATCAGCAAAATTCTCTCTCTCTGAAATGAGCTAGTAAAAAGAGCACAATCTTCATTGTATGAAATAGTCTCAAGGTAGGAAAAGGCGCACACACACAAACCTTTTTGGATATTAAAAAGTTCAGTGATGCAATCAGCAACATTCAAAATTGTTGACTATACAAAAACGGAATCACGTTTTAACAAAGTGTTTTAAAAGCTCATAATATTGAACAGGCACAATGTTCTGAAGGCACAGAAATTTCCACGGGTTTCTGAACATCCTCACCCCCACCGTCCCCATCCATTTACAAATGCAGCAAAAACTAGGTGTTCAGAGGGGGTTTTGTGTGTTCCCTTTCCTTGTTCTAAGCGGCTAAGTTAAGCAAGTATACGGAAGGCAAAGTAAACATGTGTCACGGCGGAAAGGCAAGATGAACTGTAAGCTATGATTCCCCTGCAGGACACTTCACAAACCCGGGTTCGTCCAGACTCACGGGAAGCCTCACCGCCCTCTGCCAGCACGGATGTCCGGCCGCAGCCGCACCTGCCCAGACCCGTCTGCATGGTCCCAGGGTGCCTGGCAGATGCTCGGTGCGGGCAGCCCGTTCTCATCAGGGAGCTTTTACCTGTGACTTTTCCTGGTTCTGGTCATGAGGTGTAGAGACATTACTCTGCTGTGAAGCACACACGAGCATAGTTTATCACACGATGGTCACCCCGTGTGCCAAACGAATTTTAAAACGTGCACCACCTGACTGTGCAGCCCAGGCACTGACCGCTTCTCCCGGAGACGGCCGAATAAAACGACGACAACAGCCAACACAACAGTCACCCAGCGTGAATGGACCAAAATTACACCTATTCTTTTTCTGGTCAAATTGTCAAGAAGCATGTTGTTTTTTGGTGTGCCGCAGAATTTTAGCAGTTGGTTTGTGCCACATGATGAAAAGGTTGAAGTCGCTGATCTATCACGATGCTGTGGACCGACCTGTGGCTTCAAAGAGCCGGTCCCTCCTGTCCCATGGACTCACTCCTCCCTGCCCTTAGCTCGTCCGAGCGACAGGATGTTCTGCACATTTCTGAGCCGTTGCCAGCTGGCCCGCTCCTGCGAGGGAGGAGGCGATCCTGTTCCGTCCGTGCACCCAGGCTCTGCTGCTCCCACTGGCCTCCTGGGCCTCGCCGACCCTGCGGGCGCCCTGGGAGCACGGTGGTGCGCGCCGGAGGTCACCCACGCATGGGGTAGAACTGGAAAGCGCCCGAAAGGGGCACGAGTCACCCTGTATCTTGATTGAACTGGGATTCAATACGTTGCACAGCACCTTCCCTCTTTACTCAAATAAAACCCTCAAGATCTCAGAATTTCATCAAGTTTTGTGGTAGAAGGTACTTGAAACACATAATTTAACCTCCCAATGCTTTAAGTAAGGACTCCCAAAAAAACCTGGACTTCCACATCTAAATTCTTTTGTTGATGTCTTATCAAGAGACACACGGATATAAATCTGCATTTAACTCCAGTGGAAGGTCTGTTAGCTTTTACAAAAATAACATCTGCAAACAAACTACTGCACATCGTTGGGTTGTAAAGTCAGAACTGTATCAGAAACCCAGCCTCGTGGCTCTGTAAGCCTGCACACTGATCGGCTGTGCAGCAGTGATCCGAGGGGACAGGGCCCGGCCGGCCGCCCCACAGAGAGGGGTCCCCGGCCACAGCCCTGCAGCCGCTTCCTCATTCATTCCACGTGGTCTCATCACTCACATGGCAACAGCCGTCACCCGTGGTGCTCCCCAAGCCAGACGCGGCCAGAGCAGCGTGCCCACACCCTCGCACCCTCTTTTTAAGGTACGCCCCCCTTCATTGTATTCAGAGCACACTCTGCCGGGGTGGGAGGGAGGGTCACGCGGGTGAACAGCCCACCGTCGCCCCACCAGAGCGACAGAAGCTCCTCGCCCTGGTAAGCACCGTGACAGTGCTCAGCTGGGGGCAGTTTGCTCTTCCCAGAGACGAGGCGGCCTGCCCGGGAGAGGGGGACGAGGAGCCAGCGGGCCTGGCAGCCGTGGCGGGGCACAGCCACGCCGAGGAGCCGAGACTAGAGGCAGAGGGAACCGTCTTTGAGGGAGACAGGAGGTGGGGGGCAGGCTCTGTGGGGCGTGGAGAGGCCAGGAGCTTGCTGGCCAGCTGCTCCCAACCTCCCAGCACAGCGGCCTCGGGGCGCAGGTCCGGGGAGGAAGGGGAGGGGGGGGGGGGGCTGCACACCGCTGGAACTGTGCCCGCAGGTGAGCACACCCCGTCTGCAGGCGTCACCTCAGTGGTCCCCTCCACTCCCAGAATGCTATGCTCTCTCCCCCCAGCAGCGAGCATGCCAGGCAGGGGAGCAGGAAGAGCCCTACCGCCCCGGGTCTGAAACCCCAATTCCCCACGCCCGTCTCTCCCACCCACTGGGCTGCTGTACACCAGCGGTTGCTTGGTAACGGTGCTCAGCAGATTTGAAATGGACCTCTTCCTCCCACAAAAACAAGTCTGAAGCAAACAGAACAGGCAGCGGCAGGAGAAACGCAGGGTTCCGGAAGGTCCTGGAAGGCAGGGCCACGCCCACGCTGCCCAAGGTCCTGACAGAAGTCGGAGCAAACTGGCCGCGGCCACAGAGGCGGGCAAAGCAGCTTTTCTGCGAGCGCCGCCGCCCCCTCCTGGTGGGATCCGCACAGACCCGAGGCCGGTCCGTGAACAATGCAGACGAGACCACCCCCGGGCGAGGCACTGTGACTATTAAATGACATCCGCATGCAACACCTGCAGGGCAGGCCCGTTGTACGGGGGGCCCGGCTTTTAGGTACGTGAATGGCCAGAGACATGCACCCTGTCACCTTCCACGGCCATCGGCGATTTCTGGGATTAAATAACGTTTACTGCGACCCACCACCACGCTGGACCCTGTCCTGCCACAGCCGGTGCGGATTTATTCCCGTTGGTTAAACGTGAGCAATCTGAGGGCCAGAGGTTAGGTGACTGGTTCGACATGGCATGGGACAGAGCCGCAATCCCACCCCGACGGGTCTGACATCAACGCCCACGCTCACTACCACCGTCTACACACCCTGGGGCAGCGTAAGGCAGTGCCGCGCCCTTCAGAGACCTGGACTCTCTCCAAGAGGCACCGGGACCCATAAAAGCCAGAGGGCATCGCTCAATGTCCCTTCCCGGCTGAAAGCAGGTTCGGCACCGCAGCCTCGTTCGGTCCTGTTAGGACCTCCCAGCGCAGAAGGCAAGGCTGGCCGGTCTGGGTCTCAGTGGCAGAGAGAGTCCGGCAACAGCCACAGCCGGGGACCACCACGGCCTCGGTGTGGAGGTGCCGAGCAAGGGCCCGCGTGGGCGGCTGGAGCTGGGCAAGGACAGAAAGCCCAGCAAGACTGCCAAGGTCCTTCAGGACGTTCTGATGGTCAGGCGGCCATGGCTCAAGGACACAGAGAACAGAGAGGCCACAGGTCAGGGCGCCTCCCAAAGGGGACAGGGCCAGAGCCACCGCAGTGGCAGAGATCGGCCTGCGGAGGGAAGCAGGGACCCAGGCCCAGGAGCACCCAGGGCCACCCCGGGAAACACGGGGTCCTGAGCGAGGCTGAGGCTGGGCGCCCGCTCTGGCTCGGCTCTGCCACCAGCCGTAGCTTTGGGTAGAACTGGTGACCTCTCTGACCCTCGGTTTCCTCAACTGCTCAGCCACGAGGCTTGTGAGGCCCAGACAAGGCCAGGGACACGAGAGCACGTGGGGGTGGCCATCCGGCTGGGCGGGGCCCGCCTGCAGCCCACGGCGCCTTCTCCAGCGTCTCCAGCGCGGCTCAAGCGCCAACGCTGGGAACGCCTGCCGGTCAGGGGCCCTAGGCTGTCTTCCCACCTTCTCCCCCCCCCCCCCCCCCCCCGGCTCCACTCCAGAGCGGAAATGAAGGAAGGAAAAATACAGCAGAGGACAGCAGACATGTTCACCTCCCGTCGGCTCTCCCAGAGGAAAAGCAGCGTTTTCTCCGGGGCCTTGTTCTCCATCTAGTTCCAGGAGGTCATGAGGAAAGGAAGCCAGAAACCCCAAGGGAAAAAGGCGTGCGCCGACGTTACAACCCATCCCAGCCGGGGCGGCCTCTGCAAGGGCCGACGTTCAGATTCAGAAACACCGCCTGTCACCAGAGGGCGAGGAAGACACAGAGCCCCCTCCCGCTGCGCTGCAGACACGGGGCTGGGACCCAGCTGCCTCCCAGCGCGTCCGTACACGGTCCGGTCGCGGGAACCCGCTGCCGCGGGAGGAAAGGCGGTGTCCGTGAGCGGGAGGTGCGCAGGTATTTACAAAGCGTCTGCGGCTTCCTTCCGCCGCGCTGTCCGAAGCTCTGGGAAGCTGGCCGCCTGTTACTCAAGACACGCAGAAAAACACTTCTTCACCGCGTCCCTAGGAGGAAAACACACAGGTGAAGGGAGATGGTCACCCGGCTCCTGTCCACCTCCTGGCACCCAGAGTAGCACCGTGCAGAGCAGCAAGCACCAGACTGGGGGGTCAGACCCCTTAGGCAGGTCGCTTGCCAAGTTTGAGTTGCAAATGTCTCATCTGTGAAAAGGGGTGTCCCCACTCACACTCCTGACCAGCGGTGGGGATGAGGGCGTGGAATGGAGTAGGAATTTGCTGAATGACAGCCAGCGATCATGACGATCAAAGGAAAAGACAGGAAGGAGGTAGAGACCATCAGGAACCAAGGGACACGCCAGGAGGGTGCCCTTTCTAGCACCCAGAATCACAGAATGCAGTCTGCCTTCAGCGAAACAGCCGCTCGGGTTCTTCGTTCTAAGCAAGCAGCCGACGCACCAAGGGACACCCGCCAGGGGCTCCTAGCACAGGGCGCCCTGCAGCGGGCGCTCCTCGATGCTCCCGGGACGCAGTGCGAGCCGCACCGGGAGACGGCACTCAACCAACCGACACTCAACCAACCGCCGCCCTCCTCGGCCGGCCGCGCGGGCTCGGGCTTCCCCAGCCCCGCCCGTTCCCAGCGGCACCTGCCCCGGCCCTGGGCGCCCGCTGCAGGGCGGTCAGGGCGTGGACTCCTGTGCGCTTTAACAGCAAGATGGTTCTAGAAGAACGTTTCCTAAGCTCTGCTCTGCCCTGTGGCCCCAGGAGGTGCTCTGTGTGAGAGAGGGCCCCTCACGGAAGCTCACGGGCACACGTCACATTGGGGATCTGGAAGGCAGAGCCCTTCTCAAAGCCACCACCGCCGTGAACACGGGGGGCTTCGAAGCTCTCGTCCAATCACTCCCAGCGGCCACATCACCGTCGGCAACAGACCTGGGAGGCGTCAGACTAAGCCTGCTGCCCCTGCTCACGCACCATTTTTCTTTTTCTCAACAGTTTAGGAAACACATGTTGGTTAAGAAGAGAAGAACGGAAATTAAATGGTGACATGAGACCAGAGTCAGAGGCAAAGACCACGGACCTCCAATTAGCTCCAATGTAAGGAGGTTTGGAGTCAGAATCTTGGCGCTGGAAGGGCCAACCCGCTCGAGTTGTCAGCGAGCCCTGAGGCCGGAGGGGCAGCGGGCTGCCAAGGTCGCCAAGGTCGCCCTGCTCCCAGGAACCCCGGCCCTGCTGACTTCCCTTTACAGACTCCTCCCTGAATCGTCCCCAGCTGATGCAGCAGGAAGTTAGCACGAGCTTCGATCCCTCCACCTCTGGCTCAGGGATAAGAGAAAATCTCCAAGCTGCCGGTTAATGGGTCGGCATGTGCACAGACACGACAGATCGCAGCAGAATGTGCAGGTGGCCTGGGCCGATGCCCATCGCTGCTTGTTTGGGGCCGGGGGTGACCTTAGCTCACTAACCTATACATAGGTATACAACACCTGCCTGCTTGTCTCAAAGGGCTCAGGAAAGATGAAAGAACAAGCAATCTCTGAAAACACTTCATACCAACAGTCGTGTGCAAACACATCAACATCCCCAGTGACTGTTACATCCTCATACAGCCGACTTACCTTGCAAACGGTATGAAGGAGAGGCTATACCTACAAGGAGAAACAAACAGAAGATCAAATTAAATGAAGGCGCAGACGATTACCGCGGGACAGGCTTCTGCACTCTAACAGCATCTGCAGTGACTGATGGGGTCCTGGGGTGAAGGGTGCGGCAACACACACACACACACACACACACACACGCACGCACGCACGTGCACACACACACACACACACACACACACACACGCACGCACGCACGTGCACACACACACACACACACACACACACACATAGTACTGTGCATGCACGTACACACGCTATGCCACCGTATACTGGGGAGGGAAGTGTCATCTGTGTCCAAAGGAGGAAGGCAACATGCCCAGGTGGAGACAAGCCGTGTGACCTCAGGCTCATGGGTGACCGATCTGACCAGCTGAGCCAGCAGGGTCACCTCAAACAGGCAGACCCAGAAATCCCGATGGCACAGAGCCCTGTCCGGGGAGAATGCCAAACAAGCCCCAGACCCACTGTCCTCGCATATTTTGTAAATCCTCAACAGAACACCACTTCCACCATTGGGAGGCATTGCCTGCTCTGCTCCAACTACTTCTGAAACAAGAAAGAATGGAAAAAATAAAACCCAGTACCAACTGCTCTATGGATGAAACTATAAACAAGCTCTGATTCTTCAAACCCAAGTCCAAAGACACCTGGTGGCCCCAGGCAGCCCAACGCCCTGCCCACAGGGAGCAGTGCCCGCCACCCTGAGGAAGGCCCGTGAGCGGGCGGGGCAGAAACCACAGCCCTAGGAAAAGCAAACCGTCGGAAAACGTCAGTGCCACGGGGATGGCGCCTGGCCTGAGCCCCTAGGGATGCGGGACCTCTGAAAACTGGCTTCAGAAGCAGTCTACAGCCGCCCTCCCTGCCCCGTGTCCAAAGTTTCGCTTTCCATGGTTTCAGTTATCCCTGGTCAACTGTGGTCCAAAAATACTAAATGGAAAATTCCAGAAATAATTGAGTTTTAAATTGTGTGTTGAGTCACATGATGAAATCTCACGCTGTCCCATTTGGGACATGAATCTTCACGCTGTCCAGCGCCTCCACGCTTCTACCCGACAGTCACTTAGTTACCAGCTCAACCTTCGGAACCACAAGGCTGGTGTTCGGGTCCTCTTACTTCCCTTAGTAACGGCCCGAGTGCAGGGGCAGTGGCCTGCACTTCGGATCTGCCATGGAGAAGCCGGGAAGGCTTCCTTTCAGCGAGGAGGGGCAGCCCCCGTCAGGCCCTTTACCGCCCCCCCACCCGGGGTCACAGGGAGGCCGGCACGGCAGTGAGGTATTTTGTACCCACAGAGAGAGAGACTACATTCACATAACGTTTACTGTACTAAACCGTGTAAGTTGATCTGTTTTATTAGTTACTGTTGTTAACCACTTGCTGTGCCTGATTACTGAGGACACCTCATCACGGGTGGGTATGTGTAGAAAAAGGCCTAGTATATACTGTATAGAGTTTGGTACTATCCCTGGTTTCAGGCATCCACGCGGGTCTTGGAACAAACATGTCCCCCTCGGATAAGGGGGACAACTACATAAGAAAGACATATGTATGTGGGTACACATTTCTGCCCCCAGAAAACAAAAATATAAACATAAGCGGTCACGCCAGGCCCGTGCAGCGCCTGCTACAAAACATGTGTCATGTCAAAACGGGGCCCTCATTCTCCTCCCTACCTGCACTCACCGGCCCGTCTACCCGTGAACACAGTGAGTCCCCGAAGGACCACAAGTACACTCATCCAAAACTGCCCCCGGGAGGGACGGCGCCACGCTTGCCGTCTCAAGGTCCACTCCACCACACCGGGTGGACCTGATCCTCGGGCGCTCGAACAGTCACAGTCCTCTAGTCTTTGCGTCAGAGCAAACATTTCCCCCCAAAGTACATCAGTCACCCCTGCACTGACACTGGCCGGCAAAGACCATCCCTCGGGAAGCCCCGAGTGGCTTACAGAAACGGCAGAAGCTACAGACGCCATACGTGCCCCCCACCCACCTCCCTTCGACGCTGGACCAGACTGAAAGGGCCACGAACCCACAGCCACAGTGGGTCCAGGTAACCACAGCTCCAGCAGCCCTTCCCCCGGCCTTGCCCCGGCCTCCGTGCGGGGGCTGAAACCGCCCACAGCCACGTGGCTGCCCGTCAGCGGCGCTCCTGGTCTCCTGCTGACAGCGCCCTCTTCGTCCTCCTGTTTAATGAGTCATCCCACCCCAAATGCAGTGCTCAGTACTCTTCTTACCACGTTCCTTCTCTTTAATGTCTTTTTGACTCACAGACTATTTTTACCAGCCCATCAGACTTCATTACCCTCCTCTTACTGGACGCGAGTGGTTAGTAACAGTAACATCTCGAAATCAAGCATGAGCCCAGCAGCCTCCCCGGGCCACCCCTGCCACCTGCTGGCAGCGGCCCGTCACGGGCCGCACCGCCCCGTCACAGGCCGCACCGCCCCGTCACAGGCCGCGCCGCCCCGTCACAGGCCGCACGGCCCCGTCACAGGCTGCACCGCATCACCGAGAACGCTGTGCTCTCCCAGCCCTCCTCCCTCTGCGCATTCACCCGAGGCCGTGGGCAGGGACTGCGAGCGAAGGGTACTCACCACGTCAAGGCCAAAGACTGCAAAATGCAGAAGATGAGGGCGAGCCCCTTGTTGTGCCACTGGAAGGAAAGCGACAGGTCCTGTGAACAGGGGTGCCGAGCGCACACAGAGGGGTTCAGGAGAATGCAAACACAAACTTACCCAAAAGGCAGAACACAGGGTGAGCGTGAAACACAGCTGGAGAGAGAAAGGAAACAATGCTGAGTTACTACGGCGACAATGACGACATGGGGGAAAACCATCAAGACTCACTGTTGGCAAACGTACACCAATACTGCCCGAGCTGCAGGATGCAGACCCGAGACGCGCTCGGCAGCAGATGCATCCTTCACGTCAGAGCATTTCACCGCCTGAGCACCCGCTTTTCGCAGAAAAGTTAAAATCGCCAATAAGGTCCCCAGTGGATTAAAAAGAGAAGGATCCTTTTCTAATTTCCCCCAAATCTCTGCCCAGCAAACAAAGATCACATTTCCAGTCCCGACCGTCTTTCCATTCAAACTGTAAAGAGGGCTTCACCCGTACCTGTACCCTAACTCCCGCCAACATCCGTCCTGAGAGTGGAAGAGCCACGTGAGGACAGAGGTTAACACGAGACGCCACGCTCACAGGCGACGAGCCGGGTATCTGTGTCCTTGCCACCTAGCACTTCCTCTAGGCCCCTTCTCAGAAGTTCTTTCTACAAGACACACCGGTCCAGGCCCCTCCACCCTCGACGGCCAAGGACGACGGGTGCTAGAGCGGCCATCACGCCTGTCGCCTCCTCCTTCCGTCACAGTGACTTCCAGAGAGGTAAGTCTAAGTATTTTCTGTGTGTCCGGCACTGGGCCCAGTGCTCTGGAAGGACACGAAGTGAACAGCCACGTGGGCGTGGCCTTAGAAAACTTAGCATCTGAACAAAGGCAAGCAACATAAACGAACCCAACAGCACAAGTGTGCTGCCCAGCTCCCAGTGCTACACGACTGACAATGGGCAGACAGAGTGGTCTGGGGTGATTCTGATGGAAGCGAACGGGCCAAAGAAATGACGGCCATTCTGGGTTAACAGACAGAGAGAGGACGCGACTGAAGGCACTGTCGTCAGAGCAGGAAACAGGGCGATGGCCGCGAGGAAGACCTATGGAAACAAACATGACCCCAAAGTCACAGGACGATGAAAGCCACCCCCGAGACTGAGCCCTCCTTCCCCGCCGGCCCCCCTCAGCCTCCCCGAGAATGAACCTGGTCTCTCCGAGCTATTCCCTCCGTTACCCCCGAGTGCGGCTTCACCCACCACCAGGAAGGAGGGTGTCGAGCTCACTCACTACCCTATCGCTTTGGCTAATTTGACAAGCAGCGCCCTCTGGAGGTGCTTTGCAGAACTGGCAGCACCTTAACACCCACAGAAACACAAAGTGGGGGTGATAATTAGGTGGAGCATGCTCCCTTCTGCCACAGGGTCACCGGCATCGGGAACTAAGTCAAGAGGAAAGGAAAAGGTTTTAGGAAAAAAATGCCCCGGAGCAGAAAGCCCAGCTGAAAGGCGAACTTACCAGCACCATGACGGTTGCGATCAAACGCGTGGGCTCCACCATTCTCTTCAGCTGTTTCATGGGCCCCATGAGGAAGACGGTGCTGCGGACACACACACAAGCATCAGCCCACGACAGTCCGCACCGGGCACCTTCCCACCGCCCCCAGGACGACCGCAACCATGGCAACGACGGCAGCGATGCCTAACGTTTGAAAGCTCTCACTTTGTGCCCAGCACTGCGCGGAAGGGCCTTGCCTGCACTATCCTCATTTAACCCATCAACACGAACGGGGCTGATCACGGAACACGCATCAGACATATTTTACAGATGAAGAAACTGCAGCCCAGGAGGGCTGGATCCGTGCACGCCACCCAACTAGTAGTGGGGAGAGGCTGTAGGTGCAGGCAGGGCTGACTCTGGGGCCACATTCACCTCCGCTGGGGGAGAGGACCCTCTCTGAGAGGTGCCACCTTGCCTCCTTCACCGTCTATCCTGGAAATGACCAACCAACCAAAAACACTCAAGTAATCTAACCATTTGTACGCCGTAAGCGTCTATAGATTGATGCTTTAATTAAATTCAAAATATCGTGGCAGTCCAGTGGTTAAGAAGGAAAAACCACATCTGACAGGCCTAGGTTATTTGTGTTAACAAGGAGAGCAGGTCCTTTTCCTTCCTTCTCTCCAGAGAATACTGCTGCTGCTGGTGGGAGCAGCTCTGAATTGCTGAACGCTCGCGAGACGCCAGCTACCACATACGTGACATCTTTCCCCCCCTCAACAGCTGTGGGAGTCGGGTGTTGGTACAGTTCTGTAGAGATGAGACAATGAAGCTCAGAAAGGTTAACTGACTTACCCACGGCCACACAGCTGGGAGCCCAAGGGGCTGCCATTCAAACCCGTGTGCCTTGTGTGCGAACGGAGCCTGCCTGGCGGCAGGCCAGAGAGAGCGGGCCTCACGCCTACCACACCAGGGCCAGAGCCAGGGCCAGAGCCAGAGCCAGAGCCAGAGCCAGAGCCAGAGCCAGCCTTAACTCATTTCCTGACTCCACAGCTGTGCCCGTGGCATCGCCCGAGGGGTAGCCTGCTGTAGCCAGGCTTCCACACACCGGCCAGCAGACAGCACTCGCCACTGAGTGCTCCATAAAGGCAGACATTCTAGGCCTAAGTCCACCTCTCTTGGAAACGCCATTTAGTTTCAGTGGAATTCAAGGCTGTGCTCTTGGGTCAAATATTTAGCCAACACTGAACAAGAAGCAACAGCCAAGGCTGGCCTTAAAAGTTAAATGCAGCACATACACCAACACCGAAGACTACAGGCAGAGCCACAAACTCCTCGACACAACCGGAAACAGCGACCCGCTCCCCGACTGTCCCCCTGCGCCAGTGATGGGCAACCTTTTGAGCTTGGGGTGTCAAACTTCGCCAAAAAACTGAGCATAACTCGGGTAGTGTGTCACTTTGAGGAAAAAACATTATTTCGCAAATGTTTCATCCTCGGCATGCGGCCGCCTCAGCGGCCGCGTGTCATCAGAAATGGCTACGCGTGTCAGTGCTGACACGCGTGTCATAGGTTCGCCATCACTGCCCTACGCACGGCTGCAGAGCTGGTCCCGATGGGATTTCTAACGGTTCTTCTGGACTAAACACCCGGCCTGCATCTTTTGCTCAGTCTAGACTCTACATTACAACCTGCGCTGTCTGCCCAAAGCAAAACCCCCGGAAGTTAGCACGTGAGGGCTTTGGAGGCACAGGAGACACGGCGCGCAGCGTTCGGGAAGGAAGCTCTGAGAAGGGGCCAGCGGCAGGCACAGCCACTTGTCAGCACTGCAGCTGGAACTGAGCGGGTGTGGGGATGTCAGGGACAAGCAGCCCAGAGGCGTACAGACTGGTGCCGAGGCAGTTAACGACGCACCGTGTGCGCCACCACGTACATACATGCGGGCATGCAGAGCCCGTGAGAAAGAGGGGGTGCTGATCTAGAGGGGAGGAGTCGTCTCTCCGAAGAGGTGACTTTGGAGCCAGGTCTGGCGAGTATCCACCCAATGGGGGGGCGGGGGGGGCGGGGCGGGCATGGAGAGGAGCGGCACGGGGCGGTGTCCCATGCAGGAAGGCGACCTGAGCAGAGGCTCGGAGTCGGGAAAGGCCGAGGCTCAGCCTCAGGCACAGGGGGCGAGGCGCAGGGGAAGGCAGCCCTCGAGGGCCTGGCCTGCACACAGCTGCTGGCTTGGACTCCACCTGCAGAGGGACCAGGAGCCACCGAGGAGCTCAGGGGGCAGTGAGGGGGTGGCCCGCAGGGGGCGATGGAGGAGGCAGAGGACAGGACAAGGGACTCCTGCCGCGTCAGGGGAGCCACAGGGCAGTGGGAGCAGCTGGCGCTCCACCTGCTCCAGGAAGCCTCCCCGGTCCCTGGTCGGGTCAGACCAGGTCAGCTCCCTCCCTGAGCATCTCTCCCCACAGCATCTTCAGTTATCAGTGTCTGTCTGTCTGTCTGTCTGCCTGGCCGGCCAGTGAGCTCCACCGTGGCAGGAACCGAGCCATACTGGCCTCCGAATGCTCACAGCCCAGCAGGGTATGATCAAGGCTCCTTGTATGAGGGGCAATGGCCACAGGGACAAAGGGGACGGAGCCTCTTGATGGGGAAGGGGTGGACCCCCGGATTGTGGGGAAGGCGAGGAGAGAGGACAGAGTCGGGCCAGCGCTCCCCCCGGCTGCAGGCGGGACTGGGGCTGTCAGCCCACGGGTGTGGCTGAGGCGTCAGAGTGAACACACTTGACCCGGAGTGTCTGTGCACGTGGCACGGCCGATGCCCCGCCCTCACGAGCAGGTCTGACAGGGTGTCGCTCTGAGTAACAAGTTTCACGTGTCGTGAAATCACGGCCTCAGCGCTGGCAGCAGGAAGACAAGAACAACGCAGAGGGCTGCGTCGTACCCGCACGGCCATCATTCAGGGCTCTGTGCCACGTCCCCCCACGTGTGAAATCACAGCACAACATGCCTCCTGTCTCCCCCCAGGGGTGTCTCAAAGGTGAACTTTGAAATATAAACGCATCTGGAAGGGACAGGACGTGGGGGATGTACCCTGACTACCTCTTTCCTTCCCCACCCCCCCTTAAGGCACCTCCTCACCCCCCAGGCAGGCACAGCCCTTTCCCACCGAATAACTGGCGGAGGGCAGACTGAAGACTTACCTCCCAATCGAAGCGATGTTACCAAAGGTGTAAAACACTGCAAAGAGGTACAGCCCCTTCCTCGGCACCCAGAGCAGAAGCGTGCCCTGGAAGACAAAGCGAGGTGCCTGCATCTCTGCCACAGCCTCGACCAGGGCCCCCCGAGAAACCTGCCCCCCCCCCCCCCCGCCAGTCCCCTCCCGCTCCCCCCCTCCTCCCGCTCCTCTTACCCATGCATTTCTGTGAAAAGCAACAGAGAAAAGGAGGTGGGTGGCCCAGAAGGACCAAGCTTCGGAGGGCAGGGGCAAAGGCGGGGGGGGGGGGGGAGGGGGGGGGGTCTCACCAGCAGAGAGCAGAGAATTCCTGCAACAAAACACGCAATGAAGCCTTTGATTCTGGTATTCCAGCTCAGTGAGGATGTCTCAGCCACCTGCCGTGTGAAAAACAGGTCACACACAGCCCCGAGACAAAGCACGCACGCCGTGTGGTTGGTGTGTGACTGCACTCAGGGCGCGGGAGCACAGAATCCCACACGCTGTGGCCGAAGAGCCCTCCGGAGCCGTGGGCCCAGCTCCTTCTCCACCCACGAGCCGCCTGTCCTGCGGCGGTGAGGCCGGGCACCTCCAGACGTGGGGCTCTGTCTCCAGCCCCAGCCGCTTCCAACAGCAGCAGGACGGCGGCCCGGGCAGGCGCAGGCCCACACGGGGAAGGCACGTGCCCGGCCAGGCAGGCCCCAGGAGATGGGGAAAAGCAGGGACAGCACCCAGCGGCTGTCACCGGGCACCGTCTCCGGCGTCCATTCAAGCTCAGCAGCTGCTGCTCCGCCAGCACCTCTGAGACTCGGGGCTAAGCCCCCCCCCCCCCCCCTCAGGACGCTCATTAAGTCCTTTGCTGCTGTCGGTGTTGTTGTCCAGGGCTGGCACCAGCCACGTCCCTCAAGTGGGAGGCAGAGCCTAGTTAATTAGTTACCTCGCTCCCCATCCTGACTCTCTGCCACCAAGATTAATCCCTCCCAAGAGCAAAGTCCAGAGGAGGCCACCGTTTCCAGAGCAACTCTGCCCAACAGGGAGCCGGGAGCAGCTCCAGGGTTCCTCCCCGTGCCAAAGGCGTCGGCCAAGCGTCCGCCCAGAGATCGTCCCCGTCCGTCCACCCGACAAGTGGCCCGGCAGCTCCAGGCCGGGCACAGGCGCTGCCACGGAGGCCAAAGGCCCCGCCCACTCAGCCAGGGCGGCCGGGCCGGGTCCGTTCGCCCAGGACCCCGCGTGTGGCCCACAGTCTCCACCTGGCAACGCGGCGGGAGCCGCTGACCACGCTCCCACCGGCTCAGGAGGAAGGGAGGTGGTGGCCGAGGCTGCGGGGTCACTGGACTGGCGACTCCCTCGGCCTTGGGTGTTCCAGCTCAGGGCCTGTTCCCAAACTTGTCTCCAAATTCCTGTCCAACCGGAGCGGGAGGAGAACCTGTGGCTGCCCCGGGGCGGCAGGCCTTGCTCCGGAACAGCGGCCCTCCGCCCAGGACACCGGCACTGAGGGCAGGTTACACAGGGGTCCTGCTTCCCAGGTGTCCACACGTAGTGAAAGCGGGCTAATGACACCACAATTCCACACACACACACACACACACACACACACAGCACCTGCAAGAGCGGGTGGCAACACAGGACCCTGCTCGGGGCTGGTGACATGCAGTGGGAGAAGGGGGTTAGGACCAGGGACACGGCCACCTGGTGCAGTGACAGGAAAACCTCTCCTCCCAAGGAGTCCGGTGATGCTCTGCTATCCGGGTGCACCCGGACAACCTGGCGAGACCCCCTCTGACAACCTGTTCAACTCCCACCAAGAACAGAATAAAATAAAAAACCACGACTCCTCCTACTCATGCAAGCACCAAACAACTTACCTTGCCAACGTCGAAAAAAGCACCGGGCTGCGTGTGGGAGAGAAGTGTGGGACAGGGTTGGGCTGGATCGGTTACCGGAACACTGTTTGCACCAACAGGGATACTTTATTTTATTCTTTAATATTTTTGTTGATTTCAGAGAAGAAGGGAGAAGGAGAGATAGAAAGATCAATGATAAGAGAGAATCACTGATCGGCCGCCTCCTGCACACCCCTCCTCTGGGGATGGATCGCTGACTGAGAATCGAACCGTGGACTCCTGGTTCATAGGTCAACGCTCAACCACTGAGCCACGCCGGCCGGGCCAACAGGGATATTTTAAAAGATTCAAACTTTTCCTTTTTTGTTAAGAGAATAAACCATAAGGTTAAGTATCCAACTTGAACTGACCCTGGCATGGAGGATATGAAATGGTCTCAACGGGCGGACGGCGGGAGGCCAGCCCCGGTAGAAATCAGAAGCACTGGCTCAGGAGGCAGCCGGCCTCCCACCTTCAGAAGGAAAGCGATACGTTGGTTCGACCAGTCTCTCAAGCTGAATTCCACCCACACGCCACCCTGCTCACCACGGCGGGCAGATAACTTTCCACCAGTTTCCACTCTGAGTGGTTGCAAGTTCTCGGTCAAGGGCAGGAGGAAGCCGCGGCCCACGGCTTCTAACTGGGCTCGGAAAACGAAACACGTGTATGAAAATACACTCCGCTGGTGTAAAACGTCTCTCTGAACTCATGGTGGCTGGGAACTGGCTAACACTCTTTGGAGATCAGAGCCGCTAAAACAGCACCCGCTCAGAATCTGGAGGCAATCCGTTCACACTCGGTCTGGCTGGCAGTTACGCACAAAGGTGCCTTTGACTCGGGGATGTGGACAGAAGAGCAGCTCTTGCCAAAAAGAAGTAAAACCAAGAACTGCTGGGGAAACAGGGCTGGTGAGGAGACGGTGAGGAAGGACTGCGGCCTCGTTCCTGCGCTGTCCGGCCAGGTAGCACTCAGCCCGTCCTTGTTCCTGGAACCCTTTGCAGGGACATAAAACCTAACCTTTTGAAAGCAGTCACTGACACCACACACTGACGGTCAGTTAGGAGGACGCGGCGTCAGCGAACCCACCGTGGGACCCCCTGTGTTTGGACATGGCCACACGACGTGTAGAACCCTCGTTTCCTACAGGAGAACAGACCCGGTCATCCTTCTATGGTTTGCGTTAAAAGAAGACGTTTTTAAAAGCACGTGCTGCCCTGGCCAGTGTGGCTCAGTTAGCGGAGCATGGACCCCGGCACCAAAAGGTCGCCTGTTGGATTCCTGGTCAAGGGCACAGGCCTGGGTTGCCAGCTCAATCCCCAGTAGGGGGCGTGCAAGAGGCAGCCCAACGATGTTTCTCCCTCTCCCTTCATCTCTCTTCAAAAACAATAAAAACGTACTTTTAAAAATTAAAAGTAAAAGCACTTGCTTCTGGTGACTTCTGACAGCTTATACGCTGACCTGGCAGAGACTGTAAGGCCACCTGTCCAACTGACCACAGCAGACAGACGTTACCCCACAGGAAACCCTGCAGCCTCGCCAGCCTTCAAGCCCTGGGAAATGCGAGGACAGTCGAGCCAGGACCGATGTTTTAAAGGAGACTCTCCGCTAACAGGAAAGAATAGAGCCAACAATAACTCTGAAGATGATTCGGCCGGCGCTGAAATGCTTCCCAGGAGTTCGGGCTCTGACACGAACCGGAATCTACGCTCCAAAGGAGGAGACTGACAGCGGTATTCTGGAACAAGAGGGCAGCACCTACTCTTTTTTACACTACACTCAACGCACGCCTGAGCTTCCAACTTAAAGCCCTTCACCGTGTCCAACACGCACAGCCACCGTTTTAGGCAAGAACAAACTCAGTCTGTAGTTTTCAATCTGTACTACAGCCCTCCCTCTGGGGGGGGGGGGGGGCTGTCCATTGATTCATGGTGATTTCTAAATATGTAACATTGGCATCATCCCACTGTCAACACTCCTTCCCCAGTCTTCAGGAAGAGAAAAGGTCGCCCTGCAGAAGCCCGCTGCTCACAAAGGCTGTTGACAGTCCACAGGGCATCAAGCTGGACACGCAGGACCTAAGTGTTCTGCCCTGTCCCGTCTGAGGTTTCACGGGAGAGTTCAGAAGAGAAGCCAGAAATCCGGAACAAAGAACTCGGGAAATGACTCCTGAGCCTCCGCCAATTAATAAAGGCAGCAACTTGAAAGGAACCCAGGGAGCTGTTCTGAAATGCCAGCGGGGAGTTAAATCTCAGTTCCTCCAACACTGGATTCCCAGTGTCACTTCAAGGTGGGGTGGGTGTGCCGTTCTGAGATTTCACGGAGGGTGGAGGTACTGGCATCACACAAAACTCAGTAAAGCCAGCAGTGAAAGAAGCGTGGGAGAAATCCATGGGAGACACTGATCAAAGTGAGAGGAAAAACAGGTTTGGCGTTGAAAGGAGATGGGGAAACTGAGGCCCTTGAAATACAGGCCCAAAAGTAAAGACATGATATTTTGTTATCCAGAAAGGAAAACAACAGGAGAAAGCACCCGAGAGAGGAAATCAGCATTCTGGAGGCGCTAGCAGGTGCCCAGCTCAGCCCTCCGGAGGGGTCCGCAGGGCCCGCGTGCGGGCTGCGTGGGCAGAGACAAGCTGTGGTCCCGGCCCCAGGAGCCCACGGTTTCGCGGCGGAGACAGTTACACAACACGCAGGTGTGCACGGGGCCGGGGGGCGTCACATCTACCCCTCTACTGGGCAGGAGGCGGCCGGAGCCCCCGGTGCGGCCACCGCACCCGCCGCGCGGAGCAGGGGGAGCCCCCGCCCGGCCGGTGCTCGGCCCAGCCGGACCCTAATGCCCCAGTCCGGTCTCCAGGGCCGGGCCGACCCACTCCTCTCGCAGACGGTTCTGGGTTCAGCTCCAGCGCCGCCCTCTGCGCGGGGGGATGGGGTGCAGGACCCAAGTAAACAGACGCGGACGGCCAGAGCCCAGCGCCCGGACCAGCCTTGGGGAGCGCGGAGTGGGGAGCAGGGGTCTGCACGGAGCCCGGCCGGAGGGGAGAAGGGGAGGGCGGGGCAGAGCTGCTTTCCAGGACACCCTGGAAGTCCTGCTCCTTCCCACCGCCCGCAGCCCGCACCATCCCCCCCCCCACCCGCCCCCACTCAGGCGCCTGCGAGCCCGCGCCACGGCCGGGCGGGGGGCGCACTCACCTCGGCCAGGCCGCCCCGGTCCTCGGCGTCCTGCCCACTCAGCACCTTCTTCAGCTTGTCCATCCCGGGCCGCTCCGCGCAGCAGCCCCTCGGCCGCCGCCTGTTGCGCTGCTCGGTCCCCGGCTCTTCCGGGTGCGCGCTCCGCCCAGGTGCCCGCCCACCTGGCCGCCACCGGCGCAGGCGCCCGGCGAGCCCCCCGCCCCCCGCCCGCAGCCCGCCTGCGCCCCGCCCGCTTTCACTGGCGTGCTTTGGTCGAGGGCTTCGGGAGGGTCCGGAAGAGTGGGAATTGAGGGCCACCGAGCCTGCCACGCGTCAGTCCACGTCCCCACCTTCCCGCCGCCCTCCCGCCTCGCAGGTTCAGCGAGCTGACGCCGAGTGCCCCGCGTGCGGGGCTGCGGGAACCCACAGGCGAGCCCGGCCCCTGCGCACGTTCCCGAGCCGGTGGGTTCGGGCTTGGGACCACGCTGTGCTCTACCCACGTTCTGATTGCACCTGCAATCGGTTCAGAACCCCGGGGGACCACCTGGAATAAGGTCCGTCTGTAACGAGCTTTGTGGAAACCTTGAAAGACGCCAATTCCAGGTGGAAATGCACCGAGTGTTGTTTTGGGCGAAGTCAGGTAGGACTTGGGTTTGAGGAAGGAATGTTCGTTTGTTGGTTCCTTTCACCGACTTCAAAGCGGAGCCCCGCGCTAATGAATGCATGTCGGAGAATCCCTAACTCAGGACCGGGGCTCACAGACTGCTCGCTGGGTAATGTCTGCAAAGCTAACTTCAAGATTAAATCGCTTTAAAAAACAAATCCACACACCGGTTCCGTGGAGCGTCCACTAGAGTCTCCCGCCGCCTCCGGGACACACGGAGACTGCCTGGACAGACATTGTTACCAATGTCAACAAAAGGTGGCTGCCACCCATCAATGCCAGCCGGAGTCCTCGGTCTGAGGTGCCCTTAAGAGAACCGTTTCCCAGGGAAAGTTTGCTAACCCGGGAGACACAGACCCTGCCAGAAATTCTAAGTGCACTCCTCTGACACCAAAGGGAGGCTGGCTTTTATAAAGTTCCCTCCCTCGTTACTAATTGGTCCATTGTCATGCAAATGAGGGACCCAGATTTACAATCTGATTGGTCTCCATAGTAACTGTCCCAAATGGTTGGTTATAGAGCTGCTCTGATTGGTCAGTATGTAAATGAGGGCAGAGCTGCACAGTTCCGATTGGACAGGGCAGGTCTCCGCCCATTGGCTGAAAGCCGATTCCAGGAACTCCTTTATAAAGGTGGGTTCCCCTGGCAGGAGCGCAGTGCAGGAGGCTCTCAGCCTTGTCTGGCTTTTCCCTGAGAAGCAGGCTGTGTGAGAGGCCTCTGTTGGCAATGGCTGCTAGGCTCTGGTTATGAATTTGTGCCCAGTTAGCCACCAGGAGTGGTTCTTGGTGGATATGTTTCTTCTTGAGGTCTACACCAAGAACTTGGGCCTGTTGGAAATTACTTAAAAACAACCAGGCAGAGGGGGTTACACAGGACCCTATTCAAGTCAGTCAAAAGGTTGTAATTACACTCATGTGACTGACTTCATCTTTATGGATATTCAAACATGTCTTGCTTCTATAATTTTAGTTTACACCTCAGAACTTGAGTAACAAATGCTTTTGCCTGGATGCCCTTGACCCCCCTTGTTCCTCTCAGGTAAATTCCTACACATCTTTCCAATGTGAGAACACAGTGGCAAGTCCACCCACCGTGGAGTTAGGAAGACCGGGGTTTTATAACTCTAGCACCAACTCTTACTGCTAGTTGTGTGGCATTGAGCAAGTTACGTAACCTTTCTGATCCTCAATTTTCCCATCTGTAAAAGGGACAGAAATTACCACCTCTGTAAGTTATTGTGGGAAGGAAACGTAACAGTGTATGGAGAGCCTAGGACATGGCAAGCATTCAGTTAGCATCTAATGGAAGCCAGTGTCACTCTGCTACCTTCTCTGAAGCCTTCCCTAAGCCGGTCCACACTGACATGGCAGGATGCAGCAGAATCTCACAGAACAATATACCATTTCCCATTTGTTCCAAGTGTCTATTTTCTCATTTCTCTACATGCTTTAATTGACTATTGCAGAGGTACTCACAGAATGATGCAGTATTTGCAGTTCACACAGAGGGTGAGGAATATTCTGCAATGTTAAACAATTCATATTACTCTTGATGTGTAAATATGTAGGTCTAGGCATTAAATACATGAAACATGATACTGATTCTAAGATATTGAACATTAGAATCACAAATAGCTTTTTAATAAAAATATTTAATAAGATTTCATTACATTTTCAGAGTCAAGTAGAAAGTTTCAACTTAAAAAATAAATAACCCTGACCACGTTCAATCCCGTTGGGTGCGAATGGAAGGCAACTGATCTGTTTCTCTCTCACATCGATGACTCTCTCTCCCTTCTTCTCTCTGATACCAATAAATAAATAAAGCATGTAATCAAACCCCCCCAAAAAAATTCAACTTTATTCAAATACCTGAAATTTAATTTATAAACATTTGTAAATTAATTATAGATTTCTTCCCTTTAATTTTTGCAGATGATTTTGAATACTTTTAAATAACTGTTGAAAACATAAAAAATTCCATTTATTTTGAAATTGAATTTATATTTTTATATTTTAATTTTGTGATCATTGAATTTAGGTGTTTGAATATCATCTTTTTAAAATTGATTTTAGAGAGAGGGCGAGAGAGAAATATCGATGGGAGAAACATCGATCGGGTGCCTCCCACATGTGCCCTGACCAGGGATCAAACGCGCACCTTGGGTATGTGTCCTGACGGGGAATCAAACCCACCACCTTTGGGTTTATGGGATGACACTCCAACCGAGTCAGACTGTCCAGAGCTGAATATCATCTTTGACATTTGGCCAATTTTCAGTCATATAAAAGCCATAACTACAAGTATTTGTCAATATAGGAGGGCCATACATAATTTAACAATTATTTTGCTTGATGTATAGCTACGAACTATTTAGACGTATGGCTAATGGCCTTCCATTTGCACTTTCCCAGGCCCCACAAATCATAGGGCAACCCTGCCTGTAAGTGGTTAGTCAAAGGCCTAACCGGATGCTAGATGGCTTCAACCTTGTAAGAACACAAGGATTTTCTGTTTTACAATAGGAGAGAAACAAGCTGCTACCAGAGCGTCAGCTCGGGAGCTTCACGTCCAAGTAGCGATGAAGTTACCTAAAGCAGCAGATGGCAAGCATGCAGCCCAGTGTCTACAGCAAGGCCCTTAATGCAGACTCAGCCTGAGCCCAAGGGAGAGGTGTCTGTGTCCAGGGGGATTGGGTTGCCTGGGTCTTCCCCCAGGGACACCTGGTACAGTCTCCTTGCCCTTGAAGGTCTCTAGACCCTCTCCAAGGCAGCATCCCTGCCTCCACTGACTCAGCCTCACAGGCATCCATTTCTTTGAGCACCTATTACACACCGTGCACAATGCCTGGTGCTTGACACAAATGCAGAATTAACCATTATCCCTGCCTTCAAGGAACTTTAGAGACCAAGCTCCTGTCCTGCTGGAAAGAGGGAATACTTCGAGTTGATTGCAGGTCCCTGAAGAAAGAGGGAGTGAGGCAGAGTATTAGAATTTGCACGGAGCCCAATTTCATTAGTTCTATCACTATGCAAGTAGTTATGTAAAGTCTGAGGAATATCTTAGAACTTTCTCCCCCAACACCTTTGTTCTCAGGGTTGCTGATTCATTCTTCTAATCCAGTGGTCGGCAAACTCATTAGTCAACAGAGCCAAATATCAACAGTACAACGATCGAAATTTCTTTTGAGAGCCAAATGTTTTAAACTTAAACTTCTTCTAACGCCACTTCTTCAAAATAGACTCGCCCAGGCCGTGGTATTTTGTGGAAGAGCCACACTCAAGGGGCCAAAGAGCCGCATGTGGCTCACGAGCCGCAGTTTGCCGACCACGGTTCTAATCAATCTCTTATTCACTCTTTTTTTTTTTTTTTTAATCTCTTATTCACTCTAAGCACATGTCTTGAGTACTATGTGCCAGTGAAGAGATACGCAGTTCCTGCTCTCCGAGTGGATCACTTCCGCAGGTCATCACTAAGACTGGTGACCCTTGTTACTTAGTGCGAGGCTGTGGTGGCCCAGGGAGGGCTTCTCAGTTGACTCTGATGCCTCAGTCTAAGGCAGTCTGTGTGCCTGGGCCTTGGAGGGTGGCTCTCTCAACACTCCTGCCCCGTCCCCTGTGGCAGCCAAATTCTGCCTTAAATCTGCTGCTGTTGTGTGTGTGAATTCCATGCCCATCCCTCAGGGGTAGCACATCTGTTATCCCGGTAGGACCCTGGGGCCAGGGTTTTCTGCCCCTGCTCCAAGGTCAAGGGTATTTGCTTGGCTTCCTCGAGCAGTGACTATGTCAGAGCATTTCTGACTTCTGCCCCAGAAGCTAAAGGGTTTTGCCTTTATTTTCCCCCCAGAAATCAAGGGTTTTTCCCTGGGTCTGAGGGTAATGTGATGTGTTGCTCCTCCCCGCCAGCAGCCTAAGACTTGAATCCCTCAAGGAAAGGGTCTGGGGGGAATCAGGCAGGGTTTCATACCTATGCCTCATACCTCCTGCCTGCCTGAGCCACTAACAGGGGTTCCCCCGACCCGCCCCAGCATCTGGTGAGTGCCTGGTGTAGACCCTTGAGAAGAACTGTGTGTTTCAAGTCCCTTATTTGAGACTCTCAGCTCTTCCAAACTGATGGGCTAGCCCAGTGGTCGGCAAACCACGGCTTGCGAGCCACATGCGGCTCTTTGGCCCCTTGAGTGTGGCTCTTCCACAAAATACCACGTACGGACGTGCACGTACAGTGTGATTGAAACTTCATGGCCCATGCGCAGAAGTCGGTTTTCGGCCTGGGCGAGTCTATTTTGAAGAAGTGGCGTTAGAACACTCAAGGGGCCAAAGAGCCGCATGTGGCTCGCGAACCGGTTTGCCGACCAGTGGGCTAGCCCATACTCAGCCTTTAAAAAACCTGTTAACATTTTAGCTTTTTTTTTTCTTACCTGCTTGTATAGTGGCCACCTGTCTCACGTTCTTCTTTAGACAAAGCAATTTGTATGTCGCATCTCGTCAGAGGGCTCATCCCTCTGGGATTCCGTTTACTCTGCCGTTTAACCTCAGCTCTGATAACCCAAAGGACGCTGGCATCCTGTCGCTTACACAGACTTTTCTCCTGGTTAAATTAGAAGTGACATTCTCCTGAGGCTTTCTATATTCTCTTCAGAAGCAGAACCTCTACTAACAGTGATTTGTTCTTCTCTTAAATCAGTGTTATTTCCATCATTGCACTTATTAAAATCTGTAATTATTTTTACTTTGTCTCTTCCATTAGACTTTAATCCCATGAAGACATAAACTCTATCTCTTACTGCAATCCCTTCTAGCACCATATGGGACACTCAAAACTACCTGGGGGTGGGGGGAACTACATGGAAGGAGGACCTATGAAATACTTTCAACAATGAAGATTAAAAAAAGAACTATATGGAAAGATGCACACAACAGGTATTCACATTTCCAAGAACAGAAAACGTTAACCCAACACACAGTCAACACTGGCTAGTTGCAACATCCAGAGAGTACTGGGGTACAGAAGGGAGAGAGAAAGAACCCAAAAGCAAAACTGGGATTATATCAGATTTTCATTTATAATCTGTCTGGAGATTCTGGCCATAATGTTGGCCAATTTCAAAACAAAAAGCACAATCAAGAAAGGTATACCAAACCATTCTTTAATTAAGCTTTAAGAAAAACTTAAGTAAATGAAATAGCAAAACAGATCAATAATTCCTTATTGTTTATTCTCCTCTTACAAAAAGACACTTGGGACAAATGAATGTAGAATGGTATATGTCTTATTTAGCAATGGGCAAATACAGGTTTTCTTGGTATTCTTTGCAGGAATAAACTCATGAATTTTCAGAAGTACATTTTCCTATGCACAACTCACCTTCTATAAACAAGGTCAGTTCTTTTAATTCCCTGCAATGTTTAAAATGAAACAAAATAGGCAATCTAAGAATGACTCAAGGAGCAAGACATCTGAATCAAGTTTTAAAATATATGATACTGCCCAGAAATTTCGACCAGTGAATATTCTTAGAGGTTTTTCATTTCTTACAATTTGTATGAAAAAAGAGGCTGTTCTGTTCAAATCTGCATGGCAAATAAAATAACACAGAAAGCTGAGTACAATGTTTACTTTCCTGGCCGAAGAGAAAACATGAAATTCAGGCATATTTAATACACAGTGAACATGCCATGTGTTTTTGTAAAGTCAACAAAATCTTGATTTCCTATATGTCACAGGTGATGCAATAGATGGCAAACAAATACCAAAACCATTTGAGACCAAAATTAGGTAATACAATTAGTGAAACCACAATACACACAAGAGTGCACCAGAGTTCGACCAATGAATGAATGTTCACTAAAACTTATCATCAGGCTAATAATACCTGAAGAGATTTGCTAATACTTTTATTTAAATGTTCTTATTTAATGATTTATCCATCAAGTGGAAATATGTACAACAGTTATTTCAAACCAGGAAAAAAGGGGATGATGTTTTTTCCCTTGCCCTGTAAAAAAGTCATTTTAAAAATCCATTTTAAGTAAGTCCTTACTTGGTGCTTTATAACCACTTTCCACTTTCGGAAGATCATTTAGAAAGGCAAGAACGGATATACAGTATGTTTAAAAGGTCATCATCAGAATAACCAAATGGACTTTAAATGTACTTGGGAGTACTTTCTGGACTGACTACCCAGGTCTGGTACTAATTACACTTTACTGGATTCCCTGTAATGTTAACAACATGAATCTTAAAACCGAAAAACTGGATTTGATACTTAAAAATTAGCCGCCGCCTCCTCCTCCACAGCTCCCTCTCAAATATTTTAAGCAGAAATTAATCTGGTTGGTAGGGGTTGATGTAATATGTGCTAACCACGATCCATATGGATTCTTTAAACTTTTAGGACTCATACCAACTTCAGAGTTCAGTGGATTCACCCACCGGCGGTGGCGTGGAGGATGAAGTGAAAATGTCAGTACCAGCAGACGCACAGGCAATAGCCCCCGAAGATGGACAGACAGCTCTGCGTTCTGCTGCTAACGCCAACCAGGCTGTGTTTCCAGGGGCAAACAGCTCACACTCTCCAAAAGACCAGGTTACTGGGTTCTATGTCTGAAATGTTTTTAAACTTCAAGAGTCACTTTAAATTTAGAGCGGAAATGTATATTTCTTTAATTTTGGGGTGAAGATCATTAAAGTATGAGGTCAATTTCCTGGGAGGCAAGCCATGACTATGCAGCAGGGGGAAAAAACGCCACCAAGCCCAGGTGGAAGGCTGACAACATGCTGACAGCAGCCCGTGTCGCAGTGCTGCGATCCAGGGATTTAGAGCGACCGCCTCCCAGGGGAAGACAGTGTTCCCCAATGGATACAGAGTATGCCCACTACTCATGAGACATGTACACATCCCTCCTGACGACATCCCACCGGGACAAGTTAGAAATGCAAGTTAACGCCAGGAAACAAATCTGGACTATGAACCTGAAGCTAGACAGTATAAACAGTAGTTGAGTGGAATCTATTTGCAACAATCTTTTTTTCTTTTCCTTTAAAGTCTACAGAAAATCTGCACATAGACAAGGCAATTAATTCTCATAATAAAAAACCCACATCCACATAGCCACGGTCTCCATCAGATTCCACGGTGAGGATCTGGTGTGTCACATTCTATTCCACAGGCGCGTTTGCTTGTGAGTCTGAGGGGTTCTGATCAATTCTTTCTGGAAATATTAGCTTCTCACAGACTGTCTCCTTGATCGGTAAGTACTGTGACATTTCATTAGGTTCCGTGAAGAGAGAAGGCGGGACATGCTGGGAAACACATAAATTATATCAGCAACGATTCGGTTATTGCGCTGACACTCTTTAGAAATGCTTGGATATAAAGCATGCCGGTTTAACGTGAAGTACATAAATGTAGGTAAGGAGCATCACCCAGTACCTGGTAATAACAGGTATCTTTGTTTCTGACTCTTCGACTCTGCTACTTACTGATCGCAGGAATCACAGGGATACGGTATTTACAACGCTGCCATCAATGTCCTAAGAATTCAATACCTCTTTTCTTTCTGCTGAAACCTTTTTATTCCTCTTTGAATTTAGGACCACTTGGCCCAGTCCCCTTTCTCTGTGGCTGCTGTACCGGGAGCCCAGTGTGCGCAGTAACTTCTCTAACCGTGTGCACTCTGTGCCCAGACAGAGGTACGCACAAAGGGTGAAAAAAGAATGTCAAGTCTGCAGGAAGGTATCACGTTTTAAGCAACTTATTGTAGAATTGTAAATCCCAAGGAAGGCCCTTACAAGTCCCAGGGGAGCAAAAATAGAGAGAAATTATGCCAAAAAGAACAAGTCATGGTGTGAAATTACCACACTTGAGGGGAAAGGGTGGCATGTGGAAAGAACATCCAGGTGGTGCCAACCAGCCAGAGGTGTGACTCCAGGTAATTCCCACCTCTGGATCTCAGGTTTTCCAGAATGAAATGTGGAAATTAGATTAGATGATGGCTATAGTACCCAGCAACTCTAACTGTTCTTGTATTTGAGGTAAGCTCAGTTATATAGAGTAGGATCCACCCTATTGAGCCCTTTGGGTGAATGAATAGATTTAAGGATGCAGATCTGGGTGGTTGGAGGGGGGGGGTGGAGGGGGGGGGGAATATGTATCTGGAAAGAAAAAAATTCTACATTTGAAAACTGATATTAAAATGCCATACCATTAAATTAGCAATTCTGCTCTCTCGTGATGTATATTCTCGTAACATGTAGGTCTTGTCGGCCTAGGTTTAAAAACAAAAAAGTTGCAACAAGTTTACTTATATTTATTTTATAATCCTTTCTATCAAACAAAGCTGCTTACATTTTAGTACAGGTTGTGATGGTGGCATGAACTCCAATGAGACTACCTTATTCTCCAGTGAAAGAACTGCTATTTAACTCTCACCAAGAATTCTGAATTGTTAATTCCAATCCCTATAAATCACAGTAACATCAGATACAAAAATACAAGCAGATTTAATAATTACCATGTAAGAGAAACACAAGCAAGGTTTTACCTTGAAAGTAAATATGTATATAAGTGAGATACGCAAGAGATTTTCCTGTCACAATATTATCATTACCTACATAACTGCAGCTACTTTTATGTTCCAGAAAGAAAAAAAACAAACTTCTCCAGTCAGGGCACATACAAGAATCAACCAATGAATGCATAAATAAGTGGGACAACAAATCAAGATATCTCTCTCTCTCTCTCTCTCTCTCTCTCTCTCACCAATCAATCAACAAAAAAGTTTTAAGTTTTTTAAAGTTAGGTTTTAAAACAGCAATTTATCATAATTTGTTTTTAGAGGTACTTTTCAATAAAAGAAAACCACAAGATTAAACTCCGTAAGGTTTCAGTCTTTCATATCAATAAAGACAGATTAGTGTTCATGTAAAACAATCTAATAACAAAGTATGCTATATAATAAAAGCCTAATACGCAAATCGACCGAACAGCGGAACAACCAATCGCTATGATGCGCACTGACCACCAGGGGGCAGACGCTCAACACAGGAGCTGCTCCCAGCCCACAGTCCCCAGGCTAGCCAAGGCGGGTGCCAGCGGGGACCCCCGATCATCCTGCCGATCACTCCACAGATTGGGCCTGATCGCCAGCCAGGCCTAGGGACCCTACCCATACATGAATTTCGTGCACTGGATCTCTAATCCTATATAAGAAAAGGCTAAAATGCAAATCGACCAAATCGCAGAATGACTAGTCGCTATGACACGCACTGACCACCAGGGGGCAGATGCTCAACACAGGAGCTGCCCCCTGGTGGTCAGTTCACTCCCACAGGGGGGGAGCACCGCTTAGCCAGAAGCTGGGCTCATGGCTGGTGAGCACAGCGGAGGTGGCAGGAGCCTCTCCCACCTCTGCGGCAGCACTAAGGATGTCCGACTGATGGCGTGGGCCTGCAGAGCGGGCACAGCCAGGCTGAGGGACACCCCCCCACCCTGAGTGCATGAATTTCATGCACCAGGCCTCTAGTATAAAGTATAAATCATCAGCATCACAGCTCATATAGATAACTATTCTTAACGTTTAGAAATCTCTACACAAAATCTTATGTAAGATTTTATGCACATCTTTCCAAAGCAGTTAAATATAACTCTCCGGCATTAATTTTAATGACTACATATTTTTCTACTATATGGATATAAAGTAAAAAATTTAATCAATGTCCATAAAATGGGAAGTGTCCTCCTTCCCTCCTGTTTGAATTATAAACAACATTGCCATATACATACTTGTGGATTCATATTTGTGGGTTATTGTATATTAAATCTTTTTTAGGGTAATTCCATAAAAACTCAATATTGTTGAGTTAAAACATAAGATTTTTAAATTTAGATTTATTTCACTCTTTCTGAAGGAAAAAAATACAGCCTATTTTTAGTATTTTGTTACCACTTTTAAAAAGAAAAAGGTCATCACAGCCACCGTATTATTTCAAGGGGAAAAAACCTTCCCTACGTGCAGGATTTGGGAAACGACCAATCCAATCCCATCCTGTGGGGCTCAGATCCCAGCTCTGCCACCATTAGCTGTCCGATGTGGTTGATATTAAAGTCAGTCAGTCGTTCTTTACCTCGGCTGCGTCAGCTATGAGACAGAGATCATACAGCCCATGTTTCTTTGGGTTGTTAGGAGAGGTAACCATTACCCAACAGCCCTAACTGATACTGGCAGTCTCTTCTCTAATTCATCACCCCACAAATCTGAAGTTAAAAATTCATTCACAAGGGGCAGGCCATGACGAAGCTACTGGAAGAGTTTCCATGACTCAATTTAAGCCTCCCCCATCCTTTTAAAAATCACTTTATCATTATTGTTTATAAACTTTGTTTGTTAACAGTTCCTTGACCTGGAGCACAAGCTTTCACACTTTAGAAGAACTTTCCAATATTAGGACATGATGAAAACCAGCAGTCGCCAACCTTTCAGACCTCACGGACCACCAGTGATCCACGGATCACCGGTTGGCAACCGCTAATGTAAACAATACATACTATAAACAAAGGTAATAGTTAAAGGACAGTTTTCTTAAACACAGATGAAGTACAAACACAATTTTTTAAGAAGCATCAGACCACAGTAGGGAGTGTCTTATAGAACAAAGTTTCAGCTGCCAAAACTTTTGGAAAAGATGGAATGTTTCAGTAACCATGGTCAACAGTGAATATGAAGCATGCCACCCTATCAAATAAAGAGGTACTATGCAAATTGACCATCACTCCAACACACAAGATGGCCGCCCCAATGTGGACACAAGATGGCCGGCAGGGGAGGGCAGCTGGGGGCGAACAGGCCTGCAGGGGAGGCCAGTTGGGGGCAACCAGGCCTGCAGGAGAGGACAGTTGAGGGAGACCAGGCCTGCAGGGAAGGGCAGTTGGGGGGGATCAGGCCAGCAGGGGAGGGCAATTGGGGGGGACCAGGCCTGCAGGGGAGGGCAGTTGGGGGCAACCAGGCCAACAGGGGAGAACAGTTAGGGGCAACCAGGCCGGCAGGGGAGGGCAGTTAGGGGTGACTGGGCCTGCAGGGGAGGGCAGTTGGGGGGGACCAGGCCAGCAGGGGAGGGCAATTGGGGGCGACCAGGCCAGCAGGGGAGAGCAGGCCGGCAGGGAGGGCAGTTAGAGGTGACCAGGCTGGCAAGGGAGGGCAGTTAGGGGTGACCAGGCCTGGAGGGGAGGGCAGTTAAGGGCATTCGGGCCGGCAGGCAGGCAAACGGTTGGGAACCAGCAGTCCTGGATTGTGAGAGGAATGTCCGTCCGACTGCCCTTGAGGGGTCCCAGATTGGAGAGGGAGCAGGCTGGCCTGAGCGACACACACACCCTATGCACAAATTTTCTGCAACGGGCCTCTAGTAGAATATAAAGCACTGTTCAATTTCAAATTCTCACACAGACATGAAACAACACAAACAGGCCCAATATCAGTTAGTACATTCGTCAAATGAGATTAGATACCTCGTGGTAAAGTCTCGTGTCATTCATTCTGATAAGCACTCCATCAATTCTCAAGAAAAACCGCAACAGCAGAAAAAAGCTGGAAGGCATTACTCTCTGAAAGAAAAAAAGTGCATTAATATTTTAATGAAAATTAAATATTGTTAATTTTTTTCATTTCAAAGAAAATGAATTTGTTAAAGCATGGGAGGAGGGCTGAATTAGCATTATATAGGAATCTCTGAACTAGAGGTTCTTTGTCCTAGCACCAACTAAGGCTCAAAAACTTGTGTATATTATTTAACATCCTGGTTTTAGTTTCGTACAATAGAAATATATTTTTTCTAAGTCAAAAGATATTTATCTTAAAAAGACAACACAGCTCGGGCCAGTGCTCTCAGTGGTCAGGACACCGGCCTGAGCACAGAAGTGTCTCAGGTTCAAGTCCTGGTCAAGGGCATATACCTGGCTTGCAGGTTGCATCCCTGGTCCCAATGTTTCTCTCTCACTCCTACCCAGCTTCCCTCCCTTCTACTCTCTAAAATCAATAGGGAAAAATATCCTCAGATGAGGATTAAAAAAAAAAAATTGGAAAAAAAAAAAGACAGCACATACCTAAATAATGAGAAAATTATAATGTTCACTTTTAAAAAATGGTAGTACAGCCCTAACCGGTTTGGCTCAGTGGATAGAGCATCGGCCTGTGGACTGAAGGGTCCCAGGTTCAATTCCAGTCAAGAGCATGTACCTTGGTTGCGGGCACGTCCCCAGTGGGGGGTATGCAGGAGGCAGCTGATTCATGTTTCTCTCTCATCGATATTTCTAACTCTCTATCCTTCTCCCTTCTTCTCTTTAAAAAAAAAAATCAATAAAATATATTTAAAAAAATAAAAAATGGTAGTACTTATAGTAAATGGTGACACCAGTAATACCAAAATGAAAGAAGAACCTAGCTCTGTTGCTGCTTGTCTTTTATTCACTTTATATAAAATAAAGACGCGAGACCTGAACTAGAATGCTCTAAGCAGCGCAGCCGATTAGGTACTGTGTCCTACTACCAAAGCCAAGTTCATCAGGTCATTATTCACATCCCTGACATCTTCCATCTGTGGCACATCTATAAATGTCTGTTTCCCAAATACAACCGGAAAGCCAGAGTTAGTGGAGAGTGAAAAGGTGGATTCTGGTGGCAAGGGGAGAGGGGTGTGGATCCTCAGGTCTTCAAAAACAATAATTTTGACCATTTACTAAATAGATTCTTACTGCCTACCACGTGTCAAATTCTTACTACAGCAGGTATTAGATTTATATAGATGCAAAGATACAACCCCAGTGTTTAAGGAGTTTATCCAGGAGGAAAACAGACATATCCAATGTGGTGGCTGCTGTACAGAGGTATGCACAAGGTTCAAAAGCACTCAGAGGAGCCCAGAGGGGTGGCTCAGTAGTTCAGCATCAACCCATTAACCAGGAGGCCACAGTTCGATTCCTGGTCAAGGCATATCCCTGGGTTGCAGCTTGATCACCAGTGGGGGGTATGTAGGAGGCAGCCAATCCATGATTCTCTCTTATCAATGACTAGTGGCCCAGTGCACGAAATTTGTGCACGGGGGATGGGGGTGTCCCTCAGCCGGGCCTGCACCCTCTCCAATTTGGGACCCCTCGAAGGATGTCCTACTGCCTGTTTACAGAAATCGGGCCTAAACCGGCAGTCGGACATCCCTCTCGCAATCCGGGACTGCAGGCTCCAAGCTGCTCACCTGCCTGCCTGATTGCCCCTAACCACTCTATCTGCCGGCCTGCTCACCCCCAACTGCCCCCTGCCCCCCGCTGTCCTGATCACCTCCAACTGACCCCTACTGACGTCCTGCTTGCCCCCAACAAGTCCCCCTGCTGGTCTGCTTACCCCCAACAGCCCCGCCCCCCACCAACCTGATCACTCACAACTGCTGTCCCATCCTGTCCTGATCACCCACAACTGCCCTCCCCTCCTGGCCTCTAACCACCTCTACCTCAGCACCGCCACCATGGCTTTGTCTAGAAGAACATCCGGAAGGTCTCCTGGAAGGTCTCCCAGTCTAATTAGTATAGATAGAGGCCTGGTGCACGGCTGGTTTGCCCTGAAGGGTGTCCCGGATCGGGGTGGGGGTTCCCCTGGGGGGTGGGGAGGCCTGGGCGAGGGGCCTGTGGTGGTTTGCACCCCGCTGGGGGGGATGTGGCCAGCCTGGGTGAGGGGCTGAGGGCTGTTTTCAGGCTGGCCACAGCCCCTTCATGGTGGGGGGGTCCCACTGGGGTGCCTAGTCATCCTGGGTGAGGGGCTGAAGGCCATTTTCAGGCTGGCCACACCCCTTTCAGGGTGGAGGTCCCCACTGGGGTGCCTGACCAGCCTGGGTGAGGGGCTGATGGCTGTTTGCAGGCTGGCCAAGCCTCCCAGCAGGGACCCTCACCCCATGGGGGTGTGACCAGCCTGGGTAAGGGGCTGAGGGCTGTTTTCAGGCTGACCACGCCCCATGTGGCCCAGGCTCCCAGCCCTTCCTTTTTGTTTTCAGCACCTCCTTGAGCAGAGGCCAGGGCCGCCTGGAAGCAGGTATCTGGGATTTATTTATCTTGTATAATTGAAACTTTGTAGCCTTGAGTGGAGGCCAGGGCTGGCCAGGGAGGGTGGGGAGCTTGGCTTCCTCCATCGCCGGGGGCAACCCAAGCCTCCTCCTCGCTCCAGCTCCATGGTCGCAGTCATCTTTGTTGGGTTAATTTGCATACTCTCTCCTGACTGGTGTGGTGGAGATACAGTCAATTTGCATGTTTCTCTTTTATTAGTGTAGCTATTTCTATCTCCCTCTCCTTTCCTCTCTGAAATCAATAATATACATACATATATATATATATATATATATATATATATATATATATATATTATATATATTTCTTTTTTTTTTTTAGGTGCTCAGAGGAAGTACCTGAGTCCACTGACAAAAGTCAACAGGAGTGACAGAGTGACACCTGAGCTGCCATGGAAGGAGAGCTGGGCTGGGAGTTCTGGCTGGAGAGAAGGTGGTGTGTATACAAGTACTGAGGCATGAAATAGGAAGCTATATTCAGGGAACTGCCTGGAATTCCATATAAGCACAGGGCAACATTAACCAAGAATAAAGAATAACAAGATAACCCCATGATGATAGTGGCTTAACTGCCTAAGAGTCCCCAGCCACAGGCCAAGCTCTTTCCTGCCCTTGACCTTTTCACACCCTGTTCCCTGACCTGGAGTGTTCTCCTGGCCAGCACTTCCTGTCCTTCAGAGCTCAATGCAAAAGAGACTTCTACATAGGGGCCTTTCCTACACTGCATGTCATTGCAGATTTCCCTTGTTATTCCCTCTCACAGTGCTCATTACGAATGAACAGGTCTATAACTACATCCATTTATGTGTTTACTTGCTTAAAGCCTCTATTTGACTACAGGTTCCACGGTGGTGGGAATACTGGCTTCGTTCAGCACCAGGTCCCCACTGCCTAGAAAAGGAGCCAGCACACAGCAGGTGGCCATTAACTGTGGGCTGAACAAAAGAGGCCAGATGCTCGCTGCTGGAGAAAGAACTGAGTCAGATGCACTGGGGTGGGCTAAGCAGCAAGGGACCCAAAGGAAAACGCAGTAACACAGAGGCAGCACTGACTATGACAATATGCAACAAGTCGATCTGAAAACACATCATTACCCAGCAGAGTGCTAGTTAAAATGTATGGGAAAGAATGACTGACAATATTTCTTCCAATTCAAAATTAGTAAACCTGACACAACGGGGAAGCAAACTAAAGTACCATTTCTGCACAGCACAGTGGGGAGACCAGGAATTAGGGGCCTGTGTTCTAGTCCCAATCCTACCACAATCCACGTATAGTATTTTAAGACAGTGGCTCTCTCCTAAGAGCGTCTGGAATGCTGTGGTGAGCAACAGTGATGAGCAACCAGCACCAACATTCAGAGACGGTCGCTGTTCTGTAGTGCACAGGACGACCTTATACAATGAAGCCCAACCCTGCATCTCACAGACTTCCATATCTCTCACCTGGCATCTGTCTAACCTTAGAACCTAATTCCATTTTACATATAAATAAAAAACCCACTCAATTATCCATAAAGGCAATGGCCTTGTAAATCAAGGAGAGATTATACTTCGTTTTGTTTGGAATTTTGTTATTTCACTACTTTGAAAAATGCATCAATGGAATGCCAACCTGTTATCTGAGTCACTGTCAGCATTTCTGTCAGCCTACATCTGTAACTGTCACACCCACAGTGACTCAATATGCACACATAAGCACCTGACAACTTTATCATGTCACTTAGTGGTCATATTATGCGCTTACCTAGTGAAATACATCTCATTTTATTCCAAGTCAATTTCTTTTTAATTTACAATTAAGACATTATGTTAATTTACTGAAAAGTAGTACCTTATCTATGAATTTCATTTCAGGGTAGTAAATGGAAGGAGGTACTTACAGTATTTGGTAAAAAAAAAAAAAAAAGGAAAAAGAAAAAATGGAGTGATGGGTCTGATGAGATGGCAAACCAGTATCTTAGAGCAAGACACTGAACCACCCAGGTCTCCTCCTCCATCTTAAAAGCGACCTCAGGCTCTCTCTGTAAAGTCCCCATGATGACATTTCTAACAAGGGCCCCTGCACCAGCACTGCGGAGTCCTCGGCGCCCTCCTCCATGAGACGTGTCCTCCCCCCGACTATCGGGCACCACATCCCTGCATTCTCTAGACACCCCTACTTCTCAGCTAGTCTCTGCTTCCATACAAGGGAACGCCATTGGTCCACCCTCATCACCTCCGAGTACACTAAGTGAGAAGAAAAACGTCTCACAATGATGATTACTCTTCAGTTTGAGACTTACTATTTACTCTGGTACACACATGTTCCATTTATGCCCACATCCTCTCCAACACTTTCACCCACACAAACACGTGTGCTCCCCACATGCCTACCCACTTGCATACATCACAGACATATCCACCCACTTGGTTACAAGTGCCCAATCAGATATGCACATCATAATGAACATTCAACACCATCAGCTCTGTGAGTGGGTAGACAAATGGAAAGGTACATGACTGAATGAGTCAGCATGAACAAATCTAAGTGACAAAGATAAATTGAGGGAGAATGATAGGTGAACAGGGAGTGGGGTGCTCAGAAAACAGTGATGTAATGCTAGAATAACAGAGATATTGGTTCAAAGAAAACAGTGCTAATTAGTTACCCCAACTTAGATAAACTAGTCTTTTGGGAAGTCATTTATAAAATACAGAGGCTAAACTAAATGATTCTGTAAAAATTCATCACAATTCCAAAATCCTAGGATTCTACAGAAATCTTGACTTTAAAACAAATTTACTGCTGCTTTTGATTTATTGTTTTCATTCTTAACTAGAAGCCTGATGCATGAATTTGTGCACGGGTGGGGTCTCTCGGCCTGGTCAGCAATCAAGGCTGATTGGAGCCGGTTGGCTTGGGGGAGTGGTGGGGGACCACGGGAGGTTGGCTGGTGGTGGGAGGTTGGCTGTGGGAGCGCACTGACCACCAGGGGGCAGCTCCTGCATTGAGCATCTGTCCCCTGGTGGTCAGTGCGTGTCATAGCTACCAGCCGATCGTCCGGTCCTAACGGTCGCTTAGGCTTTTATATATATAGATTATTGTTTAAACCACAATACTCACTATCATTGTGCTTCGAGAACAATGTTTGATGCTGGGGCCCATCTTTGATAGACCTTATGATAAGTGCTATAATGGAGGGGTTAAAAATAATGTATTTTTGGAGTATGGACAAGGGATATTTAACTCTGCTGTGGAGGACCTCATAGAGGAGCTGACATTTTAGCTAGGTGTTAAAGGATAGGGCATTTAATAAAAAGCTGTGGTTTTTCTGGAAAATGTTAAGAAACCCAATTACAACCTAATAATAAACAAATATGAGTAACTGCTGCAGCCTGTTTGTTTTCTTTTTACGCATGTTTCACCAACAGCATTGGTAATGGAAGCAGTCCATCCTCCAAAGGAACTGATACTTGTCATTCCTGTTTTCACTTGGATGCTAGAAACTGAAGTATAGTTTATGGGGCACTGAGTCCTGACACATGGTCACTTCCTTAAATAGTATCCACCTTGCTGTCTGCTCAGTCTCTCCACATTGTTTTTAATTCAAAATGTGAAAATTAAGTCATAGTTTTCATTCAAATTACATAATAAGCAAACAAAGTACAAAGTGACCAGGCAGGTCTTTAAAAAAAATGCTTTGCTAAAGTCTTAACAATATATTAAGATTTTGTGAATTTTATAACGGATATTAATTAGTAAGAAATACTCTAGAGCAGTGGTTCTCAATCTTTTTAATGCAGCGACCCTTTAATACAGTTCCTCATGTTGTGGTGACTCCCAACCATAAAATTATTTTCATTGCTACTTCATAACTGTAATTTTGCTACTGTTATGAATCGTAATGTAAATATCTGTGTTTTCCGATGGTCTTAGGCGACCCTGCTAGCGGTTCTCAACCTGTAGGTCGCGACCCACAGGTTGAGAACCGCTGCTGTAGAGCCTAAGACCATCGGAAAACACAGATATTTACATTACGATTCATAACAGTAGCAAAATTACAGTTATGAAGTAGCAATGAAAATAATTTTATGGTTGGGAGTCACCACAACATGAGGAACTATATTAAAGGGTCGCTGCATTAAAAAGGTTGAGAACCACTGCTCTAGACTCAAATGAAATTTTACATGATATCATATTAAGATGGTATAATTCAAAGTGAGTCTTATATTTCTGACCAATAGTAGAAACAGAAGAAATTTTAAACAAAAATCACAATACTCACAATTTTCACACTTAGGCTTGAAACTCCATGATCATGAAGTTCATCTTCAAACAGTAGAACTTCTTCAAAAAACTTAATCTGCTCTCTGGCTTTCAATTTCTCTGTATCTATATGATCTGTTGTAGGCACAACCTGAAAGAAAAATGTCCGAAGGAGCACATAAAATCTTTCTGAGGAGCTGGAGACATAGGAAAGTAGCTAATGCTACTCCACAGCCTCCAGGAGGCTTTTCCTAAGTCAGCCCACAGTCATCACCATCATTACTGCATCGGGTTAAAACAAGTTCCCGAAATTTCCTCACTCCTGGCAACCATGTGCCAGAGGGCGCCCCCCCGCCCCCCGCCAATTTACAGAGTTCTTCAATCAGGAGTGAGGAGAGAAGACATGAACCTATGAAGCATTATAAAAGTCAGACGAACCTTGCTTCCCATGAGACTGCAAAGGAGGGATTTTTGTCTGTCCCCTGTGTATCCAGGGTTCCTAGGATTACTGCCCAGCACATAGTAAGAGCTTAAGAATGAATGAATGAATACATGGGTTCTCAAAAACTGTGTTTTTGTCTTGGAAGCAGCACAAAATAGTTAATGCTTGGAATACAGGAATGGCAGCAACTGAAGACAAGAATTAAGTTGCTGCCATGAACTTCCAGCTTCCCAAGATTCTAACAATCTCCTCAGAGACAAGGAGCCCCCACTCCTTACATTTCTGCCTAAACACCCACATATGATATGGGGTCTCCAGTAACTATTATTTTTTAAAATATATTTTATTGATTTTTTACAGGAAGGAAGGGAGAAAGATAGAGAGTTAGAAACATCAATGATAGAGAAACATCAATCAGCTGCCTCCTGCACACTCCCTACTAGGTATGTGCCCGCAACCAAGGTACATGCCCTTGACTGAAATGGAACCTGGGACCCTTGAGTCCGCAGGCTGACACTCTATCCACTGAGCCAAACCGGTTAGGGCTCCAGTAACTACTTTTAATGAAAATAGTTACAGTGAAATACATTTTGTTCTCTATGACAAAGTGTGATATTTAGAAACTGCAACCTAAGCCAAATTTCCCTCATTTCAGTTACACTGGAAGATTTCAAAATAAATAATAAGCAAACAAAGCAAATAAATAATAAGCAGATAAAGCTCCCAATATGAGACCTACCTATTCTGCCTTCCTTGTGTATTTATCATGACGTAATCTACCCTAAGCAGGGCTTACACAGATGCAATTTAACATTCACATAGAGCTTCAGATTCTGTTGGGAGCTTTCCCATTGATGACCTCGTATCAAAACTCTGCTGTGAGGCAGACATTTCTGTTTACCCTATTTACTGATGAGACTAAGACTCAGATAAATAGATTAAGTAACTCCCCTAAGATCATACCAGTTCACACATAGTACAGGCAGGACAGAAGTCCCATCTGCCCACATCTCTATTCAACTGTACAACTGGGAGCTGCTGCTAGCAGGTCTGTCTAAAGCAGCGGTTGCCAACTGGTGGTCCGCAGACTACTGGTGGTCCGTGAGGTCTGAAAGGTTGGCGACCGCTGGTCTAAAGCACACGCCTGAACACCTCTCGACAGTGACAACATTAAGGCAGTAGTTCACGATCAAACCACATGTAATTAAAATCCCTCCACTTTATTTCCTGCTGATAATCAATAAGCAAAATCCCCTCATGTTAGGATCTGAAGCACCCACAACAGAAATAAACAGGTGAAAATAGTAGTAAAAAATAAGCCATTACTAGAAAGTTCTAATGCCAAGACAGTCCAAGATAATTGATGACTCATAAAAGCAAAAAATAACAGTTACCTTTAACTTGAGGGCTTCTCCAAGTAACGTTCCCTTATAGTCTGTTGTAAAGGTCCAATCGTATGGTTTAATGACTTCCTTGGAGTGCTCACCCTCCGTCCTCAAATACCAAAATGAGAAGGACCAGATTTAGTGATGCAGCATGCAGATCATCTGCATTCATTATCACACCAAACTACATTCCACACATCATGTAAAACATCCTACTACATACACTTGTCAGAATTCACTAACACAAGGTCTTTCTTTCTTCCTGCACACTTACTGCGGCTTAACTTGTCATGTGCTGTGTAGTCTTTCCAATTAGTCTCTACACTGCCTGAGGACCTTTGTTAAAGCCCATACTCCTTGTATCCTCCAAGGTACCTAGTACATAACAGGCACCAAGTAAATAATATCTGATTTGACTATCAAAGAAAATAAATTTTTCTTAATTTCAAAGGTCCTCAAATTTTCAATGCAAATCACAGCGTTTTTCTTGAAAAACAGGAACATTCAAGTACACAGTGTACTCTTCACTAAAGAACACTAAACACTCAAAAAAGAAACTCCACAGAGCTCAGCTCAAATGTTACGCAATTAACTCAACAAGCATTTAAGAGGTGGGGTAACTAATCTCCATGTTATAGATGAGAAAGATTAATTTTAGAATAATCCAATTACAAAGTTTAATAATAATACTAGCCCCTCATTCTAATATTGTGACTGAGTATTTCTTTCAACTCTCCTCTCGGTTTTACCCATAACTGCCCGGACTCTCACCTGCTCTCCTGCCACTCCTCCGCACAGGCTACTTTAAGCATTCCTTGGTAGTTGTTCACACATCTTAAAGCATCTGTAGCATTGAACTCAATCCCAAAGCCACAACCATGCTGGATTCTTAAAACGTTGTCTCCAAACATCATTTCGGGGAGGGATGGCATATGCAATTCATCAGCTAACCTACGCACAACCAGAAGTCAGGCAGGATTATTTTATACCACCATTGACACTTTGGTTTCCTTTTCTTCCCTACATTACTGAGTTAATTAACATGATACATTTTGTACAATCGGTAAATGCTTCAATCATCTATTCTCTCTATGTTTATCTTTTTTTTTAACCTTCACCTGAGGGGAGATTTTATATATATTTTAGAGACAGGAAGGGGGCGTAGAGAGAGAGAGAAACATCCATCAGTTGCCTCCCGTGTGTGCCCGTCTGGGGAGAGAACCTAGGTATGTGCCCTGACTGGGAACTGAACCCGAAACCTTTGTGGTGCACAGCACAATGCTCCAACCGACTGAGCCACCCGGCCAGGGCTGCGGACTTGGCAATGGGCTAAAAAACAGATAGTAAACTGAGAAGTAATAATATATTATCCGCTACTGGTAAGTGACATAAAAAATAAAGGAAGGCAATGGTGGGGGCCTATTTTAGGTAGGATGATCAGAGATTGCTTCTGAGATAGAATTTGAGCCTCAAAACTTCCTTGTGAGCTGAGAAACGCTGAGTTTAGGTACCTAATGACAGATTACAGAGCCAGTAAGTAGTAATACCAGGCCTCCTCCATTATGCCAGCTGCTTTATAAATACTTGTGCCTTGCCCTGCCTCACCCAGCCAGCATGGCTTAGTGGTGGAGAGTCAACCTGTGAACCAGGAGGTCACAGTTCAATTCCTAGTCAGGGCACATGCCTGGGTTGCAGGCTCAATCCCCATCTCCAGTGTGGGACATGCAGGAGGCAGCCAATCAATGATTCTCATCATTGATGTTTCTATCTCTCTCTCTTTCCTTCTCCCTTCCTCTCTGAAATCAATAAAAATATATTTAAAATAAATAAATACTTGCCCCTCATTTAGCCAACCTCATTAGAAAAGGAAGTTTTATTTGACACACTATGAAGCCAGGATCACAAATTATTAATCCACAGATGTGTTTTGATTTGCCTGAACAATATTTGAAATAGTTGCCAACAATGACGTGCTCGCTTCGGCAGCACATATACTAAACTTGGAACAATACAGAGAAGATTAGCATGGCCCCTGCGCAAGAATGATATGCAAATTTGTGAAGCATTCCATATTTTAAAAAAAAAACAACACACAGTGATTGAGAGATAGTTGTCAACAAAAATTGAGAGTCTTTTGAGGAATCTGGACTTCTGGTTTCTTCTTTTTTGTTCAAAAAAAAAAAAAAAAAAAGGAAGACTGGCAGTACTGGCCCTGGCAATCCACATAGCACCGACAGGCTGAAGCTGAGTAGAGGCTGCCCCCTTAACGGGGGCCCTGGTGGTGCACCAGTCCCCTTAACCCTTAAGAAAGTTGAGTTTATAAAGGTTTTTAAGTGGAAGCTACTCACTTCTGAAAAAAGCAGCTATATACAGTATATAAATCACTATGCCCATGACCCATCACCTCAGTCAAAACCAGGACTTTCAATTTAGAGATGCAAGTTCGGCTTCTCAACCAAAGGCAATTATCTATGGGCTGGCAGGAGCCCTTCAATTTTAGCCTGAGAACTCTTGCTGAATTGAACCATGGCCAAGGAAGTATACTCTGACCTTTCTTTTCATAAGTCTGAATGACAGCCAAAGGAAGCACAGACCAAAAGAGGTGACAGGAAAGAGCAGCATGAGGTGGAGAGAGTGAAAAGGTTAAACAATAGCAAGAGAAGCAGAGAGCAGAAAGCAGAGATGGAGAAATCCTATATAATAAAAGCCTAATATGCAAATTGTCGAATGGCAGAACGACCGGTCGCTATGATGCACACTGACCACCAGGGGGTAGATGCTCAATGCAGGACGCAGCGCTAAGGAGCAGCGAGCCAGGCTCATGGCTGACGAGCGCAGTGGTGGTGCCAGGAACCTCTCCCACCTCCACCGCAGGTGGGCTGTAAGGAGCGAGGGGTCCCAGACTGCGAGAGCCCCGGACTGCAAGAGGGATGTCTGACTGCCGGCTTAGGCCCGATCCCCCCAGGGGTTCTGGACTGTGAGAGGGTGCAGGCCGGGCTGAGGGACCCCCCCACACACACACACTCCCCAGTGCATGAATCTTGTACACTGGGCCTCTAGTAACAGTAATAAGAGTAGAGACTTGTATATAGTTATTGTTGGGGCCACAAGAACTGCTGCTCATTTTCTGAGATGATTCCTGTGTTTAATTTTCTCCTCACTTAATTTAAGTGATTAAATTCCCATCACTTAAGGCAACTTGGGTCTCTGATCCTTGTAACCTGAAAGCAGAGGTTCTATGGAAGTGAATTTTCCAGTTACCCCATGTACCAAATTTATTTTATGGAAAATTTTCAAAATGTGTTATAGACTTTTCTGTGTTCTTAAACAGAAAACATAAAATATTATTTAACTTTTTCTTGATTATCAGAGATCATCACATTTAAGATTCTTGAAAGATACCATGCTCAAGTTCGATTGAGTGTGCACACCCCTAGTAGTCCTATGAAATACTAGAAGCCCGGTGCACGAAATTCGTGCACGGCGGGGGGTTGTCCCTCAGCCCAGCCTGTACCCTCTCCAATCTGGGACATCCCTCTCACAATCCAGGACTGCTGGCTCCCAACTGCTTGCCTGCCTGCCAGCCTGATCACCCCTTAACCACTCCGCTGCCAGCCTGGTTGATGCTTAACTGCTCCCCTGCCAGCCTGTTTGCCCCCAACTTCCCTCCTCTGCCAGCCTGGTCACCCCTAACTGCCCTCTCCTGAAGGGTTGATCACCTCCAACTGCCCTCCCTTGCAAGCCTGGTCCCGCTCAACTGCCCTCCCTTGCAGGCCGGGTGCCTCCCAACTGCCCTCCCTTGCAGGCCGGGTGCCTCCCAACTGCCCTCTCCTGCTGGCCATCTTGTAGTGGCCATCTTGTGTCCACATGGGGGCAGGATCTTTGACCACATGGGGGCAGCTATATTATGTGTTGCAGTGATGATCAATCTGTATATTACTTTTTTATTAGATAGAATAGAGGCCTGGTGCACGGGTGGGGGCCAGCTGATTTGCCCTAAAGGGTGTCACAGATCAGGGTGGGGGTTCCCTTGGGGTGTGGGGCGGCCTGAGCGAGGGGCCTGTGGTGGTTTGCAGGCCGGTCACGCCCCCTGGCAACCCAAGTGGAGGCCCTGGTATCTGGAATTTATTTTCCTTCTACAATTGAAACTTTGTAGCCTGAAGCAGAGCCAAGCCTGCTGTTCCCTCTGGGGCGGCAGCCATTTCTGTGGCAGTTAATTCACCTTCTACAATTGAAACTTTGTAGCCTTAAGCGGGTGAGCCCGGCCAGGGTGTGAGGAAAGCTTTGCTTCCCCTGTTGCCGCCGGCAACCCTGGCCTGCTCTCTCAAGCTCCATTCTGCTGCCATTTGTTTGAATTTGTTTACCTTCTATAATTGAAACTTTGTAGCTTGAGTGGAGGCTTAGGCCTGCAACGGCTATGGAAAGCTTGGCTTCCTCTGTTACCTGGGAAACCTTGCTCTCTCTGGCTGTAGCCATCTTGGATTGGGGTTAATTTGCATACTCGCCCTGATTGGCTGGTGGGTGTGGCTTATGTAGCGGAGTGATGGTTAATTTGCATATTACCATTTTATTAGAGGATTCCACTCATATACGTAAAAGAATCACTGTCACTAACTTACACTGTCTCAAATGTTCTAAATTCAGACTATCTTAACCACTGGCCAAACATAGTATCTTAACACCATTTCTTTTCTTTTTCTTTTTTTTTTAATTTATTTGTATTGATTTCAGAGAGGAAGGGAGAGAGAAATACCAATGATGAGAGAGAATCATTGCTCGGCTGCCTCCTGCACGCCCCCTACTGGGGAATTGAGACTGAAACTCAGGCATGTGCCCCAACCAGGAATCCAAATATGACCTCCAGGTCATAGGTCGACACTCAAACACTGAGCCACACATGCTGGGTTTAATGCCATTTCTAAGGCCAAGATTCACTCTTAACAAATAGGTATTACCATTAACAAGGCAGGGAAGACAGGAAGCCTCTATGGGATTTAGATGTCTTAAATCATTAAAGAAAGCGTCCTTAATCCAATACTTCCCCTAATCCATTTACTTAGCACCCTAGAGGTTTTAACACCCTGGGTGATGCATCACAGAAAATTTAGAATAGGTGAAGGTCTAGCCTTTCTTTTGTCATAGGGAAGGACTAAGTAGTATACTCTGGCAGATCTATTTTAGAAATAACCAATAAAGAGATTAAAGACCTAGGATTTGAATGCCTTTAAAACTCACCATGCATCCAGCCCCTCTTAGAGAGTCTGGAAGTAAATTACATGTTAAACACCACTGGAAGCTGACTGCTTTATATATGCACAAGTTTACCTCTGTGGTGCGATACGTAACAGAGAACGTGATAGGGAGAGGAAAACCCAGACAGTAAATCAATGTGCGGTGGGATGAAGGGAATTATTTTTCCCTTTCTTTTCTGCATTTTCCTTATTTTTCTTAGTGAATCTGCAAGAATATTATCTTATTTAATGTATTTACATTCTTTTAAGACTCCCTCTCTCCTCCCCGCCGCCCCCCCCCCCACTTCCCTCTACCTCAATCTTAAAAGGCCAGTGCTCCCTAGGGTCCCATATCATGACCTTTTCCTTCTCTCCTAGAAGATGATTTTCACTCACTCTCAAGGCTCCAGGTTTCAATTACAAGGTGATGATTCCCAAACCTAGACCCACGGTCAAGCCTTTTTTTTTTTTTTTTTTAATTGATTTTTAGAGAGAAAGGATTCAGTCACACCGCAGGGCTATTGTTGTGTTGGTTGTTGTCATTTTTTTATTTGACAATCTAAGGGAGTGCCCCTGACTAAATAGTCAGGTATTGCATGTTTTAAAAATTCTTGCGGCACCCTGGTTGAAAATCCCTGTTTCGGAGTCTACAGCTGATAATGTCGCTCCTTTGCATAAAAGTACTCCCTGTGGTGGTCCGATCAAATTCGAAACTCTTTAGCCTGTGGCATAAAAGCTCTCTGGGTGCTGTCTCCCCTTCTCACTCCCGCCCCTCTGGACCTCCACGCTCCAACCACACAGAAGCGGTTCTCCCAACAAATCAGGGCTCTCCCTCTCCCGGACCGACGCTTGGTCAAGATCCAGTGCAGGCACCGCCAGCGCTCACAGCCGGCGCCCTCCCTGCTCTCCAGGAGCCCCCACCCCCGCCTCATCCCAACACCTGGATCAAGATTCGGTGCAGGCATCCCAGCTTCCCGGAGGCCTCGTCCGCCCGCAGGAGCTCACAAAACCTCTGAACCATTATCCACACCGGGTATCACCGTGTCTCTCGAAGACCCTGCATCCCTCAAGGCAGAGGCTCTTTCTCACCTTCCGTAGCTCCCTCCAGGGCCCTGCCCGGCGCAGCACCTGACGTGCCAAAAACCAAGCAAGCACATCATCCCCGTTACTGACGCCAAGAAAACAGGTCAGAACCCCTCAGGAAGGAGAGGTGCAAAGGTGACCGGGGCAGAGACGTGGGGCAGGTGGAGGCCAGGGCAGGCAGAGATCCTCCGAAACAGCCAGGCGCCACTCAAACCGGGTCGAGTGACAGAGTCACGCAGGCGAACCCAACCGAGGGACGGAGGGGTGATGCGAAGATTTACCGCGGCTGTCAGTCAGGGGCCCGGCCTCGGCCCGGCCTCCGCCCCGGGGAAGGGTCGGGGCTGCGCGGGGCCGCCCTGCTCTCGCCCAGCCCAGCCCTCGGCTCCCGACCCCCGACCCGCGCCCCGCGCCCCTATCCGGGCCCGGAGCCTCACTTCTCCACATCCGCCGACTTCATGATGTGGGTCTTGGTGGCCGTCAGCTTCCAGGGCCCGAAGGAGAAGTCCCGGTGGCTGCTCTGGAAGCCGTGGATCATCATGGCCGCGGCGGGGGCGGCGCGGAGCAGGCAGGAGCGGCGGCAGCGGACACCGGTTTCCGCGCCTCTGCGGCCCGGCCCTCTCGGCTTCCGAGCCGTTACCATGCCCCGCCCCGCCCCGCCGCCCACCCCGACGCCCGCCCTTCTTTCCGCCCTCTTCTCCGCCCTGCGCTTTTTGCTTCCGGGAGCAGGCGCCAATGTTGCGTGACCCACGCCTACGTCACGACGCACCGGAAAAGGGGAGGAGGAGAACCAGATGAGGGGCGGGGCTTCGTTTGAGAGGGGCGTGGTCAACGTCGTGCCGCCCCCGGAACTCCTTGGGTGACGTCATCTAGGGGTGTTTACTGAACGGGAGAACTAGGGCTTGGTAGGCGGTGGGAAGGCCAGACTGATGGACCCACTGGATCAAGGCCGGGCTTGGGAGGACCCCAGAGATGGTTGGCGGGAGGAAGCCCAGAGAGACGGGTGGACCCCTCGGGAGAACAGTAGGCAAGCAGAGACACTCCTGCTCCCGCGGGGAAGATAAACGTGAAGAGAGGGCAGGTGCTCTCCAGGCTTGAAGATCCAGCCACAGATCTGAGGACCCAGAGCAGGACTTGGGCAGGAAGAGAGGAAGGCAGAACCCCAGCCGCAGGAAGTTGTTGGGCAGGCAGGGGATGTGTCAAAGCATCAAGCAAAGGCTCGGTCATAGAGGAGCAGGCAAAGAGCTTAGACCCTGAGTTGGGAATGCACTTTCCTTTTTCTCATGCTTATGGTTAGATCAAGTTCCACCTCCACCCCCCCCACCCCCCCCACCCCGTTTAAAAAACCTTGGGGGTGCTCTGGCCGGGGAACTCAGTTGGTTAGACCTTTGTCCTGATACGCCAAGGTTGTGGGTTCGATGCCAGGTCAGGGCACATGCAAGAATCAACCAATGAATGCATAAATGAGTGGAACAACAAGTTGTTGTTTCTCTTTCTCACACACCAATAAATACATTTTTAAAAAGAAAAGAAAAACCTTAGTGGAGTCTCTGTTTGTGGGAAACCACCTATTGTTCTCACTAGCAGAGAGGTGTGGACAAGGAGCCCAGAATGATGGTGACCCTTGAGCCCTGGCAAGGGTCAGAGCTATACACCCACTGTTTAGTTGAAACAATGGTATACACCCACTGTTGAGTTGAAGCAACTTCCCCACCAGATAGTCATGTAAATCCTTACTGATAAGGTAGTCTGTCTGTTACTGGAAATTGCCTGCCTAAGGGCTATAGGTGTATCCCAAATTGAATAAAAGGATGGCAAGGCCTGAGCCCAAGCGGAGTCCTTCCTCTAGGGATGGGCTCCCGCCTGGCCCCCAATTTCCAAATTATTATTTCTTGTCTGGTCTCTTTCATTTGCCTGCAGCCCCTTCTCCAGATCCCGAACCCTGAACCACGTGGGACGTGGGTCCTTCGCATCTGTTCCTTACAATCAAAGAGCTCTGTGGAAACAGTGGGCTGCCTTCAACATCTCCTTGAGTCGCCCTATCCACAACCCTTCATCCCCCAAATATACACATAAAATATATAAGGGAGGCCACGTTCTGTGTGTGTGTGTGTGGGGGGGGGGGGGGGGGGAGGGAGGAGACAGAATAAGAATTCATGCTGTGGGGAACTTAAAAGGGGGAAAGGGCATGCTAGAGATGAGAATATAAATATTTCAGCAGTGTAATAGGGTAGGGAGACAGAGTGTAGAAGACCCATAGGATTTGAAGAGCTGAGAGAAGAGCAGAGTTGATTGCATCCAAATTTATTTTTAAAAAGGAAACATTGCCTACTCTCAACTTGTGGCATGACTTGGAGATGAAAGCAACCCATTAGTAAAGGAGAAATAAAAGCCAGCCATTGCAAACTCTCAGAGACTTCCAGAGAAATATATTAGCTGGCAAGTCCCTGAATAAATATACTTTTATAATATATCATTTTATACACTTCCAAAACATATATTTTTACCCATTGGTATATTTTCTTAACAATATACATGGTGAAAAATCCTTCCAGAGCAGTTTATACCACTTTAATGTTTTTTTGTTGTTGTTAAATCCTCACTCGAGGATATTTTTCCATTGAATTTTTAGAGAGAGTGGAAGAGAGAGGGAGAGAAAGAGAGAGAAAAACATCAATGTGTGAGAGAGCCCCGACGATTGAGCCTACAAGGGCCTGCAACTGAGGTACATGCCTTTGACCGGAATCAAACCCGGGACCCTTCAGGCCATGGGCCAACACTCTATCCACTCAGCCAAACTGGCCTGAGTGAACTCTTTTTATTTAATAATATAATCCCTAGTATGGCTATTCTAGTTTATTCAACCTTTCTTCTGTGGATGTGTGTTCACTTTGCTTATGTTTTTTTGCCACAACAGATAATGTGTCAATAAATATTCTTGTATATGTATAGTCTGTATTGGTGTTTTCCTTTCCATGGGATAGATTCCTGGGAGTAGGAGTTCTGAGTCAAAGGACATAGATTTATTTTAACTTAACAGATATTGTCAGATTGTTTTTTCAAATGGCTATATATATGCAGGATAGGGCAAAGTAGGCTTAGAGTTCTTTGTATGGAAAGAATACAATAATTAATAAATAATAATACAAGGACAAACTGTCTCTAGTACTCACAACTGTAAACCTACTTTTGCCCCACCCTGTATACACTTTTACCAGCAGTAAGTGAGAGTTCAGGACCCTAGTTCCAAATGCTGGTGTGAAGAAAACCCACCTCCGGGAACATTAATTAGCAGGTGTTGGGAGGGACTTGGGAATCTGAATTTTTTCAAGGCTCTCCATGTAATTTGATAGAAAGCAAGATTTGTGAGTCACAGGTTGACCTTGCTGCAGGATTTACCAAGAGGGGGAATAAGGGGCAGGGATCAGGAAAGTCATTTGATGGGACTCCCTTCTACAAATGGCCTCAAATGTAAACTTTCACATGATCACCAAGTAATATTATAAGTAACAGAGACACCCCAACAAGACTGAAAAAAGAAAATATTAATAATTCAACCATAAATGTATGTCTCAGTATCTGTCCATCCCATTGGTAATATTTATCATTTAATAAATTTTTGTTGCTATCACAGTTACATGGTAGAACATTGCCATCTGTGATGGAACATTTTAAATTCAGTTAAGTCTATAGCTTATGGATAGCATATGGCCATCATTCAAACAGTAATTGGAACAATTCTTTCAGCAATATTATTTTCCTGCCAAAATGTTATTTTTATATCAATCAAAAATACTTAAATGTTCTAATTTTTGGGGTAGACAAATTATTGTATTGTGTTGGATAAAGTTATTAGAGGTACTTATTTGCTAAAAGCAACTATTGAATATGCCATGTTTTATAATCCTAGGCTGGCATTTCTTCATTCTTGTCTTTCCTATTCTTCCCTCTCTCCTTCCTAATCTTTCCCAATCCTCTTTCCCTCCCAATCTCCTTCTCCCTCTCTCTCCCTCTCTCTCCCTTCATCCCTCTTCCCTCTCTCCCTCTCCCCCATCTCCCCTCCCTCTTCCCCCCTCTCTTTTGCACCTGATCCACCTCCCAGGCCCATCAAGTCATCCGCTGGGACTGTTGCAGCTCCAACATTGGCCACTAGGGGCCCTCTACTACCCTAGCCTGAGAGGAGAGAAAAAAGTCTTTTATCCAACTTTCTTAACAGAAATACCATTCATTCTCATGGGTATTTTCAAAAGAATATCCCCAAGTAAGCCAAGGGAAAATGAGAAGAAATAAAGAAGAGATGCGCCCAACAGCAAACAGTCGTTTCCAAGGTTAAGAGGAGTAAACCCTCCCAGCTTCTCCCTGAGAAAACTTCAGGGGAGCTAGCTCCCAGCCTGCTAACACCTTCCCCCGTCGCTCCAGCCCTGGGCGAGTCTCCACAGGTCACGGCCCTGGCTCCTTCCCTTAGCGCTGCCCATCCCTTCATTAGAGCCATGGGGAAGCGGATTTGATTCCTGCCAGGATCCAAAGTGTCACATGCCCCTTTGTGACACACTGCAAACAGCTTTTCTCTGTTTATTTGTTTGTTTGTTTTGGATTTTGCTCTGGTGATTTTTCATGAAATTATTATTATTATTTTAATATATTTTATTGATTTTTTTACAGAGAGGAAGAGAGAGGGATAGAGAGTTAGAAACATCGATGAGAGAGAAACATCGATCAGCTGCCTCTTGCACACCCCCTACTGGGGATGTGCCCGCAACCAAGGTACATGCCCTCGTCCGGAATCGAACCCGGGACCCTTGAATCCGCAGGCTGACGCTCTATCCACTGAGCCAAACTGGTTTCGGCGAAATTATTATTTTTTAGTTGTGTACTCAAATTTATCTTTTCTAGTATTGTTACTTCTGGATGTGGTTTCTAGTTAGGAAAAAAATTTCCCACCTTCAGATATAAAGGAATTTAACCTTTTTTTCTTCTAGAATTTATGTGGGTTTCCTTTTGACATTTAGATCTCTGACACATTTGGGATTTGTCTTTTACACAAATTCTTAAATCACCTCCTGGGCACAACTTTTATTGGTTTGGAATACGCCATTTTCTGGGCGGAGTCATAATAATGGTGAAATGATCATAATCACTTATTAGGACAGTACAGTTTAAGACAGATTCTAATAATAGCAATAATACTAAAATCAATAATAATAGCTAACTTTAACTAGAGCTTGCTAAATTCTAGGCATGTGTCAAGCATTATGTCATTTAATCCTCATAATTAATGTTAAAAACAAAATTCAACTGAGTAAGTTTGAAGATCTCATTGGCTTTATTAAGTGACTCATGAACCAGGGTTTGTACACATGGAAGATTTTTATAGAAAGAAGAGCAGGCAAGGGAGCTATTCACAAAGAAAACACAGGTTATGTGGGGACGAGGACGAGGACATCTTTTCTTTGGGGAGAAGAGAACACGAGGGATTTTATCATTCAGATTGCCTCTTCTTTCTATGGGGGATGGAGAGGCCCATGTAACAGATTGTCTTGCTGGTGGTTGGCCAGAGAGAATCCAGACTGGTTGATTAAAACTGTGTTTCTGGGAGAATGAGACAGAGTCCCCTAACTTGGTAAATCTGACACCATGAGTGCCACTGATCACAGTGATGAGATTTTCCAAAAGGATGAACAACTCTTTTTTTGTTTTGTTTTGTTTTTTTGTTAATCCTCACCCGAGAATATTCACTGAATTTTGGGGAGAGTGGAAGACAGAGGGAAAGACAGAGAAACATCAATGTGAGAGAAACACATAGATTGGTTGCCTCCTGCACGAGCCCTGACCAGGGCCCAGGCCGGGGAGGAGCTTGCAACCAAGGTACTTGCCCTTGACCGGAATCAAACCCGGGACCCTTTGGTCCACAGACCGACACTCTATCCACTGAGCCAAACCGGCGAGGGCAAAAAATGATGAACAACTCTTGATGAGCTTTGAACAAATCAAAGCACATGTTTTCCTCAGTTTACACAGGAATGGTATTCCTGGACAAACTGGTCTGTAACAAGACCATGCCAAAGAATTTCAGTTTTGGGGGATCCTTCAAAAGTCATGTGTGTTAATAATATGGATAACTTTCCTAACTCGACACCATGCCCAGAAGTAATAGTAACAGCAGAGTGGAATTGCTTTTAGTCTTGGACTGTCCCCTGCACTGCACAATGTCTGGTATCCGTGTCCCTACCCACTAAATGCCAGGAGTGTCCTCTAATCATTATGACAACCCAAAGCACCCCCAGGCTCCCAGAATGTCATATTCAGAAACACTGAATTAGATACTTTCTGTTCCAAATAACAGAAATAAACCCATATGCGCTTAATAGATAAATATTTATTGGCTTTCGTAACTGATTAGTCCAGGGGTACAACTTCAGGGAAGGTTTCATCCAGGGCCACACCGTTTAGCCTGCATCTAATTTTTCCTATTTCTCACCTCCCTCCCCTTTTTCTGTACTCTGCTTCCTAAATTTTGGTTCCACCCAGTATTCTCGGCAAAATGTCCTCAAGGCTTCGTCTGACCAGTCTCCATCTCTGAATTGACCACATGGCTGAAAAAGATGGGAGATGCCCACAATCAGAGCCCACCCCTGGAACTGGGGGGACGTCACTGCTATGCAAGCCCCATGGCTGACTCCCAGAGGGAAGCAATGTTTTTCCCAAAGGAAACTATGGATGCTGACAGACAGCAGCTACCCCAATTTCTGCAGACAGCGTCTCTGGGAATGGGTCCTGAAACTCAGCATTTTAACAAACTTCCCAAGCGTTTCTTTTCATTGTAAAACAGCTTTTGTGGAGACATCATTTAAATCCCCACAAGGGTTCTAATTTCTCACACCTTCCGCGGTACTTGTCATTGCCCTCTTTATTATGGCCGTCAATGAGGGTGTGAAGTGAAATTGTTTTTGTTTTACTGATTGATTGATTGATTGATTGATCATTAGAGAGAGAGGAAGGGAGAGAGAAAAGGAGTGAATTGTTGTTCCACTTATTTATGCATTCATTGGTTGCTTCTTGCATGTGCCCTGATCAGGGATTGAACCTGCAAACTTGGTGTATCAGGACGATGCTCTCACCAACGCAGCTACCAGGTCAGGGCTAAAAGACATGCATTTCCCTAATGACCAGTGATGTCCAGCAGTTTGTTCTGTGCTTAATGGCCATTGGTACATCTTCTTGGGAGAAACGTCTGCTCAGAGCCTTTGCCCATTTTTAAAGTGGGTTGTTTATCTTTTTATTATTGATTTGTAAGATTTCTTTTTTAAAAAATATTTTTATTGATTTTTTACTGAGAGGAAGGGAGAGGGATAGAGAGCTAGAAACATCGATGAGAGAGAAACATCGACCAGCTGCCTCCTGTACACCCCCTACCGGGGATGTGCCTGCAACCAATGTACATGCCCTTGACCGGAATCGAACCTGGGACCTTTCAGTCCGCAGGCAGACGCTCTATCCACTGAGCCAAACGGGTTTCGGCGAGAGTTCTTCATATATTCTGGATGCAAGTCCCTTATCAGATATGTGAATTGCAAATATTTTATCCCATTTTGTGAGCTGTTTTTTCATTTTCTTCATGGTCTCCTTGGAAGCATTAAAGCTTTTAATTTTAATAAAAATCCAAGATATCCAACTTCTCTTTAATTACTTGTGCCTTTGGTGTTGTATCTCAGAAAGTCCAAGAGATACTCATGTATCCAAAAGTTTGAGAACCAGAGGTCTTTGAAGACATGCTTTTATTTATTTCCATTTTTTCTTTAATTTATTTAAAATGTTTTATTGGTTTAGGCCCTGATTTTGCTTTGATTAGTTTTATGTGGATTGTGGGATTGAAAAGATATTTTATACCAAAGATGTCTCATCATATGTCGATTCCTCGTGAGCATTTAGGGTTCACTTGGGCAAAACCTCTCATTATTTTAGTTCAGAAATCTTTTTTTGGGGGGGGGGGGGGCGCGTTACTCCGAAGGGGAATGGCTTATGAAATTGATCTGGGAAAGGAGAATTATTTTAAATCTTTCCCTAACTTTTTTGAAAAAAAATTTTTTGCTCAAATCAATGTTGTTTTTCACACAACTGTCACCTGTACAGCGATGTATAGTGAAATCATTACTTACATAATTTTTGTTTTCTCTGCATTTGATTGAATATTGTTCATGGCTCAATATTAGCTCTAGAGGAAATAAAAACCAATCTTAAGAGCAACTGAAAAGATGCACTTGTTGGCAGCAATTTCTATCCTAGAATGTACAGCAAGTTCTGAGCTCTTGAGCGATGGGAAGAAAAACCTTTGTGATAAATAATATATTTGATAATGAGCAGCAGGAGAAACAAGTGTTTTCATCTGAAGAGTTCACAATGGAATCAAGTATGGGGTGGGCAGTTTTTGCATCATGGGTGGATATGGAGCCCAAGGAGCCATAATTGTGTTACAGAAAACTGGAGAAGAACCAAGCAATACTTAGAGATGGAGTTACACTTATTATGCGCGGGTCCAGAGGAAAATGTCTCTCAAATTCTGGGTCTCCACATGGAGGAACTTTTTTTATTTATATGTTTTTATCTTCTTTGTCTGCCAAATATGGGGTGTTTCCGGCCCCCTTTGCAAGTTCTTAAAGAGCCCCTATGTGATGGGGCCTTGAGACCTCAACCAAAGGCCTGGCCTGGCGCCAGCACTGATAATTTCATCCTGGGAAGGTTTAATGGCCTCTCTGAAGTGGGAGTAGTCTTATTTTCCTTATTATTTAAGCAAACAAGCATTTACAGAAGCCAAATAGCAGGGTTAAAATTTCAAACAGCCGTTTTTATATAAAATAGATGCTTCAATTGTAGATTTTCATTCTCGCCATGTTAGCTTATGGCATATATTTTCAGACCTTTCTCTAATTCCAATTTTCAAAGGGGCTCAGCTCTCAGGTTCTATGGCACTAGGGGATGTACTTACATTATCTCAATTCATCTTTTAAAGTCTACAGGTAGGCAGGCAGGAGTGTGCCTAGATTGTGTCTGACAAAGCGGAGGTTCAGAAAGGTTCAATAACTTCCCCCAAGGTCCCAAGTCGTTGCCAGTGTTGGAATCAGTGCACATTAAAAAATCATAATAACTAGGGATTTCAGAATAAAAGTACAAACTACTCTGGAGAGCAGACTGCTGGGATCCTTCAGCACCTGGCTCGCTGGTGACCTGGCCTCGGAGGAGGTTCGGCTCGGTTTCTGACCAAATGAAGCAGCTGTCCCACAGGAATGTTAAGCCACCCAGTCACTCTCTCTCTCCCCATTACCCCAGGTGTCCCTGAAGACAAGCGGGGTGCTTGGCAGGTGCTCCATAGTCAATTATCGTTCTAAACGCCGCCTCAGTGGTCTAATAATAACAAGAAAGCAGTTCCCACAGTGCCAGTCTGTAGACAAGGGAATAATCAATGCATTTATCAAAGGTGGATTTCTGGGGAATTTGAATCCTGCTCCAGGGGAAGCATTCATTTTCCCCGGCGTTTGAACTTAACTTCCCACCCGATTCCTTGCTGCCCTGTTGCTCTCTTCTCCCCTCCCCGCCTCCCTCCCTTTTTAAAGCAGTTTCACTGTTCGCTTGCACTTCTCGTCCTCTGGGTAAGTTGGCTGCATAGGAAACGCAGGAGAGGGGACAGAAACCCTCTAAGGGGGCTCCGTTCGGTCCTGCGACCTGGCAGCGCAGCCGGCGCGCATCGCGCTCTTGGCTCAGAGAGACGGGGGAGCAGGCTGGTAAACATCCACCCCGTCACCCCCAAGGGCTGTGGGTCCCCTCCGGCAGGCTTCGCGGCGGCTCCTGTGATACTCCCGGGCCGGGACATGCCTGGCACCAGGCAGACACTCACACTGTGGCCGGATGAATGAAAGGTGAGCAGGGAGGATGCCAGGAGTCCAGGCGAGACTGGAGGAGGCGATGGGGCTGCGCGGAGCCTCCCGGAAGAACCCGAAAGTCTGGGTGTGATGCCGAGAGGAATGGAGAGGGGACGTCCCAGAAGTGGAAGTGGGACGGAGGGACGGAGGGACGGAGGGACGGGCCCGGGAAGGCCGGGGCCTCAGGGGTTTGCGGGCGCCCAGGGGGGCGAGCCGAGAGGTAAGGGCGAGACAAAGAGCCGCCGCCGAGGCCGGTCTGGGGAAGAAATGGAAGAGGGGCGGCGCGGGGAGGGCGGACGCGCAGGAAGGGGCGTGAGGACCTGGAGGGGCAGCGCCGGGGGGAGGGCGCGGGGGGCGGAGGCGCGGGCGGCGCGAAGTTCCCGGCCTGCGCCCTGCGGGTCCGCGTGCTGGCGGCCGGGCGGGAGGAGCGAGCGGGATCGGGGCTGAAACCCGAAACCTCCGGCCCCGCGCGGCCCGGAGGAAGGAAGCGGCGGCGGCCAGGCGGGCGGTGGCCGGTCGGGCCCTGCGCTGCCGCGGCGGCGACCCCTCGGTGAGCAGGCGGGGCGCGGAGCCGGGCGCGGGCGGGATGGAGCGCGGCCGAGGTGGGGGTGCAGGGCGCGGGCGGGGCACGGGCCGGGGGTCTCCGCGCCCCTCCCCACGCCTCCCCGCCCCTCGGAGGTAGGACTGTCCCCTTGGCCGCACCCGCCTGGCTTTGGGAGCCCGAGTTCTTTGTGGAAGATCTGGGGGGCGCGCCCCTCCCGGCAGCCAGGGCTTCCCAGTGGCCCTGCTCGCAGCCTCGCTCCGCATCTCCGGCGCCGCTGAAGCCGCTGCCAGGACCCGGGCGAGAGAGGACGGCGGTGCGTGCCCCGGGACCGGCTAATTGGGGCCGTGCGCCCCCATCCGAGGGGCTCAGGCCCAGCTCGGGGACAGGTGTGCGGGGCAGAGCGGCCTCGCCCCTGCGCTGGAACCCGTGAGGACCAGGTGAGCAGCATCCGCCCGCGGGGTTCGGGGCGCTGTCTCACCGCGCCGGGCGGGGGGCGCGCCCAGAAGGCTCCGGGCTACCCTGGCGCCGCGGGGTGGCGCCTCTGCCCCTCAGATCTGCGAGAGGGCGATCCGGCTAGCTTTGGGGGGACTTGGCCAGCCTGCTGCTCCTCCTGGGTCAGAGCTTAACCCCGTGCCACCTTTGACAAAGGCCTGCGGGGCGAGGAAGCCTGGGGATGAGCGGGCCGCCGTCTGGGTGTGCTGCTCAGACATCTGCGCTCCAGCCCCGCAGCCGGGCGCGGGCACCACTTCGGGCGCAGCTCGGGGCTCAGTCTGTGCCGTGCTCTGCCTTCGGTCAGTGTTTGGGAAGTGCTTTCAAGATCAGGTCATTTGACGGGAGGTGGCGTGGTTTTGGAGGGAAAGGACCTCAATTCCTGGGTGAGCTCAGTGGGGATAAGGGTAAGTTACGTGGGCCAGGGTGTCCTGGGCCAGTGGGTGTCCTGGGCCGGCGGTGCCCTGGGCCGGCTGTGTCCTGGGCCGGGGTGTCCTGGGCCGGCGGTGTGCTGGGCCGGCGGTGCCCTGGGCCGGCGGTGTCCTGGGCCGGGGTGTCCTGGGCCGGCTGTGTCCTGGGCCGGGGTGTCCTGGGCCGGCGGTGTGCTGGGCCGGCGGTGTCCTGGGCCGGGGTGTCCTGGGCCGGCGGTGTGCTGGGCCGGCGGTGTCCTGGGCCGGGGTGTCCTGGGCCGGGGTGTCCTGGGCCGGCGGTGTGCTGGGCCGGCGGTGCCCTGGGCCGGCGGTGTCCTGGGCCAGTGGGTGTCCTGGGCCAGTGGGTGTCCTCGGCCGGGGTGTCCTGGGCCGGGGTGTCCTGGGCCGGCGGTGCCCTGGGCCGGCGGTGTCCTGGGCCAGTGGGTGTCCTGGGCCGGCGGTGTCCTGGGCCAGTGGGTGTCCTGGGCTGGCGGTGTCCTGGGCCGGCGGTGCCCTGGGCCGGCGGTGTCCTGGGCCGGCGGTGTCCTCGGCCGGGGTGTCCTGGGCCGGCGGTGTCCTGGGCTGGGGTGTCCTGGGCCGGCGGTGTCCTGGGCCAGTGGGTGTCCTGGGCCGGCGGTGTCCTGGGCCGGGGTGTCCTTGGCTGGAGGCCGGGAGAACCGGCCACACAGAGCCTCCTCCCATCCAGCCCGTCTCCTCCCCTGCGACCTCGTCCTGGACAGTCCTCGGGAGAGCTTAGCACCTGAGCATCACCTCCCCGCAGCCCCTGAGTGAGACAGGTGGGGAGAGGCCGGAAGCAGAAGGAGGGGGTGGGAGGGACCCAGGTCACAACGTCCAGACTCTTCACCCAACTCTCTTTACCTGGGATCCCCGCCACCCCTTTGGGCACTTCCTCCAGAGCACCCTTCTCTGTCCAGGGCCACACCCGTCTTATTTTACACTTGGAAGACGCTTACCAGCACTTTCATACACTTTTGTTTCTTCACCTGACAGCCCTGTGAAGCGTGTAGCCCCGTTTACAGGCGCGTTCACTGAGACCGGGGAGATGAAGTTCTCTGTCCAGCACACTGGGAGCCCACATGGAAGTCAGGTCTTCTGACGCGGCTCCATCACAGCTGGGGCCCTGGACTCAGGACCCGTCCCTGTCCTGCTCCACCACCGGCAGGGAGATTAGGCCCCTCATATGGAGGCCTGCTGAGCGCTTTAGAAACGAAATCCAAGGCCTCAGGCCCTCACATCCTCCCCTTTTGTTGCAACCCCGTGCAGTGGGAGTCTGAGAGGCGAAGGAGGGCGTGTGGTCAGAGGGGCTGAGGAAGGCAGAAATGGGCTGAACTGAAACTGGCCTAAATGTCAGCCAAAGGAGCTTTGGTTCTGTGTAGTGTAAACTCAGTGCTGGCTGGGGCTGGGCAGGAGGCTGCCTGCGGGAGGAGACCAGGCAGGGGGGCTGTGTGTGTGTGTGTGTGTGTGTGTGTGTGTGTGTTGTGGGGGGTATGCCTTCCCGTAAAGGGACGGGGGCAGGGGCAGGTGCATCAAGGCTCCAGCACAGTGTTGCCTGCCCTCAGGGGGAGCTGTGCATTTTAAAATACATTTTTATTGACTTTAAAGAGGAAGGGAGAGGGAGAGAGAGAGAGAAACATCAATGATGAGCAAGAATCATTTACCAGCTGCCTCCTGCATGCCCCCCACTGGGGATCGAGCCTGCAACCTGGGCAGGTGCCCTTGACCGGAATCGAACCCGGGACACTTCAGATAGAGCAGGCTGATGCGCTATCCAATGAGCCAAACCAGCTAGGGCGGGAGCTGTACATTTTTTATGGGGGAAAAGCTCCACGTTTTTTAAAGCTGACAACTAATTGAAAACACTTTCCCTAAGGTGCAGGCTTGCACCCTCTGCATCGGCCCTGAGGAGGCTCTTGCTGTCCTGGGAGGCACGATCAGACATCCCTGAGGTGAGAAGCGGTGCTTTCTCTTCTCGATGGTTTTCTTTGAGAACAACAACCACAGAAAACCATCCACAAAACTGGGGGTAGCGGTCAGCTCTCTGGAATTTGGAGGAAGGGCTGACTTTCTGACTCAATCACACCATTAAGTTCCCCCCCAGTTTTTCATTGAATTGTTTGCAATTCCATCAATTTGTGAGGCTCTTACTAAATTCTAGAGTTTAATCCTCTTCTTGTTAGTAAGTCAAATATCTTGCCTTTTATGTTTTCTCCATCTTTGTTTATTGTACCTTTGTGCAGGGTATTTATCTTTTAGGTGGTTAAATCTATATTGATTTTATTTTTTTTTAGTGGCTTCACATTTTCTTGATTAGGAAATCCTCTCTGTCTCAATATTAAATTTTCCCTTCTCCATTTTTCTTTGCTATTGTTTATTTAAATAGATTTTAAATTACTGTTTTTCTTATTTCTTTCCGTTTCTTTCCTCCCTGGCACCAGGCTTGACTTGGTCCGTGAGCCCCTTTAGCCAGTGTGGCATGTATAATTTCTTTCATTTTCATAGTGACTTTTTTACCAAGTTGCTTTTTTTTTTTTTAGTTCTGCATCCTTTCTTCAATTTAATGTTTAAAGACATGGCAGAGAGGTTATCTCTTACTACATAAATCACTAAAATGAGCAAAGGAGCAGCTACCCAAGTAACATAGGAAATCCACAGAAAAACCTTGTGATCACAGAAGTAATTACCAGGCCAGGGGGGTGCAATGCAAAGAAAATTCTCGCCTGATTTAAATTCCGGTCTGATGCACCACGTCTTAAGGATGAGCTCTTCTGCAGGTGGGAGAAGGGGCAGGAGGGACATCCGGGTGATGACAGCATCGTCATGTGCAAAGCCATGGACTTGGAGGATGGAGAGTGCCCCGGGGTAGCCGAAGGGGAGGGTCCCGCGAGCGAACACATCCTGCGGGTGCCAGAGAACGACATGGCACCGTCAGGCCTGCGTAGGGCACTGGCAGCCTGGCAGCAGAGTGGAGCGGGGGGCGAGATCAAAGATAAGACGAGATGGGAACGTCTGGCAGTCCTCGGGGGACGATGGGGGTGTTCTGGGCCGGGGCAGTGGCAGGGAGGATGCAGTTTTGAGTGAGAAGTTAGTGATGCACTCAGTGTCCGGGAAAGGAGTGGAACCAACCGACGCCTGACACACGTGACTTACCGAGAAGGTCAGTGTGGGAATCCAGGGCTCATTCATCGACCCGGCCACACGGGGAGTGTCAGTCCGGGCCTTCCACGGCAGGAATTCCTGGCAAGAGGAGTCTGGGGCCGTGGTCGGCAAACTGCGGCTCATGAGCCACATGCGGCTCTTTGGCCCCTTGAGTGTGGCTCTTCCACAAAATGCCACGGCCTGGGCGAGTCTATTTTGAAGAATTGACGTTAGAAGAAGTTTAAGTTTAAAAAATCTGGCTCTCAAAAGAAATTTCAGCCGTTGTCCTGTTGGTATTTGGCTCTGTTGACTAATGAGTTTGCCGACCACTGGTCTGGGGCATCCAAATTTCTGACTTGAGTGATCGAGCGGGCGGTGTTCTTTCGATGGCAGAGAGAAACGTGCAGAACGGCATGTTGAGATGGTCGGGCAGGGATGCTGGATTCCACCTGCACACGCATCCCAGGCGTCTGGGCGTGACATCCGGGAGAAGACATCCCCCAGGAGGTGGCTATGAGGCTGGAGCTCCAAAGAGTTGTCGGGGTTATAGATGGAGATTTGGGGATCATCTTTGTTTAAGTGGGTACAGAGAGGGAGCAGAAGAGAGAGAGATGCCATATCAAATCCGACTCTGTTTTCAGTTACAGTTTGCATTTGGTATTACTTCGTGTTCGTTTTGCGTGTATGCATACATGCATAGTGGTTAGACAATCATGTACTTTACACAGTGGAAATAGGATTCTTTTTTTTTTTTTTTTTTTGCAAGAGATACAAAATCCAGTTGAAATTGACTTAAGCAAAAAGGAAAGCTACTGGCTCATGCCACTGAGGAGCTCGGGGGTCTGTTTGGCTTCAGGCAGGGGTCCAGGTTGAAATCAGTTCATCGGGTCTCCTTTTCTGACGTCCTCTGTCTCAGGCTGTCCCCCGAGGAAGCTGTCTTTCTCCCATCTATCCCCGCAACAGCCTCCTTATATCTCATAAGCGGATGGGGTGGTGGGAGTTGGGATATGATTGAGAAGGCGCTAAGTGGAGTGTCATATCCACGAAGGCACAGGGACTCACACTGTGGCTGTGGTCGGCAAACTGCGGCTCGCAAGCCACATGCGGCTCTTTGGCCCCTTGAGTGTGGCTCTTCCACAAAATACCACGGCCTGGGTGAGTCTATTTTGAAGAAGTGGCATGAGAAGAAGTTTAAGTTTAAAAATGTGGCTCTCAAAAGAAATTTCAATCGTTGTCCTGTTGATATTTGGCTCTGTTGACTAATGAGTTTGCCGACCACTGAGCTATGGAAAGAGGGACCCCACAGAGGAAGCTCAGGCCAGCTACCGGAGCAGGGGGAAGGGATGTAGAGGAGGCAGACGGTTCATTTCCTAGATGAGAAAGGAGATGAGAAGGGAGGGCGTGCCCCAGAAGGGAGACAGTAACACTTACAGGGCGGGACGGTTGCCGGTAAATGGGGCTGGTCAGGAGCGGAGGAGGGAGCTGCCGGAGAGAGCAGGTCAGGGAGCCCAGCGACAGGGAGTCTCCGGCAGAAACGGAAGCAGTCGCAGGCGCCCCGCTGCAGAGAGCTCCAGGAAGGGCCGCTGGATTCGGCTGGGAGGTCACTGGCAGCCTTGCCCAAAGAGGAGATCACCACTTACTATACACTGTGACTGCGACTGTCTTCCAGAGGGGTCCTATCTTACCGCCGTGCGCATGCCCATCCAGCCCTGGGGATGGCCAGGTCAGGGCAGGGATGCAGTGACGGAATCAGGAAACCTGGGCTTTGTCAGTAAGGAGGTGCATGGCTGTAACTAACTCCCCTCCCCTCTTGGGCTTCAGTTCCAGCTGCAACATAGCACGACTAGAATGAATTACTTCTCAAGGTCTCTCTTAGGTTTCGAATGCTGGGGAGTCATGAATATGATCACTTCACACATTTTTAAAAAACGTTTTCCCTATTGAATATCAGATCTAAGTAGATGTTAATGAATAGGGGGATATAAAATATTTATTTTCTCTACATACAAAGTGCTGCTGGGAGGTCAAAGGGGCCACTGAGGAAGGATTTCTAAGCCATCTGCAGGGGAAAGCATCTTCTCCGAAAATAAAAACTCGTGCTAGGGCATGCGTGTCTGAAAGGATAACTAAAACAGAAAAGGAAGACGGTGGCTAGTAAGTGGTGCTCAGGGTCATCCTGGAGGTGGAAGGTTCCAGAAAGGGGTCTTCAGAATTTTGCTTTTAAGGTGGACCTTGAACTAGATGTTATTCCCATGAGCGGCACAGGGAGGTCAGAGGCTTGGGCATGGCTGACGCTGGTGATCGCCAGCTTTCCCAGGCTGTGTGAGTCCGCCTGCCTGTCGGGGTCCCCCCCCCCCCTGGAGAAAATGCTTCATTACAACAAGCAAAGGAGAGAATAACGAGGAGGCTTTTTAATCCAGAGGAGACATGGTGTAGCCTGGACCAGGATGGCGGTGGTGGGGATAGTGAGACATAGTTGAATTCGAGATACATTTCATGCGTATATGCATAGTGGTTAGACCAGTGGTCGGCCAACTGCGGGTCGCGAGCCACATGCAGCTCTTTGGCCCCTTGAGTGTGGCTCTTCTACAAAGTATCATGTGCGGGCGTGCATGTACAGTGTGATTGAAACTTCGTGGCCCCTGCGCAGAAGTCGGTTTTCGGCTCTCAAAAGAAATTTCCATCATTGTGCTGTTGAGATTTGGCTCTGTTGACTAATGAGTTTGCCGACCACTGGGTTAGACAATCAATCAGAGTGGCTGATGGACCAGTTAGGGGATGTGAGAGGAAGTGAGGAGTCAGGAGGCCCCGATGTTGAGGGTCTGTCTGGGCAACGGGAGGGATGGGGTAGCATCACATGAGGTGAAGAAGGGGGTGGAAAGGTTTGAGGCGAAAGATTGGAAGTCGGGTTTGGACACGTTAGGCCTGCGCACAGTGACATCCCAGTGCAGTGCTGAGCAGCTGCTGGATGGGCCGTCGGGAACTCCGGCGTGGCCTTGGCCTCGGCTGCTGCCAGCAGGGGCTCCGCGCCACGCCCTCGGTCCGGCCGCCTGTGAATCACCGCACTGGTGCTGGCAGAGCAGCAGGTGGGCTTGGAAGAGCCTGGGCAGCGCTGACCTGGTCTGACCCAGCTCTGCCTTCGGGATTGCGGGGATCCCGGATCCAGGCCGATGGCCACGGGCCAGTGCGGGAGGCTTTGAGGAGCCTCCTCTGGAGCGCTGGCGTGTCCGCCCTCTCCCACCCGGCAGCAGCCAGGTCAGACGGCCCGGGGCCGGAGTTGTTTCTGTGGGAAGGTCTTGCTGCACCTTCGATGGCTGAAGCCTCCCCCTCGCGCTGTGATCAAGCCGTCACTGGCTTTTCTCCTCTTTCCGGAAGCTTTCCCTCGGGGCCCAAGACTCTGCCTTGGGTGACTTGACTTCACCATGACGTCAGCTGCTGTTTGTGGAGTTTCCGGGAGGCTCGCGGGGACCTCCCCTGTCCGTGTTGGCCGGGAAACAGGAGGGCGATGATGGCAGCTCAGTTGCTGGGGGAGGCCTGGAGAGAGGCCAGTTGCCCTTTGAAGAAGTTCAGCTGACAGCCAGCCCGTGGCTCAGAGTCCAGCTGGGCTTAGTACTGAGTGTTCCTCTCGTTCCCCAGCACAGGAAACACTGCAGCAGAGGCCTTTGGTGACCAGAAAGTTGGGTTTTGGTTCAGTATGTGATCCAGGGGTGTGCAGGCCCATTACGAGCTGTATTCAGGGGCTCGGCCGTGGACTAGTCCCTCGTGAGGAATGATCCTTGCTCCACAAGGCCTGCGCGTCCTACCTGTTCCAGCAGGGGTTACTCTAGGGCCGTGGTCGGCAAACTGCGGCTTCGCGAGCCACATGCGGCTCTTTGGCCCCTTGAGTGTGGCTCTTCCACAAAATACCACGGCCTGGGCGAGTCTATGTTGAAGAAGTGGCGTTAGAAGAAGTTTAAGTTTAAAAAATTGGGCTCTCAAAAGAAATTTCAATTGTTGTGCTGTTGATATTTGGCTCTGTTTGCTAATGAGTTTGCCGACCACTGGGCTAGGGGCTTTCTGTGGTTCATCTCTGTCCGTGGGTGAGAGGCTGTGAGGATCACCCTGCCTTCATCGCATGGCCTTCCAAACCCTGTGGGGGGGGGGGGGAATTAAAGAGCAGGTACCCTGGGACTTTTTTTTTAATTTTAAAATTATGGTAAAATACATATAACATAAAATATAGCATTTTAGCCACTTTTAAGTGCACAGTTCAGTGGTACTTGGTACATTTCATATAGTGCAACCACCCCCACCCTCCGTGTCCAGAGCTTGTTTCATCTTGCAAAACTGAAAAATAGCTCCCCATTCCCTTCTCTGCCCAGCCCCAGGCAGCCGTTCTGCTTTCTCTATGATATCGACTAGTCTAAGTGCCTCGTGATAAGTGGAATCATACAGTATTTGTGTTTTTGTGGCTGGCTTATGTCACTCAGCATAATGTGCTCAGGATTCATCCATGTTGCAGCATGGGTCAGAATGTCTTGCCTTTTTAAGGCTGAATAGTATTCCATTACATGGATAGATCACATTTGGCTAATCCAGTCATTGGTTGATGGACACTTGGGTTGCTTCCACATTTTAGCTCTTGTGAATAATGCTATGAACGTGGGTGGGCAACTATGTCTTCAAGACCTTGCTGTCAGTTATCCGGGGTATATAACCAGAAATCGAATTGCTGAGTCAGATGGAAATTTTGTTTAATTTTTTGAGGACTGACCATGCTGTTTTCTACATTGGCTGCTCCATTTTACATTCCCACCAGCAGTGCACAAAAGCTCCAATTTCTCCACATTCTCACCGATACTTGTCATTTTCTATTTTCTTTATTTCTTCTTCTTCTTCTTCTTCTTCTTCTTCTTCTTCTTCTTCTTCTTCTTCTTCTTCTCCTCCTCCTCCTCCTCCTCCTCCTCCTCCTCCTCCTCCTCCTCCTCCTCCTCCTCCTTCTCCTTCTTTTGATAGTTGCCATCCCAATGGCTGTGAGGTGGTATCTTGTAATTTTGATTTGCTTTTCCTAATGATTAGTGACCTTGAGCATCTTTTCATGTGCTTATCAGCCAAGGGTTGTTGTTGTTTTGTTGTTGAATTTTAGTTCTCGATATGTTCTAAATATTAATTCCTAATTGGACATTTGATTTGCAAATATTTCCTACCATTCTGTGAGTTGCCTTTTTACTCTGTCAATAGTATCTTTTGATGTACAAAATTTTTAAATTTTCATAAAGTTCCATTTATCTATTTTTTTTCTTTGTTTGCTCTCAGTGGCACATCCAAGAACTCATTGCCAAGTCCAGCGTGTGACTTGGTATATTTTGAGTTATTCTCAAGCCCCTTTCTCCCCTCCCCCATTTGTTGGTTTGTTTCTTTCTCTCCTTCCATAAAGTTATTAGACCAACAGATCAATAAAGTAGTTAGACTTACGGCATCTTCATCCATTCTGCAAGCAGGGAGAGGACAGGCAGGAGCGAAGCAAATTAGAAATGGGAGCACGCAGCACCGCTGGCTGGAGCGGAAGGCACATGAAGGGGTTGGCGGTGAGAGTGGAGGAGGCCACAGCGGGCAGAATCTCACCTGCTCTGGGGATGGAGGGGTTGAAGGTGCATGGCAGCCCTCGGCCAGAGGACCAAACTGTGGAACGACTACTAACTGTTCTCTCGAACCAGGCACTCAACCTTTCTGAGCCTCAGTTTCTCCATTTTATTATTTAACAGACACTTGTGCAAATATTAACTCATTGATTCCTCCCACCAACCCTATGAGGAATATTCTCTGAGCGGGAATATTCTCTCCATTCACAAGTGCGAAGCCGACGCCCAGGGAGGTTGAGGAACGTGCCAAGGCCCAGAGCCTGGAAGCAGCGGAGCCAGGATTTGAACCCAGGCCCTTTAGCTCCTGAGTTCATGCTCTCCCTGAAGTGCGGAGAGGAGCCATTCCTACCTCTAACCGTCACGCACTAGGTCAAATGAGACGATGTTTATAAAGGTACGTTGCGTGCTGCACAGTGTTTTGCAAACACGGATAATAGTTACTAATAATTAAGCAGCACTCTGGAAATGGGTACGATTCCCCAAGGTGTGGGGAGAGGAATGGATCACGGGCCGAGCCTTGGGGAGTGTCCGTGCTGAGGAGCAGGAGCTTGTCTTGGGGAGACATTTGACAAGAGTCAGCGCTGACGTCCTTGCGGATGTGGTACCGTCCGTGGCAGGATCTGGGGGAACCTGGCCTCCAGGCTTCCAGCTCCCGCACAGGACGCAGAGCAGCCAGGGGCTCACACTGAGAGTGTCTGTGCAGAGGGACCACTGCCCTGCGTCTCCCACGGGCAAACTGAGAACGCAGACGGACCACAAGGCCCCTGGCCCGGACTCTCGCCTCCTTTCCCTCCTCTGGTGCATGGAGCTCAGGCCTGCTCCCGTCAGAAGTGAGAGGTTTTGAACCAAGACTTTACTGGGTCGGGTGCCTTCATGGGGACAAGAGCAAAGCACTGTGCACTGTCACAGACCCTGGGCTGGCTGGCTGGCCGTCCGTCTTCAGCTCAGCTGTCACGGGAGTGCCAGGGTCGAATGGAGGAGGGCAGAGAGGGGACCCAGGGTCCTGTGATCTCCTTCTGGCACTGAGCGAGCTGTGTGGCCTGGTTTGTGGGTGGAGTGGGGGCAGGGGTTTGCTCTTTATCTTAGTGCAAAAGAGGGTGGTTATTAGAACCTTCTTCCCAACTCTACCCGCCCCCGCAAGCTGGTGAGTGATGTGTATAAAGTGCTTTGAGGTGCTGAGATGAAGAGCCCCCAGAGTGCGACCAAAATAGCATCACAGTGACCTCACCTGGGCCCCTTTGAAGTGGTGCTGAGGAGTATTTCCTCGCCCCAGGGCTGTTTATTCAAACAGCTACGTACCTCCCTGCTGGCCCTGAGCTGGTTCCTCAAACACAGGTCCTTTGGCTTCTACACTTAACCCCCAGGCCTCACTGTGGCTCTGACACATGCAAGCGACGGCTCTGAGCAGAAAAGGAGTCCAGTGTAAGTCAAGGAAATCCAAGAGTTCTAGGTCAGATATGAGGTGAGCCGCAAAATATCAGACTGACACAATTAAATAAGAGGGGGAAAATCCACCCTTATGTTATAGTCATTTTGTCCTCACACACCAGGCTTTTCTAGAATTTTATCTTGGGAATTACCATGCTAACCAATTTATAAAGCAATGAATACCTGTCTCAGTATTCCATAGTGTTGCCTTGCGTTTTGTTTTTTGAACCCACACAATGGTATTAATCTCATTTGAGTGGCAGGTTTGGCTTTGATGACTGGAGGCTACTACCAGTCCTGGCTCCCGCAGACAGCTCACTCCCGGGGATTGGTCAAGAAGACTGGAGGCTTATATGCATGCACACAAGTCCTTTGGTTGATCTCTCCCCCTTACCCCCACCCTCCCCTACCTTCCCTCTGAGGTTTGACAGTCTGATCGATGCTTCCCTGTCTCCGGGTCTGTTTTTGTTCATCGGTTTATGTTGTTCATTATTTCCCATAGATGAGTGAGATCATGTGATACTAGAAATACGCATATAAGAACAGAAAATGAGACAAGCAATAATGGTTATGCTGAGAGGCAAATGAATCAGTCTGTAGTGAGTTTCTTTCTGGGCCAACAGTTCTTTTGAGTCCCAATTTCAATGTCAAACAGTTCCTTATGTGTACATGTCAGCAATGATATTTCAGTTCTGGATGGTGGACAAATGGTGGTAATGCAGGTCCGACCCTCTCTGGTTTGGTCCTGGGCAACCTGCAGTGACGCACAGCTGCTGACTGCTAGTATGGCAAGGCGTCGTCAGCGTCTTCCATCTCTGGACTGTTTCTCCTCCGTCTTCATGGCTGGAGTAGTCCTGTCAATTCCTCTCTGTTGCAGGAATCCACATGGTCTCGGAGTTGTTTTCTGAAAATATACAAACATATTCTTGACCAAAAGTTAATAAAGGAATATTTTCTATAAATTTGACTTGGGATCCTTTTTCATTTTTTGCCCAAACGATTTTCCTTTGGCTTGTTTTGACACCATGTGTGTTTTTCATGGGTGTCTTGCTGTTAGCATTACCAATGAAAGTTAATTTTCTAAAGTAAAAATTTTCTAGATGTAATTTACTTACAGGATATTTTTCCTTACATGATATTCTTCTACTATCCCCCCTTTTTTGATTTATATTAGGAGGCTTTTGGACATTTTATAATGCAGTCTTAATAACTTTTAAATTTTAATTTTTTACACTAAAATATGACTGCTTTAGGTTCATTGCATGTTACGCAATTTTACCATGAGATGAACTACCAATAAAAATTTTAGTTAACACTTTAGGAACAGCTTTTTGTCCAGTACAATTAATTTTTCTAGAATATTCACTTATTTCAATTAGCCAATTTAAATTAGTCTGAAAACTTGACTACTATTTTACTGTCTACCAGTGGTCACAGACAACAGGGGGGTGAGGGCATGCGTGGGGAGGGGTTTGGGATGGGAATGGGGGGATGAGGACAAATATGTAATACCTTATTCAGTAAAGAAATTTAAAAAAGAAAGAAAGAAAAAAAATTGCTGGGCATAATGCAAGGCACGGGAAAGATGCTTCTCCATTTATGGAACCAGAAACAACAAAAATGGCCAAACAGAAGAAAGGGAAATAAAATGTTTTCCTCATCCTCCTGAAAAGAGGTGCTTTTCCCCCTTCCCCCCACCCTCCCCTACCTTCCCTCTGAAGAAAACAAAGTGGAGCACCCAAGAAAGCAAATTTTAGAATTATTACTTTCAATGTAGGTTTATGCTTTGAAAGAGGCTGCATTTCTAATCTAAGAGTCAGCATGACCTCTGAGAGCCAAAACGAGGCCAAGTCACAAATAACAATCTTAATATCCAATCTTTCACTAGCTGCCTCCATTTCCCCAACAATTAGATATTCCAATCTCCACTTTACAATGTAGGTTTTCATAAGCATAAAACTGCTTCTTCACATGAACACAATTCTTATATGTTCCTCAATTTACTCTTTTATAAACTATATATTTACAAATAAAATTTTAATATATCATATTTGTAGTAAAAAAAAGAAGAAGAAGAAGAAGAAGACTGGAGGCAGTTCCAAGAGAGGAGGGGCCACAGTGCGTAGAGCCGGGACAGTGCTGACATGCCTGGCCTTCCTTGGAGGGAAGGAGTTCTGATGTTCGCATTAAACCTCAATCAAGTTCCAATCATGTTGTTTCTCCAAGCTGGAGCTGGGGGGGGGGGGGGGGGGGGAAGGGAGATTATCTGTTCAGGGCAGGACGGAGTGAGTGTGGGAGTGGAACACCCTTGTGTCTGGCAACAGAACTGGCCAGGAGAGGGGAAATGTGAGTCACTCTAGAGTTTGCTTCATTCGATGGGCCCTGGCTTGTCAGGCCCCTGGTACGCTGGCTGCCTGCCTGGGCGCCTTCATGGGCTGGGGCATTCCAAACCCGCTCTTGTTCGTTAAAAGTACACCCCCGAGGATTTGCTGGGGCTTGTGCCCTCCCCTCTCCAGGCTCCTGGCAGAGGCTGGGGTGTGGGTTTCCCTGGTGGGCAGGTCTTTGTCCCACCTCCCTCTCTGCCTCCTGCGAGGAGCCTAGGACTGCAGCCAGCCCGCGGCTGGGATTTCACAGTTCGGTGTGCCTGCTAATACGGCCCCCGGAGAGCAGCCGGGCCCAGGAGGACTTCATTCCTTCTTTAAAATAAAGGTTTGCACCCAATTTTTATTCCTTTCGTGTTTACTTTATAATGTTAACCATCATGTTTGACTTAACAATGACATGGTTTTGAAGGTTAGTCATTCATCAACTGGTAATTCTTGAGTTACACGTTGTGTGCCAGGCACTTGCCCAGGTGCTGGGGAAACAGCCATGGCCAAGGCTTCTGGACCAAGACTAACTTAGGATATTTTTACTGTAATCACACCTCTAAGGGCTCCCATCTTTCTTAGTGTTTTAATCTCATTTTGCTTTAAAAGCTCCTGTCAGTTTTTTGTTCCACCTTTTCATGCGTTCATTGGTTGATTCTTGTATGTGCCCTGACGGGGATCAAACCTGCAACCTTGGCACATGATGATGATGCTCCAACCATGTGAGCTACCCAGCCAGGGCTCTCAAAGTCTGTTTTCTTAGCCACTGTGTTATCACGTGTGCAGTTAAGAGTAACAGGCTTGTGTAGGGCCTTGTTTTGAGACAGCGATGAATAATTTACAGGTAAGAGTTAACAAAATCTACAACTCACAAAATAAAGACAAAACCCACAATGACCTCCCAAAGACAGATGTAGACATCCGAGGCTCATTTCTAAAGCGCAGTCGAGGCACGAAGCTGGAGGAACCTAGCACATTGCATCACTGAATCAAAAGTCAGAATGCTTTGGCAGCCCGGACATACGGGCCGAAGTGGACAAAATAAAATGTAATAGAAATAACTTTTTTAAATTTAGGCTTAAAAACATTAATTTCATAGGTTCACCATACCTTCCTTCACAGAAATTCGTATGTGTGTGAACGTTGGCTTTTAGTTGAGCTCACACTTATATGAGCTCATTAAAGCCCAACAGGCTGATACACTTGCTTAAGAAAACACTTCTTCCAGATTATCCTGATCGTGGAGGAAATTGCCCCTGTGTCCTCCACCCTCACCCGCCACATCCAGAATGGTGTGTGCAGGTTTGGGGACCACCAGTCGAGAGGGTCACAGACATCCATGAGCAGGTCCCCAGCAGGGAGTCTGAGGTAGGGGCGGCCTGGCCGGCATCTCACGATCGGGGAGACTTTATCTGGAGAAGGGAAGGAAGTAACTTGTGAAGTATTTCGAGGCTGTCAAATGCAGGAGAGACTAGAATTACTGGGTCCTGCTCAAGCGAGCGGGCCTAGGACCCGGGGTCATGACCCCCAGGGTGGGCTCCCTCTGCAGGGAATCTTGTCTTGAGGAGTGCCGGGGAGGCCAGGGCTGCCTCCCGTGCCAGCTGCTCCCTGTGGCCAGAGGTGTTTGGTGGAGGTGTGGGAGAGCCGAGGGGCCGCGGCCGTGCGAGGCACCGGCTCTTCCTGTCTGGCTCGTGCAAAGCAATCTCTCCTTCCTTTCTGGTGTCTTCTGTTTGTGGGGAGCCAGAGCAGGTGGGAAAGTGATTGTGGGATTTTTTGGCTGATCGTAGCAGACAGAAATTTTTGGAGAGACATTCATCGGCAGCATTTAATGCTAACATGTGTCAATGTTGAGTTTCAGCCAAGATCCCGAGCCAGTTTCCCGAGAGCAGGAACTGTGCCTCCCAGAGAATGGGGCCTGTGGGCCCAGACCCCTAACTGGTCCTCCACCTCCCACTGGTGATCAGTGCTGGGGGCCTTGTCCGGCCGGAGCGATAGGAACGTCCCCGTGGGAAGTGCATTGCTTCTGCCCTGCTCAGGGGCCTCAGAATAGCGCCCCCGGGAGTCCTGCTGCCGCCTCAGTGCACCCGGGTCAGCGGGGCGGGAGCAGCACCCAGGCCTGGCTCCTAGGGTCACAGGTGGAGCCTGAGAGGCTGCCTGTCGGGTAAGCTCCAGGGGCCGAGGCTGCTGCGGGTTCAGGGACCACCTGGAGTGGCACGAGCCGCCCGCAGTGTGCCCCCGGAAACCACTTGTTCCAGAACCACCTGCTCCAGCCCGTTTCACATGCAGATTCCTAGGCCGCGCCTCTGGTCTCTGGGGCCAGAATCTAGCAGGTGACCCTTGGAGCTGACGCTCAGGGTGACTCGTTGGTGCATTCAAGGTCGGAACTGCCGGCCTGGCGGAATGGATGGTCGTTTAGAACGGAGGAGGCCCCGTTCACGGGGCACAATGAGTGAGTGGCGCACAGCGTGGGCTGTAGAAAACAGGCCGTGTGTGCAGAGCTTGGCAGGGAGGCTGGCTGAGTCTCTGGACGAGCCTGGGGCTGCTCTCTGTGGAGGTCGGGTGGTCTGACCCGATGACCTCCTCCTGTCCCCCCGTCTTGCCCTGTCCCTCCAGTCATCCAGCATGCTGCGCCCACCCCACGCCCAGGCGCACTGACCATGAGCCTCAACTCCTCTCTGGGCCACTGGAAGGAGCTGAGCAACCGCACGGGGGCGGCCGCCGGTGAAGGGGGCGCCATCGTCACCGAGTTCATCGCCATCGTGGTCATCACCATTTTCGTCTGCCTGGGCAACCTGGTCATCGTGGTCACCTTGTACAAGAAGTCCTACCTCCTCACCCTCAGCAACAAGTTCGTCTTCAGCCTGACGCTGTCCAACTTCCTGCTGTCGGTGCTGGTGCTGCCCTTCGTGGTGACCAGCTCCATTCGGCGGGAATGGATCTTCGGGGTGGTCTGGTGCAACTTCTCCGCCCTCCTGTACCTGCTCATCAGCTCGGCCAGCATGCTCACCCTCGGGGTCATTGCCATCGACCGGTAAGCTTGCCGCAGGTCGGGGAACGGAGGAGGTAGGAAGGTGTGCAGAGGGACCTGGCAGGGTCACCTGGCCCTGGGATTGTCACGCTGCGTTTGCTGTTGCATTTTGTTTAGTGTCATGGAACATTGGAGCCCTTTCCAGCATTACGTCCCTGCCCCTGCCCAGGCCGAGAGAGAGGCTGCATCCTGGGAGGGCTGGCAGTGGGCATTTGAGCCCAGTGCCAGGTGTATGTAATCTGTAATGTTTGTATATGTTTGTATATCATTCTCGCTGTAGTTTTTTTTTTAAAAAAAGAGGTTCCAGGGCTTTTAAAAAGCATTCATAGACCCGTGATTCTTAGTGTATAGATGAGAAACAGCAGCTGCGGAAGCTGACGTGGCAGAGGAGGGATTAGACCCGCTGTCCACTGCCTGTTGCTTTGACCTGGGCCAGAGCTGGGCTCGGGGTGGGGACGCAAAGAGGAAACCCTGTCCCCGTCCACAGTGCAGGGACCTCTCCAACCTCCCCTCCGGGTGGAAGGAGAGCCGGGGAAGGAGGACAACCCCGGGACGAAGACGCGGGCGCCCGAGAGACGCAGCGCTCTCAGCAGGCTGGCTGCCCCGCGTGGTGTAGTGGCTCCGTGAGGAGGGCCCTGCGGTGCCCCTCGCTGCGTCCGACCGGCGCCCTCCGGTTCCCGCTGTGTGCTGTCCCGGGGGCTCGTGGCTTTGGCGGAGAGCCCCCACCCCGGGATTCAGCTTGGGGATTTGCATTTTGCTGATGGTCAGCTCATTCATCCCAGGCGAGGGGACTTCCTCAGGCAGGAGGGTAGACTCGGGCTCGGCGTGACGCATAGAATCGGGGAAGAAGCCGTCAGGGGAACACGGAGGGGACGAGCCCGTGACACTGTCAGTGGCTGACACAGTCCCCGGGTTCCCGTGGGACCATCAGGGTTTTAGCTGACAAATGGTCGCTGGATTGTCCATGCAGGGCTCAGGCCAGGCCCAGGGCCAAGGTCCTGTGGGCTGTCCGCACGGGGGAGGACGTGGAGGGAGGAAGCAGGCGGTCCTTCACCCCGGAGGGAACTCCAGCTCTCAGCAGTGTTCCAATCAGAGAAAGTAGCCGGAGCCACGGCCGGTCCGTTCCGGTGAGGAAAGCCACCGCTCAGCATGAGCGACTGTGTCCCCGGGGTGGCCGCAGGGTTGTTCTGACTGTAGGGGAGCCTCCTATGAAAGCCAGGGTCATAGCCAGGTCACTGGTCTCCTGGGAGGGGAGCTGAGCGTTGGAGCCCATATGTGCCTGGCGGCCTTTCAGCAACAGGTGACATCAGGAAGCCTCTGGGGACACGGCCCGCTTGGGCTCCGGTCGGAGAGGGAGCTGTTGGAGAACAGATGGAGGCCTTCAGAAGACAGCTGAGGGTACAGGGAGCAAAGGAACCCCCCACTTCCCCTGCGTTCCTCCGCGGGGGGAGCTGCCCTTGTCTCCATTTTCCTCTGAACCTGCTACGAGGCCTAAATGAGGCTTAAATTTCAAACATGAAGTTTCAAATCTACGAAATCCATCTTTTGTGGCAGACATGGAAACGATAGAGGTGTAGATTTGTGCGTTCCCATGTATATACAGTTCCTCCCCAAGCCCCCCGAAAACCGAATAGCCCCTGGCGGGTGTGGAGGTACGTGGCAGTGCTGTGGCCCGTCTGGGGGGGCTCCTCGGCTGGGCATGCCCACGGGGCTCGGACGCAGCTGGGAGAGCTCACTGTCACCCGGACTTGCTCCTGCCAGAACCTTAGTCAGCGAGGATATAAACACCATTTGTCACAATAAAGCTGAAGTCTTGCCATAAAGTGCTAACACTAACAGCGTCTTGAGAATAGCCAGAGGGCTGTGTTGCAGAGGACGGTTATTAATCGTGATTGTTTTTGCCACGGCCAGACGGGCTGGTCAGAGGAGCCAAGATAGCTGGCCTTCTCCAGGCGGGGCCTCCGCCCGCTGCCGGCCACCCTGGGGGCCCGCACGCATTTCAAAGGGCAGAGCAAAGGAGAAAGGAGCCTGGGTCCTTTGTGAGCGGGAAGGAAACGTTCCCAGAAGTGCCCTCGGCGAACTCCCCTCACCGCTCCTTTGCCAGGATGATGGGACCCAGGCCCGTGTCTCCACCCGTCGCCGGGCGAGGTGACCACCAGAACGGCCTGACTCGGTCCCCAGAATTCAGGCTGCTGTGACCACAGCAGCTTCACGGGAGCAGGAACGAGAGGGCGGCCCGTCCTCAGGAAGGAAGGGGAGCAGTTGGCGGCCAGGCAGAGACGAGCGGGGCCCCCGCTGCCCTCTGAAGGGTGGCGCGGTGCAGGCCCGGCCCGGCGGGCACACTCCGTCCTCGCACCGGTCGGTGGCGAGGTTCTGTGGGTCCGTGTCACAGACGGAGGAACAGAGCTCTGGGCGGCTGAGTCAGCTGGCCCGGCCACACAGCCTGCAGACGGCAGAGCCACCGTGAGCCAGCGCCCCTGCTCGGAGGCCTGTTCCTCTCTCTGCTGCACGCACGGCCTCAGTGCGATGTAAACCCAGATGCCAGGGTAACGGATGGCTGTGCCCGGGGCACATGCACGATTCTGTCCATATTTCCAGGCCAGATGTGAGATCGGCAGCCTCAGGCTGACCTCGGAGCTGTGTCCCCAGGGACTCCAGAAGGTCCTGGTGGATGAGGTGGCTTCACAGGGGATATGTGAGGCTCGCAGCCACAGTCCCTCCGCAAGTCCTGCCTGCACCAGGCGGCGTCTGCGTGGCCGCCCTCGCTTGCGTGCACCGCCCTCGGGGAAGTCCTCTCGCAGCCAGCATCTCCCTGTCAGGATCTGGGCGGGAGGTGCTCTCCACCCGGGAAACAGCAGGTGCCCAGCCTGGTGTTTCCTCTGTTTTGACTCCTCTCTCGCCTCCCATCCTTTCCAGCTACTATGCTGTCCTGTACCCCATGGTGTACCCCATGAAGATTACGGGGAACCGAGCCGTGATGGCTCTTGTCTACATCTGGCTCCACTCCCTCATCGGCTGCCTGCCACCGCTCTTTGGTTGGTCTTCCGTGGAGTTTGACGAGTTCAAGTGGATGTGCGTGGCCGCGTGGCACCGGGAGCCTGGCTACACGGCCTTCTGGCAGATCTGGTGTGCCCTGTTCCCCTTCCTGGTCATGCTCGTGTGCTACGGCTTCATCTTCCGCGTGGCCAGGGTCAAGGCCCGCAAGGTGCACTGCGGCACGGTGGTCCTGGGGCAGGAGGACGCCCAGGGGACCGGGCGCAAGAACTCCAGCACCTCCACCTCCTCCTCGGGCAGTCGGAGGAACGCCTTCCAGGGCGTCGTCTACTCCGCCAACCAGTGCAAAGCCCTCATCACCATCCTGGTGGTGCTGGGCGCCTTCATGGTCACCTGGGGCCCCTACATGGTGGTCATCACCTGCGAGGCCCTCTGGGGGAAGAACTGCGTCTCCCCGAGCCTGGAGACCTGGGCCACGTGGCTGAGCTTCACCAGCGCCGTCTGCCACCCCCTCATTTACGGACTCTGGAACAAGACGGTGCGCAGGGAGCTGCTGGGCATGTGCTTCGGGGACCGGTATTACCGGGAACCCTTCGTGCAGCGGCAGAGAACGTCCAGGCTCTTCAGCATTTCCAACAGGATCACAGGTAACGGGACTGGTCGGGACCGGACGCTCTCCCTCAGCCAGGGCAGCCCGCGGCCCTCTCCGCCGCTCTGGCGTGGTGCTGGCCGAGGTCTCACACTGACTGTGGCCTCCAGGCTCAAAGTACAGGTTTCCTTTTGGGGAGGGCCATCCCAGAGGGCCCACTGCGATGCCCGCAGCTTTCCTGAGCTGAGCAGCTCACGGCAGGGGGCGCCAGAGGCTCAGAAATCTGTTTGCTGTTCCCCTGGCCCCGTCCTGGCCTCCAGAGGACCGCTCCCCCGGCCTGGAGAGAAAACCCAGCACCCCCGGCTGCCTTCTCTCGGCCAATCTCTTCCTTCCAAACTTCTTTACAGCAGAGGCCGCCCTCCTCACTGCTCATGCTGAGCATGTCCTTGGCCTTTCGTCCCAGGTCACTGGTGTCCTAGATTGTCCCTCATAATTCAGCCTCCCCCCCCCTCACACACACACACACACACACACACACACACACACACACACACACACACACTGAAATGTCCCTGCGAGGCTCTCCTCAGTCAGACCATCGATTCAGGACAAACAAGGTTCTGGACACCATCCCGTCCCCTTTGAGGAGACCCACAGGAATACTCTAGCCAGGGACAGGCCTTTATAAACCTTTTTATTTTAAATAATTTAGACTTTGGAAGGGCTGGGAAAACCCAGCCTCCCCTCGAGTGAACATCTTGCCTAACCACAGGGGTCACCAGCCCCGACAGTAACACTGCCACCGACGACAGACTTGGTTCAGGTGCCGCCCCATTTCCCACTCACGTCTCTTCCCTTCCCACGTCGCCATCAGTCCCCCTTCGTCACCTCCACGTCTTTGTTCTCTCCTTGTCTCCCGTGACATGGGCACTTTGGTGCAGCGCTGGCCAGGGGATTGGTCCAGTCCCTCAGTTTGTGTTCTCAGGATGAGGAGGAGGTTATAGGCTTTTGGCGGGAAAGCCGGGGGTCACGTGCCCCTCTCAGTGATCGTATCAGGGGCACGTGTGGCACTGCCTTATTACCAGGGCACCCTTCATCTCTTGGGTGATGTCTCCGTCAGCGCGAGCCCCTGTCAGGGAACACCACAGCCTGGGTGGCTCACACAGCAGACGTGTGTTTTCTCACAGTTCAGGAGGCTGGGGTCGGGCAGGGCTCGGGTGCGGGTTCTCGCCCTGGCTGTCTTCTTGCCATGTCCTCTCGTGGGGGCAGGGGTGGGAGAGAACAAGCTCTCTGGTCTCTTCTTATGAGAATCCCAGCCTAACGACCTCCTCTGATTGCCTCCCAAAGGCCCCATCTCCAAATACCATCACATTGGGGGTGAGGGCTTCAGGGGGTGAGCGGTACCGACTCTCACTCCATACAGGGAAGGTGGTGCCGGCCAGGTTTCTCCACTTACAGCCACTATTTGTCTGTTGTCATTAATAAATACAACAGAGGAGATGCTTTGAGGCAACTGTTAAACGTCCTGTTGCTCCTTCCACTGTCCCCCGTTTTTCCCAGGCTTTGCGGGGCCTTGCCTCCTGCAGGTACTACTATGCTGTCCTAATGGAGAAGCAGCTGGATTTGTAGGATCCTGTTTGAGGGGGTCCTCACCTGGACGAGCTATGGGAAGAGAGATTTTGAGGGCACTTACGAGGTGTTTATGGAAAGAGCCCATGCAGGCTGCAGTTCTCATCTCTTGCTGGATGACTTTGGGCAACTCACACCACTCAAACGGAGTCTTCCTCTTCATGAAATGGAGAGGGTGGAGAGAAAGAACCACTCCTAATGATCACCAATACTCAATGCTAGGAGATCCTTTCCCTGAGGCAGTTACATAAACCAACATCACTGGTTTATTTCATGGGTTGATGGAGTGTTACTTCATGAGAGAGGAAGGCATTCTGGGACTTTTGACCAAAGGAGAAGCTAAACCTCCCCATATATCAGCCACTGGAATGCCACCCAGGACACTTGCGAGATCATGCTTTCAAGTGTGACGTGTGAGCCACGAGTACCTCCAGGGTTTGGTTATATTTCACTGGTTAACTTATTTGTTCAGATTTTGTAAAATCACTTATCTTCTAAGCAAAAAAAAAAAAAAATTAAGTTTTTTTTATGAAGTTAAGAATGAGGAAGGGGAAAAAAATGAGGAAAGCGAATGGAGGAGGAGAGGGTAGACAGAACGAAAAGAAACGTCTGCTTTTCCGGCCAAGATCCTCCATGCGAGTCACTGGTGATTATCCTGGAAGAGCTTGGGAGGCGTGAGAACGGGCGGGAAACACCAGCTGTGGTTGGGTTGGCAAGTTCAAGGCAGCTGGCGGTCGCCGCTCATTGAGGGAAAAGCAGTCTGGTGGGAGGACTTGGGGTTGAAGGGTGTGTGGGATACAAGTTGTTGGCCTTCTCCAGGAATGGGAGCTGGGGGTCCCTATTGCCTCTTCCCGGGAGCTTCCCAGGCCGAGGCCAGCAGCACCAGCACGAGCCTTGGAAACAGCAGGATACAGTGCCCACCAGCTCCGCACCCGGCCCCGTGCATGCTGGGAATGGCTTTCTGATGGGGAAACCCTGGCCTCCACCTCACCTCTGGCCCCTCTGGCTAAGCCAAGGCTGAGCACACCCTGGTCTGGTGCCCTCTGTGGCCACAACTTGGATCTGCAGGAGGCTCCTCAGCCTCTGTCCCAAGCTTGCTTCGGGCCCCCCCTCACCTTAGAGAGCGCACCCCTACTAGTTGTCATCAAGGGCCAAGAAGGACAATAAGGTCCATTCCAAAGGCAGCAGGAAACAACGTGGAGGCCCTGTCTTGCTCCTGTGCCTCTCCATCTGCCTGGGCACCTGCAAAGCTATAACCTACGGATGAGGACGTGGAGCGATTTTTCCTGACGGGGCTCCTGAGCAAAGGCAGAGTGGAATTCCAGAAATAGCCGGAGCTCCCAGCTGACTGGGAAGCCAGGAGTTTTATAAACACGGTGTCATGTCTGTTTCACACATAGATTTTAGCCACAATGAACGCATTTTGGTTTCTCATTCTGTTGCCCCAAGGAAGTGTCAAAGGTTAGGTTCTCCCTGGGGTGTCACCTGCCACTGAGCCACCCAGGTATCCTCTGCTCGTGCAGTGTCATTAGCGACTCCCCTGGGCTCCCCTAGGAATTTGGAGGGTGGCCTGGACATCGGGGAGGGCAGCCTATCCAAACGCCCCTCGCCTGATGCTCACGGCTCCTGAAACTGGGCATAGTGCCGTCCCAGTTCCTTCCGGGGACAAGGACACTGGCTCACGTGGACTCAGGACATGCTGGCTCCTGGGTCCTTTTTGAAAGGCGGGGCTGCAGGGAGGGGGGGGCCTTTGAATTTCCCACCCGCTTTCCCAAGTTCCTTTCCTGGTGCCACCTGGAGCCTTCGGGTTACTTCCAAATGCCCTCCCCCCTGCGCTGGCCTCGCGCAGGCACCGGTGACTCCCAGCTGCCCCAGGCTTCTGACTGACCCCTGGGGCCCCGCGTGTGCCTTTAAAATGATGTGTAAAAAGGCTGGATTGGGCTCAGCCCAGGAGGTCTGCTATTTCACGTGAAGAATCTCGGGGTGACTGCACCCGCTCCGGTGGGGAATGCTGGGTGAACGGACTGGAGGGCACCTGGCCGCACTGCCCCCAGACCTTCCAGCCCAGCACGCTGGTCTGGCCCCAGGGAGTCCCCCTGTGGAGGCCGGGACTCGTTCCTGGCTTTCACCGCAGCCTCAGAGTCAGTGTCCAAACCCACTGTGGCCTCAGCCTTCCCACTTGGCAGTGAATGGTCCCCGGCCTCCCTCCCGAGCCAGGCTTCCTGCTGAGACACAGTCCTATTCTGGGGTCAAGACCCTGGAGGGGGTGGTCATGTGGGGTCTCGTCCCAGCCGACCACACCAACCCTGGGCAAGAGGGCAACTCCCGGATGTCATGACGGGGAAGGTCTAGAGCCCGCCCGTCCCTCCACCATCGCATGTCGTCCTTGGCTCCAGAGAACAGAGGAGAGTGTGTCTGCACCTGTCCTCTCAGAAAACCAGGTTAAGCCCTGGCCGGTGTGGCTCAGGGTCGGAGGGTGGGCCCATGCACGGAGGGGTTGCAGGTTCGATTCCCAGTCAAGGGCATGAACCTGGGTTGCAGGTTCGATCTCCAGCCCCAGTCAGAGCCCATGCAGGAGGCAACCAATCAATGTCTCTCTCTCAGACTGATGTTTCTCTCTCTCTACCTTCCACTCTCTGAAAATCAATGGAAAAAATATCCTCAGGTGAGGATTAAAAAAAGAAAAACCAGGTTAAAGGCACAGACTGGAGTTCCCTCCTACGTGTGTTTGTGGGGAGCAGGGGTGGCCCCTCACAGGAGGTCCTGCCGTCTGCCAGGCCGTAGATCTTCCTCGTCACGTCAGGGTTTGGCTTTGGAGCTCAGGTTTTCATTCCTAAGAGCCCCTTTTTGTCGCCTCCCTGGTCACCACAGCCTCTTGTCCGTGGATTCATTGTTTTCTCCATTTTCAGAGAAAATTAGAACTCTTTTGTTTTCTTAAGCTCCCTGCATTGTCGCCTCTGAGACCCATTATTTTTCTTTCCTTGTTATCCCCCATCTCTGTCTTCCTAGCGCCTTTGCTCACAGGCCTGGTGGTCTGGGCCTCCCTATGTGGTTCATCACGTGGCCCTGGGGGGAGCGTCTGGGCTGCGGGTCCGGCTGAGCCGATGCACGGTGGCCAGCTCTCGGGGTCCACGGGGCTGTGTGTGGCGTCTCCCAGGCCAGGCTCGGTTCCTGTGCCCCCACTCTCCTGCTGACACTGGGCCCACTGCTTCCTGTAGAGACATCTGTCGGGCCCACCTGCCTGTGGAGGCGCCCGGGGCCTCCACTTCCTGACTTTGGGGGTGCAGGGTGAGAACTAGCCTCCTCCCACCGCCAACCCAGCTCCCTCCCGGGCCACACCCATTGCCTCACCCCCCCCCCCCCCCAACACACACACACACACACACACCCAGCTGACAAGCATTCTGCCCTGCTCTGGGGGGTAAACCTTTTTAAAAAGCCCTTTTTGGTATTCAGGTAGGATTTCAGGAGGTAACGTACACCCACGTCCCATGTTTCACCGGAAAATCACCCGGGATGGGTCCCCCCATTTCCTCTCCCACCTCCTTGTTGGTTTGAGTTGTCACGGAGCTCCCCTCCGGGGGCCCAGTCAGCGATGTCACAATGCAGGCTGCCCGGCGGGCACAGGGCCCCTGGGGAAGGGCAGCAGCCACGGCTTCCCGTCTGCCCATGGCTTGAGCGTGTTTTGCAGGGAGACCAGAGGGGACAGGAGAGGGGAGGTGAGGCGGAGGGGCTGCCGCGGGAGGGCCAGGCCGTGGGAGCGGACTCGGTGTGTGCAGTCAGTGCCGACTTTGCCTTTCAGACCTGGGCCTGTCCCCACACCTCACGGCGCTCATGGCCGGCGGACAGCCCCTGGGGCACAGCAGCAGCACGGGGGACACGGGCTTCAGCTGTTCCCAGGACTCAGGTAAGCCCCGGCGCGGCCTGCCTCCCGTGTCTCTGACGCGTGTGGGCCCCGGTGGGCGCGCATCCCCTGTGCGGTGGAAGGAGGGGGGGGGGGGCGGGGGCCGGAGGCAGGGCTCCCCGTCGTGCTTTTAGCTCGGCAGAGCCCGGGCCGCAGCTTCCTTCTCGCTAAAGCGGGGGTCTCACCCCGGCCGTGCGTGCTGTGAGGCCGCGGAGTCGGGCGGCCTGGTGTCAGTCCCCAACCTCTGAGTGTCCCCATCTGTGAATGAGGGACGGCAGCCCCGACGAGGCAGGTACCCTTTCTGTCACTACCGTCCCGTGCCCTGCGCCCCTGTCCCCGCAAGAGGCCCAGCGCCACCACAGATCCCCGTCTTCCCCGGGGCCGTGCACCCCAGGGCTGTGCGGTTAGGGCCTCTCCTGGCTGCCGGTGGGAAGCGGAGTGCCCCATCTGTGCCTGCCAGGCGTGTTCTCGGGCTCTCACAAGGCCCTGGGGTGGGGGGCAGGGGGCAGAGGCTGGCAGTGTCCCCCCCAGTCCGTGGCTCCACATGGCTGGAGAAGCACCAGGGTTTCCAGCCCAGGGCTCTGGCCGGAAGGGCGCCGCGCGGAGTCCTGGACGGAGCAGCAGCGGGCACCGTGCTGCTGGCGCCACTGCCGGCAGCTGTAGGTCTCTGCCTTGACCTGGGCTTCTCCTCCTGAGCCTGTGGCGTGGGCTCCGGGGGCAGGCCCAGCAGGCACTGAGACAGGCCTTCTGTCGCAGAATCTTCCCTGACACGTTCCCTCACCTGACAGCCCAGAGGGGAGCCACTGGCCACACCATCCCTTGTAGCCCCGGGTCCCTCGTGTGATTTGAAGGAAGGGAAGGTCTCTGCCCCCTTCTCAGACAACCAGCAGAGGTCCCGAGACTCTGTGACATTCGTTCATTCAACAAATGTTTGCCAAGCTCCTGCTTTGGCCAGACACGGTACTTGGCTCCAGAGAGCCGTGTGAGCCACCCTCCTGGAGTTTTCAGCCTGGTGGGGAGACAGACGGCCATGCACTGTGAATGGGTGAGTTGTGTGGGGTGGGAACTATACCTCAACAACTCTGCTGTTAAAAGACTGTGAGAGACTTCTGGTCAAGATAGCAGAGTAGGCAAACACTCTCCTACCTCCTCCCACAACCACACGAAAATTACAACTAAAGTATAAAAAAAAAAAAGACAACTAAAGTATAGAGCAACCATCATTAAGAACCAGCCGAAGACTAGCCGAACAGAACTCCTGGAACTAAGGATATACAGAAGAAGGCACAATGAGACTGGTAGGAGGGGCGGGGACGTGGAAGGGGCAGGCCCCACACCCACACGCTGTGGTTAAGAACCAGGAGGCATATCTCCACAGCAGAGGTGCCCACTGAGGCGTGAGGGGTCTCAGCCCCATGCTGGGCTCCTAGCTCGGAGCAGCTATACCAGGAAGAGGAGTCCACACAATGTCAGGCTGTGAACATCACCAGGGACTCTACCTGGGTGACGTGGAAGGCTGCTGTAGACCCAGGCATCCTCTTTAAGGACCCGAGGTCATGAATGCTTGCTCTGAGCTCCAGCAAAGGGAGGCCGTTCAGAGAGCACCGGGGACACAACCAGAGAAACTCAGTGGTCTGGTTTCTGGGTGAGGTCTGGAGGGGCGGCTCTCTCAGGGACAAACATGCCAGCAGGTGCCATTGTTCCTTTGTTGAGCCCTCACCCACCCAGCCTGCAGGCCAGGGCACCAAGTCTGAGTCTCCATCACCCTGGCTCACTCCCCTCACCACACCCAGGGGACGCCCTGAGACCCATCCCACACACCGTGCGCACCACCGGACCTCTTTCAGCGGCTGTTCCTCACAAGCAGCCAGGCTCTGCCCATGCTGCAGACTCTCCTAAAATCTCTCAAAGGCCCACAAACCCCCCAAAAGCAGCATCTGGCCACTGCATGCCCTGCACCTCTGGCTAAGTGGCCCCAAGCCCAGCAAGAGTGGCAGCCCGCCTCAGCTTGCAGCAGAGCCTCTCTCAGGTAGCTACCAACTGCAGATCACTTTGTAGCTCCTACAAGGTGGCCCCAGGCCAGGCACAGACAGGGCCAGCCTTGGCCCGCACTGGAGTCCCTCCCAAGAGGCCTCAGAAGCAAAACACACCCTGTGGTCAGCTTTGGGCCACACCAGAGCACCACCCAACCACTTCCACAGATGACCTTCCAAAAGGGTGGACTCTGCTGGGACCAGAGTCCCACTAAAGTAAATCCAGCTCCATGGGGTCAGCCCTGCACAATAGCTCATGTGCTGTAGTCATGTAGTCAGCCCCAGGCCAGTACCACCCACTAACATGCCAACAGCAATCAAGGCCCGACTACAACAGGAGGGTATGCACAGCCTACTCAAGAGACACCCCTGGAGCACCTGGCTCAGGTGACCAATGAGGCTGCACCATTGGGCCGCTCAGGACACCTACTACGTAAGGTTATCCTGCAAACACTGGGAGACATAGCAGCCTTAGCTAATATATAGAAACAAACACAGGGAGGCAGCCAAAATAGGAAGACGAAGAAACATGCCCCAAAGAACAGGGCAAAACTCCACAAAAGGAATGAAATGAAATGGAGGCAAAAAATCTCCCAGGTACAGAGTTCAAAACACTGGTTAAAAGGATGTAGTTCAGGAGAAGATTAGATGAACCCAGTGGGAACTCTAACAAAGATATAGAAAAACATAAAAAAAGGACCAGTCAGCCAGAAATCAGTGGCATTTTTAAACACCAATAATCTCTCAGAAAGAGAAACTAAAAAAAAAAATCCCATTTACCATTGCAAGAAAAAAAAATTAAGATACTTAGGAATAAACTTAACCAAGGAGGTAAAAGACCCATACTTGGAAAACTATAGGATATTGCAAAAAGAGATAGAAAAAGATATAAACAAGTAGAAGAATATACCGTGTTCATGGATTGATAGAATTAACATCAATAAAATAGCCATACTACCCAAAGCAATCTGTAGATTCAGTGCAGTTCCTATAAAATACCAATGGCTTATTTCACAAATCTAGAACAAACACTCCAAAAATTTATATGGACCAAAAAAGATCCTGAATAGCTGCAGCAATCTGGAGAAAGAACAACAAAGGTGGAGGGATCACAATACCGGATATCAAGCCATATTACAAAGCCACCATAATCAAAACAGCCTGGTACTGGCACAAGAACAGGCATATAGATCAATGGAACAGAACAGGGAACCCAGAAATCGACACAAGCCATATGCTCTATTAATATTTGACAATGGAGACAAGAGCATACAATGGGGTAAATACAGTATCTTTAATAATGGTGTTGGGAAAATTGAACAGGTGCATGCAAAAAAAGAGAAAGAAACTAGACCACTGACTTACACCGTACACAAGGATAAAATAAAAATGGGTAATGGACTTGACTTAAATGTAAGTTGTGAAATCATAAAAATCCTAGAAGAAAATATAGGCAGCGAAGTATCAGACATCTCGTGTAGAATTTTCACAGATACATCACGTAGGGTAAGAGAAACAAAGGACAGAATAAATGGGACTATACCAAACTAAAAAGCTTCTGTACAGCAAAGGAAACCAGCATCAAAATGAAAAGGGAACCCACTGTACAGGAGAACGTATTTTGCCAATGATATATCTGATAAGGAGTTAATTTCCAAAATATAAAGTACTCATACAGCTCAACAAAAGGAACACAAACAATCCAATTTAAAAAAAATGGGCAGAAGACTTGAATAGACAATTTCCCAAAGAGGACGTACAAATGGCCAAGAGACATATGAAAAAATGCTCAACGTCACTAATCATGAGAGAAATGTAAATTAAAACCACTATGAGACATCACCTCACACCTACCAGAATGACTATCAACAACAAACCAACAAACAAGTGCTGGGGAGCATGTGGAGAAAAGGGAACCCTAGTACTCTGCTGGTGGGAATGCAGACTGGTGCAGCCACCATGGAAAACAGTGTGGAGTTTCCTCAAAAAATTAAAAAATGGAACTGCCATTTGACCCAGTGATCCCACTTCTAGGAATATATCTACTAAGAAGTCTGAAACACCCATCAGAAAGAATATATGCACCCCTATGTTCATAGCAGCATTATTTACAATAGCTAAGATCTGGAAACAGCCCAAGTGCCCATCAGTAGATGAATGGATAAAAAAACTGTGGAACATATACACAATGGAATACTATGTAGCTGTGAAAAAGAAGGATCTATTACCCTTTGAGACAGCATGGAATGACCCAGAAAGTATTATGCTAAGTAAAATAAGCCAGCCAGAGAGAGACAAGTATCACATGATCTCACATGTGGAATCAAGTGAACAAAATAAACTGGTAAACAAAATAGAACCAGAGACATGGAAGCATGCAACAGACTGATATATTTCAGAGGGAAGGGTGGAAGAGATTAACCGAAGAACATATATGCATATATACATGACCCATGGACACAGACAATAGGGCAGTGAAGGTTTGCGGAGGAGGAGGGAGCGGGGTGGAGGGGTCAATGGAGGAAAAAAGGGGACATTTGCAATACTTTCAACAATAAAGATTAAAAAAAAGAACCAGTCAAAAATGAAGAATATAATAGCTGAAATGAAGAATACATTAGAGGGAATAATACCAGATTAGATGAAGCAAAGGATTGAATTAGTGATTTGGATGACAAGGTAGCAGAAAACACCTACTCAGAATAGCAAAAAAATAATTTATTATTTTTTAACTAATTAATTTATTTTTAAATACATTTTTAAAATATATTTTATTGATTTTTTTACAGAGAGGAAGAGAGAGGGATAGAGAGAAAGATCGATCAGCTGCCTCTTGCACACCCCCTACTGGGGATGTGCCCACAACCAAGATACATGCCCTTGACCGGAATCGAACCTGGGACCCTTGAGTCCGTAGGCCGACGCTCTATCTACTGAGCCAAACCGGTTTCAGCTTAAATACATTTTTTATTGATTTCAGAGAGGAAGGGAGAGGGAGAGATAGAAACATCAACGATGAGAGAGAATCATTGATCAGCTGCCTCCCTCCTGCCCCCTACTGGGTATTGAGCTCATAATACCGGGCTTGTGCTCTGACCAGGAATTGAACTGTGACCTCCTGGTTCATAGGTTGACACACAACTACTGATCCATGCTGCCAGGCAGAAATAACTTTTTAAAAAGAGGAAAATTTAAGGGACCTCTGGAACAACATCAAGTTGTAACAACATTTGCATCATAAAGGTACTAGAAGAAGAGAGAGAGAGAGAGATCAAGGAATTGAAAATCTATTTGATGAAATAATGACTGAAAACTCCTTAACCTGGTGAAGGAAATTGACGTATAAATCCATGAAGTGCCAAGAGTCCCAAACAAGATGAACCCAAAGAGGCCCACACCAAGACACATCATAATTAAAATGGCAAAGGTTAAAGACAAAGAACCTTAAAAGCAACAAGAGAAAAGCAGTTAGTTACCTACAAGGGAGCTCCCATAAGATTGTCAGCTGATTTCTCAACAGAAACACTACAGGCCAGAGGGAGTGGCATGAGAAATTTTCAAAGTGATGAAAAGCAAGGACCTACAAGCAAGATTATTTTACCCAGCAACGCTATCATTTAGGATTGAAGGTCAGATAAAGACCTTCACAGACAAGAAAAGCGAAAGGAATCCATTACTATCAAACCAATATTATAAGAAATGTTAAGAGGACTTCTTTAAGCAAAAGAAGAAAAAAGATGAAAACATGAATAATAAAAAATATGAATAATAAAATGACAATAACTACATTACCTATCAATAATTACTTTAAATGTAAATGGATTACACAATCTACAAGAGTAAACTCAAAATGGATTAAAGGCTTAAATGTAAGGCCTGAAACCATAAAACTAGAAGAAAAATAGGCAGTAAAAACTTTAACATTGCTCATAGTAATATCTTTTTGGATATGTCTCCTCTAGCAAGGGAAACTAACTAACTAAATAAATAAACAAATAAGACTACATAAAATTAAAAAGGTTTTGCACAGCCTAGCTAACGGGGAAATTATTCAGCAATGATACATCTGATAAGGGGTTAATAAGTAAAATATATAAGGAACTCATGTAACTTACCAAAAAATAATAACAACTACAAAAAAAAAAAATCCAATTAAAAACTGGGCAGAGGACTTGAATAGACATTTCTCCAAAGAGGACATATAGATGACCAACAGACATATGGGAAGATGCTTAACATTACTAATCATCAGAGAAATGCCAATTAAAACCCTAATGAGGTGTCACCTCACACCTGTCAGAATGGGTAGCATCAATAAATCAACAAACAAGTGTTGGGAAAGATGTGGAGAAAAGGGAACCCTCGTGCATTCTCGCTGGGATTATAAATTGTTGCAGCCACTATGGAAAACAGTATGGAGGTTTCTCAAAGATTAAAAGTAGAACTACCATATGAACCAGCAATTCCACTTCTGAGTATATATATATATATATTTTAAAATATATTTTGTTTATTTTTTACAGAGAGGAAGAGAGAGGGATAGAGAGTTAGAAACATCGATGAGAGAGAAACATTGATCAGCTGCCTCTTGCACACCCCCTACTGGGGATGTGCCCGCAACCAAGGTACATGCCCTTGACCGGAATCGAACCTGGGACCTTTCAGTCCGCAGGCTGACGCTCTATCCACTGAGCCAAACCGGTTTCGGCAGAGTATATATTTTAAAAAAACACACAAAAAAACCCAAAAATATTAACTTGAAAATATATATGCACCCCCATTTCCATTGCAGCATTATTTACAATTGCCAAGATATGGGCACAACCTAAGTATCCATTGATAGGAGATTGGTTAAAGAAGATGTGGTACATATATACAATGGAATATTACTCAGCCGAAGAAGAGGATGAAATCTTATCCTTTGTGACAACATGGATGGTCCTAGAGGGGATTGTGCTAAGTGAAATCAGTCAGACAGAGGAAAACAAATACCATATAATTTCACCTATATGGAATCTAAAAAAACAACCAACCAAAGCAAAAACAAACTCATAGAGACAGAGGACAAACTGGTGGTTTCTAGATGGGAGGGGGTTGGACTGGCTGAAAAAGGTGAGGAGATTAAGAAGTACAAATTGGCAGTCATAGCAGTAGTCGGAGCTGTGGTATGCAGCAAGAGGACATTCTATATAATAAAAGCCTAATATGCAAATCGACCGAACAGCAGAACGACTGGTCCTATGAGGCACACTGACTACCAGGGGGCAGACGCTCAATACAGGAGCTGACCCCTGGTGGTCAGTGCGTTCCTACAGGGGGAGCGCTGCTCAGCCAGAAGCCGGGCTCATGGATGGCAAGTGCAGCAGCAGTGGTAAGAGCCTCTCCTCAGTCAGCATCCCCAGAGGAGTCCCAGACTGCAAGAGGGTGCAGGTCGGGCTGAGAGACTCCCCCCCCCCCCCCAGCCCCCACCCTAGTGCACAAATGTCATGCACCGGGCCTCTAGTAGTCAGTAATATTGCAGTAACTGTGTGTGGGGGCAGGTAGGTGCAAGACTTATTGTAAGTTATGTAAATGTGTGCCGACTGTGCCGTAACACCTAAAACTAATATAACGTTGAATGTTAACTGTAATTGAAAAATAAAACGTATTTTTTAAATGTTTACTTAGCACAATGTATTTTAACCACAAAGTGTTTACTGCCTGTTTTTCTTCTAGTTTTATGGTTTCAGGCCTTACATTTAAGCTGTTAATCCATTTTGAGTTTATTCTTGTAGATTGTGTAATCCATTTACATTTAAAGTAATCTATCTTACCTTATAATAGACAAATATGCAAATTGACCGCACCTTCGCCACGCCCAAGCCATGCCCACCAACCAAGCCACGCCCACAACCACTCCCACCATGAAACCATTACAGGGACGCTGGGTGCGGCCGAGCCCAAGGCTGGGAAAGCCTCGGGCAGAGGCTTTCCCGGCCTTGGACACCAGTGGGCAGCCTGCACGGATCGCAGGAAACCACTGGGGGTCGGCTCCTGCGATCCTTAGCAGGGATGTTGGGTGCAGCCGAGCCTAAGGCCACCGCCCGGGGCCAAGCCCCGACCCTGAAAGAAGGCAGAAGGCGGTGGCCACAGCCAAGGCCTGGGTCCCTGGTGCCGGCAGAAAACTGGTGCAGGCAGCCAGGTGAATGAAGGTCTATTGCACGAATCTTCGTGCAAACGGGCTACTAGTATATATATAAAAGCCATGTGACCGGAACGCCTAAATGGCTGGAATGACTGATCGCTATGACATGCATTGTGGCTGGTTGGGCGGCCCCTCCCCCCGGCCAGCCCTGGCCAGATTGGAGGCAGGGCTGGCCAGCCAACTTCCCACAGCCCCTTCCCTCAGCTGTCCCGGTCCCCAATCGCCACCCCCCCTGATCGGGGGCGGGGCCGGCCGGCCAACTTCTCACAGCCCCTCTCTCCCATTGGCCAGGCCCAATGGCCTCCATTGGGGAGGGCCAGCCAGACCCTACCCGTGCACAAATTTGTGCACAAGGTCTCTAGTTATTGATAGAAATTCAAACTGTAAGAGGAATCACTCAGAACACAAAGCCCTCTTACTGGGGCGGTCTCTGCCACTTCTCCCCTCCCCGAGTCCAGGTCTGGCCCACTGGACACTGTGCCCGCTGTGGCCAGAACACCCAGCTCTGCATAGCACAGCTGTAACTTACGTGTCGGAAGAGGCCCAATGGCTGGCTGCCAGCTCCCTGAAATAGGATGGCACAGTGTTCACTTCTTGGGCAGCTCTTGCACAGGATTGTGGGTTGGAATAAATGGGGGAGAGGGATGCAAGGGGGTTGAAAGCGGGCGGGCAAGGAGGAGGCGGCGAGGAGGACTTGGGACGGCCGGTGCCATGTGCGCAACCTGCCCCTTGGTCTTAGGGACGGACGTGATGCTGCTTGAAGACTACACGTCTGATGACCAGCCTCCCCCCCACTCCACTTGCCCACCCAAGAGGAGGAGCTCGGTGACGTTCGAGGATGAAGTGGAACAGATCAAAGGTTGGTGTCTGTGCCTGACAGCTTCCGGACAACACAGGGAAAGGGAATGGTCTTAGGAAAATGCCTGGCTCATCCCCCTCCCCACCCCAGCACACCAGGCTCCCCCCTTTGCCCCCTCCCCTTACCCCTCCCCCACCCCGCCCCGTGCCCCTCCCAACCCTGCAGTCTCCCTCCAGTCCTTGGGCTTCCCAGCCATTGGATCTGGAAGCTTCTAAGCTGGGCAAACAGGCGCTGTCGAACTCTCCCTAGACACACAGTGCTCACACCGAATCTGTCCTCCCAGATGAGTGCAGGGAGGCAGAGCCCACGGCCCCTCCCCTCTCCCCCGCCCCCCCCCCCCCCGAGTGGGGTAGAGGTCGCCTGCTCCCGAACATGTGAGGAGTGGGGGTACTTGTTCCCGCGAAGTGTCAGGAGGAAAGTAGGCAGTGAGCTTCACAGTAAGAAGGCTCTGGGGGCGAGGGAGACCCACATCCCTCCCTCTTCTCCTGTTAGTCGTCGGGTCCTGTCCTGGGTGGGGCGCCCGAACCGTAGTATCCTGCCGACCCTGAGGCTGACCTGACTTGGGGGAATCTGAGCCAGTTCGGAGATGTGGCGTCCCTACGGGCTTAGCACTCAGCCTGTGGAAGTTTAGAACCACAGACATCACACACTCCAGGGAGCCAACGGCCAAAGACGTCTTCCAAAGGTGTAACATGTGAATGTGGTTCATGGGGAATATTGATCAAGCCTTTTCTGTGAGCCGGACCTCGGCCAAGCATCTTGGGAAGAATGGTTTATCAGACAAACCCTATGGAGTAAGAGGTGCACCATGACCCTCCCTTGGCAGAGGAGAACCTGAGGTCAGGCTAACTCCTGAGATTTCCTCGGCCCTAGGAGGGAACCTTGGAAACCCGCGCCCTCCACATGGATCTGGCCCCTCGCTAACCTTGTTCTGTGTTTCCCTCAGAAGCTGCCAAGAACCCCATCCTCCACGTGAAAGCCGACGTGCACACATCTTTGGACAGTTACGCAGACAGCCTGGCCAAAGCCATCGAGGCGGAAGCCAAAATCAACCTGTTTGGGGAGGAGGCATTGCCCGGGGTCTTGATGGTGGCGCGGACCATCCCGGGGGCTGGCTTTGGGGGCAGCGGAGGCAGCCGAGCCCTCGGGAGCCAGAGGCTCCAACTGCAGAGCATCGAGGAGGGCACCGTTCCAGCTGCGGAACAGAAATGAGGGCCTCGGGCTGGCCTGTGCCCCAGACAGATGCCCACAGCCCACCGAGCCGGGGCCCTGGGAACTCGGGTAGGAACGGCATCTGGGGTGCAGCCACCAGAAAAAACACCGAGGACTGCGTCCACGCCAGGAGCTCTGTGTCTGTGCCAGCCCACCCGTGGGCTTCTCCTAGATCCCAGTGATGGGACAGAGGCATCAAAAGCACAAAGAAAAGCAGATGGAGGTGTGGCTGTGGCTTTCTGGGAAGTGGGGCACAGGTGGGGCCAGAGACCAGGCCGTGGGGAACCACCGGGCAGGTCATGTTCTTTTGTTCACATCTGCTACTCACTGTCCCCCCAGGGAGGCTCAGGAGGGGGCTCTTCCAGTGCACTGGGGCGGAGGCACCCCAGGCTTCTGCAGGGTTGAAGCAGGCCGTGTGGGGTCCCTAGAGGAGAACCCAGGAGCAGGGCCCCCACGCAGTTCCCAGGCCTCTGTGCTGGTTACGACCTGGCCTCGGTGGAGCCACCTGCTGGTGCTCGCGGGGCAGCCCCAGGCCACCTCCCTCCTCACTGATTCTTGGCTATTTCGAAAGAAGGGAGAGAGAAACCACTATAGCAGACTGGAGGAAGGAGCCGATGGCAGATGCTTCATTTCCAAGAATTAAAACTGTTTGGCTAAGACATGCCTGGACGGCCGTGGAGCCCAACAGCAGGGGGAGACACTTGTTGCTGGAGGAACTCCCTTCACGGAGGAAAACTTCCTCCCAGGGACTCCGGACTCGGGACACCGTGTGTAGTTTGATTGACAGGAGATAAGGCAGAATAGAAAGCATGCGGGCCTGAGCCAGCACCTGCTCCACCACTTCCTCATCTCACCTGCGACTTCCTAGCACTCTGTGCCGCCGGGGGAGATGGGATGAGGGAGTGAGCTGTCAGACTGAATGGTCTCCAGGATCGTTGCCAGCTGCCATCTCTGATGTCCTCTGTAAGTCAGAGACAGGAGAAGAAAAGGGACCCACGCGCCCATGTTGGCACAGCTGCTGAGTGACTGCGGACAGACTGCAGGCCCGGGTGTGCGGGCTCCCCGGCTTGTCTGCTCAGAATGCCGCCTGCAAGGGGCCGGTGTGGAGGAGAGATGCCTCCTCGGAGGGGGAGTGGATTTGCGGTGTAGACACCAGTGGTTGGCTGGTCCTCAGTCTGCAGTTTGCAGAGACCTTTGCGAGACCTGGGGGCTTGCACCTTCGTGGTCATCAGCTCGTGGATAACGACTCCCAGCTGTGGTTCTGGGTGGGAGGGAAGGAGCAGGGTGGCGTCACCTGCGGGTTCTGCTAAGGAGATGGGCAAGTCAGGCTGCTCTCACTCCACGGCATTCCTCAATCAGAGCTTTACTCTTCTGTTATCTTCCTCGCACTTGTCGTTTGTAAAGGGACCATATTCCTGACAGCTGGCATGCCCAGAGGTGGAGCAGGGCGCTCGCTGGTGAGCCTGAGTGCAGCACATTTGGCTGGGAGCCCGGGGGTTGGAGTGCGCGTCCCTGGGCTGCACTGGGCCGGGCTCTAGGGGGAGTCCTGAGACCCCAAGTCCGCACTGGCTGGTTGCAGACTAGCTGGGATTTACTAGGATTAAATCTAAACTTATCTAGAAATGCCACGCATCATAGGACTCACTGTTTCACTTTTTTCTACTGAGGACCATTCGTTTCTTCATCTTCTGGGCCCTGCACGTCACCTGTGCAGAGCACCAAGCTCGGCCCGTGAGCAGTAGCATGGACGTGTTTGCACTCTCATTTAGGGACAGACCTGGGGGGTGCGGATGCTGATAAATAGCAGTGGAGTAATTATTATAGAGAGAACTGTGGGCTCCAGAGGGAGGTGACTACTTCCATGTAGCTCCGTGGAGGTGGCAGTCGAGCCAAGCCTTGGAGGATATCTGGCAGCTAGAACCATATTTTGCATAATCGAGAATTCAAAGTTGCCAATGAAGCCTGGGAGAAAGAGAAGGGGAGGGAGGGAGGAGGAGGGAGCAGGAGGTGGGTGGGGAGGAGTGGGGAGTCCCATACATTCTGAAGCTCCTGAGAGGCATTTTTGAGGACACCTGCCCTTAGTGCAGGCTGGAACCCAGGCCATAGCTTTATAGTTCTGTGCAATGGCTACATGGACAGTGGCAGGTGGCACTTTTGGCCACTTGTCCACAACCTCTGTCCTGCGCCTCTGGTTTTGACAGGACCGAGTTTAGGGCTGTTGCTCCTTTCATTGAGATCGCCACTTGATGGTCCCTGTGCTGTGCCTGCCCAGATTCCAGGCTTGGGGCTGTTATGACCCAAGCACTGGGATCCCCACACCCCAGCACTGGGCTCCCTGGCCTGGGAAGACGAGTTCAGCACCTTAGCCACGAGGTGGCAGCAGTGGGGAGCGCTAAGGAAACACCTGAAGGCTTGCCTCAGCTGAGCTCTGGCTTTGAACTTGTCTCCACCTTGGTCCTCAGCCTTGGAAGGACCACCCAGCTTGCTCACACGTGTGACCCCTTTTGGGGCGGCAGGTTCTGCCCCTGCTCAGCTATGAGGTCTTAAGCAACTGCCGTGAGGCAGGGCTGAGGACCAAGACCAGGGCCAATGGTGCTAATGTGCTTTGCCATCCCAGGAGCTGCTGCGACCTCTGTACACCTGAGCGACCAGTGAGACTAAGTATTTGCAGTCAGCCAGGAAGGGGGGCAGGAGGGGAAGATGCTTGCTCCAGCAAGAGATCTTAGCCTGTTGGGTTTCACTGCAGGAAAACGTTCCCACCGGACTTGCTGAGACACCTGCACGTGAGGCGTGTGTGTGGACAGAGCCCAGGATACTCTCCGGTGTCCAGCTCTGGCCCCCTGTCCTGTCTGGGAGGAACTGTGAGGGTGCGTGGCTATGAGTGTGGCCGGTGCTGAGCACCTACTTTGTGCCTGATGGTGGAGAATTCTGTGCCTGTTGTGCGGCTTCTGTTAGGCACTTGAGGGCTCTCATTCCGTGTCCGTGCACGTGAGCTCCATGGGAACGTGCAGACTTGGCTGGGCTGAGTTCTGGATTCAGACCCACGCGGCTGCGGGGCAGTTGGGTGTTCCTGGGTCAGTTCATTTTTCTGCATCGGTTTCTCATCTGTGAGGTTTCAGAACCTGTTTCCTGTGGGGATGTAGAATGCAGGCCCCCCCCACGGGAGGTCACGGGGATTAAAGCTCCCGGCACCACACGTGGGACGCAGTGGTGCTGAGCCACTGGGGTCTTGTCCATAACTAGGCGGGTGTCCTATTCTTGCCTCATAGGACCTCTTAAGGAGCTGTTACCCTAGATGAGAGGTGTTGAGGCTTTTGCTGTGGGAACTGTCCGGTTTGCTGAGCAGCACAAAAGGACCTGGGATTAAAGGGATGTGGTGAGGAAGGCGAGAGAGAGGAGGGGGAAGGTGTGTGGCGTTGGGAGCTGCAGAGGTCTGAGGGGCACAGTGTCTGTCCAAGATGATGGCCCGGGGCCTGGGGTAGATCCCGTGTCACGGCACCAGCGCAGCTTCCCAGCCCAGAAGAGACGCCCCGGAGACTTGACGGCCCTGCGGCCAGCTCCATCCCGCAGGACAGTGACTGCATGGCGGTGGCTCTGGGGTTCAGGTTCTCCTGTCCTCCGCCCTGAGGAAGTCAGTGCGGGGACAGGAGTCCATGCTGCTACCCCAGTGCGTGCAGAACCCCAAGGCGAACCATGGGGGCTGGAGGAAAAGCACCGTTTTCACCTGAAGCAAAGGAAAAGGGCTGAGTCATATATTGACAAGAGGAGGCAGAGTGGACACTCCTCCTGGTTGGGGACAGACACAGAATCCAGGGGGACCTAGAAAGTGAGGAAGTGCCCAAGGTCTTGAGGTCATGACACCAGCGTCAGGGCCCAGCGCCGGGTCTTGGCCACGTGACTGAGAGGAAGGAGCCAGCTGTGCAGCTCGAGGCCGAGGGACAGTGAAGTCCTTACCAGAAGGCAGGCCAGCGGGCTTTCTTGTGTAGAAAGAGCTGGCGACTGAGTGCCGGGGGCCTGGAGCACCCGCCTGCCGGGCCTGCAGAAACCACAGACCTGGGGGATGTGCTTGGACTCCCTGGAAAGATTCAAAGCACAGACTCACTCGTCTGCAGACCAGCATCGGTACCGTTTGCTCAGCGTTATTTTAGGACATCACACACAGCTCATTTCCCCAGGAAGCATGTTCCTGAGCAGTAGTAATAGCTTGGAATTCAAGGCCACTTGCTGTTCCTTTTGACACCACCATTTTGCAATGTCACCAATCACAGGCAAGTCAGCCCCTCCCAGGGGCAAGGACAGTCCCGGGGCCTGGGCTGGGCAGGCAGGGCCACACCAGGGCAGTGGGAGGAGCCCACTGGCGCAGGCGCAGGGGTCCAGCTGTGGACCTGCGGAGGGGAGTCCTGGGCTGTGTTCTGGTGATGGAACCCAGGATGCAAACGTGGTTAAAAACCAACCTTCAAACAAAACAATGACAAGCTAGTCCTGAAATACATTTCACTTGAAACTTTTTTTTAAAAACAAGAAAACGTTTAGGGTTATTATAAATCAATATTTATAAACAAGTAAGAGTGTATTTAGAATAGCTTTGTTTACCTGAGTAAATGTTTTTGGTACGTGTACAGATGTGGAAATTGTGAATTTGTACTTGGACTTGTGGACTGTGGGTTTTGGGTGTTCCCTCTTTACCCCGTATCCCCGTTTCCCACAGCCCCTTTCCTTTCTCCCTTCCCCCTTCCCAAGGGCTAAAAAGAGGAAGGAGACCGAGCAGGAAGGGCTGACTACTGCAGAATTGGGGGCGGGGGGTGATCCATACCACAGTCACCTGGGTACATCCATCCATGCGTTTTCAAAATACCCCAAGACAGTGAGATTCATGGAATATTGTCTAATACAGAACAAATACTCCTAACCCAGATTTTATAGGGTTTCTCCACACGTTCATCCCATAACCAGGTCAAGGGGGTGTGATGATCAGTGACTCAAAACCACCTCAGGGCATAAAACCCAGCACCTCCACCTGAGCCCTCACCGGCCGCAACTGAAGGCAGTTCCTTTTGCTGAGTGCGTGGGTGAGCTCCGGCTCCAGCTGCCTAACCTCCTGCCCCCAGCATGCATTGCACCATGGCCAGGACCTATTAACTCTGCTGGGAACATGTCCTCTTTCTGCCCCTGGACTGTGGTCTGGTCTGCCTTGTGCCTATGTAACACACCAAACTCTACAAAATCACCCAAAGTAGGAGAACTAATTCCTTTGACAAATACCATTAAAAAATAATAACAGCCCTTGCCAAAACCGGTTTGGCTCTGGATAGAGCGTCGGCCTGCGGACTGAAAGGTCCCAGGTTCGATTCCGGTCAAGGGCATGTACCTTGGTTGCAGGCACATCCCCAGTGGGGGGTGTGCAGGAGGCAACTGATCGATGATTCTCTCTCATCGATGTTTCTAACTCTCTATCCCTCTCTCTTCCTCTCTGTAAAAAATCAATAAAATATATATTTTTTAAAAAATCAAATAACAGCTCAGCCAGTGTTGCTCAGTGGTTGAGCATCGACCTATGAACCAGGAGGTCATGGTTCGATTCCCACTCGGCACATGCCCAAGGTTGTGAGCTCGATCCTCAGTGGGAGGCGTGCAGGAGGCAGCCAATCAATGATGTCCCTCTCTCATTGATGTCTCTCTCTCTATCCTTCTCCCTTCCTCTCTCTCTAAAAATCAATAAAAAATCACGTAAAAAACAAAAACAGCTTTACAGCAGTTTTGGGTTCTGAGCAAAACTGAGCAGAAAGGTCAGGTCCCATATACTTCTGCCCCTCCCCGCTGTCCCATCCTGCCCAGAGGGTACACAGACCATTTTGATTTTCCGTTGCTTTTCCTGCCAGTTACTCCTGACCCCACGGAGTCCTCCAGTAGCCTCTGTCCTGCCAGCTTTCCAACACTCTCTAAGAATCCCTGCAACTGCTTCATTTCAGTGAGAAATGATGTCCTGGCTGTGCTGCCAGTAGTGTTTTCAGTTACTCTGTAAAGCCCCTCACCTCTGGGTGTCATGGGGCCCTAACTCAGCCCCTGGGACATAGGTGTGCAAATCTGATCACCTCCACTTCACGGGAGATGCAGCAGGGGCCCAGACAAGTCAGGTGGCCCCAGCAGGTCACACAGCTAATTGGGAACCAGAAACTAAGACCCTGGCACTTTCCAGAAGTCACCTGTCGCCCAGTCAGCTGCCGTTTGGCTAAAACTCTAACTCCTTCTCTTCACCCACTGACCACGTTCTCTAATGTGGAGACACGTGTGCATCCAGGGCCAGGGCCAGGTGTGGGAGTCCAGCTCCAGTTACTGAGCCCCCGGAGGGGCTTTTCCTCTCCACAAAGCCAACCTGCCACTAGCAGCCGGGCCCCGGGTGTGCAGCCACCTGGGGAGAAGCGGCCCCGGCCTCCACACCTATGAGTCTCATGGCCCAGCCAGAGAAAAGGATGACAATTTAACAGTGGGAAGGGAGGGTGACTGAAGGGTTAAGTCTGCAGGAACAGATTCAGGTCATAACCTCTAAGATACAGGCCGGGGTGTCGATGGCTGGAGTGGAGGTGGACACTGGAGTTAAGGAAGGCCAGGATGTAGAAGACAGGATGGTCACGGCTTTCAGCTGAAATCTAGCAGCAGTCAGGAGGACCGGAAGCCAGGGCCCCCAGAACTAGCCTGTGCTGCTATATCATGTGAACCCCAGACACTCTGGTCTCTGCTGGCCCTGACTCCTGTCTGTGGGTAACGCAGTCTCACTGATCATTAAGATGATGACTGGTGGTGAAGATGAAGTACTTTGGAATGAGACATGAGTAATTCTCTTCTATGTGATTCTATCACACACAAGTCAAAACAGAAAAGATGATTACAACTAGAGAAGACTGGAGAAACAGTCTTATGTGACAGGAAAGACTGGAAAACATGGGCCAGGGTAACAAGGCATTAAATACAATGTCAAATTCAGGAGATCTTACAACAACCAGCTTCTTTAATTAGAAAGCAACAAACATGCAAATGGCAAGTGTAGAAATTTATTTGAACCAACATTGTCTCTACCATGAGAACTGCTCTTCAACATTGATCCAAGCTCCCCCGTGTGGAGGCTGGCAGTATTGCACTTTCGTTGCTAGCACTCCTCATACATGGCAACTAGGTTTTAAAACATTCTGCTAGTTTTATTTCACACACTCTCCCAAGTTCATGCACACAATCACTCCACACCAATGTCAGGTTATCCCCCCCAAAAGGGAAAACTCCAAAAACCATAACCTTAAAATTGCACTGAAGCTCTGTAAAGAAAAAAATATAAGTGTCTTATACAAATATCAAAACATTCTAAGTGCTGGCCACTCAGAGTTGCTTATTCCTCATCCTCGTTTTCATTCTCCTGACCGGAGCCTTCTGATCGGTCACCCTCCAACCGGTCTGGAAAACAGATATGAGACTCACTAAAAGAAATACTTTTAGGGTTATGATTAAGATAATCTTCAATGCCTTTTATTTAAAGCTGCTTAAAATGTATAGAACTCAACACACCATTATGTAAAATTCAGTTCACCACTGTGTGTACATACTTAATTTTTGCCTCTACAGAGAAATTTAAAAAAATAAAGGAAACACTATTAACTTTGAAAATGGATGTCATTCTAAACAAACATTTTTTAAAACACTACAGATGGCTTCACCATGTATCAGTGGTGTGGCCTGGGTAAGTCATTACAGAAAGCCCGCTGAGAAGGGCTGGAGCTCAATGAGGGTGGTCATTGTGTCATGAACTGACAGGTGATGCTCAGCATAGGGAGACATTTCATTCGTGAGGTCAGTGAACATACTCTTGTTTATAATGGATACTGGAACTTTTTCTTATGAGCACAGCTTTTGAATTCCTTCCTGAATAGTAGTTACAATATATGCATTTTGTGTTATCTGTGACACTGAGCCTCAGTTTATCACTTAAGACAAAACAATGATGAAGAAAACAGAGAGGTGCCTGTTCAGCCTTCCTAGCATGCTACCTTTCTTTCGTCTGGGCTCTGCCAACCTGGAGCCAATGGACCGCTGAAGGCATTTATGATGACAAGGCTGTGTAGGAGCCTCCACTCAGAGAAGCAGAGTGGGTACGTTTTCAGGGGACTGTCTTTCATTGTGATGCATTCCAATAAATCAGGTTCATGAGGACATGAGTTACTGCGCTAAGGAAGTTATATATATAAATGTTAAGTAATACCATGTTGTTGAGACATAATCCTAATTGGAACAGAGGCTGACTGTTCTTACCGGCCCGGATGTGGTTCAGGGAGGCCAGCATGCGGAGCATGAAGGAGGCAGGCACTGTGATGGTGTTCCTTGTCTCCTCCAGCATGAGCTCATTCCGAGTGATCACCTGGGGCAAGTGAAACCACCGTCAGAGACCAGAGAGTGCCCGCCCCGCCCCTGAAGATTAGGAGAATGGCACGAAAAAGAGTGGCCTTCCTTCCCTATGTGCCTGCCGTCACGTTTCCCTGTTAAGGCTTCTCAAGGCCAAGTAGTTACTTTGACTTGCATATGAGGAGTAAGATGAGAGAACATGCCTCATGCAATTGGCAGGAAGACAAAGGTCAACTCTAGTTGTTAAAACATCCAAGAATTCAATTTGTCTTTGCTTGTTCCCCAGAGCAGTCTACGCTGTGCCGCTCCTTATTTTCACCGAGAGGAGAACAGGTACTTTGGGACAAAGCAGTGTTAAATTATTGTCCCTGGGTCACGTGGATCCTTGGAGCGTTGTTACCTTCGCTGAGGCAAAGTAATCTTGAAAAATAAACCTTTGGACAAGAGCTACCAACGACTTGTGTCAGAGTATCAAGGAAAGGACTAACTGAATATCCGTGGCTCTGAGGGACCCAATGTATATCATGGGCAAAGGAAAGAAGGAAGAGGAAAAGCAGAGTGTGGGAAGGAAGAAAGGGAAGCCTGAGAGCAGGAGAAAGATGCCATCTGGGCAACAGTCCCCAGTGAAATGACCACTCTTTCAGCTCCTGGGGTCCCTCAGGGCCCTTTACGGTCCTAAATGAGCTTTTCAGTCTGACTGAGCAACTTTCCCTCGCACTGTAGGTTCCGCACACGGATGTTTCCTTTACCTTCTAACAACTTGGAACCTGCTGGCCCCATGTCTCCAGCGCCCCTTTGCTCCTGTCTGCCTGGTGAACGCAGTCCTAGTGACTTTTATAGCCTCTGTGAAGACGTTCCCACCCCATCGACTCCATTCACAAGCAGTTTTTCTTTTCTACAGGCTTCCAAACACTGAGCATACACCTCAGACACTCACTACACTACACTGTGCTGTCTTTCCCTCTTACCCATGCGCTCTGAGCGCAGGGCTGACACAGAGTGTTGTGTAAATGTCTATTAAATGAGTGAAAGCACCCATGGGAACTGTGCTGAGCTGTCAACCTCACTCTGAGGTGCTGCTTGACCCACTTACTAACATTATTAAGTGACAGATCCTTATTTACCTATTTGTGCCCTCATTTACCCATAGGAGTTCAGCAATTAGTAGCTGATTAATGCAACGGACCCTAATTATTATAAGAAACCTATGGAAATCAACAAATGAAAACACTGGCTGAAGCATAGAAATCAGCTTTCTTATCCTAATTTCATAAAAGACCTAGCCCTTCACTGAACTCAGTTGGAAAACTACTGATTTAACAAGAAGCTGAGGAAATCTTAAAACAGAATAAAGGAAAAGATTCTCATCATTTGTGCTGCTACCTCTTGGCCATGATGATGAAGACACTGCAGTGAAACCATTTTCTCAAAAGGACAGTGTTTTTAATGATTCTTTACTGCAGTAAGCATAGTCAACCTATTTTTCTTAAACTAGAAAACAATCTGTTATTACTAATACTCAGTCTTCTAATTAGCAAAATACTAGTTCAATTTTTACCTCTAGGCATGGTTTTATCTTCATTTTTCTTAAAACTGACTTCCTTACCTGCATGAAATTGTTTTATGTTACCAACTAAGGGAGGAGCTGCTTTGATATTTCTTAAGAAAGCATTTCAGGAACAAGGTAAACTATGGTCTAATAAGTGCAGTAAACATCTTACTTCATCAGCAAGTTTTCGGTTAAAAATCCTTGACTCCTCCAGTGGTGACCAGATCTTGATGTCATAATCTATGCCAGACGAGGCTAGAACTAGAAACAAAAAGTACGGTTAACATAAACTCAGAACACATGCATTTATTCAAGCTATGCACACAGACATGTGTGTGTGTGTGTGTGTGTGTGTGTGTGTATGTATAGAATATGTGTTTGTAGGGTACAGACGCAGGCATATGTACATATACATCAGGGCCTTGAATAAAGTTCTGTTCAACGTCTTTTCACTGTGCCACTGATGAGATGCTGAAGGAACTTAATCTTGTTTATAACCATTAGCTTATGATAGAATCGGTTTTGTTACATGTTGTTTCACTTAAAGTTGCAGATCCTATCTATGACGTTCAGTGAGGACTTCCTGTGTGTACATCATAGCAAAAGTGAGCTGCAATGGAAACTGTACTGATGCATATGTTAACTGAGAATATTATTTTGAAGATTTCCTAAAAGTCACTCTAGAATATAATTTCAAGACTATGGGCAATTTCCAATGGAAGGCAAGAGCACGCCAATGAGCCTTGCAGATTCTATTTGGATAAGTAGTGAGAAGTTCAATCAGCCAAACCTCTTACAGCTAATACAGCTTAGAAGAAATATTAGGAGAACACTCTTTAACCTACTTCACCATACTTTCTGCCCAAAGCAGGTTATAAGTGTGTTTTGGTTTTAAACCCAAGCAGAGCTAGAAGTGACTCCCGTGGCTGCCTACAGATAATTCGGATTATTTGTATGTTAACTAGAACACTGCTGGGGCTGATGAGCCACACTAATGATTTCTAGCCCTTGCCTTATGCACGGTCCTCTTACTTGGGTCAAATGGATGTGGCTGCAGGCAGTTCACCACGTGATTGTCAGCCTCCAGAAGCATTAAATGCTCAGCGGTGTGACGATCCCAGATGAATATATGGCCGCAGTCGGAACCACTCATCACAAAGTTAGCACCCCAGAAATTGGCTTCTTTTATCTAAGGGTTTAAGAAAAGGAAGTTATAAGGAAATTCAAATCAAAGTTATTAAAATAAAGTCTTATTCTATTCTTGTGTTAAAAAAATTAATTGGCTTAGAAAATAAAATACAAATTGAAGAGTGTCCTGGTCTTCTAGTATCTTCAAATGATAGATTTGCCAGCAAAGAGAACCCGGCCTTCAGTAATGAAGAGTCCCCCACAAGGACAGGGGTATGTTTTTGTTCAATACTGTGTTTATCGTGCTTGTAACGGCTCTTAGCACACAGTAAGTGCTGAATTAATTAACTGCTAAGTGAATGAAATTTCTGGGTTTTTGACAGTATAACAAAAAGTACCAATCTTTTTCTTAGTTATTTGAAGTTCTCATAATTAATAAGAAAAGATATAAACACATGTACTTTTATGAAGCAATGAGACAAAGGAATAGACAGTTGGAGTGGTTATGATGACATTTTTTTCAATGGATGCATACTAATGAACCATCAAATCTTTGTGCTTCAGATCGGATTTTCCAGTCATTTTATCTGCAGCTGTCACTCTGCTCTTTTGGGGAGAGCAAAAGAGGAGAACCTGTTCTGTTCTTACTTGGAGCTGTTATTTTAGTTGCTTATCTTCTTTTTTTCTTATTCCAGCCCCTAATTATTTTCCTCTAAAATTTTAACCAGCAAAATGCAAGAAATATAAATTGGTTACTTCTATTAATAATAGTATTATTTTTTGAATGATTAAATTGTTACTGCCACTGATTTCTATAGAGAGCTTATTATTTCCCTAAAGTAAGAAAGCAGTTTAAAACTGATTCTATAGATACGTTTTGAGAACTCAGTGAATGTGAGAACAGCACTTTCTAGACAGAAACGGTTCAGAATCACAGTTATGACACACTAGCCACCTCCCAATATTCCCTTAGTCGGTGACGGATGTAGCACTGGGTGCACAGATGTGGGGATTGTAAAAACTGGAAAAGACCTTAGAGATCATCAGATCTATTCTGTTCAATTCACAGATGAGGAACTTGAAGTTCAGGGAGCAAAGTGACTAAAACCAATCTTGACTTGTCCATCTTAACGGGGTGATGATGAAAGCAACCTGATTATATTTCTCAATGAATCTGAGTTTCATATATCCAAACCCTTCTCTCCAAAAACAATCTACTAGGAAAGTACACAGCAAGTGTGAGAGAGCAAAGAAGCAATGGTTACTTGTACAAGCTAAAAATTTAAACTCTATAATAATTCCTGGGTAGAGTTTCCTTATAAAAACTATTGGTCTTTCCTGATATATCACAGAACTAGAATGTATGTGGGTCTGGAGATAACCATGAAGGTGCCACCTATACTGGAGCCACACTGGCAACACAGGAGGATAACTGTTATGCAAAAACATTCACGCTATGAAAGTGCACATTCTGCAAAGAATGCCACGAGCACTTGGTACCATTGTCCTGGAGTTGCGATGGCCCTTATAAACCATCTTCACTAGTGGCCTTCTAATGTTCAGAGTGTCCAGTTCTTCCATTTCCTTCCTTTCTTTCCTCCGCCTGAAAAACTCCTGAATTCGGGCAACAGCAGAGCGTCTATGAGTTACATATGAAAAGAAAAGAACAGAAATAAATGAAAAACACTCACGGGCTACTGTGGAATGCGATGATGCACACTGAAGTCAGTAAGTCAGAAAATATGTAGACTAAATATTATCTCGGTAAGGCACCCCCACGGAAAGCATCAAAAGGCAGACACAACAGTGGGACTCCACGAGACTAGTTGAGTTACTAGAACAAGATGTTTAGTGAATAGGTCACTTAGAGATTCAGTCCTGGCTAGGACGGTAAGGGGAGTAGCATGCGGCACACTAGGGTTCAAAGGGCTGTTTTATAAAAATGTAATACAGACAAATTCATGTGCAGTTTACCACAAATAAAACAAGTCCTGGTCCATGCCATTTTCCCTCTCCACATTAGGAAATGTAAAGGCATAAATAGAAACCAAAAGAAATTAAGGGTAACATGTAATAGCAATAGATAAACATATGTTTTGAGATTTTGTTTAAAGATGTTCCCAGCAAACAACAGACGAGTCAAGAAAAAAAGAGAATAAATATTAACATACGTGCAATAAAAAAAGACCTTCCCAGAGCATCTAAGCTATATGGACTCCACGGTGGAGTGCAGATTTGGGGCAACTGAGGCAGATTTTACACTCCTAAGAGCTCAGCTGAAGACAGAGCTGGAGACTGAAGAATAATGGGCTCGTAAGACTGATTTACTTATTAGAAGAAACTTGTCCTAACACATGATACTACTTAATAAGTTTCTTAGTCTGAATATGTTATTTAAAACATTGTATTTCAACATGTAATAGACCAAAAATCTAAAATATGTAAAAAGTCTATTAAGTCAGTAAGAAAAATGAACATTATAACAGAAAAATAGGCAAAGGACATGAGTAGAAAAATTACAGAAGAAATGAATGGTTAGTAAATATATAAGAAGATGCTCAGCCTTACTAATAATGAGATAATGATAAAACAATCTGATCTCTCTGTCTATTAGATGAACAAGACTTCTGTCAGTGGCAAGAGTGCAGGAAAACAGGCACTGTTGCTGGGAGTTGAAAGCGGTTCTCTAGGTAAAAAGAGAGTGCACTCTTTTATTGTAAATTTTCCATTGAACACATATACATACATATGAAGAACACCAAGCAGCAAACAATATTCCTTAAAAGCCTACTGTTTGCAAAGTTGTTTTTGAGAATATTAGTTACCATTTCTTTTATGATTCATTATACTAACTTGGCGTATGATTTAAAATTCATAAAAGACAATATGTATGAAAAATTTCAGAAGTAAACTCTTGGGCAACCACTAAAAGAAGTAAAATAAAAGTATAATTGACATGCCAAGAAAGGAAAGAAAATGGACGCATATAAAATACTGAGTTAAAATCACAAAAGGCAGAAAATGAGTGGAAGACAAAAATAGGAACGAGGAACAAGGGCAGGAAGAGACTGCCTTGCCTGAGAAACTCCCCAGACCATCTCTCTGGAAGAAAGAAGCAACAGAGGCAGAGCAGAAGGAGGAGGTAAGGGTCACATTTCTGCTTATCACAGTTCACCAGTTCATAATAATCTCCATTTTGATGGTTAAATGTGACTCATTTAAAGCAACATGGTATTTTTTAGTTGCAATCTTCATCGTAAGAGCAGAAACTGGCTTTGAGTACTTGGGATAAAAGGTATAAACCAAAAATTCAAAAAAGCCCTGAAACAAATTCCATCTTACTGTTATTTAACTAGAAAGTGATAATTGGCAACAGACCAATTTGCTAAAAGTTACTTCAAACATACCTTAATGTGAAAACAGCCTAGAAACACCAGCATAAAAGCAAAACCAATTTGAGACACTAACAGGGGATTTCTTAGTTTTTGGCTTATTTTGGTATTCCCCATGGGGAACTCTACCATTGTTGTATTCCTGATTGTTGCTATATATTGTGTCATATTCCACTTTGTTTCAGAAACAAATGGTAAATAATAGGCATGTGCCACCAGAATAAGGTACCAGGTTGATTTAGTCAGTACACCAGGTTTTGTGTAGATAAATAATGGTTCCGAGGTTCACTTTAATGTCATATTTTAAAATGTACCCCCGTGTTAGTCTTCAGGTTGCAGAAGTGTTTGAGAGTTGTGTACTATCTTGATGTGTTGCCTTATTACGTTATTAAGGTATTTGTAAGAATACAGCTTTCTTTTTAAAAAATCAGAATCTTTAGGCACAGAATTAGACTCAAGTCCATTTTTTAGTTAATGATCTCAAGGAAAATGAGATAATGACAAAAGGTTGCTAACTGTTATCCCAAACAGCTTTTAAAAATACCCTAAGTTGCATTTCTCAACAACATAGTCCAAGCAGTTCACCAACATTTGAGGTACATCATTCCAGGTTGTAGTCGCTTTAGCATACGACACACTTGAGTGAGCATCCGTTAGGTGTGCACACAGGACATTTCCTTTCATTCTGTCCCCATGCAGTCATGCAGCTAAGACAGTTTGCGAAAAGCAACCTGCTTTACGATGCTTAGCACTGAAGAGTTCAGTACATTCCAGGAGTATTAACTGTTAATAGGAAAGGCGGTTAGCTGTGGAAAAGGACGACCTGGCAAATTCATCGTAAAAAAAAATAAAAGAATGAAGGAACATACTGAATTACCTCATTATTCTATCACCTATTGTTGTTCCTCTGATAATAAATCTAGTGAAGGGAACACAATAAAGTCACTCACAGACCTCAAAGAACCAGATATGTAAAGCATCAAGGTCACCACTTTCATCACCAAACATCTCAACCTGAAAAAACCTTTGCTTCCCTTTGTGATTTAGGGTATTATGTGAGAATCTGTCATTCAACTAAGTGGCTGAATGAATGGTTGAGGAAATGAAGGAAGCAGAAACACTCACTGAAGGCAGATTAGAAGGAAGACCCTGCACTTAACACCTTTGTCTTTTAAACAGGTTAGAACCCAGCCCTGTTCCAGTGGAGGGACCTGCCAGGACTCAGATCTTCCATACCATCCCCTGGGCACCTGGGAGACCCCTCAGGGCTGAGCTGCTCTTTTGGGAAATAACTAATTAAGCCCCGAGTTGACTCACTGTCCTAACCAGAAGACTATATAACAAGGGAGCGAAGAACAACACAGCTTTTAATGCCCTAGGAACCCTGTTTCTTCTCTATGATTATTCTTTTTTCTCTGCAATTTTCTTTAATAAAGAATAAACTTGAATCATTAGAAATACTGAAAGTGATTCTATGATGACTAAATAGATGATGGCAAATTTACAGTATGTGAAGAATTTTGGCTTCCAATAGGTAACTGGAACCAAATTTCTATGCAAATAAATACTTTTTAAAAGTCATTAACAGGCTTATAGGGTTAATGTCTTGAATTTTGGAGTCTGTAACCACAACCTATTCGCAGGAAGCTTACTTAGATGCCCCCAGTTCTGAGCAGAGAATTCCTGGACTTTGCAGGTGGAAGAGCTACTAGCTAGGCCTCTGCCCTCTACTCTAAATGGATTAGGCACCTTGAAAACACTTTACATAAAAACCCAGTTGCCATTCACCCCACTCCCAGGCATGTGTGTCTATTTCTAAATCTAGTACGTAAAATCACTACGGGACACACATACTATTTTTATGTATTGTTTTATCAATATCATTTTTATTTCTTCCTTCACTTTAGTTTCCATTTACTCTTCTATGTTCCTGCCCCAGACCAAGTTCACAGGGACCTAATATGTGGGAATCATAGACTTTTCGTTGTTCTAAACTCTGGGTATCTGCCAATCAAGGTGTTTTACCATACACTCTAGCCTGGTTTCTCTATCAGACTGACTGGCTACAAAGGGAAGAGCAGCAAACTATGGCTCTTGGACCTAACCCTGCAGCTAAGACAAGTTTTCGTATTTGTAAATGGTGACATTTTAAATGATTATACAAGGACCTACATAACAGCCTCCATTTTGCCTCTTGGCCAGCAAAGCCTAGGAGTTTCACTCTCTGGCCTTTGAGGGAAAAGTCTGTCGACCTCTGCTATAGGGTCCAGTTCTGTTTACACCGAGACTAGCTGTAGTTAATAAGAGCATTCCATTTTAAAATAGCCATGTTAGTTGTTAAGGTCTTTATTTTCTAAGACATTTCCTTCTCATGCTTAATCTCAGCCCAAAAGTAAAAACCAAGGTCGTATTTATTTAACCAAAATTTAAGAATACAAATCTTTAAAAAGATATCATTACTCTGCATTGCAAAGAACTGTTTTGATATTTTTATTAAATGTTTGTCCAAAATGGCTTGGCTATAAACTTTTTAGGTTTCATTTTAAAAAATTAAATTTGGGCTCTGGCCTGTGTTGCTCAGTTGGTTGGAGCATCATCTCATACAGTGAAAGGTTTCGAGTTCAATCCCCAGTCGGGGCATGTATGGGAGACAACCTATCGATGTTTCTCTCTCACATCAATGTTTCTCTGTTTCTCTTTCACATCGATGTTTCTCTCTCTCTCTCTCTCTCTCTCTCTCTCTCTCTCTCTCTGTGTGTGTGTGTGTGTGTGTGTGTCTGTGTGTGTGTGTGTGTGTGTCTTCCTCCTTTCCCTTCTTTCTAAAAAAAACAAAACAAGCCCTGGCTGGTTTGGCTCAGTGGATAGAGCGTCATCCTGCGGATTGAGGGGTCCCAGGTTCGATTCCGGTCAAGGGCATGTACCTTGGTTGCGGGCACATCCCCAGTAGGGGGTGTGCAGGAGGCAGCTGATCGATGTTTCTCTCTCATCGATGTTTCTGGCTCTCTATCTCTCTCCCTTCCTCTCTATAAAAAAATCAATAAAATATATTTTAAAAAATCAATAAGTATGTCTTCAGGTGAGGATTTAAAAAAAAAAACCACGTAATTTGGGACAAAAGAAATTATGAGCTCTACTATGTAATTCTTTATAGAAATTAAAGTACAGACCTAAATACACACTTTCACCATTTTTAATTTCGGACCATTTTTCTACCCTAACCAAACTAATCTTGATCAGCTTCTCTTTAAGACATGCATACTTTAATTGGGCATCCTATCCACGTGAGAAATGTATCCTGAGACCCCAAGAACTGAATGTTTTACAACAGAGCTTTGGATCCTTTGTCCCTTCAGAAATAAATTCTCAAAAATCATATGCCTACTTACAAGCTGGTAAATGATTCTTTTCCATGTTCCTAAGAAGCAAAGGGTCTTTTTTTTTTTTTAAAATATATTTTATTGATTTTTCACAGAGAGGAAGAGAGAGGGATAGAGAGTCAGAAACATCGATGATAGAGAAACATCGACCAGCTGCCTCCTGCACACCCCCCACCGGGGATGTGCCCGCAATCAAGGTACATGCCCTTGACCGGAATCAAACCTGGGACCCCTCAGTCCACAGGCCGATGCTCTATCCACTGAGCCAAACCGGTTTCGGCAGAAGCAAAGGGTCTTAAACTTTCTCACTTTAGAATAAAAATCAACATAGCTATTCCTCTGAATTCAGAAGATAAATAGGCAGCAGTCTCAGGATGAAGAGCCCATAGAAAGGGCAGAGATAGTAAAGTATATTTTATACAGGTAGCTCAAGACTTAAGATGGTGCTATGGAAGTTAGGAACCTTAAAAACTACTTAGATGAAAGTCAGAAGGAAGATTTTTCACCATTTACAAATTTTTGGTAATTAGCTAGGAAAGAATAATTCAAAGAAAATTCCTAAATATCAAAGAAAAATTGATGAAATTGTGAAGCAGTGATTATAAACAGTTTGGCATCACATTCATATGTACATCTTTGGAGAGCATGGTATTTAATTTCGTAAGTTTATTAAAACTGTTTTCCATGTTTTTATAAGTGGCTTGTGTACTGTCCTCTGTTCTTCAATTGAGTTTCTCTAAGGCCGTGGTCGGCAAACTGTGGCTCACGAGCCACATGCGGCTCTGTGGCCCCTTGAGTGTGGCTCTTCCACAAAATACCAAGGCCTGGGTGAGTCTATTTTGAAGAAGTGGCATTAGAAGAAGTTTAAGTTTTAAAAATTTGGCTCTCAAAAGAAATTTCAATCGTTGTACTGTTGATATTTGTCTCTGTTGACTAATGAGTTTGCCAACCACTGCTCTAAGGGTAAGGATTTTATCCTTCGGTGACTCTTCAGTAAGTTTACTACCGTGTCCTATAGAATAAAACAAAATAACACAGGGGACAAACTAAGGTTAAATACCTAAGATCAGTATACAGACTATCACATAAGTTCATCAGGAAAAGCAGGGAAGCAAATGCAGACCCAGAGGCGGTCTCAGATCTGGATGTGGGGAAGGAGAACATGAATTCAAGAGTGCACGCACCGCACAGCGTGGAGCCAGCATACACAATTCCTCCTTCTCCACTGATGTTATACTACTCTGTTTTAAAAAAATGCACCTTAGGTCTAGAATATAGAAAACCCATGCTTAGTACCTCAGATTCCTCAAGTATAAAGCACGCTTGGTAAAAAAAAAAAAAAAAAAAAAGTGTTGTAATTAGCCTGGACAGAAGCTGCTAAATAATTATGATTTTCTGCAAGTGTCTATTATCTATTAAAAATACAATTTCTTACTTAAGCAAACAAATCTGGAAAGTGATATAGTATGTTTTATTTAAAAGTGGATAATTTTATTTTTCATTAGACCTTAGTATTGTTTTTGTTACCTATGTACAGAAAAAAACAAGGACACGTCTCCCTTATACCACAGAGGCTTTAAACGTACAGACTTAAACACAACTCTCACTCTCCACCCTAGGTTTTAGAAACCATCAATTTGATTTCCTAAATGTGCTATGCCTGCTAACCTTGTGGGACTCCCTCTGGGTATGTAAAGTGTTAGCTGTCTAAAACATATAGTAAAAACGCTGAAGACTAATGTGTGCAGGTAGAGATGTATGATTAATCTCCAAGTACAAATATAGGGAAAAGTACCTGGCCATGTTAGGAATTCAATTCTTTAATATATTTTTTACTCGAGGCCCGGTGCATGAACTTGTGCACCAGTAAAGTCCCTCGGCCTGGCCTGTGGGATCAGGCCAAAACCGGCTCTCCGACATCCCCTGAGGGGTCCTGGATTGTAAGAGGGTGCAGGCCAGGCCAAGGGACCCCACCGGTGCACCATCAGGGCCGGGGAGGGATGCAGGAGGTTGGCCAGCCGAGGAGGGACTGTGGGAGGGACCGTGGGAGGGCTCCAGGGCATGTCCGGCCCATCTCGCTCAGTCCTGATCGGCCGGACCACAGTTGCAAGCTAACCTACCAGTTGGAGCATCTGCCCCCTGGTGGTAGTGCACGTCATAGTGACTGGTCAACTGGTCGACTGTCTGCCCCCTGGTGGTCAGTGCACATCATATCGACTGGTCAACCGGTTGACTGTCTGCCCCCAGGTGGTCAGTGCACGTCATAGTGAGCTGCTGAGCGGCCTTAGCATATCATTAGCATATTATACTTTGATTGTTTGAATGGATGACCGGACAACCAGACACTTAGCATATTAGGCTTTTATTATATAGGATTGATTTCAGAGAGGAAGGGAGAGGGAGAGATAGAAACATCAATCATTGATCGGCTGCCTCCTACATGCCCCACACTTGGGATCGAGCCCAAAACATGGGCATGTGCCCTGACCAGGAATCAAACCGTGACCTCCTGGTTCACAGGTCAATGCTCAACCACTGAGCTATGCTGGCTGGGTAGCAATTCAATTCTTTATCATGGTTATATTTGTTATTTGGTGTAATTTTTCAGTTTCTAAATTAAGTTACTAAAATTTAGTAGAAATTAGAAAAATAATGTTCTCAAAACAAGAACTGCTATCACACTACCTTATCCAGTGTCAACAGAAAAGCAGATAAACTGAAGAGTAAAAAGTATCCAAAAACCTGCTAAAGGACAGGATGTCCACAGGGCAATATGACTGCTAAATACACCCCACTTCACGACTAAGCTGCTGGGCGTTCCTCCCTCCCATCTGCCAGCTGAGGAGCAGCCTCAGTGTCAGAGAAACAGCGGGAGACTGTGCTCCCTCTTCATGCACACTCTGCTTAGAGAAGGTACCATGTGAAATGATTTCATTTGAAAAGTTCCATAAGTTTACATGACTAAGACATCCTTAGAGAAAGCAACTGTCCAAAATGGAGACTCCTTTATGTGACTTCAAAGAAAGACTTGTGAATTATACTTTTTACAGTTCATTTTAATTAAAAATTTACCAACCTGTCACCAGGTCCTGCTCGATACCTGGCACCTGGGATCAGGACTGGGTCATCGTCACTGTCATCGGTGTCCTGGAGAGCAGAGTCTGTGGCTGAGGTTTCCTCGGGAGGCACGGGCCCCACAGCTTCTGTCTGTGTCTTAGGCTCAGCATCAGGGCTACTGAGATGGGCAGTGCTGTCAGCACTGGTTTGATCCGAAGTCCCTGGTTCCCAGCCTTTCTCAGACAAAGCGGTGTCTTCTGGAACCCCACAAGGACTATCAGGATTGAAATCGTTCCTTTCTCCTGAGCTGGAATCCGACGGCTCAGATGAGAACTTGTCTGATTGTGCTGTTGGAAAATAAAGTAGTAACAGGTGGTCATGTCGGCAACCTTGACTATTTCATCTAACTTCAAAGCTGACAGAGACACTTTCTAATATAAAGTATCTATACATATAAAAGCCTAAGCGACTCTTCCACCGTTCGACCGTTCACTATGACACGAACTGACCACAAGGGGGGCAGATGCTCAACGCAAGAGCTGCCCCTGGTGGTCAGTGCGCTCCCACAGCGGGAGCGCCACTCAGCTGACCAACGGGCGCCAGACACCGGGCTCACAGTCGGCAAGTGCAGCTGTGGCGGCACAAGCCTCTCCAGCAGACACTCCCCGTGTGCGCCCCTCCCCCATCCGAATCAGGACCAGGATCGAGATTGGCATCAGGACTGACTGGGTGCAAGCCTGCGGCCGCTTCTCAATCATGGGCATGCCAGTATTGCCCTAGGGCAGGCACGTGGAGACTGCAGTGGAGCGGCAGCAAGTGTACCGAGCGGTGGCAGTGGCAGGTGCAGTGGGGCTGGGATGAGCGGGAGCAGCAAGGCACCTGGCCCGGGCTCGGGCTCCTCCCCAGCCAGCTGCCGCTTCACGCACTATTACATCCCTTGGGGGATACTGAACTGCCAGTTTCAGCCTGATGCCCGCAGGCCACGCCGAGGGACCCCACCGGTGCATGAATCTGTGCACCAGGCCTTTAGTTATATTTACTTTCTAATATAAACTAACATATTCCCTAAACAGAGGGGGAAATTCCACAACACATCTATTTGGAAATTACCTCTGACTCTAGGAGACTAACACCTGAAGCAACCAGAGAGAAGACAGCTCACCTGTGTCTACTTGGCTCTGAACTGTGCTTTCTGCAGATGCACCTTCCTGGGATGTGTTCACATCCTCTAAGGATTCTTCAGGAGCTTCTGGGAAGTAAACCAAATGATCACTAAATCCACATTATTTTTTGTTTTAATCCTCACCTGAGGATACTTTTTTCTTTGATTTTCAGAGGGAGAGTGGAAGGGAGGAAGGAGGGAGGGAGAGAGAGAGAAAGACATTGACGTGAGAGAGACACATGGATTGGTTGCCTCCCACATGCGCCCTGACTGGGGCTGGGGATCAAACCTGCAACCAAGGTACGTGCCCTTGACTGGGAATCAAACCCATGACCATTTTGTGTGTAGGCTGATGCTCTAATCACTGAACCAAACCGGCCAGGGCCCAAACTGTTTGTAGGAAAATAACCACCAACTTAATACATCAGCTCTCTTATGTAGAAGTAGTTCTTAACCCTTTGGGGGCCATGGAAACTTGAGATACTCAGATGAGCCTCCTTTCAGTATGACACAAATACAGACGTGCACAAATACGAACACCCTCAAGGAGGGGTGCCCAGCTGTGTCCTCAGCCCCTTCCAGAGACGCCGACCTTTGGGAACTAACTCTATGTGAGAATATCTGGTGACAATGATGCCTCATAGCCAAGATGACCTTACCTTGCTTGTTTCTAATCATCACAAAAGCTAAACTTAATACAGAGTATTTTTCAGCCCCTCAAACATTTGGCATAACCTGAACTTTCAAGAACCAATAGTACAGTTGAGCCTACTTTAAATTCTGTTTTGTCCATTGAAAACACTTAATTCTGGGATTTAACTCCAGGACCCATGAAGGATCCGTTTTTTATTCCTAACTGGACATCTGCTTACCTAACTGGACAGTTGTCTTACACATATTTAATTCTTGTAAACTCTGTTACACTTAAGTATCTGTTCACTTCTTAAGAAACAGAATTCATTTATTCCTTCATTCATCAAATAATTATTGAGAATCGACTGTTTCAAGCTCTTTGCTAGACTCTAACTTTCATATAATCCTGCAAATTGTCCCCTTGGACTGTCGTTTGACTGTGAGTTCAACTGCTTGCTATGACGTGCGCTGACTACCAGGGGGTGGCGCCGAACATGGCAGGCGGCATCAATGCGGCTCTGGAAGTGGGCAACAGTGGAGGCGCTGCCAACCCTGATGGGCCCCGACGAGAGCAGGACCGCAGCAGGATGGTGGAGCAGGTGAGCGGGTGGCACCAGGTCAAGGCGGGTGTGAGCAGGGGCCCAATCGCCCCACAGACGGCAACCAGTGGCGGCGGTGGGGGGCCCGGCCCTGACTGATCATCCTGCAGGCAGGAAGGTGGAGCAGGTGAGCGGGAGGTGCCAGGCCAAGGCGGGGTGCCAGGCAAGGCTGTGGGGCTGCGGGCGCGAGCTGGGGCTGCGAGGGTGAAGGTGCGAGCTGGGGCCCAATCTCCACAGGCTATCCTGAGGGACCCCACCCGTGCACAAATTCATGCACCGGGCCTCTAGTGTTACATAAAAATATTCTAGGAAAGGGTTCTGAAAAAGTCCCTAAATGGCACTTCTTGTATGAAACAAGATTCACTCATAACTCATTTAGATCACATTTCTTCTTTCTTTTCCTCCATAAACCACATACACACTGAAAAAAAAATCAAGACAGATACTCTGAATTCCACTGCTTGGCATAAAAAACGGCAGGTGATCCAAACTGACACCGACAGTGCACACACTGTCAGTGCGGTGACCACGTCTCCTGGCCATTTGTCCAGAGGGAAACTGGGCTGCACTGTGAGGCCCCATCTGAAATGCTGACAGTCCCTTCCTGGTGAACCTGTTACCTATTTGTCAACAGGAATAGCTAGACTAGAGGAAAAAGTAATTCATTAAAAACAAGAAACCAAAGGGTACCATTGAGGGATCAGAAAAATGGGTGGACGTCCATCATTGGGGATTGTGATGACAAAGCACGGTCACAGCTTACCTGTCTCGCTATCTCCTGCTGGAGGCGGCTCCGAGCTCTGTGGGACCAGGGACTCCTCCTGACCCTCTGGTTTGCTATGGGTCCCGTTCCCTCTAGAACTGGAGGATGTACTGCTCCTGTCATCAAAACAAAGGAAGTGATCCCACCAGTAAGTTAATAATAAACAAAAATTCAGGCTCAAATAAAATATAGGGTGTATTATTTTAATAGTACTTACAAAATATCACTTTTGATAATCAAGGTGACTACTCTAACCTACTTATCTTAAAAAGGAGACCTAGAAATACAAAAGGACCACTTCCACACTGTTTTAATGCTTCTATGATCGGCTTCACATTTCTACCCAGCTCTCTCTTGAACTTCATAACTTAATTACATTGTCTCCCTTCTTACCCTCACTAGGGATGGTTCACCCTAATCCTTACTGATTCTACAGACTTTGATCATATGCCCGATTTGTTGTTCTAGGCTACTTTTATTTTATTTTTTCCTAGGCTACTTTAAAATTAATACTTTAAAAAAGGCCTAGACATTGCTTTGGTCTTTGCACTGCCCTCTGTGGACCACTTCCAGTTCGGACTGTTGTTCAATATGGCAGGTGACTGGGCACCAGTTTGTAGAAGCCGAAGATGTTTTCTGGGTTAGTTTTACTACCCACCTGATGATGGCCATAATTCTGTTAGCATTTTTGGTGAGAGCAGAATGCTAGACCAATTTAAATAAACAATTTAAATGAATTTCTGCAACGACCAGTCATGGCATCACATATTATAGAGAGGGAATTGAGTGGGAAAGAAAATAGGGGAAAATGTATCTGACTCAGATTAAAATTAAATTAACAGAAATGTGGCAATTTCTCTAATTTAGAATGTGAACAAGGAAATGAAACTTAAGAGTTACGATAACCTAAAAACCATTAATTACAGATAAGTATCAGTGACTCAGTAAACAATACAAATTATCATGAAATTTTTGGCCAAGATTTTATAAAAAACGCTTTTGGGCTAATTACAAAAGTCAATTTGATTTTTTTAAAAAGGGCATCCATGTATAATATGGAATTTTTAAAAAAAGAATGTGTATCCATCTGGGTATATTCCCAGAGAAAAATGTCAGAAAGAACAGGCAGTGGTAAGTGTCATTTCAGTAGCATTATTGCCAGTGATTCTTTTGTGCTTTTCTGTAAATTTTGAATTCTTTTTTGCAATTAATATGTATTTCTTTTTAACCAGAAAAAAGTATATAGTCACTTGGGTAAAGAGAAACTAATGTCATATTCCACTGAGAAAGCTATGACACAGGCATAAATAAAATGCTTATGTATAATAGTTATGATGATTAAAACATCATGGCACTGATGTAGGAATTGAGAGCCATTAGTGGAAAAGACAAAGTAACAAAGTAAATAAATTTAGCATATGTTAATATGGCATTTTAAATCACAGAGAAATGAAGAGATTGCTCAATAATGGGACTAGGACAAAGGAACCACCGTGTGGAAAAATTAAGCTATAGCTCTATAGCACACTTTATGGAGAAATAAGTTATAGAAGCACTAAACATATAATTTTTGATATAATTAAGAGGAAAACAAGAGAAAGCTTTCTCCCTAATCCTGGGAAGGACAGGCTTTTCTAGGCATGAGCTCACAAGCTGTAACCTTAGAGCAAAACTACCATAAAACTGAAAGACACAACAAACTGGGGGAAATATCTGCAACAAAGGAAAGTCAATGGTATCACCCCCACTTACTCCTATAAACACCTCTTATAAATCAAGAAGAAAAAGGCAAACACCCCAGAAGGAAACTGTGCCAAGGATCTGAAAGGCAATTTACAAAAGATGGTACCTGCAGCTAACGATTCTTTAGGGCTCGTCAATGTGCTAAGTGCCATGTACTTTTTCTGCGTGCTCTCACTAACTCTACAAGCACCTCTGAAGGAGGTTCTATTAAATATGCCCATTTTCAGGTGAGAAAACTGGAGTCCAAGCTCTTAGTCCATGGGCTCGATTGCCTCATTTGTCCTCAAAGAAACTAAACTAAGAGTAGGATGCTCTGTGGCAGAGATGAAAAAAGATTGCATCCTTTCTTGAATTTCTTTTTACAATGGTACTGAATATTCTCATAATCAGAAAAAAAGCTAATTACTTCTTTGATAAATAAATAAGAAACTGGTGAGTAAGAGAATATAATTCACGGTCAGTTTTTAGAGACGGAAAAGTTCAAAAGAAGAGGGACTGAACCTTTTTTTCTAAAAAAAAAAAAAAAATGTGCTCAGGTGAGATTTTTTATAAGAAACCAGCCCCTTTGTCCAGAATTATGAGAATAGAAAAGACAAACAGAATAAGGATGATAATCTTCTGTGATGTTAAATTACATATTAAGAGAAAGGGCCATAGATATCCTAATTTTAAAAAGCAGAGGTCAAACGCTAGGGCTCATAAAGAAATTCTATTGACTGCACCTTCAAATACAAATCCAGAACCCAGTCTCCTCTTACTACCTGCCCAAGGCACCACCACCTCTCACCTTCCTAGTGCCATAGCCTGTTCTCTGATCTCCCATCTCTACCGATGGCCTCTGTCTACACAGCACCCAGATATCCTCTGTCTTTCAAATGTCCTCCTCACTTACTCGGCTGACTTTTTCTGCCATTGCTCTCTCCTTTGGTCACTCCCCTCTGGCTACACATGTATGCTTCCCTTACAGATCCTTACACATAGTAGGTCTGCTCCCACAGAGCCTTGTGCTGGCTTTCTCTCTGCTCTTCCCCAAGCTGTGCACAGCTCACTCCTCCTCATCCTCCCAATGATGCTGCCCACCCTGTCAACCACCCTCACCTGCTCTCTTTTCTTCCAGAGCACTTAGTACTCTAATGTATTATACAATTCACTTATTTATTATGTGTACTGTCTGTCTCCTCCACCTAGAATGTGAGTTCCTACAGGACAGAGGTTTTTCCCCCCTATTTTTTTCACTGATGCACTCCCCATGTCTACAATAGTGTTTGGAACATAGAAAGTATTCTATAATATTTGAAAATATTATTTAATCACAGATTTTAATGTAAAATACATACACATGTAAACACAAATAGAAACCAGTGAATTGGAATACATAAATATTAATATCATATGAACATATAATTAATTATATATTAATAAACAATATATGACATTATATATTTATGCATATTATATATTAATATGTGATTAAGTATGTTAATATATTAATTATACCAAGTAATTAATATATTGGTTATTAAATGATTAATACAATTACTATATATAATATGTAGTTATATTAATACATAATTAATGATATATTAGGAAAGATCATATTACTTTTTTATTAATATTAAATAGCAACAGTAATAAATTTAAATAAAAATGTTGGAGGCAATCTGAAGCAGAAGGCCATGAGACAGTGGGAAAGAATTTAAGAAGCCTACATAACTGGTTTTTTTAAAAGAGTAAGATTTAACTAGGTTAATGGGAACAAACATAATCAGAAATATCATTAAAGAGAACCTATACAACCATTAAATAAATATAAAGCTCAACCTTATTAGTAATCAATTAAATAGAAACAAATGTTATTTTAAAATCAAATATACAAGTTAAAAATAAATGAATATATTGAATATTTGCCCAGAGATAGCAAAATGTGTACTTTCATATGCTGCTAGTAAAATGGAATGATACAAGATTCTTTTGAAAGTAATTTGGCAATATCTTTGACCTAGATATAGTTCATTTCTGGAAACATATCTCAAATCAGTAATCTTAAAGGTAGGAAAAAAGCCTGTAAACAAAGATATTCATTATAGTCTTACTTAGTTAAATAAAAAAGGGATAAACAAATTCACTGCCCAATTAAAGAGAAATGGATAAGTGCACTGTAGTACATCTACTTGATGGGCTATATACAGGTAGTAAAATAACATTTATGAAAGCTAAGTAGTAACGTGAATATTTATTATAAAGTTAAGTCAAATAAATGCAGGGGAGAATAGAGTACATTCAACACGATTAAAATTATGATTTAAAACTCAAAACAAAAATCATACATATATATATATATATATATATATATATCTATATATATATATATAGAGATATATATATATATATATATATACACACACACACACATACATACACAGGACCAAGACTACAAAAAGCTCCAAAATGCTAGGTTCATTATTTTTACACAAATGGTCTATAGGTGATTAATTATTTTTATCTTCGGCATTTTCTATCAAAAGGAATATCCCAGAACTAGCAACATCAGCATCACCTGGGAAGTTTCTAGAAATGCAAATTCTCGGATCCCTCCTCAATCTGAATAAACTCTGAGTAGGACCCAGTCCTCTGTTTTAACGAGCTCTCCAAGTGATTCTGAAGCACACATTATAGCAAAGCAAGGCACAAAGATGATGAAGTGCTGCAAATAATATCTAACAAAATCCTACAAAATGGCTAAGAACATCTTTACAAAAATATGAACTTACCATTCATCTGTAAAGTTCAGTTTTATTGTGCTTGTAGTTGTTCCTTCTGTGCTGTAGTGCAAACTTAAAACTGGTTCACCTGTCCCTGGTTTGGGACTCAGCTTTTCATTATTGTTATCTGAAAATTGTGTTTAAAACATTTGAAAAAGTCTCTGAAACCAATAAAAGATGACATTTCCTAAAATTTATAAAACTTAAATTAGGTTGTCCTCATCATAACTCTCACATCTGTTATGGTTTTCACTTAAATTCAAGGGCAAGTGTCATAGAAACACTCATATTCCAAAGCGGCACTGCATCCTGTTCTAGCCTTGTGTGCATGACTACCTTGGATTCAGATGGAAGTCAGACACATTTGAGAACCGCGTTTCATCATTAGGGACTCAAAGAATATTAACATGCAATGACATACGTTATAAACTGGTACTTTTATTTAACAGAATGCTCATGATTTTCTACTTCAGTTGCTAAAGCATCAATCGTAACTACCATGGGCTCCTTCAGAAACTCTGAGAGGGATGCAAGGGCTCCAAAAGGAAATTCTTTCAAATTCACAGACATAATCTGGGGGAGGAGGGAGAAAATTTCTGAGGCTTTGTAATTTTCTAAAACTCTCTGTTATTAGAACATATGTTTTGGTATATTTCATCTCTTCCTCCTGGCTAATCTTGCAAGGAATTTGATCACTAAATTAGAGAAAAGGAAATTTCCCCTTAAAAATCTATAGGTGATTTCCATGACATATCTCTATTTCAAAGAACATAATATTTGTAAAGTGGCAAATAAAATCAAGAAACTCTACAGAAATTGATATAGACCACTTCAAAGCCACCCTCCCAAGTATAGATATTCAAGGGCAAAATTAAATAGGGCTTTAAAATTTTTCCTTTTTATGATGAATAGCAGCTTAGGGGAGCATTAAAATACATAGGGAATACAAACTGCTATGTAATCAAACATGTACCGTTTCTGCCAGTGCCTGCGGAAAGAGAACTCTTCTATGATATAATTGTTTTCTTGATACCAGTTCAAGGAGTGATATAATAGTATAAAAATAAGCTTTGTCTTATAAGATAACAACAAATCAATAACAACTTAACAAAACCCAAACTACTTAGGCTCTGTGGTCCTGAGGTCCACTTTACAATAAAGGACTTCCGTCTTTTCGAATTCTGCTGGGAGACACTGGCACACTTATTAAGAGAGAATCTCAGAGACCCTTTGTCTAGCTTTGATCATGAGAGAGAACAAGTCACAAGACTTCTAAACAGAACTGCAGAGGAAGGAAAGGGATTCTCTCCAAGAGCTGAGAAATCAAGCTGATAACACTATCTTTACCTTTGTCTCATGAGAAGTCCTCTCCGATTAACATCAATTACTATTTGAAAATAAACATGTAAATGAATTCTAAAGCCGATTTCCCAAATGGTAAAATCACTGTACTACTTGTGCTATGACTTATGTCCTTGATATAAACAGCACTGGAAATAAATTAGCAATCCCTTACAACATCCAAAGATTCGTTATCACACTATTTTATAGGAGGTATTTTGCCAAATGATATTCTGATAAAATAATTAACAGACCTTTAGCTTACATAAAATTACCAAGAATGGGACTTTTAAAACATCTATCCTGCCTTTGACCATCTCTGAAAATTTTGATGTTTGTTAGTCACTTGTCCACACAGTTTTCCTGTACTCTTTAGTTCTGTTGCTGAAATTTTGGTCTCACTGTTGCTGAAGTCATGGTCTTTAGGCATCTGGAGTTGGTGAGGACCGCGAAAGACTGCTGCTCAGGGAAACTAAGCGGCAGAACGGGACTTTTTTTTTTTCATTATCTCACAACGTTTTATAAAGTGCTTTGCTGTTTATTTTCATTTTAAAGTAAAGAAGGAATAAAAAGAAAACCATGCAGGTGTGAGAGAACTGCAGGACTAAATTTCCTAGATACACCTTGGTTAGGAAGCCTTGTGAAATTTAAATGCTACATTAAAGCTTCCCTTTAGAATTAGAAGGGGTTTTAGATTGCATGCTATGACTACAGGAACATAGTAAGCAAAGAGCTGTCAAGAGGTCAGAATGGTGTAAAAAATACCTTATTTAAATAGACAGGACCCACCACCACCCAAAAGTAAGAAGCTCTGAGATGGTCACTGTTAACTAAAACCTTCTTCCTTAGGGTATCTACTACAGAGTTACCCTTTACTCTCTCATGAATATAATCTATATACTGTAAATCATGTCACACACAGTAGTATTCATTTAATTTATAAAATGACTACAGTTATCATAAGTTGTTGGGAACTCAGCAGTTTGTATAAAATTGTCCCACTATCTAGGTAGAATGCACCCCTTTGTCAGCTACACAACTTCAGACTCCCGAGTCCAGGCACCTCCCTATAGACTGCACAAAATCAGGGTGTCTGGCCAAAACACTACGCAGCATAGAACCAATTTTCTCGAAGCGAGGTATGAGTGGGAGGGTCTCTCACAACCTCGCCTGTTCCATCCTGCTCTTTCCAGTTCAATGCTCCTCAGCTGGATCATTACAATCTATCAGGTTTAGTTCTCTCAGAAATAAAGTTCCCTGACTTACTAGTAAATTCATTCACAATTTGTTTCTGATAAAGTGCATATTTTAAGCTACAAATGTCTAAGAAAAATCTGCTTTAAAGAGCAAAAATAGCCGAAACCGGTTTGGCTCAGTGGATAGAGCGTCGGCCTGCGGACTCGAGGGTCCCAGGTTCAATTCCGGTCAGGGGCATGTGCCTTGGTTGTGGGCGCGTCCCCAGTGGGGGGTGTGCAGGAGGCAGCTGATGGATGTTTCTCTCTCATCGATGTTTCTATCTCTCTATCCCTCTCTCTTCCTCTCTGTAAAAAAATCAATAAAATATATATATTTTTTAAAAAAGAGCAAAAATATGCCCTGACCCGTTTGGCTCAGTGGATAGAGCGTCGGCCTGCAGACTGAAGGGTCCCGGGTTCGATTCCGGTCAAGGGCATGTACCTTGGTTGTGGGCACATCCCCAGTAGGGGGCATGCAGGAGGCAGCTGATCGATGTCTCTCTCTCATGGATGTTTCTAACTCTCTATCCCTCTCCCTCCTCTCTGTAAAAAAAATCAATAAAGCCCTGACCGGTTTGGCTCAGTGGATAGAGCGTCAGCGTGTGAACTGAAAGGTCCCAGGTTCGATTCCAGTCAAGGGCATGTGCCTTGGTTGCAGGCACATCCCCAGTGGGAGGTGTGCAAGAGGCAGCCGACCGATGTTTCTCTCTCATCGATGTTTCTGACTCTCTATCCCTCTCCCTTCCTCTCTGTAAAAAAATCAATAAAATATACTTTAAAAAAATCAATAAAGAGCAAAAATATTATATTTGTTTTATATCTACTGTATTTGAAAAAAGTATTTATAACCATTTTAGTTTCCCTAATTTGCTCTATTTGTTAGAGGTTGGATCAGCACATTCTAAAAATGTTATTCCTGAAAGCCTTGCTTACATAATGCAGATATATACTACTTAAGACTTCTGCTAAACAGGTAGAGATTTAATTTAAGAGACATAAGGTTAGAGCTTCACCTCAACACACAAACGACACTATACAAGGCACTATCATGACAGTAAGTGGACATGCTGAGTACTCATGTCTCGGGAGAAAGATGTGCTCTTTTTTCAACCTTTGTAGCACTTGTCACCCTCTCTACTTTCAGACGATGGAACTTTTCTCCAGTTACCTAGTTTCCTGCAACATGAAGTTCCTACTTACTAGACCGACGTGGAAATAGCTTGATCACAAAGTAGAAAATAAGAGTGCTTGTATAAATAACTATTTTGATTCAGAAATATCAACTGTTACTGCTGCTATTCCTCAGAGGGCTGTGTAACCCATTCATTCAGCAACACTACTATAACTGATCAACATCCTGGTAGCCACGCTGTGACTCTGGCGCGGGAGCACTGGGCAACTGAAACACCTTCTTCTGGGGCACTTAGAGACCGCACTGTTTCTTACTCCTCTAAAGACATCAGAGGAGACTAAAGTAACTTGAATGCACTCAGCACAAGGACAGTGCAGGGGGAAGTCACTTTGGCCTTGTCCGACACTGCTAAGACTTCAGGCGCCATGCTATATTGCTTAGTGACTACAATTATGAAAAACAACCTATGACGTTAGTAGCTCAGCATGCTCTCAATCAAGGCGAATGACACCTAATTAAAATACATGCTTCAGAAGCACAATAATCCTATATTATAAAAGGTTACCGGTCACTATGATGCGCACTGACCACCAGGGGACAGATGCTCAACGCAGGAGCTGCCCCCTGGTGGTCAGTGCACTCCCACAGGTGGAGCGCTGCTCAGCCAGAAGCTGGGCTCACAGCTGGCAAGCGCAGTGGCGGGAGCCTCTCCCACCTCCGCAGCAGTCCGACATCCCCCGAGGGCTCCTGGACTGCAAGAGGGCGCAGGCCGGGCTGAGGGACCCTCCCCCCACCCCCCGAGTGCATGAATTCTATGCACTGGGCCTCTAGTAACCACATAAAAATGACAATGTATGTCCTGGAAAGACTTCATTTTTCAGGGTTAGAAGTGAATAGTCAATAGCATAAGATTCTTGGCAAATTTAAAGATCCCTTCCAGAAATGGTACAAAAGCTCTTTTGTCAGGCAAATGAAGAAATTTCAATATGGGCTGGAATATAATTTAAAAGCAACTTACTTTAACTTTAATTTTTTAATTAGGTATCTTCCAAGCCTTTCACAGAAGAACCACAAACTAACTTTTTTTGGTAATGCATGTTTCAAACCACTTAATCTGTACATTTGTACTATGAAATTATATTCATTTGTGGTTCTAAACACACATGCTCAAAGACATACCAAAAAAATTAAGTGTGCTAATAGTAGTACAAAATATACTATTTAGAAACTAGGTTTATATATCCTGTTTATTCTACATCTTAAATATTTCGTCGTAATGATTACAGATGCCGGAGCCAAGCTGCTTGGGTCTGAATCATATCCCTAACACTTAGACCCATTTCCTGTGTGTGACCTTAGGCACACTTAGCATAGTTTCTTAACCTCTCTTTGCTTTAGTTTCTTCATCTGGAAAATGGGGATAACAACACTCCCTACTGTATGAGGTTTTAGTGAGGATTAAGTAAAGTAACCATACAAAAATTCCTCAAAGTAATATTTGGCACAAAAAAATGCTATATTCAGTATCTATGTTATTGTTATTATTACAGTTAATTGACTCTCTTATTGTTAATAATAGTATTATTGTTAATCAACTCTATGTTCTAAGCTCACGGAGCATTAGCTTTATTCACTTATGCATCCCAGTGCCGAGCCCAGTACTTGCCACGGGTAGACAGGCATTTAAATATCAGCTGAATTCATGAAATAGGCATTTACAAACATGGCCCACCACTTATTGCACTTGTCTTTACATATTTCTTCGCATTTTGGTTTCTTCACCAATAAGATGAAGGCAGTATTAGCATTTACCTCATTAAATGAGAACAAATGCGATAATGTATATAAAATTATTAAAACATTCAAAAATGCAAAAAATGTCAGTTATTTTTATCACAGACAATTCTGAGTTAGAACCATTTAACTGGCGATATACTGACTTGGTTAGCAGGCAAGTGGAGCAATAAGCATATGCAGAAAAACTCAATAGGGCTTAACCTCCAAAAGAACAAACGCAGGGAGCCTGCTCTCTGAAAGTGCACGTTCTGCCACTTCACTTGACAAAAGACCTACATTAGTACCTGTTTTCACCAAACCAAAAGAAATCCAAAGAGGGCTTTTGCTTTTATGAAGAGAGACACTGGTACTTTCTTTTGCATGAACCATGACAGAGGCAGCGTGCACCTAAGCAGCAAGTGGCCCCACGGTCCCGGAACCACACTGGGCATGTCTGGCACCAAGCCAAGCCGCCAGAGCTCTGCACTACCTGTGAGCATCTGGGCTTTATCTCCATTGATGAGTGCTCCCCGCTTTTACAGTATGTTGGTGTTATTTTAGGTTTTATGCGTTATTTGGTATGATTTGGTCTGGAAACGCTACAAAACTTTTCCATATTAATTAACGGTAATTGCATCTTCATTTTATGCTATTTCAGCTTACAAAGGTTTCATAGGAACCTCTTCTTTCAGAGAGCAGGAGACCTGTGTATCTCTACCTGGACGTACCAGACTTAGGAGCTGGGGAGAAGGGCCTGAATTACTTCATTCTAAGCACCTAAGTGATTATATCTATAAATTCCAGTGTGATGAACACTGAACTTATATTTACCATTAACACAGCAGGCTTCAATTATTAGATATTTATTTAATGAAGATGAGAATTGTCAGAGTGAATTTAATGGCTATCTAAAATATAATTTGATGCAATCTTGTCAAGATACTGCTAAAATAAAATTTCAATTTGGTGACAGGTCCAATTTTCCAATTTCCCAATCTACCTAATAAAACTAAGTAAATCTGTTTCACTGGGTTCTGATCATTCAAGTCTCTTTCTATAAGTAAATATTTATTAACATCAAAAGAAGTCTGGCCCAGCTGGCATGCTTCAGTGGTGGAGTGTCAACCTATGAACCAGGAGGTCATGGTTTGATTCCTGGTTAGGGCACATGCCTGGGTTGTGCAGGAGACAGCCAATCAATGATCATCTCTTATCACTGATATTTCTATCTCTCCCTTCCTCTCCCTTCCTCTCTGAAATCAATAAAAATATATTTTTAGAAAAGAAGTCTGCTTATGTAAAATAGTACCTAATGGATAGTTAACACTTATATTTTTAAACCTGTAAATTAGCATTCATATCTCTTTAAACCTGGAATAGAAAGTGAGTGTCTGCCTACAGGCTTAAATTGTACACTTCATAGCATCATTGACTTCCACTGAGGGATAGTCACCGTGATGAATAGTGGCTTTAGTCATGGCTGAAATGTAAAACTCAGGCAAGTTATTTTCTCATACCCTCTCAAAAGTTAAATGTGAAGATCACAGTTTTCTTTTGCTGTTGTTATTGTTTTAATAGAACAAGGAGAAATTGCTGGCATAAATATTTTTAAGAGGAAAAATTTGTTAGTTTCAATAATATAAATAGGCAAGATAAATAATATGTCAGAAGAGGACCTTTTTCCCGTAGGCATAATTAGAGATATAAATAAATAAAAACTACTTATTGAGGCATACTATTCAAACTAAAGAAAACACACAACAGATATCATTGTTACCAAATGGATTTTCTAATTAGCTCAGAAGGGCTGATTGTGTGTACACACAACCCTAACTTTGGAGAATATAGAAAATATTTTACAACAGGATTGAAACAATCTGCATGTTGTACACTTATTTTGTTTCTTAAAAAGTATTTTGATAAAAGAAAATAAGAACTATGGAGAAAGTATGACTCTCAATGTTTAGACTAAATATATTTGTTTCTAAAATGTTGTACTTTTGTTAAAAATTCAAGATAAATAAGCAAAAACACTATTTGCAAACAACCAGTTCAATAATGTGTACATAATTAATGAAAAAAACACATTTTTTTCAGTGAAGTAAGCCATTAAAATGAAAAAAAATTAAGAACATTTTTATCCTTGGTAATCACCTCAAATAAATAATCTGATATATATATATATTTTTTCAAGTGTCAGCTTATTCCTTAGTGTGGGTCTGCCAAGTAGAAGGATATAGAAACCTAGTATCATTTAGGAGAAGTGTTACTGCATCCTTGGGTAAAGTCTAGGGAGTCTGCAAGCCCCTCAGAGAAAGAAGCCTCCTAGTCAGCATGAGTCTATAATCCACTCTAGTGAGGATTAGTGGGGAAGCCAAGCGCTGACTGAGGCTACCTCTCACGCCCCACTGCCCAGTGCAGAGAGAGTCACAGTGCATTGATGTCACCAGCCCCCGGAGGACACAGAGGTCCTGAGCCTCAAATAAATATATTCAATACTATGGAAAATTAAATTAAAACATGTAAAAGCACCTGGGCTGAATTATCAATTAAAAATACATTAGTGTTTCTTTAAAAGTATGGCAATCTAAAATATGCTTAAACAACCACTAGTTAGAGATATATTCAGAAAGAAAACTTATTAAATCTACAACTTGTTCCATTCTACAGTTTTGAAACTACACCCCCCCCCCCCAAAAAAAATTACATTTCCTCTATCTTTTCATTCCTAATTGAGCTTACTGAAAGAGTCACCTACAGGCCAATGTCTCCACTTAAAAAAAAAATCTTTCCACCACCTCACTGGGACTACAATGCCAAAGCAATCGATAACCAGCCAACTGCCAACGCCGGTGTTTCCCATGGCACCACTGACCAGATCCCCCAACTTTGGAAATGGCACCCTTTCTGCCCCTCCTGTCTCTCTGATCACTCCTTCCCATCTCCGAGCTAGACTCTTTCTCTGCTTCCTCCTGTATAGACTTCTTTTCCCTCACCCTCTTATCCTCAACAATCTCACCACTCCCACCTGGAAAGTGGCGATTACTAGTTTTTATCTCCTCCTCAGACCTCTCTGGTGATGTCCAGAATCACATATCCATCCAACTGTCTATGAGATTGCTCCATGTGGACATCCCGAGATACTTCAAACTCAACATATGGAATTGTCCTTTGTCTCTTTCCATATCCCATACCTTATGTAAATTAAGTACCAACTTAAATTGAATATGATATTTAATACAATTCCATGGAAATTATTCCATGTGATTTTATAAACTATGAAGCTGGCTACAAACTCCCTGGTAGTAACATATTCTTCACATTCAGATATACTTACCAAAAAAATTACTTGATTAGAGAGCAGTTTTAAACAGTAGTAAAATATAAAATGTAATGCCACTATAATTGTATTTAACCTCAAAGTAATTATTCTTCACTGTTAATACCACTACAATAAATATATAAAGTTAAAGTATGCTTAATGTCTTAGTTTTAAAATTAATTTACCAATTCATTCATTCATTTGTTCTCAAGAACAGAAAAACTGCCCGGCCAGGTCAGGGAACATGCCCAGGTTGTGGGCTTGATCCCAGTGTGGGGCATGCAGGAGGCAGCCAATTAACAATTCTCTCTCATCACTGATGTATCTCTCTCTCTCCCCCTTCCTCTCTGAAATCAATAAAAATATTGAAAAAAAATAAAAATCAGAACAGAAAATCCTGTAGCATAAAACCTACTTGTATAAACAATAATTTAAGATTAGAAGTACAGGAGTTTTCCAATTTGCTTTAAAATTAGTTTCTGAATATTTCTCCAAGAAGATAATTAAAATTAGATTTCACACCAAATAGGTTCTTCAGCAATATTTCACTTTCCCAATACTGCTTATGAGTGAGGCATCCTGCGTATGGAAACCCTGAGCCAATAAGCTTATGGCTTTCGAGCTGTTTTTTATATGACTGTTTGAAAAATGTTTGTAATGACGATCTCATCAGGCTCTGCTCCGGGCTCTGAGGCGGACTCTGCACCTCTCTTGCTTCCGAAGTGTCGGCAGGAGATGGAGTCCTTTTCTTTCTGACTGTGGCTTTGGAGCCTCAGGACTGTAGCTCATAGCTGTATTCCTTACAGTTCCAGCTATCCAGAGCTTCCCCACCAGAAAAGTGAGACATAAAGCCAAGTATCATGACTATAGCAATGTAGTAATATAGAGTACTACCATGTTCAAATAACCTTTTCTAAATTACCCACTAGGTAATATGCTAACCTCACATCCACAGTTCTACACAATTTTATGATAGATACCTAGAATAAAAAATGGATATACTTTATATCCATTACAGTACTGGTATAGGAAGAGAATTCAATTTGGCATAAAGGGCCAAAGGTAGAAATTACCTTAGTTTACATAGAACATAATTTGTATAGGTCAAGAAGGCGCCTTGCACAGTACCACCCAGGGCAATTTAGCCCACAAATACTGACTCTTAAACTGTAATGGAAATGGAACCTTCTGGAAAAGGAGAGAGGTTGGCCTATGCACTGCAATAGAACTATGGATGGCGGGCATAGCACATCTCCTGTTGCACGCACCCTGTTGCTCGTCAAGTGACATGGATCCGAGCTGTTTGTTAACCACAGAAGAAGGAGAATCTGAAACAAAAATGAGATTTCCACTTAAAAGTAAGCAGCAGACAACTGCACAGCAAGGTCATGATCATATCTAAGCTTAAGAAACAAATGACCAGGGTGGGGACAGAAGTAAGACTGCGGTGTGTTCCCCAGGCAGTGAGTAAGCAGGGCATGTGCTTAGGATATGTTATTCCAGGCAAGCAGGCAGCAACTTTAAGAATGAGCTGAGAAAGTATCCTTCCACTTCCATGCATATACCTTTAATTAATGAAATTCACTCAGCGCAGGCAGAAGGGGCAAGGGAGATAAAACAGAAATGGCTAACTCTTCCACTAAACAGTAGACTTCTTGTCCTTCTTAACCCCTTTGCCAGCTCCTTAAGGTGAGTTTATTCTGGATTGGAGGATTCAAGCATGAAATGAGGTGCTCACTACACTTTGCTAGATGTTATTCGTTATACCCTGAGCTGAAAGAAGCTCAAGTGAGGACGTTAGACAAGAAAATGTTTATGTAAGAAATATTCAGTGAGGTCATTACCACTACAGAAATAGGTAACTTTAAAACTCTGGGATGTGTTGTGGATAGTACATTTGTACTCTGTAAAATCAGGCTTCTTTGGGTGCCTGGTGGGGAAAGAAAGAAGGCTTAATGGTCTGGCTTCATGCTGATGTTCACCTTGGCTCCAAAAAGAATATTTTATTTTTTCTTTGATACACTGAGTTTCTATGGAAGAATTTACTTTATAAATGGGCTCTATTGTTTGAAAAACACTGGTATAGAGGGGAGGCAGCATGATAAAATGGAAGAGCAGTCGCTGGAGTTAGTCATTTTTTATTCTATTCTGATTCTGATAATGAGCTCTGTGACACAGAACAAGTCACAACATTTTTAGGCCTAAGCTTCGCCTTTCTTCCTGGCCATCCTGGGGACCTGGTAACCTAAACAAGGCACTGGGAATAGTGGGAGGTGGCTACTATTCCTGGCTTGGGTTCCAGTGTTCCAGGTGAGCTATAGGAAAAGGAAAAATTTGGATAATAAGCACAGTTCTCCCTTAAATGTAAGAATCGTTCCTAGTTTCTAATCTCTTAAGCTCTAGTTCTTAGCAAGTTCTGTTAAAAAAACAAAGATCTAGCATTGTGGCTGATCACCAGTTCCTGTTCATAATGGCATCTGATGCCCCCTAAAGTAGATCTTCTGAGTTAAGAGTGTCCTTAACACGATAGCAAAGAGTTTTCCAATATATCCTGGATTCTCAGCAACTTTATATCACTTGAATATCTGTACATTTAATAGTCTGAATCCTGCTGCTAGGACCACTTGTATCAACTTTAAATTGTCCACTTTCTGATATAATCAGTTTGCTCATAGGTTTTTGTATTGCTAGATTTTGATAGAGCATGGCCATCATTTGAATAACAGCTTTACTTATCCTTACTTATCACCTCTTCATCAGAACATTCTGTTCAACAAATCTGTACCACACACACAAAAAAGAAAGTAGGAATGACAGAACTTCAATTGGTTCCCTAACTCTTCATGCTTTCCTCTCCTTTACAAGACTGCTTCTCAATTATCCATTGCAGAGTTGGATACAATCCTATGTTGTTTTTGAAGAACAGATAAGTTGATTTTTACAGAAAAACAAAATTCTATTCTTTGAAGAAAAACATAATAAAAATGAGAGTCAGAGTGAAATAAATATTGGAAAATCCTCCTAGAATGTCTCCTATGAGATATTTTCCATCCCTTTGATTTAGTATACATTTTATTGTGCTCTCATTTCATGATGAAGATCTTAATAAACTCTCCAAGCAATCTTTTTACAAATCTTTAATTTTTCCATAAACTTACAGAACGGACAAATGTTAAGAAGTGTGTCTTATTTAATTATTAAAATAAAATTTAGGAAGGAATAAATTTCTAAAAAACCCCACAACTTTGATAAAGGATCTAGAATGCTGTCATTTCCATAAAATTGTATATTCTGAACTGTTAAAAGGGTTTAAAATATGAACAAAGTTTATGTTAAGACAGATACTATTAAACTAAAAGAGTTTCCTTTTCGTCTCCCAGTCACGGATATTGCGTATATTCAGGGAACTTTTGTTGTTCCTCCCATCCTGAAGACCAGCATTTAACAAGCAATCCTTCTTGTCCATTGCTTCCCTTCTATTTCTAATCCTAGTGCCCTGCAGCTGTTATTGTAAAGATTATTTGCCTAGCATGTAAACATTTGAAGTGATATGTTTTTATACCACTAGGTATTCATAAATATCATACCCATGACTTCTACTTAGAAATATTTCTAAAAATTAACTCAATAACCATCAGAATAGCTTATATTTCAAAAATCCACTTATTCGCTCAATGCTGCTTGCTTTAGTTTCCGCACTCTACTCCATCTCTCTGTGCAACACCTTCTGGAAGGCACCATCACAAAATAATTATCTAACCATATGGTGCAGCAGTAATTTACTACAAAGCACAATATGGCCTGTCAGCTTATTGTGCCTAGAATGATATTATTATTTTTAAGGTCAAGATAAACTTTAAGCAAAAGCTCATTCAATAATAACTCAAGGTGTCTCATGTCAATTACTGTATGTTTCTAAAAAGTTTGTGCTTTGGTCTTGAGAAAGTTCTTTAGCCCTTTGATGTCAGAATCTTCTCAACTACAGAAAAAAAATAATGAATTGAAGTCTGACAGGTAAATAACAGGGACTTTTCAGCAGCCAGGCTCCCTGGGTTCAAATCTGGCTTTTCTCCTCAGTAGTACTGTAATGCTGGGCAAGTTATTTAACTCCTCTAAGTCTCAGTTTCCCCATCTGTAAAATGGACATGGTAGCTACCACACACTATTCTTAGAAGATTTAATGAGATAATCCACATAAACTACTTAGGTGGCTCACAGAAAAGGGTTAATTCATGGTATTATCACTTGCCTGTGCTTCAGGAACATAGTATTAAATGAAAACTGATGACAGGAAGCTGTTCTGAAAACTATGGAGCATAGCCCCATATTTAAAGTTCTAGGAGAATCATCACCGTTTTGCTTGGACTCTCATTCAAGGTCATTAAGGAGTGCTTGCAGGGCTAGGTCAATATTGTATCAAATTTACTGTGGCCTCTGCTATAAACACTAAAATGTGGATGGAGTGCATCCACCTGAGAAGTGCCACACGTGACTGTGATCACGGACACTGGGGATCTAGTGATGGAAAGAGCCTGCTTGCCCAGGATCGAGTAAGTGCTGATTTTTTCCAATATGGCTCAGTTTTGAAAAGCTTTTTTTGAAAATAATCACCAATGTTCTACACCCTTTGGGGGGGTATAAAAATTACTTTTTTCCAGTCAGCAAAACCGTGCCATAGAGTGAAAAAACAGTTCCTACCTGACCCTCTCTAGGCTGGCTCCCTGCTCCAGTGGGGCTCTGTGGTGGTCGGGCCAGTACCAGCAGACTCCACAGGGTGCTGTCACTCTGAGCAGGAGCCAGCAACCCATGACTTCAGGGGACCTGAAATGGAAAAAAAGAGCTGGGTTTAAAATCAGCCATATGCCGAAGGCCTTTGCCATAGCTATTTGCGGCATTCGTCTGAGAAATATACACACAGCTCATTCAAAAGCCCAGATGCTATCAGCCTTATGGGGCCCTGATAAAAGCATGTTTGAGGTAGTAAGTGAAACATACTATGATTAGGATAATACATTATCACGTATACTGTTCTACTTAGTATAAAACTTTTTCATATTATCTAACCCATCCTTATGCTATCTCTGTAAATTATGGCCAGTCACACTATCTAAATACAGCAATAATTGGGAAACTGAGGCATAAAGCAGCCAAATGACCTGCCCAAGGTCATCTAGTCATAGAGCCAGGGACAAGATCTCAGCCAAGTCTAATACCCAGGCAGTAATCTGATGAAGGTAAATTCATTTCTGTATGATTTTTAAAAATCACTGAAGGCTAGAAATGAGTTATGGTGTATTTCCTAAAGTGTAGGGGGGAAAATGCTGTTTTTTAAAACACGAAATAAAGTAAAAATATATTGACTGAAAAATAAAATGTTTGAAAATCAGCCATGTAGAACTGTCATTTATAGGTGTCAAAATTCTTTAAGAGTAGTGGTTTCAAATGCGCTTCAGGGAGCAGCAGTGCCTTGGGAGAGGCACGAGGGGCAAGCAGGTGAGTAACCTTCCTTATCTTCTTTTATGCTGAAATCACAACGATGTCACTTTTGTGTATTTTGTCTTAGAACTTCTATATGAGACTGGTACAAGGGTTCACAGTTGAAAAGAGAGAGAGAGAGAGAGAGAAAAGAGGAAAATAACTGTTTAAATATATTTTAACATCTTCCAGAGCTCATTTAAAACAGCAATTTGAAACTGAAGGTGATGCCATTTGGTGCCTTCGAATGATGTTTTAGTTTTTACTTGCCAAGAAATACTGGCAACTAAATATATATATTCTATTTGGGATTATCTTTTACTAGCATGAGGCCCCATCCCATTAAAACGTAGATGATTTCTACCAAATGATTTAATCCCACTCTCATACAGAAATTAGGTACTGTAGATTCATCTTTAACTTAGCCTTTTATAAAAGATTCTCATCAATCCTATATTTTAAAAAGAGAATAAACTGTTTGCTAGACAATGTAATAATTCAGAAATTCTACAGTTGTGAAAATTGTTTGGTTTCCATATTACATTAATGTCTCCTTTGAGCATCTTATATTGATAAGATTTAAATAGGTGAGAAGACAATAGAAATATCATTTACTGACAGTATTATCACTCACTGATACTCTAAAGATATCAAGGTATAATGAGAAAATACAGGTTTTATATATGAGAATTGCATATTGCTTATTGTTAATATGTTAAAATCTAGATACTTTCTCTACTGATAGAAGACTTTAGTAGTAACATCTAGAATGAAAGAATGGACTACTTAATGCCCATAATATACATACAAAAAATTGTATTTAATCACTAAGTATAACAAAATGTTTTAATAATAGTTTTTCAATAAAACCCATCTCCCTGTTTAATTTCATAAATTTCATTCCTATTCTTTATTTCTATAATTTATGTGTTCTATAATGAAGAATTTTGTATTTTCCAGAATTTATTAACTGGATAAAATATATAGATTTTATTAGTTGTCCTTTAGAATAAAGTGACAACCCATAGTTTAACAGTTCTTGTAATTACCTACGTGTTCCTGTGACATGTGGAAGGAGCACTGTTGAGGAGCCCAGGGCATGTGCAGAGTAGACATATGCTATGTCAAAAGCATTTGAAATAGATGAAGACCCCACCTTTAAGTGAGGGGAGTGGCACACCTGGAGTGGCAATACCAAGGGTCTCTGATACTGTGCATGTGGGCAGCCTTGGGGCCCAAGTACTTTGTTTAATAACAAAGAAAAGATAACACGTTTTTCAGCTTCAAAACTGGAAAGGTGTCTACTCAGCTTCAGCTTCTTAAAGTTACCACCAATATATTGATTACCAAACTAGATACTATTTTCTAAAATGATACTTAAGAGTTGGGAAAATAGCATCTAATTTCACAGAGACTATATAATCACCCTAAAGTTTTCTGATTCAAAAAAGAACCTACTTCCATTTAAATTGCTTTCCTGCTAATGTAGACAGCTTTGTTTTATACTCAAACTCACTTAAGTTTCTGTATTTTTAAGATACACACACACACACACACACACACACACACACACACGGACATTTTGTCTTCTTATTGGTTTCTATGTTGCCTATTTTTTACTTCTGAAATAATTTAGCTAAAGTCTTATACAAACACAAAGTCATAGCAAATGTTTTATTAAATGCCATGATTGTAACCTAATCAAATTTTTTTTTTGGTTAGTTTCAAGTATAGGAAAAGATTTCTCTATAGTAAAAACAAATCAGAGACATCTTTGCCTGACCCCATTAAAAATCAGGCCCAGAATGTGTTCCAAAGAGCACACCTATATAAGTTATTTAAATCTGTTTTATTCCACCATGGCATTATATAATGTGCTTTTGTTATCAGAGCATATACTGGAACAAATAAACAGAGAGGTTGTCCAATTCTACCAATACTGAAATTAACTCCAAGTAATTAAATCAGAGTTCTCAAAGCAATTAATGCACAAACTCACCACCCTTTATGGTAGTAAAATAAAGTATAATAATCTCTTAGTATGAGAATGCAGACACACTTTAGTTCCTAAGCAGAGATTTATGGAACCTAAGACAATACCTACAACACAGGATATGCAGTACCTGTGATCCATCTGGAAAGAGTTGACAAATTATTTTATGCTCTATCTTTCATCAATTCTCCCAACAAATGCTTATTGAGCATCAAAAGCTTTCTTGCCATAAAAGAACTGGGCCAGTAAAATACTCCAAGAAAAAGAGAGGTACAGATAATTACTATCTCAGAGTTTTAGAGCATCAGAACAGGAACATAAAACTGTGGAATACTTCTGCTGTCCTACATATCAGAAAGCTGATTATGTGTAGAAGAGATAAATCAGCAGATATTGAAAATTTCAAATAATTACAGAAGGGGATGACTGAGTCAGTATGGACAAACAATACTATAATTCTAAAATCCAGCATAACTACATTTATATGGGAATAGGAATACTGGTTAACTTTTAAAGCAATAAAAAAAAAAAGCAAAAAAGAAAGAAAGAAAAAGAGGAGGAGCAGCTAGGAGCCGTAAGCATAGATACCATTTAAGGGTATAGGAAATTTCAATAGAAATATCAATGGAGGCTCAAAATTCAATAGATAATTATTAGAAAGTAGTTCATTGACTATAAAAGCAAAAAACATTAGCCCCTCTCCAAATATAAATAAAACAATGCATTATTTTATATTCCCTTCAGGCAAATACTGCTGCCAGTGTGTCCCTCTAGCTATGGGATGACCACCACCCCGATGGGCAAGAAAGAGGAGAGGCTGCAAGCGCATCAGCTTTTGTTTCCAGGGGAAGGGAAGCGTCTTACTACACAGTAGCAGTGTTAAACACCAACTCCACCAGCTACTTAAGGACACTGTATGCTAATAACCTGCAGCATGAGGGTCTTGGGCGGGGCCCTCATGGGAAGCCTGACCGGAAGTGGAAGGCGCAGCCAGCTCCTGCTGCCTCTGCTGCTCAGCCTTCTTAAGCCTCAGTTGCTGCAGCCGCTTACGGAGCAAAGCTATCTCAGGCCCCCTTAAAAATTCTGACACAGATAGGAAAAGAAAGGTGAAAAGATAGTAATAAAATAGAAAATAGCAAGAATCTGATTATACACGAAAATAGTAATCTGATTATACAAGAGATAAGGATATAAATTAAACACATGTATCATGGAGGAATACTAAAAACAAATTACTCATATAAAAAGAAATTACCAGTCATTAAGAGATAAAGTATACACTCTCATTAGCCCTAATGCTTCTGTTTAACTTGATGATTAAGACACATATAGTTCACTAAGAATATTTAATTAAACAGAATGAAAATAAAGTCCTCCAGATGAAAACATTTTAAAACAAACATTCCTTTCCTCACTCCTCACTAATGTCATTTATTTTTACAACAAAATGATACTAAGAAATTAAAAACTAAAAAGTATCAGTTATCTCATCTAATCTACAAAGTGTTACTAATTTTATTCAAATAATAATTAAAATTCAATTAAAATGATGAAAAAGTTAGACATTTGGAAACAATTCTTGGAATGTATTAGTGGAGAGCTCTTTAAAAAGTAAAAATTCCGTATTTTTTAGCTAAAATATTTCTTTTTATGTTAGAATTGTCATTTGCTTTTGCTTTTTTAATGCTCAAATATATGTACATAATCTTTAATATTTTCTTAAACTTTCTCTGAAGCTTTGATCATAGATAAAAAAAAGTATACAAAATTCTGCAGATACTTACTGAGTGCCTACTATGTGTGAAGCACTGCTTTAGGCTCTGGAGTTAAATGAAATAGTGAACAAAATAAAATAGTCTCTATGCATGTGGAGTTTATGTTCTGAGAAGAAAACAGACATCACTGAACACACATGTATATAGCACACATGTATGTGTCTGTATGTGTCAAGCGGGATAATGCGATGATTGAGCAGGACATGGAATGGGGACAGACAGTGGGAGGGTTGTTTTGTAATTGGTCATGAGGAAGGGCTTCTCTCCTAAGATGGTTTTTGAACAAAGACCTCAAGGACGCACTGTGTGGCGGAAGGGCATTCCCGATGGAGGGAACAGCAAGTGCAAATGCTGGGAGGCGAGTGCACTGGGATGTGGGATTACCTTACAGGCAATGGAAGCACAGTTTGCTGATGGCCTAGGTAACAGGAAAAAGAGAATGCCATTTATTGTAACACTGAAGAACAGAGAAGGAGCAAGCGGTATTAGAAGAAAGAAAAGAACTGACATATCCAAGTAGAGAAGCTGAGCAGGGACTGAATATGACAATCTAGAATTCCCCAAGTTATCTGGATGTCACTGGTGATGTGACTAGAGAGTAAGTGATGATAGAGGAGAAGTCTACGAACTGAACTCTGGGACACTCCAGTGTTTAAGAGGAGGAGTGAGAAAGAGAAGCCCGCAAGGAGCACAGGGAACTGAGTGAGGGACTTCTATAGGCTGAGTGACAGAATGTGTTGAGTTTGGAGTAAGCCCTGACTGATTTGGCTCAGTGGATAGAGCGTCGGCCTGTGGACTGAAGGATCCCAGGTTCGATTCCGGTCAAGGGCATGTACCTTGGTTGCGGGCACATCCCCAGTGGGGGGTGTGCAGGAGGCAGCTGATTGATGTCTCTCTCTCATCGATGTTTCTAACTCTCGATCCCTCTCCCTTCCTCTCTGTAAAAAAAAAAATAAATAAATAAGCAGTTGTGTCAAAGCTGCTGATATAATGAAAAACATACTGAGAACTTCCCATCGGATTCTGCACTTTGGAATCACTGCTGACCTTGACTAAAGGTGTTGGAGTGAAATCACAGGGGCCAAACCTACTGGAACAGGTTCAAGACAAAGGTGAGGTAATGATATAGAATCAAGGCACATATGCCTGGAAGGTGTAGCTCAGTGGTTCACCTATGAGCCAGGAGCTCATGGTTCAATTCCCAGTTAGGGTACATGCCCGGATGACAGGCTCAATCTCCAGTGGGGAGCATGCAGGAAGCAGCTGATCAATGATTCTCTCTCATCATTGATGTTTCTATCTCTCCCTCACTCTCCCTTACTTTCTGAAATCAATAAAAATACTTTTTTAAAAAAAAATGCACTTACATTCCAAGTCTTGCTAATGGGGAACAAAGAAATCGGGTGAATGGTTTGTGTTAGTTTGGAAGATAATCCGTTTGTATGTTAACAAACAATGCTGAATTGGGAGCAGAAAGAAAGACGATGTATGAAAAGAAGTGGCAAACACAAGAAGGATACCCTTGAGTCCACCAAAGGGGATGGGCTGCACTGAGAAGAAGAGGAACTGGTATTGGACAGGTGCATAAAACTTCACTCACCAGAACCAAAGGGCCAGCGGGGCGCAAGGTAAGAGTCAATAGTTGTTGATTTGATGGTGGGAGCACACACAATTTCTTGTGACACTGGCTGCAAATTATACAAACTGCCATAACAGCTTTCAGCCTCTTGTACATACATTATAAGGCTGCCAACACTGGTGTATTACTTCGGGAATTCATTATGCCAGAGATACTAACCTCTCATTACTATGTCATCTATGTATAAAGAGTTTTATTCAATTAGCCAATTGGCAGCTAAGATTTCACAAGCCATTCAAGTACCATCATAGTCTCTCACTGCTAGTTCTTCCTGGAGAATTCTGCAGTACTCAGGAGGGTAGTATTCATTGAGAAATGAACTGTTTGCTCAATGGCACAGTGCTTTCCTTTTAGGTTGACACATATACCTTACTAGAGATCCAGTGCCTGAAATTCGTGCACTAGAGGTGGAGGGTAGGGGTCCCTCAGCCCCGCCTGTGCCCTCTCACAGTCCAGGACCCCTCGGGGGATGTCTGACTGCTGGCTTAGGCCCAATCCCCCCGGGCCTAAGCCGGCAGTCGGACATCCCTCTGGCAGTCCGAGACTCCTGGCTCCTTACCACCCGCCTGCTTGCTGCTCCTTACCACTCGGCTCGCTGTTTCTTAGCGCTGCTACTGAGGCGGGAAAGGCTCCTGCCACCACCACTGCACTTGCCAACTGTGAGCCTGGCTTCTGGCTGAGCGGTGCTCCCCCTGTGGGAGCGCACTGACCACCAGAGGGCAGCTCCTGAGCGTCTGCCCCCTAGTGGTCAGTGTGCATCATAGTGACCAGTTGTTCCGCAGTTCAGTCAATTTGCATATTAGGCTTTATTATATAGGACTGACTGTCAGCATAATAACAATGCTTTTTACAATATAAAATAGAGCATCATTATAAAGGCATAAAGTCTATCTTTTTATACTTCAAAAGAAATTGCTATAAGAAGTGAGATTATCTGTCAAATTTTGCTATGAAAACAGAAAAAAATCACCAAAAAATTCACCCAATTTCATGGTTGTTCTAACCCTATCTCTTGTACTGCCAAATCTTTGTGGGAATATAAGAGTCTCCATCCTAGACCACTAGGTGATGTAGCAAAGAGCAGCCCTAAGAGCAAGCAGTGATGGTTTCTAACCTAGAAAATCAAGATTTAGCCAATGCTTCCAGTGCTCTGGGAAGAAGAATTTGTTTGTCTGCTTTTAAGGCTGATTGTATGGTGGCTCTTTTCCCCCTTGGGTTAAAAAAAAAATGAGCCTAGAAAAAGAAGTCAACACATAGCCACCTGGGAAAAGCAAAAATTGAATTAAAAATTTCAACCACATATACAAATAGTTCTGCTAGTGGGTTTGACATATTAAAGACAGGTAAAACACACACATATTATACCTTTGTAAAAGTGCACGCACAAACATATATAATTTATAATGCAAATAAATGCTTAGAATTAGTTTTGCTAAGATAAGCCAAAATAGAAAGTGATTAAAATGAATACCTTTGGGTTGAATTAAAAAATAATAACAAACAAAACCCTGAACAATGTGTCAGGAAATGCTAAAGGAAAATCTGTACTTCCATCTCTAAAACTACTAACTTTATTCTTGTGTTCTTCTCAAAGATGCCAGGCTAGTCTCCTTAATGCCTTAATTCCCACTGAGACAGGAGAACAAAGGCCAGCTTGGTTCTAACCTCAGGTCCTGCCTCTCCAATACACAGGGTCTTTGGTCGTGAACACTGGGCTATGTTTATGTCTGACTCCATGGTGCTTTCTCTGCCTGCTCTCAATGTGTGTCTTGTCCAGGTGGTCCTTGTGAATTCTTTCTCCTAGAACTGGTCACTCCTTTACTTAAGACTTCCAAGTTCCTCTAGCCTCTTCTTTAGTTTCCCCAAAGTGGCCGTTAACCTAACATTTACACTTGTTTATAATCTATAAATGGCCTTACCTAGTCTGAGTAGACCCTGATCCCCTTTAAGGAAACTAAAATCTGGATGTTTATGCTTTAAAATGTGTGCTTTGATAATAGAGTTCTTATCTCCCCAGACATTTTTCTACAGAGCTCAATTCAGCTATAATGATTCTGGATAGATCTAAATAAATGTGTAAATCTGAGTAGACACAGTTGTTTGTAAATAAGCAGGAATCCACACATAGTCCAAATCATATATTATCTTAACAAAATGAAATCCTACTGGTCTAAGTGATCCATTTAATTCAAAACAGGGGCCCTTGATGTGACTCACTTCTCAAAGGGAGCCTCCCAAACTGAATTTTGTATGTACTGAGATACCCATCCTATCCAAAACCACCTTTTCTAATCATATTCTTTGATTTAGATTACAATGCAACAGAAGGAAAAAAGCTATAACATGCTGGAATGATGGCCTCATGTAACACTCTCTCATTACCATGGGAAAAAATTACAAATAACACACAAAATGAAGACATTTCCGGGCTTAGTTTAGAAATGACTAAAAGTGATGTTTGATTGGCATTACCAAGAAAAGAAGAAAATATCTTATAATTGCCTTGAAATACATAAAACAGTGAAGATTTCATTTTAACCTACATAGTTTCAACTCATAGTCAGACCTTTCTGGTTTTTAGCTAATCATATAACCAGCCTTTTGTTAAATATTCAAGAAAAGACCACATGTAATATGAGAATCAAAATGTCTCTTTAAATTCTGGGTTATGTATATAGAGTATGGTTTCAAATGGTCTGACTACTCGAAATAAAATTCAAGTATACAAAGAGTAAAGAAGTCAAACAAAAAGTACTACCAGCTGATTTCAAATTACACTTGAGTGTACTTATTTTCCTAATTAACAATGGTTCACTCGGGTCCCCTAGATAGACTCTTCCTTGGTAATGCATTTGGTATGTTCACCTCACTCATGGCTTCATTTTATTTTTTTCCTACTTATATTTGTTTGTTCTAATTCCATCATTTATAAAAATGATTTTAAAAGTATTTCTGTAAGTTACCTTAAGATATTTTTGAACAAAGTAGGAAAGAATGTAGTCTTATATGTTCTGAATAGTTGAGGGCAAACAGTGGATCCAAAAATGATGAATGACTGGATACCCATTCACAGCATCTCCCCTAGATGACATCACATTGGGGAGCCTATGGGAAACATCCAGAATGAATGGAGTGGGCTGACACTATACAGACTAACATACTGTAGAGCTAAGTATACCCTATCTATCTATCTATCTATCTATCTATCTATCTATCTATCTATCTATATAAAAGGCTAATATGCTAAGTGTCCGACAGTCCGACTGGTTGCTATGACACACACTGATCACCAGGGGCAGAAGCTCAATGCAGGAGCTGCCGAGCAGCGGTGGTTCTTGGGTGACGCACCCTGAAACCAGAGAGGAGGGAGCCTGATTCCTCACGGGGCTGCGTGACTTCACCTTCAGCCGTGGGTTATGTTGTTGCTGGTTTACTGCACACTTGTGTTTGCGTTCCACACCCTATACAACAGCAACTTTGCAGAGTGCCCTCTCACACTCCGGGACCCCTCGGGGGATGATCGAGCCTGTTTTGGCCCGATCCCCGCAGGCCAGAGCAAGGGACCCCACCTGCTGGAGGGACCCTCACTCACTCTGCAGATGCCGGGGAGAGACTGCGGGAGATTGGCTCCAGGGCGTGTCCGGCCCATCTCACCCAGTCTCGCCCCGCCAGCCACCTTCTAATTAATTTCCTTTCAATGTGCATGAATCCATGTACTGTGTCACTAGTATAGCTATACTAGCTTAAAGATAACAATCTTAAAAGTACCTTTAGAGAGTGACTATATTTTTGGGGGGAGGCTTATATAGAACAAGGTAGATAATGTCTCTGTCATCATGAGAATATATTCTAGTAAGAGACAATAAGTTATATACCAATCAAAAATGAGCAAGAAAATTACAAAATTTTATAAGAACTTCTCAGGAAATAAACAGAACTATTTATAAGGGAGAATAAAATTTTAGGGAGGGTAGGAAAAGAAGATGAATCTAGCTAGGGGAGTTATGAAAGACCTCCCTTGGGAGACATTTGAGCTGAGACCCAAGAAACAAGGGCTTGACTCTATGATTAAGTCAGGGGAAGAGCTTCTCAGCTCAGGTTCTTACTGTTCTCCAACTCTACGTACAGAGGCTCAGAGTCAGAAAGAAAGTGGCACATTTGGGAAACTGAAAGGAACCCAGGACAGCTAGAGCGCAGTCATCATTAGGGACTGAGAACGCGGTGTGAGACAAAGCTGGAGCAGGAGGCTAGGGTCAGGCCAAGTCAGTTCCTACAAGTCCACAGTAAGGAGTTTGATTTTCTTCTTTTGTAGTTGTATTTCCAATTGCAATTAGAAGTCTTTGAAGGTTATGTTTTGTGTGTGTGTTTTGTTTGTTTTGTTTTTGTTAATTCTCACCTGAGGATATTTTTTCCATTGCTTTCAGAGAGAATGGGAAGGAGGGAGGGAGAGGGAGAGAGAGAGAAATATCGATGTGAGAGGGAAATATCAATTGGTTGCCTCCGAAAAAGCCCTAACCGGGGGGCGGGAGCAAATCTGCAACCTAGGTACCTGTCCTTGACCAGGAATCAAACCTGTGACCCTTTGGTGTGCAGGCTGATTCTCTAACAACTGAACCACACAGGCCAGGTCTCTTTGGAGGGTTTTAAATAGTAAAGTTATATAATCTGAGTTAACATTTTAAAAAACTTTAAAAATACAAGGCTGCTGCCTGGAGAATAAATGATAAGGGAGCAAAAACAGCTGCAGGAAGAGCAATCAACAGACAAGAAAGGTGGTGAGAGGGAAAGAAGTAGAAACAACGGGACTTGATAGTGGACTGGGCCTGGGACGTGAGGGAAAGTGAACAATCAGGAATAAGTCATAGGCTGTTAAAACAAGCAAATGGGCAGTGGTATTATAATTTACTAAGATGTAAAACAACTAAGATGGAATAGATTAGGGGACTGGAAGGGTGGGGGGCTAAATTAAGTTTTAGTCTGGACACACTAAACTAAAGATGTTCAAAGACAGTCAGAAAGCAGTGTCCTATAAGCCACTGCACGTAGGAGTCTGGGGCTCATCAACTTGGAGGAGATACTAAAAAAGCTATGGGAACTGACACAGTCGTCCAGGGATAGATCACTGATAGAGAAGAGAAGCCGGACTACGGGGTTCTACAGAAGAAGAAACATCAGCAGTGGTCACTGAAAACCATCGAGAGAGTTGGTAGTCAGGGTACATAGGCAAAAGGTGTGACAAAATGCCAAGAAAGGAAAGTTCCAAGAAAGAAAGGAGCAGCAGACTTAAATGCAACTGGCTCAAAAGTTCGAGTAAGGTACTAACAGAGAAGTAGACTTTAAATTTGGCAAAATGGAAGTCACTGGTGACTCTGACAAAGGTTTCCGTGGAAAAGGGGGCTGAAAGGCAGATTGGAATTAGTGGATACATAAGTGGAAGATGGTAAGAAAATAGAGATAATATGTGTGAGTGACTATTTTGAAGACTCTGATTTAAAAGAAGCAAAGTTATAAGGCTGGAGGGGAATTGGGATAATTAAGAGAAAAATTTTAAAGACAGGGGATAATAACAGAGCATGCTTGAGGCCAAAAGGAATAATTCAGGAGAAAAGGCAATAATGATGCAGGAGAGGGAGAAAAGTCCTGGAGGTTCTGGGAAAGAATGGGAGCGTCCTTTCATAGGAGCAGACACTTCTCCCATCACATCAATGGGAGTGTCGATGCTGGAAGGTGGTCAGCTGGGGGTGGGATGAGGGCAAAGGGGAGGGTGAAAAGTTTGAGAGATAGGAAGGTGTAGAATGAGCAGCAGTGTTGAAGGACTACCCTGACGTGTGGAGCACACACTGACGTGTGTGGTCATGACCTTCCTCACTATCGCTCAAGAACTCAGCTCAGTCTAAGAGAGAGCAAATAATTAGGTTCAATCAGAGAAGGAATTTTGCCAGGCAAGTTTTCACATTCTCAATGTCCCTTTCCCTCACTTCAGCAAAAGTGACAGGAAATGCAAGGGACATGAAGGAATAGCATAAACCTTTACAGAAAGAGGTATCCGCAGCAAGGCAAAAAGCACACTTTTCGTTTTCTCTATTTCTATGCAGGGCAGTAAGAGAAATTATGGCTCGAAGACGATGCTCCTACCCACTCCATGGACAAGTCCCACCATCACAAACCTTGGTTCTGGACTTAAACGTCCATAGAGATTGGGAAACAAAGGAAGACATTAAGTCCTTATTGTTAAAATGTTGGGTTCTGGGGTAATGAAAGGCCTACTGTCAAAACAATTATAAACATAATCCTTAGATGTTACATCTAACATCAAACACTTTCCTCAATAGCAAAACTATCTTGATAACATAGAAATATTCCAATTTTCCATGGTGTAGTCAACCAAAATTCTTTCAATAATCTACCAGTTAAAAGTATTTCCTTACTTTTCTTTGAAAAATTTATAGGCAAACTGCCACGTGATCACATGGTCATCACAAAGTTTTTCTATTTCAATGATTCACATGACTGCAGTATTTAATATATTTAATATAAAAGGGATTTAGCAATTTGAAATGTAGTATTAAGATGTGTTAAATAACTATAAAAATAAAAAATAAAAAGAAACTCCACACTCAGTACTTTTCTCAGAAATAACTGTAATGAGTTGAGATGCACTGGAATGTGAACGTGACCTAAGGAGTCTTCTTGTTAAGTTTTTCTGATAACTTATAAATGACTACAATACTGAAGAATATTTCCAAGAATGCTATCACTTTAAAAATTCTTGTTTTTACCGATTTTACCTGCTTTGAAAAGCAAACTTTTAACTGATCCCTACTTCCCAAACTCTCCAAAATATTTTATTTTCCCATATGTTGGAATGCTATGTTGATTAGAGAATGAAAAACCAGATTTTATAGCTTAGCTTTATCTTACTACTATAGATAAATTGAGCATAGTGTTAACAGTTACATAATTGGCTCTGGCTTCCATTCCCATAGAAACCTAAAACGAATTCATAAAAATGGGAAATATTGATTTAAAAAGTGCTTAATTTTAAAACACCCCATATTTGGTGATCTGGCATCCAATTTCAGAGAACAAGAATACAGTGACAGCTTGGCAGTTAGACTGTTAGGAAATTTTATCAGTTTCAGCTTAGGCCTGCCAGTTGTACCTCCAGGTTCTAATATTTTGGTTACATGTCAAGTAAAATGGTTCCTTAGAAAAACCCAAGGAAAAACATCTTAGCAGTTATTATAATTACATATATACACTTAAGATGCCAAGTAACTACAGACATAGCTGCTAACAATTACTGTTATAAATAGTACAGGCCACAGTTTGAGAGAAAAATAAATTGAACACATGGAGTTATAATACTGAGGAAATAGTATTTTAACAGAATTTAGAAGTTAATTTTTCCCCTAATATCAAGCACCAAAAAGACAAGGAATAGTTTAAACAACTCTTTTTTAAGTAAATATAGAATAATTCTTTTAGTGACTGTACTGTATATGTTGCTGACAACAGACCACATCAAATGCACTATACAGAATTATTAAAAGTGCTTCATGATTTGAGAAAAAATAAGAAAAAATATAAATACAATGGAAACAATAATAATCAGTGCTATATTTTTACCATTACTTTAATAAAGACTTACAACCAAACAGGTTTAGAAAGATTTTGGTCTATAATGGCCTATAAAAATAATCTTTAAGAGAGGTGTATTAAACTAAGTGCATTAAACTGTACCCATATTTTTATAAAACTCTCTTATGTAAATGGAAGATTCCTGCTACTTATTAAAATTCATGCAGGTTAGGCACATTTGAATTTCATGTTTTGGTTATATGTTCACATATTACGTGTCATTTAGATCATTTGCTCCAGCAGGAACAAGTCGATGTGACTTAGTATCTTTCCAAACAGTCCCTAGAGAATGATCATGATCATAAACCATCAGATGACCCTCCGCCTATTTAAAGAGTAACATCCTCACCAGACTGATGGTGTGTGTGCTGTCCAGACGCTTCGGCAGATGGCCTGTGTTCACTGTCTGGAGAGGACAGCAGAGAAGTAGAAGGTGGGCTTCCTGTAGGAGATGCTGTGGAGTGGGCCATGGAGGACGTGGAAGGTTGTAGAAACTGCTCAGCTGGAGTGTCTACTTCCATCACAGTGTCACCCCCTTCCAAACCAGTGCCTGATGGGACCGTAGGAAGAGTCGAAACATCTGACTGACTCGTCCCACCTTCAAAAAGCACATGTTAATGAAAGTTCAAATACTAAATGCTTTCCAAAACCAACCACTCAGAAGAAGTATGTTCAGGCACACTTGCTTGCACACACACACACACACACACACACACACACACACAGAAATATATAATATACAGGAAAATCAAAAGCACCCACTGTAGTTTGGTCCATTTGACTAGGCTAGTCAATAGGGGTAAACATCTATCTATAGCACATTCTTATTAAAAATAATCATTCTTTTAAGCAAAATGCTCCATATGGCAGCTTCATTTAGACAAAGCTACTAGTAAATAACTTGTGAGATGCCTAGAAGCACTGCCTAGTTCCTCAAATTTAAAGGTGATGATTCCTTATGGAATCTAATGAACAAAATGAATTGACCAACAAAATAAGACCCAAGGCAGGGAGGCACTGAACAGACTGACATACCTCGATATAGGGTTGGGAGACAAGAAGAGATAAACCAAAGAACTTATATACTTATATGCATAAAACATGGACATGGGCAATAGGGTAGTGAAGATCTGAGGGAGAAAGTAGGGGCTGGAAGGGGGGGCGAAGGAGGAAATGGGAGATATCTGTAATACTGTCAACAATAAAAAATATATTATAAATAAATAAATAAGGCGATAATTCCGATGCAAGAGTTGGATAGAATGGATTTATACTGAGATATTTCCACTCTATAACATCATGTCCTTGGTAAAACATCTAATAAAAATTTTATTAGCAAGAGTAAAACAACAAATAGGCCAGAATAGGATTAAGTTCTTCATTCCCATTTCATTAGCCATAATGTTTTAACCACTAAACTAACATGATGAAGGCATGATTTTAAAGGGCTTAAGTGTCCATTATGTGCCATGCTAGGCTTCCTGCTATCTGCAAAGGAATAATTAATACTCAATAAATATTTAAAATTTTCCTGATTTTGCTTCAAATCTAGATTTTATTAAAAATGGAGTGGACAAACCAAGTTCATGCTTTGCAAGATACAACTACCACAGAATGTCAAGTTTTTTTTCCAATCACCATGATTTGAATATTTCTTAAATTTAAGCACAAATTTAGCAAATCCACAGTCCAATGAATTTTTTTTAATGTATTTTTATTGATTTCAGAGAGGAAGAGAAAGGAAGAGAAAGGAAGAGAAAGAAAGAAACATTAATAAGAGAGAATCATTGATTGGGTGCCTCCTGCACGCCCCCTACTGGGGATCGAGCCCACAACCCGGGCATGTGTCCTTGACCAGAATTGAACCTGGGATCCTTCAGTCCATGGGCCCATGCTCTATCCACTGAGCCAAACCAGCTAGGGCCCAAGGAATTTTTTTGAAAGTTAATTGATCTGCATGACTTAACAAAATCCACTTACAGATAAAATTCAATAGAAATCTTTAATTTGGGGATTTAAAATGTTCAGGAGTTAACTTTTATATGCTCACTTTTGATAAAGATAAGTAACTTGCCAAAGACCACAAAGCTGGAAAGTAGTGAACAAAGATATGAAAACAGGTCAGCTAACACCAGAAACGTAATTAATAACCAATGTATATAAGTAACCAAAAGTAGAAACTATTCAATTATATAAAATTTATTTATCTACAGAGTTTTATATACTTCTACTTTAATTTAAAAAAAGGGCTTAAATGGGGACTATCAGCTGCTCTTACTTTTTTTTGAGAAAAGCAAAAAATAAGGGCTAGAACTAGTGGACCCTGAAGGGACCAGTTGTACCTAATGCCCTCTCTCTCTCCTGCTTCACACAACAGTAAGAACCTTGTGTTATTGTAGATCTAAAACATGGTGGAAATCAGATGGCAAAAATAAACCCCACTCAGGAGTTTTTACCAGCTTTCTGGTGACTGTAATTAATAAGAGCACTTACCTGTGGGTCGAGATCTTCCTCGTCCTCTATTACTTTGTGCAACCTCACTTGCTTCTTCAAACCACCTTGATAACATGTCAGACATTCTCTGCATCAATGACACATTGGGACTTTGCTCTCCTATGAAAACACAGGTCGTATCCGTGAATTAGTAATAAGTCAGCAGCTTTCATTAATGCAAAAACCCAGATTTCAGGGCCTTAAAAATGAACATAACTTAAAAAAATCAAATTGCCCAAATAATTCTATGAATGTACACAGATCCACAAGAGCCATCATCACATTTCACAGTAAAAGTTTAAATGAGTGGCTCTCCATGTGTATTTGAGTTCCTCAAGAATAGGACTTAGCTCCTACATCTTTGCCTAGTCTTAGGGTCTCCCCACCCCTACCCAACCCACCTCTTTAGTTCCAAGAGTGCACAGCTAGGAAGGGCTTGTGCATTGTACACTGTTCAGATTAAAAGAAAAGTTTGCCCTCTCACTTAAATTTTCTTAAACTGAATTTGTTTTCATCATTTACTGAAAGCAAATTCCACATACTTGAAATTAACTGAAACTAGAAGTGTTTCGTCTCTTCCCTCCCTGCTTTTCCTCCTTCAAATACACAAGTTTTCTTGAGCATTTTCAAATTACGTATGACATCAAAACTGACAATTCATTTCTATTCTACAATCATATAATTAAAAATGGAAATCATTTGTTCTTCAATTTTTTGTGAAAATAGAATTTATTGTATACTTCATTGCTTTTATATTATGTAGCTTTATATTTAGGTATTATAATACAAAAGATAATATACTGGGAAATATGCCTTTGATCTTGAAAGATTTCAGAAGTCATTAGAGTAACATTTTCGCTAAAGACCCACTTATTAAAATTAATTCTATTTAAAGTGCCGTCTTAAAGCTTCTGAGGTAGTTTCTCACACTTGTCAAAGGCACCTGAGAGAAGGGTAAAAAAATTTATGTGCTATTATAAAACTCTCTGGTTGGAAACTGAGGGTTCTCATTCCATTTATATCTAAGAGAAAGGGAAAAATTAAGAAGTTTGATGACACCTGATGTTTTATGAGGCACGAGCATTCTTACACTTTCAGTGGGAATGTAAAGGAGTGCTTTTTGGGCACTAATCCAGTGGCCCCGCCATGCCATTTGTGGAAATTTAGCTGCACCCACTTGCACAGGTGTGCTAAGAGATGTTCCAGAATGCTTGCTGCAACATCACTTGTAACAGTGAAAACAATGGAAACCAGTGAAATACTCATTTTTAAACACCATAGAAAAAGAAAAAAGCTGACCAAAGTATAGTTACCATCTCGCTCTCGTTCACTCTCTGGCCTGGCTCGGGGTCCAGTATCTGACCAGTCACCACGAAGCCTCAAGCGCTTCACCGGAGGCTGCCGTAACTAAAAGGTGAGGAGAACACTCGTTTGCTCACCTCTAAAGCACACTTCAAATCTAATAGCTTCTCTCCACCCCCCTACTTTCTGTACTGAGGATGCACATAGACTGAAGAGTGAGAGACGCAAAGGAAATATTGCAGAGGAAGCCAAGGGCCCTCAGGTAGAGGCCTGCTTAGCTGCCCGAGTGAGCAGATGTGCTAGAGCAGAGAAGCAGGGAGAGCAGAGGAGTATGAGAACCAATGATGTAGGTCTTGAAACTACACTACTAAGGACCTCAGTCTGGCTCTGAAAGAAGTGGGAGCCCCTTGGAGAGCTGATCAGAAGAGCAGCATGACCTGAGGAGAGGATTATGGGAAGAGTGGCAGGGGGACTGGTTAGAAAGCCCCATAACATAAGAGGAGAGAGATGCTGACACCTTGCACCAAGTAGCAGTGGTAGCCAGGGTGGTGAGTAGTGCTACAGATTTGGGATGTATATTTTAGAGACAAACTATGGGGACCAGGAAAAAATGAGAGATTGTATTCAATGCAGCAGTTCAATAATGAAGTGGGGCAGGCGTCACCCCAATAAATTCAATTTAAAAATTAGAGGAAAAGGAAAAGAAAGAAAAGACAATAAAGGAAAATGAGAAGTGAGAAACAACTGAAGAAGACAAAAGAATATTCTTTTGTCTTCTTCAGTTGTTTCTCACTTCTCATTTTCCTTTATTATTATTTTTTTATATATATACTAGCGTTCCCATTGCAGGAAAAATCCTGCAATAGGGTTTCCTGCTGCACTCTACCCCGCCCCGCCTGCTCTCCTCCCTTGTCCCCTGGCCTGCCTTCTCCGCCAGCCCGCCCCACTCTCCTTCCTTCTCCCCTGGCCCCGCCTCCGCTCCTCCCTTCTCCCCCGGCCCGCCTTCTCCACCAGCCCGCCTGCTTTTCCCTTCTCCCCCGGCCCCGCCTCCGCTCCTCCCTTCTCCCCCAGCCCCGCCGCCGCTCCTCCCTTCTCCCCCGCCCCGCCTTCTCCGCCAGCCCGCTCTCTTTCCTTCTCCCCCGGCCCCGCCTCCACTCCTCCCTTCTCCGCCGGCCCCGCCTGCTCAACTTCCTTCTCCCCCGGCCCCGCCTCCGCTCCTCCCTTCTCCTCCCCCTGGCTTGCTTGCTTCTCCGCAGCTTTGCTCCCTTCTGCAGCTCTTGGCTTCTTTCTATGCTGTCCTGATATGCAAATTAGCCGCCATCTTTGTTGGGGGTAATTTGCATATTCGGCATGATTGGTTGGTGGGCGTGGCTTGGGCGTAGCGAAGGTGCGGTCAATTTGCATATTTGTCTATTATTAGATAGGATAAATGTGCACTGACCACCAGGGGGCAGACACTCAATGCAGGAGCTGCCCCCTGGTGGTCAGTGTGCTCCCACAGGGGAAGCGCCACTCAGCCAGAAGCTGGGCTCATGGCTGGCAAGGGCAGTGGCAGTGGCAGTGGTGGGAGCCTCTCCCACCTCCATGGCAGGGCTAAGGACTCCTCGGGGGATGTCCGACTGCCGGCTTGGGCCCACTCCCTGCGGGCCTAAGCCAGCAGGCAGACAACCCCCAGGGGGTCCTGGATGGCGAGAGGGCACAGGCTGGGCTGAGGGACACCCCCCTCCCCCAGTGCATGAATGTTGTGCACCGGGCCTCTAAGTAGGTTATAATTGTGAAAGAGAGGCAGTCTTTGGAGCAGAGGGGACTGCTGGCCACATATGAATAGTAAATGGTAACTGGTAAAACTCCTATTAGTGCATGACCATAAACATTTAGTCTCCTGGAAATCTGTACATCACATTTTTTATTTTAACTACCTTTTCTGTAACTGTTAGACCTGTGGCTATTTCTTGCTGATATTGTGCAACCTCATAGTGAAGCATTTTGTTATTAAATATTTTCTCTTTAAAAATATTTTATAATACTTCTCTCTAGAGCAGTGGTTCTCAACCTTTCTAATGCTGCGGCCCTTTAATACAGTTCCTCATTTTGTGGTGACCCCCAACCATAAAATTATTTTCGTTGCTACTTCATAACTGTAATTTTGCTACTGTTATGAATCATAATGTAAATATCTGTGTTTTCTGATGGTCTTAGGCTCTACAGCAGCGGTTTTCAACCTGTGGGTCGCGACAGCAGTGGTTCTCAACCTGTGGGTCATGACCCACAGGTTGAGAACCACTAGCAGGGTCATCTAAGACCATTGGAAAACACAGATATTTACATTACGATTCATTAACAGTAGCAAAATTACAGTTATGAAGTAGCAACGAAAATAATTTTATGGTTGGGGGTCACCACAACATGAGGAACTGTATTCAAGGGTCACAGCATTAAAAAGGTTGAGAACCACTGCTCTAGAGCCTTTCCTTAATTATTAGCTCCTGTTCTTTCATGTATGTTTTGTGTCCTTGTTTCCTAGACTGTAAGTACCTTGAAAATTAGCTCTATTTTTTGAAGCGCTTCAGGCCCCAGAAGTCACTGAATTAGTATTTTCTGAGTAAAATAAAGAAGATGGTTTTGAATAAACTTACCTCTTCCCTTCTCTCTTCTGCAGAAGGAGTTCGAAGTTCTCGTGCGGTGTCATCTTTGGGGTCAAAAAGGTAGATATAATCTGAAGAGTAGCTAACGAGAATCTCCTGACCGTCTTCACTGTAACACAGAGATGTCACCCTGCAGGACTTGTTGTTAAGATGAGAAGGGAGAAAACGGGCAACCATTCCAGCAGTCCCCCGGCCTGCATAATTCCCTAGAATAAAAAAACAGGAAGGTGTTTAAAATTCATGTTTTTGAAGAAAAACATTTTAAAAACTCTTAATCTGCACGAGGAGATACGTGATTTAATGTAGCAATAGAAATCAAAGTTATCATTCTATTTCTAGAAGAGGCTCTTTGTTCAATGTACCTTTAAAAAAATTCAGAATCATCTGGAATGCCAGATTACATATTTTATTGGAAATATGAGTTATTTAACCAATTAAATAATTTACGATTATAGTCATACTAAATCATCTTCTAAAAATTCTCCCCAAATTAATATACTTTTTATAATATAAACTAGAGGCCCGGTGCATGAAAACTCATGCACTGGAGGGGGGGATCCCTCAGTCTGGCCTGCCCCCTTTCACAGTCTGGGAGCCCTCAGGGGTGGGAGGCGACCCGGTGATCAGGGGAAGGTGACACCCCATTACACTCTGCTGCTGCCACTGCCGGCAGCGCAAGCCTCAGCCAGCCCTGGTTACCTGAGCCTCAGGCGGCCCTGGGCAGCTTGGCAGCCACCAGCCGAGGCTTGCCTGCACCTCGGGCCGGCCCTTGGCGGCTGGGCAGCTGACATCTGAGGCTTGCCTGCGCCTCGGGCAGGCCCTGGGCGGAGAGGACTGGGGGACTTCGGAGGCGGGGCTGAGGGGGCTGGGCGCCGCCATCTTGTGGCTGTGGGCACCTCCATCTTTAAGGGTGGGGCAGTCAATTTGCATATTCCCTCCTTATTGGCTGTAGGGGCTGCCATCTTTTGTGATGGTGTGAGGGTCAATTAGCATATCCCTTCTTTATTAGATAGGATAGGAAAGCTTATATTTATTAGTATACTAGATAAAAGAGTGCAGTATCCTTTTAAACTGATTTACCTTCTATTTTATATTTTTTAAAAATTTGACTGTCGTGAAATTTTTTCCTTCTAAGACTACAGAGTGGCAATACTATGCCAGTTTTAATTCATTGTAGTAGTCATTAATATAATACAATATGACAGAGAGGTACAATGGGCACTTTGTGTCCTGGGGACTCAGGAATGCTCAATTCTAAGAATCTAAATTATACACCAAGTTGTACAATTCTGCACAATGAGGTCTTACGCCCAAAATGTCACCTGGGTCCCACCTGTTGAGAAACAATAATGAAGCCTGTAATTCCATATTTAATACTGTTTCCCTAAATGTGCATATTCAAATAGACAAGACTCCTGAATCAGTTGAGAAAAAAATAATTTCCTCTCACCTTCCCATTTCAATAACCATTTTTAATGACATAAATTGACAATGAGATTGACACTGTGTTCGTTTCTGGCCAAGTCCACTTTTATTTTTAGCAATAGAATTTATGTGAATATATATTTGATATTTGGGTATGTGAGTGTTTAAGTATTCCTGGCTTCCTTTACTGAGAAAATACTAATGGAGGCTGGCTTTGAATTGGGAATTTCAGAAGTGGTTTGATCCCATAATGCATGAGGAGTTGAAGGCAGATTCAAGTTCAGTGCTGTAGCATCACTGATAACAGCACTTCAAATCAGCTAAGCAGGCAGAAACATATGCTATACATTAACGCACACCCAAGTTACTGTTCTTTCCTGACTTTTCTCTCCACCATGCTTACCGTTGACCTCTGAATTTAAAAATTGGCAAAGAGAAATTAGGAAAACCAAGTGTTGTGTGCTGAATAGTGTCCCCCCTCCACACACACACAAATTCATGTCCACTAGAACCTCAGAATATGACCCTATTTGGAAATAAGGTCTTTGTAGATGTAATTAGTACAATGAGATCATACTGGCTTAGGGTCCTAAACCCAGTATGACCGGTGTTCTCAGAAGAGAGAAATACAGACAAAGACACACCCAGGGCAGAAGGCAGGTAAATATGGAAACAGAGACTGAAGTAATACACTTAAAAGCCAAGGAATGCTAAGGATTGCCAGCGGCAACCATAAGGAAGCAAGGAGAGCCCTGGCTGGGTAGCTCAGTTGGTTAGAGCATCGTCCCCATACGCCAAAGTTGCAGGTTCAATTCCTGGTCAGGGCACATACAAGAATCAACCAATGAATGCATAAATGAGTGGAACAAATCAATCTTCCTTTCCTTCTTCCTCCCTTCCTCCTCCCCACCCCCCTTCCTCTTTCTCTCTAAAATCAATTTTAAAACTTTAAAATAAAAAAAGCAAGAAGAGAAGCATGTAATAGATTTTCTCTGAGAGCCTCCAGCACAAAACGACCCTGCAAAACCCTTGCTTTAGCCTCTGAATTATGAGATAATAAATCTGTTATTTTAAGCCACCTAGTATACAGCCTTAGGAAACTAATATAGTTGGCCCTTGATATTTGCAGGTTTTAAACCTACAGATTCAACCACCCGTGAAGGAAAACAGTACTTTCCACCAGTGGAGGGCTGAATTTTTCTAAGCCATTTTATAAAGGACTTGGGCATCTGGGGATTTGGGTACCCAAGGGCTCCTGGAACCATCCCCTGGAGATAGTAAAGGACAACTATACATCAAGTGCTACAACTTTTTAAAGTGATAAACTGCTAAAGTACCACCCCAACAGGATCATAAAAACTTAGTGAAACGCTGTTTTTATAATACATATTATTTAAACACATTCTACATACTAAATTGTAATAAAATTTTAAAAATTTAAGTATCATATTTATTTTCTGAACAGACAGAATCTTGTATTTGCATTAATATATATCTTTGTACCTGTAGCTCGTGTGCCCAGCATTCTCCGATCATATATTCGAACTGAGCTATCAGAACAACCCACAGCAAGGTAATATGGTATTGGTGGACAAATCGCTACAGAAGTAGCAGCACGTCGGCAGTTAATTAGAATATCCTACAAAACATAAAATAGCAGTAGTTACATAGAGCTTTACAGTAGAGATGATACTATATTGAAAAAGGTTCTCTTCAATTAGAAGAAAATAATCTTTCTCAGAAATCCTAATTCAATAAGTATGACATTGAAAGGGGAAAAATGCGGTTTCCTTTCATTTTTCAGATTTCTATCAGTAAGTTTCTAACACATTCAGCTTATGTGAAAGGAAGATAAATACATGCAGTCAATATTCCTCCTCAGCAGTTTACCACTCTAAGAAAAACTTTCTTGACAGTTTGCTATACAACTCCAAAACTGACTTCTAATACAAATTTTATGCTTTCCTTATGGATCAGACAAAATAAGAAAACATATATGGAAAACTACATTTAATTAAAGGAGAGATTTAAAAACAACCAACATCTGAGTAATGCAAAATACATTCTGAAGAGGAAAAAAATAAAAATTGTTCCCTGATATAAGACTCAAACAGCAGCTAAATCAACAGCAGCTACAAAAGAGCTGGTAATAATTCAAGAAACTCATCATTAATCATGGTTTAAATCCTTTCTCAAAACTAGCTGCACTTCAGATAATGATATAATACAACTTGAATTATTTCTCAGAAATGCCCCCTAAATATCCTCATGCTTATGACTAATGAACATCTTTATAAATGTAAAACACTCACATATGTAATGTATCAATAAGTTGTTAACCACATTAGAAATGCCGCTGTTTTTGGTCCACTGGACAGTAAAGATGGAGGTATAATCTACCTTTGTCTATTATAAGTACTAATTATTTTATATGGTACTTAAAATATTTTAGTTCTTTTACTACTAAAATATAACAAAAGTATTATTAACTGATCTTAAACTTTTCTTAACTTGTAAAATCTTTCTCCTTATCAGTTCATATACAAAGTACAATCTCTCTCTCTCTCTCTCTCTCTCTCTCTCTCTCTCACACACACACACACACACACACACACACACACACACACAGCCTATAAAAGACAGATTTTACTATAATGTCACTATTTACCCCTCTATAAGCATTAGAAAATGTAACAGTTATGACCCGGAACACATATCTTTAAGGTGTTCTGTTAATTTTATACTATTTTGTCTGTGATGCAAGCTCCTCACTCTTCTCAGTACAACTGTGTATTTAGAATACATTCACCTTATGTTTTATTTATTTAACTAGAGGCCCAGTGCACAAAATTCGTGCACTGGGAAGGGTGTCCTTCAGCCCAGCCTGCACCCTCTCCTATCTGGGACCCCTCAAGGGATGTCCGACTGCAGGTTTAGTCCCAATCCCTAGATGTCCTGCAGTCAGACATCCCTCTCACAATCCGGGACTGCTGGCTCCCAAATGCTCGCGGGCCTGCCAGCCTGATCACCCTCTAACCACTCCCCTGCCAGCCTGATCGATGCCTAACTGCTCCCCTGCCGGCCTGATTGCCCCCAACAGCCCTCCCCTGCAGGCCTGGTCCCCTCCCGCAACTGTCCTCCCCTGCAGGTCTGGTCCCCCCCAATTGCCCTCCCCCACCAGCCTGGTCACCCCTAACTGCCCTCTCCTGCAGGCCTGGTCACCCCCAACTGCCCTCCCCTGCCGGCATGGCCACCCCTAACTGCCCTCCCATACCAGCCTGGTTGCCCCCGACTGCCCTCCTCTGCTGGCCTGATGGCCCACAACTACCCTCCCTTGCTGGCCATCTTTGCCTATATGGGGGCAGCCATCTTATATGAGGCTGTGAGGGTCAATTTGCATATGGGTTATTGACCTCAGAACATTATTCCTATTACACAGAATTTGTTCACCAAATGCCTTCTATAATTCTGTTTTAGTAGTTAAGGATTACTTTAGGTGCCAGTTTTTCTTCATACTTTGGCCTCTATTCATTTTTATATATAAAGAAATAAAAAGTTTAATTAAGGAAAATTTTAATAATGTTTTCACTTATTAGCTTTGCTTTCATCTTTATTTTTACCGTATTTTTTGTTATAAAAGGACAACTAATTCTTACTATGTGCACACTAAAATATGTCTTAAAAGAATTTGACATAACGAATTTTAGTATCTAACATTTACTGAGAAACAGGAATACCAAATACCCTAGTAAACAATCTGATATTTTAAACTTATTCTGCCTTTTATATATTAGTTCAATGCTTTCCTAGTTGTGTGTGTGTACATATATGTAAATAAAAACAGACTTAAAAATTATACATTTAAAATTTCTTAATTTCTATTTTTTTGTTTCAATATAGAAAATAATCCCCCCCCCCAAGAATGTTAATAATAGTAACTGGTTTAATTAGCAAGCATTTAACCTCGTTACTAGTAATTCTTCTTTGAGGGGGGTGGAGACTTTCAATAAAAATATATTTAGCAATACTTTCTTATTTCATTTGGTACTTCAAAATGATCTGAGAAAAAAGCCACTGTTTCTAAATAACATTTGGGGTTAGCTGTCCGGGGCCATTACATGATTTCTCAGGCCTTTTTCAAGTTTAAAATAGTATTAAAAATACAAAATTGATAGTGAAGCTATGCCTATAGAGAAGTGTGCTAAATCTGAATGAACACATTGATAGAATGGTATCTTGTTATTTAAAAAAAAATATATATATATATGTGTGTGTGTGTGTGTGTATATATATATATATATATATATATATATATATATATATATATATATATAATTGTTGGTTTAAAATCTAGGGTAAAAACAAAGAGAAAACACTAAACTACCACACACTTTCATCATGGCTATTGGTTAGCCAAAATTATCTCCATAAGTGGGATATATTGATAAATGCTCTAGTTTTTATAATACTAGAGCATATACTGAACAATTCTCTCATATATATAATTTGAAATGTACAATAAAAATACAAGTTCCCTAACTTCACTATTAACCTTTTGCACTCGGATGTCGAGTGTGACTCGACATGGTTAGCATCGGTAGCAGAAATCGAGAAAAAAGCAAGCGAGTGCAAAGGGTTAACATTTTAACGTAAAAAATTTGATTATAAAATATATGCTATTGAAGATTTTTGCTACACAACTGACCCATAATCTCGATAATCCAGAGATAACTTACTGGTACTATTCATTTTTTTTTTTTAAATCCTCACCCGAGGATATTTTTAACATTGATTTTCTGGAGAGAGTGGGAGGGAGGGAAGGAGGGAGGGAGGGAGGGAAGGAGGGAGAGAGAGAGAGAGAGAGAGAGAGAAACATCAATGTGAGAGAGACATAGATTGGTTGCCTTACGCATGTGCCTGACCCTCAAGGATCGAACCTGCAACCCAGGTACATGCCCTTGAACAGGAATCAAACCCGCAACCCTATAGGGCATGGGCCGGTGCTCTAACCACCAAGAAACACCGGTCACGGCTTACTGTTTCAATTTTAATTATACTCTTAAATATTTTGCATCATTTATACAAAAATTTGATTCTTACATCTTTGCAATCTTCTTTTGTGCAGCTAGTTTTGATGCGCGTATCAAACCACCTAACAGTTCCGTCTTCACCACAAGAGAGGAAAGTATGCGGGTCATTGGGTACAGTCATAATCTGAAGATGAGAGCAAAAGTCCAGGTATTCTTATTGAACACTTAAACAGATGGCTTTGAGAAGCATTGCTACTTTTTTATAAAATGATTAAGGCAAAAGCAACTAAGTCAAAACAGTAAAATACATATAGAAGTATGCAAGAATAGTTAAATTAATATGACTCATTACTTTGAAGTTTGAAACGAATGTTCCTGCAGATAGGAAGTTGTTTAAAATTATAAACTTCTAACAACTTTGACAAGAAAATTTTTTCCCTTAGGAAACCTGTTCGAACTATTCAAAGACTAATTTTTATGATTTCTGGATATAAATTTGTAATTATACTATAAACACATTACAGTTTTCTTATAAGATAACTAGTAGCCCATTTGCAGAAAGAATCCTGCAAGTGGCCGCGTGCGCTGCCGCTGCCGCCGCCATTGCGGCTGCCGTGCCTGCACCTGCGTGCTGCTGCCACCCGCTCCGCTCTGCCCCGCTCGGACTTTCCCTCTGGCAGCCACCTTGCTTTCCACTTTTCCTCCCTCTTCCTTCTAAGTTGTCTTCAGTCTTCACTCCTCCCTCCCTCAGCGTATGCAAATTAACCGCCATCTTTGTTGGGTAATTTGCATACTCGCCTGGATTGGCTGATGGGCGTGGCTCTGGTTGGTGGGCGTGGCTTGGGCATAGCGAAGGTGCGGTCAATTTGCATATTACTATTTTATTAGGTAGGATGCTTAAAAAAACTATAAGATGCTGAATTGATTAAGGCATTTAAATTGACGTCTCAAAAATTTTGACAAAATTTCATGATTAAGACACTCAACAAGCTAGGAAAGGGAGGAAATTACCTCAACATAAACACCATATATGAGAAGCTCATGGCTATCATATTCAACTAGAGGCCCGGTGCATGAATTCGTGCATGGGTAGGGTCCAGCCAGCCTGCCCTGATTGGGGCAATAGGCCTAGCTGGCTGGGGGGAGGGGATGCAGAACGTTGGCCGGCTGGCCCTGCCCCCTGGTCGAACTCCCGGTCAAACTCCTGGCCAAGGGGACAGTTTGCATATTAGCCTTTTATTATATAGGATGGTGAAAAACTGAAAGCTTTCCCTTTCAGATCAGAGAGAAGACATGAATGCCTACTCTCATTACTTCTATTCAATACAGTATTGAAAGTTCTAGCTAAAGCAAGAAAAAAGAAATAAAAGTAATCGAAATTGAAAAAGAAATAAAACTATCTCTGATTGAAGATGACATAGTTTTATATGTACACTATTCTAAAGATTCCACACCAAAAAACCCCATTAAAACTAATAAATGAATACAGAAAAGTCACACGTTAACAAATCAACACAAAAATCAGTTGTGTTTCTTCTAAGCACTAACAATAAACAATCTGGAAATGAAATTAAGAAAACAACCTCATTATATTACAAGCAAAAAGAATAAAATACTTAGGCATAAACTTATTCAAGGAGGTGAAAGTCTTATATACAAAAAACTACAAGACATTGTGAAAGAAATTAAAGGAGACATGCACAAATGAAAAGACATCTATGTTCATGAATTGGAAGACTTAATATTGTTTAAATGTCCATACTACTCAAGGTGATCTAGATTTAATGCAATTTCTATCAAAATCCCTGTGGCATTTTTTTTTTTCACAGAACCAGAAAAAAAATCTTAAAATTCATATGGAACTCAAAGGACACAAATAGCCAACACAATCTGGACAAAGAAAAACAAAGCTGGAGGCCTCATACTTGCTGCTTTCAAAAAATATTACAAAGCTATTATAGTTAAAACATCACCAGTATTATAGTACTGACATGAAGACAGTGATAATGTAAGAGGTGAAAGCCCAGTAGAGAGCCCTGAAGCACAACATAGGAGCCTCTCTTAAAGGCTGACACCTGCTTGCCAAGAGTATGGCTGCTCACATAATTACTATTACTCACAGCTTATTTCTTATTACTATTACTCATAGCTTATTTCTTAACTTTATTCCCAAGCGTAACAAGACCCATTCTCTCAAATACTTTACTGAAATCTAGATATTCTGTCAATAATATCTTTGCCTACAAATTCACGAAGGAGTGTATATACACATACACAAATCTCACATATGTACTATGTACATACATGCACCATACATACACTTACACAAAAACATACACATATGTATCACATATATAATCATAATAATACTGCACCTCATAGGTAGTTCCATAATGGCACGTAAATTGGCATTGTCTGTTAGTTTCTGCATCTTGCTCAACATTGGTATAATATATTACTCCATCTCCAGAGCAGGAGACAATCTGCTTATCATTTGTGCATGGTAAGAACTTTGCACTGAAGATATTTGCTCGGTGCCCTGAACGAATTGTCGTCAAAACCTGAAACATACAAAGAAGGTAATTCTTGGCAATTTATTACTTCCTAGAAATAAAAATTCTTATTTAACATAAGCATAGCCAGGAATAAATTCTCATTAACATTTTTATCTCAATGAATATTATCATTTGATTTGAAATATTATAATTAGGAAAAAAAGAAATCAAAATCACTCATATTTTCTTTTTTCCCTCTGAGATGTGAAGAATTTTGATGATCATTTTGGACTGAACGCCTCACTATCAAGGCAGTTATCTGTTACTTTTAGGACTATTTTAAAAGTTATTTGTTATTTTTAGGACTATTTAATCAAGCATTTTTTCATTGTCTTCAGTGGGAGGATTGGTCCAAATAAACTAGCCCATAATTTTTGAAAAACAAAACTTCTCTTTTTAATATATTTGAGATTTATTATACATACTAGACGCCTGGTGCACGAAAATTTGTGCACTGGAAGGGGGTCCCTCAGCCCAGCCTGCCCCCTCTCAAAGTCCGGGAGCCCTCAGGAGATGTCCCATGGGGAGCGGGCCTAAGCCACAGTCTGGCCTCCCTCTGCGGGAGGTGACCAGCCAATCAGGGGAAGGCAACACCCCCCTCACCCCCTCGCTGCTGCTGCCTCTGGCCTCCCTCTGTGGGAGGCGACCGGGCGGATCAGGGGAAGGCAACGCCCCACTGCTAGCCGCCGTGGCTTGCCTGAGCCTCGGCCTGGTCCTCACAGCAGCAGCCACTGTGGCTTTGTCTGGAAGGATGTCTGGAAGACATCTGCTCTAATTAACATATTACCCTTTTATTAGTATAGATGATTAATATATACCATTAATAAGAAACACCTCTGATCTCTTAACTCTATAGGTAGTGTTTTGAAACTTTCATTAGCCATAAATTAATCTTCCCATGAATTCACAGGATCTAAAAATAGAGTGAAACTATAAGAAAAGATTTAACTCAGGATAAAAAAACTATTTTCCTATGTAATGAATCATTAGTCTTTTACAATAAAAATAAAAATATTTGTATGATATCAAATTTGGAACTATTAAAACCACTATGTGAAAAAGATAGTCTTCTTATACCTAAAATCTCTGAAAGTATTATCTGATTAATCATTTATCAAATTGGAAATGAGGATGGGTAATGAGCAATTGCTTTTCAAATCCTATCTGATAAAAGAGCAATATGCAGATTGACCATCACTCCAACACACAAGATGGCTGCCCCCATGTGGACACAAGATGGTCTCCACAAGATGGCCAGCAAGGGAGGGCAGTTGGGAGGGACCAGGCCTGCAGAGGAGGGAAGTTGGGGGTGACCAGGCCTGCAGGGGAGGGCAGTTAGGGGTGATCAGGCCTACAAGGGAGGGCAGTTAGGGGCAATCAGGCTGGCAGGGGAGCAGTTAGGCATCAATCAGGCTGGCAGTGGAGTGGTTAGGGGGTGATCAGGCTGGCAGGCAGAAGCGGTTAGGGGCAATCAGGAAGGCAGGCAGGTGAGCAGTTGGGAGCCAGCAGTCCTGGATTGTGAGAGGGATGTCCAGCTGCCCGTTTAGGCCCGATTCTACTGGGATCGGGCCTAAACAGGCAGCTGGACATCCCTCGAGGGGTCCCAGATTGGAGAGGGTGCAGGCTTGGCTGAGGGACAACCTCCCCCGCCCCATGCACGAATTTCGTGCACCGGACCTCTAGTATATATATATAATCTACTAGGAACCATGCATAAAACAAATATCATTTAAAAAAAACAATTAAAAGAGAAACACCTGATCTTTTAAAAATTATGCCATTGGGCTTTTTAAAATATATATATATTTTTATTGATTTCAGAGAGAAAGGGAGAGGGGGAGAGAGGTAGAAACATCAATGATGAGAGAGAATCATTGATCGGCTGCTTCTTGCACGCCCCCTACTGGGGATCTAGCCCGAAACCTGAGCATGTGCCCTTGGCCAGATTCGAACCCAGGACCCTTCAGTCCGCAGGCCGACACTCTATCCACTGAGCCAAACCAGGTAGGGCCCATTGGGCATTTTCACAAAATAACTGAAAGCAGGAATTTGCAGAGATATTTATATACTTACATTCATGGCAACATTATTTACAACAGACAAAAGCAAAAGCAACCCAAGTGTCCACTGACAGATAAATGGATAAATAAAAAGTGGTCTATCCACACAATGGAATATTATTCAGCTTTAAAAAGGATGGAAAATCTGACACATGCTGTAATGTGGGTGAACCTTGAGAAAATTATGCCGAGTAAAATTAGCCAGTCATAACAGGACAAATACTGCATAAACATATGTGAAGTTCATTAACATCAAACTACGGCCAGCAGCACCAGCTGTTGTACCTAGAAGTAGATGCAGTACCTAGAGTAGTGAAATTCGTAGAGACAGAAAGTAGAATGGTGGTTGTGGGGGGGTTGCCGGGAGGGGAGAATGGGAGCTCCGGTTTAATGGGCGGAGTCTGAGTTCTGCAAGATGCAGAGTTCTGTAGCTGGATGGGGACGATGGTATCACAATAAGGTGAATGTATATAATGTCACTGAACTGAACTCCTAAAAATGGTTAATTTTATGTTATGTGCATATTATCACAATTTAAAAAAAAATAAAGCTCTGCATTTTTTAAAGAAATTTCGTCGGTACCTAGATGAGTGCTTTGTATATTATAAGCACTGAAATTCTAATGATCAGGAAATTTCTCCACCGTAAGAAAAAGGTAGTCCTAGTAATTACAGACCTACAAGAAGTAGAGCTTGAAAACATCAAGTTTCCCTCTCCTAAGCCAGTACAATTAAGCAAAGCTGTCTCTGAAATAAAATTATGACCTATCTTTTCCATCAAGGACAGCATCAATGTGAACTTCTTTTTAGGCTGAAGGACCACAAACATTTATTTAAATATCTTAACTGTTTGTAGGAAAATAAGAAATACATGAAGTATTGATCCTGTAAGATTGATAATATTAAAAAAGGGTGCCTATTTACCATGTTCTCACTGACATAAAAATGGTTGCATACTCCTTCTATATAAGAAGTCAGAGGAAGAGCCAGTAAAAACCAGAACACAATTCTAGTTCCTAGCCCAGCTTATTGAACTGAAGAAACATGTCACTAGAACCCAGCCACTGTTTTTAAACTGATAAAATACCGTTTCTTATACAGTTTGGCTGAAAATTAGTTTCTCTGAGCAGAAAGGAAAAAAACATCACATTGCTTCCCTGGCCCCCAAAGAATGGTTTATTGAGATAATATCACTTTTGGCAACGTTATCCACTTGGATAACATGAAGCATGCTTAACCTTTTGCACTCAGATGTCGAGATTAAAATTACTCTTTGAATGTATCAATAATTTGAAATATAAAAAAATCCAAATAAATAAGTTTGTATGAAAAGAAACTCCAGTTTTTTATTCTACTGCCGCGCTTTGTAAAATCTGGGGTATTTAAAAAATTAAATCCCGAGTAGAATAAAGGAATCGAGAAAAAAGCGAGTGCAAAGGGTTAAATATTCTAGAATCAAAAAGCAGAATGAAACCTAACGTTTTGCTAAGGAAACTAGGAGACCCGGCTGTAATAACTTATAAATTATATAACAAACGTGAACAAAATAAGAATATTCTATTACAAATGCCCAGTCCATAATTATTATAATTTCTTAATTTCTAGTTTTTTTATTTTTCTCTCTCCCATGAAATTGTAGATTTTATAAACTACTTACCTTTCTGCTGTAAGGATTACTAATTACTAACTTGGTGTCATCTGAGCCAGATAAAATATATTCTCCAGTCTCATTCCAACAGATTGTATTAACCTAAAAAGAAAGCAAAAAAGGGATTGCAGCAAACTTAACATAAAAACAAGTATGAATCTTTTACTTAACTGATGGTTCAAAATTTATATCACTAATGAGGTTGTATGTACAAAAAATAGTATTTACCAATTTACTTCCTGAAAGTACATGCTGACTACTATTTAGCAAACACAATATTCTGAAAATTCACAATGAAATGTCTGTCTCTCTTAAATTTTATTATTTAAATTATTTTTAATGAATTCATTTTATATCCAGAGACATAAAACTGGGTCACCTAAAAAGGAATTAGAAAAACTTACTACAAAGCTGCAGTGGTCAAGGCTGTGTGGTGCTATCATAACCATAAACACACATCAACAGAATGGAATTGATAGTCAGAAATAAACCCTTACATTCATGGTCAAGTAATTTTTATCAAGGAGTCTAAGACTACTCAATGGAGAAAGAACAGTTTTTTCAACAAATGGTGCTGGGACAACTGGATATACACAGGCAAAAGAATGAATTTAGACTCCTACTTCACACCATATATGAAAACTAACTGAGAATGATCAAACATTGAAATGTAATAGCCAAAACGATGAAACTCTTAGAAGAAAACATAGGTATAAATCTTCATGAAAACTAAAACCACAATGAGTTACTATTTCACTCCTACTAGGGTGGCTATAATAACTAAAAAAACAAAAACACAGAAAATAAGAGTTGGTGAGGATGTCAAGAAACTGGAGGCCTTATACATTGCTGAAAGAATGCAAAATAGCACAGCTCTTTGGAAAAAAGTTTGGCAGCACCTCAAAAACTGACACAGAGTTATGCTGTGACCCATTAATTCCACAACAAGGTCTATATGCAAGAGAAAAGAAAACATGTCACACAAAAACTTGTACACAAAAGTCCATAGATGCATCATTCATAAGAGCCCAAAGGGAAACCAACCCAAATATTATAAACAAAATGTGACTGCCCGTTTGCTTATAACAAAATATGTGCACAATGAAATATTATTCAACCACATTACCCATATTGTGACATGGACAAACCCTGAAAACGTTAATGATAGTGAAAGAAGCCAGTCTGAAAAGCCACACATGTTATTCCATTTACATAAAAAGTCCAGAAGAGGCATATCTACAGAGACAGAAAGTAAACTAGTGAAGGCCAACAGCTAGGTGGGGAGGGCATGGGAATGACTGATAAATGGTACAAACTTATATTTCAGATGCTGAAAATATACTGGAATTAGATAGTGGTGACGACGGTACCACATTATGATTATATTTTAAAAACCGCTAAATAATATTTTAAAAACCACTAAATTATAGGGGGGATAAAAGGTGATGGAAGGAGACTTGACTTGGGGTGGTGAACACACAATACAATATACAGTGTATTAGAGAACTGTACACCTGAAACTTATATAATTTTATTAACCAATGTCACCCCAATACAGTCAATAAAAGATACATAAATAATATAAAAAATATAAAACATAAAAAAACGCTGGATTACACATGAAGATGGGTGAATTTTATGGTATATGAACTATATCTAAATTTTAAAAAACTAATTAGACTTCCACTTTTAGTCAAGATGGAGTAGCATGGACCATCTCTACTTTAAAAAACACATACCATATACTTTTCTAAATTCAAAATCACTTCAATGTAAAACTTTATTCTCCCAATTTATTGGTCAGTCACAATCTCTTCAGGGAATACTGGGGAATTTTTTTAAAGATTTTAAAATTGATTTTTAGAGAGAGAGGAGGGAGGAGGAGGAGAAGGAGGAGAGAGAGAGAGAGAGAGAGAGAGAGAGAGAGAGAGAGAGAGAGAGAGAGAAACATCAATGGGCTGCTTCCTGCATGAACCAGCAACCTTTCAGTGTGCAAGACTGAGGCATTTTATGAAACATTTGAATACTCAGTTTTAAAGTCCTTCACGGTTGAAAAACAACTGTTACTTACACAGCCATCATGCACATTCAGGGTTGCTTCAAGTTTTAATCTTTGGATAAATTCTCTTCTTCCTGTTTCAAAAGAAAGAAAGAACTAAATATATCCTACCATTTATTGCTGCGGAAAGTAGAACACTGAAGTTAAGAGCCTAGGATCTGGCATAAGTAGATTCAAGCTCTAATTTCAACTCTTCCACTTATAAACTGAGTGACATTGGGCAAATTAACCCCATCCTATGCCCTAGTTTCCTCATTAGAGTACCTACCTACCTCTTGTAGTTATTGTAAGGATTGGGTGATTTCAAGGACATAAAGGGCTTACTTAGCACAGTGTCTGGACCACAGTAAACACTCAAGGTTCCCTTCATTCACTCATTCATCCAACAAATACATTGAGTACTCAGTGTACTTACTCTGTTGCAAGTAGTATTCTAAGAGCTAGGAATATGGTGGTAAAACAAAACAGAAAAAGATCCCTGTCCTCTAGTGAGGGATGAAAGACAATAAACAATATATACTTCAAGGTGAAGGTGCTACATGGAAAAGTAAAGTAAAGAAAGGGGTGAGAGAGGCCTGGAGGTGGAGGACGGGGTTTTCCATTTAAATAGGGTGGCGCACAGCATTTGCTAGATGCCACCTCTACTTAAACACATCTCAATTTGAGAAATGTTAAAATATTTCAAAGCTCATTTTACAATGATGAAATGTGGCAGCAAAAAATTAAAATCAACCTAACTGTCCATCAGTTAAAATACTACAAAAATAGAATATGTTCCTTCCTTGAAAAAGAGAAATATGTTTCCCTTTAAGACATGAATCATCTTTACCAAAGATGGACCAAAAAGCTTCATGTTTATTCAGAAACTGTAATGAAAGGAAGCTGAGTATGTGACAAAGAGCGATAATTAGCTAAGTAATCAGGCTGATGAAATCTCGGATAAAATTAAATTTGACTATGCTCTCCGTATGCTGTCACAGGGACAGATTTCTTTATTATGTTTTCTTGCCATTCTACATAAAGATCAGCATCTTCTTTGAAGCCAAATTGTTTTCTTTCTCCTTCCTTATAACCGGCAAGATGGCTAGGTAGAGGATGAACATATGGATTAAAAAATAATTTCTTTTTGTGTGTGGGGAATGCTCTACGGTTCCAAAACTTATTAGAATAAAACAATTGACAGAAATTCAGTAAGGTATTTTCCTGAACAGGGTTGTACTTTAACTTTTCAAATCTGATTTTCAGTTATAAAACATTATTAATAGCAAATTTTTAAAAAATATTTTTTTTATTGATTTCAGAGAGGAAGGGAGAGAGCGATAGAAACATCAATGAGAGAGAATCATTCATTGGCTGCCTCCTGCATGCCCCACCCTAGGGATTGATCCCAAAACTTGGGCATGTGCCCTGCGGAGAACTGAACTATGACCTCCTGGTTCATAAGTCGACACTCAACCACTGAGCCACATCAGCTGGGCGCAAATAGATAACTTTTTAAAAAATTCTTTTCTCTTTGGCCAATGGCAGGCTTGGTAATTCTACGGAGTAACCAATTCACAGTTAAGAAATAAAGTACTGAGAACCCAAGATGGTGGCATAGGTAAACACACCTAAACTGCGGCCGTGCACAACAATTTCAAAACCACAACTAAAAGACAAAACGTTTATCACCCAGAGCCACGGGAGGGCTGGCCGAGTGGAAGTTCTACAACTAGAGGGAGAGAGGGGAGCATTCAGTGCACAAACGCTGAAAAGCTGAGGTACGGGGGCACGCGCGATACAGGCTAGCGGCGGATCCTGGCTGGCGGTGGGCGTTGCTTTCTTCAACCCGAAGGGGAGACGAGCGAAACCCAAACTCCTTCGGGGAGAAGCTGGACGGTCGGAAAGTGAGGGTGGCTTGCTTGCAGAGCTGCGTGGAGGAATAATTGTTTGCTGTGCTGGCGCGCGAGATGCGGTCGAAGGCCCGGGGGCTGGCTGCCAGCCATTGCTGTTTGCCAAGCCCTAGCCTAGTGATGCCCTGAGACTCCGCCCCGCACAACCTACAAACTCACCCAAGCTCCAAGCAGCGGCTTTTGCATATGAATGGCCTTCACTATTGCTGCTAACTTGCAAATCTGTTCAGACAGCTCCATAATCTACAAATCCCAAGCAGGGAGGAGAGGACTGTAGTTCTTGCTGTAGCTCCTGCAGGGTGACCTCAGACAGTAGCTGACCTGCACCCCATTGGAGATCCAGAAGCCAGTGTACCTAGTGGTCAGTGTGAGACACAGATTTCAACTCCTCACATCCATAAGTGACACATTCAAGAGGCAGACTCAGTGAGCACCAAAGCCCCACTGAAACAAGTCCTGCACCATAAGCGTGTCTCCAGCACAGCAGTTCTTCCATTATAAACACAGCAGGTCCTCACAGCCAATTGGCCTGGAGGACAATTCCTCCCAGGGTACCAACAGCAATCAAGGTTTAACTACACCAAGACTTTGCACTCAGCCCACAAAGGGGTGTACCAAGACTGTCCACCTCGGGTGATTGGGGAAGCTGAGCTACTGGCCCCTGTGGGTCACCTACCACACAAAGCCGCTCCATCGACACAGGGAAGCAGCCAAAATGCGGAGACACAGAGGCATGTTGCGAAAGGGGGCAATGGAGGAAAGCAAACTACGGGACGATATGGAATTCAGGACCACATTTATAAGGTTACTCAAGAATCTTCTAAAAACTGCTGAGAAACTTGATGAGACCTTCAAGGACCTTAATGAGAATGCCAAAAAAATGGAAAAGGACCAGTTGGAAATTAAGCATACACTGTCTGAAATAAAGAATATACAGAAACTCAACTGTAGACCAATGTACCCCAAGAATCAAACCAAAGATCTGAAATATGAGGAAACAAAAAACACCCAACCAGAAAAACAAAAAGAAAAAAGGATCAAAAAATATGAAGATAATGTAAGGAGCCTCTGGGACAACGTTAAGCATACCAACATCTGAATTTTTGGGGTGCCAGAAGAAGAGAGAGAGCAAAATATTGAAAACCTATTATAAGAAATAATGACAGAAAACTTTCCCTACCTGGTGAAAGAAATAGACTTACAAGTTCAGGAAGCACACAGAACCCCAAACAAGAGGAATCCAAAGAGGACCACACCAAGACACACAATAATTAAAATGCCAAGGGCAAAAGACAAAGAGATAATCTTGAAAGCAGCAAGAGAAAAACAGTTAGTTACCTACAAGGGAGTACCCATACAACTGTCAGCTGATTTCTCAACAGAAACTATGCAGGCCAGAAGGGAGTGGCAAGAAATATTCAAAGTGATGAATAGCAAGAACCTACAACCAAGATTGCTCTACCCAGCAAAGCTATCATTCAGAATTGAAGGTCAGACAAAGAGCTTCACAGACAAGAAAAAGCTAAAGGAGTTCATCACCACCAAACCAGGATTACATGAAATGCTGAAGGGTATTCTTTAAGAAGAGGAAGAAGAAGAAAAAGGTAAAGATAAAAATTATGAACAACAAAAAGACATCAAATACATACCTACCAACAAGTGAATCTAAAAATCAAGTGAATAAAAAGTCTGAAGAACAGAATGGACTGGTGAATATAATGGAATCAGGGACATAAAAAGGGAGTGGACTGACAATTCTCAGGGGGAAAGGGGTTTGAGGGGTGTGGGAAGAGATTGGACAAAAGTCTTACACCTATGGACGAAGACAGTAGTGGAGGGTAAGGGCATGGGGTGGGGTGGGGAATCGGGTGGAGGGGAGCTATGGGGGGTGGGGGGAAGAGGAACACCTGTAATAATCTGAACAATAAAGATTTATTTAAAAAAAAAAAGAAATAAAGTACTACTCAAATTAACAACATGACAACAATTCATTAAATATTTTTATAAATGTACTAGAAACTTTTCCAAACTTTAAAAATCTGGTTTTGAAAACACAGCTCTAGCCATTTCTGTCTACTTAAAATAATGATGGCACATGAGACAAATGAAGACAAAGTGAGTTCCAGCAAGAATGCTCATCTACGAAATTTGTACATAAAACACACGCTGAAGTACAATAGTTAAGTAGATAGCTCCTGAGTATTTTTTAACTTGACTTTGGAGATCAAAATGGTTGTACGTACACAGATCCCATAAAATGTGCTTCTAGAAATAACAAGTGTCAACACCCTCTACCCTTTCAGCCAATTAAATGTGCTTCCAAGAAATGGGAACTGAAAGCCATCAGAAAATAAGAACTGTAAGTTAAAGAAACTCAACCCCCCTCAAATAAAAGTAAAAATAAACTCATGCCTGCAAAGAGTCTGGCCTACTTGCAAGCTAACAAGTTACCTGCCATTTCATGGGAGCTGGCAGAAGAAAAAGACTCTCAAGCCAGAAGCAAAGATTTTACTACTCATGGCACAGCAAAGGGTATCGGCTTCAGGTTAACACTTTACCCCTCAGCCCCCAATTCCCACTGGGCAATGCGGAGCAGTCTGGATGCAACAATGTGCAAGCATTGGATCTGAATCACAGCCAGAGACCTCTGAACTGCGGGGATCCAAATCTTGAATCAAATAAACCTGCCTGATAAAAGGGACACATTATCTTCATTATGCTGGACAATAAATAAATCTGTCCTCTGCCCCAGAGGGAGACACTATGTAAACATTGTTGGAAAGATAGTCCAGAACAAAGCAGCCAGTGCCTCTGCTCACAAGATGTGCAGAAATGTAACAAAGCCAGGAAAACTCTTCCAACAATTACACTCTTGTTACGGATGAATTTACCTATCATTGTGGCTTCCTACTCCAGTCTTTCTGCAACCCAAAATGCCTCATAATTCCATTTCCATCTCAGCATTCCATTCAATATTAATAGATTATAAACTCCATAAAAAAGAGGAACAAATGCCTAGAACAGTTCCTAGCACAAAGCAGGCAATCTGAATCAATGAATCAATGAATGGGATCAAAATCTTCACTCTGTTCTATAATGTGTTTCACTCAATAATTTGGGAGGAACATCTTTCAATGACAATAAATATTGAGCCAATACTCATTTTAATGGCTGTGAAACTTATTAAATAGCTTTATAACTTGTTTATCTGCATAACTAGCTCTCTTATTACAATATCAGATGCTTGAGACAAGGAAGGTCAGAACTGGGTTTAAATATCTAACTTGGAACATACTACACATACTCTGGGCAAAACCTAAACTCTAAGAGCCTCAGTTTTCACATTGGTAAAAGTTTTACATCTGATGAGAACAATACCATCACCTTTACAGGTTTAATGCTGAGAGTAAACAATTAGCATATGGGAAACTCATAGATGTGCCTGATATACTGTAGACACTCAATGATTAGTAGTCTCCTTATGCACATGTGGGATTGTTCTAAGTTAATATTGTCTGAAAAGAGAAAGAATTATTTAAAAAAAGACTTTATTGAAGGGGCTGAGGTAACTTCAAGTGGTTAAGAGAAAAGAATAAGGCTAGTGATACTGAGAAGGAAAGCGCCTGAGCAGAAACGTTCACTTTTCTTGATCCTATTGTCTCTTTCAATAACTTCTTAATGCCAAATTTCCCATCATCTACATTTGCTGCCCTCCCTAGCTCATGGTCAGGTCTTCCTTTTCTGACATTGTGCCTTTGGTCCCCTCCTCTTTATTGGTTTTGTTCTTGGAAATCATGGGTTATCAGTGAATCCAATGGTCTTTTTTCAAGACATATTTTTCATGACCTCCCAGAATTATCTGTCACTACTGACTGCTGTCTTCCTGAAGTAACAACCCCCATGGCGTTGTACCACATAGCTGGAAATGAAAATCAAAGGGTGACAAAACTCTGGAGAGACAAAACAAAATATAGGGGGGAAAAAGAACAAAATATGTGTAGATTTGTACACTGTAAAAAATAAAAATATAAGACACTGCTGAGGGAAAAGAAAGAACACCTAAAAAAATAGAAAGAAAACCATGTTCATGGTCCATTGATTTCCAACAAAGGGAAAAGGACTGCCTTTTTCCAAATGGTGTTGAATCAATGCACATTCATAGGCAAAGAACTGAAACTTGACCCTTACCTCATAGCATAAGTAATTCAAAATTGTTCATAAACCTAAATGTAAGAGTTAAAAGTAGAAAATGTTTAGAAAAAAAAAGCAAAGTAGAAATCATTTTGATCTTGGATTAGGTAGAGTCTTAAATAGGACACCAAAAGTATGAACTACAAAAGACACTGTTAAGAAAAATAAAGGACAAGACAAACTGGGAGAAAATACTGCAAAATGCATATCTAATTAAGGACCTGCATCAAGAATATGTAAAGAATTCTTAAATTATTAAGAAGGTAAATCTGAACATTTAATCAAAGTGTATGGGTGGCAAAAAAACAATGAAAAGATACTCAACATCATTAATCATGGGAATTAAATCAAATGCAAATTAAAATGATAATAATGGCCCTAGCTGGTTTGGCTCAGTGGATAGAGTGTCCTCCTTTGGACTGAAGGGTCCAGGGTTCAATTCCGGTCAAGGGCACATGCCTAGATTGCAGGCTTGATCCCCAGTAGGAGGTGTGCAGGAGGCAGCCGATCAATGGTTCTCTCTCATCATTGATGTTTCTCTCTCTCCCTCTCCCTTCCTCTCAGAATCAATAAAAATATATTCTTTCTTTCTTTTTTTAAAAATATATTTTATTGATTTTTCACAGAGAGGAAGAGAGAGGGATAAAGAGTTAGAAACATCAATCAGCTGCCTTCTGCACACCCCCTACTGGGGATGTGCCTGCAACCAAGGTACATGCCCTTGACCGGAATCAAACCTGGGACCCTTGAGTCCGCAGGCCGATGCTCTATCCAATGAGCCAAACCGGTTTCGGCAATAAAAATATATTTTCTTAAAAAGATAATAATGTACCTCTACAAACTTACTAGAAAGGCTAAAATTAAGAGGACTCACAATGCCAAGTGTTGATGAAAATGTGGAACAACAGTGCGCTCAAACACCGCAGTATGGTACAATTACTGGAAAATAGTCTGGCGGTTTCTTGAGAAGTTAAACACACTTATACAACTCAGAAATCTCCCTGTAGGTCTTTACCCAATAAATGAGGATTTTAAAGAATCCTGCTCTAGTTTTATTTTCCAAGGTGTAAATAAAAAGTTTCATTATTTATATCTTCCATATTAGACATCAGCAGTGTTTTAAACATTTTTTAAAAATCTGCTGTACTTGGAAACCCCGGCCACTCTAACCCTGAAGTCAACAACATTCAATTACAGTTATATATAAAAAAAATACACATCATCTAGAATAGTTTTGCAGACCTCAAGCAGAAACTCATTAGTGGATATTCTACTGGGTCAACACCAACATTTTCAATATGATAAAGAACCTAAATTAAAATGTACCCCACCTAGTAAGGCTAAATCCCGCTCATAGAACTTTTTATTTCAGTGTGTGTGTGGATCTCAAGTTGCCATGTATATGCATTTTCACTGTGGATCATGGTCAAAACATTTGCAAACACTGACCTAATACCTAACTGTAACACAAGTTCTGCGCTACCAGAAGCTCTTATCCCTCCTAAATACTGTACGTTCATCCAATACCAGGGAAGGATGAAGTCCTCAGCAGAGCGATCCTATCCTGCTATCTACATTTATGGCTGAAAATATGCCTCTGGTGGTCTTATATTCAAGAATTAGCATATTCTATTTGATATATTTTCATATTTGACATTTTCACTACTAAAATCAGACATTTTCCAATTTTCAGAGATTTCAAGACTAAAGAAACACTAACTTTTCCCCAGTAGCTAACAAGGAGGTAAAGTCAGAATTTACTGACCCTCATATAATATATTGTAACTTGGCAACACATTATGGATTTGGTAAATCTGAATATAGATATAATTCAGGATGTGCCAAAAATGGGGGACATCTGTAATACTCTCAAAAATAAAAGTTAATTAAAAGAAAGAGTAAATGGAAAATTATCCATTTCAATACATATTGACTTTAATAATATTCAGACATTGTCTTCCTAATCCCTTTACAAAAAGATTACTATCTCCACTATAAAGTTGTCACAGGCTGCCTGCTATATACTTCCCCTCCCCAAACTCCTCTACTGAAATCCTGACGCCCAAAGTGATAGTATAGGCGGGGGGATCGTTGGGAGGCGAGCGGGATTGGATTGGGCTTTTCTAAGAGACCCCAGAGAAGCGGCTAGCCCTTCAGCCACATGAGGTGATGGCGAAAAGATGGCCATGCACCACCAGGAAGCAGGCTCACCACACAGAGTCTGACCCTGTGGACACCCGATCTCAGCCTTCCAACCTCCAGATTTGTTACAAATCAATTTCTCTTGTTTGTAAGGCACCCAGTTTACGGCAATTCGTTACAGCAGCCTACACTGACCAAGACACTACTTAATCGTAACTTAAACACTTTATATTAAATATTTTAAGCATTATTAGCAAACAGCTCCCTCAAAAAGTTCCTTAAAATTACTTTTGTCAACTACCATCCTTTAGAGGCATTAGAAAGTGTTAATTCAAGTAGTAGACAAGTCTGTCTAAAATGAAAGATATATGGAAAGAGGAAATGTACAGAAATGAGTTTATTTTATAAGCAATGCTTATCTTTACAAAACAAATATACACTAAAATGTGTGGCTAATAATTTGTAATAATCACTGAATTCCAAAGAACCACCCAATGTGCTCAGTGGATAGAGCGTATACAACATATTGAGAAAATCTGAATACTTAAACTTATAGGTGTCTCTAACTCAGGACTTTGACAATTAGTGTTTAAAAAAAATAAATCCTACACTGAAATTTTTATCAGGCTCATAGAGAAGACATCCCTGGCCTACTGTCTCAATTCAGGCTCTATTGGTTTAGGTGAATTTGGGGGCTACTGGTATAAGTAAATATACTTTTTCTCCTAAATAACGTATGACAAATTATTATCTTCATTCCCACAATGTAAAAGTACATTTTGTGAATTGTAACTTTCTCTCATGAGAGGAAAAGAGATAATTAACCAAATTTAAAGAAAATAAACAACAAAGTTTGAATACCACCATTGAAAAGATACGTTCTATGGTGAAATAATTTGAAATGCAAATGTCACAAGAAAGATCGGTCACTTCATTTTATCCCAATTTCACTGTTATTTAGTAGTAATTGATGATCAGAAATACAAATAATGGAAATAAATTAGAAATGCAATTAACCTACAATACTATAAATAATCAAAACGTTTAAATGTTAAAATCTCAAAAATGGGATCTAGCCTGGACGGTGTGGTTTCGTGGTTGACCCTCAACCTATGAAGCAGGAGGAAACAGTTCTATTTCCTAACTTCAACACAAACTCCACTCCATTAGAGAGTTGGAATAGGAAGGGGGGAAAATATAGGGTTTTAATTTTAATAGATTCTATTGTAGACACAGCTGAACCAGAAGAATATGTAAATATATATATATATATATATATATATATATATATATATATATATGTATATGTATATATATATATAAAATGTTTCTATAGAAAGAACAAATCTATTTTTACTGCCATGTTAAGATTTCTAAGATGTAGTGTAGAAAAAGAAAGTTGCAAAGCAATGTTTACAGCATAACACATATATGCTGGTCACACACACACACCCACACGCACACACACACACTACAGCATCTCCATGTATACATATGTGCTGGTAAGAATGCAAAGAAAAAAGTCTGGACAAATATTCAGGAAACAGGTAATATTGTTACCGCCAAGGATGTGTGTGTGAAATTGGAATGGGAAGGATCACAGGGATTTTTGCTTCGTTTTTATTAAATTTTTACAAGGAGAATGTATTCATATGTCACTTGCAACACTAAAAAAACATCAAGAATAAGAAAAAAAAATGCTTCCAACTTCTCTGTTGACTTGAAGTTGAAAACAAATGACATCAAAAAAGATTTGGCCAGTAAAAGTGACAAAATTGGAAAGAAAAAAATTTTAATGTTATCCTCAAATAAAAAAATGAAGAATAAAGAGAAATGATAAGATTGCACAAGAAGAAAACAACAAAAAGACCCATACTCAGTGTGTCCACTTTTAAGACCGTGGACGTTTTGGTTAGCCCAGGCGTGACCCAGAATCCCCACAGAACCACTTCCTCCCAAACGGAAAGAGGTGGAAGACGGTTCCCTCCAGCACTGGCGGCTGTTTTTAGAAAGCTGAACTAAGAAACTGGAAATGCCAAGTGTGTTCTGCAGCGGTGGGAACGGGAACGGGAAACCCGACACCTCCCCTGGCGGTCGGAGCCAACCGCACGGCGGGGCGCGGACAGCGCGGTGGGACAGCTCAGCGACCCCGTTCGGGCGCCGGCTCGGAGCCGGGGGTCTCCGCGGAGCCCGTTCGGGGCGGGACATTCCCGAGGGCGGTCACCGCGTCGCGGGCGACACCTCCACCCTCCCGAGACCGAAGGGGCGGGGGTGTCAGCCAAAGGCCAGGTCCTCGGCGGAGCGGGGACCGCGCTGGAGAAGAGCAGGAGCGCCAACTTCGGCCCCAAACGCCCCGGGAGGCCCGACACGTCGTGTCCCGAGTCCCACTCCAGAAGCCGCCCCAACACCTTCCCCGGCCGGTACCGTCCGGCCCCGCGAGGGACACCCGGCCGGGGCGGCAGCTGGCAGCACGCAAGGGGGCTTGGCCGTGGAGGGCAGGGCTCGGGGTCCGTCGGTCGGGGTCCACCCAGCGCCCCCCGAGTCTCCGGGGCGCCCCGGCCGAGGCGCCGTCCCGCCGCCAACAGCCCTGACCGCGGCCCCCTCCCCCACTCCTGGGCGGCACCCAGCGCCTCCGCCCCGCGGCCCCCGCTCACCCAGGTAGCGGCTCCGCAGCCGGGCCGGGTCCTCCAGCCCGAGGGACCTTTTCCTCACGTCCCACAACAGGTGTGGGCAGGAGCCACCCCGAGACATGGCTCCGCCACCGGGTGGGAGGGGAGCCCACCGCGTGGGGAGGGGCCGGGATAGGGGACGTGCGCTCAGCCCCCGAGCCGCACCGGCACCATCCGCGCGCCGGACCTTGCGGGCGGTCGCAGCGACTCAGAAGGCGGCGGCGCCTTCGCCCCCGAAGCCCGGGCGTGCTGCGGCCGGAGCTCGCCTCATACTCTCCTCAGACTGCCCAGAACGTCCAGTTCAGCAACAGTCCCTCCCTCGGCCTCCAGCAGGGGGCGGGGGAGGAGGCGGAGGCGGCCGCGACTCCGCCCTCTCCCCGCTCTCGACCCCGCCCTGCAGGCTTTCTCGCGAGATGACGACCATCCGGGGGACTGAAGCCGCTCTGTCCGGCCCCACGAGGAAGAGCCGCCTTCATCCCTAGAAAAGCAGGTTCACGTCCCTGCAGCCACATCCTTCATTCTGCCAGGATAAACGAGAAAGCGGAGATGTGAAGTGTCTCGCTTGCGAGTTTCATTCCAAAAGGAAACCAGAGAGTTGTGCGCCGTCATCTTTAGTTGGGGCACGGCAGGCCCAACAAGCCCATCTTAACTATGGGCCTCCTTCATCAAAATGAAAGGGGCTCAGAGCAACTTCACTTTCCCTTCTCCAACATGGCCTCGAGGGCAGGAAGGAGAAATAGGAGGTTCGCGCTGGGCCACGCCCACTCCGCGGGGCAGGCCAATCACCGTGGGCAAGTCCGCTTTGCGCACGCGCGCTGCGCCGGGCTCCGGAGGAATCGCGGAGGTAATTCTTCTGACCCCGGTTGCCATGCCTCCCCTCCCCGTTGGCGGCGGGCGGGCGGAGGGCCGACCCAGGGCGGGCCGTCGCGGAGCCTCCGCCTCCTCCGCCTTCTCCGGGCCCCTGCCCCACGGTGATTCGCAAGGGGAACTGGCTGAGCGGCGGCGGGGAGAGCACCCCAGGGGAGTGTAAGACGCGAGGCCCCGAGGCAGGGAAAGTGACAAGCTGCCCTTCGTCGTCAGCCAGGGACGAGTACGCGGCCACCCTCCCGCCCGCCTGGCCACGATCCCTCGTCCGCAGAGATGTCAGCCGCCGGCGTCCGGGGCCTGAGGGCCACCTACCACCGGGTCCTCGATAAAGTGGAGCTCATGCTGCCTGAGAAGTTGAGGCCGCTGTACAACCACCCGGCAGGTAATGCCCTGGCCTGGCTCCCGCCGAGACCTCGCCTCCGAGGCCCGCGGCCACCTCCGTCGCCGGAGGCGTCACCTACACCCTCGAGTGAATGCGTCTACTTTCTCGCCTTCCCTGCTGTTCCCTTTGGTTCGTCCACCATCTTTCACCAACCTTGACGACTTTTGTCGCACCCCCTCCCTTAGGCGCGACTCAAACCCGGCCTGGCTCCTGGGCCGGAGCCGGCTCCATTTCCACCGGCCCCGAGCGCCTGTGGCCTCGGAGGGTTTGGCGGAAAGGTCACGCCGCCTTCTCGTCCAGCTGGCAGAGCCGAGCTCCAGAGTCTGTCATTCCCCGGCCCGTGGGTCTAGCTTGTTTAAGTCTGTCCTTCCTGAAACTCCTGGGTGAACCACCCCTGCACCGTTTTGCGTGCACACACCTGGATCTCATCCAGATGTGCCCCTCACTGCAGGTGTGACCTTGGGTGAAACCCTCGGTCTTGTGGTTTTGTAAAATGGTCAAGGTGAGAGTTAAATATAACATGCGTGTTTGTTCATTCATGCTCAGTAAATGTTTGCGCTCTCTCTTGTCCTGTTGGAACACAGTGTTGTGGTTGAAAAAAAAAATCTATCTATCTATCTATCTATCTATCTATCTATCTTTAGGAAACGGGAAGATCCCAGTCCCTCCCACTCTGTATTTATGATCCGGAATCCAGTGGGCAGTAATAGTACTTAGTTGTCTGAGAACGAAAAGCAGATCTCTTTCAAGCCTAAGAGTTTGCAAAGGAGAAAAATCTGCTATAAACTGAAATATTGAAGTGCAACCCTCAAAGGAGCCCTTTTAGCTGACTCTTCTCTGCACTTGGCCTCATTAGGAGAGTTGACTACCCCCCCTTCTCCCCGCCCCCCCTCCCCCCAAGTGGCTGGCTGGAGTCTGAACTGGTTATCACTAAATCTGATTTTCAGTTTGATAATGGAATGAACTGTATTTGCGGGTTATACTGAGTATAGTGTTGTTTACTGCAGTACATATTGAACCCATTATAAAATTGATCTTTAAGGAGAGGTTTTTCATTGCTGAAGTTTATTTAGTTTGCCTTTTAGTTCTTTTAATACTCAAATGTTTAGAATTGTGCTGCATTTTGTGCTAAGATATCAGGAGGGAGGTTGGGCAAGGCTTCTGTAATAATCTGGGCTTTAGAGTCAACTGAATTCCTTAGTCAATTCTGACCCTTTCAGCTTTGTGTCTGGGCGGTAGGACAAGGACAGGGTGGAGCAGGAGCAATTTTAAACCGTTAATAACAGGGTCGTTTTCTAGTGATCTTTTCCAAGGCCTTGGCTGTAACCACCCACCTTCCTTGCTTATAATACTTTGTTCAACTCTCAGAATGAAGAGGAGTACCTTTCATTTGTAGATTGTACATTTCATCTGGGTATTCCTGAATTAGATGAGTTGTCATCCCTTGTCTGTACAGTGGAAGGAGCATAAGCTTAGAAGCCAGACAGACCAGGTTTGAATCTTAACTGTGTGACCTTGGCCTTAAATCCCCAAAGCCTTAGTTTTCTAATCTATAAAATAGGGAAAATAATTATCACCATTTAAGGATTGTTATGAAAATTAAATGACAGTGTCAGTAAAACATGTAGCAGAGTGTTTGCACTTAGACTTTCAAGGGATGTTTGTTCTGTCCCTCCTAAGCTTTTAACCAGTAGGCAGGGAAAGAATACCTATCACTGCAAAACGATTTGATTAGAAAGTTGTAGGCACACCAATGTAGGAATGGAGAAGCATGAAAAACATAACTGTCGATGTATTACTATTGAATAAAATCTAAGGTAACACTGATTATGTTCCAAGAGTTACTAGATTGAATCTTCAAGCTTTTTTGTACTGTTTTGCATAATAGCATGTTATTGATACATTCCCATTTAAATATTAAGCCTTCAGTTAGAAACTTTATTTTTCACATTGGGACTTACTGAGCACCTCAGCTCAATATGCTTGTTTGTAAAGTTACTTACTGGTACTCTGTTCCAAGAAGAAAGTATTTGCTTAGGGAGAAAACCATACATACAATAAATGACGTAGTTTCTTGGTAGAATTAATTTGTTTGTTTTTATTTTTTGTTAATTCTTACCCAAGGATATTTTCCCATTGATTTTTAGAGAGCCGACGGGGAGAGACAGAGAGAGAGAGAAATACCAATGTGAGAGATACACATCGATTGGTTGCCTCCCAGACACGCCCTAACCAGGGCCAGGGATCTAGCCTGCAACTGAGGTATGTGCCCTTGACCAGAATCGAACCTGGGACTTTTCAGTCTGAGAGCTGACGCTCTTATCCACGGAGCCAAACCGGCTAGCGCTAGAATTTATATATTTCATTAACAGTGATTCCTCTCAGATAAGGAAATTGGGAGGTAAATTTATGTCATTTTATCAACAGGTTCATCAAAGTTCATCAAGGCAGCTAGATTGGTTAATTTGTTGGAAAATGTATGTCACAGATTTGGTTATGATATTCCCTTGCAGAGTTTCTCAAATTCTTCTATGAAAATTTGAACTCTGAAAAAGTTTCACTTTAAAAATAAGACAAACCCATAACAACACAAAAGAAAATGACCATTATATTATCCTCTGCATTTTCTGTTATGCCTGAAAATAGTTTATAGTTTTAAATGTATATATACTTTTTGAATACTTGTTTGATATTTTCAGATTGTCAGCATTTGAGACCTTTTTCAACTTCTAAGAATGGACTTCTATGAAACAAGATGAAAATAAATTGTTATTTAACTCTTTGTCTAAAAGAATGTATGTTTATATCTGATGGGGACACATTTCCCTCATTTTGGACTCCAAATTAAATATATGAGATGATTTTTATTCAGTATATTTCACCCGATCAAGTTTTTTCATGCCTCATAATGAATATTAGCTATGTACCCTATTAGTTTACACTTCTGCCTATCTTGATCTTAAGGTATTATAATCATTTCAGGCATCATAATTATTTAATTGTCTCATATTTTTAATGAATTGCTGTTTTTAATGAACAGCTGTGAGAATATTTGTGTCATTCTGTAGACTATAAAGCTGGTTTTCCCAGGTCTAGAATGACACTCAGATCTAATGTGACATTGTGTTGTCACTGTATGAGCATATCTATTTTTAAATGTTTTGTTTTATCAAAACTTTGCTTTAGAAATTTGAAGTAAGTTGGAATCTTTTCTGATTACCATGTCCACTATTGGTTAATTGCTTTTTTCAGGAAGACAACCTTTGTACTTGAATTCTTACACGTTTAAATTTATTTGGCTTATTTACTCTTAAGGTAGAAAATGATTAGATAAGATAAATTGGAAGAGTGAGCTAAAATTAGTTTTGAAATTTTTGTATGATCACAGAGAGTGATAGCCATATTCCCTTTTTTTAAACAATGAAGAAAACACTACTGATTTGCATTTATAGATATCTAACTCTGATTTTTATTTGCTACTGATATTTTTAAATTCAGTACTTATGTAGGGTTTGTTGTTAAACTAATGTAGGGTTTGTTGTGTAGTTTTAAATTATTCACTAAAATATTCATATCGCTCCTAGTCCAGGCTCTAGTAACTGTGGTCATATTTGAAGTTTTTTTGTTTGGTTTGGTTGGCGGGACAGGGGCAGTTAGTTAATATTTTAAGACTATCACCCAGCTCGGAGCATTTATCAGTTACCAGGAAAACCTACTGAAAAGCCTGCCTGTTCATTAACCCTGAAGTATCAATCACTTAAGCTGGTCAAGAACCAGAATCTAGAGGCTTTGCTCGGGAAAGCACAAGAGGAAACATGAGTTTTGAAAATAGAAAGAGAGGAGTTTGCTGAAAAATTCAAAGCCAGAGACTAAAACATGGGCTGAATTACCCTTAGTGATGAAGCCAGGCTTCATGCAGGGATAAAAGATGAACTTAGTAATTGATCCTGCTTATGACCAGAGACTTTGTATACGACAAAGAAAAATGAACCAGGTGTGATGATAGGAATCCCAGAAACTCAAGCTAAATAAAATAACCAGACAGTTTGCAAAATTGCCTTATGGGATCCGTACATCATGGTATCAGACTCATGGGAAGCATTTTCAGGAGCCAGATAGGGGAGTGGCATGGTCTAAGAGAGGAGTAGTGAGTGAAAGTCTAAAGCAACCCTGATGTAAACGGATCCTGATGTCCCTGAAGATGAATAAATACCAAACTCTAGCCTTGGGTATGAAACATCGACAAGGCAAATCTGTAATTTCCCCAACTTGAAGTTATCCATGAGTGAACAAACATTAAGTTCTATGTTTTCCAAAACCATCTCCGTTACACTTTAGTTACTTTTTAACAGGTCACAAAAATACAAATAATTGATAGGGAGATCAAAAGAACTTGTATGAAAGATTGATATTGTGGCAACTTTCTAAAGTTAGCTTATGAACAAAATATGCAGAAAACAGTAAAAAAATTAGAAATGGAAAAATGATTAGAAATAGATTCAAATAGGTTTTTGAAATGTGATAGCTATTAAAAGACATATGTGGAATGGTTGAATAATTGATATATTCCTAAATTTTTTGTTGTTGTTGTTTCAGGTCCCAGAACAGTTTTTTTCTGGGCTCCAATTATGAAATGGGTAAGTTTTGAGTTTTTATAGAAGCTACTGAAAAAAATTATCTGATAAGAACTTACTAATTTGAAGTAACTTTTATGAAGGATGTACTTTGAAATGTTCATGGTATGCCTCTAAATGATGTCATGCCAAGATTCTCAAATGTATCGTTTTCACTAGTTTTTTTCTGAACACCATTGATCAGGAGGCCTGGGAACATATTTGTTATCAAAACACAATCGTGGCCCTAACTGGTTTGGCTCGGTGGATAGAGCATCGGCCTGTGGACTGAAGGGTCCCAGGTTCGGTTCCGGTCAAGGGCATGTACCTTGGTTGTGGGCACATCCCCATTTGGGGGTGTGCAGGAGGCAGCTGATCGATGTTTCTCTCTCATTGATGTTTCTAATTCTATCCCTCTCCCATCCTCTCTGTAAAAAAAAATCAATAAAATATATTTTTAAAAGAAAAAAACATAATTGTGAGCCCTTTAAACATGAAACTTCATTTTAAAATTTTATGACTAAGAAAAACATTAAACTAGTTAGAACCCTCCTCCCCAAATTAACTGTTACTGTTAATTTAGTATGAGAACTAAAGATACACCAAAACAGAGACAAGGAAAGGTAGTCTCAAAAAGTAGTGGGGTTTAGCCAAGGGTGTATGTTAACATTTGGTTAGTGATGGAGTCTAGGACTTCTGACTCCAAATGCTGCTGTCAACAATGGTGGACAAATGTCTGTTCCAGTCCCTGCTTTCAGTTTTTTTGGGTTATACTAGAAGTGGGATTATTGGATCATATGGTAATTCTATATTTAATATTTTTAAAAATACATTTTTATTGATTTTTAGAGAGAGAAGAAGGGAGAGGGATAGAGAGAGAGAAACATCAATGAGAGAAGAAGTCATTGATTGGATGCCTCCTGCATGGCCCCCACTGGGAATTGAGCCCACAACCCAGGCATGTGCCCTGACCGGGAATCTAACCAGCAACCTCTTGGTTCCTGGGTGGACACTCAACTGCTGAGCCACACCAGCAGGGCTATATTTAAATTTTGAGGAATGCCATTTTACATACTCAGCTATAAAATGGCAAGATTAGATGAGTGGTTGGGAGCTGTATTTTAGAGAGAACTAGAGAGCAGTTGTTTTTTATACTTATATATTGAGAAAAGATCCCATTAGTTTTTTTAAAAGTTTCAATATATGACCTTTGGTGATTATGCTCACACTCTAAGCATTCAAATATAGTGATATGCCCCCCCCCCCAAAAAAAAAAAAACTAGACTAATGGAAGGTATATTATTATTTCCTTCTTCTCCTCTCCCTACCACACTTAAAATTATATAGTAATAACATATCTATAAAGTGGAATTGATTACTGAAGTATTGTTTCTACACCATTATTAAAAGAATAAGAATGATTTAATTTGTTTACCATAAATTTGGGGTCCTCTTTGACCTCAAATTTGCCACAATTTGGGAGTTTATTTATTTTATTAATAGCTTTTGTGTTTCTTTGATCTGTTCCACCAGTGTTTTGAAACACTGGCAGTATCAGATACGCCTGAGTGCCTTCTGTCTCCTTTAAAAACATCTATTTTAAGTTCGTGTTGAAATCAACATAGTCTCCTGATGACTGCATAGCAATAGAAACTTCTGTGTCTTGTTCGCTGGTGCAGAGACTTCTTTTGCTGGTTATTTACTTTATGTACAATGTGTGTTCTCCCAGAGCATTTGGTAATTAATCTGTGGTAGTCTGTACATGACATAAAAATTGCTGCTGCCAGCCATATGTGTTCTATCTGAAGAATTTCAGACTATACTTCTTCAGACATTTAACTATGGTGGAGATCTTAGCCACTTTAATTGGAACCAAATAATCATAAAGATTATACCTTAAATATTTTATTTTAACTCAAATTATATAAATATGTATTCATTTGCGAGTCATCTACTATGAGGCCAAAGCTTTTATTTATGTATGGATCCATTGATTTTGAGTTCCACATCTTCTGTCTTGGATGAATTATATCATAGTGCATCCCATATAATTTCCAGTTTAGTTTTCTTTAAAGCAGAGCAAGTTCATAGATACTTTCATAATAGTATGACAACAGAAGCCTGCTAGATTTGTATGGCTTTCCCTCAGATTTTTGTGTATCTGTCTTATGCCAAATTTGACAGTAAGTTTTAACAACTTGCCGTTATTAAGTCTTTTCAAAATAGTTGCTTGAGTTTTCATAGAAAGAGCAACCCACTTTGTGGTTCCCCTGTTTCCCCGATAGTGCATTAAATTATGTAACAAGTAAAACTGGCATAGATAGGTTTGAGGACACACACAGTGATTGATAAAAATACAGCTCAACTAATGTAATACAGAGTAAGCAGCCCACTAGCCATGAGTATTTAGCATGTCATGGGCGTCTGTTGGCCTGTTTACAGAAGGAATGGAGATCATTGACCAGACTAGGGAGATTATTATGTGAAGATCAGTTAAGAGAGCTTCTTTATTTTTGTTCAAAATCTTTTTGTACAGACTGAGTTATATTAATTCTTGAACAATATGCCATTTGGTATAGCTTTATTTTCTATTTTCTTTCCTCCTTAGGAATAAATCAAACTTTCAGATAAACTATACATATTTTTAATACCTGTCTGTTTGTTCTTTCAGCTGGAACTACTTCTATAGATTAATTCACAGTTTAAAATCTTGAGGGCTTTGCTATCTATGAGCATTTTGGAATTGGAATATTCAATAGTGGTATTTCATATTTTAAACACTAGCGTTCCCGTTGCAGGAAAAATCCTGCAATAGGGTTTCCTGCTGCACTCTACCCCGCCCCGCCTCCGCTCCTCCCTTGTCCCCCGGCCCGCCTTCTCCGCCAGCCCGCCCCACTCTCCTTCCTTCTCCCCCGTCCCCGCCTCCACTCCTCCCTTGTCCCCCAGCCCGCCTTCTCCGGCAGCCCGCCCCGCTCTCCTTCCTTCTCCCCTGGCCCCGCCTCCGCTCCTCCCTTCTCCTCCCCCTGGCTTGCTTGCTTCTCCGCAGCTTTGCTCCCGTCAGCATCTCTTGGCTTCTTTCTACGCTGTCTTGATATGCAAATTAGCCGCCATCTTTGTTGGGGTAATTTGCATACCCATCCTGATTGGTTGGTGGGCGTGGCTTGGGCGTAGCGAAGGTGCGGTCGATTTGCATATTTGTCTGTTATAAGGTAGGATTCCTCTAAAAGTGTTATATGACCTTCTTTAACAAATGAAAAAAATATTGAAGCTGTAGCTGGTTTGCTCAGTGGTTAGAGCATCAGCCCAAGGACTAAAGGGTCCTGGGCTCGATTCTGGTCAAGGGAACATACCTCAGTTGCAGGCTCAATTCCCAACCCCGGTCTGCACATGTGCAGGAGGCAACCAATCCATGTGTGTCTCTCACATCAAAGTTTTTCTGTCTTTCCCCATCCCTTCCACTTGCTCTAAAAAATCAATGGAAAAAAATAGCTTCGGGTAAGGATTATCTATCTATATAATCTATACTAGAGGCCCAGTGCACAAAATTCGTACATGGGTAGGGTCCCTAGGCCTAGCCGGCTGACAATCAGAGCTTATGTGTAGTGCAACCGGCGGGGTGATCGGGGACCCCTCTCGCACTCATCTTAGCTGGCCTGGCACCGCCTGCTTGGCCACACACCCCGCCGCCACCACTGGTCGCCTCCCTCTGTGGGGCAACCAGTGGGGCAATTGGGGGGCCCCTGCTCGCACCCTCTTTGGCTGGCCTAGCACCACCCACTTGCCAGCCCTGCCCATCACCACTGCCACTCAGGGCCTGTAGGCTGATGGCAGCTCCTGCATTGAGCATCTGCCCCTTGGTGGTCATTGCACGTCATAGCAACGATCGTTCCACCCATCATTCCACTGTTTGGTCAATTTGCATATTAGGGTTTTATATAGATCCTATATAATAAAAGGGTAACATGCAAATACTAGTAGACCAAACAGCAGAACAACTGAACAACCAATCAAAGCGTAATATGCTAATGATATGCTAAGGCTGCTCAACTGCTCGCTATGACTTGCACTGACCACCAGGGGGCAGATAATCAACTGGTCAAACAGTTGCTATGATGTGCACTGACCACCAGGGGCAGATGCTCTGACCAGTAGGTTAGCTTGCTGCTGGGGTCCAGTTGATCAGGACTGAGCAAGATGGGCTGGACACACCCTGGAGCCCTCCTGAGGTCCCTCCCTGGCCCAATTGTGCACCATGGGATCTCTCAGCCTGGCCTGCGCGTGCTCGCAAACTGGGACCCCTTGGGATGTTGGAGAGCTGGTTTCAGCCCAATCCCTGCAGGCCACCCACAGGGACCCCACCTGTGCACAAATTCGTGCACCGAGCCTCTAGTCCTGTATAATAAAAGGCTAATATGCAAATTGACCAAACAGCGGAACAACCAGTTGCTATGACGTACACTGACCAGGGGGCAGACGCCTAACACAGGAGCTGTCCCATGGTGGTCAGTGTGCTCCCACTGGGGGATCGCTGCTCAATCAGAAGCCAGGCTCATGGCTGGCAAGCACAGTGGCAGTGGTGGGAGCCTCTCCCACCTCCGCAGCAGCTCTAAGGATATCCGACTGACGGCTCCCAGACTGTGAGAGGGAGCAGGCCAGGCTGGAGAACTCCCAAGTGCTCTTGTAGTCTGGGACCCCCTTGGGGGATGTCCGCCTGCCAACTTAGGCCTGTTCCCCGCTGGCAGTCGGACATCCCTCCAGCAGTCCAGAACTCCTCACTCCTTACCACCCACCTGCTCGCTGCCCCTTACTGGTTGGCTTGTTGCTCCTTAGCGCTGCTGCGGAGGCGGTAGAGGCTACCGCCACCACCACTGCATTCACCAGCCATGAGCCTGGCTTCTGGCTGAGTGGCACTCCCCCTGTGGGAGCACACTGACCACCAGGGGGCAGATCCTGCATTGAGCATGGTCAGTGCGCATCAAAGTGACCGGTCGTTCTGGTCTTTCCACCCATAATGGTCGCTTAGGCTTTTATTATGTAAACTAGAGGCCCGGTGCACGAAATTCGTGCACGGGGGGTGTCCCTCAGCCCAGCCTGCACCCTCTCCAATCTGGGACCTCTCGAGGGATGTCCGACTGCCCGTTTAGGCCCGATCCTTCTCACAATCCAGGACTGCTGGCTCCCAACTGCTCACTTGCCTGCCTTCCTAATTGCCCCTAACCGCTTCTGCCTGCCAGTCTGATCACCCCCTAACCACTCCCCTGTCAGCCTGATTGATGCCTAACTGCTCCCCTGCCAGCCTGTTTGCCCCTAACGGCCCTTCCCTGCAGGCCTGGTTGCCCACAACTGCCCTCCTCTGCCGGCTTGGTCACCCCTAACTGCCCTCCCCTGCAGGCTTGATCACCCCCAACTGCCCTCGCAGGCCTGGTCCCTCCCAACTTCCCTCCCCGGCTGGCTATCTTGTGGCAGCAATCTTGTGTCCACATGGGGGCAGCCATCTTGTGTGTTGGAGTGATGGTCAATCTGCATATTACTCTTTTATTAGATAGGATGGCAAGTAGCAATATTAAAATATTTCTTCTAATTAATTTTCTTTCAATGTGCATGAATCCGTGCACTGGGCTACTAGTAGATAATAAAAGCTTAAGCGACCATTACGGCAGAACGACCGGTCGCTATGATGTGCACTGACCACCAGGGGGCAGACACTCAATACAGGAGCTGCCCCCTGGTGGTCAGTGCACTCAACCAGAAGCTGGGCTCATGACTGGTGAGCACAGTGGTAGCCTCTCCTGCCTCCATGGCAGTGCTAAGGAGCAGTGAGCCAAGCAGTAAGGAGCCAGCAGGCGAGCAGTAAGGAGTGAGGTGTTCTGGACTGCGAGTGGTGCGAGAGGGATGTCCGCCTGCCAGCTTAGGCCCAATCCCACAGGGGAGTCCCGGACTGCAAGAGGGCACAGGCCAAGCTGAGGGACTCCCCCCTGCCAAGTACATGTATGTCATGCACCGGGCCTCTAATCCTCTCTAATAAAATGGTAATATGCAAATTAACCATCACTCCGCTACATAAGCCACACCGACCAGCCAATCAGGGCGAGTATGCAAATTAACCCCAATCCAAGATGGCTACAGCCACAGAGAGAAAGGTTTCCCAGGTAACAGAGCAAGCCAAGCTTTCCACAGCTGTTGCAGGCCTAAGCCTCCACTCAAGCTACAAAGTTTCAATTATAGAAGGTAAACAAATTCAAACAAATGGCGGCAGAATGGAGCTTGAGAGAGCAGGCCAGGGTTGCTGGCGGCAACAGGGGAAGCAAAGCTTTCCGCACACCCTGGCCGGGCTCACCCGCTTAAGGCTACAAAGTTTCAATTGTAGAAGGTGAATTAACTGTCACAGAAATGGCTGCCGGAGCCCCAGGCTTGGCTCTGCTCCAGGCTACAAAGTTTCAATTGTAGAAGGAAAATAAATTCCAGATACCAGGGCCTCCCCTTGGTTTGCCAGGGGGCGTGGCCTGCCTGCAAACCACCACAGGCCCCTCGCTCAGGCTGCCACACACCCCAAGGGAACCCCCACCCTTATCTGTGACACCCTTCAGGGCAAACCAGCTGGCCCCCACCCGTGCACCAGGCCTCTATCCTATCTAATAAAAGAGTAATATACAGATTGATCATCACTGCAACACACAATATAGCTGCCCCCATGTGGTCAAAGATCCTGCCCCCATGTGGACACAAGATGGCCACTACAAGATAGCCAGAAGGAGAGGGCAATTGGGAGGCACCCGGCCTGTAAGGAAGGGCAGTTGGAGGTGATCAACCCTGCAGAAGAGGGCAGTTAGGTGTGACCAGGCTGGCAGAGGAGGGAAGTTGGGGGCAAACAGGCTGGCAGGGGAGCAGTTAAGAATCAACCAGGCTGGCAGCAGAGTGGTTAGGGGGTGATCAGGCTGGCAGGCAGAAGCGGTTAGGGGCAATCAGGAAGGCAGGCAGGCAAGCAGTTGGGAGCCAACAGTCCTGGATTATGAGAGGGATGTCCGACTGCCCGTTTAGGCCCGATCCCACCAGGATCGGGCCTAAACGGGCAGTTGGACATCCCTCCAGGAGTCCCAGATTGGAGAGGGTACAGGCTGGGCTGAGGGACAACCCCCTGCCGTGCACGAATTTCGTGCATTGGGCTTCTAGTATATATATAATAAAAGGAAGGAAGGAGAGAGAAAGAAAGAAGAAAGGAAGAAAGTTAGTTTTATACTATCTACTAGAGGCCTGATGCACGAATTCATGCACCAGTGGGGTCCCTTGGCCTGGCCTGCGGGATTGGGCTGAAACTGGCTCTCCGACATCCCCTGAGGGGTCCCAGATTGTGAGAGGGCACAGGCCAGGCCGAGGGACCCCCACCAGTGCACAATCGGGGCCGGGGAGGGATGTGGGAGATTGGCCACCTGGGGAGGAACTACAGGAGGGCTCCAGGGCATGTCTGGCCCATCTTGCTCGGTCCCGATTGGCTGGACCCCAGCAGCAAGGTAACCTACCGGTCAGAACGTCTGCCCCCTGGTGGTCGGTGCATGTCATAGCGACTGGTCGACTGGCCAACTGTCTGTCCCCTGGTGTTAGTGCACATCACAGCGAGTGGTTGAGCAGCCTTAGCATATCATTAGCATATTATGCTTTGTTTGGTTGAATGGACCACTGGACACTTAGCGTGTTAGGCTTTTATTATGTAGGATGAGCATCCCACCTAGTGGAGATAATGAGATGCCTGAAAGCATCATAAATCTGGGCTTCAGATATTTAAAAAACATTTTTAAATTTGTTTACTGATGCCAAGCCTTCTGTATTAGGATTTTAAAATACATTATCTCATATTTAATCTTCACCAAAAAATATCAGAGAAATAAATAGAATCAGTATTTTTCAGAGACAGGTACTGAGGTTCAGAGAACTGGCTGCACATGTTGTTGTAGTGGCAGACTCAGGATTGGAAGCTCCAGGTCTGTTTGACTCAAGTCTGTGCTCTTAAACACTAACATGACTGCCTTCACACAAGTCACTGTGGATCTACGTATGGTCAGGGAGTATTTTATATAATCTTGTGGTATACTCTAAGCACTCTCTGAATATACAGTTCTATTATCTGAATGAACAAAGTTCAGAATAAAGATGAAAAGGAACATGGACCTTCTGCCCCTGATCCTGAGACTATATGAGTGGGTAATTCCATCAAAGACAGTGTCAAAAACACAGCAGAGACGAAATGACCAGCTGTCCTCTGACATTAAAGAAAAACTGTCTAACCAGGACACTAAAATTCTAACAGAGCTTTGCTGATACTTCCACTTTAAAAAAAAAAAAGAATAACATTGACAAAAAACTGAAAGGAGCCGAAACCGGTTTGGCTCAGTGGATAGAGCGTCGGCCTGCGGACTGAAGGGTCCCGGGTTCGATTCCGGTCAAGGGCATGTACATTGGTTGCGGGCACATCCCTGGTAGGGGGTGTGCAGGAGGCAGCTGGTCAATGTTTCTCTCTCATTGATGTTTCTAGCTCTCTATCCCTCTCCCTTCCTCTCTCTAAAAAATCAATAAAACATATTTAAAAAAAAAAAAAACTGAAAGGAGGAATCTATACAAATTACCTTAGTTTTCAGGCATCCTCCATGTCAGTGGTTCCTGACCTGTATAAAGAATATATAAATTCATATGTGAAAAAAGTATCATTTGTGGAACAAATATATATATATACAACACACACACTACTGATTTTCAAATATATCAGGTTTCTTAATGTGATTAACAAAATACAGATTAATTGTGAAATTATTTCGAATTCACTGTAGCTTTTGTCATGATACACATTTTCTTAAGGCATGGATACTAAAATTACCGCTGTTATCATGTGGAAATCTCTGAAGCAGTTCTGTGTTTTATTTAAAATGAAGAACCATTACTTGACACTCAGGATGCTTTTTCCTTTTTCTGTGTATTTCAGGGGTTGGTGTGTGCTGGATTGGCTGACATGGCCAGACCTGCAGAAAAACTCAGCACAGCTCAGTCTGCTGTTTTGATGGCTACAGGTAAATTAAAGAATACCCTTCAAGTTCCATATGGACATTCAATATTTGTATATTGTTTTACCTCACTTTACTTAACAATTTAATGTTTAGAACACATTACACATACACACACAAAGGAATTCAGGGCTCATCTCTAGGAAGTTATTAGATGGAGAAGGCAGAGGAGGGTTGCAGTGAATAGGTATCTGCATGGGTTTTTATTTTTCACGTTTTGTCATCAGCATAATTTTATGAGTTGGAAAAATATTCCAGTAAATATTCACTTGCCCTATAAAGATTGCCTACCTTTGATATAAGAACTGAATATTTTATGTAACAATGAATTATAGCAGCTTAATAAAGACTTAGAATATAGTTTTTCTTTATCCTCTGTCCTACATTATGTTGTCATAGCTTATTTAGAAGTATTTTACTGTAATATTAAATATTCAGATAAGATATTGCAACAGTACCTATACTTTAAAAATATATATATTTTGTTTCAACAGGGCTTATTTGGTCAAGATACTCACTTGTAATTATTCCAAAAAACTGGAGTCTGTTTGCTGTTAATTTCTTCGTCGGGGCAGCAGGAGCCTCTCAGCTCTTTCGTATTTGGAGGTAAGCCCACCAAGGGTATAAAACATGTGTCTCAGAAGCCACACAGGTGGCAATACTTTTTTTTTTGTAAGGTTCATGTATAATACTAAGATGGGATGTGTATGAAGCAAAAATTTAGCACTTCTAGGAAAGTCGGGTTTTAAGCTAAAAAGTGTTAAGCAGTATGTTACCTAGGTTTTAAATTTGGATATTATCTGGATGTATAGCTCTTTCATAGAATCTATTTCATTAAGATAACGTATATACTAGTTTTCTGAATGAACTCTCGATTATATATAATAAAGTGGAACTGAAACATATACTTATGTAGTATTGGGAATGATGTTTCCAGTGAGGCTTCTGGTTTCATTAGAAAATGTTCCATGAGCTTTGGGAATTTTTTAAACTGTTTACTCCATCAGTAACATTATTGGTCACCGATCAACTAATATTCTGCAATGAGCTCATCCTAGATGAAGGCTCTGGTTTTGTTTGGACCATAGAACCTTTCTAAATTACAAAACAGTGTTATGAATAACAGTTTTCTTTAGCTAAAAAAAAAAAAAAATTGAATGATCTCAATAAGGAGAAATATCTATAATAATAAAAGCCTAAGTGACCATCGCAACTGAAGGATGACTGAACAGGCTGCGTGGGGCGACTAGGCCGGCAGTGGGGTTAGTGAGGGGCGACCAAATGACTGAGCAGCAGGCTTCGTGGGGCCACCAGGCCCACAGGGGGGTCAGTTGGGGGCAACCAGGCTGGCAGAAGGGGGCAGTGAGGGGCGATCAGGCTGGGTTGGGGGGGGCAGTTGGGGGTGACCAGGCCGGGAGGGAGGGCAGTTGGGGGCGACCAGGCCAGCAGTGGGGGGGGGCAGTAAGGGGCGATTAGGCTGGTGGGGGGCACAGTAAGGGGCAACCAGGCCAGCAGGGGCGGGCAGTTAGGGGCGACCAGGCCAGCAGGGGGGTGCAGTTGAGGGTGACCAGGCCAGCAGGGGGAGGCAGTTAGGGGCGATCAGACACTCAGGCAGGTGAGCAGTTAGGAGCCAGTGGTCCCGGATTGTGAGAGGGATATCCAACTGCCGGTTTAGGCCCGATCCTCAGGATTGGGCCTAAACTGGCAGTTGGACATCCCCCGAGGGGTCCCGGATTGGAGAGGGTGCAGGCTGGGCTAAGGGGAACCCCCCTCCCCACTGTGCACGAATTTCATGCACCGGGCCTCTAGTTAAGTTATAATTTACATTCCTTTCAGAAGGCATTCTATTCCATAGAGTAGAGTACATTTCATTCATCTTTACCACCCCTAGGTTAATGATTAACTCTATAATTTAATCATTTCATAATCATCTAGCATATAATGGATGGGTGAATAAACAACTCATAGGGTATGCCTCACAATATTTTTAAGACTTATCCTCTCTAATAAAATGGTAATATGCAAATTAACCATCACTCTGCTACATAAGCCACGCCCACCAGCCAAGCCACGCCCACCAGCCAATCAGGATGAGTATGCAAATTAACCCAAACCAAGATGGCTACAGCCACAGAGAGCAAGGTTTCCCTGGTAACAGAGCAAGCCAAGCTTTCAATAGCCATTGCAGGCCTAAGCCTCCACTCAAGCTACAAAGTTTCAATTATAGAAGGTAAACAAATTCAAACAAATGGCGGCAGAATGGAGCTTGAGAGAGCAGGCCAGGGTTGCCGGCGGCAACAGGGGAAGCAAAGCTTTCCGCACACCCTGGCCGGGCTCACCCACTTAAGGCTACAAAGTTTCAATTGTAGAAGGAAAATAAATCCCAGATACCAGGGCCTCTGCTTTGGATGCCAGGGGGCGTGGCCTGCCTGCAAACCACCACAGGCCCCTTGCTCAGGCCGCCCCACGCCCCAAGGGAACCCCACCCTGATCCGGGACACCCTTTAGGGCAAACCAGCTGGCCCCCACCTGTGCACCAGGCCTCTATCTTATCTAATAAAAGAGTAATATACAGATTGATCATCACTGCAACACACAATATAGCTGCCCCCATGTGGTCAAAGATCCTGCCCCCATGTGGACACAAGATGGCCACTACAAGATGGCCAGCAGGGGAGGACAGTTGGGAGGCACCCGGCCTGCAAGGGAGGGCAGTTGTGAGGGACCAGGCCTGCAAGGGAGGGCAGTTGAGAGGGACCTGGGTTGCAAGGGAGGGCAGTTGGAGGAGATTAACCCTGCAGGAGAGGGCAGTTAGGGGTGACCAGGCCGGCAGAGGAGCGCAGTTGGAGGTGATCAACCCTGCAGGAGAGGGCAGTTGGGAGACACCCGGCCTACAAGGGAGGGCAGTTGAGAGGGACCAGGCTTGCAAGGGAGGGCAGTTGGAGGTGATCAACCCTGCAGAAGAGGGCAGTTAGGGGTGACCAGGCTGGCAGAGGAGGGAAGTTGGGGGCAAACAGGCTGGCAGGGGAGCAGTTAAGCATCAACCAGGCTGGCAGCGGAGTGGTTAGGGGGTGATCAGGCTGGCAGGCAGAAGCGGTTAGGGGCAATCAGGAAGGCAGGCAGGCAAGCAGTTGGGAGCCAGCTGTCCTGGATTGTGAGAGGGATGTCCCAGATTGGAGAGGGTACAGGCTGGGCTGAGGGACAACCCCTCGCGTGCACGAATTTCGTGCACCGGGCTTCTAGTTTAATATAAACTTTAATTTGTACAGTGATTTTATTTATATTTTTCTCATATACCGTCCCATTTTAACATTAACTCATTATAGATAATAGAGCTAAGATAATGCTAAGTGCCATATTATTTTTAATATCAGAAATTAAAATACAGTTTGACAAAAGAATTTTTGGCACCTTTTGGTACAATAGCAGATTGAGAGATTTCGTTAGAGATGCAGATGTTGGGCTCTGGAGCATTTAGGAAAAGACTATCGAATATTTGCATCGGGGCCTTTTGAGAGACCTGGGAGGTATGCTTAGCATCATGGAGTAAGTTCCTTCCTGTGCGTGTCCTGTCCTCCACTCTGAGTCAGTGAAGCAGTCCACACGTTTTGTCATGCTCTTGTATAGTTCAAGAATGAAAATAGTCATTAAGATAATACTTCTGTACAGGAAACTGCATGTCAGTTAAATTATTAAAACTTTCTGGCAGCTGGAAGCCAGATGCAAATAAAGTCTGGGTCACTTTGCCTTCTGCCTGTTTGTACCCACAAGGCCTTGGGAAGATTTTATTTACAAATAGATAGCCTCTCAACTAGTGAGAGGGAAGAGATGGAATATGCTTCTCATTCCCTTCTTATTGTATCCTTATCTGTTATGATTCATGATTATTTTTCTTTCTGTTTTCTCCGTAGATATAATCAAGAACTAAAAGCTAATGCAAACAAATAAAAGAGTTCCTGACCATCCCAACAACCTAGATGTAGCCATAACCACTGGGACCTAGTTTGATTTATTATTTGTTATTGGTAAGGTGATGCTCTCTATGCTAATAATTGGAACGCATTTTAAAAATCTAACTTAAATAGGAGCTAGTGCTCAATTCAGCAGAAAAATAAAGCAAATTTTTAATAACAGTGTCTCTCTCTAATATGACTTATCTATGGGTATTAGTAACATTTTTTTCCTACTCTTTTCCCATAATAAATCATACTTGCTCATTCATACCTCTGGCCTCCTCCTGTTCTAGTTCACCAAAGTATGTGTGTTTAAGAGTGCACACGTTCAAGTGAGTCGAAAGATAGTTGAAAGGTCAAGTAATCTATTTTCAGTGAAGGATGGTGAATTTGCTAAAAGTGGAAGGAAATAGAGCTAAAGAAGGTGAGAAATGGGTATAATGGCTAGCAAAATGACTTAAAACTATCTTAAGTGATTTTAACTTGAAAAATCTTGAAAAATTATATTTTGCGTATTATGTGAAATTATTTTAGAGCTACAAGAGTAATGAAGGATTTCTAAATGTTAGGCTTTCTGTAAATGTCTGGGACCTTCATCCCCATTATGAGGAAAGACTGGGCATAGATTGCTGCATACTAGAAATAATTAACAGTCTATTGGATGTGAGCTCCAATTTGGCGTATGGAGCTTTTTTCTAAAAATTGTAGTAAAGCCAGTCCTAGTTAGGACTGCCGTTAGAGGAATCAGCAAGCAAATTATTTCTAAATATGAAGCAAATAAAAAAAGAACTTGTTGAATAATAATATACTATAACAATCAAAATTTGGCAATTAGCCATTGAAAACCCTGCACTTTTTCATGTATCCCTTCACTGTATGTAGTCCATCTTTGAGAAGGAATTTGACATTGGCACTGCTTTCTTTTTATAAGCTACACTGTTAAATTTGTTTGGCATGTGTGTGTGTTTCCTAGAGTTAAGCATTTAGGAAAAACATCTATTATGAAATACGGCATAGACGCACAAAAATAATTAAAATATATTTTGAAATGGTGTTTAGGTTTCTTTTTTCATTTAATCCGGCTTTTATATGGGCTCCCTTGAGCCCCACTGGCCAGTCAGATGACTTGTAGCATTTAGATGCAGTCATAGGCCATCCTCTTGGTTCTCAGAAGTTCCACTGATAGACAAATCACCTCATATTTCCTTTCTTTCCCAAAACTCGCATCCATCTATTATTGAATCTTACAGATTAAATGACTAATACGTGTCCAATCAAAAACTCGCACTGCCACTTAGAACACAGTGGTCAGTTTCACAGCTATTTTTAAAAACTTAGGAAGAAGAATGGATATACTAGGAGTTCTTACTACCAATGTAAGTAGTGTACGCTGTAAAAATACCTTTCGTAATGGTACAGATCACTTGATCAGACCAGTTGAGTTGAATTCTATATCAGAATGTTCTACTGAGCCCTTGTTTGGGGGCTTCATGAGGTGTGTTTTCTCAGTGTGAATCTGCCAGGCCTGGGTTTCAGCCAGGTCTTCCCCACATCAACAGACCTTGGTCTGAGCTTTAGTCTTTTCAAGAATCAAATGGGGATAATAATAGTACTTACTGTATAGGATTGTTGTCTAGATGAATCGAGATAATGTTTTAACACAGTGCCTGGGCCATGATGGGTGTTAAATAGAAAGTTTCAGAAAACGGTAAGTTTATTGATTGAAGATCAACTTGAAAAGTACTTTGTTACACAAAGGAATTTTTAATGTAGCTGCAAAATATATATACCGTGTGAACCTATTTGCACACTTTCTGAGGTAATAACTGTTGGAACTCTTGAAACTTTCACAGGTTCAAGCAGAAAACAAGTGCTTGGGATGGGGGACAGAGGCAGGGTGGAGAATGCTCAGTAGGAGGTAGATTCTTACCCTCATCTTTGTGGTTAGGCGTTGGTCTCAAGGAAACATTGGTCCTAAGTACATCAATGCTGTTGTTTCTCCATAGTAAACAGATTTTTTTTTTCCTGTTGTTAAAATGATGGTAAAAAGTTGAATCTTAACAGGATTGACCTCAAAGCCCAGGTTCCTCTCTATAAAGCAAAACTGTTGCTATAGGAGTTAGTTTATATAATGACAGAAGTAGAAAGCACTGGTACTTACTCAGACTGGCTTTGCCCCTCAGGGGTCTGTTTAATTATAGGAGATGTGAGTCCAGTTATGTTAAGACTGTTTTCCACACACCAGAAAATTCACTTGAGAAACAATTAAATGAGCCCCCTTTTTCCTTCCCTTAAGACAACTGTGTTTTACAACATTTTGAAATACAGTAAATTTAAATACAGGGTTGGGCTTTATTTGAGAATGTTTGCTTGCTTTTCTAGTTCAGTGTTTCTAAATTCCAGTTTTACATGTGTCAGTAAGTGTAATTGTAGTTGTGCTATACATATGAACTGTTAGAAAGTCAAACCATAATTTCAACTGTTAGGAAATATGTCTTAAAACATTTCGCCAGTGTCACATTGAGTTAAGAAACTCCATTCCAGTGCCACATGGGACTGCAGATTCTCTTAGGGGTGAATTTGGTTAAAAGTATCCACATGACCAGTCAGAAAGGATAAGTCAGAAATTTACCACACAAAAGCCCCTGAAAATAAGTACTGAATGCACTGTAACTGGTAAAGTCCATTGGCCTGGTAAAAGCCATAATCAATATTGACCAAAACGTCATGTTTGCTTACTCAGGAGATACTCGCCTTTATGATGGTCACCTACCAACTGTTGCCTCATTTCACTGACCCTTAACCCACGTGTCTAGACCAGAGAACCTGAGAGCCAGGCCAGGTCTGAGCATTAGCCCCCTGGGCTGTCGGGGGAGGGGAGGCAGGGCAGTGCCAGCCAATCAGAAGCATAGTCAGTGCACATGAAACAATGAGCTTCTGATGAGGGTGTGGCCAGGAAAACGGCTTTTAGACAAAACTGTCGTTTTACTGGTCAGCTATCGGCAGACATGGCACTTCCGCAGTCTTGAGAATAATGCCACCCGGGCCCCTTTCCTGGCTTCTACTCTCCTGAAAGATCTAGTCCCTAATCTAGGCTCTGGCTTCCTCAGCCTTGGAGAAGGAGGAGGTATGTGGACCTGGGAGTCTCGGCAGCAAGACTGGCTGAGGGTGACCCTCTGGGAAGATGACAGGTGTTGGGAAGGCCTTGGGCTAGGAGTCAAGGTTCCACTTCTGTCTGTGTCTGTCTGAAGTGAGGTTAGAAGCTTGAGGGCATCAGTGTTGCCTGTGCTGTTTAGCCTGGATGTGCCATTGTTCTGACTTGTCTTTACCTCTCTCTTCTGCAACTTTTCACGTGATATCCCCTCATCAGCCATCAAATGGCAAATACCTACCCTGTGAAGGGGACGCTAGGAAGATGCTATGGAGGAAACACAGGTGTAGAACCCGATCTGTACAAGAGAAGCTTACAATGCAGAGGAAGACACACAGATCAATAGATAATTAAGGATATTTAAATAGGAAATAAGGCACATGAATTTATAGCTAAGTGCCTAAGAGCTCAGAGGAAAAGCTGTGTTGGCTGGAGTGGTCTGGCGAGGTTTCCTGAGCAGTAAGATGATTCCTTAAGATCACCTGCTTTTTTGGACTCATAAAACTTTATTTTACATATTAATGTAAAATTGGATGAAACTGAAATCTGTTGGAAATTTCTAGAAGAGCTATTTACAAAAACAATAATGGATATAATTGATCTTTAATTTCATGTTTACTTTTGGGTACTGCTGAGTTCTCTTTATGCAAAAAAATTGCCCACACTCCCTCATCCCGGAAACTCTGTTGGCACAACTTTGGGGCCTCGCTCACCTGCTTGCTCTTTCACTCTTTCAGGATCCTCATTCTTAGGTGCATCCATGTTTTCTCAGATCCCACTCTGTTCTTGCTCTGTCCTTGACTATGAATGAGTTGGCCAAATGATTGATGAGGGTACCATCAACATGCATTGAGAGTGCTCTAAAATTAAATATGTATTGTCTCTGGGAAAGATCCCCAAAGTGTTATAAAACATACAAATGGGTTATAGCATGGTACAGTAGAAAGCACATAGACTTCCAAATCTGAAGACCTAGCTTTCCAACCGTGTGACCTAATGGTTCTGAGCTTCAGGGTCTGTGTCTATGGGATGAACAGATAGCCATTCAGCCAGCATAGGCCGCCTCAGTGCTGTTTTGAGGATTAAATGAGGCAAACTAGGTAATATGCTTCACACAAAAAGGTCTTAATAAATTACAATTACCACGTGGAATGTGCCACATCACTATTTCCTGATGTTGTAGAATTTAAAGCAGAAGACTATCTTCTAAAATAGAAAACTTGTATTATCTTATGTGTGTTCCTAAGAAAAACTCTCAGGTACTCGCTTTAGAGGTCTTTGCCTCTTCAGCCCATAACAAATCATTTTGTTGTTCTAGTTTCCCATCTTCATTTGTCTTCATAATTTCCAAATGCATCTACTTTTCTTGCCTAGTAATCATAAGCTCAGAAGAAGCTGTCCAGGTTCTCAGGTCACCCTTTAAACCCATGGAATCAGCAATCGTTTAATTCACCTTTCCACTAATCACCTCGACAGCCTTACATTCAGGCAGATAGACAGCCTCCCACCAGGAAACCCAATACTTCCTAAGACCCCAGTTCAAACATTCTAAGTTTGCCTCCTAGTGACTGATAGCCATCGATCCTAGTCAATCCTAGAGAAAAATCGAACCCACTCTCCACACGGTGTTAAAACTAAAGCAAAACAGTCCATACTGTGCATGTGAGGAGGGTGTGGTATTGCGGAGACCGAAGTGGCTGCTAGTAGGGTTGCTAGATAAAATGCAATACTTGAGAGGGTATATTTATACTAAATTATTTATTTAAAATTCAAATTTAATTAGATGTCATATATTTTTATTTGCTAACTCTGGGAGTCTTGCAAGTGGTAGGCAAAGAGAACAAGTTGAGGTAGTGAGCAGGGCAGGAGAGGAAGAATGGAACTCTGCCCTGCTCAGTTCTGCTCAGTCCTGTCCCTGCTGTGGCCCCTCAGCATCTCTGTGGGAACTTCAGAGGATCATTTCCTACAGAAACTACTGTTTAAGGTCACGTGTTTGATAAGTTAGCTCCCCCCACCAAGGAAAAAAACAACTTTCCTTTCCCTCTTCAACCCTCCCTTGAGCCTTATTTTTGCTTAGCCAAATGCAATCCCTACTGGAGGGAGAAAGTAGGGGAGTTCTTTTGTTGAATGTGGGGGCCCACATTAGACCTTGCACCCCACATTAGACTTTGCACAGGGAACTTTGTCTCCTAACTTTCACATTTCAGTTCAAATATGTGAGGACAACTCCTGTTTTCACCTAAATGTCATCATGTCCTGACAACATTCCCAAACTCTCCCATCATTCTTTATGTTTGATAGTCAATGAACTTAAAATAAAACGAGCAGAACTAACACAGTGCTTTGGATCAGATTTGAACACTGCTTATGTGCCTTAATATTGCTGCAAAAGGGCCAATAAACATGAAACAGTGCTTAATTTCATTAGTACCACCAGGGAAACAAAACCAGAGACCGATCAAGATGGCTAAAATGGAAAAAGACTGACATTAGCAAGTGCTAGCTGGGATATAGGGCTCTGAATTCATATCTTGGTTTAAATTGGTACAACCTCTTGAGAAAACTGGCAGGCTCTACTGCAGTTCAATATCCTTTGCCCCAGCAATTCCACTCAGGTATGTGCCCAAGTGAAATGCATACATATGTTCACCAAAACACAGGTATAAGAAAGTTCTCTTTTTTCTTAAAGCTTAATGTATTTAAAATAAAAAATGCTTTAACTTATGATTATGGTGTTATTTCCTCAATTATCTCTTTCAATAAAGTAATTCTTGACATTCCCCCCCGCCCCTGAAACTGCAAAACAGCCCAGTGCTTTTTGTTTTGTCAGCTTTTTCTTATATGTTACCGTGTGCTCGTCACTTAGTCCTCACCAATCTGTGAGGCAGGTGTCATCATCACTTTACCGATGAGGAAACTGAGTCTCAGAGCAGTTCTTCACACAGTCAAAAACAGTATATATAGAGCTGGGGCTCAGTAGCCTCAAACCCTGTTTTTTTTCTCTCTTCATTAAGCTGCTTCCCTTAGCTCTGGTTCTTCATTTCATTTGGGCACAGAGCCATTTGTCCATCAACTTCCTCCTCTTCTCACCCATCCAGTGGAATGCACATTTGTGTAAGTGTTCACATTCATACACACAGTGCTGTGTTCTTCAGGTATATCATCATGAATTTCCTTACCGCCCATCCATGCTCTCTGCAGGATAGCCGATTGGGAAATGTGGTGAATAGTGGTAAAAGCGAACCAGCTTGTTGGAGTTTTAAGGACGTGTAAACTGTCAAACCAATGTAATTTCTTAGTTTTTCATACAAAGCATTTCATTTTTTACTTACATGTTGAAGTGTCCAATTCTTTGGGGTTTTTTTGTCTTAGTTTTGTGGTGATATTACCAAAAATATTGAGTTTACTTCATTTCCTGACTAATATTAAACAATTAGATGATTCCCTGCCTGGTATAGAAAAATAGATAATTTATTCAGCCTCCCAGTCACTCCTGAGCATCTCTTCTCTGCATCAGCTCTTCAGATGGACTGCTGACTGAGCCAACTGACAAGAATATGTTTCATACCTCAGAGATTCGTCAGAAATAGATTCTAGGAACAGGACACGGACTTTTTGCCTTCCTCACCATTTTGACATTTGTTCTCTATTTCAGTGCTTGTTACTATTCCAATATCACAAAAGTTCTGCCTAGCAACTCTGTCCTCTCAGGGTCTCTGTCCTCTTAGGGTTTCTGGTTGGGCCTCTGATGAGTCTCGAGTCCCGGGAGCGTGTTCCACGGCCCTGAAGAGACCAGATGTCTCCACAGGCGACTTAGCCACCAACCACCCTTGGAGCCTGATAACACTTCAAGAATGTTCTTAACAGCATTAATCCTGATACCCCAAGACTAGAAACAATTCGTGGGTCAGTAGTGGAATAGATACTTGGTTATAATGCAGTGGAGGAATATTCTACAGCACTGAAAATGAACAAGCATTGATGAATGCACAACAACATTGATGATGAGTGTCACAAACTCTAGAGAAAAAAACAAAGGAATATATACAGTATAATCCTATTTACATAACATTTAAAAAACAAAGTAGTCTATAGTGTTAGAAATCAGGACAGAAGTTACCTTTGGGAACAAGTGAGGTGGTGACGGGAGATGGCGTGAAGGAGCTTCTGTGGTGCTGGGAATGGTCTCATTTTTGAGATGAGTAGGGATGACATGGTTCTGTTCACTTTAAAAAATTCAAGCTATACACTTGTGGATTGTGCATTTTCTGCACATGTTATGCTTCAACATAAAAGATTTTTTAAAGATAGCATTGAATTTGCAGTAAATCTAGTTTTTCACACCATATGCTTATGTGTTTGATTTTAAATACAGCACTTTGCATTTATTCTTCTGAAATTTGATTATTTTAGTCAGTTAAGATATTTGGAGATCCTGACTGTGTCATTCAATACATTAGCTCTCCTTCCAGTTTTATCTTCGTTTTCATCCCAGGCATGACCAGGAAGAATAGTGGACAGTAGACAAACAAACCAATACCCTCCAGGTATGATTGTTAACCAGCCAACTACATTTCTATCACTCTTATAATTTTGTATCTTACCCACAAGGATATAAGAAATTTAGCTAAATGCCTTGTTAAAGTCAAGTTACAGACTCTGGCGCTGCGCTCTGCGGCGGGAGACTCGGAGGAGAAAGGGCAGCTGGAGGCGCCCAGATTGTGCGGAACCTTGGCGAGGCCAGGAACCGCGCTGCAGGCCAGGGGGCTGTCGCCGAGAAAGACCAGAGGGGATTTTAGCTTCTTAAAAAGGAAGCGGCAGGCTCCCGGCCAAGATGGCGGCGGAGGTGAACGGCTGATCTGCTGCCTCGCATGGCAGTTTTGGAAAAACAACTAAAAGATGGACTGGTGAGCGCGGCGACTCCTGCTCGCGTCTCCCCAGACCGGGCGGCGGCTCCTCTCAGCCAGCACCGCAGCCGGGGCCATGAGCTCGTGGGCGCCGCGGCAGCTGCTGTGGCGGCGACCGCGGACTCGGCGCAGCGGCTCTCGGTGAAGGAAGAGACCATCTTTCTGCGAGACTGGCCCACCCGCGTCACCGACCTGGCCCAGCTCCCCACTGAGATCCTCGGGGCCCCGGAGACCGCCAACACCGACTTAGAGGATTCTTAAGACTTCCTGTCTTACACTCAAGTCCTCTAGCCATTTTGAGAGAGGAGAACTAAGAAGGCAGCGAAGTCAAACAAAGGAACTTCGCGCACAGCAATTTCAAAGTTAAACAAAGGAACTTCGCCGCACACAGAGCGTCTGCCACCCAGAACCACAGGAGAACTGGCTGAATGGTGGATTTACAGCTAAGAGAGAAGAGGAAAGAGCGAACTCTGGAGAAGCTGAGGTGCGGAGGCGCGTGGGTCGGGGGAAGGGACTTGTGGCTTTTGTTCCAACCCTAGGGGAGATTAGCTCCCCAGACGCCTGCGGGAAGAGGCTGGACTCTCAGCCTTCCTGTCGGAGAGTGGGAGTGACTTCCTTGTGGAGGTGCGCCCAGCAATCAGTGTTTGCTGCGCTGGAGTGCGGAATGAGGGGGCTTGGAAACGTGGAAAACAGAAAAAGCAGACTTGCAGCCAGTGCGGCTCGCCTCGCCATGGCCTGGTGGCGCCCTGAGGCCCCGCCCCGCCCTGAGACCCGCCCCGCCCTGGGACCCGCCCCGCTCGTTTTGCAGACCCGCCCCGCACGTCTTGCAGGCACACCTGGGCTCCAAGCAACGGCTTTTGCATGTGGGTGGCCTGCCCTATGGCAGCTTGACCAGATAAACTGCGGTTCTAGTCGGACTGCTCTAGGGACGCTCAGACAGGAGGAGGAAACTGCAGTTTCTGCCGTAAGTCCTGCTGAGTGGTCTCAGGTAGTAGCTGACCTACACACCATTGGAGACCCAGAAACGAGGGCATCTAGTGGTCGGTGTGAGATAACACCAGATTTCAACCACTCGCATAAAGGACACATTCCAGAGGCAGAATCAATGAGCGCCAAAGCCTTGCTGCACCAAGACCCGGCCCATAAATCTGTCTCCTACACAGCAACTCTTCCTTTATAGACACAGAGGATCTGCACGGCCAATTGGCCTGGAGGACAATTCCTCCCAGCGACACCAACAACAATCAAGACTTAACTATACAAAGGAAGACCAAGACGGAGGCATAGGGCGGAAGCCTGATTGCTGCCCACCACAACAATTTTGAGTCTACGATGGGAGAGCGGAGCAGACACCATCCAGAACCACCGGAGGGCTGACTGAGCAGACGCTCTACAACTAGAATAAAAGAGAGGGATACTCGGGATGATGCTGATGCCGGCGACCCAAAGATCACACTTTAAGAACTACGGCTCAGACGACACAGTGGCGGCCTGGAACGTGCTCGGCGCAGTTCCCCCGGCGGTCTCCGGCTGAGGGGAAGGCCCCACTCTCTGCCGAGCACGGACAGACGAGCCCCTGGGAGTCATGGGGTGGGAGACCCCGCGCTTGCTGACCTCCGAGTCCTTCAAGAATCTCAACGCCCCGGAAGCGGCCAGGTGAGCACGCTCAGTGACTGGCCACCGCTGCAGACCCAAGGGCCGACGCAGCCACCCCGGACCAGCCCGCTGCCGCGCACCGGGCACACCGGAGCTTCGCCGAGCCCGCTGCCCAACGAGTTCTGCGGCGGCTGCCCTGGAGCTCTGAGAAAATGGCCGAAGGAATTACTGAGATGGAATTGACCAACAGGAAATGGGATCAAGAAGACGAAACCCCGCTGGGTCCTGGATCCGGGTGAAGCCGCGTGCCCCTGGGTCCGGGCGAGGCCATGCGCCCCTGGGTCCGGGTGAGGCTGAATCCTGGGTCTGGGCGAGGCCGTGCGCCCCTGGGTCCGGTTGAGGCTGAATCCTGGGTCTGGGCGAGGCCATGCGCCCCTGGATCCGGGTGAGCCCTGGGCCCCGGGTCCGGGCGAGGCCGTGCGCCCCTGGATCCGGGTGAGCCCTGGGCCCCGGGTCCGGGCGAGGCCGCGGGCCCCTGGATCCGGGTGAGCCCTGGGCCCCGGGTCCGGGCGAGGCCGCGGGCCCCTGGAGCCGGGTGAGCCCTGGGCCCCGGGTCCGGGCGAGGCCGCGGGCCCCTGGATCCGGGTGAGCCCTGGGCCCCGGGTCCGGGCGAGGCCGCGGGCCCCTGGATCCGGGTGAGCCTGGCCCCGGGTCCAGGTGAGGCCGTGGGCCCCTGGATCCGGGTGAAGCAGTGCCCCTGGGTCCAGCCGAGACCAAACCAGAGGGAGTCGGACCTGCATTACCACCATTGGTCCACCATCCAGAGCTGAGGGGTCAGTGCCGACATGTACTCATAGGGAACCGGTGGACATTGATATTGGGTCTCAAAAGAACTGTTGGTCCAGAAAGAAACTCACTACAGACTGATTCATTTGCCTGTCAGCATAACTATTATTGCTCGTCGCACATTCAATTCTTATAAGTATATCTATAGTGACACATGATTTCGCTCATCTAGGGGAAATGATGAACAACATAGACTGATGAACAAGAACAGAACCAGAAACAAGGAGGCATCGATCGGACTATCGGGCCTCAGAGGGAGGATAGGGGAGGGTGGGGGGAGGGGGGAGAGATCAACCAAAGGTCTTGTGTGCATGCATATGAGCCTAACCAATGCTTAAGTTCAACAGAGGGTTGGGGCATCCAAGGGGAGGGGTGTGGGATGGGAATGGGGGGATGAGGACAAATATGTGACACCTTAATCAATAAAGAAATTAAAAAAAAAAAAAGTCAAGTTACATAGCATTCTCTATTTAAAAGTGTAATAACCCTTCAAAAAAGGAAGTTAGGCTAATTTGCTCTTGGCTCTGAATCCATTTTGACCCCTTTTAACCAACCTCTTGTTGATCTAAGCGCTCACCTATTGTTGGGTATGGTAACGAGGCTGCTCACAGAGATTCCAGCTCTTTCCCACTGCTCACATGGTAGGCTAGCACTTCCACACCTACTTGAAATTAGACATGTCTGCATAACTTGCTTTGGTCAATGTCACGTGAGTGGCAGTGAAATATGTCACTTCTGGAAGAATACTTTAGGAATGAGTCTGCCCCACTGACTCTTTCCCCTCACTGTCTTGGCAGCCAGGATGTCCCAGGTTGGGTCCAAAAGTGAAGGCAACAATAGAGCAGAGCCTGAGCCAACCTGCAATGGGCACGTATCATGAGCAAAAGATGAACAAGGAATAAGCCTTTGTTATTTCAAGTCACTGGGATTTTGTAATTACTTGTTAATGAAGCAAAACCTAACCTATACTGACTGGCTTGATACATTATGTTTACCAGTCTGTTTCCTGGAGTCTGCAGATAGCCTCATCTTTCAAAATTCAGAACATCTCCAGTTTTTCAGCCCATCTTTTTTTTTTTTTTTTAATATATTTTATTGATTTTTTACAGAGAGGAAGAGAGAGGGATAGAGAGTTAGAAACATCGATGAGAGAGAAACATCGATCAGCTGCCTCTTTCACCCCCCCCCCCCCCCCACTGGGGATGTGCCCGCAACCAAGGTACATGCCCTTGACTGGAATCGAACCTGGGACCCTTGAGTCCGCAGGCCGACGCTCTATCCACTGAGCCAAACCGGTTTCGGCCCATCTTTTGTTCTCCATTATTTTTTGAGATTATAGACATTATATCTGTCAGAGCTTTCAATATCTGTGGATATAGGTTATCTGGGGCTGGCTACTTGAACTTATTTTAAATGACTGGGGGCTTTATCACCACTTTCTTATCTTGGACTTCAATTCTTTCTCAGCAATATTTGTTATACTTTTCAATTCTCCATAGTGGAGAAGGCAGAAATAAAAGAATTGTGTAGTCCATCCTATTTAAGCTTTGTCCTTATTCTGCTTTTATTAATAACCTTGCTTTCAATAAACCTAAAAAAGCCCCTTTAGTTTCTCTTAACGTCAGCATTTTTCTTAGATCTCAGGTTTTTCTTGGCATTCTGTTTTCTCACACCTTTCCTTATCAAATGCACTATCAGAAATTGTTTTATTTACTCATATTCTATTGATTGTTCCTCGTACATGCTGTGGCTTAATGCTGCTCTTCAAAAACAAAAAACAGAACAAAAACCTTAGCTACATGCTTCTTTTTCTATCTTTTGTTAACTTCTTAACATTTAAGTTCACCATGGCTTTTCCTTTTATTTTTTATTGATTTCAGAGAGGAAGGGAGAGGGAAAGAGAGATAGAAACACCAATGATGAAACAGGATCATTGAATGGCTGCCTTTTGCCCGCCCCCTAATGGGGATCGAGCCCACAACCACAGGCATGTGCCCTTGACTGAAATCAAACCCAGGACCCTTCAGTCCACAGGTCGATGCTCTATCCACTGAGTCAAACCAGCTAGGGCACGGCTTTTACTTTTAAAGATTGTCTAATACCTAATCCTATATAATAAAAGCCTAATATGCTAAGTGTCTGGTCATCCGTTCAAACAATCAAAGCGTAATATGCTAATGATATGCTAAGGCTGCTCAACCGCTCGCTATGATGTGCAATGACCACCAGGGGGCAGACAGTTGACCGGTCGACCAATCAGGACTGAGCAAGATGGTCTGGACATGCCCTGGAGCCCTCCCACAATCCCTCCCCAGCTGGCCAACCTCCCGCATCCCTCCCTGACCCCGATTGTGTACCGGTGGGGTCCCTCGGCCTGGCCTGCGCCCTCTCACAATCTGGGACCCCTCAGGGGATGTCAAAGAGCCAGTTTCGGCCCAATCCTTCAGGCCAGGCCGAGGGACCCTACTGGTACACGAATTCATGCAAGAGACCTCTAGTATTTAATACTCATTTTTAGAGATTGCTATATATTTTAAAGTTTGTTAAATATACTAATGTTTTCCCTGATTTTAAAAGAATGCTTTTCTTACTCTAAGATACATGTTAACTGTCTCACTTTTTCCTTGTAATACTTTTATGTACCCCAATATGACCTACCTCTGGTTGGAATTTCTAACCAGTTCCTCCCTGTTGCTCAATAATAGTTCCTCCTTTTAAAAAAATTCTCTTATTTTCTGTATCACCTATTCTAGGAACTTGGATTACTCTGAAAAGGTCGGGGGTACAATTCCTGTTTAAGGTGGTAGAGTGTGATCATTTAATTTGCCCCAGTAGCTAACAAAAGGCCTTAGGAAGTCCTCGTTTTCTCAGAACTAACAAACAAATTAAAATATCTACATTTCCTCCCACTTACAGTTTAAAGCCATACACATGCACACACGCATGCACACATGCACACACACAAGCTTTAAATTTTCCCCTCTAAGGCTGTACCTTAATACACTTAATTTCTTGTTTATATATAATTCTCCACTTCCCTAGTCACCTTTATAGAGCCACACACATAAACTCACGTCTACACTATTTCTTTTTATTTTCTAACAAGGAGAGAGAAAAGATGGCAGACCAAAAGGGAGAGGGAGCCCGCCGGCGTGGCTCAGGGGTTGAGTGTCGACCTACCAACCAGGAGGTCACAGTTTGATTCCTGGTCAGGGCACATGCCTGGGGTTGCAGGCTCTAGCCCCAGTATGGGGCATGCAGGAGGCAGCCAATCAATGATTCTCTCTCATCATTGATATTTCTATCTCTCTCCCACTCCTTTCCTCTCTGAAATCAATAAAAATAAAAAAATAAAAAAGTAACATTTTAAAAAATAGAAGGGAGGGGGAAGGAAAGAGGAAACACGAGGACAGAGGAAAGGGGGCCTAGATGAGTGAACAGTGCCCGGCCACTGCGTCCCAGGAACGGACAGAGCCCTTCAGCTCCCCTCCTGCACCCCAGCCTGTGTGCAGTGGTGCTCACCCAGTAACAGCTGTCCGAGGGCCAGGCCTAGTTCTCTTATAGAATGTTGGCCCTTTTGAAGGTGACTCGACAACACAGGCCCTGTACCCGCAGCTGCTTAAATAAGGAGTCCACAAGTTAGAACAAAGCAAAGGGAGAGACAGAAATAGGAAAGTGAATGAATGGCTCTGAGTCAGATTGCCTCCATTCTGAGCTTCTCTTTCCAGAAGGTGTGTTTGGGGGCTGCTTGCTGTGACCCTAACCTGCACGTTTGTGTGGAGCATGAGCACACAGGGAGAGGAGCTGCAGGACCGGGCCATCGTCAGAATCGCCGCTCACCTACCCGACCTCATCGTCTATGGAGACTTCTGTCCCGAGCGGCCCTCTGTGGATTACTTTGACGGAGTCTTGATGTTTGTTGATATTTCAGGCAAGCACGACAGGGTGTTCAGTGTGGGCAAGTGATAGGTTGGCATCAGAGTGTCCATTTATGGTAGAGCTCGATGGCAGGGCTGGGGTGCCTTTTCCCAGCTTTTTATGAAAACATCTTCACCTACTAAAAGCATGTCAGGTCACGGGCAGCCTTCAAGGTGCCCAAGTCCCTGGCCTGGAACTTCAGGCTCCAGTGTCCCTGCCCCGACTTCAGTGGCTCAACCACCAGGCTTCACACACACGCCAGGCAGAAGTGACCTCCGCACATGGTCTCTCCAGATGGGGTTTCCATCGTAACCGTAAGCTGGCCACCGCTTCCGAGGTGCTGGAATTTTGTGTGCTTTCCTTACCTTGGGATGGAAGCTCTAGACCCCGTTGAAGGAACTGCGGACATTCCTGTACAGGGGAGAAATTTGGAGGGAGGAGGTCCCTGGTGCTAATCACCAGATGGTGGAGGCTGCACAGCTGACACTGGCCAGCCACAAAGGCCTTGCCAGTAGCTAAAGCAGGGCCCGCGGCTCCCCAGTGTGCCCCCTCTTCTGCTCTGGCTGCTTCCTCCGAGCAGCCAGGGAAACCGCCTGCCCTTTGCCGCAGGTTTCACGGCCATGACTGAGAAGTTCAGCACAGCCATGTACATGGACCGAGGGGCTGAGCAGCTGGTGGAGATCCTCAACCACTACATAAGCGCAATAGTGGAGAGTGAGTGTCCCCCGGGCCTGGCTAAGGCCATTTCAGTTGGTTGTTTTTCCATATTTGTTGGTTATGAGCTGATGTAGTCCCATTGCTTAGCATTCAATTTCCCCCAGGAAATGTGCATGAAACCAGTCTTTTTGAAATACAATACAGTACAAGTGAAGGAATGCAAACCAACCTCACTAACACCGAGTATTCGAGGGAAAGGATGTTTTGCATTCGTTCAAGGACTGGCCGAGAGACTACTTTGAAAGGAACTGTAGTAGTGATACTCTTAGCTGTATTCAATAACACCAAAAAGCCAGCATCAGTATAACCCGAAAGTAGTCATTAAGAGAATGCCGTGTGAAGAGATGAATGGTTCATAAGTAACTCATCAGTAATTTGTCTTCCAATGATGGCTTCTGAAACGTGTAGAAATGGCTGAAAAACCTGGTCTCCTTTTCAACCTCTGCCCACCACCTTGTTGGCATTATTAATATGAACTATTCATGAAGAAAAGGATTGCCCTGGCCAGTGTTTCTGAGTGTTGGCCCACTCACGGAAGGGTCACGGGTTCTATTCCTGATCAAGGGCATGTACCTGGGTTTTACATTCGATCCCCAGCCCCAGTTGGAGCACTTGTTGGGGCGACCAATCGACGTGTCTCTGTCACATTCTCTCTCTCTCTCTCTCTCTCTCTCTCTCTCTCTCTCTCCTTCCCCCCTCCCTCTCTCTCTCTCCACCCCTCCCTTCCACTCTCTCTAAAAATCTTTGGAAAAAGTATTCTTGGGCGAGGATTAACAGGGAAAAAAGAAAAAAGAAAAGGATTTACTCTATGAAGGTGAACTCTGGGTCTCATCTTCTGTCAGGCTCTAAGTCCCCTAGGAATGCCTTAGTATCACCCACTAGGCAAAATGTGATGCTCCTGAAAAGCAAAAACTATATCTATTGTGTTTTTTTTTGCATCCCACTCAGCACAACAGTATTCAACAAGTTTGTGATGAAACATATATAGGAGGAAAAAATTTTCCTTTATGTCAAAAAGCCTAAACGAACAAAATGCAAGTTGGTAATAAACAAAGCCCGAGTTGACCATGGTGATGGTTTCCCAATTTCCTGATTCTCAGTTCTTACGGGTCCTGCCACGCACCACTTACCGGGGTCACTCAAGCCTCAGCTCATAATACTTACATTGAGCATAGGAGCCTTCATTATCACAGGAGTAGGGTAGGTGTCCCCGGACCTCATTGGAAATCCCACCTCTTCCTCTCCCGGTTTTTCCCATTCACAGAATCAGAGCATGTTCACAGTCTAGTTCAGTGTCCTCATTCTGTGGGTGAGGAAACACACCAGACAGGTTTAAGTAACTTGTCTGAGATGACATCTTTTTTTTTTTTTTTTAATCCTCACTTAAGGATATTTTTCCACTGAATTTTAGAGAGAGTGGAAGAGAGAGGGAAAGGCAGAGAGAAATATCGATGTGAGAGAAACACATTGATTGGTTGCCTCCTGCACGAGCCCTGACCAGGGCCTGTGGCCGGGGAGGAGCCTGAAACTTAGGTACAAGCCCTTGACTGGGATCGAACCCAGGACCCTTTGGTCCGCAGGCCGGCGCTCAGTCCACTGAGCCAAACCGGCTACGGCTGAGGTGACATCTTTAGCACAAGTCTGCTCTCTGAATTGCTGTTCTCTTGACCTAATTTCTACTCCATGGATGAAGAATGAATTCTTGTTATTAGCTTTAAACAATTCAAGTTTGATTTAACTTCTTTTCTTCTTTTTTTCCTCAGAGGTGTTGATTTTTGGAGGAGACATCTTAAAATTTGCAGGTATGGGAGGCGTCTCAGAGGCAGCGGCGGCCAGGAGACTGGGTTGAGGCGTGCTTGTGTCCAGATTTCATACGGAGCAGCCTGGTCTCCGGGGCAGGCCATGAGCCCCTGTGGTCTGTCTCCTCAAGGTGATGCCCTGCTTGCCCTGTGGAAGGTGGAGCGAAAGCAACTGAAAAACATGATCACAGTGGTAGTTAAGTGTAGCCTGGAGATCCACGAGCTGTTTGGGACCCAGGAGTTAGAAGGCCTGGACATCCGCGTCAAGATAGGTAAGCTTTTTGCCCTGGCTGGTTTGGCTCAGTGGATAGAGCGTCGGCCTGTGGACTGAAGGATCCCAGGTTCGATTCTGGTCAAGGGCATGTACCTTGATTGCGGGCTCCATCCCCAGTAGAAGGCGCACAGGAGGCAGCCAATCAGTGATCCTCTCTCATCATTGATGTTTCTATCTCTTTCTCTCTCTCCCTTCCACTCTGAAATCAATAAAGATATATTAACCAAAACAAAAGATACCTAAGTTTTTGAGGAAGGAGAGATAGCTGGGTCCTCTAAGGAGATAAATGTCACAGAAAGATGAGATCTGGTAGCTGGCTTTCTGGCTTTGGGAGAGGAGGTGTTTTGGAATGCCTGGGCCCAGAAGAGGCGGTCACACCATGATTCTGATTTTCCCAAGAACCCGTGCTGCTGGGGAATATCCCAGAACTTCCACAAACCTACAGTTTGCCTTCTCCCAGGACTGGCTGCAGGCCACATCACCATGCTGGTCTTTGGAGATGAGAAACGCAACTTCTTCCTGGTGATTGGCCAGACGGTGGATGACGTGCGCCAAGCACAGAACATGGCGCAGATGAACGATGTCATTCTGTCACCGAACTGCTGGCAGCTCTGCGACCGGAGCATGATTGAGATCGAGAGGATCCCAGACCAGAGAGCAGTGAAGGTTCGTGGGAGGCTGCCGCTCGCAGAAAGCTGTAGTCTGGGCCAGGGGCCACCTGGGAAGGCGGGCCCATGAGGCTCCTGGACGGGAGACTCAGGTGGGGTCAGTGTGGATCCACCTCCAGGCTTTGGTCTGAGACACCTCGGCTGAGTTCACGGGGAGGTGACCAGGCCCTGCGGTAACGAAGGGCGTGGCATCTGGCGCAGAGGCCTCTGGGGCTGGTGCCCTTGCTGCAGGAAGAGGAAACGTCTCCTGGCCAGCCCCCGGGAGCAGGGGGTTGTCGTTTTGGGGGCTGCCAATGGCCCTCACCTGCACTACCCAACACCCTCCTCGCCCAGGGCAGGGACCACGGAGGTGAGGGCTGGAGGTGAGCAGGGCAGGAGTTGTGTGTGGAGGGGGGGCTCTTGGGTGGCTGCCTGGTGCAAACACTGTGACGTGACACTGAAGGCTGATGTAAGCACGGCTGTCCTGGGCATATGGCCACTTAGAGAGGCTGTGCCTTCCGAGTGTGGAAAGGGGAGGAGAGCTGTGCTGACTGAGCCAGGAGAGGGGCTGCGTGGCAGAAAGGAAAACGGAGGGTCCACGTAGATGCTGGCAAAGGTGAGAGCCCCCACTGGGCCAGCGTGGCCCTCACACCCACCACTTGCTCTTCCAGCTGACCGCTCACACGGCCTCGTCCCCATTTAGCCACTCCTTATATCTTTCAAGATGGTTTTAATTTTTCATTAATTTTAGCCTCACAGAAAATTTAAAAAATAATAGAGCTTCCTTATATCCAGCTTCCCCAAATGGTAACTTCTACACTAATAAAAGAGAAAGAGGCAAATTGACCATACCTCTGCGATGCCCACCACCCAATCAGGAGTGAGTATGCAAATTAACCCGACAAAGATGGTGGGTTAATTTGCATACACAGGCGCTGAGCGGCCTGGGTCCCAGGAATATCCTGGGGACCCAGGCCGCTCCTAGCCTGTAGGCCCGCATGTAGGCCCTGAGTAGCTGGGGTCCCAGAACGCCCCAGCCACTCCGGGCTTACAGGCGCAGGCGCCGAGCAGCTGGGGTTGGGGTGGGAACATCTCCATGGCGACGCAGCAGATGTTCCTGCCCTGCAGCTGCTTGTGCATGTGCCGGCGCCAAGCAGTCTGGGTCCATGCCCCAAGCCCGGTGGACACAACGCGGGGCTGCCGGCCTTGGGGGTGTGCCCCCAGCGGCCAGGGATACACCCCTAGCCCAGTGTACACAATGCAGGGGATCCTCTACACATGAGCAGAAGAAAAACCTTTTCTTTTCTTTTTAAAAAAATATATTTTATTGATTTTTTACAGAGAAGAGGGGAGAGGACTAGACAGTCAGAAACATCGATGAGAGAGAAACATTGATCAGCTGCCTCCTGCACTCTCCCCACTGGGGATGTGCCCCCAACCAAGGTACATGCTCTTAACAAGAATCAAACCTGGGATCCTTCAGTCTGCAGGCTGATGCTCTATCCACTGAGCCAAACCAGTTTGAGAGTAAATACCTTTTCTGACTGCTCATTGGCTAAGTTCCCTGTATGCCGCCACTTGCAGTGTTCTTGGTAACTTGGGTAATAAGAATCCAAGAAGGTGATCTAGGGTTTTTCCACCTCACTCCTGGAGGAAAAAATGAAGGTCTGCTACTGGAGGGGCTAAGAAATGTCATATCCTGCCCTAGCTGGTTTGGCTCAGTGGATAATGCCTTGGCCTTCCGACCGAAGGGTCCGGGTTCGATTCTGATCAAGGGCATGTACCTAGGTTACAGGCTCCTCCCTGGCTGGGGCCCAGGTCAGGGCTCATGCAGGAGGCAACCAATCAAAGTGTCCCTCTCACATTGATGTTTCTCTCTGTCTTTCCCTCTCTCTTCCACACTCTCTAAAAACCAATGGAAACATATCCTCAGGTGAGGATAAGAAAGAAAGAAAGAAAGAAAGAAAGAAAGAAAGAAAGAAAGAAAGAAAGAAAGAAAAAGAAATGTCATATCCTATGAAAAAGACATCTTGAAAATGCCTAAAGAAAGTTGTCATTTTTTCATGGTGAAGGGACTAGAGTCCATGTTGATGAAAACACCTTGGCAGCTGCTGTAACTGGCAGTAGCTGCAGCAGTGGGGTGATAGGGCTGGCGCCTTCTCCTGATCAACCTAGTTGCCTCCCATGGGGAGCGGGCCTAAGCTGTCAGTAGGACATCCCCTGAGGGCTCCCAGTCTGTGAGAGGGGGCAGTCTGGGCGAAGGGACCCCGCACCCCCAGTGCATGAATTTCATGCACCGGGCCCCTAGTCTTTCATAACCAGAGTTCAAGAGTCAAAACCAGAAAATTAACACGGGACAATACTGTTCACTAATGAAAGGCCTATTGGGGTTCCCGGTTTCCCCACCAATCAATGTCCTCAGTGGAGTGTTCCAGGTTCTGCCCATGACCTCAAACTGCATCCCATCGCTCTCTTACTTAGCCCCCTGCAATCTGTAATAACAGTGCTTCATTGCTCCCTGGTCTTTTATGACCTTGACACCTAAGCGGACTGTGGATCCGTTATTTTGTTGAATGTCCCTCCATTTGGTTTTGCCTGACATTTTTTCATTATTGGACTAAGGCTGTCCATTTTGGGGCAAGAACAACACAGGAACGAGGCTGTACCATTCTCTGCGTGTCCTGCCATGGGGTCATGATCCCGACATGAATCTCATGACTGGTGATGTTCCTAATGCATTATGGGGCACCAGCCCCTTTACAGGTATAGGAAAGAAGTGGTGTATGGTTTAGCCAGGTTTTATATGAATTAAAATGTTATGAAAGACAAAGAAAAAAAAAAAAGAAGAAATAGAAAGTTCTAAGAGTGGAAAATTATGTGGGTTGACCCCCTGGAATGGCCTTCAGTGTGTATACTTAGGATTGTAATCTTAAGCGATTGGAGACATTTTATGTAATCACATGCCAATTAAAGAACGCCATTGTTTGTGCCTCTGTTCACCACGTCCTGGAAGTTCCAAAGCTTACTCCCTGCCCGTGCTGCTGAGAGATGACTTTCAAAGGGCCAGCCAACACTCAGAATAACCAAAACTTCTGTTTCTTTAATTTAGGTTAATTTCTTAAAACTACCCCCTACTTTTAACTTTGAAGAATTTTTCACAAAGTGTATGACTTTCATGGATTATTATCCTTCCGGAGACCACAAAAGTAAGTACCCTCCATGGACAAGCACCTCTGCCTCCACCATGGTCAGCAGGGTGCTACACCAATGCCCAGGGCCCCATCCCATGTGCCGTTGTCCTCAGTAAGCGCCCAGCCCTGAGCAGCACACAAAGGGGCCTCCTGCCTGTCCCCACGATGGCTCCTTTCACCCACCTTCCAAACATTGCGTCTCCCCCACAATGAAAGAAAAATGAAAACATCCATGAATCCCATTTCCCTAGTCTTCACCACCAAACTTCTCGCCAGACTAACCTTGCACCCACACCTCTCTTCTCTCCAGCCCCTCATTCATTTATTCGCCCAATAAATACTGTTTGCAAGCGCCTCAGGGGCATATGCTTATTCTTTGACCTTGAGCCTTTGACATCTAGCTTCTTGTCCCTTTCTCCTCCCGTCTACTGAGACTGTTTATGTCAAGGCCACTAATGACCATCAATCTGCCAGCCTGGGTGGCCTCCCCTCAGGCCTCATCCTAGGCTGGCCTTAGGTTACTCTCTTTTTCTGGGCACTATCTTCACCTCTTTCCTATGTTCAAGAATATTCTTCTCGAGTTTTGCTCTTACCCCTCCAAGCCCCCGGTTTCAGTGCCCTTTGCAAAGTCTCCTTCCAGCCCTTAAATATTAGTGATTCCAGGATGTATCCTTGACCCTCCAGTCTTCCCTGCTTATCTCTTACAGAACATTCATCCATGCTTGACTCCCTGCGACTCCCAGCAGGGCTGGGACTAGGGGGAGGAAAGCAGGAGCCTGGGGCACAAAATTTGAGGGTCTTGTGAGTTGCTTGCTAACTGCCAGAATCCAGCCCCGATTTGTGTCCTGAATTGTAGACACATACAACAACTGCCTATGGGCCATTCCCACTTCCAACATTAACATGTTAAAAATGATTAAAGAAGGTAATTTAACAACTTACTTTATTTAACATAAAGTGGACAGTTTATTTAACATAACATGGACAGTTTCCTTGCAAAGAACTGCAAAATGGGCCGGAAGTCAAGAAGCTTTAATAGCGTAGAAAATAAAGAACAGGAAGAGATAAATAAGAAAAGATTTGATTGGCTGGGGCCACATAGTAGACCTTGTTTGGGGTGAGAAGGCCCCGAGTTGGCTTGGCATTTGGAGATTGGCTGCTGGATAGACTTCCTACAGGGACAGAATGTCATCTAAGCTTCGGTTTGCTCACATGGCAACCAGGGTAGTGGGTGACTTGTTTAGGCTCACACACTGAGTTCCTGTCAAACCTGCGATGAGAATCTCCTCTCCTGGATTTTATCCCTGCTGTTCTTTCAACCCTATCACCTCCTTCATTCTGTCATCATTCCCTCTATCATCATCATCTTCTCACCTGCCCACTCCCATCACCTGTGGCAATAGTTTTAGCTCAAGTCTAGATATAAAAATCTCCCCAAGTTCCAAAGTGTGAAGATAATTAAAACAGGGCTTTGAGCGACATGCAATTGCATTTTGATAAACCCACAACCTCTAAGAACTTCTCCCCGGATTTCCCTTGGCCCTATTTAACCACTGCCCCTGACTGGCCTGGGATGACCACTGCCCAAGGGGCTGGGGCTGGGACGCTCCCCTCTGCTGCACCGCAGAGCCAGGCCTCTCTTTCTGAGCCTGCTCCTCTCCTGATCTCTTAGACATCCTGAGGCTTGCGTGCATGCTGGAGTCCGACCCTGAACTGGAGTGTTCCCTACAAAAGTATGTGATGGAAAGCATATCAAAACAGGTATTTTCATCATTTAATTTATTGGTTTGGGGGGGCGGGTATCGGGGACCTTGGATAGCTGGAAAGATCAAGAAATCCCATAGCTAGTAATCTGTTTCGTTAAAATAAGAGGTGGACTGACCTTCTCCATGTGTAGAGGACTGTGAAATTTATTATTTTCATCAGGATACTTTTCAGAATTAAAGGGCATCATTCATTATTATACGTGATAACACGTGTAAACTAGGACGTTGCTGCCTTCTACAACTGGGCAAACTGGACCTGCCCCAAGTTAAAGAACCTATGGCCGCCCTTTCCAAATGACACATGGCAGAGAGATAGCAAGTGGGTGAGCAGGTACACCATGTCTCCAAGTTACTTGCATTAGATTCCAAGCCTTGAAAGCTAATGGTACAGGTAATTAAAACTCTCAGAACTACCTCCAAGCTCCTTTTAGTAGAACATTTCTCCTTTTATTCACTTAGATCTAGGCTCTCTCAAATGTATGAATCCATAGGAATTCTAGCCACAGCTCAGCACTGGCCGTGTACCAGGCGCTCTGCTGTGGCATGATCTCCCCTCCAGTCCTTGTGGACATCTGCAGCTCCATTTTACATGCGAGGAAGGGGAGACCCAGAGGGTCCCAGGGTCTTTCCTGAGGCTGCAAAGGAAGAGCTGTGGCTTCAATTAAACCCTCTTCTATCTGAACCTACTTTGTGTGTGTGTGTGCGCATGCGCACAGGCTGTTCCATGATTTGATGTCTCTGGTTCTATTTTATTCATCAGTTTATTTTGTTCATTAGATTCCTTATTTGCATTTTGATTTTTAGATTCAATTATTGATAGATATGTATTTATTGCCATTATATTGTTCATATTTTTGTCTTTTTTTTCTCTTCCTCCTCCTCCTCCTCTTCCTCCTCCTCCACCTCCTCCTCCTCCTTCTTCTTCTTCCTCTTCTTCAAGAATACACTTCAACATTTCATGTACTAGTTTGGTGGTGATGAACTCCTTTAGCTTTTTCTTGTCTGTGAAGCTCTTTATCTGACCTTCAATTCTAAATGATAGTTTGCCAGGTAGAGTAATCTTGGCTGTAGGTTCTTGCTAGTCATCATTTTGAATATTTCTTGCTACTCCCTTATGGCCTGCAAAGCTTCAGTTGAGAAATCAGCTGACAGTCTTATGGATGCTCCCTTGTAGGTAACTAACTGCTTTTCTCTTGCTGCCTTTAAGATTCTCTGTTTTTTAACCTTTGGCATTTTAACCTTTTGCACTCGGATGTCGAGTGTGATGGTTATTGAATGCATCAATAATTTGAAATATAAAAAAATCCAAATAAATAAGTTTGTATGAAAAGAAACTCCAGTTTTTTATTCTACTGCCACGCTTTGTAAAATCTGGGGTATTTAAAAAATTAAATCCTGAGTAGAATAAAGGAATCGAGAAAAAAGCAAGTGAGTGCAAAGGGTTAATTATGATGTGTCTTGGTGTGGACCTCTTTGGGTTCCTCTTGTTTAGGACACTCTGAACTTCCTGGACTTGTAAGTCTATTTCTCTCACCAGGTAGGGGAAGTTTTCTGTCATTATTTCTTCAAATAGGTTTTCAATCTCTTGCTCTCTCTCTTCTTTCTAGCACCCCCATGATGTGAATGTTGATAACTTGAAGTTGTTCCAGAGGCTCCTTACACTAGCTTCATATTTTTAGATTCTTTTTTTTTTCTCTTCTGGTTGGGTGTTTTTTTGCTTCCTCATATTCCAGATCACTGATTTGATTCTTGGCATCCTCTACTCTACTGTTGATTCCCTGTAAATTATTCTTCATTTCTGTTAGTGTAGGCTTCATTCCTGACTGGTCCTTTCTCAAGTCTTTGATGTTCTCACTAATTTCCTTGAAATTTTCACTAAGATCATTGAAATTCTCACTAAGTCCCTTGAAGCTCTCATTAAGATCCTTGAGCATCCTTATAACCATTATTTTGGACTCTGTATCTAGTAGTTTGCTTGCTTCCATTTCACTGAGTTCTTTTTTGGAGTTCTTCTGTTCTTTCATTTGTAACATGTTTGTCTCTGTATTTGGCTGCTTCCCTATGTTTGTTTCTTGTATTATGTAGAACTGCTATGTCTCCTGGAATTGGTAAAGTGACCTTGTGTAGTATGTGTCCTGAAGGGCCCAATGGCTCAGCCTCCCCAGTCACCTGAGCTGGGCACTCTAGGTATGTGGGCTGTGTGCACTGTCTTGTTGTAATTGAGCTCTGAGTGCTGTTGGTGTCACTAGGAGGAATTGACCCCCAGGCCAATTGGCTGTGAGGAGCAGCTGCAACTACAGCGGAAGAGCTGCTGTGCAAGAGACACCCCTATGGAGCAGGTCTTGCTTCATTGGGGCTTTGATACTCACTGAGCTTGCCACTTTAGTGTGTCTCTCGTGGATGTGTAGAGTTGTAATTGGACATGGTCTGAAGCTGTCTACCAAGTACATTGGCTCTGTGGCCCCCCCTGTAGGTGCAAAGTCAGGCACTGTCTGTGCCCTGCCTAGGGCCACCTGTCAGGAGCTAAAGTGTGATCTGTAGATGGCTGCTAGTTGTATTGGGCTTGGAAGTGCCCAGGAGAGGCCAAGCTGTGAAGCAAGGCAGGCTGCTGCTAGTGCCGGGTCTGGGGACTCCTATTGAGTGGTATGGGGCCATAGTATGCTATTCTTATCCTTAAACTGTAAGAGAGCCAAAAAGAGTGGTAGTTCTCTCTCTTATGGCAATGGCTAATATTGGTATGAGAGAGCAGGAGTAGGGGCAAGGAAGTGGTTCCTTTCCAAAAATTAGCAAATGTGTGAGTTCCCATTGCAAGAGATTTTGCTAGTGAATTCATTTCCATCTGCTCGAATTTGGTCTGGCTCTGCCATGCTGTGCCTCACATATTCTGATCACTTCACAGCTTCCCCAGAGAATTTCAACAGGCTAGTTCCCACCCAGTGAGAACTGCTTGTGTTGATGTTGGGAGGAAAGATCCACAGCCAAGACAGGTGCAAAGTGAAGTGTCTCTACTTGGCAGATTGATGACAAACAGCTTCGGGGTTATTTGTCTGAGCTCCGCCCGGTGACCATTGTGTTTGTGAACCTGGTGTTTAAGGACCAAGACAAAGCCGAGATCATAGGCCCGTCCATCCAGGATGCCTCTGTGCACATCAATTCTGTCCTGAGGGACTTCCGAGGCCAAATCAATAAAGTTTTCATGTTTGACAAGGTAAGTGTGAACTAAGGGGTGGGAAGCTGCCAACAATCTAATGTTACCATCTGTGCCCAGGCACATGGGTGAGAGGAAGGGAATAGACACTTTTAACCTGAAAGCATTAGTCTTCATTTATATAGACGATAGCAGCTTCTATGGTGAATGTGGCATTGCTGCAGTCCAGGTATTGTTCTCAACATTTGCCTCTATGATCTCATTTCACCCTCATGACTGCTCTGAGAGGTAGGTGCTCTTATTATTATTTCCATATTACAGATGAGGATGTTGAGGCAGAGATGAGGCTTCTGAGATAAGAAAAGTTTAGGTTTGGCTCATGGTCATCCAGCTAGTAAGTGGCGGGCTGGGATTCCAGCCCAGGTCATCTCCACATTCACCCGTCTGGATCATGAGACAGGAGCACAGGACCCAAGAGCAGCCTTTAGTGTTTGCAGACGTGGCTCCCACAATCCCCGGACTTCTCTGGGCCTTGGTTTGCTCATGAACAGTGAGAAGGACATTATTGGAATGGGAGAGTATCTGCCTCAAGGGATTGTTGCAAGTTTTGAAAAATGTGTGGGGCACTTGTAGCACCACTCGCTTCAGGGAGCTGCGGGTCTCGTGGCCAGAGGGAGACCACTGCTCACCTTGCAGAGGCCGAGGCCGACCCACAGTGTCCCCAGGCAAGGCCGACCCCACAGTGTCCCCAGGCAAGGCCGACCCACAGTGTCCCCAGGCAAGGCCGACCCACAGTGTCCCCAGGCAAGGCCGACCCACAGTGTCCCCAAACGGAGCCCTCTAGTCCCTACATGACCTGGAATCAGGCCCAGTGCCAATCAGGACGGATCTGTTTACATATATACCATTAAGCTTACACTGTCTATATGCATATACTATAAAGTAGTGATGGCGAACCTATGACACATGTGTCAGCACTGACACGCGTAGCCATTTCTGATGACACACGGCCGCATGCCGAGGATGAAACATTTGAGACTAGAGTCTTGGAGTTAGTTTTTTCCTCAAAGTGACACACTACCCGAGTTATGCTCAGTTTTTTGGCGAAGTTTGACACCAAGCTCAAAAGGTTGCCCATCACTGCTATTAAGTGTCTATGCTATATGAAAGTGTGAAATATATAGGGTACTATATGTACTCTATTAAGTATATGTATGCCATAAAGTAGTTCATAAAGTGTGTGTATTAATTACATATAACATTACAATGAAATGTTTTAAATACAGTAATCATTTTAGTAGCCAAAGCAACCTCGCAGGTCAATGTCATATCCATTTTCATGCTGACTGAGGTTCATGGGGTGTAATCGACTTGTCCAGGTTTCTGCACAGACTTTCTGACTCGCGCTGGTGCCTTCCCGCTGCTCTCTGCTGTTTCTTAGACTTGCAGCATATGACCCGCCCCCCGGGAGGCTAGACAGGAGTGTGACCCAAAGAGCTCAGCCAGGCCCATTATTCTGAGCCAAAGCAACCCTTCCTGGGCCCGCGTCATACTGTAGATGCTGCACCAGAAGTTACACGAAGTTTGCTAAGAATGAAACAGGGGCGAGAGGAATTACGAAGAGATCAGAAAGGGAACGTTGCTGCCCGCTCCCCCGGGCCTCGGCTGGTCCAGTGAACAGGTCCTGCCCACCCGCTGTGCTTGCTGACTCTCCCCCACAGGGCTGCTCCTTCCTCTGTGTCTTTGGTTTCCCCGGCGAAAAGGCACCTGATGAGGTCACTCATGCCTTAGAAAGTGCTGTGGATATATTCGACTTCTGCACGCAGGTCCCCAAAATCCAGTGAGTATTGACCTCGGTCCCATCCTCTGGTCTCTGACCCCTGACCCTTCTGTGGGATATGGGGGGTGGGGGGCAGGATAAGGGTCAGGGAAGCAGGTGAGGGCTGTTTTTAACTGGATGCCCATCCACCTGCATTCCTTCACCTAATGCACCAGCGGAGTGGGCAAGCCCAGCCCTGCCACAGTGGGACGGGGATGGGAAAGGCAAGGTGGAGAACAGACACCCGGGAAAGCCAACCTGTGCCAGGTTTGCAGGAGAACCTGACGGGTGTCTCTCTGTACTTCTGGCTTGCTTCTTGGTAGAGGTCAAACTCCCAACACCAAGCTGGAGGCCTGAGTTGGTTTTTAGTCACTGGGAGAGCAAATGAGTCCTTGGGGTGGAAATGTGTGGAAGGACCTGGCCTCTGTAAAGCTGTGAAGGTGAGGTGTACCACCCCCAGCCTGGCTGCTCCCGCACGGCGCCCTCAGGCTTCCCCAGCCTGAGCGTCCAGTGCCGACTGTAGCCCTCTCTGGTCAACTCCAACGCGTCACCCTCTGCCCTAAATTTTTCCACCCTCTGGGCCCCTAGTCATCTATAGACACTGGTGGATGTATTGGCAAAATCAGGTTGGATGCTACACACTGTATCTGAGTTATAATGACTTGTCCTTTCCAGCAATAACAGGGAGAGTTATGTTGTTTACAACTAGTCCATTCGGGGAGATGAGAACTTATTTTCCAGAAAAGTAGCTCAGACGAATACTTAAAAGTAACAGAAAAGTGAACCAAGTAACCACTACTGAGAACCTGGCTCTGGGTCCCAAACTCTTCCTACCTCCAGACCACGTACAATTGCCCTGAACTAAGTCCAAAGGGGAAAGAGTAATTGATTAACAATCCTTTCCCACCCTCCCCACCCCATTCCTCACCACGTCCCCCCTTCCCACGTTCTCTCTGCTCACCGTCTTTATCTCTTTCCCCACAACCTTCTCCTTGTCGGGCGCCAGTACCGTTTCCATCGGCGTGGCCAGCGGGACTGTCTTCTGTGGCATCGTGGGACACTCTGTGAGGCACGAGTACACAGGTGTGCTGAGCCAGCTTAGCTCCGCTTTCCTTCAGCAAACACTGTGCCTAGCCACCCGGCTTTGCGGGAGGAAGGACAGAAAGAATCGAGACCTGGGCCCTGTCCCCAGCAAGTTTGCTGACTCCCAGATGGGGCCACGCCTTGTGGCTTTGCCCACCGGCAGCTGGATGTGTGCATTCTGGGGCTGTGCATAGGCATCGGTAGTTGAGAGAGAGCAGGGGGAGGCAGTGAGCTCATGGAGGCAGGGGCCTTTCTAAATAAGTTCCCGTTGACATTCAACAGTTACTCTTCCTACTGCCTGGAATAGGTGAGGACTGCTTCTTAAAAATTATGACTATTGGCATTACCGGTGAATAATACTCATCTCAAAAGAGAGTAGTAAGTAGGTTTTATCTCAAGTTTTCACTGCTCTTGCTATTATTTCCCTCTTCAATCCTAGTAGGGTTTCAGTTGTTCAGAAACAATACCTCTAAAATACTGAAATAGTTATGTCTGAAATGATGCAATTTCTGAGATTTTCTTCAAAATATTACAGGGTGGAGAGTGGGTGGGAGTGAGGCTGGGGCAGGGTTGGCCATGAGTTACTGGCTGTTGGGACTGGGTGATGGGTACATGGAGATTCATGAGGCTGTGTCTTATTGTATGGTCAAATTTCTCCATAATAAACAGTTTTTTAAAAAGGAATAACTTGATCAGAAGTATTTAAGTTTATGTTACAGTACAACCTTGAGTACTTAATTAGTTGTACTATTATTAATCGAGGGCTTACTAAGCAGCCAGGCTCTATCCAAAGCGATGTGTATGTGTTAACTCATTAATCTTCATAAACTACCCTCTGAGATAGGCACTGTTATCCTCATTTTACAGATTAGGAAACTGAGGCATGACAGAGTTAAAGTCATTTGGTAACAAACTAGTTGGAGGTAGAGCTGCGGTTCGGAGTCTGTGCACTACAGTACTTTACCCCTTAAAGCAACCCTTAAATCAATCTTAAACACCCGCCCCCCTTATAACCTCATTACACACTCTTAAGGGATCACCAAATGAAGGTAGTTCATTTTGAAAATGAAATGAAGTGAAAAAGTTCATGCCCAGAAACATGCAGACCTGAATTTGTGCCCCTTTGGAGGTCAGTGTCGCAGGCCCAAGCTTGTGCTTGTCCATCCTGTAGCCAAAGACCAGCTGTACCTCACCCGAGAGCCTGCAGGCCTAGGTGAGCCCACATACAGAGCCCTCTCCACACTCCAGGCCTCTCTGCCTCTGAGCAGATTGTCCCCGTGGCCTCCCAGCTGAGGCAGAAACTTTGCTGGTGACTAACTGAGTTCACTGCCTGCGTATTTTTAATAGCCATTGGCTGACTGTGGGTAGTTGAAGGTGAGTTTGATGTCATTCATGAGAGGCAAAGGGAGTAAAGGGTTAAAGTGCCACTTGGGGACAGGATTCCTCAGATTACATTCAGTTCCATGGCCGTTTCTCCCCCTTTTCCTTTCTCTTTCCTGTTGCAGTCATTGGCCAAAAAGTCAACATAGCTGCCAGAATGATGATGTACTACCCAGGAATCGTGACTTGCGACTCCGTCACCTACAATAGCAGCAACCTACCAGCCTACTTTTTCAAAGAGCTTCCGAAGAAAGTCATGAAAGGTGTTGCGGATTCTGGACCAATCTATCAGTGTCTGGGCCTTAACGAGAAAGTGTGAGTGCGGGGCACTGACTTTGCAGTATTTTGCAGTAAAGAAGGGGGAGAATTATGATAGCAAAACAGTCACCCATTTCAGATTCAAATCCACTTTATGAAACTGAAATCTATTCCTTCCCTGGACGAAGGCCCAGATTTCAAAATCCTTCATCTTTCTCCATCCTATGGATATGGTGGAAGACCCCATTCTGAGAATCAGAGGGTCATTCCTCAAAGGTTGTGCAAACAGAACAGGGAACCCCACATTTGCATATGTCTGTGGACCAAGGTGGACCAACCATTAAGTATTTATTTATCATACCAACTTGGTGCCAGCATTGGTAGGACTAATAGAGTATGAGATATTGCTTCTCCTCTCAGCCTCTAGTGAAATATATTCCCCTCAAGCCCAGCCTAGATGCAAGGGTGGCACTTTGGGGCTTAAAATCCTTCAATGGCTTCCAGTCATTTTCATGATATGTTTCAATTCCTTGCAATGACATACAAGGTGACCATCTGCCTTTCCAATCTCACCTCCTCCCGTGTCCCCTCCTCTCGGGGTCTAAGTAGTTGTCCTCCCCATCACCCACCCCATCCCTCATCCACTGGGAAAACCACAGTCAATCTTAGAAATCCAGCTCAGGGTCCATTCCTCTGTGGGGCTGGCCCTGGAACCACCCAGTCGCAGCCCAGCTAGTCCAGCGCTCCCCTCCTCGTGCAACTAACTCTACAGCCCGTGCTTCTCTGAGATCCCTCCTCACGCTCCTCACGGCTGCCCACCTGCTGCCTTGAAAGCTCTCTGGGGGTCGTGATTACTGCTTGTTCATTCTGACAGCCCCAGTGCTTGGTGCACAGAAGGCACTCAGCACTGATGAGTGAGTGAATGACTCGCATGGAAAGCGCAAACGTATTATTCTGTGTATTAGCCAGCTGGAATCTAAGTTTTAAAGGGCCAGGTAACAGAATTGGGGCTGCAGTAGATTCAAGGAGTCTTTATTATTCACCTTTGTGTTCCCAGGGCTCAGCGCTGTACTTGGCATGTTTAGACCATCAATAAAATGCTGCTTGAATAAGTGAATGAATACTAATAATTTTTTGTGAGCCCTTATTAAATATTAGGCACTTTATCTCAAAATATACAATGTATTCTTTTTGTTGTTGTTAATCCTCACCTGAGGATATTTTTTCCATTGATTTTTAGAGAGAGTGGGAGAGCAGGGCGGGGGGCGGGGAGAGAGAGAGAGAGAGAAGAGAGAAGAGAGAAGAGAGAAGAGAGAAGAGAGAAGAGAGAAGAGAGAGAAGCCCCTGACCAGGAATCAAACCCGAGACCTGTGGTGCATGGGCCGACGCTCTAACCACTGAGAAACACTGGCCAGGATTTTAATGTTTCTTTCTTTTTTTTTTAATCCTCACTTGAGGCTCTTTTCCCATTGATTTTAGATAGAGTTGAAGGGAGGGAGGGAGGGAGGGAGCGAGAGAGAGAGAGAGAGAAATAGAGACATCAATGTGAGAGAGACACATTGATTGGTTGCCTCCCACACGTGTCCTGACTAGGGCCAGGGATCGAACCTGCAACCCAGGTCCATGCCCTTGACCGGGAATCAAACTCACGACTCTTCAGTGCCTGGGCCAGCTACCTAACCATGCAGCCACACTGGCCAGACTACAGTGTATTCTTAATATCAACCATATCAGATAGAAACTATTATTATCTCCATTTTACACATTTTAAAACTAAGGCTCAAAGATGTTAAATGACTTGTTCATGGTCGCAAATCTAGTAAGCAATGGAGACCAGGTTCAGCATGCCACAACGATGCTGCTTCATTAGCAACCACCAAAGCTCGTGGGTACAGCAAACGTTTACTTACCTCACAGATAAGTGGCTTCAACTGACCTTGGCTGGACTCGGCTCATTAGCCTCGGCTTCTCGCATGCCTGGGGTTCAGCAGGTTGTGGGCAGACCCAGGATGACCGCAGGTAGGATAACTGGGCAGTTTGATTGGCATAAATGGGACAATTCGGCTCTAGGTTTCTCGTCCTCTCTCACGCAAGAGAGAGAGCCCAAGGCACAAGCATTTTTCAAGCCTCAGTGTCGTGTTTGCTGGCATCTCGTTGGCTGAGACATTCACACGGCCAAGCCCAGAATGGGAGGGCACTGCCATTACCTAGCAAAGGGCACAGATAATGCAGAGGTCAACCTGCCACAGAAACCCAGACTGCCTGACCCCAGAGCCTGCCACTTCGTGGTTTCCCTCTACCATCTCTGCAAATAAGAGTGTGGAGCTCGGCCAGTGTTACTCAGTGGTTGGGTGTTGGCCCATGAACCAGGAGGTTACGGTTTGATTCCTGGTCAGGGCACATGCCTGGGTTGTGGGGTTGCAGGGACTCAATCCCAAATAGGAGGCCTGCAGGAGGCAGCTGATCAATGATTCTCTCTCATCATCGATGTTTCTATCCCTCTTCCTTCCTCTCTCTGAAATCAATATATTTTTTAAAATCCTATTTTAAAGAAAGAGTGCAGAAATACACATAGAAATACGAACAGGGCCTCCCACGGAGATGGCCGTTGCTATGCCAGGCGGAACCGGGTAGAATGACAAACAGACCAGGAATGAGCTATTTGACCAAAAGGCTCCTTCAAGAGAGACTATGCAGTGATCAGGCCTGAGCGCCCTGCCTAGTTACCACCGGACAAGGGACCGTGGGCAAGATACACTCTGCACCTCCACTTCCTCACTTGTAAAATGGACAGAATCATAGTATCTCCTTAATAAGGTTTTGTCAGGAGCAAAGGAAATGATATACGTAAAGTACTCAAAACTGCCAGGCATGTAGCATGTGCTCAACAAAGGTGAGCGGGGATTGTGTGAGCATTGGTGGACTCCTCCCAGGATGGGGGACAGTGCGCCACATCCAAGTTGATTGGTCCCACATTGGGTGTCTGGTTCCCTAGAAACGGGTCAGTTCTGCCAATGCAGACTCCGCAAGCATTAATTGAACAAGGTACCGGGCGCTGAGGAGAAGGCGGCTGTAAGTCGCTTGGACTCTATCGCCAGGTAAGAACACCTCTTTCTCCTCCTCTTGGCATCTGCAGCCCACGAGCCAGGGGCAGTCGGTTAGACTGGAAAGGAGGCTCCCGGGGACCAAGCCAGCCTGCTCTCAGCCCGCCCTGCTGTGACTCTAACATCTCTGTTCTTCTCCTCAGCATGTTTGGAATGGCCTACCTCATCTGCAACAGGAATGAGGCTTACCCTCTGCTGGGTACGTACTGGGCCTTGATTTCTCAACTCCCCTAGTGAACTAGAACAAAACATGCAGAACAGTGTGCCATGCTGAATCTGCAGCGTCATGAATTATCACCAATGAACCCATGATCACTATCCAAGCCATCAAAGAAAAGAGCAGTGTTCGGGGCACCCCACGTGCTTGGTCTCTCCCTCCCCCCAATGACCCTGACACCCTCCTCCCCAAAGACTCTGACACCCTCCTCCCCAAAGACCCTGACACCCTCCTCCCCAAAGACCCTGACACCCTCCTCCCCAAAAACTCTGACACCCTCCTCCCCAAAGACCCTGACACCCTCCTCCCCAAAGACTCTGACACCCTCCTCCCCAAAGACCCTGACACCCTCCTCCCCCAGACTGACACCCTCCTCCCCAAAGACTCTGACACCCTCCTCCCCAAAGACCCTGACACCCTCCTCCCCAAAGACCCTGACACCCTCCTCCCTCAAAGACCCTAACACCCTCCTCCCCAAAGACCCTGACACCCTCCTCCCCCAGACTGATACCCTCCTTCCCCCAAAGACTCTGACACACTCCTCCCCAAAGACTCTGACACCCTCTCCCCAAAAGACCATGACACCCCTCTCCCCAAAAGACTCTGACACCCTCCTCCCCAAAGACCCTGACACCCTCCTCCCCCAGACTGACACCCTCCTTCCCCCAAAGACTCTGACACCCTCCTCCACAAAGCCTCTGACACCCTCCTCCCCAAAGACCCTGACACCCTCCTCCCCCAGACTGACACCCTCCTTCCCCCAAAGACTCTGACACCCTCCTCCACAAAGCCTCTGACACCCTCCTCCCCAAAGACCCTGACACCCTCCTCCCCAAAGCCTCTGACACCCTCCTCCCCAAAGACTCTGACACCCTCCTCCCCAAAGACCCTGACACCCTCCTCCCCCAGACTGACACCCTCCTCCCCAAAGACTCTGACACCCTCCTCCCCAAAGACCCTGACACCCTCCTCCCCCAGACTGACACCCTCCTCCCCAAAGACTCTGACACCCTCCTCCCCCAAAGACCCTGACACACTCCTCCCCAAAGACCCTGACACCCTCCTCCCTCAAAGACCCTAACACCCTCCTCCCCAAAGACCCTGACACCCTCCTCCCCCAGACTGACACCCTCCTCCCCAAAGACCCTGACACCCTCCTCCCTCAAAGACCCTAACACCCTCCTCCCCAAAGACCCTGACACCCTCCTTCCCCAGACTGACACCCTCCTTCCCCCAAAGACTCTGACACCCTCCTCCCCAAAGACCCTGACACCCTCCTCCCTCAAAGACCCTAACACCCTCCTCCCCAAAGACCCTGACACCCTCCTCCCCCAGACTGACACCCTCCTTCCCCCAAAGACTCTGACACCCTCTCCCCAAAAGACCATGACACCCCTCTCCCCAAAAGACTCTGACACCCTCCTCCCCAAAGACCCTGACACCCTCCTCCCCCAGACTGACACCCTCCTTCCCCCAAAGACTCTGACACCCTCCTCCACAAAGCCTCTGACACCCTCCTCCCCAAAGACCCTGACACCCTCCTCCCTCAAAGACCCTAACACCCTCCTCCCCAAAGACCCTGACACCCTCCTCCCCCAGACTGATACCCTCCTTCCCCCAAAGACTCTGACACACTCCTCCCCAAAGACTCTGACACCCTTTCCCCAAAAGACCATGACACCCCTCTCCCCAAAAGACTCTGACACCCTCCTCCCCAAAGACCCTGACACCCTCCTCCCCCAGACTGACACCCTCCTTCCCCCAAAGACTCTGACACCCTCCTCCACAAAGCCTCTGACACCCTCCTCCCCAAAGACCCTGACACCCTCCTCCCCCAGACTGACACCCTCCTTCCCCCAAAGACTCTGACACCCTCCTCCCCAAAGACCCTGACACCCTCCTCCCCAAAGACCCTGACACCCTCCTCCCTCAAAGACCCTAACACCCTCCTCCCCAAAGACCCTGACACCCTCCTCCCCCAGACTGATACCCTCCTTCCCCCAAAGACTCTGACACACTCCTCCCCAAAGACTCTGACACCCTCTCCCCAAAAGACCATGACACCCCTCTCCCCAAAAGACTCTGACACCCTCCTCCCCAAAGACCCTGACACCCTCCTCCCCCAGACTGACACCCTCCTTCCCCCAAAGACTCTGACACCCTCCTCCACAAAGCCTCTGACACCCTCCTCCCCAAAGACCCTGACACCCTCCTCCCCCAGACTGACACCCTCCTTCCCCCAAAGACTCTGACACCCTCCTCCACAAAGCCTCTGACACCCTCCTCCCCAAAGACCCTGACACCCTCCTCCCCAAAGCCTCTGACACCCTCCTCCCCAAAGACTCTGACACCCTCCTCCCCAAAGACCCTGACACCCTCGTCCCCCAGACTGACACCCTCCTCCCCAAAGACTCTGACACCCTCCTCCCCAAAGACCCTGACACCCTCCTCCCCCAGACTGACACCCTCCTCCCCAAAGACTCTGACACCCTCCTCCCCCAAAGACCCTGACACCCTCCTCCCCAAAGACCCTGACACCCTCCTCCCTCAAAGACCCTAACACCCTCCTCCCCAAAGACCCTGACACCCTCCTCCCCCAGACTGACACCCTCCTCCCCAAAGACCCTGACACCCTCCTCCCTCAAAGACCCTAACACCCTCCTCCCCAAAGACCCTGACACCCTCCTCCCCCAGACTGACACCCTCCTTCCCCCAAAGACTCTGACACCCTCCTCCCCAAAGACCCTGACACCCTCCTCCCTCAAAGACCCTAACACCCTCCTCCCCAAAGACCCTGACACCCTCCTCCCCCAGACTGACACCCTCCTTCCCCCAAAGACTCTGACACCCTCTCCCCAAAAGACCATGACACCCCTCTCCCCAAAAGACTCTGACACCCTCCTCCCCAAAGACCCTGACACCCTCCTCCCCCAGACTGACACCCTCCTTCCCCCAAAGACTCTGACACCCTCCTCCACAAAGCCTCTGACACCCTCCTCCCCAAAGACCCTGACACCCTCCTCCCTCAAAGACCCTAACACCCTCCTCCCCAAAGACCCTGACACCCTCCTCCCCCAGACTGATACCCTCCTTCCCCCAAAGACTCTGACACCCTTTCCCCAAAAGACCATGACACCCCTCTCCCCAAAAGACTCTGACACCCTCCTCCCCAAAGACCCTGACACCCTCCTCCCCCAGACAGACACCCTCCTTCCCCCAAAGACTCTGACACCCTCCTCCACAAAGCCTCTGACACCCTCCTCCCCAAAGACCCTGACACCCTCCTCCCCCAGACTGACACCCTCCTTCCCCCAAAGACTCTGACACCCTCCTCCACAAAGCCTCTGACACCCTCCTCCCCAAAGACCCTGACACCCTCCTCCCCAAAGCCTCTGACACCCTCCTCCCCAAAGACTCTGACACCCTCCTCCCCAAAGACCCTGACACCCTCCTCCCCCAGATTGACACCCTCCTCCCCAAAGACTCTGACACCCTCCTCCCCAAAAACCCTGACACCCTCCTCCCCCAGACTGACACCCTCCTCCCCAAAGACTCTGACACCCTCCTCCCCCAAAGACCCTGACACCCTCCTCCCCAAAGACCCTGACACCCTCCTCCCTCAAAGACCCTAACACCCTCCTCCCCAAAGACCCTGACACCCTCCTCCCCCAGACTGACACCCTCCTCCCCAAAGACCCTGACACCCTCCTCCCTCAAAGACCCTAACACCCTCCTCCCCAAAGACCCTGACACCCTCCTCCCCCAGACTGACACCCTACTTCCCCCAAAGACTCTGACACCCTCCTCCCCAAAGACCCTGATACCCTCCTCCCTCAAAGACCCTAACACCCTCCTCCCCAAAGACCCTGACACCCTCCTCCCCCAGACTGACACCCTCCTTCCCCCAAAGACTCTGACACCCTCTCCCCAAAAGACCATGACACCCCTCTCCCCAAAAGACTCTGACACCCTCCTCCCCAAAGACCCTGACACCCTCCTCCCCCAGACTGACACCCTCCTCCCCAAAGACCCTGACACCCTCCTCCCCCAGACTGATACCCTCCTTCCCCCAAAGACTCTGACACACTCCTCCCCAAAGACTCTGACACCCTCTCCCCAAAAGACCATGACACCCCTCTCCCCAAAAGACTCTGACACCCTCCTCCCCAAAGACCCTGACACCCTCCTCCCCCAGACTGACACCCTCCTTCCCCCAAAGACTCTGACACCCTCCTCCACAAAGCCTCTGACACCCTCCTCCCCAAAGACCCTGACACCCTCCTCCCCCAGACTGACACCCTCCTTCCCCCAAAGACTCTGACACCCTCCTCCACAAAGCCTCTGACACCCTCCTCCCCAAAGACCCTGACACCCTCCTCCCCAAAGCCTCTGACACCCTCCTCCCCAAAGACTCTGACACCCTCCTCCCCAAAGACCCTGACACCCTCTTCCCCCAGACTGACACCCTCCTCCCCAAAGACTCTGACACCCTCCTCCCCAAAGACCCTGACACCCTCCTCCCCCAGACTGACACCCTCCTCCCCAAAGACTCTGACACCCTCCTCCCCCAAAGACCCTGACACCCTCCTCCCCAAAGACCCTGACACCCTCCTCCCTCAAAGACCCTAACACCCTCCTCCCCAAAGACCCTGACACCCTCCTCCCCCAGACTGACACCCTCCTCCCCAAAGACCCTGACACCCTCCTCCCTCAAAGACCCTAACACCCTCCTCCCCAAAGACCCTGACACCCTCCTCCCCCAGACTGACACCCTCCTTCCCCCAAAGACTCTGACACCCTCCTCCCCAAAGACCCTGACACCCTCCTCCCTCAAAGACCCTAACACCCTCCTCCCCAAAGACCCTGACACCCTCCTCCCCCAGACTGACACCCTCCTTCCCCCAAAGACTCTGACACCCTCTCCCCAAAAGACCATGACACCCCTCTCCCCAAAAGACTCTGACACCCTCCTCCCCAAAGACCCTGACACCCTCCTCCCCCAGACTGACACCCTCCTTCCCCCAAAGACTCTGACACCCTCCTCCACAAAGCCTCTGACACCCTCCTCCCCAAAGACCCTGACACCCTCCTCCCCCAGACTGACACCCTCCTTCCCCCAAAGACTCTGACACCCTCCTCCACAAAGCCTCTGACACCCTCCTCCCCAAAGACCCTGACACCCTCCTCCCCAAAGCCTCTGACACCCTCCTCCCCAAAGACTCTGACACCCTCCTCCCCAAAGACCCTGACACCCTCCTCCCCCAGATTGACACCCTCCTCCCCAAAGACTCTGACACCCTCCTCCCCAAAAACCCTGACACCCTCCTCCCCCAGACTGACACCCTCCTCCCCAAAGACTCTGACACCCTCCTCCCCCAAAGACCCTGACACCCTCCTCCCCAAAGACCCTGACACCCTCCTCCCTCAAAGACCCTAACACCCTCCTCCCCAAAGACCCTGACACCCTCCTCCCCCAGACTGACACCCTCCTCCCCAAAGACCCTGACACCCTCCTCCCTCAAAGACCCTAACACCCTCCTCCCCAAAGACCCTGACACCCTCCTCCCCCAGACTGACACCCTCCTTCCCCCAAAGACTCTGACACCCTCCTCCCCAAAGACCCTGATACCCTCCTCCCTCAAAGACCCTAACACCCTCCTCCCCAAAGACCCTGACACCCTCCTCCCCCAGACTGACACCCTCCTTCCCCCAAAGACTCTGACACCCTCTCCCCAAAAGACCATGACACCCCTCTCCCCAAAAGACTCTGACACCCTCCTCCCCAAAGACCCTGACACCCTCCTCCCCCAGACTGACACCCTCCTTCCCCCAAAGACTCTGACACCCTCCTCCACAAAGCCTCTGACACCCTCCTCCCCAAAGACCCTGACACCCTCCTCCCCAAAGCCTCTGACACCCTCCTCCCCAAAGACTCGGACACCCTCCTCCGCAAAGACTCTGACACCTTCCTCCCCAAAGACCCTGACACCCTCCTCCCCAAAGACCCTGACACCCTCCTCCCCAAAGACCCTGACACACTCCTCCCCCAGACTGACACCCTCCTCCCCAAAGACTCTGACACCCTCCTCCCCCAAAGACCCTGACACCCTCCTCCCCAAAGACCCTGACACCCTCCTCCCTGAAAGACCCTGACACCCTCCTCCCCAAAGACCCTGACACCCTCCTCCCTGAAAGACCCTAACACCCTCCTCCCCAAAGACCCTGACACCCTCCTCCCCCAGACTGACACCCTCCTCCCCAAAGACTCTGACACCCCCCTCCCCAAAGACCCTGACACTCTCCTCCCCAAAGACCCTGACACCCTCCTCCCTCAAAGACCCTAACACCCTCCTCCCCAAAGACCCTACACCCTCCTCCCCCAGACTGACACCCTCCTTCCTCAAAGACTCTGACACCCTCCTCCCCAAAGCCTCTGACACCCTCTCCCCAAAAGACCATGACACCCCTCTCCCCAAAAGACTCTGACACCCTCCTCCCCAAAGACCCTGACACCCTCCTCCCCCAGACTGACACCCTCCTTCCCCCAAAGACTCTGACACCCTCCTCCACAAAGCCTCTGACACCCTCCTCCCCAAAGACCCTGACACCCTCCTCCCCAAAGCCTCTGACACCCTCCTCCCCAAAGACCCTGACACCCTCCTCCCCAAAGCCTCTGACACCCTCCTCCCCAAAGACTCGGACACCCTCCTCCGCAAAGACTCTGACACCTTCCTCCCCAAAGACCCTGACACCCTCCTCCCCAAAGACCCTGACACCCTCCTCCCCAAAGACCCTGACACCCTCCTCCCCCAGACTGACACCCTCCTCCCCAAAGACTCTGACACCCTCCTCCCCCAAAGACCCTGACACCCTCCTCCCCAAAGACCCTGACACCCTCCTCCCTCAAAGACCCTAACACCCTCCTCCCCAAAGACCCTGACACCCTCCTCCCCCAGACTGACACCCTCCTCCCCAAAGACTCTGACACCCCCCTCCCCAAAGACCCTGACACTCTCCTCCCCAAAGACCCTGACACCCTCCTCCCTCAAAGACCCTAACACCCTCCTCCCCAAAGACCCTACACCCTCCTCCCCCAGACTGACACCCTCCTTCCCCCAAAGACTCTGACACCCTCCTCCCCAAAGACTCTGACACCCTCTCCCCAAAAGACCATGACACCCCTCTCCCCAAAAGACTCTGACACCCTCCTCCCCAAAGACCCTGACACCCTCCTCCCCCAGACTGACACCCTCCTTCCCCCAAAGACTCTGACACCTTCCTCCCCAAAGACCCTGACACCCTCCTCCCCAAAGACCCTGACACCCTCCTCCCCAAAGACCCTGACACCCTCCTCCCCAAAGACCCTGACACCCTCCTCCACAAAGACCCTGACACCCTCCTCCACAAAGACCCTGACACCCTCCTCCACAAAGACCCTGACACCCTCCTCCCCAAAGACTCTGACACCCTCCTCCCCAAAGACCCTGACACCCTCCTCCCCCAAAGACCCTGACACTCTCCATTTCTAAGGCCGTTTTTAAAAATCATGTTGATGAAACGATGTATCATATAATTACACATCCTTCTGTTAATCAACGGAGAACAAGACTGGCCTTGCACGGGGAGCTGGCCAGAAAAGCTTTGGCCCCAAATGAGCCTTCAGCTCTTTGGACAGGATGTGCTCGCTCCCTTGGAATCGCAGTCCTGCCTGTTCCTTCCCGTCCACGTTTCAAAGACTGAGGCCGACTTCCCGATGTTAATCGGGGCACCCGTTATATATATATAAACACACACAAAGTAATAGTGACAGGGCTGCAGCCCACGCTGACTCTGATGTTCTTTTCCTTTTCTACATTTTCCATGTTTTCTACAGGGAGCATTTGTTACATTTATAATAATAAAAAACCCTAAAATTCCTTTTTACTAAAAATGTGGGCTGTTCTTGGGAGTAAGTCTACATGATTTTTTAAAGTAAGTTGAATTTTCTTATCACTGATAAAGCTTCTAGGAGCCCAGAGAGCACGTATCCTTCGCAGAATTGGAAATAAAATATTCTATCCATAATCATTCAATATAGAGACCCTAACTATAATAAATGTATTTGCTAGTGTAATCATCTTTAGATGACTTCCACTGTGTGTCAAATAGCTCATTCCTAGAAAAAAAGGAAAAGGAAGTGAAAACCAGAACTGAAGTCAGCGACCCCTGCCTTCCTTCCTGGCCGTGTGATTCCAGCGCACCTCACTGTTCTGCACTAAAATTCAATGGACGTTTCAATGCACGTTATAAGAGTCGCATGTATAATGTGCATTACTGGGAATCACAACTGGAAAGCTCTAGAAAAAGGTGTTAAAACATTTCAAAGTGTGCAGGACCTCACGAGAGCCCATGAACGGTGCCCTGGAGATCCACAGGTCTCCCTGGGTGTCGTGTCACTATATGCTTCTGTCTCCACTATTTTATGTTGACTGGGTTTGCTCTCTTTTTAAAAAATACAAATGGCAGGACGTGAGAAGGAGCTGAAATACTTCAGGTGCAATATGAAGGAATTTCTGACGTCCAACTGCAGCCGCATCCTCATGTACGAAGGCTTGTCGGGCTACGGAAAAAGCCAGATACTCATGGAAATTGAGTACCTGTCCCAAGGTGAGAACCACAGGTGAGTGTCTGGCGATGAAGTTTCTTTCTTGTCCACCCAGAGAATCCTGATGTCCTTAAAAGTTTCATCTACTTTAAAGCTCCTCTCCTTTGTGTAATTTGCATCATGTAAACTACACACAACCTGTCCATTACGGGTGCCATGCCCCCGTGTGCTAAATAAATCAATAATGGTAATCATATTGAACCAAGACAATGAGAAGCCTGGCTGAGCCCTGGAGACCCTGATTTCATGCCAGGTGGAGCTTGGCTGTCATATGTTAGAGCTTTCTGGGTAAGCCCAGTGTGCAGGCAGGTCGAGAGCAGCTGGCAAGAGGTGGAGACCAGGCTAGGGTGGGTGTGCAGGACGAGCACATACATCTATCCAGCCAGCTGACAGTCACGTGTTCACACCGTTGAGCTCTGTCCGGGAGTGGGAGCGACAAGGACAGGCCTCTGCATTTTCCTTGGGAAGGCAAAGCTAGTGTATTGACCGCGTCCTGCTTGCCTCCTTTCCTGGCGTGAATGTGGTGAGGGCTCTTTGGGACGACCCCTCTAGCACCCTCACTGAGGTCAGCATGGGCTTCAGTCGCAGTGATGGTGACCAGGTGCCGATGCTGATGTCTCGCCTGCTTCCACCACCCAACCTGAAGGCTTTAGGGGAAAATGCTTATTAGCCTTATATTACCTGTAGCTGTACTTCTACTCTTTTTGATGTCAGGCCTGAGAGAGGCCTGTTTTGAAATATCTTTACCATTGTTAAGGAGATAATTCATGACAACCAGAAGACATTCATTCATTCGTTCCATCACTTACTGAGTTATACTATGCTTCAGGAACTGTTAAGTGCTGTCTCCATTTGCTAAAGCTGCTGTAACAAAGTACCACAAACTGGGTGGCCCATCAACAGAAATTTATCGCCTCTCGTTGCTGGAAGCTGGAAGTCTGAGAGCAAGGTGCCAGCAGGGTTGGTGCCTTCTGAGAGCCATGAGGGACAGCCTGTCTGTGCTCCTCCCCGGCTTCCGGTGCAATGATTGGTGTTCCTTGGCTTATGGAAACATCACCCCAACCTCTGCCTTCATCTTCGCATGATATTCTCCCTGTCTCCAAATTTCCCCTTATAAAGACACAGTCATATTGGATTAGGGGCCCACCCTACTCCAGCTTGACCTCATCTTAATTTCATTACATGTACAATGTCCCTGTGGCCAAACCAGGTCACATTGTGAGGCACGGAGGTTAAGACCCAGCATATGACTTTGGGTGGGGCATGAGTCAACCCATAACCAGTGCCAATGCCCCGAAGATGAAGAACATCTGTTTCCTGCCGGGCAGGAGCTCTCACAGAAGAGAGAGAGAGATGACAGTAGAAAGGGGATGCGGAAAGGACAATGACAGGGGCATACTAGAGAGGGTGGCGGGAGCTGAGGGAGAGGCACGTGTAACGCAGCCTTGGGACGTCAGGGAGAGTGCAGGAGGCTGCACCTGCACGGAGAGGCACAGATGAGCAGAAACGAGGGCTGGGAGACGCTGCGGGACATGATCACACCCCAGCTGGGGAGACAGGAAGCGAAGGCACGGAGAGTGTAGACCAGTGATGGCGAACCTATGACACGCGTGTCAGCACTGACACGCGTAGCCATTTCTGATGACACGCGGCCGCTGAGGCGGCCACACGCCGAGGATGAAACATTTGCTGCTCCTGAGGATGAAACATTTACGACTAGAGTCTTGGAGTTAGAGTCTAGACACTCTGTGCTGGAGGTCTGTAGGCCAAAACAACAGAAGTCCGGCACAGAGCGTCTAGTTCTGGGACTTCCGGTTAAGCTGGGATCTTGGCCTTCACTTCCGCCGGCAGAGCAGGGAGCAGCGGAACGCAGCGGGGGATGCATCTCTGGGGGCCCTGCCATTACCAGTAACCAAATAACAGTTAACCACAGCAACCATTATCTACTGTTCTGGGGTGTCATGGATTTCTAATCCATCATTACTGAGATAAGTGAGGGGGAGGCCGGGAGAGGCGAGGGTTTGTGGCGTGCTATGGGTGCCGTTTCCCGCCATTAGAAATAGCGGCAGCCATTTTAATTCACATAAGGAACACCATCTTGCTCCATAGTGCAGACTCCATTTCACCACTATTACTGTTGTGCAGCCTTATTAACCCCTATTTCTGCTTATTAACCCTGCCCTTTCCTAAAAGACAGTTATATGCACCATTTTGTGGTTAGTTAGGCTAGTTAACCCCTAATTTCCTGCAGGCCTAACAAGCTATTTATAATTCTATCTTTTGTCACTGCCTCCCCTGATGGAGAACCCAAAAAATAAAAAAGTAAGGTTAAGTAAAGGAAGTGGTAGTAGCAGTGGCCGACCCTTTCAAGAGACATGGACCGAGATGTATGGCTTTATAGAAAAAAATGGCAGATCATTTTGCGTTCTATGTACTGAAACGGTAGTAAGCAGAACGTGGAATATAAATAGACATTTTGAAGCTAATCATTCCCAGCTCTTGGAAAAAAGTGAGGATGAAAGGAAGGAATACATTTCCAGGCAGCTACACCTTTATAAGAGCCAATCTAATTCCATCCTTAAATTTATGAAAGGCTCTACAAATTTAAAATCTGCAAGTTTGAGCATTGCTCACTCTATAGCTCAGCATGGAAAAGCGCTCAGTGAGGGAGAATTTATTAAAGAAACTCTCCTAAGATGTGCACCAGTTCTATTTCACGATATGCAGAATAAAGATGCAATTATTAAGAGAATATCTGAGTTACCACTCAGTAGAAATATCATAAAAGACCGAATAATGAGACTGAACATAAACGTACAACATCAATTAAAGAGAGACATAAGGAAGTGTAAATATTTTTCGATCTCTCTTGATGAAACTACTGATGTCACATCACATGCTCAGTTGGCCATTATTGGTCGATATTCTGATGGTCTCACAATGAGAGAAGAGTTGATAAAGTTAGTATCAGTGTCAACAAGTAAATCAGGAAGCGAAATATGTAAGGTTGTTATACAAACATTTCGTGACTAAGCATTGATATCTCTAAAGTTGTGTCAGTGACGACAGATGGGGCACCAAATATGGTGGGGGAAAAAGTCAGATTTGTCAAATTGTTTACAGAAGCTATTGGACATCCAATTGTGCCTTTTCATTGTATTATCCATCAGGAGGCTTTATGTGCCAAGGCAGGATTCACCGACTTAAACGACTTAATGTCAGTTGTTACAAAAATAGTTAATTTAATAGCTGCTCGCCCCCTTCACAAGCGAGAATTTTTGGCACTTTTACTGGAGGTTGATTCCACCTACAGTGGACTGCTGATGTACAATAATGTAAGATGGCTGAGCCGAGGCAAAGTTCTTGAGCGCTTTGTGGAGTGCTTTGAAGAAATTAAGGTATTTCTTGATGATAAGGATCTGGGAAACTTTCCTCAGCTTAATGATGGTAAGTGGGTCAACACCCTGATGTTTTTTACAGATCTCTCTGTTCATATTAATGAACTGAACTTAAAGTTACAAGGTTTTGGCAAAAGTATTGACATTATGTTCGGATACATAAAAGCTTTTGAAAGTAAAGTTAAAATTTTCAAGCGAGATGTAGAAACTAAAACTTATAAGTATTTTCCTCGAGTAACAAAGTATTTTGAGAAGGCCAGTGCAGCTGTACAAAATGAAATGGAACTCTTGCATATGAAGTACCAGCATGTTTTAGACTCGTTACTTGACCAGTTTAGTGATAGATTTAGTCAATTTAGAAGTCTAGAACAGACCATGAAAATAATTAAGTATCCTGATGTAGTAATCTACAGTAGTTTGGAATTAAATGGTTTCCAATGGATGCAAATTGATGATTTGGAGATGCAACTTGCAGAATTTCAAGACAGTATCTGGGCTCAGGTGTTTGTCGACTTGAGGTCAAAGCTTGAGAATCTGGAAAGGTGCCGCTTGGAAAATCAAGAGGAGTGCCACTACGAACAGGAAATTTGGAGTGCCTGGAACCGACTCCCAGACACTTTTAGCACCCTGAAAAATATAGCAATGGCTTTACTCACAATTTTTCCCTCTACATACTTTTGTGATGCCTTATTCTCAGCGTTAAATAATATCAGAACCAACAAAAGAAACAGATTGACAGATGAAGTTAGTAGCGCTTGCTTGGGCCTGAAGTGTACAAAATACCAACCTTCAATTGAAGATTTAGCCAATGAAATTCAGCAACAAAAAAGTCACTAATAGGCAGGTTAGTTAAAGAATTCCCCCTCCCCCTCACTTATCTTAGTTCACAGCACCCCACACAAGCTAAATAATATCAAGACCAACAAAAGAAACCGACTGACGGATGAACAAAGAAGTCACTAAGCAGGTAAGTTAAATATTTAGTTTTTGGTTTATTAAATACAATTATATATAACAATTATACATTTATGTTATTTAAACTATAAATATCGCGAAATAATGCTTTTTCCTCAAAGGGACACACTACCCGAGTTATGCTCAGTTTTTTGGTGAAGTTTGACACACCAAGCTCAGAAGGTTGCCCATCACTGGCGTAGATGGTCCTGTGCTGTCTGGTGGTGGTGTAGGATAGGCTGCTGGACAGAGAGTGGCAGGAAAGCACATGATGAGGCCATGGAGAGTCTTGTATGTCACAGAGAGGAGTCCAGACTTACCCTTTAGAGGGTGGGAGCCACTGAACAATTCTAAGTAGGAGAGAAGCTTTGCATCTATCTGGAAACAGTAGCCTCTGTGAAGACAATGCATGCAGTGTCATGACGCCAGGCTGGGCAAGAGGCATGCCATTGGGTAGCACGGGTGAGAGGATGAGGCCTGCACCAAGGTGAGGTGGTGGGCCTGGAGAAGAAGGCGAATAGACCTGGGCTTAGGAACCCAGGGGACAGGCCGAGTGTCTGAAGCAGAGTTAAGAAAGGCCTGCAGATCGCTTGGGGAGTTGCTGTTAGGACAACTGAATATGAAAGTCAGAGCTTGCCTTCAATCAACCTTTATTAATTTCATAAAATACATTTAAGCTCGGCCGGTGGTGCTCGGTGGTTGAGCATTGACCTCTGAACCAGGAGGTCACAGTTCGGTTCGATTCCTGATCAGAGCACATGCCCCAATTGTGAGCTCAATCCCCAACCAGGGGAGGGGGCATTCAGGAGGCAGCTGATCAATGACTCTCTCCTCATTGATGTTTCTATCTCTCTCTCTCTCCCTTCCTCTGTTTGAAATCAATAGAAACATATATAAAATATGTATATATTTTGAAACTCTCTTCTGATTCTTGACTTTCTTATAAACAGGACTATTGCTATTGCCTTGACTAAGATCAGCTTCCATCAAAATTTTTATACCATCCAGATACTCATGGCCAATGTCTTAGGTCTGGATGCTTGTAAACACTACAAAGAACGACAGACCAACATTCAAAATAAAGTCAAGACACTGTTGGATGAGAAATTCCACTGTATCTTTAATGACATTTTCCATGTCCAGGTAACTACCTAGTGTTAGACTTCCTCCAGAAATGGTGATGGGGCAGGTGTACCAAGTCCTCCCGATGCTCTGTGACCTGGCATCTCTGATTGTGATACCCTTTTCTTTTCCCACCTGGAGAGTCTGTGTGGTGAGGAAGTGCCTCCCAATCTTCCCTGAATGAGCATCCCCCTTCCTGAGACATATTGGAGGTGTCTAAAATGTCACACTCAAGAAAATAAAAATGCTACCTGTTGGTTCGTTTTTCTTCACCTTTCTATCAATCCTAGCCCGCGCCTCTGCTCCAGCGGTGCCTGCCAGTGCAGGACCGAGTGTGCCCTGTTTGTCCCTGTATCTACTAGATCCAGTGACAAAGGGTATTAAAGCTGGAAAGGACATTATGGGATATCTAACACATGAGGATCTGAAGGCACAGAACAGTAAAGTGATTTGCCCAAAGTCACACAGCTAGTAGTTCCCTTTGCTGTTTTCCCATACTTAACGTTGGCATTATTCTTCACACAGTTCCCTACCTCACGAGAGGTTTCCAAGATGAGCATCTTGAGAAAGCAGAAGCAGCTGGAAGCATTGTTTATGAAGATCTTGGAGAGAGTAAGAACGTCTGCGGGTCGAGTAATGGGGGGAGGAAAACTGGGCATCCCATCACAGAGCTGGGCGACCTGAGGGGCAGGGAGCTTTGAATTGTGGGAAACCTTGTATCCTAAAGTGTTTCTTTCTCCTCCCTCCTTCCAACCTTGAGCTCGGAGTCCATTCAGAATGTAGCCCCAGGCTGCCTGCCTCTCACTGCCCCAGGCTGTGAGCTCAGATTATGCTAAACTTGAACGTAGTCCCTCAACATTATTCCTGGGAGTGTGGCCTCTCCTTAAAACCACCTCTTTGTTTCCCATCTGTAAGAGATGCAGTACACGTGAGTGGCTTGTATGTAGCCTCTGCAGCAGACTACCCAGGGTGGAACCTCCAGCAAGTGACTTAACCTGCCTATGCTTTCGCGTTATCATCTGTAACATGGGGAACAATAGTGCCTAGCTCCCAGGGTCTTAAGGCTGAAATGAAACACTCAACCAGTGTTAGCGCTCTCTGTATGTTGATGGTCACCAAATCTATACTCTAGTTCCCACCTCTCTCATAAGTAACAGACCGCACTTCCAAGGACGAATATTCCACACGATGCAGAAACTCCCCCTCACTTCAGTGGCTGGTAGTAAATTTATTTGTTTCCTACTCCAATGCCCTTTCTTCCTCATTCTGATCCCGATCCTTGATTGGTTCCTGGCAAATTCATTCATGCATCATTAACTTCTTTCCACTTTGCTCCCCTCCTCACCAGTTGCCACATCCACACGTCTCCTCAGTTGCTGGGTCCTCCTATTTCTCCATTGTGTGGTCTCTGGAATCCCCCATGCTCTGCCCCCTGCTGTATCGGGCTCCTTCTGGACCATTGTCATAGCTTTCCAACCAATCTCTGCACCTCACACCTCCTCACCCCAATTCATCCTCCATATAAGTGCCAGAGTATATGCAAATCCAACCAGCCTACACTTCAAACTCTCTGAGTAATTCCCATTGCTAATGAGATAAAATCATATATATTTTTTAATTTTATTATTATTTTTTTAACCTGGAGAAATGCTACTCATCCTTCAGTGTCACCTCTTTGGTGAGAGCTTCCCAAATCACTAGGCATGACTAACCTCTTCTACCTGCTTCTGTGGCACTTTGGACATATTTCTGGTTTTATTTTCCCCACTGTGTTTGTGAGCCTCTAGGGATGGGAGTCACTTGCTCCTGGTTATATCTCTATTGGCCGGCATTGCTTCTGGCACATAATCACTGATCACTGGCATATAATACATGTGGCATTGACTCAGGCTTACCATTTAGCACCCTCCTCCATCCAGGCACATAAGCAAGGTAGTCTGGGCAGTTTCTGAGTGCCAGGCTTTGGACCATGTGCGTCACAAGATGAGGTCTGACTCTAACTGGTGCCCCAGCACCTAGATGGCACCTGACCCTCACAGGTTCCCAATCGATGCTAGTGAGCAAATGAATAATTCAGACCAGGCAGGGAAAGGCAGTCTGCACAGAGGAGGGATATGGGATCTGTCTTTAGTGTGACCCACGCAGAGTTCCAGCTGGAGCAGCAGCAGGTGCCGGGGTGCAGGACTGGCTCTGCCGCCTTGAGCGCAGCCTCTGCAGGCCCAGCCCCGTGTGTGTGGCCAGTGTATGTGGTCGGTGTGTGCTGGATATGCATGGGTGGAATGATTGCATGTGGCCGGTGTGCTGGATATGCATGGGTGGAATGATTGCAGGTGGCTGGTGTGTGTGGCCAGTGCGTGTGGCTGGTTCGTGTGGCCGGTGTGTGTGGCCAGTGTGTGCTGGATATGCATGGGTGGAATGATTGCATGTGGCCGGTGTGTGTGGCCGGTGTGTGCTGGATATGCATGGGTGGAATGATTGCATGCGGCCAGTGCGTGTGGCCGGTGTGCAGGGCCGGTGTGTGCTGGATATGCATGGGTGGAATGATTGCATGTGGCTGGTGTGTGTGGCCAGTGCGTGTGGCTGGTTCGTGTGGCCGGTGTGTGTGGCCGGTGTGTGCTGGATATGCATGGGTGGAATGATTGCATGCGGCCAGTGCATGTGGCCGGTGTGCAGGGCCGGTGTGTGTGGCCGATGTGTGCTGGATATGCATGGGTGGAATGAACGTCAAGTCGATATCCCTGGGAGGCTTCATTTGCCAATAGATTAAAATGACGTGTAGGAAATGACTGTTATTTTATGGAATGGGTGCTTTTACTTGGCCACAACCCCATCTCCCTTACAAATTTGTATTATCTTTGCACAAAGATTTGCCCAAGTAAGAGTCCATTCCAGCCAGCTCTCTCCAATTTGCCACAAATTCCAAGTTAGTGGCATCTGAATTCAGCTTTGTTGGGAAGAAAATGTTTAATTCAGCCCCACACAACCCAGGGGTCCTCATGCAGACCCACACGTGGATAAACCCCGAAGTCCCCCAGCATTTGTCTTCCTGTTTCTGCCCCTTGTCCAGACAGTGAAACAGGAAAGGGTTATTTTCATCATCGATGAGGCCCAGTTTGTGGACACGACCTCCTGGGCCTTTCTGGAGAAGCTTATCCAGACTGTCCCTATCTTCATCATCATGTCCCTGTCTCCGTTCCTCGACATGCCCTGTGAAGCTGCCAACGCCATCATAAAGAACAGAAACACCACCTACGTCACCATCGGCGCCGTGCAGCCCAGCGACATCCGCAACAAGGTCTGCCTGGACCTCAACGTCAAGGGCATCCCCAAAGAACTGGACTTGTGAGTAGCCTGTTCTGTCCCGAAGGCATCTGCATTCACTGCGCAGGTCCAGACCTCATCAGATTCCTTAAGACGCGGCTTAAAGTGACTATTTCCGCCTCTCAAAGGGGCCATCCCTCAGGCTGGTAGGAGGGATGCTGTCCTCCTTTCCTTGTTATAGTCCCTGTTGTGCCTGCTCAGACTGCATGGGGACATCAATTTGTTTCCCTTTCATCTTGCTGGGTGTGGGTTCTACTCTAATCAAGTCTTAGGACATTGTCATGAGCAAGTGACTCAAAAGTCAAAATGGTAAACATGAAAGACCACAGCCTGCACCTAATCACCTAATCGAGGTCCTGCTCGGCAGGCAGCGGTGTGGCCTGGTGCTGGCGTTGTCTGCCGGTGCACATGGGAAGCTGGCTGTCTCGTCAGCGCCTCCTGGGGCTTGACAGGAGTCCCCTGAAGCACACGGACAGCACCTCGCCTTTAGCTGGCTGTTCACAGCCCACCTGCTCTCTGCCAAGGTTCTTTCTAATGAGGATGTCTTGCTTCTGCAAGAAACATTGAAAACAGAAACCAGAAATTAATGAAAATGGCCATTTATAAGGTGAGGAAGGGAAGCAAGACTGAGGATGTCCCTTACTTTGTAGTTTTGGCTTTGGACAGATGGTAAATGCTGTAGGTAATTAGAAAAAGAAAGAAAAGCAATCGGGTCTGAGAAGAGATTATTTTCAAGTGATTGAGAAGACTCCAGTGTTGTTCCATCCGGAAAGGTGGCTCTTCCAGGTAAGTGGGTTGCCTCGTGTTCCCTACAGGTACCTAGTAGAGGGAAGCTGTGGGATCCCATTCTACTGCGAAGAATTGCTGAAAAACCTCGACCAGCACAGGGTGCTTGTTTTCCAACCCATACAGTCTGAGGAAAAGGCAAACGTGACCTGGAATAACCTGTTCAGTGAGTCCCACAGCGAGTGCTTCCCCCCTGTCCTTCTGCAGAGAGGGCAGCCAGAGTGGGCTTTTCCCTGGGCGGCTTCCACGAGGGCCAGAGGGTTGGGGAAGTCAAGGACTGTGGGACCTGATACCTCCAACCGCGAGAGAACGTAGCATTTTCGAGTCCCAGAAGACAACATTACTAGGCAAGTTTACTATTCAGGCCTTGCCATTTCTGATATCTCTTTCTGATCCTAACCAACTCACAAGTAGAGTACCGTCTCCTCATGAATGTGTTGGCATCTGAGTGTGGGTATTGAACATGTGTAAAATATATTGTTTTTTTAAAGTCATTATTGTTGAGAATATTACAATGTCCCCCTTTCTTCCCCACATTCCCCCTCCCCCGTGCCCTTGCCCACCCCACCACAGGCCTTCACCACACTATTGTCTGTGTCCATAAGTGATACATACATGCATATAAGATCTTTGGCTAATCTTTTCCTTCCCTCTGAGATTCATCAGTTTGTTCCATGTTTCCATGCCTCTGGTTCTATTTTATTCATCAGTTTATTTTGTCCATTAGATTCTTTGTTCATTTATTTTGATTTTTTGATATCTATCAATTGTTGATAGATAGGTATCTATTGCCATTTTTTGGTTCATATTTTTCTCCTCCTCCTCCTCCTCCTCCTCCTCCTCCTCCTTCTTTAAGAATACTCTTCAACATTCATGTAATACTGGTTTGGTGGTGATGAACTCCTTTAGCTTTTTTTTGCCTGTGAAGCTCTTTATCTGACCTTCAATTCTAAATGACAGCTTTGCTGGCTAGAGTAATCTTGGTTGTAGGTCCCTGCTAGTCATCATTTTGAATATTTCTTGCCACTCCCTTCTGGCCTGCAAAGCTTCAGTTGAGAAATCAGCTGACAGTCTTATGGGTGCTCCCTCGTAGGTAACTAACTGCTTTTCTCTTGCTGCCTTTAAGATTCTCTCTTTGTCTTTAACCTTTGGCATTTTAATTATGATGTATCTTGGTGTGGGCCTCTTTGGGTTCCTCTTGTTTAGGACTCTCTGAACTTCCTGGACTTGTAAGTCTATTTCTCTCACCAGGTAGGGGAAGTTTTCCGTCATTATTTCTTCAAATAGGTCTGAAATCTCTTGCTCTCTCTCCTCTCTTTCTAGCACCCCCATGATGCAAATGTTGGTAACTTGAAGTTGTCCCAGAGGCTCTTTATACTATCTTCATATGTTTTTATTCTTTTTTCTCCTCTGGTTGGGTGTTTTTTGCTTCCTCATAGTCCAAATCACTGATTTGATTTTTTGCATCCTCTACTCTACTGTTGATTCCCTGTAAATTATTCTTCATTTCTGTTAGTGTATCCTTTGTTCCTGACTGATCCTTTCTCATTTCTTTGATATTCTCACTAATTTCCTTGACATTCTCACTAAAATCCTTGAAATTCTCACAAAGTCCCTTGAAGCTCTTGTTAAGATCCTTGAGCATCCTTTTAACCATTATTTTGAACTCTATATCTAGTAGTTCTTTTTTCTGGAGATCTCTTCTGTTCTTTTATTTGTGACATGTTTCTTTGTATCCACATTTTGGTTGCTTCCCTTGTGTTTGTTTCTTGTATTACTGCATGTACTTCCAATAGTTTTTGTTTCGGGGGGGCAGGGAGATAAAACATCTTTTTTGTTATTGTTGTTAATCCTCACCCGAGGATATTTTTTCATCGATTTTTTTTGGAGAGAGAGGGAGGGAGGGAGGAGAGACATGTGAGAGAGACACATTGATTGGTTGCCTCCCGCACTTTCTCCAACTAGGTCTGGGACAGAACTTGCAACCCAGGTACATACCCTTGACCAGGAATTGAACCTGTACCCTTTGGTACATGGGGCAATGCTCTAATCATTGAGCAATATTGGCCAAGGGCAGGACAAAACATCTTTGGAATAAATTTAGATTTTTCATATATCATTTTTACTTAAAAACAACATTCCAAACTATTTGGTGAGCCAACACACACATCTGCCTATTCTTCCTCATGTGAGACCACCTCAAAGTGCATCCAAAAATCAGGATAATGACAGAACAGTGACTGTCCACTTTTCTTGCCTTTTACCTCCTGATAGAGAATGTTGCTAAGCCAACAGAGCTGTTAAAACCATTTACTCTCAGTAGTGATGGTGGAAGTGAGGAAGTCTGCAAACTCGCTAGTGGTGTCAGATTGAAGAACTTGTCACCACCAGCATCACTGAAAGGTAAAGACAACTCGACCTGGTGCTCCTTCTCCAGAGCCTGGGCACCCTCTGCTTCCTCTAGGACAAGGATCTGAAAAGAAGATGAGATCGGCACCCTGGCGTGGCTTGCTTTGCGTCGCCCTGGGCTGGGGAGGCTCCAGGAAGGTGGGACTTTTCTGCTTCTAATTAGGAGCCACCTCCCTCCTGTGCATATTCTGGAGTCTGATTTGAACAAAGTTTTCTTCAGCTGCATGCAAGAATGAGGTACAGTACATTCTCAATTAAACAGAAACCAAGTAAGGAGAGAGAAGGTAATACTGAAAGTTCTCTGCCATTTGTTTTTGTAAGAGATGGCAAAGAGGAGAATTTATATCAGAGATGTGTTACTGTTCTTTTAAAGAAAACAATTTTCCAGCCACGTCCTTGTATATACTCAGCTCTGATTCATGCTAGCTATAAAGAACTTTAAATGTTTCAAAGGATGACCGAGGGGTACCTCAAGGGTCTCAGTCTCCAAAAGAGCCTCTAGCTCATTTCTGTGCTTTCATTCACTGTGTCCACCAGCATAGGAAGGTGGCCTAGCGTGGCTTCTATAGTGGTCTGTGGACAAGTTGAGAAGTTCTCATTTTGTCCCTGATGAGGGTGAGGTGATGACATTCTGGTCTGATGTCCAGGAGGACATGTGAGCTATGACACTGAGCTTAGAAGAGAAGTTGGGATTGGTGCCGGGAACCCGCTGACACTTTGTCGTGAACATAGAGATGGTAATGGAGCGTCACAGGAAAAGAAGGACCTCTGGGGAGGACAGAGGGAAGCCTGGTTGCTAGGCGATCCCAGGAGAGAGAGTAGCCAGTGAAGAAGATAGAGGACCAGCTACGGAATACAGATGGCAGGCCTGGTTCCTTCCGCCTGCGGTGGCCCATCCTGGTCACACTTTAACACAATCAGAACTTTGAAATCAGTCTGATGTTTGCCTGGCCTTCGTGCCATGCGCATTTTTAGACCCTAGCATATGCATTGTTCGTGCTCTCAGCCAAGCACTCTGTGAAGTAGGCACTAAGCAAACACTTCTTTTGGCCTCACCTGGTGGGGTTTCTGTGAACAAGAGCTGTAGAGCAGGACAGTGGTCTGTCTCTAGAAAGTATCTGATACAGACAGACGAGCAGTTCCCTACTGTGTGGCTTTTGCACTTGCAGAAATCTCTCTGGTCCAGCTGGATAGCATGAGCCTCTCCCACCAGATGTTGGTCAGATGTGCAGCCATCATTGGCCTGACCTTCACTACGGAGTTGCTGTTTGAGATTCTCCCGTGTTGGAACATGAAGAGGATGATCAACGCCCTGGCGACTCTTGTGGAATCCAACATCTTTGATTGTTTCCGGAATGGCAAGGAGCTCCGGAAGGCTCTGAAGCAGAATTCGGCCTCGTTTGAGGTGTATCATCGCTCCTCGTCTCTGAAGCCCGCTGAAGGACGGGGTGAGTAAGGCCTGGAAGGGACCCATGTTTCCTCTTAGTTAAAGGCATAGCTGAGTCAGAGCTGACCCACGGTAATTAGCGGGACCGGGTTCGTACCCCTGACCCCCCACCTGGCTGAAAAACCCTCTGTTCCCTCTAGCTCACAGGGAGAGCGAAGCGCTCCGTGAACTGGAGAGCGAGGTCATCGAGTGCCACATCATTCGGTTCTGCAGGCCGATGATGCAGAAGACAGCCTACGAGCTGTGGCTGAAGGACCAGAAGGTGGACATGCACTTGAAATGTGCCCGCTTCTTAGAAGAAAACGCCCACAGGTGCGACCAATGCCACAGCGGGGACTTCATCCCCTATCACCATTTCACGGTGGACATTCGGCTCAACTCTTTGGACATGGACTCCATCAGGAAGATGGCCAAATCCCAGGGATTTAAAAGTAAAGTTACTTCTTTCTTAATTAGCTCCAACCGTTCCTGGAGAAGGTGAAGGTTTCAAGTCCCCCCAGGGCGTGGGCACACTGAGTTATGAGACCTCAGCAGCAGAGGGGCGGGCAGGGGGAGCTGGGAATGTGTGTGGTGGAGTCTGGCTGAACCAGTCTCCCTGCAAGACAGACAGACAGGTAGGATGAGGGTGTGGCCAGAGTTCAAATTGAAATGTCCAAAGGATAAAACAGACCCAGCTTCATTCACACCAGGGATGGAACCCTAGGGGTGGGGTGGGGGTGGGGCCTGCCATGGGGAAGTGGGAGCAAGAACAAGGTCCCTGAGGGCAGTAAGAATGTTGCTGTTTTGTTGGTGGACTTTGAAACACGGCTCCAGCTGAAGAAGATGCGTGGGAGAGAACTGAGCAGGGCCGAACTGGTCAGGGCTCCAGAGAACAGAGCTCCAGCTCAGGGCTGGGATTCAAGGCCACTCGTGAAGCCAAACTGATAACGCAAACCAGCCAAACATCTGGGAACACACAATGGAGGGTTGGGGGATGGAGGGTTCATGGGCCCCTGGACTCAGCTCCTGCAGGCATAATGGGTGTCAGACTTAGGGCAGCAACGCCCACTCCAGCCCCCACTTGTGGGTAGCCCTGGCCTACGGCCACAGTGATTATGCCTAAATCTGCCTGGAAAAGCAGAGGCCACAAGTAGAGGATTCCTATATTATACGGATATTAAAAATTGGGAAGAAATGCATGCGAAGTGCCTAGTTCATAGGAACAAAATAAGTCCTTATTCTCATTTGTTCTCTATTTTATGTGCATTGTCATTGGATCTTCATTTCAACGCTTGAAGGTGGAGGGCTATTTTCATTTTATACAGGAGGAAATTGAGGTTCTGGAAGACGAAAGAGCTGTGTAATGCCGCAGAAGAAGGGGCAGAAGGTGTGCAGGAGGCAGCCGATCAGTGATTCTCTCTCATCATTGATGTTCTATCTCTCCCTCCCTCCCTTCCTCTCTGAAATCAGAGAAGAAAAAAAAAACTTTTTAAAAGAGAAATCAGGTCAAGAGCTTGTGAGTCTGTATATATCAAGTCTGTACTTGAGGGTTTCAAGTCTCCATTTGGGCACAAAGATGATGAGACTTTAGTAGTCTCACCCCATTGGGACAAGGAAGACGTCAAGGGAACATACACATTGCCGAATCTAGTGTTTATTACTAGTATGTTACATTTCCCCCCATGCATTATAGTTTTGAGAAATTGGAAATATGTCTTTAAATGACTATTATAAAAGTAGTATATGTGTAACGTGATATTGAAATTGAAATTTGTACCAAGCACTAAAATACAATGGTTGCTGCCAACCAAAGTGAGGTAAATAGATGGATAAAGAGAATGTATGAAGGAAATCGCTGAGAATCAGTTATAATCTTGGAGCCTTCCTCCAGATCCAAGACATAAACACGAGGGAGAGTGTGGAGAGGGCCTGGATTTGTGAAGAGAACCCACGAGGTTTCCCGTGTCATTCTCTCAGCCCTAGTAAGGTGTCTTCCTTAGCATCAGTGCCAGGACACAGAAGGAGAGGCCTACCCGACCCTAGGGAGCTGGAGCAGCCTGTGGCTGCACTGGGATTGCACTGTCCTCCCAGAATTTGGGAGAGGATGTTGCAGGGTTTTCACAGATCTGCAGTTAAGGGTAGATGAGATAAACAATTGAAAGTGGTTGGCATACGGATGGAATTTAAGTCAAGGGCAGGTGAAATTACTGAGAGAAAATAATTGGATAGAGAAGGGAGTCCAGGACCAAACCCGGGCTTACCAACATTTGGAATGTTGGCAGAGGCATAGGAGCCACGAGGGAGGGAAGCAAGGGGATGGGTGTCACCAAAACCAGTTAGGGGAGTGGTCCATTGTACAGAAAAGGTTACAAGATGTGGCCTTTGGATTTAGCAGCTTGGTGGCCACTGGTAACCTTGACAAGAGCAGTTTAAGGGGGAGGATAGAGGCATCATTCAATTCCTTCAGCTCCCAGTCCCCTTGAGATAGACTAGATGGCAGTTTCAGAGCAGGGGGCAGGGAGGTGGACAAACCAGCCCTCTCTCATCTGATAAGGACCTTGAGAGAGGCCTGCACAGCGGTCGATGGGCACTAATTCTGTGGGAGCAGGGGCACAGAAGTCTTTCAGAAGAAGGTGATAACAAGGGCCTTCAACTGTACTTTTATAAATTAAAAGATCTGCAGAGTAAAGCGTCTGCCTTGAAGCCAGCAGACATATGATCTGAGACAAGTCTCTTTCCTGATCTGGGAGTTTTCCTTCTCCCGAGATAGAGAAGTGGCTAGAATAAACAATCCTCATTTGTTTTCTGTTTTAAGGTCATCATGGAATTTTCTAACATATTTAGGTTAGGCTGGACTGAAGGTTTTTTGTGTTGTTTTTTTAATCCTCACCAGAGGATATGTTTATTGATTTTAGAGAAGAGAGGAAGGGAGAGAGAGAGAAACATTGATGTGAGAAACATTGATCAGTTGGCTTCTGTACTCGCCCCAACAGGGGATCGAACCCACAACTAGGCATGTGCCCTGACGGAATCAAACCCACAACCTTTTGGTGAATAGGACTCTGCTCCAACCAAATGAGCCACCTGGCCAGGGGTGACTGCAGGTTTGAAGTCAAGGTTCCCTGCTCCTTATAACTAAACACCAGACATGTGCCGGGCAGAACAGCTCACTGACCCATACAACTCATTTGTTTATTTTCTAGCTGAAGAAGACATCTTTTCCAAAATAGAGATTATGAGGAAGTCTGAGATGTTTTCAGAAAATTCCAGGTACAGGCATGAATATAAGTGTTTAGGGGGTACAGCATAGACAACTGTCATTCAGTTCCAAAGACTGCTAGAGTCATCTGTCCGGCCAGCACCTCCGGCCTGAGGCAAAGTGGAGAAAGGCGGGGGGTGTTGGGGGGAGGTTTGGACAGTTGGATCTACATTAGGTTTTCTTATCTTGTCTTTTCTTGGTCTGTAAAGATGTTTTCATTTCAAAAGCTATACTGGTCCTCGCTGGTATGCTCAATGGTTAGAGTGTCGGCCTAGGACTGAAGGGTCTCAGGTTCCATTCTGGTCTAGGGCACCTACCTGGGTTGCAGGCTCCATCCCCGGCCCCGGTCGGGGGGCAACCAATCCATGTGTCTCTCTCACATCGATGTTTCTCTTTCTCTGTCTCTCCCCCTCCCTTCCACTCTCTCTAAAAATCAGTGGGAAAATATCCTCGGGTGAGGATTAACAGCGACAACAACAAAAGCCATACTGTGTCTGCGTGTAATTACTCCTCTTTATTTCTGCATTTGGACAGTTTCGAAGAAATAAGAGACAAGATGCTGAATTTCTTTGACATCATTATAGCAAAAATGAGGCCATCTCAGGAAGACATCATCCCCTTGGAGTCGTGCCAGTGCGAGGAGATCCTGGAGGTGGCCGTCATGCCGCTGGCCTACCATTTCCTGGCTCTGGGAGAAAACAGCAAAGCCTTGTATTACTTCCTTGAGGCCGCGTCCGCGTATCTCATCTTGGAGGATAACTACATGGTAAGCTGCTCCCACCCAGCTCTCCTCCGGGAGCCCGGGAGCCCGAGGCAGCGGAGTGGGAGCAGCCGGGAGCAGAGCGTTCCACTCCTCTTGTTCCTGCTACCTGCCAGCACCCCTTCCTTTGAAAATCAATTGCTCAGACAGGAAATTGAGAAAAAAAAGTTGCCTAGCCGGTTTTGCTCAGTGGATAGAGAGTCAGCCTGTGGACTGAAGCGTTCCAGGTTCCATTCCAGTCAAGGGCAGGTACCTCAGTTGCAGGCTCCTCCCCGGCCCGGGCCCTGGTCGGGGCATGTGCAGGAGGCAACCAGTCGATGTGTCTCTTTCACATTGATGTTTCTGTCTGTCTTTCCCTTTCTCTTCCACACTCTCTAAAAATCAACGGAAAAGTAATCTCAGGTGAGGATTTAAAAAAAATAGTGAGCCCTAACCGGTTTGGCTCAGTGGATAGAGCATCGGCCTGTGGACTGAAGGGTCCCAGGTTCAATTCCAGTCGAGGGCAATGTACCTTGGTTGTGGGCACATCCCCAGGAGGGGGTGTACAGGAGGCAGCTGATTGATGTTTCTCTCTCATCGATGTTTCTAACTCTCTATCCCTCTCCCTTCCTCTCTGCAAAATATCAACAAAATATATTTTAAAAAAATAGGACAAATTGCAAATAGCATTATGCGTCATTTGTAGAAACCTGCCGTGAATTGTCTGTCTATATTTGGGGAGGGAGGGCATATGTAATTCCCAAAAGGATGCAGAGAGGATGCCTGGCGTCTCTGCCTCAGGCTCCCCGGCTCGGCCAGCTTCACAGCCCTGAGGAGCCAGGCCTGCGTCCCCGGCCCGCAGGTGGCCTGCCCCATAGCTTACAGCCAGCAGCCAGCCACTGTCTACCCCAGCAGGCCAGCCAACCCTCGCACCTTAGATTTGCCTAACATTTCAAATTAAACCCTTCCCAATGTCAGAAAGCCCCAGTTCCCTCAAGCATGTATGTTAAGAATGAAAGTCTCCTCGGCACATTTGATACACACATGTAGGCCGGGGGGACATGGCCAGTGAGTCCCAGGAAGACAAGGTTTCTGGAGCCCTGGGACCAACTTGCTAAACCTGTAGGGAGTGAAATGACAGGAAGACAAGGATAGGATGCTGAGCTCAGAGCAAGGTTCCAGAATGTGCCATTCGCACCCTTCTCTCCAAAAGTCTGGTAAGACCAGGGCTGGCCACACACACCTGTCTCCCTCCTGCCTCCCACTCCTGCCCCTTGGGCTGCATGAGACTTGGGGAGAGGAGCTTTCGTGCTTCACCTCTTCCAGTCTGACCTTGCCTTGGTGGCCACATGTGCCAGGACTCCCCTGTCTAACAGTCACAAGAGGTTGAAGAGGAAGTGAGGAGAGTTGTTCAGGCCTTTCCCCAAAGATGGCCCTGGAACGGGACACGGGGATGAGGCATAACTGGTCCCAACAGCAGACCAGCTTCTCGCAGGTGTGGGGCTGCGTCAGGGCCATGAATGTGTTGTTGGAAATAAGGGAGGTTGGGGATGGAAGTACTCGAAGGAGAAATTTCAGGGAAGGGGACTGATGTGACAACCTGAAGATGCAGAGATTTCTAGATTCATCCTCTAGAATGAGTGATCCAGTGGACAGAGATGGGCATGAAAGTGGCCCCTGTCTTCAGCTGGTGTTACCCATCCTGTTCCTGTCTAGACTTTGGAGGCCCTGTCCAATCAGGAGTGGGGGTGGGGGTGGAGGTGGAGGGGAGACCTGAAGTGGCCCCCGGTTCTCCCCCTTCAGTGGCGTCCGGGGTGATGGCCCCTCTGTGGTCTGGGTCCCTGCTGACTCAGCACCTCCGATCTTTGCAGGCATACACATATTTGAATGAGGGAGAGAGGTTGCTGAAAATCCTCAAGAAGGAAAAGTCTTGGAGTCATACTTTTGAGTCTGCCACTTTCTATGGCCTCAAAGGTCAGGTAAGAAACCATTAAAAACATAATTTTTCTGTGATTTTCCATTAGGGCTATACATAGAAGAAGTAGACACCACCCCTGTACTTTGTACAACCTCCCCCATCCTCTATCCCTGGCCCTTTTCCAAGACTCCAGAACCCCAAGTGCCAGGACTCAAACCTCACCGTCACTTGCCAGTAGCAAGGTCTTCCTTATCTTTCTTGATATTGTTATGCAATGTCCTAACAGACCCCCAAAATGGGCATGAATGGGTAAACATACTCTCTGAGGTAGATGAGTCACACCAAAAATTCTAAATGCTAGTCATTCAACCATCCTTCCATGCACACACCCAAGAGACACCGCTATGCACAGGGCGGTTGCTCCTGGGCCATAATTGACCATCTTCCTGTTAAAATCCCAAAAGCCTGTATTGTTGGAACACACCAACTAAGACCAGAATCACTTCCCTCCTCTCCCGTAGGTCTGTTTTAACATGGGCCAGATGGTACTAGCCAAGAAAATGCTGAAGAAGTCACTGAAGCTCCTCAACCGAACTTTCCCTTTCACCTTCATCTCCATGTTTTTCTATATCCATGTTGAGAAAAACAAACATCATTATTATATGAATCAGCAGACCCCAGAGAGCTCACCTCCAGGGTAAGGGAAGGAGCCGGGGAGAGCTGGGTTCTCGTCTCACTCCCCGGAGGAGGGAGGTCTACACATACACCAGTGGCCAGACCCCAAAAACAGTTGTGGAGGTTGAACATCTGAGATCAGGGTGCCAGCATGCTCGGGCAAGGGCCTTCTTGGGGTCACAAACTTCTCAGGGTGTCCGTATGTGGTAGAAGGGGCTGGGGGGCTCTGTGGAGTTCATAATAACACCAGCCCCACTCCAGAAGGGCTCCACCCTCATGACCTGATCACCTGCTCATGTCATCACTTTTGGGGATTCAGATTCAACAGGTGAATTTAGGGGGGTGCATACAGACCATGGCAGAAGGTAGTTGTTAAAATTAGGCAGTTCCTCCACTGAGCTGAGACTCAGCCGCCAAGAGCAGCGTGCAGTGGAGGAAATGACACGCTGGACGTCTGGGCTGGAGGTGGATGAGTGTGGGTCCTAGCTGTGTGACTCTGAGTCTCACCTTCTGAGTATGTAAATGGGGTTAATTACAGTCAGTCCTTGGTTTTCAAACATCTCCCATCTCACACAACTTGCTTCTCAACCCAACAACCCTTTCATGCTGATACCTATATGTCAGTGACATGTGTCTCAGGTGACAGGCAGAGGAGAGAATGTGCGAGTATGAGTTAGTTTACTGATAAATCTCATGTTGTTAACGTCTCAGGAAATTGTGCTGTGAAAATTTTTGTGTTTTCTTGCTTTTATTGCTGCTTGTTATTAAACTAGAAGCCCAATGCACAAAGATTCATGCAAGAATGGGCTTTCCTTCCCCTGGCTGCCGGCACCACCTTCACTCAGCTGGAGCCGCCTTTCTGCCTTCCCATGCTGCCCAGAGGCCCTGAGCAGCTGGGGCAGTGCTGAAGGCCTGCGTCGTTGCCATGGCGACAATGCAGGTGTCCCGCCCTGCCCCTGGCCACTAGGCACCTGTGTATGCAAATTAACCCACCATCTTTGTTGGGTTAATTTGCATACTCACTCCTGATTGGCTGGTGGGTGCCATGAAGGTACGGTCAATTTGCATCTGTCTCTTTTATTAGTGTAGATACAGTAAATCTCCATGGGTCCTGAGAAGGTTAGTGACAGCGGTAAAGTGAAAGGAAAACTATGAGAACAACCATAGAGCTTAGACATGCACTGCATGTAAGAAAGGCTAAAGCGGGGACTCATTCAGGGTCTGGAACAGATGAATTCAATTCACATTATTTCTAATGGGGGAAAAAGCTTCGGTTTTCGAACAAATCACTTCTCGAACAGCCTTCTGGGATGAATTAGGTTTGAGAACTGAGGTTCCACTGTACTCCACCCTTCCGTACATGGTTGTCATCAGAATCAAATGTGGTTAAATGATAAAAGTGTGTTTTTTAAGTAGCTTCACTTAAATACCAATGACCGGACTGCTGATTTACATAAATGATCTTAATCCTCACAAGGTCGGTATTCCAGTGCCCATTTTGCAGGGAAGAACATGTGTTCAGAACACTGATGTGCTGCTGGGAGGGGTGGCCGGAACCTGCGCTCCCTGCAGCGAGGGGAGGTGCTGACCCCTTCCTCTGTGACCGCCCCCCCCTGCCCTTCCTCTCACAGGAAGAAGCAGCTGGCGGAACTGCACCAGCAGGTCAACTGCTTCTCCCTGCTGTGGAAGATCTACAGCTTGAACTACTTTTTTCACTACAAGTACTATGCCTACCTGGCCGCTCTGATGGAAGTGAACTCTGCCCTGGAAACACAAGATGACTTCCAGGTAGGAGGCTTTTGTAGCTGCTTTTTAAATTTCTGCATCTCATTTGGCGAGACAAGCCTGGCCCGAGCCAGTCGGGTCTCAGAGTCACGAGGACCAATACCAGCCTCCAGCAGGCCTGCTCTGAGGCCAGCGGTTCAGCGCTCTGGTCCCAGCGTCCCTTACACGCCTAATGATTCTCAAGGACCTCAAAATAGCTTTTATTTCTATGGGTTGTAGCTATGATATTATGATATAAGAAACAAAAACAGATATTTAAAAATATTTTTAAAATAATAAATCCATTACATATTAACACAATTAACATTTCCATGCGGGGCGGGGGAGGGGGGGAGTATTTCTCTAAACAAAAAATTTAGCGAGAAGAGTTGCATGTGCTAAATTTTTGCAAATACCTTAATGCCTGACCTCCTGGAAGAGAGATTCTCACTCCACTTGTTGCAGAATTTACCAGGCGACCGAAAACGCACAACGGGTGCTCAGAAGATTCAGGAAAACCCTTTTATTTGCAGATGTACGAGGAGGGTGACTCAGGGGAGTTGGCTTCCAAAGCCTGAGCACCAAATGTGGAGGGTCTCTCCCATGTATCCCCTTGGTTTCTCTGTCCCCCCAAATGTGGACCAGGCTTCCGGACTTTTCTCGGGCTTTGCAGTCCCTCTGTGGGTTGGGGTGGGGGAAGTGAGATTACACCCAAAGGCCTGGCCTGAGTGGTGCCAGTGACCTCCCCTCTGGCTGAGCTGTTAAATTCTTGGTGTGTGGCCCTTGCAAACTGGGAGTATTTGGGAAAACAGATTATCGCCTAAGGAAGGGGCAGTGACTTAACGATAGGCTAACAAGAATGGGCACTAGGATACTGGTTACTGGCACAGATTCAGATTGCTAGTCCCCCCTCCCCAGGTTGTCCTCTATATTCCCCCTCAGGCTCCCACCGTGCTCCCTCACACCTCTCTCCCTTGGAAAAGGCTATGTACCTGTGAGACAATGAGGGTGAAAAAGGAAAGTGCCAAATCATGACTCACGTGTCAAAGACTTTACCAACTCACTAATTAATGAGAGAGCTAGGAAAAGTTACCACTGGGTCCAAGGAGGATTCCATTTATGCAAGGATGGGAAACATCTAACCAAAGGGCAGTCATCACTGTGTTCCGCCTCCAGTTCCATTTCCATGAGAAAGTGGCTGGCGTCGGTTTCCTTTGGCACCCGGGGTTGTACAATGGCCCAGAGACAGGGACGAGCAGAGACAGCAGTGCCGGGAGCTGGGCAGGACACCCGCTAAGTTCCGTGGTTGTCCCCTCGCCCATTTCGATCTTTCACTATTTTTCCCAACACGAAATGCCTTAATATTAAGAAATCAGCTTTGACCTCTGTGTGTCCTCCCCGAAAGGGTCTTAGGGACCACACGGGGAGAAGCCCTAGTCTAGGCCATAAACTGGCAAGTCCTTGATTAGATGAAGTAAGCTCCAGGTCATATGATCAAGAAATGATTGAGCTCAGGGGTTAGAGCATCGGCCCACTGACTGAAGGGTCTTGAGTTTGATTCCTGATCAAGGGCATGTGCCTCAGTTGCAGGTTTGATCCCTGGTCCCAGTCAGGGTGCGTGTGGGAAGCAACCAATTGATGTGTCTCTCTCACATCGATGTTTCTCTCTCCCTCCCCACCTCCCTCTCCTTCACTCTCGCTAAAAAAAATCAATGGAAAAAATATCCTTGGGTGAAGATTAAAAGATAACTGATTAAGCTAAATCCAGCTCATCTAATCAAAGAGACCCGGTTCCTTTATAAAAGTACATCAAGTCTGGGCTCCTGGAACCGTCATCCCTTCTCGGAGCCATCAGTTATTGAGTGAAATGGTGCGGGGCACTGTACCTGTGGGATGATTAAATTCCACCATCAGTTCCTTTCAGGAGGCCAGAGTACGCAAGAATTTATAAGGCCCATAGATTGGGCCTCGGCCTGTGTCCTGCAATCCTCCCCTAGCTCCCCAGCCCCTAAGGGCCACTTTTGGTTGCTCAGACATCTAAGCTCAGTCGTCTAAGGGTCTCTGCACTGGTTGTCTCCTTGGCTCATCCTGTGACCTTGGCTGGGCTCTCTACTTTGCAGCTTGAAGGTCGCCTCCTCAGTGATGCCTCTCTTGATCCCCTCACCCATTCACTGTCCAGCCTGTCACCCTATTTTAGTGGCTCCTTACTGCCTGACGTTCTTTTTCACTCCTTAGTTAGTGTGTGGCCTGTGGGCCCCCTACCAGTGTGTCAGCTCCGTGAGAGCGAGCGGGTACCTTGCTGTTGTCTTGTTCAGCGCTGAGCTCCGAGAACGGTGTCCGGCACCTCATGGTGCTCAACGAGTATTTGTTGAATGAAATGCTTCACTTCTCCGATAGGTTTGGGGCCTTCTCCTAAAAACGTGGTGGAGTTGGGGGGCTGTGGAGGGTAAGATGGAAAAGTCAAAATGGAAAACTGAGTCACTGGACACTGTTGAGGAGATGGCTGTGCCCGAGGGCAGAACAGCTGGGGCCGTGCTCCCCGTGTCCACACGCAGGTGAGGCGGCGAGCGCAGCAGCACAGGAGGAATGAGTGTGAGCTCAGCTTCCAGGGCCCAACTCCCTGGGTGTGACCACCTGCGAGCCACGTGCCTCCGGGCGCGACATTTTCCCAGGAAGCGAAGCCGTTGGACTGTGTTCTCTTGGCCCCAATCCAGGCAGCCCCAGACTTCACTGCAGTTTGGACTTTTCATTGCCCAACAGCCCTCTCCCATCCGCCCTCCTTCTGGCCATCCTTCCCTCCTGGTAGCGCCATTTGAAACACGCTCTAATAAAGCAAACCAGCCTTTCTTTTTTATTAAGTTACAAAAGGGATACGTGCCTGTCATAACACATTCAACACTACAGAAATGCATAAAGTGAAAAGTAAAGTCTCTCTTCTCCCTCTAATACAGCGGTTCTCCACCTTTCTAATGCGACCCACAGGTTGAGAACCGCTAGCAGGGTCGCCTAAGACCATCGGAAAACACAGATATTTACATTACGATTCATAACAGTAGCAAAATTAGTTATGAAGCTGCAACGAAAGTAATTTTATGTTTGGGGGTCACCACAAACATGAGGAGCTGTATTAAAGGGTCGCGGCATTAGAAAGGTGGAGAACCGCTGCTCTAATCTGTTGTCCAGCCCCAACAAGGGGTAATTACTATTTACACTTGGAGGTGAGTCCTTCCTGACTCTTTGCCATGTGATCACATAGCCACACATATAAGCCATTGTTTTTATTTTTTTCACAACAATTGAAATTCTTGTTTAAGGCCTCTGTGGCGAGAGGGGCCATCAAGCTTGTCCTGGGTGGTTTGGGGGAGAGGTGGCAGGAACCCAGTTTAATTTCTGTGCCAAAGCCCAGGGCGTGGCCAGGTGGTCAGTTCCATTCTCCAGCAGATATTGGGCAGCTTCTCCCAGCTGCCTGCAGGGGCTCCATCTCGGTCTTGCCCTTCTCCCCCCACCCCATCTGCCATTTCAGATCATCAAGGCCTACCTGGACTACTCGCTGCTCGAACAGCTGGCCATCCAGAGCAGCACGTGGTACAAATACGAGATCATGGCCATGGAGATGATCTTAAACCTACCCCTGAAAGCCGAGGGCATTGAGATCATGGCGTACATGGCCGACACACTGGGCTCCAACAAGTTCTTAATGGGTCATTTGGACTTGGCCATTGACTTAGGTAAGGGCTGGCTGAGCCAGACAGGACACGCAGATATAAGTGACACCCGGGAATCTACTGAAATTGTTTTCTCCTCAGGCTCTCGGGCCCAGAAGATGTGGGGACTGCTCCGGAATCCTTACAAACAATACAAGGTCCTCTGCTGGCTCAGTAGAAGTCTTTGCCTGAAAATCAGGTATTTATCTTAAAGCATTTTCCAACATGAGGGGGAGGAAGCCATAGTGATGGAGAGTTCTGGGCTCACTACCCCGGCCCTCAGGGGGGTTAGGGAGGAAGCTGTACAGCCAGATGTCACGGATCATCATCATCCTTTAGAAACCAATGCTCTTCCCCAGAATTCTCCCACACTTAGCTTCTCGCTCTGCTCTGGCCAGTGACTGGAGGAGGACCAGATAGCCATCCCCACCGTGGGCATCAGAGGGATGGAAAAGGAAAAGCCTCCTGGGGAAGCGATGCCTAGAGACTAGCAGCCAGGACCGGAGGCCCGAGGTGGCCTGAGCCCGGTCACCCCAACGTGGAGGTCCACGAAAGCACAATTTGAACGAGGAGTTGACTGGAGATTTAGGGGTGGGTTTGAAGCTTTAGCGTTGCATTTGGTCCTGACGTACCAGGCAGGACTGAGACTGGGCCAGAACCGGGTTTGATTCTCTTCTCCCTGAATGTGACCTCAGGCACAAGCAGCTGATCCAGGTGCTGGGGTGGCTGTGGGACCTCTCTGTGGCAGAAGAGCACATCATCTGCAAGGCGTTCTTCTACTTCATCTGCCTGGACATCATGCTTTATTCTGGTGAGCCTGGCTTTGGGGTCTGCAAGGGACTGGGGGGGGGGAGGGTGACACTCATGTTGGAGTGGTGTGGCAGCTGTCAGGGCTGGGGCTCCGGGTCACTAGGTTTCTGGCTGGAAAGAGGAGAGGATAGGAAAGAGGAGAGCCTGGTGTTAGGGGGTGAGGGCCATTTGGAAGGTGCAAGGATTGTGAGGCCAGCAAGGAAAAGAATTCAGTCTAGAGGACGCTGTCGGCCGTAAGCTGCCAGTCAGTGTCCCATCAATTCACACACCAGTGACAGTGTCGCTATGTATCCTTAAATAAGGCATTTAATTACTCAGGATATACGGAGTAATGTCAGGTTGAGAGTGAAGGGTAGGATTGCTGATGGTGGGAGTTCCGGGCACTGGCAGCTGCTGGTGATTTGGAAAACAAATCCGATAACCTCCAGGTTCCCCCAAGTGGGCCGCGCTCAGGGCACATGTTAAATCAGAGGGGCCCCTGGGTTGGGCTTCCTCACAGGGTTTGGAAGGGGCAGCAGATACTGCTGCGGACGGGAAGGGTGGGTGGGAGACAGGCAGTCCCAGGCGGCACTCGGCCAACTTCTTGGGCTCGAGCAGGGAGAGCTGGTTTGTACCCCGCTCCTGCCTGGTCGGCCTGTGGAAGTGAATCATGTCTACACACACATCCACGAAAGCTGGGCACGGCCACCACGGGCAGAACAGCAATGTGGCTGTGGCAATCCACAGGTGTCTCTGTGTCAGGCCACTCTGACGCCTTCTATTGATCTTGGGTATCCTATCTAATAAAGAGGGGATATGCAAATTGACCACCACGCCATAACAAAATGGCTGCGCCCACACGGAGTCAGGGATTCCATAACACAAGATGGCTGCACCCACAGCGGAGGATGAGTTCCCATAATGAGTCTTAAGGAGCAATCAGCAGGGACCTGAGGCTGCGCTCCCCGCCTGCTGGGGCTTGACAGGGGACCTCAGGCCATGCCTCCTGCCCCAATGCCAGGCCGGGGTACCTCAGGCTGTGCCCCCCACCATGTGGGGCTTGACAGGGGACCTCAAGGCACGCCCCCTGGCCCAGGCTGGGGGACCTCAGGCCACACTCCCCACCCCAGCGTCAGGCCAGGTGACCTGAGGCCGCGGCCCCCACCTGGTGGGGCTTGATGGGGGTGGGGCCGGCCAGGTCTGGGTCTCTAGTGATTTTGAGGCACACGTGGGTAGGCGGGGACTTGACTCTGGTTCCCATGGCGTGCCCCAGACTCGGACAGGAGGAAAATTTTCATATACATTTTATTAATTTTCTTTCATCTCTGACACTTCTATTATAGAGAAAGGGCAAATAGCAATATTAAAATATTTCCTCTAATTAATTCCCTTTTAATGTGCACAAATTTTGTGCACTGGGTCACTAGTGATTTATAAATACCCGAGTCCCCCTGGACTCACAAAGAAACCGGAGGTTCGGCCTCTCTCCACGGTGGGAAGTTCCCTGAGAGCCACCTTCCCTCAGCAAAGCTCTCCCATCTCTCTCTCAGGGTTTGTTTACAGGACGTTCAGCGAGTGTCTGGAATTCATCCAGGAAAACGAGGACAACAGGATCCTCAAGTTCCAGAGCGGGATCCTCCTGGGACTGCACTCGTGTGTGGCGATCTGGTAACCATGGGCTGCCCGTCACTAAACCCCCAACTCTGAACCCATTCAGTCCCGCAGAAGAGTTCTTTGAGATTTATTTTTTTTAAAGAAAGTAAAAGTATTTATAAATCATCCCCGAGACAGATAGAAGTCATCAGTGGCCTGACACTGAGACACCAGGGAGTCACCTGCTAGTTTGTGCCCCTCCCCCAAGACGGGAAAGAGATGCTGCCTCAGTTGTAGGCAAGGCAACCAGCATCGCCTATGCACGTGTTACGCTGTGGTGCTCTGGAGACCAGAGGAAAGAACACTTGCCCCCGAGGAGGGTTGAGGTTGAGGGAGACTAATAAAGAGCAGCACTTGCCCCTTCCCAAGATCTGATCATGCCGACAAACGTTGTTGGTGGAGCTGGTGTTGGAGGGTGTGCTGATAGCTGCAAGCGAGTGGGCCTAATGTTGAACTCGCAGTGGGCAGTTCTTGAAAGCTACAGTTTCGCCCACGGAGGCAGAGGGAAGAGCATTTCCACGCTCGCTGTGGGCATCACTGGCTCTCAAGGTGGAGGGGTGGGTACTGAGCTCTACCTGCGTAATCCTTCTCCCAAAGTCTGCAATCAACCACGTCACTCCTTATCGTCGGAGGAGGGAGGGAGGCCAGGAAGGGGCGCGGAGCTGTGTGCCGGTGAGGGCCGTCACATCAAGGCAAGTTCAGGGGTGAGGGAGAAGCAGGCCTGTACCCCGCTAATCCAGTGAGCCTGAGGCTTGATCCTTTGCCCCGTTAAGTGTCTAACTCAGCAAGCCTGCAGCCATGGCCTTGGCTTCAAGGCAATAGACCAGTAAGGCTCAGAGCATTTCATGGAACTTCTTCCCTAGCTATCCCCAAGACTGGAGTCGTTCCTGCTCTACTTCCCATCTCAAATACATGGGCAGCCATGTTGCCCGGTATTTAGAGATGCCGGGAAGAGGTTAAATGACAATATGGAGACATTGCTATGCAAAGTGCCACAAACTAGAGCTGTTCCAAATGTGAATAGCGACCTCCTCTTATCAGAATGCCCGGGGAGAAGTTAAAGCCCCCAAATGAATTACCCTTGCCAAGTAAAGTCCAAAGAGATTAAAGTTCAAAGTCAAATTAACTTGCCTACTTGAGTTCAAGTTCAAGGAATCTAAAGTCCAAAAGTTGTCCTAATTTATTATTCTACTCTGCAAAGCTCTTTCAACAGCTGCGGCTTTGGCATCCCCCGGAGAGCTTATAACAGAGTCCTGGTCCATCCCCAGTCTGCTTGATGCAGCAGATCTGAATTGGACCAGAAAGCCTGCATTTCTATGGAGCATCCACCTGACCCTGATGATGCCGGTGTGTGGCCCACACTTGGAGTAGTACTGGCTAAGGCCACCGCTCTGTGGATTTGGAGCGATGTCTTCAAGCCCTAGAAGCTATAGCTCCAAGTGTCTGATCGGCTTCACTTTTTAGAGTTCAAAGGGTTAAATCAATGGTGGCTAATAAGGCCGGAGTGTTCCCAAGGATTCTATTCATCTCAGACCATCAGAACATCCTATTCTTCCCTGGTCCATACCACATACGGTCCCGGTGGGCTTCCAGAAGCCACGTGCTGGGACCACCTCAGGAGCGACCAGTTTGAGAACTGGGCCCATCCCAAGGCTGACACCGACTCTTCTTGTCTCTCTTGTGGCGGCGCAGGTACGCCAGACTCCAGGAGTGGGACGACTTTCAGATAGTTTTCAATAAAACGAAAAACCTGGTGCCGCGAAGGACGCCCACAGCTCTTTACTTCCAAGGGATCTGCAGGTACTTGGAGGCCCAAGTCCTGCACCTGCAGAAGCAAATCGAAGGGCAGTCTGAGTACGCGCAGGACAGCGGCGTGGAGCTGCTCAAGGTGAGGCTGCCCGCTGGTCTCCCTCCTGAGTGGGTTTCTGTCTTCCTCGGGGACCACGGCTCCCGTACCTCCATACTGTAAGCAACCCCTCCAGCTTTCTAGAGAGCACTCCGGCCAAACGCCTGCCTGTCCTCACACCATTGGCCCCAGCAGTGCTTCCGGGAACCGTCCCAAGGCAAACAAAAATGTATCTATGGAGCTGCCGATCTCAGAACACCAGGAGAAAGCAAACGCTATACACCCTTCAAAAACGATGGGTTACCTTGGGAGGGTACCTTTAAACACGGGGGCATTTCATGTTTTAAAAATCCGAATTTCTGATCCTCCATTTAAAACCTGGAGTAGATGGCAACCCGAGGCCCTCTGTCCTGAAGGGCAGCTATTGGCTGGACCTGACAAGGTGGCCCTCAGGGCACACTTTCTCCAGGGGGAGGTGACCCCGCTGCGCTCAGCGACATCAGCCTGCTTACCTGCGTCACTGGCCTGGCTCCTGTCAGTCTTTAAATCCATGAGCCCTGATGTAGAGGAACCATGCCACTGAAAAATGTTCGTAACAGGATGTTAAGTGAGAAAAACAATGTTACCCTGTCATGTGATTAGTATGATCCTAACTGTGGTGGGTGTAAGAGTGTGTGTGAGCGTGTTTGTGAGTGTGTGAGCCTGTGTGAGAGTGAGTGTGTGTGTGTGAATGTGTGTGATTGAGCATATCTGTGAGAGTGAGTGTGTGTGTGTGTGAGTGTGTGTGTGTGTGTGTGAGAGAGAGAAAGAGAGAGAGAGAGAGTATAATAAAATAGTGAGAAAATGTGAACCCAAATTATTTCCTTCTGGGTGCCAGGGTTACGGGTGATTCTTACATTTTTTGCTCTTCTTTTCATTTTCCCCGGAAATCTTAAACAATCAACTTATAGTGCTTTGGTAATCAAAAGAAGACCTATTTTTTACAAAGTGGTTGTGGGAAGGGCTGATGAGCTGTGAGGTCGCCCCCTTTGCCAGGGGCGGGACCTCCGTGGACACCTGGAATTGGAAGAGGACAGGAGGAGCTGGAGGCAGATGGAGAGACTTGATGGCAGACCAAGTAGCCATTGCACACACAGGAGCCACCAGACAAAGCGGTTCTTGCTAACGCAGCAGCAAACACTAAGCAGCCTCACACCGGCTGGTCAGAAACGTGCTTTTATACCAACTCAGACTAAAGCGGCTTCTTGCCAAACAGTGACATCGGCACTGGGCTTTAGAAAGGTGCGCCGGCACCGTGCCGCCAGAAAGCCGCCGGGTCACTGTCTTCCCCGCAGGTAGCAAAGGGCCTTGAACCTGTGAACATCCCGTGGACTCTGCTTAGGGTCCCCACGCGAGTCCACCCAGTTCGCACTCTGGGTCTGGGTCGGCCACCTGCCCTTCGTCGTCTTACCTCCACCCCTTCCCATGTCGGTCTCGGTAGCATGTTTTCCTTGATGGCTCTGTCCTTGAACTGTCCCCAAGTCGTCTGTGGAGGGAACACTGCAGCCGAGGACCGCTCTGGGATTCTGACCTGCTGGCTCTTCCTCAGAACTTGGAGAGCACGGTGGCTCAGAACACCACGGGCCCCATCTTCTTACCGAGGATGTACCACCTGATGGCCTACGTGTGCATACTCATGGGCGACGGGCAGAACTGTGACCTCTTCCTGAACACAGCCCTGCAGCTCGCGGAGAACCACGGGAACATGCTGGAGATGAGCTGGCTGAGCCTGAACAGAGTGAGTGCCAGCAGCCAGCAGGCTGTGTGTGTGTTGGGGGGAGGGGGGGGGGGGCGGCGCTCACCCTTCTGAGACGCCCGGAGCTGAGCGCTGAGGTTTTGAGGGTGTGGGAGGCCTCGGGAGTCTTACTGCGAGGGGTGACATGTCCATAGCTCAGGCATGTGCACCTCCTCTTCCCCTCTGAGCTCCCATGGGCCCTCCCTCCTCCCTCCTCCAGAGCCCTTGAGCCAGACTGTGGCCCCTCTCCTGTGGCCCTCACCACTTTGTGTTACCTTTGAGTGCCTATCTTTTCTCCCCCCTGAGAAGCAGAAACCACACTCAGTACCAAGCACAGTGCCTTCTGCTCGGGGTCAGTGGGATAATGACTGAGAGTACACGTCGCCATGTTTATTTACAGTCATGTGTCAGCAGTCTGGGCCGAAAAGTTCATTCTTCGTGGCTCCACATAGTTTTAAAAGCCCAGAGATATCTGAGCCCGGATCTCACTGGCCAGGGGGCACCCACCGGCCTGTGTTCTCTCTGCCCCCTCAGGAGTGGTGGTACTCAAACTCCGACCTGAACAAGGACCAGTGGCTGCAGATCGTTGTGAACCTCCCCACGTGGGAAAGTATCTTATCCGGCAAGGTCAACGTGCAGGACATTCAGAAAAACAAGTTCCTCATGAAAGTGAACATCCTGGACAATCCTTTCTAATGCCTCCTGAGAGAGGAGAGATTTCAGTGACTCGTCCATTACCACCTTCCTCTGGCCCGCGCTCCAGGCCCACACTCCCTCTCCCGTGCCCAGAGCCAGGCCTGGCGGCTTCGTCCGCCCGGAGCGCCCACCTGGGCCGCGGGCAGCGCTCCCTTCCCCGGCTCCACACGCGTGGCCCTCGCCTCTCACACTGCACTCCTCCCCCTGGTTATCCCAGCCCGCGCAGGACTAGCACATGGGGAGACAGTAAAATTGAGATGGAACATGTTGCAGCGGATATGTTTCTAGTGAACCTATTAAACCGAAAACGTTTATTTGTAAATGTCCGGCTGTTCAGTCTGTGTAGGTAGCACAGGTTTGCAAACAGCAAATTCTCGTCACGGTTTGCGAGGGCGAGACGGGGAGAGAGACATTTCGCAGAGCCTGGCGGCAGCTCCCAAAGCCCTCTCCCCACCCGCCCCACTGACATCTACCGGAGTGAGATTTTAAAAGTGGAACTGTTAGCCATTTCGGTGCGGGCATCTTTTACATGCATAGAGTTTACGCCTTTTTATATTTATCCAAGCGGTAGCATGCGTGTCCCAGGTGTCAGAGACGCCGCCCCGAGCCCTCCTCCGCCGGTCTGTGGGCAGGAAAGCAGCTCTTCCTGGCTTTGGCCTCCGAGGACCGCTGGGACCCGTGCCAGGTCAGCCCGCTCTGCCCCGGAGCTCGCGTCCCGACGCAGGTGGCCTCCTCCGGCAGGCGCACACGGATTTCCCTTTGTTGAGTCCAGTCACCTTCTGATCCTGGAAGCGGGTTCCTCCGATGAGCACACCCCGACTCTCAGCATTTCCATAGGCAGTGCCCACACAGCGTCCCTTTAACAGGCCAGCATTTCATTGTCCTTCTGCGAAGGGCACCGCTGTGCATTTTTCCTCCTGGGAACTTAACGGAGCTCCAGGAGGGAGGTGGGATGTCCCTGTTGGTGCCACGAGGTTAGCACAGAGGCGGGGGCCCTGGCCCCGCTGGGGGCAAGAGGCTAGGAAATGCGAGCTTCGGCTCTATCAGGGGCTCCCAGCTCATCAGCAGAGTCACCTGGCCTCTCTGTTCAGTGCTTGCACCCCAGGAGATGAAGTCCTCAGTGTGAAGCTGGAACCGGGGAGGGGACAGCTGGGGAGGACAGGTACCCACAAACTCTCCTCCTCCAAAACTTCACAAACGTCTTTCACTTGGTTTATTGGCTCGTAACCAAGTGAAAGCAAGCCCGGGCGCGGCTGGAGGAGGCGGCGGAGAGGGCGGCTGCGTTGGAAGTGCGAGGATGAGAGTCCAGGGGCTAATGAGAGACAGGGCAGAGGAAGGGGCGAGCCAAGGAGAGAGGGCAGACTAAAGATTTAACCTTCCACGCGTCTGCATCCAGAGGGGCATGCACCAGGCTTTGCAGGAACCCCGGCTATGTCACCAACCAGTTGGTTATGTGACCTCTGCGTCAGTTTCCTCAGGTCTCACCTTCGCAGATTGTGACAAGGTCCCTCCCCTCCCCATCCTGCTGTGATTCCAATGGATGGCCGTGGGTGCATCCTCTTTCTCACCAGCAGATGGCAGCACCCGCTGTTTGCTGTGGCCGCCACCCAAGGAAGAGTCAACCTCTCTTAAGCTTCAGTCTTCAGACCCGCAGCCTCAGCACGAGCTCTGGGAGGCACTCCAGTTTCCACAGCCCCACCCTCATTCCCACCGGAAGCTTCCAGCATCAGGTTCTCAGGAGCATCCCTTGAGAAGGTAGATTCTGGCTGGAATTCTTTATAGGAGAAGGCAGATAATCCACGAAGGTTTCAGGAGCGGAGAGGAATGGAGACGTGACGATCTTTTTTCCCTCTAACATGAGTCTTTGACCTCTCCTCCACTGACCTAGGAACCCCTGGAGGGCAGTCTCCAGCACTATGCCAAGTAAGTGCTCAGAAAGTGTTATGAATTAATGAGCCTATTAAATGACACTTTCTTTTTTTTAAATATTTTTTTTTATTGATTTCAGAGAGGAAGGGAGAGGGAGAGAGAGAAACATCAACGATGAGACAGAATCATTGATTGACTGCCTCCCGCATGCCCCACACTGGGGATCGAGCTCGCAACCAAGGCATGCGCCCCGATCGGAAATCGAACCTGACCTCCTGGTTCATAGGTCGACACTCAACCACTGAGCCACGCCAACTGGGCAAAGAACACTTTCAATTGATTATCTTAAGTTAATTTTTAAAGGAACCCTTAGAAGTAGGAATCTAATATTTATCGAATGAGTAAACTATATGGACCCTCACGGAGACCAACAAACATTACTTAACACCAGCGGCGGTAGGGTTACAATGTGGAGCAAGAAGCCCGCTGCATGGTGGTCACCGGTGTGGGCCTGGGCCTCGCTGGATCGGGTCCCCACACTGCCTGTGGCCAGCGGTGTGTCCTCGGCAAGGCATTTCACTGCTTCGTGTCTCGGTCCCCTTGTTTATAAAATGGGGATGATTACAATATCCACCTCATAAGGTGGACATGAGTTAATTCAGGTAAATTCTGCTGAGGAAACAAGCAATTAAAATACAGACTATAAAGGGTACTGCTGGAGAACAAATCGTAGAGACACGCACCTTAACGTGGCTTTAGAAAGCTTCCTGGGAGGGGAAATAAAACTCAGCCAGGTGAAAACTTTCCAGGTCGGGACCGTGGAGAGCCTGGGTCCTCCCACCTGGTCTGGTCGGCGTTCGGAGGGAGAGGAGGTGTGTGAGTGATGACATAGGGGGTGGGTAGAATCTGGGTGACTAGAGCCTGTGGGCCAGGTGGCATCAGGGTTGGGACCTTAACCTGCCAGCAATAGAGGAGTCACTGAACATGTCCTTTATGGAGGATGTGCATGGACCAGGCTTCTCTTTTAGAAAAACCTCCCCTGCCCTAGCCAGTTTGGCTCAGTGGATAGAGCGTCAGCCTGTGGACTGAAGGGTCCCAGGTTCGATTCCGGCCAAGGGCACATGCCTGGGTTGCAGGCTCGATCCCCAGTAGGGGGCGTGCAGGAGGCAGCTGATCAATGATTCTCTCTCATCATTGATGTTTCTATCTCTCTCTATCCCTCTCCCTTCCTCTCTAAAATCAATAAAAATAATTTTAAAAAAAGGTATATCCTTAAAAAAAGAAAAGAAAAAGAAAAACCTCCCCTTTGTGGAGAATGACTGGAAGAGGGCGGGCCCAGGTGCAGGCTGGGAGACGGCTGCTGCTGCGAGCCTGGGACCAGGGTGCCTGGGTGGAGACGGAGATCCGCGCTTTGGTCTGAAAGATGGCGGAGGAGGTGAACATACGGAAATCAGAGACTGGCTTCTGAAGGAGGAGGCTCAGAAGTAACAAAGACATGGAGAGAGGCCGGTTAACAAGGACGGAGCCGTGCCAAGCGCCTGCTAACTGGATGATCACATTCCCTCCCCTGTCCCTATGCCAACCCACCCCAGCCTTGCAGCCCAGCTCCCCCACCTCCTGACCACTCGCTGCTGCTCACGATTCTCAAGCCCCTGCCGCCCTCGCGTCCTGCCCATGCCCTTTAACGTTCTCCTAATTCCACTCAGATCCCTCCTGTCATCATTCCCACCCAGGTCCCCACCTCTGAGCTCTGCAGTATCCGCATAATTAATTCACCTCGCTTTCAGATTTGCACCCTCCACCAGCTGGCAGGGTGAGCTTGCTCACAGGCAACCCCCCACTGGTCACTCCTCCACTTAAAATCCTCTTTGCCGTCCGGCTGTCCCAGCTTCCCAGCCTGGAATGTGAGGCTCCTGCCGTGTCCGATGCCTGACCACAATGCCTCGCTCTCTCCCACCCGGACCTTTGGCTGGTCCCTCCAGCTGGGGGGTCTTTACCAGAATCTTCTGGCTCCTCCCAACCAGCTTTCAAATCTCCTTCTCCCTGAAAGCCACAGGGTCTGCTCATCAGTCCACCCTGCTATTCCCCGGCCGTCTGTCCTTCCCCTCCTGCTGCTCTCACGGGACCCCTGGCTCAGTTTGTGTGGGGCTGTGTCCTCTCTGAGCTCCTCACCCACCATAGCGAGAGAAAAGGGGGTGCGGGGATCCTGTAGTGCGCGTGTAACCTGGCACACCCATCCAGAGGCTGCCAACTCCTGCACGCCACTCCAGCGCCGCCCAACAGAACTGCCGGTGACAAGGAACCTCCCGTCCGTCCACACGCCACTGCCGGCTTCGAGGCGTGCTCAGGGGACTGAGGGTCAGACCTTTACCTCTGCGTTCACTTTAATTAACATCCATTGTAATGGCTGTGTGTGGCCCGCGCAGTAATGCCTGCAATCACCTTAAAATGCCACCGCAGAGCCACTGACGGTTGGACTGGGTCATTGCCATAGTAGAAGGTAAGACCAGCTTGGAGTGGAGGGGAGATAGTAATAGATCAGAAAGCGAGTCCGGCCAGATAAGCTAAACCACTTCTGAATTATAACGTGATTCCGGGCGCCTGCCTGTGCTGGACAGTAAGTCCCATGTTAACCCGACGCCTCCTCACCCTCGGAGGGGCGGCTCCGTTCCCGGGCCTTTGCGTCCACGGGAAGGGACTGCGTTCCAGGGAGGTCAGTGCAGTGCCAGCGCCCGGGAGGGGCGGGGGGCCTGGAAGAGCATCCTCTAAGCTGGGGTTGAAATAGACATGAAGCTTACAGCGGGAACCACGTCCCATTCCCCTGCGGGGTTTGTTAGAGGACGTGGACCGAAGCCCGTCGTTTCCAGCCAAGTAGCTCTGCTCCGAAGTTACTTGCTTCTCCCCGTGGGCTTGTCCTCCGCTGCTCCACCTCAGTGAGCCAACATGAAATCATGCGCTCGGCCTCCCCTCCCAGGGCCAGTGTCCTGAGGCGCCCTGGGGCAGGGGGACCGGTGTGTCCTGAGGCGCCCTGGGGCAGGGGGACCGGTGTGTCCTGAGGCGCCCTGGGGCAGGGGGACCGGTGTGTCCTGGGGCGCCCTGGGGCAGGGGGACCGGTGTGTCCTGAGGCGCCCTGGGGCAGGGGGACCGGTGTGTCCTGGGGTGCCCTGGGGCAGGGGGACCGGTGTGTCCTGGGGTGCCCTGGGGCAGGGGGACCGGTGTGTCCTGGGGCGCCCTGGGGCAGGGGGACCGGTGTGTTCTGGGCTCCGCTTCCTGGGCTCACAGAGAGCGTGGGGCCCTCTGGCTGCCTCCCCCGTGGGTTCCCCGTGGGTTCCGCGGAGGTTGTACATTCTTGGAAACCAAATCCTGGAGCAAGCTCTCAGAAACAACACCCCGCCTCCGTGCCTGCCCCTGCCCCCCCCCCCCCTCCCCCAATGCTTTGCTCAGCAATGGCTTCCAGTGGAAGACAGGCCGGGCTTTAACGCCAGCACATCCAGACACGCTCTGAACGAGCCGCCGGGGCTGCGCTGGGTCAGCAGGAGCAGAGACAGGGGTTTGCAAATGTCCCACCTCCCTCTGGGCCTGAGCACACATTCTAAGAGAGTCCCTAAAAAATAAAGTTAGATTTTATGTTCCTTTTTATCTGGTTTAAACAAACTCTGTCATTAAAAAAAAAAAAAAAAATCCAAAGCCAGCGAAAGCACAGAGAATCTAGATTAAAAACCCCGTGTCCTTGGAGCCCTTGCTCATCAGGGGAAGGGACCCCTCGGGTCCCTGTGCCTGCTGTGCCCACTCCCACAGCGGGGCAGCCAGGCAGGCACGAGGCCCAAGCTCACCATGCCCTGCAGGACGGAGAAACCACGCATGCGCCTGCCATGCAGCCATGGAGGGCCGGGCTCCAGCGCCAGTGTGGCAGTTGACCTGCAGACTTCCTCTTCCAGATGCAGGGAGATCAAAGAACAGCCGGCCCTCCCGCCTCCTGGACCCCTAAAGGCCAGCGCACAGGCCCCGGGAGGAAGGGACAATGGACAATGGCTTCACCCGTTTGCAGGGGGAAAGGAAGTGGAAGCAGCAGCCCCCAGGGGCTGCCGAGCTGGAGAGATCTGGGTTTCCTTCCCTGTAAACACAGCCTGGGCTCCGGCAGGTGCTGGCTGCCGGGGCTCCGCCCAGCCCTGGAGCAGCTCCCGATGGCTCCGGGAGGTGTGAGGAGGGGCTGGCCTGGGAGCTGGCGGGACCACCCAGACAGGAGACCCCATTGCCAAGGGGCCAGGAGGCTTCTCTCAGCCTGGGCTGCCTTTGACCTGCATTTGCCTTTTGTTTGTTTGTCTGCTCTTTTAATAAGGACAAATGACTATTCCAACATCACTGTGATGGGCAAAAATAAGAGAACTGGAAACAACCTAAATACCCAGAAATGCAGAAATGGCCTAAAAGGTGATGGTCCGTCTATGGAAGAGAAGGCCCTGCAGGGTTCACAGCCAATGGCTATGCCTGCCGAGCCCACAGGGAGCGGAGGAAGAAGCCAGCTGCAGGCCCGAGGCCGTGTTTGTCTTTAAAACACGCACAGCAGCCCGGTCACGGCTCCATTCCCGGTCGGGGCACAGGCCCGGGGTTGTGGGCTCGATCCCCAGTGTGGGGCGTGCAGGAGGCAGCCGATCAATGATTCTCTCTCATCATTAATGTTTCTATCTCTCTCTCCTTCTCCTTTCCTCTCTGAAATCAATAAAAATATATTTTAAAAATAAATAAGTAAAATAAAATACACATGGCAGCTTTCCTGGAACGCTGTGAGCCTGATTTGAAGGAGCCATATGTGAAATGTCCTTTTTGAGACCAGGACATTTGAGGATGGACTGGGCAGGAGATGACATGAAGGAATTGTTTGTTTAAATGTGTTTTTAAAACGTTTCCATTAAATGTGACAAGATGCTATGGTTATGTCAGAAAATGCCCATGTTTTTTTAATGGATGCACACCAGAGAATGTAGGGGTAAATGGGCCTGATTTTGGGATTGGTTTTAAAATAATTCAGAGAAGAGGAAAAAGACAAAAAGGATGGATGGGGTGATTGAAGACGGGCATGCAGAGGTCGATCTGACTATTCTCTCTTCTTTTGGGCATGTCTAAAATTCTTCATAATAACATATCTTGAATATACAGGGGAAAGTGGGGGGAGGGGCACCGTAAAAGCAGACGGTCAGTCCCTAACACGACCTCTGCACCTACAAATGCCCTCCTCTGCTGGGAGGGTTACTCACCGGCTCCTGAATGGGGTCAGCAGTTAGCACCCAGCACTCACCCCCAGGGCTCGGGAGGGAGCCTGCGGCCCTAAGCCTAACTGGAGCTTCCTCTCCTCGGGTGCTGGGCCAGCTCCCCGGGCAGGCCGCCCGCTCACAGCAGTTACGTATGTGGCGGCATGGTCTGTGCAGCTTGGCCCAGCCGCCAGGGGAAACTCCCTAGCACTTAGCTCCAACGTGGGAGGAGCGTGGAGACGGGGAGCTGTGGGGACGAGGGAGACGGAGGAGCCAGGGGCCCCGTGACTGCTGCCCGAGCCGGAGAAGCACCCCTGCTCTCGCCAAACCCTGTGAGGGCCGCGGTCCGGTCCCGTGAGATCACCCCAAGGGCGGCCCTGCAGCCCTAACCTTCCTCCCCCGATGCAGAAAGTTAGCAAGCCTGACTCGAATGCGCAGTGACTTATAAAGTTCACAGTCCCTGGAAAACTCGTGCTTTGTCAGTGACAGGTCTGGGTGACACAGCTCTCCACAGATTGTCACCGAGAGGAAGGCCCCTGGCACGTGTTCCCACCCCCACACAGCCACCTCCCTCTTCCCCCCTCCAGCTCCAGAGGCCCAGGGAAAAGCCGCACGTCAGGCGCCCCCCTCTCACTCCCCGCCACCCCCCCACACACACACACGTTTATTTCAGGGAGGAGGTGAGGCTCCTGTCTTTGGGGAGTTTGGGGAGAGGTTAAGCACCAGGCCTCGGACAGACAGTGCCAGCGCCAGCCCCGCCTCCCTGCCAGTCACACACCCTAAGCCTGACGCTGTCTCCCTCAAGCGGGCGTGAGATGCGCACCAGCGTTACTCAGTGCGGCAGTGAGACATGCTAAGCGCGGCACACAGTACTCAGTAATAGCCGTGTCACCTGTCACCCCCTCTGGGCGAGCTCCCTGAGCCTGCCTTGTCCAGTTTCCTTACGCTAGCCCAGGACAGTCCTCGACACAGATTTGCTGAATGGATGGGTCCGTCCATCCAGTTGCCACGGAGGGAGCACCTGCCAGGAGCCGGCCAGGAGCTGTGCTGTGCGCCAAGGATGGGGCAGTGAACCGAAGAGCAGAGTCCTGGCCCCTGTGCTATGTTCTCGTGGGGGAGACGGACGGCATCCGTGTCGGTGAGGAGGAGGAAACAGCAGGAAGAAGGGGGTGAGGAGAGCCGGGGAGGGGGAGGGTGCCCTTCTTATATGACAAAGGTCTCTCTGAGAAGGTGACATTGGGGCAGAGACTTAAAGGACGTGAGGGAGCAAAGCCGCGGGTCTACGTGTGTTCTGGGCAGAGGCCACGGCATGTCAAAGGGCCTGAGCGGGCCGTGCTTGGTGCTTGAGGAACAGGAGGCACTGCGGCGGGTGTGTGTGTGTGTGTGTGTGTGTGTGTGTGTGTGTGTGTCTGTGTGTGTGTGTGGCGGGGGGGGGGAGATGAATGAGAAGGCTTTTAACTCTTTTTCTCTCTGATTAAAAATGAGCACGCAACACAATTCAGTCATTGAAAAGGTGTATTAAAATATTCACAAAAGTACAATTGAAAAAGAAAACAAAAAACAACGAACTTGATGGTTTTTCCCAGCTGGATACATTTCCATGGAAAAGCTAGAGGGTTTGGAACTGTATCTCTAGGTAACCCCCTTTTCGTGCTGCCTTCCAAAAGTCCCGTCCTTCCAGGAGGGATCATGCTGCCGGTAAGAGGACGGGGGAAGGGCTCTTCATTTAGAAGCAGCCCCGCGTTGGCCTGGGACAGGAAGGCGGGGACACCTAGACCCACAGGAGGTGGCCTGAGGGGAGGAGGAGGCACTGCAGGTGTGAGCCAGAGTGGTGGCTGGTGCCGCTGGCTGGGAGGCCCGCTGCCAAGTGCTGACCCATCTGAGGGGCTGGCTGGGTGGGAGGTGACGTGTCGGGCAGGAGGTCGCATGGGGAGCTGAGAGGCCACCGTGTCGTTGGAGGGAGTGCGGGCAGGTGCCTCCCGAGCCATTAGGAATGTATAGTTTATTCGCAGGGCCCGGTGAGAAGGGGGGAAAAGGAGAACGCCCCTTCTCTCTGTAAAATGTGGCCATCAGGGAACACCCCACATCTGACCGCACACCTGCCTCTGGACGTGTCCTTTCCGGCTGCAAAACCAAGGCTCACGAGTACTGTTACCGGGGAATCCGTCTGGAGAGGGGACAGCCCAACACCCACCCTCCCTCCCACACCCACGAGGGCTTGTTTTCAAACGGATGCAGGAAGCTTTAGGAGGCAAGGTGGACACGGCGGACCGGTCCCGGGCGGACTCGGGGTCCCGGGCTCGCGCTGGGCCCATGAGCAGGAGGAGAGAGGCCTTAGGGCGTGTACCCCCCTGCTCCCCCCCACCCCCCAGCACAGACCACAGCCGCCAGCCTCCGGACACGGACACGGACACGGAGGGTGTGGCGTGACCACAAAGCCCTCCCTGCGTGCGATACGTACATGAATGTTGGCTGGACACTGGGGAAGAGCCAGCAGCTCCTCAGAAAACAAGACCACGCGTCCGCGGGCGAGCCTGGAGGCTCACATGTCCTCTCCCATTGGGTCACCTCCACACCTTTCCACCCAGACCCTGCCGGACTCTCTTCAGAGTCCTCCTGGAACCCGGCCAAACTGCCTCACGACGACGACAGAAGCCGGAAGGAAAAGGAAGCAGCTGGCGGCGGACCCCACACTGCGGGGGGAAGGGACATTGCCCGCCACTCCACTTCCCCAGACATGTCCTGTGACCTCCCGCCATGTGGGCTCTCAGATCACTTCAAACTTAAAACACTTATTTTAATACAAAAGAATCCAGGAAGTGGAGGAATGGCAAATATAAATAAATGTTTAATGATCTCACTTTGCTTTTTATTCCCAGTAATAACAGAAATCATAGGTTTGAGATGGGGCGGGGGTTGTCGATGGGACAAAATAAATGACCTGAACTGTCTAGATTTTCCTCGTCTCGTTGTTCATCAATTCCCTCGATGGGGGGAAATTATGACAAACAAAAGCAACCAGGAACAGAGAAGAGATTCCCAAAGGAGAAGTACGAGCCCTCCCTGCTGATCTGAAAACTCCTCGGCCTTGAGCCTCCGAGGCCCCTGCAGCTCCGTGAACTCTCACAGTGTCAGAAGAAGCTGATTCCCGGAGAGCGCTCTGGGACCCGCCAGCCGGCTCCCCCATTACAGCCAATGCTCGCCTCTCCAGGGCTCCCGTCCCCAGCAATTCACCTCTCAACCTGGCAACCCTGTTCTGCTGAAACCTGTGTGATCAGTCACGTGTCTCTCAGGCGGCGAACAAAGGAGAGGATGGGAGAGTCTGAGTTCCTTTACCACTAAACCTCACATTGCTAACATCTCGGTCCTGATATAGATTCATCCTGTGAATATTTTCGTAGGTTTTTTTTTTTTTTTTGCTGCTTATTATTATTAAGTTTTCATTTTTTACGGTACATTTCATCTCCTTTTTGTTAAATTTTCATTTACATTCCATGCCCTTTTTGTTCAAAGTGTTTATTTATAAATTAAACAGTGCACTAGACATGTACTGTATATAAAAACGCTTAAAACAGGGATCATTTGGGGGTCTGGAGGGGACTAATTCAGTTTACATGATTTCTAATGGGAAAAGATGATTCCGTTTTCGAACAGTCTTCTGGGACGAGTTAAGTGCGAGAACGGAGGTTCCATGTACCCCATTCCTGCCCCCCTGGAAGGAAGTGAACTCCTCCCCTGCAGCTGGCGGGCTGGGCTCAGCGTTTCCAGCAGCAAAGAAAGTAACTGACACCTGCGCTCTCCTCCCCAGGCCGAGGCTCCTCCCCAGGCCGCCAGCTCCTCCCCAGGCCGCCAGCTCCTCCCCAGGCCGCCAGCTCCTCCCCAGGCCACGGCTCCTCCCCAGGCCATGGCTCCTATTTCAGTTCCACATACAGGGCTCTGGTCTGAGAGACGGAGGAAGACTGGCGCGGCAGCTACCCCTGCTGATCTTGCTGTGATGAACAAGCTGACAGGAAAGGGTGTAACCTTAAAGTCCGTGTGACAACTTAGGAAGCAAAAATGCCCTTTGCTTTATTAGAGCAGGGGTGGGGAACCTTCGACCCAAGGGCCGTATAAGGCTTGCAAAAGGCATCAGGGTGAGTTAATTAAATGTTTGACCAAATACAGCAGACTGATTTTTAAGGTGATAATTTTGTCTGGCTCGAGAATGATACTATAAACATCCAAGTGTCACTTGGCAGAAAGAAGGTTCCCCACCCCTGCTTTAGAGAGAAAAAAACATTGACAAAAATTTCTCAAATTGTCTCTAAGTGGCATAGCTAACGGGTGTTTCCTAAAAACTACAACCAAACAGTCGGAACAGACAGTGGGGGACAGGCCACCCTGGCTATGTCTCCCGCACAGTATCTTCATTCTCCAACTAAAATAAATGCTAAGACTGATTAAGCCCTTAGACAAAAAGGCCAAGTCTGTTGGGATACTAAGAGATCGCTACATCACCATTAAGGCACACCATATCCAAATGATGGTGACAGGAATGTTGCTGAATTTCCCCAATTGTAAATGACCCTGGATGCAAAAAAGTAAAAAAAAAAAAAAAAAAAAAAAAACAACAGCGAGACAATTTACATATATGTAGAATCATATCATCTTTTCATCATGCACCACTGCTCCTCCCATCCGAAGATTAAATAGAAGATTTATACATATCCTTTACATCTCCTTCTCTCCGCGCCTGTCCGTGTCCGGCCACACGTGCTGTGGGCCACACTGCTGCACAAGAGTCCCGTTTGAATTTGTTTCTCGCTTAGGATATGATCTGGGTCTTCTCTTAATTTTTCCGGATGTCCGCGTACACCACAGACTCTGACTTGTTAATCTTGTCACTGTGATGTCCACCGGAGTGGTCTAACTGCGCATATATGACTGGGCCCTGGAGGAGAGAGGGTGGGTTAGGTTTGGAACACGTGGTGGTCCCTTCCGGTGCAGGTAGAAGCAGTGACTAAAGTGACAGCGGCAGCTCCAGAGAGAGTTCCCTCTTTGGAATGCCTTCAGGAAGGCTTCCCAGGAACCCTATGTCCCAGATCGACTTGAACACAAGACTGTCGGCCACTGGTAAAGCTGGTACACGAGAGCTGGTACATTCCTCTGTCTACTTCTGTATCCGTTTGGGAATGTCTATAATTATGCGATACTCCTTCTCAAGAATTATCCTTCTCTTAAAAGACCTGTCACACAATTCCTCAGCCCTCGTATTGGGATCACAGTCTCCAGGACTAAGACGGGCAGTTAGTTCCTCGAACCCGAGACCCCTTGGAGTCACGATGCAGCTAAGAAACCAACCCACAGACACAATCTGAACTGGTCACTTTATGCAAACAGGCACTTAAAAATTTCAAATATTCTTTTTTTTTTTGGGAGCATTTTTAGGGTTTTTTAAATTGAATTTATTAGGGTGACACTGGTTAATAAAATAATATAGGTTCCAGGGGTACAATCCTATAATACATCATCTGTATACTGTGTGTTTATCACCCCAAGTTTCCTTCCATCACCATTTAGACCCCCTTTACCCTCTCCTACCTCCCCCCAACCTCCCCTTCCCTCTGGGAATCACCGCACTGTTGTCTGTCTATGAGGTTTTTTGTGTTTTCACCCTCTCCCTGCCCTCCTGACAGCTGTCAGTCTGTCTCTGTATCTATGAGTTTATTTCTATTTTGTTTGTTCATTTATTTTGTTCATTAGATTCCACATATAAGTGAAATTATATGGTATTTGGCTCATTTCACTTAGCATAATACTCTTCAGATCCACCCATGGTGTATCAAGGGGTAAGATTTCCTTCATTTTTATGGCCGAGTAGTATTCCATTTCAATATTCCTCCACATAGCAAATTAAAGTATGATTCAGTATCATCCTATCATACTAATAAAAATATTGCTTCTTTGATATCTAAGATCACGTAACTGTTTTTTCCATTTTAAAGTAAAAAAAAAAAAAAAAAGGGTTCTATAGACACATAAAGAAACCCTAGATTGCCCTGACCGGTTTGGCTCAGTGGCTAGAGCGTAGGCCTGCAGACTGAAGGGTCCCAGGTTTGATTCCGGTCAAGGGCATGTACCTTGGTTGCGGGTACATCCCCAGTAGGGGGTGTGCAGGAGGCGGCTGATCGATGTTTCTCTCTCATCGATGTTTCTCTCTCATCGATGTTTCTAACTCTCTCTCCCTCTCCCTTCCCTCTGTAGAAAATCAATTAAAAAAAAGAAAAAAAGAAAAAAAAGAAACCCTAGATGGTCTGAGGTAGGAGAGATGAGAACTGTCAGGTCCCAGCAGGAGAGCCAGGGAGGGCGGGGCTGCCTGGGGCAGGGGGGTGTCTTCTGACTCTTGGGGGCGAGGTCAGGGGTTCAAACATCTGACAGGTGGCTGCACATCCTGACGTTAGAGTCCCAGAGATTCTAAAATTATAAACAGCAACAAGAAAAGCAAAAGAGCCCTGGTTTCAGAAGACGCGTTCAATAGAGCCCCAAGTCAACTGCCTGCGATCCAGGGACAGTCTCCTCGAGAAGTCTGATGCTGTACTTAAGCTTTCAACTTTGAACTGATAAGCTCAGTAGCTAAAAGCGTGTAGTTTAAAACAAACATCCTTGCCCTGGCCAGGTAGCTATTGGTTAGAGCAGTGGCCGGCAAACTCATTAGTCAACAGAGCCAAATATCAACAGTACAACGATTGAAATTTCTTTTGAGAGCCAAATTTTTTAAACTTAAACTTCTTCTAATGCCACTTCTTCAAAATAGACTCGCCCAGGCCGTGGTATTTTGTGGAAGAGCCACACTCAAGGGGCCAAAGAGCCGCATGTGGCTAGCGAGCCACAGTTTGCCGACCACAGGGTTAGAGCATCGTCCTGATGACATTAAGGTTTTAGGTTCAATCCCTGGTCGGGGCACACACAAGAAGCAACCAATGAATACATCAATAAGTGCAACAACAGACGGATCTCTCTCTCTCTCTCTCTCTCTCTCTCTCTCTCTCTCTCTCTCTCTCTATCTGGTTGGTATGTGATGCTCTCTATCTGTCGTAGGTAATATCACATCACATTGTTAATACTGAGTCAGAGACTCTCTACATTCATGCCAGGAAGCTGCAAGTTACATGTAAGCCCAAAAGGAAAAGAAGTTGAAAAACACACAACCTATTTTCTACTACAGCTGACCCTTGAACGTGTCGGGTTTGTACTGCGTGGGTCCACTTATATGAACATTTTTCTCAATAATATCCTGGAAAGTTTTTTTGGAGATTTGTGACTCTTTGAAAAACCACACAGAGGAATGGAATAGCCTAGAAATATTGATTAATACAATTAAGAAAAAGGTATGGCAGGAGTGCATGGAGCATGTGTGGACGCTAGTCTATTTTGTCATTTACCGCCAGAGGCATGCACAGTCAGACAGCAGATTGGGAGCATTAAGTGCTGGAGGAGTCCAAAGTCGTATGCAAACTTTCCACTGTGCAGAGTGTCGGAGCCCCTAACCCAGCGCTGTTCCAGGGTCAGCAGTACTAGGACCAGAAGGAAAACAAGGTGTTCTCTTGCGAGTAACTGACCCCAGCTTGCAGTCACTTCCAAGGACAGGACAGACCCTGAAACTGGTATGTAACTTCCCAGAGAATAACCCCACCATAGTTCATAAAGACCCATAAGGAGTTCTGGGATGTGCTCGTGGGAGAAGGGGCTTATACAGGAGACACACGGTAAAAATGGCTACAAATCCTTTCTCAGCTCCGCTCTGGTGTTCCATACAAATGCTGAGAGACAATGAATTGACACAAGGATTGAACTCCTTCTCACCATCCTCCAGAGAATGCCAGAGGCAGGCCTGGGCGGGCAGGGGAGTGACGCTGGGAGATGAGCCAGTCCTGACTCAGGGGCCACAGAAGAGCAGGGGGAGGGGTCGGCCCTAAAAACAGGCTGGGGCGGGCAAGATCATGGGGCGGGCAAGATCAGTGAGCCTCTTCATTCTCTGCTCAACTCCCTGTGGAGACATCAACCAGCTCCAGAGAAAGGACCTGCAGCAACTGACCGTGGAGGCCCCCAAAGCAGCCAGCCCTTTAACACCGCGAAGCCACGGCCCAGAGCTCCGGCTCAGATCTGCGGCCGGGGTCTGAGTGGAGAACCCAGGACCACTGGGCATTTCAGGAAAGCTTCTGACATGAGACAAAGAAACTGTAAGAGAAAAGGGGAATTCAACAGAAACAGAGCCAAATCAGTATCAGAAGCAAGCTGTAAAAATAGAGCTTGCAAAACACGAGAAAATGATATACTCAGAGATACAAAATGCATCCATGAAAACAAATGCAGGCTATTATAATCAGAGAATAAGAAACAGCTCTTGAGACGGCGTCAGAGCCGAGCCCGCCGGTGAGGACGTCACAGATGCAGCTCGCCATCCGCCATCTGTAGCCAACACGCGGGCGTGTGGCTCTTCCTGCTGTGGGTCTCAAGAGGCAGGAAGGCAGGTGGCGCTCTCTGGGCCCCAGGTTCCCGGACACAGTCTGAGGCAAGGCGGAGGGTGTGCGGGGCTTCACATGCACTCCATGCTTCCACCCACCACAGCATATAAAGCAAGTACACCTAGATTTCCCCCAACAACTTTATTTCCTCCAAGTCTTCCTTAACCCTACAGAACAGGAAGCTGCCGCTGAGGAGGGCCCGGTATAGGGGCTGCTTTCTTTTTACTCCCCCCACCCCCATATAAACATCCAGATTTATTTTTGCGGTCCCCAAAAATAGCTCTTGCAAATATTTTAAAAAGATAGCAGATATTAAATACTCAACAAAAGTTGGAGGGTAAAGTTGGAGAAATTTTCTAGAAAGAACAAAAAAAGCAAAACAGCCCTAACCGGTTTGGCTCAGTGGATAGAGCATCGGCCTGTGGACTCAAGGGTCCCAGGTTTGATTCCGGTCAAGGGCATGTACCTTGGTTGCGGGCACATTCCCAGTAGGGGGTGTCGGAGGCAGCTGATTGATGTTTCTCTCTCATCGATGTTTCTAACTCTCTCTCCCTCTCCCTTCCTCTCTGTGAAAAATCAATAAAATATATTAAAAAAAAAAAAAAGCAAAACAGAAAAAAGGAAAAAACTAAAGGATTGAGGTAGGACATGGTCCAATTCCTAATAGGAATTTCCAAAAGAGAGAAAATGAAAGGAGGAAAATTTCCAGAGAATAATGGAAGAAAATATCCTAAAACTGAAGGGCATAGTTTTCGGATTAAAAGAACCCACTGAATAGCCAGCACAATGAATAAAAAAAGACCCACAATTTTGTGCAGTTTCAGAACATGAGGAATAAAAGCCATTCTGAGAAAGGGCACGTGAAGAGGCAGAAATCAGAACAGTAGCCGCTCAGCACTAGACGCGGAAAAGTCAGCCACGCTGCCAAAGGCAGGAGGGAAGTGACTTCCCACCTGGAATTGACGCAACCAGATCCTCATTCAAGCTCGAGGCAGGAGAAAACCACGTTACGCATGCTGCAGACAGATGTATCAGCTCCCAGTGCTGGAGGTCAGAGGGCTGACACGGGGCTGCGTGTGATCAAGGTCAGCAGGGCCGCGATCCCGCTGCCAGAGCTTCAGGGAGGACCTGTGTCCTTCCCCTCCCAGCAGATGGAAGCTGCCTGCATTCCTTGGCTCTTGGCCCAGCCTCCAATGTCAAAGCCAACAGCATAACCTCTTCAAATCGCTCTGGATCTGACCCTGCGGCCTCCCTGTGGTCAACCTTGGCCCACACAGGTCATTCAGGAAAATCTCAAGATCCTTAACACAGCTGCAAGGCCGCTTCTGACCGGTGAGGTCATACATCCCACAGGCTCCAGGGCAAGGACGTGGACATTTGTGGAGGTTATTACGCTGCCTCAGAATCTTTATCTCCCGTGCACCCTTTCTCAAGAAGTTACGGAGGATATGCCCCACCACAACATGGGAATAAACAAAACAGGTGAAGACATGCGGTCCAAAAGAAGAGGGGCAGGAAATGCCTTGGGAGGGGAGGCCCAGGAGGACGGTGGCCAGCAGCCCGGAGCACAGCAGAGCCAGCGGTGCGAACAGGCCCGTCTCCAGGAATAGAATGGAACCAAAGGAGCATGTGCATGTGGGGGTTGGATGTTCCCGGGGGTTTTCATGGGAGAGCTATGAGATAGATGCAGATAGGTACTTAGAAGACTGAACAAATTAAAAAAAGGCACATATTAGCTCCATAAAAACAGGACAATTGTACATGAAACAAATATATGTGGTACAATGGTGAAAACAACGGGTACACGTCACACTGAAAAACTTCTACCTCAATATAGTGAGCTAAGCATCCTGGGAAGAGGCATGTGTGCATACAGTAGGTATGTGCGTGTTGGGAGGAAGGGCCAGGGGGAAGAAAGAACTAAATTCTCATTTCCATAATATGGAGTCAATGAATAGTATCTAAAAACGGCAAACTCTAGAAATAGAAATACAATATGAAGATAAATACCAGAAGAAGTGGCTGAAAGATGGAAAGTGTTTGGCTATGACTTCTTCAACGTGTTTTTCTCTCCCCTTTCCTTCTGAGATTCCAATCGTGCTGCTTGGGATCTCTGCCACAATTACAGTTATAATAGCACAGCCACGACACCAGCCACAGCTGGATGCTGTGCAGGTTCCAATAACGGGATGTCTCCTCGGTTCTCCCCACAAGAAGGAGAGTGTAAGCCTCCGCTTGTTCATGGGGCTGACTCATTGTGCAGCTACGGGCCGACCTTCAACTTCTTCTAAAGAATTCATGCAAAATAATTGTTCTGCTTATTATCAATATCAAGATCAATGTCCCCTGCTAATTCCTTGTCTTTTAAAGCACCTCAGTGTGGAATGCAATTCACTGGCTTTAGTTCCCTGAGCAATTAAGGAACCTTTTACGGCTGACAAAGCCACCTCCTGACTCTACGACGGCCATGGGAGCCACATCCCAAGGGCACAGTCTGTTAGTGGTGCTTTGGTGGGAACCTTCGCTCAGGTCCGATTCCTTAACCCCTTTCCCTCTCTCTGTCTCCATCTGTCTGTCTGTCTGTCTATCTGGCTGTCACTCTCTCCCTGTGTCGCGGCTCAGTACTCCCTCCCGCCCCAGGGTGGTGACAGTGCCCACCTGCACAGCCAGTGTTACCTGGTGAGATCCAGAAGGCAGGCTCTTTACTAGGCCCTCTGTGTCGGAGGGGAACTTCCGTGGAGCCTGCTTAACCGGTGACACACTCTCTGAGGTGCTGCAGCTGATAAGTCGGCAATTTGGAGAACAAATGTAAAAAAAATGTTTTTAAACAAATGGAAACAAAAATACCGAAATGCAAGTGATGGCAAGACAAAGCAGCAGCAGATGTATATGAACAGAACAACAAAACAATGGTATCCAAACAATCACATATATTGAAACTGTCTCCCTGATGCTCTGGTCCCACATCTGTGAAGCTACTGCTGGGGAGTGGGAGCCCTCGGCCTGTTTGCAAGAGCGACATCAGCTGGATGGATCCTTGCTGTGTATCCTTGGCCCCTCGCCTTTTCCCTCTGCCATCAACCCTCCTTTGGGATAAAGATTTAAGGGAGCAGCTATACCTTCCTAAAGGCAACTCGCTTTGGCGAGCATCAAAGGCAAACCTCTTCTGAATGCATTTCAAAAATTACAGATATACACTCAGGCTCAGAGTCTTGGTTTGTCTCATTCCTTCCATTCCCTGGTTCCCATATTTTGTTTCCCCACCAAGACAATGACCAAACTAAAGAAGATCCAGGGCGGTGCGAAGGACAAGAAGCTGTGGAATGCCCATCACACGGCTGAGCCCTTCCAGGCAGGGGATCCTTAGCAAGCCGATCTCATAAATAAATCAGGGAAAGTGAATGCTGGGAGGTAACTCATTAGAGATTTCCTAATGGGATGTGTCATCGGCAGAGCTTAAATCCTTTATGATGTATGTTTTTTAAATCTTAAGAGGAATTTTTGGGAGGATCCCATTTTAAGTGTCACTCTTAAGACTAAAGCACCCAGTGAATTCTCTACTGTGCTTCTCTGAAACGGGAGGTTTTATGACCCAAACCAAAATGGTTTGACTATTCTAACACAAAGAGTGTCCCAATCATTAATAATACAATTCACATATAAAAGAGAAAACTGAAACACACACACACACACACACACACACACACACACACAGGCATTTTACATGGAGAACGTGCATTTTCTGATGATCTCAAGCCTCCATGTAACCTGACAACCCCATCTCACTGGGATGGTGTGCTCAGTATGTTTCTAAAACAGACACAGGACGTATCGGTGGACAAATCATAACAGCTGCTGGGTTAGCTCAGAGCTAGCTGGTTAGTTGCCACCAAGGGAGATGGGCCAAACACACACATGAGTATTAACAGCAACGGGCAATGGGATTAGTTACCATGTGTCTAGTGGGAGTAGGAGAGCCAGCCCTGTTACAGTCCCAGGGTCAGCTTTTCTGAACAAGTGGAGGATAAGCAGGATCTATCCCGGCACACGAGGTGGAAAGGCAGGGGAGGGGAACCTAAGTAAGAAGAACAGCAGCATTCACGATGCCATGCAGGATTCTAAGGCACGCGCTCCGCCCCTTTATTAACCCAAGAGCAAGAACTACAGAGTCCGGCATGTCACCACTTTGGATTAGTCTCATGTTGGAAACCAACATTCCAGATATATGTCACCAAAAAACACTCACCATGCAAGAGGGTAGATACAGGTCAGCAGAACAGAGGCATTCCAAGAAAGTAAAATCTGAATTTGAACACTCAAGCTCATTAAAATACAGCACTCCTCCGAAAAACTAGAACCTCAGAGCCCAGAGAGAGAGAGAGAGAGAGAGAGAGAGAGAGAGAGGAGGTTCCCAGCATCCACCAGGCAGGCAGTTGGGTGTGCAAGCCTCAGAGCACAGGCCCTCTGGGTGGCTGTGGTTAGCCCATGCACCTGTGGCCCAACTCGTGTTAGCAATCGGCCTCCACTCTCTTACCACGTGAGTCCTACTTAGCTTATGTGGGTTAGCTTTCCAGCTGGCGTGGGGAGAAGAGAAGGTCCTGCAATTAGACTCACTCCCCGAGTTCAAGGGTGTTCTCTTTGAGAAGACATAAACAAAAAGATCTACGTTTCTTTACTGCCCGTATATGTTGGTTTTCAACCCTTATTATCTCCATTGCGATGAGTCCAGCCATACATTCAAGAAAGATCAAAGCCATTCACTTGCCAGCAAAACTATAAAAAAGAGAAGCCCTGTGCCATCCCATGGGGGTGGGGGGTCGTTTATTAGCACAACTCTTCTTGATTCGTTTTATAGCTGCCTAACTGAAAAGAAGCACCTTATGAGATTATTGCCAAGAGATAAAAATTAAACTCTGAAACTGGGTAAGTGATGTCTGTGGCTTAATAATGCCACTGGCAGAGTGGCTGGTACTGAAACAGAGCCCAGACTGCTGAGCCACTGGCTGCACCAAACCTGGGGAAGAAACTGGGAAACAGGGATTCGCGTCAAATCCCACATTGACTAGCAGGCCACTGTTTCAGAACACCTAAGCAGACTGCCTGGTTCTGGCATTAAAGCAAACAGTAGCTAACTCTTCACAATTCTTTTCTCCATAAAAAATACAGACGTTTTTGTAAACCCTGATCCCTTCCCTCTCCCCTCCCCAGAAGCAGTTTCTCACCCGGTGTAATCCGGCTTCGAGCTTTTCCTTCTGTAGAGGACAGCCAGAATCATGCTGATGAGGAGGGTGAGACCCACAACCACAGCGGTCACTATACCCACCACCACCCAAACCGGAAACATGGGCAACACCTCTGGAGAGAAAGAAGAAAACACTGTTAAGGTCCATTGTGACAAAGAGAAGAAAATGGAATGTTATTCAACTAAGAAGCAAGTTATCATACCCTCTATTATGATCCAAATTATGAGATCCTAGTAACTAAGTAATGACATGCAAAGAGCAGCTGATAGAAAATGAGATACAGAACTCAGCATTTCTGCACACACAATCCCTCTCAATGCGCTAAGATCCAAGCAAAACTGGGATGTGGCTTTACCTCCATCTACTCACCAACAAAGCAGACGTCGTCTCAAAAGGAGACACCAGAACCTGCATTTCCTGCTGCTTCTCCAAAAATGGAAGAAACCGCTGTGTTGTTTTTACGAATGCTAAAACTTTCTCTTGGAGAATACTGAAACAGTATTAACCTCCTCCTTTCCCAGGCTCAGCCCATCGACTGTCGTGAATCTGGTCTTACTTCCAATTCACGTGAGAAAGTAATCCTCCTGAAACCGGGCCACTAGGCTTCGGACGGCAGATGTACACACGGAGAGGCCGGCTGCTACCCCGCATGTGGGCAGCAGTGCCCACCCTCAGGTTCCCAGAAACAGGGCGCATGGCCACTGGCAGGATGCTCCTGGCACACACACCCCACAACGTAACTCTCGTTTGCCACTCAACACGCGCCAAGGGGGACTGCGCCATTACCGCCCAAATACTCCGGAGGTACCTTTCTCTACAACATAGAGGCGAATGTATCCCGGGTAGACGACGATGTCGGGAGGGTTTTTGACATCACAGATGTAGGTGCCGTTATGGATAAACTGTATATTTTCTATGTTGATCGATGCGTCTTTCTTGTCGAGGTCTCCAGCCCAGGTGATCCTGTCCTTGAATGGCGGGTAATCCCCGATGTACACTTGCCCTTGGGAGTAGTGGAAAAACTGCAATTAGAGAAAAAGGACACATGAGCTCTTCCCGAAGGCAGAAGTTCTCAACGCTGCGCGGTGTGCTGTGCGGGCTCTTCACCAAGACTTCACATGGGAAGAAACACGTCCCACTGCAAATGCCACGGAATCTAAGCCAGACAGGGATCTGGAAATCAAGGGGTTCCGTCCTGTTTCTGTTGAAAAATACACTTGTGTGTCTTCTCTCCTCCTCTCGACATCCCCGAGCTACAGGGACAACCACGCATAGTTTATACACAAAAGGGAGACTCACGCCATTTCCTCAGGGTCACAGCTGATAACGGTCCGCCAGAGAGTCACAAAGGAGGGCGTGAGGCTCAGCACTCAGTGACTCGCTCACTGGAGATAAAAAGTCTTCACCCCAGGCTCTCCTCCTAACACTCCCTGTGCATGTTCTACAGTCTCCACTCCACAGACGAGAGGCGGAGCGTCGGGCCCTGGGTAATAAGCACCCAGCCTAACCAGCACTCATCTGGTTCGTGACTAACTTTCCTTTCAACCCTACGGCCCTGCACTTCTGTTCTGCCACCCTCCTCAGGGTGACTCATCGACAGTCTTCCTCCTAATTGTTCCCAGGGTGAGAGCACAGGCTGCTATCCCACATTTCTGAGGCCTCACAGACTCGCTGCACAGAGAGCTCCCAAAGACTGTCACTGGGACGGATGGACGTGTGTGTGTGTGTGTGTGTGTGTGTGTGTGTGTGTGTGTGTAGAAATACTTAAAAGAAATACAAATAAAAGTGAAGCAAATGGCAGCTGAACAGATGCAGGATGAATCGTGATTAGAGTCAACAAGGTAAATCAGGGGCTGCTCTGTGGAAAAGATACATTTCAAAATGGGACGTGATGGTGGAGACGGGAGGGATGGCAGGTGACTGTGACACAAACACGAGAAAACAAGCTGCATTTAAGAGAAACTGAACTGGTTTTTTCCTGGAGAGTCAGAAGCAAGAGCAGTGCTCTGATGTCTGTACCAGACGGCAGCCTCACTCGGTCTGGAAGAGATGGGTCAGAAGAAGGGCTCACTGAACACACTGCAGCGGGAGGGAACCCTCTGAGGCAGGACTAGCCAAGAGCAGGCAGGCACTCCTACCGACACGGTGGTGTGGGATCCCTCTGGCTGGAAGCTCCAGGAGATTGTGGTCAACCTGCTGGTGGTGTTCGCAGACTTGAACTTGCACGTCAGCTTCCCTTGAGTCCCATTTGCCACGTAGATTTCTTTTGGGGTGTATACCTCCAAGGCTGATACGCCAGCAGTCACTGGAGAGAGAGAAACAGGAAGGATTAAGAGTAGGATTTCATGGCCCTGGCTGGGTAGCTCAGTTGGTTAGAGCCAAAGTTATGAGTTTGATTCAGTTCAGGGAACATACAAGAATCAACCAGTGAATGTGTAAATAAGTAGAACAACAAATCCCTCTCTTTCTCTCTCCCATCCTCTGTGTCTTTCTCTCTAAAAGCTATAAATAACAATTAAAAGAAAAAAAGAGTAGGATTTAGCATGAATACCACAGTGCATATTTATCAGAGAAGATGACAAAGATACAAGAAAGTTTATATATATATATATATATATATATATATATATATATATATATCCCATACAATAAAGAGGGAATATGCAAATTGACCATCACTCTGCCACAAAGATGGTGGCACCCAAAGTGGAGGCGGGGGTTTCCATAACACAAGATGGCTGCACCCACAGCGGAGGCCGAGTTCCCCTAACAAGCCTTAACGAGCAATCAGCAGGGACCTGAGGCCGTGCCCCCTCCCACCCCCGTGGGGCTTGACGGGGGACTTCAGGCCGTGCCCCCCACCCAGCAGGGCTTGATGGGGGACCTCAGGCCACACACCCTGCCCTGGCTCCAGGCCGGGGGACCTGAGCCCATGCTCCCCCCCCACCCAGCGGGGCTTGACAAGGGACCTGAGGCCACGCCCCCTGCCCAGCAGGGCTTGACAGGGGATCTCATGCCATGCCCCAAACCTGCAGGGCTTGAAAGGGGACCTCAAGGTGCTCCCCCCGCCCTGGCCTGGGCCAGGGGACCTCAGGCTGCTCCCCCTGCCTGGCAGGGCTTGACAAGGGTGGGACCAGCTGGGTCTGGATCTAGCCCAATGGGGGGGGCCAGCCAGGTCTGGGTCTCGCGCGATTTTGAGGTGCATGTGGGTGGGCAGGGACTTGACTTTGGGTTCCGTGGTGCTCCCCAGACTCTGACAGGAGGAAGATTTTCATATACATTTTATTAATTTTCTTTCATCTCTGACACTTCTATTACAGGAAAAGGGCAAAGAGCAATATTAAAATATTTCCTCTAATTAATCCCCTTATAATGTGCATGAATTTCGTGCACCAGGCCACTAGTGTATGTATATGTGTGTATACACACACACACACACACACACACACACACACAGACACACACAGTAACCTGCTGCCATCTATATAAATCTGGCAAAATATTCTATAGCAAGATACTTCCTACAAACAGGATAAATTGCTGATGGTCTGGGATAATTTTATTTTTTAGTAACAAGATGTTTTTAGTACTACTATAGTTTATCCATTCAATTGCTGAAGGACATCTTGGCTGCTTCTCTGATGGCCTGATTTTATTTTATTTTTTGAAATATGTTTTTATTGATTTCAGAGAGGAAAGGAGAAGGAGAGATAGAAACATCAATGATGAGAGGGAATCATTGATCAGCTGCCTCCTGCACACCCTCTACTGGGGATCTAGCCCACAACCCAGGCATGTGTCCTGACTGGGACTCGGACTGTGATTGCCTGGTTCATAGATTGGCAGATAAAAGGAGAGGGAGAAAGAAACACTGATTGGTTGTCTCCCTCACATGCTCTGACTGAAGAATTGAACCCATGACCCTTTGGTGCACAGGATGATGCTCTAACCAACCGAGCCACACCAGCCAGGGTGGCTTTTCTTCTTCAAATTGTTCTCACATTCACGTGTTACATTGTAGTTGCTAGCACACTGAACTTTTCTCATCTTCCTTTTTCCTTTTTTTTAATTGATTTAAGAGAGAGAGAGGAAGCGAAGGGGGAAGGGAACTAGAGAGAAAGGAAGAGAAAAACACTGATTTGTTGTTGTATTTATGCATTCACTGGTTGCTTCTTATATGTACCCTGACTGGGGATCGAACCTGCAATCTTGGCATATCAGAATGATGCTCTAATCACCTGAGCTACCCGGCCAGGGCTTATCTTCTATATCTAAAGCAATTAAAGCTATTCCAGGTAAGAGGACATATCATTTAAAGCCATGCTTTTTTATTTAACCTACCCACAGAACCAGGCCTTCACTGGTGAAGTCAGTGTGCTAGGTACCTGCATACTCAGGAAGTGGTCGACCACACTGGGTCCCATTTTAACCCACCTGTTGAAGATTTCCAGTTAGCCTAACTCCAGGAAATAGTACTTAAAATCCTATCACTTGAAATATAGAAATAGCTCCCCCACCCCAAAGATCCATAATCAGAGGCAATTGCAGGAATTATGAAGGATTGCTGCTAAAATAAAATAATATTCCCTCAGAAAGAGACACTTTCATGGAAGCAATGAAGGTTAGAAAAAAACTTATTTGGCCTAAAATTAGAAACTAGGCGAGCAAATTCAGAAAAGATGAAAAACACCCATCTTCAAAATAAGATACTTTTCTAAGAGATCTCTTGGAGAGAATCCATACCTGGAGTGTCCCAATTACTCTCAGAGTGTCACGGACCAGCAGAGTAAGGAGGGACTGTCCGGGACGGAGTCAGAAGTTCTCCTTCCTGCGTCTTAACTGGGACTCCCAGCCCGCACAACCACCTTCCAAATATTTACTCTCAGGACACAATGGGCACATTGGACTATTCTTTCAAATAAGCCGACACACTACACCACGCAGATTTTTTCTGCTGAAGAGGGTGGGTTATTATTATAGGGAACAATGGATTATTATTTGTGGTCCAAGCCTCAAAACAAGCCCTCCTTTCACACAAGAAGCAAACAAAAGGCGTCCCTCGCCATTGTGGGCAGCAGCACAGCAGCCCCAGGGCCCTGGAGTTCGCCACGCAGGGCAGAGCCCAGGCTGGCCGCTCTGACCCCCAATTCCAGGAAGTGTGGCCTGGCCACCCTGATTTACCCTGTGATCCGACCAGTGCTCTCCACAGGGAGGCGCCCTGCAAGGAAAGCCCATCTTTGAAGTCAATAAATAAGGTTTCTCAAGGATTTTCCCAAACCAGACCTGCCCGAGGCCTGGCTACAAGACGGTCACCCTGAATGTGATTGGCAGATGGACTTAGGCCTAGCGTCCAAGTTCCCAGCCAGGAATTTTAACCAAAAATTAGCCAAACCCCTGAATGGCTTTTGGACAATCGGGTTAAGACAGATTTAATTATGCTGCCGTCTGGGTCCAGGCCCCACCATCCTTCACTTGGTTATCTCAGTGGCTTCCTACTGCTGGCTGTTTCCGCCTTCACCCACCCACCTGCCGCCAATCCAGCCAGAGGCCAGAGAGATCCGGTCCGAATGCCCGGCAGCTCTCATCACTCCTTTGCTTGGAACCCTCCAGGGTCCCTCACATCAGCCAGGATCAGGCCACAGTCCTCATAGGTCTGGCCACCTCACAGACCTCTTCTGCGTGTCCCCCCTTCTACCCTGGTCACCTGGGCTCCTCTGCTTGTGATGAGCACCCCAAGTCTAGAGACTGGAGGTGTCCTAGGCGATCGTGACGCGTGAGACAGGAGGGGAGAGGGATCCCCTGTTGAAATGCTGAGTCTCTGCACAGCTGACCCCAGGGAGCAGGTCCAGCGGACGCCCTTGCGTAACACTGCCCGCGGTCATCACGCACAGGACAGACCCCAGAGTGCGTTTACCAAGCACAGCGCTGCGGTTTCTGACCAACCACGAGGGGCCTGAAAGAGACAGTTGGGAGGTTTCTCCCGTCTGGGTAATGAGAGGAACTAAACACAGGTTTCCTCTGGGACCACATTCCCCGCAGCCCCAGCAGGAGGAGCTGGCTGGCCTGCTAACAAGGGGAACGGTGTGCTTTGTCCAGACTTTCTCTAAGGGACTTGGGAGTAATGGACATACATACTGAGCTCACTGTGGGATTCAGAGGGCTCGTGTTCAGAGTCATAAGAGAGTTTTCAGGGGCTAGCTAACACAGAGAATGTAAAGAAGGCCGAGATGTAGAGAAACTATTGTTCTAACCTACATCCTCCAGGCACTGCCGCTGGAACCGGCCTGAATAGGAGAGTAAATAGGTTTCTTGTAGCTGAAGAATTAATAATCAGGGGGTAGTGGCAACAATCGCTGCAAAAAATACGAAAGCTTCAGTTTAACAACCCAGAGATGGGAGGGAAAGTGTTGAATCCCGGAAGAACCAATTGCCTCAGGAATAAAAACACAGAAATGAAATGAAATGAAATGAAATGAAATGAAATGAAATGAAATGAAATGAAATGAAATGAGAAGATGAAGTGATATGCCCATGTTTTCCTATTCCGCCAACTCTGGATTCCAGGTAATATGTTAACTCACACACACGCTTCACCATGGCAACAGGAGCTGAGCTCACTTTCTCCCTGAGGAAGGAATCTTGCCTCTAGAGTTGAAGGGCAAGAAAACAAACGAAAAGAGCCCTTCGTGGAGGAGACAGAGTCCAATGAAAAGAGCCTGAAAATCATTAGATAAGTAATCAAAAAATTTAAGGAATCTACTCACCAGGGGTCAAATATCAAACCCAAAAGTTGATGTTCTTCTATTTTGGATGGAGAACCACAACAGTTTGGGGGTGAGGGGAAGAGGGAAGCAAATGGAGAATACAAAACAACATCCATCCCAGCCACAATGAAAAAAGCACATTCCAGGCTGGTTTGCCCAAGAGGCTATTCTGGACAGGATCTATCCACCACTTTAGATGATTGCATTAATATAATATAAGTAACGCCTCCCAACGAGGCTGTCAAGATGATTTTACTCTAAGTGAGCTCAAACTCTCACACCATGAAGTCATCTGAAATACACTGGAGTAGCATTGCTAGAGCGAATCAACACTCTCACGGCCTAGATGGGGATTGGAAACTGTTCTCATGGGAGCAATTCCTGGTCCTGTCACTGCTGGGTCCATGTAGTACCCTGGTTTGTCAAAACCTCATCCTGTTAACAAACTGTGTTAAGGTTCTCCTTGAGATGAAAAGAAGGCTTTTGTTTTGAAAAATTTTGAAAGCACTTTGATGTCACCTGCTTAAAAGAGTGCAATAAAGCAATTTATTTAAAAATAGCTCTCCAGCCTGTCTGTCTGGTGTTGGTACACAGTGGGAGGTGAGACTGCAGTGTCTCCTGGTACAAGCATGGACATGACCTCTTACATCACATGAAAAGAGAGGAACCAGAGAGAACACTGGACACAAAATTCACCCAGTGGTCATGACTGCAGCCGGGGGGCCAGCATGAAAAGGCACCACTGAGGATAATGTGCAATTTCCTAGGTTAGAATGACAGCAGGCAAGCTATGTTTTGTTTTTTAATCCTCACCTAAGGATTTTTTTTAAAATTGATTTTAGAGAGAAAGGAAGGGAGAGACAGAGAGAAATGTCGATGTGAGAGAGAAACATCAATTGGTGGCCTCCCATACACACCCTAACCAGGTGATCAAATCTGCAACCTAGGTATGTGCCCTGACTGGGAATGGAACTCACAACCTTTTGGTGTATGAGACACTCCAACCAACTGAGCCACCAGCCAGGGTATGCGAGCTCATTTTAATATTCCTCCATCAACTCTACACACACATCCCATACCTACATTTTCCCTATATATTTTATTTTTTAATATATTTTATTTTTCATAATACAAACCGCTTTTTTAAAGAGAGAAGACATCAGTAAAGTTATAAGATTTGCTTCTTTAATCTCCGTATGCCCAGTGAAAGCCATCAGCACATGACCAGGCTGGGTGCGGCCCCTGCAGATGGTACTGAGGAGATGGTCCACCCTCCCAGAGCAGGGCCCCCTGCAGCTCACTGATTCCTTCCTTCCAGAAGTGACTTCCTCCCCATGTCAGCCCCAAACTCCCTGGGCTGTGCTCCCCCATCCTGCCTAGCCCCCGTCAGGGCACCCTCACTCTGCTCGGAATGACCAGGAGTGCCGGGACTACGTCCGCCTAGTCCACCATGTTCTTCTCATTACCTCACAGATGCCTGCCTTTTGTCAGCGTGCTCAACAAACACTTGTTGAAAGTCTGAAAAAAGGAATGAATGAATGAATGAGAGAAGAATAAAACTCACCATACTCAGATGGGCTCAGCCATAAAAATTACACTTGCTCCACCACAAATGGCTTCGCCATAACGGCCCCAAACACATGGTGTCGCAGAGATTCCTCAGGTCGAGTTTGAATGCTGACACTCCCGTACGGGAGAGGCTTAGCTAACTTTCTCCCCATCATCTTCCTATTCGGATGAGAGCATCCCAAAGGAGACTCATCTCTTGAAATGCTCAATAAAAAGAACACATGTACTTTTCCTAATACACAGGATTACCCAATTCTTCTCAGAGTCCATTCCTTCCCCCTGATCCACGTCCAGCTGGCCTCCTCTCCACCCTCAACCTTTTCTGCACCAACAAAGACCTTTCTGTTTCTCCAATGAGAGGGATTCAAGGTCCTGAATCAGGCCAGTCACTGAGCGAGTCACTTGACTCCCGCAAGCCCGGCTGCTGCTTCTCTGCCCTCCTCTGTGTGTGCTGTGCGTCTTTCCTCCCGGCCACGGCTTTCCTGTTTTCAATCAGCCCTTCGTTCTTCCCAGCCACGCCGGGACGCGCCCTGCCCTGGCAGTCTTGTGGGGACAAGTACATGAGCCTCTGAGTGTGGTGACCTGGGTGCCAGGACTCCCATTCAAGGCCAAGATCTCCAGCCAAGCAGTCAGCACATGCCACAGGTGTAGCCAACCTGAACCGTGTCATCTGCGTCCTGTCCACACAGTTCTCAGTTCTCCGCAAGCGGACGAAGATAATACGGAGCTTTTGGTAAGAAACTGGATCATTTTACTTCTGACGGGTTATGCTCAGCATAAAGAACACGTTGAAAGCTCTGGGGCATGCATATCAGATTCATAACAGGACAATATTAGCTCTCACGTTTTCTACTTCCCAGGTGTCAAAATGGCATCTTTCTATTCAAGCCAAAGACCAGTGGACCTTAAATCTATTTTTCCAAGCTCTCAAATCATATCAGAAGGTTTACCATACATCAGAAGATATTTGAACCCAAATTTAATCCAAACCAGGAAAGGCCAATAGAAAATATCAGAACAAGAGATTGGAAAGGCTACGCCTACCTGGCAAGAAGAACGTCCCTCACCTCCAATATCAGGCACAAAGGAAGCAATGGGAGACCACTGCAGACGAGTGCTCACTGGGGCTAAACCTTATTAAACTTGGGTACATTTATTATTTCTCATCAACACTTTCGGGTGTTACGCATTGTATAGACGCTCAGAGAGGCTAAGGAACTTGCCTGAGTTACTTATCCAGCAAACGTGGAGCAAACAGTTCAATCTAGAACCTTCTGACTCCAAAGGCCAGTGCTCTTCACGAGCTGATTATGCAGCTTTAACAGAATCCGTGGTTCAAACAGAATCTCGTGGGGAACCCCGTGTACAGAGGAGACAGGCAGTTTTCACACCCAAGTCAGGCAAGCGGCGCTCAGAACTTACGGTGATGAATAAGGCCCAGAACTACAATACAGCACAGTGGCTCTCAAGCCTGGTTGCGCATGGGGACCACCTAGAGGGCGTTGGAAAAGTGACGCCTGCTCTAGCCAGTGTGGCTCAGTGGACAGAGCATCGGCCTGTGGACTGAAGGGTCTCGGGTTCGATTCCAGTCAAGGGCACATGCCTGGGTTGTGGGCTTGATCCCCAGTGTGAGGCATGCAGGAAGCTGCCAATTAATGATTCTCTCTCATCATTGATGCTTCTCTCTCTCTCTCCAATATATTTTAAAAAAAGAAAAGACTGGTGCCTGCTGAACAAACTCCGTATGCTACTGCAATGGTAGGTACATGGCATCAGACATTTGTCCAAACCCAGAGAATGTACAGCAGTGAACCGAGTGTAAATGATGGACTCTGGGGGATTATGTGCCACTGAAGGTTCATCAATTGTAATAAATGGACCACTCCAGTGGGGATGCTGATAATGGGGGAGGCTGTGTGTGTACGGGAGCAGGGGGGGGGGGGAGGGCGGGAATATGGGTTTATGGTATATATAACCTTTCTCTCAATTGTTGCTGTGAAAAATAAAGTCTATTAAAAAATATACTGATGCCTGGGTCCTGCCCGTATGTCCAGGGTTTCTGATTTAATTCGTGTGGGGCGTGGCTTGAGCATCAGGTGATTCTACACTTGCAACCACCATCCAGCACCCTAAAGAGAGACAGGACTTCACTTATGATACTGTGATGTGACGGTCCTGAGGCCGATGAGCCATGCTTGTCTGGCATTTGACTGAGTGTTAGTTACCAAGAGGTATGTTGACTTTTGAAATATATATTAGTGCACATTCGTGGACCTGACTTTTTCCAAAGACGAGGGCAGTGCTGTTCTACCTTCTTAACCAATCACACATTTACAAATTTAAACCTGCTTCATCCTAAGGAGCGCACTGGCTGCGGGAGTTAATGCGGCAGTGATCTCCAAAGCAGCTGGATTATGTGTAGAACTTCGTATCTGTGCATGTTGTTCTTTATTATTATTTTAATGGTTAAAAAACACTGGCTAGTTTGGCTCAATGGATAGAGCGTTAGCCTGTGGACTGAAGGGTCCTGGGTTTGATTCCGGCAAGGGCACATGCCTGGGTTGCAGGCTCCATCCCCTGTAGGGGCCGGGCAGGAGGCAGCCAATCAATGATTCTCTCTCATCATTGATGTTTCTTTCTCTCTCTCTCTCTCTCTCTCTCTCTCTCTCTCTCTCTCTCTCCCCCCCCTTCCTCTCTGAAATCAATAAAAATATATTTTAAAAAAATATACCGTAGGAACCAATGAAATGTACACCAAACATTTGAAAGCTCTAAAGCAGAGTTGCCATTAACCCCTAGGAATCTAGTGACGAGAGCCTGAACGCCAGCGCTCTGCTTGGTTTTTGAGAAGTTCAAGTCTAGGAAGAGGGGTAAAGGCAGCACCTGCTGCCATGGCGGCCGGAGGCGGGGCAGGCCAACCACAGTTTAACTACACGGGACGGGGGGGGGGGGGGGGGGGGGGGGGGAGAAATGCCTCGTCCTTCTTCAAGCGATCGATCGGCAGGTGCTCTCAGAGCCGCGGCTGCTACCTGGCTCTCCACTGGGCACCCTCTCAATCAAATGAAAATGTGCCCCTGCCAAATCCTCCTGCAAAGCCGGTCTGAAAGCTCCCCTGTTGTTGCACAAAGCCCAGGCCTCCACATGGCAGGCTGGGCCTTCCAATGAGGCAGCCCATGTCCTGCTCTGCACAGGTGAGGGCTGCCGCTGGTGAGCTGGGGCTGGCTGGCTCCCCTCCCCAACACGCCACGCAAGGGGCTTACCTCTGAGCACGATGCCTGTACTCTCTGGGCCTGGAAGGAGGCCCACCTCCGAAATCCTGCACAGTCTCATGACTCCGCCCAAACATGTCATGGGCAAAGCCTTCCCTGTCTGACCACCGCTTCGGTCCCAGGGCTCAGTGCCTCCCGTCCACCTCCGCCTCTTCTTAAACGGAGAGGCAGTCTTTAGGGCACAGGTACTGCTACTGCAGTCACCTCAACCTCCCCTGCAAGGCTCCCGACTCCTTCAGGGGGGAACTCCATCTTACTTGGCCTCCGTGTGCCCAGCACACAGTATACTTCCTGGTGGTCAGAAAGCTCTCAAAGGACATTTAAGGAGTAAACAGACTGATAGCAGCTGGATTTTTAGGATTCCTATAATGGGAAGTTATGGTTAATGAAATGTGTAACACCTTTCTCCCCTCCTAAAATAAATGGAAGAAACCAACTTGCCCTTAAATGGACACCTAACCCCAGTCAAGCATTCTGTGGCTCTTAGAAAAATCTGGCAAAGAGTCCAGACTCACCAGCACCTACTTATCACGGAGGGAAGAGTTCAAGTGCAAACGCTCCCCTGAGGACAGGGGATAAATATGGGAGGAGTGGAAACTGGCCCCTTCCTGTTGGGATACAGGCTTGGTTACAATAAAACAAAAGAGATAGCATCCATTAAGCACCTCATTTACTGGAGAGCAAACAAATGCTGGGTGCTGTGGGGGTGCAGACTCAGACACTCGGTGCGAACATACACGCGCCCACGGAATGTACCCAGCAAACACTGAGTGTCCACGGGAGGCTCAGCAAACACTGAGAACAACAGACCCCCAAAGAGTGAGCACATGCGCAAGCCTGCGTTTCACTTCTTGTTTACACCTTCTCTTCCCTAAAACAGTTTCTACTAAAGCTTCCCCTAAGTTTGCAAACGAAGAGGTCAGGGAGTGCTTTATGGGAAACACGCTTGAATTTCATCTGGAATTGAGAAGAATCAAGATGGACACACAGGAAGGGCATTTTGCCGAGAGGAAAACACGGGATGATGTGCAAACATGAATTATGCAGATTCATTGGGCTGGGACAGAAGAAAACTTGAAAGTTGAAAATGTAGGCTGAGATGTTGGAACCGGATCCTGTGGGAAGTGGGCACCCCTGAGTGTTTTTGAGAACAATGGCCAGGGAGGGGAGGGAGGGAGGGGGGAAGGGAGAGGGGAGGGGAGGGGAGGGCAGGAGAGGGGAGAGGCAGGAAGGCACAGTTTGGAAAGGGGATATATATATGTGTGTGTGTGTGTGTGTATATATATATATATATATATATATATATATATATAGAGAGAGAGAGAGAGAGAGAGAGAGAGAGAGAGAGAGAGAGTTTGGAACATACAAAGCTTGAGGAGAAGAAGTGAGGCTCAGTGGCTTGGTCCACAGTGTTGCCTCCTGAGTCTAGAATGGTGTCAGCCACTCGGTTAAATGGAGTCAGGCTGGGTCCTAGCCAGAGGGAGCAGCAGAAGAAAGAGAAGAACCTGCAAGAACCCCACTATTAAAATCCTGAGGAGCAGTCAGAGCTTTGGGTGGTGAGGTCGGCTCCAATGTGGTAGCTTCCTTCCACCGCCCCACCCCCCGCCCGACCCCCCCTACTCCCGCCGCCCCAGCGGAGTCAGCAGTGCAGGGCCTGGGTTCCCTGCACAAAGGTCGTCACTACACAAAGGAAGAAATGGGTGGATGCCCTGGGGCAGTTAAAGGCTCTCCGTAGACATTTAAGGCGTCCAGAAGCCTTTCCTCCATTTGGTTGGAGACTCGGAAAGAGAAATTCTACAATATAGCAGAGTGGTTGCAAACACATACTTTGGAGCAGGGGCCTAACCCTACCACATACGAGCTGTGTGACCTGGGACAAGTTACACAACCTGCCTGAGTCTTAGTTTCCTCCTCTGGGACATTAATCACAATACTCAGTATCACACAGTGCTGCTAAGGGCTGTATGAGATATGCATATAAATTATTTAGCAGAGCCTTGCCTCATAGTAAGCACTCAATAAATGAGCGAAGAGGAAAAGATATAGCACAAACTTAGTTTTATGTCCAAATTCCTATGGGCTAAGAAACAGGAGTTACACCTGGCTGAAAAAAGAAATATAGATAGACAGATAGATCATCTGTGTCTACATCTATATTTAGCTATCTGGAAGAAACTCATGTTTATGTTAAATTTACATAATTCCACACTGTCTTCTTTAATATTTGAAGAGAAAGGAATACATTTCTTAATTTTGAGAAAAGCATTGTAAAAAAATGGTTCTAAATTGCATAAAATAAACTCCCCAGACCCCAAAGCAGAGTATCTGAGTCCCAGGATAGAAAATGCTCATTGTAAATTGAGCAAAGTTTGTTTCGTTGGTTACAGCACAATACTAAGAAAGCTCAGGTCCTGGTTTCATTCTCTGGGGCAATCTTATCTGCAACAATAAATAACTGAGGCTCGGCAAAGGCATGGAGCATTTCTAAACCCAATTAGTTAAACCTAAGAACGGGACTCAAAGTATCACAGTTACCAGAAAACTACTCAAGCTACAGGCCCTGACAGTAGACCAGGGGTATCACTCAGTCTTGCCATTTCTAAAGAGACTCAGAGTTTGTACGAAAAAAAGAATAAATTAATAAAGGAGAATATATCAACAAAGTCATCCTTCCGTTCCTGGATAAAGGCCTAATGGAACCAAGGGGAAATTATAAGTGAATAAAATAGTACAGCAGCCAAATGCATTCAAAAAGATAATGAATAAATAAGGAGGTTTAAGGGCACAGATATAAATGTCCCAGGAGACGAAGACTATTTCTCAGTTCAGGCACTGTGAATGGTCACAAAGGCAACTGACCTCCGCCTTCCTACGGCGCCCAAAATCCAAGGGCTTTGGTTTTGTCTCCGGGGCGTTGCTAACTTGGCAAAATAAGTGGAAAAGGCAGAAAGGAATATCACTCAAGATATTCCGCTCACACGAGTCTTAGGGACCAAGATCCATAGCCATCAGATACGTGAGACCTCAGGAGATGCTTCTAGTTATCACTAAACTAGAGGCCCCGTGCATGAAATTTGTGCACATGTAGGGTCCCTAGGCCTGGCCAGTGATCAGGGCCGATCAGGGCCTTCCTTCCCCTGCTGCCAGCTGCTGGCTGGGGCCTTCCTTCGTTCCACGCTGCCCCCTGGTGATCAGTGCACATCATAGCAAGCGATCAAACCCGGCTGGACTCCCGAGGGGACACTTTGCATATTAGCCTTTTATACAGAGAGATTCCCTTTGATGGGGGTTAAAGACCAAACTCATCTATAATGAGTTCTATGCCAAAGCAAGCCGTTTATGACACCAGTGGTCTTAGAAGCAAGAGTAAAATCTTTCCAAGGTTTAGGGACACCTGAGATGCATGTACTTACACGGAGAATTCAAACTCTCAAATAAAAGATACAATTTAAATAAAAATGCCTTCAGGCTCCAGTTGGCAGATTCTAATCATGCAGGAGAAATGCGACTGAATGAAGGAAAACAGCCCAGTGGGGATAGAAAGGAAGGTGAGGAACATTTAGCAGGTAGATCAGCATTTTCTAGATGGTGGAGGGGGGGGAGGGGGGGAGGGGAGGAGGGCAGAAATACAATTTGTAAAAAACTGTGTATATTAATTTTTTCCCAATGAAATCACATTTTTAAAACTCAGTAGGTCCCTGTCAGTGTGGCTCAGTGGCTGAGCATCAACCCATGAACCAAGAGGTCACTGGCTCCATTCCCGGTCAGGGCACAAGCCTGGGTTTCAGGCCCCATCCCCAATAGGGGGCAGACAGGAGGCAACAGATTGATGATGTTTCTCTCTCATCAATGTTTATATCTGTCCCTCTCCCTTCCTCTCTCACTAAACAAACAAACAATTGATGTGTCTCTCTCATATCTATGTTTCTCTCTCCTCTCTCTCCCTCCCCTTCCTTCCTCCCTTTCTCTCTAAAAATCAATGGAAAAAATATTCTCACTCCTCCAGTGAGGATTAAATAAAATATTTTTAATATAGAAAAGTCTATTGATAAAACACAAACATGATAAAATCATTTAAGCCCTAGCTGGTTTGGCTCAGTGGATAGAGTGTCCGCCTGCAGATTGCAGGTTCCCAAGTTCGATTCCAGTCAAGGGCACATGCCTGGGTTTCGAGCTGGATCCCCAGTGGATGGCGTGCAGGAGGCAGCAAATCAATGATTCTCTATCATCATTCATGTTTCTATCTCTCTCTCCCTCTCCCTTCCTCTCTGAAATCAATAAATACATATTTAAAATAATTCAATTTAAAAAGCTATGGTGTCTAAAGTAGTTAAAGAATGCTAGTTCATTCATTCTGTACGTCTCTGAAGAAATAAGAAACGGTAAAGAATGAAAATAATCAGATAATGCATGAAATCACACTTGGGAAAAATATCCTTTCTCGCAATAAACAATTATTGAGTGCCGACAATAATTCTAACTACACATTACAAACTGCTAACAAACTGTTACCAAGACAAGTCTACAGCCCCCTGCCATTTAGCAAACACTGTACTTATTAGCATCTATCATACACATGAAGCAAACACTAGAGATACTTCCATGAACAAGACATCCATGATGTCCATCCTGGATTCTAGTGGAGGGAAAAAGAAAAGAAAAACCGACGAGTTAGAAATTACAATAAGAAAGCAAGGGGCCGGAAATGGTAACAGGGGACTCTTCTGGCTAAGGTGGCTGGAGAAGGTCCCTCTGAGGAAGAGACATTTGTGCCAAAGATGAAGAGGAGACAGTGCTGGGCAGTCCTGGGGAAAGAGCATTCCAAGTGCAGAGGAGGAGGTGGGAAAGAGTCAAAGAGCAGAAAGATGGCAGGAAGGGGCAAGAGGCGGCAGGCGAAGAGTCAGAGGGGGAGGCAGAAACGGACCGTACAGCCCACCGCAGGCACGCGGGGAGGCTGGGATGGCAGCGGCAGTGCAATGGAAAAGGATTTCTTGTGTAAGGATTTTAAACAAGAAAGCAACATGCTCTGATCTGCATTTTAATAAAAATAATTCTTGCGGTTGTGTGAAGAATGGATTCAAAAGAGTCAGAGGGGCCCTAAGGCGGTGCCTCCTTGGTTAGAACAGAGTCCTGCACACCAACAGGTTTCGGGTTTGATTCCCGGTCAGGGCACATGCCCACATTGTGGTTTGGATCCCTGGTCTGGATGCATACAGGAGGCAACTGAGTCTCTGCCTCCCTCTCTCTCTCTCTCTCTCTCAAGTCAATAAACATATCCTCAGATGAGGATTTTTTTAAAAAGAGGCAAGAGGGGGGACATTGGGACGCAGTAATACAGGCAAAAATGGCAGGGATTTTGACTAAAATGCTAGGCGTGGACCACTGATGAGAAAGGAGTGGGTGAATTTCCGATGCATTTTGGAGATAGGAGAACTGACTGGATGTGCAGGATGAAGGATAAGGAGGAATCGAGGATGGACTAGGTTTCTGGGGTGAGCAACCAGACAGATGGTGCTGTCATTTTTTGCAATGGGTGGTGCAAATGACTGAGATTTCTTTTTCTTCTGTGTTCATTCCTACCCAGGGGTTACCAAAGACATTCCAACTGCCAAATCCAGTGTGTCCTTATTGTACCCAATGTCCCTGCATCTGACACCATTAACCACATGCTCTCCCCTAAAACTCCATTCTCGCTTGGTTTCCAAGACTCCACACTCTCTCGTGGTTCTTCGCCCCCTTCTCGGGGTCCGCACACCTGTAGCTCTGTCCTTGGCCCCTGCTAGTTCCTTCGATACACTATCGCTTGGTGACCTCATCCGAGCAAACCATAGTTTTAAAGTCTCCCATATCTGTGTTTCCAACCAGAATGTTCTCACCTCCAGGACCATCTCCCAGCTGTCTTCTGCCCATTTCTATTGGGATGTTTCCACAGCATCTTAAACAACACATCCAAAAGTAACTTCATCATCTTCCTCCAAGATTCTCATCCCTCTTCCCATATTCTTCCTCTGGGAAAAGCCCCATTTTCCAAAAATACGCCCAGTTTCCCAAACCCCAAACCTCAGGATCATCATACACTCCCTCTTTCAAGTCCACAGCAAATCAATTTCCAAGCCCCATCAAATTTATTTTCTAATTGGCTCATGAAAATGTCCTCTCCCCATATCACGCTGCTTTCATTCAGGTCTTTACCTTCCTCTGGATGATTACAATGGCCCTCTGGTGAGCCTCACACCACTCTAACCCAGCCTTTACACCTGAATAGAGAAATCCCTCCTTCCTACAGACTTTAGGGCAAAATCCAGCCTTAGGAATGGCCAGCAGGGTCCTCGGTGAGTCAGTGCCTCTGGCTGGCTCCCCTGCCTCAACTCCCCCCAACTCTTGTGCACGCCCACCTCCCGCCACGTTGAGGCAGGAAGGTTTCTCTCATAACTACTCCCCTTCCCCATACCTTTCTCCAGGGCCTGAGCTTGGGTCTGAAGTGATGACAATCCTTCGTGCCCTAACAGCACACCGTTATCGAGAGAATTCTTACATTGCTTCTCCCACTGAACTGCACATTACGTGCGGGCAGGAATCTGCTTCCCACAACACTTTTGGTGCTTAAGATTTAAAAGGCGCTTAATGAATGTCTGTTGAATACCTGAACCTGGATCAAACTCAACAAGGTTTTCCACAAGACATGAACTGTTATATACAGTACCCATGATCAGGAAGAGGTGACTTGGCAAGAAGAAAGCGTATTTTTCTAAAATTAACTAATAACCACACCTGCTGACTTTCACATACCAGCATTCAACTTTCACTACTGAACAGCTAGGTATGTCCAAGCTGTATGTCGCTATTATTCTGATGATCTTTTTGTAATAATATCTATTGAGATTAAGTTTTTTTAATTTTTCAGTTTTAGCACTTTTAACACCCTGGGTTTAAGATCAGCCCAACTGCTTTGTCCTCAATGGCAATGTCTGACCTCTCATGGATAGTTCTGTCTGAAGCACACAGATTTCTGATAAACCTCAGACTTAGGCTATTTCCTCCTTATCTTAAAACACAAATGACGCCACCATCACCAACCCCCTTCCCCCCCCCCAAAAAAAAAAAATCCTCACAAAACAACATAAAAAAACACACCATACTTTTAACTTTTTTTTTTTTTGTCTCAGAAGAAACATTTATACAGAATGAATTGTATTTTATCTGTCAGCCTCCAGAGGGTGGGGGAACTTTTACATTTATACTCTATGGCTCCTGGAATCATTGCTTTAATTCTGTATTTCCTGGTTCCGGCAATTACATTAAGGGCTTTTTTTTTTTTTCCCCGTGAAAGAAATTAATGAGTAAACCTGTGTTCAGATACTCGTATTAATGATGCAACTGACATTCTTGCTGAACAAAAGAAATGAAAGTGTGTGTTTCTTAGGAGCTGGCCTCTGTCACCATTACTCAAGCACATCCTGACACAGCGGCAAGTTCTCGCTGCTGCAGCGCGGAGGTCCCACTTCGGAGCCCACGAAACCACCATCCAAGTCCGCTCACTGAGGCAGAGGTTCACCTTAAGTCTGACCCATAAAAATTGTCAAGGAAAAAAAAAACGATTTAAAAAAGAAAAGAAAAATGTGCTAAAAATTAAAAAATGTCCTATGTCTTGTCAAACTCGGGTGACTGTGTCTGGCACGATTATGGACTGGAGCAAAGTCTTTTCAGCCAGGTCACCTCAGTGGCATGCCCAGGTCTCTGCACCCTCACCCCGAATCCCCGTCTGGGCATTTCCTCCCGGTGCCCTGCAGGCTCCAGAGGTGAGACCGGAGACTGTAGGCTCTCCCATCAGAGGCCGAAAAATGGGCTGGGGAGCGGTGGAAAGGAAGCTCACAAAGCAAAGCAAACTGTCTCTGAAAACACGAAACGGAACCGACAACAAAGGCCCCACCGACGAAAAGCCTGCCACTCCCCAAAGGTGCAGAACGCAGAACCCGGGCTCCGGACCCGGTTCCCAGGCGGGCCCGGGCGCCCGGGTCACCGCTGGGGGCTCGGCGGCAGCGCAGAGCAGGGCCGCTCCCCCACGACCCCGGGAGCCAGCAGGTAGGCTCCCCGCCTCCCCAGCACGCGGGGACCCAGGGAAGGAGGAGGGAGAGGCGCCGCACCTCCCAGGCCTCCGCGGCCGTGCTCCCCGCCGGCTGAATTCCCGCCCCGCGCGCGCAGGCCGCGCCCGGCCCCCGCCTCGGCGCCAGCGCGCAGGGCCCGATCCCCGCGAGGGGCGAGCGCAGCCGGAGTCCCCGCGGCCCCGAGCCCCGCCCGGCCCGGCCGCACTCACACAGCCCGAGCGCCGCCGCCAGCACCGACCACAGACAGCGCCGGCGGTCGAGGGTCGCCGTCTCCGCCCCGGCCCCGGCGGGCGCGGCCATCGTCGTCCGCTGCAGCCCCGCGGCCGCGCACCGGGCCCGGCAGCCGTCCGCTCCGCTCCGCTCCGCGCAGGGGCGCCGCCTCGCCACCACCGCGCCCAGTGGCACCACCGCGCCCAGTGGCACCTCCGCGCCGCGCCCCCACTCGCGGCCCCGCCACCGCCGCCTGCCCCGGCCCGGCCCCGCCCATCCGTCCTCTCATTGGTCGGCTTCGCGCCCCGGGAAAGACGCTATTGGAAGAGGCGGACTGTCCATCACCCCCTCTCGTCAGGCGAGGCCGTGCCTCCCGGGTCCCACCCAGGCTCCCATCCCGGAGCGGGAGGCCAGCACCCGGCGCTCCGCTCAGCCCCGGTGGCCGCCCGCCTGCCGTCCCCGCCGCCCGCCCCCTCCCAGTGTCCCCCCGCCTCTCCTAGGTCCCGGCCCACAGAGCTCTCCATGGTCTCCTCGTCGCGGTCCTTGCGGGGGTCCTGCCTCTGAGTCAGCGCTTGCGGGTTTCTGTGAGCCTCACCGAGGGGAGCAGCAGTTTAGTGACAAAGTCCATAAGGTGCGGCGGGGAGACTCCGCTTCAGGGGTCCCCCCACCCCCCGCCCTGGCCCAGGCCTGCCCCCCGGTGGCCCGGGTGATGCCTGAGCTGCCGCACGGAGAGATCCGCTGGCTGGAGAGGTCTCCATCTTGCCTGACTCCCCTTGGGAGACCCCTTTCGGCCTGAGGGGGGTGGGCACCGGGGACTCTCCCACCTCCTGGGAGACAAAGGGAGGTGCTTTGGGTTCGGGTTGCTTTTGCCAACAAAACGTCCCTCCGTTTGTCCCTGGAAACGGGATGGGGACGCCCCTCGCCCGGACTCCCCGGGGCCCGGCTGCCCCGCTGAGCGGGGTCCGCCCGTCCTGGTTGCCCAGTGGGGACTGAAACGTGTGTGGAGGGGTCCCCGGAACAGCTGACGAAAGGGAAAGCGGGGGGGCAGAGAGAGAGAAGGATGCGGGTGAGATCCAGGTGGGAGGCCGAGGGCGGGAGGGACCAGACTGGAGAATCGGTTCAGGAAAAGAATGGCAGGACCGGGGCTACCTCGGAGGGTAAGTTCCCGCCAGAGAAGAGCATCTGGAAAGCTGGGCCCCGCTCCCCAGCAGGAGAGGAGAAGGCAGGGCGCTCCGGTTCCCCGGTTCCCCGGTTCCCCGGGACAAACCCCGGGCGGGCCTGGGCCCGGCAGAGCCCCAGGGCGAGGCCGCAGGTGGGCCAGCGGCAGAGGGCGAACATGCAGCCGGAGCGAAAGGCTTCCGCGGTGAACCCCGCCAGGCCATCGGGGAAAGGGACGGCTGGTTGAGGGGTAGGTGGGTGTTGGCCGAGCCAGGCCAGAGAGGCTGCAGAGACAGCACACCGTGCAAGGTGTTTTCACGGTGCTGTCCGTCCTGGCCGGGCAGTTTCTGACCCTGCTGTCAAGAGAGTAAAAGGAAAATACAAAAACAAAACCCCTGATTCCATTCACGATGGTTCCTCTGAGGGTTCAACAACCCTCCTGCTTTCCAGACACCGCCTCCTGCACCCTGGAGACGCCTCTTTCCAGCTGCAGCCGTGGAGGCAACACAGGGGATGGGAGGAGGACTCCAGGAAGGTCAGAAAGGTCCTTGTTAAAGGGCGACTGCCTCTGAGAGGAACGGGCTGCTTGGGGAGAGTTTCCCCGCAGAATCAGTAATAACTCTTGTTGTCACAGGCAGAGGCCTCTGGCTGGTAGGTAGTTACCTGTGCACGGCCCCTGGGTCTCACTGGGTTCCTGCTCCCTCCAGAACCCACTGAGAGGAGTCCACCTTGGGAACTTCTCGGGCTTCTGCTTTCTCCTCCTAGAGATAAGGGAAGGGACACTCAGGATCACCTGGTGCTGAGGACTGTATCTGCGCAGGATTTTCTGGAGCTGGAATTAGCGGAGACAGTAGGAAGAGGGTGACAGGCACCCAAGTTTCCAACAGATGTTCGTGGCTGTGGCGGAACCCTCTCCACCCTCTGTGTTCTCACGGGCATTCCCTTCCTCCCTGTGTTCTGAGATTTGTTGACAGAGGACAATTGGAAAACGGTGGCCCGTGGGCAGTGATAACCAGAGGCTCCTGGAACCCAGAATGTGATCAGATAGAGTTAAAGGTGACCGCCAGACCCCACGGAGAAAGGGAGGCCTGAAGCTAAACCCGTTTCAATGGTATTGCTATAGAAAGAACATCTCAATCCAGGAGAAGGGTTGCATTGTTATTTACAATGTTTGGAAATCTGAAGGAGTTTCATTGGCTCTGATGTGTCTGGGCACGGAGGCACCACGGGGTAACCAGAGGAATGGGGTCCCTGGGAGGTGCTCATTGTGATGGGAGATACGTCACCAGGCTTCCCTGTTGGCAGTGACTGGAGACCCTGTCTGCCCGTGCCCTGCAGCCATCTCTGTCCTGCATCCCCTCCCTGGGGAAGGATGCCTCCTGCAGGGTCACGTGCATTCCTCTGGCCCTAGAGGTTTCTCACCAGGATAGGCAATTGACATCTTGAGTTTTGTTGCTGTCAGTCTTCCTGCATCTCTGTTGTGAGGGGCAAATGAGATACTCTCAGGGAGCCTGCAGAGTAAAAGGCAAACTCTTTTTCAATCAGTAGAGAGAAGTCGGAGGACGAAAAAGAAAAACAAACAAAAAAAAAATGATAATCAACTCTAGTAAGTTCACGTGGGAAAGGAGAGCAGAGAGCCCTCTTAATAACCACAGAGACTGGGGTTTTCAGAAATCTGAAGTGGTTACATTATTTTACGTAAGTTATAGTTTGTAGTTTCCTCATTCTGGGGAAATATAAACTTACGTTTTCAGGGCACATTTGTTAGGTTTGGGGAGTAAACTATTCGGGCATCTAGAACTAATTAACATTTTAAAGTGCATTTATTATCCTCTTTGCCTTGAGCTCTAAGAAGAAGGCAAGAGTAGGAGGGGAAGTGGAGGACAGTTTCAAATAAAACTAGGGTGGGGCTGAATGTTAGAGCTCCACACTATGATTTACTGGTGTCAAACCATAGGGAGAAAGTTGACAATTCAGTGTCTGGCACGAAGAGCTTCTAAATGTTTGTTGAATAAACGAGCTAGGGAACAAATGAATAAGCTGACAAATGAATGGTATATGAAATAAAATAAATGAATAGGTCTATTTAGATTAGTCACACTATTTATTGTTTCCTATCTGGTTACTTATTGCTAGAGTGACACTTCATAATTACTGATTGTCCAAGTACCAACATTTACATTGTTAATGAATTTGGAACAAATTACAGTCAGTCAGCAATTATTCATTGAGTGCTGGCTTTGCTAGCATAAACCTCAATACTATTTTAAAATTTTACATATAATAAATAAGCCAAGCCTTAGAGATATTGGGACAATTGGGCTCCAATTATAACCAATTATAAAATTGGTTGCCAATTACAGAATTCAGTGTTGGTGTTGGAGTCTTGGCCTCCAGCAAATTGTGATTAAAGGAGACACATACAATTGGTTTCAATATGTTAAAGTATCTTTTTTTCTGGAAAGGTATGAGTTTGGGGTTTATGCAAAAGGAAAGAGATTTTCCAGCTGAAGAGAACAGTTTGAGTAAAAACAGAGATGGGCATTCACAAGGCTGGAAAGATGGTGCTTTGAACACTAGGATAACAGATACAGGCTAGAAACCGACCATTTTACTGTTATTGGAAACTGCAACAACCAGAACTCAGTAGAGTCTGGAATCTGGCTGCCACAGGCATTGACACACACTCATGCAATTTGTTAGTCACGAATATACATAGAATTATGTTTTTTTATATAAGAGGTAAATAGTACACCAGCAATGACACTGTTTTCTTTTGTGTCACTGATTTGCAAATATCAAAAATAAAATAGAAAACTGACTATAGATTAAGAACAGCTAAAGATAAACACCATTATAAAAATAACCGCTTGGGGGCGCGGGACCAAGTAGCTTCACCTTCCTTTGTCATGGTGGCGAGAGTGCAGCACACCGGCTCGTTGGTCTAGGGGTATGATTCTCGCTTAGGGTGCGAGAGGTCCCGGGTTCAAATCCCGGACGAGCCCACTTTTCCTTCCTTAAAGAATTTAAAATTTCTAAATAAATTGCCTTTAGACTACTTCAATACATCTTATAAATACGTATTGTTGCAAAACACGAAGATGAGACTTTCTAAACCGAAAGCGCACTTTACATTTAAATACCATTAAAAGATGTAACATGGAAGCACTACAGACGCGGCCAGTTCCGGAGAGCAGCGCGCACGCTGCGGGCGCACAGTTCCGACCTGGGCAGCCTGCAGGGGGGTGAGCCTTACCCCTGCCCAAGCCGGGCACGTCCGCCGCCCGCGGGGCGGGGCTTCGGCTGGAGGAGCTTGGCCCGCCCTCACCAGGGACCTGCTAACTCAGGCGCCCGCTGCTCCGGTTAGGAGGGGTTGGGGGGGCCCCGGATTCTGCACGAGGCGTCTCTTTGGCAAGCACGTGTGCTTTGAAGGGTTATAAGCAATTGTCATGCCTCACTCTCGGACGCACGGCAATCATATATTTGTACGAATCGACCTCATTCGATGCCCTGCTTAATCGCAAGATTAAGGTGATCAACGTTCGAGCTCTAGGCTGGAGTTGTTGAATATAAACCGCTAAATGGCCTGAGTGAAAAAAAAAGCTTTTAATTTATAGGTTTAAAGAAAAGCCTAAGGAGCCTGGGCTCGTCCGGGATTTGAACCCGGGACCTCTCGCACCCGAAGCGAGAATCATACCCCTAGACCAACGAGCCGCTCTCGGCAGACGGGCTCGAGGCGCCTCCCTTCAGCCTCACCCCGCCTCTCTCCTTCCGCCTCTCGCTTTATTTCCACCCCGAGGCGGCCAGCGACCTTTTCACCGCCCCGACGCTCCCGCCCCAAGGCGCGGGCGAGGAGCCCTGCCCGCCGAGCGGAGGAGGAGCGGCGGGAGCGCCCATTTCGCGCGGTCCGCACCCCGTCCGTTCGGGAAGCCGCCGCCCGGAGCCCGGGATCGCCGGGCCTTGCCACCAGTGGGGCGCCCGCGCGCTGGGAACCCGGCTGGGAGGGTGCAGGCAGAGCCTCTGGGACGGCGCTGGACGCCGCCGGGTGCTCGCCGCCCAGTGTTTCCCCGCCTCCAGCTTTCGCCCCTTGTGGGGAGCTCCCCCCGCTCTCCCGAGACCACCCTTAGTGCGCCCACGGACCAGGGCCATCCCTCTCTGCGCCCCCACCCGATGCCCGCTGGGGGGTGGGTCTGGGTACGAGGGCAGTAAGACCGGGAGAGAGAAAGACATCCTCTTCCCGGCTAGGAAGGTGATGGGAAGGAAAAAACCTCAAAGAATTAACAGCCAACTTTCCCCTAACGTGCAGGACGGACCACGCCTTCTTTTAAGCTCTTTGCGCGCATGGAACCCACTGGACAACCATCGGCCCTGAGGTGCTGGTTGTCCTCATTTTGCAGGGAGGGGTCCAGGCCCAGAGACCTGAGGACCCCCAGGAGGCCACTGGCCGGAGGAGGCGGCCCTGGCGTAGGAACCACCGAGACCGGAGAGGCTGGTCGGAATGGTGTGGAGGAGGGAGCAGCGGTGGGTGCTCTGGTAGCGGGGAGGAGGGGAGGAGGGAGGAGGGGAGCAGGGGAGCAGGGGAGCAGGGAAGAGGAGGGGAGGAGGGGAGGCGGGGAGGAGGGGAGGAGGGGAGGGGAGGAGGGGAGGAGGGGAGGAGGAGAAGGGGGGAAGGACCTCTGTCCCGCCCCCCACCCCGGGCTGCAGGAAACCGACCCTGCGGCCCGGGGCCCAGCGGAGTGGAGCACTGGTTCTCAGGCGTCAGGGTGCCTGGCCTGGGCTCCCCATGGCCTTGTCTGCCTTAGGCCTGAGCGTCACCTTCTTCCCCAGACCCCGCCCTTTCTCCTGCGGTCTGTGGTCACATGGCGGTCACGTGGCAGAGGCCCCCCGTTTCTGAAGCCCGCTTCCATCCTCGGCGACCTTTCGTTGGGGACCGGAGGACCGGCAGCCGGCGGCCGGGTCCGCTCACCTGGCACCGGGCTGGCCTGTTGGCAGCCTGCGGGGCACCCCAAGTCAGGGAGGGTAGATTGGCTTCCCCCCTGAACCCCCTGTCCTGATCGGAACAGAAACTTGGATCTGACCGGAAATGTGTGTCTTTTTCCAGACTCCAGTCTAACGAGAGTTCCAGCTACTTTTACGAAAAACCTTTCTGTGCGGCTCCCTCACGGATCCTCTTTCCTAAGGCGGACGGCATGCCTCCCTTTGAATTTCGCAATCACTAGATCGCCAGGGATGAACTTGGAGTTGCCTCGGTCCTTTCGTTTTTCATTCAAAAGTTGTCCCTTGTTTTAAGTTTTGAGGGTGCCTGAGGTCATAAAGGTGACGGGGATCTAAGGTCTATATCAGATTCATTCCCCCCGGGGCCACCGCACCCCGTGTTTTACACAGACTGGGCCTTGCTCTGGATGTTCCTGGGTGAACAGAAGAGGACAGACTGTGATTGTGTGTGAAGACGGGCTGAGGACAGCGCGTTACCAAAAAGAAAGATACACAGATTCATAGAGTAAGATCCTAATTTTGTAACAACCAAGAATTAGCAAGAAAAACAAAACATGGACACATGCATTAAAAAACTAGAGGAAAATCCATAAAATATTGTTATCTCTGGGTACTGGAATTATGAATAAATGTTTATTCACTTAAAATGTTATTTTCCTCCACAAATTTTCTAAAATAAAGGCTTTTATAATGAGAAAAATTAAGGTAATTGGCCTTTTTATTATTTTTAATTTTTCAATTATAGGTGACATACAGTATTATATGTTTTAGGTGTACAACGTAGGGGTTAGACATTTATAGACCTTATGAAGTGATCCCCCTGTAAGTCTAGTGCCCACCTGGCACCAAACATTTTTAAATCACGAAGAAAACAGGGTTCTTACAACTATGCGTCTCCTTGTGTTGGTGGAATGAAAGGAGACAGAGCGTGAGGCAACGCAGGGCGGGCCTTCTGTGCCTTCCTGCTCTGACTTCTGGCAGAGGCTGCAGTGAGCGGGCGGTCCCTCCTGAGGGGCAGTGCCTGGCACCACCGGGCACACAGGGCTCCTTAGACAGCCCAACAGCAGTGACTAGTGTTGGACGTCCTGGAGTTTTCGTGAAGGGGAAGGAGTGCCTGCCTCTTGGTAACACCCATCTTTGAATACCAACCATATAATCATTGTAGAATTTTGTCTCTGAATGCTGGTTAAAGAGCTATTCAGTTCACGTTTTCTTTAAAACAGAAGCAGCTAGTGAGACGACGGACATGAGAGGTTTGTCTAAGTCCAAGAAACGTTCTCGAAGTTTTATGTGAAATGACAGCGTGAAGGACAGAGTCATTCATTGCTCACGGGAGCACCCAGGCCATCCGAGCCCAATTCCATGGTCCCTCTGCGTCCTGTGATGAAGACAGTCTGAATGAGCCCGGCGGGCGTGGCTCAGTGGTTGAGCGTGGACCCATGAACCAGGAGGTCACCAGTTCCATTCCTGGTCAGGGCAGGAGCCAAGCCTGCCTGCAGGCTCCATCCCCAATAGGGGGCGTGCAGGAGGCAGCCAATCAATGATTTTCTCTCCTCATTGATGTTTCTATCTCTCTCTCCCTCTCCCTTCCTCTCTGAAATAAATAAAAATATATATTTTAAAAAAAGAAAAAGTGTGAATGAAACTGTCTTCCTGGTTGCCACCTAAGACACAATGGATCTCTTTCATGCCCAGCCATGAAGTTCCGGAATCAACCATGCAAACGCGACACCCTTCGGGAAAGGAGAGCTGCGAGCAGCCAGGCTGCGGCACCTGGTGAATCCCCCCGTCACATAGCAACCCTGGGAATGCGGCCTCCTTTTTTTTTTTTTCACAAAATAGATCAAATACTGTAACTAATAGGGAACGGGGAGGTGGGAAGGTATTTTGACACATGACACACGCTCCTTCACCGTCACATTCTTGTCCATTGTTATTGCTCCTTTCTCATCTGCGACTATAAGGGACAGACCCAGAAGAAAAATGGAGTTTTATTTTCACACCCACACCCCACACTTTCTGTTCCCCTCCTTTTCTTTTGGTCACACACACTCACAACCAGGCACACATTCACAGGACTCTTTTTTAAAAATATTTTTTTTTATTGATTTCAGAGAGGAAGGGAGAGGGAAAGAGAGATAGAAACATCAATGATGTGAGAGAATCATTGATTGACTGCCCCCTTTATGCCCTTACTGGGTGGGGATGGAGCCCACAACCTGGGCATGTGCCCTTGACCAGAATCAAACCTGGGACCCTTCAGTCCACCGGCCGATGCTCTAGCCACTGAGCCAAACCGGCTAGGGCCATTCACAGAATTCTTACCTGGCTCTGTGTGTGAGTGTACAAATGACCCAAAGACATGTATAAATAAAACCATGTATTGTTTAGGGAGATACATCTCTGCAGATGGTGGGTGACAGATAGAGAGACAGAGATATTTCATAGACACTCCATGGCTCCAGAACTCTGCTAAAATACAAAGCCTATTACAGCACCAGTCCTCACTACGTTACCTGTTTTAGAAAATGCATTATATTTTTAAAGTTTTGAAAAAAGTATCCCAAATATTAACACTATCCTGGAGGTCGGAGAACTGAGAATGGGATGAAAGTTGAGGTACCAGCGTTGAGATAAGGCCTCTTCACCTGGGAGATGATTTTTGAAGTTGGAGGAGCGCGTGTGGTCTCACAGACCTCCAGAGAAATAGCAGGTTCAGCTGCGAAGTCACCGAACTCATAAGGCCCAAGCCTAAAGATGAAACATCTGTTTGGATTAACATCTTTCAGCAGGAGTGCATTATGGGGGAGAGGCTATGAGCCAAGGAGTGGGGAGTCAGGCCCCGGCCTTGCAAAGCCTCCTGTGCTCTCCACAGAGCACACAGCCAGAGCTACGTGAGAATGGACTGAAGACCCGCCAGTCCTCCGAGCGGCCGCCGAGCTGGGCTTCCCTCTGAGGACAGCTTCCCGGGAAGCGGGGGAGGGCGTTTTGTTAAGTGGTTTGCACATCCCAGCGCTCAAAGCACCTCCCAGGAACGGCTCAAGGCCTCCCTGGATGAATCAGCGGGCAGGCCTGGTCCGCACTGGTCTGCTCTCAGGATGGAGAGCTACAGCAGAGCCCAGAGACCTCCTGGCTCGGCCTGTCCACGGAGGCCTGTCCACGGGATCTGCTCCCTGCTGTCTCCTCCTCCCGGCAGAAGGGGTGACTGGTGACTGAGCCTGGCACCTAGGAAACCAAGGGGCTGCTGCCGGCACAGATGCATTGTGGTTTTTTTTTTATGTTTCTATGATTATCTCTCCTAGCTCAGTGGTTTTACTTTTTTAATATATATATTTGTTGATTTCAGAGAGGAAGAGAGAGTGAGAGAGAGATAGAAACATCAATGATGAGTCATGGATTGGCTGCCTCCTGCATGCCTCCCACTGAGGGTGGAGTCTGCAACCCGGGCGTGTGCCTTGGCCTGGAATCGAAGCTGGGACCCTTTAGTCCACAGGCCAACGCTCTGCCTACTGAGCCAAACCAGCTAGGACCCGGTGTCTTAAGAGTTGACTGGCTAGTTCACATCTGGGCCCTGCGAAAGGCTGTCTCGGGGGTCTTGACACAATTTAAGGTCTTTTTGTCACAGGATTCACATTCTCAGCAGGGCTATTTTCTTTTTTGTTTCTGGCCACCTGAAATCGGGCTTACTCACATTCGAGCAGGTGAAAACTTTAGGGCAGTAAGAGGCTAGCACTTGACACACAATCCAATCAGCTCAGTCAGAGTCCGTCCGGAGGTCAGCGCCGGGGTGGGTGCGCGTGGACAGTGTCTGGACCCAGGGGTTGACCAGTAGCCCCAGGGAGTAGTCACTCTAGCAAGTTGTTTTAAATAAGTGTTTTGTTTTTAAAACCAAGTCCATCAAATAACACAAACTCAAGCTGATAAAATCTGCTGCCCTCAGACCCAGTCTCTGCGGGCGGGGTGGAGACCAGGAAGCACGATCCATGTCTTCAGGTGGACTCCTGCCCGTAGCCCGCTCTGGCATCTTCATTCGCTGCTACCATTGCGGCTGCTACTTCTGAGGAGCCGTCTCTAGCCCCTTCGTCACCCGGCACAGGCGCTTTCTCTTTACATCCTCGTGTCCTGGACAGAGGTGTTGCCCTGTGAACAGAGGAGGAAAGAATGAATTGGGAGGAGAGTGGGAAATCCTGACACCAGCCATCTCCTCAGGGATGCCAGGTCAGACAACAATAGCAACTTTAGTAGTAATAGTAATAATAATGCTATGTGCCTGATGCGTCTTTTACATGTGTCAACTCAGTTATTCTTCACAAAAGCAAGATGACTATTAGCTCTGTTTCATAGATGGGGCAATTAAGGCACAGAGAGGTCAAGTGACTTCCCCTAGGTCACACAGCTGGCAAGCGGTGGAGTCAGGATTTAAACTCAGGGACCAGAGCTTAAGCCCTCAACATTGAGGTGATGCCGCCTCTTCTTTGATGCCTGGCTTCCCACATCCTCCCTGCCCTACTTCTTACCCACTCGCACATTCCCACTCAAGTTCACCGTCCTGAAACACTGCTCAGAAGTCTTTGTCAGCACAGAGATGGAAACTAACAGAAAGAACTGAAAAGAAAAGACTGACCCTGGAGGGAAGGCCAGGTAGCCAGCTATTGATTGAGCGCTCCTGGGAACAGCGCTGTCAGCTCCCCATGTGCTAGGAGCCGCTTGGGCCTCATCACCATCAGGTTTCCAGCTGAGAAGCTGAGAGACTTATGGACGGATCCACAGTGCAAGGTGTATGTGGCGTGGGCCTCCTCATGGACCGCACTGCGTGGAAGGTGTGTGAGGAGCTGGGGGCGTTTATCCCGGGCAACCAGGGGGTGCCTGTGGAGACCGAGAGGCGGTGGGTGGGCTCCAGGTGGCCCACGCTGCCCAGAGCATCTGGGCTGGTGTGCAGGGGGTTCTGGGGCAGGGCTGGCAGGAGCTGGTGAGATGGCCATTGCCTGTTGTGGAATGGAAGGTGGGGAAGGATGGAGCCCTGGGCCCTGTCGTGGGGGACGGGTGAAGGCTGGGGACGCCAGCTGTCAGCTTGCAGAGAAACATGAACTCAGTTACCCAAAGGACAGGGAGGTGTGGGTAGGAGAGCAGGCATCGAGCTGGCCTTCGGAAGGTGAATGAGGGGCTGGTGCACTGGGTGGACCTGGAGACCAGGACTCTGAGGAGCACTGTGACTGTGCAGATGAGGAGGGATGGATAACATGGGGTCCGGGCAGTGGTGAGGAGGAGAGACCACAGGCCCTCAATGGGGGACTTAGTGAGACCCGTCGACTGATTGCCTGTGGATGGGCGGGGCGGGTGGGAGGAGGGTGACAGAGAAAGGAGTCAGTACTTCAGCAGCAGAAATGGGGAAGGCTGGCAAAGGGGGCTGGGTTGTAGCTGAATATGCAGAGAAAGTCTGTTGAGTGATAGATAAGTTTGGCTCTGGGAGCGCTGGGAGTGGGGGACTGGAGGGCCCGGTAAGAAGTCTGTGTGCGTGGTCAGGCCCCTGCGCGAGCCAGGCCAGTGCTGAGCCATCGGAAGTCGCCAGCAGGTGGCGGTGAGGTCCAGGCCCCGCAGTCATTCAGGGCTGCCGCCTGGCAGTGGGAACCAGAGGAGATGCTGGGGTCAGCACGGTCAGCACGTGGCCAAGCTCAGTAGGCGGGGAGTCTTTCCCACGACAGAGTGGGGAGGGGCTGGCAGCCTCGCTGGACAGGCAGGAGGGGTTCCAGGGCAGATGGCAGAGGTGAGGGTGACAAGAACCAAGAGGCCATTAGTCTTTGGTGGCTGGGAGGGCATTGGTGAGCTGCAAAGTCAGCGATCGGAGCAAGGTCGCCGGGGAAACAAGAGGGACAGAGAGCACGGGGATGTGGTGAGGGCAAAGTTGAGGGGCTTTTCTTCAGGGTTAGGTGCCGGCAGCCAATTCCAGCATGTCATAATTAGAAGAGTTTTATCAAAAGGTTGATGAAACTTGGGGGCTCAACAAGGGCTGAGTCACATATGTAATTACCTGTTGGAACGGCTGAAAAGGCACTTCCCCCAAACCTGAATAGGATGATTGTTTACTGCCAGACAGCTCAGGGCATCTTAATCTACATGTTATTGCCTCCTGTTGGCCAAACACCTGAACAGCTGTAGGCTATTCCCCACTCTGACAATGCCTCTGTAAACCCTACCCTTTGAAGTGTATGTCTCCACCTTGCCTTAGGACAAATTGTGTTAATAAAAAGCAAGGGTCCTGAGACAAGGAGATCCTTTAGCTCCTTTAGCTGAAGCTCCTCTGACCCCCAATGCCTTTCAACATTATCTTTCGTCTTTGGACTCCTAATCTACGCACAGCCTTTCTCCAGATTGCTGAACCCTTCTTAATGCTGGGACAAGAACCCCGGCAGTTAGGGAGACTCGGCATGTTTGCAGGCAGAAAGGGGTGAGCTAGTGAGGAGCGGGAAACAGAAGAACCACCACATCCGACGCTCTTAGTCTAACCCCTCACTTGCAGCCCACCGGTGTCCTGTGAAACGGCCAGGAAATGGCAGTGGGGGGCGAGGGCCCAGGACAGCGGAGTCCGGAGTCCCCCCTATCGGGAGGATTCACTAGCAGAGCCACCTACCTCCTTCTCGGGGACCTTGCTGCCGGTCCTGGGGTGGCAGCCAGGCTCCAGGACGGGCCCCTCCTCTTGCTTTCCCTTGTCACTCCCCTCTGCGGGGGTGAGGCTGCCCTCCATGCCTTCAGGGGGACTTCGGGGGCTCTCCTGCCCCCCAGCCCCCTCTTCCAGCCGCTGCGTGTCCAGGCTCTGCTGTGCAGGCTCCCCTGCTTCGCTGGCCCTCTCCGCCTTCGCCGCTGCGGCCTCCTCCCTCTGCTCTGCGGCCTCCTCCCTCTGCTCTGTGGCCAGCCTGGCCTCCACAGGGCTCCCGCACCCGCTCTCCGCCTCTGTGCTGGGGCCCTGGGGTGGTGGGGCGGCCTCCTCCTGGGCACCCGGGGCGGCCTTCTCAGGCAGCTGCTCTGGGTTGGCCTTCTCGGGGGCCGGGGCCTCCCCCTCCTGCTTGTCCGTCCTCCTCAGAGGGGGCCTCTCGTGGGACCCCAGGGTCCTGCTCCCGTCCCTTCCTGCCTCCTCGCTGGGCTGAGGGGAGCCTGGGGCCTTGTTCTTGGACAGGAACACCTCGTCCCCGGCTTCTTCCTGGGCACCATTCTCCTGGGACGACTCTGGGGCCCTGAAATCTCCCAGCTCCCCAAATTCCGACTGAGACTTTCGGAACCGCCGCGACGGAGGGCGCCTCTTTATGGAGCCCCTGGTGCGCACCTGGAAGAAGATATAAAGGAAAATTACCCCAAACCTGTCAAAAGGCCAAGAAGAAAACTCAGGTTCCTTCAACGCCAGCCTCCTGCCTCGCAGCCGGCCCAGGGACCGCTGCTTTCCCGGAGAACGGACCAGCTTGCCTCTCCTTAGGCCAGCGCCGGGGAATGTGAAATTCCACACAACCTCTCATGAAGGTGCTGCCTAACCATCCAGTAAAAAAAATGTAACATGATTTTATTGCCCTGTAAACAGTCATCGGTTTGGTGTCTAATTTAGCCATTTTATTCTAGCCTTTGTTTTTTCAGTTGCCTCTAAATAACCAGTTCTTCGAATGTTCTTTTTTTAAAAATCTTTATTGTTGAGAGTATTACAAATGTCCTCCTTTTATCCCCCATTGCCCCCTCCACCTGGTTGCCACCCTACCCTAGGCCTTCACCACCCTATTGGCTGTGTCCCTAGGTAGTCCATATATGCATGTAAGTTCTATGGTTAATCTCTCCCCCCTTTTGCCCCCTCCCCCCTCATTCCCTCTGAGATTTGTCAGTCTGTTCCATGTTTCCATGCCTCTGGTTCTATTTTATTCATCAGTTTATTTTGTTCATTAGATTCCTTTTTTCATTTATTTTTATTTTTAGATTCAATTGTTCATAGATATGTATTTATTGCCATTTTATCATTCATATTTCCCTCCTCCTCCTCCTCCTCCTCCTCCTCCTCCTCCTCCTCCTCCTCCTCCTCCTCCTCCTCCTCCTCCTTCTTCTTCTTCTTCTTCTTCTTCTTCTTCTTCTTCTTCTTCTTCTTCTTCTTCTTATTCCTCTTCTTCTAGAATACTCTTCAACATTTCATGTAATACTGGTTTGGTGGTGATGAACTCCTTTAGCTTTTCCTTGCCTGGGAAGCTCTTTATCTGACCTTCAATCTAAATGACAGCTTTGCTGGCTAGAGTAATCTTGGTTGTAGGTCCTTGTTATTCATCACTCCCTTCTGGCCTGCAAAGTTTCTGTTGAGAAATCAGCTGATAGTATGGGTGCTCCCTTATAGGTAACTAACTGCTTTGCTCTTGCTGTCTTTATGATTCTCTCTTTGTCTTTAACCTTTGCCATTTTAATTATGATGTGTCTTGGTGTGGACCTCTTTGGGTTCCTCTTGTTTGGGACTCTCTGAACTTCCTGGACTTGTAAGTCTATTTCTTTCACCAGATAGGAGAAGTTTTCTGTCATTATTTCTTTAAATGGGTTTTTAATCTCCTGCTTTCTCTCTTCTCCTTCTGGCACCCCCATGATGTGAATGCTGGTAACTTGAAGTTGTCCCAGACGCTCTTTACACTATCTACATATTTTTTATTCCTTTTTTTTTGGCTCTTGTGATTGGGTGTTTTTTGCTTCCTTATATTCCAAATTGTTGATTTGATTATCAGCACCCTCTACTCTACTGTCGATTCCCTGTAAATTTTTCTTCATTTCTGTTAGTGTAGGCTTCATTCCTGACTGGTCCTTTTTTCATGTCTTTGATGTTCTCACTAATTTCCTTGAAATTCTCACTAAGGTATTGAAATTCTCACTAAGTTCTTTGAAGCTCTCATTAAGATCCTTGAGCCTCCTTATAACCATTGTTTTGAACTCTGTATCTAGTAGTTTTCTTGCTTCTGTTTCATTGAGTTCTTTTTCCAGAGATTTCTTCTGTTCTTTCATTTGTGACATGGTTTTTTGTCTCCGCATTTTGGCTGCTTCTCTATGCTTGTTTCTAAGTATTAGATAGAACTACTATGTCTCCTGGAATTGGTAAAGTGGCCTTGTGTAGTAGGAGTCCGGTAGGGCCCAGTGGCTCAGCCTCCCCAGTCACCTGAGCTGCACACTCTAGGTGACCCCTGTATGGGCTGTGTGCACTGTCTTGTTGCAGTTGAACCTTGATTGCTATTGGTGTCACTGGGAGGAATTCACCCCCAGGCCAATTGTGAGGACCAGCTAAAACTACAGTGGAAGAGCTGCTGTGCAGGAGACACCCCTATGGAGCAGGACTTGCTTCAGTGGGGTTTTGATGCTCACTGAGTCTTCCCCTTGAGTGTATGGATGTGCTGAGTTGTAATCTGGTGTGGTCTGAAGCTGTCCACTAGGTGGACTGGCTCTGGGCCTCCCAGGAGGTGCAAAGTCAGCCACTGCCTGGGGCCACAGATGGGTGTCAGACCAGCCTGTTTCATGCCTCTGCCCCTCCCACCAGTCTCAATATGCTTTCTTCTTTAGTTCTCTAGTTGTAGGACTTCCATTCAGCCAGATTTCAGGTGATTCTAAATGATGGTTGTTTTGTATTTTAGTTGTGATTTTGATGTGGTTGTGGGAGCCGGTGAGTACCACGTTCACCTACGCTGCCATCTTGGTCCTATCCCTCTTCTAATGTTCTTTGGATGAGCTTCACTATCTTGCAGGTTTCTTTATAAATTAAGGATAAAATTGATACCTGTTTTGTATGAGACATGTTTTAATATTTTGAAAATTATACTTTGACAAAGGTAAACCCAACAGAGAAGAGGGTTGTGGCTGGTGGCCCAGCCCTGGCACAGCAACCTCAGAGGGGCAGAGCTGGGCAGCTGGTGACCAGCTTCCTCCCTTCCCCCAGCTCGACCCTTCCTGTCCACACAAGGCTGGGTGACCCTGGGAGAGCTGAGCTGCCAGGTCTTTTCTTTCTGGGCGTCAGGCTCACCGTGACCAGAAGCTGAGTCTCGGGAGCACCCAGCGGAGCGGGGTGCAGGTCCTTTCCTCCCCGGGAAGCATGTGGACCTGAGTCAGGACTCACCAAGGCCCTCCAGACTTTGTCAGAAGTTCCCTGGAGCCCTAACCGGTTTGGCTCAGTGGATAGAGCGTTGGCCTGCAGACTGAAGGGTCCCAGGTTCGATTCTGGTCAAAGGCATGTACCTTGGTTGCGGGCACATCCCCAGTAGGGGGTGTGCAGGAGGCAGCTGATGGATGTTTCTCTCTCATCGTAATTTCTAACTCTCTATCCCTATCCCTTCCTCTCTGTAAGAAATCAATAAAATATATAAAAAATAAAAAAAGAAGTTCCCTGGAAATGTTTATGCCTGACTTCACCCAAGGGATGCGTCCTTTAATGATGTCAATTGAACCTTATTTTCATAAAGTTTATTTTCTTACTGACTTTCATTCTTGGTAGTGGTCAATCCTAATTCCATCTCAGGGTTTGGAATGAATACTGTGGTTTAGAAGGCTTCCCAGGCCTGTCCTGAGACCACAGGAGACAGCCCTGTAGGGGACCAGGGCCCAGCCCTCATGGCCAGGAGGTCTCAGAACTAGTCTCTCCTGCTCCCTTGCTGCGTCAGAACACTGAAGTCTGATATATGACCAGGTGCCAGCACCTCCCTCCCTGCCCCTCCTCCCTACCGACACCTGTGAGCGACAAGGCTGTCCCCTGGGCCGCTCTGCCTGTCACCCGGGGCTGCAGGATCTCCTGACTCCCAGCCAGCAGGCTCAAGCCCGCCCATCACCTCTACACACCAGTTTGCTTCCTTGGGCCCCACCTGTTTCTGCACACTTGACCTTTTTTCCCCAGATAGGTTTTCTGGAATGGCCCAGAAGGTGCCGCTCCCTCCACCCATAGTTCCAAAGTCACACCCAATGCCATTCCCTGGCATTAGCCCCTGCCTGGCTCCGCCCCACATCTGTTGGGCACCTGCTTGCACTGTATCTCTGAAACTTCCCACCTCTTGGTAGGGCCAGGGACCCAGTGAAAGAGAGCACAGAGTGTGGGGCAGCATCTATGGAAACCAGTCCGGCCTCACAGCTTTTGGCAGAGGGACCAGTCTGGATGGTCTTTAACTGGGGCAAGAACTCTTACCGCAGGAACAATGCTTTGAGCCCATACTGGGCACTTAGGTGTAGTCAAACCAGGCCAGAGCAGGGTGTTTTCACGTCCTAGCGACCCTGCCCAGCCTTCTGCATGAGTCACTGACCAGGTCTGTAGCTTTGGTTTTCAGCTTTGACATAACTCTATGCAGGTGGGCTCAGTCCCAAGTTCCCACCCTCCTTCCACCAAGGATAGTGCTCGCCACCCCTAAGCCTGCCTTTCTGGTGACAGTTACAGGGGGGAGGAGACAGGCAGGCAGGGAAAGGGCTGACCCTGGCCCAGGGACGCTTCCTCCTGTTAATAAGCAGTCCTGACCACAGCTCCAATGTGTCCTCCTCTCTCCGGGACAAGCACAGGGCGGAACTGGGTCAGGGACGCCCAGTGCCCACGTTTCCACAGACGGACCACGGACTCTGGACCCGGACAGTACCTTGTTGTAACAGGGCAGGTGGCTGCCCTCCGGAGGCTGGTCGAAGCTGATGGGCACCTCCTCTGGCTCGCTGGCCCGAGACCGCACGCCGGGGCTGCTGGGAGTGGAAGGCGGGCTGTGAAACGGTGACACCATGGCCTTGAGTCCAGGGCTCTTGGGTGAGGCCCCAGGCAGCAGGGCGGCGGGGTCGAAGGCGAGGTTGGCCTGTTGAGAGGAGAGGAGACATTGCAAATCGGGGCGGGAGAAGGCGCGTTTCTGCTCTAGCCCATTGGCTACCTGGCCTTGCATAGCTGCAGAACTCTAGAGTGGTGGTGGCACCGGGGGTGGGGGTGGGCGGTTTTGTGCCCAGGAGATAATTGGCAATGTCTGGAGACATTTTTTGCTGTCACCACTCGCGGGAAAGTGCGACTGGCATCTTGTGGGAAGGGGCCAGGGACGCTGCCGAGCATCTTTCAACGCACAAGGCAGCCCCGCCCGCACAGGACAATGATCCAACCCAGCCCATGCCGCGGCGGTGGAACCCTGGTCTGGGCGGGAGGAGCTGGGCAGTTACAATGGAGATCTCTGGCATTTACCCTCCCACACGCCTTCTGCTGCAGCGCATGGGAAGATCTGGTCTCCCAACAAGACTGTGAGCTCCGCTGCCCGGCGTATGCTTCATCTACCTCCCGGGGGAGTCTGCTCGGCTCTGGGCGCACTGTGATGGGTGGAGGGGTCGGGCCGCCCCAGGGCCAGCAGCCGCATTGCAGCCTGTTAGGCTGGCACGGCTGGTGGCTGCCTCAGGCCTTGGGGGAGAGGGCCCGAGGTTCCCGGGGTGTTTCCTGCACGGTGACGCCCTTTTCCCGGAGGACTCCTGCGGCGCTCCATTACCCATCGCCGCTGCGAGGTGTCAGCACCTGAGCGCATGCTGGGCAGGGACCTAATTTTGGCCCTTTGGCTCCAGGCGGAGCCCTCGTCCTTCAGGACAGTGCGGTCACTGGCTGGTGGCCAGAGGTCAGCTCTCCAGGTGACACAGGGACATGCAGGTGCTGGGGAGGAGGTGGGGCTGGGGAAGAGGTTGCGACGGGCAACCGTGCGGCCCTCACCTGAAGCTTCTCGATCAGAGGCGAGCTCTTCACCTTCACCTTGGGGAGGTGGCTTGTGTTGGGTGCTGATTTCTGCAGAGCAAACGGACCAGAACGACGGAATGAGGAGGGTGGAGGGAGGTGGGGTTCTGGGAGCCCAGAAGCAACGGGTGGAGGAGGAGGACGTGATGGTTTCACTCAGCTTTGGAGGCCCACATTCCTCCCCAGGGACTTCCCCCACCCCATCTCTCCCCTAGCAGGACAGACGCCCAAAATACAGGAGGTCTCCTGTACCAGCAAGATGATCTCATGCTCATTTTGAGGGAACAGACGGTGTCTGAGAGGGGACTTCTCTGTACTTCATCACCGTCAACAACACTCGGAGGGAATTTCAAAGGACAAAATGACCCCATTCCATTGGCCACAAGCAAAACAAGAAACCACAGACCAGGAGTGAAACCTGACACAGGTATTTTGGAAATTCCCCCCTTGAACTAGTGGTATTCTGGAAAATCCCACAAAAAATTATTATTTTCCAAAGCACTGAATATTCATTTTGGTGAACAGACATTTATGGAACATGTACCACGTTCCAGGCCTTATGCTGGTTGCATGAAGTTGCACTCTTTAGGTGAAGATGTTTTTGTGATGAATGGAGGTAGAGATCTTATCTTGCTTTGATTTGATGTTATCCAAAAGGATGAACTCCTTTCTGTTTTGTGCAAAATCCCTACCACTGAGTCTAGTTCCACAGATATATTATTCATCCTCACAGGTAGGAATGATGGCGATGATGATGAAGAAGAAAAATGAAGGAAGGAGGAGGAGGAGGAGGAAACACTTCATGTTGGACAGAGGCCGAGGCAGATATAGGGTGCCCAACACCTAGTCTGTACCCATGTTCTAATGTTCCTGCATCATAGGAAGAATAACACCAGCCCCTAGAATGTTCTGAGGTCTGTACTGAGTGAGATGGCTGTATTTCAGCGAAGGAAGGAGGAGACGGACTCTGAGCTCCTGGGACCTTGGTAAGGCCCAGCATTCAGGGGAGGGGCTGTGAGGGACAGTCACTGGCGGGACAGGAGCAGGGGCTGCCCGCCTCAGCCTCCTCAGCCAGGGCCCAACAGCAGGCGGAGTCAGGGAGTCTAAGGGCTCCGCCGTCCAGCTCCAGGGTGCCCCGGGCCCCGTGACTTCACACCCAGATGTGTTCCTAGAGCGGTCTTTGCTGTGTTGTCCTTAATCTCTGTGCTTTAAGGAGACATTTCCCAGGAGCCAGTGTTTCTGAAGATGCTGTTGTAGAAACGGCAGCTACGATGCTGCTGACAAAGCTCCCCTTACGTAGTACTGGGAACCCTTCTCCGCCCCAGCTGACCACTACCTTCTGAAGAGAGTGGAAATTGAATAAACCTGGCCCCTTTGCCATAGCACAGGCCTGGGAACCCAGCTCAGGATCCACGAAATCCTTGTTGATTTGAATTGAACTGCAAAGCAGGATTCTAAATAGCCACTAATGCAGGAGGCAAGTGCCCTTGAAAGACCGCTCTAGGAATACATGTCACTAATGCAGTTCCTGCGAGCGGCAGCAGGGGGCAGCATTTCCTTTACCACTTAAGCAGCTCCAGGCAAGCGGTTGGGGAAGGGCGGTGGGGCGGGGGAGAGGGGAGGTGGTGGTGGAGAAAAGCCAGGGTCCACCCTCAATATGGACGTTTCTATGTCCGTACTGGCCATTCTAGTGATGTCTAGAAGTTAGGGACCTGATCAATCAGATGGAAGTGTTTTCAGCCCTTCTCTGGGCAGACAAGGCAGGGTCTGTGGCCACATTAAGACACCCTTTGGCTGTGCCTTACAGAGGGGGGTAACCCCATGGCCTCAGGCCTGCGCAGGCATAGGGAGAGGCAGGGGTGCGAGAGGTGGGAGACCCTCTCTGCACTGCACACTAGGAACCGAGGGCCGACTGGGTCCTGCCTTCCTGCCTGGGCCTCCATTGCTGGCGTGACCTATGACACCAGGCTTTGCCTGTGTTGGTAACATGGGCGATTTCTCTCTGAGGGCAGTGAGCCTCCTGTGCGCTCTGGGCAGCTTCATGATCCAGAGCAGTGGCCTGTCATGGTTCCCACGGTGCCGTTCTGCCTGAGGTTAAGCACAGCCCTCCCTCCAGGTGTGTCTCTGCATGGGAGACCGTGTAGGTCAGACCTGGGGGCAAGGATGACTCTCAGGGCCCTTGGATGGGGGTGGGGGTGGGGTGAAACCACAGGGCCTGTTCTCTTTGCTGAAATTCCCAGGCTTGAAAAACAGCATCCCTGCCCCTGACCAATCACAAATGAGGCTCAGTTGGGGGGCATGGACCAAGCCTCATTGTCAGACAAGGATGCAGGAACTTCATCCCTGAGTCTACAGTGGGGACCTTGCCTGCACAGGTGTCTAAGCATGATGATTTTGCCCCCCTTCCTGTGAGAAGGAGGAAGAAAACATACCCAGCATCTCCCAGCACTTACCTCCTCTCCGTTCTGGCCCAGCTCTACCTTGGGGGGGAACAGGGGGAGGGAGCAGGGCGGTTTCCTCCTGGCAGGCTTACTGGCTGGCATCTGGAGGGCGGGAGAGTGATGGACAGACACACAGAGAAAGAGAGCAAGTCAGGCAACAGGGAGGAGGAGGAAGGAAGTGGAGGTGGTTTTAGGGATGTTAGGGAGGAGGACAGGATGGAGGCAGGGGTGGTGTGTCCTTGAGAATGGCATTAGCCGGATCAGTGAATTCCGCGTCCCCGCCACCCACACGCAGTCAGCCCCGGCTCCTGTTCCCTCCAGGCTGCGGGACTCGCCTGCTGCAGCCACTGGCCTGAAATGTCTCAAAACCACACCCACGTCCAGCCCCAGGCACCGCCAGCACCTCTGACCAATGCCACCTTCCTGGCCCTTTATGCCATTCCCACGTGTCTAGAAATGATGGACGGCTTTTTCAGACCAGAGAATAAAAGCGCAAAATAAATGCGCCTGAAACAGCCTGACGAGTGCGCTCTCGCTGGCCCCAAGGGGCCCTGCGATCCTCCCCGCTCGGCTGCCCTTCCCCACTTCCAGCGAGCAGTGAGACCGGGCGCTCAGGAAACCTAGTCTGAATCTCCACCTGAGGATACTTTTTCACACTGTCCTCTCCAGCAGGATTCTTCTAGAACCCATGGGCCCCGGGGTCCCTACCCTTTCCCGATCCTGGTTACCTGCTTTCTAGCTGGGATTCCTAAGCTCCAGGCAGGAGCCAGCGGGGAGGTCTTTATTCTGAGCCAGCCTAGGCCTGGCACCGCCGGGCACGACGAGGTCTCTATCAGTGGGTGATGGAGGCGGCCTGGGACCCAGACCCCACCTCTGCTGGCCAGCGGGCGGCTCTGGCCTGCTCCCCCCGCCCCGAGTGGAGGCCCAGCAGTGGCCATGACATTCCTCACATGCAGGGGACCCTCTGTGGCTTCTCTTCCTAATTTGGTAATTACCACGCTTCCTCCCTCCCTCCCTCCCTCCCTTCTGCGCCTGACCCAGACTTCCCCTTCCGCCAGCCCCCTCCCAGAGCAGGGCTGCGAGCTGCCGGACTCACCTCCTTCGCCGCCGCTGCCTGCTCCCGAAACCGCCCGGCCAGCTGGGCCACCGAGGGGGACGCCGAGCTGTCCACGTTGGCGTTGGTCTCTGCGGGTCTTTCCTGGCAAAACAAGGGGAAGCGGCAGTTAACGGGAGCCGGGCACTGGCTCAGCTCAGCCTCCACGCTGGGGCCGTGTCAGGGCCACGCCGGCACCTGTTCCGTGGCCACAGCCCGAGGTGGTGACAATGAGATCGTTGAGCTGCATTTTGCCATTGGCTCCCACACGCAAAGATGAAAACAACAACACTCAATCCCCCACATGTAGTGAATATTTCAGGTGTGCGGGGCCCTGGGTGGCTCTGGGGAGCTGAGGGAAATAAAGCCGGGCCCTGTCCTGGAGGGTGCCCAGGGGTCTGGGGGGCAGACGGGCCTTCGTTCTGTTGCATCACTGGCAGCACTGGCCAGAGCAGGCTGCGGAAAGGGGTGCCGGCGGCAGGCGCTGGAGAGAGGGGCCTTTAACTGTATGAAACGGGGGGCCAGTGCCCTCCGCTGAGCTTCTCACGTGCGTATGGCCTCGTCCCCCCGCTTCACCAGGTGTGCGGGCGGTGACGTGCTCAGTAACTATTCGTCAAATTAATGAACGCCCAACGCGAGCGCAGCAGCCTGGCGGAGGGGGCCCTGATGCTGACCGCGCGCCGCCCCGCGTGCTGCCAGCGCAGTGGCTGCGGCTCGGCCTTCGCCTTCTGCGCCGTGACAAGGACAGTGGCAGCGCAGCCCCGAAGGGTCTGTGGATGAAATGCTTCCCTGTGGACAGTGCAGGACAGGCCTTCAGAAGGGCTGTCACCACTTCGGGCGACGGGGCCCTTCCCGGGGCCCTCGGCGAGGCCGGTGGGGCTGCATGCGATGCCACTCCCTCCACAGAGTCCTCACTGGGAGACTCCCCCCCCCCCATGTTCCTTTCCGTGGGAGGAAGCAGGCTGGTCCCTGCCCTGCTCTGCCCCAGGGAGGTCCTCGGGCTACAGTGACCGCCCCCCCCCCCCCAGGGGCCTGCAGGCTCCCTGAAGAGGCCGAGATGCACCCTGGACTCGGCTCACTCCCGAGGTCACACAACCACCTGGTTTTAATCATGTTTGTAAACGGCTGGTCTCAGAGACATTAGGCCTCTTTTGTGACCAGGATGATGGCATTTATTGCACAGACGTCAGACTCCCTCCGGGCAAGTGCTGCCCAGACACAGGGTTTGGCCCAGCTCTATCTCCCCCTCCCTGGGCTCATGGCTGTCCCTCCAGCAGCAGGTCTGCCTCCCTGTGTAACACACGCACACACACACACATACACACGTGCATACAGGCACACACACAGATACACATTCATGCATATGCACACGTACACACATGTATACACACACACGTGCATACAGGCACACACACAGATACACATTCATGCATATGCACACATACACACATGTATGCACACATATGCACACACACACACACACACGCACACACTTCCTAGGCCCTCTTTTTATGCTAAAAGCCTCTCCACGCTTTCTGATCTGGGTGAATGTGAGGGGTCCTGCTGTGGTGCCGCCTCGGAGCGGGGGAGCAGATGCCACCCCCCTGAGCTCCCGCAGAGATGCTAAGCACGCGGGACCAAGCTCTGCGAAGAAGGCTTGCTCAGAGATGGGGAGGAACTGCGGGGGCCACGGCCGTCAGACCGGGAGCGGGCTCTGGAGAGGAGATGGTCCTCTTCTGTGTCTGCTCTAGTTCAAGTTCACCCGTCCCAGCCTGGACAGCAAACCCGACACAAAGGGAGTCACCTCCAGTGAAGACACGGGAGTTCCCCAGAACACTGAAGGCGGGGAGTCCCAGGCCTGGGGTAGGGCCCAGGGGCAGAGCTCACGGGACCGCACTGTGAGCACTCCCACGTTAGGAGCGCCAGGAGGCAAACATCCTGTCCCGGAACGAGGGCGGCTTGCAGGACGGTGAGACTCGCTGAGCTGCTCCTGGCACAGCCGCCCATCGGCCTGTGCATCTGCCTAACTTCCTGCCCACATCACGGATCAGTCTCTCTGTCCGCTGCTATTTATTGCTCGGATCCTGCTGACCATGCACCTCACCTCGGCTCCAGGCGCCCAGGGCTGCGGTGCAGGGAGACACATTCCAGATAAAAATAGAGCCGCCAGGGATCAAAGGCCTCCCGGACTTCCCTGTCCCGAATGGGGCTGGGCAAGGGGCTTGGAGGCGAGGGAACGAGAGGCTTCTGGAAGCATTTAGGGCTTAAAGAAAGAAAGATTACAGTTCGTCCGAGTTTGCTTTCCTGGAGCCCAGTGAATGGGCTTTCTTTAGAATGTCTGCAGATTCCAGAGCTGGCTGGAGCCGAGCAAGTCCACTCTCCAGACCCTTCTCCGTCATTGTGTGGAGGACTAGTATTCCCTGCTCACAGCTGGGCTCACTGCAGCCCAGAGAGGGCAAGTAACTTAGGCAGAGTCACACAGGAAAGCCAAACGGAATAATCTATGGAATAATGGACTTCAATCCCTGATAGAATGCATACCAGTTAAGGAGTGTGATTGCTGAAGGTGCTCTGCAAACTGTAAAGTGCTATAAGACTAGTGAAACTATAGCCGCTGGTTGCCTGGCATAGCAAGAGAAGCCTGGGGGTGGGGAGGATGGGGGGGAAGAGCTCAGCCTGTGTGAGGCTCTGCCTGGATTTCTGCCTTGCAGTTCCTACAGGTGACTTCTAACCCCCAGGTGTTAGGACACCCCACCCAGGCCTGAGGTCCCAGGGCACAGTATCCCGGCCCCAGGCTGGCGAGCTAAGGTGTTGGGAGCTCGCTCAGTCCTGAGACTGGTTTGCTAAGCACTGCTCGCACCTGGGCTGTGCTCCTGGTTCTGAGAAGGATTTGGTGTTCCCACCTTGCCCTGGACTTTGCTGGGACCCCTGAGCCTCCCCAGGACTCGGCATTCCTTCCCAGTTCCTAAGAGGCCCGTCACGTGTTTCACACAAAGCCCAGGGCGTGGGAAGTCCTCCCCGAGTGGACGGAGCAGAGAGCCCAGGCTGGACCCTGAAGCACCTGCTTGGGATTGAAGCGCAGACAAACCTGGTTTGAAGCTCGAGTGAGGATGAGCCTACGCGCAGGCCGAGAGCGAGGCCGCCTGGAGCCGGAGGGCCTGCTGGGTGCGCCCCCACTCTGCTGGGCTGGGGCTGCTCACCCTGCTTTTCTCTCCTCCCCCCTCCTCCCACCATGGTGCGCAGAGGCGGAGGGGCGGATCAAGTCAGCCTGTTCAGTCGGGCAGCCTCTGGACAGCTGGGCTTTTTAAAATTTATTTAAAAATATATTTTTATTGATTTCAGAGAGGAAGGGAGAGGGAAAGAGATAGAAACATCAATGATGAGAATCATTGATCAGCTGCCTCCTGCACGCCCCCTCCTGGGGAGCGAGCCCACAACTTGGGCATGTGCCCTGACATGTGACCTGATTCATAGGCCTATGCTCAACCGAGCCACACCAGCTGGGCTAGGCTTTTTTTTTTTTTTTTTTTTTTTTAGGGAGAAGAGGAGTGTGCAAAGTGCCTCTGTGTGGCTGGTGGGTGATGGAGACAGGTTGGCTCTGAGGCCAGCAGGTAAACTGACCCTCCATTGCTCTTCAGGGTCAGTTTAGGGCTCCCTGTCATGTGCTCCTCTCAACGCAGGTCAGTCCCATAAGAAACCTGGTATCCCTGAAGGCCCCTGTGAGTGCGAGGGGTGGGCTGGGCCCGGGGAGCCCCTGCACCAGGGCTGCCGGAGTCCTGGGGGCTGTGGTGACTGCCCGGAGGCCCCAGAGGAATCCCCGTCACCAGGGGCCATTTCTGCTTCCTGAGTGGGAGTGACTGTCTGTGCCCTGAGGTCTGGGATGTTTGTCCTTCAGGCCACAGCAGAAAGCTGAGGCATAACTTCTAAGATTAGAACAAGTTGCCCAAGGACCTGGGCCTGCCTCCCAGTCAGCTGCGGACTCTCCTGTTACAATGGCTCCCCACGCCCGCCCTCCCTCCCCAGGTCCACGCTCAGATGGTCTACTAAAGCCTGCGTTCCTAGACACAGCTTCACGCTGCCTCCAGAAGCCAGAGCACTTGGGAGGTCATATTTTGGGCTTAAAAGGCACCCATCAAATTTAGTAACAGTAAGACCAACAACCCGAGAGAAAAACGGGCAAAGGTTTTGAACAGACACTTCATGAAAGAAGGTAATAGGAATGGCTCATAGGCACACTAGTCATTAGCTAAACACAAATTAAGACTGCAAAGAGATACCACTACCTACCCACAGGAATGGCAACAATGAAATAAACTGACAGCACCAAGTGTTGGCAAGCCTGCAGGGCAACTGGAATGCTCACGCATTGTTGGTGGGAACACTACTTGGAAAAATATTTTGGCAGCTTCTCATTAGGTTAAAGACACACCAAGCACATGACCCAGCAATCCCACCCCTAGGTATTTGCCCAAGAGAGGAAGACATATGTCTCCATAAAGACTTGTATGCATGGAAAACCAAGATGGTGGTGTAGGTAAACGTGGTACTTGCCGACTCCCACAACATCAAAGTTATAACTAAAATACAGAATAACCATCATTCAAATCACTGATATCTGGCTGAATAGAAGTGCTACAATCAGAGAAGTAAAGAAGAAAGCACATCAATACCAGTAGAAGGGGCGGAGGAGGAATGGGCTGGTCTGACACCCACATGTGGCATTTTTTTAATCAGGAGGGATATCATGGCTGCAGAGGCCACCTATGAGGAGCAAGGGATCCCAGCCCCACACCCAGGGTTCCAGAGCTGGGAAGAGAATCCCCGTAAAATTTCAGGCTGTAAAATCAGCAGGGATTGTGGCTGAGTGACATGGAGGCTGTAGGAATCTCAGCAGTTCCTCTTAAAGGGCCGGCACATGGACTTACTCAGACGCAATCCCTCTGAGCTCCAGCACTGGGGCGGTGGCTTGAAAGGAACCTGGGACATTGGGGGAGGAAATGGATTGTCTGGCATCAGGGTAAGCACTGGGGGCAGCTTTCTCCCAGATGGGGGTGCTTGCAGGGGTCATTGTTCCTGTGTTGGGACCTCCCCTGTAGCAGAGCTAACTGGTAGCCATATCTGAGTTTCCATCACCTTGGCTCACCCCTCTGTCCTAGTGACTCCCTGAGATCTCACCCCATCCAATCTGCAGCCCCACCCAAGCTGTTTGCAGCAGCTTTTCCATATGAATGGCCTGTCCTGGTTCAGGCCTCAGACTTTCCCAAAATCTCTTAAACAAGCAACAGCTGGTGTAAGCATGCCCCATGCATATCAATAAGAGGCCCAAGACCCTGCACTAGCAGCAGCCTGTCTTGCTTTACAGCTTGGCCTCTCCTGGGCATGTCCAAGCCCAATACAAGTAGCAGCCATCTGCAGATGGCTTTGTAGCTCTTGATGGGTGGCCCCAGGCAGTGGCTGACTTTGCACCTCCCAGGAGGCCCCAGAGCCAGTGAACCCATTGGACAGCTTCAGACCATACCAGATTACAACTCTACACATCCATCCATGAGTGATACACTCAAGGGGCAGACTCAGAGAGCACCAAAGCCCCACTGAAGCAAGTCCTGCTCCATAGGGATGTCTCCTGCACAGCAGCTCTTCCACTGCAGCAGTACCTGGTTCTCACAGCCAATTGGCCTGGGGGTCAATTCCTCCTAGTGACACCAACAGCAATCAAAGCTCAACTACAACAAGACTGCACACAGCCCATACAGGGGTGCACCTAGAGTGCACAGCTCAGATGACTGGGGAGGCTGAGCCATTGGGTCCTACAGGGCACTCTGCCAATTCCAGGAGACATAGCAGCTCTACCTAATACATAGAAACAAACACAGGGAAGCAGCCAAAATGCCGAGACAAAGAAACATGTCACAAATGAAAGAACAGAAGAAATCTCCAGAAAAAGAACTCAACGACATGGAAGCAAGCAAACCACCAGATACAGAGTTCAAAACAATGGTTATAAGGATGCTCTAGGATCTTAATGAGAGCTTTAAGGGACTTAGTGAGATTTTCAAGGATCTTAGTGAAAATTTCAAAGACATGAAAAAGCACCAGTCAAAAATTAAGCATACAGTAACAGAAATGAAGAATAATTTACAGGGATTCAACAATAGAGTAGAGAATTCCACGAATCAACTCAACAATTTCTAATATGAGAAAGCAAAATACATCCAATTAGAAGAGCCAAAAGAAAAAAGAATAAAATAAATATGAAGATAGGGTAAGGAGCCTCTGGGACAATTTCAAGTTATCAACATTCACATCATGGTGTGCCAGAAGGAGAAGAGAGGAAGCAAGAGATTGAAAGCCTATTTGAAGAAATAATGGCAGGTGAAAGAAATAGCCTTACAAGTCCAGGCAGTGCAGAGGGTCTCAAACAAGAGGAACCCAAAGCGGCCCACACCAAGACACATCATAATTAAAATGGCAAAGGTTAAAGACAAAGAGAGAATCATAAAGGCAGCAAGAAAAAAGCAGTTAGTTACCTACAAGGGAGTGCCCATATGACTGTCAGCTGATTTCTCAACAGAAACTTTGCAGGCCAGAAGAGAGGGGCAATAAATAATCAAAATGATGACTAGCAAGGACCTACAACCAAGATTATTCTACCCAGAAAGGCTATCATTATCATTTAGAATTGAAGGTCAGATAAAGAGCTTCATAGACAAGGAAAAGCTGAAGGAGTTCATCACCACCAAACCAGCATTACATGAAATATTGAAGGGTATTCCTTAAGAAGAGGAAGAAGAAAAAGGAGAAGGAGAAGGAGAAGGAGAAGGAGAAGAAGAAGAAGAAGAAAAAGAAGAAGAAGAGGAAGAAGAAGAATATGAACAATAAAATGGCAATAAATACATATCTATGAACAACTGAATCTAAAGATCAAAATAAACAAACAAGAAACCTAATGAGTAAAATAAACTGATGAATAAAACAGAACCAGAGGCATGGCAACATGGAATAGACTGGCAAATCTCAGAGGGAAGGGGGAAAGGGAGTGGAAAGAGATTAACCAAAGACCTTATATGAATATATGCATTACCTATGGACAGACAATAGGGTGGTGAGGCCTGGGGTGGAGCGGGAATGGGGTGGAGAGGGACCGTGGGGATGGGTGTGTGGGTGGTTTCTAGATCTGGACTATTAGTAAAGCTGCTCTAAATATTTGCATACAAGTCTTTTTTAAGAAAAATCTTTATTGCTGATGGTCAGAGATAGGGTTTGATCATTGTGGGTCCAAATCCAAACCCTGCCTCTTCCTCGAGGTGTGATCTCAGGCAAGACACTTCACTTTGCTGAGCATCCGTATTCCCACTTGTCAAACAGAGCACTGATCTCCTGTGATTGTCAGAGAGGCCAAATGAGATCACGCACCTACAGTCCTGCACCTGGCAAGCTTTCCCTCCCCTTTTAGCTGCCATTGCTGCCACCTACGACTGGTCGCCACCCAGTAGGTGTCAGATGGAGCGTGAGCTCCTTGCACCTTGTAGGGACCTCCGGCTGTTGCCAGTCGGTTCTGAAAACTTAATAGCAAGGTGGGGGGGGGGGCAGGGGTCTGCTGCTGCCAGGCTTTTTCCTCTCCTCCTGCAGAGCAAGTCAGAGATGAGCTGGGTGGGCGGGCACTGAGTCGAAGCAATTTACAAATGGGAACCTTCTGCATCGCACAAAGGGGCAGGCTGGCCAATGGGCTGTGACTCTGGACTCCAGACATGAGTGGCCTAATTCATAGCAGGGCCATTCCTGCCCTGGGGTCATCTGTGTGTCTCAGGCTGTTGGGCGGGGGAACAGGGACAGGACCAGCCAGAGAGGGAGGACCGCTTTTGGCTTGGGGAAGGGTCTTGCCTTTCGCCCCGGGCCCTGTGGCATGAAGGGGCCGTGAAGGGACACCTGAGGCTGGTCTGAGGCAGGCCTGACCAGGCTGGCTTGTCAAGTGGGGGCAGGGGCCCGCTGGGGCCACAGGGGGCGGATGGCTTGAGTGGCTCTCCGGGGAAAGGCATGTGTCCAGGCAGAGGGACTAAGGGGTTAAGCCTCTGGGCAAACATGCTCTGTCCTGCAGAGTCAGGAGGGAAGATCCAGATGAGCTATTTCAAGAGCTGAGCAGCCCTGGGCGGGGAGGCCACTGACCCACCGTGGGGGTGGGGGCGCTGTGTGAACTTCCCGCCCCTCTCGGCCCTTCTGCCCTCGCAGAGATGCCGCCCAAGGCCCTTCCCGCTGGCTCACTCTGTTCTTCACTTTGACACCCGGTGAAGGAAACTGGCAGCACCGCGGTTCTCTGGCTTGTGTAGAACGCCGAGGCAGGTCACTAGGATCCGGCAGAATGGGGGAAGCTCTGCCGGGAAGCTCAGGAACCCCAAGGAAATGCGGCCTTACGCCCCAGCATCTTCACCCATGATGATGTGTGACCCGGACCCACTCTCAAACCCGAATCCAACGAACATTCATTCCAAATGAGCCACCAGGCCCGCCACTCTTCAGAAGCCGACTTTCAGGAGAGGAGACCGGCAGCTCGCCCAGCGGGGAGGCGAACGGGTGGGACAGCGGGTAACCAAGGAAAATGGAGTCCACAGCACTGCGAAACGTTTGCATCAGCGACAGGTGGTTACTGGACTGAGCCCTTTGCACTTGCTTGCTTTTTTCTCGATTCCTTTATTCTAATGCTAACCGTGTTGAGTCACACTCGACATCCGAGTGCCAAAGGTTAGTGGAGTGAGCACATTGCCCAACGTTATATCGCACACCTGAAAGACAACCGAATGTTGCATACCGACTCTACTTTAAAAAGAATGAAAAAGAGCCATGGCCACGCTGGAGGGAGGGATTAAGACGGAAAGAAGTGTAACTGAAGCTGGAAAAGTAAGCTGGGGCGGGCTCCTCCCCCTGGCCTGCTGCAGGCTCCGGGAATGATGGGGAATGATGCCACGAAGAAGGAGTGACTGCAGGAATGTCTTTCATTCACACTATGGGGCGTGTTACTTTTTTGCTGTGTGAGTCAGGAGGGCCTCTGAGGCACAGGCTCAGCCCTGGGTGCTCAGCCTGAGAGCCACATGGTCCTAGTGCAGGAGGGGCTCGGGAGCCAGGGCCTCAGAGACACCAGGGGCCTCGGAGACACCAGGGGCCTCGGAGACACCAGGGATCTCAGAGACACCAGGGATCTCAGAGACACCAGGGATCTCAGAGACACCAGGGGCCTCGGAGACACCAGGGACCTCAGAGACACCAGGGATCTCAGAGACACCAGGGATCTCAGAGACACCAGGGGCCTCGGAGACACCAGGGACCTCAGAGACACCAGGGGCCTCGGAGACACCAGGGGCCTCAGAGACACCAGGGGCCCGAGGGACAGCCGGGCTCCTCACCTCGGCAGGGTGAGGATTAGAGGCCCGTGGGAGGGGCTCCCAGCCTCTGAGCAGCCGCTCCTCCCAGGAAACCCAAGAAAGGTCCTCCTGGTCTGAGCACAGAAATATCCTGGCCCCGGCCGGACGCACCACTGCGAGGTCCAGCCTCAAGGAGCCGGCCGCCCCTGGCCGCCCTCTCAGCAGCATCTGTGCTGGCACAGCCTCGCTGGGCACCAGCCAGCTGCTCTTGGGAGGCGCCTGGCCATGACTCAGAGGTGATTTGCTTTTCTTATCGACAGAGGAGCCGTGCTCAGCCCTGCCAGTGCTCCCCCCATCACTGCCCCCGCACACCTCCCGTGCCTCTGGGGAGCCCGGGCGCCTCCAGGGAGCCCTGCCCGGGGGCGGCTGGGCCTTTCCCAGGGGGAGCTGGCTCCATGCGTCCTGGCTTCCGGGCCACTTCCCACAGAGGATCCTGGGATTGCAAAAGGACCTCCTTCACCCCACAGAAAGTAGAGAGTAGAAATGCTCACCCACCCCTGGGCAGTGTGGGGCTGGGGATGAGGCAGGCTGGCCTGTCTGCAGTCGGCCTGCCATCCAAACACAGTGCAGGGAGGACTGTCCCAGCTAGGCCCGCCCCAGGCTCGCTCCTCTGGGCTTCACGTCCTCGTCTGTAAAATAGGGGTGATGCCTCCTACACAGGGTCATTACCATAGCGAGTGAAACGTGCGGGGGATGTGCCTCAGCAGCCAATCCTCTCTCTCTCTCTTTCCTGCTTTTTAAAATTAATATGGCCAACCACTGGCCCATGTTGGGGCTACAACCTGTTTGGTAGTTGAGACCCTAAACTAAGCAGGACTTTCTGTAGGTTCATGGGCGCAGGCATCTTAAAGCCAAGGGTGACGTGGGAAGTCTTGGCTAAACATTTCAGTGACAGAGGAGTTCCTGAAAATGAAATCAATCAGCAGCTTTGGGGGCTGAGGGGCGGTTACAGGGAAATGAAGTCTCAGTCCCTGTTCTGTGGAAGCTAAGGGTCAGCCTGGTTCACGTCCCAGCAACCACTTCAAGCGCGAGTTGAGGATTCAGTGGCTCAGATGTTGTGTCCATGTGGGGCGTGATTAACGGCCCAAGGAGCAGTGTGGGCTGCCCTGTGGCTGCATCTGAGGACCCAGGAAGCAGGAGCCCCGGGGTGAGGATGGGGAGGACCGGCTCCGAGGGAGGCTGTGGACAGTGCTCCGGAGACAGAATGTCTGCGCCGTCTCCCACTCTGCTCCTCAGGTGACCGTATGTACCGTTCAGGTGCCTCGTCTATAAAGTGAGGACCGCAACATTGACATCGCAGGCTGTGTGGGCTCAAGTGAGAGAGCACAAGTGTGGCACATAGTAAGTGCTCAATAAACGCAGGTGATTTTGGTTTGGGTTTTTTTTTGTTGTTACTCCTCCCCAAAGACATTTTTTCCATTGAGAGAGAGTGGAGGGGGGTGGGGAAGAGGGAGAGAGAAAGGAGAGAGAGAGAGAGAAACATCTATGTGAGAGAGACACATTGATTAGCTGTCTCCCACATGCACCCTGACCAGGGCCGGGGATGGAACCTGAAACCCAGATTTGTGCCCTTGACTGGGTATCAAACCTGAGACCCTCTAACCACTGAGCCACGCCGGCCAGGGCCGCAGGTGATTATTAGACTGGAATCCAAGGTATTTGGATTTATCCTGAAGGGGTGAATCCAGCAAGGTGTTTAAAGGGAAACGTTGTCCCGAGTTCTGTCCGTGCGGAGAGGCACAGAGGCACCCACAGTGCTGCACGCATCCCTTCGGGAAGGGTGGGCGTCTCAGCTCAGAAGGCAGGAAAGGACCCTGTGACCCCGGGAGGCCCTGGAGCCAGGCATGGCGAGTTCAGGGACATTCCACATCATCCTGCCAGAAAGAGGGACAGGACATAGAAGAAAGCTGGGAAAATGGGAGGAAAACTTCCATTTAAGGAGCAAATGGGAGGAGGGGGTTGTGGGGGAGGGAAGGAAGACGGAGGCTAAGAGCTGGAGATGGAAAAATTCCAGGCTGGTATCAGGTCTAGGATCTGGAGAAGAAGGACACGTGGCCTAAGGGGAGCCTGTGATGGCAGGTCCCAGCATGCTTTGCTGAATTCCCACGCCTGGCTCATGACATTTTGAAGGCAAACTGAGATTAACCAAAACATAGATGTAACAGCAGAGTACAGGATAAGAGAGTGTTAACATGAAACATTTTCCTTTTAACTATAAAAAATGAAAAACATTTTTGTGGATAAGATACTATAAATGACGGAAAGCAAAAACAGCAGATCTGGAAAGCTGTCACACAGATGAAAAGGAGATAGTATCTGCTATATAAAGCGCTCTCACAATGCGTAACAAAGGCTATAAATAAGCAATTCATAGGAAAGCAAATTCAGAAAGTCAGTACACATAAAAAGATGCTCAAACTCACTAGGCTGTCAGGGAAATGCAAATTAAATTGCACTAAGATTTTTCTCTCTGCTTATCGGGCAGGCAGGGAGAGGGGCGGGCGAGAGAAGCAGCTCTTGCTATTGGGAATCAGGAAGAAGGAGCCATGGTCCTCCCCATGTTGCTGGGGGAATGTGCGTTGTTGCAGCCTTTGGACCTGGTAACATTGTCGACTCGGCCCCATGCTCCTGAGAACCCACTCCTTAGACACAGAGCCCGGGGCGCGGCCACGGAAGCGGATGGAGCATGCACAGCAGCAAAACCCCGGAAACAGTGAGCTCCCAGCACGAGGGGGAGGTTTTACCGCCCATCACATAACGGGCTCTGGTGAAACCATGACACAGAATGAACTAGAGTACTCCACTTTTCCATGAGAAACGGTGAAGTCAGAATAGCAAGATGCAGAGAAGTGTGTATATAATGTGACCCCAGTTTTATAAAACAACAACTAACCACCTCCCCCTATATGCGCATGTCCGTGTGTATCTATATGAGCGTGTATATAACACATATATAAGAATGTATATAGTTCTAGAACATGGCATATGCTACAGAGGGTATATGTTAAGGATAATACAGGGACGGGAGCTGGTTTGAGGGAGGCAACCCTAAAGATCTTTACATGCCTGTAAAACCCCAGCATGCCCGCTCCATCCGTTATGTGAGATTGTGCACATGTGTGTAAGGGAGCGAATTAGCGCCATGACATGTTCTCAAGGGAAAGAAAGCACGTTGCCAAACACTGAAATGAGAGTTTCAAGCTCTAACTCCCCAAATCCTGCTCTCTGCTCAAGGAAACAATCCATTCAAAGCCAACACATCCCCTCCCGTCTCAGCATCTGCTCTTAGAACAAGCACATCACAAGACTCGCGAAAGGAGAAAGACAGGGGCGACTTCCTGTCGGCCCACGCCCTGACCTTCCATAGGTCCTGGACACTTGTCCCTGGCGACGAGCTGACTGTGTCCCCAGAGGAGTGGAGCTCTGGTCGCTTTGGAAGGGAAAAGGATAACAGGAAGGAGTGACTGGAGCTCGCGCTGTGTACGCACATCACAGGCGCAGCTCGCTCCGTGCTCTCACAGCCCGGGGAGAGTGTTGTCATGTGACTAATCCTGTTGTACCAGGACGTGTGCAAAGCTTTCCCATAGTCACACGTGGTGCCGCACAGCTGGGCTCAGACTCGGCCAGTCTGACTCCCGACGGCACAGCCATCCTCCCTGCAGTGAAATCCGTCTCAACTCTGCATGTCAACGCGGCCGTTTTGGAGCGAAGAACCCCGCTTGGCCCTTGGGAGCCACGACCGCTTTCGGGCCTAGATGGGAAATGGAGTTTCCCCAGGTGCCAGGCTGTGATCCTGGCGGCACCTCGCACCCGTGTCCAGGCCCCTCTGCCCCATCGTTTAGGGCGGGCGCTGCAAACTTCAGAGGCCAAGCAGTGGGTGGGGGTGGGAGAACCCGGCCCACCCCAATGGGAGGGGCCGGGGCCGCTGCCAGTCAACTCCAGCCACAGCCTGGGTCACGTGGGGTGACTTTTCAAAGGGTCACTCAAGGCCCAGCATCACCAAAGGATCTGACTTTTCAAGAGAAGATTAAAACTCATATTTTTAGGTAAAATCGATTGATTTTGTTTTGAACACACCAACTCAGTGTTGTTGTTTTTAAGGCAAACCTCAGTCAAGCCTGCCTGCGGCAGTGGGTCCGGAAGGCCAGCGGTTGGCTACTCTGTATTTACACAAAGACTGTGTTTATCCTGTTCGACCTGTTTTCCTGGGTAATCCCAGGAGGTGTCTGCTGGTGTGATAGACACATTTATTTTTAATTATTACATGTACAACACTAGATCGCTGTTCTGAATATTAAATAATAGCAAAGGTATTCTTACCCCTCATCGAATTCTAATGGGGATTGTGGGGTAGGGCTCCAGAAGGGATGAGAAGACCTGGGTTCAAGTTCAGCTCCCGCCGCTCCCTGGCCCCCAGACTCCTCACCTGCTCCAAGCCACGGTCTCCTACGCAGTAAAAGGGTTGGGTAATTCCCAGCTCACAGAATGAAAGGCCTGAGAGTTAAGGTTTAAGCCGTGTAACAAACGTATTCAATAAATGTTCCATTCCTTCTAGCACAGTGGTCGGCAAACTCATTAGTCAACAGAGCCAAATATCAACAGTACAATGATTGAAATTTCTTTTGAGAGCCAATTTTTTTAAATTTACACTTCTTCTAACGCCACTTCCTCAAAATAGACTCGCCCAGGCCGTGGTATTTTGTGGAAGAGACACACTCAAGGGGCCAAAGAGCTGCATGTGGCTCGCGAGCCGCGGTTTGCCGACCACGGTTCTAGCAGACAGATGCAAGTCTCCACGGAGTCACCCGACTGTCAAGTAGACAAGCCGAGAGAGGTATGTCGGTTTCTCCACTTTATGGAGGACCTCCCACCAGGGCTTCTCTGGGACGTGCAAAACGTGATGTTCCCCAAAGTGTCAGCTTATGTGTAACTTTTGGGGTAAAAACAAACGGTATTCTGCCTTTGGAATGGCCCGGCATCCTCGCCTGTTCTGTAGGCTGTGGAGACTGTTTGGGGGGAGGGTCCCACATGTGAGAAGTAGAGTATATGCCTTGGAGCTACCGAGCTGCTCTGTCACTAACGTCACTGAGCGAGGGACACAGCCACGGAGGGTTCTTGCTGGAGACCGGAGCCTTCCTCCTCTCCACTCTGCCCGGGGCACCGCTGCCCCCCGGTCCTAGGAGAGAGCCCCGCCTGCACCACAGGTGAACGTGGAGAACAGGCAGGTGACGGGTGGCATTCACCTCCCCTTGTCCCGAGGGACTTGAGGTGGCACTCACAGGTCGGAGCAGGGACACTGTTTGGCAATCTCAGGGACAACGCGGATGATGTCATGGCTCTGTCCTTCTGGCGGTGACACCAGAGGAAACACCTGTAGGCGGCAGGAAACTAGAGGGATTAAAAATATCTGCCTTATCCCCAAAAAATGAGCGAAGCGCTCTGTTTTCTTCACAGGAAAAACAAACAAGGCGATATCTGGTCTGAGCCATTTCCTCTCTGCAGGCACCCTCCCCGACAGACACGGCTGGGCCACATGCTCACCGGCCCAGGACACGCGGGTGCCAGAGGGTGGCCAGGCCGGTCCGGAGCAGGCCCAGGCCCAGGCTCCGGCTCCAGCTGGAGATTTCTTTTGCAGGAGGGAGGGCGTGAGGGAGCGGAGTCCTTTCCTGGGGGCGAGGTGCAGCCTCCATCTGACTTTGGAAACAAGGGGTCCTTGTGCTCTTCCTCCACAGTCTCCGGTCCCGGGAAGCCAGGCCGGGAGCACCGAGGAAGGAGTGATGGCTGGTCTGCGGGGCCGGGCCGAGCACAGAGCAGCTCTGGAGTTGGTGGAAAGCGCACCCATCGGATTCTCCTCTCTCCCCCGCCTTCTGACACCTTTAGATCAGAGGTTGCCAACCGGTGGTCCGTGAGGTCCCAAAGGTTGCCGACCGTTGCTTTAGGTCACCACGCCCAGGCATTCCGTCTGCTCCACGTATTTCCAGTCTGGCCCTCCGTCCTCGCTGTGGTCTCTGCGCGTAAGGCCCCGTCACCTCTCTCGATCCGTGGGGAGAGGTTTCTTTGCCGCTGCTCTTCTCTGCCTTATCCGTTCTCCCCGCTGTTGCCCGAACCATGTCTGAAATCTGTGTGGGCGTGTCTTTGCTTGGTTTACCTACTGTATGTAGAACCCGCTGTACAACCCAAGCTTAGTTGCTTCCTGGGGTTCATGGCAACCTCCTCTAGGTCAGAACCCTGGGTGCATGTTAGCGTCCCACTAACATGGGGGCCTCATTGGAAACGAAGGGGCTAAGCAGATGGTTGGTCTCATCAACAGATGGAGACCCCGAGGCCCAGAGACTTCCAGAAACCGGAGCCTCAGTCTTATCCAATGGCTGATGTGTTTAAACCAATAAATATTCATTGCACACCCATTATGTGTTGGCCATTGTGCTCAGGATAGGGAAACAGGTACAGCCCATGGCACAGGCCTTCACGGGGTTCACACTCTGGTGAGAGGACAGACGGCGCCAGGGAGCAAGGGAAGTGCCGTGAGAGAGGTGGCGTGGGTGGCCTTACGTCTCAATGAAGACGGTGTCACGCCCCAAGCAACAGCCAGGCAAGCGTTATGATCCACGTCGATGGCAGAATCAGAGCTGAGGCCTAAATGACTTCCCATGTGACAAAGCAGATAAACTTCCAAAGCCCGGGGCGACCACAGCCGAAGTGACGCTTGGGGCCGACATGGGACCTTCCTGGTCACCAATAAAACGCAGTGGCTGTGAGATTGCTGCACAACAAGCCGAGGAGGAGAGTTCTAACGCTGGACAGCCAGGGCTGCCAGGCCTGTGGGACGTCTCCCTCACGCTGCTGGCAGCATGGCGCACTGCCTAACCCGCCTCTGAGCCGGACCACACAGCAGGAGCTCGGAAACGCTGCTCTATTACTAGAATAGACACGAAGGAAATAAAGAAGAAAAAGGCAGTTGATGCAGTTATCTGTAGCCTCGCTGGTCTCCTAAAGGTGGGAAATTAGGAACGGTCTGAATGTCACATTTTAGAGAGCATGACGGCCACAGATGCTCCATTAAAAATGAAGGCACATTTCTAGCAGATGGAGCTGTGCATGGAAAAGGGGGAAAGTGATGAGGCCAGTGACGAGGGCCGCAAAGAAACATAGAAACACACGTGACAGAGCCGGGCAGTGAGTGTGGGAGGAGGGGCAAAGACCCGGGGTTCACCAACTCTGAGGGTGGTCAGCGTTTTCCTAATTAGACAGTGTGTGTCCGGCCGGCGGGGATGGTGGGCCTCCGAGGCGCAGGCCTGGCTCCCTCTGACACTGCTGTACTTCTGCCCCGGCCTCTGAGCTGGTTCGGCTTTAAAGGGGCCCCGTTGCTGTTCACCTCAAAGGCTCTCCAGGCCAGATAAGCTGGCTCCCAGGCTCCAAGAGGAATGAGGCAGGAGATAGGAGCCGGTGGGAAACCTCCCAGGGCAGGGTCGCAGGCACCTCCCTCGGGGGAGAAGGGGGCTGTCTGGGTGAGAGGAAACATCTGGGCCGCCCCCAGATAAGGCTTGGGGGCGGGGGAGTGCAGTCCCTCTCAGGAATAACTGTGGGAAGCCAGTCACAGGCTCAGCCTCCCCCCTCCCTGGCCCTTGGTGCCCCGTGACAGAGGGCAGACGGGGAGCGGGCTGGTCCCTGCCAGGCCTCACCCCTTCATCTTGGCTGGGCAGACGTGGCCCCCCAAATGGAATAGTGAGTGAGGAGTAAGATCCCCATAGCAACGAGACTACCGGCAGGATGATGGGAGAGAGGCAGCTCCAGGCAGAGGGACGGCAGAGCAAAGGCCTCCAAGACAGAGGCTGGAAGTGGCTCAGTGGCCGGGACGCCGTGGCCACAGTCCGTGGCGTTGCGCTCTGAGTGGGCAGGACGGGTGGCCTGAGTCCATCCAGCCCGCGGGATGGAGCTGCACCGGGTGGGGTGCGGAGTGCGGGACAGTGAGGAGGCCTGCAGGAGGCCGCCCAGCGGTGCATGCCCCCTGCCGCCCGGGGCTCTTGCTAGGATGTGGGCGGGACAGGCAGAGTAGCCAGGCGCCAAGTGGAGGGTGGGCGGCCTCTCTGTTCTCACCCACGGCCGGAAGCGAGGCTCCGGGGCTGGGGCTGTTACATGCTGAACTGTGTCCCCAATGTTGATGTCCTGGCCCCAGCATGAGGCTGTATTTGGAGATAAGGTCTTGAAAGAGGGGGTTAAATTCAAATAAGGTCCTGGGGCCCTGATCCGATCCCTGTGCCTGGGGTCCTTACCGGAGGAGCTTAGGAGACAGACACTCATGAAGGGAGGACCCTGTGGGGACGCCCATCGTACAGCTGAGAGGAGGAGCCAGCCCCCCCCCCCCACACACACACACACCCATCCGGGATGTCCAGCCTCGGATGGTGAGCGGACTCAGTGGTTTAAGCACCAGCCCGTGGTTCTTTTGGTGGCAGCGCGAGCACTAGATGCAGGCGCTGAGCTTGGCCCGTGGAAGCTGCCTCTGGTCCCTCCCCACGTCCCCTCCCCGCCTCAAGGTGAAAGCACCTGCATCCTCCTCCCTCCTCGGGGAACCGCCCAAGGTCCCACGCCCACTGGCCCGGCAGGCACCTGGCCTCTGACCTCCCTGCTCTGTTCTTAATTGGCGCTTTTGTCTCTGAAACTCGCAACACTTCACTGGACTGGTGGGGCGTCCCTGTAGCTCCTGAATTTCGCCCTGGACTGTAGCTGGGACAGTCAGGCTCCAGGCGGGAGGGACAGGGCCCCCTGGTGTGGACAGCAGGCCTCCTGGTGGGCCTGGGGGCTCGGGCCAGACCCAAGCACTGGAGTCAGGAAGTCCTGCCCGCCCACCACCGGCTTCCTCTCTGCGGCTTCAAACACAGCCTCTGCCTCTGAGCAGAGCGATCTGGGCCCGGCCCAGCCTGGATGTCCTCCGTGCAGCTGCTCCGGCTTCAGAGGGAGGCCACGGGCAGGAGGAAGCAGAGGCCCCGTGGAAGCGCGTCCACAGCCCCCCCTCCACACGCCCCGCTCCGGGGCGCCTGCTCCTCTCCGAGGGAAAGTCACTTCAGATATGTCCCTGCGCTTTCCCAACACAGAGGTGACAACACCTTCCATCTGTGGAGTCCTTTCTTCCTTTTCCAAGCTCCTGGCTATGAACGTTATCTCATTTAATCCCCTGAGCCGGGCACGGATGGAATTACCGTCCTGGTGAGGCCCCAGATCCTGTGCTGTGAGTCAGGATCCCGCATGGCGCTTGTTCCCGAGCCCGGACGCCCGCGCCGCCGTGCCTGGCTTCCTCTGCTACACGGAACACTCGCTCCAACCTCCCTCCCCCCGCCGCCCCCCCCACACACACACAATGCACCTGCACAGGTACCCAGGGGCGCAGGTGAGCTGCTTTTGTGGGTGTGAGACACCCAGTCCCAGGGCGGCCTGCCCTTTAGAGGCTATGGCTGCGCCTGGGCGTGCCCTGAGCACTGGTCCCTGGGAACCCCGCTGTCCTTTCCCTTGGTCCGCAGCCAGGCCCCGGAGGAAAGTTCTCGGCCATCAGAGGAAGGGCCCTCTCAGGCTCCTCTCCCTCCTCTGCATTCCCAGTCCCTTCTGCAGCCCAGCTGGCCTGGTCCTCACTCCGGACCACCGAACAGCCCCTAACGTCTCCATGACATGTCTCTCCCATCCATTCTCTGAACCACAGCCACGGCGATTGTTCTAAAGTGGAAATCTGATCACATGACTCCCCCACCATTGCTCTGAGAACACAGGGGCGGCTTTTAAGAGCTTAAATTTCCTGTCATCTCACCAGCAGGCCAAACGCATCTCCAACTAAAGCTGGACGAATGCTTTGGGAAGACACAGCTCAAGGCCAGCCCCTCAGGTGCTCCCCACAGTGAGACTGAGCCCCTCGGGTGCTCCCTGCAGTGAGACTGAGCCCCTCAGGTGCTCCCCAGAGAGACTGAGCCCCTCAGGTGCTCCCCACAGTGAGACTGAGCCCCTCAGGTGCTCCCCACAGTGAGACTGAGCCCCTCAGGTGCTCCCCAGAGAGACTGAGCCCCTCAGGTGCTCCCCAGAGAGACTGAGCCCCTCAGGTGCTCCCCAGAGAGACTGAGCCCCTCGGGTGCTCCCCAGAGAGACTGAGCTCCTCAGCTCTGTGGGGTGCGGAATCCTGGCGCCTCCAAGGCCAAGTCCCAGGTCTCGCGTGGTCTGCCAGCTGCTCCTGTCCTACTCCACACTCTCCTCTCTCCTGCCCAGCTTTCACGCCCTCCTTGCTGGATGGAGCTCAGACATCACCTCCTCCCCGGCTCATGGCCTGAGCTGGGTCCTGGCTCACCCTGTGGGCATCACCGTCATCCTCTGACTCCTGACTGGACTGCAGGCTCCGAGGGCAGGGTCCAAGCTCTATTCCCTTTCGCGTCCAGAATTCCCAGCACAGAGCTGGACACACTCGTCAGATACGTCCTCAGCGAGCAGGCGGGTGAGTGACCACAGAGACCACTCTTGCCCGTGACCCAGAGCTTTCCCAGGCGCCAGTCCGTGGCTCCCTAAGGCCAGGGCAAACTCTCAGGGTTCTGCCTCCATCCACGGCTGGGGTGGGGGAGGGGCTCCTCGTGTCCCCGGATCACTCTGCCCTGCCCCCTCCGCTGCATCTGTCCCGCAGGAAGTGCCACAGATTGCTTCATTTCCCAGGGTGTCCACACCCCTTTCCTCCCCCTCCCCCTCCCTGCTGGAGGAGGGGGCCACAGCATGGGCCCTGGGAGGACAGGCTCTGTGCTGAACCGGGCGATGGCTGTCACCTCACGTCCCTTCCAGGCACCCTGCGGTTTGTGCTCGCCGGGTAGACTGAGACGCTGAGGAAGGAAGGCAGGGAGGCCGGGCGATGTGGCAGCCTTCACTGAGAACCATCAAAACACCCAGACCCTTCGCCCTAATAATCCCGCTCCTGGGAATTGCTTCCAACCGAGTAATTCAAAAGAAGAAGAAACAGCCCACGGACTGTTTAAAGCGACGTTATTTATAATACGGAGAAAGTGGAAACAAAGGCCATTGCCCGAAATAGAAAAATGATGAGGTCGCTTCGGGCATATTTGTACAACAGAACGCCACGCAGACGTCCTGCACGAGGATGCAGCGGAGGCCTGCAGGCCGCTGCCTTGCGGACTGAGGCAGAGGTGGTGTGCCTCGTCACGGTGTGTTATGACTACGGTTTTGTAAGAAGGATCTATGTGGCTACAAATAATAAGGACACACAAAATTGTCTTTTTCTCCCAGTTTTTTAATGACAAAAGGGATAAAATTGAGGATCAGAAGTGAGAAAGAAAGAAATTGTTGTGTTAGGATGATACATTTTTACAATTTTGCCTGAAAGGTTTACTATTAGCTGAATTATAAATTTATATTTTAAGACTATGGGGAGCACCCAGAACGTGAAGTCGTGGGGTTTTCTGAGAGGAGTTGTGGTCCGTTGGGGTTTTGTCATTTTAGAAACAATCAGGATGTGCCTGGTGCGGACCATTCCCGCCGTGCGTGGCTGGGGGCCTACGGGGGATCGATGGGGACCGCAGCCTGGTCCCACGAAAAGCACCAACAAGACCTTTGCCTATTGGATACATAATGCTTCCCCCTCCCCCATCCTGTCCCCCTGGGCTGCAGTCCCAGCTCAGATCAGCCCTGAGTCAGGCCCATTGGCCCGCGGCCTGTGCTCCTGGAGCTTGAGAGAGAATTCTGGGGAAGGGTCGTGGGGAGGGCGCGTGGGCAGGGGAGAAATCCCACGTCCTATATCTGTGGGATACAGGGATAAAGCCCAGATGGAGTCTTCCTTTGAAAAGTGTTAGTTTACGTGAAGTGTGTGGTCAGCTGAACAAACACCCAACCCTTTGCATATAAACTGAAGCGCCCTTCGCTGTCCTCCGCTGTCCTGGTGCTCCTCGAACGTAAGAGACGTCCACAGCGTTGTTTTCAGCGTACCCGTCTCTCTCCCGCACCTCTCCCCGCCCCCCGCCTGGGGGACCACCTGCCAGCCCAACGCCCTCCAATCTCCAGTTCTGAATTCCCAATTCTGATCATCCTGCCAAGGCCTCAATCAAACTCAGCCCTTCCGGTCCCAAACCTGCAAATGCTTCTTCCTGCTCCGGCCTGAGACTCAGTCACTCAGGCTCCTATCGTGTCACCACCGCCCGCAGCAGCCTCCAGGCAGACACCAAATACCGAGGACCCTCCCCCGGCTCCTCACGGCCTCGGCCTCGAGCCTTCTGATCTCCAGGCCACCTCTCCCTGGCGCGTCAGCCCCTCAGCTGTCGCCCGCCTGCCACTTAGGCCGCCTGCACTGATTTGGAGATAAGAGGCCACTTGCATCACGCTCAGCGTGCGGAGACAGCATCTTCAGATCTGACCTCCTCCGAGAATCCGCCAGGAGGCCCAGTGCATATTTGTGGAATGACTGGGCGCGTGGGTATGTATTTCCCAGCAGGTCTCCCCACACTGGCGTAGGACATTTTCCTAAAGCTAAGCGGCGGACTCCACATCCGTCCCTGTTTAATTTCATCATGTTGGTTTTGGCCCGGCGTCCCTTCCTATGTAAATCATTCGAACTTGAATGTGTCATGTAGCGTATTAACCATCCCAGCTGTGGGTCATCTGGAGTCTTTCTATTTTTCAACCAAGTCATTAACAAAAACACTTAGCAAGGGCGGGCCAAGGACAGAGCCCCGCGGCCGTCCCTGGAGACTGCCCTCGGGACAGACCTGCGTTCCCAGGTGGCTCAACCTGCTGCGTGCATCTCGCCAAAAAATCCTCATGACGCAAGTAACGTGCGTGGCTGAGAGATCCGAACGCCCTGTTGGCATGTGAACGCGCTCAACCCGTAAGCCTAGAGAAGCTCAGGCGGGATGTCGGCTGAGAGGGGCCGGATGTGAATGGTTAGCGTCTCGCTCTCCAATCCTGAGGCTGCCTCAGGATCCCACCCGTCCGGGGCCTCGCCTGCAGGGGCGACAGGCGAGCACAGGGCAGGGAGGAGGTGACCAGGTGTGGGGAGAGAGGAGGAGGTGGGAAGCACGCCGTCAGCGTCAGGTGAGCTGGACTGATGTCCTTGCCGCTTCCCACCTGCTCATGTCGCGGCTCCACCCGGGAGCAGCCACACACACCTCTCCTCCCTCCCTTTCTTTAAAGCGTGTTGCTTGAGCCAGGCCTTGGCTGCCTGGGAGCCTACAGCTCGGATCTGCCATTCCAGGGCCCAAGCTCCCCGTCTCCCTGGCTCTCCCTCTCCTAGGCTCTCGTCTGGACGTGGAGGTCCCAGCACTGCCCCCAGGACCAGCCCCTGGAGGAGGCCCAAGCGTCCCCGCAGAGGTCTGCACGCCGGGTGCACCAACCACCCCTCTCCCCACACTCTCAGCCGGAAGCGGACCTCAGAGGTCCCCTTGTCCACCCTGGGTCCCAGTCAAAGCGGCACCCACACCAAGGGAGGGCGTTCCCCTCTAAATGACGATAAAGCCTTCTTACCCAACAAACACGCTACCACGCCTGTGACGTGCAGGCACAGCTCTGCACACTTCACACAACGAGGACCTCATTTCATCCTCATAACAACCCAATCCCGTAGGTCCTGTTACTATTCCATTTCACAGACGGGAAAACCAAGGCCCAGAGAATGGTAATGGGCAGTCAGGATGCAAGCCCAGCTGCCTGGCTCCGGGCCTGTGCTCTTAACTCCTGCGTCCTTCTCCAGCCTTCCTTCGAAAGGGTGTGTTGAATTCTGCTCGTGGCAGGCAGAGGGCCGGTGGTGGGGTTTTCAGACTCGCTGCTTCGGTTCCGAGATGAGGGAAAGCGCTTTGAGAAGGAGAGCTGGGATCGGGAAGTCTTTTCCTTTTCAACAGCCTCTTCCGTGCATCCTCTTTGGTCCGTAATGGAAGCCTTAGCTTTGCTCATATTCATCAACGCCGCCTTCTTTGCACGCCCTCTGCCACCTTCCATGGGGCAGAGAACGCCGGAACTTTCTTACACAAGACACCCCGGGTTGTTACAATTTCTCACAAAATCCACTTACTATTAATAACCACACCACCATGGTTTCATGGGATATTTTCATTTTCCAAGGTATTTTCATAGATTATCTCATGCAGCATGCATGATCTTACTTCCTCACAAAATAGCCTTACAAGGTGAGTGAAGCAGGTGCCAGCTCGACAGATGGAGGGACCAGCCAGGACCCCAAGGTGAGTGCCTGACGCTGGACCTGGAACCCAGGTCTCCGGGTTTATCGCTCTGCCAGGCGGCCCCCGTGGCCTGCCCCAAAGGCTGCGATGAGACTAACCCAGAGGGCGCGGGGCAGAGGGCCGCGGTTACTACCATTTTCCTCAAACCCACCCCCGGTTCCAATACCACCTGCAGACCACCTTCCCTCACCACTTCCTTAGGCACAAGGGCAGGGCTCCCATCCAAGGCTTAGTGGGGGAGGGCAATTCTGAGTATTGTGTAACTCCATGAAGAAAAGGTTCAGTTCCCTATTCACTTGGGGAAATTCCCAAATCAGAGAGGAGGGCTCTCCCTCCCGAAGGCTCGATCCATCCAATTGGCTGTTCTGGGGCTAAGATGCATGAGAAACATTGTAAGCAGCTGCCCCTAATGGCTTAGGTTTATGCTTCGCTGATACCTTTCCTGTAGAAATGGGGCATATGTGCACCCCATGACTTCCCCTCAAACCTACCTGCCCGTCCTAGTCACACCCCAAAGCACAGAGCAACGGAAATCACTGAAAACGTGGTGACAGCTTTTGAACACCCTGACCACGAGTTGCGCAAGTCTTCCGTGAGTGAGTCCTGAGTGGCACAGACACGCGTGTTCTCCCTCGGCTTCCACCCTGCCGGCCTGAAAGACGCGGTCTAACCCGAGACCCAGCTCCCAGAGCGCTGCTCAGAGGTCTCCGGACCAGGACACCAGCGATGCTCACCAAGCGTCTCCAGCTGCTGCCATGGCACCTGGCGGGACTGACTTCCTCATCCATGCGGTTGAGCGGAGCGTGTGGCTGGCTAGTCCTGACCCTCCCAGGCCAGGGCCATGGCGGGGCAAGTCTTCCAGAATGTTCCTTCCCTATGGCAGCTGCTCCATTCCCTGGGACACAGTGATGCGGAGCAGAGCCCCTGCCGACCCGGGACGGACGCAGAGACCAAGAAGAAATAACCCTCTGCCGGTTCATCACGACACCGTGGAGCTGCGCCTCACAGCAGCTCACCAGCTGACCCCTGCAGCCGCAGGTCCTCATTTGACTGATTATTTCGTCAGACTGATTGTTCCCGTCTGGACGGAGCCTGGACGGAGCCAGTTGCCTGTTGCTGAGCGGTCCTTCCGGTTCGGGCCCTCTCCACCCAGCTGCATGGATCTCCAGAGCAGGGACTGGCCACGGCCTCACCTGGTAGCCCAGTGCCCGTGAGTGAGCGGGCTAAGGTCCAGGTGTGAGGGGCCCAGGCGATTTCTCCGTGGGGTTTATTCCCAGGGGCCTCTCTCCGGGGGAGCAGGTGGGAGGGACTTGGGGTGGCTTTTGGTGAGTGTGACCACAGGCAATCCCTTGGGCCTGTTTCAGACACATCCCCTCAGCAGCTGCGATTGGGGGCCGGCCCCAGGCAGAGTGTGTGGGGGTGGGAGGGGGGCTGAAATCAGGATGAGGTCAGATCGGGCACCCCCAGGGCTGCCAGGAGGCCTCGCATGGGGGAGTCCCACGCTGAGGAAGCACGTTTTCTCCAGCTCCCATTAGAGAAGCTGCCTTTGCTCCCACTCTTCCCTCAAGACTCAACTTAGAGTCATCTGCAACAGGTAGCCCTGCCTGAGGCCCAGCTGGGCGAGCCCTCTGTCCAAGTGAGCTCAGTCCCTGTTCTGCACCTGCCTGCTACCCCGAGTCCTGCCAGGACCAGAGGGGACACGCTCACCTGTGTGTCCCCAGGGCTGCAGGCGGGCGGCCCTCCCTGCGTGTCTATGGGGCCTGTGCCGGGCTGCTGCCTCGCTAGAGCAGACCCTGCCGGGGAGGGTTGTGACTTCCAGGAGGGTGGCGTGACCTGGAGCAAGCAGGTTCCAAACCAGGGGCTGGGCATCCGATGAGGCCGACGCTTTGCTTCTTGGCCGGAGAGAATGCCCGGCTCCAATGTCTGGACTTGTCAGGGATTCCAGCGTGGGCCCACGCTGACCATCGAGGGTGGGCCCTGATGGCACAGGAGGGTGTCCCACAGGGGGGCCTGCAGTCCACCTCACCTTTCCTGGGGAGTCCCTGCCCTCACGTGGACTTCACAGCTGAGCCCCCAGGCTCCCCGCTCATGTCCCACAATCCCAGGAGACAGGCATTCAGGAAGCCTAAAGGGAAAAATTGGGGAGTTCACTGCCCAAAAGACTGGGGTATGAGGTAGTGTCCTCTCCGGTCTGGCTCAGGAGGGCCCTGGCAGCCGCTACATTTCTGTGCTCAGTGATAGACGGTATCCTGTTTCCATGGAGACAGAAATATCTACGTACACCCTGAAGACCAACCAGGAGTGAATGCTGCTTTTGTGATGAAACTGACCATCTCATTTCTCAGGGCTTAGGCTGAGCTACTGCCCCGATGAGAGACACGCTGCGAGCTTTGCAAAGGCCCAGGGCGCCCGATCCCCGCAGCCTCGGCGTCCCCCGCGGCCTCGGCGTCCCTCCCAGGGCCTCGGCGTCCCTCCCAGGGCCTCGGTGTCCCTCCCAGGGCCTCGGGTTCTCCTGGACCCTGTGGCTTCCTCCCACCCAGAGCGTGAGCTGTTCCATGCTGGGGAGTGAGCAGGGTTGGTCGAGCTGGCTCTGCAAACCTGAAGCTATTACTGGACGCAGGCGGAGCTGCCTGCGGATTTCTCTGGAATCAGAATGCTTTCTCTTGTGGCCCCGATAAGATTACAGGGCCGCTGAGCTGCCAGTGTTCAGGTTCCCCACCGAACCAACGCGCCGGCCAAGCTCCGGCTGCCTGGCCGCGAGGGGCCACGCCTCAGCAGGCTCTGACACCCGACCCCCTTCCAGAATGCGCTCGGCCTCTGTGACAGGTCCCGGCCCTTCAGTTCCGCTACCCCCAACTCCCCCGTCACTGCGGACAGCCAATGGGAGGTTCTCCTGGTGGAAGCCACTGTTACCGAGGGTCCCACAGAGTGCCTGGGAGCCAGACAGAAAAGGGGGGTATGCAGCCACGCCCACAGACTGCAGCTCCCCGAGGCCACACAGTCCCTAGTTATGACCCAGGGCTCAGCGAGAGGAGGGATCCCAACACAGCAAAGGCTGTTGGTGAGATTGGGGTAGAAAATACTTCATGAAGTAAAATGAACACCTTATATATACTAATACATGTCCCCCCCCCCCCCCCTCTCTCTCATCAGTGATACCGATAGTCTGTGAGGATACACAGATATGATAGCCCAATAATCTTTTGGTGCCATTTGAAACACGAACACTAGCATGTAACCAATAAATACGGAATAAATGGGTGAAGGACAGATAACAGCTGGGAGGGACTTGGAGTTGCCTCAGAGGAAAGGGCTCGCTAACCGTCTCCATCTAAAGTAGACACTGTTTTAACCAATGGCAACGAAGTCTAATTTTCACCGGCTGAATCCCCCAACTTTTCACCTAAATAGTAGCCGATTTCACGTGTCTACTATTTTGTTGAGCAAATGAAGGACTTAGTCCACAAGAATCAGACTTTTTGCAAGTGCTCTCCGGCTCTTTGGCGCCAACTACAGCCCGTGCGTAAAGAGTGCCCTTTAACCTCCACGTCCTGAGTCTCCTCTTTCTCTACTACACACTTCCCTCTTCTGTTCCTGCCGCGGCAGCTTCACCGTTCACCTCTCCTGGAGAGAATTCATATTTGCGCCTCAGGGGTCTGTGTTTCCCATGGACATGCCTACCAAGGGCAATCAAAACCAACAGATCTAAACCTGGCTTTGAAAAGGAGCCCCCGATCCTTCTCCCACCTTCAAGCATTTGTTTCTCATTCAACAAGCGAGCATCGCGTGCCCATCAGGCCATGGGTGCAGGCGCTCGGGCTCCCACACTCAAGGAACCTTCAGGGAGAGGCCCAGGCGACGCGCTGCGGGCGCTCTCACTTGGTGTGAACAGAGGGCTCCGAGGGGCGTGGAGCAGGGAGCCGGAGGACGTCTGGGGAGGCCTGTGGGGCCGGGACGGAGGGGAAGGAGCTCCTGTTTGGTCATTCATTTGTCACCCGCCTTGTCTGGTGGGATTGCATGGCTGTCGTGTAGGCAGGCGCTGCTCTCTGGAGACCTAAGACCAGTGAGCGTCCCTGCCCCAGAGGCTGCACGGCCCTCCCCCCGGCACCCGGGGCTCCTGGCGAGCTCCACCCACAGGTCATTTCTCACCCTCCTACAGCGTCTAGGCCAGTGATGGGCAACCTTTTGAGCTTGGTGTGTCAAACTTCGCCAAAAAACTGAGCATAACTCGGGTAGTGTGTCACTTTGAGAAAAAAACATTATTTCGTGATATTTATAGTTTAAATAACATAAATGTATAATTGTTATATATAATTGTATTTAATAAACCAAAAACTAAATATTTAGTGCTGACACGCGTGTCAGAGGTTCGCCATCACTGGTCTAGGCTTTCCTTCCCACCGTCCCCTCGTACTCGCGAAGTCAGACCTTGTCTGGCTCCCTGGCTGTCTATGGCTGGCGTTCCTGCCGCGTCATTCCGGCCACGCGTGGTCCCGTCTTTCTCTCGGCGTTGCCCACTGCCCACGAGCTGAGTCCAGGCCATCCGCCATCTGGCCTTTGAAGACTAGAGCCGGCCTCTGTCTGAATCAGAAAAAGGCCCCCCTTTGGGGCACAGTGAGGCAAGGAGACTTCGCACGAAGAAAAAGTAACCCTTTCCTCCCAACGGCGGGGGGTCCAGCTGCCGCTGGCCAGCGTCCACTCCACGCAGAGGCCTGCGGGTTTGCCGCATGCTTTCATTTCTCCGCTGCTGCCACCTCCCTCTCCAGCCCGGCCTGCTCCCTCCTCAGAGGAAGGCGGCGTTCTCCCCACACCCTCCTCGCCACCCTTTCTCCCAGGCCTCCTTCGTGGGAGTCTGGATAGCGAGAACTCAGGGCCCACACGGCCATCACCGGGCACTGACACGACTGGAAACGGCCCCGTGCCGTGACACACAGGAGCCTCGTGCCCCCTGGGACGGAGAGCCTTGATGCAGCACCTTGTCTCCGCCAGAGGCTCCACGGGGCTGAGTAGAGATTGACGTTGTCCATCCTGGTCACAGTGACTTAGAGGAAGAAAAGATGTCCCAGACTTCCGGCGGGTGCGTGGGTTCCCAGGAAGGAACGCCCCGGAGCCTGCTGGCCTGGCTCGGGTTCCTATTAGTGGGGACAGTATGACTCCGTTCCTCCCCAAACATCGAGGTCCCTTCATGTCTCCAAATGGGTTTTGCCACTCAAAAAGGGGTTACGCTCTGAGATTGTCCAGGAATTCCCAACCCCCACGCCCACATATCCCGTCCCACATAGAGTTACTTCCTGCCAAGAGTCCCCACTTCCCGGCTCCTGGTTTCCTCTTTACTTCCTTCCCGGCGCGGGCTCGGCGGTTCCACACTCAGGTGTTTTCACAAAGAAACTTCAAAAGCAGTCCCTGCCACCCGCAGATCTGTGCCTGGGGGGCTCAGGGCGCCCCGACAGGCAAAGGCTGCCCCTGCGCCCGCTGCCCTCCTGGGGGAGCCCATCGGGTACGACACCCCCCGCTGTGCAGACCCGTGGCCGGGGCTGTTCATGCCCTCCCTCCCCCGGAAGCAGCTCGGGTGACGGTTCAGGGTTTGTGCCACACACACTTCCTTCCTCAGCCGAGGGAGAAGGAAGTGCCCGGCGCAGAGGGTCCCTCTGTGTCTTCCCAGAACAAGATTCAAACTGGCATTTGGTCCTCAAGCAGCAGCCTGGTTCCACTTGCTTTGCTCTTACCCGCACCCACATCTACAGGAGCCCCGGCAGGCGCACAGCAGACCGAACCTGCGGCCTGGGCCCGAGGTGCCCGCGCTCCCAGGGGAAGGCACCCATTTCCAGAGCAGCCTCACCCCCCAGGCGGGCATCCCCGGCATCTCCACCTCCTGCCCTGAAGCTGGAGGCAGCTGGAGACTTCTGAACACCACTTGCTGATGTCTGTGCATCACCCCCACTCCACCCAGCCCTAACCTGCCTCAGTTTCCCCAATTTACCAGATCCCATAGTCCCCCAGACTTCATAAAGCCTCCCTGCAGGCGACCCCAGCCCTTGAAGACAAGAATGCAGGGTGCCTGCCCAGGACACACCGTGGTCCCTGCAGGGAACCCACAGAGCCACAGGCCACGCGTGGGGCTGGCTTAGCGCATCACCCAGGGCTCCGGGGTAGAGCTGGAGTGGGGAGGAGACAGCAGACGTGCCGGCCACGCCGCGGGGGAGCCGGTCTCCTCTCTCAGAGCTTCACCTTAGAAGCTCCTTTCAAAAGTCCCAGGCCCTGCGGGGATGGACGTGGGCTAAATGTCAGCTCTCAGCTGCAAGGGAGAAACCCAGGAAGCCTGGGGACCTGGAGAAGGGAGGCAGGGGAACGCACCCCGCTACTCCTGGGCACACAGCCAGCTACTCCTCCGCTGCAGGGTGGTTCCTGGACCCCCTGAGGTTGGAACAGTGCCAGGAAAATCCCAGGCTGAGAAGGGCGGGCCTCGCCCCGTACGCCCCACAGAGGTGGCCAGCACCCCCGCCCCCCCAACCCCCCACACACACACCCGGAGCTATGCAGCGGAGTCCCAAGTTTTATCATCAGCAGTGCTATTTGCCCGCGAGGGAGCTTTGCAGAAAGTTCTGAGAGCTGTGACTGAGGGACGGGGAAGTCGCGTTCAGGCCACCTTCAGCGGCGGCAGCGGGTGCGGGGAGGGCCTCGCGCCAGCCGTTTCTCTTTCAAAACAGGCTCCAGACGCAGGGGCTTCTGCTCTCTGAGGTCTGGGCTCGCAGATCGCCCGCTGTCGCTGACGGAGTTTGTCCCGAGCCTGTAAGCTCTTCTCCAAAGTGCCTGCAGCCTAGAAGCCCCCGTCCCGTGGCGGCCTCCCGCCGCCCCCCTGCCCAGGGGTCTGCCAGGTGGGCTGGGCGTGCTCTGGGCGGCCAGCGGCAGGCACTGCCCTTCTCCCGGGTGGCAGCGGGGCCCCCCACGCGCCCTGCCCAGCCCGCGCCCGCCCACCACGCCAGCCCCGCGACATTACCTCCATGTCCTCCAGGTGCCACCTCACTCCGCTGCCCACGCTCACGGTCCCGCTGTCCCCGCTCCGGCCCCACCGGGTCCCGCTCAGCGGCAGGGCTAGTGGGCTGCCGCTCCGCTAGCTGCTGCGGGACAGCCAGCCTCCGGCCTCTGGGTGAGGACAGCGGGGGTGGGGGGGGAGGGAAAGGCGAGGAGGAGCAGGGGGAGGAGGAGGTGGAGAGGGAGGGCGGGGGAGGAGGAGGAGCAGGGGAGGGAGGCCGGCCATCGGGGTTTAAATTTAGACACAAATCTAAACAGATACTGTCCCCTCCCAGGGCAGGGCTCCAGCGAGGGAGCCACCTCGCTCCATTCATGTGCCCAAACATGGGATGGGACAGCCGCCGGCGCCTCTTTCCGGAGAAGTGTGTCCGGACCCTGGTCTCTGCCGCGGCTCAGCCTTCTCCGCCTCTCCCTCCTTCAGCGTGCCTTCCTCCTTTTCCTGCTCTGAAAGTCAGAGTTGCTCTTCACTCTTTTGATCTCCCCTCTTCGATGGACATCCTTCCTGCTTCCTTCCCGTCCCTTTTTCTCCCTTTAATTGCATTCCTGTCACACATGGTTTTCCCTCCCGGCCGAGAGCAGGACCCTGCCCGCGGACGCCTGCGTGAGGCGGATGCCGTTGACCCCTGGCCCAGAAGACAGCAGTGCCCACGGAGCCCGCACTGTGCGGACGGACAGGACCCTTCCCCCTTCAGCTCTGCCGCCCCACCGCCCAGCCTCACATTTCACAACCAACCTGTCCATCCCTCTTCTGCGTGCTAGGAGGAGGACGAAGAGCAGGAGGAGCAGGAGGAGGAGGAAGAGGGAGAGGGAGAGGAGGAGGAGGGAGAAGGAGGAGGAGAGGAAGGAGAGAGAGGAGGAAGGGGAGGAGGAGGAGGAGAGGAAGGAGAGAGAGGAGGAAGGGGAGGAGGAGGAGGAGAGGGAGGAGGGAGAGGAGGAATGGGAGAAGGGACAGGAGGAGGAGGAGGAGGAGGAGGAGGGAGAGGGAGAAGGTAAGGAGGAGGAGGAATAGAAGGCAGAGGAGCAGGAGGAGGAAGAGAGAGAGGGAGAGGAGGAAGGGGAGAAGGAGGAGGAGGAGAGGGAGGAGGGAGAGGAGGAAGGGGAGGAGGAGGAGGAGAGGGAGAAGGGACAGGAGGAGGAGGAGGAGGAGAGGGCGGAGGGAGAGGAGGAATGGGAGAAGGGACAGGAGGAGGAGGAGGAGGAGGAGGAGGAGGAGGAGGAGGAGGAGAGAAACGAGGCATCCAGCTCCCCAGCAGTAACTCTTGAAGGGTGTGGGATTTCAGTTCCCGTGGGCTGCTGGCTGAAGGGCCTCTTCTCTGTTCCTTTAAACAGAGGGAAGGGTAGCGAAGAGGCGAAGAACAAGCTGCCTGGGAGGGAGGGGTTCCCGGCCTGGGATCTGGAGCAGCTTCTTTCCCTGCTACCAGGGTATAGACTGGCCACCAGCCCTCGCCTCTGAGACTGTGCGTGAAGGGGGGCTGGCAGGGAAGCCTCCGTGTGGTCCCGCAGCCATCGGTGGCTCCACCCCCATCCCCAGGCCCCGACCCCCCACCACCCTAGCAAGGGAGAGCCATTCCAGAGCTGGACAGTGGCCCCGGGGATGCTGAGCGCTGTGCTGAGCGTTGCTCCCGCTACAAAGCACTGCCTGGATTCTGCTCCTCAGGCCAACGTCCAGGCGCTGGCTGCCCTGGGCATCAGCCTCAGACACGTGGCCTCCCTCCCGTCACACAGCCTTGCAGGCCTGCACTTCTAGAACACGGACAGTCCTAATGCCAAAGCGTCTCCCACGTTCATTGAACTCAACTGAGCACGGGCCAAGACCCTGGATTTCAGAAACAGATGGAGAGTTGAATTCCAGCTGTTACTTTCTAGCTGTGCTTCCATAGACAAGTCGCTTAACCTCTCTGATCCTCGTTTTCCTCACCTATGCAGTTTAGTAGGCACTCTGAAAAGAGTAACTTTTTATGATACTTAGCCCCATGTGCAAGTTCAAATGAATAGGGACCCGGTATTTTTCTTATTTAGAGCTGGGCATTCTGGTGTCCCCAACGCTGGCAATTAATGTTGAGTCCCCTTCCCTCTGGCACAGCAGCAGAGGTGAGGGCGCCAGAGGTGAGGGCGCCAGAGGTGAGGGCACCAGAGGTGAGGGCACCAGAGGTGAGGGCGCCAGAGGTGAGGGCACCAGAGGTGAGGGCGCCAGGCGTGAGGGCGCCAGGGGTGAGGGCACCAGGAGTGAGCATGCCAGAGGGGAGGGCGCCAGGCAGAGTTGGCGGCAGGAAGGCCTTTTCCGGGGACCCTGCACTGCGTGCTTGCACGTGTGGTCTTGTTTCCTTTCTTTTCCTGAAGGTGTGAGACTGAGCTGGTGCGGGGGCCTGGCCTCTCGCCCGTCTCCGAGCCCGGGCTCTTGGGGCCTTCCCTCGCTGCCTCCGTGGAGTCCTTTCTGCTCAGATGGGGCTGCCCCGGCTCAGGTTTCTGGCTTCACCACCGGGAGGCGGAAGTGCCGACCCAGAGGAAACCGTTAGGCCCAGATAGCATCGCCGCCACCCAAGGTGCTCGCAGCTGCACCCACGCCCTGCGCAGGCCCTCGAGGACCAACCCACCCACAGGCAAGCAGCTCGTCTCCCCTGCTCCCGGCTGCACCGGGCTGTTTGGGCAGAGACCTTCATGGCAGGAGGGAGAGGAGATGGGGGAGAGGGCTGGGCCCACAGCTCAGTTTCAGCAGCCCGGCCACGGGTAGGCGGGGGGCCGTGCTCGCCTTATCCCCCCTCCTGCCCCTCCAGGAGACCCCAGAAGCCGGAATGGAGACCACACAGCTGGTAAACACCCGGCTTTGCTGGTAAACACCTGGTTTTGCTGGGATGTGGCTCCTGGCTCTGTGGACGAGAGGAGCCAACCCAAGGGGAAGGGGAAGTGCCCCTAGGGGGTGGCTCCTCGCCCTCTCTGGGGCTGGGTGGCTCCCCAGGACCTGTTTCCTCACTTCTCCTTCACACCCTGGTGTCAGAACCAGCCGAGCAGTGAACAGAGCCCAGTGTGGCACCGGGCAGGGAGCCCTCCCCGCAGGGGAGACCCTGTGCCCCAGCACACGGCAGGCCTTCGGTAAACACTCGGTGAATGGGTGACGACTGACTGACTGACTGAAGCCAACTGGTAGGATTTTTGCTTTTCCATCAAAGGCAGAGGCTTTGAGGAGTCTCCAATGTGAAGAAAAGAGCCCCATAAATTAGGCAGGAACTTAATTCGTTTTCAGGCAGAATTGCCAAGAGCCTCAGTCAGCTCCTGGTAAGTGTTCACACTGTGATGGCCATCCCGTGTTAAAACTCAGAGCAAGAAGCAAATACACTGAGTGGCCCGATTATTATGATCTCTGAACGCATAATAATCTGGCCACTCAGTATATATACATGCCTGGAGCATGAATTCGTGCATGGGTGGGGTCCGGCCAGCCTGGCCAGGGGGAGGGGACATGGGCGGTTGGCTTGCCCGCCTGCTGGTCGAACTCCTGGTCAAGGGGACAATTTGCATATTAGCCTTTTATTGTATAGGATATACACTGAGTGGCCAGATTATTATGCGTTCAGAGATCATAATAATCTGGCCACTCAGTGTATTCTTTCAGGCCTACAAATATGAACTTTCAAATATATGCAGTGCTTTAGCCCTACATCCCGAGAATGTGGCAAAAACCAACCCGTGTTGCAAGCGACTGTCCTTGAGGAGCGGAAAGGGAAGCGCCCAGGTTTGGGGTTTTGTGTTGAAGAATGGGAATGAAAGGTACTCTGTGCGAAAGTGCACAACCTGGCCCTGATGGTGAGGAGACGCTGGGCCAGCCACATGGGAAGGCATTCCTCCCAGTCACTGGTCTGTGATCTTTAAGAGCATCAATGCTGAAAGGTCAAAGCTAGGCTGGGAGGGGTTGTAGGTTAGAGACCAGAGCCACGTGACGATTGGGTTCCACGTGTGGTCTGGCTTGGTTCTCTGACTCCATTAAGGGAATTATTATACATGCATATATCAAATCATCACAGTGTGCACTGCATAGGACAAGTTTATTTGCCAGCTATACCTCAATAAACCTGGAAAAAAGAGAGATTATGAGGGCAATTGGCAAAACTGTAAGGGATCCTGGGTGAAGGGTACATGGGAGTTCCTCGTATGAATCTTACAATTTTTCTCAAAGTTTAACATGACATCAAACTAAAAAGTTAAGCAAAAAGGTGTGGGTAAGAATTGATTTTCTTTGATTCCAAATTGACCCCTCCCTTCCCCCCGTCCCTTTATCACCTGTTCCTGTCACCCTACCCCACCCCCAGAAACCCACAGGGTGGGCAAGGCCTGATGATGCTGGTGACCATGGGGGACAGCAGGCAGAGAGAGAGAGGGCCCAGTCTCTTGGGACGACAGAGAATGGAGACAGAAAGAAAAGATTATTCAAATCTTTCTTTGTACCAATATCTTTGTGTTGTTTCAGGGGTTGCAATAAACACATGTATTTTCATAATTTTGGAGGAGAGTTTTAATTTAGAGAGAGAAAGACAGAGAGAGAGAGAGAGAGAGAGAGAGAGAGAGAGAGAGAGAGAGAGAGAAACAGGACCCTGCATGCACTGAGCCAGGCACCCTATGGAAGGAGCTGGCGTCTACAGCTGAGAGGAGGGCCAGCCAGGGACTTCCTGGGACGGGCTCGGGTGGGGAGGACCTGGAGGTGGAGAACACTGGCCAGGCACCGAGGACAAGGAACAGTGTTGATGAAAAAACCAAAGGGGATGCCCAGAGACATCCTTCTCCTTCTGAGGCGTATCCCAGGTTTAGGAGTAAAATGAGACACAGCTACAAGGAAATTCGAACCTTTCCCACCCAAAGAGTGCATTGTGCAGAGCACCGGGCATGTCTCCATCCTGCCATGAATGAGAAGAGCACGGGGATCGATGCCTGGCCCCGCCCCCCACCAATGGGCAGTGGCACACAGACCCGCTGTCAGTGTCTTTCTGGCCTCAGTGAAGTGACACGTCCAGAAGAGTCCAAGCCGATTGTGGGTCCTATTCCCCTGGCCAAAAGCTGGCGCAGGGAGGGACAAGTCAGTGGGGAATTCTGGCCCATGGGACCAGAGAGGAAACTTGTTCCCTCTGACGAGGAAACACACAGGAAGACGTGGCCTGTAGACCCACAGTGTTGTCCCGCCCGAGGCCCCCGGGAGAGACGCGCATCCCACGTGCACCGGTGCCTGCGATGTTCGTCATTGCGAAGGGTACGTTATCATGTCCCTTACTCCTCATCCTCCCTCCAAACATTAAACTTAATGAGGGCACATTCCTTTCTGTCTTGGTCAACGTTCTATGCTCCTGGTTCAAGTTCGGTAAATACATGGGTGAATGAACAGACCCTGGCTCCAGGCAAAACACATGGAGAATCCCCGTTGAGATCCAGCTCGCGAATGGCGCAAACGCAGTACAAACAGACTCGGAGCCTAGAGGAGAGCAGAGATGTAACGATCGACCCTGAAACCGACTTCCTGGGTCCGGCATGACCTTGGTCGAGGCACTGGACCACTTTGCTCCTCAGCACCTCCATCGGTAAGATGAGGATGAGAATTTGCCACATAGCGTTTAAGGATTAAACGAGTGAATACACGTGAAAGGCTTAGAAGCATGCTAACGAATAGTAAGTGTGATAAATGTCAGGTCGTTAGGTCCCACGATTACAACAGGAGCAAGTCTCGGTAGCAGCCAGCGCGATCCCCTGTTCATCTCGCTGCCAGGCGGGCCCCGTGAATCCCACCTACTTTGTGGACGTTCCTCAGTTGGCCGCAGCCTGGCCTTGGAGCAAAGACTCATCTCATTTTTCTCATCCGTACGCTACCCACAGTCCTGAGTTCTCCGAGTTCACATTTGGTTCTGCATTTTTTTTCTTACACATGCCGCAAAGGAAAGGCGGGGGAGGGGGGGCTTTCACATCTCAACTCTGAATAAATCTCACTTTCTTGAGTGGTGTGTTTTTTTAATCTTGGAAACCAGTTTTAAGTTGTTCTGATTTAAATAATGCATAGATTTCACGTACAGACACTGGGGCTTTCCCGGCATCGGCAAGGGTTTGACCTCCTTCCTAAATGTCACCACCTAGGAGCAGGCTCTTAGCCCTCAGCCGGTGTATGACCTCACACCGCCCGGTGCCCAGGTCTAGCCAGGCTCTGTACGGTTTTGGCGTTGTTATTAATCTCCACACGTGGATCTTCATTCCCCTTTTCTGCTCTCTGACCTCTGATTGCATCTGAGACTTTTTTAGATGTTCCTCTTCTTGGGGACTATTCTTAGACCCACAAAGAAAGGGGTCTCTATCTTATAAGGTGTCGTGTATCTGAGAAGGCAATAGAGCAATTATAGACCCTTGACCGTTTGAATCATAACTCGAGCGAAATGCTACATGTCCTGAGCGTGTAAGACTGGGTGCTGCTGGGTCCTGACCCAAATGGAGGGTTCAGGGCAGGGCTGGGGCCAGGGGAAGAGGAAGTGACCCGGGCGTGCTTGGTGGGGACGGGATGGTGGGGCTCCGGCGGGAAGAACCACGTGAGCAAAGGGCTCCAGGAGTCTGAGGGTGGATGGAGAGGGCCCTGGGGTTGGTCAGAGGCCAGCTCCGACTGTCCCGGCCTGCACCCCTCCAGCAGGGCACACGCTGGTCTGTGCGAGGGGCATGACGTTCGGAACCCACCCGGCCTCCTCGCTCCTTGAAGGCTGTTCTGGACTGTTCATGCTCGGTCCTGGCCTCTGCAGGAAGAGACGACATTTGTGTTTTGAAGATGACTGACCTTGAGCAGAGTTGCTCGGGCTTGTACTTTCCGCTTCTGTTTCCCTCATTGCAGATGGCGGGGCTGTGAAGCAGCAACAAGAGCCGAAGGGGCCCCTGAGCCCGGGGCCCCCGGGGCCCCCCGTGCTTCCTAAGGCGAAGCCACGTCCCGCTCTGCTTCCTTCTCTGAGGCTCCTCCTCTCGGGGCCCGGGCTGTGGTGAGGAACTCCTAATCAGAATGAACATAAATCTAACCATCATGAAGCGGGTTAAGCACTGAATCTGACCTCCCACAGCCCGGTTGGCAGTGAGGCCAAAGGCGCGGCGGCCACGAGGCCCTGGCGGAGGTCAGGCAGGGGACCCTGCAGCTCAGCGGGGAGGGGATGTGTGGGTGCTGCCGGGGAGCGTAGGGGCGGTGGGGAAGGCATTTGCATCTCATGGCCGAACCAGCCTGAGAGCTAACATCCTGTTTTTCTGTGACGGGCACCCTCACAGGACAGAAAGCGCCCCTGACCACGGCCAGCTCGGCAGTGAGTGTCAACAGCCTCGCAAATGGACCCCTGCTCCCCAGAGGCTGTGCCTGCACAGGAGGTCAGCCCCCAGCCCGCCGGGCCCAGGCCCCCTCCACCCCAGCCCCAGGACTCCAGACCTCCCCGCCACCCCCACCCCCCGCCCCGCCCCGAGACTTATCAACAGGAAGCTGTCAGCCGGAACGCTCTGTTCCCTGACATTCTTGTTTTCGTTCTGCAGCTGCGCTTCGGCTCCATGAGTGTGTCTCTGCTCTGTGTGTCTGGGGTCTGTGTGTCTGCCTGGCCTCTCACACGCATGTACAGGCCATGGGCCCCGTGAGCCCAGTGGGCCAGAGGAGGCCCTGGCTGGTGAGAAGGACTGGGTGGGAAGGAAGCTCTCGGGCTGCCGGGAGCTGTTGGCTAAGGAGGGTGATCGCTGGCCCAGGGCTGGTCATGGAGGAGATGCTCCAGACACGTCCTGAGCCATGAAGCCTGTGCCTCGCCCACTGCCAACCCTCCTCACCCCTCCGGGGGCTTCTCCGACCTCCTGTCTCAGGAGTGAGTGGGCCCTCCTCCTGCCGGTACCCATGGTGCCTGCCCACCAGGGGCCTTATTCTCTCACCTTCTCGCTGGGGAAGCGAGGGATAAGGAGGCTTCTCTCCTTCCCTTTATCCCAAGTCACTATCACTTAAAAAGCCCACACGGCTCCCACGTGCTGCTGGCCCCCTGGAGGCGACGTGCCTGAGTCCCTGCAGCTGCTCACGTGCAGGGCCCGTAGGACCCAGGAGGTCTGTTCTCACTCACAGCACGTGGGTCTGTCTTCATTGCTTTTTCTTCCACGGCCTCTGGTTCAAGTCTAGGAAGAGAAGACCTCCAAACGTAGGGACGCTGAGGCCCGCGAGCCACCCAGTGGCCAGAAGGAAAGCGGTGGTCATTCTCCAGTTCTCCTCGCAGCTGCGTGCTCCCATTCGTGACGGCAGCTGGCCCGCTGAAATCACACGCGTGAGCTGCAGGGCTGGCTTTGAAGGAGCACCTGAGGCGGAGACTGAGCGTCACGCGGGTGGGATGTGCCTCCAGCCAGCGCGTTTGAAACAGGAGTCCGAGCTAGCGTGGCCCTCAAGGCAGGCGTGGCGCTATATCTCCAGGAAGCCACATCCAGAAAAATCTACACATGAGTAACCCTGCGCTCTCGTTTCAGATGCCGGCTAGTGCCTGCCCAGATTATATTTCAAAATTAGTCCAGGAATTCTATTTTTGAAAAGGTAAGCTATATAAAGCCACAGTGAGCAGCATATTCAACAATGAAAAACTTAAAGCTCCAAAATTTGTATGAAATCTAATAGAACCCAAAATTGCCAGAAAAAAGAAATCATAAAAAAGAAGAACAAAATTGGAGGCCTCATGCTTCCTGGATTCAAAACATATTACAACACTACGGTAATCAAAACAGCGAGGTCTGGCATAAAGACAGACACATGGACAGACCAGTGGGGCAGAACAGAGAGCCCAGAATACCCCGGTCACAGGGTCTTCAACAGCGTCCCAGGCCACATGACGGGGAAAGGGCATTCTCTTCATTGGGGTTTGGAAACTGGATAGCATGTGCCAAAGATCAAGTTTGACCTTGACTTACACCATCATCAAAAATTAATCCAAAATGGACTGAAGACCTAAACATAAGACTTAAAACTATAAAAGTCCCAGAATAAAGAAGCTCAAACCATTGACAAATGAACAGATGAAGAAAATGTGGTGCATGCCTGCAGCATGTTTATAGTGGAACTAGAAGCCTGGTGCACGAATTCATGCACGGGTGGGGACTCTCTGGGTAGCCTGCAGGGATCGGGACTAAACCCGCAGTCCAATGCCGCCTACAGCTCCTACCTGCCACTCCCACTCATCCCAGCCCCACTGTGCCTGCTACAGACTCATGTCCAATCAGTCCCAATCAGGAGCCAATCAGGAGAGGCTCGCCCTGCCACAGCAGCGCTCTCCAGCCATGAGCCCTGCGTCTGGTACCCTCCCAAGGGGAGTGGCCTGTGGGATCGGGCTGAAACCAGCTCTCTGACATCCCCCAAGGGATCCCAGATTGCGAGAGGGCACAGGCCAGGCTGAGGGACCCCACCAGTGCACAATCGGGCTGGGGAGGGACTGTGGGAGGGCTCCAAGGCATGTCCAGCCCATCTCACTCAGTCCCGATCGGCCGGACCCCAGCAGCAAGCTAACCTAGTGGTCAGAGCATCTGCCCCCTGGTGGTCAGTGCATGTCATAGTGAGTGGTTGAGCAGCCTTAGCATATCATTAGCATATTACGCTTTGATTGGCTGTTTGGTTGTTCTGCTGTTGGTCTATTTGCATATGACCCTTTTATTATATAGGACTAGAGGCCCAATGCACGAAGATTCATGCAAGAATAGACCTTCCTTCCCCTGGCTGCCAGCACCCGGGACCCAGGCCTTCACTCTGGCCCGGAGCCACCTTCCGCCTTTGCGCACTGCCCAGAGCGACCAGGGTGGGGCGGAACGCCTGTGTCGTTGCCATGGCGACGGCGCAAGCATCCCGGCCCGGCCACCGCCATCTTTGTCGCATCAATTTGCTATTTCTCTCCTTATTATCTGTGGGCACTGCCATCTTTGTCGAAAAGTGACTGTCAATTTGCATATTCCACCTTTATTAGATAGGATATTATTCAGCCTTAAACGAGAAGGAAACCCTGTCCCATGCTACACATCTGAGCAAAATAAGCCAGTGCCATAAGGACAAATGCTGCGTGCTCCCACGGACAGGAAAGGTGGAGAGGGGTCCCCTGCTGGAAACAGGAAGCAGAGCTGCTGCGGCTGCGGGAAGGGCAGAGGAGAGCGGCTATCGGGGGTCTGGACTTGGTTTTGCAGGATGGAGAGGTTCGGGAGATCTGTGCTACAGCCGCATGTACACAGGGAACACCGAGCAGCACACTTAAAGCTGGTAAAGAGGGGAACTTTTATAGTGCGTGTGTGTTTTACCACAATTAAAACTAGAAAGGAAGAAAAAAGTAAAAGTATAAACACTGCGTAAGGCAGACCATCAGCGACCTCCGGGCGCCGCCCTCTGGCTTCCTCCAGAGGCCACGCCGTGGCAACAGTGACAAGTTCTAGAGGGGCCCGTTTGGCATGAACTAGGGGACACCTATTACGAGAGAGCCCGGCCGGCAGGATGGCGTGGTGCAGAGGAGCGCGCAGCTCCTCGGGCAGGCTGGGGACGGGACGAAGCCTCCGTTCTCCTCGGGTTGAACTGCTAGACTTTCAAAGTAACTTCCGGTGGGGAGGTCCTCAGACTGAGCCACAGAATGGGGCTGAGGAGTGGCGATAGCAGGGGCAGAGGCCCTTTATCTCACTCTCGGCCACGGGGCCACGCGATGGACTGTCGAAGCCACAGTGAAGGCCCGTGTGAGTGGGTAAGGGGTGTGATAGTGTCTACGATGTGCCTGGTGGGCTGGGTGGGGGTGGAGGGAAGGGCAGGAATAGAGCGGGAAGCTGGCAGAGCCCTGGGGGAGGGTGGCAGGGAGGGGAGCAGGGAGGCCGACTGTCAATCTCAGCATCTTTCAAATCCCGCGCCTCCCCACAGGAGACAACGAGGCGCACTCAGGCTGTGATCTTTGCAAAAGTAAAAAAATAGGTGCATTAAAGCAAGGTCTAACCCAGCTTCCAGTTCCAAGTCTCCGTTCACAGGAAGCACGGCAGGCGTTCCCTGTGCGACCCGGGAGGGGTTAATCAGCAGAGCCTGGAATGCGAGACATTTCTATAGGTCAAACGAGCCGGTTTCTTCAACTAAAATGACATTAAAAAAAAAAAAGAAAGAGAAAGAAGGAGCGTAAAGAGACGCAAGAGACGTATGAACAAAATTCAATGTTGGTCCTCATGCAAACACCGCTGTCTTTGAGACATTGGGAAAATGCTAAGAAACCCACGTTCCCTTTCTGACGCAGGGTAGTGCTGTCCTGCTTATGTTAAACAGCGAAGTTCTTATCTGTCAGAGATACACACTGAAGCATTCACGGCTGTTATGTGACCTCTGGGGTTTTCTTTAAAATATTCCAGGAAGACAAATTGGCTAGAGGGATAGATTCGGCAAGAACGGGCATGTATTGATGGTGGTTGAAGCTGAGGGTGCGCGGGTGGGAATTCTCAGCACCGGTCTCTGCGTGTTCTCAGACATTTCCATAACAACGGGGACACGGAGAGACGCGGGGTGATGGGTGCGAGGGCAGGGCACCGAGAGCCTGGAGAGGAATAAACGCATCTTTACCTGCTTGGAGGTTTGCATCACGGCCGTCCTCTTCTCGAGGTGGTGGGAGACTGACTTCATTCATTTCTTTAAAACTCTGAGCGTCGGCTCCGGGCCCAGCAGCCCCACGCCAAGGTCCGCTCCCCGGAGAAATGGGTGGATATAATCCATCAAAAGACGCGTACACGAATGTCCGCATCGGCTTTATTCATCAGAGCGCAGAACTCGAAAGAACCCAAACGCCAACGAACAGACAAAGCATGGCTTGTTTGTACAAAAGGATGTCACTCAGCAATAAACAGAAACAAACCAGCCACACGCCCGACGGCGTAGATGAATTTCCAAACCAGCATGCCAAGCGGAAGCCAGACCCGTGCTCTGACCTTTAGAACAGACACAACTAAGTCGAGGGCGCCGGTCATCAGAATAACAGTTGTCCTCGGCTGTGGCATGGGTGGGAGGGCCTCCGGGGTCCAGCGGGGCCCCAGGAGCAGAGGCGGGGTGGAGGGGTGGGGGGGCTCACTGCCTTGGAGGCGCTACGTGAGGACAGGTGGGGGCCCGAACTTGTCTGGGGGGTGGGTGGAGGTGTTTTGATCTCAGGGGGACAGCACCTGTCCCCAGGGGCTGTGCACTGATCCCAAGGACATGAATTTCTTAGTTGAGGGGTTTGGACCAGGACTGCTCTCTCCCTGTCTGAGGGTGTCTCATTGTCCCTGATTGTTAAGGAAGCTTCTCCTGATACTTGGCCACGCCCCGTCCAGGTCAATGTCAGCCCTGGGCTGTCCTCAGGGCTCTCCCTGCAGCCCCCACAGGGGGGTGCCCTGAACTCAAACCACCCAGCCATTCTTGCCTGGGCACCGCTGACCCCCAAGGTCATGTTGAGAGCGCGGAGGCTGTGGTCCTGTTCAGCACTTCAGCCACATCCTGGCCACAGCCTGCGTTTCCCTGCAGGCTTCACGGCACCCTGCGTGTAGAAAGCCCCCTCTGTGCCAGCGTCACTCCGGGCTCTCTCTGTGCCCATCAAATGCCAGGCCCCGCGGGATGGGCCGATGGTCTCCTGTGTACTCTTCTGTGCAGAGCCGGTGGGGCAGACAGCAGGGCTGGGGCAGACACTCTGTCCAATGCTCCAGGGTCACAAGGCTGGGGCGGGGGGGTGGGGGGTGGGGGGCGGGGGTCAGGGCAGGAGGCGGTAGTGAATGTCTCCTATGTGCCAAGCTTGTGCTAAGCCACGCCTCACAGGGATCCCGGAGGCTGGCCCCATCCTCTTTATTTACAGAAGAGGAAATTCAGACTCAGAGAGATTAAGTAACTCACACAAGGCAGAAAAAACAGCTAGGGTCAGACCTCAGGCCCTTTCAAGTTGTGCCACTTGAAATCCTTTGGAGGGTAAGGCCAATCACGTCCCCTTTCAATGCAACAGAACTTGGGGCACTTCTGTGTGCCTAAGGGTGTGTCCTCTTGCATCAGACAAAACCCGCCGGTAACAGGCCTAAGAATGTTCCACTTGTTCTGTTTTATCTTTTCTTACCCTGACTGTTACCAGATACAGAGGCTGCTGTAACAAAGAGACCCAAAATAGCTTAAACTTAGGTTCATTTCTCTCTCCCATGAAATGCCACGTGAGCAGTTGGGAGGTGGCACACCCGAAAATGGCTTCCTGGGCTCCTACCACCGCACCTGTACCCCTGGGGTCACGAAGGGGCGAGCACATGGCTTCATTGTAACTACCGGGAAAAGGGCGCATGTCACTTCTACTCATCTCACGGGGGCCCAAACGTAGCTGCACGAGCAACTGTAGCTGCAAGGGAAGTTGGGAAATCTAGCTTTCAGCTGAGCTGCCACAGGTGCAGTAAACTCCCATTGCCATAGAAACAGGACCGCCATAAACAGCAGAGAGCACCGCTGGCCGCGGAGCGCTGGGCAGCTCTGCAGGAGTGGCAAGGCCATCGGCGTTTCCTCTAAGAAGTCGGGGCTGCGAGTCAGATCACCTGGCTTCGCCCACAGCGTGCCCCTTGGCTGTGATTTTGGCAAGTTGTGTGCCTTCTCTGAACCTCCGTTCCACTGCCCGACCCCCTCCTCACTGGGATGCCGGGAGCCCAGACTCTCTGTGAGGGCCTAGGGGAGGCAGCAAGCTTGGGAGAGGTGCGTTGTGTTGTTTGAATTTTTAAAACTGTGAGCCTGCCGGGTCAGGGTGAAACCGCATTCCTGAAATTCCTCTGCATTGTGTTTCCACTCCCGGGAGAACTTCCTGGAGTCCTACCGCTCCCTGGTGGGGCCTGCTGTGACCAATCACCTGTGCCCAGCTCCTGGGGGTGTGCGGAGGTCCCGGCCACCTGGCCACCCAACCGCGGACCTTTCTGAGTCCTATCACCTATGGCTGATGAAGGCCCTGAAACCGGCTCCCGGCCAAGTGGGTTGGGTGGAGCCCAGGAAGGAAGCTGGCCAGCAGCCCCCGGTGATGCCAATCGAGGAGTTCCACCCCGCCCGTACCCCGCAAACCACAGAGGCTACCTCACCCCTGGCTGAGCCCGTATGGCGGTCTGCAGCGCATGTTAGTTATAGCAGAGCCTGCTCTTCTCTGCCAGCCTCCAAGCTCCAGGAGGGAGGAGGGAGGGAGGAAATCAGCATCTATTAAGTCACACAGACCACCAGCCAGCATTTACCCCTCACCCAGCCTGGAGGCAGGTGTTATTACTTCCTCTGATCGCTGAGGAGTGGGCGGCTGCCCGAGTGAGCAAGCACCACCCAGACCTCCCCCAGCACTTGGTAATTTCATGCCCACAATAAGGACCCAAAGGTGTGAGTGCGCGTGGCATGTGCCATCGTTTCTCTCTGGCAGAGCACAGCGTGGCCCCGCCCTGTGGAACTGGAGATACTTGAGTCGTCGTATCGATATTTTTTTTGAAAGGCTCATATGTCTAAGGACTCATGGGAGATGGAGTTAGAGCACCCTGCAAAGCCTTCACAGGGTGTCCGTGGAGATAACACAGCGAGTAGAAGCGAAGCAGGTTTCCTGTTTGCGCAGGGCTCCCTGCAGACCTGAGCAGGGCTTCCCGGTGCCCCGTGGGTGGCGCCGGAGCCGCGATCACAGCAGTGCGCCTGGCAGATGCAGGTGGCACCTTGGCAGACCTCCCCAGAGGAGAGAACTCCCAGAGGTGCGTGCCTGGCTGCCACCGTCCTGGCGTGGTCCGGCTTCATGCCTTCTCACGGAAAGTCCTTAGACAGGCACGCGTCCCGGTTGGCTGATGAGTCCGGCTCTGGGATTTGGGAACTTGGTTCCACAGGCACGTGGACAGGGCCTTTTATTGCTTCCTGCGGGCGGTTCAGCAGAGCGGGGCGGCCCGGCCAGGACAGCCTGTGCCGCCGGGGGAAGGGAGGGTCCTGGGGTCGCGGGCCAGGCGGGAAGCCGGGGAAGCTGCTGACACAGGGGTCAGCCAGCCGCAGGGCTGCGTCCTGGGAATCGGTCAGGAAGACAATCGAGAGGGACAGGAAAGCGGGAGCAGAGGCAGAAACTGTGCTTTGCTCTCGTTGCACAAAGGAAGGAGGTGACCCAAGGCTCCTTGTGACACCGGAAGAGGCATGTTTGGGGAAGTGAGACCTCTCCCTGCAGACCGCTCAGCTTCGAGCAGCAGGCCAACAGGCTTTGCGGTTCTGGCTTTTTCCACACCCGCGTGGGTCACTGCTGGGTAAGGGAGCCCCTCACAAGCACCCCCAAACCAGGCCCAGAGCCCATGTGTGTTCTAGGGTCAGTCCTTTAAGGCGCCCCCCCCCCCCCGTCCTCCCCCTTCAGCTCCAGCTCCTCAGGGGGTGCCAGGGCCCCGCTTCCTGAGGCCGAGGGGCTCACTGACTCAGGACCTGAGTCCTGGGCAAAGCGCTTTTCTCTGACCTCCCTTCCTCCCGGTCAAATGGAGAGCAGACAGACGGACAGACCTAGAGTGCTCCTGCAGACAGACTGCACACCTGTCCCCAGGCGAGTCAGTCAGCTGACTCCACACCAGAGCTCTGAAATGTTAGTTCTCCTCAGTCCAGTATAGCCTTGTCTGTTCCACCCCCATTCATTCTTCCACTCACTCGCTTACACAGGTGTTGGGCACCGCCACATGTCGGCACTGCTAAGTCACAAATAGCATTGGTGGCTATTTATTGAGTCCCTACTGTGTGCCGAATGTGTGTTAGTTGTTTCAGATAGAAGCACCCCACTTGCCCCTCTTTTTTAAATATATTTTATTGATTTTTTTTTTTTTTTACAGAGAGGAAGGGAGAGGGACAGAGAGTTAGAAACATCGATGAGAGAGAAACATCGATCATCTGCCTCCTGCACACCCCCTATGGGTATGTGCCCGCAACCAAGATACATGCCCTTGACTGGAATCGAACCTGGGACCCTTGAGTCCGCAGGCCGGTGCTCTGTCCACTGACCAAACCGGTCAGGGCTCACAGGCCTGTTTTAGACTGAGTTTAAACACCTGGCTCCAGGTCATAGCTCTGATTCGAGGTCAGACTCCAAAGCTGAGGTTTGCATGTGCTAACTGTCCTTCCGAGACAGACAAGATGCAGCCGTTCTGATCTCAGCGAGGTTCCAAGCAGCGGCCCTGTGGCCAGGAGGCCAGCTCGCAGGTTCTGACACCCTTGTCATGTTCCTTTGGCACATTAGAAAGTGTCCGGTCCGTTCCAGAAAACCCGACCAGCCGAGAACTCTAGCAGAGCCTTCGGCGCTCCCAGCCCTGACTTCCACAGACCTGGCTGCACTGTGAATGCTGTAAACTGGGGCCACAGCGCCACCGTGTGTCCGGAGCACAGCACACACTGAGTGTGAGATTGGTGACCCTTGGTCCGTATCCTTACAAGCCTCTATCTAAAAAATATGAAACAAACGGGGCCCCAGCAGAGAAGATGGCCAGAGACCCCAGCCAGGAATCGGAGCCCGCCACTGTGGCCCCCACAGATGTGTCTGCAGGGTCAGCAGGAGCCGAGGTGCCCTTGCAAGGGCAGTGGCGTCAGGAGAGGTCCTGGCAGAAGAGCTCTGGGAGGAGAGGGGGAGACAGTGATCGATGAGGGGCGGTAGTTACACCAGGTCAGTCCACGTACCCCGCCGCCATCGCTCTGCTCCACCTCCTCACTCTCTTCCTCTCTCTCTCCCTCTCTCTCTCACACACACCCACCCTGACTCCCATCCCCCCCGCTTCCCCCCTCCGCCCATCAATGGCTAAAGGAAAACTATCTTCTACTCATAACACTTCTGATACCAAATTTGTAGGGTTTTTCCCACATCAACCAATTCCCCAGGCTCCAGGACCAACCGAGGTCTACAATTCAACTCTGACGCCAGCTACTGGAGTTAGTTAGCCCAGGCCCCCCCAGGTCAGGCGCTCAGTTCCACAAGACAGCCCCCACTTCTGTGTCAATTGAAAGGAATGGGTCCCTCGGTGACCCACCCTCTCTCCAGCTTGGCTACAAACTGAGGGTTCCCATGATCCCCCCTCAAGTTTGATAACTTGTTACAGAACTCAGGGAAACCCTTTTGTTTACCTGTTTATTATCCTATATAATAAAACCATAATATGCAAATCAACCGAACAGCAGAAAGACCGGTCTCTATGATGTGCACTGACCACCAGGGGGCAGACGCTCAATGCAGGAGCTGCCCTCCCCCCCCTTCCCTCCCCTCCCCCGTGGTCAGTGCGCTCCCACAGGGGGAGCTCCACTCAGCCAGAAGCCGGGCTCACAGCTGGTGCGTGCAGTGGCGGTGGCAGGAGCCTCTCCCGCCTCCGCTATAGGCGGGCAGTAAGGAGCAAGGGGTCCTGGATTGCAAGAGGGATGTCTGACTGCCGGCTTAGGCCTGATCCCTGGGGGAATTGGGCCTAAGCCGGCAGGCGGACATCCCTCGAGGGGTCCTGGACTGTGAGAGGGTGCACCCCTACCCCCAGTGCATGAATGTCTCTAGTAAAGGCCTCTAGTAAAGACTATAATCGAGGATAGAGATGGACAGGGAAGGCTCTGTCCCCATGGGTTTAGGGTGTGTCCCTGTGAAACCGGACAGCCAGGGGGTCCAAGCTGCCTGTCGCTACTCGAGCCAATCCAGCAGAGGCAGGGTGGAATCATATATGAGCGTTTATTCCAATCCTGCCGGCAGCATGGGAGAGCAGCAGGTCATCCACAAACATCTGCCCTGTACCCCCATAAGCCAGCTGCTTGTATGGGGTACAAGACAAAGATTACATGGGGAAGTGGCAAAAGGAATAAGAATGGATACAATGGTTACAGGTTACAGGCAAGGTGGACAATGTGGGCTGAGGGTTTGCAAAGGGCAGGGCCATCCGGGGTCCATTCTTTCCTTTCCACTACAAAGTTGGTCATCTTTCCAGGATAACAGGCAGCTCCCTGATGGGGAGGATAAGCTGCATTTCCAGGGGAGCTCCCAGGTCTCACATGCAACTCCCAGCCAGATTAGAATGCGCCTTCTTTAATCAGAACAAAACAATCATGGTTAACAGAGCAGGATTCATATTTCTTACAATTATAGCTGGTCCCCAACACTCTGTTTCTGCCCCAACCACTGAGCCTGTGAGGTTTGCTTCACAGCCCCTCGTCTTTGCTCCCAATGTGAAGCTGGCTGTTAGCGCACATGCTCATGAAATCCCGTCTTCTGACCCGCAGACAACTTCCCTTTCCTGTTAATATTCCTGAGTCACTGAAATACTAGGAGGACCACTCTTCCAAAGCATCGTAGCTATGTTTCTGCGTTGTGGGGTCGAACCCTGGAGTCAGAATAAGACCACCGGAGGCTGCTGATTGATTAAAAAAGCAGGCAAAGATTTATTGAGCTGGCCAGGACGGCCGCGAGAGCACCACATGCAGGTGGAGTCCACACTCACGACCACGCTGTCCCAGGTGTAGGCGCTCCTTTTAAAGGTCTAAACCACAAAAATTTTCCTTTGTTCTAAATTCTAAATGCTGGGAACAACCCGCAGGGAGGTTCCCAGCCACATCCTGCTGGACATTGGAATGTGGCCCTATCCTGCGAAAGCAATTTTTGCATGAGTAAATGGGATCAATCTCCTGTAGTCCTGGTCCACAGGCACAGGAAAATTACCTCTGTGAGTTTCCAGGTCTCAGTCTGGAAGCTGAGGTAACTACCCCATTGTTTAAGCAAGTAAGTGAGTGCAGAAGGCAGAATAGCAGGGTTAAAATTCAAACAGCAGTTTTTACCTAAGTATGGTTGCTACCATACTTCACCTGTTGACAAATATTTAATCCAAAAGGTATTTGTCAAGGTGTCCTTGTATGTGCCAAGGACTGTCCCAGAACGTGGGAAACGTCCTCTGGATTAGAAGGGTCAAGGTCGTTCCTCAAACATCTGGACAATGGTTGTTAGTCAAATGTCAGTGTGCATGAAAGAGGAAAATACGGACCCGAGGTCATCAACAAGAGGACAGGTTTTCCCGACTACATTTTAGAGTCTGGGGACATTCGGCGAGGGCGGAGGATAAGAAATGAGGAGAAAGGATACATTCAGGCATCTTCTCCCAAGCAGGGGCTGACACGGCTCCCTCAGTAGCTGCTGGGGAATTGCCATTTTGCAGTTACTTTCTCAGGAGGTTGTTTTGTTTTTGTTTTGATTTGTTTTTACAGAGGTCACAGTGGAAAGCATTCAATCTCAAAAAGAGCCAGGACCGGTTTGGCTCAGTGGATGGAGCGTCGGCCTGTGGACTGAAAGGTCCCGGGTTCGATTCCGGTCAGGGGCATGTACCTTGGTTGCGGGCACATCCCCAGTAGGGGGTGTGCAGGAGGCAGCTGATCGATGTTTCTCTCTCATCGATGTTTCTAACTCTCTATCCCTCTCTCTTCCTCTCTGTAAAAAATCAATAAAATATATTTTAAAAAAAAGAGATGAAATGATGCAATTTAAGTGGTTAACAAAGAGTCAGATAGATGTTAGCAGTCACCAACATCACAGCTAAAAGATTAAATAGAGGGCCGGAGACCATGGGATACCAGGATACAGGCTTTATTGAAGATCACCCTGCCGGGCCTTCTTCCAGAAGGGAAAAGGGGCGGGCCAGGGGTGAGAGCGCCTTTTTAAGGGAGGAAGGAGGGGACGGGGCTTAGGGCACTCAGCCCACGCTGATGGGTGGTTTCATGTAAGGCACATGATTAGGCACCTAGGGATTTAGGAATTGGGGGCTTAGGGTATATGGCAGGTGCTGATTGGTGGTTCAATGTACAGTCCATATAAGGTGTTCAGGAATGTCCGGCTGCCGGTGGAGTTTACGTCATACTCCGTCCATCAGTTGGGGGAAGGGAGGATCTATCAACAGCTAGTATTTACTGAGCATTTACTATGTTCCAGGCCATAGGCTGGGCATTTTAGTTGCATTTTCTCATTTAATCCCCATAAAAAAATCCAATGAGGGAGGAGCTATTATTTCCCCTTTTTAATGATGAGGAACTCACCCTCTCAAGGTCACGCTTAGGTGGCTGACTCCCAAGCCAGCTCTTCAACCTCGCTGGCTACCTGCTGTCTGAGGTGTGTGTGCCTGCCGCAGAGCAGACAGTTCCCGAGCCACAGCAGATGGCCCGAGGACCATTGGCGATGGCCGTGACTGTCCTGTGTGCCTGCTAGACACCCGGGATATGAACACGACAAAGCCATAGCTCCTGCCCTCGATGAAACCAGGGCTGGCAGGACCCAGACAAATAAGCAAGGGTCCACCCTGTGAAAGGCACACAGGCAGGTCGGGCTCTGGACCAGGACCAAACCCAGGTGTAAGGAGAAGGTCCTGTTCCTGGTGGGGCGGAGGGTGGGGGCTCAGGTCCGGCTGTTCAGATACAGCCAGAAAGTCCAGATGAGAAGCAGCAGGGTCTGGACGCCTGGTGCAGACACTCCCGATGGGGGGCTGTCCCCAATTCTCCAATGAGGAGGGCTTGCTAATTAAGAGCCCAAGCACCCCGTTGTTATTCTTGAGTGGCTCCATTCCATCGTCACTTCCTCTGTTGATTTGATAAGAATTTCATCAGTTATTTATGCAACCAGGCAGTCATGTGATACATATTTATTGAGTGCCTCCTCTGTGCCGTGGGGATGTAGAGCAGAGGTGGACGTGGAGGCAACATTCCTGCTCTCCGGGAGCTCACCTGCCAGCCGGGGCACAATGAACAAGTCACTAAATCAGTGATGGGCAACCTTTTGAGCTCGGTGTGTCAAACTTTGCCAAAAAACTGAGCATAACTCGGGTAGTGTGTCACTTTGAGGAAAAAACATTATTTCGCGATATTTATAGTTTAAATAACATAAATGTATAATTGTTATATATAATTGTATTTAATAAACCAAAAACTAAATATTTAACTTACCTGCTTAGTGACTTTTTTGTTCATCGTCAGTCGGTTTCTTTTGTTGGTCTTGATATTATTTAGCTTGTGTGGGGTGCTGTGAACTAAGATAAGTGAGGGGGAGGGGGGATTCTTTAACTAACCTGCCTATGAGTGACTTTTTTGTTGCTGAATTTCATTGGCTAAATCTTCAATTGAAGGTTGGTATTTTGTACACTTCAGGCCCAAGCAAGCACTACTAACTTCATCTGTCAATCTGTTTCTTTTGTTGGTTTTGATATTATTTAACGCTGAGAATAAGGCCTCACAAAAGTATGTAGAGGGAAAAATTGTGAGTAAAGCCATTGCTATATTTTTCAGGGTGCTAAAAGTGTCTGGTAGTCGGTTCCAGGCACTCCAAATTTCCTGTTCGTAGTGGCACTCCTCTTGATTCTCCAAGCGGCACCTTTCCAGATTCTCAAGCTTTGACCTCAAGCCGACAAACACCTGAGCCCAGATACTGTCTTGAAATTCTGCAAGTTGCACCTCCAAATCATCAATTTGCATCCATTGGAAACCATTTAATTCCAAACTACTGTAGACTACTACATCAGGATACTTAATTATTTTCATGGTCTGTTCTAGACTTCTAAATTGACTAAATCTATCACTAAACTGGTCAAGTAACCAGTCTAAAACATGCTGGTACTTCATATGCAAGAGTTCCATTTCATTTTGTACAGCTGCACTGGCCTTCTCAAAATACTTTGTTACTCGAGGAAAATACTTATAAGTTTTAGTTTCTACATCTCGCTTGAAAATTTTAACTTTACTTTCAAAAGCTTTTATGTATCCAAACATAACGTCAATACTTTTGCCAAAACCTTGTAACTTTAAGTTCAGTTCATTAATATGAACAGAGAAATCTGTAAAAAACATCAGGGTGTTGACCCACTTATCATCATTAAGCTGAGGAAAGTTTCCCAGATCCTTATCATCAAGAAATACCTTAATTTCTTCAAAGCACTCCACAAAGCGCTCAAGAACTTTGCCTCGGCTCAGCCATCTTACATTATTGTACATGAGCAGTCCACTGTAGGTGGAATCAACCTCCAGTAAAAGTGCCGAAAATTCTCGCTTGTGAAGGGGGCGAGCAGCTATGAAATTAACTATTTTTGTAACAACTGACATTAAGTCTTTTAAGTTGGTGAATCCTGCCTTGGCACATAAAGCCTCCTGATGGATAATACAATGAAAAGGCACAATCGGATGTCCAATAGCTTCTGTAAACAATTTGACAAATCTGACTTTTTCCCCCACCATATTTGGTGCCCCATCTGTCGTCACTGACACAACTTTAGAGATATCAATGCTAAGGTCACAAAATGTTTGTATAACAACCTTACATATTTCGCTTCCTGATTTACTTGTTGACACTGATACTAACTTTATCAACTCTTCTCTCAGTGTGAGGCCATCAGAATGTCAACCAATAATGGCCAACTGAGCATGTGATGTGACATCAGTAGTTTCATCAAGAGAGATCGAAAAATATTTACACTTCCTTATATCTCTCTTTAATTGATGCTGTACGTTTGTGTTCAGTCTCATTATTCGGTCTTTTATGATATTTCTACTGAGTGGTAACTCAGATATTCTCTTAATAATTGCATCTTTATTCTGCATATCATGAAATAGAACTGGTGCACATCTTAGGAGAGTTTCTTTAATAAATTCTCCCTCACTGAGCGCTTTTCCATGCTGAGCTATAGAGTGAGCAATGCTCAAACTTGCAGATGTTAAATTTGTATAGCCTTTCATAAATTTAAGGATGGAATTAGATTGGCTCTTATAAAGGTGTAGTTGCCTGGAAATGTATTCCTTCCTTTCATCCTCACTTTTTTCCAAGAGCTGGGAATGATTAGTTTCAAAATGTCTATTTATATTCCACGTTCTGCTTACTACCGTTTCAGTACATAGAACGCAAAATGATCTGCCATTTTTTTCTATAAAGCCATACATCTCGGTCCATGTCTCTTGAAAGGGTCGGCCACTGCTACTACCACTTCCTTTACTTAACCTTAGTTTTTTATTTTTTGGGTTCTCCATCAGGGGGGGGCAGTGACAAAAGATAGAATTATGAATAGCTTGTTAGGCCTGCAGGAAATTAGGGGTTAACTAGCCTAACTAACCACAAAATGGTGCATATAACTGTCTTTTAGGAAAGGGCAGGGTTAATAAGCAGAAATAGGGGTTAATAAGGCTGCACAACAGTAATAGTGGTGAAATGGAGTCTGCACTATGGAGCAAGATGGTGTTCCTTATGTGAATTAAAATGGCTGCCGCTATTTCTAATGGCGGGAAACGGCACCCATAGCACGCCACAAACCCTCGCCTCTCCCAGCCTCCCCCTCACTTATCTCAGTAATGATGGATTAGAAATCCATGACACCCCAGAACAGTAGATAATGGTTGCTGTGGTTAACTGTTATTTGGTTACTGGTAATGGCAGGGCCCCCAGAGATGTGTCCCCCGCTGCGTTCCGCTGCTCCCTGCTCTGCCGGTGGAAGTGAGGGCCAAGAGCCCGGCTTAACCGGAAGTCCCAGAACTAGACGCTCTGTGCCGGACTTCTGTTGTTTTGGCCTACAGACCTCCGGCACAGAGTGTCTAATAGGGGAGGATGAAACATTTGCGACTAGAGTCTTAGAGTTAGAGTCTAACTCCAAGACTCTAGTCGCAAATGTTTCATCCTCAGGAGCAGCAAATGTTTCATCCTCGGCATGTGGCCGCCTCAGCGCCTCAGTGCTGACACGTGTGTCATAGGTTCGCCATCACTGCACTAAATGAACATACGTGGTGAGTTCCCTGTGCGACGATTGCTGTGACAGAAACAGGCAGGACTGTCCACAGAGAGGAAGGCCTCTTAGAAAGAGTGGTCAAGGAGGCACCTCCAAGAGTGAAAACTGAGTGGAGATCTGGATGGGCATCCCTACTGAGGGAACAGCATTTTGGGCGCGGGGAATAGGCGGTGCAGACAGACCCTGAGGGGAGGTGCTTCAAACTGGGGGTTTGCAGACCTGAAACCCGACAACCTAGGGATCCCAGCTGCCTGTCACTACTTGAGCCAATTCAGCAGAGACAGGGTTGAATCATATATGAATGTTTATTCCAATTGTGGACGAAAGGAGCCACATGCTGACCTGACAAGCTCAGGGGAGGCCTGTGTGGCAGTCTTGCAAACTCAGAGACCTAAAATAACCACAAAAGATGGTTTGAAAATTAAATATTTAACTACAAACAGGTTATAGTGGGTAGTCATGTCCTAGTCTGATATTTTCCCTGACAAAGATCAACTTAGATCTTCTTTACTGAGCCCATTTGCCTTTTTGCCTCTATGATAACATATCTGTGAGATATCTGGGTAACTTGTAACTTCCTTTTTACCCCGGGCCCCTCAGGGCACAACAAATGGCACCGGGACATTCCCTCATTGTTATTGTTATCAAGTTAATTGTCAACTGTTAAAGTATCCTGTATCCATCTCTGTAAAAGAAGCACATGTCCATCATTTCACTTTTTACCCTACCCCAGAGCTCCCCCGCCCCCCCCCCCCCCCCCCCCGCTTTGCTTTGTCCCACCTCCTTAATCTGTCACCAATGAATTTCATGTAACTCACCTACGTCCCTTTTCTTTGATGGCAATGTATAAATATAGATGTAACCCTGCATTCTCAGGAGCATTATCTCAATTCATTGAGGTTCTGCTTCCCGGCATATGTCGACAGTTTGGCTCAAATAAACTCACTAAAATTCTTTACAGGTTTCAATGGTTTTTTTTCATTAACACAATCCTGCAGCAGGTCGTCCACAAAGATCTGCTCTGCGGGGGTGAGGGGTGGGGGTGGGGGGTGGGGGAGCTCCTATAAGCCAGCTTCTTACATTGGGTAGGACAAAGATTACATGGGGAAGTAGGCAAAAGGAATAAGAATGGGTATGCAAGATGGTATTACAGTGGGGAAATGGGCAGTGGGGTTGGGGCGGGACTCCATTGTTTGGGCAACAAGGTTGTTAATCTTTCCATGACAATAGGCAGTTCTTCAATGAGAATGGAAGGCATTCCAAGTTAGACTCCTGGGTCCAGGTGGGCATACAACTCCCAGCCAGGTTAGAATGTGTTTTCTTTAATCAGAACAAAACAATCCTGGATAACAGAGCATGATTAATATTTCTTATAATTATAGCTAGGTCCCAATATTCTATTTCTGCCCTCAAAAGAGTGACTTGTCCTGCTCTGATGCAGGAGAGCAAGCCCAGGCACTGTTTTGTGACGCAGCTGTAGTAGGGCCTGTTGTGGTTTTGTCCACCAGCACTAAGTGGTGCAGCAATAAACAACAAATAATAATTTTTTATGTTCTTGCAAACAAATTATTCCAACTATGAAACTTACAAAGGGCACATTAATAGAAAAATAGAATCTAGAGCCAGAAGAGATGTCAGATTGTCTAACCCAACTCCTCCTTTTACTATAGATGAAAAAACAGGCCCCAAAAGGTGAGGCGAAAGCCCCAGGGCCACCTGGCTCGACAGTGGCAGAGCGGGTTGGGACTCCAACTTTGAAATCACAGACATGTTTTTCCCTTCACAGGTTTAGGAGGAACTATTCGTCACTGGCAGGCACTCACACTATTTGGATGGAGTATTTGTTTTGAAAATGATACATCGGATTTTCCTGCTCTGAAATTTCTCCCACGTAGCATTCCATCTAGCTCGATGCTTTTCCAAATTCGGTCGTTGAAAAGGAAACCAACCTGGTGTAAGGGTTGTTCACAACCCCTTGACCTGAATGTGAAAGCTGTGGGTATGACATCCGGGCCCCCCGAGCAAATAGCTTGTTCCCGTACCCAAGTTCTGACCTGGGAACCTGGGAACCTGGGAACCTGGGCTGCTGAGAGGGAGCTGAGTGGGAGACGGGAAGTGGAGACTCTGACTCACACACCTGTGGCCCACCCTTGCTCACATGACTGGCCCCAGCAGCTGGGTGACATGACTTCACCTGTAGAACAACAGCCTCCAGGGCCAGAGCCAAAACCGCCAGCTAACAAACTCCTGCATGGCACAAGGGACAGCATTCATGACGACTAAGGTGGGATCTTGAGGCCAAAAGATTAGAACTCACTCTGAGGACGTAGGACAAAACTCACAATTATAAAGGATGTAGGTCAGGCGGTATGAGCTCAGACCATCCCAGAACATCAGAAGGAGGAGGCGCCCCTGAATGGAAAGGACCTTGTTGGGAGGAGAGAAGGAAACGGTACTTACGTGGGGTGAGGAGAGTCAGTAAGGGCAAGGCATTTGCGAAAGCATTGACCCCCAAGCCTGATGACTTAACAGGTCCCCAAATGGTTTGGATGAGTTCAAATTCGCGCACGGAAGACCGTCCGAGAGAGGCTAGGACTAGTGTATGGGCCCTAAACTTTGGGCCCTGTTCCGTATTCCTGCACCTTGCGCTTTGGTGCGGACAGTGAAGCAAACAGAAAAGGGAAACTTGTGTAGAAAATGCAGCATTTCCTCGCGGAGGCCAGAGACCCATATCCTAAGGTGCTCCAGGAAGGCGCCCGGGTCTGCGCGCGTGTGCGTGCGTGTGCGCGCGGAGAGTGTCCTTTCCCAGAGGACGACTTAGACATTTTTTTGAGCCCGGGTTTCTCGGGTGTCAAACAAAACAACTTCCCACTGGGGATCATTTCCCAATCTTTACAGATAGGCAGGCGGAGCTTGGGGAAGACTGACAGACCAAGCCCGCAGGTTGCTGGGCGACCAGGGACCCGCCCCTCCTCCCCCGGCTCCGATTGGCTCCTCTCGAAAGGGGCGTGACCTGCCCAGCGGTGGGCGTGGTCCCGACAGGGTTAACACAGGGCCCGGAGGGCGCGGGCCGGGACTGTCGCCGGAGTCTCCGCCATGGCCGGGCCAGTCCACGGTTCCGCGCGCGCGCTGCTCGCCGCCCTGCTGGCGCCGGCGCTGGTGGCCCTGGTGGCGCTGCTGGTGGCCCCGGCGCGGGGCCGAGGCGGCCGGGACCACGGGGACTGGGACGCCGCCGGGCTGGTGCCGCCGCTGCCGCCCCGCGAGGACGCGGCGCGCGTGGCCCGCTTCGTGACGCACGTCTGCGACTGGGGCGCGCTGGCCACCATCTCCACGCAGGAGGCGGTGCGCGGCTGGGCCTTCGCCGACGTCCTGTCGCTCAGCGACGGGCCCCCGGGCGCGGGCAGCGGCGTGCCCTACTTCTACCTGAGCCCCATGCAGCAGCTGGTGGGCAACCTGCAGGTGAGCGTGGGCACCGGGCCGTGGGCCAGGCTTTCCACTGTCACCTGCACCCGCCCGGGAGGGGCCGCCCCGGGCAACCACCCCTGACGCGGGGCTCCACAGGGAAAGCTATGCAGGGCGCCGAGGTTGTTGGGAGGTTAAGCACTTCCTACGGGTTTCTCTTGCCTACCCCGCCTTCGGAATTAAGAACCTTCCCTTCTGCACCAAGAAGCTGGTGTCCAACATGTGGACGGTGACAGTGGTTATAGCAACCTGTAGGCCTCCTGCGCACATTGCCACCTCGCGGAAATCCATCCCCCTCGCCCTTTGCCCACCTTTTAGGGCGGGGGACCCCTGCCCTCCCAAGAGAGGTGTCAGACCTGCAGCTGGAGCCACACAGAGTCTCCCATTGAAGCTCGATTAGGTGGAGGGTCTTTTGACAAAGATCCCAGATTTGAGGTTAACTGGGAAAAGACAACGAAGTTGGTAAAGATAAGATGAAAGAAAGTGATATTTTGATTAAAGCACCCACTATGCGCCAGGGGACCCTCACTTTCCAGTCCTTGTCTCTTGATGGCGCTTTGAGGAGGTGTTCCTGTCCTTATTTTGAGGCTTAGGCGGTTAAGGAACCCTCCCAACGCCAGTGGCCAGACAGGAATTTCACCCCAGGTCCACCCCTTTGCAGCACAGCCCACAGGCTCCGGAACTGAGTATGTCCACCAACCAGTTCTCCTTCGCCCACACAAGGTTCTGTTTTGTGTTTAAAATAAAACTGAGCTAGTTCCATCATTTAAAAATTGAGATTTCAGTTAAAAATCTAAACTTGTAACTTCTTGAAAAATTGGAAGATCGGGTGACAGTGGGAGCCGCACTGAGCAAAAACAGAAGCAGCTGCCTCCTTAGCCCAGGCACCCCCCCACCCCCACCCCCGCCACCTGCCCTTCGCCATCTTATTCCCAGCCCACTCTGCTCCGGAGCGTGTGCTCAAAGCAGGCTCATTCCACTCCGTCAGTGGGGCTCAACCTCAGCTGCAAATACAGTCACCTGGGAGGACTTTTAAACACGATGCCAAGGCATTTTTTTAAAAAATCCTCACCCGAGGATATTTTTCCATTGATTTGTAGAGAGAGTGGGAGAGGGAGAGAGAAACATTGATGTGAGAGAGACACACATCTTGATGGGGGCTCAAGATGGAGCCTGCAACCAAGATACGTGCCCTTGATCGGAGCCCTTGATCAGAATCGAGCCTGGGACCCTTCAGTCTGCGAGCCAACATTCTACAAGGCATTTTATTAAAATACATTTCACTAAAAAACAGCCCCCTCCCATCCCGATGCTTCCGATGGGGGGAGGTGTTGAGAACCACTGCTGTGCATGATATGTTTAAACTTGTGAGGAAGACAGGCTCACAGGGGCAGGAGCTCAGCCCAGGTCTGGCTGGTCTGGGAAGAGACAGACCCTGCCCAGGATTGCAGGTTTCCACGGCGGAGCGAAAAGGCAAGGCCACGTCAGAGTTAGTCTGACTCGGGTCCCATCATTAACCAGCCAGGGTTGGTTTACAGTTTCTGCCTGTCCTCCTCCTCCGACCTCTGTCTGCTCCTGTCCACCCTGCCCACCAGGTTGACACGAGCCACTTGGGATTGCCTTCTGTTCGGGAACCTTTACATCTGAAGCTTAAGATCCACCTGGGCGTTTGTTTAAAATGCATGTACCTGCTCTGGCCAGGGCAGCTCATTGGTTGGAACATCATCCTGTACACCATTTCACATCAGGGCACGTACCTAGGTTTCTTCTTTGGCCCACAGTTGGGGCTCATACAAGATGTTTCTCTCTCTCTCCATCTCTTCCTCTCTGAAATCAATAAACAGGCCCTAGCTGGTTTGGCTCAGTGGATAGAGTGTCGGCCTGCAGACGGAAGGGTCCCAGGTTCGATCCCGGTCAAGGCCATGTACCTTGGTTGCGGGCGCATCCCCAGTGGGGGGTGTGCAGGAGGCAGCTGATTGATGTTTCTAACTCTCTATCCCTCTCCCTTCCTCTCTGTAAAAAATCAATAAAATATATTTTAAAATCAATAGACATATCCTCGGGGGAGGATTTTTAAAAAAATGAACCACTCTGAAATGAAATGCAGGAACCCAAGTGGGGAAGGGAGACCAGAAATCAGCATTCTAAAAATCCCCACCCAACGCCAGCCTACAAAAGACCACCTTGACTCCTGAGCTTGGCCTTGAGCCACCCTCCCCCACCCGCTCCCCTCAGAAAGCCACTCCTTCAAGCAAGTTGGGTTTCTCACTGCTCTCAGCCAGCTCTGTCTTTGTGCAGACTCGGGTCCCTGGTTTTGAATACCTTACAAAGCTTCTGTGTCACCCCAGGCCCTACCGACGGCTCCTTACACTGAACTGGAAAACCGCTTAACTGTACTCACTTGGCAATTAGTTACGTGCTGCCTTATGATGTCTTCCGTATCTTTGTTTTGCAGTATTTAAGTTTTGTTTATGTCTGACTTTTCAACCAGACTATAAACTCACAGAAGGGGAGACCATGCCCAGTCCCCGCCCTCTCTTTCTCTGCCTTTCCTGGGTGCCTTGCCTAAGAATGTATAGAAGCAAATATTTGGCTAAGTGGTTTCAAGGAGATCTCTTCTGACTGACTGCTTTGATGGGTCACCATGACATGGCAGAATTTGCCGCACAAGACCCTTTGCCTTTAAAGAGCTCAGCAGTCGAAAATGCAGCGTGTGAACTTGGCTGTAGTCTGTCAGCAGTGCCTTTGGGGAAGCTGACTTCTAATAAGAAAGAACGAGGAATGTTGCTTGCCTCAACTTCTGAGTCCCAGCGTTCTCTTGTTTGTTTTGAAATCCCATGACCGCGTCTGCCAGCACAAGATCACCAAGAAGCATGACTCAGCCACTTTCTCGCTGAAGCTGTGGAAGTGGCTAGTTGAGCAACTGGTGTTTTTATGCACTAGTTTCACGTTAGCGTCTAACCCTTTGAGATCTGTTGACGGTATAGAGCAGCCTTGTGCTTGGGTGGTACTGTAATAATAACTTCTCTGGGGAATATGGGACAAGTTAAGGGTTTAACAAGTGTTAAAATAATTCTGAGTCAGTTTTTTTAACCCTCACCCGAGGATATTTTTCCATTGATTTTTAGAGAGAGTGGGAGAGAGAGGGAAAGACAGAAATACTGATGTGAGAGAGACACATTGGTTGGTTGCCTCTTGCACTTGCCCCAACCAGGGCCGGGGCCAGGGAGGAGCCTGCAACTCAGGTACATGCCCTCGACTGGAATTGAACCCGGGACCCTTCAGGCTCTCTATCCACTGAGCCAAACCGGCTAGGGTTCTGAGTCAGTTAAATTTAAAATGTGAGTGCCCCTCCCCCTTTTGGAGAGAGGATCAAGATTATTCTCTGTTCAAATAGACATTGTCTGGAGTGAAAGATGATGTTTCACAATCCATTGTTTTATGGAAGAACAGTGGTCGAGCTCTGGGGATGGTGTGTGAGCATGATGTCAAACTGATTGCCTCTCCAGACACAGTGTTTCACGAGAGGGTCTTCGTTTTCTCTCTCCAGGAGAATCCGTACGCTACGCTGACCATGTCTTTGGCGCAGACTAACTTCTGCAGGAAACATGGATTTGACCCCCAAAGCCCCCTCTGTGCTCACATCATCCTGTCAGGGACTGTAACCAAGGTATGTAGTTGCTGCAGGAACAGACTGGCTTTAGAAGAGCGTCATCTTGTTAACAACGAAGGAGGGACCGTTGGAAAATAAAATAAAACTGGCTTGTGATTGAGATGCAGAGTTAGAATATGTACTCATGTATGAAGTAATTTCACAAGCGCCCAAAGATTTCATTGGTTGCTTTCAAATAGGTGTTCAATCAGACACTCAAGAGCAAAAGGAAGTATTTCTTGAGGTCAAACAGATCTAATAGCTGGGAAGCCCCTAAGTAAGGAACATCTCAGCCCAGGCTCACTCTCCTGCCGTGTTCTACACTGGACAGCACGCGCCCTCCTGTCTCCACCCTGTGGCAGTGGCTTAGAGCAGAGAGCGTCCTGAGTAGGTTAGAAGGGGAGAATCCATTACTAAGTCCCGGCTGTGCATCCGGACAGTTTGCGGTGAGTGCTGGAGGGAGGAGGTTCAGTAAAACCCTGGGAAGCACAGAGGGCAAGGTGTCAGGAGCACTGACTGATGGCCCAGCCAGCAGATCGCTTCCTGACCTTGCTGACCCGGGTTTTGCGGCCCAGTTCTGTTTATGGTCTCCAAGTTCTATGTGGGGGCATCTCTGTGTCTGCGTGCCCATCACAGGCAGGAGGAGGGGCAGGCAGCAAGTGCTCCTGACTCCCTGTGTCTTCTAAAGACTCACCTTGGCATACCTGCAGCCCGTGTTTCCCACGCATTTGTCCTGGGGTGAATGAGCTAATGGGATATGTCATAGGCAACAGGCACATTTCATGCTAGTGCCTCGTGCCAGTCCTCTACCGGCTCAAAATGACCGTTTAGCAATGAAAACGGGCCCGCACTGGTCTCTCATGTCCACACCCATTCTCATCTCCATGTGAGCTCTTCATTGCTGCTGCATTATCCGAGCTTCCTTTATGCTTTCTTGTTTCCTTACATTTATGATCAGGATGTATAGTGGACCTTAAAAGGTCTCATCACAAAAAAAAAAAAAAAGAAAGAAAGAAAGAAAGAAAGAAAGAAAGAAAGAAAGAAAGAAAAAGAGAAGAGAAAAGCATTTTTGTAAGTATGTGTGCCGATGGATGCTAACCAAACTCACTGTGGTGATCATTTCACAATCTATACAGGGGCTGGCCAAAGTCACTTTACAGTCGTGAGTACTCAAAGCACAGAGTTTATTCTTGTCTTATTTTGAACTAGAGGCCCGGTGCATGGATTCATGCACTGGTGGGGTCCCTCGGCCTGGCCTGAGGGGATTAGGTCAAAACCGGCTCTCCAACAGCCCCCTAGGGGTCCCGGATTGTGATAAGGCAACGGCCAGGCCGAGGTACCACACTGGTGCATGATCAGGGCCAGAGAAGGTCCATGGGAGGGCTCTAGGGCATGTCCGGCCCATCTCACCCAGTCCTGATCGGCTGGACCTCAGCAGCAAGCTAACCTACCAGTCGGTGCATCTGCCCCCGGTGGTCAGTGCATGTTATAGCAAGCAGTTGAGCAGCCTTAGCATATTATTAGCATACTACGCTTTGATTGGTTGAATGGCCGACCGAACTACTGTACACTTAGCATATTAGGCTTTTATTATATAGAATTATATCTTAATTGAAAAAAACAGTACAAAAATCAGGATCTGTAACTAAACACTTAGGATGTGTGGAATGCTAGAATCACATTGTTAACAGACGAGAAGACAGTGTCCCCGCTGTGAGCATGGTCACTTCACTGTCTTTCAGGTGAATGAGACTGAGATGGACATTGCAAAGCAGTCGCTGTTCATTCGGCACCCCGAGATGAAAGACTGGCCTTCCAGCCACAACTGGTTCTTTGCCAAGTTGAACATCACCAACATCTGGCTCCTGGACTACTTCGGTGGACCCAAAATCGTGACGCCCGAGGAATACTATAATGCCACATTTCAGTAGGTGCGTGTTTATCCATCGCGCACCTTATTTCGAAGCCCTCGCCCGGGGTCCTAAGCCAGGAGGTGGCTCCTTTGGCAGTCTGGTAAGCCCTGTGGCCACACTCACAATAGTATTTTTGTAATGCATAAAATACATAGGATTACAAAGAAAACGACTATATTGAAGTCCATTCATAAAAATATGTCTTGTAATTGTGGTACAGTGATATGTTGGCTCTTTAATGAGCACGTTCAGTAACATGTTAAGGCACTTGCAGCAGCTCTGATGTGACAGGAAAGCATCTGTGTTTCTGTGGGTGACAGGCACAGGTACACCGTCACCAGGTGGTTTGCTGCCTGCATTCCTCATTGAAGGAGATGAGAAACTTCAGTCAGAGCTGAATGGAAAGGAGAGCTTTTCCTTCCACCCCCGTTCCCGGGCTCCCTGAACTCCGCCTACAGGCCAGACCCGTCTGAGGCTGTGCTGTGGGCTCAGGAAGAGCCAGTTCTGACCCGGGATCGCCTTTTCTCGTGAGACTCAGACTTGGGTGCCTCTGGACTGAGTGACCCCACCCAAGTCTGAGCACATGGTCCCATGCCCAGCAGCCCCCAGGCCTGGGGGTGCCTGTGGGCCGCGTGGGTCCCCCTGCCAGCCAGTGGGCACCAGAGGGGAGGAGGCCATGGGAGAGAAGCACAGGCCATGGGAGAGAAGGAGGGAGGAGAGCAGGACCTGAGGAGGTGTGGTCAGGTGCTTTACAACGAAGTCAGGGGTCAAATGAAGGAAGATAAGGGACCGATCTTTTCCCAGGTACACGGTAACCCTGGCATCCCTGCCATCCGCACGGCCTCACGGGCGGTGATGCAACCACAGTCACAACAGCACCCAGTGTGTGCTGAGCTGCTCTTACCTGCTGGGTGCAGTATGAGTTGCTTATATGTATCAGCTCATTGCTCTCACCGCGACCTATGAATTAGGTAACACAGTCCCTCATCTATGAGATGGGGAGCAGCACTGGCTTCCTACCAGGATGCTATGCTGACCCTCGGGTCGCCCCCTGGTGGCCGGCCAGCTCCTGCTCCAGTGTCACTCCTGATGCAGGGTCTCCTTGCGATGATGACATGACTGCTGTTGGCAGAGGCGAGGGTGGGGATACGAAGCTGGTAGGTGTAGCCACGTTCGGGCTTCTGCTCCCAGCACTATGTGTCCTATCTTATTCCACGTAGGCCAGGTCCACGTTGGACTGTTACATCTCACCACGATTGTACATTTCTTCACAGCAGAGCTCAGCTTTTATTTTTGATTCTTTAAAATCTTAAACACAGCCTAGGACAATGCATGGCACAGAGCAGGCATCTCGTAAATGCTGGCGATTTGCCAGCCTGATCATCTGAGACACAGATTCTCAGCTGCTTGTTTGAAAAGAGTCCACGCGCCTGGGGGAGAAGGGGCACAGGCAGGTTTGGGGCTGGTAAACCACCTCGCTTTATAGGGACACAGAGGCGCCATTACAGTGTGCCGGCCGGGCAACACAGCACCCAGGAGGACGGTCAGTAAATGACAGGCCCACTCTTCAAGGTTAAAGGGGATGTTCACAGGACATAAGGATCTCTGCAGTACAGTTATCTATATATATAAAAGCCTAAGCGACCGGCCGACCAGACAGTACCTATGATGTGCACTGACCACCAGGGGGCAGATGCTCAATGCAGGAGCTGCCGAGCTTTGGTGACTTGGCAGCTGTGGTTCTTGGGTGACACACCGGAACCAGAGAGGAGGGAGCCCGATTCCGGGGTGTGTCACCCGAGAATCACCCTCTCGCAATCTAGGACCCCTTGGGGGATGTTGGAGAGCTGGTTTTGACCCAGTGCCCACAGGCCAGGCCAAGGGACCCCACCTGTGCACGAATCCGTGCACCGGGCCTCTAGTCTTTGTATAAGTAACACGCCCAGGGGCGATGCTCACTTTAATAACAAAATGTGGATGTTTTCTCTAAGTCTCCATGCTGAGTGAGACACACCCAAGGTTCCCACTTCACTGCACAGGCGTGTGGCCTTTCTGCAGCTGAAAGATAAGATGGGGAGACCAAAGACGTGCCAGGGTGTGGCCCTTCTGAGGCAGGACGCAGAGCCTGGGAGGCCCTGCCACCATGCCGCCCACTCGGATTGCCACCAGTTCCGTCCACTAGTCCGGGGAGTGGACAGTGATACCCGTAGGGGCCGCCCGCACATTCTTAGGGACCCCTCCCAGGGGCCTGCAGGAGCTTCCGCCCCGTGGCGTCTGCCCAGATCAGACTTGGAGGATGTGACTTCTCCAAACGCCGCGAAGCCGCCTGCACCCTAGACTCTGCTGCTCTCAGAGGCGTCTTTTGAGGTGGCTCAGCACAGACGGCCCGGGTGGGGCAATGAGGGGCCTCGCGGACGTCGGTCTGCCTCACGGGGCTGCGGGGTCAGATGCCACGGGCACATCTGCACATGGAATGAAGGTCTGATGTTCACAGAGGTGCTTGCCGATGCCCTCGATGAGCAGTTCCCGTAGGATCCGCAGTTGCCTCCGCACATGGTTAAGTGTGAGCACCAGGCCTCATACCATCTCGGCTGTGCCCAGCTGGCCCTAGTGGGACAGGTAAGGAGAGGTCACGGATTACTAACCTGCCCGGCCTCCCATGCCGGGAGGTGGAGTTCCGGATAGCCGTGGTCTTGGCTGCAACAGGAAAAGGGTCCCAGCTGGACTCAGCACCATTGGGCACGGCTGGTTAGCACTCCTCTGCCCTAATGTTCAGGACCCTTCTGTCCTCAACTGTGTCTATCTTTTAAGCCTTCAGATATTCTGAGCAGAGAAGCACCCAGCCTGAAGGGCGCTGTGTCGGTGCACGTGGGCGCATCAGCCTTGCACAAGGGGGTGCTGGCTGGCGTGAAGATTGCTAGGCCCCTGGACACACAACTCCGGAATCTCAGGCGCTGCTCACCACACTGGAGTGGCGGAAGTTAGCTCAGAGTCTTAAACGGTTGGAAGTTTCTCTAGTCTTTCCCCAGAATGAATGAACTTGTAAGATGTCATCTCATTTAATGAAATAATCCTTTGTCCTCTCTCCTTCTGGTTAGGTGAAGCAGAATTTGGCGAATTTAACCACCCGGTGGAGTTCTCCGGATGTTTCCCACAGATCCGAGGCCTTCGGATTTCTCTGGAAAATGCCCCGATCAGCCTGGTTACAGCATCAAGTAGAACTGCTACTGAATTTCTTGGAAAAGGAGGTTGCTAAATTTTAGACATTTAAATTTATAGTTTTACTTATATACATGGTTTCAGAAGACGAGACGAGATCCCCCATAGAGGCGTGCCGGGAATCACTGCTGAGCCCGTCAGTGGCTCAGAGAAAGGAGTGGGGTGTACGTCATTATGTTCGAAGACAACAAATGAACTTACCTGACTGGTGAAGAAAAATGATTAGAAAAAGAAAAAGAGAAATGATTTACATTAAACTTGGTAAAACGGGTTTCTTTTTCAAAGTATCAGTAATTAAAGGCATTATTTTAATGACATGAGTTGGATTCATTTTCTTTCTTTATATATATATATATATATATATATATATATATATATATATATATATATACTAGAGGCCCGGTGCACGAAATTTGTGCACTGGGGGAGGGTGTCCCTCAGCCCAACCTGCACATTCTCCAATCTGGGACCCCTTGGGGGATGTCTGACTGCCTCTTTAGGCCCAACAGGGATCGGGCCTAAAGAGGCAGTCAGACATCCCTTTCACAATCCGGGACTGCTGGCTCCCAACTGCTCACCTGCCTGCCTGATTGCCCCTAACCACTTCTGCCTGCCAGCCTGATCACCCCCTAACCCAGTGATGGGCAACCTTTTGAGCTTAGTGTGTCAAACTTCGCCAAAAAACTGAGCATAACTCGGATAGTGTGTCACTTTGAGGAAAAAACTAACTCCAAGACTCTAGTCGCAAATGTTTCATCCTCAGGAGCAGCAAATGTTTCATCCTCGGCATGCTGCCGCGTGTCATCAGAAATGGCTACGCGTGTCAGTGCTGACACGCGTGTCATAGGTTCGCTATCACTGCCCTAACCACTCCCCTGCCAGCCTGATCGACGCCTAACTGCTCCCCTGCCAGCCAGATCATCTCCAACTGTTCTCCCCTGACAGCCCGGTCACCCCCAAATGCCCTCCCCTGCATATTCTCTCTTTATTAGATAGGGTTTTTTCTTTAACATATTGGACAGCTCTAACTGGTTTGGCTCAGTGGATGGAGTGTCGGCCTGCAGACTCAGGGTCCCAGGTTCGATTCTGGTCAAGGGCATGTACCTTGGTTAGGGGCACATACTGCAGGAGGCAGCTGATCTATGTTTCTCTCTCATAGATGTTTCTAGCCTCTATCCTTTTCCCTTCCTCTCTGTAAAAAATCAATAAAATTTATTTTAAAAAAACATATTGGACAGTGTACCTGCTGTGGTCTTGACAAAACAGTAAAAATGTAAACCCAAACTAAAAGAGTCATAAAATAAACTCCTTAAACAGGAATTTCATGAGACTTGGAAAGGTGATATCCTGTGGTTGTTTCTTCCTTTTTTTCTTCTCTTTCTTTTTCTTGATGTTTCATCTTTTGTCCTTTCTTATTTTTCTCCTTCTATTCCTTTTCTATCCTCTCTTTAAACTTTTCCTTTGGTAGAATCATCAGTACTTGACTCGCTCCCTGGGGGGCACGGGTGCCTCCCAGCCAGACACCTAGGGCTGCCTCTGGGAGGGGTTGGCGGTGTGGGGTTGAGGGCGCCTCCCATCCAGACACCCCGGGCTGCCTCCAGGAGGAGATGGCAGTGTGGGGTCCTGGGCGCCTCCTATCCAGACACCCCGGGCTGCCTCTGGGAGGCGTTGGCGGTGTGGGGTTGAGGGCGCCTCCCATCCAGACAACCCGGGCTGCCTCTGGGAGGGGATGGCAGCGTGGGGTTGAGGGCGCCTCCCATCCAGACACCCCGGGCTGCCTCCAGGAGGAGATGGCAGTGTGGGGTCCTGGGCGCCTCCTATCCAGACACCCCGGGCTGCCTCTGGGAGGCGTTGGCGGTGTGGGGTTGAGGGCGCCTCCCATCCAGACACCCCGGGCTGCCTCTGGGAGGGGATGGCAGTGTGGGGTCCTGGGCGCCTCCTATCCAGACACCCCGGGCTGCCTCTGGGAGGCGTTGGCGGTGTGGGGTCGTGGACGCCTCCCAGCCAGACACCCCGGGCTGCCTCTGGGAGGGGATGGCAGCGTGGGGTTGAGGGCGCCTACCAGCCAGACACCCCGTGCTGCCTCTGGGAGGGGATGGCAGTGTGGGGTCCTGGGCGCCTCCTATCCAGACACCCCGTGCTGCCTCTGGGAGGGGATGGCAGTGTGGGGTCCTGGGCGCCTCCCATCCAGACACCCCGGGCTGCCTCTGGGAGGGGATGGCGGTGTGGGGTTGAGGGTGCCTCCCAGCCAGACACCCCATGCTGCCTCTGGGAGGGGATGGTAATGTGGGGTCCTGGCTGCCTCCAAGAGGGGATGGCAGTGTGGGGTCCTGGGCGCCTCCTATCCAGACACCCCGTGCTGCCTCTGGGAGGGGTTGGCGGCATGGGGGTGCGGATGCCTCCCATCCAGACACCCCGTGTGGCCTCTGTGAGGGGTTGGTGGTGTGGAGTCGCGGATGCCTCCCAGCCAGACACCCCGGGCTGCCTCTGGGAGGGGATGGCGGCGTGGGGTCCTGGGCACCTCCCAGCCGGACACCCTGAGCTGCCTCTGGGAGGGGATGGCGGCGTGGGGTCCTGGGCACCTCCCATCCAGACACCCCGGGCTGCCTCTGGGAGGGGTTGGCGGCATGGGGTCGCCGGCGCCTCCCAGCCAGACACCCCGGGCTGCCTCTGGGAGGCGATGGCGGCGTGGGGTATAGACGCCTCCCAGCCTGACACCCGGGGCTGCTTCTGGGAGGGGATGGTAGCATGGGGTCCCCGGCACCTCACAGCCGGACACCCGGGCTGCCCGGGTCTCAGCGGCAGCCCTCCCTGGGACTGGGGAACTCCGGCGGGGCTGAGCGTACTGGTCACCGCCATCTTGTGGCTATGGGGGCCGCCATTTTGTCGCGGAGGTACGGTTAATTTGCATACTACTCTATTATTAGATAGGATATATTTTATTGATTTCAGAGAGGAAGTAGAGGGAGAGAGAGAGAGAAACATCAATGATAAGAGAGAATCATTGATCAGCTGCCTCCTGCACACCCCCACTGGGGATCGAGCCTGCAACTGGGGTATGTGCACTGACTGGGAATCAAACTGTGACCTCCTGGTTCATAGGTTGACGCTCAACCACTGAGCCCCGCCGGCTGGGCTGGATTCATTTTCTTAAGATGCTCCTGTTCCTTACTCTCACTGGCCACTGTCCACGCTTCGTGTCTTTATTTTAGCGTGCTGTTGAGTCAAACACTGCTTCACCGCTGCAAGGGAATCCTTCGACCCTTTCCCTTTGATGCCCAGCCCCTGGTGTCCTAGAATTGGGGCGAGGCGGAATGCAGCCTTGGTCAAGGCTCTGCCCCAGGGCCTCGGTGCTGACGTGCTTGTGGTGGAATTAGTTTGAGGCACCCATCTAGTTTTCCCCTCTACCCACTTAGTGGGAGTTCTGTCTTCACCACTTGGTGCCATGTAAAAACATACCTGTTACCACAGGAAAGACAACCACTGGGTCACAGCAGGTGGTACAGGTTGAGTGGGCAGAATATGTTCCAGTTATTGACCACCAGAGGGCACTGCAGACCACTTTTTGGGTAGCCGGCAGTTGCTTTTCACCCTGAGCTGAGGGAGACCCTGGGTGGTGACGACACTGGGGCAAAGGCAGCTCCCTGGTCTCATGTTCCCTCCCTCCATGCCACGCGCTCCGGGTCTCCCTGCACCCCACGTCCTGTAGAAGAGGGACAGAGCCCTGGCCTCAACCCGCAAGGGCATGAGTGTCTGGGACGGGGACAGCCTTTGGCCCAGAGGGCAAGGCAGGTTCTGATCAAGAAAAGAGAAAATGAAAAGTAGGAAGAGGGAGTGACCGAAGTGCCTTGTCCTGCTAACAGCCAAAGGCGACGGCTTATTCATCCCAGGTCCGTGGGGTGGAGAAACTCCCTGTGAGAGGGGGCGGGCCCAGGGAAGGCAAAGCACAGACATCCTGACCACCTCGCTCCTGCCACGCTTCCCTCAGTGACACCCACACGGAGGACCCGGTGAGGAGGACCCGGTGAGGAGGAGGGACGCTGTCCTGCGGCGGGCTGGCGTTCAGCTTTGCACTGAGAACAGAAACCACTGTGCTCTGTGTCAAGCTGGTGTGTCAGTATTTTTTAGGGAAATTCCAAACCATCACTTCAGAGCCAGGTGCTCTGAGAAGACAGTTCTAACTTAAGTCCTGTCAGGAATGAAGGGACAAATAAATCAACCAGTAAAACGTCATTTTTTCTTAGTTTTTCCTTAGTATTTATTGTAAGATGTGTGAAAAATATGGAAAATTTTGAAAGTTTAAAACATGACCACTTCACCAGCCAGCATAGCTGCTAACATTTTTATGTGTTTTCTTCCAATCTTGGCTTCCAAGAAATGTTTAAATATAACATTGAATAATAATGTTATTATTATTCGTGTATCTCACTTCTTTCACTTAGTCATAAGCTTAGGATACTGGAATCCATAGGATGGCTTGGTGGCTGCAGAATACTTCATCAGATCAGCAATGGCCTATATTAGCCCCTGTTGCTAGCGACAGAAGCCCTGGTCAAAGCCCTTTAATTCACTGACCTTACATCTTCCTTCAAAGCTCATCTTCCTGCCGTGGTCCTCTTCCCGCTGAGTTGGCTTTACTTGCAGTCAGCAACCTTAGAGCGAAGAGGTGGCATCCTCCCCAGCCTGGGAGGGAGCCATTCCTGAATGGTCACTGTGTCTGGGAGTGGGGTGCCCTCACTGGCGCAGCCCGGGTCCCGGTCCTCCCCTGCAGCTCAGGGTTCAGCTCATTCCCCGTCAGAACCATAGGGACTGGGGGAATCAGAGACGCTCCGTCAGTGGGAGGGACACGGCCAGGCCGAGCTCAGTGCTGTCACCACTCCCCGGTGTGGGGACATGAGAGTCACTTGTGATTTTTCCCTGTTGAAGAGACAGACTGTTTTATACATCAATGGTATTCTACACCCGTGTGTATTTCCTTAGAGAGAGTCCCAGCCACGGGAAAAAGCAGTTGGTACACGTTGCAAACTGCTCCTGAGAATTTCTACCGCTTAGTCCTACAAGCAGGTGTGAGAGTGCCCAGATCCGATATGTAAGAGTGGCAAGACTTTAGGTCACTGGTAACTTGGGACATTGAAAAACCCAATAAAGCCCTGGCCGGTGTGGCTCAGCTGGTGGGGCGTCATCCCGTGCACCAAAGGGGTTGCTGGTTCAATTCCCAGTTGGGGCACATGCCTGGAGGCAGCCAATCGATGTTTCCCTCTCACATCAATGTTTCTCTCTCCCTCTCTCTTCTTCTCTCTCTAAAAATCAATTTTAAAACTATTTTTAAAATAGATAACAATAAAAACCCAGTGAATACTAGTTGACTTACTTTCCTTTGCTTCAAATAGCAATTGGTAACCTATAGGTTGAGTTTTCTCAAAAATGTATACACATAGACTGTTCATCCATCTGCTGACAAATATTTTGGTGGTTTCCAGTTGGGGGCTGTTACAAACTGGAAACCACCAGTTTGAGCTGCTGTGACTCTTTTTTTTAAAAAAAATATTTTTATTAGAAGCCCGGTGCACAGATTCGGCCCGATCACCACAGGCCAGGCTGAGGGACGACCCCACCGGTGCACGAATCCATGCACAGGGCCTCTAGAGTGCATATAAGATCTTTGGTTAATCTCTTCCTGCCCTCCCCCTTTCCCCCTTCCCTCTGAGATTCATCAGTCTGTTCCATGTTTCCATGCCTGTGCATTGAGCATCTGCCCCTGGTGGTCAGTGCACATCATAGCTACTGGTAGAACGGTCACTTAGGCTTTTACATATATAAATTGATTTCAGAAAGAAAGGGAGAGAGAGTTAGAAACATCAATGATGAGAGAAAATCATTCATCAGCTGCCTCCTGCACACCTCCTACTGGGGATCGAGCCTGCAACCCAGGCATGTGCCCTTGACCAGAATCGAACCCAGGACCCTTCAGTCCGCAGGCCTACACTCTATCCACTGAGCCAAACTGGCCAGGGCTGCTGTGACTATTTATGTAAAGTCTTCCTATGGTTATATATTTCTTTTTGTCTTGCGTAGATACTTAGGAGTGGGTGGCTGGATCATACGGAGAATGTATGTTTAACTTTTTAAGAACCCGCCAAACTGTTGTCCAAGATGGCTGTGCCATTTTACACTCCCACCAGCATGTATGAAAGCTCCAAATTCAGGCCAAGTTCAGAACTGCAAGCTCACACCTACTCCATCAGTGTCCTTTATAGATAAGGACACCGAAGCCCAGAGATGTTGAGTGACTTACTCAAAGCCACACAGCAAGCAGGTAGCAGAGACGGCGTGAATGGGCAGGCAGTCTGTCTCCCCATTCAGCCTGACTCTGAAGTAGAGCCCTTGTCTCACCCACCACCATCACTTCAAGTCTAGGGAAACGGCGTGCTCCTCCATGCATCCGACCGACGTCACCAATCAAGGTAGGAATTAGATGAACATGAGACCAAAATTAGGGGGTTGGGGAAGGAAAATGAAACAATGGCTAAATGAGAGAAAGAGCAAAACTCAGGCAGGCAGGCAGGCAGGCAGGCAGGCAGCAGGCAGACACACACCCCAAACCCTCAAACCTCCAGCGCTTCCTGCCTGTGAGCCGAGGGGGTGTGAGCCTGGCTGCTGGCAGGTGCCTGCCTCTCAGAGGCCTCGTCCCCCACTTCCTGAGCAGGCCGCCCCAGTCGCCAGCACACACTCCCTTTGTCTGCGCGTCCTGCCCGGCTGCCCGGCCCCTGCATCCCAGCACATCCCGGGACGGACAGCATGAAGTGGGAGGCGCTTGTCATCGCGGCCATCCTGCAGGCCCAGCTCCCGGTGACAGGTAAGGCCGACATCGGTGGCAAGGCACTTTGAGAAAGTCTGTGACTGTGTGGGGGACCACAGGGGCTGGCGAGGACCCGGCGTCTCCTCCACACCCTGTCCTTCCGAAAACAATGGGCAGCGGAGCCGGGGGGGGGGGGGGGGCGGGGGGGAAGGGGGCCCAGCTGCCGTAGCGGCTTCACGGCTTCCACTCACACCTGCCCAAGGTGCGGACTTCTCCCGGGGTCAGGCAGGGAAGGACGCAGGGAGCCCGGTCGCAGGCCCAGCGTCGAGCCGAAGCTGGTGGCATCGGGAAGCGCCGGCCAGGCCAGGCTTCGTGCTGCGACGTGGTTCTAGTTTCTGCGTCTTCGTTGACCCCCTTGCTGGCTCGGTCCCTGTCCCTGTCCTGCTTCCTTCGCCAAACAGAGCGCATGTCGGCGGCCGGAGGCAGGGTGAGCCACCTCGACGGTCCGGGCACTAACTGGGGCTCACGGAGGAGGGACCGGCCTTCCGTGGGGCTCAGCTCTGCACCCCGCGGCCGGCGCTCCCCGTGACACCCCCACGCTAGGCTCAGGGCTCACCCCACAGGCCGCTCTCCAGCTGCGCCCGGAAGGCCAGGCCCGCGGGCAGGACGCGGGGACGGGAGGAGACATGCTCAGCCACCACCACGAGGGACAAACACCCTTGCCTCCCCCAGAGGCAGGGAGGCCTGGCACTTCCGGCTCAGGGTTTCGAGGGCTGAGCCATGGCGGGTTTTCTGTAAGATCGCAGCCCTTCTCAGAAAGGCCTGGGTGGGCATGAGTCACTCGGAGCTGCGGGTGAGGGCACCCCGGTGCGCCCGGAGCAGCCGTCCTGGCGGGCGGGGACCCAGCGCTGCTGGGAGATTCGTCACCGCTGGACTTGCCTCTCGGGCCACGGGGAGGTCGGGCAAAGGGGGCTTAGAAGGGACAAGAAAAGCTGGGGCGCTGGGGGCGCCACAAGCAGAAAACAAAGCCCCGCCCGGCACACAAGATGGGGCACGGCCCCTTGCACACCCGCCAAGCGGGAGCCGGAGGGACCTCCCCACCCTCTCTCAGTGCACCGGCCGGGGACGTGAGCGTTCAGCTCCGCACAGACACACAGACACACAGACACACAGACGGGCTCCTGGCAAAGTGCATCACGGAGCCCGAGGCCCTGCAGGAGGGACTGGAGACTCCGAGGTTCCACACCCCCTGCCGCCCGAGGGCAGGCTCCTCGCCGAATCCGACCTCAGGTCTCTCCTCTCTGCTCAGTGAAGTGACTCACCCCGACCCCCTTAAAACATCCACTTCACCAGGACCTGTCCATTTGCGTTTCCTCGGGAACGCCCAGGTCATTCGGATCAAAGAAATAATGACCCGGTCTGTACGTGAGGTCTCCCTGGTGAAAGTCCCCAAGGCCGCCCACCACCGGGTCTGCGGCCGGTGGGGACTGAAGTCACCTGCCTGTGCCAGGCACGCATGCTCGGCGCCTCTGACTGCCCGCCTCGCAGGCCCAGGCGCACGCGGGGTCTGTGCGGCTCTGTCCTTTGTCTGGGGAGGCCGTGCGGCCATGGCACAAGCCTCAGGAAACAGACTCCCAGGCTCCTGGTCGGCTCAGCTTGCAGGGAAGCAGCTGGATGGGGTGCAGAGTCAGGCCAGTCACAGTGTCTGTGCAACCTTAAGCAAGTTACTTAACCTCTCTGGGCCTCCGTTTTCTCCCCTCCAGAGTAAGGAGAACCTTCATCGCAGAGCTGTGACATGGGAAGTGACTAGCGTGCCTGATACATGATAGACAGGCAGGACGTGGAAGTTGTGCTAATTATCACCCTTGGCTGTTTCCTTGTTCTGGCACCAGGAACAGGAAGCGGAAGCCCACGGTCGGGATTTGGTGTGCTCTCGCTGTGTTGTGAAGCAGCCCCGGGCATTTGCCCATCTCCCTTGGGTTTCTGAGCGCGCTCACACCCGCACAGGGCGTGCGGCCCAGCCAGGCCCCACGGGGAACCCGGGAAAGCTCTGGCGGGTCTCAGGATGACCTCCCACTTTTATTTCTTAAGACACTTGCTCTGTAGGGATATCCCCCTAAGTGGAAACAAGCCTGAAAAAGACACACTGCATGGTTAGGGGAGGGTGTGCGAGACAAGGCCCCTGGCCCCGTTGGTCAGGGCGGGACCCAGACTTTGCAGCGGTGGCCGGGCGGGTGCGGTGCGGGTGCGGGTGCGGTGCGGTGCGGGTGCGGTGCGGTGCGGGTGCGGGTGCGGGTGCGGGTGAGGGCCTGGTGTTGAGGTGCAGTGTCTTGAGGAGCAGATCCCTGCCTTAGCTGCTTGGAGCCGGACTTGAGGGGCGCTTGTAAGCGATGCCAGGACCAGGCTTTCACCCCCGGCATTTTCGCCAGTGGTTTATTCAGCCTCCATCGCCGGGCTCTGCTTACCCGTGAGCCGCTCCATTTCCTGCCGTGGCCTAATTCTCAGGCCTGCTGGCCCCAGACCGCCCCTGCAGCCGTGATCCCCCCAGAAGCGGTCCTGGGAAGCGCCTGTTGAGTGGTGTATTTATTTTCACATTCTTTTCATCTCCGTCTTTAAAAAATAGATTTAATTTTTAAAAAATATATTTTATTGATTTTTTACAGAGAGGAAGGGAGAGGGATAGAGAGTTAGAAACATCGATGAGAGAGAAAAACATCGATCAGCTGCCTCCTGCACACCTCCCACTGGGGATGTGCCCGCAACCAAGGTAAATGCCCTTGACCGGAATCGAACCTGGGACCCTTCAGTCCGCAGGCTGATGCTCTATCCACTGAGCCAAACCGGATAGGGCAAAATAGATTTAATTTTTATTGGAAGTTCGCTTTTACTTTTAAGAGTCCCCAGGCGTTGCGCCCCCATTTCTCGGGAAGACTCAGGCGCTGCGGGAGTTTGTCCAGACGCGCTGCGGGCGTCCTGCCGCCGGCTGCCCCCGCGGGCCGCTGCTGGGCGGCACGAACAGCAGGGCGAGCTCATAATACACTTCTCGGCTTGGGCCACGGCTGGTTCTTACCAACACTGCGTGACGGCAGACGGAGTCTGTCTGAGCAAGTAGTCAGTCTGTTTGGTGAAGAAAGGACCGAGCCGGCCATCTGACTTGTTAGTTGAAACAAAATGGCCACCAAGTCCCTGCATGGCCACGGCCACGGCCACGGCCATCTCTTCCGCCTGAAGCCCCAGATTGTGCTCCTGAGGGAAGTAACGCCTCCCCCTCCTCCATGTGTCCCAGCCCGTAGCTCGGCGCCCGAGCAGAGTCAGGGCCTAAATGTCTGTGGAGTGGGTTAAAGCTGGGGGAGGAAGGAAATCGGGGGGTTTCTGTGTGATTCGATTAGCTTAAAGGCTTGTTTGGGGGGCATTGGAGTGGCGTTGTTGGGATCTAACCCTAGAGAATGGAATATCAAAGTCTGTGGTTTTTAAAGAGAAATTAAACTGGCGGAGGAGACAGCACTGAGTAAATAGAATGATTCGAAATAGTTGTAAGGATGGTTTAAGGTAAAATCCTACCTTAATGTTAATATGTTCTCCTTTGATCAGATGAAATTGCCAATATTTATTTATTCTGGACCTACAAAAATCATAATTTCATACGATTCAACTAATATATCTCAAAAATGAACAAACAAATGAAGAAAGGCGTTCATTTTTCAGACTTGGCTTTAACATGAGGGCAAAGCAGCCGGTACAGAAGGCCCGCCGAGGAGGTTGTTAACGATGAACTCATAGGCTAATGAGAGGACCCAAGGAGGAAAACAGAGTGTGTGGTTATAGTATAAATCGCATTGTTCAATTTTATCCAGTTGCTGGATTGCCTCAAAATATGGGAAGAAAAGCAACCACACGAGAGCCAAGCGTCACCTTCAGATTGGTCTGTGTCACTAAATAAATGCTCCATGTAGCACGGGTCTTTTTTCCTGTCTTAATTCGAGGAATTTTAACAAAAATACCATAAAAATCATTGGGAGGAAATTATAAACTTTTTAAGATCCATAATCTTACCACGCTAGCCCAATAACTTTTCACTTTCACTTCTTCATGTTCCATTCCATCATTCTTAACAAGTGTGTCCACACCTTTGAGGAGCTGCTGTTACAAAAATGGTCTCGTGTGCTTTTTTCTTTATATGGTGGCCTTTCCCACGTGTAGCCTTCACCGTGGCTTTAACTGCTTTGTAACCATCCATAGCTCAGCCCCGCGGTTCTCCACTCGTTCCTTCTTGTTGGACATTTGGGCTCTGTCTAATTTTTGTTACTACGGCTGACCCTGCCAGAAAAATCTCCAAGTAGGAAGCTTTGACACTTTCTTTTGAAGTGTTTCCTTGGGCTAATTTCTCCAGGACTGACAGTGAAGAGGTTGGATTCAAAGGACGTTTCTCAGTGCGCTTTAGACTTCCGTGCACAACAATCCCGCTGAGGAAAGAGCTTGTTTCTAAATCTCTGAGCCCATCGCATGGTGTCTGTCTCCTCTGGAGCAGGGGGCCTGGTGGGGGGAGAGAGGAGGCCACGGGGCCAGAAGATCGGGGTCCGAGTCCTGTTTTGTCCCCAGCCTGTCCCTGCCATGAGCAGCTCCCCCTCCCTCAGAGCCTCGGGCTTCCTCTGTCAGGTGGCGGCCCTCAGGAGAGTGCCGTGGGCTCCAGGCATTCTTGGATGTGCCTACACACAGTGCTCAAAACCCAGCAGCCATTGCCATGCGTGCCTCAGTTTCCCAACCTGCAAAAGAGAAAGATAGTCGCTTTCCCCGTGCAATGCCGTGGCAACCTGGTCCTCACCGGCTTCCTTGTTCTTCCTTTGTCACTAAATTGCAATGCGAATGTGGACAGAAACCTTCCTCGTCTGAGAGGGTGGACACCCTTCCCGCTACCAAATGGATGGCACGTGGTCTGGAAATTGCAAACTTTTAAAGGCCATTTAGGCCCCCCCCACCCCCCCCCCCCGCCCACGGCATAGGTGCCCAGCACACGGAGCGGGAGCCCCACTCCCTCCTGCAGCGCCCAGGGCTTCTCCCTGGTGTCCACCTCACCCCCTGGTTCCTACTCCCTAGCGGGGCCTCTGTGGGAAAGACACAGGACCAAGTTCCTCCTCTGCGGGCTTCTTCCTTTCGCTGTGCACGGGCTGCAGGTCTATGGAGGCCGCAGCGACTCTGTTGGTGAGCTCTGACTTGGACAGAAAGCAAGCTGTGGTCTGAAGCAGCCAAACTGCACCCTCTCCCCCCGCCGCCCCGTCCACTTCCCCAGCCTGCTGCGCTCGGTGCTACTCAGCAGCTAATTTTCAGGCTCAAGGGGGGGAAACTGGATAGAAAGCATTGGAACAAAGACGGCAGGGTCCCGGCCCAGGCCAGCCGCCCTCTCTTGGTACCGTCACCCTCCTGTTTGCCAAGCGCTGCCGACACTTCGCCGCCGTCCTATGGCCAATGGCAGAAAAGTCAGGGGTTTCTCTTCTGACAAGTGAAGAAAATGAGGCTTTGAGGCTTGTCGATGTGCCCGAGGGCAGAATGCGGCCCCACCAGTCTCTACAACCCCCGTTCAGGGTCCACGCTCTCGAGTCTTCTACGCCGCCGGCCCAGCCGGCCTCGGCCGACGTGCCGTGTCATCCACCGATGACTGTGCTCTGAGCGGACGCCTGAAGGCACTCCCGTGGTGAGCACTGATCACCACTCTCCTCTCCGTCTGGGGTGTAAGACATCATTATTTTGATGCTGAATAGCCTCATTTGCTATACATTTTCTGCCGAGTATGAAACATTTGGTGGTTCATATGGAGTTGCTTTTTCTCGCATTTTATTACAGTTCTGATCTCACATTTCCCCTAAATCTGGTAAAACGCACATTTCCCATTTTGCTGTTAATAACTATGTCTATCTGGGAGCTTTCCCTGGGGAGGAATGGGCCTCAGCTTGCAATTCGTCCGCTTCGTGTGCACCGGCGAGTGGCTGTGTTGCGGAGGCTGGCGGCGGCAGCGGGCTGGGGGGGGGGGGGGGGGCATATGTGGCTTCAGCTCAGAGCTGGGAGTGGGGCAGGTGCACAGGGGCTGCCGTGTCCCCGAGCACATCCCGGATTCTGTGCGAAGGGAGACAAGAAAGCCTCTGTCCAGACTCAAGTCTCCAGGGTCAGGGAGGTTGGGAGGCCACAGGCGCAGACGTCTCAGGCTGGGGGGCCTGGCCCCCTGGGAGCTCCCCCACATCCCAGCTGAGCCGCCGTCCTTGCCTTCCCTCTGTGGGTCTTTCTTCCTCCCAGGTCCCTCTGCTCAGGATCCGACTCTGTGCCCACGCCCACCTGTGCAGACCTGCCTACCCCTGACACTCAAGCCAGATGCGTGGGGGTCTCCCAGACCTTCTGTTGGCCTTGGTTCCGGAGTTAAGGTGGCAAAAGGAGGTGGAAAGTTATTGTTCTCAGGGTTCAGGGCTAAAAACCCAATGCAAATAGTTCCCCATGGCGAGGCCTTCTCATGGTGGAGGCCAGCACACACCTGGTTCAGCACAAAATGTTACCACCTCCCCAACCCCTACCCGGTCCCCCGACAGCGGCCATCCTTAGGGGTTGACCAGCACAGTAGCAATCCGGTCGCGTGGCTCCTGGTGACCAGCTTTGGCCATCGGGAGCCGGCATTGCCAGACCTGGAATTATCTTGAATATCTGATCATGCACAGCATCTGGTCAGCCACCCGCCTCACCGGCGAGTAAGCCAGGCCCCTGTGGTGTGCCCATCAAGCACACGGTTCTCCTGAAGGCTGGCCGCCAGCCGTGGACCAGGCCGTGGACGGCACGTGACCGAGAGCCCGGAGCCAGGACAGCCTCCCTCCCTGGCCTGGTGGGCCATGCTCCTGGGTTTTCTGAAAAAGTCTCCATTGGCTGAGAGGCTTGCCTCTTTACGGTCCGGTCTGGCTTTCATCACTTGTGAGCCCGTGCTGATTTCCACGCTGAGCTAGCCACAAAGGAGTGCCTACCGGGAGACACCGCCCAGGACGGTCTGCGTGAGGCTGGAGAGCTTCAGAGACGGCCCCTTTGATTGATTTCCTCAGATTAGAGAGACATTTTTTGCCTTTTCTCCCACGTAACTATCCACGCTTCAAAGCCCGGACCTATATAAAATACACAAATGCCGTCTGGACAAAATTAATCTTGTCCATTTCTTTGGATTCCAGTGGGAACAATAGAGATGGAGCTACAAAAGGCTGGCAAAGAGGATTATTCTTTTTCTTTCTATTAAGTGTAGAGGCTTCAAAAGAACAGCTCGGAAAGTCAAATAATTGTCCCCACCACCGCTCACCCGTCCGTCTCAGCTGACCTGGCCTGTGGCATCCCCTTCAGAAACGCGGCCGCTCCCCCTGCCCATGGCAAACAAAGCATTGTTGACCATCCCATCCACAGTTCCGGTTTAGAGAGCAGTGTTTGATTTTTACGGCAATGTCTTGATTTGGTTGGTTTGGGGAAAAACACACACACACATCTGCTGGTTTCTAGCTAGGGCTGTAAGTAAGCACAGGGGCTCAGACTAAAGCCGACCTGATCCCCGGTTCAATTTCAGGCCAGAAAATTCCCACCAGCCCTTTGGACGAGCACAGAAAGGCTTCTCCGGGCCGAGGGGGAGAGAGGATGCGGCTCTTTAGGCATCTTTAAATGGGGGGTTGAACATTTTCTAGCAGCTTTCAAGCCTGGAGTGATTTCAGTTAAAAAAAAAAAAAAAGGCAAAAGAAGAAAGAGAAAAAAGAAATCTAACCTCCCCTGATTTTGAGATGATTGCCAATTTGGAGGTTAGATTGAGTTGGTGGAGAGAGACCATGGGGTGGAAGGACCCCTGTGGGGGGGGGGGGTACCCAAGACACAGAGAGGGCCCAGCAGCCATGTCCCGGCTCCACAGGGCGGCTCTCACGCAGGTCCTCCCACGTGGGCAGCGCCCTCATCAGGAGCAGCGCTTCGGGGGGACGGGAGGGGGATGGGAGGGGCGTCTGATGCTCAGAGCTGTGTGTTCTCTCCGGGAGCCGGTCCTTCAGCCCAACGTCTTTCTCCGGCAACGCTGACCCTGTGTCATGGCCTCTCTCCCGTCACCGCGCTTCCTTCCCTTTGAGGTGTCAGCTCCTCTCGGAGGGAGGGTGCAAGTCCCAGGGAATGAACCGTCCAGTTACGCAGATTCAAAATAATGCGATACAAAAAGTGAACATGGGCTCGATTTGTGTGCGCCATTTAAAACCCGCTGAGGCTCATTGCACGTTTCCCATCACAAGTGGCCTTGGCCACCTCCTGATTAGGTGGGGTGGGGGCTGGGACGCTGCCCATGAACTTCACCTCCAGGGACAAGAATAACAGATGGAGCCTCTGGGGCCGTGGTCGGCAAACTGCGGCTCGCGAGCCACATGCGGCTCTGTGGTCCCTTGAGTGTGGCTCTTCCACAAAATACCACGGCCTGGGCGAGTCTATTTTGAAGAAGTGGCGTTAGAAGAAGTTTAAGTTTAAAAAGTTTGGCTCTCAAAAGAAATGTCAATCGTCGTACTGTTGATATTTGGCTCTGCGGACTAATGGGTTTGCTGACCACTGCGCTAGGGGATTTTCTCTGATCGACGTGGGGCTGTTAACATGTTCCAAGCTTTGCAAGCATCCTCACTGAGTGATTTTCATGAGTGTGGACTCCCAGTTATTGAATTTTCATAGAACCAACAGGACGGTTAATGTTCTGAAAGAGAGACATGCCCTGGGTGTCCTGTGGGTCGTTCACTGGCAGTGACCCCGAGGGGAACCCCAGGGCTTAGAAGGGTTTTCTTTCGTGATGCAATTCTGCCTGGGGTCCCCGCTTCCCCTGGCATCTCCTCCGTGATTGGGAGGGACAGAAAACTCAACGGCATCTCGGACGGGTCTGGTGAGATTGTCTGGGACCGTGGTGACCACAGGACAGGGACTCGCTGATCCAAACTCGCTTCCAACAATGACACCTGTCATCTAGTTGGGGAGAGAAGACTAACACCAGGGAGAGAAAATCAAGGGATTTCCCATTAGTGCAGAGCATGTGTTTTGACAATACATGTCATTGTCAGAAGCGTTAGCAGAGATAGGAGTACAATTCGGAGCGTGGCCATGCCCTCGTCGTGTGTTCTGAGCCAGCTCTGACACGGCAGGCGCTGTGCTGGGACCGGACCCAGGGGTACCCGCTGGCAGGAACCAGAGCCAGGCTTCGAACCCGGAGCCAGGCCCCACGAATCACACTACTGGGTGGGGATCAGAGCCTGGCGCTGGTCATAATCTTGGGGTGGGGTTGAGGCTTGTTTACCGTGTACAGAAGGGGGCTGGCAGAGGGCAGATCCGGTGGAGGGAGCAGGATGCCTCACCTCGGAAAACCAGGGCTCCTGGGAGCCCCACCATCCCTGGAAGCTCACTCCCCACCCTCGGCCCTCTTCTCCTCCAGGCCTGGCCCTGCCCTGCCCGTGGGCCAGCTGCTCACAGGACCTCCCTTCCCAGGTGAAAGAGGCCGCTCCCACAGGACTGGTTCTCTGCCGTTGATAACAAAGGCCCTGGGCCCCACTGATCTGCCAGACGGATTGCTGCACCCCAGAAAGAGGGCAGACATTTTGGAACACTGACTCAGGGAGGTTTTGTTTGTTGTTTCGCTGAAGGACTTCTCAGAACCGTCTCTCATTGCAATGCTGTGCAATTGGATTCTATCCCGTTTGGCACTTGTGTTTTGTGTCCCCCCCGCGCCCCCCAAAAAACACACCTACTAAATGGCCTGCAAAATACAGTCTGAGAAAGAGGCTCAGTGGAGAACTATACTGAGCGGGTCAAACGGAGAAGCTCTAAGAGAGGGGTCCTAAGAAGGCGGGCTGGAAGGGACGGGGCATCATGCGAAAAGGTGAGGATAGGTGGGAGCTAATGCAAAGCGGGGAGCCTGGGCGGGCAGCCACGTGCCACAGGCCCGGTGACGGCTGCTGCTCTGGGCGGGGACTTCTCGGCTGTGTGCCTTTTGAGCTGGGCTCCTGTTCTCCTCATGTCCCCACGGCAATCAGGACGGGCACAGGATTGGAGGTTCCTTTAGGGGCACAATGGGCAGGAGTGTCCCCCAAAACAGAGGGGTCAATGATATGGATCCTTTTCAAATAGCCCAGGTGTTCAACTCTGCAACCGAACCTCCCTGCAGCCGGGAGGATGTCGCCTCCTCTCCAGCGGAGGCCTCAGGCCTCTGTCCCCGTGGCCGTCTCTGGCCCTGCAGCCCCTCTGCCCTGGGCACCCGCAGGCTGGACGCCAGGTGGACGCCGGGGCAGAACCCGGAGCAGCTCTGTGCCTCCCGGCCGCTGCCCCGCGGTGGAGCTGCAGACGCTGGCCCGTTTCCTGGTGTTTGCCGGCACCGGGCAGCTCCGGGGAAATGGCTGGCGAGGCCCTTGATCGATTCCCCCCTTCCCTGCATCCCTCACACCCACTGTCCCCGGTTTCCTGGGGCAGCTGTGACCAAGTGCCCCTGCCTGGGAGGCTTGCAAGCAGGTCATTCTTTGCTCCAACTCTGGAGGCTGGATGTCCAAAGTCAAGGGTCAGCAGGTTTGGTTCCTTCTGCGGGACAGTGCGCGCCAGGCCTCTCCCCAGCTGCTGGGGGCTGCTGGGGGCAGGTGGGGGCTGCTAGGGGCAGCTGGGGCAGCTGGTGGCTGCGGGCAGTTTCTGGCACCCCTTGACTGGTAGAAGCATCACCCCAATCTGCACCTCATCTTCACACGGCCTCCCCGTGTGTATCTGTCTCTGTGTCCAACCTCGCCCCTTACACAAGGACACAGCAGATTGGGTGGGGCTCACCCTGAGGACCCGTCTTGCGGGATCACCTGCAAACCCTGACCCAGGGCAGGCGCCTTCGCAGGTCCTGGGCTCGGGACTCCCGTTTGTACGGGACACCATGCCACCCCAACACCTCCCGGCGCTTCCTGGGCCAGCTGCCGGGGAGCCGCCCTTGCCGCAGGGTCTGCGGCTGGAGGAGCCCAGCCTCACTCTCACAGCCGCCCCGCGGGGCACACATCCAGGTGCAGGCGCCCTGGCGCCCTGGAAAGGCTTCTCGCAGAAACCGTGCTTTGAGTCAACATTTTAATTGTTATCTAAGATCACACTCTCCACTTTCCCGGCACCATCTGGCAAAGTGGCCTCTACAGCCAGTGGCTGTTTGTTTGGTTTGCACAGTGCTGTCCCCAGGACATGGCTCGGAGACAAAAGGGAAGAGACGTGTCAGCATCAATAATGTGCTTGGCCTCATAGAGGGAGGACACTTCCAGCCAAGAGGGCATTGTTACCCAGAGCCCGGCTGCCCTGGTGCCCGGCCTGGGTGCCCTGTCCCCTCCCCGCCCTGGTGCCCGGCCTGGGTGCCCTGTCCCCTCCCCACCCTGGTGCCCGGCCTGGGCGCCCTGTCCCCTCCCCGCCCTGGTGCCCGGCCTGGGTGCCCTGTCCCCTCCCTGCCCTGGTGCCCGGCCTGGGTGCCCTGTCCCCTCCCCACCCTGGTGCCCGGCCTGGGCGCCCTGTCCCCTCCCTGCCCTGGTGCCCAGCCTGGGTGCCCTGTCCCCTCCCTGCCCTGGTGCCCGGCCTGGGCGCCCTGTCCCCTCCCCGCCCTGGTGCCCAGCCCGGGTGCCCTGTCCCCTCCTGCCCTGGTGCCCGGCCCGGGTGCCCTGTCCCCTCCCTGCTGCTGAGGGTGGAATAAGTGTATCAGCGGGAGGGCCCTCCAGCTCGGGAACACCAGGGTTGCCCTTTAGAAAATCGCCGCCAGCACATTCTGCGATCTCGAAATGAATCTGAGCGGTGATTCGCGCAGCAGGGCTGGTTCTGGGCTCAGACTGTGCCCCTGTGGGCTCCACACCCCCGTCCCCTGCTCCGCGGGCCCAGGAGCCCTGAGAAGGCAGGGCAGCAGCTCTGCGGGGCAGAGGGCCCTGTGGGGGAGGGGAAGCGGCAGCTGCTGGCCCCTCCTCCTCTGCAGTCTCCTGGGCTGGTGACGAAGAACAAGGTTTCCAGGTCACAGCTGCGGGGGGCCAGCTGAGGAGGGTGCTCCCAGGCCGGTCTGGGCTGAATGCTCCGAGCACGTTCTCCTTGCGGGGAGCACGAGGCCCTGGCACCCGGGAGCCTCTGAGACCCGGGGGCCAGCCTGGTCTTACAGAGAAAGGCCGTGTGAGTGCGTTTGCGTTCAGAATAAGTTTAATCCCTGTGGGACCTTCTTGTTTACACAACAGGTGTACAAGCCAGGACTAGGGGTGGCCTTGATGTTCTTTGCAGGTGCAAGTGTGTGTGTGTGTGTGTGTGTGTGTGTGTGTGTGTGTGTGAGAGAGAGAGAGGGGGGGGGGGGGGGACCAGGAGGCAGGAAGGGCCAGGGAGGTGTAGGAAGAGGATGTCCCTGAAAAGGATGTAATTCCCGCGGTCCCTTTGCTCCCGCAGGCGAGCTCGTGCCGTGGGAGAGGGTGGCCGTGTTGACCACAAGGCACACTGCGTCTGTCCTGCTGCTGGAAAATAGTTCTTTTGGGGAGAAGACCACCGGTATTTCCACACACGGTCCCATCTCAGAGCTCATTCAGTCTTATGCCAACCCAGTGAGGGCAGCATCAGGACTCCATTTTTGGTGGAAAACCTAAGCTCTGAGCAGGAGATTTGCCTCAGAACCTGTCACTAGTCACTGGTGCTGCCCGGGTTTGACCCAGAGTCCCTGATGCCGGTCCTCCCCGGGGCCTCGCTGTGCTGAGCCCACCAATCAGACGGCTGCAGGGAGAGGGGCTGGATCGGGGTCTCTGTGGCAGGTGGCAGGTCAGACAGCCTTGCCTCACGCCCCCCAGGACCCCAGGATCACTGCGCCCGGCAGCCGGCTCTCCTGCTGGCACCGCTGGTGCTGGTGCGTGGTGACTGGGGGCGCTCTGAGCGGCTCTGGGAGTGACTAGTCCCGGGAAGGCCTGTCCCCAGCCATGCGCCTCCCAGGGCCGGCGGCTCAGGATGCACCGGGAGGATTGTTCCCCAGGCTCTCCCTCAGCCCTGGCATTGCTCAGCCCACCTCTGCTTCACTGCCTGGGTGGCCACCCCAGCCTGCAACGCCCCCCTCAGTGAGCCCCGAGCCGGCCACCACCTCTCAGCTGACGGTGAGAGCGCGGGCTCTGGAGTCCCGTGCACGGGGCTCAGACGCCGCCTGCAGACCGTTCGGTGCCCCTGGGCAGACGGAGCTCTCTGGGCTCCTCGTCTGTCTCCTGGGTGACACCTCCCCCTGAGATGCACCAGGAGGGGTGGGCTGGGGCCCCGCGTCGGTGCCTGGTCCGCTGGCTCCTGGGATCAGTGTGTGCGTCGCTGACCCCTGACTCCCCTCGCCACCCACCTCCTGTGTAATTATTATTTAAATATGTTTTATTGATTTCAGAGAGGAAGGGAGAGGGAGAGACAGATACTAACACCAATGATGAAAGAGAATCATTGATCAGCTGCCTCCGGCACGCCCCCCGCTGGGGAGTGAGAGCACAACCCTGGCATGTGCCCTGACCAGGAATTGAACTGTGACCTCCTGGTTCATAGGTCAATGCTCAACCACCGAGCCACGCTGGCTGGGCCCATGTCTTGTATTATTAACTCATGCTCAGGTGGTCACCCCGCTTTCCTATGGGAATGCTCGAGGCCAGGACGCTGTTTCTGGTGCTCCCTCTGAGCCTTGGGACTCACCCTGGGCTCCTCCCAGGACACCAGGGTAACAGCTATCAGCTGGCCTTTCCTCCAAAGGACCAGATCGTAAACAGCTTGGTCTTTACCGGCCACAAGATCTCATTGGCAACTACCCATCTCTGCAGACTTAGCTCAAAAAATTGCTATGAGATATGAAACCGGTGAGCATGGCGAAGTTCCAATAAAACTTTACTGACAAAGCAGGCTGCCCAGCTGGGGGCCCAGGCCACCCTTCGCCAGCCCCGGGGAAGAGCAGTAGGGTCGATGCTCGGGTCCTCTCGTGCCCGAGTTCCCATCCACGTGGCTGCCCACCTCTGCCTGTTCCCGCCCACCGCCCTGGGTCACCGACGTGCCCTCCTCAGGCCCCAGGAGCAGAGAGCACAGGTGTGGAGCCTAAAACAAACATGACAGGTTTGCGGGGAGCACCGTCCAGGGTATCACCCTTCACGTCAGGGAAATGGAAAACCCAGGGTGAGTCGGCTGCCCGAGCGCCCGAGCGTCGTGATTGCGCGCTGCTTTGCTCTGTTCGTGGAGAGTTTAGTCATAGAAGTTTCTATTCTCAGGGACTCAGCACATCAACACATTGCTCATGTGTCCTCAAATGGCTGCTCCCATAACAAGCCTTTACAGCAAGAGGTGGTGGTTATGAGAAACCGCGTGTCAGGCTGCCGGGGCTTCCACATCAGCAGAGAGAAGTGAGTTCACAGCACACGGAGGTGGGCAGGCCCCTCATTCACACCAAACTCAGGGGGCCTGAGACGCGCCTTTTCTTTTTTAAGCTTTTTTTTTTTTTTTTTAATCACCCTTGACATTGTGTTGATTTGAAAGTAAAAATCCAGCATCCTGTTAGTTGAAGAAAGACAAAAACAGCCCTAGCCGGTTTGGCTCAGTGGATAGAGCGTTGGCCTGTGGACTGAAGGGTCCCAGGTTCGATGCCGGTCAAGGGCACCTGCCCGGGTTGCGGGCTTGACCCCCAATATAGGGTGTGCAGGAGGCAGCTGATCAATCATTCTCTCTCATCATTGATATTTCGATCTCTCTTTACCTCTCCCTTCCTCTCTGAAATCAATAAAAAAAAAAAAAAGAAAGAAACAAAGACAAAAACAGATGAGCACTAAGGAGCCATAAGTTGGGCTCAGTGGCAAGAAAGCTCGGGTGGCGTCGCGACCTTACCCCCTGTTAGAGGAAAGCTGTGTCACCAACATCGTCCGCTTAATCGTCATAACGGGAGGCATCGTCCCGGACGCAGTCACACCCTTTGGGCCATGAGTGACGTCAGGTGGATCTGCATTCCACTTCCCAGACGAGTATTCTCCCGTGCAGCGGGGAGACAGCGTCGCCCGGAGAAGCACGCAGAGGCCGAGGGGATGTGGGACCATCTAAGACGGGACCCCGGGCCCCACGGGGAGAAGCCCTGTGTGCGTGTGACCGCCGTCGGGGGAGCGGTTAGACCGCACTCTGTAGTCTTGCCGAGTGTTTCTATGTCAGTCACTTCTTGAGCATCACAGCCCCTGGCGATGTGTAGGTGCGGCCCCCGTTACTGGGGAGAAGGTAAAGCCCACAGGTCCGTGTTCCTCTCAAGGCCAGTTAGGCAGAGTTGGGAGTTTATTCCTTGCTTCTGGATCCCAATCGAAGCAACTGTCCTACTGTCTCAAGTGGGCAGTTGCCTACATTCCCATGGCCCGGAGGGGTGCCATGCAGCGGGGGAGCAGCCTTAGAGAAAAGAATACACTCAACTAAAATTTGCACACACGCTCCCATTATTACACATACTTTTTCATTTTCTGTTTGGTTTCCACTTAGAGGTTAAAGTTTCCATTCCTGATTTTAACCCAAAGAAAGGCTAAACTCCATGGGACGCTCTCAAACAAGGCAAACTGGAAAAACACACACACACAACGCCCAGGGCCGAGCCCAACAGGATGTGGGCAGCTTTGGTCACAGTCGACTCCTGTCTGGCCCCACCCCAGTGACAACTTCCCAGGAATAATGGCTGCTCTTTCTGGTATCTCGTTAGTCTGGAGTCGTGTCACATCCCTTTCGGTGAGTGCTTGGAGCAGGGTGCTTTGACCTCTGCCCTGTGACATGGGGTTGGATGGTCCTTTGCTGCGGGGCTGTCCTGTGCTTCGTAGCAAGTTGAGCAGCTTCCTTGACCTCCTAAGTTGTGACCACCCAACACCCTGGGGAGAAAGGCAGCCCTGGTTGAGAGCCAGGGGACGGAAGTCAGGATTTGGTTGGTCCATCACTGAGCAATGGATGAGGCCCTGCTGGACTACCCAGTCCAAGGTCACAGCGGTCATTGAGTTGACCAGCACACAGCTGATCCATTGCCAACCACGTTCCTCAACGTCATTTGACGAGATCGGGCGCTTCAGGGTGGTATGGCCGTAGTCTCAACATCATTTGAAACGACGGCCTCAGGGCTGCCCCGTGAGCCTGGCTTTTGGAATGGCTCTCGCCAAGGGGAGCAGCCGTGAACCGCAGAGGCAGCCACTCGACACCGGGTGTCCACGGTTCTGCCACGTGCCTCCTCTGCCTCCCATTACATTCCTGTCTCGATGGTGGCATTGAGGCAGGTCAGTCTCAGCAGGAAACGGAGGGAGCGTAGACTTATGGGTGACCAGACCTAACGTGGAATTCTGGCTTTATCACTACCTCGCTGTCACCTGGGGCAGGCGACAAGGCCGCCCTGGAACGCTCACCTCCTCTATAAAATGAAGGATGCTACCTGCCTCGGAGAGCTGAGGAGGAATGATAATGCGCACGAAGAGCCGATGGGCTGAGCGCGGAGCTCTGAGCCATGTGCCCTGAGGCTACGAGTCAGGAATGGCGCGGCCAGTCGCCTGCGGCTGGGCTCCAGGGACTTCTGATGACCCCTGAGGCACAGGCTCCTCTCCCGCTCTCTCGAGGGCCTCTCCCCCTGACCTCGCCCCAACATCCCCACTCCCCTGACTCGAGAGGGACCCGAGCCTTCCAGAACAGGAGGTTGGAAAGGCACGGGTTTGGGTAGGAAAAGCCAAAGCGTCGTTGCTTTTAGCAGCGGATCTGATCCGGGGAGTGAAAAGCAACCCCCGTCACTGAGCCACAGATGATGAAATACGAGCCAACCGAGGGGAGGAAGGCAGCGCTGGATCTGAGCGGCACGGGAACCTGACCTGGGCGCGGGCTGCGGAGAGGCTGAGGACAGGAGGGGTGGCAGGGAGCTGCCACCGCCCAGGACAGCCAAGGCTAAGTTCTGGGCACCCAGTGCCCATTTGTATTGGCACTCATCACCTATCTATACTGGCACCCATCACCTGTCTGTATAATGATACTGGCACCCATCACCTGTCTGAATTGGCACCCATCGCCCGCTTATATGGGCACCCATCACCTGTCTGAATTGGCACCCATTGCCCATCTGTATTGGGACCCATTGCCTGTCTGAATTGGCACCCATTGCCCATCTGTATTGGGACCCATTGCCCGTGTGAATTGGCACCCATTGCCCGTCTGTATTGGCACCCATTGCCCATCTGTATTGGCACCCATTGCCCACCTGTATGGGCACCCATCGCCCATCTGAATTGGCACCCATTGCCCACCTGTATGGGCACCCATTGCCCATCTGAATTGGCACCCATTGCCCATCTGTATTGGCACCCATCACCCACCTGTATTGGCACCCATTGCCCACCTGTATTGGCACCCATCACCCACCTGTATTGGCACCCATCGCCGCCTGTAGCAGGGTCTGTACCAGGCACCAAGAAGAATGGGCTAGATCCTCAGTCGACTATTTGGCCAGGATGATGTGGGAGGTGTCCCGGCATCACAGGTCTGGGGGTGGTAAAGGGCCTAGGAGACCCCTTTTGTCCCAGTGCCCTTATTTCACTGGTTCTGAGAAAGGAGGTGTTAGAACCCTGAGGCTAGGGCCTGAGCCAGAAGACGCTGTCGGTGGCATTCAGACTGTGGGTGGGTTCTCAGTGGAGAGTGGGTGAGTCCAATCAGCCCTGGGCTCTCTGCTGGGCCAGCCAGCGCCCTCGTCGGTCTTATTTTAGCTCCGAGTCCTGGGATAACAGGCATTTAGAGACCAGGACTGCTTTCCAACCAAAAGCCGGCAGCCTCCGCCATCCCGGGTCTTGGTTTAGCCAATGCTGCCCCTAAAAGCCGTAATTTACCCCCAAGAAGGGCTCCCTGCCGGCGAACACTAAAGAAAGTGGGAAATGAGCAAGGATGGCTGAAGCCGGCCAGCCCGCGGCATCCTGCTCGCATCGGAAACACACACCTAAGAAGATACCGTTTTTCACATTTAATGATTACAAGGTCAAAGCACACATCTTGTGGAAAACGCGGAATATAAAAAGGCAGAGAGAAGACAAAAATCACTTTTAAAAATTTCGCTGTGTGGGCGCCTCTCTCCTGGGCTTGAAGGCGCGCTTTGAGCTCAGGCTGCGTTCCCGCTCGGGTGCAGCGTGGCCACCTTCCCGGTGAAACATGTCCCTGTGTCGGGCTTCGTGCCTGCAGAGCGCCGTGCGTGAGCCCCGCTGCCTGCCGTCGGGCACTTGGACGGCTTCACGTGTTGACACGTCATGCGTATGGAGGGCGGCTGTGGGCATCCCTGGGCGTATGTCCACCAGGAGAATTGTCTCCCCTCCCCGTCCTGCCCCTGCTCCTGGGTCCGCGCTCTGGTGCCCGCGTGGCCCAAGCTTTGCACATCCTCCTCCTCGAGGAGCTTCCTAAACCCAGGCCCAGCTCCTCGGGACGGGGCTGTCCGCTCTCCGAGGACAGAGCTGAGGACTGTCGGTAGCCACGGGGGTCAAGGCCGAGCAGGGTCCTCAGAGCCTTCCTCCCGGGGGTTTATGATGGAGACAGGACAGTGGGCACTGTTCTCCTCTCAGGAGGTGCACGAGGCGCTTCGGAAGAGTCCCCCAAATGTCAGCCTCCTCAGTGGCTCAGCCCCGTTTAGACTCTGGTCCTGCCTGGTGGTGTCTCTGCTTGTCCTGCTTCCTCCTCCCACCCCTTGTCCGCCTCCCGCCCCCCTCCCCCCCAGGACAGCCTGCTGGGCCGCGGGCCTTGCTCGTGTCTCTCTCAGCCCAGCGCCTCTGCGCTGCTTCCTCCTGCCTGCCCTGCTCTGCAGAGCAGTCGCATGCCCGCGGGACGGAGCTTGCCCAGGAGGCCAGAGGGTAGGACCTCGTCGCCTTGGGACTTGGGGGCAAACGATTGCTTTTGAGCAGACCTGGAGCCAGACGGGCCCACGTGCTGACTGGGGAGGGTGGATGGATGGGGGTGGGGGGTGCACAGGGCCCCGGTGGCCCCGCCACAGCACACGCAGGCCCAGCCCAGGAGCGGCGAGCAGAGCTGGAGGTGGCCTCCCGGGCATCCCGGCGGCTCTCACCCACTGGCGTCTTGGATGGGAGGGAACCCAGGCCGCTGGGAACACTTCTGTGACCAACAACTCACCACCTGCTTTCTGCTTTAGTTCACGTCTCACCACGCACAAAAACAACAACAAGCTAAACCGGCCTCCACTGCTGTTCATTAATCTATGTCTTCAACAAATATTCACCGAGTATCTGCTATGTGTCAGTGTGACGACTCGCCTCCTCCTCCTCCTCAGCCCCGCCCGTGGCTGCCATCATTCCTGTCAAAGACCCGTGCGGTCACCACCACGATGCCCCATTGACAGGCGAAGAAACGGAGGCTCTGAGACCCACCCGGCGCAGAAGCAGCCGAGCTGGATAGAAACCAGGGCTGTCTCAGGCCGAGCCCGCAGCCCTGGCTGCGCTGGTGGGAGACGCCGCCTCGGATTGGACAGCCCTCGGGTCCGGCCCTCTCCTCGGGTCTGTCCGAGGGCAGGTCCACACGCTGCTCTGAGGACGCAGGGACCCAACCGGGAGGAACTGACCCCCGGCCCCTGGGGAAGCCGTTCGAGCCTCTGGCCGCCGACCTCTCTGCTGTAGCACAAGGCCCAGGAACGGGCATCGAACCACCGGTCCTTCTCGCTCTGGGAGCCAAAGAGCATGTGATCCCATGTGGTCACGGCCTCGCCCCTCATGCGGGGTTTGTGACGAGACCTTGACACTCAGCACTCATGTCGTAGTAACTGTTTCTCTGAAGGTAGGCATTGCTTCTCTCTTCCAAGGAACACACGACTCATTCCTGATCGTATCTGACCCTCAAACCAGCCAGTGACACGGGCGGGGTAAGGCCACAGCGCACAATACCACCGGACGATGCCCCAGACCACTGCCCGTGGTTCCCACTGGGCACCCTGCCCCACGCAGTCCCTCGTCCGACCCTCACTGCAGCCCCGAGGGGGAGGAGCTCACCTCCAAGTCCTAGATGGGCGAGTTCTCCCCGGGTCCTGCTCCCTGCCTGAAAGGCAGCCACTATGTTATTGAACTAAATCCTCCCGCCACTCAAGGTCGGCCTCTAGCATAGTCCACACACCTGGCCATGCCCCGGACCCCTTCGGAAGGACGAACCGACCCCCAATCAAGCACAGCTCTTGAGGTCTCTGATCCTGTTTTCTTCTCGGTGAGACGTGAGGTTTGGACAGCGATGGTCACAAGGCTCCTTCTCACACCGGCACTCAGCCATGCCGGAAACCCCCGCGTTCGCGTTGTGGCCGGAGCTGGGGTCCTCGGCCTTCTTCCTCGCCGTCAGTCAACTTCCTGCCTGTTCCCTGTGACACGTTGTCCTCAGAGCCCTGCCTTAGGGAAAGGAGGGCAAGGAGGGAGCTGTGGAGGGGGAGGGAGAGGAGGAGGACAACCTGCAAAAAGTACACCAACGCCGTCTCGGTCTGGGCCCAAGGTTCAAATCCTGCTCTGCCGTGGTCTAGCTGTGCGCCCTTGGACAAGTGGCTTGACCTCTCTCAGCCTCGGCATCTCCATCTGTAAAATGGGTGTAATGACACGGAGCTCACGAGGCTGTTGTGAGGCTCCAAAGATAACCTGAGGGCACCCTGCCATGGGTGGCCCTGAGAAACAGGTGCTGATCTTCCTCCGCGGGGCACAGGGGGAGAGCCAGAGGGAAGGAAAGGGGAGACAAATGAAGAAGCAGGGTGGGGGTTGGGGGCAGGCGGGAAAGGTTTGAGGGTGGCAATGGAATCCTTTTCGCCTGCCCAGAGGTGGAATGACTTGAATGGACTCCAAAAAATACCCACTCCTCCCCTGGCCTCCCTCTCTGCCCCCACAGCCCCAGGTGCTGGGAACGAAGTTATAAGCTTATAGACCGGGGGTGGGTGGGGGTGGGGGGATGGCGGGGCTGGCTCCTCCAGGCTGCTGCCATCCTGGGTGTCCCTGGACGAGGCCACCAGCTCCGCCTAGAGGGGCCCCTCGGAGACAGATCTGAGTGGTTTCCCACCTCCCACTGGGGATGCACTGTCAGTTCAAGGAGGAGGTTGGGGAGCGGGGTGCCGCCCCCTGGGGCTCACCTGGCCCGGGAGGTGTTTATGGTTCGAAGCAGAGGAGGAGGAAAGTTCCCTCCTCCTGGTGGAGGCTGCACAGCCGCCACCCGCCTCTTGCTTCCTTGTTTTGTTTTGCTTCTTTCTTTGTGCACACCAGCTTCTAAATTTCACAAGCTGCCGCCTGCCTTATCTCTGAACCAGTGAAACAACGTGGGACTCACAACAATAGGTAAAGGCCAACTGAAGAATAATAGAATAAAAAATAGAGGCCGTTTCCTCCTCCCCCCCCCCCCCCCCCCCCCCCGCTCAGAGGGGAGCCTTTCCGCGGGCCGACGCCTCTCCCAGCCCCTCGCCGCGCAGCCCGCGTCCTGCCCCACCAAGGCAGACTGTGCGCCTGTAGACAGGACACTTTTAAGGTGTGCACTTCTAAATGCCCCCCGATTTTTATTGTGGTAAAATACACATGGAATGGACCCGTCTTAACCGTTTTTAAGTGAACGTTAGTGGTACAAGCACCTCCATGTGCCTGTGCTTCCACCACCACCATCCGTCTCCAGGTTGCAAACCTGACGCTGAACCATTAAACACGAACTCCCCGCCCCGCCCCAGCCGCTGGCACCCACTCTCTGCTTCTGCCTGTGAACTTGGCTCCTCTGGGGACCTCCCAGAAGTGGAGGCATAAGGTGGTCTTTTGTAGGAGCTTCTTTCACTCAGCACAGTGTCCTCACGGTCACCCGGAGTGCAGCAGTGTCAGCATGTCCTTCTCTCTGAGGCTGAATCACGCCCATCGCATGTGTCCTCACGTCTGGCTCGCCGTCACCTGTGGGGACACGTGCTGGCTGTTGTGCACACGCTGCTGTGACCGGGTGGACACGTGTTTCCCGAGCCCCTGCTTGCGGCTCTTTGGGTCGGTTCCTGGGAGTAGACGTGCGGGATCGGGTGGTAACTTGTTTCGTGAGGAACTGCCGAAGCGTGTTCCTCGGCGGCTGCCTGTCTCACATCCCCACGGTGCGCAGGTTCCAGCGTCCCCGCGTCCTCACCAAAACTTCTTTCCTGTGGCTTTGTTTTTTTTAATAACGGCCATTTTCATGGCGTCATTTAAATTTGTTAAAGGGAAGAAATGACAAAACTAGGATTTCGGAATTTATACATGTAGAATAAAACATATGATTTTAAATGTGCAAATGTGATTTAGCGAATGGTTTTCACACACGTAAAAATATCACTGCTTGTCTGAGTTCCTTCAGAGATGTCAGAAGGAAGAGAGAGGAGAGGGGACAATGGAAAGAATGGGAGAAGGAAATTTAAGTGAAGAGGGGCAGGATGGGGGGAAACGGGGAAGAGCTTGGCGGGCATGCGGAATCACTGTTTGGAATTACGGGCCGCTGGCCCGAGGCCCGCCCCTCCCGCCCAGGTCCTGGGTACATGATATATAGTTGCTTAAGGGACGTTGACTGCTCCCTACCCTGTGTCCTGTGCTGGGGACTCAAAGACGAGAAAGCCATGGCTCCTTGCTTGGGCCGAAGGTGGGAGAGGGTGGAGACCAGGGCATTTGGCAGCTGAATGGGGCTGAGGGGCCGCCTTCTCGCTGGGCCTGGCAGGTCCGAGGCAGGGCCGGGGGCCTTCTGTCCTGTTCCGTGCATTTCAAAGCCCCTTTTGAAGAAGAAAATGCATCTCAGTCCTTCTCAGGGCGACCCTCCTGAGAAGGGGGAGCCCGGGGGGCTGCCTGGGCCTCGGGTCCAGCAAAGCCCGCCCCTCAGCCGCTGGGCTCTGGCCCTGGAGAGCCCCCTCCCAGCCCCTCCCTCGGGCCAGTCAGGCACATTTTACAGCTCCAGGGAGGCAGGCCGAGCGCCTGTCCGGTGCCACTCGGTTTGGTGCCTGCGTCTCCGAGGCACCGGCTTCCTGAGCAAACACACAGCTGTGGGGGAGCAGGGCACTTTGCTTCTCCCCCCCCCACCCCCCGGGGGTCTGACATCCATGGGATCCCGACCAAACCCGTGACTACAAAGGACATGAACAGAGCCCCCTAAGTAGACAGGGCGATGCGGCATCTCGATGCGAATGTCCCAGATCCCAAAGCAGGCAGGAAACCTCTGACTAACCGGGTCCAGACAGAAGCCGTGAGAACATCCACCCAACTGAATACACATCTTCAAAGAGGGCGATGTGGGACCACTTTTATTTTTGTTACTGGAGTGCTAATCGGACACCCCGCATGTTTTAAACTGTCCCTGCAGAGAATGGGGGCGGGGGATCCTTCTAGAAACTTCCCTTTATCTCTTGGCTTTTATTGCACAGAGACACATGCCTCTTGGGAAAACCCTGCCCCGGATTCTGACAAGGCTTGTAGCTGTCGGGTATGCAAACCTCGCACATCCGGCTGTGCTGCCCAGGGCTGACCTGCCGGCGGAGGGGCTGCTCGGGCCGGGGCTCCAGCCGCTGCCCCCTCGCTGCCTCTGGGAGGGGCCCACACCCGTCCTCCTGGGCCCGCCCGCAGTCTCGCCTCTTAACCAGGCTTCTTTCAAAATCGCCAACTCATTGTCCCTGAATAATAAATGTAACCAGTACCCAACTCGGTTCTATGTTCTTGGAACACGATTTCCTTGTCAGGAAACAATGTGTTACACATATTAAGGCCCTTTATTCATGTATTCCTAGTGTTTGAGGCACTTTCTTAGATATTAACCTAGGTTATCATTGTCCCTGGGTTTTTATTTGGAGCTTCCATACGTGGTACATGCAGAACGGAAATATTTGTTTGGTCCCATCAGAAAGGGTCTCTTTTCTTTGTATTTAAAAGACGTTGCCATTGTGTCTCCTTAGCGATAAAATCATTTTTTAAAAGATTTTGTATTGATTTCAGAGAGGAAGGGAGAGGCGGAGAGGGATAGAAGTATCAATGATGAGAGAGACTCATCGATCGGCTGCCTCCTGCACGCCTCACACTGGGGATCGAGCCCGCAACCCGGGCCTGTGCCCTGACCGGGAATCCAACCATGACCTCCTGGTTCATAGGTTGATGTTCAACCACTGAGCCACACCGGCCGGGAGATAAAATCATTCGTTAAATTCTGTTAGACTCTCTGGGAATACCGCCCGTAGCCGGGTCCCGGGGGCGCTCACAGAGCCTGCTCATGTGTCATCTTGTTCTCGAGCTTCCGAACCCTGAGAAAGGGACCGCCGTCCCCGCTGACAGACGGGCACTAAAGGCAGGGCCACAGCCAGGCGGTGACAGCGTGGGCCAGGACCACCTCGCCTAACTTCCAGGCCGGCGTTCCCCCCGTTCGGCCATGCTGCCCGTCAGGAGAAGACGCGGAGCGAGCATGTTAAGTGAGACTAGTGACCACGTGGCCAGCACCGCCAGGTGCCGTGACCGGGCTGGGCCCCGGGCTGAGCGGCCCCCGGCCTGGCAGTGGAGCCCAGGGCACCCCCTGGGGGAGGGGCATCCGAGCCGCTCGCTGGGCTGGCCCACAGCCCGGAGAGAAAGGAAGTGGTCGCGGAGCCCGGCCTCATCGCGTGGGAAACAGCTTGGGCCACGGGTGTGCCTGTCCCGTCGGACGCCCTGTCCGCAGCCCTGGTGGGTGCTGGCCGGGCCTGGGCCTGGGGCCCGGGCTCTAGTCTCAGCTCTGCCACCGATCCTTCCGTTCGTTCGGTTTTCAGTCAGCAGGTGTTCCCACGGCCCTCCTGTGGGTCCACACGCCCTGGCCCCGGCCCCCTCCGCTCAGCGCTCAGCAGCTGCGCGGCGGGTGGCCCTCGTCTGCTTTCTCACGGGGCCGGTGCAGGGACACCCCAGTCCGGCCCTGGCTGTGGTGAAGCGCGCTTTCTTTCCACTGACTTTCTGCTCTCGTTTCCGCGGCCTGGGGTGCCTCTTCCTCGCTGAGCCCAGAGCTGCGCTGCCCTGGGAGCAGGGGGTCCTCGGGGTCCTGGGGGGGGGGCGGGGGGCAGTGTGGACGGAGGGAAGGAGGCTCGGGCCATGGCCCAACACCCTGTCCTGCTCCCGCCCAGGCCCCCTGTCCGGTCCTTTTTGGTTAGTGACCTGGTTGCTCAGCTCCCAGCCAGCACCTGGCTGCTCCCCCCGCGCCCCCGCCCACCCTGGGCTGCCCTGGGCCGCCCTGGGCTCCACCGGGCTCCGCCGGGCTCCCCCGGGAGGGACGCAGCACGCCTATGGCTCCTGGGGAAGCACTAGGAGGAGCCACCAGCCGGGGCCCGGGGGGACCTGGGGCTGGAGACAGGACGAGTGGGGCGTCCGGAGCTCTGCTCCTCGTGCCCCCACCCTCTGAGGGCCTCCCCATGGGCCCGGCCCGCGCCCTGGAGTGAGCGGGGTGCCTGACGCAGGGAGCTCATGGGACTCGGGGAGGCAGGTGTATAACTGGCGCGTGTCCCCGAGTCCCCAACACTCCTCACCTTGGGCTGAGCCCCTCCTGCTGAGCGGGGAGGTGGGGGTGCAGGCAGGAAGGGGCAGGGCCAGCAGCAGCACCGGGCCCCTGACCCCTCACCACACAGGGACTCGGGCAGGGCGCCCTCCCGTCAGCACCCAGGCCCTTTGTGCCTCTGTTTCCGGGAAGCGGCAAAGGTGGGGACAGAGGCCCCACATGCTGTCGGGAGGCTCTGGCCAGAGGGCCCAGGTGGGGCCGCCTCCTCCAGGACGTCCACCCTGACCCCTGAGCCAAGGAAGGGGCTGGGGGCCGGGAGAGGCCCCTGCGTCGGAGCTGGAGTCCGTGGGGAAGGGGACCGGGCAGAGGTGGGCAGGGGCACCTGTCGCTGACGGGAGGTAACGGGATCAGGCTCTGATGACCGGTCACTCCCGGGGAACACGCAGAAAGCAGAGGGGCGGCTGCCTCTGTGCCCGCACACAGTAGGGGCGGGGGGGATGCTGGGGACAAAGCGGCGGCGGCCTGCGTGCTGACCTCCGATGTCACGTCCTAACTCTGCCGCCCAGTCCCACGCGCAGGCAGAGCTGGGACGCAGGTGCTCCTGTCCCAGCCCCACGCTCACCGGCCGGCGGGGCAGGCGGGAAGCCGCTGTCACTGTGGCCAGCCCAGGGGGCAAGCGATGCCTCGCGTCCCTCAAGAGGTGCCGAGGTGACTGTGCTGGAGGAGGGAGGGGAGCTCAGTGCAGCTCACGCCCCATTTCAGAGCCCAGGAGCGCGGCTGCCGAGCGCTGTGCGAAGGTGAAATGCGGCCATTGTCATGACTGCACATGTGTCCGCGGCGGCCGCCAGAGCCAGGCGCAGCACTGCGGTGGCACGGGCCTTGCTGCCTCACAGACAGCTCCCCTGCCTACTCGCTGTGTGACCTCGGGCAAGTAACTTAACCTCTCTGAGCCTCTTCTTCCCACCTGTGAGATGGGAGCATATGGTCCCTCTCCCTGAGCGGGCTCTGAGGATTAGATGGGATTAACATTTCTAACCAGTGCCAGGAGCACTGGGGATAGTACTAAATGCTGCAAATCCCACTCCTTGGTGGGAGGAACCAGCACGAATGGTTTAAAGCAGGAGTCCTCAAACTTTTTAAACAGGGGGCCAGTCCACTGTCCCTCAGACCGTTGGAGGGCCGGACTATAGTTTTAAAAAAACTATGAACAAATTCCTATGCACACTGCACATATCTTATTTTGAAGTAAAAAAACAAAACGGCAGAAACACCCGCATGTGGCCCGTGGGCCGTAGTTTGAGGACATGCACGGCTGGATGTGAAGCGGAGCAGGAGGGGAGGGCGCTGTTTTAGGGTCTAGCACCAAAGCCGGGAGGGGCTTGATTTCCTCCCCTGTCGTTTGTGAGCTGCTTGCAGGTACAGCGTGGGGTCAATAGGTCAGCTCGGGCAGCCCAGGAAGGGTCAAAGCCAGGAGCTGACTGAGCAGGGCTCTCTGTCCCCTGTTAAGTTAGCTCTTCAGCACCCTTGCTGCTTCCCAGGGTGGGGCAGCTCACGGCTCTCGCCCAGAACACGAGTCCGAGGATTCCTCCGGGCCACTGCGCCGCCCGGCGCTGGGGCCAGGCCTGGTCTCCGGGCTGCCGCGGCCCTGGAGCTGGTCCTCTGCGGTCTGGTCCCAGGCCCTGCTCTGAACGGCCACACCCACTTTCTCCCGGTCAGGAAAGCTTGTGGAAAGCAAATGAGCGAAAGTGATGCTAAGACAGGTGAGGCTTTGACTCCACTTTAAATGTTTAATAGAAGTGAGTTATTTATTTCCGAGTTCTTACAGGCTATTAGAACACTTTTCTCGTACCTCCTAACAGACCAGGGCCGAGAATCTCGGGCAACACCACAGCGTGCTCCCTGCCTGCCCGATGGTCAGCTTTTCCATAATCTGTGCAACGGGCTGGAGGCTAGATGTTGCTCGCATTACAGAAATTCCCGAGAATGTCTGACGAAGGCCAAGAAATCACAGCCAACCTCCAATTAAATGAATTATTCATAACTAAATAATCTCCGAAGTGAAATGACGAAGATACTTTTGTGTCTTTTATAGCAAAATAACAATCTGTTCATTGTCATTTTAAATATGTTCGTTTAACCACACATGCCGTGCTGTGTGTGCGTCTTCAGGTTCGATTGAAAGCAGGCAGGTCGAAGAGTTAAAAGGCTGACAAAGGCCCTGCACTCCCTCCTCTAGACCAGCTCTACCTTCTTTAAAATGGTCTGAGAGGCCGTTCCACCTTACCCTGGCTGATGTGCTCCGAGGCCTGCAGCCGGAGGTCTCGGGGGTTCTGGACTGAACTTGGGGAGATCTCACGTTGACTCAGGGGCTGGCTGCGCGAGAAGAGCCCTCTGGGGTGTTGGGGACAGGACTGGGGACAGGGTGGTCTCTGAAAGGTGACGTGGCTGCCACAGTCTTCGTTTGTATATAAAAACTGGTGTGACTCCTGGCAACTCTTTTCCCTTCACTTCTTATTCCGCTCGCAAAGCCGTTCCCCATGTTCATGCCCCGCCGAGACCGCCCCCTCCTCCCCAGCCGCTGCATGCTGAGCAGCTCGAACCCAACGCGGCGTGTCCAGAGGGAGCGACAAAACCGAGTTCTCTCGCTCTCTGCGGAGCCGTGTCTTCCTGGCAGGGCTACCCCGACGAGCCCCCTTCAACAGCGGGCCTCCTGTCTTTTCAGACCCCTCGACGTCTTGGCCTCTGCTGGGCCTGGGGTCAGGCCGCGGGCCGTGGCCATGGAGCAGCAGGGTCCTGCGGTGGCGTTTTGCATCAGCATGGACAGAGCTAGACGGTTGGTTTGGAGCACGGGAGACAACAGAGAAGGCGCTCAAGAGGCTTCATAATCAGGAAGCTCACACCCACGGGGGAGAGGCTCAGAGCCGTGGAGAGAGGCAAGGAGATAAATTGTGTGGGAAAAGGAATGGTGTTTGCAGGGACTGCGCAGAGCACCTCGGCCGAGGGGCAGAATGTGGATTGACAGGAGGGAGGTGGCGCCAGGTGAGGGGTGGGTGGCCGTCCAAGCACGGGAAGGGCAGTGTGGTGAGGCCGCATGGAGGTGCGCCTGGGGGGTGGGAGGGGCAGGGACAGGGGGTCCAGGTGGAAAGCTGAGTGATCAGAATATGAGACCTGAAGCCTCGTGGTGGAGGGGGTCAGCAATGTGATGCAGACGCTGCAGCTCCTGACCTGTCTGTGCCGGTGGGGACGGAGGGGGGTACGGCCGCCACGGGCTGCAGTGTGGCCCTCGGGTGGATGCACGGCCGCCACGGGCTGCAGTGTGGCCCTCGGGTGGATGCACGGCCGCCACGGGCTGCAGTGTGGCCCTCGGGCGGATGCACGGCCGCCACGGGCTGCAGTGTGGCCCTCGGGCGGATGCACGGCCGCCATGGGCTGCAGTGTGGCCCTCGGGCGGATGCACGGCCGCCACAGGCTGCAGTGTGGCCCTCGGGCGGATGCATGCTGTCACGGGCTGCAGTGTGGCGCTAGGGGGTGTGTGCATCATGTAATGGCCACCGTCCTTTAGTCACAGAATCACGGTCATGGAAACTAGGTCGGCAGGTCTCCGGGGCCTTCGAGCTAACCTAGACCGACCTCCTTTTCCTTTGATTTTTTTTTTAGTTTAGTTTGCATTCCAGTTAACCCTGTATCCTCCACTCTCAAAGTAATGATGTTTAATTTAGAAAAATTTAAAAAGTGCAGAGAGGAACAAAGAAACCAGCCAATGCTCCCCCCCCCCCCCCCCCCCCGCGCCCGCCGTCTCTGCAGAGCAGCCTCCGCCAGCGCCCTGCTCCCTCCACGCTGCGCGGCCCGCGCTGGCTCGCTGTGGTTGCTACGATGCAGTGTAAGTAACCCGACTGTCCACGCGCCTGCGCGTGAATATGGTTAGTGACGGAGCGGTTGAAATCCTGGTGGCGATCAGGATCTCACCACATTGATTCACTTACATAGAGTTGTGGAGAGTATTACAGATGTCCCCCACCCTTCCCTTAACTCCCGCCACCCAGCTCCAGCCCCCACTCACTACATTTGAAAGCAAACTATGCTTTTAAAAAATAGGTAGCATTAAAAATGTTTTTTAAAAAAATAGATACACAAAACAAATAAAAGTGTTTTTCCATTTATGAAATAATACACTTACCAAGAAAATATGCAATATTTTAAAATCTAAAAATTAAAAACATTCAAAATCCTACTGTCCAGAAATCACCTAATCTATTGTTGGTATTTTTTAAAATTTCTTCTAGTATTCTTCCCAAAAATGTGCATTGTAAACAAAGAAGCTACAATCACGCCATACAACGTGGAGCTTGCCGTCTCGGTTTAGCATCGCACAGAAGTTCCCATTTTCTGACGGCTGTGAACATGGTATTAACATTTATCGAGCACTTGGCATGAACCAGCCATTCAAAGCATTTTACATACATTAACTCATTTACTCTTCACAGCAGCCCTTGGACATGAGCACCACTTTTTATTCCCACTTCACAGACAGGAAAACGGAGGCCCAGAAAGTGGGATTTGAAGGTAAACGTTCTGACTCCAGAATCTGCACTCCTGTCCACCACACTGACTCTCCAGCGGGTCTTAGTGAAGCTTCTACTGGTCTCCTGTACACACCCACACGCTCACACACATACACACATTCACACACGTATACACACACACACACACACACACACACACACACACACACGTCCATGCCCTTTTCCATGACTCGGCCCTCTGCTATTGAGAGCATCCCTGAGGTCTCCAAGTCTTGCTTTTCCAGGCTTAACACCTCATCTCAGTCGTTCTTCACGGCTCGAAGGCCCCGCGTGCTGGCCGTCACTCAGCGGGCCGGCTCTGTAGCTGAGAGCTAGAAGCAAGCCCGGCCGGGGGAGCTGGCCCAGGACGTGTGCAGCCTCTCCGCCGTGTGCGCTGGGCAGCCGGAGGCGGGCGGGCTCCAGGTGTAACCGCTCAGGTGCAGTGAACAGACAGCTTTTCCCAAATTGCTCGCCCCTCCCAGCTCTCGGCCTGGCTCGTCCAGCCTTGTGACTGCCGGGTCCTGCAGAGCCCAGCCCACAGAAGGGACTTACTCGTCTCCAGGCCTTAGTGTGGGGGGACCCAAATGACAGCACCAGCCCTGCCCTTGTCTGGGGGGCAGGAGGGGATCAGACCAGGCAGCAGGGCTGGCAGCTGCCCAGCACCCACAGGTGACCGCCGAGCCTCAGCAGTCACAGCAGCGGGTCTGCCAGGGCCTGGGGGGCAGGAGGGGCGGTGAGGAGGGTCCCTGGGCCCGCCGGGAGGACTTCTCCTTCTCGGGGTCTGTTTGACAAGACAGGCAGCTTCATCGGCCTGTCATTGGGCGCTGACCATTTAAGGTTGGGGTCAAGGCAGGCTCCAGGTAAAATGACCAAGGTCATGGACTTTGTCCTTAATTCCTTCTCCCTTTGGGTGCCTTCTGGCCTGGCCAACCCCCTCTTCCTCCTCTCGGGGTCCTGAAGGAGGAGGAACCTGAAAACTAACTTCACGCCCAGGCAGTGGTGTGCGGGAGCTTGGTGCTGCCCGTCTGGGCGATTTCCACGTAACCAAGGCCTCTTCGGGACCAAAAGGCCTCCGTGCACAGGTATTTCCACGGAGGGAACGCTCCGCTGACCCCCAAACTCCAACGGGGTGGCCGGTGGCCTCGCCACCTGTGAGCAGGAAGAACACATACGACCGGCCCGGCAGCGGCCTTTCCCTCCCTGTGCCTCAACCTCCCCGTTTGTGAGGGGAGGGCACTGGCAGCGCGTGCCCAGAGGGTTTGCCGATAACGGATGAGGTGATGCCCACAGAGCTCGCAGAATTCGGTCAGGAGCACGGCTCGCTCCCACACGTGTGACATGACCACGTGTGTCAGCCCACATGGCACTCTTCCCGTCACGGCAGGAGCTCGCTCGCCCTCGCTCTGCGGTCGGTGCTGTTCCAGGCCCGGGGGCTACAGTGACCGCGAGGCTGACTTCTAACCCACAGGCTTTCTGCTGCAAACATATCACAGACGAGAAAATACCATAGAATGAATATACTGAAGTGAGATAATGAATATAAACTGTCATAAGATGAATTTTATAACAAAAAGTCCACACACATATATATTTTAGGATGTATAAAAAATCAGAGCTCTTTTTTTTAACATAACCACATTCCACTATCCCACATGCACAATCCTATATAATAAAAGGCTAATAATATGCAAATTGTCCCCTTAGGAGTTTGACCACTCACTATGACGTGCGCGGACCAGCAGGGGGCAGCATGGAATGAAGGAAGGCTCCGGTCAGCCACTGGCAGCTGGGGGAAGGAAGGACCCGGCTGGCAGCCAGCAGGCCCCAATCGACCCCGATTGCTGGCCAGGCCGGGACCTTACCCGTGCACAAATTTCGTGCACTGGGCCTCTCGTTTATAATAATCCCTCAATACCAGCTAATCCCTAGTCAGTGTGTACATTTCTCTAATTCTCTCTTTTTAAAAAATATATATATTTTATTGATTTTTTACAGAGAGGAAGGGAGAGGGATAGAGAGTTAGAAACATCGATGAGAGAGAAACATCGACCAGCTGCCTCCTGCACACCCCCTGCTGCAACCAAGGTACATGCCCTTGACCGGAATCGAACTGGGACCCTTCAGTCCACAGGCCGACGCTCTATCCACTGAGCCACACCGGTTAGGCCTCTCTCTTTTTCTAAACTCACTGTGTTTGTCTGAATTAGGAGCCACTGGCTCACATGCTTGTAGCTGTCGTTTCCTCCCCCGCCCCGCCCGCCCCGCCCGCCCCACCACCTCTATTTCCTTGAACCTGTTGGTGGAGGAAGCCAGACTGTGTGTCCCCCGTCGGGACTTCGCCCGTCACATGCCTGAGGTCCGTGTCGTGCTCCTCCGCCTCCTGGATCTCCACGAGGTGCGGCTGGACCTGGAGGCTGGGCGGGCCCGGATTGAGGTTGTAGGGGAAGCCGTTCCTCCTGTGGGTCCGGAGCTGAGCTGTCCCCGGGGCCTCCTCCTGTGACGTGGGACGTCTGTCGTGACCGTGGCCCGGAGCCGCTGTGAAACTAGGACTGAGCTCTTTCCCATTTGTTTGCCAGAATCTCTCTGTAAAGAGAACCCGCCTCATCCAGTACGCGGTTACCCCGATAAACACCCAGGCCCGATGCGGGTCCCTTCCCCTGCCTTACAGCCATCTGCTGTTTTCAGATCGAGGGGTGGCTGTGCGCCTGAGACCTGGCTGAACAAATCCTGGGGGAGGGTGGCCGTTGCTGAGGTCCAGGGACAGGTGTGCGGAGGTCCATCCCACTCTTGTGTGTGCTTGACATGTTTTATAACAAAAAGCAGGGTTTCCTCCCATAAAAACGTTAAGTCCTGGCGTGTTCCCTGATGTCTCAGCGGACAGCGAGGCGCTGCTGGTCTGGCTGGTGATGGGCGTGGATGGGCATTCCGCTGTGGTCTTTCCTTGCCGACGCTGTAGTGGCTCCGCCGCGGCCAGCTGTGCCTCTTGGGGCCGGCGCCGGAGTCCTGCCTGACCGGCCCGTGGCTTTGGTGGTTCCCGCTTTCAGTGACAAGGGTCCTAGTTGCGTCCTGGTTCCTGCCCAGACCTGGGCTGTCTGGAGCTAGGGGTCTCTGTTGTGCCCAATCACTGCTGCCCACGAGGCCCCGAGGCTCCAGCTAGACTCTGCCTCTGTCCATCTACTCCCCCACCCCCACCCCCAACCCCACCGCCACCTCCACCCCCACCCCCACCCCCACCCCCACCCCGAGGAACAGGTGTCTCCACCGTTGAGGAGCTGGTGGTGGGTGGAGGGGAAGGAGATTAACATCTGACTTTAGAGGCTCCCGCAGGCACTCGCTGAAGCTGGCCCCCTCCCAGCCCAGCCCAGCCCTGGAGGAGGGAGGAGGGAGGAGGGAGGAGGGAGGAGGAGGGAGGAGGCAGTGGGAGCACTCAGCATCTCTAGCCGCCTATACCTGGGCAGGTTTATCTGGCAGACAAAATCGGAGAGAAGCATTGAGGAGGAGGTGGGGGTACCTCCGTTCACAGGGCTTTATCTAATCTGCGGGGAGTGGGGTGGGGGGGGGCGGGCCTCGCAGAGCAGGCAGAGCCCTCGGGGGAGAGGAGGGTGCAGGGAGCCAGCGAGGACAGCCCTCAGCCCGGCCAGGCCACAGAGGGAGACAGAGCTGTCCTCACTCCCCAGGGCAGAGCTGGACTCGGTGCGTGTGACAAGGGGGCTGGTGCCAGCGAGACCACCCGCGCGGCATGAGGGGCTGCCACGTGACCAGGGGCCCCCTTCACAGGGGGTTCCACACAGCCCGGGAGAGGTCGTGGGGGCAGGGGCTCCAGTCTGACGGCGGGGCCCACGCTCACAGGGGGACCCGGGCCTGTGGGCACCGGAGAAAGACCGGCTCGCACAGGCCAGGCCCAGCGGCCCAGGCGCAGGGCCCCAGCCAGCCAGCCCTCGGGCCTCAGGGGCATGACCACCGGGAGGTGGGCGCCAGCCTGCACGGTGCACGCGCCTCCGAAGCGGCTCCCACACGTGCCTCTGCCCCGGGGCTTTCATTTCTTTACAGAAACTGCGAGACGTTAACACACCAGCTGCGGGGCTTTAAAGGCAGCGAAATCCTAAGAGAAGGGTAACGATGTCATCCATGATGTCATCCCCAATATGGCTCTGAAATAGCATGTCACCATAACTGAGAAATGAAAATTATTTAGAAAAGTAAAATATACAGAATTAAAAGACAAAACACAAACAGTGATCACGGCTGTGTTGTCACGGCCCCTTGAGAAACCCCACGATTTGCCTTCGCCATTTTGCTGAAGTCAGTCTTGCCCGACTCACTCCCGGGGACGCGGCGGGCGCGTCTGTGCGCACATTCAGCAATGGGTGTGATTCTGCCAACCCGGCTGCCGCTGAAACCCCGCTCACGATTTCCCTGGGAATGTTTTCAGTGCGTCATTGCACATAGTTCCTCCCAGAAAACGTAAGTGAATATATATTGGTCTCTAAATGAGGAAATATTTTCTAAGTGTAGGGTAGAAATAAAATTAACTACTTAAATTTCAATTTCTAAGTGTCTAAGACACCAAACGACAGGGCGATGACGAAGTTGGAAAATAGCCACAGAATGTGCGATGGGGAGGGTGAGCATCCCAGCAGGGACCTGCGTCTAGAAGTCACTTGTTAGGAAAGCACACCCAGACAGACAGACAAACAAAGTGAAATCCGTCCTCACCTGCTGAAGGCAGGCGATTTGAAACAAAGTGTTTTTGCAAATAGTGAGTAGAGTGGCGCACAGTATTTTCAAGATGAGAGACTCTAGGAAATGTTTTGTCTTTTCAATGTTAAAAAAGGTCGTCACCGCACGATTCATAGAGCAAGAACACGTGGTAAGGAGTGCGCATGAGCCATGCTCCACGCCACGGACGACCAAAGAAACGCACATTTTAAAACGACATTCTGTGTTTCGCTCACTGAGCAGGCTGTTTATTGGGTTTTGTTTGTTTGTTGGAGGGTTGCACCCAGTGTTGGTGAGGAAGTATTCAGAGTTTCTCCGTGCAGCCGTACACTGCCGCCATCAGAAAGACAAGTGGTCAGCCCTAAGCTTAAAGGTTTCCTTTGGGTACAAATGTCCATGTGCCTTAATTTATTTCTTAAGAAAGAAGTAGAGGGTGAAAAATATCTATGTTCAAGGATGATTCTTACAACACTGCTTCCAGCAAGGGGGGTGGCTACTTATATAAAACAATTACCTAAGAAGAGTAAAAAAAAAAAAAGGTAGCCCTAAGTAAAAACAAATAAACAAAAACATTAAGGATGTAACCCCAATTTTGAAAAAGAATGCATCAGAATAAACATTGAAAGAAAATACAGCAAAATGTTAACAGTGGGGTTGTAACTTATTTTCATGCTTTTCTATATTTTCCAATTCCTCTATTAATAACATTTTTACTCCTGAAATCACGAGTTATGCAGCACATAAAAATTCTTCCCCCAGTTTTGACCTGAAAGATCAAATCCACCCTAACTCACCCATTGGCCCCAGGAAGAGCGGGTTGGTGGGGTGAAGTCAAGAGTCCTGCTTGGGACCCATTAGAACTGAGTGGTCCATCGGACACGCGAGTGGATGCTCCAGTCTGGATTCCAGGGGACCTGGGGCTGTAGGTACGAATGTTGGGTCAACGGCAGATGGACCGTATTGTAAAGCCCTGTGAATGAATGGAGGGGTCACAACAGGATGAGGTTCAGATTAGAGAAGAATTCCAAGGCCTGAACCTTGAGTGTCTCCAAGAGACAAAGGCATCAGCAAAGGAATTGGTGTCTCGGTGACCACCACAGTGTCCCGGTGACCATCAGGGTGACCTGGTGACTATCAGGGGCCCACAGCAGGCAGTTAGTAAACAGTCTGCAAAGACTACAAACAAATGATCTCAGCATTGGTTTATTCTGAAGCCCCAGCTCACTCGCTCACTTTCCTGATCTTTCCCTCATCTATATCTATAATAATAAAAGGGTAATATGCTAATTAGACTGGACGTCCTTCCACACGTCATTCCGGATGCCTGCTGGCAGTCGGAGGAGGGAAGCCCGGGTCCCGGGTGCTGGAGGGAAGCCGGTGCCAGCAGCCAGGGAAAGGAAGGCCTACTCTTGCACGAATTTTCATGCATCGGGCCTCTATTATTGATTTCAGAGAGGAAGGGAGAAGGAGAGAGAGATAGAACATCAATGATGAGAATCATTGATCGGCTGCCTCCTGCACGCCCCCCACTGGGGATCAAGGCTGCGACCTAGACATGTTCCCTTGACTGGAATCGAACCCCGGGCCCCTTCAGTCTGCAGGCTGACGTTCTATCCACTGAGCCAAACCAGCTAGGGTTCTCCTTTCTTAAAAAAAAAAAAAAGGGTGGGGACACGCATTATTCTTAAGAATGAAATCAGGTTTGGAGAGCAAAAAGTGTCAGATTAGAAAATGCTGGCTCCCTGTTCGTGACCATCTTCCTAAGCAACAGCAACAGTGCCCACCGAGGTGAGCAGGAGGCCACGCGGCCGGGAGGACAGGCCAGCTGGGACCCCTCCTCCCGTGACCCCCAGATCTTACAGCTGAAATCAGTGGGTCTCACCCTCCAATTCAATGGCCCGTCCTGAGGACCCTTGCTTTGGATCAGCACATCTGGGCTATTGAAATGTACAAATCTTGCTTGCTGGATCTTTAAAAAAAGAGTGGTTTCCCGGAGCCCAGCTTTTCAGCGTTAGGTGCCCTGCTTTTGCCTGCAGTCGGCCTCCTCCCTGGGCCTGGGCCGCACCCTCCCTGGGGGGAAGGAGGGTATTTCACTCTGTGACACCTTCCTGCACCACAAGGAGCGGCGAAGCGGGGAGTGCTGGGCGGGGAAGTGGAGGTGTCAGGTGCGGTACGATTGTTGGTTACAATTTAGCACAAGGTAGGGCTGGGCAGGCAAAAGTGAGAGTCCGCAGCCTCGGTTTCCCCTTTGGTGGAGCAAGGCAGTGAGGGCGGAAACTCCAGCCCTTGCCCAGGGCAGCCCAGTGTGGGGTCCCGGGGACCTCCCTGGACGTGAGGGAAGGAAAGCAGCTGTGAGTGGGCCCTGCTGGGTCACCGCCCAGGTGTCACCTGGCATTCACCTGACGGCCGGCCTCCCCGTGTCGGGAGAGGTTTTGGCTCCGTGTCTGAGCTCCCCACAGACAGGCCACCGCTGTAAGAGGTTTGAAAATGGTTCGGGTGAAAACATGGACTCTGTTCAACAATAAGTTATAATAATGCTGCATATTTATGGGGCCTCCTTCCACGGAGGGAGCTCTTAGCTCTTCACGGACATTAACCCGCCTTTCTCATCGTGTCAGTCAATGTGTGTGGCGATTTCTTCCTTGTGCTGGGAGAGGAGCCCCGCTCTCAGGGGTGGTATTAATTTGGAGGCAATACATTTCCCTTTATTTTCCCCCACTGGATATCTTTTCTTCGTGGACACCACATAAGAAATTAAAAATGAACAGTGACGCCTGAACTGCGTGTGTGTGCGTTCACGTCTCTGTGGGTGAGGCATCTAGATAAATATTTAATTTTTATGGCCGAAGCCTCCAACCTTGGTTTTCATGGGCTAGAATTTATTAGCTACCAAACAATGGGCCCATTATTATTTGCTTTTGCACCTAAATGATTTAAAAGTCAATTATGAGTCGGCGAAGGGATTGGAGAGCTGTGGCATGTAATATGGCCCCAGAGATTTCTGTCTGTTACCCAATGTCTGGAGTGAGGAAGTGCCTGCTGGGAAACAGCCCGCAGGCTGACGGTGCAGACGTCGCCCGGCCAGACAGAGGCCCTGGCCCTGCCGGGTGTCCCTGGTGGGCTGGGAGTGGGCTGGGGTGGGCGGGCAGACCCGCCTCTGAGAACAGAGCGGCCCCCAAGCCCTCACTGAACACCGCACAGGGCCCCCACGAGGCTGTCACGCACTTGTCCCGCTCTGCACCCGGCGATCATTAGAGCGAGCTCAGCCGCCCAGGTCCCCGAGGGGGTGCAAACAGCGACCCCGTCCCATTTGCCTGGCTTCTGAATGGCCCAGGCAGAGGGGCAAGCTGGCGGTGGTAATAACCGATGTAACAGGGTATTTGTCGAACTGAAATTCCCCGGCTGAACACCTGTCCTCTGACTGTTCCAGTGGGAGAAGGGAGTGTCCAGGTGGTGCCGGCAGGCGGGGACAGCAAGGACAGTCCAGGTCCTGGCCTCCGCTGGGCTCCAGGAGTGGGTTTCACGCAGGTGAAGTCAGATCAGGTCCAGCCAGGAGCCGGGAGCGAGGCTTCGTTACCAAGCTGGGCGTCCACAGTGAGTGTGCAGGTGGCCACGGGAGCACCCACAGTGAGTGTGCAGGTGGCCACAGGGAGCACCCACAGGGAGTGTGCAGGTGGCCACGGGGAGCACCCACAGTGAGTGTGCAGGTGGCCACGGGGAGCACCCACAGTGAGTGTGCAGGTGGCCACGGGGAGCACCCACAGTGAGTGTGCAGGTGGCCACGGGGAGCACCCACAGGGAGTGTGCAGGTGGCCACGGGGAGCACCCACAGTGAGTGTGCAGGTGGCCACGGGGAGCACCCACAGGGAGTGTGCAGGTGGCCACGGGGAGCACCCACAGTGAGTGTGCAGGTGGCCACGGGGAGCACCCACAGTGAGTGTGCAGGTGGCCACCGGGAGCACCCACAGTGAGTGTGCAGGTGGCCACGGGGAGCACCCACAGGGAGTGTGCAGGTGGCCACGGGGAGCACCCACAGGGAGTGTGCAGGTGGCCGTGGGGAGCACTCACAGGAAGTGTGCAGGTGGCCGTGGGGAGCACCCACAGTGAGTGTGCAGGTGGCCACGGGGAGCACCCACAGTGAGTGTGCAGGTGGTCACGGGAGCACCCACAGTGAGTGTGCAGGTGGCCACGGGGAGCACCCACAGGGAGTGTGCAGGTGGCCACGGGAGCACCCACAGAGTGTGCAGGTGGCCACGGGGAGCACCCACAGGGAGTGTGCAGGTGGCCGTGGGGAGCACCCACAGTGAGTGTGCAGGTGGCCACGGGAGCACCCACAGGGAGTGTGCAGGTGGCCACGGGGAGCACCCACAGGGAGTGTGCAGGTGGCCACGGGGAGCACCCACAGGGAGTGTGCAGGTGGCCACGGGAGCACCCACAGAGTGTGCAGGTGGCCACGGGGAGCACCCACAGGGAGTGTGCAGGTGGCCACGGGGAGCACCCACAGTGAGTGTGCAGGTGGCCACGGGGAGCACCCACAGGGAGTGTGCAGGTGGCCGTGGGGAGCACTCACAGGAAGTGTGCAGGTGGCCGTGGGGAGCACCCACAGTGAGTGTGCAGGTGGCCACGGGGAGCACCCACAGTGAGTGTGCAGGTGGTCACGGGAGCACCCACAGTGAGTGTGCAGGTGGCCACGGGGAGCACCCACAGGGAGTGTGCAGGTGGCCACGGGAGCACCCACAGAGTGTGCAGGTGGCCACGGGGAGCACCCACAGGGAGTGTGCAGGTGGCCGTGGGGAGCACCCACAGTGAGTGTGCAGGTGGCCACGGGAGCACCTACAGGGAGTGTGCAGGTGGCCACGGGGAGCACCCACAGGGAGTGTGCAGGTGGCCACGGGAGCACCCACAGAGTGTGCAGGTGGCCACGGGGAGCACCCACAGGGAGTGTGCAGGTGGCCATGGGGAGCACCCACAGTGAGTGTGCAGGTGGCCACGGGGAGCACCCACAGTGAGTGTGCAGGTGGTCACGGGAGCACCCACAGTGAGTGTGCAGGTGGCCACGGGGAGCACCCACAGGGAGTGTGCAGGTGGCCACGGGAGCACCCACAGAGTGTGCAGGTGGCCACGGGGAGCACCCACAGGGAGTGTGCAGGTGGCCACGGGAGCACCCACAGTGAGTGTGCAGGTGGCCACGGGGAGCACCCACAGGGAGTGTGCAGGTGGCCACGGGAGCACCCACAGAGTGTGCAGGTGGCCACGGGGAGCACCCACAGGGAGTGTGCAGGTGGCCGTGGGGAGCACCCACAGGGAGTGTGCAGGTGGCCGTGGGGAGCACCCACAGGGAGTGTGCAGGTGGCCGTGGGGAGCACCCACAGGGAGTGTGCAGGTGGCCGTGGGGAGCACCCACAGGGAGTGTGCAGGTGGCCGTGGGGAGCACCCACAGGCAGGGTGCAGGTGGCCACGGGAGCACCCACAGGGAGTGTGCAGGTGGCCACGGGAGCACCCACAGGTAGTGTGCAGGTGGCCACGGGGAGCACCCACAGGCAGGGTGCAGGTGGCCATGGGGAGCACCCACAGGCAGGGTGCAGTTGCTCTGGGTCTGGCCAGGAAGCTGGAAAGGACGGGGCGCCTCTAGAACAAGAGCCAGCCCGGTGTCTGTGCCCCTTCACTCGCTGATCCAGGTGCCCCCGCTGAGCCCCAGCCGCCTGGTTAGTACTTACTTGACTGGTCCCACCCTTGAAAATGGAAATTCCTGGGCAGCATACATTACACACATGGTTACATGTGTGTACATGTATGTGTATACATATCCACATGTAGCTATGTGCATGTTCATATCCATATACACACATTTTTCCTCATAAATAAACTAAATTAAACTTAATTTTCAGTAGTTGGGTGATTCTCAGGGGGAAGTTGAGGTTAAAAAGGCAAGACAGGGCCATGGCTGGGTGGCTCAGTTGGTTGGAGCCTCGTCCGGTGCACCAAAGGGTTGTGGGTTCGATTCCTGGTCAGGGCATATACCTACCTAGCTGGTGGGTTCGATCCCAGGGCATGTACAGGAGGCAGCCTATTGATATTTCTCTCTCACATCAATGTTTCTCTCTCTGTCTTTCTCCTTTCCTCTCTCTAAAAAAAAATCAACATATCCTCAGGTGAGGATTAAAAAGAAGAGCCAGGCAGGGAATAATGATCCTATAGGTTGTCTCTACATGACAATTTCCCCAAAGTCATTAGTTCCAAATTCTAATATTTAAAATAAATCTAAAGTAGTCCAAAGGTAAACGTGGACTTCGCTGTAGTCCACAAAACTGCCCAGCACCTGGGGTCAGTCCAACGACCAACGCTTTTCCCCTAACGGGGGTCGGAGTTCACCTGGCAAGTGGTCAGAAAAGCGTGGGGGGCAGAGGGCTCTCTGCGTGTGAACCCTGAGCTGGAGGGACTCCTGAGCGCCGTGGTTGGGACGGTCCTGGGTCACCGGTTGGGACCCGTGCCGCGCCTCAGACCCCGAGCTGCTCCCCAGGCTCCGCGGAGGGTCACTGAGCTGCAGCCACGGGCCCCTGGCCCCGAGTGAATCTCGCGTGTGGGCAGCACGCGGGGCCGGGCAGAGCTCAGCGAGGAATCCAGGCAGCAAACAGCGCCGAGTTCCTCTCCCAGCGGCAGCTGGCGTCCACAACAAGGATGTTCCTGGCAGCGCTCGCCGTGAGGGCAGAAGAGAGGGTTATCTGCCCCTCCTCCCCCGCTGCTCCATCATCAATGATCCTGCTCCCCCCCCCCCCACACACACACTCACACACACACTCATGGCGGCCTGGAATCGCCTGGCAGCCTGGGCCCGAGAATGAATTCCTGCTGTGAGAGAAATAAGTCAGAAAGATCTCAGGGAAACCGGCCTTACAAGCAGCAGTGGGGACAGCCAGGTCAGGTCTCCGAGGGGCTCCCCACCTACGGCACTGCCCTGTGGGGGGGCGGCCACCCCAGCGAGGGTGGGCGCGGGGTTCTCCCAGGAGCTCTGATGAGGCTAATAAACGCCTGGTTCTCCGTGTGCCGTGGACAGGCCTTTGGAGGGGAGGAGGGGGGAGACGCTTGGAGAGGGAAATTGAAGATGGGAGACAAGATAAAGGCGAGAGAGCGAAATCAATCCAGGGAAATGGAAGGAAGAGGAGGGAGCGCGGGGCCAGGAGCGGGTCCCCCCTTTTCCAGGGCACGTGCTGAAGGTGAATATTACAGCCGGGGGGCTTGTCAAGGCTCTTGAAACGTCTTCCATCATTCTTCCCTCTGCTCTTTTTAACCTTAAATGCTTTGCGTTTAAAACAGAGACGATGAAGTTTCCGGTTAGCGGGGTCAGCCTTTGCCTCCAGGGGGTTCAGAGCCGGGACAACTACCAGGCAGAATTGGTCCCTTTGTCCCCGTCCCCCTTCCCTCTCCGGTTCCTACTCCCCAGCTCCTGCATCCAGGGGGGACACTGAGGCACAGAGCAAGGGCTTTCTTTTAGGGGGTCCCAGGGACTGGACCCCTAGGTGCCCAGGAGCAGCGCCCAGCCCCAGGCCGGAGGGCGCCAGCCCTGAGCGGGAGGGGCTGCTCCCAGCAGGCCCAGGGGACCCTCGGCCAGCTTTGCAGGAGGCCACCCGGGAGGTGCCAGAGCAGAACTAAACTCCTCTTGCCCGGGAGAAAGCCCGGTGAGCAAGAATCACCGCACAGCCAGTCAGAGGCAGCGAGTGGCTGTGAAAGCCAGGCTGGGCAGAGCAGAACTGCCTGCTGGGAAGTTGTAAGCGTGTTACTTCCGTTTAAGAAGGAAGCTTCTCGGAGGAAGGGAACTTAAAAACAGTTTTTATTGCCCAACGAACAGATGCTTGCCACCGGCCACAGTTGCACATTCTGGAGAAAAAAACAACACACAACCCCCCCCCCCAACACACACACACACACACACACGCACACAAACACACACACAAACACACACACAAACACACGCACGCACACAAACACACACACAAACACACACACACAAACACGCACGCACACACGCACAAACACACACACAAACACACACACACACGCACACAAACACACACACACACAAACACACACACACACGCACACAAACACACACACAAACACACACACACACACGCACACAAACACACACACACACGCACACACACACACACACACACACACACGCACAGGCAGCCGCAGGGGCTCCGTTCCGAGGCCCTTAGTAAAGGCATGCGTCAGGTGGCCAGTGCCAGGGTTTCTGGGGTGTCGGTTGTCTCATAGGATGAGGGGGCGCCTCCAGACTGCCTGGCTGCTCAGGGCTTGTTTTGAAAACAGACCAGCTTCCCTCCTTCACCATTGCCCTGCCCCCCACCGCCCCCCTCCTCCACACTCCCCGCCCCCCCCCCCCCGTCCCCCTTTTTAAGTTTGTAGGACGTCGAATTCTCAGAAAAGGAAATTCTTTAGCCAAAAGGAATCACCGGTTTTACTGTAAGTCATAATAGAGTTTGACATGCTCCTTAGTTTAATAATGTTAGGAAATAAATGTATGCAGATTCAGATCAAATCCCAGCCATTCATTTCAATGGGGTCTGTGTTTTTATAAAGTTTAAAAGTTTGATTTTGTTCCAAAGAAGGACTCTTTGAATGTGACGGTTAACTAATAAATAAGCACAATTTAGTTCCAATTCCCACTCAATTGGAGACTGACATGCAGGATCGAGAGAAAAGAGAGGCGAATTACAAACCTAGATTCTAAACATCCCACGACCAACGCCACGAAGCGGCCTTTGTGTGTGTGAATCAGTGCATGTGCTGCCCTGCCTTTCCCGGGGGTCTCCACGTCCAGAGGGAGCGGGAGGGGCCTGCTGACCGGTGTGTGAATGTAAGAGAGGAATGGGGCGCGGCCTCGGAGTCTGCCCGTGCGAGCGGCCCCTGGCCCGGGTCACAGGTCACGGGTCACGCTGCAATTCCCTGAGTGATTCCTGGGCCTGCGTGGACAGTGTGACCCCCGTGCCAGGCAGCCCAGAGCAGCTCACATATGGGGGTCACTCAGAAAAGCCACCGCAGACGTGGGGAGGGATGGCAGATGCTGGTGTCTGCCCAGCCTCCAGAGAGCTGCCTCGGGCGGCAGAGCCGTGTCCTAAGGGTCAGGCCCCGGCGACATGTCACCCAAGGCCCCTGAGGTGATGGGCCGTGCCGTCTCGGGAAGGGACGGGCAGTGCCGTCTCGGGAAGGGACGGGCAGTGCCGTATCGGGAAGGGCTGGGCAGTGCCGTCGGGGGAAGGGACGGGCAGTGCCGTCGGGGGAAGGGACGGGCAGTGCCGTCGGGGGAAGGGACGGGCAGTGCCGTTGGGGGAAGGACCGTTTGGATAAGGAGACGCTCCCGTCGCCTCCTGGCGGGAAGAGAACCGGTGGAGAGAGGACTGGCTCCACCCACGGGGCGATGACTGGCCTCACGGTGGACCTGGCTCACGACTCGCCCTGAGAGGCAGCCGCCCCGCTCGGGTTCTGCCAGGGGCGACTGGGCAGAAGCCGCCTGGACCCAGCACCCGCCCAGCTGCCTCCTCCCGCCGCCTCGCGGAGGAACGCACACGGCTTGGTCGTCCGCCATGAGAGTCAGCCGGACGGTGGGGGCCAAAACGGACGTTCACTACTTTCTCTCCATTCACAACGCTATGTTCTCATTTAACACCTTGCAGAACCGGGAAACTAGGGAAAGGCGGAAGGACTGAAATCGCCGCGGTTTCACGCAGCGGAGGTGAAGCCGCTGTCAACACTGCGGCGAGGCCTCCAGAACCTTCTCTCGAGCAGCACCCGGACCTGCTGTCCCGCTCGGAGCGCCGGGCCTGGGAGCGATAGGGATGGCGTGAGGCTTGCAGGCCTCCCTGGCCCCGGGAGGTCCTGGTGCAGCTGAGAGGGGACCCCCAGGCGCCCCGGCCCCTCCTGGGAAGGGGTGAGGCTGCTTTGGGAGCTGCACGATGGGAGGTGGCGGCCCTGCGGGCTGCTCTCACCCACCATCGCCCACGTCCCCAGCGCGTCCCCAGCGCCACAGCTGCAGGGTGGCAGGCTTGTGGGGTCTTTGATCCAAGCCAAGCAAGCACGTCACAGGCGAGTGCTCGCGGGCGTGGGCTGGGCACGCGGAGGGGTGCCGAACTGACAAACACATCTCCAGGAGAGCCGTGAGCCCCGACTCCCAACGCCCGCAGGGCGCTCGGCGAGCCCACGCCCCTCCCTCGCAGGGCTCAGAGGGAGGGGGCTTGCTGGGGGAGCTGGGCTTTCTCCGGAACCTTCCGTACCCGCGGGCAGTTACTTCTGATGCTCACTTATGTTTTCTTGAGCGTCCGAGACGTGAAGCTCCTAGTCGTAACATTATTTCTTCTTGTCAAACTTTCGGGGGATTGGGGAGAGAGGCGAGGACACAGGGGCGAGGGAGCAGCCCACGCCAGGCCCCGCCCCCAGCAGGGCCCGGGGGGGGGGGTGGGGTGGGGGGGAAAGCCCGCCTGATGCCCTTCACTCCCCATCACACCGTGTCCGGCGCTGGTGCGGGGCTGCAGAGCCCAAGAATAAGACGTGTCCCAGACCTCGCCGGGTTAGGCACAGGCCTGCCATCAAATAATTAGTGAGAAATGCATCAAGAATGATAGTGTCTGTAAAGTCTGAAATATTACTGTAAACTTATTTTTAAACAGAAAGTTAGCTACCTTTTCAAACAATATGCTCACTTATCAGCAAGTCCTCCTAAATTTAAAGCAATGCGCCCGGCTGTTTCAATGGGAAAAAGGTGTAAGAAGTGCACGCCGGAGTCCCTGGCCCCGGAAACGCAGGGAAACGCTGTGTTTCCCCAACCTTGTCTGCAAGGCCAACAACCGAATCCATCTCTCGAACGAGAGGAACCGCCCCTGACAGGCGTCTGCGGGCTGAGGGCACGTATGGAACGTGTCACGGGACAGTGGGCCCGTACTCTGCGGCGGCGAATTTCCCGCGTGGGCCCTGACCGTCGGGGCCCTGCAGGCAGACGTGGGTGCCCAGGCGGGGAGGTGAGCGGGGCCAGGCACCCAGACGCTTGCAGAGGAGGGGCCGTCGTGCTGAGCCCTGGAGAGAGAGCGTGTCTCACTGGAGCGGCGGGCGGGCGGGCCCTCCGGGAGGCGGCAGCCCGGGCTGCACGAGGCTGCGAGCTGGGTGGCCGCCCTGCTGCCCGGCCCGGCCGGAGTCAAACGCAGGACGGCGCCCGCTTAGAGCATGGGCCCCGCGTGAGAGGAGAGGCCTCCCCCCTCCGCACAGCCTCGGGGTGGCAGCGTCCCCGGCACTCACTCGTGCCCGCGCCGGGGCCGCCAGTGGGACGGCGGGGAAGGCGGAGGGCACACTTAGGAGCCCCAGGCGTGGTGACCAGTGCCCATTACGAAATCTCAGGCCATTTCTTCCCGGGGACGAGCTTGGAGGTGGTTCCTTACCGTCACCCGCGGTAGGGAGGCGAAGAAGCCAGCGTGAGGTCACGTCCCGCGCACAGACTGCGGGCAGCACTGGCGAGCCTGCCCTGAACCTGGGCCTCCGCCGGCTCTTTGGTGCGAACGGGGCACATCCATCCATCGTGCGTCGGCATTAACGACGGCGACAGGCAGTCACCGTCAGCCTGTCAACCATCCCAGCGGTTATGTGGGTACCGAGCCCGGGGCCACCCTGGGGCGTCCACGGTGGTAGCAAGAGGGACCGGAAGCCGGGTCTGCGCCCTGAGCCCCTGCAGCCAGCGGGCAGGGGGAGCCGCACTGAGGACCGGGCTCTGCGCGGGGAAGGACTGAGTCGTGGGAGGGGGAGCGCGGGCCGGAGCCAGTGCTGAAGCCGCGAGACACCCACCCGGCTCCGGCCGCCCCGCTGGCACCTCACACCGCTGTTCAGTCTCCCAGGACCCGGGCGGTGCGGCCCGCGGGCCCTGCCCAGCGAGGGCGGGATGGGAAGAAGGTGAGGCGAGGGGGGAGGAGAAGCTCCAGACGGTGCTCGTTCCCGTGTTTCACACAGAGCGGGTCCCCGTGGCCGCGTTAGGCACAGCGCGCCGTCCACGTGAGATGCCAGGCCAGGCCGACACGTGGCAATGAGCAGGGGGTGGGCTCCCGTGGGGTTTCTCTGACAGGAGGGGCGTGTGGGTGTGGGTGCGTGAAGCAGCTTTGGGGCTGCCCTGCTCCCAGGACCCAGCTGGCCGGAGGGAGTGTCCCTGAAGCCAGCGCCTGGGCACAGGGTGTGGGAAGGCCGTCTGGGCACAGGGTGTGGGAAGGCCGTCTGGGCACAGGGAGTGGGAAGGCCGCCTGGGCACAGGGAGTGGGAAGGCCGCCTGGGCACAGGGTGTGGGAAGGCCGTCTGGGCACAGGGAGTGGGAAGGCCGCCTGGGCACAGGGTGTGGGAAGGCCGTCTGGGCACAGGGTGTGGGAAGGCAGGGCCTGGGCACAGGGAGTGGGAAGGCCGTCTGGGCACAGGGTGTGGGAAGGCAGGGCCTGGGCACAGGGAGTGGGAAGGCCGCCTGGGCACAGGGTGTGGGAAGGCCGTCTGGGCACAGGGTGTGGGAAGGCAGGGCCTGGGCACAGGGTGTGGGAAGGCAGGGCCTGGGCACAGGGAGTGGGAAGGCCGTCTGGGCACAGGGAGTGGGAAGGCCGTCTGGGCACAGGGAGTGGGAAGGCCGCCTGGGCACAGGGTGTGGGAAGGCCGTCTGGGCACAGGGAGTGGGAAGGCCGTCTGGGCACAGGGTGTGGGAAGGCCGTCTGGGCACAGGGAGTGGGAAGGCCGTCTGGGCACAGGGTGTGGGAAGGCAGGGCCTGGGCACAGGGTGTGGGAAGGCAGGGCCTGGGCACAGGGTGTGGGAAGGCCGTCTGGGCACAGGGTGTGGGAAGGCAGGGCCTGGGCACAGGGTGTGGGAAGGCCGTCTGGGCACAGGGTGTGGGAAGGCAGGGCCTGGGCACAGGGAGTGGGAAGGCAGGGCCTGGGCACAGGGTGTGGGAAGGCCGTCTGGGCACAGGGTGTGGGAAGGCAGGGCCTGGGCACAGGGTGTGGGAAGGCCGTCTGGGCACAGGGAGTGGGAAGGCCGCCTGGGCACAGGGTGTGGGAAGGCCGTCTGGGCACAGGGAGTGGGAAGGCCGCCTGGGCACAGGGTGTGGGAAGGCCGTCTGGGCACAGGGAGTGGGAAGGCCGCCTGGGCACAGGGTGTGGGAAGGCAGGGCCTGGGCACAGGGTGTGGGAAGGCAGGGCCTGGGCACAGGGTGTGGGAAGGCCGTCTGGGCACAGGGTGTGGGAAGGCAGGGCCTGGGCACAGGGTGTGGGAAGGCCGTCTGGGCACAGGGAGTGGGAAGGCCGCCTGGGCACAGGGTGTGGGAAGGCCGTCTGGGCACAGGGAGTGGGAAGGCCGCCTGGGCACAGGGTGTGGGAAGGCCGTCTGGGCACAGGGAGTGGGAAGGCCGCCTGGGCACAGGGTGTGGGAAGGCAGTGCCTGGGCACAGGGTGTGGGAAGGCAGTGCCTGGGCACAGGGTGTGGGAAGGCCGTCTGGGCACAGGGAGTGGGAAGGCCGCCTGGGCACAGGGTGTGGGAAGGCCGTCTGGGCACAGGGAGTGGGAAGGCCGCCTGGGCACAGGGTGTGGGAAGGCCGTCTGGGCACAGGGTGTGGGAAGGCAGGGCCTGGGCACAGGGTGTGGGAAGGCAGGGCCTGGGCACAGGGTGTGGGAAGGCAGGGCCTGGGCACAGGGAGTGGGAAGGCCGTCTGGGCACAGGGAGTGGGAAGGCCGTCTGGGCACAGGGAGTGGGAAGGCCGCCTGGGCACAGGGTGTGGGAAGGCCGTCTGGGCACAGGGAGTGGGAAGGCCGTCTGGGCACAGGGTGTGGGAAGGCCGTCTGGGCACAGGGAGTGGGAAGGCCGTCTGGGCACAGGGTGTGGGAAGGCAGGGCCTGGGCACAGGGTGTGGGAAGGCAGGGCCTGGGCACAGGGTGTGGGAAGGCCGTCTGGGCACAGGGTGTGGGAAGGCAGGGCCTGGGCACAGGGTGTGGGAAGGCAGGGCCTGGGCACAGGGAGTGGGAAGGCCGTCTGGGCACAGGGTGTGGGAAGGCAGGGCCTGGGCACAGGGAGTGGGAAGGCCGTCTGGGCACAGGGTGTGGGAAGGCAGGGCCTGGGCACAGGGTGTGGGAAGGCAGGGCCTGGGCACAGGGTGTGGGAAGGCCATCTGGGCACAGGGAGTGGGAAGGCCGTCTGGGCACAGGGTGTGGGAAGGCCATCTGGGCACAGGGAGTGGGAAGGCCGTCTGGGCACAGGGTGTGGGAAGGCAGGGCCTGGGCACAGGGAGTGGGAAGGCCGTCTGGGCACAGGGTGTGGGAAGGCCGTCTGGGCACAGGGAGTAGGAAGGCCGTCTGGGCACAGGGTGTGGGAAGGCAGGGCCTGGGCACAGGGAGTGGGAAGGCAGGGCCTGGACACAGGGTGTGGGAAGGCAGCGCCTGGGCACAGGGTGTGGGAAGGCAGGGCCTGGGCAGCTGCTCTGGTGATGACGACACGGCCCGGCCATACCAGGGGGCCTTTCCAAGGATGTGGCCCTGCGGGCGGCCACAACCGCCCAGGGACCCCTCCACCCAGGAACCGCTCACTGGCCTTTTCTGTCCGTGTTTGCCCGTGTTGGCACAGATGCCCGGTCCTGGGCGGGCGCTCAGAGCACCAGGGAAAGCCGCAGGCCCTTCTGCCCGGCACTGCGGCCTGGTGCCCTGGCTCCTGGGCTGGCGGAGACCCCGCCTGGACACGGCCGTCCTGGGCCCGGACCCCACACAGATGCGCCCATCGGAGGGCCCGGGCCCGTGCGCCAGGAGAGCCTGAGCCGTGCTCCAGGGCCCCCCCTCCTCCGCCCAGGCTTGAAGTGAAAGCCGCAGCCTTGACGACACTTGGGGTCCCCCCGTGAGAGCAGAGGCCACCGTGCTCCCTCCCCGTGCTCTGCGGGAGGGGTGGGGGGTGGTGACCCCGCCATCAGCTTCCTGTTTCCTGGCCTCCGACGGGAGGCAGAGCCCGGCTGTCCTGCTGCGGCCACTTGCACGTGTGCCCGCGGCCCGAGCCCACGGTCTCCTGGCCACTGCCCCCCCCCCCAGGCGGCCCCGCTCTCAGGGCCCCTTGGGGAAAAGCCCCTTTGACCCCAGCCCCCACCCTGGCCGAGGATCCGTGCGGCCCCTGAGCACAGGCCCGGGCGTGAGGTTCAGGGAAGAGACCACAAGTGGGGGCGGGCGCCTGCGTGTGTGTGAGCCGTGCAGATGGGAGATCTCGGGGGACAGATAACCCCGGCCTGGATGGCAGTGTGACAGGAAACCTCGGGCGAGGAGACAGCTGTGGGCCGGAGGGCGGGGCTGTGCTCCCTGTAACCGCACGGGGGGGGGGGGGCAGTGGGAGCCTGGGGCCCACCCCGGCTGCATGGGCCCACCCGCTCCCTCCGGGGGGCTGTCCTTCCCGAATCTGCTCGGTGACGGGGAGCCTGGGTGGGCTGGAGAGCAGCGGGCAGCCCCGAGTGCACTTGGGGGCCATGGCAGGAGGGGAGCCCAAGTGGGGGGCCGAGGCAGGGGGGGCCGGAGCCCAGGGCTGCCGTGAGCCCTGCTCCCTCTGGAGAAGCGGAGCCTCCCTCTCCTTCTCCCTTTTCCGCTGGGGGGAGCCCGGGGGCCCCTTTAAAATCGGTGAGGCATCTGTGTCTGATTTAACACCCAAATGGCTCTTCCTCCCCCCAACTTTCGGGAAGCTGGTGCCCTGGGAAGGCCTCACCCTGCCGTGTCCCCGTGTCCGGGTGTCTGGGGGGTGACAGGCCCTGCACGGGCCCAGAGGTGGGAGGCATGGTCCCTGCTCCGGAGTCCCACCAGAGGGCGTCAGGCTGGAGACAGACAGGAGGATTGTGCTGGGGAGCCCCCAGGAGGTGCCTCAACAGCCTGGGGCGGGTGAAGGCTCGGGGACGGGGTGGGGACGGGACGGACGGCAGGAGGAGGGGCTCGCCGAGGAGGCATCATTCCTGATGGACCAGCTGCTCCCCAGCGGCCATGGTTCTGGGTCCATTTGCGCGAGATGTTCTGTACATTTGAGAGCCTTCCAAACCCCCGCAAGTCGTCCCAGAAACCCCTGGGTACCGCCAGGTAGGGGCGCGCGGCTGGACGGACGGGTCCCGCCCTCCACTTTCTGCCAGGCCTGAACTCTCTCACACCTGCTTCATTGATGGAGGGATTCACGCCATTCGTTTTAGCTTGGGTTGTTCAGGATGACAGAGTGATATCTTACCGGCGTTTCAGAGAGCACAAAACGGTGCCAGTGGGAAGTGAGTGAAATCCCCAGTCTCCCCCGCCTGGCTCCTCTCCAGAGTGGGTAACGTTTGCGTCTGCAGCCACCCAGGTATGGACACACACATATGTGCATTTTGGTGATAAAAACGTACATTTTAAAAAATGGGGTGGGCCTCTGGCTGCCACGTGCCTGGCCGTGGGGCTGGCTGTAGGCCTGTCCTGCCGCTCCCCGGGCATCTCAGCCAACCCAGGGGCCCAAGGCAACCGGGAGCCAAACGTGTTCCACCTGGCTTCAGTTTTCTGCTTTTACATTGTATGCATCTTTTTAACATGACGAAAGCCACGTGGATTTGTTGTAAAAAGAGAAACCCTTGCAACTGCTGCCCGTCTGGTTCAGAGGATCTAACTAATGCCCACCCCCTGGTCACCCTCTCACAGCGACTTCTAGCACCACCCCTCCCTCTGCAGCCTGGCCACGCCCACCTCCTCGCCCTGCAGACGCCAGGCCTGCTCACCACAGGCCCTTTGCACCTGCTGTCCCTCTGCCCTTTCCCCACTGATCCTCTCAGTGAGGCCTTCTGACTCCCTCTGAAAGATGCGCCCCGTCTCCTTGTCATTTTGTACTTCATTTCCCTGACCACCAGCGAGACTGTCTTTTTCTATGTTTATAAGTGGTCTGTTTATTCTCCCTCCTCAGAGAATGGCCTATTTATGTCTTTTGCTGTTTTTTCTCTTGGACTAGTTGTCTCTGCTTTCATTTTTCACAGTATTACTGACGAACTCTTAACCTGTAAAAAGCTTTAAGAATGAAGCTTTTCCCCCTAGCTGGTTTGGCTCGGTGCATAGAGCGTCAGCCCTCAGACTGAAGGGTCCCAGGTTCGATTCCAGTCAAGGGCATGTAACTTGGTTGCAGGCTCAGGGGCAAGTTGCATGGGGGAGGCAACCAATCAATGTGTCTCTCTCACATTGATGTTTCTCTCTCTGCCTCTTCCCTTCCCCTCCACTCTCTCCCTAAAAAGCAAAACAAAACAAACAAACAAACAAACAAAAATGGAAAAATATCCTCAGGTGAGGATTAACAATAAAAAAAAGAATGAAGCTTTTCATCACAGAATTATTTGCAACAGTGAAAAGTTGGAAACAAATGATCGTCAATGGTTAAATAGTGGCAAGATTATTACACAAGCATTAAGAGGGATTGTCAGCAAAACTATGAAAACAGAATATCAAATTATAATACAGTAAAGTAAAATTTGATTTTCTAGGGAAAATTTTTATGTAGCATGATTACAATTTGTAAATCAACGCCTTGCGAGGAGACAGTGGCTGTGGCTGATGTGTGGTTTTGATTTTTTTTTTCTACTTTCCTGCACTTTTATTACGAGATGATTTCCTTGGAAATAAAAGGTGACCAGAGAAAAGTTTTAAAAATGATTGCACGAACCATACAAGTTTAACAGAAATAAAAATACAAGAAGGGGAGTGTTTGCCCGTAATTCTGTTCCCCTAAGAAATCAGACAGCTCGCCTTCGTGCCGGGAACCCCTGTGAACGGGAATGTGCAGGGAGTGGTGACGGACGAGCAGCCCTGAACGAAACATGAGTATTAGAAATCCACCACCGAGGAGTGTGGGGGCCCTTCTCTGTGGAGGTGTGCGGGCTCAGGCGGGCCGCCTCCGCGGGCCCTGGCAGTGTGGGCCGGGCCTGGCCTGGGCAGCAGCCGGTCACACAGCCCCGCCCCTAGAGAGGAGGCCAGTGCAGAGTGGGGACACCGTCCGCGGTGGCTCGCTCCGGCAGAAGGAAGGACAGGTCTGGGCTCAGGCTCTGGACCTCAGCCCGTTATTGCCCCTGAGACTCAGTTTCCCCAGGCGTGAGGTCACAGGTGCTGTAAGGACTAAATGAGAAACTCCCGCGTGCTTCCTGGCAGAGATCTGCAGCGAGGGTCAGCGTCACTGTCCGGTGTCTCGCCTCTGCCTTGCCCGCTGCGGACGGAGCTGCTCAGGGAAAGGATCGCACCCGAGGGGGCGGCCGGGCCTCTGCCGCGTGGTCAGCAGGCGGCATCTCACCCGCACAGGCCCCACGGCCTCCTGGGGACACGTGACTTCCTGTTTTCTCATCCTCGTGGCGGTGGCCTCAGCTGTGGTGTCTGAGCCCGAGGGTGGGGCTGGGCAGGGTGGGACCCCAGCCTCACGGTCGGGGGCGCAGAGCTGGTCGGGGCCTGGACGCTGGCCGTCCTATCTGAACGGGGAGCTTTAGGACCCATACTGGTGCCAGGAGGCCTGCGGGCTGAGAGCAGACCGGGCGGCAAGCCCACCCCGCGCCCGTGTCCCGCCGGGAGGAGACTGTCCCACGGTCACACGCTCCTCCAGTAGCAGGGCCCGGACGGGACTCAACCGCGCTCCCTCGAAGGATTGGTTTTTGTTTTGACCCTAAAGGGCTTCCTAATCAGGGGACCCCAGAAACGGAGGAATGATGCTCTTTGTGCTTCTGGAGGCAGAATTACAACCAGCGCTGCTTTTCACAAACTAAAACCGGGAGTTCTCTGCCAGGGATTGATGGGCGGTGAGCTCCCTGTCGCCGGAGAATGCAAGCAGAAGCTCGAGGTGCCAGAGAGGAGGTTCTTACAAAAGGGGGGGCCAACCCCAAAGCACCGGGATAGAGTGCAGAGGCGGGCGGCCCACCTGCTGCTGCGGGCACCCACAGCGCCCTCTGGTGGCAAAGAGGCTGAGACCTGGGGGCCCAGCAGGCGCCGGGGCAGGGCACTTCCCCGCAGCCCCCTCCTGTCACTGTGAACACAGTCCCGGTAAGCCCCTCTTGCGGGGGGCAGGCTCAGGGAGGTGAAGAAAGTTGTCCCAAGACACAGAGCCGGGAAGAGGCAGAGGCAGAATTTGAGTCTCCGTCTTCCTGGCTCTCGGCTCTCCGTCCCCCTCTTCCCCGGTGGCCTGGGGGTGTGGCAGGTGTGGCGGGAGAAGCAAATGAAGCCAAAACCCATCCTCTGTGCTTTTGAGGTTGTGGGGGAGGGGCACTCCAGTGACAACTTCACAGGTGCCGTGACTAAGTGACCACAGCCGGCTGTGAACTTGGGGGACGGGGGAGCTCTGTGTCCTGTCCTCAAAGGTGAGGGCACCTGAGGCGCCGTGGGAAGGGACCTCCGGAGTCAGGGGACCCTGTAGGTCCATCCAGCTCCGCCGCTCTCGGGCGGGTGGCCTAGGGGAGCGCCCGTCACCCCGGCCCCCATTTCTCCTCCAACAAAGAAACCCGCAGCCCAGTCGCCGTCCCCGCCCACCTCCCGGCTCTCACGGGACTCAAACGCATCAGGCACAGGGAGGCATTTTAAATGAAGAAACTCTCACAAAAGGCGGGGCACTCTCGGGTGAGAGCAAGCCCGAAGCACTGGGATAAAGTGCAAATCGGGGTTCAAATGAGAGGCACCCTGAGCAGATGGGTGTGAGGGAGTCCGACTGGAGGCGACGGGCACCCAGGTGTCTGCAGCTCCAGGCGGACCGAGCCCCGTCCTCCCTGTGCCGGAAGCTCCCCGTCTGGCTGGAGACAGACACACAACACACTGACAGACATCTCCCGCCGGAGCCCGGCTCCGTCAGGCAGGCCTCCCCCAGGCCGCCCGGGGCCCGGGTCTTGCTGGGAGTGGTGCCGGCTCCTCTCTGGGAGATGGCCGATGGTGTGGCACAGCTCAGCTCTCTCCAATCATTTTAGACGCGATGAACCAGATGGAGACACACTGATCCTCTCTGCTCCCTGAGTCTCCTCCGGGCGCCTCCCTGATTCTGAGGCCGAAAGTAAAAACCGGGGAGAAACCAGGGAACTTTGCCCCCGAAGGTCAGGGCCTGGGCTCAACACGGAGGCTGAGCCGGGGGCAAGAAGGGTGAGCCTGGGCCTGGCTCCAGGGGCTGTGCCAGGCAGGACGAAGTTTCCACAGGGTGACGTGGGGGCTGCGGGAGAGCTGGGGCAGGACACCCCACAGATCACGCCGCGGCCGCGGCCTGCGTGCTGGCCCCACTGCGTGGCTGTCAGCTCAGGAGGCAAGCACCGCCCCGTGCTGCGCCCCATGGGGAGGGTTTCAAACAGGGGTGCTGCTGGCTGTCTTTGTGGGCTCACTCCCTCACCTGGGAGACATGGGGCTGTGGCCTGCGGGTCGTCACTGCTTACCTGCTGGGTGACAGCGGGAGTGACATCCGGGGGCTGGTAAACGGCCAGAACCCAGGTTCCCAGTTCAGCCCCCCAGATTTGTGAGGGGCATCGCAGCCAACATGCTGGCTGGTGATCTCATGGCTGTGAACCACTGTGGGTGCAGACGGGGCCCCTTCCTCCCCAGGGTGCAAACCCTGCTCCCCTGCAGGGGGCCTGAGTGTGCAAACCCCGCTCCCCTGCAGGGGGTCTGAGTGTGCAAACCCCGCTCCCCTGCAGGGGGCCTGAATGTGCAGATCCTGCTCCACTGTGGGGGCCTGAGTGTGCAGATCCTGCTCCACTGTGAGGGGCCTGAGTGTGCAAACCCCGCTCCACTGTGAGGGGCCTGAGTGTGCAAACCCCGCTCCACTGTGAGGGGCCTGAGTGTGCAGATCCTGCTCCACTGTGAGGGGCCTGAGTGTGCAGATCCTGCTCCACTGTGAGGGGCCTGAGTGTGCAAACCCCGCTCCACTGTGGGGGCCTAAGTGTGCAAACCCCACTCCACTGTGAGGGCCTGAGTGTGCAAACCCCGCTCCACCGCAGGGGGCCTGAGTGTGCAAACCCTGCTCCACTGTGGGGGCCTGAGTGTGCAAACCCCGCTCCCCTGCAGGGGGCCTGAGTGTGCAGATCCTGCTCCACTGTGAGGGGCCTGAGTGTGCAAACCCCGCTCCACTGTGAGGGGCCTGAGTGTGCAAACCCCGCTCCACTGTGGGGGGTCTGAGTGTGCAAACCCCGCTCCACTGTGAGGGCCTGAGTGTGCAAACCCTGCTCCACTGTGAGGGGCCTGAGTGTGCAGATCCTGCTCCACTGTGAGGGGCCTGAGTGTGCAGATCCTGCTCCACTGTGAGGGGCCTGAGTGTGCAAACCCCGCTCCACTGTGGGGGGCCTGAGTGTGCAGATCCTGCTCCACTGTGAGGGGCCTGAGTGTGCAGATCCTGCTCCACTGTGAGGGGCCTGAGTGTGCAGATCCTGCTCCACTGTGAGGGGCCTGAGTGTGCAAACCCCGCTCCACTGTGAGGGGCCTGAGTGTGCAGATCCTGCTCCACTGTGAGGGGCCTGAGTGTGCAGATCCTGCTCCACTGTGAGGGGCCTGAGTGTGCAAACCCCGCTCCACTGTGGGGGCCTAAGTGTGCAAACCCCACTCCACTGTGAGGGCCTGAGTGTGCAAACCCCGCTCCACCGCAGGGGGCCTGAGTGTGCAAACCCTGCTCCACTGTGGGGGCCTGAGTGTGCAAACCCCGCTCCCCTGCAGGGGGCCTGAGTGTGCAGATCCTGCTCCACTGTGAGGGGCCTGAGTGTGCAAACCCCGCTCCACTGTGGGGGCCTGAGTGTGCAAACCCCGCTCCACTGTGGGGGCCTGAGTGTGCAGGTCCAGCTCCTTGGCGGCTGCAGCCTGCTTTTTGGCGGCATCAGAGGGACATGCTTTGCCCGGGACTAAGCTGAGTCACCTGCACAGACACGCTGTGTCCGCCTGGTGTCCTCCCTGTGCCTGAGGCCTGGACCTGGGCACCCGCGAGAAGACACCTGCCCAGCAACACAGACGCTGAGTGTGCAAACGTGTCCACATCTGCCGGGTGTCTGTCCAGATGTGGGGTTCCCTTGGGGGAGGGGCTGTGCCCAGGGGGTGGGTCGCCCATTAGACCTGGGTAAGGTGGTGCGGGTGGGAAGTCGGGCCAAATGCTCTCACTTCCCTGGTTTGCTGAGTCTGCCTGGTGCAGGGGCCACCGGTGGCGGTAGAGGCCAGGTCAGAGGGGAAAGGCGGCGGGGTCAGGTCTCGTTCTGCAGCTCAGCTGGGAGCAGGGCTCTCCCGCATGAAGCGTCATCTCATTGATTCTCCCACAACCCTCAGGGTAGAAAGGATCACCTCCAATTTACAGAGGGAGAAACTGAGGCCCAGAGATGTGAGGTGATTTGCCCGACCACACAGCTACTTAGTGGGCGGGAAGGAATAGAACCCGCCTGGCACGCACCCCAGGCCTCTGTCTAACTCAGCACCCCTCCTCTCGTCACCGAGCAGAAGCTCAATAAACATTTAATTAATTATATAATTGAACTTGGCCCTGGGCCCTTCGTGGAACTTTCTGGGCCGCCCCGCCCCCCTCAGCCCATTCCTCCCAGCACAGGCACAGCTGGCCGGCAGGGAGCCCCTGCTCCCCACCCTGGGCCAAACCACACACAGCACCCTTGTCGCTGGTCATAAAACCGAGCTGCTCTTTGAAAAGAGAAAAGAAAAGCTGTCCTATTACTTACCTCTGCGGAGGCCCACAATTCCCCACCCCCTGGCGGCTCTGCACGGCACAAAGAAGCAGTCCTTCTTATGGGTTCTAAATCGACGGTCCGGTGAGCTTTCTGTTCTCATTTTGTGTGACAGGCACCCAGTGTTTCTCCCACCACCCCATAAATCACGGCCGACACCTCCTCTCCCGTCCTGAAGGGGAAACTCACCCCAGCTTTGGTGTCCTTGGCAGGGGGGGGGGGGGGGGGGGAGGGGCTGGCTCCTCTCCTGGAGCCCTTCAGACCCCACCTTTGGCCAGCGGGGGGCTTACAGCCCTGCCTGGGCCGAGGGCAGCCTGACCTTGGGCAGGACGGGCTTCCCCCCTGAAAATGCCGCCACACCCGGTGGACGGTGCCCTGGCTCTGAGGTTGGGGCTGAGGTCAAGGCAAAGGCGGAAGACGCAGCCATGGGTCGGCAGCACGTGCAGCCGGAGGGCGGACCTCCCAGCCCCGCTGAGGTGTGTGGAGCACTCCGTGGGGCCGGGCTCCTGCACGGCCTGTTCGCGGGATAAGGCGGATGTTGGGTGCCGGGTGGGGCTGGCAGTGGCGGGTGGGGAGGAAAGGGCAGGTGTGTCCCGGAGGCCGTGGTGTGGCCGTGGCAAGGCCGTGGCGAGGATTCTGGGCTTTGCCCTCGGGAATGGCCGTCAGGGCGTCTGAGCAAGGACGTGGGGGATTTTCAAGGCTACCAGCTGCCTGGGCCCTGGAGAGTCCGCATTAGGGAGGAGCCAAAGGTTTGAGGACAGAGTGACTGGGGGCTCTGGAGCCTCCTGCTCCCATGGCTCCTGGGAGAAGCCGAAGCGTCGCTCCTGCCAAGGGTGGGCAGGGCTGGGCCGGGCCCAGTGGAGGCGGCAGGGCGAGGGGGGTGCACTGCGGGGCCTCCCGGGCCGCCCCCACTTGCTGTGAGCTCTGCTAACCCTGAGGTTCTCCGGGCCTCAGTGTCCCGGGGCGCTGTGGTGAGGAGCTGACCAGCCACTGCATGAAAGCAGGTCTGGCACAGAGTAAACACGGAAACATCACGTTTCCACCCCATTTAGCAAGAGAGGCAGCTGAGCCCTGGCCGGTGTGGCTCAGTGGATAGAGGGTCGGCCTGTGGACTGAAGGGTCCCAGGTCCGATTCCGGTGAAGAGCACGTACCCAGGTTGTGGGCTCGATCCCCAGTGGGGGGCGTGCAGGAGGCAGCCGGTCAATGACTCTCTCTCATCATTGATGTTTCTATCTCTCCCTCTCCCTTCCTCTCTGAAATCAATAGAAATATATACATATATTTTTTAAAAAGAGGCAGCTGAACGAGGGTGAATAACTTGCCTCAGTCAGTCAATAGGGATAAGACACCGCTCAAGGGCACGCTAGCCACTTGCTCAGTGGCCACCAGAGGGCGCCTTGGCATTGGGACGCATCTGGCACCTCAACTCCTGAAAAACCTGGCAGGGTGGCATGCGACAGACAGACGCTGCACCCCGTGGTGCGGGGTGAGTTGCCACACACATTCCTAGTAGGAAGGACAGTGTAGGCTACAGCCCTTGCCTCCTACTCACAGCTCAATGAGCTTTCAAATAAAATCCAACTTTTATTTAACCAGAATATTCACTGTATCTCTTTCCCCAGCCCCCAGACTCCAATGCAGTGTCAGCTAAATGTGCACCCTACAGTCCGGCAAAGCTGGCGTGGGCGGGAGGCGCCTGGTAACTTGTGGTGGGAGAGGCTTGAGCAGCGGGGCCTTTGACTGCTGTGTCGCTGCCTCTGATGGTCACAGATGGCGGCTGGGTTGCAGGGACAGAAAGGGAGAGAATACAGAGAGGGAACAGCATGTGCAAAGGCACAGAGGCAAACCGTGTGGGAGAGCAAGGTGTGCCCTGGGAATGGTACATGCGGGGGTGGGGGGAGGCAGAGGAGGCGGAGGGGGCCTGAGGCCATGAACTAGGACTGGGAGCAGGAGGCTGCCAGGTTTAGGTGGCGCGGGGATCACCAGCAGCTCCTCCGTCTGCTCCTGAGGCCCCCGGGCCCAGGGGAGGGAAGCCAGCTCCGGACCCACTGTCTCCCAGTTCTAATCAAGTGAGAGGCTGCAATGCCCTCCTTCCACCGCCCGTCCTGTTCTGTCCCTGCGGCGAGGCCTCAGGGAGCCACACGGGAATTCCGATGGTGCCATCCACCCAGACATGGGCGTGTAGAGGCTGCCAGCGCGTGGCTCACACGGGGTGTGCGCACAGCTGGCTCCTGTGGCCCCAGGCTGCTGCCCTGAGCACAGTGGACAGACAGCTTCGCCGCCCCCCGCCCCCCATCTCTGCCTCCCTCCCAGCTGCCCAGGCATCGTGGCCCCACCAGGTGTCATGCCCGCTCTTGGGGTTCAAGGGGGTGTGAGGGAGGTGGGGTCAGATGGGGGACGGGGAGCAGATCCAGCGCCCTGTCATGGTCTCCTTGTCCAGTCGTGGGGCCACCCCGGGGTCGTGTCTGTCACCCGGGGCCTGGCTGACCAGTCCCATCTCTCGGCACAGAGGCACAGAGCTTCGGCTTGCTGGACCCCAAGCTCTGCTACCTGCTGGATGGGATCCTGTTCATCTACGGCATCATCATCACTGCCCTGTTCCTGCGAGCGAAGGTGGGTGTTCAGGCATGTGCGGTACCTACGGCTTGGTGTCCATGGGCAAAGCCCAGTGTGCACTTTGGGGGCGGGGCGGGGGGGGGGGCGCTGAGCCACAGAGTGGCCGGAGATCCTGGTGTAGAGCACCTTAGTCAGGAGCTCTGACCTGCGACACCCAGGTGTGGGGCGGGGGGTCAGGTGCCGCTGGCAGGAAATGGCCTTATGCTTCAGGCAGTTGGGAGCGGGGAGGTGGGGACCTGAGGTCTCCCCAGATCCGCTGTCCAGCTGCTGGTGCAGGTCCCGGCAGGAAGTGGGAGGGTGGCCCAGAGCAGGGTTTCCGCTGGGGCCTTGCAGGGCCTGGCTTTCTCGGAGGGGAGGGGGGCTGGGGTGGCCCTGGGGGGGAGGAGGAGGGGGAGGCTGCCGCCTTGTTCTCCGCAGCACCCACCTCGGGCTGTTTGGAGTCAGGACTGCGGGAACCTCTGAGACGCAGCGCGTGCCGCCTTCCTTTCCGTCTGAACAGCGCCGCCGGGTCTCGGTGGTGCCAGTCTCTGCCCGAGGCCTGGTGGGCCCTCTGGCTGAGGCGGACAGAAAGCGGGCTGTGCGCTGGCGGGGCCTCCAGACGCCAAGCCCGTGCCAGGCAGGCATTGCCCCAGGCGCACCATAAGGTGGACCTTGTGCAGCCACCGAGTCCCGGGGGCAGGGCCTGAGGATGTTCTCCGGGCCCCGAGCTGGGGAGGCACCGCCCTGACGCCGCCGGCCAGCACGGGGCTGCACGAGTCCCCACGGGAGGCGGGGACCGTCCAGCGCGGACGGCGCTCGGGGGCAGGGTGACGCTGCGGGCGGGGGTGGCCCGCTGGGCGCACACGCTCTGCTCTTCCCTCCTCCAGTTCAGCCGGAGCGCGGACGCCCCGGAGCACCTGCAGGGCCCCAGCCAGGTCTACAACGTGAGTCAGCCCCGGGCAGCCCCGTGAGGTCGGACCGGCCAGGCCCCCGGCTCCGGGTTCTACCTGGGAAACGCAGTCACTGTCCCAGCCTCGTGGGCGCTGTGAGCCCAGCTCTCAGGATTGGGTGCCTGGACAGCGCCCGCTCAGCGCACTGGCTGGTGCACAGATACAGGCCGGGGTGGGGGTGAGGAGGGGGTGGAGGTCGGGTGGGGGTGGGGCGGGATGGGGGTTGGGGTAGAGGTGGGGGTGGGAACGGGAGGATCCTCACTGGGGTGGCCCTCCCTGTGCATCAGGCTTCAGTCACTGATCACTGCCCCAGCCCGTGGTAAGGCCCCGATGTGCTCTGAGATGCTGGCGCCATGGGCCAGTTACCACCGCCACCCAGGCCCCGCTCCTTCCCCGGAGAGCCCCCACCCATCTCTGACACCTTCCGGTGTTTCAGGAGCTCAACCTGGGGAGGAGAGAGGAGTATGACCTTCTGGACAAGAGACGTGGCCGTGACCCTGAGATGGGCGGAAAACAGGTCGGACACTCCTCTTTCTGCCTGTGTGTGTCAGTGCATGTGTGTGTCAGTGCATGTGTCAGTGCATGTGTGTGTCAGTGCGTGTCAGTGCGCATGAAAGTGCATGTGTGTGTCAGTGCGTGTGTCAGTGCGCGTGAAAGTGCATGCGTGTGTCAGTGCGCGTGAAAGTGCATGTGTGTGTCAGTGCACGTGAAAGTGCATGTGTGTGCCAGTGTGTGTCAGTGCGTGTGAAAGTGCATGTGTGTGCCAGTGTGTGTGTCAGTGTGTGTGCGTCAGTGTATGTGTGTGTCAGTGCATGTCAGTGTATGTGTCAGTGTGTGTGTGTCAGTGCATGTGAGTGTGTGTGTGTCAGTGCATGTGTGGGTCAGTGTGTGTTAGCGTGTCAATGTGTGTATGTCTCTGTGTGTATCAGTGTGTGTGTGTCAGTGTGTGTGTCAATGTGTGTGTGTATATGTGTATGTGAGAATGTGTTAGAGTGTGTGGGTCAGTGTGTGTTAGTATGTCAGTGTGTGTATGTGTGTGTGTGTGTGAGAATGTGTTAGTGTGGGTCAGTGTGAGTATGTGTTAGTGTGTCAATGTGTGTCTGTGTCTGTGTGTGAGTGTGTGTGTAAGAATGTGTTAGAGTGTGTGTGTCAGTGTGAGTGTGTGTATGTGTGAGAATGTGCCAGAGTGTGTGGGTCAGTGTGTATGTGTGAGTGTGCATGTGAATCTATGTGTCAGTGTGTGTACGTGTGTGTCAGTATGTCAGTGTGTGTGTATGTGTGTCAGTGTGAGTGTATGTGTGTGTGTGAGAATGTGTCAGAGTGTGTGGGTCAGTGTGAGTGTGTGTGTGAGTGTATGTGTGTGAGTGTGCGAGTGTGTGTGTCAGAGTGTGTGTGTGTATAAGTGTGTGTGAGAATGTGTCAGATTAGGTGGGTCAGTGTGAGCAAGCGTGTGTGTCAGTATGTGTGAGTGTGTGTGAATGTGTGTGAGTGTGTGTGAGAATGTGTCAGAGTGTGTGAGTGAGTGTGAGCTGAGTGTGAGTGTGTGAATGAGTGTGAGCTGAGTGTGAGTGGGGGGCCAGGGTGGAGGAGAGGGCCCTTCAGAGCCGCACACCGCACTCCTCCTTGGCCCTCTCCCCACCTCGTGAGGGGCCTGGGAGGTGAGGAGGGGGTGGAGGTCGGGTGGGGTGGGGAGGCCAGTTTCCTGCGGCCCCTCCCTCCCCGGGGCCGTGGGTCCTGGCTGCCCTGATGTGCTCACAGCGGTGCCACCTGCCCAGGAGGACAGAGTTGGGAGGCCCGCAGGAAAGGCCCCTGGGTCCTGGGTGCCCTGTGAGCATGGCCGCCCGGCGGCTGTCACCTGTGCCGGGGGAGCAGCTGGGTGAGGCCAGGGCAGCGCTGCCTGACACCACCTGTGGCCCTTGACCTGTCGGTCACCGCTGTCCATGCAGCCCCCCACGCCCTCTGAGCTCCATGGAGGGCTGTTAGAATGAACAGGGGGTGGGGGAGACCACCTCAGCCCTCCTCCCTCCCTTCCCCTGGAGCGCAGGGCTGGGCGGGCGGGATGGGGCAGTGGGACCGGCTGAGAAGCAGCTGCCATGCTCCAAACGACCTTCCATCTTCGGCAAAAGCCCACGTGTCAGCTTGTGACCAGGGAGTGTACCTGCCAGGGACAGACAGGCCATCGGAGACACCGGGCCTGCCCGGGCAAGGCTGGCCTGAGAGGGGACATGTCCCCCAGCCCCGCTGCCAGGCCGGGGCGGAGCCCGCAGAGGGTGAGGGGGTGATGGGGTCCCCGGGGGCTGCTGCTCCACCTCTGACGCCCCTCTCTCCCAGCAGAGGAGGAAGAACCCTCAGGAGGGCCTGTACAATGTGAGTAGGGGGGCGCCTGTGCCTTGGGAAGGGGGCGGAGGAGGGGCAGAGGAGGGTCCTCCAGGCTCCCCAGGCCCTGGTCTCCGCCGGCGGGACGTCACTCCTGGGCCTGCGATGCCTGCGGCTCTGCGGCAGGAAGCCCCGGCTCCGCGGGTCCCAGGTGGGCCGGGGCCTGCAGGTCAGGCTGCAGCTCCTCTGGGGGGCACGTTCCCGGGGGCTGGAGCCTCCTGACCTTCCCCTCACGGACTGGTCAACCTCACCGTCGCGGGTGGGGTCTGGCGTTGCTGTGGGTCAGCCACGAGGGGACCCTTGCAGGGGTGACCACTTGCTCAACCACATGATTCCGGGGCCCCTGGTGAGCCTGCGTCGTCCTGCGTGGGTAGCCTTTGGCTAGAATGTCACCTCCCACCTTCCTGAGCCTCACCGACCTTCCCAGCTCGGGGCCGAGGGCTCGCCCCCAGGGGAGAGTCCCCAGGGCTGCGGGGAGGGAGGGCTGGCGCGCATGTTTCTGCCTCAGTCCGTGAGCCGTGCCCACTGCCCCTCCAGGCGCTGCAGAGGGAGAAGATGGCAGAGGCCTACAGTGAGATCGGGATGAAAGGCGAGGTGAGTGCTGGGACGGGGGCGGGGGTGGGGGGGGGGCTCCCAAGAAGGTCCTCGCGGTCTTCCCCTTGCGCCTGCCGGGGCCTCCGTCCCATCTATTCATACCACCTGCAAAAGCCACGTGGTGGCCGCAGAGGTGACGGTAACCCAGCTCCTACCCATCGGGCTGCACAGAAGATACGGACGAAGGGCCGATGCTCTTTGGGGATTAAAACCAGCCGGATCCCAGGGCAGCCAGAGCTCTGCCCGAGCAGCTCAGCCTGTCACCGTTAGCAACAGTGACGAGTGTCAGTACGGGGGACCGCGGGCGCCTTGCCACAGACAACTAAGACCTGGAACTGGGGCTGCCATGCCCGCAGCTTCCAGCCGCCCGAGTTGCAAGGGCTGCGGGGCCGTTCCTCCAGCCGCGGGCCCGGGCCCGGCACCTGTGTGGATCCGCGTGGCCAGAGCACACCCGGCCCGGAGCCAGGCCTCGCCTCACCTGCAGAGGCCCGGTCTGCCCACGGCCTGCGGCCCGAGTGGGCAGGGCCCCGGAGGCCTGCCTGACCCGGCCCTTCCCGTCTCCCCACAGAACCAGCGTCGGCGAGGCAAGGGGCCGGACGGCCTTTACCAGGTGAGTGCGATGCCCGTCTCCGCCACGCCGCCGCCCTCCTCCCCGGGCCGCCTCACCAGAGGCCCATCGGGCTCCTGTGCTCTTGCCGACACCCGGGCAGGGCGAGCCCAGGGCACCCTCGGGCCGGCCAGGCCTGCCGCGGGGCTGGGCTAGTCATCAGGCACATGACTGGGTCCCACCCGGGACAGGCGCGTCCCGGGCACTGGTGCCCGCACGGGAGCGGCTGCTGCCGCGGGCTGTGCCCCAGGACCCTCAGCCGGGGCCGCTCCTCCACGCCCGGCCCCGCAGCAGCCTCGGCCGCCTCGCTTGCACTCCTAGTGAGATGGCAGGAAGGTGGGAGACTGAGGGGACATATCAAGGGAAGGCACAAGTTTGAAAAGGAAGTGTTGCAGTCAGCAGCCTGGCTGTGGAATCAGGGGATAAGTGTGCAAAGCCAGGGCCTCCCGGCCGGCCGGCTGCCTGGCCGCTCCGGCTCCCCCCTCCACTCCCTCCACCTGCCCGGGAGTCCAGGTGATGCCCCCGGGCCCGGAGGGAGGGTGGGCCGCGTGGCGTGGCGGGGAGAGCTGTTCCCCCTGAGACAGGCTGTGAGGACAGGAGGCTGGCCGGACGCGGAGCTGCCGGGCCCAGCGCCCGGGGGCAGCGAGAGCTTCAGGAAAGGAGCCCGGCCCCACCCGCAGGGACAGAACCATCTCCCACGGGCGTGCGGGGCGGCTCCCGGGCCTCTGGGGGCGGGGCCGGCACAGGCCGTGCTGCGCACTCCGCTTGGGCTCCGGTGGCAGGGGCGGCTCCTGACCCGTCTTTTCCTTCTCCCTTCACCAGGGGCTCAGTGCGGCCACCAAAGACACCTATGACGCCCTCCACATGCAGACGCTGCCCCCTCGCTAGCAGCTCGGGACCCACCACCCACAGGGAGACCCACAGACGCCCAGATTGTAAACGACCCAGGAAAAAGCATGTACAGCCCAGTTCGCTCCTGTCCCCCCAAGTCCTCCTTCACACGGGACGCTCCATGTGGTCACATTTGGTCCCCTCCTGTCCCCAACCTCCATTCAGCGTCACCTTGCACGTGAGGGTGTGCGTCCCGGGGCCTGTCCAGTCCTCGGCTCCTGTCCGCCAGGGGCCCAGGCCCGGGCACTGTGGCTCGTACCTGGGGCAGCACACTCCTCACAGCCAAGCTGTTAGTCTGTTTTGTAAAGTCCCAAAGGAGCCCCAAACGCCAGCACCGTCCGGTAGTCTGTGCTGGGCACCTGAGCGGCTTGGCTCCTGCTGTAGATTTGGCTTCTGTTGTCAACCGTCCCCTCACTGCTCGGTGGCTCGTCACTGGGCCGGGAAGGTCCCGGCAGAGCCCCTGCGGACGGAGGCGCAGTGCGGGGCTGGGTCGGAGCTGCCTGGAAGGCTCCAGAGCCCGGAGCACAGGCCTCCCGCGGCCGGCATCCCTTCCCACGGTGTCCGGGTGCCAGACACTGGGCCTGAGAGATGGACACGCCTGTGCCTCCGAGAGCCCACACCTTACAGGGAGGCGTGTGGTGAGCAAACTGGTATAAGGCAGTGAACCGAGGCGGGCGCCCGAGCGGGGCAAGGCCATGGCTCCCTGGCACTTGTTCACGTCACACTGAGTTCAGGACAAACCCGCCACGTGAAGGCCTCGCAGGAAGACCCCGGCCACCGGGCCTGCAGAGCCCAGAGGACAGGGGCCTGGAAGGAGCCCCTCCCCGCTGGGCTTCCTCCATGCTGGTTTGCTAAAGCCTTGCTCTTTGCATAATAAACGCTTCAGTGAAAACACTGCTTTAGGCGGAGCTTTATTTCAACATCCGGGTCCTTGATGGGCATTTAGTCTCAGGAACCAGCCTGCCGCCCTCCAAGCGAGCATGGAGCATCGGTGCCCCAGGGCCCGGGAGGCTGTGGTGGGCGGGGCCTGAGCGTGGGTGCAGCGTGAGGTGACATGCAGGGGGCGGGTGGCGTGGGGACAGAGGGTGCAGGGAAGGGCCAGGCGGGCAGGGCTCAGCGTGGCTCTGACCATGGTGTGGGAGGTGAGCAGGAGAGGCCCCGGCCCTCGGCCCTCCGGCACTGGGACCGGCAGCACGTGCAGCAGAGGGAGTCTGGGACCCGTTTGTACTGATGACACGGGGTTTGGGGAGGATGGAGGACGACAGAGGACTCGATGTCAATCTCCCTCACAAAAGGTGACTGGAAATATCAATCCACCGATTTCTAAGGGGTAAAGGCTCTGGAATCAATGCCTTCACTTGTTCAAAAGAAAAGTTCGGGCCACAGCTGTTAAAGCCAGAGCATCAGGGACTCAGACAGGAATGCCAGGCACCTCTGCCAGGACACGCTGCTCAGCACGGCACACGGAGAAGGTGCTCTGCCCCTCACCTGGATGCCGGGGAACCCAACTCCCTGCGGCCAACACGCCAGCAGCAGCCACTCCGTGCCCAGCGGGTGGCAGGTACCAGGGAGGAGAAAAGAGCATGGAGTCATCCCAGTTGGGGACTTCACGTTTGGCCCCCGGTTTCAGCCACATCGTCTGAAAGGACGTAGTACGCTCTGCAGGGTCAGGGCATGGGCACGGGCAGGCGTGCGGCCAGCCAGCGCGGACGGAGGAGCCTGGCTATGGAAGGAACGCCCCGAGGGCCAGACGGTCCGCCTGTGGTGGCACCAGGCCGGGGCCGGGAAGACCCCAGCCTCACTTCGCTGCCTTTGCCGCCACTCAAGCTTGGCCGCTGCTGCAACTTCCGCTCACCCGCCTTTCAGAGGCTGACGCTGGTCATCTACCAAAGCGAGTGGACACACCCCACACCTAGGGTCAAGGTGGGCTGAGTTATGTGACCCATGGCTGGCTTGACACAAGCGTTTGACCCATTGCGTCAAGAATTTGAGTGGAGGCAAGGAGCGAGCTGGCAGTGAGCTCTGGGGCTGACATCCGGGTGTGTGTGTGTGTGTGTGTGTGTGTGTGTGAGCGCGTGCAGGATGACCACACAGAGCGGGCTGGGAGGATTGAGCTGCTGACAGACCGAGCCCCAGTGAGAACCGCCCTCGTCTTTGGAGAAAAAAGGTGGCAACAGAGTATTCAGCTCTCACTGGTGAGTCCCTCATGCCACTCGAAGTGGGTTAGAACATACCCACCTTCTGTTGATTTTTGTTAATCCTCACCTGAGGATTTTCTTCCCATTGATTTTTAGAGAGAGTGGAAGGGAGAGAGGAAGACATAGATTGGTCGCCTCCTGCATGCGCCCCGACCAGGGCTAGGGGTCAAGCCTGCGGCCCAGGTGTGTGCCCTTGACGAGGAGTTGAACCCATGCCCCTTCGGTGCACCAGCCCAGGATCTAACCACTGGGAACCTGGCCAGGGCCACACCCACCTTCTACAAAGGACAGGGAAACAGTGGAACCTGCCCTTTTTCCTCACCCCCTCGGACTGAGCAGTGGGCTTTGCCTTCTAAGGTCTTTCTCACGCTGGTGAGCACACCACTGTCTCTGCCAAATGGGATTCCTGTTAAAAACGTGAAATTGTTTTAAGGAAATAACGTCACCAACTTAAATGCAAGAAGCGGGAGGAGAAGCCTGCGCAGCGGTGAGCAGGAGCAGGCCGAGGCCAGCCCGCCTCACTGGGCTCACAGGATGGCAGCCCGTGGGAGGCACAGCTCCTTCCACCCCCACGCAGGGCAGCACAGGCCACGCCAGCCGTGCCACCTGCAGAGGCAGTAGCCCGCCCAGAGCTCCTCAGTGAGCTGGTTTCCCCAAAAGAAATCACCTTCAGGTTCAAGGTTTCCTTTCGGGGGAGAAGGGGCGCCTCTGACAGGAGAGCAGGGCCCGAGTCAGGATTGGCTTCCTCCCGAGGGGCCCCAGGGGACGTGTGTGCAGGGCAGTTTAGACGATAAAGTGGAAAAGTCAAGTTCAGTGTCAGCTCTGCAGTCCAGTCCACAGTGAAACGGGAGTCTTTGAGGAGCCTGCGTGTTTGATGGCAGCGAGCCCCGAAGTCTGGAGTCCACTGCAGCCGACGCCCGCCTGCTAACCCCCGGGGCCTGGCCAGGAGGCGGGCAGACCCTGTGCCCGGCACCTGCTCGGGGGTGACGGGCAGGGCTGTGAGCCGTCTGGGTGGGCATTTGTGTGAAGCACCCAGACACCAACACGACCCCATCAGAGAAACTCAGACAATGCGAAAACACTTGGAAAAATGGTTTAATGATGTTTTACAACAGAAATGAACTGTACAGTTACAGTTAAGTTTAATATATATATAAAAAGTTACAGCAGACAAATGCATCTACACAAAACCTAGCATTTCCTTCTGATTCAGCCGCCCACACAGCCTCTCCCAAGCCCACAGCCCGTGGGCGGCCCAGGAGGGGTCACAGGAAGGGCACTTTTAAGGAGACAGCACCACTTATGGCCCCTGACTCCTCAGGCCTCGGGAGGCATCAGCAAATCCCCCCAAATGCAAAGTCGCTTGTTTCCTGGGGGCCCAGAAAACAAGGTCCCCGTGCCATGTTATCAGCTGATTCTTATGAAATATTCCTCGGGGGGAGGGGGAGGGCTGGCTACCCAGGCGTCTGGGGCAGTAGGGCTACACAATAGCCACCCAGATCGCAAAGCCACCAGGAGAAATGGGGAAGGGGTCCCGTCGACTCCCCAGGAGTGGTCACTGCCTCGCTAGAGCTGCTGGACCATGTTGGAAAGAATCATACACCACATCTTAAGTTTCCACAAAAGAGAACTCAAACTCACATTTTAAAGTTAGGCACATAAAACAAAAATGTATGGGAGGCCAAGGGGCCAATTTCCCCTCGTGTCCCTCCCTTGACAACAGTGGAAAAACACCCCTGAATCAATATTAAAAAAGAAAAGAAAAGAAAAGAAAAGAAAAGAAAAAACAAGGTGAGGGAGTTAAAGACAGAGAGAAAGAAAATATCTTTAGAAAAACACGATCGCTGTCTCTTTAAAAGAAAACAAAGCCCCAGTGGGTGGGTCATCAGCGATAAGCACTCCAAACTGAACGGTGGGCGCTCACTACTGGACAGCATGTACACCAGAGCGTTTCATTTTTTTATTAGGAACTCCGAGGCAGTGAAAACTGTTATGTCAATACATACATAGACACACCCGAACATACAAAAATACTATTATTTCAAACTACTAAGAATAGGACAGTTCAGTTATTTTCATGCTATGACTTTACACGGAAACAAACGAGAAGTTAAACAACATTTTTTTAATATCCCAGAAATATACCAAAATATACATCTACGCTTTGGAACTGCTGAGGTTAGACGAATGCAGGTGCGGTGCGCGCACTCCGCAGTCTGTGGTGCAGGGCGGGATTCTCTTTGGTATCTGCGTCAGCCTAAGATTACTAACATTTGGGTTTTGCTTTGGGATAGAGCTTGTATGACCCTAGAACCCCCCTCCCCCCCAAGCTGAGATTAAAAAGATCCGTGTAAAAAGTTCCTTCATTTGCAACCCCCGCCCCCCAGTTAAAAAGTCACAGGCATCTACCTAGCACAGGTGTGAAACACGATGCATAGTTGCGCAGCGCGCCGCAGGAAGGAGACGGCCACAGTGGGAATGAAAGGTCCACACGCGCTCTGCACGCTCCCGCGAGGGGACAGCCGCTTCCGCGCAGTCCCAGGAAAGAGAAAGAGAAAGAAGGCTCCGAAGGGCCCTGGGCGTGCTCAGCGCCAGCCCGGAGGTTAGCACCCAGCAGAGCGGCCAGTCCTGCGCCAGTGTCTTCAGCCTCCCCACTCTGTGGAGTCCTGGGCCAGCAGCAACCCCCCTCCTCGTCCTGGGCTCAGCCCTGCCGGCCGTGACCGTGGCGTTGTGGGCGGATTATCGTGGCGATGGGTTTTGTCTGCCGTTCTGAAGAATCTGAAACGCCACTGTGCTCCACGGCATGTTCACAAGTCGGCAGGGCCAGAGCTCCAGGCCGAGTGCGCACGTGGGCACGCCCATGCGGAAGGCACACGCCTGCCCTTCCGCGGCCAGAGCCCCACCTGCCCGGCCGTGCTCTGCGCCAGCCAGGACGCCACAGACTGGATCGACGCTGAAGACTGCCCTTTTCTTTGGTTTTTTTGTTTGTTTTGAGTTTATACAATCATTAAGAAATCTTTGGTTTGGGTTGGAAATTTAAAAAGCAAAACAAAACCAAACAAAGAAACCACCCTCCCTGGCGTATCTCAGAGGAAGACCTGGCGGAGCTTCCGGGCGGAGTGGGGACCAAGGCTGGAACTACATTCAAAGAAAAGGAAACGGGCTGGGGTGCGGCTTCTGAGAGCCCACGGGACATGGGACATAAGATTGTCAACTAATAATAATAATAATAACTTAAATATTTGGATTTTTTTGGTCATGTCAAAGAACAAAAGTGAAATGTGTGTGCAGCAGTCAGCGCAAAGGGGCCTCTTTGGTGTTTTCCCTTCCACCCAAAGTCCCGGAAGCCAGCGGAGCCCGAGGCCTGGAGGGAAGGGGTGGCCTCCTGCCGCCAGGGAAAGGCAAGGACAGGGTTGGCGTGTGGCCAGCAGTCGGAAAGGTGGGGTAGGGGCTGACAGCTGGCCAGCCCCTACAGGCAGGTGTGGGGAGTGGGCCCCTGACTTGTGAAGACCTCTTGCAACAAAAGAAACAGAAGATTGCAATTTGCCCTCACTTGCAGTAGCTTTCAAGCAGCGACATTCAGAGGCGCTAGGTGGGCCCACCCCGACCCCAGATCCTGCGATGCTATAGGCCAGAGCTCGGCATGACTCACGGGAGGGAGGGCAGACTTGGCAACTCTGTAAGGTTTAGAGGAAGTTAAAGCAAGTTACTCAGTCACGAGTTAGAATGAGGTATACGACGCCCTGGCTGCGGCGGGAGAGGCCCATGCTTAGTCGCCTAGCCTCTGTTGCCACCAGAGGAAGGGACAGGCCGAGGACCTATGGTGGGAGGAGGCGTCTCCGCAGAGAGCGGGCCTCTTCCGCCAGCGGTGCGCACAGGCCCGCTCGAGCAGAGGTCAGAAGCTGGAAGCCCGCCTGTCTCCCCGACCTGGCCTCGGGACAGGTTTATATTGCAAAAAGGCCAGTTCCAATACGGCTGCAGGCCTCATGCTCACACAACGGGCGGGCACGGGGCGCCCCACGAGGCCTGAGCAGGTCACTGACCTGGCTAGCGCTGTCCGGAGCTTCTGAAAGTGCACTAATTTCCTGCCCGCAGCTCCCACTGAGATAGGTGGGAGCACAGGGCGTGTCTCTGCCTGGCTCTGTCCTTCCCTCCTGGGAGGCCCGACTGTACAGAAGCATCTGGAAGCCTCATTAAACAGCACTGTGTCCAGCCAGCTGCCTGCAGGGTCTGAAGGAAGCCTTCGGCTGCTGAGTGGCCATGAGCGCGGCAATGAGCAAGGAACTAAGAAAATCCAGGGGGCTTTGCAGCAGACCACGATGTTTTCTACAGGAAACTAGTTTTGGGGTCTGACCTATCTGATGGTGACGGAGCCCTGGCAGAGTGGGCAGACCCAGGGACCCTGCCCGCCCCGGGGAGTCCCATTCTGCACTCAAAGTGGTGTCCATAACCCTTGATCCCACAGCCTCTGCTTCGAGTGCTCTCCCTTCAGCGCCCTGAAGCCACGGCTGACACTGTCACATCCTGTCAGCACAGCTGCCATAAGCCCAGCACCCCGGCAGTTTCTGATGCAATATTGGGAGAGCAATACATTTCTTGCCCTCCCTCCCTTTCTGGGTCATCAATACCCCAAACAACGAGCTCCTCAACGCCCGGGAGCTCACGTGTACGAACACCTTGGAACGACACGGCGCCATGGGCAGAGCTTCAAGGAAGGTCTTGCTTCTCCACGTCACCTGCTCCTGAAACGCTTCTCTCCTACAAGTGGCGGGACAGTGACGGCACACCTCACTCACCTGAGCTCAGCTGCACTGCTCTACACGTGTTAGATGAAGGGGAAGAAAGAACCCTGCCCCCTCCCTCCCACCCCACGCCCCCAGCGAGTCCAAGAATGTCACAGCGACACTGAGTGGCCCATCCGTCCTACAGGCCAGCGAGTGGGACTAAAGGAGTCTCTTCCAAAGCCAGGGCAACCAACAGGCCTCCTTAGGAAGCGGGAGGGAGAGGACAGAGGGGAAGCTTTCCCAAATTTCAGCTTTTTGTTCCCATTCCCTCTGCCGGCTGAAACAGGATAAGCAAGGACGGAACAGTGTCTTTGGTATCCAAACCAGATCCCACTGAAGTTCCATGAGACAGGCGTTCCTTTAAAAACAGCCTTTCTGGACAAGTGCCTATTCTGGACTCAGGGGGCCGAGAAAGTCGGTCCCACAGTGCGGGCAGAAAGGCGCGTCCTTTTCCCAAACGTGCCCCCAAGAACAACACCCTCCTCAATCTCACCAGCCGACCAATCCCCAGAGGTCACACATCACCGAGGTGTGAGGCAAGCAGGATGGCTGTCAACTTCTTGGTTTGGTTTGCCTTCTTTTGCATTTTTGGTCTGGACAGAAGTCACCTTGGTCCGAGTGTGCTACCAGCACGTCCAACATGACCCAGGTGACAAGAAGAGCCGTTCACCAGGCCCACGCACTCACTCTGCTCTGCTCTCAACGTGGACAGGGCACTTCTGCCACCTCTCTACCCGGCATCCCACAGTCATCCTTCGCCTACGCACAGAGGTAAGAGCCGTTGGGAGAGGCTGGCAGGGTTGATCTGGGGGCACAGGCAGCCTTAGCAAGGGATGTCAATGCCCAAGGGGACGCTGAACCCATGTGTCACCTGCATGCCCCACACACTGCCCAGCAGGTCAGACCACAGAGAGGCCAACAAACCCCAAGCCCAGTCACAGGGACAATCAAGTCTCCTTTGGTAAGAGAGAGAGAAGGAAAAACAAACACACACGAGCAACGATTCCTTCTAACAGTCACCTTCTCCTCATCCCCCACCCCACCCCCCTTGAACCCCATAAACTGTAACCTATAAACAGGATCCCAATACATACAGCATTAATCATGTTTATCAATCTTAATAAACATCAGTTAACTAAATGCTACAGCTAGAATTATTTCCATATTTATAAAGTTTTTTCTTTTTATTTACTTGGTTTTTAGTTTAAAACCAGTTCTGCAACAATGCTAAACTACACTGAGGTATTTCATGAAGGGGCCAGTAGCCACCGTTACCCTCCAGCATTACCCTCACGGATTAAGGTGTCACCATTCAAAGGGAGAAGGAAGGGAGCAAAGGAGATCCAGGTTCCAGACCCACAGCTGCACCCGCGGCTCCTGCGTTTGGCCAAGGCCGAGAGGCAGAGGCAGGACGGCGCTGCTCACCGTAAGGGTGGTCGGAGCAGCAGCAGCTCACGGACCACGTGGACATCTGAACAACTCAGAAAACACCCTGCCCTCTGAGACCCTTCCACCATCTCACTGGGCGTCTCGGCATCCCATCTAATCTCTCTGGATTAAGGAAGAATGAGGCAGAACGGGACCTGCCTCCCCCTTGCCCAGGATCGCAGTCACGCGCCTGCTCTGTCCAAGCCCACATGTGCACGCCACCTCCGTAAAGCTGCCTTAGCGATTCCTGGTTCAAGGAGGGTTTCCTCCTTCTCCAAAGGCAGGGGCTGCTAAGGAAGATTTACCACTTCATAGTGTTGTCCTCAAAATGTCTCAGATTGAAAATGACCCCACAAAAGGCCAGGGCCAGCATTACTCAAAGAGGCCGCACACGGAACGCTCGTCACACACGTGCACAAAAGTGACTCATAAATGCTCGTGATCAAATTAACCCGTCAATTCACTCCCACTGGGATAAGTTTAAATTCCAGATCTTTGGTCTTTTAAAGTTTTCAGCTCTAATAAACATGGTTTGAAAAACAGAATTTTAAATTCATCAATTTTTGATGCTGATTTTCTGAGAAAGCATTTGACCAAACTCTCAAAATGAGCTGCTCGGCTCTTCTGAAACTGAAGGCTCAGAAGTGGCGCTGGGGGTGCCGGGCCCCCGCTGCTCCCCCAGCCAGGCGCCCCGGCCCTGCCTCTCCTGTCAGCACTGCTCCCTTTTCTTCCTCTCTCTCCGATTTTACTTTTTCCTCCGTAAAGGAAGTTTTGTGAGGAGGACGTGGCTGGGGAACAACTTTAGACTATGAACTACAATGAGTGTCTTCTGTAAGCCACATGTTTAGTACACACTAATTGCAATGTTCACTACTAGGATTTATAATGTTAAAAGTCGACATTAATTTCCCATATTTGCAAATGTAGTAATTTAAATAGAAAATTTAATGTTAAAGATTGGGCTGAATTTAAATATTGTGTCAAGCAAATATCTGTGCTTCTGGATAACGTAGACAAGGTTCCCCTACTTTTGCATATAAATGAAGGATAATAGGACAAAATAACATTAAAAATAAAAAAAGAGGTATAATTGTGCTTTTCCCCCCAACAATGAAGAATTATGTGGAACAAATGGTTTAAAAAAAAAATCTCACTAAAAGCCTTTTAACTAATCTTATTTTCCTTTCTAAAAAAAAAATTCTCTCTAATAATCTACCATGAAGTACAGACAGTTGTGGTCCTACACAGAGCAGCAGCCAGGGTCCTGTGGTCCCATCTCTCTGACAAGAAGCTGAGTGAATGGGGACGGTATTGATCTTTCTTATAAATAAATACAGGAAGTGTGTGACATCACATAATGGACTGCACTGCACCGTTTACATAATTCTAAAGAGCTGCCTCCACACCTTCAGAAACATTTCAGCTAATACAGTACTCAACCTATTTCTTCAATCAGGGACAACAACAGGGTTCCCGTGAGAAGCCCTTTTCTAGGTCTTTCTGCTTTGTCCCCCAGATTTACACAGGGCACACATCAAGTTCACGACCAAACTGCACTGCTTGCAATGCGTAGGGTTCCAACAGTTACATTCACCACTCCCTCGGGAGGGCCCATCGCCATAGGCAAATACAGTATCACTAAAATGCGTTAGAATGAGTCTTTGGTTTAACGTGTTAAGCAAATCCAGGGATGAAGTGAAACTTGCACAAACATTAAGGGGAAAGAAGACTGACACAATGAGTGGGATGGCCTGTCTGGCCCTTCCTCTCAGAAATGCAGAACTCGACCGACACCTCTTTTTGACCAATTGCCCCTCTTGCTTCCAGACTCCCACATAAGGAGTCGAACAGCTACATCCGAGTATCCAGCTCCAGAGATTCACTCAACTCAAAAGCATTTCTGGAGACGATAAAGATGACGAAGGACTGCAGGCTGTGCCACGAAGCAATATGGTCAGTGGGGTTCCTAGGGATGGGGCAGGGGGTCTAGTTAAGCTACCCACCCAGCAACAAGCTGTTTTAGTGTTTCTCGTACATGTATAAATGTACTTTTCATTTTGAAACTTGTTTTTACTTGTCTAAAGATTTATTTCTTTTAAATACAGGTTTTTATGCTGGTTTAATATCATAAAGTGATCCCAGGCAAAATTCCCTTATCCTAAACTGACCAGAGGATACAGACAGGGCTGGGAATGAAGACCATCACACTGGCTTGAACGTTTAGTATCCTTTTACATATTAAAGTCTATTGGTGAGTCTTACCTGGGAGAGGGAGCATCTTTGGAGCCACACAGGAAACAAACAAACCCAGTCTGTCCTGGCCCTTGCTGTTAGCCACTGGGCTGGAGTTCCTTGGGACGTGACACTTCCTTTGGGAGTCATTTTGGGAAATTAATGCTATAGCCTCTAACCCAGTATGGTGGGTATCAGCATTCCCCTCCCTGAATCTTGCCTGGAACCAGCCACTCCCAAGGGCGCAACCCATCCCCATGGCAGCTGCAGTATTATTGATAGTCCTACAATCATTAGCACAGACTAAAGTTAGAGATATCAAGTCAGGATAAAAGAATAAATTTAACTACATCAGAGAACTTGAGGGGCAGAGAGAGAAAAGTTAGTCACCGACACTGCCATTCTATTTACACACCAAACTAAATAAACTAGTTAAAAATCAAGTTCATGTCTGCCCAGAGGATAGTACAATTTACCAACATAAAAGATTAAAAGAAGCAGCAACTTTTATATAAAATTATTAAAGACAATGAAAAAGAAATTGTCAGTAGCATCTAACTCCTCAATGTGTCTGAACCGCACGATATAAACTAGTCCTTTAGTACAGCAGCTTGCTAAAAATTGACTTTGGTTCAAGCTTAGTTAAAAAAAAACAACATTAAAAAAAAACACCACACATAAAAAAGGTGGGTGGACATTTGTTAGTTTCCCTGCTTGCAGTTCACTGATTTTGGAGGGATTTTAGGGAAGGGGAAGGGTGAGGAGAGGACACCGAGGGTGGGAATTAAATACTTTGTGAAATAAAACAGGAAGACAGATGGAACAAAAGAAAAATCAACAAGGGGACGAAAATGTTTCTGGCCTTTTAACATCAATGTGCCTGTCTCCCACTTGGACGATCACAAACAGAAATGCACGACCTTCCCAAAGCCGCGGAGACATAAGTGCACAGAACCAAGCTCCCTCCAACACCAGCCGAGCAACGAAAATGACTTGTAAGCCCTCAGCCCGAAGCTCGGAAGGGGAAAGTGCAGCTGGGACAGGCAAGCTCAGCAAGCACCGGGGACAGCGGCCGGCCCTCGCCCTCAGTCAGACGGGCGGGCACAGGAGCGCACTTGCAGGGATCAGTCCAGGGGTTTTGGTATAGATACTACCATAACGAAAAGGGGATCCCATTTCCCAGTCACCTCGTTCCTCATCTACTTCTCGGGCTCATTTACACAGTCCAGAAACACTGCACACATGCTAGAAGCTCCTCCCTTCCCCAAGTACACCTGCCACCTGACCTGCCTCACAGGAGCATCACTAACCAGCCCAGGAGACACCTGAGTGAGGTGCATGCAGGTCCTGCTCAGTCCTCAGGCTCTCCAGAACCACGAAGCTAGTGCGTGCCTTCTCCACCAGGGGACAAGGCCGGTCTCGGGGTGGCGGGTGAGAGCCACCTGGGGAAAAGGAAGTCTGTGGCTAGAGAAGGTGTAGCCTCAGACTCTTCTCATCCCCCTGTTGGAGTTCAGTCACCGACGGGAGCAGTCTAGCAGGGCTCCTTTAGAGAACAGGAGGGAACATCCCACTCCCAACAAGTAAATTTGTTCTTGGCTAAGTTGAAGGAAGTTCGGATGAAAACCTTCCGCACAATGGAACAAACACACACACACACACAGCAACAATAGGAGCATTTTTCAGGAGATCAGAGTCACGAGAACCACCCAGGCAGGTGTCTGCAGTAGTCTTTGCTCTTGGAGCCAAGTCCCGCCTGCAACACGTGCGGCCCCGTGGGAGGCAAGGAGCGGTGCTGGTGCACCCCGGGACCCAGCCTCGGGTCATTCAAGGTCGGAGTGAGAGCTACAGTCCAGCAGGAATTCCTTCCTACACAAAAGTGCTCCAAAGGCACCACCTGACGGGGCGTGGGAGTGGGAGCGTCTGCGCACGCTGCCCTCAGCTTCTGCACCGAGCCTCTTGCATAAGTGGCAACAGAAAACCATTTCCTAGGACCTCTGTGAGTGTCAAGGGTAAGGAAACCAGCAAGGACATTCGCAGTGAAGGACGGGAGTTCCCGACCCCTCCCCACAGTGGGAGCTCACTGAAGCAGGATCCAGGAGCGAGACACGTCCAAACCAAATATATATAAAACATGACAACAACAATAACAGATACAGTAACGCGGGCCTGCCTAAATTGTACCAGTTAAGAAAGGAACCCCCAACACAATTGATACGATTATAAACACCTTGTTATGACTTAGTGGCCTGTACAACAGACCCATAAAAAATGATTTTTTTAAGAAAAAAAGGACTTTAGACAAACAAGAAATCCCCTTCCTACCCATATTAGAATTGGTAACCCACCTTGACTGCCACCGTGACCGCTGGAAATGATAAGTAGTCCTTTCACTTATTTTTTGTTTGTTTTTGATTTTTTTGTTTCTGCTTTTTTTTGTTTTTTTTTAAATTTTTGGTTAGAAAGTTGTCCAATCCATGAAGCAATCCTGAAAAGACAGTGTTTTATTATAAAATTAGGCAAATGATGTCCAGTCTCCATCCTTTCTTCCCGGCACGTGTCTTCCCTGCTCTCCTCTCCTTGGCCTCACACCGTGCGCAGCCGGAGGGAGCCGGGCCCCGCGCCGCCCGCTGGCCGCGCTGGAGGAGGCGGGAGGCGGCGGCACTCACTGTGCCTTGGAGGCGGCGGTGGTGGTGGAAGCAGCCCCACCGGCGGAGGCCGCAGTGAAGAGCGCGCTCTGGACGGACTCAGCGGAGGTGGAGGCGGCGTGAAGGCTGGCAACAGGCCCAGAGTTCCCCGCGGAGGCTGCGGCGGCAGAGACCAGGCTAACCGGGTTGCTGGTGAGCAGAGAGAGGTTCTGGGGGTTCAGGAACAGAGGGGCGGTCACGATGTTGGGGGCTCCTCCCGCATTGGCAAAGACCAGGTTCCCAGTTGCATCCAGTGATGTTATTGGAAGAGAGCCACTAGAAGCAAGAGCTACGGACAAACCCCCAAGACAGGTGGGAGGAGACCGTTAATACCATCCCGGAGAAGCCACGGACCACCAAATGACTCCAATCTCCCACAACCAGCTACAGAGCCTGGCCCTTCGCTGACTGTTTTTCTTAATCAGAGAGCCATCTCGTCCCACCTGAAGTTTTGTTATGATTTTGAAGGACCTAAAGCAGCGGTCACCAACCTTTCGGACCTCACCGGTTAGCGACCGCTGACCTAAAGGACTGAACGATCTAGTGAGCATGAGCAGGGCGGAGGGGCGTAAGGCCTGTCTGACCCACCAAAGCCGCATCTGCACTGGAGCTCCGCCTGACTTCAGTGCCCACCGACCTCATTAGGTAAATCCAGCGACTGTTTCTAATAAAGATCGCCAATGTCAAACCACTCCCTTCAAATGACAAACTAGCTCCAGCGATCACAGCACTGAAATATAGGCAGCTCTTACTAATCCACTGGCTATGAAAAATCTGAGCACTTTATGGCTTGATACACAAGATGAAAAGCCATCTTTCAAAAGGCTTTTGTTCTAAAATAAATTACCAAGTAAAGTGTAAGGTGTGACCAAGTGTGCCCCTCCTAACTTGTGCGGGGCATGGTGGGCGTTACAGGAGGGAGCAGAGATGTGGTGATGCCCACGTGGGCCATCGTGGATCAGGACTTGTTCTAGCACCTGAGAACTTTCTGTGATGAAGGCATCAGCAAGATTTTCTTTAAAATAAGTGGGCATTGCCGAAACCGGTTTGGCTCAATGGATAGAGCGTCGGTCTGCGGACTGAAGGGTCCCAGGTTCGATTCCGGTCAAGGGCATGTACATTGGCTGCGGGCACATCCCTGGTAGGGGGTATGCAGGAGGCAGCTGGTCGATGATTCTCTCTCATCGATGTTTCTAACTCTCTCTCCCTCTCCATTCCTCTCTGTAAAAAATCAATAAAATATAAATAAAATAAAATAAAATAAAAATAAAATAAAATAAGTGGGCATCGGCTGGCATGGCTCAGTCGTTGAGCGTCGACATGTGAACCAGGAGGTCAGGGCACATGCCTGGGTTGCAGCTCAATCCCCAGTGTGGGGTGTGCAGGCGGCAGTTGATCAGTGATTCTCTCTCATCACTGATGTTTCTATCTCTCTCTCCCTCTCTGAAATCAATTTAAAAAAACAAGTGGGCATTCTCACTTACTAAATTTTCATTATCTGACAACCCCCCAGTATCTCCCTGACCCATAAAACCACATGCAGATTAGAAGGATTCTCTAGGCTTTAAGACTTCGGTAGATTTCTCATGTAACATGTAAAGAGAGCTGGAGGGACTGAGGCGTCGTCCCTGACTTGGACACCATCACACAATGAGCACACACGGGGGCACTGGTGTGGCTGGAAGTTTTCTGAGATTCCAGGCGTAGGGCCGTGGACCTGTTCTAGATCTCCCCAGAGAGGTCTGTTCCCGCCTGCAGTGTCCAGAGAAGCACTTCGCCTCTGGAGCATCACTACCAGCCAAAGACACCTGCTGCCGAGAAAGTGGCTTCTCAGTCTTATTCCAAAAAGGAGTCCTTGGCTAACAAAAGCTTCACAGAGCTAACCACCGATTTTGCACAGCGCGAAGGTCAGGGGGAGGCCAGGCAGTCCAGCCCACGTCTGGGACTTGTTGGTGACCAGTGTTTTCTGTGGTACGTACACTGGAGGAATTATCACCCGCCTGACAGCACCTTTACCCAAGTGGCTAAGAGCTTATTTTTGGCCCCAAGAACTCTCACTTAAGCACAAACTATTTTAATTGAAAGAAAAAAACATTCTTTGATTATACAGGGATGTCTCTCAAGCAACTTCAGACAAGCCGAAGCCACATAAGGCACACCCTTCGGTAAACCCTTCAGGATTCAGACACACCTGAGACTGGGTGGCACGCGAAGGTCAAAGGGACCCACTGGCCTTGGGGAAGACAAGGATGGGGACAACAAAGGGCAGCCCAGCAAGGTGGACAGTGCTCCTGGAGTCCCCGATGTGCTCCAGGGGACTGCTCAGCCGTGCTCTCTTGGGGTGGAGATGAGGACGGGGATTTTAGTTGGTCAGGGTGCCTGGGGTAGGTCTTGGATGACTAAGTCAATAAACTTGTCAGGGATAAAGTCTGTCCCCAAGTCTATACACATAAGAAGGTCAATATCAGCATAAAAATTCTGATTTCTTACATCAAACTAGTAGGCTTCCTATTCTAACACCCAAACCACACCTATACTTCTCCACAAAGCTTTTTTACAAGACATTTTCTTGGTCCTTAAGTTAGTCAATATTATCAATTCAACTGTCTCCCCATCACCCTGACCTCTGGCAAAGTAGACTTCCTCCATTAAAAAAAAAAAAAAAAAAAGAGGTAAGTAAGGAAAGTAGCTGTACCGACCTTGAATGGTTGCCAGTGTACTGTTGCTCATCAGAGCTGGGCTGAGAGCACCGCCCAGGGTCCCTGGGTTGAGACTGAGTAAGGCACCTCTGCAAGTGAAAAGAGCAGACACAGCGGTCAGAGTGACATCACGCCCGAGGGGAAGCAGGACTCGCCGGCTGGGGAGGCAATGGAAGCAGCTGCAGCTCTTGTCCTCTCTACAGTCGACAGCCTCTGAGTCGCTGCTTTCCCTGAAGCTCACTGTGCAAACCAAACAAGACTATGACTGCACAGTGTCCAACTCGTAGTCACTGAAACTTGCTTTGCATTATCTCCTTCTCTTTTCTCAAAACAAAAGACAATGCCAGAGAAATAAATATATCTACAGTAGGTCCTCGGGTTACGTCGGAGATCCGTTCCTACGGCACGATGTAATGCAATTTTCGCCGTAAGTCGGAACCCACCTACATAAGCACCTACGTCACTCACATGGAGCACAGACACAGCAGTAATGAAGTGAAAGAGTAAAAAAATTTAAAAGAAAGATAACAATTCCTGACCATTACTTGTGGTAAATAAATAATAAAAAAACATAAAGCACATATGTACAAACGTCGAAATGACGGAACTTTTATAAATAAATGGGAGATGGTGACGTAACCATGAAACGACGTACGCTGAGTCCGACGTAACCCGAGGACTGCCTGTAGAGAGTAATTCTTACTGCTGCAGCCCCTACGCATGATTGAGAGTCAGAAAGCGGCCAGCTGCGAGGCCAGCAGGGAACAAGCAAGAACGAGAGTCGGGAGCTGTGAGCTCCCCCTGGCCCAACCCCGAGGCATGGCCAGTGTCTGCTGCTCGTGGCTCACCTGGAAATGAAGGCCTGACTGCTGCCCTTCCAGGGTGACCAGACACTTAAGTCCGCAATAATCAAGGTCCTTGAGCAGCTATAGAGCAACCCATTTCAAAGACATTAAGGCTTAAAGAGTGTTATTTTGAATTTTGCATTGAAGATGAAGATGGAAAGTCTCCCATAGAGTAAGCCCCGGGATGACCTCCTTGTGGACTCTCAGGTGGGAGCAGACGAGAAAGCCCTTACCCAGCTGCGAACTGAGACGGTGCCATCAGGCCTGGGCTCAGTCCTGCAGCGGCAGCCATGGCAGCGAGACTCGCGTTCGCCGGCAACTGCGCAGCTCCTTGGAGGGCGGCCGCGGCTGCTGTTTGCAGCCCTGACGCCGTCACCATCACCTGGCTGGTCCCGAGAGGAGAGGGCAGAGGAGTGGAGGTGGTCTGTGTTGTGCTGGTCTCACTAGCACTCGAGGCCTCAGAGGTGGAGGCTGAGGCAGTAGGGGAGGGGCTCAGCGAGGGGGAAGTGACTGCTGAGGAGGCCGGAGGCGCGGTGGAAATCACAGTCGCAGTGTTGTTGGCGGTGGTGTCTGTAGTGCCTGAAAAGAGGGCTGTGTTAGGAAGGAGCTGTGGGGAGTCTGGAGGCGGGTCTCTGTTCAGCCAAACCCAGGAACAACTGACCAATGACTCTACCAACCAGCACCTCAAAATGGGTACTTTTTACTAACCTCGTTTAGTGTGTCTAGAGACATGAACCACAAAAACAAACTCTTTAGAACCTAAGCTTAGAAAATAATGAACTAGAGGGTGTTGGGCTGGAATTGGAGACTCAGTATGGATGCATGGCTTTAATACACATGGACAGCTAGTGAAGATGAATGGTGCAGGTGTGTGAACACGTGAATGTACACACACGTGTGTATCTTACACACATTCCCGTGTTGTGTGCACACTTATTTCAGTTGAGATGCCCTAGAAGCAACAATGCATATCAGTGAGTGTATCTAATGCCTCTACTTTGGTTCCAAAGTCCTTTCCTCACTAACAGGAACTCAGAATCCTTGGAGAAATGGCTGCTTCCAGGCCTGGGCAGAGAAACGTGAAGATGAGCCTGAACATCTTGTGCCAAAAAATAAGGAACCACGTAAAGAAGGACAGGGGCATGTTAAAGGGCACAGGAGCCAGCTGAAGAGACTCCCACTGGCCAATCTGGAACAATTTAACCCTGAAATAGTGGTACAATTCTAACCTGTTGGATATAAAAGAATGTCTGAATTCATACTGATTACAGACAGATAAAGAGGGAAAAGGCAAAGTTCATCCTTAATTTAATAAATGTGAATAAAAACATTTATTCACTTTACATGCCATGGTTAGGTCATAGAGCCAAAGAGGTGTGATGAAGTTAAATATGAGTACAGAAAAATCCATTCCCCCACCTGGAGGCTAAGTCCAAGCTGCACCGTGAACCATCAGAAATCCGCCTGCCCAGTGCTTCATACCCATCATCAACCCGGCAAATAGTCGCAGAATGCCTTATACATCGTGTCACTAAGAACTGCTGGTGACAACACTGAGTTCATTTTAAGTGTATTTGAGAAATCTACTATTCAAAGGGTGGCACAGGGAAAATTTTAGTCATTCATTTTATAGTGAATGTGTCAGGCACTAAACAAGGCAGAGATTAAAAAAGAAAATCCAGGCCTTTTGAGAAGTACAAAGTATACTGGCAAAGAGAGAATAAATTATAAAACTATAATCATTTGTGACACAGGCAGGGGAAAGTTCTGTAGGGGAGCTCAACACTATTTCCAGGCGGAATGTACACCTAACCCGGAGCAGCCCCGCCACCATCAGACACGTGAGGCTGCGCCTGCTCACAGGCCCGCCAGCCTCCGTGGGCCGAGGACAGTGGATGGCGACCAGTGGAGACAAGGGCCACACTGGAAAGCGCCTTCTACAAAGCGAAGGGGCATCTGATCTGATGTTGTCTTGATGCAAAAAGTTGTAGCTAGTCAAGGTTTTTAAGAGGAGCTACTTGAAAAAAAGTGTTTTGAGAGATAATTCTGGGAGTAATAGAGAAGACAGAGTAAGGTGAAAAAGAACAAAAAAGGTGAAATCTTTGTGTGAAAGTATTATTTCTGACAAAATTAATTGTGCCTGATTTTTCTTGGAGTTCAGGTTTTCACATACAACTTTAAAAAAAGCAGTACATCCCTAGAGCTGTAATTCACAGCTTAATGGCAGATTCTCACAGGAACCTCTCATGGCTACCAGCTGCCTCACAGCTGCACAGCCTGGCTGCCGCATACCTGTACCAGAGACGTGGTTACCTGTACCAGATTACCTGTGCTAGAGAGGTGGTTATCTGTACCAGTGAAGTGGTTACCTATACTAGAGAGGTGATTATCTGTACCAGAGACGTGGTTACCTGTAACAAAGAAGTGGTTACCTATACCAGATTACCTGTACTAGAGAGGTGGGGACCTCTCCAGAGAAGTGGTTACCTTTAACAGAGAAGTGATTACCTGTACTAGAGAGGTGGTTACCTGTAACAGAGAGGTTGGTTACTGCAGCGCTGGTCAGAGGGAGGACAGGGTTGACTGTGAGGGTAGTTGCTGCACTGCTGGTCACAAGGCTTGGCGTGGTCGCCACCTAGAGGTCAGAAATGAAAATATTCAAAAGCATTAAAAAAAAAAAAACCACCTTAAAAATTCCATTTATAGACTTATTTTGCCTGTAAAAAACTTAGATTCCAGGATAGAATTTAAATACTATAGAATAAAAATAGAATAAAGTAAACGGGCCTGAGAGGAGAAGGTTTTTCATTCCTCCTGGAGCCTGGAACTGAGAAATGGGCGCCTGCTGCAAGGCTGCCGTCAAAGGCGGCTCTTCACTGGCGTGACGCATGGCTTTGCCCAGGTTTCACACAGAAATAATTTAAAAACCTCTCAATCTCAGTAATGTTGAGCCAGGTGTAATCTAAGTCAGTAGGAAGTATTATGCTAATTGTCCCCTTAACCTAAATAAGGAAACTATTCTGGAGGATCCGTGAATCGCGGCTTCTTGTTTTATTTTTGACTCTGGGGGGGGGGAAGGGGGGGGCAAGATTGTCCTGAATTTGTTTTTAATGAAATGATGTTATGGAAAAAATGTAAAATAAATTTAAAAAAACCTGAGAGTTTCTCTTTGAAACAACAAAATATGTCTACAGTTTTGTAAAATAAATAAATAAATAAATAAATAAATAATGTCTTCTTTCTAGTTCAAATAAATCCAAACACAAGTAAACAGCTGCACAGGACAAAGCTGTATCTGCCAACTGCTCCCCTGACTGCCTCTCACAGGGGATTGGAGGCCGCACCGCCCGCGCCCCCCCCGCCACCCCCCCGCCTTCCCCAAAATCACTGGGTGCTCTCACAGTAAATTCTATTATGAAATACAATGACTGAGCGGGTCACTTGTAAACTGTAAAAATGAGCCTGAGCTCTCCCGTTTTCCTCCTTACCAGTGAGGTCGGGCTGGGGAAAATTGCTTTGATAGGCGAACTGCTGGTCCCACCACTGCTGGGTGGGTTGATCCTCTTTTCCTTCTGGCGGCGGTTACAAAACCAAACTCGAATCACCTCCTTCTCCATGTTGAGCTGCTCAGCAATCATAGTGATCTCTTCCGAGGTAGGCTTTTGATTCTGAAGGGGAAAATCATCTCGTGGAATAACCTTTAGAACTACTGGCACAACCAAGCCATTATATAAACCAACAAACAGGGAGGGGCAGGCCGGGGAGTAAAGGTGGGATGTAAATGACCAACAGGCCCACCTTAACAAAATGTCTACAGACAAACATTCCAATGAACATAAGTCTATTAAATTTATTCCTGGTTAACTTAGAATAAGTTATTCTTGAATGTTTACTTTTGTTGCTGTTGTAAGCTTGTGGGGCAGGATAGGAAGTGCTTCCCAGATAAAGAGACTTCCCAGATAAAGGGACTCAGTGACTGACCAAGGACTCAGGTCCTAAGTGGCAGACGCTAGACTCCTGACTCAGTGCTCCTTCCACTATGCTCAAGCCTCTCTGAATCAGTCAGAATTTTGTTGGAAGCTTTGATTGAGATATTTCCTGGTGTAAAAACAACAACAACAACAACAAAAAAAAACACACCCAAAAGCCAAGTATCTGTTGAATTAACTTGAACTTGATAGGCTGACATTCAAGGCCCTCTGTGTCCTGGTCCCAAACTGCTAGTCTAGGCAGACACTAGAACTCAGCTAAACTGAACCACCCGTTTCCGCGCTGACCCCTCGGTTCCCCTGGACGCCTTTGCTCTCTCTTCCTTGCCCCTCCCTGTCTGGAGTCCCTGTGCCCCCTGGCAGCTGCTGCTTGTCACACGAAGGACTCCCGTGGATGTGAGCCTGTTCTCCCCTGAACCCCAGGCATGCACGCTCTGTCTAGGGTGTCTTATTTTCTCCACGATGGGATAAGCTGTGGCTGACAGACCTAATGTGAGCACCATACCAACAATCCCACGCCCACGAAAAGTAAAATCCCCACTGACCTCCAGGAAGCTCTTCTCTAAGGCCACACGGATGTTGGTCTCTATGCTGGTGCGTTTCTTCCTCCTACGGTTCAAGCCCTCGATACCCTGCCCTGGAGAATTCAAAGCACTTGGGCTGGAGAGAGCTGAATCCGATGAGAGGTTCTCTGTAAGAAAGGAGAAAACAGGAGGTCGAAGGAACAGCACACGTATTAACAACATAACAAAGCCGACCAAGACAGTTTATGCTGCAAGCGCACGAAAAGGTTTCCATACCGACATGGACATACAGCGCTCCTCGCTGCTCTAGCTGCGGTCTGAGAACGGTCGGCTGTCTGTCCCCGCTGCCCTCTGACTTGTCTGAGAAAGCACAGGGTTACTCTTTCTGCCCCGAGACTCAGCTCTACCTCTTCTGAGTTCTGTCCTTATTTTTTGATTTTGCTTGCTTATTTACTAGAGGCCCGGTGCATGAAATGTGTGCACAGGTAGGGTCCCTAGGCCTGGCCAGGGATCAGGGCTGGCCAGGGCCTCCCTTCCCTGGCTGCCGGCTGCCGGCCAGGGCCTTCCTTCGTTCCGCCCCGCCCCCTGGTGGTCAGTGCATGTCAGGGCGATCAAACTCCCGGTCTCCTGGTTGAACTCCCGAGGGGACAATTTGCATATTAGGCTTTTATATATAGAGATTAGCTCTAGGGATAAAAGAAAGCTTGTTGGAAATTATTGAACATTTAATATTTATCTCGCAAATGACTTCTCATTTTATTAGTATAATCTAGGGCAACACCTCCCCCAAAATCAAACAACAATGAAATACTTCTAAATTCTTGGTAGTTGAAACAAGCAAGGTTCTGTCAATAGTTGAATGACCCTGGGCATCTCGGAACCGGCTCTGTGATTCTTTCCACTCCATGCACACGGAGGGAAGGGCAGAGCGGTGGTTCTCACCTGTGGAGCTCAGAAAGGGTACAGGGTGTTTTTCAAAGACCTGGTTTTCCTCCCATCTAAACAGGAACTGCCGTCTAGGCAATCTGCACTTTCCTTGCAGCCCACAGACTGTGGTTCTGTGAATCAAACTTCAAATTTCCCAAAAGAAAACCTCAGTACAAAACACACAAGTTAACACTGGCCACTCAACTTCTCATGAATGTGGTCGTTTTTAGTAACAAAAGCAGAAATATCATCAAGAACAAATTTACTATAATTCATCAACAAAGAACCAATAAACTTGTTTTTCAAGTTTATGTAAATACATAGGCTTTTTTCCTCTTCCTTCAACTACCCCTAACCCTTTGGAAATGTTCTAAAACTAAAAACTGTTTTTCACTGTGTGCATTGCAATTACTATTTAAACGAATCTCTGATTTATGGAACCACAACTTATATGGATCCTCCCAAGACTGGCGTGCTTTAAGGCTCTGTAGTGCCAATAATGCAATACGAAATCTAAACCCCACTCTATACGACAGCCCCTGTAAGATTCCCACAGACAATGAGGCCATTTCTCACCCACCTGCATCATTGAGCCACTTCTCCAAAAGTGGCTTTAACTTGCACATGTTCTTAAAGCTGAGGTTCAAGGCTTCAAAGCGAGAGATGGTAGTTTGGCTGAAGTCATTTCCATACAGTTTACCCATCGCGAGCCCAACATCGCCCTGCACAGAAATACAGACAGGAGCGGGAGGACGAGCGAGAAGAGAGTCATCTCACCAACGGTGACAGCCTTCTCTCCACAGGCCCCCGTAGACGAAGGCTCAACAATGAGCCCCTTTGTAGGGTCCCATAGAAACACCCATTCCTAAGCTGGGCCCAGTGCTCCAGTGAGGAGTTAGGCCCCAATCTAACAACAATCAAAACTGTCCCATATTCTCTCCATTTTGAATCTATTCTTGCCACCTTATATAATAGTTAAGATTATCAAATATTTCTACTAAGTCCCAAAAGATGGTGTTAATATTCTAAACCAGCCCCTTAATTAATGTAACAAAGTGATTTAAGTAATCCTACAGAGTTAACACAAGTAACTGCCTGGATAACCTCAGGTATTTATGAACTAACCAACGTTTCCATAAATGACTTTAAAATCTAGAAATGATCCCTTACTTCTTTTCTCCCTGTAAATTATTTCTGGAAGCATTGAAAAAAATCTATTTTCCACCCTTAGTTTGGATTTCAAAGTTGGTTATAAAAAACAGGTATTCTAAAAGAATACTTTTATAACTGTTAGAAAGAAAGAAATTCACAGTGGAGAGGTATGACCCATTTAGTTAAACCTGCATGGACACTGCATGGTCCTCTTACAGCAATGGAACGATGACCCCTGAATATATTACACAGATGTCTTTCTCCTAAGCCTATAAGCCCTGAATGTACACAGTGCTTTCCTTCCAGCCAACTGAGTCGCCTTTAAAGCTGGAAAAAGCCACATCTTCACATTTTTTATTCAGGTAACAGAGGCTCCTGGAGTTTCAATGATTCACCCTCTCGTTCCGTCCGTTTAGTGACAGGGCACAACACTTCTGGGAAGTGCTGCAGAGCTCATCCATCGTGGGACACAAGGGACAGCTCAGGCCCAGCCACTGCCAGCAGTTACTGTGAACGGGGATCAGTCCAGTCCTTTGATTCCCCTACATGCCATCCTTGGACACTACACGTTTATTCGCACCTGTGCTAGGTTATAGTCAGGGAGAGGGAAGGATATTTTTTTAACTCCGTTTTCTCACTGGTAAGCAACTTGTGATACAACGTGTAACAGAGGAGAAAGCTGGGATGGAAGATGACATGAGGCATCGAGAGCACCAGACCTTCCCTGGGCTGTCACCCTGGCCTTCCCCAGGAGAGCCTCCAGCCCCAGGTGGCTATTTAAATGAAAATTATTCAAAACCAGTAAATTAAATCTCCAGTTCCTCAGCTCCACCAGCCACTCTGCTGCCCAGCAACAGCCACACAGGCATAGTGGCTGTCCTATGCCGACAGTGCCACTGACTGCTCTGGACACCTGTTTCCAGCACAGAAGTGACTGCTTATTGATTTCTGTTCGGTTACAGCACACAGAGACCCGGGATAGTGCAAGTGGCATAACTGCTAAGTCTATCTGTAGACAGATGTCTATCTGGATCGTTATCTCTGTCATTTAGTCAATCACAAACATTCACTAAGTGCCTGCTAGATGTCAGATACTAAACTAGGCTGTGTGTCTTGGTCACTTTACTTGTTTAGATTACAGCCTGCTAGAGAGTTGGGCCAACCCAACCTTGCAATTCTTTGCATATAGGGCCTGCTGTAGCAGGTAAGATGGAAATTGTAACTCTGACATTGTAACTCATAGCTCACTAGAAGGTTTTTCACAAACTTCTATAATATCTATGAAAAGTAACAATATTGACAAGTAAACAAAAATACCTATTCAAAAATCACATCATAATTAGAATAAATACCTTACGTTGGTGGCTATACCATCAACTAAGTAAAACTATGGCAATAAATTACAAATCGACTTAATTGAGATGTATAATACAGTCTTACTTTACGTTTAAATTATTTAATTGAATGAAAAGCAATAGGTCCTCACTTAGTTAATATACTAACGTTCATTAATTTGAGGTAAGTGTGGCTTGGTGCTTTTGTAACTCAAAACCATTGGGGTTATTCCTCACAGAAGTAAATGTTTGAAGCAGCTGACTTGTACATAATCTATATTATATCCCTTTGATATTTTTTAAAAAGCAAAAGGGAAATGGAGCAAAGATTGGGATTAGGAAATAATTAATGTGTCAAGTGAGAGGAAAGTATTACACCATGGCCTCCTAATTATGAAATGACATCTATAGTAACCCTTTCATAACCAATGATGTAGTCAGAAACAGCTAACAACATGGAGATTTCTCAAAGAGGAATTTTTTTTTGGTCTTAACTAATCACTTGAATGCTGTTTGTGTATAAATAAACTGGATACAAAGCAACCTTTGAATAACTACAACTGAGGTACATGCCTTAAACACAAAGGCTGATTTTCCCATCCTGCACCAGTAACATGTGCTTTAATCCAAATAGTCAAGGTCTGTGAAATATAGGCACTGCTATATCAGAGTCATTTTGAAAAATAAGGCACAGTTGTGCCAAATAATAGGATAAAACCATAAGCACAATACCAGATCACAGGGAAGCTCTTTGATATATAAGAGAGAGAGGCACACACACACACAACACTGGCAATATGTTGGGTCAAGTGCCACAGAAAGGCAAACCACTATCTGTGTAAAAGTTAAAGATTTTAAAGAGCCTTAACATCCTTGGCATATCGCTTAGGCAACAGTTTCCTAGGGAACCTCAGAGTATGCTGTGCTAATAGCTTAAAGCTGAAGCACTGAGGACTAGTCCAACCTGACACATATATTTAAGCGCAGTAACGTACTCTGCTCAATCTAGCTGTATCTTTCGCTTTCTTTTTAGGAATAAGCCAGATCATTCAATGTTTCCATCTTTCTTAATTGTAATTTGTTTCTTCACAATTGAAACGCCTCACAAATACATAACTGCATTGTCTCTAACATTATAGCTATTGAAAAAATCATTTTATGTTCCTAATATATAATTAGTTTCTTTGAGCAAAAATAAACTACCAAAGAAGTTAGGAATATAAGTCTGTTCATAAAAACACCAGGGCACATGCAGGGTCATCACCCTGGTGTCCGAGCAGCCTGAGCAGGTGGTACATTACTGTTCTTCCGACGCAAAGGAAATGGGACAGTACGTAAGTGGTGGCTCAGATTTCAAATAGTAATTACATTCTCTGGAAAGAAAACATCAGGTTTTTTTCTGATTCCATAAAAACACCCAATCCAATCTATACTTCAGTAATTTTTTCATCTAATGATCTTCTATTATCGATATACTATAGGCCCAGTGCATGGGTAGGGTCCCTAGCAGCTGCCGGCAGCCGGCCGGGGCCTTCCTTCCCTGGGCTGCCTGACGCCACCACTGCTGGCCAGGGCCTCCCTTCCCCCTGCTGTCTGCCCCGTCGCCGAATCCTGCCATGTTCCGTGCCGCCCCCTGGTCATCAGCGCACGTGTAACTCCCGGTCAGTCAAACTCCCGCCCGTAGGGACAATTTGCATATTAGCCTTTTATCATATACTAGAGGCCCGGTGCACAAAATTCGTGCACGGGGTGTGTGTCCCTCAGCCCAGCCTGCACCCTCTCCAATCTGGGACCCCTTGAGAGATGTCTGACTGCCCGTTTAGGCCCGATCCCAGCAGGATCGGGCCTAAACGGGCAGTCGGACATCCCTCTTACAATCCAGGACTGCTGGCTCCCAACTGCTCGCCTGCCTGCCTTCCTGATTGCCCCTAACTGCTTCTGCCTGCCAGCCTGATCACCCCCTAACCACTCCCCTGCCAGCCAGGTTGATGCCTAACTGCTCCCCTGCCAGCCTGGTCACCCCTAACTGCCGTCCCCTGCAGGCCTGGTCACCCCTAACTGCCCTCCCCTGCAGGCCTGGTCCCCCGCAACTGCCCTTCCCTGCAGGCCTGGGTCCCCCGCAACTGCCCTTCCCTGCAGGCCTAGTCGCCCCCAACTTCCCTCCTCTGCCGGCCTGGTCACCCCTAACTGCCCTCCCCTGCAGGCCTGGTCCCCCCCAACTGCCCTCCCTTGCAGGCCTGGTCCCTCCCAACTGCCCTCCCCAGCTGGCCATCTTGTGGCGGCCATCTTGTGTCCACATGGGGGCAGCCATCTTGTGTGTTGGAGTGACAGTCAATTTGCATATTACTCTTTTATTAGATAGGATAGAGGCCTGGTGCACGGGTGGGGGCCAGCTGGTTTGCCCTGAAGGGTGTTCCGGATCAGGGTGGGGGTTCCCTTGGGGCGTGGGGCCTGTGGTGGTTTGCAGGCCGGCTATGTCCCCTGGTGACCCAAGCAGAGGCCCTGGTATCTGGGATTTATTTATCTTCTATAATTGAACCTTTGTAGACTTGAGCAGAGCCAAGCCTCCTCCTTGCTCCGTGGCCACAGCCATTTTTGTTGGGATTTATTTATCTTCTATAATTGAAACTTTGTAGCCTTGAGTGGAGTCCAGGGCCTGCCAGGGTGTGCGGAAAGCTTGGCTTCCTCCATTGCCAGGGAAACTCAAGCCTCCTGTTCGCTCCGTGGCCACAGCCATCTTGGTTGGGTTAATTTGCATACTCGCTCCTGATTGGCTGGTGGGCATGGCTTGTGGGTGTAGTGGAGGTATGGTCAATTTGCATATTACTCTTTTATTAGATAGGACTAGAGACCCAGTGCACAAAATAGGTGCACTGGGGAGGGGGTGGCTCGGGGAGGGGGTCCCTCAGCGCAGGCCAGGCGGAGGGACCCCACCAGTGCATGATCGGGGCCAGGGAGGGACACAGGAGGGCTCCAGGGCATGTCTGGCTCATCTCCCTCAGTCCCAATTGGCCAGAACCCAGCAGCAAGCTAACCACCGGTCGGAGCATCTGCCCCCTGGTAATCAGTGCACCTCATAGCGACTGGTCGACTGTCTGTCCCCTGGTGGTCTGTGCACATCACAGCAAGTGGTTGAGCGACCTTAGCATATCATTAGCATGTTACGCTTTGATTGGTTGAATGGCCAACCGATGACTGGACACTTAGCATATTAAGCTTTTATTATATAGGACTAGAAGCCCAGTGCACGAATTTGTGCACCAGTGGGGTCCCTCGGCCTGGCCTGCGGGATTGGATCGAAACTGGCTCTCCGACATCCCCCAAGGGTTCTTGGATTGTGAGAGGGCGCAGGTCAGGCTGAGGGATCCCATGGTGCACAACCAGGACCAGGAAGGGTGTGGGAGGTTAGCCAGCCAGGGAAGGACCACGGGAGGGCTCCAGGGCATGTACGGCCCATCTCACTCAGTCCCAATTGGCTGGACCCCAGCAGCAAGCTAACCTACAGGTCAGAGCGTCTGTCACCTGGTGGTCAGTGCACGTCATATTGAGCGGTTGAGTGATCTTAGCATATCATTAGCATATTACGCTTTGGTTGAATGGACAACAGAACACTTAGCATATTAGGCTTTTATTATATAGGAGGTTATAAAAGCCTAAGCGACCATCCGACCATTCAACCAGTAGCTATGACACGCAATAACCACCAGGGGGCAGGTGCTCTGACCGGTAGCTATGATGCACACTGACCACCAGGGGGCAGACACTCACACAGGAGCTGCTGAGCAACAGCAACTTTGCAGAGGGCCCACTTGCACTCCGGGACTCCTCAGGGGATGTTGGACTCTTGGTTTCGGCCTGATCCCTGCACGCCAGGCCAAGGGACCCCACTTGCCGGAGGGACCCCCTCACTCGGCAGATGCCCTTTGAGCCCCGGCGCCATCCCAGGTAGGACTGGCTGGGGAGGGAACACGGGAGGTTGGCTCCAGGGTGTGTCCGGCCAGTCTCACCCAGTCCTGCCCTGCCGGCCACGTTCTAATTAATTTCCTTTCAATGTGCACAAATCCATGCACCAGGCCTCTCATTTTACATAAATGCCATTCAGTTTCCTTCCACTCCAGTATCACTTATGCGGTGAACAAGAGTAATTAAAGCAGTGCCTATAGGCCAAGTCTCCTTCCAAACCACTGGACATGTTCTACTCGAAATGCCCTGCTACCTGGCATTGAAAAAACTAATTTGGATTTTTCATCTTTGACAGATTCTTAATTCGTTTCAGTTTGGGCTTATTTTGTACGCTTCACACCCACGTGTGTGTTCATGCAAGCGCATGTCTCCACCCCCTACAAAAAACTATTTCAAACAAGCCTTTCAAACGTTCCCGTCGGCTACTCTGAGAGACTTGCAATCTTGACACACTCTACCTCACATATATAGCACTAAGGTCTAGAACCAGATGTTCTTCAAATAACTAAATCCTCAGTATAGTCATGTCATCCCCTAACACAATCTTTTACTTTCTTAGCACTATTGGTATAATTATAATTTCAGAGGCCTATGTTCTGAAAGAATCTTAAAGGTTTTTAACCTAGCATTAAATCATAAGTTTATAACCAAATATATACAACTAGTGTTCCCGTTGCAGGAAAAATCCTGCAATAGGGTTTCCTGCTGCACTCTACCCCGCCCCGCCTCCGCTCCTCCCTTGTCCCCCGCCCGCCTTCTCCGCCAGCCCGCCCCGCCTCCGCTCCTCCCTTGTCCCCCGGCCCGCCTTCTCCGCCAGCCCGCCCCGCCTCCGCTCCTCCCTTGTCCCCCGGCCCGCCTTCTCCGCCAGCCCGCCCCGCCTCCGCTCCTCCCTTGTCCCCCAGCCCCGCCTCCGCTCCTCCCTTGTCCCCCGCCCCGCCTTCTCCACCAGCCCGCCCCGCTCCGCCCTTCTCCTCCCCCCCGGCTTGCTTGCTTCTCCACAGCTTTGCTCCCTTCAGCATCTCTTGGCTTCTTTCTACGCTGTCTTGATATGCAAATTAGCCGCCATCTTTGTTGGGGTAATTTGCATACTCGTCCTGATTGGTTGGTGGGTGTGGCTTGGGCGTAGCGAAGGTGCGGTCAATTTGCATATTTGTCTATTATAAGGTAGGATAGTCTAATCTTACAGATGCAGGAAAACTAATGGACACATAAGCAGGCCGAGTAGGGAAATCCAAGTTCAAGGCGGGCTCATCTACCTGAGTGAATCCAAGTTTGATTCGTCTTTGTTTGAAGGTCTTGGCAAACTGCTCAAGCTCCTCAAGGTCACTGGGCTCCTCCAAGCTGGGAGTGTCGATTCGCTTTGGTGTTGCCTGGCTCTGTGGAAGTGTCTGAATTGGGGTTGCAGCTATTGTGCGTGTTGGGGTTGCTGGCTGTTAGAGAAGGAGAAGAACAGACATCCAAAAAGGTGTTTAGGTTGCAACTGGACCGTGCAGCAAGTAAACAACCTAAGGAAACAGCTGTATTGGGGGAGGATTATGAAGACCCTGTAACATGTAGTGTTTGTGGAGAAAAGCAGAATGTGAAATCATGTACACCAGAATCACAAGGTTAAAATGTAAGCACAAGTAAAGAACTTGTCTACCTAAAAATGAAACTCAGTATATTTGGGTTTTCAAATGGTCTGAATACATGTATTTTATGCCTTTTAATAGATTAGTCCTCATTTTTTAGACTCTACTTAATAAACATACCACTTAAACTATAAGTTTCAAAACAGCAGGGACTAATCTATCTTGTTTATCACTATCTTGTATATCTCCAACTTGTGACACAATATTATAAAAATATTACTGTAAGATTATTAAAGTATCTTAAAAGCAAACCACCTACAGTTTAAATAACTTAACAGCTTCATTTGTGTGTATTTCCTCGAATTTTCCATAGATCTATATTTCTTTTCTTTATTATCCTGTTTTTTTCCATTGATTTTTAGAGAGTGGAAGGGGGTGAGTGAGTGAAACATTAATGAGAGAGACACATCAACTGGTGGCCCCCTGCACCCCCGCTGCCGCGCCCCTTCCGGGACCAGGGATCAAACCCACAACCCAGGCACGAGCCCTTGACCGGAAATTAAACCTATAACCCTCCAGTGCCTATAGACGCTCCAACCACTGCTCAGTGGCCAGGGCAATTATGTTTTTTTTATTCCTATGGTTTTTCAGTCTTCCTAATTATCATTTTCAAAGGCTGACGGAAGCAATAGATCATAATTTATTTAACAATTTCTTCATTGCTGGACACTTCTTTGTTTTCACTAGCACAGGTGACACCACAACAAACGGTGCTGGCGTTAGTTCTCTGAGACAAACTCATGAGGCACTTTCTGTAACCAGATAAAGGGCGGCCAGAGACAATGGCGTCGCTTCTGATCCACAGCAGCATGTCGGTTCTCACCATCCAATCTCTCCCCAAAATCTGTCAGCAGTTTTCAAAATGTTCTGCTAACTCACTGTTGCCCTAATTCGTATTTCTCTTATTACACGAAGTCAAAATTTTCCCATGTGTGAATTATTATCTGTATCTCCTTTGATGTGAATTAGTTTTACATCAGAACCCATTTATATAAAGTATTAATGATCTTCTCATTCTTATCCTTAAGGAACTCATCAAATGTTACAGAATTGTGTTGCATTAATGCAAATTTTTCCTATCTGCTTTTCCTTTTATTTTTCAACATACCCAAATTTTAAATTATCAAAAGGAAAAAAAAGGAGGAAACTTTTTTTCCTTTCTAATATCATCTGTTGCTTCAAATCTGAAAAAACTTTCATTTATTTCTAACTTGGATAACTTTTTTTAATATTCTACCTGCTTCTTCTATGTATTTTAAAGTATTTAATTACTGAAATCCATCTAAAGTTTACTTGGGCACATAGGGTATAATCTTTCCTTTTTGTAGAAGAAATATAAAATGTCCTTATTATGAAAACACAGGCACTAGAAGACGTCCTTCTGAGTATCACTAGTGACAGCCAGGTGCTGCTGTGAGTGCGTCTCCATCGCTCAGCTGACCCTTCCTGGGACTGGTGCCCGGGTGGAGAGATCGCAGGCCAGGAGCACACACCAAGCCTGTGGCTGTGAGTTTTGCTCCTGTAGTTGAAATGGCTCCACCCCTTACTTGGACCTCATTAGTCATATGCTCTCTCCAGCTGAACTCACTAGCCCAGAAAACTACACAACAGGACTCACAGGCCTGCAGATGGGGTAAGCACCTCTCTGTCCTGTGCAGTGAAGACAACACTCATTTCTGACACGGTGTCACTAGGAATTTTTAACCTGGCCTTTGGGGAGGTGCCCAAAACAGCACCAGACACCTACGTGGCTGTACGCTTCCCAGTCTCAACTGTCAGACTAGTACTTCACCTCCAGGCTCGAAGTAGCTTTGCGCTCAAATAATAAAGGACCAAGCATCACTTGGGTCACCTTAGGTGGGGTGGTTATAGAGGCGTTGCTCCAGCCCCAGCAGCCTGAGGCTGGGCTGGCCCAGACCTCGAGGACAGAGTGGAATCCAGTGAGCAGGGGCAGGATAACACAACGCCACCATGTGCAGAGCAGGTGGGTCAGGAAGGAATTACTTGTGTAGGTCTTCTCAAAACTCCACCCTTACTTTTGTATTCAGCATCTTCACAATAAAATGTGCTGTTTACTGTGCAGTTTGAAGTGTTTTGACAATCACATAACTGCTACAAGTGATTCAGGATATTTCCATCACCCCCAAAGTTCTCGTGCACTCTGTGCTGTCTGACCCCACCCTGGGCCCCAGCCCTGGAGACCACTGATAGGACTTAAGCAAATGGAACGGTTCAGCAGGTGTCCTTCATGTCTGGCTTCTGGCACTTGAACGGTGCTTCTGAAATTCACACGGGTTCACTGCAGCAGAGCACATCTCTTTTTTTTTTTTTTTTGATTTTTTACAGAGAGGAAGAGAGAGGGATAGAGAGTTAGAAACACCGATGAGAGAGAAACATCGATCAGCTGCCTCCTGCAAACCTCCACTGGGGATGTGCCCGCAACCAAGGTACATGCCCTTGACTGGAATCGAACCCGGGACCTTTGAGTCCACAGGCCGACGCTCTATCCACTGAGCCAAACCGGTTTCGGCCAGAGCACATCTCTTGCTACTGCTGAGTAGCATCTGCCACGTGGCTATGCCAAATGACACCCAAGCTATTCACCAGCTGATGGGCATCTCGGTTGTCTCCAGTTTGGAATGACTATGAATAACAGTGCTTCGAACATTCACAGACAGAGTTTGGAAGAACTGCTAGGTCAGAAGGCATATAGATATTTAACTTTATAAGAAACTACCAAGCTGTTTCCTAAAGCATCTGTACTGTTTTGCAACCCTACTAGCTGTATGCAAGCTCTAGTTGCTTTACCTTCTCGCCACCCTTGGTACTGTCAGTCTTTTTCATCCTGCCCGTTCTGGCGGGTATGTGGTGATATTAGCATTCCCTCAGGACTCATGATTTGGGGCACCTCTACGTATGCTTACTGGACATTCACATATCTTCTTCAGTGAAGGATCTTCAAACATTTTGTATGCAATCCCTTTTTAGAACATCAGGTTGTCTCATGATTGAGTTGTATGAGCTCTTTATATATCCTAGGAACAAGTCTTTTATCAGATATAAGTTTTAATAATATTTTCTTCCAGCCTGTGGATTTTCTTTTTATTCTTTTACCAGAAGCTTTTACTTTTTACAAAATTCATCAATTTTTTTTCTTTGATGGTTAGGACTCTTTAGTACCATTTAAGAAATCATTACTGTGCCCAAGGACACAAAGACTATCCCTGAGTTTACTTCTAGAAGTTTATGTCTACAACCCACTTCAAACTCACCTCCGCACAGCGGGAGAACCAGGACCGAGGTCCTGTCTTCACCGTGCACGGCCCACTGGGCAGCGCCACTTGTTGAGAGACTTTTCTCTTCCCACGGAAGCCTCTGGCACCTTCGTGGGCAATCAGTTGTCTAGAGATGTGTGGTCCCACTGGACCTTCACACTTTCTATCCACATGTCAGTATCACACCGACTTCATTACTGTAGTTTACAGTAATTCTTGACATCAGGCAGCCTTTCAACTTTCTTAGTTTTCAAATTTGCCTGGCTATTCTATGTCCCCCACAATTCCATATATGTCAGTTAGAAATGGCATGTAAATTTCTAAGAAAGCCAGCTGCGTACTGATGGCATCGTGTGGGATCCATAGATCAATCTGGAGGAAACTCACATTTGAACAAACCAAGCCTTCTGCTTCATGAACATGTTAGGTCTCACCATCAACTTAGGTCTTCTTTAAATTCACTCAGCAATATTTTGTAGTTTTCAATGTAAAGGTCTTGCAAATGTTTGTTAAATTTATCCCTAGGCACTATAAATACTTTTTTCCCTTAATTTCAACTTCCAAATGATCATTGTGATTGGGAGAATACAGATTTTTTTTGTGAATCAACTTTGTATCCTACACACTTGCTAAAATCACCTATTAATTTTAGCAGCGTTTGTGTGGCTGCCTTGGAATTTTCTGCACAGGCAATCATGTCGTCTACCTATCAAGGTAGTCTTCTTTCTAATCTGCGTCCTTTCTTTCCTTTTCTTGACTTATTGTACTGCTGGAGCCTTCAGTACAATGCTGAGCAGGAAGTATTCATCTTTATGATGCTGAGTTTTTGGTGGATGCTTTTTTACAGGTTGAGAAAGTTACTCTCTATTCCTAATTTGCACGAGTTTTTATCATAAGTAGATGTTGAATTTTGTCAAATCTGGTAATGTGTGAAAACTTCCATGACTACAGACAGAGTCAGAGTGGAATGGGCCCCAGGGTCAGCAGTTTAGAACATCACCTAATTTTAGATGTGCAAATGACATGCTCAGTCACAGCTGAACTGGTCTAATACTCCCACCTCTCAGTGCCTAGACTGGTGCGTTTGTAGAGCTACTCTGGTAGAAATGAGCTAAAGCAACACCTGAAAGTTGAGAGGAGAGAAGACACAAGGGTCAGGGTCTCTGCAGCTCCCAAGAAAGGGCCAAGGGTGCTCGGGCCTTTGCTGAGGCACCAGGCCTCTAGTTCAAGGCAAGCTCTACTGCAGCGCTGGGGGAGGGTGGTCCAACAGCCAGAACTCATTACTCACTTGCCGCTAAGATTGTCATTCTTTATGAACATACATGAAAAAAAAAGGACTCCTTGAAGATTTTCAAAGACTACATCAATTTGGTAGTGGTGCTTTATCAAGCTAATAAGTCCAGCTTTGAATTTTTGGTCAGTTTTTGAATACTAGGATTTTTAAAATTAGGTTTGTGTGTGTGTGTGTGTGTTTAATTCAACGAAGTCCAAAAGCCCCTTAAAACAACAGGACAAGAAAAAGCAAACCCCATGGGAGAAGTCTGACCTGGGAGGTGAGGGTGATGCTTGGCTGCGACTGTAGGAGGTTGGCTTGGCTTTGCTGAGGTAGTTGCGTTAAAAGATTTTGCGCTTGCAGGAGACCTGTTAAAACACAACACATTATGCCAGGAACATCAGGACTACTTTGAACTCATAGCAAAAAGAATATGATCGTGAGATGGAAATTTCCAACTGATCTCCTGATAGTCTTATTGGTCTTACTAAAGTTCAATCTTGCTAATGTGACTTGGGCAAGGAGATATGAAACATTAGACTAAGATTGGTATGTCTTTAGTGTAACCTGAATGACCCTCTAATTGGCCAGTTCTTCACTTTCGGATGAAAGTGAAGTAGTCTAAATGGAAGCAGACTGACATTCCCAAGAGCTCAATCTCTCACCCAGAATCCTTCACAAACAACCAGAGAATTGTCTAGTTCATTATGCAAATGCCTGTTACCCTTTAAGTGTAACAGGCATTTGCATAACAAAAGGTTCTGGAGTGAATGGTCAAGAAAAAGGCTAAGCAACAGCAATGATAAGGAACCACAGAGAAGCACTAGCGGGCTGAAGCCTTGATACCCACCCGGACACCCTCTGCACTGATGCCATTGACCAGCTTACAAACATGATAAACTTGATTGTTGATAAAATATTCACCACTAAAAAGCGGTGAAGACAGTTTTTACATTCACAAAATGTGCACACCTTCTAATATAACACCCTCTTCTTCTCAAACCTTAAAAGAAACCAAATGATTGTTAGAAGCATATACCTGAATGCTTGGCCCACATTCTTTGAATACACTTCCAGGAAAAACTACCAAAACACCAGAAGCAATTTATCCAATTTATGTTCAGCATGTTGAGGGATTTCATTTAGACTTTTGCCAAACTCTTGGTTCCTCCTTAGTGATTATAGAAATGATGGCAGGGAAGAACTACCTTCAGTATTGTGGTACGCATGAAAAAAAGATTCTTCTTAACATGAATAGTGAGTTTAAAGGTCAATAAAATTTAAGGAAAACATTGTTCTAATGGGCAGTTTCAGGCCGCGTGCCCTGCAAGTGGACAGCTGTGACGGGCTCACCCTGCTGGCCCTGGGGCGTCTGTGAGATGATGAACTGTGCTGGCTGCAGGTTGGTGGTTGGATGTACCAGCACGAACTGCTGCAGGTTGAGATTCTGCTGCTGAAGTTGCTGTAGTTGTTGCAGATCCTAAAGCATTAGAATTAAAACATGGTTGGAGAGGGAGATAAAAGTTTGCTTATTCGTAACATTCTCAGACGAGGCGTTCTGTCCCAACCCAATCAGGCAACACTTCTCACTCCTGCATGAACACACACTCGGGTGTGTCCACAAAGCGAGAGAAAAAACGGAGCTCCTACAAGGACTATATTTGTTGGCAGATGTTGTGTCGTGACTTACAATGAGCCTAATTTTCAATGGTTATTTCCAATTCCCACAATAAATGGTTATAGTTTGTGTTTTAACATGTAGAGACCAATATGGGTTTTAAAAATCAAGTGGAGTTTAAAAATCAAATGAGAAAAGAATGTTGTTTTTAAATACTTGACTGATTTTTCTCTGAAGTAAAAATTGAAAGTGCTATCTGAATTTGCATAATCAAATTAAAAAATCTATAGTGATTTATGAAATTTGGCACCAGCTCATTGAATTCAACTGAGAAATCACTGTGAAATATTAAGTTACCCATATAAAAATCTGATCGATATCATCTTATCTTATTAAATAATGTCAACATAGGGTCTCACAGCTTAGGCACTAACATGTTTTTGGTGATGAAGGAAGTGGTCAAAATAAAAACGTCATCTTGATAAAGATTGTATATAATAGCCAAAAAAGTTAGTCTGACATGTCTTCCCTGCTCTTGTAGTTGCTTCTTTGTGCTGTCTGGTCACACTCCCGCTCCCTTTCAGTCCATTTCCAAGGCCTCCCTCGGGGATGAACACAGCTGTGCAGGACCAGGCTCATAACAATCTTCACAGACCTCACTGCCCTGACTACTCCTCTCTTCCTCTCCTTGAGACGAAGGATTTCATTCACCTCCCTCCTTGGTGGTACTGTCTATGCCTCTTAAATACATTTTTATTATCTCCGATACTTGGCTCCAAAATGTGAAAAACGAAACCAAACAATATCTTAACACAGTTCTGCCCAAGCTCCTGGGCTGCAGCAGGCGCCTCGCTGGCTCGCACATGGGCAGCACTCACTATGGCACAGGACAGAGCCAGGCTGCAGCCAGAGGCTAATGAAACGCAGTGACGTGACCAACCCCCTGCTTCAGAAATATGCCAGCTAATTATTCAAGAATTGTCACTTGATGCAGTCAGTTATTTAGAGCTCCTGTGCCTGCAAGGGCCCCACTAACAATCAGAAAGTGAATTTCCAATTAAAGGAAAGCTGCCCTTCTGATCCTCACTTCCTGTCCCAGCTCCCAGATTGTTCCTCACTTCCCACCCCGGCTCTGAGACTGTTCCTCTCCCTGCTCTGGCTCTGAGGCTCTGAGGCTGTTCCTCTCTCTGCTCTGGCTCTGAGGCTCTGAGACTGTTCCTCTCCCTGCTCTGGCTCTGAGGCTGTTCCTCTCCCTGCTCTGGCTCTGAGGCTCTGAGACTGTTCCTCTCCCTGCTCTGGCTCTGAGGCTGTTCCTCTCCCTGCTCTGGCTCTGAGGCTGTTCCTCTCCCTGCTCTGGCTCTGAGGCTCTGAGGCTGTTCCTCTCCCTGCTCTGGCTCTGAGGCTCTGAGGCTGTTCCTCTCTCTGCTCTGGCTCTGAGGCTCTGAGACTGTTCCTCTCCCTGCTCTGGCTCTGAGGCTGTTCCTCTCCCTGCTCTGGCTCTGAGGCTCTGAGGCTGTTCCTCTCCCTGCTCTGGCTCTGAGGCTCTGAGACTGTTCCTCTCCCTGCTCTGGCTCTGAGGCTCTGAGACTGTTCCTCTCTCTGCTCTGGCTCTGAGGCTCTGAGACTGTTCCTCTCCCTGCTCTGGCTCTGAGGCTCTGAGGCTGTTCCTCTCTCTGCTCTGGCTCTGAGGCTCTGAGACTGTTCCTCTCCCTGCTCTGGCTCTGAGGCTCTGAGGCTGTTCCTCTCCCTGCTCTGGCTCTGAGGCTCTGAGACTGTGCCTCTCCCTGCTCTGGCTCTGAGGCTCTGAGACTGTGCCTCTCCCTGCTCTGGCTCTGAGGCTCTGAGACTGTTCCTCTCTCGGCTCTGAGACTGTTCCTCTCTCTGCTCTGGCTCTGAGGCTCTGAGACTGTTCCTCTCTCGGCTCTGAGACTGTTCCTCTCTCTGCTCTGGCTCTGAGGCTCTGAGACTGTTCCTCTCTCTGCTCTGGCTCTGAGGCTCTGAGACTGTTCCTCTCCCTGCTCTGAGGCTCTGAGACTGTGCCTCTCCCTGGCCCAACTCTGGGAGCTACTCACTCACCTGTGCGATCTGTATGGGCTGAGACAGCGGGATCTGCGTCATGGGCGTGGCGGCGGAGGCAGAGATGGTGGCCCCGGCAGCGCTGTGCTGTTGGCTGGCAGAGTGCTGCTGCACCGCAGCAGCCAGCAGCTGTGCCTGTGCCTGTGCCTGCTGCAGGAGCAACTGCTGCTGGGCTGGCGTCAAAGTAAGCTAAACAAAATTAGGACAAACAATTGGAGAGAATTAAAGGAGAAGGGCCCCTAATTCAATCAACTGCTCTGAAGTAGGTAACTCAAGTGGTATTAGACCTTAGCTACCAACTTCACATGGTTATTTAGCATAAGGCTAAAATGTTCATCAGTGATCAAGCTACCGTTACCAGCAGAACATTTAAATGAAAATGGTGGACCTCACTCTGAACTTAAATCATTCAAGCTTGTCCAGGGCCCTAGGTTTCAAGCAAAATAGTAATTAACTAGTAAGCAAGAAGTAAGAAAAAGAATCAACGCTGACAGGCTATGAAAAGAAATGTATACCCAACAGAGCAGCAAGTGGGTATTCAGATGAATGAGGACTAAGTAAGCTGCATCTGACCATGGGAAAGGCTGATAAGGCCCAGCTGCTCCCTATTAGCACGAATCCTGCCCTAGTCCGTCATTTCCATTATGGCTGAAGATATGACTAAAGAATATGAGCTCCATTTGTTTCTTTTCCAAGTCTCCCTGCAGCCCCCTCCCTCCAACAGTCTTTTCTGTTATTGAAAGGAATGGGTCTGCAACTTTACATCCCCTTTCCCACATGTTATCTCTGTGAAAAGGTGGTGACAGCCCCTCTCTCTACATGCAAATAATTCCTGATGCCAGGTTTAATAGAGCTCCAGCCACATAAACCTGAAATCCCAAGTGTCCCTCACTATTACAGAAACTCATCACCCAAAGCAAAACTCAACCAGTAACAGAAGAAATATGTTCAGAGCATATTTAAACTTGCTTTCACAAGGCAACTTAGTTCAAGCTGCATTAAAGCAGTGTGCTCCTCCTTCCTTGTGGTGCCACGCGCTGATCAAAGGAGAAGGAAGGCTGTCATTTTCCGAGGAGCAAGGACTGCCACTCGGCGGCACACCTCCTCCTAAAGGGCGATACAACCTGTCTGTGCCTTAGAGACCGGATCCGAATCAAACGATTCAAAAGTCAGATTCCCTTCCAGCTATGTTTATAGAGGTTTCATACAATATATGAACATGTATTCATCTCTACTAATGGGATTTTGTAAACAATTTTGCAATAATTCTTAAAAGAGCCTTCTACTGCCAAAACATACTTAATGGAAATGAAGGACATACAAAATTTTGTGGGTTGATGTGATATGAATTGATTAATAAATAACTCTTCCTCACTACTCCTCAATACCCCACCTCCTCCCCCGAAAATAATGAGAAATTTTCAGCACTGGAAAAATAAATTTTTAAAAATATTTTTATTGATTTGAGAGAGAAAGGGAGAGGGAGAGAGAGAAACATTAATGATGAGAGAGAATCATTGATCCGCTGCCTCCTGCACGCCCCCAAATGGTGATTGAACCCACAACCCGGACACGTGCCCTAACCAGAATTGAACCGCGACCTCCAGGTTCATCGGCTGATCACTGAGCCATGCCGGCCAGGCTGGAAAAATATTTTAAATGGTGTCTTAGAGCAAAGACAGCTGAAAAGTTAAATGCTCAATATATTCACATAGGCCAACTTATTGCCAATAAAAATAAATGACATTAATTGAATACTATGTGCCCAGCACTGTTCTATGAGTTTTACATACAGTATTACCCTTAGTCTTTATCACAATACTGTGGCATGGGCATTAGCAACATCTGCATTTAAGCAAAGGAACACTGAGCCACAGGGAGATGGCATAATTAGCCCAGAGGGTAAACTGAGAGCCAGAATTTGAGACCAGAGGCTAAATTTTAGAACATCACACTGTAACTTAAATGTTCTTCTTTTGTAGGCATTATTCCCTTCTTTAACTTCTGCTCTGCAATGATGTCATAACGCAAATGGTCACTACTATTCATCAATGCAAGAGTCTCACCCACTGGACAATGATTCCACTGCATGACGAAGCAATAGTGGAAACGTGGGCTTAGAAACGCCGTCAGTTTGTCCCAAGCATCTGCAATTGTAGGAAAGATAGCCTGAAACGTAAGTAATTCCCTCCTCAGAGCTGCCTCCAGTGTAGAGAGTTCCCTAAAGACATAATGGTGCCAGGCCCAGGCCCGTTACTGCCTGCTACAGCAGAGTCCTAATCAACAGCTGGCCAATGGCAGTCTGACACAGAACGTCTATTACGATGCTCCCAGGAAACTTACCCCGGTTATCTGCCCTCCAGCCAGCATGAGCTGGGTCTGCGGGATGGCTGCCTGCACTGAAGGCTGCTGGGAAGGCTGGTTTGGCTGCTGGGAATCCCCCGATTCTTCATTAGATTTAGACTGAAGGTGGGAGGGGGTAAAGAGATTTCAAATTGTTCATTAAAAGAAATGCACTTATAACTCCATATTTTAAGAATTATTTAAAACATGAACTTATTCAGTCATGAGTTTTCTGGTTTCACTCTTTTCCTTTCTTATAAATCTTTGTATTTTCCTGATTTTGCATATTAAGTTTATAGATTTTTTTTTTGTTCCATTGCCAGCAAAGCTGCAATTATAATTTTTAAGAAGAAAAAATAACTTTGGTCCTCCACAAGCAGGCGGAATTCACCCTAATCCTCCCCTATGGGGAGGGGTGAGGGGAGAGCGCACTTCCCACCCCTCTCCGGGAGAGCCTCCAGTCCCACGTTCTGAAGTGCCTTTGGTGGGCAGTCTGGCCTTACTCCCACAGCAGGGAGTGGTTGCCTGGCCCATGGAACTTCCTCTAGTATCTAGAGAACTTTAATCTAGCATTGCCCATCAAGTAACACTGCAGCTTAGAGGGAAACGCTGCCCTCAGGAGGGAAAGAACTCAGTCCTGGAGGGGCACTGAGAGAACATTTTATGTTAAATTAACACTGGTTATACAGAGCATTGAAATGCTGCATAGATTTGCATATTTCCCACCACCTGTTTTGGGGACTGCAGCAAGGCTAATTAACATAGAGGCTCTGATTAATTCTGCCAGTCAGTGAGGTAATTACAGTGCAGGACTGTAAACAAGAGGCACTGGAGACACAGCCTGTTTGCCAACATCTCTCTCCAAGGGATGAAAGTTTACCATGGCAACCCAGGCGATTTTCCACCTCCTCTCCCTCACAAAGGGAGGCTGCACTATCTCCCTCTCTTTTCCCTCCTTGTTTCCATGTGTTGGTAGGCCCATATTCCACTGGGTTGCATGGAATGCTCAACCCGAGGTCTTGAGTCATTAGCAGCACTGAAACCAATCTTCCAGAAACTGTGTCCCCTCTTGGCTCTTAGTTACCTAAACATGCTAATGAAAGGAAGCAGCAGGCTGATTGAAATATTAAGGAGTCATGCCTAATACTTGAACTTGGCATGCCTTTGCCATGATTCACAGAAGCAATGTAGCCAGATTTAAGTTTTGTTTTAAACTTGTGACTGACTGAAGCACATCAATATCTATAAACAGGTTCCCTTACAACCCTCAGAATCATAACATTTCCGAGCAGAGAACAACCCTGGCAATTCTCTCAAGTTACCCACTTAAAGGCAGATCAGAAGACATGAGCCCGGAGGTTAAATGACTTGCTAAAGGTCACGCAGCTAGCAGGCACAGAATGAGAATCAAACCTAAGACCGGTTCCTCTGTACTAGAGTGTTTCTCTAAGATATGACGATGAGCAACAGAAAGACAGTTGGAAACAGAAGGACATTTAAGATGTTATTTGGCTTGGTGTTTAGGGATGCGCTACAGGTGTATAACTTGGAAACGTTTTTCCTGGACTTACACAGAAAACTTTGAGAACGGACTTTTCTTGATTGCTTTAGGTCACTCACAGTAGCAGCATACTGTAAAATCCATCTTCATTAGTGGCAATGATTACCTCTATTTGGATCTTCATGAGAATCAATAATACAAAAAGGGTACTATCCCTAAGTATTTCATATTATAAAATTATTGCCTGCTCATTCCATGAAATTGGAAAACTAGGGGAAAATGGAAAAATTGCCCCGCAAGCCCACATGCCAGCTTACCTGTACATTTAAAGACTGAGCAGCGGCCTGTAAACTTGTTCCTGCGAGCTGGACCTGCAGGTAAGTAACCATGGGCATCAGGGTCTACCTGCTGACACCATCATTAGAGCTGTCCTCAACAAGGACTTCAAGTGCCTCTACCAAGTGTGTCATTGAGCTAGAACTGAGGCTGAAAGAGGTTTACCTGCTAGGGTTAAAACTGTGCAGACAAGTTCACGGTCCCTCCACCTCCCAGGAGAAAATGCTGCTCCCACTGCTTTCTGGAGGGTGTTGCCCACACTCAGCATCACTGGGATGCCACACAGTCAGTCAGACATTCCTTACATCACATTCTGCTTGTATTCATAAACACTTAGATCTAAAAACTTAATTCATCTTCCACATTGTGTGAAAGAACACAAAAGAACAAGCTACTTACGTGCATTATTATTATAATCTATCAGAATTATCTGCTCACTCTAATTTCAAAATCTCCATATACACGGCAGAGTAAAAATCTTATTACATATGTGCACACCACAGAGTCAAGTCCTTAAGACATGATAGTCCTAGCTACAAGCTCCAGCTGAAAGGATTCTGTCCTACAAAGCGCACAGAAGGCTGTCATACTAATTCACACTCACATGTCATATGTTCAGAAATTCAAACCACAGTTACATTAAAATAAGGACCACCACTGGGACCATGATAATAATAAATGACTCAGGCAAACATCATCGATGGAGGACTAACATAATACTGACACATTCTCAGCTGTGGGGTCAATAGCTATAGTCAACTAAACTATAAGATGTGGACTAGCCATTCAGTATGGCATGATTAGATGTGATTAGCACCAGGCTCGATCACCTGAAGAAGTCCCACATCCTGAAAGACCTGCCCAGGCCCCAGCATCCAGGCCTCCATCCTTCCCTCGCTCACAGTCAAGCAGAACATTCTACCTGGTGGAGATGTCCGAAGAAAGCCTGGGCCTGGGCTGTTGAGATTGCTCCTCCAATAGGCACAGGCTGCTTCTGAAAGTCCAGACCATTCGTTTGTGTGCCTAGAAAGCAAGCAAAAGAACATAATTATGACAAACACAAGTTCAACTGAAATTAAGCACTAGACTTCAGTTACCAACATTTACCAGGCATCCTATCTAATAAGAGGGAATATGCTAATTGACTGTCATGCCCTCACAAAGATGGCGGTGCCCACAGCCAATAAGGAGGAAATGTGCTAATTGGATGCCACGCCCTCAAAGATGGCAGCTCCCAGTCCCCTCAGCCCAGCCAGAGCAGCAGGCGCGGCTGCTCTGCGCACCTGCCTCCAGAGTCCCCCAGTCCTCTCAGCCCCCCAGCCCCCCAGGTCCGGCCCAAGGCACAGGCAAGCCTCAGATAGCAGCTGCCCAGCCACCCAGGGCTGGCCCATGGTGCAGGAAGGCCTTGGATGGCGGCTGCCCAGCCGCCCAGGGCAGGCCCGAGGTGCAGGCAAGCCTCGGATGACGGCTGCCTAGCCTTCCAGGGCTGCCCAAGGCTCAGGTAACCAGTGCTGGCTGAGGCTTGCGCTGCCGGCAATGGCAGCAGCAGAGGTGTGATGGAGGCTTCGCCTTCCCCTGATTGTCTGGTCGCCTCCAGGCCCTGAGGGCTCCCGGACTGTGAGAGGGGGCAGGTCGGGCTGAGGGACCCCCCCCCGATCCAGTGCATGAATTTTCCTGCACCAGGCCTCTAGTCTATTTGTATAAGCACTTTCCAAAGTACCTCCAAGGTGGAGGAGAGATGCAAAAGAAAGAAAGTGCATTGCAATGATTTCTAAAAGCAGGACTGCAGGACAAGTACCCAAGCACAGAGAGAGCTTAGGAAACAGGAACAAAACTACAAGTAATAATTACAATCTAAGACAGTGTTGGAGAAATCAGAAGTGGATGTGGTGACTGGGAAACAGGCCCGACAAGCATGAGCGAGAGGTGCTTAGGAAGAGATTACTGTCATCTCACTGCTGTTAAGATGGTGGAGATGGAGCTGCAAGGAGGTACCGGGGTTCTCCCCTGGTCTCATCCTTCTCAGCATTTGGCTTCGACAGAAGAAATTCACTGGTGACTTTGACAAGAGCAAGACAAACTTGCTCTTAACTTAAACACATCCTATATAATAAAAGCCTAATATGCAAATTGTCCCCTTGACTGGGAGTTCAACTGCTTGCTATGACGTGCGCTGACCACGAGGGGGCATTGGCGGGCATTGGCGACGCAGTGGAGGCGCTGCTGGCCCCGATGGGCCCCGACGAGAGCAGGACCACGGTGGGATGATGGAGCAGGTGAGCGGGCATCGCCAGGCCAATGCAGGTGCAAGCAGGGGCCCAACTGCCCCGCCAATCACCCCACAGATGATGACCAGTGGCGGCGGCAGGGAGCGGGGCCACCGCCTGGCTCCCAGGCACTGAGGGAGCCAGGTGGGGGCCCAATCGCCCTGCTGATCGCCCTGCAGATGGCGACCAGCAGTAGCGGCGGGAGGGCGGGGCTGCCACCCAGCTCCCAGACGCTGAGGGAAAAAGGGCAAATAGCAATATTAAAATATTTCTTCTAAGTATTGCCCTTTCAATGTGCACAAATCTGTGCACCGGGCCACTAGTTAATAAATAACAACCTGATAGCTAAAACAGCCATTTATATGATAATCAAAATAGTTTTACTACTTTCTTCAATCCCAAAGTTTAGCTTGAGTCCTATAAGTAATTAGCAAGGGCTCTGCGATGACTGTAATTTTACAAATGTTAGAATCGGACTAACTTGTGGAAAGACATACCATCCTAATAACCAGAAGTACATCTAAGGTATTTAAGACGTGGTTTTCAATTACCATATCCACCTATTAGTTAGAACACATCAGAATACTTTACACTGAATAAAATAAAACAGACTGCAGGAACCTGAGAGAACCATCCAGACACATGATCGAGTACTGCCCTTCCACTTCCCACCACTGGAGCACCCAGCTCCTCGCCCTCACCTCTCTGTGTACACACAGCACAGCAGTTAGGAGAGTGAAGCAGTATTTCTAAAAGGTGGAATTTCTGCCATTATGTGTCCTAATTCCTAGGAAATATATCACTTTTCCTTGAGATAATTATAAAAGAAACTAGAGGCCCGGTGCACAAAATTTGAGCACTGATGGGGGGGGTGTCCTTCAGCCTGGCCTGTGCCCTCTTGCAATCTGGGACCCCTCAGGGGATGTAGCAGTGCGCCAAGTGGCAGGTGGCCAGGGAGGAGCCAGAACGGGGGCTGGGCGCCACTTGCACTCATCCCGGCCCATTGTGCCTGTTGCCGCTGCTCGGTAGTTCTGCCGCAGAGTTGGGAGAGGCTCCCGCTGCTGCAGCTGTACTCGCCAGCTGTGAGCCCAGCTTCTGGCTGAGCGGCGCTCCCCCTGTGGGAGCGCACTGACCACCAGGGGGTAGCTCCTGCATTGAGCTTCTGCCCCCTGGTGGTCAGTGGGCATCATAGTGACTAGTCAACCAGTCATTCTGGTCATTCCATCCTAATGGTCGCTTAGGCTTTTATATAGATACTAGAGGCCCAGTGTACGAAATTCATGCACGGGGGGTGGAAGAGTGTCCCTCAGCCCGGCCTGTATCCTCTCCAATATGGGACCCCTCAGGGGATGTCCAGTTGGACATCCCTCTCACAATCCAGGACTGCTGGCTCCTAACCACTCGCCTGCCTGCCTGATTTCCCCTAACTGCTCCCCTGCCGGCCTGGGTGCCCCCAACTGCCCTCCCCTGCCGGCCCGATTGCCCCCAACTGCCCTTCCCTGCAGGCCTGGTCACACCCAACTGCCCGCCCCTGCTGGCCTGATCTCGCTCCCAATTGCCCTCCTCTGCCGGCCTGATGGCCCCCAACTGCCCTCCCCTGCCAGCCTGGTTGCCCCTAACTACCCTCCCCTGCCAGCCTGGTCTGACCCGGCCTCCAGGGGAGGATAGTTGGGGGGGACCAGGCCTGCAGGGGAGGGCAGTTGGGGGAGACCAGGCCTGCAGGGGAGGGCAGTTAGGGCTGACCAGGCTGGCAGAGGAGGGCATTTGGGGGTGACCAGGCCTCCTGGGGAGGACAGTTGGGGGGGACCAGGCCTGCAGGGGAGGGCAGTTGGGGGAGACCAGGCCAGCAGGGGAGGGCAGTTAGGCGTCGATCAGGCTGGTAGGGGAGTGGTTAGGGGGTGACCAGGCTGGCAGGCAGAAGCAGTTAGGGGCAATCAGGCAGGCAGACAGGAGAGCAGTTGGGAGCCAGCAGTCCTGGATTGTGAGAAGGATCCCAGATTGGAGACATTGCAGGCTGGGCTGAGGGACATCCCCCACCCCACCCCGTGCACAAATTTCGTGCACCGGGCCTCTAGTCTTATATAATAAAAGGCTAATATGCAAATTGTCCCCTCGGGAGTTGGACTGACCAGTAGTTCGACCACTCGCTGTGATGTGCGCTGACCACCAGGGGGCAGCACAGAACGAAGGAAGGCCCCAGCCAGCATCTGGCAGCTGGGGGAAGGAAGGTTCCGGCTGGCAGCCGGAATGCCCCAATTGGCCCTGATCACCGGCCAGGTCGAGGGACCCTACCCATGCATGAATTTCGTGTACCGGGACTATAGTTAATAATATAAGAATAAACTGTGTTTTGTGTATACACAACTGTAAACTTATTTTTGCCCACTTCCTAATTCATTTTATAAGACCAGGAAAACCTTGATACCAAAATATGACAAAGACAATATGAAAAATAAAAAAACACCCAAGCCAGATTTACTCATAAATATATATATGGAAATAGCCTAAATAACAATAGCAAAAATAATCTAGAAAGATAAAATATTTTAACTAAGATGGACTTATTCCAGGAATGTAAGATTGGTTTGGAGTTTAAAAAATCAATTAATAAGATTTACCATTATCTTAAAGGAAATCCCTAAGATAAAAAATTCAATACCCACTTTTGATAAAACTTCTAGGCACGGGAATAGAAAGAAACTCCCTTAATTGGATAAGGAGCAACAAGCACTACCTTTAAGACTGAGGACAAGAGAAGGCCACCCGCTCCTGGAAGGCTTAGCCAACAAAGCAAGGCATGAAAACACAGAAGTTAGAAAAAAGAAACAAAGCTTTCTTCTCAGATGATTTGATTTTGTTTGTATATAATTATACTAAGGAATCTAATGATCTATTATTAGAATAAGAGAGTTTAACAGGTTACAGCACACAAAATTTATCTAAAAATCTATCAGACTATAGCAAGTCCTGTGAGCAAAAAATTGTAAAATTTTACTTAAAAATAATAAAGAAGACATAAATAAATGCTCATCTATATATATAAAAGCCTAAGCAACCAGACAACTGGACGGTCAGCTGGTAGCACTGACCATCAGGGGGCAGACGCTCAAGGCAGGAGCTTCCCCCTGGTGGTCAGTGCACTCCCACAACAGGAGCACCGCTTAGCTGACAGACGGGCACCAGACGCTGGGCTCGCTGCTGGTGAGCACAACTGCAGCAGCGCGAGCCTCTCCTGCAGACACTCCCCGTGCGCCCAAGCAGTGGGGACAGGAGCAGCGGGAGTGGCGCGGTGCCCTGCCCAGGCTCAGGCTCAGGCTCCTCCCCAGCCTCCTGCCACTTCATGCACTACTTCATGCTGTGCAGGATCGACGTGGACAGCAGGCTGGAGTCCGACAAGCTGGCAGGTCAGGCCAGGCTGTGGCAGCACAGAGGTCCACTGATCCCCGCAGGCCAGGCCGAGGGACCCCACCGGTGCACCAGGTCTCTAGTCCTATAAAATAAAAGTCTAATATGCTAAGTTTCTGGTTGTCCGGTTATCCGTTCAACCAATCAAAGCGTAATATTCTAATGATATACTAAGGCCGCTCAACTGCTCGCTATGACGTGCACTGACCACCAGAGGGCAGACAGTCGACATGACATGCACTGAACACCAGGAGGCAGACGCTCTGACTGTTAGGTTAGCTTGCTGCTGGGGTACGGCCGATCGGGACTGAGCGAGATGGGCCAGACATGCCCTGGAGCCCTCCCACGGTTCCTCCCCAGCTGGCCAAACTCCCGCATCCCTCCCCAGCCCCAATCGTGCACCGGTAGGGTCCCTCGGCCTGGCCTGTGCCCTCTCGCAATCCAGGACCCCTCAGGGGATGTCGGAGAGCCACTTTCGACCCAATCCTGCAGGCCAGGCCTAGGGACCCCACTGGTGCACGAATTCGTGCACTGGGCCTCTAGTTTATTATAAGACTCAACAGGGTAAAGATATAAGTTCTTCCCAAATTTATCAATGGATTCAAAGCAATTTCATGTCAAACAAGTTATTTCATCTCAAAGCAATTTCACCTCAACAAGTTATTTTCTTTCTCGTTTTTTTCTTCTATTTCTCAGGTGTGTATCAAGACAGGAAGACTGGTCACGGAGCAGTGACAGTTAGGGCCATGTGGGACTAGTACAGGGTAAATAAATGGATCAGATAGAGTCAGACACAGCCACACACATCAGGACATGGAAAACATGGTGAAGAGGCCCTGCAGGTCAGACTCGTGTAAAGCAATGGAGTTTCCCATAAATGGAAAACAAGGCATTCATATTTTTTTTTTTTTTGGGGGGGGGGGGGGGAGAGGATGAAATGAGATCAATTCATATCATACCAGGAAAGAAAATAGAAAATTTAAGGAAGACTAAAGGCCAGAAATGAAAACTTAAAGTAATATTATATGTTAGTTATCTCTTTAGAATCTAGCTATCCTATATAATAAAAGCCTAATATGCAAATAGGCCTGACGGCAGAACGACCAGTCGCTATGACATGCACTGACCATCAGGGGGCAGATACTCACCACAGGAGCTGCCCCCAGCCCACAGGTCCTGACCGGTGGCGGCGGTGGGGGGTGGGGCTGGCAAGCGGGCGGCGCCAGGTCAGCCAAGGCGGGTGCCAGCAGGGGCCCCCTGATCACCCCACTGGTTGCCCCACAGATAGGCCCTGATCGCCAGCCAGGCCTAGGGAACCTACATATGCACGAATATCGTGCACTGGGCCTCTACTATCTAAAGAAAAAGGAAAACAATCATTTTTCTAAATGGCCTCAGACTCTTTTGATAAAAGCAGGGAAATGGAGGAGGGGGATTGCACGGGGAAGGAGGAGTACCTCGGCCAAGAAAATTATGCACGCGTTAGGGAAGCTCTGAGAGAATGGCTGTGGAAGATGAGAAGCAGAAGCTTGTAGCTCCATGTGCCCTGAGGGGACCTCGGCTTTGGATAAAGCTCTCCACTGCGGTTTGAATCCACAGGGTATTGATCATCCTGCTCATGCTGAAGGCATTAAACGGCAAATTGAAGGTGAAGGTGTTGAGTCTCAACCCATTAAAAACAAACATTTCCAGAAGGTGCTTGACCAAAAAGGATCCCCCAAGCGACTGCAGGCAGAAGCTGAGATGGCTAAGTCATCTACGGTGAAGCTGTCAAAACCAGTGGCTCTGTGGACTCAGCAGGATGTCTGCAAGTGGTTGAAGAAACATTGTCCGAATCAGTATCAGATCTACAGTGAGTCATTCAAACAGCATGACATAACTGACATGTAAATCCTGTCGCACAGTTTCAGGTGATGTCCCTAGCTACTGTGGGAAAGGAGAGAGAGAACTATATAACCAGACATCCGGAGAAGAGAGACCATGGGGAGACAAACAAACAGCCTCCATAGGAAAGAAAAGCAGGCATCACCAGAAAAGGAAGTAAACGAATTAGAGGCAAGCAACCTATCAGAGAAAGAATTCAGAGAAATGCTCATAAGGTGGCTGAAAAGAATGGAAGACAAATTTGACAATATGAGTAAGAACCAAGAGGAAATGAAGAAGAATCAAGAAGAAATGAAAAATGACATCGCTGCTGTAAAGAACTCAATAGAAAGCATCAAGAGTAGACTAGAAGAAGCAGAGGACCGCATAAGTGAGCTAGAAGACAAGATGGAAAAAATACCCAAATAGAACAGCTTCTAGGAAAAAAAATTAGAAAGCATGAGGAGAGCCTAAGGCAGTGATGGGCAACCTTTTGAGCTTGGTGTGTCAAACTTCGCCAAAACACTGAGCATAACTCAGGTAGTGTGTCACTTTGAGGAAAAAACATTATTTCACAAATGTTTCATCCTCAGGAGTAGCAAATATTTCATCCTCGGCATGCGGCCACCTCAGCGGCCGCGTGTCATCGGAAATGGCTACGCGTGTCAGTGCTGACACGCGTGTCACAGGTTCGCCATCACTGGCCTAAGGGAACTTCGGGACAACACGAAACAAAACAACATTCGAATAATAGGGGTACCAGAAGGAAAGGAAACTGAGCAAGGAATAGAAAACCTGTTTGAAGAAATAATAACAGAAAACTTCCCTGATATAGGGAAGAAAAAACCCACACAAATCCAAGAAGCTCAGAGTCCCAAGCAAAATGAACCCCAAAAGACCGACGCCAAGACACATTAAACTCATCAGGCCAGAAGGGAATGGAATGAAATATACAAAGTCATGCAAAGGAAGGGTCTGAATCCAAGAATACTGTACCCAGCAAGGCTATCAATCAAAATTGAAGGTGAAATCAGGAGCTTCGCAGACAAAAAAGGACTAAGGGAGTTTATTACCACCAAACCAGCAATGCAAGAAATGCTAAAGGGTCTGCTGTAAAAAATAAGAAATAGGAAGCAAAGACGGAACACAGGGGTATAGAATAAAAATGGCGACAAATAAGTACCTATCAATAATAACTTTAAATGTAAATGGGTTGAATGCCCCAATCAAAAGACACAGGGTAACGGATTGGATAAGAAAACAAAACCCATATATCTGCTGTCTACAGGAAACCTACCTCAGAAAAAAAGACGCATACAGACTGAGAGTGAAGGGATGGAAAAGGGTTTTCCAGGCGAATGGAAATGAAAAAAAAGCTGGGGTAGCAATACTTATATATGACAAATTAGATCTCAAAGTGAAGGACATAACAAGAGATAACGAAGGCCACTTCATAATACTAAAGGGAGAAATCCAACAAGAAGAAATAACTCTGGTAAACATATATGCACCCAATACAGGAGCACCCAAATACATAAAAAAACGCCTGGAAGATATCAAAGGAGAGATTGACAGCAATACAATCATAGTAGGAGACTTTAATACCCCACTATCACCATTGGACAAATCCTCTAAACAAAAAATCAGCAAAGAAACATCAATCCTAAATGACTCACTAGACCAGATGGAATTAATTGACATCTTCAGAACATTTCACCCCAAAGCCACAGAATATACATTCTTCTCAAGTGCACATGGGTCATTTTCAAAGATGGACCATATATTAGGACATAGGCAAAGTCTCTCCAAATTCAAGAAGATAGAAATCATATCAAGTATCTTCTCAGATCACAGCGGCATAAAACTGGAAATTAACTACAATAAAAACAATCCAAAGAAATCAAACACATGGAGACTAAACAGCATGCTATTAAACAATGACTGGGTTACCAAAGACATCAAGGAAGAAATAAAAAAACATCATGGCAACAAATGACAATGAAAACACAATTCAAAATCTATGGGACACAGTGAAAGCAGTCCTGAGAGGGAAGTTCATAGCTCTACAAACCTACTGCAAAAAACAAGAAACAATGGTAATAAATTACCTAACCCAACAACTCAAAGAGTTAGAGAGAGAGCAACAAGAAAAGCCCAGTGTAAGCAGAAGGAAGGAAATAATAAAGATCAGAGCGGAGATAAACGACATAGGGACCAAAGAAACAATACAAAAGATCAACAAAACCAAGAGCTGGTTCTTTGAAAGGATAAACAAGATTGATGAACCTCTAGCCAAGCTCACCAAGAAGCAAAGAGAGAGGACCCAAATAAACAAAATCAGAAATGAAAGAGGTGAAATAACAACAGACCCCGCCGAAATACAAAGGATTGTTACAAAATACTACGAACAACTCTATTCCAACAAACTGGACAACCTGGAGGAAATGGACATATTCCTAGAAAAATATAACCTTCCAAAACTCAATCAGGAAGAATCTAAACAGTTCAACAGGCCAGTAACTATGGAAGAAATTGAAGCAGTCATCAAAAAGCTTCCGGCAAACAAAAGCCCAGGGCCAGACAGCTTCACAGGAGAGAGTTTTACCAAACATTCAAGGAAGAACTAAAATCTATCCTCCTCAGACTATTCCAAAAAATTCAAGAGGAAGGAACACTTCCAGGCTCCTTCTATGAAGCCAGCATCACCTTAATACCAAAACCAGATAAAGACAACACAATGAAAGAGAATTACAGACCAATATCCCTCATGAACATAGATGCCAAATCCTCAACAAAATTCTAGCAAATCGGCTCCAGCAGTACATCAGAAAGATCATACACCATGACCAAGTAGGATTTATCCCAGGAATGCAAGGATGGTACAATACCCGCAAATCAATAAACGTGATACATCACATAAACAAATTGAGAGATAAAAATCACATAGTCATATCAATAGATGCAGAAAAAACATTTGACAAAATCCAACACCCTTTCTTGATAAAAACTCTCAACAAGGTGGGAATAGAAGGATCATACCTCAACATAATAAAAGCTATGTATGATAAACCCACAGCAAACATCATACTCAATGGGCAAAAACTAAAACCATTTCCCCTAAGAACAGGGACAAAACAGGGATGCCCACTCTCACCACTCCTGTTTGACATAGTACTGGAAGTATTAGCTATTGCAATTAGACAAGAAGAAGAAATAACAGGCATCCAAATTGGAAAAGAAGAAGTAAAGCTGTCCTTATTTGCAGATGACATGATATTGTATATAAAAAACCCAAAAGACTCCATAAAAAAACTAATAGACTTAATAAATGAATTTGGCAATGTAGCAGGATACAAAATTAACGCCAAGAAATCTATGGCATTTCTATACACCAATAGTGAACTTACAGAGAGAGAGACTAAAAAAGCAATCCCATTTACCATCACACCAAAAAAAACTAAGATACCTAGGAATAAACTTAACTAAGGAGGTAAAAGACCTATACGCAGAAAACTACAGGACACTGAAAAAAGAGATAGCGGAAGCCGTAAACAGATGGAAGAACATACCATGTTCATGGATTGGTAGAATCAACATCATTAAAATGTCCATACTACCCAAAGCAATCTACAGATTCAATGCACTCCCATCAAAATACCAACAGCATATTTCACAGACATAGAAAGAACTCTCCAAAAATTCATCTGGAATAAAAAAAAAGACCCCGAATAGCCACAGCAATCCTGAGAAAGAAGAATAAAGTAGGAGGGATCTCAATACCAGACCTCAAGCTGTATTACAAAGCCACTGCTCTCAAAACAGCCTGGTACTGGCACAAGAACAGACATATAGATCAATGGAACAGAATAGAGAATCCAGATATCGACCCAAACCACTATGCTCAATTAATATTTGACAAAGGAGGCATGAACATACAATGGAGTCAAGACAGTCTTTTCAGTAAATGGTGTTGGGAAAATTGGACAGATTCATGTAAAAAAATGAAACTAGATCACCAACTTACAGCACACACAAAAATAAACTCAAAATGGATACAGGATTTAAACATAAGATGGGAAACCATAAAAATACCAGAGGAATCCACAGGCAACAAAATCTCAGACATATGCCAAAAGAACTTCTTCACTGACACTGCCCCTAGGGCAATAGAAGCTAAAGAGAAAATTAACAAATGGGACTACATCAAAAAAGAAAGCTTTTTTTACAGCAAAAGAAACCATCAACAAAACAACAAGAAAGCCCACTCTAAGGGAGAACATATTTGCAAATGCTATCACTGATAAAGGTTTAATCTCCAACATCTATAGGCAGCTTATGCAACTTAATCAAAGGAAGATAAATGATCCAATAAAAAAATGGGCAACGGACCTAAATAGAATCTTTTCAAAAGAAGACAGAAGGAAGGCCAATAGACACATGAAAACATGCTCAAAGTCACTAATTATCCGAGAGATGCAAATCAAAAGAACAATGCGGTACCACCTCACACCTGTCAGAATGGCTATCATCAACAAATCAACAAAGGACAAGTGTTGTTGAGGATGTGGAGAAAAAGGAATCCTCGTGCACTGCTGGTGGGAATGCAGACTGGTGCAGCCACTGTGGAGAACAGTATGGAGTTTCCTCAAAAAACTGAAAATGGAACTCCCATTTGACCCAGTAATCCCATTCCTGGGAATATATCCGAAGAAACTGGGAACACCAATAAGAAAGGATATATGCACCCCTATGTTCATAGCAGCACAATTTACAATAGCTAAGATTTGGAAACAGCCTAGGTGCCCGTCAGCAGATGACTGGATCAGAAAACTGTGGTACATCTACACAATGGAATACTATGCTGCCATAAAAAAGAAGGAATTCTCATCATTTGCAGCAACCTGGATGGAATTGGAGAACATTATGCTAAGTGAAATAAGCCAGTCAATGAAAGAAAAATACCACATGATCTCACTCATTTATGGATAATAAAGAATATTATAAACTGATGAACAAAAAGATAGATACAGAGACAGTAAAGCATCAAACAGACTGTCAAATTACAGGGGGAAGGTTAGGGAGAGGTGGGGGAGATAAGAGATCAACCGAAGGACTTGTATGCTTGCATATAAGCATAACCAATGGACGCAAAACTCTGGGGGGGTGAGGGCATGTATGGGTGTGGGGTGGGGGGGACAATGGTAAGGTATGTACACATATAATACCTTAATAAAAATTTTAAAAAAAGGCAGGGAAATGAACTTGTTTGTTCCAGTGGGTCTCACACTGAGTATCAGGATCACCCACACCACCAAACAGAGTTAAATCAGAGCAAAGAAGCTGGTTGCAGAGAACTGGGTTTAATGGAAAATATCTGTAAATATTCTGTTTCAATAGAGGATAAAAAATGATTTATTCTGAATGGTGACCTATACCCTGAATATATAGAAGGGCAAGGTGCTTCGGAGGCTACCTTGCTTTCAATGACATTGAATATCACCTGCTAATTAAACTGGGAACTTGCAGCGTATGACCTCCGACCTCTGTAAGAATCCAGCACACCTGAGACTCTATACTACCTTTGTAATTTTCAATCTATCCCAACAATGACGACTTCGACATATGACTGTAGGATTATTCAGCTCTTTCCTAAATCATTAACTTGTAAAAATACATATATATTTTATTAATTTCAGAGAGGAAGGGAGAGAGAAACATCAATGATGAGAGAGAATCATTGTTTGACTGCCTCCTGCACGCCCCCTACTGGGGAATGAGCCTGAAACCTGGGCATGTGCCCTGATGCCCTGATTGGGAATCGAACAGTGACCTCCTGCTTCAAGGTTCAACGCTCAACCACTGAACTATACCAGCCAGGCTCATTAACTTCTTAATAGGATTGGCCATCTTTACAATTCAACAGAAATTTCTCATTGAGAATGGATGCTTTTACCTTTATAGGAAATAGCTTTTGATAAACCCATTATTCCCTAGACACAAAACTTATGACTAAATAATGTATTATTTGCAGTTAGACAATTCTTTTTGCTTATGTGCATTTTCTATTTTTATATAATTATTTGGGTATTAGTAGCCCATTTGCAGGAAGAATCCTGCAAGCGGCCGCTGTGGCCGCGTGCGCTGCCGCTGCCACCGCCATTGCAGCCGCCCGCCCCGCCCCGCCCGGGCTTTCCCTCTGGCAACCATCTTGCTTTCCCCTTTTCCTCCCTCTTCCTTCTAAGTTGTCTTCAGTCTTCACTCCTCCCTCCCTCAGCGTATGCAAATTAACCGCCATATTTGTTGGGTAATTTGCATACTCGTCCTGATTGGCTGGTGGGCATGGCTTGGGCATAGCGAAGGTGCAGTCAATTTGCATATTACTGTTTTATTAGGTAGGATAAACAACAAAAAGAGAATCAGCATATATAATGTAGGAAAAGGTCCTGCTGTGGGAATAAGCGCTACACTCACATGTGTGCACAGCTCTGGCGTGTGGTGCCACAGCTGTGAAGAGGGCCCCGCAGGCCCTGCTCTCAGGTGTCCTCTGACCTGGACCTGGCCGTTCACACATTAAGGAAATACTCACTGAGCATCTATGTGGCAGGCTCTGTTCTACATGCAAGAGACATGACAGAGAAGAGGCAGAAACCACATCTTCACAGAGTTTACATCCTAGTGTGGGGAAATAGCCAACAAACGGAAAACACTGAACATTAGATGGGAAGAAATGTATGGACAATAAAGAGGAAAAGGGACAGGGAGTCCGGTGGGGTACTGCAATGGCTGGTTTTGGTTTCATAAAGAAACACACAACATGGAAAGTGCGACAACAGACCCATGTAGGGCATGAGCACAACAAAGAAAGGGGACTTTTCAGGGGAGAGAAGGCAATGCCAGTGGAAACTTCCTGGAGGTGACCTCTAACTTGAACCTAAGATGGAATTAACTAGAGATGGGGGGTGGGAGGGTCAAGCATCTGTACCAGAATCCAAACTAATGACCTGTCATGTCAGGTCCTAGGGTTACAAAGATAAACAAGTCATGTTCCCATACCACAAACTACTCAGTTGTGTGTGAATGACAGACAAGAAATAAATCACTATAACGTGGATTTATTAAGTCTATAAAAAAAAGTCATCTAGAAAAGACAGAGGAGGTGGAACAGACAAGAACAAGGAAGGCACCATCACCAACCTCAAGCACAGCAAGGCCAAATTCATGTGCTTGGAGGAAGGTGGGCAGTGCGTTGAGAGTGCCCACAGGGCCAGGAGGAGGGAGACAGGGTACAAAGGTGGCAGGGGTTGCAGAGGGAGGCCGGAGCCACTCAGGCGAGGGAAGTGGAAGCCTAATGGTTCAGATGGACACACTCTTACCACCCACTGCTCATCTCACTACAAGACTTTCTGACCACGACTGGGGGCAGCACCAGGGCACTGCTGGAGAAGAGGGAGGGTCCGTTCTGATCCTACTTCCAGAGGGAAAATGAGGACAGGGTTGCTACTTTAAAGGTAGACATTATTCAATCCATTAGGATGTCTACACCAGAAAACAAGGGAAATAAGTGCTGAAAGGGCATGGAGAAACTGGAACCCTTGTGCATTGGTTTGTAAACAAAAAATGGTTCTGCTGCTGCGAAAAGGAGTTTGGTGGCTCTTCAAAGTTATTACAAGACCCATCAATCCCATTGCTAGGAATACACTCCAAAGAGCTGAAAGCAGGTACTCAAATCCTTGGCCATGAATGTTCATAGCAGCTCTATTCATATTCACAATAATCAAAAAGTGGAAACAACCCAAATGTCCATCGACAGATGACTGGGTAAATAAATTGTGGTATATACATACTATGGAATAGTATTCAGCCATAAAAAGTAATATAGTACTGACACATGCTACAACATGGACAAACCAAAAAGAGGTATTATAGTGAAGGAAGCCAGGCACAAAATGTCACATATGTATGGCCCCACTGATCTGAAATATCCAGCACAGGTAAATCCATGGGAACAACACAGATGGTGGTTGCCAGGGGCTGGGAAGGCAACATGGACAGCAATTGCCTAATGGGTACAAGGTTTCCTTTTGGGGTGATGAAAAATTTAGAACTATATAAAACATTTCACAACATCATGAATGTACCAATGCCACTGAAATGTTCACTTTAAATGGTAAATTTTATGTTATGTGCATTTTAAAAAAATACAAGTGGCCCAGGATGAGTCTGCCAGCATAAACTTTCCTGCCCGCAGCAGCCAGCCCTGCCAGTCTCTGGCCACTTACCCCTGCTATTGGCCAAGTCACATGCGATCACCCCTGGGGGAACCATGTGTGAAAATAAAAATCACACTTCCTGAATGAGGGCCCAAGAGAGTCTCGAACATGCAGTTTGTAAAAGGTAATTTTCATCATTCAGAAGGTATATTTCGGATAATACTTTACTACATTTTCATCAGTAATAAGAAATCATAGACTCCTACTTCAATTAAACCTATGTAATAAAGAAAAACACATACAGTATTTTTTTTACAGATTTCTATTGTCAGTAAATTTAAGTCAGTCAAAGTGAAATTTACCAATAGCCTAAATTTCAGATGCTGTAAAGGAAATAATGACAATATTCCTGTGCCTGTCATTTCATCACCTTGACAAGCAAGCACAAATTCCACATGAAGTTCACAAAAAGTCAAGCAACCATGGAGCTTAACTAACATAATAACAGCTAAAAAGATGTTTAAGGAAAACTTGGCCTCTGTTCATATTTTTGTGTGTGTGTATGTGCATGCGTGCACATATGCAGTAAGCGAGTCATCATAAAATAGAAGTCTGGAATAATGGAGATCCAGAAGGAGAATCACTTTAAAAGTTCCATGTTCCTACAACAGGAAGTGTAATCAAAGTGATGCTATAAATTGTCTGCAAGATGGATGACTATTACTATCTGCTAACACTTTCCACTGCTGTTCTACTGCACACTCCTCACTCCTCAGTAATGGGACATCTACTCGCAGATGTCCCCATTGCATTCTTTCTATTTCCTGATTTCATTTTCCTATGAGTGGTTAATGCTTGCTGAATTATTTAAGTCTAGCTGGATGTGAGGTACTATTAAAACAGATTTTTATTAACTTTACTAGAGGCCCGGTGCACAAAATTCATGAACAGGTAGGGTCCCTAGACCTGGCCGGCGATCAGGGCCGATTGGGGCCTTCTGGCTGCTGGCTGAGGCCTCCCTTCCCCAGCTGCTAGCCGCTGGCCGGGGCCTTCCTTCATTCCGCGCCACCCCCTGGTGGTCAGTGCACATCATAGCAAGCAATAGAACTCTTGGTCTCTTGGTCGAAGTCCCGTGGGGACACTTTGCATATTAGCCTTTTATATATATAGACCAGAAGCCCAGTGCACGAAATTCGTGCACGTTGTCCCTCAGCCCAGCCTGTACCCTCTCCAATCTGGGACTCCTGGAGGGATGTCCGACTGCCCGTTTAGGCCCGATACTGGTGGGATCGGGCCTAAACGGGCAGTCGGACATCCCTCTCACAATCTAGGACTGCTGGCTCCCAACTGCTTGCCTGCCTGCCTTCCTGAATGCCCCTAACCGCTTCTGCCTGCCAGCCTGATCACCCCCTAACCACTCCGCTGCCAGCCTGGTTGATGCTTAACTGCTCCCCTGCCAGCCTGTTTGCCCCCAACTTCCCTCCTCTGCCAGCCTGGTCACCCCTAACTGCCCTCTCCTGCAGGGTTGATCACCTCCAACTGCCCTCCCTTGCAGGCCGGGGGCCTCCCAACTGCCCTCTCCTGCTGGCCATCTTATAATGGCCATCTTGTGTCCACATGGGGGCAGGATCTTTGGCCACATGGGAGCAGCTATATTGTGTGTTGCAGTGATGATCAATCTGTATATTACTCTTTTATTAGATAGGATAGAGGCCTGGTACAGGGGTGGGGGCCAGCTGGTTTGCCCTGAAGGGTGTCCCTGATCAGGGTGGGGTTCCCTTGGAGCGTGGGGCGGCCTGAGCGAGGGGCCTGTGGTGGTTTGCAGGCCGGCCATGCCCCCGGCAACCCAAGCGGAGGCCCTGGTATCTGGAATTTATTTTCCTTCTACAATTGAAACTTTGTAGCCTGGAGCGGAGCCAAGCCTGCTGCTCCCTCCGGGGCGGCAGCCATTTCTGTGGCAGTTAATTCACCTTCTACAATTGAAACTTTGTTGCCTTAAGCGGGTGAGCCTGGCCAGGGTGTGTGGAAAGCTTTGCTTCCCCTGTTGCCGCCGGCAACCCTGGCCTGCTCTCTCAAGCTCCATTCTGCCGCCATTTGTTTGAATTTGTTTATCTTCTATAATTGAAACTTTGTAGCTTGATAGGCCTGCAACGGCTATGGAAAGCTTGGCTTGCTCTGTTACCTGGGAAACCTTGCTTTCTGTGGCTGTAGCCATCTTGGATGGGGTTAATTTGCATACTCGCCCTAATTGGCTGGTGGGCGTGGCTTATGTAGCGGAGTGATGGTTAATTTGCATATTACCATTTTATTAGAGAGTATTCTCAACTGTAGAAAAATCAATACTGTGGCCCTGGCTGGTTTGGCTCAATGGATAGAGCGTCAGCCTGCGGACTGAGGGGTCCCAGGTTCGATTCCGGCCAAGGGCACATGCCTGGGTTGCGGGCTCGATCCCCAGTAGGGGGTGTGCAGGAGGCAGCCAACAGTGATTCTCTCTCATCATTGATGTTTCTATCTCTCTCTCTCCCTCTCCCTTCCTCTCTAAAAAATCAATAAAAAATATATTAAAAAAAAAAAAAGAAAAATCAATACTGTGACCAAGTCTTTTTCGGATCACTTAGACATGCCCCATAAAGGGAATACTGAGGACCAAGAAAGCAGAGAAAGTCCTTATTCTAAAATTTCTAACATCATATGAACATTTTTGTTGGTAAAAAAATTTTTACCAAACATTTACTCTGCTGGATCTTTCTCCTGCCCCCTCACCTAGTCAAATGCTCCTTCCTCATGTTTACCTTTAGGATATGAGCCAGTTAAATGGTGGCTGTTTCCTGCCTTTTTTAGAAACACAAACAAGTTCCTGAAAAGCTGCAGTAAAACTTCTAATCCTCTGATTTTCCCTGGTGTCAGGGTTCCTAGCTTGCACTATGACCCTTTGCTACCAATCCTGCTTGTACTGTTTATTGGTCGGATGAACTCTCTACTCTCAGATGTCCCCACTGCATTCTATTTCCTGATTTCTTTTTCCCAACACCACACAGTCACCTCTAATTGCGTCTGTTCCTAACCGTGCTTGGAGTACATTCTTCTACCTGGAAACTGACTTATCTGTATCCATTTTCTCTATCTTTAGCCCCTTCGCTCTCCCATTCCTCTGCCTTTCACCTACCAGTGCTCTGAAATGCAACACCCCTTTCTCCTTGGGACCCGATTCCTGAATCATCAGTCCTTTCTTTACCACTCCTCTCCCACTCTCACCTTCCCTTTATTTAATACTAGGGGCCCAGTGCAAGAATTCGTGCACCTTGAAAGGAACTGTGGGCCGCAAGGCTGTAATGGGCACGGGGTTGGGGGGGGGGTCTCGGCTCATCCTCCGTGCCCCCACCCGGCCGCTCCCACTGCGGCCCCCCATCCCCTGTCTGGCAGCAGATCCGCTCCCACCACCACCACTCCCATGCACTGACAGTGCTGGCCTTGCTTGCACCTGATGACAGTGCTGAGCCATTGGGGCCGGCGCCAGCAGAGGATGCGAGCAGCAGCTGCTGCCCCAATCGCCCCTCAGGAGCAAGGGGAGGTGGAAAAGCCCTGAGGGGCGATTGGGGCCGGCAACCAACACACACCCACTGACGGTGCCAAGCGACTGGCGTCAGCACCAAGCGCTGGCAGCAGGTGCAAGTGGCAGCTCTGGCACTGGCAGCAGGTGCAAGCGCCAGGCGGGACCACGGCACGTGGGAGCAAAGAATTTTCAGTAACCACCAGAGGCTTGCCCCGATGACAGCGACTGGTACCGCGCCTTGGTCTGGCACCCCCACTCACCTGCTCCACCATCCCACCACGGCTGACACCCGCCATGTCCCGAGCGCATCCCCTGGTGGTCAGCGCACATCACAGCAACTGGTTGTTCGGTTGTTCCACCATTCAGTCTATTTCCATATTAGCCTTTTATTATATAGGATTTTCTCCTCCACTTCCTAATGCTAATACTAATAAGTGCTATAACTGAGCATTGACTGAGCACCTACTCGCTTACAGAACATGTCAATTCTATGCAATGGATCATTATTATTTATTTCTCTCTTATAACTCTGAAAACTGTGGCATAGAAAGAAATAATCTGCCCAAAGTACACAGCTGCCTGAGAAAGAACCAGGCTCAGAACTTAAGTGGTTTGGTGTGTGAAAAAATTTAGAACTATATAAAACATAGTTCTTAGCCACTGTGCTATGCAGCCTCCCTTACAAGAGTCACCTGAGTTTGTCATGCCCCTTCCTCCACCACTTACTTCTCTATCCACAGCAATTTCTTTTCCTACCACTTACCTAACCCTTTCAAAGGTCCCCATAACTACTAACTCTCAAACCCACCAGTCACATTTTAAGCTTCTGTGTCCTGACTTCTCTGCAGACCTGAATACCCTGAATACTAAGGCCATAAAGTCACTGCTGGCTTCACCCTGATCTCTGTGGTACCCTTTCTTGGTCTACCTCAGCACTGTCCAATGGAAATTTCTGTGATGATGAAATGTGTTATGGATGTGCTAACCAGCATGGAAGCCACTAACCACAGGTGGCTACTGAGCACTAGCAGTGTGGCGGGCGTGACTGAATTTTGTGGCCTCCTACTGGTCAGTGCAGGCACTGCAGGGCTCCTGTGCTGGGCCCTGCAACCTTGCAGAAGAGCTCTGTCCTTGGTCCTTACTCTGCTCTTCCCAGCAGCCTATCTCCACAGAAGACCACAACCACCAACGCAGCCCAGACAGACGTCTTTCCTCAGGAACACCTCTACCTCCAATTGATCACTTCTTCACCTGCAAGCACCACTTCCTTGGCGAGTCTCCTCCCACTCAGGCAATCCCTACTCAGAGAACAGGCTGCAGGCGCTACCTCCTGCCTGGTCCAGAGGCAAAGGCAGGAATTCATTTTACATCACTCCCTTTCCTCTTTCTTTCCTCCCCCTCCCCCTCAATCACCCCTCTATGCTCTTTAAACATGACCTCTAGCTTCCACTGCCACGGCTCTAAGCCAGGATGCTATACAGTGGACCTGAGAGATTAGTGAAGTCCAGTATTTGTATGTCAAGCAACAGGTAAAGTATAACATAGCTGGAAAATTCTTTTATACTTGTCAGAAAAAAAATCACAGAAAAAGCTGCCAAAGCTGACGTCCTAAAGGGGGAGGAGGGTACAGACAATCTCACTCTGTGTGTAAGGTGGCCTTTAAATTTAAAATGAAGTGGGTACTATCTTAAAAATTCTAAATGTGTGCTCGGGTTATCTCTTGGTGAAAGGATCAGTTGCTGACTCATTCATTTATCAAAAGTATAATCTCAATTCAAGTGCCACTTAGTATTCTCATATATTTAATAATTATAGCTTCTGCCCCAAACACCTAACAAAAAATCCCACATGCACCAACGGGCAGGCAGGCAGTGCTGAGAATCTCGGAGAGGCCACACCCCTTGCTGACATCTGCCAGCCCACCAGGAACAGAGGAACCTGGTCCTCTATGCTCCCAGGCTCTCCCCAGAAGTGCTCCATGAGCCCTGGAACCACCCACTACTTAACTTCACTCAGAGGAACTCCAAGAAAACTCTGTGTTGGTATTTCACCCCTCGGGCTTGTCAGAACACTTTGGCCAGCACAGTGTAGTCCACACAGTGTAGTATGCAATAAACATAGAAATCAGGATCATACTAAAAGCAAGAGAACATTAGAAATAGTCCTTGGATAGACACAAGTTTGGAGGGAAAACAGTCCTTCTGAGTCTGAAATCGCAACTGCTCCACTGCTTTGATGAGAACTTCAGTGAAGTTCCTGAGTGAATTTCTGAGGCATCTCCTGAAAATGCAGCGATTCTATCTGGCAATGTTCTACAAGGAGGGAGCCTCAGGTCCCTGGTTCCCATGAAGAACAGCAGGAGTGCTCACTGGCACCCTGGGCTTTCATGATCCTTCTCTCACCTGGAGAAAATGATGTCTGACCCCGGCACTGATAAATCCCACAGGCAGCACCTCACTGGCTGCTAGGAACTTCTGGCAATACTAATTTTGGAATGTATGACATAAATATATATTAGGTTAATAAATTTCTTTGGCCATTTCAGTTGCCAGAAAGATCCTAATGTTATCCTGGGGGGAAATCATCTGAATGAAAAATCAAGTGCCTAGGGATGGGATAGGAGAGCCTCACTCTATCCATCATGATTCAGGTGGACAAAGGCTTACATTTCATTCACCACAAACTTAATGAATCAAAAGGTGAGTCAGTTATTTTAAAATAAGTTTTAATATTTCAAAACAATTAAATATCAGAAAAAGTAACATTTTATATTTAAAATGTAATGTCATTTTTTACCTTCATTAATAATAAAAATAATAAGTTTCCAAAAATAACACTAGTAAGTTGATGGTAGTGGTAATGGCCACCCTGAGGAAGGACTGGGATGGTCTCATGCTGAGCGTGAGTGACTGATACCAGGAGGACATCACATGACCTGGTGGGAAACCTGGAGGAACTGGAGACCATCAGGGTGGGTTTCTTCCTCCCACCTGAGCTTTCACTGACTTAGTTCTTCATGTTGAACATACATCACCCACCTCCGAGTTAAAATCCCACCCAGCTTCCAAGCGTCCGTTTACCCTCCACTACCTCCACAGCCTTCCCTGAACCTCCCAGCTAGAAACCACTTCTCCCTACACTGAACTCATGCATACTTCTTAGCAATCTTCTAGTACATTTTCACACACATGTTTTCCATAAGATAAATTTCTTATGGGGGAGTGACTCCGCCATACATTTCATGTGAAAACAGAAAGAGGGATTCATGAGCCAGTTTCAGTAGGTGCTCCAACTAGAATTTGCAGTTTTATTTTATTGCAGAGAAACCATAGGCAGCTGTAATCCTGCCTTTATTTCCTGGCTGTCTTTGTGCCTCAATTTCCGATTTCTTGAAACAATAGTAATACCTAGCTTGCAGGGCTGGCATTAAGAACTCAAACTGGCCCTAGCTGGTCTGGCTCAGTGGATAGAGCCTCGTCCTGTGGACTGAAGGGCCCCAGGTTCGATTCTGGTCAAGGGCATGTACCTCAGTTGGAGGCTCCATCCCTGGACCTGGTGGGGAGCATGTGGGAGACAACCAATTGAAGTCTCTCTCTCACATTGATGTTTCTCTATGTCTCTCTCCCTCCCTTCCACTTTCTCTAAAAATCAATGGAAAAATATCCTCGGGTGCGAATTCAAACTGCAGTCAGGTAATGCACACAGTGCCCCAGGGCAGGAGTCATACCGAGTGTTAAAGGTGTTCAGGGCACAGTAGGTCCTGACACGGCTGTTACCGTGCTGGGGTCCCAGGGGTCTGGCGCAGTGCAGGGCGCAGTGCCTGCCTCCAGTGCTCTTGTCATTCTGCGAGTTTCTCTTCCCTTGGAACGTGCCTCCTCTGCGCAGGTGTTCTGCAGGAACCGTGCCCTGCTCTCTTCCCGAGTATCTGAATGGGACCCACTGCCCTGTTTCTCTGTAACCAAGCCCCACACCTAGGCTGGGTGCCAACCCACCCGCACTGCCCGACACCAGTGCCACAAGATAATGAAAGGTGGGGCCCAAATGGGACAGAGAAACGACAGAGAGGAGGCCACTGCCAACAGTTCAGACAGTCGAATGCGGCCCTTCCGCTCTCAGAAGTGCACAGCAGGCCTCAGGGAGTCACTGAAGAGATATGTTAACACATCAGGGAGCCCACAGCTTCGTGTCACCTGGAGGGGCAGGTATACTTCAGAGACTGGAAGATTAACAAGGACCCTCAGGTTCAGGACAGTTTAAAATGAAAGCTGTGTAGGGAGGACGCTGCCATATTGGTTCAATTCATCGGCTTCAAGTGAAAAGGCTGTGTGGTCAGTGGGGGTGGGAAACAGTTCCCAAGAGTGACTCACATTCTTACTGTCTCCCGGAGAGGCACTTTTTAAAAATATTTTTATTTACTTCAGAGAGGAAGTGAGAGGGAGATAGAAAGATCAATTATGAGACAGAATCATTGATCGGCTGCCTCCTGCACGCCCCCCAGTGGGGATCGAGCCTGCAACCTGACATGTGCCCTTGACCAGAATCGAACCCAGGGCCCTTCAATCCACAGGCCGACACTCTATCCGCTGAGCCAAACCGGCCAGGGCGTGAGGCACTTTTAAATGGCGGGTCACAGAGGCAAGTCCTTGCGAGTGAAGAACCTGGCCCACTCAGAAACTGGCACTTTCTGTGCTTCCCAGCCCGTAATTCCCTATGTGGTTGAGGACTGTAATTTGTGTTTGACCAAAAACTGGGGCCAGCCCCTGTACTATCACCAGCAGATAGACAGAGTCAGATGTCTTCTGAGCCACGTATAGAGTTAAGTGTGGGCTGTGGAGACCATCTGCCCTGGATGGACAGCTTTCCTCTCTGGGGCCTCAGCTTTCTCATTTATAAAGTCACTAGAGGCCCAGTGCATGAATTCGTGCATGGGTGGGGTCCGGCCAAGCCCACCCCGATCAGGACCAATCAGGGCAGGGCCAGCGGGAGGTTGGCCGGCTGCAGTGCACATCATAGCAACCGATCGTTCCTGTCACTTGGCTTTTATATATGTAGATTTTCTCCTGCTAGAGGTTTAACCAAGTGTAATTTTTTTTAAATCACCAAATATAAGGATGTACTAAGAACAGGTGTGTGTTTTTAACTATGTTCAGACACTATCATAACTTTAACATAGTTTCTATTGAATGTGTGTGGGTAAGATTTACTATGTTGTTAACACCTGTAACAAGAGCAACTTTCTACTGAGTGTGTGGCTTGCATTGTGCTTAACACTTCCTCTTTAGTGCTCACAATGACCTCTGAAATATATAATCCCTCTTTTTGGTTGGGTCTCAAAAAGATGAGGGAAACTGCCTGACATCACAAAGCTAGTACCGTATTTTCCGGCGTATAAGACAACTGGGCGTATAGAAGATTTTCCTGGGTTAAAAAGTCGTCTTATACGCCGGAAAATACGGTAAGTGGCAAATCCATAATTCATACCCAGAACTACAGGGCCCAAAGGACAATGCTCCGAGCTGCTCTGTAGCTTCGCTAACAAACGGCAGCAAAAAGACAAGCCACGTGCAGGAGAAGTCAGGTATCTGAGGCAAAGACACCCCCATTTCTGCAGGTACTAAATTAATTTGACGGCTCAACACTCAAATCGGTCTTCATTTGCCCATATGAGTCCCGGTTAAATGGAAAACCTCCTCTTTTATCTCTACTAAGTCGAATGAAAAAGCTCGGTCCCAGAAGGGTGTCTTACCCGTGCTGCTGTCTCCACTCTCCATGGACGGTTTACCATTTTCTGGCGGGTTGTTCATTCTTGAGTCTGCAATAAATCAGAGATGAATGAAGTTTAAAAAATTGGGGGGGCAAAACTGTGGCAGAGGGAAAGGTTAAGAATATTGCCTAATGTCACAGCCCTATAGTTTGAAAAGACTGAATCAATGCTAAAATGTTGGAAATTGCAATAAAAGTTTATCTGAAAGAAATTCAAGAGTCCATCAACCTTGAAGTGATCCACAAATAAGGAGTCTTTCTAATAAATTTTAAGATTCTTACCAGAAAGACAGCAGAAATCTAACCTAAAAAGTAATAATAGGGTCTGAAATGAAAAGGGTGTAAATGCTTTGTAATATGAAGCATAAAATGTTAAAGAAACAAAGCTGGGGAAGCACCTCACCAAGGAAAACATGTTAGTGGCCAATAAAGTTTCTTTTCCCATAAGCAGAGATATTTGTTAATTATGACCAAACAACCCACTGATAATCTTGACAACAGACTGGATAGTAACTCAAAAAAATGGTACAAAGCATACCTAAGAAAAATATCTCCGAATCTACTCCTTCCCCCAAGAAACTAAGCATTTGTCAAAGTGATATGTTGAGTTCACATCTCAATCATAAGCCAGTACAAGGAGTTACCACAGGCATAACAGATACATCTAATAATGTCAAGACTGACTCACCACCACACACAACCACATCCACTTACGAATTATGCTGCCTTGACACTCCAAATGAACCCACTTCTGTGGCTCATATGTTTAGGGTTATCTTTTAATGAAGATGTCACGGTGAAAAGTTTTCATCGAGCAATGTTAGGTATCCCAGAAGACATGCAACAGATGGGACAAGAGCAAGTCTGCTTTCCTTTGACTTCTTCAGAAGTGTGAAAACTAAATATACATTAAATTAAATACAGACCTTATTCTACTTCTACAAACTCAAACTTAGCATATTTACAAATCAAATAAGTTTACTATCAAGCAAGTTCTGCCTTTTCCCCACCAGGTTAAGAACATTTAACTACTGGTTAGTAGAGAATAAACACTTTAACTATATTATATTTGATTTTTTACCAAAGAGTATATTTTGTCATATGCTTAAATATTTAAATAGGAAATCAAACCGATCAATAGAGCCCCAACCACGTTGCCACAGTGGCATTATGTACATGCACAAGGGATGAGAGAGCTTCAAACATTTCAATTCCAACCCAGAAGCTGGGACCAGCCATTCTAACACAGTTTTTTAAACACGTGCCTGTCTAATGTGCTTATACAGGTCTTTCATGTCTTTAGTTTGTTCTTCAGAAGTTCAAAGGACTCAGATTCTTATGTCTTTGGTCATAAATAAGGGTTGTTCTACAACTTCCTTTCCCACCCTGTCCAGAAAAATGTAAATGTCATCTGAAAGCACGCTAAGGTTTGAAAGAAACAGGTGTACAACTCAGTGAAAATCAGCTTTCTGAATGACTTCAACAAAAATCTTATGAAAGCCAACAAAGATCACAACAAGTGTAATAGAATATGCCATTAAGCATACACACTGCTCAATGCTTCCTTTAGACCATATTTTAAAAGGAAGTGGGGAAAATAATGAACCAGTTAACTTTCATTTTAAAAAGATAATTTTCTACCTATCATAAAAAACAAAGAAGGCACAATTCTTAACAAGTCATAAGCTCAACCTTGTACCAGACATATCCTAATTTTCCCACCCATAAATTAAAGATTATGTCACAGGTACTCTATGTGAATATTCTAACGATTTCCTATTGAATTGTCAAGAACTTCAAAGACATTTAACAAATTACTTCACGCACAATAAATAAAAATTCTGATTAATGGTACAACTATGGGAAGACTGTTTAAATATTTATTAACTAAAAATAATAGATATAATTTCTTATTCTAAAATATAATGCTAAAAATATTTCAAAAATATATTTTCCTTTCCTTTCTTAAGTTCCCAACTTCGCAAATGTAAGCTGAACTAAGTAATTTCCTTTTTGATATTTGGAGTGCTCCTGCCTGGGCACCCTGAGATGACTGTATGAGTCTAATACACATTCTGCAAGTTGCTCTTGGTGAATTCTTGGCATCAGTTTGCTGGTTCAGCCATTCACGTGGTTAACAGTGGCTTTTACGGTCTGTGCAGACATCACTACTACCCTGGGTTCAGGCCATGCTTTCTGTCTACCGACGAATTCAAACATTTTCAGAACTATCATTTTATTCTAACCTTGGAAACTGTGAAGGTGATGGGGGCAGCCTGGATTTTTCAAATGAGAAAAATGGCAAACAGGAAAAAAAAATCATTTGCAAAGATTTGTAAGATATATGAGTCCGGGAGTTCCCATCATCTGACTCTCCAGGTGACCAGAGTAACCCAAAGAGGTTTCCACAATTTTGCACACAAGCAGACAAAGCTCAACACAAAGTATGGCCACCACGGGCATCCACAGTATGTCTAAAAACCAAAGCACCTCCATCTCTTTTAAATCGTCGTCACCAAAGACATAATTTATATATTCAAGCCAGAAAGCCCCTCTCCAAAGGCTTGTTGCTCTATATAGGGATAACTCTAAAAATCTAAAAAACTCTAAAAATAGGCTTTCTAGTACTAATGACTGTTTTCTGAATAAGAAAAGCTCAATTTTTAAAATAAAAAGGCTAATATTGTCAAAATTTGGCAAGTTCAGTTTCTAAAATCTGGAAATTGATCCACAGCCCAACTGCAGTAACCAGGGCAGTCACCCAGATCTGTCCTCCTGGGAGCAACTCTGCACTGTGGCTCCCCCTGGTTTGCACTGAGTACTTTTGTTTTTTACAAGACATTTCAACTAAGTATGCAAAACATTTTTATTAACATACATATTATTTAGGTACACTTCAGACCTTGTTTCGGATCCAGAGTGTCTTTAGAACTACATGACACGCTCTCAATAGAAAATTAAAAATAAAAAATAAAAGCAAAAATGTCCTCCATTCAAGTTGAACTCAAAATCCACACTATTTACTGAAAGTCTCCTCTGAACCAGAAGAGCTAGTAGAAGTAAGGAGGGACCTACAGCAAATTCAAGTACTGGTGCTTTGCAAATGCTTCCCCCCTTCCCGGTTCCATCGGCCTCTCCTCTCCCGCAGCCGGTCGTATAGGTGATTAAGCGTTTCTGCAGAGCCAGCCCCACACCCGCTATTCCCATAGTAAAGCTGTAAGAAAGCTGTGCTGGTACCCACCTAGAATAAAGTCACTGCAGTCCAGCATTGCTGTGAAATCTTCTAGGCTCACAGTCCACAGCAAAGAAACAGGTAACGGATTGGGTGGGGTCAGAAGGTACTACTATTTCTGACAAAACGAAGGGAACTAGAGTGGGAGGTGGAAAGTGGACTGGGGGAGAAGCAGACTACAACTTCAGTTACACTATAGCCATCTTCAACTGAATAAGGAAACTTCAGTTGCTCGGAGGAGTTTTAGTCTTTCCTATCAGCTAGGACTGACATTGTCAAGGCAACTGAAGCATGAAAAGTTCCCCTTTTTGTAATAAAATAGAAACAAAGATTGCAGCTGGCAGTTTCCATAATGAAGCTTAATCAGTATGCGGGTGATTAGGGCCTTATGCAAATTTCTCCTCGTTAGCACAGCAGCCAGCACTTTGAAGTCCATGAACAATTCATTTACAGAATACACTGAGAGCCCTCCCTGCATAATTTAAATCACTGCATAAATATTTATCAGTTCATTTGCATATTAATTGGCAGTGCGTGAAGGGAAAAATTATCTCCTGAGTGCCAGCATAATAATTAGGAGGATAAAATGAGATTTCTTCCAATGGCCTGGCTTCTTGGACCTAACTTGAGATAGTGCCAGGGGAGTAGGGAGGGACAGGAGACAGAGTTCTGTTAAAATGCCACTGAAATGACACGTACAAATTAGAAACAACTCCACAGACTTAAGCACCTTTAATCTTATTCCTGCTGGCAACAATGACTTCAGTAATAAGAGGATTTGCAAAAACCTTTCTACACAATCCAAATAATCCCAAGGAAACAATTAGCAAGGTAGAAGCAGAACACAGGACCATCAAGATGGTGCTAGCCCCCTGATAGGGAAGGTTCCAGATTATTAACATGTGCCCTCAGGGGAAAGTACTGCTCACAAAAGGCAACAGTAAAAACCCAGAAGCAGGGCAGGATGGTAAAACCACAAAAGTTGGAAGTCCTGCTGGGTTAGATTAGTGGATCACCACATGATATGTGGGTAGCCTTCCCCATCAACCTCAATCAAAAGTGGAAGACAGCCCGGCTGGCATGGCTCAGTGGTTGAGCGTCAACCCATGAACCAAATAACCAGTTTGATTTCCAGTTAGGGCACAGGCCTGGTTGCCGACTCAATCCCCAGTGTGGGGTATGCAAGAGGCAGTTGATCAATGGTTCTCTCTCATCATTGAAGTTTCTCTCTCTCTCTCCCTCTCCCTTCCTCTCTTAAATATATATATTTAAGTGGAAGACAGTTTGTTACTTACAATAACAACCATCAGAAAATGGGGTGTGTAAATTGTGGAATTACCCAGTATTTCAAGTGGATTCTACTTAACAGATATGAATATATACGTGTGCATGTATAAAACCCTACTAAATAATACATCTACACAATTTAAAGTGAATTTACAAGGTAAAACATCAACTCAAACTTTTTAGGCATTATAATATGACAACATTGTATTGGAATCATTCTAGCTGGTTCAGATTTATAAAAAAAAAAAAATCACATGAAGCAGGCATTATTACCCCTTTAAAAGCAAGGACCCAGAGCCACAGAGGGCTGGAGCACTCTACACCACACCAGCAATGTGGAGTCGGGATTTAACCAGATTTCCTAACATGAAATCTGAGCTCCTGGCTCTTACACATGATGGACAAGCTGTATATTCAGGGGTGTGGCAGACGTGGGGGAAGGCTCGAGTAAGGCCAGGCTAACATAGCATGTTTCAGTGTGGCCAGGAGACCAACAATTGGTGACAAGGATTTGTGTTTAAAAGTCAAGTGTGTACAGATCCACAGGCACACGCACTGGGTGAGGAGAGTTCCCGGGGGCATTATCCCACTACTAACTGCTTTGATTTAGAACCAGTCTTTGAGCACACCAAGTGTCTGATTTTTAAAAATATGTCACTTTTGCCAATGTTAAGGTTGAAATTGAACTCAACGTGAATATGAGAAAATGAAAGACAAGGTTTTTATAAAAAATCTTTAAAAGATTTCCTTGCAAATCAGTAATAGCTAGAAACAAAACCAAGAATCTCTCTCAACTTTCAGATCAGAACTCCATTTATATTGCTAGTTTTTGTTTTATAGAATCACAAAGTGCATATGAGGAGAGGGTATGGGGAGAAATCGAACACTGCCCTGTAGTACCTGCGAGACTTAAGTGCCTTCCCCTTTTGAGCCTTACTTTTCCCATCTGTAAAATGACGCCGTTTCTCTCATGAGGTGGCTGTCAAGTAAGTGTGCTCACGCCTCTGTCAGGGCAGCTGTGCAAGGAGACATCGAGGCATGAGGCAGACATGGGACAGCTTTCAAGATCATCAATTTTATTCAATCACAATTCATAACACTGTAGTAAACAAGCAAGACTATATAGTATGGAACAGAATATAAAATTCAAATGAGTTTTAAGGCATAAGTATTGGACTATATAAGTTCTTCTTGGCGGTTAAAGATAAGACGCAATGATGAATGTGACTAGAACATAGTAGATATCAATAAATGTTTCCTTCCCTCCTCTTCTACCTTCATAAAATTTTAAATTTATTGCCTGTAATTACGAAACACCTCTGCAACTCTCCTCCTACCTCTTTGGGCCATATGTAGTAATACCCCTAAACTATTTGTCTTCTGTCTTGGAGCTACAGCCATACAATCACTGCCAACTAAGGAGTGTTTGCTGAAAGGTACCAAGTAGGGCAGGACCTCAGTAGGGTAATGAGCCTAGGGTACCACAAGGGGGGAGGAGGAGGCTTCTGAACAGCAGGGGCCTATTGCTCACTGAAGGCCAGTATTCAGAGGGGGAACCCATCCCCTCTACTGCAAAACATACCATCTTCACTCCAGGAAGAGGGAGAGGGCAAGAGAAGGACACAGCCCTGAGATGCAGCTATCCAGGGTGACAAGAAGACTCACTCTGTTTTAATAGGAAGGGGAATAAAACTCCCTTTCTGCCACCCTTGATCTAGGTACGCTGCACATTCTAGAAGGCAGGTTTCAATTCTACAAGACTGTCCAGGTCTCTCTAGATGGATTGAGGGAGGATGGCTACCATCTCTCCCCCTGCGCTGCCCCAACCATGGCACAGTCAGACCTAAAGGAAGGGAACAGAGAACTTATTTTACTCATAGTCTCAAATGTCCACTACATTTGGTCCTCTGTCTGAAATACAATAAAATGTAACCCAAAAAAGACAACCTTAAAAAAAAAAATCCAGATTTCCGGGAGGTTTGTGGGATTGTCAGTCATTCACATTTTAGCCTGAATTAATCCATTTCAATTGCTTTCATTTTATATCTAGTTTAGGAGTCCATATGTGATGTGACAGTTGTTTCCACTGGGAAAGAGAGCAATACTCTTATAATCTTACTAGAGGCCTGATGCATGCAATTCGTGTAAGAGTAGGCCTTCCTTCCCCCAGCTATTGGCACCGGCTTCCCTCTGGCACCTGGGACCCAGGCTTCCTTCACAGCCCCGGCTTCGTCTGGAAGGTCGTTTGGAAGGACAGAACGTCCGGTCTAATCAGCATATTACGCTTTTATTATTATAGATTTCATAAAAAGTAAATTGAGGCCTAAATAATGCCTCTTAGGTCATTTACTATTAAGTGGCAGAGAAAGGGGGTGGGTGGAGACAGGATAGTCAATCAAAAAGGTCAACTTAAAATAAATGCCAAAGCCCTGACCGGTTTGGCTCAGTGGATAGAGCGTCAGCTTGCGGACTGAGGGGTCCTGGGTTCGATTCCGGTCAAGGGCATGTGCCTTGGTTGCGGGCATGTCCCCAGTGGGGGGTGTGCAGGAGGCAGCTGATTGATGTTTCTCTCTTATCGATGTTTCTAACTCTCTATCTCTCTCCCTCTCTGTAAAACATCAATAAAAATAAAAAATAAAAAATAAATGCCATAAAAACACTATGTACATCATAACCATTTAATTTTAATGCAAAGTTCATAAATATACATTCATTCACCAATTTTTTGTCAGACCAAAACCTCTGCTTTCAGTTGAGTTTCCTCTTCTTCCTTGAATGACAATTATATCTTAATACATACCCTAATCTTTCCAGTTTCAATTTATTTAGCTTTGTTTTTCAGGCTTTTTCCATCTTCACATTTTATACTGTACATAATATGTATAGAATAAATATAAAGAACTCAAGGAAAGTTTCAGGAAACAATGCTACTTCTTGGATGTAATGCACTCCGATATATTTATTTTCTTTAACTGCTGTTTTCAACCTATTTAATTGACCCCATGACCCACATATTGAAAAACTGCTTTAAAAATAAGACAGGAACTTAAGACATGTGCAGCTTTCTGAGTGCAGAATCTTTTCCATTCTTTCCTTTTAGAATAACCAATCCCTAATATCATACAGCTCTCCTATTCAAGTCTAATTCAATAGCATTTTTAGTAATGACGCTTTATCACATATTTTCAATGCATTCAAGTTAAAGTTTCCACAGAAGCATCATTTTTCTTTTCCTTGGTTTATATAATCATTATTTAAATTGTATAATTAAAATAAGTGGTACAACAGACTTGGGACACAAGCAAGTCAACAACTCTTGGTCACTATACCACCTACGAGTGGAGGCAGATCTGCACAGACCACTAACGAGGAGCCCTCAGCATGCTGTGGGGCAACACAGAGCGAAGTCAGTGGCTCTAATCTGTCATTTAAATGGAGGTTTGTAGGGAAGGCCACCCCACTAGGAGGCAGCTAGTCTTAAGTGGTGTGTGCTTCTGATCCTTCTGTGGGCTGTGCTACCTTGTATCTCTGCAGCCTATGCACAGCTCATTGACTGCTCCATCTGACACTGGCATCCAGTAAACACATCATCATTACAGAATCCAACCCTGACTTCTCAGTGGTGAAAGTATGACTGTGGCATGGCTCTACTGACATTTTAGCAGTGGCTAGGAATACTGAACATTTTTTTATATACCGTATTTTCTGGCGTATAAAACGACTGGGCGTATAAGATTTTCCTGGGTTAAAAAGTCGTCTTATATGCCGGAAAATACAGTAGTCCAATATATCTAATCCATTATATCTAATCCCTTCCATATAGTCCAATATACCATATTTTCCGGCGTATAAAACAGCTTTTTAACCCAGGAAAATCTTATACGCCCAGTCGTCTTATACGCCGGAAAGTACGGTACCTACTTGCCATCCATAAGTCTTCTTTAGTGACGTGTCTATTTCTTCCTTTTGGATTTTTCTAAAAATCTCTATTTTCTAATGGGCTGTTTGTTTTCTTGTTAGGGCTAAGTTTTCAGAGTTCTTTATATGTTGTAGACAAGCGTCCTTTATCAGATAAGTGCCTTGCAAATAATTTCTGCCAGTGTGAAGCTTGTCTTTTGATTCTCTTTACAGAATTTTGATAAAGTCTAATTACTCAATTTTCAATTTTATAAACCCAGTTTCAGTGTCGTGTTTAAAATCTGTTCACCAAGCCTCACATCCTGAAGATGTCTTCTCTGTCTTTTCCCTAATGTGTGGGGTTTAGGTTAGGGTTTTATTTTTAAATCTTTTGTCAGAAAGACTACCCTTTCTCTGCTGAATGGCTCTTATTCTTTTGTCACAAATCAGCTGGCTGTACTTGTTTGGATCTATTTCTAGGTCTTCTATTTGGTTCTACTGATCATAGTGCCAATCACTCCACCAAACCCTCAGGCTTGATTCCTGCAGCTATTTACTAAGTTTTAAAATTAGAGAGACTGATTCCTCCCATTTTATTCTTCTTTTACAAAAATGTGTTAGCTATTCTAGTTCCTTTGCATTCCTATATAAATTTTAGAACCTTACCTATTAAAAAGCGTAGATTTTGATAGGAATTGCCTTACACCTGCATATCTATTTGGGGAGAACTGATACTTCCTATGTTGAGTGTTCTAATCCATAGATACAGTATGTCTCTCCACTTCTCTATATACTAGTATTCCTTGATTTCTTCCATCAGCATTTTGTCGTTTTCAGTATACAAGTCCTGAACATGTTCTGTTGGATTTAAAACTAAGTAGTTCATTTTTTAGCCATTTTGTTATGGGTAGGTCAGCTAGTGACAAAATTCTTTGTTTCATCTAAGAATGTCTTGATTTCCTCTTCATTCCTGAAGGACATTTTTTGCTGGAAATAGAATCAGGGATTTTGAGCTCTTTCTGCACTTGAAAAATGTCAAGGTAATGCCTCCATGGTTTCGATAAGAAATCTATCTCTGAAATTGTTTTCCCCATAGGCAAGGTGTCAGTTCTTTCACTACTTTCCAGATTTTTCCTTAAGGTTGGAAACTCAGTTAATTTTAAGTAAAATCTACCCGATATAAGACAATAATAGAAAATGAACTTTAAATGTGGTATTATAGGTATGTTGTCATGTTCTGTTAAAACTACCACTTTTGGCCCAACTAATGTGGCTTAGTGGTTGAGCGTCAACACATGAACCAAGAGGTCCCTGGTTCGATTCCCCATCAGGGCACATACCCCGGTTTTGACCCCCCATGGGGGGAATGCAGGAGGCAGCCAATCAATGTGTCTCTCTCATCGATGTTTCTTTCTCTATATCCCTCTCCCTTCCTCTTTAAAATAAAAAACAAAAACAAAAACAAAACAAAAACAAACTACCACTTTCGTGGCACTACTTAAGAGACCCCAAGCATCCCTAACTGGTTTGGCTCAGTGGATAGAGCTTCGGCCTGCGGACTGAAGGGTCCCAGGTTCGATTCCAGTCAAGGGCATGTACCTTGGTTGCGGGCACATCCCCAGTTGGAGGTGTGCAGGAGGCAGCTGATCGATGTTTCTCTCTCATCGATGTTTCTAACTCTCTATCCCTCTCCCTTCCTCTCTATAAAAAAATCAATAAAATATATTTTTTTAAAGAGACCCCAAGCAAAGCACTCAACATCTGTTATGAACTGAATCCCCCAAAAGATGTTACATGCCAAGCCCACAGCACCTGCACATGTGACGTTACTGGAAATACAGTCTTTCAGATGATCAAGTTGATGAGGTCATGAGGATGGGCCCCAGCCAATGCTATTGCTGTCCTTATAAGAAGGGGAAATTTGGACACAGACACATACAAAGGGAAGAGGGTGGCAGGAAATGGTTGCCCAACACCACCTGCAGAGGGACCCAATCCTGCTGACCCCATGGATCTCAGATTTCTGGCCTCCTGAGCTCTGAGACAATATATTTCTGTTCTTTGAGCTGCCCAGGTTGTGGCACTTGTTATAGCAGCCCTAGGAAGCTAACAACACCTGAACCCAAATTTTCTCACTGAAAAATTATTTGTTTTAAAAATAAAGGTTGTTTTTAAAATTAAGATGAGACTATAAGCTATTTTTAAAATAACCAGGAATTATAAAAATGATATATTATTATAATCGCTTGATAAATATTTAACAAATACAAGGTTTTTCTCCTGTTATAATAAAAAATGTTTAAGTAATGATCTTAAATATTTCTATGTTTTTTAACTAACTTTTAATTCATAGGCCAGAAAATCATCTTTACTGTAATGGTAAGATCAGAGTATTAATGTTTTAGTCCTCAAATTACATTTCTTAAGAAATTTAAAAATTCTTTTGAAAACTTTTTTTTCATTGATATTAAAGAGAAGAAGGGGAGAAAGAGGCACACATCAGTGAGAGAAAGAAACATCAATTGGTTTGCCTACCACAGTGCCCTGCTCCGACTGGGGATCAAACCCACAATCTGGGTTAAGTGCCCTGACCGGAAATCAAACAAGAAACCTTTTGGCATACAGGACAACACTCCAATTGAGCCATCAGGCCAGGGCTGAAACTTCTGTAGCCTTGGCCGGGTAGCTCAGTTGGTGAGAGCATCACCCAGACATGCCAAGGTTGCGGATCTCTCTCTCTCTAAAATCAATACATTAAATAAAATACTTCTGTGAGTGGTAAGAGTACTTTAACATAAAATCTACTTTCTTGGCAAATTTTTGGGTATATAATACAGTATTGTTAACTATAGTCTTCTGAAAACCTACAATTTGACCCCACCAAAAAAAATACCAAAATTGGCTGCCCCTCTGGCCACATGAGTACTGGATGCCACCCCAACTAGATTCAGGCACTGGGACAGTCTGCAGCACTGGCACTGCCCAAAGCACAGGACAAACAATAGGAAGGTTGACAAGCTGACAGAACAGGAAGCAAGGCACAGTTTCAGACAGAATGCTTTCTTCTCTATTCTCTACCGCCTGGACTTCCACACTTCTATGAGTATTAAAAGTGCCAGCCTGTACGAGGATGTTTCTAGCATGTGCCCAACAGGGTAGGAATTCAATAACCATGAGCCGCCCAGCCCTGCTAACTGAAGATGATGAGCAGCTGCAAGGGATGCTGGTCGTAGTCAAGCAACTTTGTAATCTCACCATAATGTCAACAGCATCAATAAGTTTCATTTCATCCGTGCAAGCTCCAGTTAGTCAGAAAGAATTTAACTAGAAAACAATGAAATCCATCAATATATCTCGCCTTTTAGAAGACCTAACATGAGTCCCCCAAACAGAAAGGTGCCAGGCATTCTAAAGTACATTACTCCTCATTTTGAATAGTATAGATTAAAATGCACACACATTACAATTTTGTGCTAGAAGATCTCCACACTGCTGGGGACAAAACATAGGATGTGAGCTACTCTAAATGTATTTTTAATATCTCATGCTCATATTCTGTGCATCCCGCCCTCTTGACCAGCCAGGTGGTAATTTAATGCAAGATTCCTGGGAAAGGTGAATTTCAATGGGTGAGTCAGGTTTTAAGGCAAAGAGTCTCCTGGTTTGGGCAAACTCTGGTATTCTGGGTATTAACAAAAGAAGAAGGAATTTCCTTTATACTCTCAACATTACAATTTCACTTAAGATGATGAGCTTTTATTTTCCCCAAGCCAGTCAGACATGTGAAATGTTTTATTAATTTTTAATAATACTCTTTGCTGTAACATCTTTTTTTCATTAAAGGTGTCTTAACTAATTTTGAAAGGTTTATTTTTAAAATATTTTGGGAGATTAATCATTGCTTGGTCAACTATAAAAGTAGAAACATGGAGACAAATGTTCAGTTAGACGAAATATACCTTTGGACTTGCTCAAAATAGTTTACTATAGTTTAAACATGTTTATAAGATACAAATACTTTTTAAAGGGGATATGACCTACCTTTAAACCACATTATAAAGATGGTGAACAGGATTTCCACAGTTAAATCATTCCAGAGGAAGATGTGGTCTCGCTGCACTTCCTCAGTGTGCCTCTAGTGCTCACAGCATCTTGGATGGGGGAATTCAGGGAGGAAATGATTCCACCATCAGGATCAGTTCATCAGTTAGCATGGAATGGGCTGATTTATAATTAAATTTTAATTCCAAATATAAACCAGCTTCACAGCTTAGTAATGGGCTTTGAAACCAGAGGGAACTAGGTTTAAACTCTAGTTCTCACATCCTAAGCTCTAGGATTTTGCCCCTAAGCCTGTCTCCTTCTCTGTAAATCAAGTACAATAATACCCTGAGGGTTCTCCTCAGGCCTAAATAAAATGTATCTGAAAACTTCCATGGCACTTAGTAGTTCATTCATGGTTGCTACACTGTTGTTAATAGAGAAAATATTGGATGTAAAATAAATAAAACCTTTGTCTTCTCTGTTCCCACATTAACATTTTAAGTTAAGCAAAAGGAAAATCCATATGAACTGTCTTTTGGTCTGTTTTATTCTCTTAGGCATGTTGAAGTACTTTAAAAAGAGAAGAATTTTTAAAATGCACTCTAGGAGTCAAAATATGTAGATTCTGCTCTAGATTCTGATCTCATTTCTGGCTAGCTGAACCTCCATAAGCAAGTTACTTGACCTCTCTGATCTTCACCTAGGTCAATTTGTATTATGATGACTAGATTAATCTTATAAGACTATTATTTACAAAGCACTTCAGAGATTATTGCTAAAGTTATATTATCACAGAACAAACCCTATTAGCATTAATTTCATAACTTTTTCTAAAGAAGCTAGAGCCTAATCTAAGAATAAGGGCCAATCCAAACTGTTCTCCATTGCTGGCTAGGGCACAGGCATTCCAAGCATCACTCCATCACAGCAATTCATATCAAATCAAACAAATTTCAGAGTTACAAATGAAATAGATATAAATTTGGAAAGTCATTTTATAGTCATCCCACAGAATTAAAGGCAATCATCATAACACCTGGATTTATCAGAGGCTACGAAATTAATAGCTTGTATTAGCAGAAAATATTTACCAGGTATAGAAAGACTGTATTCTTTCTTTGAATTGATTCATTGAAAACAGAGTAGTTTGGTAACTAAGAAGGCAGGAGAGTTCTTACTTTTCCAGTCTATGAATACAAAAAGAGAAAAAGGCAAGACTGAGTAAGCTGTATAAATAACATAGCACTTTCAGGGGGAACAATCACATACAAGGGAACATGGATTGACTGCCCATCAAGGTACAGTTTGCTGCCCTGGGCAGGCCCCTCTCTTGTGCCTACTTCCTCGTCTACTACACAGGGACCAGCAGCTGTCCTTACTGTGGGAACATAAAGGCCAATTAGAAAGTTCCTGGAACATGCATAAGGTGTTACTTTTTCATGAAGCTGGATAAAACAGCCTACTTACTATTTTCTTTAAAGGGTACATTTCACTAACACACACACATACACACGCACACATCCAACATGAACTTTTCTCCAATTTGCAAGTATCTACTTCAATTAGCTTTGAGTATATCCATATATATAAAAGCCAAGTGACCGGAATGACGGAACGACCGGTCGCTAGGACATACACTGCAGCGGCCAACCAGCCTGATTGGGGCCCCGATTGCCCCCCGCAACCTCCCACAGCCCCTCCCCCTGGCCGGCCCTGCCCCTGATCAGCCCCCCCACCCCGATCAGGGGCGGGGCCAGTCAGCCAACCTCCCGCAGCCCTTCCCCCCCCCGCTGGCCCGGCCCAATTGGCCCCCATCAAGGCGGGCTGGCTGGACCCCAACCATGCACAAATTTGTGCACTGGGCCTCTAGTCCTATATAATAAAGAGCTAATATGCAAATGGTTGTCATGCCCTCACACCGGGGCCAGGGACCTGAGGCCGTGCCCCCCCCTGCTCCGGCACCGGAGCCAGGATACCTGAGGCTGGGCTGGGGGACATGAGGCTGTGGCCCCTGCCCCAGTGTCGGGGCCAGGGGATCTGAGGCCGCATCCCCCACCCCGGCGCCGGGCCAGGGAACCTAAGGCTGCGCCGGGGGACCTGAGGCCGCGCCCCCTGCCCGGCGGGGCTTGACGGGGGACCTGAGGCTGCGTCCCCCACCCTGCAGGCCTTGACGGGGATGGGGCCGGCTGGGTCTGGGTCTCGTGAAATTTCAAGGCACATGCAGGGATGGGGACTTGACTCTGGGTCCCGCAGCGTGCCCCAGACTCTGACAGGAGGGAGATTTTCATATACATTTTACTAATTTTCTTTCATCTCTGACACTTCTATTATAGAGAAAGGGCAAACAGCAATATTAAAATATTTCCTAATTAATTCCCTTTTAATGTGCACGATTTCATGCACCAGGCCACTAGTACATAGATAATAAATAGATAGATGAATATCGGTTGCTATCATTGTAAAGTATTTTGAGAAAGATACAAGATCACATTTTTGTCTTAGAAAATGAGGAAGATCAACACTTGGTACCCAGGTGTGGAAATTCATTCGCCATCACTGGTTGACCACCATCCTCTTTGCCATGAGGCCTCCAAATTCTGTAGAGTTCTCCAGTAGAGAGTTCAGCAGCCTTAACCAAGGAAGAGTTGGTACCTGCACCGACTCTGGCCTGCCCTATTCACAGCTATGTCTGAATTTCTGTAACAGTTGGTGTAACTGGTATAAATTAGTGAACAGACTGAGTAGTGTAACTAATTAATGAAAACCACCTATGTTTTATATTACTGTTTCCAGTGCTCATGTAACTAGCCCATATAATTTTTCCTTATATATTTGTGATGTTCCTATTTCATAAAACACTGAATCAAGAGCTTAAATTCAATAGTGCAAACAAAAATAAAAAATGTAAATAGCTCAAACTGCCTTCTTAAAAAGGAGTTATTTTTTTGAGAGAAGGGGATCATACTAGCTTATAATGAAAGTAAAGTTTAACATAAAGTTCTGCCACAATTCTCCAACAGTGGTCCAAAACTTACTAAGACACTTTACTGCAGTATACTACTGAAAAGAAAGAAACAGAATTCTTTCTCTTGGGAAAAAAAAAGGTCTGATTTGTATGTACTTTTGCACTCGGATGTCGAGTGTGACTCGACACGGTTAGCATCAGTAGCAGCTCGTATGTCGAATTGTATTGAATGTATCAATAATTTGAAATATAAAAAAATCCAAATAAATAAGTTTGTATGAAAAGAAACTCCAGTTTTTTATTCTACTGCCGCGCTTTGTAAAATCTGGGGCATTTAAAAAATTAAATCCTGAGTAGAATAAAGGAATCGAGAAAAAAGCAAGCGAGTGCAAAGGGTTAAGTTCTTTAAAGTATTTTTTTAAGCATTAAATTGTAAGAGGATTTACCTAAAGCAAAATGAAAACACCTTGAGACAAATAAATACACAAAACAAATATAAACTTCAGCACTCCCCACCCCAAACTCTCCAGAGCAGAAACTGTAACAAGTAAGGAAAACCCGCCCACCCTCTCTTTCCCCTTTACCACAACGTGATGGTTGCAAACTGACAAACCCTTCCTGGCTATCCATTGGCTCATCTACAGGCCTTACATTCTTTTGAAATCTCCCCAATTTAAATAAGCCAGGTGTGGTCCTTACCACAGTAATCCTGCTAGACCTACTGATTATGCAGAGAAATACGCAGGGCCAGCAGGGCTGGCAACAGCAAAGAGGTTGTGCTGGCCTCAGAGTGGCTGAAAAAGCTTCAGTACTCATTGAGCGAAATAATAATTATTCTTAGTAAAGAACAAATACAAAAAAAGAAAAGCTTTGCTTGAATCATCAAGCAAAATAATGCAAAGTATTTTCCCCTACCCACACGTGGCTTTCAGTCCAGTGACAGTAATAATGTGTCTGTGAAAAGTTACAAGATGCCAATTACCAAACGATAACCATTGTTTTACTAAAGCAATATAATACTTTCAGAGTGTCCTCCCTGTGGGTAGTTAATATGGTGCATCTTTTCCTTAAATAAACTGAATAGGACCGCTGGTTGATTTTACTGAAAGTTATTTTTTTTTTGCAGCAGTGATTCTCAAGGGGCAGTACCTGGATCAGCATCACCAACATTACCTGGGAATTTATCACATTCTCAGGCTCCACCCCAGACCAATGGGATCAGAAACTACATGGGAGACCCCAAAATCTGTTTTCACCAACCCTGCAGAAGATGCTGCCACATGCTGAAGTTTAGAACCAAGATTTACAGTGTCTGAAATGTGAAACAGAAATGCTTTATCTCACTCCTTGGAACTAAGTGAGGCATAGGAACAAAACAAGTGTAAAGAACTCAATGGCCTGCGAATGGAGTCTGCTGGCCAGTATCTCATGGTTTACAATACACCAGAGGTCAGCAGTTCGTTATGTCTTTCCCACACACAAGAAGCACAGAGAGAATCCCTGTCCCTTCATGATGACTTAAGGAGAGCAGGGTCCCTGCAAATAAGATACTCAATCCACTACCACTCATAACTCACTTCCAATCACCGAGGCCTTCAGACACGAAGCAGCAAACCTAAACCATCTATTCCTTTATAATGAGAAAATAATAATTTTCCAAGATGTACTAGGTATATGTAGGGATAATCTGTAGTGTGAGTCATAAATTTTAACATTCCTCACTACTAAGAACTACTAATAAGAACTTAAAAAAAAAATACAAGTGTTCAGTTCTTCCTCAGTATCTAACCCATCAATGCTGCCTTCATATATTACAAGACACACTTTTCATTTCCCTGTAACTTCAGTACACCCCGTCACAATTGTTTCCCTATTTCCTTTAAGACATGGGTAGCACTTCAAAGAAATAGCTAAACTAGTGACATTTAAGTGATCAGAGATGAGCAGAGATCTAACAGAAGAAAAACAAAAACAAAACACTGGATAAATCAAATATACTATACTAGGGGCCCAGTGCACAAATTCATGCACTTGAAAGGAACTGTGGGCTGCGAGACTGCAGTGGGCACAGGGGCAGGTCTCGGCCCATCCTCTGTGCCCCTGCCCGGCCCCTCCCGCTGTGGCCCCCAAGCGGTGGCTGCTGCCCCGATCACCCCTTAGGAGCAGGGGGAGGTGGAGAAGCCCTCAGGGGCAATCGGGGCTGGCAGCCGCCACTCGCACCAACTGATGGCGCCGAGCGATCAGGACCAGCTGCAGGTGTGAGCAGGGCTGGTGCCAGCAGTGGGTGCAAGTGGGGCTGGCAGCAGGTGCGAGCGCTGGGCAGAACCACGGCCCACGGGAACAAAGAATTTTCAGTAACCACCAGAGGCTCGCCCCAATAACAGCAAATGGCGCCCCCACCCACGCTCACCTACTCCACCATCCCACCACAGCTGACGCCCGCCATGTTCTGCACTCTGCCGCCTGCTGCCGACCTGCCATATTCTGCACGCGCCCCCTGGTGGTCAGCGCACGTCATAGTGACCGGTTGTTCCCCCGTTCAGTCTACTTGCATATTAGGGTTCACACACATACATACACACACACACTAGAGGTCCGGTGCACGAAATTCATGCACGGGGAGGGGGGGTGTGTGTGCCCCTCAGCCCAGCCTGCACACTCTCCAACCTGGGACTCCTCGAGGGATGTCCGACTGCCCATTTAGGCCTGATCCCACTAAACGGGCAGTCGGACATCCCTCTCACAATCCAGGACTGCTGTTTCCCAACCACTCGCCTGCCTGCTTGCTTGCCTGATTGCCCCTAACTGCTTCTGCCTGCCGGCCTGATTGCCCCTAACTGCCATCCTCTGCTGGCCTGGTCACTCCTAAATGCCCTCCCCTGACAGCCTGGTCGCCCCCAACTGCCCTCCCCTGCCGGCCCAGTCACCCCTAACTGCCCTCCCCTGCCAGCCTGGTCACCCCTAACTGCTCTCCCCTGATGGCCTGGTTTCCCCCAACTGCCCTCCTCTGCAGGCCTGGTTCCTCCCAACTGCCCTGCCCTGCAGGCTTGGTCCCCCTGCCCCCCAACTGCCCTCCCCTGCAGGCCTGATCACCCCCAACTGCCCTCCCTTGCAGGCCTGGTCCCTCCCAACTGCTCTCCCCTGCTGGCCTGATTGCTCACAACTGCCCTCCCCTGCCAGCCATCTTTTGGCGGCCATCTTGTGTCCACATGGGGGTGGCCATCTTTGACCACATGGGGCAGCCATCTTGTGTGTTGGAGTGACAGTCAATTTGCATATTACTCTTTTATTAGATAGGATGCTATTATAATTCATGAATTCAAGGCCACTGAGTAGTTTTCTGCAGCTCAAAATTAAAAATGAATTGCTAAGTACCTTCAGTATTACACTTGCAAAATGTACTTTTAAAACTGTATTGTAAATTAATCAAACACCAGTCACATTTTTTTTTAAATCCATCAAATTCAAAGGAAGTGTTTGTTTACTTATTCCCAGGATTGTTTCATAATCTGTTTTATGATAAAATACATGATAAAACTTTACTCAAAGGTCAGATTCTTGACCTTATATACAAGGCAGAATACAGAAAAGAACACACATTTGACTTTTCTTCTGCTTGTCGTTTTCTTTTCTTAAAACACTAGAGGCCCAGCCTGCACCCTCTTGCAATCCGGGACTCCTTGGGTAGGGTTGCTAGGCCTGGCGGGCGATCAGGGCCTATCGGGGCTTTCCTTCCCTTGGCTGCTGGCAGCTAGCCCTGCCCCGCTGCTGGCCCCACCTCCCCCCCCACCAGTCACCTCCCTGTGTGAGCGACAGGCATGGGTGCAATCGCTTGGCTGGCCTGGGCCTCCCTCTGCAGGGCGATCACTGGCCAGCCTGCACACCCGTGCACAGAGTCGCTGGCTGGCTGGTGGCCTGGGCCTCCCTCTGTGGGGCGATCGTGGGGCGATGGCGTGGGGTCCCCCTGACCAACCACATCACACCCACCTTAGCTGGCCTGGCGCCAGTGTGTGTCATAGCATGGTTGTCCGGAAGGTCGGCCAGACGGTCGTTCTGCTGTTCAGTCGTTTGATCGATTTGAATATTACGCTTTTATTATTATAGATGTGTGAATTTTAGAGACGTTTTTACTTAAATGTTCAGGAACATTTTTGCTTAGAGTAAATTCAAATCTCAATTTCTAAGCTTAATATATTTCCATTAATTATTCTTCTGGAAAAAGAAATACATGAGAAACAAATCCCACAGTCATCACTCCTGTCTCATTCTACATCAGAGCAGCCACGCAGGATAAACGGAAGTCAGAAATTCTGACTCACAGGCTCCTCTTTCTCTGTTCGTTAAATGTTGGTGGCCCTTCGGGACCATCCGCGGTCCACTTCTCACTGTAACACTGATTTCAGAACACTGTCTTTGTGCCACTCCTGGGCCAGACTGATCCAAAATGCTAATTCTGTTGACCCTCATGCTTGACTGCACTACAAACTCATAGTGCATGCTGGCTGCTGTTCCCTCTCCCCCCACTTGGAGAAGGGCAATGGCATTTAGCCAATCACCTCAGCTCAGGGGAAAACCTCAATGTTCTGGATCCAGCATTTCATTCAATTCTGCCACTAAAACCAAGGACAGAGCTCCTGGGCCTTTCTGGGTAGTTGTTCTCAAGCTGCATAAAGAACGGTGAGTGGTTACTCTCCTTTCTCTGGACATGAACAGGAAGCATATTTCCCTGGCTGCTGGCAGCTGTTTTGCAACCATGAGGAAAAGAATCTGAGGGCAAAGCAACATATGGAGCTCAGTCCTATTGTCCCTGACACTCTGGTCTCTCAATCATGTGAGCCACGCTGATTCCCTGTGTTTCAGCCAGTCTCAGTTTCTACTACCTGAAGCTGAGAGCAACCCACCAATAACAAATATGCAAATTACTAAGAGTTACTAATTTGATATGTAAAGTAAAATTAGTTTTCAGACTACACTAAGGATTTGTTTTCTGCTAAAAAGTGTGGCTGCCACATTGTGTTTGGCATCTTTGCAAAACTCCTATTATATGTGCACATCCTGGATAAGTTGCAATTTCCAAAATGTGGTCTTTTGATTTGTACATGATGGTGTTAAGTTACAGATTTCAGTCTCAATTCTATTCTTTCTGCACATCTATTTAGTTCTTATAATTTTCTAGCCCATCATAAAACCTAAATGATTCCATGAGATGTCGGGCCAGCTAAGCCACCACGTTAATACACTCTAGGCACCGATCGCACCATGGGAACACCCACCTTGCTCCTAAGGGCCTTTCAGCCCTGGCAGTTTCTGTTCCTTCAACCCAAGATGCTTCTGCCCAGGTGGCTTCTTCTGGCTGTTCAAGTCTCTGTCTGAATGTCATCCCCTCAGCAAGACCTTCCCCAACTATTGGTCTAAAAAGCATCTCCCTTCTCAAGTTACGATCATGTCACCCTACTTGATTCTCTCAGCTCTTCTAATTTTAAAACGTGTTTACTTGCCCCACTAGAAGGCAAGCTCCCTGAGCACAGCACATATCAGTCCTATTCATTACGGCAACCTTAGTGCTTGTAGAACCTGACAAGTGCTCAAAACTATGTGTTAAATGAATGAATGATGGCTAAAAAGTCAATAAGTATTAGATCAGGGACATCGGTGTTAAGTCTACAATAAAACTTCTTGAAAGAAACTATTTCCAAAAGAGGAATATGAACTGAGAGAGTACATTTATTGATTTTGAATAAAGGCAGCCCCCGTAATAAAATCCTACTATACTCCTGATAGCATATCTAAATTTCAGCAGTTAAAATATGTTTTTGACTAGCAAATACTTCTTTTATAAAGTCAGGGCCATAAGGGAGAAAGAGTGGCTTCTGATTTGTGGTGTTCTTGGCCATTTAATTAATACTAATCTCTATTTTATTCATTCTCTTTATGTTTCTCCTAGATTAGCATGGGTTCTCAGAGATGATAAATTTAGAACTGTCTTCTAGTTAATTGATGTGAAATCTGAGAACGTTATGAGCAGAAATTCCAGATTCCCACTATAAATCCAGACTGACATTTAAGATCTTGGTAAATGGCGGTAAACTTAGTTAATACCTAAGTTAAAACTTGCTCAGCAGCCTGTAAGTAGACACAAATCTTTTAAGAAACTCAGCCATTCCAAATCACATCCCAGGGACTGACTGTGCCTCTGAACTCTGCAAAGTAAGGTGAATCCTGCTAGGAGTCCTACTGAGATCCCAGCTTCTCTTTGAAAAATCCTGAGTAGGAAGTCAATTCCTCTATTTGCCGTGGTTGAACCAGAAAGCACACTATTTCAGGAAACTGGTGAATTATCTATGTATTAGTCAAGCGTTTACTATGTGCCAAGGTGTTAAAACAGGCGTGTAGAGTTTAACTTAGATTTACCCACATTACCAATCCCTTTGCTCACCATTCTCTCTTGCATCCTCAGTCTTTCCTCCCCAGTTCAAGATCCTTCTTCCATAAGGACAGCCTCTAAAATTTCCTTTAGCTTAGGTATAATGGGAGCCAATTCAGTTTTTTATTTGTGAAAAAAAATGCCACTTCATCTTTATTCTTGAATAAAAGTTTAGCTGGGAAAACATGTTCAAGCTGATCATTATTATTTCTCAGCATTTAATAAGCTTGCTGTCTGTAGGCTTTCATTGTTACTGAGTACAGGAAAATGGGGCCTCGTTATGAGCAATTGTCTATTCCTTCCGTTTCCTTATTAAGACATTCTTCATATTTTACTTTCTGAAGTGTCATATAATACATCTAGGGGTAGAATTTTTATCTATCCAGCTTGGGGTTTCATTGTTTCCTGAAGTTGAGAACTTAGGCCTTTTGTCAATTCTAGAAAATTCTCAGCTAGTATGTATTTGAATTGATAATAGCTGAGAACTCTATTCTCACTGGAAGTCCAATTAGATTAATTTTAAGCCTTCTCATTCTATCCTTGATATCTCCCAACTTCTCTTCCACATTTTTATCTTTAATCTATAACCACTGCTGCTGCATCCGGTTAATTTCCTGAGTCCTGTCATCAGTCCACTCTTCAAAAAGGGTCCAACCTACTACTTCACTTGTTCACTGAGTTTCTATATTTCAGTGACTATTTCCTTCCTTTCTAGAGATTGCTTCTTTGCCAAATCTGCCTGCTCACTGTTATGCTTCGTTTTCAACACATTTATTATTAAAGTCTTTGCCCATATTTTCAACACATTTATTATTAAAGTCTTTGTAATTTTAATACGAAGCCTGATTGATTCCAATACTCTGAAGTCCTTGGCGGGGAAGAGGGTCTACTTCTATTGTTGGTTGTTTTGCTGCAAGTCTGATGTTGGCTGGTTCCCTCCTGGGTTCTATAGTTTGGGATTCAACTCATATTTGGAAAACTAACCTGAGGAGCCTGGGCTGCAGGTACATTCCTTCAGGAGGGTCACACGTCTGCCTCAGTCCCACTGGAGCACTTCTGGCCCAGGATCGTTTTTATTTATTTATCTATCACTAAATTAAGTAGATGACCAGAATGAACGCGAACTTCAGCCTGAGCCATTGAGTAAGTTGTGGGGCTACAGAGGAAAGTACAAGAAGGGAAAATGTGAGGTGAAGGGACAAGGATAAGTCTGGATGTGTTGAATTTAATGTGCCTATGGGAGAGTTCTGCAAATAGCCAAATTTGCAGGTCTGGGATAAAAGGGAAAGGTCCTTATCTTCTCCCTGATCTAAGTATCCCCACACACACTGCCTCACTCCAGAATGGTCCCACACACCAGGCCACCCTCCACTTCACGCATAGACTGTCACCTCTCTCCCCCACCCAAACCACAGTGACTTCAAAAACTGTCCTACAGATGAAATGCCAAGGATCTCTATGTCTTCAAGCTTGGACTTTTCTTTATTCAAGTCATAAACTAATCTTTCTTAATCAATCACCTTGCCTAGTGTGCAAAAGAGTGCCTCTAAGAGAGGAATACAGTGAAAAAAGATGCAAGATACATAGAAGAGCCTTGCAAACAGTTTTATTGCAACCTCTAATCCAAGCAAATGTCCATTTCTCCTTGCTGCCTCTGGGATGGGAGGGAGACACAAAGTGTGGAGCAGGCCAGTGCCATCTGAGGTTCCGGATTGCACAGTGAGAGGAGATGCTGGAGCTAGACTTACTTGAGCTAAGTGTGCACACGTGTTCACCGGGCGGTGGGTGAAGATGACATTATAAATGCAGGCTTCTATTACCCAGGGGCCTTTATTACCCCTGGTGCTAGGCCACTGTTTCTGAACCTCTGCACTGCTGACATTTAGGGATTGTTATGGGGACTGTCCTGTGCACTGTAGTATGTTTAGCAGTGACCTGGACCTCTGACAACTAGATGCCAGTAGCACTCATCTCCCCCCCAATCATGACAATCAAAAATGTCTCCAGCCATCAACTATCTCCTGAGGGACAAGTTGTGTCATTTGAGAACACTTCTCTAACACCCTCTTTTCTGAGCTTTCCTTTCCAGCTCTGAACTCTCCTCTTCAACTAATCCTGGCTCCTGGAAGGCTCTTCGACACTTGGCGGACCCATCCTCTATTATCCAAGCAACTCTTACCCCCCTTTCCATAGATCTCGGCACCATAATCCTGTCCCAGGATTCTTGACGCATGGATGCTCACACGCTCCTCGGAGGCGTTCTCACTGGGTGCACTGCAGATGCTCTCCTGCTCTTCGTGTCCAGTGTCTAGATCTCTAAGTCTTTCCAAGTCCTAGCGTTCTTCCACTTCATAGCTAGCATTTAGTGGGCCCTTCCTTACTGTGGTCCAATCACTGTCCTTAGCACTTTGCATACATTATCCTCAAAACAGCCAATTCACAGATGAGGCAACCAAGATGCAGAGAGGCAGGGAGCCCAGGAATGAAACGCAGGCGTCTGGCTCTAGAACCCACTCATGACCCCCAGACTACCTGCCTCCCAAATGCTGGTAAATAACTGCAGCTCCGCCACCTACTCGGGATTTCATCACCTGGGATCATAGGCAATCTCAAGGCTTTATCTGTTTTGTATTTCTTGTCCTTTTGTTTTTCCTATAAGAACATACGAAAAGCAAACTAGTGAGACGTACATTTTGCACAGACCAGCAGTTTCCTGTCTGGCAGAGGTGCAGAGGACTTCTTGTGAGCCCAACACAGGGCCTACCACAAAGTTTCTCAACAAGTAACTAGGTGAACGAATGCCCAACACATCTGAATTTTTATAATGATACAGACGGAAGTACTTCCATTACTCTGTTTTCCGATCCTTGGCCATCCCTCTTCTGGACCATCCTTTACTGAAGCACTGTGTCCAAATCTACAGACTAAAAACAATAGAGAGGTGTGTGACTCAGTGGTTGAGTGTGGAACCAGGAGGTCGCCAGTTCAATTCCCGATCAAGGCACATGCTCAGGTTGTGGGCTGATCCCCAGTAGGGGTGTGCAGGAGGCAGCCAATCGATGTTTCTATCTCTCTTTCCCTCTCTTTCCTCTCTCTCTAAAATCAATAAAAACATATTTTCAAAAAAAATAGAGAGAGATCATTACATACAAGAGTGGGAACTTTTTTTTCAATGTTTCCAATAAACTTTCATTTAAAATCCAGAACTAGTCTTTTGGCCACAGAACATCAATCTGGCCTCTTCAAATAATAAACAACTTTTAAATTCTCTTCCCTGCTAACAGCTTGAAAACCATAATCCTACAAGTGTAGACTGGAATATTTTCCCCAAACCCATTATTTTAACTTGTACATTATAGCTCTTTGTCCATTTCTCCTTATTCAGACAATTGCAGTCATAGACACTATGCTACTGGGGTAGCACTCCCCAATCTTTATATAAATTCTAAGTAAGACAGGTCTAGAAATGGACCTCTAGAGAAATATATCACTTAGGTTTCTTCACCTAGACCAGACTCCAATGCAGACTAACAACTCCACCCTCCTCCTACAGCAAACATGTCAAACTCACAGCCCGCGGGCCACATGCAGCCCACAACAAATATTTTTGTGGCCCAGACAATATAACAGTATGTAAGAAACATTTTAATAAAAATTTTGTAACTTAATTTTTACAATATCCTGTTATGCATAATCTATCTATATAAAAGCCTAAGCGACCAGCCGACTGGCCGGTAGCTATGATGTGTACTGACCACCAGGGGGCACTCAACGCAGGAGTGGAAACCAAAGGCATGGAAACAGAACAGATTAATGAATCTCAGAGGGAAGGGGGGGAGAGGGCAGGAAGAGATTAACCCAAGATCTTATATGCATACTAGAGGTCCAGTGCACATGCACTGGCGGGGTCCCTCAGCCTGGACTGCGGGAATTGGCCGAAACTGGCTCTCTGGGTCCCAGACTGCGAGAGGGCGCAGGCCAGGCCAAGGGACCCCGTGCACTGGGCCTCTAGTTATTAATAATGAACTACCACATTCGCTAATGACTGATTACTATAATCATGTTGTATTCACTTCCCTTATGCGCCTTACTTGCAGGCGTACCATTTCTATCCACTAATACTAGCAGCGAATATTTTAGCAACCGATTGCCACACATTAGTGTTGCACCGACTTGTTTGGTGTGCACAATAGGAAATACTTTGCTTTCAGAGAACAAGAAAAATAGGTTTATTTGTGTTACACTTATTAATTTGTGCAGTTATTCAGTGTCTGGTAAGTTAATGTTCAAGAAAAAATATTAATTTTTATTAAAATGTTCTATTATTTTATGTTAACGATTACTCATTTATTTCAGCCCTTTGTATTCAGCATGTCTCTATTGAAATAAACCTATGTTTCTAAGAAAATTGAAGCTTTTGTTTTTTTGCAGCCCACATAAAATTAAACCTTGTTTATTTAGCCCATGTTAGTCTTGTCCTACAGGGATGTGATCTTAACGCATTTATGGCACTTAGCTTGGTGGATGGGGTTGGGGGACACTACATGAATGCCGTGGATCAGATGATTGCATTAATGTTACCTGGCCCTTTAGAAACACTTAATAGTGTTGAGCCCCACATGTCCCTGCTCTATTGCTGCAATAGTGTGCACAGGAGCTAGCGCACAGGGACACTTTATATCAAGAGTCCTCTGGTAGGAGGACGGCTTAAAACCTAGGAGACTGACAATTTAGCACAATTAATTTCAGGAAGGGTCAGAAAGAAGAATGACCTTCCCATTTAGGCTAAGTTAGAAGTTAAAGGTTGAGGCTGTGGAAGAACACGCAAAGGAAACCAGCTCAATGACACATGAAGGTCAAGCGTTCATAAAAGCCTAAATTAAAATTAAGTTCAAACAAAAGCAAAGCAAAAGTGGTTCGTAACACACCCTGACCCTCACCTTAAAAAACACTAAGGGTCATGTAAAAGCCCAATGTCAACTATCTTTTCAAGGTCCCTAAGAAATTATATCTCTGGTGGACACAGGCACAGAACAACCGACTGTACAATGTTCTGTTGAGAGCAGAATTAATTGACACCATTGACTAGAAAAAGCACCGATTCCTGATGAACAAATACAAGAGCACAGAAAACAAACATTCCTAGTCTTAGGAAAAACTATACTGCTCACTCTAATGTACTGCCGGCAATCCTCTACGACAGCAAACTTGTTCCGTAGAGAGCAAACTTGTTCTGTAGAGCAGCGGTCACCAACTTTCGGACCTCACAGATCACCGGTGGTTCGCGGACCACCGGTTGGCAACCGCTGCTGTAGAGGATAGAAATAACCTCGTTAGTCTTCATGAATCCATCACAACTGCTCCACTCTGCCCTGCAGCACAAGAGCAGCTAGAGCCAGTACCTAGATCACACGGAAACATACCAGGGCAGCACAAAAACATACGTAGAGAACGCAGAAACAAGTGGGTGTAGGTGTATCCCAATAAAACTTTACTGGTAGACAGAAAGTTCTATTTCATACCATTTTCATGTGTCATGAAATACTATACTTCTTTTTATTTCTTCCCATTAAAAATGTAAAACTCAGTCTTGACTCCTGGGCCATACGAAACCAGAAAGCACGTGGAGTTGGCTGGAGGACCACCATGCACTACCCTCCCTGCATTATTCCCAACAATGTCTACAGAAACAAGCCGCAAGTATCTATTAAGTTTCGTTTCAAATATCTTGATGTTTCGTTAATTTCGCTTCTCATCCCCAGTTCCAAGCCTTCCACAGACACTTTCTGAAGTCTGGCTCATCAGACCCCTCCCCTCCTTGCACATCCCCCTCCCCCGGTACAGCTTGCAGTCCCTTGGATGTTTTTAATCAAAATCTACCCATGCCAGAAAACAAAACAAACAAAAAAACCCTGCCCATTGCAATTTTTTACAAATCCTACTTCCCCGAACTGGTGTGAAGCCCCAATCTCTACACGCTCAATCTTTCAGTAAACACAGGTTAGGCCAGCGCACTGCGCCGTTCCCTCGCAGCTGTCATTTGAGTCTAATTCTACGGTGAGGCCCGTGTGGATGCAGCAGTGAGGCTGCCTATTGCGAAGGCAGGTTTTAGTCACAAATACATTTAATGTTTAAAATCTTGCCAGTAACTGTTCAAATGGCTTCACAGGAAATTCAGAAAAAGGGCTGGGCTATTATTTCAAGGCCTCTCTTGTCACTTTCCCAGTAATGAGTTTCTTTATTCTTATCTTTAAAATTTACTACTTACTTTATTATTTTACTAATTACTATTATTATTCTTATAACAATGTTATTAGCACAATGTTTCAAACTTTAAAAAAAATAGATCTCTAAATTTAAAGCCACGAGGTCCTAAAATGTTAATTTAAAGAGTTAAAACAGTATAAGCCTTCATCTCATCCAAGTATAGTATCTGAAATATGTTCAAATCAGTATTGACTTAGAAGGTGCGATCAGAAACCTGGGAAGTGTCAAGAAGTCATTTATTTCAGGAAAGTGTGCCCATATGTGGGACTGTAACTGCCTGGTCTCTGGTGCAGGGCCTCTCAGATGAGCAGAGGAATACTGAGGCTGGTGCAAAGCCATGCAACGGGGGCAGAGCTGTGGTCAGAAAGGTGATGGCAGGAGATGTGCATTCAGTAAGTCGTGCATTCACTCTCCTCTCCCCCAACCTCACTGTCAATGACTGCTCCCCGTGACATGGTGCAAGGCCTCTCAGATGAGCAGAGGAATACTGAGGCTGGTGCAAAGCCATGCAACGGGGGCAGAGCTGTGGTCAGAAAGGTGATGGCAGATGTACATTCAGTAAGTCGTGCATTCACTCTCCTCTCCCCCAACCTCACTGTCAATCACTGCTCCCGTGACATCAGCATAGCTGTAGCAGCAAGGATGCCACACTTGAGCAGTGTGTGTTGGACTGTGAAGCAATTTTTCCTGAAGATTGATGCCTCCCCAAAGAACAGAAGCGGACAAACAACCCCACCTATGACCAGAGAGGCACAGCGAGATAAAATGAGAACCCCAGTCTCTCCTCTGAGGCTCCAGGCTGCACCTTTAGGAACATCCTGCCCAGACAACAGAAAATGTGATTCCCTACACAATACAAAGCAAGGAGCCCTTTGCCTTTTATTTGGCTGCCAAGTATATAAACCAAAGGATTTCTTGCAAACTACTACACCCAGAAAACCAGAAACCAAGGGCTGTGGTTCCTAAAAAGCAACATCCAGGGTCCATTCAAGTCAAAACATTTCCTCATGAAGTCAACATATTTATTATTATTATTTGTTTGTCTTTTACTTCAAGTGTATTAGCCAGGTTTCAATATGAACAACTTACTGACTATCCAATTTCTTTGAAGGAATAAAAATAAATAAAACTATAGTCCAAACCTCCAATTATCAGATAGTTCCACTTTGCAGTGAATTAAGGTTTCTGACTATTTCCACAAACTTGCTACCCTGATGATGTTTAAGTGATTAACTGAAGCAAACAGCTCAAATCATACATTCCTTTGCAAATGCAACTGCTGTTTGTCAGCAACATTAAAATGTTACCATAAGCAGGCTCATTGCAAGTGGGTAGAATATGAACTTCAATAGTTTATCTCCCAAATTTTGTTTGGTTCCACATAAGTTATCCCTTTTCTTATTTGCCATTCAAAGCTTTTTTCCTGTCATTTCTCAGCCCCAGCCCAGTGAAAAGACATGCAAGAGCACAAACTACGCTAAGCCATCCACATGACACCACAGAGCCAACATCCAATGTGGTGCAGGAAGATTAGCAAGTTTCTCAGTACTACAAGAACTGTGCTCAGCAATTAAACTTACTCCCATTTGTCTATTTTGTTAGAGAAGAGAAACTAACTCACCAATCTATAGCGAATGTGAATCAAAGTTATTTTTAAAATACAGGGCTTTAAAAGGCATGGGGTAGAAGAATGGCAGCAGCGTTGGGTTCCTCCCACCGACCCCGGATTCTCCGGCAGCGGCCCCCTGACAGCTCATTTTCTCTCCTTGTGGGGTTTTACCCGGTATGCACTGCTCTCACTGCCATCTCTCCCCTGTCGCTCTTTAAAAGGAGTAAAGCAACTCTCAGAGAATGCCTGAAGACATCAAAGCCCTGTAGCCTGTGTGTGGCCTGGAGGAGAGGGGGAAACCTGGGGTAATGAGGATCTGCCTATTTACCTTCTGTGCAGGGCATGGGGACAGCAAGAGAAATGGGGCAGGGTGCGCATTTGCTCAAAAGAGAACATGGCAGCCTAATGGGAGGCCTTTGTTCTTCCAAAGGGTCTCCTTTCCCCTTTTGTGCTTCACTTAATTCATGGCATCTGAGCTGCTCTTGAACTTGACAGACTGGGAGAAAGGAGGGGGAGTCGGACATACAAAGAGAAAGGGAAGGGAGGACTTCAAAGAAAATTCATTTTAAAAAATTAGTTCTCCTGACAGTTTTGATGGAAGTTTTGGGACTTTAAAAGAGTTACAGAGGATCATTCTGTGTTGACATAAATTCAAGTTTCCCAAAGATTGCAACAAGTAACAAAGTACTAGTATATAAATAAGAACTTGTTACATATTTTTCTGCTACACTATACACTGAGTGGCCATATTATTATGATCTCTGAAAGCATAATAATCTGGCCACTCAGTGTGTGTGTGTGTGTGTGTGTGTGTGTGTGTGTGTGTGTGTGTGTGTGTGTGTGTGTTAGAGGCCCGGTGCATGAATTCGTGCATGGTGGGGGGTCCGGCCAGCCTGGCCAGGGGGAGGAGACATGGGCAGCTGGCCGGCCTGCCTGCTGGTCAAACTCCTGGTCAAGGGGACAATTTGCATATTAGCCTTTTATTATATAGGATATACACTGAGTGGCCAGATTATTATGCGTTCAGAGATCATAATAATCTGGCCACTCAGTGTATTTCTTGAATAACAGTAAGAAAACAGCTGATTCTCCTCAATTACATGAAAACAGCAATATACCAGGAAGGGCCAGTAATGAAATGATTTCCCAGTTCAGGGGAACTTGACTTATTAAACACCAAGAACACTGCAAACCCACCAGCACCACCTGCAGGAGCAATGCAAATGAGCACACCACAACATATTTCAAGCCTAAGACTTTTAAAAAAAGAAACAGTCACAACTAACCTTTGGCATTCTCACTCTAAAGTGAAGAATTACAAACTTTAAGGCAGTGAAGAACAAAGCCCTAGGGATCTGTGGACAATGTTAGGTATTCCTGACTACAAATACAAAACTGCTGGAAGATCTCTTGCCATGTTATGTATTAATACAAAAAAGGCTGTCTCAAAACAATGAAAGACCTGGCTATAAAGCAAGATGACTATCCCATGGCTTCAAAATTATTTTTTTCTGATGTAAAACATACATTCATTTAAAACAATCAAACATGTCTGAAATGCAGGAATGTACCCTACTCCCATGGTTAGCTTAGTATTTTTCTTCTAGGTCTTTCTTCTATGCATATCTGACATATATAATTTTGTGCTGGATGCCATACGTACTAGTTTTTGGTGTGTGTGTGTGTGTGTGTGTGTGTGTGTGTGTGTGTGTGTGTGTTTTAACACCCACCTCCCCTAATTTAATATATTTTCTGCCTCCTTTCATGCCAGTCCACATATATTGTTGGTAGTGTATAGTAGTCCACTGGAAGGATGTACTAATGATTGGTGACCAATATGCTGCTGACAAGTATTTGGATTGTTTCTTTTTCCACTTCATAAACAAAGCTTTAAGAAATAGCTCTATGTATATGTATCTCTGCTTACTGGTGTAAATGTTTCTGAAAATTAATAGCTGCAGGTTGGATTCCTAAATTAATAGCTGCAGGTTAGATTCCTAAATCAAACAATTCCATCAAACATTTTTCAATCTAATAATATTATAAATTGCCCCCCCCCAAGTGTGCCAAGTTACGTTCCCAATACTACATGAGTGCCTGTGTCCCTAATCCTAGATAACATTTCAACATGTGACTCGGATGAACACTGCTTTTTAGAACTTTCACACGTAAATACTCTCCTTCAAATTGAGAATATAAAACATTTATTCCCAATATTTACTGATAAAAATATTTTATAGAAGCAGTATTACTTTTAAACTGTCTTTACAGCCAAGTATTACATTATAGTCATATTTCATTTCATCTTACAAAAGAATTACTACCCAGCCTCATTACTCATCGCAATGTATTCAGAAAGCACTGGATATCTCCAAATCTACCCTTAGAATAACATGTGATACCAATAAGGAGATTTAAAGAATTTGCTGCAGGTCTCAAAAGCAACTGTAAAAACAGCAGGGTCACATAAACAAATGAATAACCTTTTCAAAGGAACTATTGTGAACATAGAATGTTCCGTTAGATGTAGGAACATGAGCATGCATGTGTATGTCAGTTACAGTATATTTGTTTAGAAGTATGTGCACTCATTCTAATCACCTGTATAGACAAGAAGTTGTAAAGGTCTGTGGATGTTAACAGCATAACTGAGTCTGAGTTTTGATCCTGAAGCAGAGTTTCTCAACCTCTGCCAGCTGACATTCTGGATTGAAGCACTTTGCTGGGTAGGAGGGCTGACATATGCATTGTAGTGTTTAGCATAAGGCCCAGATGTGGGAGCATGCCTCTGCCTTTTCCTCTGTGAAACAGAAATCACTGGACACTGTGTCAAGAACAGACTGACGGGCTGCAAGGTTGGAAGCAGAGACCAGTTCATTCAAGGGAGATTTAGACCAGAGTGGGTAGTGGTGATAAGAGTGCTTGGATTTGGGATATATTCTCTTCTTAAATATGTCTTTACTAGAGGCCTGGTGCACAAGATTCATGCACTGGAGGGGGGTGGGGGAGTCCTCAGCCCAGCTTGTGCCCTCTCGCAGTCCAGGACCCCTCGGGGGATGTCCACCAGCAGTCAGACATCCCTCTCGCAGTTTGGGGCTATCATAGTCCGGGACCCCTCGCTCCTTACCACTCGCCTGCAGCAGAGGCAGGAGAGGCTCCTGTCACCACCGCTGAGCTTGCCAGCTGTGACCCTGGCTTCTGGCTGAATGGCGCTCCCCTTATGGGAGCGCACTGACCACCAGGGGGCAGCTCCTGCATTGAGCGATTGCCCCCTGGTGGTCAGTGCATGTCATAGCGACCAGTCATTTTACTGTTCAGTCGATTTGCATATTATACTTTTACTAGAGGCCCGGTGCATGAAATTCATGCACTCTTGGGGGGTGTCCCTCAGCTCAACCTGCACCCTCTCCAATCTGGGACCCCTTGGACATCCCTTTCACAATCCGGGACTGCTGGCTCCCAACTGCTCGCCTGCCTGACTGATTACCCCTAACTGCTTCTGCCTGCCAGCCTGATCACCCCCTAACCACTCCCCTGCCAGCCTGATCTATGCCTAAGTGTTCCCCTGCCAGCCTGATCATCCCCAACTGCCCTCCCCTGAAAGCCCAGTCACCCCCAAATGCGCTCCCCTGCTCCCAGCCAGGACCTGGGCAATGGCCTGGGAGACTGTGCACCTCCCCGCACCCCCACGATCTGCTCCCAGCTGGGACCTAGGTCTCAGCTGGGAGCAGATCATGTGGGGGGGTGTGCCATCTCCCAGGCCACTGCCGGGGTCTCAGCTGGAAGCAGATCCGCCCGGGTTGCGTGCCATATCCCAGGCCACTGCCCGGGTTGCGGCTGGGAGATCAGGCGGGGGAGTGTGTGCCTTCTCCCAGGCCTCTGCCTGGGTCGCAGCTGGGAGAAGATCACGCCAGGGGATGTGTGCCTTCTCCCAAGCCACTACCTGGGTCTCAGTTGGGAGCAGATCACGCCCAGGGTGCGTGCCATCTCCCAGGCCACTGCCCGGGTTGCGGCTGGGAGATCAGGCGGGGGAGTGTGTGCCTTCTCCCAGGCCTCTGCCTGGGTCGCAGCTGGGAGAAGATCACGCCAGGGGATGTGTGCCTTCTCCCAAGCCACTACCTGGGTCTCAGTTGGGAGCAGATCACGCCCAGGGTGCGTGCCATCTCCCAGGCCACTGCCCGTGTCACGGCTGGGAGATCACGCCAGGGGGTGTGCGCTGTCTCCCAGGCCACTGCCCAGGTTGTGGCTGGGAGAAGATCACGCCGGGGGATGTGTGACTTCTCCCAGGCCACTGCCCCAGTTGAGGCTGGGAGCAGATTGGGGGGAAGGAGGGGAGGGGGAGGAGGTGGTGCAGCCTCCCAAGCCAATGCCCCGGTCACAGCTGAGTGCAGATTGTGGGGGGGGGAGATGGGGGAAGGTACGTGCGGCCTCCCAGGCCACTACCCAGGTTGTGGCTGGGAGAATATCACGCGGGGGCTGGGGGGTGAGTGGGAGGGGGGATGGGGGTGTGCGCCTTCTCCCAGGCCACTGCCCGGGTCTCAGGCTGGAAGCAGATCGCGCTGGGGGTTGCACGTCATATCCCAGGCCACTGCCCAGGTCGCGGCTGGGAGATCACGCGGGGGGTGTGTGCGCTGTCTCCCAGGCCACTGCCCGGGTGGCGGCTGGGAGATCACGCGGGGGGCGGTGTGCGCCGTCTCCCAGGCCACTGCCCGGGTCGCAGCTGGGAGATCACGCGGGGGGTGTGTGCGCGCTGTCTCCCAGGCCACTGCCCGGGTCGCGGCTGGGAGATCACGCGGGGGGGGGGGGGGGGGGGGGGGGGGGGGGTGCGCGCCGTCTTCCAGGCCACTGCCCGGGTCGCGGCTGGCTGGGAGATCACGCTGGGGGGGAGGGGGGGTGCGCGCCGTCTTCCAGGCCACTGCCCGGGTCGCGGCTGGCTGGGAGATCACGCGGGGGGGGGGAGGGGGGTGCGCGCCGTCTTCCAGGCCACTGCCTGGGTCGCAGCTGGGAGATCACGCGGGGGTTGTTCGCAGTCTCCCAGGCTACTGCCAGGTCGCGGCTGGGAGCGATGTGGGGGGTGGCGGGGAGGAAGCGGCGGCAGCCCTCCAGGCCAACAGCCAGGGCCGAGGCTGGGAGCAGATCAGCCAAGGGTATTCGGGACCCTCCCAGGCCAACAGCCCCGTCGCATGCTGCCTGCTCTCAGCGGTAGCCCTCTCTGGGACTGGGGACTTCGGTGGGCCTGAGAGGACTGGGCACCGCCATCTTGTGGCCATGGGCACCGCCATTTTGTCGCGGAGTGATGGTTAATTTGCATATTACTCTATTGTTAGATAGGATTATATTGGATTGATTTCAGAGAAAGGAAGGGAGAGGAAGAAAGAGATAGAAACATCAATGGTTAGCAAGAATCATCAATCAGTTGCCTCCAGTACACCCCCTACTGGGCATCAAGCCCACAACTTGGGCATGTACCCTGACCAGGAATCAAACCATGACCTCCTGGTTCATAGGTTGATGCTCAACCACCGAGCCATACCAGCCGGGCTACTACCAAACTCTTTTCCTCTCGTGCCTCAGCACACTGGTCTCTGGTAGGGCTTTCTCACTGGGCACCTTGCCTATCCACTTCGGCTCGCACATCTGTTCTCAGCTTGAAATTCACTTTCTTAAAGAGACCTTCCTGACATGCCACTCTGACTTGGCCTCACTCCCTTCCCCCATTAATTCTCTCAAGTACCCCAAAGTACTTTTCCTTGAGGGGACCCACCCCAGTTGGTAACTGTAACTTAATTCTACTGAGTGAGCAATGTCTGTCTCTCAAGACTGTAGGCTATAAAGCATAGGGACCACTTCTGTTTCGCTCACCATCACATCCTCGAGGGATGGCACAATACAGATCCCGACCAAGTACGAAAAATACTTTTTGGTCAAACGATAGAGTTTTCCTCCCAGCTCTGCCAGATACGAGCGGGTCATTGAAGCTCTCAGGACAGCAACATACTTTGAATCTCCTGACTCTGAGAAAGGGTACAGAAACCAGAGTGAAGGAGACAAGGAAAGAGGACATGGCCAGGAGTCTCAGGGCCGTTTTTCTGAGGCAGCCGGGAGTGGTGGAGAGAGAAATGAGAGAAGGCCTTGATTGCTGGGCTTTGAAATTCAGGACTTTATTCAGCAGCCACAGAGCGGTGCTGAAGGCTTTTTGAGTGGTACAACGCCATCATCAGAACCGTGTGCCTGGAAGATTAATCTATCTGTAAAGTATAACTAACTAAAGAATCTGAATGCAAAAATTTAATTAGAATCTAACAGGTAAACAGGGCCTCGACTAGTTTTAAAAGGTAGTTGGATATGAGAAATACACAGATATTAATTAATGAAGATTCTTAGTATTACTTAATAACTAAATTAAGCCTTCATTTGTTTTAGTTATGTTTATACAGAAAACAAAAATGTGATCCAACAATGGAAAATACTTCCATTTTCCCATTCATTCATTACTCACAATTCAACCAGGTTAATCTTCCAAAAGCATGGCTCAGATCATATTACTCAAAACCTTTAGTGGCTCCCCACTGTCTACTGAACCAAGTCCAAACACCTTAGCCTGATATTTAAGACCCTACACAAACTGGCCCCAACTTACCTACTTTTACTCCCCTATATCCTAGCCAAATTCAACTACTTTTGCTCCAAACACTGCCAGATTTTTCTGCCTCTACCAGGCTGGGTGCACATCATTCTGTCTTCCTGAAATGCAATCCCACCCTCCACTCCTAATCCACCTATCAAAATCCTACCTTCCATAATCAGGACCGGCTCCCCGATTCCTACTGCTCTAGTCTCTGTCCAGCCCCTCCACATGGACACAATGCCTGCTCCCTCTCTTACAGCTGCCCACTCCCAGCTCTGGACCTCACTACAGTCTACCTTGAGTGACTTTTTCCTAACGATATCTATACATATAAAAACCTAATATGCAAATAGACCGAAAGGCAGAACAACCGAACAACTGGTTGTTATGACATGCGCTGACCACCAGGGGGCACACACAGAACATGGCGGGCGTTGGCCATGGCGGGATGGTGGCGCATGTGAGAGGGGGGCACCAGACCAAAGTGGGGCGCCGGTCGCTGTCAATGGGTGGGGGGAGCCTCTGGTGGTTACTGACAGTTCTTTGCTCCCATGCACCATGGTCCTGCCCGGTGCTTGCACCCGCTGCCAGCGCCGATTGCCCCTCAGGGCTTCTCCACCTCCCCCTGCTCCTGAGGGGCAATCGAGGCAGCAGCTGCCACTCCCACCCACTGACGGCACCGGCCCCTCACACCCACTGCTGGCACGGGTCCCCATCGCTCTGCCCCATCAGCGGGTGCGAGCCTGGGGCCGGCACCATCAACATGTGGGAGTGGTGGCAGCGGAAGCGGGCTGCTGGCAGTCAGGGGACCAGGGGGACCGTAGCAGGAGGGGCTGGGTGAGGGTGCAGAGGATGGGCCCAAACCTGCCCCTGTGCCCACTGCAGCCTCGGGCCCACAGTTCCTTTCAAGGTGCAAGAATTCGTGCACTGGGCCCCTAGTAATTATAATATCATGGATCTCCCCAATTAAAATCAGTTATAAACAACTTCAGCCCCCCTCCTTTTATGAAACTAAGATGTACGTGAAAACAAACACTGTACAGGCAGTCCTCAGGTTCCGTTGGACTTGAAGTTTCGTAGTTACGTCGCCATCTCCCATTTACAGTACTTATTAAAAAAAAAAAAAAGTTGCGTCATTTCAACATATGTACATATGTGCTTTATGTTTTTTATTATTTATTTACCACAAGTAAAGGTCAAGAATTGTTATCTTTCTTTAAAATTTTTTTTACTGTTTCACTTCATTATTGCTGTGTATGTGCTCCATGTGAGTGACATAGGTGCTTATGTAGGTGGGTTCCAATTTACGGCGAAAATCGAGTTACGTCATGCTGTAGGAACGGATCTCCGACAAAACCCGAGGACTGCCTGTATTTATAATTTGTAAATTGATTTAAGAGCCTATTCCTTTTGAGGGCAGGAACTGTTTCTGATTCATTTGAACAAAGTACGTACTTAAACAACCCTGTTGAATAAAACAGTCAAAAATTTAAGTTGAATATAAAATTTGCCCTTCCTCAGGTCTTACTCATCGAGCTACATTAGAAGAAAGAAATCTTCAGGCACCTGCACTTCAGTTAGCTACTATGCTAAGAGACAGAGGGTATGATAAAAGTAACTATAAAATACCATCCCTATCCTAAGAAGCTTACAATACTGTTAGGAACTTAAGACATATTTTAAAAGCAATCAAAAAGTAATCAAAGTGCTATCAAACACAATCAAATTCTAAATGAATGTAAACAGAGCTGGGACAGCTAACGAGTGCCATGGGAGGTCCAGAGCGCAGAGACCCAAGTGGCTGGCCGGGATGAAGGGTGCTTCTCTGAGGGTGGCTAGAGGGCAAGAAGAGGAAGATTACCCAAAGCAGTGTGTTCCCAGGTTGGTCCAACAGCCTCATCTGCCCTTTGTAAAACCATACACACCCTGGTTTTAAAAAGAGGAACCCCTGCAGAGCACCCATCTCTGCCCTACATGTCTGTGCTCACTCCTGCACACAGCAGTCTTCCACTTGTGCCCATACATTAATCCAGAAATCCAAAAACAGTCATTTTCTCTATTTCCTCACGTGCAATGTGATGGGGAAGGTGAGCGCAAAGATGACTGGTTCAGGAAGCCAAATTAAATTCTAAAAACAAACTCCAGAAATCTATACTGTCCTGCCTGACTCATTCTAACAATTGTGTCCTTAAGCATAAGTAACTGGACACATTTTCAATAGGTTACAGTTGACTAGAAGCCAGTCTCACTCCGGTTCAAGTTAGAGAAGTTAGTTACGAACTCATGCAAATGAAAGCATAATGGCTTTAAATTGAGACCCTGAAGCCACCTGGACAGGGTTCATAATCCCAGCTCTCAGTGGGCTTCCTCTGTGCCTCAGTTAACTCATCTCTAAACTGAAAACAAAAACAGCTAACTCATATACTGTTATGAGGACCAAATGAATCAATGCATTAAAGCCCTAAGTACAGTATAGTAACCTAGCACACAGTAAGCAACCAAAGACCTGCTACTTACTACCATCATCCAGGAAATTAAGGGCACTAATTCAGCAATAATACAATAGTAAACAAAAGGTGCCAGCTGCAAAGTGAAAACTGGACACCAGTTCTATATATGAAACTAATATTAAGGAAAACCTATATACACATGGAAACTAAACGTGGGACAGAGCTGGCCTTGCCTAAAAGCAGAAAAAAGAAGAAAGAATTTCAACAACTGTTTATGAAAATCCATTCACACAAAGAGGTCCTGACCTCACACCATGCACAAAAATCAATTCCAAAAGATTAATAATCAAAATGTGAAAAAACAAACACTTTAAAACTTTAAGAAAATATAAGAGAATTTGAACATGGAGACGAGAAAATTTCTTTAATAAGAAGTACAAACCATTTTTTAAAAGCCTGATAAATCTAACAATATTAAAATTAAAAACGTTTGTTCATCAAGAGTCCATTTAAAAAATGCAATGACAAACCACAGACTGGGAAATGATATTAGAACATATATAACCAAGAAAGGATCAGAATCCAAAAAAGTTCTACAAGTCACTGAAAGATAAAACAATCCAATAAAAAAATGAGCAAGATATATTAACTGGCAATTCATAGAAGAAACACATGGCCAATAAGCATATGAAAAGGTGTTTATCTAATTACTAATAAAGAAAATACAAATTAAAACCTCTAGGACAGCTGTTGCCAACCAGTGGTCCATGAGGTCCGAAAAGTTGGCAACTGCTGGTTTAAGGAAACCTTTGAAGCAGCAGTTGCCAACCAGTGGTCCGTGGACCGCTGGTGGTCCATGAGGTCCGAAAGGCTGGCGACCGCTGCTCTAGGATATAACAAGGATGTGGCGTAGTGAGAACCACACTCCCAGTGAGCACGCAGATTGATGCAGCCATTCTGGCCATTCCTAGCACAGCCTCTGATGCAACACCACTTCTAGTTCATGGATGTGCACGCATACCTTGCTCATGCACTGTCTCCCTCACTCACACCTTCATGGAATTGCATCCTGCCCAAGGATGTACAAACAACATCACCCATAGCAGCACTGGGTACAGTGTCAAAAACTGGTGACAGTGGAGGAAGGAATGCATCAGCATGTGCATACAGCAAAACACTCTACAGCAGTGACAATGAACTGTATAGAGGGTGTGCCGAACTGGCCACAATTACCCCCTTGCCTGCCTGCCTCCGGGACACTGGCCGTGTCTCTGCTGCTCCTCCGCCCAGAGCTGCATCCCTCCCATAGGGATGGCCTTGAACAGGGTGCAGCAGGGTCATGCTGGCCTTCTCCAAGCCGAGCTGAAGCCTCAAGCCTTGCAGTTTCCTCTTGCTCTCTCATATCCCTGCTCAGCAGCCTGGGGAACAAGATGCACTCACCTCCCGCAGGTTGAAATGCGGGAGTGGGAACAAGCTGTCTCTACCACAGCATCTTAACCTTCCTCAACCTTGGCCAACCCCGAGTTGGTCAAAGAGACATGAGAGAGCCTGGCCAGGGTCAGCAGAGCCACCAAGCTGACCCACAGTCTGAGGAGCAATAATAAATGTTGTTATTTAAGTCAGTAAGTTTTGGGGGTTGTTACAAAGCAACAGATTACTGATATGGGAATGGATTAAAGCTACCCATATTAATTTGAATAAATCTGAAAATAACGACATGTGTAAAAAGCTACACAAAACATATAAACATTATCATACTGTATATACGTTTTAAAAGGACATAAAAGCACTCTGCATCTGTATGAAGGGTGGCTCTCTCCAGGGTCAGAGGGAGGAGGTGCCATCACGAGAGGTGTCCAGGGGCCTGGAGCTGTCCAGTGCGACCTCCCACAGCCCCCTACCTAATCCTGCCTATAACGCCTTCCCTGCTTTATTTTAACACTTCACCTGGGCTAATTCTACAAAATCAGAATTTGTTTGTCACTGCCTCTCCAGCTCCTAGAACGACCACTGGCAGATATTCTCATTAAAGCTCGCCAGGTAACTCAGGCGCACCCTGGACTGAGAGTCACGGCCCTAAGGGAGTAAGTGGCACGGTAGCAGTTAACAAGGCAACTGGCAAACTACAGACCACAGGCAACATCTGGCCTGCTGCCTGCTGCTGTACGTCCACAAGCCAGACATCGTTTATATACAGAAGCACAATTAATTTGATGATACGGAATACTAACTTTGAACCCCAATTAAGCTACCGCCCAAAAGACTATTCTTCTCATTAGTAGACCTGTATTACAAAAATATTTATTTAATTATTATAATACTAGATGCCCGGTGCATGAATTCGTGCATGGGTGGGGTCCCTCGGCCTGGCCGGTGATCAGGGCCGATCGGGGCCATCTCGCCCAGTCCTGATCGGGGCTGGCCAGCCAGGGGGAGGGACCGCAGAAGGTTGGCCAACCATGGGAGGTTGGCTGTGGAAGCGCAATGACCGCCAGAGGGCAGCTTATGCGTTGAGCGTCTGCCCCCTGGTGGTCAGTGCACACCATAGTGACTAGTCGACCGGTCGACTGGTCGTTCGGTTGCTTAGGCTTTTATATATAGAGATTTTGAATTTCATCAATCAAATTTATTTTCTCTCTTGTTATCTAAGAATCTATATCATATCTTTGATTTTGCCTCTTGTCTACAAAGCCTAAAACATTTACCACCTGGCCCTTTATTGGAAAGGTCTGCCAGTCTCTAATTAAGAACAACAGCTCTACGTCAGCTCTCAGATCAAAGGGTCATGGGTTCGATTCCCAGTCAAGGGCACATACGTACCTTGGTTGCAAGTTCGGCCCAGGCCCAGTCTGGGCATGTGTGGGAGGCAACCAATCAGTAAGTCTCTCTCATGTTAATGTTTCTCTCTCCTCTCTCCTCTCTCTCTCCTTTCTCTCTCTCTCTCTCTCTCTCTCCCCCCCCCCCTCCTCCCTCCCCTCCACTTTCTCTAAAGATTAATGCAAAAAATATCCTTGGGTGAGGATTAAAAAAAAATAAATAAAAAAGAACAACAGCTCTAGCCCTAGTCAGGTAGCTCAGTGATTAGAGTGTCATCCTATTATGCCAAGATTGTGGGTTCGATCCCTGGTCAGGGCACGTACAAGAATCAACCAATGGCCCAGCTGGTGTAGCTCAGTGGTTGAGTGTCGACCTATGAACCAGGAGGTCATAGTTTGATTCCTGGCTAGGGCATATGCCCAGGTGGCAGGCTTGATCCCCGCTGTGGGGTGTGCAGGAAGCAGCGAATCAATGAATTTCTCTCATCATTGATGTTTCTATCTCTCTCTCCCTCTCCCTTCCTCTCTGAAATAAACAAGCAAACATATATGTATATATATATATATATATATATATATATATATATATATATATATATATATTTTAAATAATCAACCAATGAATGCACCAATAAATGAAACAACATATGATGTTTCTCTCTCTTTCTCTCTCTCAAATTAATAAATAAAAATGTTTTTTAAACAAACAGCTCTCAATGTTAAATCTTGTGTAAATTTAGGTAAACTGTTAAACTCTGTGTCTGTTTCCTCATCTGTATCTACCTGAAAGAGTTGTGCTTAGAAAGAGAAGTAATATACAGAGAACACAGCTGGCCAATAGGAAGAGTTCAACAAATACTAGATATTATTATTAGTGGAAGAAAACAAAATATAAACAAAAGTTAACATAATTATACAATCTTTGCAATTTCTCCTAAGAGCTATAGAAAAAAGGATTGAGATAGGTAATAACCAGGATGTCAAAAAATGCCCAACAATCACTATGTGGCACCTTCAGAAAAAGAAGAAATATGAAGGAAATATAAAGGGGGAGTTGCTGATTCCTGACCCTTAAATCATCTCACAAAAAAGATGAAGAGGCACCCGAGCTATGAGAAATACCTCAGCTCTGGCACTCACAGCTTAGCTTAAAAACTTGGGCAAGTTATTTAACTTAAGTCTCAACATTCCTCTTCTGTAAAATGGGGTTTAAAAACACTGTCTGCCTCCTAAGACCCCTGAATACTAAATGAGATAACAGCTAAACATGGGGTGGCTGCCAGCATGTCATTGGACACCCTAAGTGGGGCCATTATAATCATCACTAGTTGCTAAAGTCTTGTCTAAGTAGGTCCCTTAATGTTTCCTACAAAGCCAATCATTTATAGTCTGTGCTTTCCATTGTCTCCAATACTCTCTGCCTCAAATTGTGTTTAACAAAGCTTTTATTTAACTCCTCAGCAAATTTCTTTAGATTTGAAGCTACTATAGCCCTGTATATTTCTAACATTTTCAACTGAAAAATCAATGGTGGACTAAAAAAAAAAAGGTATCTTTCTAGGGAAAAGTATTATAGTAACTGACTTTAGGCCAAAATGCTATCCACTTCTCATCATCTGGACACAGGTATATATAATGCTACTACAGGGCTCTTCCATGTTAGTCTCCACAGAGCAAATAAAACAGAGCCCATGCCTCAAGAAGTTGTTTTTAAGTTATCTTTCTCATGCTCATATGAGCATTGGCTGGCTTTTCTGTTTAAATCAAAGAAAAAGCAGTGCCAATGTCAGATTGTAATGTGAGAGACCGTCTGATGCTCCAGATGAGAGCTGATTTGCCGCACTGCCTCTCTTGTACAGAGAGCAAATGGTTCCCCGCAGGGCAGTCTTCAGCTCACCTTCCTGACTTAATAACAATCTTATCACCAAGAGCATCCTGAGCAATAGACGGCCTCAAGAAGCCGCTCTGTTATAAATTTAGGAACAAAATAAAGGTCCTCGGGAGACATTTCCACAAGCACATCAGACAGTGGAAAGGGACGCCACATTCAAACAGGGCTGTACCGCCTTCTAAGTAGCTCTCTCCCTGAAGCCACTCAAAATGACTGCCTCCAAGTCAAGGCCTGGGTAGCTATAACCAGTGGACCCAGATCCTCGTGCATCAAAAGCGTGCACTGAGGCTCTTCTGAGCAGCAGTCACTGTACTGCTAGATCCAAAGAGTTTTTCAAATACAACAACCAAATCATCTTTCCTTTTATCCACAGGCAGCTCATCCAAAGACCATCATTTTTTCACTTTTCTGGAAGCCTAAGTGAGGTAATATGGTATAAACATCACTGAGCTGGAAGTCCAACATCTGAATTCTAGTCTCAGCCATCACTTATCAGACACTGGACCTTCAGGAAGTCACTTAGCCTCAGATATATTCACTTTACTTAGGGACTCAGCGTAAATATCCTCATCAATTCTTCATCTAAAACCCAGGTTCTCTTCACCATGTATCTCCTGCCTCAGCAACAAAAATCATGATCATTTCTTTCTCAGTGAGGACCCTATCAATTTCAAAGGAGAAGAAACCTTAACACAAACTGAGATGAGTTTTTAAAACAAAGGGAGGGGATTTATTGGCTCAAGTAACTGGAATAGCCAGAAGCAGAGCTCATTACAGAAACTCAAGCAGTATCTTCAGGACCTGGTATTTCCTCTCCCCTCTCTCCTTTTCCCCTTTCTCTCTCCCCTCCCTCCTCCCTCCTCCCTCTTTTATTTTGACTTTATTCTCAGGCTTCACAGGGAGCCAGATAACTGCAACCACTCTCCCTTCCAGCAAGGATGCCTGCCAGGATGCCTGGTTTAAGCTCTGCAAGGATGCCTGCCACCGTAGCTCAAACAGAAACAAAAGCTGTGATGGCTTCCCCTGAGAAAATGCCCACCACCTGAGCCCACCACTGACTGGGAACAGGTTCCTGAAGGTGCCAGCGGAGAGCGCACCACCCATCAGGCATGGACTGAAAGTGGGGAGGAGCAGTGCCTCCAAGCAAAACCAGGATGTCCTTTACACCTTCCCCTACTCAAAGCCATCCCCTCCACAGAGGCCCCTCACTCATCAGCTCTATCCCCACCCCTTATCTTCTTCCAAAACCTAACCACCCTCTCACATCTTCACCTTGACGTCGGGCACATCATCCATACATACTCTTTGGACAAGTGAGAAATCACCAGCTCCTCCTCGTCTCAATCCAACCAGTCACCAACTCTCAGTTCAGGCCTCCACGTCGCTCTTACCTGGTTACTGTGACTCCAGCTGACCGTCCTGCCTCGTCTCACACCACTCACCTCTGACCTAAAGTTCAAGTCTAGTTTTCTCCTCCTTTCTTAATACTTTTTAATGTCTCTTTGTTTCCTGTAGCATAAAAACTATCTCATTTCTGACCATGTTCACCTTATAGTTTAATCATGCCAACTACATGCAATTTCCAAAATTCAGTAAGCTGTTTTCACCTATCGTTCTATTTACACTGCTCTCAGGCCAGAATCTACCTGTACCCTCTGTGGATGCAGGGGTTCGCCCCTACTCTCAACACCTGTGAGGACAAGATCCAGCTAAGGTGCCCCTACTCCTATGAAACCTTCCTGAGTGGCCACTGGGACTTCTGTGTGCCCTCATCACTGGAGCCCACCCGGTATCTCCCACCTTCAAGAGCAAACACACTTCAGGATCATTAAAGAGCTGTGTCAAAATGCAGAGGCCTGAACCTAACCACACCAAACATACCAAACCAGACCAGGGCCCAGGCACATATACCTCGAAAAAGCTCCCAGGCAATTAGATCACCTGCCCCATCTCTAGGCAAAAACCACAGACAGATCCGCTTAGGGAAAGAAATTCCTATTAAATATGTCCAGTTCTTCAAATTGTTCCTGGCCAGTAGGGAAACAATAAATGTTATGGAATGTAAGTAAGTCTTACAAATTACGGTGACTTTTACTCACCAAAAATCACCCAATGGAAGGAAATGAACCATAACATACCATCTCTGGGAATTCCAATTTAAAATTCTTATACTTGTCAGTGTGTGGGGGGGGGGGGGGGCGGGGAGAGGGACAGATAAATGACCTGAGACACCATTTTCTCTGATAATTGAGAATAAAGCATCATCCTATATGTTCCATCGCTGAAACCAAGGATAAATGTTTCTGATTTCAGTTTCAAGGTTCTCTATGGTTATGAGTCAGACTCTACATAGCACTTGCTGCTTTGTAACAGTGAGTGAAACTCACACCACCTTCCGCGTAGGCTTGTGTGTAGCCAGACCCGAGCCACCTGTGGAGCAGCTCTGGTATGGCTGAAGCTTGGGCAGTGCACAAAGAAAAGGAATTACCGCTACATCAAATCTAATTTAATAAATACTTTCTGCTACCTTCAGGGCCAGATACCAGCTCTGTGCAGGAGGAAGGTGGCAAGAGGCACAGTGGCTGCCCTCATGGGGCTGAGAAACACACTCACTGCAGCAAAAGCACATTAATAATGTTGCTTGAATTTACAGTCAATAAAATTGAAGCTGCCCAATGTTTTTACCTGTATTCCACCATAACCTCTAAGTCAGATTAATAAGCTTATTAAACAGTTTTAAAAAGAATACTACAGCCCTAGCTGGTTTGGCTCAGTGTATAGAGTGATGACCTGTGTACTGAAGGGTCCTGAGTTTGATTCCTGGTCAGGGTACATGCCAGGTTGTGGGCTTGATCCCCAGTGGGGGGCGTGCAGGAGGCAGCCAAACAATGATTCTCTCCATCACTGATGTTTCTATCTCTCCCTCCCTCTCCCTTACTCTCTGAAGTCAATAAAAATATATTTAAAAAAAGAATACCAAGGCATTTCCTGGTTTGAAGCAACATTATAGAAAGTTTTTTTCTTCAAAAACTAAATAATGTGTGAACAGGTTTTAAAAAACCCAGTGCCACTCACCTATTACACAGGCGTCTGAAATATTTTGCCCAAGGACGTAACGAAGGCAGAAGAGATTCCATTCTACATCCTAGTCAGAAATCAAACTGACAAAACTTCCGAGATGCAGCTGGCGTCTGTGTCACTGAGGCGCCTTTTCTTCCAGTTGCAGCATAAAAGCAAGGAGCAAAGAGGGAAAATAATGCAGCAAAGACACCCAGCCAACTTTTCTATTCTTTTCCTCATTGAGACAGGCAAACCTAGCACCAAGTTAAAAAGAAAAAAAAATCTAAGAGGAACTTTATTGGTGTGTTTTTTAAATTAAAAAATCCTTAACTAAACACAGCTCCAAGTTTTACTCTGGAAAAAAACCCAAAACCTAGAAAAATACAGGATGGAACATGACAGTAGAAAAGAAAAAAAAAAAGAAAAGAATGACACCTTCTTGTTCAAGAGAGTCAGTAAATCAATATGCAAGTCAGAGACTAAAGTTCTATTTCTGACCCTCAAGTACAAACTCTTGGGCTGATGAGAGATACAAACATAATTCAAAGCATTAAAAGTAAATACTGCAGGCCTTTTTCTGAAGTGAAACTCTTTTAGCCTCATAAGTGAACTTGTGCCTTGATAGTCACACGTGTCTAAGTTTCATTAGTATTGCATGAGGAAATTCATCCAAACGTGCTCTTTGGGCCACATGCGCTGTAATGCAATAAAGCTAGGCCATTGCTTAAAAACCCAAAGGCCCATCAGATTATGTGAATTAAGTGTATACAGAAATCAGTCAATACCCAAAGCTCCTGGTAGCATGCCTGCCGGCACTGTCTTAGGCAGAGAACAGAAGAATGCCATGCGAAAGGCACAGGGCCCTCCCACATCACACTGAAAGTATGGACAAATCATCCCTGGTAAGGGGACTCTTCTGTGAGCAAGAGACTATCAAACTCAATTACATTCTGAAATCATTTGTTAAGCTTTTCTATTGGCCAGAAATACTCAGGTTCATTTTGCATTTGTGCTCGGCTATGAACATTCTTTGGTTTGGAGTTTGCAAAAAAGCAGAAAACCAGATCTAATAAAAGCTAACTTAACTACACAATTTTACAGTATATAGACAACAATCTGACTTGTGCTCTTAAATAATCAACAATGGAGTTTATTACGGTGCTGGTTCCTCTTCAGTGAGAAAAAATGATCACTGGCAACAGATTTGGGGATCTTAGACCCTCTCAAAAGTTCATATTAGTGCTTCCCGCAGGAGCTTCTTCCACATGGAAAATTGCAGGAGTAAGTTTGGACAGCACTTTGGAAAAGCACACTGCAAGTCCCTGGAAGGAGGCAGGGGGACAGCTGTTTGGTAGGCACATTCTAGAAAGAAAAACATCTGTGCTTCTTTCTCCTCATTTGCAAAGACAAAACACATGAAACCTGGACTGCGGGTGCTAAATATACTCGCCAGAGGTCTGGTCAGATAGCCCTAACAGCAAACAGGATGGCCTTCATTTGCAAGAAGCTTCTAAAGAGGCCTGTTACAAGACAAACAGTAAGAAAACATATTTAAAAACATGGGGAAAACAGCCCACACTTAGAAAAGAAATATATTTGATTTAAATAATTGATATATAAAGTAAAAACAGGAAAAATATTATCTTATACCATATCTGTTTTCTCTTAATTCTTAATAGAATACAGGTTAATTAACTTACACTATGCACTGTCAAGCCCGTAGCACCGTATACACAGTGATGACAAAATAATATGGTGTTTCCACCAACTTTGCAAAATCTACTATGTTAAGCAGGAAACATACCCTTAATTAGACCAACAAGCTCAGGCTGCCAAACCAGGAGAATTTCCAATAAGTGTGACCTTTTTAATGGAAAAATATATTTTCCTAGTACCCAATACAAGAGACATAAAAGAAAATCAAATCAAAAATTTCCCACTAATATATTGAAACTATCCCCCTATTTCTCTCTATACTCAGCGAAATATTGATAAATATTGAACTAAATTTACTAAAGTACAAATGAACCCAAGATTAGTCCTTAAGCTGAACGTCTCATCGTCCAATCATGGCGTTTTCTTCTCATATATCTCTCTCTCTCTCTCTCTCTCTCTCTCTCTCTCTCTCTCTCTCTCTCTCTCTCCACACACACACACACACACACACTCTCACAATCTCACTATTCCTAGCTGAAACTATTGTTAAATCTTGACCGATCTCTTGAGAAACACATTTTGAAATGACTAATATATGAATTTGCTTTTAGAACCCTAGCCAAATAAACTGAAGTCTGTATAAACGTATTGTTTTTTAAAAACATATTTTTATTGATTTTTTTTTGAGAGGAAGGGAAAGTGAGAGATAGAAACACCAATGAGAGAGAACATCTACTGGCTCCCTCCTACACACCCCTCATCAGGGATCGAGCCCACAACCCAAGCATGTACCCTGACCGGAATCAAACCAGCAATGTCTTGGTGCATAGGTCGATGTTTAACCACTGAGTAATACTAGCTGGGCAAGCATATTCAGTTTTAATCTAGCCTGAACCAAACCTAATTAGGAAAGGTAACAAAATTTGAAGAAATAAAATAATTCACAATAAAGAAAAAGGGTGTTAGTAAAATATATTTTTAAAATGATGCCCAGGACACCAAAGAGTGACTTGTGTAATATATTCCAAGTCCTCAAATGTCTTCTGTTTATGACATTGTTAAAAACCGTATTTTAGAGTTGGTTTGATTAAAAAGCATTTTTTAGAGTTGTTGATTAAAAACAGGCTTCCAGATGCACTGACGGTCTCTATGCCAAGGTCTCGGCCAAGGTCCTTAACATGCTAACTGCCCCACTATCCCACCAAAAGCACACATTTCCCAATTTCTTCATCCTTTTGTGTGTTTGTTAACCTTTCGGACTTGAAGAGGTTTCTGTCTTTACAGCTGAGGCTTTTACCAGGGTTCACGTTTATATTAAGGTGACCAGACAGTCCCGATTTTTAACAATTTGTCCCGCGTCCCGCAGCGTTTTAAAAAAGTCCCGATTTTTGGAAAGAATGCACGACAAGCTAGGGAACGGCGGGAGAACGGGAAGGGAATATACGGTTTTCGGTGGCCATGTGGCTATTTAGCCAGGATATGAGTTTTATATTATTTTTGTTAATTTTATAAGGTTAAACTTTAATAATAACAAATAATTGTTGAGAACTGATTATTGAGAACTGCTTATCAAAGTTCGCATTGTTGATCAGTTGTTAGAATTCGACCACCATTGTTTGGACTGAATGAACAATGGCATTTTTTGGGATTGGCAACGACGAAAACATTTGGTAACTGTCTCTCAGACGATACACATCGTACTGCGTGCTAGTAAGCTAGTTCAACAAGTGATGTCATTACAAATCAGCTATTCAGATAATTTAGGTAAGTAATTTATTTATTTATTTCATAAATACATAAATTTTCTTGAATTTAGCAGACAGTACTCGTATTTTTTATATTTTATAGTGGCGGCAAAAAGTCTAGCGCCGGCCTTGAAAGTGACACGACTTACGTTACGGCAAATTCATGACCTTTTAAACAACGACAGCAATCTACTAAAAAAATTCACTCAAATGAGAAATATGCCAAAGAATAAAATAATACTATACATAATTTTTTATTTATTATATTTGTAAATTGTACTTATGTTGAAATTTAAAAAAATATATTACAATACTATTTTTGCATTCTATGAAAATTTTTGTTGCTCCATATAGACCAAATTTTTAATCAAGAACCCCGCCCCCGCCCCCGCCCGTCAATGGTGCCCCGCTTTACCAATGTTAAAATCTGGTCACCTTAGTTTATATTCCCAAAGTGAACTGCCTCTTCATCCACTTTGACCATCTTTCTATTGGGGCATTTGTCACTTATTATTGATGTTTAAGAATACTTAATATATTAAGAATAAACTTAACTCTATTACTTATATATTTTCTCCCTTCTCTATTATAAAAACCCGTGGCCGTCACGCCCAAAGGCCAGAAGGCAACTGCTGAACGTTGTATGATTTCTTCATGGGAACAAGTAAGTGCTGCTCTGTTCAATTCTCATCTTCCAACGAAGGTCAATTTAAGTGCTCCTGAGAAGGAAAGGTTAGGGCAGGAAACTATTATCTCCTTTACAAACATCTTCAAGGTGGGCGGGGCTGCGAGCGCGGGTGGGCGGGGACTTGACACTGTGTCCTGCGGCTTGCCGGCTCTGGGTCTCAAGCGATTTCGCGTGGCGAGCCTCTATAACTTTATTTGTAGCATCTTTGGCAGGTAGAACCTTAAATATTTTACATAGTTAAGTCTACCCATCTTTTCCTTTTATGGAGTTGAGTATTGTGTCAAAAACCTTTCCATCCCTAAAACGAAATAAAAATTATTCCCCTTGTGTCCAAGTGCTTTTCTGAGTGTTTCTTTAAACATTCAAATCTTTTATCTCTCTGGAATTCATTTCTGTATATTGTTTAAGGTATGACCCAGACACACATATTTTCCCCCCAAATGAGCAGCCAACTTCCTACCACCACCTGGTCCCTCTACCTAATGCAGTTTAAACCACTGTAGGCTCCTAAACTCTGCTTAATGCTGACAGGGAACTTTCATGTCTGCATTAAAGTGATCACTTTTCAAAGCACATTGTTGTTCAAGGGCTCGGCATTCTGCTTCTAGTATTCTGCTTTCAGGTGCCACCTGAGTAGCCACCAATCTCCAACACCTGCTAGAATGACAATAATGGGGAGGGGAGGGGAGGGCGGGAGTATCAAATTCAGGCGTCCTCAAACTACGGCCCGCGGGCCACATGCAGGTGTTTTTGCCGTTTTGTTTTTTTACTTCAAAATAAGATATGTGCAGTGTGCATAGGAATTTGTTCATAGTCTTTTTTAAACTATAGTCCGGCCCTCCAAAGGTCTGAGGGACAGTGAATTGGCCCCCTGTTTAAAAAGTTTGAGGACCCCTGATCAAATTTGACTACAATGCCAAAATACAACCAGTAGCCACCGAGCAGTTTGCTGTGTGTACATACACCCGTACACCTGAGGTATGTGCTACGATTACCACCTGAGTTGCTGCCGAGGGACAGCCCTGTCCAGTGTGTTCTTGACTCTGGCAAAGCCCTGGAAAACGATTCATGTTTACATTAGGAGCCGACGCTGCCTAACGACATGGCAGACTCAAACGTGGCAATGGGGAGCTGAGAGTCACAAATAGTCCAAAGGATAAATTTCAACCTAGCCCCTTACTTAAAACGCCATTTTAGTGGACTAGTTATCCTGTGTTGTCCTTCTGTCAGTGGCAAACAATGCTTTTAGAGGACAGCACCTGGGCTGAGAATAGGAAAGGGAAGTCCAGAGAAGAAAATGTTCAAAATGTGCCCAGGACTGCTCACCCTAGCAGCAGAGAAGGTATGTCCGGCCATTAGCATAACTAATTACCATATTTTCCGGCGTATAAGACGACTTTTTAACCCAGGAAAATCTTCTCAAAAGTCGGGGGTCATCTTATACGCCAGGTGTCATCTTATAGGGGGGATATATCCCAAACTCTATATTTTAACTGGAAAAGTTGGGGGTGGCCTTATACGCCCAGTCGTCTTATACGCCGGAAAATACGGTAATTTCCTTGGCCTTGACCAAGGAAGTTCTGAAGCAACAACTCTAATTCTAGTTTGGCTTTCCCTAAAGCAAGTTAAGTACTGACGAATGGCAAGAACTCTACCCACTTTGCACTTGCATTTTCCATAACAGGTGTACGGGTTAATGCAAGCAGGCATTGTTTCTATGTCCTGTTCTCAGCACGTATGGCAACGAAATCAAGTTTCTGAGAACCAAGCCTGCCCTGAGCTGCCAAGGTAGTGGTACTTTTCAGGTGCCACCTGAGTCGCCACCAATCTCCCTGAACAACAAAACCATCTTCTCTACCTTTAATGACAACCACCAACAAATATAATTTCAAAGCCAGTGCAGCCCAATCTTTATTATTATGAAAAAACTTAACAGCCCTCACTGAGCCAGCAAGCCCTGTCCACTAGTGTGGACACAGCAGATGTATTTCCTGTCCTCGAGGAGCTTACAATCCATAAAAAGTTGAGAAAGAATGTTTATGGAAGCGCACTTAAAGGATATGCAATATCTCCATCCTTCAAATTTCTCCAAAATCTCTTCCCCTTTGAAGGCAGACTGTTCCGAATGACGCTCACCTCCTCACCCCAGGAGGCCATTAGGAAAGGAGCTGGTGCGTCCACAGCATCACTGCTGCGAGGAGGCCACTGTTGGTTCCTTCACACGGGGCCCTGTGTCCAAGGCCTCCAAGGAGAAATTTCCTTCTGATCTTAAAATCAGAAATGGTGCTTTTCTTCAAATAAGTTTGCTGGCTTCCAAATGGTATGCCATACATTGACTAGTCTTCTCTTTTGCACCATCTACTATGGACTTAGAGACATATTTGTGCCCCACTGAGAACAAATATTAGAGATCTGTATCAGGCTTTTATTTTGTTTTACATATTTGTTTTGCATTTCTTGCTATAGTTTATGAATCTCTATAAACCACCTTAAATTTGAGAGAAAATGAAACAAATGAGTAAAGTTTGCCTTAATGCATCGTAAGAAAAATTTTCTTTTTAAATTTAAGGAGTCAGAAAAAAAGTTAGAGTGAGAAGTCAAGGGAGAGAAAGGATTTCAAGAATATGATGTATGGATTTAAAATATAAAAACAACTCAACTCTCAATGGACTGGGGAAACAGGAAAGGGAAATGAAGAGGTAAGAGCAGGGAATTTCCCAAGCAATTTGTATTTATTTATAGAAATTAGACAAATGGTAACAGAAAAATGACTTTGTTTAAACTTAAACTTATTATACGCTTTAAGTCGGCGGTCGCCAACCAGCGGTCTGCGGACCACTGGTGGTCGGCGAGGTCAGAAAGGTTGGCAACCGCTGGTTTAAGTCATATAAAATATTTAGAAATACTTACTATTCCACTCAAAATGATAAAAATAAGTCAGTTAATAAAGAAAAAAATTGCTTCATAAAAATGGAAAAACAAACAGGTTGTTATTAACCTGTTTCTTATCTGAGCTCCCCCCACCCCCATATTAAGGAAAACCCTACACTTGGCAGCATGAGTCCACTGCCCTCTAGCTCTCTGGATGGGCTGGTCTAGATGGTGTTTCAACCCCACAACCGGCACAGCCAAATCGTGCTGTTGCTAGACAGCCTCTCACCTTCAAAGTCGCTGTCATCTTTCCTAGACACCAAGGACTTGCAGTGATGTCACTGTTGTATGTCCACTCTGGTTCACACTGTTGAGCCAGCTCCACTCAAACTGATCAGCTTCCAAATGTCTTGCTCCCCATGCCCCAGAGAGCCCCAAGCTTGCTGGGAGCTTAGACCCAGTTCCAGGCAGCACTGAGGAGATTTGGGTTGAGTCCTGTCGGTTCCAAGTCCATAGGTGGAAAATATACTCCAGCCCTAGCCGTTTGACTCAGTGGATAGAGTGTCAGCCTGTGGACCGAAAGGTTCAATTGTGGGGGCACATACCTTGGTTGCAGGCTCCTCCCTGGCCCTGGCTCTGGTCAGGGCATGTGCAGGAGGCAACCTGTCATGTTTCTCTCACATTGATATTTCTCTGTCTTTCCCTCTCTCTTCCACTCTCTCTAAAATCAATGGAAAAATATCCTTCGGTGAAGATTAAAAAAAAAGAAAGAAAGAAAGAAAATACGCTCCAGATCATCCAACACACCTTCCCACCCCTCTCCTCCCACATATTGAATTAAAAAATTAAAATGTCTTGCCATAGCCAGTTTGGCTCAATGGATAGAGCGTCAGCCTGTGGGAATGAAGAGTCCCAGGTTTGATTCTGGTCAAGAGCACGTCCCTAGCCCTAGCCTGTTTGGCTCAGTGGATAGAGCGCTGGCCTGCAGACTGAGGGGTCCCGGGTTCGATTCTGGCCAGGGGCACATGCCCAGGTTGCAGCTCAATCCCCACTAGGGGGCGTGCGGGAGACAGCCAATCGGTGATTCTCTCTCATCATTGATGTTTCTACCTCTCCCTCTCCCTTCCTCTCTGAAATCAATAAAGAAATATATTTAAAAAAAAAGAGCACGTCCCTAGGTTGCAGGCTCCATCCCTAGTCCTGATTAGGGCGTGTGTGGGAGGCAACCAATCCATGTCTCTCTCTCACATCAGTGTTTCTCTCTGTCTGTCTTTCCTGCTCCCCTTCCATTCTCTCTAAAAATCAATGGAAAAATATCCTCAGGTGAAGATTAACACACACACACAAAAAGTAAAATGTCTTAAGAGCAGGCAGAGTAAAAAATTAAGTGCACTTAGTTCTCCTCTGCTAAAAGCAACATTTTTGTGCAAGGATGAAATTTGGTTCCACTCTCCATGACCACAGTGCCACACAGCTCACCTGTTCCCACCCCAACTCTGCAATCCCCTCCCCATGAATGAGCAGCCAACAGATGGCTACAAGTAAAGCATCTGACTTCCAAAGGAGTAGGTACATGTCGCACCTACGGTTACCATGCAGGGTCAATGAGAGACCATTCAGACTAATGATGTTTTTCTGATCATATTTTATTCCTTCAAAAACGTACCATTTCTTTTAGACTGTGGTTACTCTGCACACCAGTTGGTTCCAGATAAGCAAGACTTGGCTGTGGTTGAAGTTCTGCTAAGTGGACGGGAAGTGAGGTACAGATCCAGGGGAAGGAGGGCAAATGTGTACAGTCCCAGGGAAGAGAACCTTGGCACCTGGGTCACGCCATAAAGACAAGCACTGTGCCCGCTCCAATCACACACTCAGAACACACCATAGCAGAGCCCTGCAAACTGTAGGCATTCAATAAATATTTGCTATGAATAAGCTGACTAACTGAAATATATTACCCGGTAAAGTGCTAAAAAAGAGCTAAAGAACAAGCCGCTGCCAGGAGGTGGTGGCAAGGCCAGGTCTGTCTGGCTCTGGAGCGGTGCTCTTCCCCTTCTCATCAGGAGACAGGCTGGCTGAGGTCTCATGTATAGAGGACCCCAAATCACAAGAAAAACATGCTCCATCTCCCTGGAAGGTCAATTTTACTCAAAGTTGAATAATTTTAAATATTTGGTATATAAAACAAATACCAATATATTATGAAAGAGAATATAGACTTCATAGTCATTTTCAATTACGTGGGCCATCATTTTTTTCATTCTGCGATGGCCCCAGGCTCTAAGGGACATAGTGCACTCTCCTCCTAGAGGTCCATGGATAGAAGAAAATCTAAGACTCAAAACATCGCTCCATAAATACTTGTTGAGCACCACACTAGCAAGCATGTGTTAAGTGCCAGGAATACAATGTAGTCCCTGACCTCAAAGACTTAAGCTATTCTAAAAAAGAGAAACAAGTTAGCCAATAATTAAGAGTGCTAAGATAGATGCCTGCAGAGGGTCCACAGAAACAGAGGAGCCTGTGGGGAATGTTGAAGAATTCCCAGGGGGTGGCCCAGGCCCTACTCTCATCCCTGAGCTGCTTCTTGAAAATGATACAGGAATTAATAATATGGGGGAGCTGAGGGGAAGTTACTCATGGAAAGAGAATAGTGTTTAATAAGTTATAAATTTTCAAAAAAACCCCACCAAAACAAAACAGTATTCTCAAAGGGCCAGAACTAGTGCAATACAACAAGAGAAAGAAATCATATTACACTGGAAATATATACAGAAAAAGAAATAAATTCATAAGATGCCCAACTTACAGTGCAAATATGAAAATGAAAACAATGAGATATTTGTTATCAACATGGCAAAAATTTAAACCAATACTATTAAATATCACAGATAAATCTGTACCATAGATAAAAATATAGAATGACTAGAGGCCCGGTGCATGAAATTCATGCACTGGAAGGGGGGAAGGGGTGTCCCTCAGCCCAGCCTGACCCTCTCCAATGAGATCAGGCTTAAACCAGCAGTCGGACATCCCTCTCACAATCCGAACCTGCTGGCTCCCAACACCTCACTCACCCGCCTGCCTGCCTGATTGCCCCTAAACTGCTTCTGCCTGCCAGCCTGATCACCCCCCCTAACCACTCCCCTGCCAGCCTGGTCCCCCCCAACTGCCCTCCCCTGCAGGCCTGGTGCCCCCCAACTGTCCTCCCCTGCAGGCTCAGTCCCCCCCAACTGCCCTCCCCTGCCATCCCAATCGCCCCCAATTGCCCTCCCCTGCTGGCCTGTTTGCCCCCAACTGCCCTCCCCTGCTGGCCATCTTGTGGCAGCCATCTTCTGATGACATGGGCACAGCCATCTTGTGACCGCATGGGGCGGCCATCTTGTGCGAGGATGTGATGGTCAATTTGCATATTGCCTCTTTATTATATAGGATAGGATACCTCTCTCAAGGGCAATCTGGCCATATACACAAAATTGAAATGTTGATGGATACTTATAACTATGGGGGGAAAATCTAACATATATCAAAAGAAATTTAAGTAATTAGGTTGGCCCATCAATACAATAAAATACTGTGCAACCATTATAAAGGGTGAGGTAAGGTGCGGAAGGTTGGGAAAGACTGTTTGGTAAAAAAAGGCAGGGTAGGCTAGTTTTTGAAGAACTGAAACCTGCAGACATGTTGATGTATTCCAGTCTTATAGGACAAGACAAGGTGACAATGCCCCTCTGCTGCCCTCACTGATGAACCTGAGAATCACCGGTGATCAGCTACGGCCACCCTAATAATTCCACAAGTACTTTACCATTTGTTATTTATGCCAGTTGTTATTCAACTAAATAAAGGTCCGAGATCTTTTAGAAAGCCAGCCTTAAAATTACCCAGAGATTATACCCAGCAAATAAAAAGGATCGTTTAATTACTTGGGTAAATTCTAAAGAATAAGGAGCTATGCAAAAACATACAAAGGGGGGTGGGAGCAAGTTATTGAACAGGCTGTACACTATGAATCCCTCTAAATTGTGTGCGCGTTCAGAGGTGTGTGTTTGCACACGCAGGAGCGCATTCCAGGAAAGGGGTGGGAAACGGAGCCAGCAGCACACTGCTCCTCACAGCACTGTGCAGTTACATGGTGAAGATGTGGTTGCAGCAGCAGGGGCTGGGATGGCTTCAACACTAGTCTATTCCCCTGAAATCACACCAGTTCTTCCAGCAATACTTGAAATGGTTCGTTCATCTTCTCAGCTAGGGTGAAATTTACTATATCTCCCCCAACATCAGACTTTTCACCAGTTCCTCCTAACTAACAGTGATTGGCACTCGAGTGTACCTACATTACAGTCCACCAGAAAACAGCATTCTTGCTGACTGCTTAAGGAAGGATGCGGGTGGAGGGTGTTCAGCAAGGTAGTGGAAAGAAAAGCATTTTAGGCACAGATCATCTGGCAACTTAAGATGATTTGGGGCGTGATTAAACAGGCTGTTAGGGCTGAGAGCACCAGTACCATGAATGACTTCTTATCAGAACAGAATCAACTGTCATGTGGCCTCAACTGAAAGCTACACCCTCATTTAATGACAGCTTGGTAAGGGGAAGGCATGGAAACAAAGCCATAGTATCTGTCTGTACACCAATTTTAAGTCACAACTCATTTGAGAAACATTAAAATATTTTAAACACGTCAATCAAAATAATATGTAACCACAGAAGGCCTAATTTTCTATCTAGCCAACTGGGTCACGAAAAAATGAGGTGCCCCAAATGAAAATGATCTGGATGCTAACATCTGCAAATAGCTTCAGTTTAAAATACAATTCTTCAGAGAAATCCAAAAGGCTCAGGATTTAAGGTTACCATGATCAGCAATCTGCATACAAACAGCTTCAAAATATGTTCATAATCAACGTCTGGAGATGGTTGAAAGCTAGGCTAGCGTTATATCTGTAAGCCAGTGTCCATCTCTCCAAACTGCAGACAGAAAGGAGTGCATAACTATTCTGGACCACATGATCTGGACCTGGGAACCATGTAAGAGCACTAAGGACAAACTCAGAAACAGCTGTTGCTAAATACTTGATCATTCAACTGACTTGAAGTAGCAGTTAGAGGTTCCATGACCAAAACAGGTCGGAGACTTGGGTGTGCACTCAGCACCTTTACAGGGCAGTTTTCTCACCTGAAAGGTGAGGGTGACAGCTGTACACACCTCATGAGGTCATTGTGAGGATTAGTATGAAAATGCTGTAAAGCGTTTAGTACAGTAACTGGACAAAGACTTAGTAAATGTTGTTTATTCTCATTAGAAATACATTGGTGGGAAGGTGTGGAATCTCCTCCAAAATTTGCCTGTGTATTTGGCCACTAAAAAGGACAAGGTCTTGAAAATCATCTTCAACTCTTCAGCTAAATCCGGCTCTTCCAGGACCAGCCAAGCCAAGCTTCAGCTCCTTGAAAATGCTGTTTTCACTGGTTTCCAGAATTATGTATGTATCGTACCTTGACAAGAACACTTTCAGCCCCACTTCCTACTCCCAGCCATGGGCAATTGACTTGCAGCATCCTTCACATTTCCGTACACACCACTTCCTCCGGAGCCCTTCCCAAACCTCCTGTGGATTTGGAAGGACCAGTCTGGATGGTTGACTGTAATCCAATTCAGGCTCCCATTGAGAACTACAGTTTCTGACAAGCTTACTGTCCTTGTTCATTCACATTCTAATAAGATGTTTCTAGTTTAAAATCTAAATATCACCTTCCCAGAGAGTCAGCTCTGTTGCTAAGATAGGATCAAGCCTATTGTGCTTTATATCCTATATAATAAGAGAGGAATATGCTAATTATCCGTTATGCCCTGAGGCATAACAACCAACCTGGTAAAGACTAGATCACGGATCAGCAGGAGGGTGGGGCAGAGAGCTACAGGAGGGGGCAGGGCAGCAAGCTATGAGGGGGGAAGGTGGGGGGGGGGGCGGGAGGGGTAGCTACAGGAGGGCAGGGCAGCAGGGGGAGAGCTACTGGCGAACTACTGGCCCAGGGATTCGTGCACAGGGCTACTAGTTCTTAATATGTCTGTTAAAACGGTATCAGATGAAAGCCAACCTACTCAAGGATCTGCTGTTTACTGGTCTTCACCCAAGAGATGTTTTTGAAGAATTCCACAGCTTAAAAAGAAAAAAGGATGAAAATAATCCCCAACTTATCAATGAGAACCCTCTGGGCAGAAAAGTTAAATGATTTTGTTCAGCACAGAAAGCTAGACAGATTTATAAACACAGTAAGGAGCCAAGGTTCCGGTTCTGTTTCCTTCCACTATAGAGCCATTTTTGTGCACTGAGAACCATTCAAGAGAGTCTAAGCAATAATCTTAAAATGCAACAAGTGCTCATTCAATGCTATCGAACAACTTGCAAAGCTTTTTAAACTATGGGTGTCCTCTACCATAGGAGAAACTCAAGGGGGAAGGCCTGGTCCTTTGCATGTTAAAAAAGTTGTATGGGTGCCCTGGCTAGGTAGCTCAGTTGGTTAGAGGTGTCCCGATATGCCAAAGTTTTGGGTTCGATCCCCAGTCATGGCACATATAAGAATCTACCAATGAGCCGAAACCGGTTTGGCTCAGTGGATAGAGCGTCGGCCTGCGGACTGAAAGGTCCCAGGTTCGATTCCGGTCAAGGGCATGTACATTGGTTGCGGGCAAATCCCCGGTAGGGGGTGTGCAGGAGGCAGCTGGTTGATGTTTCTCTCTCATCAATGTTTCTAGCTCTCTATCCCTCTCCCTTCCTCTCTGTAAAAAAAAAAAAAAAAAAAAGAATCTACCAATGAATGCATAAATAAGTGGAACAAACTGACACCTCTCCCTCTCTCTCTCTCCCTCCCTCCCTTCCTCTCTCCAAAAATCAATTTAAAAACAAAGTTCCATGGTGATTCTTATCCCAGCAAAGGTCAAGAACCCCTAGTTTAATCCATCAGCATTGTTTACTAAATATCTACTCTGTCCCCAGCAAAGTGTTTCTGAGACAAGAATTACTTATATTAGAGAAAATTAGAGGAAAAATAAGACTGAGTATAATGAAGTGCTGAATTTGCTAAATTCAGAGAAAGTAGCACAAGAGCACAGGCTAGGATGAACTGTGTGTGGAGCAAGAATAATGGACAGGTAGTTCCCTAATGATAAACAGGCTAAATTTTCACGTAGTGCAGCGTAGAGTCCTAAGGATCCAGGAACAAAGTAGCAGAGTGCACTTTCCTCCCTGGCCCTGCACCCACTTTCAATCACAACAGCTGCATGCTTACCTTTCATACAGGAAGCTTCAGCTTCAAATTCATTTAAAAAACAATTCTGATGGCTTTTAAGAGTTTGAACTCTCTTATTTACAAATGCAAAAGAAAAAGAAAAAAAAATCAGTGGTGAAGTAACTTGTCCCAAAGTCACAAAACTAACCAGTGGTCTAGAACAGTGGTCGCCAACCTTTCGGACCTCACGGACCACCAGCGGACTGCGAACAACCGGTTGGCGACTGCTGGTCTAGAACCCAGGTCCTCAGCTCCCGAGCCCTCTGCACACACACCGCACCCACCACAACTTTCCAAGGGAAGGACCATGTGAGCTTCTCAACAAAGGTTCTCACAGAGCACCCCAAACACCAGCCTGCCCAGAACCCATGGTTTGTTTCTGGTCCTGTGTCTCAAACCTGGATGGGACTGTGGAGGGGGAGTAGAAGGGAGAGGAGCCCAAGCAAGCAGCAGAGTAAAACACAGCCACCCTCCCAGGACAGCTCTTGAACACAGTTTTAAGATTTTTTTTTTAAATTAAAACCTGATCAAAGAAACGCTGTGTTTGTGATGGGCCTGTAAGGGGACTTCCTGGTGGAATTGTTCCGTCATGCTCTTCAAGGAAGTAGCAAAAGGTAAGAATGCATAGGCAGACGTGGGAGTCAGTTTATGTTGGCTACAATGCAGCAGCTCCGCTGTAGAATTTCCGAGGACCGTAGGGGAGTAGCTCCCTCTCCCAAGGTGTGGGCCACACCTGCGGTCAGATGCCCCGAATCATTGGAGAGCCAAAGCTCCTCTCTCCAGCAGCACATCTAACTCTTGTGCCCATGTAAGCAAAACTATACAGGACTTTAAAATGCTTTTGCTCTGCATCTGTTACGCCCACAGCACCCTCTGACACTGGTATTATCACCATCTCACTGCTGAGAGACAACCACAGAAGTCAGTGCCAAGGCCGAATGGGATGTCTAGAATTTAGTATTCAGACTCAATGCTCAGTCCACACACAGTGGCTTGAGCACAAACCTCAATCCTCACATTTCTATGTTGATCACACAGTGAATGTATAATCTAATAGGACCCAAGCATGTATGAAATGACATGTCTATCACTGAGTTCACTGTCTATTCCCCAAATGGCTCCATCTTCCACTTCCCTACTTCTGTTCATCTAAACTCAAAACCTTGTTTCCCCTTTGACTCTAATTAGCTGCTAAACAGTTTAAATTAAGGGCTTTGATCATAGCTCAAGAACAAAAAAAATTCAATGACTCTCTACTGCCTAGCAAATGAAATCCAAACTCCTTCACCAGCACCACAGCAGGGGAGGCCCCCTAACAGTCACAGCCTGGTTTCCACCAGTCTCCAGAACACAGCCTAGGTCCGTGGTCGGCAAACTGCGGCTCGCGAGCCACATGCGGCTCTTTGGCCTCTTGAGTGTGGCTCTTCCACAAAATACCACGGCCTGGGCGAGTCTATTTTGAAGAAGTGGTGTTAGAAGAAGTTTAAGTTTAAAAAATTTGGCTCTCAAAAGAAATTTCAATCGTTGTACTGTTGGTATTTGGCTCTGTTGACTAAGGAGTGTGCCGACCACGGGTCTAGGTCATCACTAACCTGCAAGTGTTGGCTGTTCCCCAAGCACATCAGTGTTTACTAAGCATGTGACCTTGGGAAAGTCACTTAATCTGGGCTTTATTTTACTCAACTATAAAATGGGTATAATAATACTTGCCTGAAAGGACTAACAGAAGTAATAAAAATGAGAGTGCTGCTATAAATGTTAAGGTACTATAAAAACACCGACATTATCATTATGTCACAGTTATGATAATTTTATACCTGCCTTGCTCCAGAAAGGATATAAAGTAGCTCACATAAAACACAAAATAACAAGAGTTTAAAGTGGAAGCAATAAAAGAAATACCAAACAAAATGGGATGGGGAATGAGACTAAGAAAAAATGCATACCACAATTGCCTATGTAATCTTTCAGGTTAATGATTTGGCCTGAACACTGTAGTTTGACTTGGAAAGAAAACTAAGTCAAGCAGACAGTGTCCAGAAAACTGAAAACAAAACCACTGGTCAGAAATAAACTAGTTCCTACTATAAGACCCAGCAAAAATTTCTCCTACAGGTTCTTATTCTGCGATGTAAACAGACAGCATCCTCATCATCTCCATCCTGGATGATCTATTTCATTACATCATATCAGATCGAAAGCCTCTTGAGGTCAGGTAATTGTCTTATTATGTCTGTATCTCTAACAGCACTTAAAGCAATTAGTCTACAAACAACACACCTCATTTGTTTTGAAATTTTTTATTGATTTCAGAGAGGAAGGGAGAGGGAGAGAGAGATAGAAACACCAATGATGAGAATCAGTGACCAACTGTCTCCTGCACACCTTACACTGGGGGTCGAGCCCGAAATCCAGGCATGTGCTCCGACCAAGAACTGTGACCTCCTGGTTCATTGGTGGGCACTCAACCACTGAGCTACGCCAGTCAGGCAACACAACTCCATTTTTATATACTGGTTTCCATGGGTCCAATCTCTCCCTTCCTATTTCAAACTCTCTTGCACACTACCATATCAAACCTAAAACATCACTTTTACCACAAGATTCCTTACTTTAACCCCCCCCCCCCCAGCCTCTCTGCACACAGAACAAAGACCTCCTTCTTCACCTTCACAGCACAATCTAGACCACGACCTCCCGTCTTCTCCTCCCTCTAATGTTTTTGCCCTTTTGAGCTCAGCTTAAAAATCTCACCTCCTACTGAAAGTCTGACTAGCAGCAATGTGGTGGAGGGAGACTGGAGAGGAGGAGACTGGCAGCCAGAAGTCTTGTGTTCTGACCCGTTACTCATCTGTTCAGAGACTGTGGGCAAGCCACTGACCGCTGTGAGAAGCTCTCAGCATCTACTAGCAGTCATGGCTTACGACCAGTGCATCTCCATTACCTTCCAGCTATAAGGTTCTAGGATGTGTGTGTTTCTACAAACACAGACACACCCTGATCTCTCCTCTGATCCTTATTATCTGTTACATATTTTAATATGTAATTACAAACACTGTCTTTCAATCTTCCCTAAGTAAACACATCAACTGTCCCACAGTAGAGCCTTATAGTCTCTTGCTGTTCCCAAAGATAACCAGCACAAGAGCAGGTATATAACAGACACTTTGTGTAAGCAAAGAACTGTTTAAATAACTATTTTTAAAAGATTGATTATAATATACTTGTTTGCTGCAGTATGAATCAGCAAAAAAGGGGGGCTTTTCCCCCCCCATTAAACAGACCATTAAAATAAGTGACTAAGACAAGAAAACAGCTAAGTCACTTTTCTCTAAAAAGTATATTCACTTAGTAGGTTATAAAGCCAGTCAGTATAACCTCATTACTTAAGGTGACCACCTGCCAAACACAACTGAGTTAGCACACAACATAATGTTTATTATCTTTGATTGCAAAATGAATGCCCACTAGCAAAATAAAAATAAGACCAACCATAATTTTTATTATTTTACTAATTTTATGTATACATTATTGCTATAGTTCCAACATAAAAACCAATAAAGTGACGCAGCAGATGAGGAAATAAATCACATGACAAACTGTACTTAATATTGCAGGCTGCATAAAGCTACTACGACCAATACTCATATTGAGCTTAGTTCTGTGCTTTTCACATTGTCTTTTTTTTTTTTTAAATTAATATTATGGCTCCTTTTCTGGATGAATACCCAGTTTCCTGGACAGTACTCAAAAAATAATCTGATAAATCGAGAGGCTTGCTGATTTTTCTTTTGCTCTCTACTAATCCTGTCAGCAAAATCTGGGCAACACTGAAAACCTGAGTGTTTGTTTAACTGGAAAAAATAAATTAAAAAGAAAAAACAAAGAAGCTATATCAGTCACTGAGTACAAACAAGATACCATATCAATACTCAATAAGTTAACTTCCTGTAGTTAAAACACACAGCTCTATAAACTACGCACATGGTACATAAAGAGCTTCTTCAATCAGAGATTCTGAAGCTCAAGACAATTCTCATTTCCAACTTGAAATATCCCGTAAATGGACCGGTAAGTCAGGCCTGGCTCCGCTTGTGCTATTTTTGGTCCCATTGCTATTACTGCTGAAAGAGTTTATAAGGGCTCACTGCCAGCTTAGACACAGTCAGAAAGATGTCAGTACAACATAAAACCGATTTGTTCCTACGAAGAAATATAAATCTACAAAATTATCCAATTATCCTTATTCACAAAATGTCAATAATGTGCAAAAACATCCAGTAAAAGAAGATGGAGAAGGAAACTGCTATTCTGTGAACCATAATTATTACCTCGTTCAACCTTGATTCCACTCTGAAAGATATTTATCTTATTTAAGCAACACAAAAAGATAATAAGGGAGAATTCTGGCCCAAAGAATGTCCTTAAAAGGAAGAGGAAGAAAGACTTCATCCAGGAGGGATGCAGAAACTCGAGGAAGGCAGATGTGGAACTAGCCGATCCACAGGCTACCTACCGCCCAATATTAGATTTCCCCGGAGAAATACATAATAAGCATGTTTGCTCAGGCATTTAACATTAAAGGAGGCAACAGCAACAAGAACAGGGGTGACCAAAAAGGGGCATGTTTTGTCTGTGACTTGTTCTGTTCTGTAAACAGTAATTATTTGAATAGTTCTAAATGCAATCACTTCCATTAGGAAAACACATCCCTGCTCAAATTGAGGTTTCACAGTCTTTATGAATTACAAAAACTGTGTAACTGAACCAATAATGTTGTATAAAAGCAAATTAATGACAGTCACACAACAGAGTTTTAAAAGAAAATTAATTTTAATAGTGGCCAAAAGAAGGTTAGCATGTGAACACTGGGGCTGTGGGTTTTCAATATTACAGTAAATACAAAACAAAAATAACTGGTAACAATAAGGCAGTCATCACCACATAATATTAGAGTCTTTCTGCAACAAAGGACATAGGTATTCATGAAGGTGAGTGACCAATTGAAAAAACACAACTAAATTCAAGACCCAGTAATACAGATTTAAGAAACTTTAAATATTTCATTTTGAGTGGAAAACACTTATGAAAGATAGCATTTAAATGTTCAGTTCTGGGATTATAGAACCACCTGCTTAAGATATTAAAGGCTCCTTTAAACACATTTGATGGCTTGATAAGAGCAATTTAACATTCTGAGCCCTCCACTTATTTCAGAATCCACTGACCAGGTGGATAACAGCTTAACAATGACTTCAACCCAGGCAGCAGTGAGACATTTCATTTCTGTTGCGTTATACCGCCTATCAACTCAGAAATCAGTAAATTAAAAATACAGCACAATACCACACCATTTAAACCTGAATAGCAGTAGTTGTTTGTATTTCCCCTGACTGCTGGGATTTTTTATGACAAAATGAAAGAAATTAGAAATTAGTTTGGGAAAAAGGTTAAAAATTACTTGTACAAAAATAGCTTACAAGAAGACTGGTCCTTTTAAAAATTAAAAGCATTTGGTCAGCTGTGACATGAATTTTCAGGACCTAAATTCAAAAGCACCATTGTAATAGGAGGGGCAAGGTAAGAAGGAAGTGACAATGGGTTTTCTGAAAACTTGTGGGAAGCCACCTGACAGATGCAAAAGCAGACAGGCATGGTACAACTTCTGGAGGCTCAAAAGTAACATAAAATACTCCATCCAACAAGCCTGGCTCACAAGCCAGAGTTAGGAATAAAGCAATATTACCACATTCCCAGGGCATTTTAATCCTCACTAAGATAAACTAGTTGTATATAAAAAAAAAAATGTCTAACAGGAAAATCTACTCAGATGTCAAAAATTATAAGTGAAATTTTATAAATTTAAAAAATCACTAATCAATCAAAATAAAATCCACAAACTTGTCCAGACTAAAACAAAACCAAAAAGAGTTATGAATTGTATTTTTAAAAACTGTTTGCAAAGCACATACTTTCCCGTTAAAGTAGTCTACTTTATTTTAAACACTATAATTTCAACCTAAAAGAACAACTAGCCCTCATTCTCTTTAACTTCACTTTATTCGTGGAAATAGATACAAGGAACACACATGGTCGGTCTCTCCTTTAGCCTGGGCTGTGCTCTGATTAAATCAAGAAACAGCTTAGAGTGTGGGGGGTCAGGAAGAAGCCATCTAAAATAAGCATGCACCTGGATCACTTCCAAGATGACACTTATTTAAGGCCTATAGTCTCCATGTGAGAATTTGAGGAAATGAATTTTTACAATAGCATGGAAAGCCAACCAGAATGTAAAAGGCCAGTTCATAATAGTCATCCTTTTCTGTATTACAGAAATTGTACCAGTGAAATTTTGTTTGTAAAATGCAATGTCCACTTTCTCCTCTTGGATAAAATACCTACAGCCTCGGTCGTGGTTAAATTGCAGCTATAAAGGAAATTGTCCCGAGATAAATGGTTTCCCTATGAGAGGGTTTCACTGCTACACTTCACCTCAGGACAATAAATCAAATTAACTGCACCTTGTCCTCTGTCCAATGACATCATCAGTTTGACCATATCTTGAGAGTCCCGTGCAAAAACATAGGCTACTTAAGGCACGAAATCATATTCCTGCTTTTTGTCCACCTGACCTCAAGCTTCAGATCTTTGAAACAGTCATTCACCTGAGCAGTCTTGTGGAAGCTACAGATTTTTTTTCCCCTGCTGCATTTCGGGGCCTGCCTACTGGAGATTAAAGAAGAAAAATGGTAAGAACTGGTTATTTGAAATTGGCTTGCTTTAGCCCATTAAATCTAGATTTTTGTTACAAATTAAACTTAAGATCAAAGTCTCACCAAATCTGTAGCTAGCAACTGACCCTAAAGGGCCTTAACATAATTTCAGAGGTTTAACACATCAGTGTTTAACAACACTTCTGATACTTTCCTCTCCCAGCCTGGGAAAAAACCCCATGAGAAGCAACACCATGATTTTAAAACACACTATACAAAATAAAATGAGGGGAAAAACTTCATCAAGGGAAAGACCAAAATTCAAAATTACTGTTTCTTCTACATAGTTGAAATTAATATACCTTTCACCGACCAACTGTCCTAAATCTACATAGAACAAAATCAATTCTGACAATTTTAACAAGAGGGGTCGGGTGTGCTGGGAGGGTGGTAAGTTCAGAGATCAGGGTGGACACAATGACAGTGTTTATTCCTCCATTTTACTCATTTAATCATGACACAAACTCTCAAAGAAAACAGAACCCCATTTCTGTTTTCGGGAGTGCTCCAATTAAAATAAGCAAGTCTGTGACAGTGACAGCACAAAATTAGTATCAGCCCCATTTTAAATTCCAATAAAGAGGTTGAAAAGGGAGCACAGCCCTGAGAAGTTCTGAAAGTGCTGTAAATTAGGATTTATAAAATACTTAGCTATTCCCCAACTGGGGGGGAAAAAAAAAAAGAATGGTTTCAAAAGTCCTGTAGACCCACCTTTACAAAGCTAGCAAGTGTTTAATTTGGGGGTTGGTGCCAGAGGGCAAGGGGCTCCACCAGAAAAAAAGTGAAACCCAAAAAGGCTTCATTTAGCCTCTGAAAATAGGACAGTTTCCTCCCCCCGCCCCCCCCCCCTTAGGCCCAATATTACTGCACACTATAAAAAAGTCTTTTTAAGAGAAAACAAAACAAGGCAGAGTTAATGCTCAGCTCGGGGCTGTGGGAAGGCTGGTGAGGCCTCGGGAGGGTCATCTGTGCCCGCGGAGTAGGGGGTGCGTGAAGATTGGGTGAGGGGAGTCATTTTGGTTATTAGTAAATAAATCAGGCTGCAGAGAACATGAGGCCTAGGCAACTGCAGGAGGAGCCAGGCCTCGCTCCCCCTTCTCTTCCCGGCACAGCCTGGGTTTGATCTCAGAGCCCTGTGGATTGCCAAGGAAAAAAAAAAAAAGAATCATATCGAACCACAAAAGCACATGGGGCGAATGTAAAATATAAACACGGCGTTGGGCTGTGAGTGGCTGTTATTAAAGGTCTGAATTACTAAACATGAGAGGCGGGGAAAGCCAGGCGGCCATTTCAATAATATAAACCTCCCCGAATTAGACATTATTCAAATGAGAGAGGATCCGCGCAGCGGCGAGCAGGGAGGACCCAGCCCCCGGCGGGCAGACGCGGCCGCGGACCGGCGGGGATCCCCGCCTCCCCACTCCCCACCGGAGGGAGACCGGGATGTTAGCAACTTGTTAGGCCGGGGGTCCCGGAGCCGGCCGGCCTCACCGCCGCGTTCCGGGGACCCGGGGGCGCTCCGGGGGTGCGTGGCCCGACTCCGGGAGGGTCAGGGAGGGGCGCGGGGGCCACACCACGCCGGCGCCTCCACCCGGCTCCTCCGGGACTGCGCCCGACCGGGACCCACGGGGCTGCTGACCGCCGGCCCGAGGACATGCCCTCCGAGGGGGGCTTCCCGAGGGTCGCCCGAGGGCGCGAAGCGGAGCCCACGGTCGCCCTGCGCACCCCGGGCGCGGGACTGCTCGAGTCAGGCCGCCCCCCGGGGGACGAGCGGGCGCAGCGAGGTGCGGGGCCGTGACCCCAGCCAGACCCGGGTCCCGAGCGGCGGCGGGCGCTCCCCGCGGACGCCCCCCGCCGCCCCGCCCCGCCGCGCCACTCCCGGGGGCACGCGTGCTCGGGTCCGGCCGCCGGGTCCGCCCGGGCACGCCGCCTCCCGGCATTGTGCCGCCGCCGCCCGGCCTCCACGCCCCCCCGCCCGCCCGCCGGGCCGCCCGCCGCTATGAATATGTAAAGCGTCTTCATTGTCCTGCTCGGCCCCGGCCCCGCCGCGGACCCGCTCGGGCTCGAGGCGGCGAGGAGGCGGAGGCCGGGCCGGGGCCGGCCGCCGGCGGGCCGGGCCGCAGCCCCCGGTGCCCCGAGTCCCCCTCCGCCCGGCCGCCGAGAGCCTCTCCCCCTCCGCTCGGCGCCCGGCGGGTGCTCGGCGCTCCCCGGCCCCCCAGCGCCCCGCCGTTAATTATAATAATCCTGAGTACTAATAAATTATGCTAAGTCGCGGGGGGGCCGCGAGAGCCCGGCTCGAGTATGAATATGAATATGTAAAATGCCGTAATGATTACCTGCTGCTGCTGCCGCCGCGGCTGAACTCTCATCTTGACTCGCTGCTCCTCCGTCCGCCATTTTGAATATTTTAACCAAAATCGCCGGGTCGATAAGCCCTCCCTCGCTCCGGCTCCCCTCCCCCCGCCCGCCCTCCACACCGCCCCCTCCTCCCCGCCCCTCCGCGCCTTCCGTCCCCGGGCGCGCGACAGGGGGCGCACGAGGCCGCCCGCGTGGAGGAGCCCCGCCCCTTCGGGCGCTCTGCGCACGCGCCTCCGGGCCGCCGCGGCTCCTTAGTCGCTGAAGCGCCCTCAACCTGCCAGTCACCCCTTTGCTCCACTTTCCCGTCTGGGCTCTGCACATGCGCGACTCTCTCCACGCGCCTGAAGGACAGTCGACGCATGCGCGACCTCCCGGGCCCCCTCCAGCGCGTAGCCAGTGCAGTGGGGTACGTGGAGCGCTCAGGCTTTGCACATTCCTCCCTCTCCTTCTCCTCTCCCCCTCCCCCCAGCTTTGCCCCGGTTTCCCCGGGCCCAGAGCATTCTGAAGGCAGGGCAGGGCGCCCGCGGCCCGGAGCGTGGAGACTCGTGACTACACGTGGGCGCACACTTTCAGGCTTTCCGCGCGGTTGAAACGCCGGCCACCGGGCGGGGCCGCGCCTCCGCTAGGTGACTTCCGGCCCTGCGGGCAGGTAAGGCGGAAATGCCCGCCGCCGGGCCGAGGCACCTGCTGATCCTCGCGCGGGCGACCCGCTCGAAATTTGAATCGGAGGAGTCCCCGCCCTCGGCTCTGCCCGAGCCGCCGTCCGCGGGCCCAGCGGGGGGCGCGTCCTGGGTTAACTTAATTAGCCCCAGTCCCTTCCGCTCTGCAGCCTCTGATTCCGCGGCCGCCGCGACCCGGGCGCCAGGCGGCGCGCTTTTCCCGCCCGACCTATCCTCGGGCCCGGGCGGATCGGACCGAGCGGCGGCCTCTGGCCGTGGACAGGCAGGCTTCCTCCCCTTCCCTAGCTGAGGAACTTAAGTTAAAACCCAGCAATAAAGTGGAAACTGATGGCCTATAAATAATAACGTCGAATTAGCAATAGCTTCATGAATTTTACTTTGCTGCGTATCTCAGCGTAAATATGATAGGTGTTTTCCATTGCAAATAATATTTCTTTGTAACCAGCCATAATGTTCTAAGACTTCTTTAACTTGAATGGTAAATTTCTCTGGACAAGACAGACCCAAGTGTAATTTCTTACTAATTCTTACTAAAGAGCTAAGATTTTTTTTCCAGTTTTTAAAATTTTATTTGTCAATTAGTTTACATTCAATATTATTTTGTATTAGTTTCAGGTGTACAGCACAGTAGTTAGTCAGAGGGTAAAAAGAAAAGTATTTTATGGTCAGCAAAGAAAAGGTTTTTTTGTGTTTTCCATTCTGAGTATTATTTCTTTAAATTCTTCATTGTTGAAAATATTACATTTTAAAAAATTGTCTGAGAAATGACTGTAAAGCTTAAATCAGGGTAGAACTGCAGATTCTACTCAAAAGAAAAACTCATCTCTAAGAGATGATCAGCAGTTTTAACTGCTAAAGTTTTAATCATGGGTATGAGTCAGCACCTTGAATTCCTTACACTGTGAAAGTACACTGAGATTAATCTGGCCACTCAGTGTGTGTGTGTTTGTGTGTGTGTGTGTGTGTATACATATGTATATACGTATGTGTGTGTGTATATATATATATGTGTGTGTGTGTGTGTGGTGTGTGTGTGTGTATACATATGTATATATGTATATATATATGTGTGTGTGTATACATATGTGTGTATATATATACATATGTATATTATATATGTGTGTGTGTATTGGAGGCCCAGTGCATGAATTCAGAGATCATAATAATCTGGCCACTCAGTGTCTAGTTAAAGAAAGCTATTGTTAGTTACAGCCAGTGAATTTGGGTGGGATTGATTTACTCATAGTAATTAAACATTAGGGTGTGTGCATGACTGTTTACACCAAGTAATTGGACCACCCTGTAATCCAATTATTTCAAACCACACCAGCCAACACACATATGAGGAAATGCAAAATCTAATCATGTTGCAATTACTCTGAAAATGGCTCTAAATTATATTCACTAGGCTTACTATAGGGGAAGTCAGAATCATCAACCTGTTTGAAACAAAGTTAAGTATATGCTTTGCTCTAAATCTGGAAACATCTCCACTATGGAATAGAACTCAAGTATCCTTACTTAAATTCCTGTCTTCTATTTAATATTTGTTTTGATCTTAGGTTCAAAGGGGACATCTGTAATACTTTCAACAATAAAGGTAATTTTTTAAAGTAAATTAATACCATCTTTATTACTTCATTTCAATAAAAGAAAGTTTTCATGGGATGAATTATTGTTTAAGAATAGCTCTGTGAGGAAAAAAAATAGTTTGACATAATATGTGTCAATGATTCATTTTCCTTTTAATGAAAATATTTATTTTTTATATGTGTGCCCAGGCCCTAGCACAATGCCTAGGCATAGTAGGTACCCATAAATACTTGTTGAATAACAAATAATAATACAGTTATATACGTCAGGAGTATTTTGAAAAAGTGATGGTCATTTAACATATTTATGACCATCTGCATTCTGCCAGAAGCCTGACTAGGTACTAAGGATATGAAAATGGGTAAGGCGCTGATTTGACCTCAGCAAACTCATATGAATCAACTTTTTTAAATCCTCACAACTCAGGGTAGGAAACCCATTAATTCCAATTTTCTAAAATGGGGAACTTAAGACATAGAGATGTTACAAAACTTGGCTGTATTAGGGTTCTCCCAAGGGGGAAAAAAAAGTAATAGGAGATATATATATATATATATATATATATATATATATATATATATATATATATATATATGATTTTCATTATATTTATTAATATGTGAATAGGATTTGTTATAAGGAATTGGTTCACACAATTATGGAGCCTGAGAAATCCCACAATCTGCAGTCTGAAGGAGTGAGAAGGAGAGAGAGTAGTGTAAGTTCCAGTCAGAGTCCAAAAGCCAGGTCCAACTTTATGTTCCCTCCACCATTATCCCACATCCTTTGTGACCATTCCCACACATATTCCCTAGATTCCTGTCTGTGTGAGTTAGAAAACGCAAATAGTGTTTTTGGAGTAGAGTGTACCTCCTCATGAGTCCTGCTAGGCAGCTCAGGTCTCATGTAACGTGGTGGCCCAGGGTTAAGTCTTCAGTCTCTACAAGGGCCAGTAGCAGGCCAAGAGCTCTTTCTCGAATGAGCAGTAGTGATTCCTAGAGAATGGCAGGGCTTTGCTCTAAAATCCTAAGGGTCTGAGCCGCCATTCACCTGCAAGGGCTGCCACCGGCTCCTGGCAGCATCACCTTCAGCCACGGACACTTCAAGCACCATGGGATCTGCTGGATCAGATGGCCGAGGGTGGAGCAGTTTGCACAGCACTCTGGACCTATTTCAAAGCCTTCTCTTGTTCTGGGCCTCATTCAACACTAACAGCTTTTTGTGTCACTTGGTAAATGGGTTGGAGGGACACCCAAATAGGAACAAATTGCCTTCAAATTCGAGGCAGCCCACCTACCCTTTATAGGAAGTACTGGGAACTCCATCTCCTCCTCCATGTCTTACAGTGCACCCAGAAGTTTTCCCAGGGAAGATTCTGATCCTGCCTCAGATATTGCCACGATCTTCATTGAGCAGGTGGAGAGGGCTTCCATTAAATTAACATCTCAACATTCATAAAGAATGCCATACCTACTGACTGTAGCTGACTGCTGTAGTTTATGTGTTTACTCTGAATGTACAATGTAGAATATTTACTTCTCAGAGAATGTACACTACAATCTTTACAAGTCATTACTTACCAGAAAGCTCAATATTGTCAGAAAACTGTCTGATGGATACATAGTCCATTTTTCCCTCAGGTTCAGAGTCGGCAATTCATGAGACTACTCTTACTACTGTCCCATCCAAGCCCCTGGCCAACTTCTTATGCTGAGCCTATACTCTTTCTTGCTCAAACCTGATTCTTCCCCACCAGCGCTTCAGGTTGTGGTTGGCATCTCATCAGCATTGGCATGCAAGATGAAATCCATTTGTAATTCCCATACTCTTAAAAGGCAAACTGTCAGAAAGCCATGCACTTGAAATACATTATTTTGTCCCCTTGTAAGATTCTTTCCTAGAATTATGTTTTGGACTTACGTCATCAGCCTACATTAAGATCAAAAGAAGAAAAAACTCTGAGAAATGTATCATATTTACTGTGAGAGTATTTTGGGGGTGTCTGCTTTCTTTCTGAGGACTCATTCTTAATATCTGATGGGCAGAGGTTAAGTAATGTGTGTCCCATTCATGTCCAGCTGTGTCTGGCCATACCTAGCAGAGTGAAATAGATCAGCAGATGTCTGTCTGCTTGAAAGTCTACAACAAACATGTCAAACTTGCGGCCCTTGAGCCACATGTGGCCCACGATAAATATTTTTGTGGCTCAGCCAATAAAACGGTATGTTAGAAACGTTTTAATAAAAATTTTGTAACTTAATTTTTACAATATCCTGTTATACATAATTATAACAAACTACAATGTTCACTAATGACTAATTACTATAATCGTTTTGCATTCATTTCCCTTACGTGCCTTACACACAGGTGCACCATTTCTCTGCACTAATACTAGCAGCGAATATTTTAGCAGCTGATCGCCCCGTTGTTAGTTTTGTAAAGGCAGTCCTTGGGTTACGTCGTTTCGTGGTTACATTGCCATCTCCCATCCTACATAATAAAGAGGTAATATGCAAATTAACCCTCACGCCATCACAAGATGGCTGAGCCCACAGTGGAGGTGAGGTTCCCGTAATAAGCGATCAGCGGGGACCTGAGGCTGCGTGGCACCGGGCCAGGGCAGGGGACCTGAGGCTGCGCGCCCCCACTTGGCGGGGCTTGACGGGAGACCTCAAGGCGTGCCCCCCGCCGCCCTGGTGATGGGCCAGGGGACCTCAGGCTGCGCCCCCCTGCCCAGCACAAGGCCAGGGGACCTGAGGCTGCACCCCCTGCCCAGCGGGGCTTGACAGGGGTGGGGCCGGCCAGGTCTGGATCTCATCCAATGGGGGTAGGGCCGGCTGGGTCTGGGTCTCACTCAATTTCGAGGTGTGCGTGTGTGGGCAGGGACTTGACTCTGGGTCCCGCGGGCTCCCCGCCCCCGACTCTGACAGGAGAAAGATTTTCATATAGATCTTACTAATTTTCTTTCATCTCTGACACTTCTATTATAGAGAAAGGGCAAATAGCAATATTAAAATATTTCCTCTAATTAATCCCCTTTTAATGTGTACAAATTTTGTGCACCAGGCCACTAGTTTATAAAAAAAAAAAAAAGTTCCATCATTTCAACGTATGTACATATGTGCTTTATGTTTTTTATTATTTATTTACCACAAGTAAAGGTCAGGAATTGTTATCTTTCTTTTAAATTTTTTTTACTGTTTCACTTCATTACTGCTGTGTATGTGCTCCATGTGAGTGATGTAGATGCTTATGTAGGTGGGTTCCAACTTACGGAGAAAATCATGTTACGTCACGCTGTAGAAACAGATCTCCAACATAACCCAAAGTACCTGTACTGACTTGTTTTGTGTGCGCAACAGGAAATATTTCACTTTTGGAGAACAGGAAACTAGGTGTATTTGCACTTATTAATTTGTGCAGTTACTCAGTGCCTGGTACGTTAATGTTCAAGAAAAAAATATTTTAAAATGTTCTATTGTTTTATGTTAACGATTACTCATTTATTTCAGCCCTTTGTATTCAGCATGTCTCTATCGAAATAAACCTACGTTTCTATGAAAATTGAAGCTTTTGTTTTTGCGGCCCACTTAAACTTAAACCTTGTTTATTTGGCCCGTGTTAGCCTTTGATTTTGACATGATTGGTCTACAACTTCTGGGAGAAAAACTATCCTGAATCACTCGGATACTGACCATTCATCCAAACCCATCTTGGTCTTTGAAGGGGACAGGCATTTGTGTTTGAAGCATGGTGTCCATCACTCAGGTTAAACTTCAGGCTCAGATTCCCATCAGCAGGCATCTGTGGATTCCTGTGGAGACAGCTCTGGGAAAGGAGGTGCTATTCAAAATATTTAATACCCAAAGCAATACAAGCATTCATCAAACAGAACAGACAACCAGCCCTTACCAGGACCATACCTGATGAACTTAAGCCCTGTCTATAAAGACCATTTCATGAAACTTTGAACAGGAATCGAGACACAAGGAGCTTTGCCGCACCTCTGATAGAGTTTAATGCACAAAGGAGAGAGAGAACTCGGACCAACTCGGAAAGGGACCAACAGCACCAGCCCAAAGCACCAGCAGTGTTCAGAACGGAATGCATGATCTCATTTACATATTAAATGTGGGGTGCCAGGGGTGACCTCAGACTAAGTGAGGAGGGAACAGGATGGTGTTAGATGAGTTCTAGCATTAGCTGGATCTGAGGTGGATCCTGTTCACTCACTGTTGTTTAACCTCCAGCAAGAGACTTGAATGCCCTGTGCTTGAGGGCCCTCCCCTGTAAAAGGGGACCACAGTGTTCCCTAGGGGCTTCCTGTTACTGCAGTGGTGGTAGGATCATGGGACATACCCAGAGGGTCCCACCAGAAATACCCACAAGGGACCAGTCCTGCAGGCATTGTCAGAGCACGAGCCAGTGACACCAGAGTCACACACGTCAGCGATTTGAGCACCAGCAGGGACAGGGAGAGAGCAAACTGGGATTTATTGAGCTATTTCTTTGTTACTTCACTCCAGTTCCATAGGTATCCAGAGATAAAAACTACAATTCCTTACTTGGACAAAACGTTAGGTTATTGAGCCTTCACCACTGTGGGTGAGGCACACACTCTGAAATAGGTATGGATTAGGTGATCTCCCAAGTCAGGCATGAACCGGGGGAGGGGAGGGTCAGAGCCAGTGGGAGGAAGGAGATGAAGAAGGTGTGGACAGCCACTGGCTTCCAGGTTGGGTGGCTGGGGGCCCCTTTGCAGTAAGACATAAAGAGGGGAGCTGGGTTGGCCGTGAGAACAGCACACTGGGGGTAGCCCTGCAGTTTCCCAATAGAGGAAATATAGGGTGGTACGTAAATGTACATTGTCTCGTTTACATATTATGCCATCCTTGGGAAGAAAGGATCGCTGCCACTCCTTGACGGTCAGAAGGACAGAGGTTCAGCGAAATAAATTTAGTAACTTGCCCTAAGTCACACAGGCACTGAGATCAACCCAGAACCCCCTTCTCCCAGCTTCTCCCACTAAGCGAGGGTAGCCCAACTCAGAAGAGAGAAACCTACCCTTTCTCATTGCCTGCTGATAGTTCTGACTGCTATTTACTTTCTCATCTATTTCATATTATGATAATGTTTTCCTGGAATTGGATGATATAATACTAGAAATTGAAGATGTTTATTCGCTTCAAAGATTACATATGCAGCCTTCCTGTCATAACCAAGGGACATTGCTCGCATCACTCAGGATTTCCAGTCTTCTCTGCGATGATAATGCTTATGTTAGGAAATGTCTTGTTTTTACTGAGCCTGCTGATCTTCCAAAGGAAAACAGGCGGAGGCAGGCCAGCGATACACCCTTTCGATATTTATCAAGTCTGGAGTCTGTCTCAAATTTGTTTTCTGGGCAGCGTTGCCTTTGGCGACCTTGCTAGCGGTTCTCAACCTGTGGGTCCCACAGGTTGAGAGCCGCTGCTGTAGAGCCTAAGACCATCGGAAAACACAGATATTTACATTACGATTCATTAACAGTAGCAAAATTATAGTTATGAAGTAGCAACGAAAATAATTTTATGGTTGGGGTCACCACAACATGAGAAACTGTATTAAAGGATCGTGGCATTAGAAAGGTTGAGAACCATTGCTCTAGTCTGCTGTTGGATCTCTGTATATTATTTTTTATTTCAGTCAGTGTATGCTTAATTTCTAGTTGGTCCTTTTTCATATCCTCGAGGGTCTTGCTAAATTTATCGGCCTTTTCTAGAAAATTCTTGAAAAACCTTATAACCATGGTTTTGAACTCTATATCCCATAGTTTGCTTTCCTCCATTTCTATCATTTGTGACCTGTTTCTTTGTCTCTGCATTTTGGCTGCTTCCCTGAGTTGATAGAGTTGCTTTGTGTGCTAGGGCTCAGTGGCTCAGCCTCCCCAGTTACCTGAGGTGGACACTCTTGGTGCACCCCTTTGTGGGCTGTGTGCACAGTCTTGTTGTAGTTAAGCCTTGATTGTTGTTGGTATCACTGGGAGGAATTGACCTCCAGGCCAATTGGCTGTGAGGATCAGCTGTGTCTACGATGGGAGAACTTCTGTGCTGGAGAAACCCTTATGAGGCAAGACTTGCTTCAGTGGGACTTTGGTGCTCACTGAGTCTGCCCCCTGAGTGTGTCCCTTATGGATCTGAGGAGTTGTAATCTGGATGGTCCTACTCTGACTCCTGGGTACACTGGCTCTTGGATCTCCAAGGAGGTGCTAATTAAGCCTCTGCCTGAGGCCACCCAGCAGGAGCTACGGAGATATCTGCAGATTCCTCTTCTTTGTTTGGGGTTTGGAGGTGCCCAGATGAGGCCCAGCTGTGAAGCAATGCAAGCTGCTGTGGGGCCTTGGGCCTTCTTTTGGAAGTTCTGGGGCTCTCTGACCCAGCTGCAGTTTGACAGGTAAGTTTAGATTTCAAAGGACCAGGCCATTCATATGCAAAAGCCTCTGCACACAGCTTGGATGGGGCGGGGTCTCAGGGCAGAGCAAACAACAATGGCTTCCCATCAGCCCTGCCCTAAGAGGCCCCTGGGTCTCAGTGTCCCTCGGTAATCGCTGCAAGCACCTCTGAGAGAAAGCCACCCTCAAGTTCCGCCAGCTACCAGACAGTCCAGTTTCTCCCCGTATGAGTCTGGGTCCCCAGAGTCTCACCCGGAACTGGAGTTCAGAGCAGTCAGGAGCTTGTGTCTCCCTGCATCTTGAAAAAAGCCAGCCACATACTCAGTTGCCAGCCCTGTCCGCGCACGCACGCGCCTCCGTACCTCTGCCTTCCGCACCTCCTCTGAGTCTCAGTGTGCTTTTCTCTTCCCTTCTAGTTGTAGAATTTCCACTCAGCCAGTCTTTCTGTGGTTCTGGATGATGTCTGTTTTGTCTTTTAGTTGTAGTTTTGAACTTGTTGTGCGAGGCGTCAAGTTCAGGTGTTTACCTATGCCGCCTTCTTGGTTTCTCTCCTAACAAAACTATTTTATTTCTTCATACAAAATTCATCTTCAAATTTCATCTAGGCCCTAAAATTTTTAATTTCCATAACACGTTGTTTGCATTATGCTTTTGCCTGTGATTGTGCAATCTAATTAATTCAGAATATTAGCTACAATTTCCTTAAAGCGAATAGGATAATGTTGATGGGGGTGAAAGGGATCACTTTGTCCCCTCTCCCCAGCATCTCAGTTGTTTATACACTAAAGTCTCGTCCTCTAGAGCCCCTCATCCAGAAACTTCAATTTGGGGGAACACAGCCAAGATGAAGTTAATTTAAAATCCCTCCAAATAGACCAAATAGTTCTCTTAAAGACTTGCACTTCATTCTCAGGCAAACCTTCTCAACTCCCTGTCAGAAGTTAGAAACCAATTTTTTCTTTTAGGCAGAATTTTCACACGAATCATGTGACTTCTAGACCCAAAGCAGGTTCCGTATCAAGTGAGAAGGATGATGGGGAGAGTCCCAGAAACTGTCTACCTGAGAGAAGCAAGAAGTGTCTATCGACAGCCCAGTAACAGTGGGAGAGAAAAACCTACCAATGTGAGCATTCAGAAAGCATGGCCGTCTGGACACAGTTTATCAGATCCTGGGGCCTCACCGTGCAGGTACAAAATGTAGTCAGTGCTCGTGAGTGCTTGGAGACACCGAGGAACAGGTCAATGTCATCTGTTTTCTCTGTTTAAGAAAGTAGCAAAATGTATGTGTGTTTGAGCAAACTTTGTATCGCAAAGATTAAAATGTTACACATTTTGCCCTACCCCATTTGGCTCAGTGGATAGAGCATCGGCCTGCAGACTGAAGGGTCCCAGGTTTGATTCTGGTCAAGGGCACATGCCCAGGTTGTGGGCTTGATCCCTAGTGGGGTCGTGCAGGAGGCAGCCAATCAATGACTCTCTCTCATCATTGATGTTTCTATCTCTCTCTCCCTCTTCCTTCCTCTCTGAAATCAATAAAAATGTATTTAATAAATAAATAAATAAAATGTTACACATTTTAAAGGGCTGTTTCATTCATTTGGAAATTTGACTTCTCATTATATCACACTTAGATGTCTCAAGACCTACTGCCTGTGTGTACAAATGAGAGCAAATTATCATCAATAATCCCAGCGTTCCTCTTTCCAGCGCCAATGGCCTTCCCTGCAGGGCATCACACCCCCCAGCCGTGTTGTCCTTCATGCTTTCCTTTGTATGGAGCCGCTCTGCCATCCCTGCCGCCTGGGGCTGCCACAGTCCTAACTCCTGGGCACACCAGGGTGCTTATGTCTTGCACTAAAAAAAAAATTTTAAAAAAATACTATATCTGACTGAAAGTCTTTTCTGACTTCGCACGGTTTATCAATCATCTGCTAAAATATAAGGTGAGTCAAAAGTCCCAGAGTGGCCCTAACCAGTTTGGCTCAGTGGATAGAGCACCGGCCTGTGGACTGAAAGGTCCCAGGTTCGATTCCGGTCAAGGGCATGTACCTTGGTTGCGGGCACATCCCCAATAGGAGGTGTGTAGGAGGCAGCTGATCGATGTTTCTCTCTCATCGATGTTTCTAACTCTCTATCCCTCTCCCTTCCTCTGTAAAAAAATCAATAAAATATATTATAAAAAAAAAAAAAAGTCCCAGAGTGGCCATCATAAACCAGTTCGCCAGCCTCAGGAACTGGCACTTACAAAGAACAGCTTCTTAATCATGTCTTTTGCAGTTTATTTTCTACGTGTTGACTCGTTTACATTTTTCAACAGCCCTAAGAGGAAGTTCTAGAGCCCACTTCATAGAGGAGGAAACTGAGGCCAGAGAGGGTGTCATCCCAGCACCCACACGTGAAAAGGTGAAGCCAGGGTGCAAGTGTAAGTCCGTTTCCCTGGCAGCCTCCCTGGCAGTCCCGGGGCCTTGCTCTGTGTTTGGGGACTGCTTTCACAGAGCGTGCTTGCTGTAAAAAGGCCAGGAGCATTTGGGGTTCATTGTTAGGATAATGCACGAAGGCAGCGTTGACAAGATACAAACCACCATCCGCACCCCGTATAGAACGAACAATCCATGCAAACGTCTTTAACTAGTGAATGTGATAGTAACAACCACAATAATAGCACCTTACACTTGTACAACATGGAGACTTTGCAAAGCACTTTCACGTTCTCTCCATATATTATAGAGTATCTAGACCTAAACTTTTACACAGATTCCAACCTGAGTGTCAATTCTGATGACCGGTAGCAGCTGCCTGGAATGTTGTACTGAAAAGGATCCTGAGGACCATTCTAGGATCAGTAAGAATCGGGCTGCAATTGATTAGTCATGTCTGCCCAGGCAAAGGAGTTGGGAGCAGCGTCATTAGTCCTGCTTGCTGTCTGTTATCTGTTCTAGAACGTTCTATACAAATGAATAAACGACTTGTCTCCAGTCAGGTAATAAGTAGCTAAGCTGAAACCAAAGCTTGGGTTCCCTTCAATCTGCTATCATTGCTATTAGACCGTGTTGTATGCAAAGACATCTAAATACCCTGGAGTTTAATACCAAACGGACTGGAATTTATTATGAAGTTTTGAGCTCAATGATGTTTAATCTAGAAAAGAATTGGGTGCTTTCTCCAGCAAAAGGCAAATAAAGTTTGCTACAGCTTGGGACTAGTCACGTAGCAATGGCCTCAGGTGCTCGGTGAGTACCGATAGCGCTGGCCTATCTTTAGCTGTGCGCCGTCTCCCTGACAACATCTGGAAAGTCCAAGCAGCTCAAAAGAGGAATTTTATTAGTGCATTGTTCACACAGCTTAGCATGAAAAGGAAAGAGAAAATGAGTGACTACACATAGGCAAGCATGACACAGAGATGACCTTTGGGACCGATGGCAAAACCTACCCGGCGCTGGTGGCTTCTTCAGAGGGAAAGTGGCCCAGGCTGTACAACCACCGATCGCCCTGGGACTTGTAAAGAGCAGTTGGACGCAGGGAGACGGGACTGTCCCCAGTGTGGGTCACCGGCTCGGACACTGTGGGCTCATCCTCTGTCCGCAGTGCTCCCTCTGAATACAAAGGACAAGGAGGTACATGTTATGTGGGCAGCTGTGACCATCAAAGGCCACACAGCTTTCTTCCAGCCAGAGCAGCCTGCCCGACTACTAGTGCACACTCCCCGACCCCAGGTGGTCAGAAGGTCCAGCCACCTCTGCGAGAGCAGACAGGGATTTCTTACGGCTTTGCACACGGCTTTGTGGGCTGTTTCCAAGGTGACGGGTGTTCTGTCTTGTGCTGTAAATAAAGGCAGGGGCACAGGATGGACCCTGGCCCCTCCTCTATTAGCTTCTGTCCGCGCAGCTGCACACTTGGTGGGAACGTGGGTCCAGAGCCGTTTCCTGGAGGCAGGCTGTCTTGGGGGGTGGGGGCATAGGGGGGAGGGATGTTTGTGTGTTTGGTGCACGTGGAACTTTGCTGTCAGTCGTGCGGCCTAGGAGTTGGCGTTCAAGGCTCTCTGATTCTCACTCTACACCAAACGTTTTCCCATCAGGAGAGGGATACATTCGAATGCCGTTGAAATTTGCATTATATGTTCCCAACTAGGTACTTGGCCTCCCTGAGGGAGGACTGTATGTCCCCAAACCACTGGCATTTGACTTGCTTTCGGCCACATGTGCTCCCAGGGGAAGCACCGTGTGCCATGTCACCGCTGGTGTGTAATAAGAGCGGGAAATAAGATTTGGTAGATGTAAGCGCTGAGACTTGGGGCGTGGTTGTTACCACAGCACCCCCGCCCCCAGCAAAAGCTGCCTGGCTCAGTACAGGTAAGCACAGGCCAGAGGAAGTGGGCAGGCAGAAGGCCTGATGGCAGTAGTGATTCAGCATTGAGGGGCCACTGCAGGAATGCAGGCCCATTGCTGCCAGACTTTCCAATTGTTTAAAGAGACTATCAGGAATCTAGATTTTGATGTGAATTCTACCAGTTTTTCAATATTCAAACTATATTCAGTCCAAATAATTCATATTCTGTAGCCCAGAACCAGGGCTCAGGCCACCATTGGCCAGAGCAAAACTGGTCTGACCATTGCTCTCTGCACTCTCATTCCCTCCTCTCTGCTCACCCCTTAACCCCTCCTGAAACCCCCTCTTTGTCCAGCCTGCCATCCTCCATGACCCCAGCCAGATCATCCAGCCTGGACTCAGAGTCTGTATTCCATTCAGCATCTGCATGTTTCTCCGACGTTGCTGGTCTTCTTACACACAAATTCCACCCTTTGAGAGTCAATAACCCACGGAGACAGGCTGTAGCTGACAATTCCAGCGTCCCCAGTGCCTCGCACACTTGAGAGGCACAAAATTAACGTCGTTTTACTGACAGCTTGTTGGTCCAGGACACCCACTTCTTGTTGGAGAGTCCTGTAGAAAAGGGGGAAGCTCAGGTGCAGCCAGATTCCACCCACTAACTTGCCTAGTTTTCACAGACTAAAGGGTGCAGCCATCAAAACCAAGCAAATGAACAGTAACTCAGGTTTGAATGCCGCACTCACATCTCTGAACACCAGGCCTCTTGTCTGCAGTGACAGAGACGGTTAGGGATAAAACGTCGGGGTTAATCCTATTCAGCTGGGATTCAGTTAAGCTTTCTGTTGTCCGTCCTGCTAAGACCCCAATTATAGCTTGTCTTATGCCTCAACAATCAAAATAAGTTATCCCGTTCAGTGCAGTTCTTTAAGAGGGCATTCAATTCCTCACGCTGCTGGTCATCCTTCCAAGCACGTTTTGGTGGGATCCTACCGTATGCCACAGGCAGTGCAGTGTTTGTGGGGAGCCCCAATGTGAGTTTGTTGAGTGAACAAACGAATGAGTGACATGCTTTCATACTGCAGGTGTTTCTCCAGCACAGAAAGATTAAATGCCCACCACTTTCGCCTACTCTTTCCTAATCCAAATTGTCTCACCCCTATAATTTTCACTGCTTATGAAGTAATTCTGAGCTAAGTCCTCCTAATTTCCCTGAGAACCTAATTTAAACAGTAGGAGAAGCTGGCTCTTTCATGAGCAAGTAGTTGTAACAAGTGTTTTCATACATATATATAAAACAAGTGTTTTCCTAAAGTGAGTTGTTCAGTGCATATATGAAAAGGGGCCCAATAGCATCCAAAGGTATCAAACTAATTATTGGAAGGTGTATGGCCAGGTCTGTGCTAGGGAAATAGTATCAGAGGCAAAATAAATCATGTGGAAGTGAATCACTTCCCTGTGGCAACTGAAATGACCTTAGCAATTCCCCCCACCGCACCCCACCCCACCCCACCCCACGATTTTGTCTGACATTTCTTTCAAATGCCAATGAGCACCTCACTTTGTCAAGTTAGATACGTCCAGGATGCTGGTATTACTCTACTTCGGATCCAAAAGGCCACATGTCTAGGATGTTCCAGGACACTCTCCTTTCATGTAATTTTCATCTTTTTAATAAAGGCAATTTGTTGAATATATAACTAAATATGAAGTCATTTTATATAATTGTAAGAGTTCATATAATTAGATTCACAAGTAAGAAAACATTCTCTTTACCATTCAATTCAATTCAGCCAATGTTTGCTGAGTACTCTGTGATACGCCAGTCCCTAAGTTAGGTCAAGAGGATCTAGAAGTAATATAACATAATCCCTGTCCCCAAGGGTCTTACAAAGTAAAAAATAAATTACAATTGGCTATTTACATATAACAATCAAAACATGTTCCAACCACAAGGGAGCATATAACTTCATTTAGTCTGGAGGCAGGACACTGGAGGGGAGGCTTCCCGGAAGAGGTGACTCCTTGACTGGGTTTTGAAGAATGAATAGGAGTTCACTAGTTGCATCAAGGGATGGGCCCTGACATTCCAAGCAGAGGAGTAGCCTGATTGTGTCCTGATTTCTTATTTAGGAAACTAGTGGCCCAGTGCACAAAACTCATGCATGGAGATAGGGGGGGGTTCCCTCAGCCCAGCCAGCACCCTCTCCAATCGGGGACCCCTTGGGTGATGTCTGACTGCCAGCAGTTGGACTTCACACTCGAAATCTGGGACCGCTGGCTCCTAATCGCTCACCTACCTGCCTGCCTGATTGCCCCTAACTGCCCTCCCCTGCCGGCCTGATCTCGACCCCAGCTGAGCTAATTGACTCTGGCAAATTAAAAACATTTTTTTTGCACAAAGAATTTCAGGTGTTTATATTAGTTAAGTAAAATAATCCTATTTAAAATGTTCCTTCTCATTCTGTACAAATTAGTTTTGGAAATGCCTCCTGTTTTTGAGATTGAAATAAAAACTTATAGCAACTTAAAAAAAGAAGAAGAAGAAAAAGAAACATCCCGGTGCCAGTGAAGTTTACATTCCTTTGAGGGAAGAAAACCAAATCAGTAAATACACAACGTGCCAATGTGATAACTGCTATGAAGAAACACTGACCGAGGTAGTGTTTTCTAGAGTGACGGAGGGAGAGGTCAAGGCCCCCGGCGAGGAGGTGACATTAGGCGACAGAGAAAGCGAGAGCTGAAGTCAGTCCTGGTCAGGCCAGTGTGCGGGCCCGAGGCAGTGTCTGTCACCTTGGCACCGGCCCAGAAAGTCAGGTCACTGTTGTCCTTGCTTTTCGTTTGGCTCTTGGCTTCTCCTGGTTCTTCATTCTCTTCCTTTCCCTCGTTCTCCAGCCTCCCCCCACATCTCCTTTCCCTCCCTGATTTCCTCCCTCTTCACAGCACCCAATCTAACACGACCTTGGAGTAAGCCCGACCCTGTCCACAAAACGCTGTGTTTTTAAAGGTGGGCGAAGGGAGAAAGAGGAAGCCTGTGTCAGGGAGTGACACTCAGTCCGTGTACAGCCACCGCGGGGGCAGCTCTCCCTGCTGAGAAAGCCCACCCTCGCCCTGGGCCACCTGCGGAGCACCCCCCCCCCTTCCAGGAGCCCGTGTTCCCACCCCCGAGCTGGAGAGGAGGGGGCCACAGAAGACACCTGTCTGGCCCACCAGCAGCCAGACTGGAAACTCACCAGAATCTCCCAGGAAAGGTTTTCTGCTTCCGGAATGCACACTGAACTGTGTGCAGCCGCTTCTGTGACAGGGAAATAGAAGCTGTGTAGCGGGTACACGGTTTCAGAATATGTTTTACATTTTATACAACAAAGTGAAAAACCTCCCATTCTTACAGGCAAAGACCACCACGGTCTCAATGTCAAGTGAGGGGTGTCTTCAAAGCTCTCAGGAGGGAGCTGCCTGGGGGGTGGCACCTGCCTCAGGTGGAGCCTGCCAGCGGGTGGAGAAACAGCCTCCCTGACGGTTTCCTCTCCTAAGCTCCCCTCCTGCCCTGACTCCACTCTGCAAACGCCACAGAGTCCTGCCCCTGCCACTAAGAATGCCCCCACGGGCTCTTTATGTCTCTGTCACCTTGTAGGGTGACAACTCATGGCCACACGGGGCCCCCTGCTGGCTGGCAGCTCTGGTCCCATCCACCTCTGTGGGATCTAGCCCACCTGGCAGGCCAGCAGTGCTGATTAGATTAGAGTGGCTGAGTGAGCGAGAGAGCAGGGGGTTAGCACTGAGGGGGCCTGTAGTCCCTCCCAGCGTGCCCTCTGACCCTCTCATGTCACTGCAAGGACTGTGCTTGAGGCGCTTCTTGTCCTGGAAGCCTATGCTTGGTGCTGGGGTTCACCCATCTCCTGGCCTCACCTTTCATTTAGACGAAGAGGCGTTTATAGGGTGCTTGATGCATTTCAAACAGCAAAACCCAACTCTGAGTTGACATCTGTGGCAAGTTGCTAACTCCTAGCATGTGGGGATGCATCTGCCAGCCTTGGAGTGGCGGCCAGGAAGCCCCAGGCTATTTATATGTCATAGGGAAAAAAAGAAAGGAGGAGGAAAGGAAGGAGGGAAGGAAGGAGGGCGGGAAGGAAGGAAGGAGGGAAGGCGTGAAGAAAGGAAGGAGGGGGACTATTTAAAAAGGAAACAAGCAGCTGGAAAATGATTTCATTTGTTCACTCACTCATTTGCATATTAATTGAACAGCAGAGCTTATTGAATGAATGTGTGAACAATTGGTTGAGGCCCAGGGTCACAGGCACTGGTGTATGTGCCGTAGGCCTCCCAGTATTTATGGTCCTGCACCCTTTGGGAACCTGTGGGATACGCAGGCCCAGGTCACATAGCTGGAATACCTAATGGCCGTCCCCCTGTTGCCATGGAGACCCCAGGGAGAAGAGGAGGGAGGTCCTCTCTGGTATCACCCAGCAGCTTCCAAAGTCCTTTCATCTTAGCCTGAGCTGTGGCCCTTCCTCCAGCTGCCAATGCCACCGCTGGGGCTTCAATGGGGCCGAGGGGCGTGTGCCACGGAGCAGGAGGACACGGGCCCTGCCTGAGGCTGGCTGAGGAGCAGAGCTGCCATGGAGAACATTGTGAGGTGAATTAAACTCTCATTTGGTTTTTATTTGGTTTCAGCAACCAATACAAGGGACAGCAATTTTCCAAGTCTTGTCACTGGTTGGAGGATAGCTCTGAGAACACCTGTTTCATTAACAGCAGCGGCAATAACAGCCAGTCCTAGACTGCGGAGGGGCGGCCTTCCAGGGCCCTCTGGGCACTCGAGACCTCATCTGCTCCCTTCCCACAGCGGCCTGGAGAGAGGGATTCTCATTAAGCGTAAGACTGACCTCTGCAGCCCTCCCCACTGCTGCCCGCTCAGCCACCTCCACAGGGAGGAAAGCCAGAGCGGGGCAGGGAGAGGGACAGAGAGAGGAAGAGAGGGAGGAAGAGGGATAAAGGGCGAGAGAGAGAGAGAGGAGAAGAGAGAGAGAGAGAGAGGAAGAGAGGGAGGAAGAGGAATAAAGAGAGAGAGAGAGAGAGAGGAGAAGAGAGGGGGAGTGAGGGCGAGAGAGGGAAGGAGAGGGAAAGAGAGGGAGAGTAAGAGGTAAAGGGAGAGTAAAAGAGAGAGGAGAGGGGGAGAGAGAGAGAGGGAAGCGAGACTGAAGTTTAGGTACTAGAAGTGATGCACTTGAATTCTGAGGCCCAAAGGATAAACAAAATACTGAATATCCATGTAATGGAATATTACTCAGCGGTAAGAGAAATAAAATACTGGGACTTGTTTCATTGTGGATGAACCTTGAGTGCATGTTAAGTGAAAGATCTCATCACAAATGACAGCATACTGTGCGATTCCATTTACATGAAATATCCAACACATGGGAATTCATGGAGACAGAGTAGAGTAGTGATTGCCAGGGACTGGGGGGGAGGGCGATGGAGAGTAACTCTGGTGAGTGTGGGGTTTCTTTGGGGGGCAATGAGGGCATTCTGGGATTAGATAGTGGGATCATTGTACAACCTTGTGAATATACTAAACATCACTGAATTGCACACTTTCAGTACGTGACTCTGGTCCCTCTCTAAGCCGAGCCCAGATTGGCTGTTAGGGCCGTGTCTTGTTGGTATTATGGTTCCGGTTTCAGCAGAAACCGGGCACAGCAGTGCGTCCATTCCACTTCCCAGTATTTATGGTCCTGCACCCTTTGGGAACCTGTGGGGTATGCAGGCCCAGGGCACATAGGTGGGTGCTATGTGCGCTGGGTGTTCGCATGGACTGAGCGTGTGCTTCTTGCCGGCACCTGGGTTCCAGGCCGCTGGGACCTCACCTCGGACCGTCCCCTCTCCCATTGGACTCCTGCCTCCCCCGGCAGGAGGCTCAGGGCCCACACTCAGAGGACACATGTCCACACGTCACTACACACCCTTCCCTCCTGAGAAAGAGGTGCAGGTTCCGGTAGCAGTGAAAGGGACACTTGTGGAAGGCTCACTGCTCGTGCGTGTCTGTGTGTGTGTCTGTGTGACTGAGTGTGTGTCTGTGTATGTTTCTGTGTGTCTCTGTATGTCTCTCTGTGTGTGTGTCTACATGTCTGTGTGTTTGTGTGCCTGTGTCTGTGTATCTGTGTATGTATCTGTGTGTGTCTGTCTGAATGTGTGTGTCTGTATGTGTCCATGCGTCTGAGTGTCTGTCTGTTCTTTCTAATCCCCGGGGGACCACCTCCGGCCGTTGGGACACTAGGAGTGGCAGGAAAGGAGGAGGCCTGGCCCGAGGCAGGAGGACGTTTCTGGTGGAGGGTGGCTGGCATTTCAGACACCGCCAGCCCTGACCACGTCATAACTGAGCTCAGAGAGTGAGGACCCTCAGTGCGGTCAGTGCGTCACCATCCCCCGAGCAGCCTCAGAATAAAACAGAACAGAGGCCCAGGAAGAATTTTTTATAGCCCAACCCCCAGTACACATTCTGCAGAGGGAATAAAAGGGCCCTTCAAGGAAGGACAGCCTCAGAAACTGCATTCTCTTTGAAATTAATTTTAAAACCCAGCGGGGGGGGGCGGGGGGAGTAAACCCTCTAGCACAGCGCGCACAGCGCGGGGGGAAGGTGGACGTCAGCAGAGGCCCTCTCCTCACTTGGTCTGAAAGAGAGACGGGGCGGAGAGAAAGATACGCGGGGTAAAGGAGAGATTTCACAAGAAAGGGGACGCTGCTGTCACTCACAGGTACCTGCAGAGTGACAGCCACCGCCTGCAGGACACACAGGGCCGCCAGGGGTGTGAGTGGAGCCGCGCTGGGGAGGGAGGTTCCAGGCGGTCCGAGGCCGGTGTCCCAGCGAGCAGCCAGCAGCGAGCAGCACGCAGAACCGGGAGTTCCCTAGGTGTCCCCAGCGGAGCCTGGAGGGGGCGACTGCGCTCAGGAAACCAGCCCACAGGTGACCAGCAGCCTAGGAGTTCCTGGGGTCAAGAACAAAATGTATGTTCCATGTGCACACAGGATCATAGTACACGCGGGGGAGGGCGTGGGGGGAGTCCTGGGCACCGGAAATGGAACCTGGGCGCCCCGGGTTCAGGGAAAGGGAGCGGTGGAGGCCCTTCACCTGGCCCGCCCCCTCGGGGTCCTGGCGTCTCGGATGCAGCTATTAGGCGGGTCTGGTGGGATCTGGTATCTTTCCACCAACTAATGCGTTTTGCTCACCTGTGACTTTATGCGACGCCGGACGACTCACTGGCAGGGTGACTGTGCCCGCACTGCTGGGCTCCGGGCGGCAGCCTGTACCCATGGCCATGAGCGCCAAACCGCACGCAGGAAGATGCTCTTATCCAGCGGCGGGGGAACTGCGCTCCCTTTTTATGAGTGTACATGTGACGTGTCCTTCAGTGTGGTTTTGATGTGGGGCAGGATGGTTAGAAGCTAGGAAATTCCTTGGCAAGTGGAATGAAGGAAACTGAGACAAAATAATTAAACAAGCCCTAACCGGTTTGGCTCAGTGGCTAGTGCATCGGCCTGAGGACTGAAAGGTCCCAGGTTCGATTCCGGTCAAGGGCATGTACCTTGGTTGCGGGCACATCCCCAGTAGGGAGTGTGCAGGAGGCGGCTGATTGATGTTTCTCTCATCGATGTTTCTAACTCTCTATCCCTCTCCCTTCCTCTCTGTAAAAAACCAATAAAATATATATTTTTAAAAATAATTAAACAAGGCCGAGCAATCAACAGCCTGCTAATAAATCACAGATCTTCTCTTCCCTGACAAGGACACTTAGGAGCAAACGGTTTACACCTCTACTCCCCACCCCGAGGGTGAGCAGCTTAAGTCACCCTGGTCAGGGAGATGAGATAGCAGGTTAGTGCCATCAGTGCCAGCCAAACCCCAGAACAAATGAAGTCAGGGGGAAAAAATGACAAAACAAAACAAAACAACCAGAGCCAACAAATCCAAGATAGAGGTAAAGCAATACAGCTGACCGGACAACGGTCCCAAACTCCTCTCTACACTCAGGTTGATGCATCGCATACTGAAGGGAACGCCTGGGAAGCTGGTGAGTTCTGCTGAGACCCTCCCCTGAGACCTCCCCTAAAATTCCCTTCTTTAGAGGCAGATAAGAACCCTCAGGAAAAAGGACCCAGTGCTCGCTCTCCCTTGAGCACACCTGCGCCCCCCTTTCCTCAGGAGAGTGCTTTTGCTCTCTTTCTCCTGAGCTCTAGGGGTCCCCATGAGACCTGCAACCAGGGAGCAATGGGCAGTGGCAGCTTGTCCCAGGCTCACCCCCTGAAGCCGTCTCCAAGGACTCTCCTGCCGCTGTGACTGCCTTCTCCGTGGCCACGCAGCCCAGCGGGCTCACTTCTCCTGCGGCTGGGACTGCCTTCATCACGGCCAGGCAGCCCAGCGGGCTCACTTCTCCTGCTGCTGTGATTGCCTTCCCCACGGCCAGGCAGCCCAGCGGGCTCACTTCTCCTGCGGCTGGGACTGCCTTCATCACGGCCAGGCAGCCCAGCGGGCTCACTTCTCCTGCGGCTGTGATTGCCTTCCCCACGGCCAGGCAGCCCAGCGGGCTCACTTCTCCTGCCTCTGGGACTGCCTTCCCCACGGCCAGGCAGCCCAGCGGGCTCACTTCTCCTGCCTCTGTGACTGCCTTCTCCGCGGCCACGAAGCCCAGCGTGGCTCACTCCTGCGCTGTGATCTTGCCTCTTCTGTCCCAAGCCCTTCCTTGGTTCCACTGCCCCAGCTTTAATCAATGTCCTCTCCTCATCACCTGGATTCGTGTGGTGAAATCTTTCCTCTACAAAGTCGAGAACCCACACATTCCAGACCGTGCTGGGCCACCTGCCTCGGTCCTGGTCCCTTTCTGGTGACAATGGTAAGCCTCACTTTCCTCTTCCTCCAGGTTGGCAGGACAGGTCAGGGGGGCCCAGCGCCCACCTCCAGCTGCCGCCGATGGCCCTGCCTTCACAGGCTGGTGGTTCCACGTGGCTCCCTGAGCGTGTTGACAGCGGGTTCTGCCTAGCAGTGAGCACGCCCCCGTCTAGCCGGCCTGGAGGAGCCCTCCCTGAGTCTGAGGTCTGTCGTGGCAGCTCTGTGGACACTCGAGGCAGCACTGCAGGGCAACACTGCAGGGGCCTGGGTCCCCTGTGACTCCCAGGAGAAGAGGGAGCCTCTCTCCACGCACCCTTGAGTGCAGAATGTGCCAAGGCCAGCGGCAAAGCCTGGCGTGGGCACCTGGAGGGCCCGGAGTAGTTCCCGCCGCTCTGGTTGCAGGTGGAGAAGCGGGGGAACAGGCCCAGCAGCAGGAGGCTGCCCCTCGGTGCCCGCCCTGGCTGTGGGCGTCACGAGGGGCACCTGGGAGCAGACAGACAATGGCAGGGGTGGCCGAGGACCTCGACAGCGCACAAGAACTCTTTGGGAACGCCCCTAAATACTGGTGGGGCTGTGGGGGCTCTTGGGTGGGGGAGGCCAGGAAAGATGCAAAGCCCCCGATGGTAGGGTGAAGCTAGACCCCAACACCTCCTGGTGGTTCCGTCGATGTCCCCGTCGCAGACTCTGGCTGATGAGGCCTTGGACACGCAGGCTACATTCTCTCTGCCATCACTTTAGGTCCACTCTTTACATGTAGAGTCTCCCCCAGCTGTGAGTTTACAGATTGCAGGAGCACAGAACAACGTGCCGAGCAGGTGGTGAGCTGGGGCCGAGCTGGGCCCGGCCATTCCTCACAGACGCTGGGAGCATTCATCTGACTCCCGGGCCTGACTGCACTTCGAAGCTCGTAGAACACGCGTGTGGAAACAGCTGCCCGCTTATTCATGCGCATCTAGATTCATACCCGCCCAGGGACGCTGCTCCTCAGCCCTGGCCGGCCAATTCTCTCTCTCACGAAGGAAGGAAGGCTGACGGGGAGCTCATTTGTCACCAACCAGGAGCATGCCAGGTGAGGGTGGGGTCGAGGAAGAGCTGGGGTGTGACCCACCTGTCCCTGGCAGCTGGCGGAGGCGTCTGGTCGCAGGGGGGTACCTGCGCAGGCCAGAATTGAGAGGGGACCCCTGTTGATGGGCCGTGCTGAGAGCGCCGCCCAGGCCTGCTCCTGTCATTTCCGACTCCCTCCTGCCTGGCACGTCACTTCTTGCATGAAGCAAACCAGCTTTCAAAAGCCAACATACCAGTTTGCTAAAAAGAAATGGTATACGGTCTCAATCACCAACTTGCCTAATGACCAACTTATCCAATGATTGATTGGCCAAAGCCTTGCTTCTATTGACTATGTATGGAGTGGACATTTATTAAGTAGAAAAGAAATAGTGAAATACAGTTGTTTTTGACAAAATACAAGAAAGTAGACAATCTACGATCTAATCTAAAACAAAAATAAACAAACATAAAACACTAGGAATGTGAACGATAATCTAGCCATAAACACTGGAAAAATGTTTAAGATTTATAAAAGTATGCTTTATGCCCCGGGTGGTGGCTCAGTGGTTAGACCAGCCCTCACACAGAAGGGTCTCGGGTTCAATTCCCGGTCAAGGGCATGTACCTGGGTTACAGGTTCACTCCTCACCCCCAGTTGGGGCTCATGCAGGAGGCAACCAATCTGTCTCTCTCTCTCTCTCTCTCCCCCCTCCCTTCCTCCCTTCCTTCCTTCCTCCCTTCCACTCTCTCTGAAAAGCAATGGAAAAAATATCCTCAGGTGAGGATTAACAAAAAAAAGAAAAGAAAAAAGAGTATGCTTTACTATTAAAAACAAATAGTAAAATACAGGTATTTTTTAAAATCCTCAACTAAAGACATGTTTTTTATTGATTCTTAAGCGCTAGAGATAAAGATAGAGCTATCTATCTATCTATCTATCTATCTATCTATCTATCTATATATATATATATGTATAGAGAGAGAGAGAGAGAGAGAGAGAGCAAGAGAGAGAGAAAGAGAGAGAGAGCGCGCGCTAGAGCTAGAGAGATAGAAATAGATCAAACCCACAACCTTTTGGTGCACTGGACGACCCTCCAACCAACAGAGCCACCCTCCAGGGCAGATTACAGCTAGCTTTTCTTTTCCTTTTCTGCATGCTCCAAATTTGCTTCAGTGACGTTTTCTTTTCTATTTTTTCCTCTTTTGGTAAGAGAGGGGAAGGAAATTGACAAAAGTATATGTTATTGAAAAAAGTATAAAGGTTTATAGCACCCAAGTTCACTTTTCTTTATCTGCTTTTTAAATATTCTCTAATTGATTCTCTGACTGGTCGATGCGTGTTCGTTTCTTTTGCCTTCTCCAACCTAGAAATTGTAATCTTACAGGAAACCCTCTGACATGGAGGGGATTCCTAGCCTCAATGTTTCTTTCAGAGCAATTAGCCCCACTGAGCGCAGCGGCTCTGCTCCCAGTGCCGGCGGACGTCACCCACAGCCGCAGCCGCGGCCCCTGAACTCCCTCTCACGGGCCCTGTGCCGGGCACCTCCTCTGCAGAGCAGCGTATGCACAGGGCTCCACGCCCCTGCTGTCCCCTTCAAAGTGCCCGGGACACCGAGGACCAGCAACTTAACGGAGGGAGCAGACAGCAGTGGCATCGCTAACGAAGGCCATGCTCACTTAGCACGGACATTCTCGTGCAGTGGGTGTTACTTCCTCATCTCTCACCCACAGCCAGCTTCCAGCCAAACCAGAAAATCCTCCCAGAAAACACCAGGTGCCTCGGAGTGAACAGCTCTCTCAGGAGGAAAAGAAACAAACGGAAACCAGGCCCGGCCATGATCGGGACATCCAAGGAAGGAGACATGAACGTCATAGACCATCCGATCTAAAATGTGTGCCCAGGCTCTAGCCTGTGTATCTCCGTGGCCAGAGGCTCGGCCCGTACACCGAAGGGTGGAGGGCTCTATTCCCAGTCAAGGGCACATACCCTGGCCCCAGTCAGGCGCATTTGGGAGGCAACCAATTGATGTGTCTCTCTCACATTGCTGTTTCTCTCTCTCCCTCTCCCTCCTTCCCTGCCACTCTCTCTTAAAAAATCAATGGAGCCCTAGCCGGCGTGGCTCAGTGGATAGAGCGTCGGCCTGCAGACTGAAGGATCGCGGGTTCGATTCCAGTCAAGGGCATATGCCTGGGTTGCGGGCTCAATTCCCAGTAGGGGGTATGCAGGAGGCAGCTGATCAATGATTCTCTCTCATCATTGATGTTTCTATCTCTCTCTCCCTCTCCCTTCCTCTCTGAAATCAATAAAAATATATTTTAAAAAACCAATAGAAAAAATATCCTCGGGTGAAGATTAACAAAAATAAATAAATAAGTAAAATAAAATTGTGTGCCAAGACTTTAGTGATGATATTAGGCTTTGATTTGGGGTCTGGGAATGGTAGATAAAATAAATTAGAAGTATCAGAAAAGTCTGTGGACTTCAAAATCCCAGGCCATACCCACCTGAGCGTTTGCAATTGGCAGGCCAAGCAGGGTGTGGGAGAGGGTGCTGGCTCCAGATTTAGGCAGAAATGGGTTTTAGGTCCAGTCCTGCCAGTCTAGATGTGTGCCCTTGAACAGTCTAGATGCGTGAGTTCTCTGAACTCTTTCCTTGTCTGTGAAAAGGGTGTAGAAATGCCTATCTCATAAGATGTTGTGAGAATGAGATAAAAGAATGTGTAACAAACATCGGGCGTAGTGCCCGTGGCATTCCACCAATGATGGTACCGAGCACGATTGGTGACATCAGGGACAGCGCACAATGCCACACAGAGAGGCCACTCAGACTGTGGAAAACAAGCACAAGTGATGGGGGGCTTTAAAGAGGCACCGGGTCCTTGCTGGGGAAAATACAGCACTTTCAGGTAATCATGGGGTGACACCACTGGGGGGCCAGGGGTTGTGGTTCCATCGAATCAAACTGACACTCAAGTTTATGGGGATCTTGAGTTCATATCTCCCACATTGATGCCCACCCTCCCAGTATGGCGGAAAGAAATCACCATCCCAGCAAAGGCGTGGGGTGGGGCGGGGAGAGGGTCTTGTTTAGAAATTTTAAAGATATTCTTGAGAAAAAACAGAATTTCACTTAAAAAGGTAATTCTAAGAATTACCCCAAAGAAACAGATAATTTTTTAGAAAGTTCCTTATAGCCAGAGGGTGAGTGTGGAAGTGAAAAATGTGGGAAATCATGTTGCTGACCCATAACACTAAAAAAAAGCCTACAATGTTGTAATAGGCACTTTTAATTATTGATTGTTTTCCTAGTTAAAAAGCTGAAATGCCTTCATGTCTTGCTTTGGATCTAGAACTAAAATCAACCAGGCGGCCCAGTGGAGAAATTGTGGGACTGGGGTCTAAGATATAACGTGGATTTCTTGCTCTGTGTTTCCTAGTTGGTTGACTCTGAGCAATTTATTTGACTCCCGGTCCTGGTTTTCCGTCTGTAAAATGGTGATTAAAATGCCTTCATTTGGTTGTTGCTCAACCACTGAGGTCACGCAGTCACGAAAGCGAAGATGTGCCGGGTTAGCCCACAGACAGGCTAGGAGAGGCCTGCAGACCGGGTGGGACCGGGCTCTGGAGGAGGTGAGGTGTGGAGGGATGCAGGCACCGCCTGGGGAACAGCCTGCACAGCCCAGCCTCTGGGGGAAGTCAAGGCAGGAATTTCTGCAAATGGACTCAACGCTTCAGACTTGAAGAAACATCATTTCATTTGACAACAAAAAGATGAGTGTATAATGTCTGATGTCATTTGATTCTGAAACATTCCTGACAGTTGCCTGACTTTATCATCCTATCTAAAAAAGAGGGAATATGCTAATTGACCCTCACGCTGTCGCAAAGATGGCAGTGCCCACAGCCAAAAAGGAGGGAATATGCTAATTGACCCTCACGCTGTCGCAAAGATGGCAGTGCCCACAGCCAAAAAGGAGGGAATATGCTAATTGACTGCCCTGCCCTCAAAGATAGCGGCACTCACAGCCACAAGAAGGCGGTGCCCAGTCCCCTCAGACCCGTTGGGGCGGCAGGCGGGCGGCAAGGCTGGGCCTGTGGGGGTGGGCCAGGCCGCTCCGCACGCCTGCCTCTGGAGTCCCCCAGTCCCCTCAGCCCCCCAGCCGCCCAGGGCCAGACCGAGGTGCAGGCAAGCCTTGGATGGTGGATGCCCAGCCGCCCAGGGCTGCCCGAGGCTCAGGTAACCAGGGCCAGCCAAGGCTTGCGCTGCCGGCAGTGGCAGCAGCAGAGGTGTGATAGGGTGTTGCCTTGCCCTGATCGCCGGGTCGCGTCCTTCCCCTGAGGGCTCCCAGGTGTGAGAGGGGGCAGGCCGGGCTGAGGGATCCCCCCATTCAGTGCATGAATTTTCATGCACCGGGCCTCTAGTAATGAAATAAACACAGCACAACCGCACCCCCGCAGAGATCACGAGTTATGAAATGATGTTCCTGGGCCAAGGAGAAGGGGAGCTGAATGCTCTCCGTGGAATTAATCGTCCCACGCACTTGCCTTCCATTGTGAGCATGACTGGTTCTGCCCGGCAGAGCGGAGACAAGGGGCACCGGGGGCCCTGATGGCCAACCATCCACCGGCGCGGCATTCACCCCGACAGGACTCGGTCCAAAGCTGGATCTCACTGACCCGGGTTCAGAGGGCCTCGTGCGTATCACACTGTGGCGTGCTGGAAGTACTTTATTATGGTAAGTGCCGCTCAGTGTACCATCATAGCAGAATCGATATTTTTGCGTCCAGTAAATGCTGTCACCTAAAATTCCGCAATTTTCATGACCAGATAAAAAGCCTTGGTCAGCCTGGCTGAACTGCTGATACACAGATTTTTTAAATATATTTTTGTCGTGGAGGGCCAGTGTGTCGAAAGGGAGCTGTGTTCTGTCTGTGACTCACGGCAGCTCAGAAATGTAGATCTTGAGGCTTAAAATAATAGACAAGAACGAGGGTCAGGAGGGCCTCGACTTGGTGTGCAAATGGCCTCAGCTTGCCTCGCTTATTCCTCGGACAAGCTCCAGGCTCCTGGACCTTTTGATGTTCGTCATCTAAACTTACTTTCTCGGTGCCTGTCTCATTTCAAAGGGACGTGGGCTAATCCATGCCACCGAGTTATCTCCAATTCACAGACCTTTTAACTGGAGCCGCTGCCTTAACTCAAAGGAATGCGTGCAAGGCTGGGATTTCAAGCCAGCGCCCCTTCTGGCTCTGAAGTGCCTTCTCTGTCCCAGAACTCCCTGGACTGCGCCCAGACTCTCCTCTGTGTTTGTATTCCAGCCCCCGGAACAATCCTGTCCCCCAGCAGGTGCTCCATAGGTGCTTGTGGGGTGGAAGAAGGGACGCGTGGATGAAACCAACGAGGAGATCTTTCATGGCGGGTCCCGATTGTCCTCGATTATAAATATAGCATAAAACAGGTCTACTGAATAGACCTGTCAATCTAAATGTTGGCTGTATCTGAAGTCCTCATTCATCTGGACCCCGTGGCTATCAAACAGGGACCGACTTTCCTTCTGTTTGAGAGACTGAGGATGAGAGATTTGCCTAATCTCTCTCTCTCTCTCTCTCTCTCTCTCTCTCTCTCTCTCTCTCTCTCTCACACACACACACACACACACACACACACACACACACGCTCTCCAGCTCTAAGCCATCTCCCCAGCAGCCTTTGTAATCAATCAGGAGCCACACAGCTCCGTGTGCCTTGCAGCTTTAAAAAGAGAAAGCTGCCCGAACGGCACACAGATACCGTCACTCCCGGGATGAAGGCTCGTCTCCAGGACCAGGAAGAGGGAGCTGCGGAAATCCTAACCTCTTTGAACATCCGTCCTTTAAGTGCAGCTCCTATCTCACCGCGGTCCCCGGGCCGGGGCTCGTCATGCTCCCCACACCCTCGCCCCGGACGGGTTATCAGTGAGCGGCGGACACGGGGGACGGGGACAGCCACTCGGGCTCGGCTTTGTTCAGGGACCGTACCTTCGGGATGGCCAGTCTGTCGGAAGCCCCACAGCCACATTCCAGATTTTTCTGCAAGAACAGTTTTAATCCCTCCCCGGGCAGTGACCCTTCTTAAAGGCAAGACGGGGTGGTAAAAAAAAAAAAAAAAGTGGCGTTTAGATCAGACATGGTTAAATGGTTAGAGTGGCAGCCCAGGGACTGAATCGGGTTCGGTTCCTGGACAAGGGCATGTACCTAGGTTGCAGGTTCATCCCTGGCCCCAGTCAGGGCACGTGTGTGAGGCAACCAATCTATGTGTCTCTCTCACATCGATGTCCCCCCCCCCCCCCTTCCTGCCTCCCTCCCTCCCACACTCTCTAAAAAAAATAATAATAAATGGAAAAATCCTCTGGTGAGGTTTAACAACAAAAATAAAAGACCAGACACGCCTGGGCTCAGGTGCCTATTTCCCCACTTCCCCGTGGGTCTGGGCACCACGTCTCAGGCTGTTTTCCATCTGCAGAACGGGGACGTGAGCAGTGGCTCTGTGGAGTTGTGTCCATCAGCAGGGCTGCATGGAGCAGGGCAGAGAGGTGGCCAGCGCCTCTCCAGATGGAATTCCAGAAAGAAGAACGAGAGAACGTGGGGGTCCTCTCACTAGGCCCTTTCTGGGGCCCCCAGGGCCAGGCCGGGGAAGCCACTGCCTTGTCTTCCTGTTTGAGAACCGCTGCCACTACAGCCACGTGCTCGGGAGGTTCTGCGAAGGGCATGTCCCGCCTGCTGTCTGCCCTTCGCCGCAGTAGTTCTGTGTTCCTCTGAGGAACGCCCGGCCTCACAACCGGCTCTTAGCTGCCCCCCACCCCCCCCCCGCCCCCCCGTCCCCGGTCCCCACCCCTGCCCGTGCATGCGGTCAGAGCAGGAGGTCAGAACAGGAGGTGAGAGCAGGCCAGGACCACCTTCTTCTGTGGTGGCCTCAGCGGGGCTTTCCTCTCCCTCCCGCCTCCGCCCCGCCTCTGCTCGGCCTGGGAGAGCAGACGCCTAGGAGAGCAGGCTTTCGCCACATCGCCCAGGTCTCTTTCTTATCTCTCTCTCTCTCTCATCAGTTAAAAAAACAAACAAACCAATATCTACACAGATCCTGGGCAGTGAGGGCTTACCTGGGGTGGGAATGACTGAGGGAGGGTGGAGTCAATCGGGGAAAAAGGAGACATATGTAAAACTTTAGACAATAAAAAATAAATAAAAAATACAAAAAAACAACAACAATATCTTCTTTAATTATGAGGCCGCAATAATCCTGAAAGGTAGACATTTTTATCCTTAGGGACCCGATCCTATATAATAAAGAGCTAATGTGCTAATTAGAACAAACAGCCAAACAACCTTCCGGACGACATTCCAGATGAAGCTGGGGCTGTGAGGGCCGGCAGGGGCTGTGAGGGCCGGCAGGGGCTGTGAGGGCCGAGCCCCTTGAATGAATTTCATGCGTCGGGCCCCTAGTTCCTATATAAAAGGCAGATGTGGTGAGGGTCAAAGACAGGTGCCAGCAAAGCGCGGTGAGACCTCAGACGAGGCAGGACACCTGTGGCAGGGAGGCTGGGAGAGGGTCACAGAGGAGAACCTCAGAGGCTGGAGGGCGGAGGGTGCGATCCGGGCGGGGAGGCAGAGGGTGCCGTGGGGACGGGAGAGAGAAGGAGGGAGAGCCTGGGGAAGGGCACGGAGTGTTGGGAGCTGCGCGCCGTCCGCACGAGGGCGACGCTGTGGTACGGGAAGTGGTGGGCTGGAAACGGAGGATAGGGTGGCCCTTGAGTGTCAGGGAAGAAATGTAAGCTTCATTTCACAGGCAGTAGGTTTCAGAAGGAAAAAAGATCCAGAATTGAGAACTTTGGGGAGATTAATGTGATTCTAGACTACGAGGGCAGGTGATGGGGGTGGGACCAGTAAGACGCCTATTGTGCTAGCCAGGAGGTGGCGAGAAGAGCCTGGTTTGGGGGTGGGGGTGGGGGGCAGGATGCAGTGAGGGGAGCAAATGCAGTGGGCAGTCACCTGGCCCAGGTGCGGGGCAAGGGGAAGGGCGGTGGCTGCGAGGTCCCAGCCCGGTGGCTGATGCCTTCCTGATGTACTTGGCACACTACTAGGCTAGACCCAGACAGCCTGACGACTCCCTAACTCAGAGACGCTTCACAGACCCCTCCCCGGAGGGACGGGGCCTTTCTCCCTGGAGATGGTCCCTATCCTCCGTGAGTCACACGGCGTGTTCCCCTGCCAGGCAGCATGGCACAAGGTGGGCATTCAAGAGATGGTGACCAAACTAGCTCAGTTACCTTGGTGAGTGGCTGAGGCCAGCGTCCTGGTGGCTACCAAAGCGGAATCCGCTCCTGCCCTCAGGAGCCCGGAGACAGAGGAAGTGAAACCAAGTTCCCGCGCTCCTGCCGAGGGGCCGTGTCCACCCCGCTCCGGTGACTGAATGCGGGAGCGGGGCCTGCTGCACCCGCAGCTGCTCGGTGTGCACGCCTCTCGCTCGCAGACGCCAGGGGCCACAGGCGACGGCTGCACGCTCAGCACCTCACGAACAGACGCTGCAATGACCTCCCACCAAACGTGGGTTGAGGGAATTAATTACACTGAATTTGGCAGGCATTTGGGGGGGGGGGGGGATGACTTAAAATGTAGGTTTTGCATGAAAATCACTTGTGTGTGCGTGCATGTGTGTGTGTGAAGCGGGTGGGTTCTGGTTTGCACACGGCAGACCTGCCGAGCAGCCAGAGCCGAGGGAACACTCGCCTCGAAAGCAGACAGTGCTTCGAAACGCGAGCCTGAGGCACAGCTCCCCGAAGTGGGTGACCCCAAGCCCAGGTGCACATTTGTATTCAAGATTCTGCTCACAAGAGCAACGTGGTGTGGAGGCTTGAAGGGAGGTGGTGGCGGCCTTCGTTACTTAATTGTCGTTGGTAATAGTTCTCCCAAGCGCACCCCAGGGATAAGAGTTTCAGGGAGTCCAAAGCCACCCATAGCCCCTCTCCCGGGAGGATCCCCGCACAGGAGTCTCCAGCACCCCGCCTAACGCGCTGGGTCACGGCTCCCTGCGGGCTGGCCGGAGGGGTGGCCCTTGCTGTGGGACGTGTCCACGTGCCCTTGCAGAGCCTCACCGCCAGGGGCCGTACCTCCTCTGCCCGCGAGGCCCACTGAGGGCAAGGCGGCACCAGCCCCTTCCCTCTGGGTGGTCCCTGTGGGAGGCAGAGGACGGAGACTACACCAGAGCGACTGGCCCTCTGGTCCTGCCTGTGGGCTCCCGGCAGGCTGGCTCCCAAGCCAGAGTCTCTGCTCCTGTGGGGCGAGCCTGCCAGATGCTGCTGATCGCTTTGTTTCTTCCGAGCCGGCAAGTTTAAATTTCCCTCCAGGATCTCATCTTTGAGGCCCCCCACTCTTCTCTTCTCTTCTCTTCTCTTCTCTTCTCTTCTCTTCTCTTCTCTTCTCTTCTCTTCTCTTCTCTTCTCTTCTCTTCTCTTCTCTTCTCTTCTCTTCTCCTCTCCTCTCCTCTCCTCTCCTCTCCTCTCCTCTCCTCTCCTCTCCTCCCCCCTCCCCTCCCCTCCCCTTCCCCTCCCCTTCCCCTCCCCTCCCCTCCCCTCCCCTCCCCTCCCCTCCCCTCTCCTCTCCTCTCTCTCTCTATCTCCTTCTCTCTAAACATATCCTTGGGTAACAATTAAAAACAAAAGTTTGCCCTAATATTGAAAGCACTAAAAGTGACCAGAAGGAAGAAGAAACATTGGCCAATAAACCCATTTAATGCAGATCCAGTGCATTCAAAAGGAACAGCCAGCACTCAGCATCACAGGGGAGGGTGCGTGTCACGGGCAGATTCCCTGTCTCCTTAGAAACCTCCGCTCGGAGCCACCCCGCACTCTCCGCCTCCTGGATGAGACCGGGAGTCTCCCACAAGCCCCGGCGACCCTGCAGCCTCCCACTTCGTCTGTGATTAACACCAGGAAACACAGATGTGAAGCTCCAAGGCTTAGAGGACGTTGGGCAACAGGTGATGGTGTCGGCTGGTCCAGCGTAGGCCCGTCCATCGACGGCTCTCCTCCTCCCGTGCCCTTCTGCCTGGCACCTCTCATTCCAGCTCTGCCCCTGCAGTGAGCCTGTGCACACCCTTGATGGGCGGTGGCAATGTGTGCCCGAGTCCTGGGCTAAGCCCCCTGGCCTCGCCCCAGGCCCACCGGCCCGCTAATCCTCCCTCCTCCTCTGCAGCTTGGTCCTGGTCTCCTCCTGCCGGCGCCTCCAGGCCGCGATGACGGCCTCATCGTCCACGGCCTCCTCGTCCTCCCCGTCAGTGCTTCGCCGGTACCGCGCCCGCTGCCCTGAGGCAAACCTCCCTTCCTCTCTGCTCTCCGTCCTCGCCTTCTCTCCCTCCTCTTCAGACCTCATGAAGCTCTGTGTGAATTTCCTCTTGGCGCCAAACTCAGAGAAGTCTGCCCGGCACGACTCTTCCACGTCCTCCCAGTCCCTGGGCCGGGCCCAGGCCGTGCGCCGGGGCTCCGGGGACTCCTCCCCGGCCGAGGGCTCCGGGCTGGCCTCGCGGGAGCTCGAGGTCTCGCTGAACAGGGCCCTGGAGAACGTGTGTGTCTCCCTGCCCTCCCTGGTGGAGGAGGAAGAGAAGCGTGAGGAGCTCCTCACCGAGCCGTCGGCCGCGCAGTAGGAGGAGGTGTCCCGCTCCTCCGACTTGGAGAACTTGTAGCTGGAGGACTTGCACCCCGTCTCCCGGAGCAGGGAGGACCTGGTGGACCTGCCCCTGGAGCTTCCAGACCAGTTGCTTTGGGGAGGAGATCTTTCCCCCGCCCCGAGGCCGCTGAGCCACTTGCTGACGCTGCTGTCCGCCTCACGGCCGGCCCCGCGGCCACTGCCATTGCGATCGGAGACATCCAGGGAGGAGCTGGTGTCCGTTTCTGGCTTCTGGGAGCCCCCGCGGGAAGAATACTGGAAGCTGCCGAAGGCGCTGTCGGCGTCCTCGTCTCTCTCGCCCATGTCCCCGTCCTCATCTTCCCTGACCTTCTTCTTCTTGAAAAGGGTGCTGCGTTTGTGGTCAGAGGCCAGCTTCTCCATCTGGTACTCAGACATCTTCTCCCTCAGCTCCATCTGCATCTCCTTCTCCTTCTGGCCGAGCTCCTTCAGGTTGACATGGTCAGCAAAGAGGCTGTAGATGGGCTTGCTGGTCCCCCTCGCTGCGCTCCCCGTGCCTTCGGCCCTGGCGCTCGGCGTGCTGCGGCAGGACAGCAGGGACTGCGTGTCGGAACTGGGTCTTGTCTGGCTTCGAGGCGGAAGGCCCAGGGAGGAGGCGCTCTGTGCGCTGAGCATGGAGACCTGGTCATCCCCCAGGCAGCCAGCCGCTGGCGCCTCCTTCGTGCTCGCCGTGGATGGGGAGCACGACAGAAGCAGCATTTCATTTTGCTTCTGGGCGAGAGTTTCGCTGACTACGTTGGCGATCCAGTTCTGGATACTGGCGATGGAAACGGTGTCGCCAGGCCCCACGGGTAGGTTAGGCAGTGGCGTGGAGGGGGCGGAGGCCAAGCACCCCCCTGTGTTGCTTACGGCCTGAGATGGGTGGGAGCTGAGGCTCAGGGTGCTGAGTACTGATGCTGTGTCCCCATCAGTACTGACCGAGGGGGCTGCAGACCAGAAGGCAGACAGGGGGATGCTCCTGCCGGCTGCCGAGCCGTTGGCCTCCCAGCTGCCCAGGGACTGGCTCTCCTCCAGTGTCTGCCTGCTTCTCTCCAGCAGCTCCAGCCGCCGCTGCCTCTTCTTGGCCGAGGCTGAGGCCTCGCCCTTGCTGAGCTCCACCACCTCCTCCTTGTTCTCACTGCCCACCTTCTGCTGGTGTTTCAGCTTCCAGGCCTGGTAGGCTGTCAGGTTGACGTCCGAGGCGCCTTGCTTCTCCCGCTCGGCCTCCTCTGCGCCTGGCTCGCTGCTGCTGTCTCCTGCCTCCGAGTCCCTCTTGTGAAACCCAAATTGGATTCTCTTGATCCTCCACCTTTCGAGGGCAGTGAGCTTGTCCTTGTTCCTGCTGCAGAAGTTGTAGAAGGAGCTGGCCTCGGACAGCACACTCTCCTCGTCTTCCTCCCGGACCCTGCTCCCCGCCTCTGAGCTTGCGCCCACCTCCTCTCTCTCGCTCCTGGACCGGTACCTCCGGGAAGCTTCCCTCTCAATCTCCAGCAGCCTCTGGTTCCACATGTCCCAGGAGCTCTCCGTGGACGCGGAGTCGGAGCGCTGCCTCCCTCCCCGGCTCTGGCTGCTCATCTCCAGCTGCTGCTTCAGGACCCGAATGTCATGGCTGCTCACGCTCTCCGAGGTGCTGGTCTCACTCAGGGTGTACCGGCGCCTTCTCCCCTTGAAGGAGCTGACACCACCCTCCTCCTCCTCCTCCTCCTCCCACTTCCGGTGCCCTTCTGCCTGGTACCTCTCATTGCGGCGCTGCCACTCCCGGATGATCCCCTCCACATCCTCATCCTCGGGCTCGTCCCCGCCCTGGGTAGAGGGGGCGGAGCCCCTGCCATCCCCACCCTGCGGGGCCTTGCCGGTGGGGAGGCCCTGCTCCTTCTTCCACTGCTCATAGAGTTTCTGCTCCTCCTCTTCGTCGATGAGGGTGAGGGGCTTGGAGGCCTGGCTGGCCGCCGCCAAGGAGGAGCCACTCAGGCGGCTGGTGGTGTCGTCCTGCTCCTCCACCGTGAGGTCCTGCACCCTGGCCCCGATGGTGCTCCCCGTGTCCTCACCCTCCTCGGCCCCCTGGGCGCCCCCCTCCCCGCTGTCGTCCTCGTCTCTCTCCTCCATCAGCTTCTCGTTGAGCTCCCGGAGCTGCCTGAGGAAGCCGTCGTTGGGGCAGATGGGCCGCTTCCTCCGCACGGTCATCAGGGCCTCCAGGACGGCCATGTGGTGGAAGATCATCAGGTAGGCCACCACCAGCACCGCCGACCGGCTGACGCCCATCTCGCTGCTGACCAGCACTTTCCCTGTGAGGAAGACACGGGTCAGGAAGCTGTGCCCGCAGCACGTGTGGGCTGGCTTTAGCCCCGTTTTGATATGCTGGTGTCATATGTGTACATGGCCTCTGGTCTCTGTCCATGCTCAAGTCCGTCTGTCCCGCGTTAGTGTCAGACAGAGCAGTGGGGCTGCCCTGAGCCCAGGCACACTGCACTGTCTGACCTGGGCAGGAAGTGGGGACAGAGTGGGGGAAAGGGACTAACTCCTGTCCCCACTGTTCTCATTTCTCCTGCCAAACCGGGAATCAGAGGGCGGGAAATAAAAGAAGAGGGGACAGGCTAAGAGGAGGAAGTCACAGAGGCGGGGAGTCTTGGCGTTGGAAAGCATCCACAGGCACAGCCGGAACGTAAGAATTCCCTTCGTAGCACCCTTGGAGCTGCATCGTTCATCATCAGGCTCTGCTGGTGCTTCCAGTGACAGGGAGCTCAGTACCTCACACACTCACACACATTCACACACACACACACCCCCCACACTCACACATACCACACACACATCTCACACACCACACATACCACACACACACACACATTCACACACACACACATTCACACACACACACCCCACACTCACACACACCCCCCACACTCACACATTCACACACACACATTCACACACACACACATTCACAGACACACATTCACACACACACCCCCCGCACTCACACACTCCACACTCACACATTCACACACACATTCACACACACACCCACACTCACACACTCCACACTCACACATTCACACACATTCACACACATTCACACACACCCCACATTCACACACACACATTCACACACATTCACACACACCCCACACTCACACATACCTCACACACACACTTCTCACACACCACACATACCACACACACACGCTACACTCACACATACCACACACACATCTCACATACTTCTCACACACCACACATACTATACACACACACCACACTCACACATACCACACACACATATCTCACACACCACACATACCACCCAGACATACACACCACACTCACACATATACACCACACACATACACATCACACACATACCACACACACACACCACACTCACACATACCACACACACACCACACTCACACATACCACACACACACACCACACTCACACATACCACACAAACACATCTCACACACCACACATACCACACAGACATACACACCACACTCACACATACACACCACACACATACATACCACACACATACCACACACACACACTACACTCACACATACCACACACACACACACACCACACTCACACATACCACACACACACATCTCACACACACAACTTTCAAAATACCACACATTCCACACACACATACACACCACACTCACACATACCACACAAACACATCTCACATACCACACAGACATACACACCACACTCACACATACACACCACACACATACACACTACACACACCACACACACATACACACCACACTCACACATACACACTACACACATACACACAACCACACATGCATACCACACACACTCACACACATATACACACATACACACACATACACACACACTGATGGATGCTTCCTATGACAGGGAGCTCAGTTCCTCACACACCACACACATACAACACACACTTACACTCACAAACCACACACACATATACACACTCACACACACATATATACCACACACACATACACACCACACACATACCACACACGCATATACACACCACACACACCGCACACACATATCACACACACCACACTCGCACACATCACACACTCACACATACACACAACTACATATGCATACCACACACAGACGTATACACACACTGCTGGATGCTTCCTGTGACAGGGAGCTTAGTACCTCACGCACCATCCACACACCACACACACTTACACTCACACACATACATACCACACACAAATTCACACACATCATACCACACTCACATTCACACACATACACACCACACTCACACACATACACACCACACATACACACCACACACACTCATACACACAGCGCACACACACCATACACTCACACACCACACATACACACCACGCACACCACACACATACCACACACACCATACACACCACACACACTCACACACCACACATGTGCATCACACACAGCGCACACACACCACACACACCACACACACTATAAACACACCACACACACCATATACCACACACACACGTACATGCACACTCACCTCGCTCCACACTTACATCTAATTTGGGGGCATCCCTTCACGTGTTAGGGCAGAGCACCACTCTCTATAGCAGACACTCAGGGCTCCCCCTGGGACGACCTGGGGTCAATAATGAACACATCTGCATGAACCAGGCCTTTCATACAAGATCTTTTCAGAACATCACTATCACATTCTTTGCTAAATTTTATTTCTATTTTCCTGGCTATTCGGTGTCTTTTGGTCAGTATTCAAACATCTTTTTATGTTCTCTTACGCATTTTTCACATTTTAATCCTCACAGAAATTTTAGGAGGACTCGACCTCTTTATCGCTGGTGTCTAGATCAGGAAGCTGGAGGCCCTGGCCTAGGACCTGGCCCGCAGTGCCACGGAATGGAGAGGTGCAGCGAGTCTGACTCCCCAGGCGCGGGGCCCTGAGCTCTCCGCCCCAGTGCCCACCCCCCTCCTGCAGCTCTGCAGGCTCCCGTGGGCTCTCCCTGGGCCACAGCAGCACTCCCCTCCCGCCCGGGGGGGTCTCCAAAGCGGAGGGGTGAGTGTTGTCAAGGTGCCTTCTCAGGGCCTGCCTTGTCCTTGACCTTCCTGCAGGACGGGCCCTGCACCCCCTCCTCCCCTAAGGGCCCCTCCACACCAGCCCGCAACTCCTGGACAAGCCTATTCCCCTCGGGCCTTCGCTCTGGCACTTTCCTCCGCCCGGTAGCGCCTCTCTCAATGCTCCGATGGCTAGTTCCTCCTTGTCACTCAGCTCATGGGCGCCCTTGTCAACCTCCCTCTCCAAGGCTGGCCTGTCGCTCCAACACACCGTCCCAGGCCTCCCCCCCCCCCCCCCCGCCCCCCAGTGTCTCACATTCCTCTCTCTTCTGTTTCATTCCTGCCTTCACACGGAAGATGCAAAGGCCAGAGCTCGGGTGCGGCTCTCACCCCAGGCACCGGTCAGCCCGCAATCATGACTTACTGGACAAGTATCGGCCTTTTCCTTCCCCTCTTCTTATAATGACACAACAACCTTCTTACGACAGAGAACCAAACACGGCAGGTAACTGGAGGTTTCCGTACGTCCCCGTTTTCTCCTCCCAGGCCAGGCAGACCCCCTCACCTCGACAGGTAAGCAGGGCCTCGTCCAGGAACTCGGCGGCCTTCCGGAAGTGCTGGGAGATGTCCACCTCGGGAAAGTCGTCCACCTCCACCCCCAGGTACTGGATGTCCAGGCCGGTGTAGAACTCGGGCCCCGTGTAGACGCCGGTGCCGTGGGCGGCGTTCAGGATGTGGGTAATGCCCAGCCTCTTCAGCCTGCCCTTGTTCACAGCCACACTCCTGAGGACGGAGAGGCAGGACGGGTTTGTGCCAGGGAGCTGGACAGGCACGTCCCCACGGAGAGGGGAGTCCGCCGGCCGGTCAGGAGGGCCAGCCGGCGAGTGCCTCCTCCTCGCTCCCCCACAGGTCAGGCTCACTGCAATACTGTCATAAAAAGGGGCCAGGGACTTAGTCCCCGCAGAGGAGAGAAGATACGGGGCAGGCAGGGGAGGGCAGGATGGAGAAGAGAACCAGGGGGGGCGGGGCTTTGAATGGTCCAGAGATCTCTAGCTTAAAATCTTGCCCGTCCGGTGTGGCTCAGTGGTTGAGTGTCGGCCCATGAACCAGGAAGTCGTGGCTCCATTCCCAGTCCGGGCACATGTCTGGGTTGCAGGCTCCATCCCCAGAAGGGGGCGTGCAAGAGGCAGCCAATTAATGATTCTATTCTCTCTCATCATTGATGTTTCTATATTCCTCTCTCTCTCCATTCCTCTCTCTGAAATCAATAAAATTATATATTTTTTAAAAATCAGGCATTAAGTCCTGGTCCGTGTGCTCAGTGGTCAGAGTGTGAGCTTGTGCACCAAAGGGTCACAGGTTCAATTTCGGGTCAAGGGCATGTACCTGAGTTGCAGGTTCAACCCCCGGCCCCAGTCAGGGCACGTGTGGAAGGCAACCAATTGATGTGTCTCTCTCACATTGATGTTTCTCTCTCTCTGCTCCTCTCTCCCTCCCTTCCTTCTACTCTCTCTAAAAAATCAATGGAAAAAATATCCTAGGTGAGGATTAACAAAAATAATAATAACTAAAATCCTAGGCCTTGGGAATAAACACTCACCAAGACACAGAAAAGGCAGACAAAAATAACCATCACCTGAGTGTGCCGCCCGCTGATCTGGAATGCTGTGTTCTCCAAAGTTCTTTCACGCACATTATTTTGTCCTAATAATGCACTTCAGTGGTAGACAGAGAAACTACTTTTATTCCCATTTGAAGATTGTAAAAATGAACCGAGAGCTGTATGACTTCCCGAGACTGACTGGAGAAAGACGGCGCCGGGCCCGGTGGCTTGAGCGTCCAGCCCAGAGCTCTTTGCTGCGGTGGAGGGGTCTGAGGAGCCGGAGGACGGGGCTGTCCAAGGAGGAGCAGAGGCCGTCAGCGGGCCCTCGGCAGACGCCCTGCGCCCCTCCCTGGTGACCCGGTGGCGGTGCTTCTGGGTCTACAGAGCTACTTAGAGATGGCTCGGGACGCGGTGCCCGGCTCTGGGAATCGGGTTCTGGGCAGAGTCCAGGGTGGGGAATAAGACCCACCACCCAAAGCCATTTTCTTACTGTTCTCCTGGGGCCCAGGTGACCCTGTGCTTTTGGACAGAAGGTAACTACATCAGGGGAACATCTCAGTCAGTAGCCAACGGATTGGCCAGCCTTCGGTCCCCAGACTAGCTGTGGCTCCACTGAGGCCCAGGCAAGACGCTGAGGGAATGGGACACGAGGGAGTTGTTTTGAGGTTTGTTCTGGAAACCGCTGATACGCTTTGAAAAACAGCATTTCGTTTCTGATTATAACAACTATAAATGTTTACTCTAGGAAATCTGCTCAACTCAAAAGACCCTAAAGAAGAAAATAAAAATCACTTGTAGAACTACCTCCTAGAGAGAAGTACTGTTAACATTTGATCATGTTTGGCTCTAATTTGTTGTCTATGCAAAAGCTATACACACACATCTATTTATATATTCTTCAAGTAGCATCACACAGAATCTATATTATCACATAACCTAATTATCTTCTTACCACGTTGTGAACATTTCTGTATGTTGGTAATACACGTAAAAATCACGACATCAATGGCTCCGACTGTCCCCTTCTATGGTTGTACGGATGTTGGGGGACAATGGTGAGGGGGGTTGTGCTGGCACTGCTCCAGGCAGGCAGGGAGGCCCCCAGAAGGCACCTGGAGGGGCGAGGCTGTGCCGAGAGCCCTGGCAGGGGCACAGGGTCGTTGGGCCAGCACTTTGCCCTGCTGACCTATAGAGGTGAGGGGGTCCCTGCGTGCAGATAGGTGGGTGGGGCCTTTCTCCAAGGCGGGGGCTGGGTGGGTGGTCAGCAGCACCAAGTTCTGGATGGAGCTATTGGGGCCTTTGGTGAAAGTTGGGGGCAGGCGTTTCATCTCTCTCGGGCACTACCCAGAGGGGCAGGACAGGGCCTGTGCCCAGCAGTCAGACTCACTTCTCTGCTATGAAGACGTTGGGCCAGACCTCATCCACCTCGTTCCAGGGGGCCTCCTGGCGGTCCTGGACCAGGGCCCGCTGCAGGTCCAGGACGCAGGGGGTGTTGTACAGGCTGGTGTCGTCCATCTTCTCCCGGACGCGGTGGTACAGGTCCTCCATCAGCAGCTGCTCGGCGGACTCCAGCATGCCCAGACACTCCGCCTCGGCCCTGACGCCCCGCGGCCCGAGTTCTAGGGGGACAGGCAGCGTTCTCATCAGAGCTGGGTCAGCACGGCTCCCTGCTCCTGGGGAGAGCCCACTCTTGCCCAGTTTGCTGCCAGGCCTCTGGGCATGGGCTGAAACGCCTGCAGAGTCTGCCGGGAAGGACTTAAGGGGGCCCAGGGGCCCTGCATTGGCCTGGACACTGTGGCCGGGACGGGGACCGGGACCAGGGCCAGGGCCGTGTACGAAATGGGACACCAGCTTCCCTTACTCCCCCTCATTTCCCAAAAGCTGGCTGACACCTTAGTCCGAGGTCCTTAGTGCCTGGTATACATCCGGTGCATACTTACACCCCGCAGTGCGCCATACAAAGCAGAAGCCCTGACTAACTGAATACATGCATGTGCATGTATCTGCATTTCACGTGTAAGCCTGTGGTTGGTTTGACTCCTCTGCACATGCAATGCAGACACCCTGGGAAAGCAACACCTTCCACGGTCGGTTTTGCTCCCTCACATTCAGTGGGCGTGTCTATGCCGGGTATTGTCTGCTTCCCGCCCTGGCGCGGAGGCACCTGTCTCCCAGCCCCCACTCTCCGGCCCTTGGCGGGTTGGCCAGGGCTCCGATGCCAGTCAGGGCAGCACCCAGGCCTTTCTGGCCAGAGAGGCTCAGATTCCAAATAAAATCAAATCCTATTCACCCCCATCTCTAGTGAACCTTGGTCTCCTCCTCCTAAACCATTTGCTCCCAATTTATCAAATCGGGACGGGGGGGGGGGGGGGGAGGGCAGGCAGATACTTCCTTTTGTGAGAAGGTAACAGGAGCCCTAGCTGGTTTGGCTCAGTGGATAGAGCTTCGGCCTGCGGACTGAAGGGTTCCGGGTTTGATTCCTGTCAAGGGCAATGCCCGGGTTGCAGGCTTGATCCCCAGTAGGGGGCGTGCAGGAGGCAGCTGATCAATGATTCTCTCTCATCATTGATGTGTTTCTACCCCCACTTAGCAGCCAAAACACTGAATGAGAGAGGAGGGAGGAGTTAAGTGGGAAAGGGCGTTCTCCGTGTTGGCCACCACCTGCCCGCACCACCTCGCTCCGAGGGAAGAAGGCGGGTCCCACTGGCCGGCAGACTTGGCCCAGCCCCGCGGAGGGAGCAGGCGTCTGCGAGCCGTTCGCTGCTCTAGGTCTGAGTCCACTCGCCACCAAGATGCTGTCAGTCCTGCGGGCTGTGGGCGGAGCCCTACGTTCTCCCGAGGAGGACCCGTCCCCCAAAGCCCCTCTTCCCTTCTCTCCTCTAAACCATCCGACCGGCCCACATCCCTGCAGCAGGTCTCAGCTCTAATAGTCTCTCATCTCCAATGCCAGGCAGAAAGAGGAAAACTCTGTGGTCCCGGGCTCTGTGCTGTTGAAAACTAGAGGAGTCTTACCTAGCACATGAAAGCCCCTCTCCTTCCCTCCCCTGCTTAGAGAGCCTCCTTTACTCCTTTTATTTAAAAATTAAACTTCCAGCACCTCATTCAAATACATGCATTGTCTTCCTCTTCTATTTTCTGATCTCTTCCCTTCCCTGGCCTCAGGCCCACCCCCGGCGGTTCCCAGCCGCCCTCCCCATGCCCCCTCCTCCCCTGCATTGCTACTGCTTGAGGTTTCTTCACGGGAAAGCGGAGCCCATGCCCTCCTCGCTCTGCACACGCTGGCTTCCATGAAAACAGAGGCTCTTCAAAGTCTGTTTCACCCCTGACCTCATGAGCAGGGCCATCTTTAGAAATATCACCTGACACGCTTTCCTTTCTCTGGAATTTTCTTATCCTCTGGCCACCTTTCAGCCACTAAGACTAATGAAGCTCAGGCCCATGTGCCAGAGAAGGGGAGAGAAGATGAGGTACCGCACAAAGCCAGGCGTGGCCCCGCTTCGGTCCCAATCTAAGTCCGCAGTGTCCTATGGACGTGCAAGTGACGCTTCAAGAGGCGCCGTGGTTTTCTCCCAACTCTGAGAGCGGGCTTTCTACTTCACAAGACCGGAGCCTGGAGAGTGGGCCAGAGCGTGGAGCAAGAAGAGATGGAGGTGGAAGGCCAGGGCATTCCCAGCCGCACGAGAGCGAAAGGAAGCTTCCGGAGCCAGCGTGGTGCTGGGCGCCGTCGAGAGAAACCCAGAGCGGGCGAGGACACCAGGTCTGGTTGAGCGGGTACCAGAGCCCAGGCAGGCTGCTCAAAGCCAACAGGAGAACAGTGGAGAGGTCACGAGACCGGGCCTCCCGGGGCCCAGGTAGCAAGCAACAGCAGATAGAATCTCTGGCTCCTCCTGAGGATACAGGAGACCCAGATGTCCCCGTGGATCCTGGGGGACCCCCAGGGCCAGGGGACTGAGAGACCCGGGTTCCACGTACAGGAGCAACGTGTGTGGGTCTCATGATGAAAGGCCAGGGATGGGGTCCTGGCCCCCAGCGGTGGATCCCAACGGAAGCCAAAGCCCCCCGAAGTGGGAGAGACCCTCAGGCCAAAGCGAGGAGAAAGAGGAGGAAAGAAATTCTGAAAGATTGTTTCCCCCAAACTGATGGGAGGAAGGGTGACTCCATCCAATCAGGGTGAATGAAACATGGCATGTTTTCTCTCCTGGATTTACTGTGTAAATGGTAACGCCTCTCCCGCCCCTGTCCCACCTCCTCCCCAGACATTCTTCCGTCCGGAACCGTCTCAGGCCCAGCGGCCAGGCCGGCCCCTCCTAGACGGCCCTCCAGGGCTCAGCGTGCTCCAGCCGCTTCCCGGCTCCCGGTCTGTGTCTCTAACTCGAGCCCCCCAGGACCCTGAGGCAGCTGATCACCTGAGTGGGGCGTAAGGGCAGGGGGGGGCCGCCTCCCTGTGCCACCAGAGCCCTGTTCACATGACAGGCCACGACACGGCACGGGTGATTCCCGCCTCTGACCTGCGAGGCGAGGAGGAGGGGCGGCTGCTTTGGATCTGCTCCGCTTACGCCATGGAAGCGCCCGAGAAGCACCCTGGCCCCGTCCTGGTGACCCGGGGACTCTCCCAGCCCCCACGGGCCTCTCCGGCCTTACCTTCCCTGATGATCCGCTTGGCAGCCACGGCTGAGGAGAGGTGAATGGGCTCCATGAAAATGCTCTCCGTTTCCGCCTCCGAGACCACCGAGGACCTGGGGGAAGAGGGAGCCCGTTAGATGGCGCTGCTGGCAGGCTCCTTCCTCAGGAGAAAGCCGGGTTTTAGCCACAAGTGGGCGGCGATGAGAGGAAGCGGTGCCTCCTGTTTCGGGGCCTGAGGTTGCGGGGGTGGGTGCCGTGCTCAGCGTCCTCTGCTCTCGGACCAGGCGGCGCCAGGCGAGCTGATGCGGAGCGACAGGGTCGGCCAGGCCGTGGCTGGGGCCACCTGAGGCGGCTTGACTTTCTGTTGTTCCCACCTTGTGCGTCCTGCTGCTCCTGGTCTCCTGGTCCCCGTCCCCTGTTGTCAATACAGAGGACATGCCTAACTGAGCTCTGCCAGGCCTGCTGGACTGGGCGCGGGAGGTGCCACCATTTCCTCTCAGCCCTTCCTTATCCCTGCTTGGGAGGGAGGGGGCTGATGGGCTGAGGATGGAGGCTGGCACAAATGGGGGGGGGGGGCAGGAAGACGTGCTCCTACGCCCAGCCTCATTCTGACACAAGAACTCAAGGGTCAGCCTGAGCCCAGAGATGCAATAAAGCAATTGAGGTCAATGTCAAGGCCGTTAGGACCACCCTCTAGTGGCGGGTCCTCCTCCCCATGGGATCCCCTTTTCCAGTGTTGGGTGAGCTTTGGGTCTCTTTCTGCCTAGTCGTTCCTAGGTCTAGAGAGGCTAAAAAAAAACCTCACAAAAATGTAAGAGGGTTTAATGGACACCATTTCTTTTTCTATCACAAAACTTCCCCCATTCTGCCCCTGTATAACCCACCCTCCCTGCCCCTCCACCCCTGGCCATCACAGATCTGTTTCTGTCCTGATACTGGGACTTCTCCAGAATGCTCTGTAAAGGAATCGTATATAACTGGGATCTTCTGGAGCTGACTTATTTCACTTAGCAAAGTGAACCTAAGAGTAATCCATTCCAGTGCATGAATCAGTGACTGGTGTCTTTATTGCCTAGTAACGCTCCATTACGTAGGCACCGCAGGCTACGCGGCCTGGGGTGAGGCTGAGCACCAGGGGAGGAAAGCACACCTGCCTCTGGTTTGCTGGATTCTGATCTTCCCCAACCTGCCTGGCACTGTCCACTCCACAAGCCCTCGGCAGCTGCTGCCAGCCCACCCCGCTGTTAAAGGGCCCTCTGTGAGCCGGTCCAGGTGGAGGGCCCCTTCGCCGAATTACCTGGAACCAGAGCCTCTGCCCGTTGTCCTTTTGCTTTTAAAAGTCTAAAGTGAATGTGTTTCCTGCTCTCTGTAATTGAGCTATCTTTATTTATAGGAGCTGGTGGGATCTTGTTCTAGTCCTCCGCGTTTAGAAATTCCCCAGTGATGTTCCCCAGTCTGCTTTCTCCCATTGTGTTGAGAATGGATACCATTTTTTGAGTGCCTTCTATGAATTTAATTCTGACAAAACTCCCACAAACTAGGTCTTATTATTCCTGCTTTAAGATGAGAAAACCGTAGCTCAGAGGGGTTACCAAAATTACTCAAGGCAGTGAGTGGCAGGGCTGAGCTGCAAACGCTGGGCACCTTGCTCTAAATCCGATCTCCTCGCCACCACAATACGCCGCCACTTAGACTGGAAGCGGGAGGCAGCTGGTCGAAGCGACCCCGGCTGGATCCCCAGGCCCAACAGACCTTGACACAGGAAAGTGCCTGAAAGAGACATGTTGAAATGGTGGCTGGGTGGAAGGATGGATGGATTGGGTTGAACTGAGCTGAGTCCAGGTGAACTGGACAGAGCGAACGTGAGCTAGGACAAGGTTAGTTGAATTGAGTTGGTGGATCAGCAGAGTAATTATCTCGTGGTTGACACCCCCATAGAGTCCAGCTCTGGCAGAACGGTGTGCCCAGGGCCAGCCAGGCTATGAAGAAAGCAGTGTCTTTGCCGGAAGACAGCAGTAGCCTGGGACTCTCCCCAAGATGCAGCTAGGCCTGCCCGTGCCGCACAGGGGACAGCAGGACGTGACACCACCAGGGCAGTCCCTGAAGGATCCCGGCCTCGCTCCTCCCAGGACCTGGGCTCCGGCTGTACGTCCTCACCGAGTTCCTTCTGCCCAGGGACTGTGCTGAAGCCCATCTCTGCTGCTGGGTGCTCCGTCCTCCCCTCTTCACCCATCTCTCATCTTAGGTCAGCCATCACTTCTTTCGAAAAGCCTTCCCTGGCCCCCGCCTCACGCTGCCCGCTTCATCAGGGGCACTTTGACATTTACCTGTGAAATCATCGGGTAAGTGCCTACATCCTATACTAGGCCACGCCCTCTAGGAGGCGCGACCATGGCTGGGTGGTTTTTTGTTTTGTTTTCTTAATCCTCACCGGAGGATATTTTTTCCATTGATTTTTAGACAGATTGGAAGGGACGGGGAGAGACAAAGAGAGAAACATTGATGTGAGAGAGACACATCGACTGGCTGCCTCCTGCATGCGCCCTGACAGGGGCCAGGGATTGAGCCTGCAACCGAGGTATGTGCCCTTGACCGGAATGGAAACCTCAGTCTGCCGACACTCTAACCACTGAGCAAACCAGCTAGAACATGGTTGGGTGTTTTGATGCACCCACACAATATCTTGCACAGAGTAAAAGCTTCATTGATAGTTTCTGATCCTCTGACTGGACTTGTCCTCAATAGCATCACATTTAAGGGGACAGGGCAGTTCCAGCCATTAGGACAAGTATTGACCACATGGTGGCCGCTGGCTCATCATTTCACTGGGCTGCCAGGAGCAAGACCAGGGCCCTGGCTCCGTCTGTCATGCTCACTCTGCCCTCCTGAGGCCAAAATGTGCATGCGCTGGGAGGCGTGTCACAATCAGCACGCTTTCTTATGGTGAATTACAGGGGCCCAGCCCTGGGACCCTCCTCAGGTAGAGAGATGAATCCACTTCCCTTGCATCTGGGTGGTCTTCTGACTGCTTTCACCCATAGAATATTCTGGAGGCGACACTGGGCCTGTGTCTCCTCCTGGCTCGATGCTCTCTCTGGAAGCCCAGAGCTGCCTATAGAGGTCTGACTACCCACGACCACCTTGCCAGGAAGGCTCTTTGTCAGCAGTCCCTGCTGGGCTCCCAGCCGAGAGCCAGCCACGTGGACGAGCCTCTTAGAGATGCAACCTGCACCCATTGCCCCTCCTCCCCACAGCGACACCACGAGGAACACAGACAAGCTGACCAGTGGAGTCCTGCCCAGATTTCTGACTCTCAGAAAAGAGAGCAAAATCACGGTCTTCAGTCATTATGTGTTTTGGTAACTTGTTAAGCAGCAACAAACAGCGGGAACCAGTGATTATAAGACTAGGAAGTGAAATTTGAGCAAACACCAGGCACTCTTCTCCTCATCGCGATACAGAACCTCGTAAATGCCAGCAGCACCACCTGTCTGCAGCTGAGGAGAAAAACAAGTGACCCCACTCTGGGGACAGTCTGGTCCCTCTGTGCACATGGCTCAGGGCATTCTGGTGGTTCTCAAGTATCAACATCTCATAGAACTACAGTCAGAGCCTCAGATTTTATATAAATGTGAGTCCCATCTCCATTTCAGCAATATTTTTAGTAATAAAAGTTAATATTATTAAATAATATTATTTATAATAACTAATATAATTTATACTACTATTAATGAGCTGGGAATTCTTCTTCCTATGGGATGACCAGCCGCTTCCTCCAGGCAGCCCCCCTTGCTCCCACCAGGTGCTATTTTTTCCTCTGCCGGCCGCCAGGGCTCTGCGTTCTGAGGAGGCTTTCTAGTGTCTGTGATCAGCCCTCCAGGCTGGGGCAGAAAGGGAAAGAGACAGGAAGAGCCCCGACCTGGCAGGTGTGCAGAGGCCTTGGGAGGACTCAGCAGATGGCGTCAGCGGGACCCTAGCCTGGGACTGTCCACCTGCGAGCCCTCGACCAGGCCATTTTCCCTTAACAGTGTTGACTTCCGACGGTGTGGACTGGGTTTAAGTGCCAAACACGGGGAGCTGAGCGTCGCTCCCACACCTGCCTACACTCGGAGGCTGCGGCTTGATGAGGAGCATTTGGAACCGGAAATGATGGAGAAAAGCCCTGCCTTGTGGCGGCTGGTGCAGCGAACTCCTCAGCAAATCTGGGGAATGGCCGTGAAGACGTGACCCAGGACACCAGCGAAGATCCCCTCCCGCCCCACACGTGTGTCGGCTGCTCGGTCAGGAGTGCGCCCGGGCGGGGGTGGGTCACAGGCTCTATGCGGCGACTGCCGGGAGCGGAGGACCCGGAACCTGGTGGCCATGAAACTGTTTTGCCACCAACGCGGGTTAGGAGTCTGTGAGGAAGGTGTGGGGGGAGGAACGGAAAGCCCGGGGTGGGGGTGGGCGCCGAGGAGCAGACAGAAGTGCCCAGAAAGGAGGAGGGAGGGGAGACCTGAGCACAGCCTGTGTCTATTCCAAGGTCAGGGAGACGGCGGCCCTGGCGGTTTTGATTTACGACCACTTCTGGGCCGCTAACCCGCATCGCCCGCATCCCTGAGATGAGATGAGACGGCACTCACACCGGGATGAGAAGCGGCAAGGGCTGGCTGTTCACAAGTCCGGCAGGGACAGCGGATCTAGGATCGATAGCCGCCTCGTCGTAGGATCGGGAAGAAGCAGCTAAAAGCCTTGAGGGTGAAGGGAGAAAGCAGCCATATAGCGAGCAGGTTGACGGGCGTGCTAACCAAGAGCAAAAGACGGTGCCGCTTTCCTCACAGCGTGCTTTTCAAAACTGCAGACCGTGGCCCAATCATGGAACCTAAAATCAATTCGCTTGTTCGTGCCCAGCATCTGGGAAAAACAGGACCGCACCGGCCACGGCAAGGACCAGCATCAGGTTGTGAAACCTCTTTGTAAACGTGTGCACACCTGTACCCACGCCCCGAGCAGCTGAGATGCAAATGGTATGGCCCACTGCGGTTTATAGTCGGCCACGTTTGAAAGCCGCAGCTACCAGTATAAGCCACTCGACAGGCTGTCAGGACACAGAATCAAGTGGACTTGGTCCTTCAACCCAGACCCCGACAGCTGGTCACTTCCTTTTAAGGAGGCCCTAGAATGAAACGGAGGCAGAGGCCCAGGAGGGGGGTCTTTCCGATGTGGCTTTTGCAGAAAAGGAACAGGTTTCGGAGCTGCCTCTGAATGTTCGTCACTCAGGGAGAGTGAGTGACACGCAGGCCCGAGAAAGAGCGGAGGCGGAGCGATCGTCACGGGAAAAGAAACGTTAAAGAGAAAGGGTAGCCAGGAGGAGCCATTTCCCGAGGATGCTCAGACCTGGCGCTCCACGGCCAGCCGCCCACCCGCCACTCCCGCACGCGGACCGCAGCGTGGGGACAGCGGCAGAGCCCAGCTAAGAAGCGTCACTGCCGGTGGATGGAAAGACGGCCTGACGACCACCAAGGAATTCCAAAAAGCTGCAACGCTTGAAAGCTCAGAGCCAGAAAGCCAAAGCAAGAAATGGACTTCGACTCGGCAAGAAATAACAGGAAACAGAGGCCTCACCGGTTTGCTCAGTGGATAGAGCATCCGTCCAAGGACTAAAGAGTCCTGGGTTCGATTCCGATCAAGGAAACAGAAAAAGGAGACTGACCCTCCTCCTTTACTCCCAGGTCTCACGGCTTCCCTTCCCAGCCAATAACCTGAGACGCTCACCACACCCAGGGCATAGGCTCTTCATACCATGCCCGTCCCCCAGGGCAATACGATGTATGTGCAGACGTTACTTAGCTGGCCTACTGTTAATTAGACACTTCGCCACGTTGTTCAAACATCCTATATCCTCAGGCACTATAGCTGCTCAAACGTTCTTCTGGCACAGTGGGACTTAGTTCTGTGAAGCACGGATCAGCAGCGAGCCTGCGGGGTCACAGGACAGGCGTAGGCTTGGTCTTAGTAGATACTATGAAATAGTTTTCCAGCTCATGGTACTAATTTACACGCTCACCAGCGATTTCACATCCTCATTAATATTTGCTATTGCTGGGCCTTACTTTTAGATGGTCTGGTGAGTATGTCATAGTATTGAGTTGTAGTTTTCATTTGAATTTCTATGATATATTTTTGTTTTTATCGATTTCTAGCTTAAGTCTCGACTGGTAAGAAAACATGTTTTGTATAATTTTAAGCATTAAAAATGTGTCGATAAATGAAGCAATGCCCAGGATGCAATTTGTTTCGGTAAAGGTGCCCTGTGTGCGTGATAAGAATGTGTATTCTGGGACTGTTGGATACATGGTGTAGAAATGCCAGCTAGATTAATTATGTTTACTGTTTTGTTCAGACTTCCTATAGAAATATTTTTTAATTTATTTAAATTACAGCTGACACGCACTATTATATTAATTTCAGGTGTACAGCATAGAGACTAGACATTCATATGCCTTACAAAGTGGCACCAGACATAGTTACCACAATACTGACTATGCTCCCTACACTGCGCCATGCATCCTGTGGCTGTTCATCGCCAGCTATAAAACTTCCCCTATCCTTAATGTTTTTTTGTCTCATTCTATCAGTTGCTGAGCTAGTTTTGTAAAAAATATACATTTGACTAAAATTGTGGATTTTAATTCTGTATTCAGTTCTGTCCATTTTTTTTTACTTTCTATATTCTGAGGCTATGTTATTAGCTCATAGAAGTTGTAAATAATTATATGTCCCGGGGAACCGGACCTTGGATCATCATGAAACTTCCCTCTTTGTCTCCAGCAACTGTCCTCGGTCTGATGTCAATACATAGCGCCCTGGCCTGCTCTCCGGTCCTGTCGCGGTCTTTTCCAGGGATGGCTCCGCGGAGTCCCACCCTCGTGCTCTCCGTACAGCGGAACCTGGACACTCCTCCAGTGCAGGGGTGGCGTCCATGTCCCGCCTTTCGAACCCTGCGGTCCTTTATGTGACTTCTGAGCCTGCCTCTTTTTTAAAAAATGTATCTTTATTGTTGAACGTATTGCAGATGTTCCCTTTTTCCCCTCATTGACCTCTTCTAGCCGACACCTGCCCCCAACTCCTGGCCTTCACCACTCTATTGTCTGAGTCTAGGGGTTGTGCAGTCATGCATGTACATTCTTTGGTTAATCTCTTCCCCACCCTCTCTCTGCGATTCCACAGTCTGCTCCATGCTTCTATGTCTCTGAATCTATTTTGTTCACCAGTTTATTTTGTTCTTTAGATTCTACATCTGAGAGAGATCATGTGATACTTGTCTTCCTCCAGGCCCTTCCAGGCTGTTCAAAGGGTAAGAGATCCTTCTTTTTAACAGCTGAGTAGTATTCCATGGTGTAAATGTACCACAGCTTTTTATCCACTCGTCTACTGATGTGCACTTGGGCTGATTCCAGATCTCAGCTATTGTAAATTGTGCCACTATGAGCATAGGGGTGCATACATTCTCTCTGATTGGTGTTTCAGGCTTCTTAGAAGTGGGATCACTGAGTCAAATGGACCTAAATAGACACTTCTCCAAAGTGGACATACAAATGGCCAAGAGACATATGAAAATATGTTCAAAGTTACTAATCATCAGAGTGATGCAAAGTAAAATGACAATGAGATATCACCTCACACCTGTCAGAATGGCTATCATCAACAAATTAACAAACGGCAAGTGTCCCAAGGATGCGGAGAAAAGGGAGCCCTGTGCACTGCTGGTGGGAATGCAGACTGGTGCAGCCTCTGTGAAAACAGTGTGGAGTTTCCTCAGAAAGTTCACTGTGGAACTGCCATTCGGCCCAGTGAGGCTACATTTAAAAACTGATTCACCCTTGTCTTGTTCCCTTGGGTGCTAACTCTTGGAAGTGAGTGACTAGGCTATGAGAAAGCCCAAACTGGCTCACTCGGTGCAATCATATGAAAAGACCATGTGAGGTGTCTGACCCACAGGAGGCGCCAAACCTGTGAAGATGCCTGTACGATCCCAGGCCCAGCTGCAGAGTCACCCCCAGCCTGCAGGTCACCCCCAATCCTCACATCTCTCCAGCTGAGGCCCCCAACACCTGCAGCAAAGGCCGGACACACACTGTCCCTTGTCCAGGTTCCCGGGGCGAACGCAATAAGATGGCTGCTTTGTGTCACTAAGTCTGGAAGTCATGAGCGATAGTAGCTGGAACAGCGTAGTGTAAACTTTCTCCCCCTAGTTAACCTTTGTGTAGCTTTACTTCTATGGCGTGTCTCTTGTAAGCAGTATATAGGCTTTTCAAACATCGAGTCTCACCATTTTTATCTTTTAATTGTAGTATTTAGTTTATTTGTGTTTAATGTAATTATCTATATATTGGGGTTTAAGTCTACCGTTTACTTATTTCTTACTAGAGGCCCGATGCACAAAATTTGTGCACGGGGGTGGGGGTGGGGTCCCTCAGCCCAGCCAGCACCCTATCCAATCTGGGACCCCTTGGGGGATGTCTGACCACCCATTTAGGCCCATCCCACCGGGATCGGGCCTAAATGGGTGGTCGGACATCCCTCTCACAATCCAGGACTGCTGGCTCCCAACTGCTCTCCTGCCTCTGCCTGATAGCCCCTAACCGCTTCTGCCTGCCAGCCTGATCACCCCCTAACCACTCCCCTGCCAGCCAGATTGATGCCTAACTGCTCCCCTGCCAGCCAGATTGATGCCTAACTGCTCCCCTGCCAGCCTGTTTGCCCCTAACTGCCCTCCCCTGCAGGCCTGTGTCCCCCCTCAACTGTCCTCCCTTGCAGGCCTGGTCCCCCCTCAACTGCCCTCCCCTGCTGGCCTGGTTACCCCTAACTGCCCTCCCTGTTTGCCTGACTGCCCTCTCCTGCTGACCTGGTCCCCCCCAACTGCCCTCCCCTGCAGGCCTGGCCCCTCCCAACTGCCCTCCCCTGTAGGCCTGGGTCCCCCCCAACTGCCCTCCCTTGCTGGCCTGGTTTCCCCCAACTGCCCTCCTCTGCTGGCTTGGTCACCCCCAACTGCCCTCCTCTGCTGGTCTGGTCAACCCTAACTGCCCACAACTGCCCTCCCCTGCAGACCATCTTGTGGTGGCCATCTAGTGTCCACATGGGGGTGGCCATCTTGTGTCTTGGCGTGATGGTCAATTTGTATATTACTCTTTTATTAGATAGGATGCTTTTTCTTATTATTTTCTTATTATTTTTGTTATTTTCTATATTTTCCTCTTCTTTCTTGCCTCATTTTGCATTGATTATATTTTATTACTGTAGCTTTCCCTCATTAGATTGTTAGTTACACATTCTGTTATAAAACTTTCAACAGTTACACTAGAGATTACCACATACATCCTGGACTTCCCCTCAGACGCAGTGTTTCAGAAAACCTCTCAAGCGAGCGTCGCGCAGCTGAGAGATGAGGCCCCAGAGAGCAAAGCAATAAATCGGGATGGAAACTTCTATGTGAGGAAGAACTTCGGGTGTGGTTTCTGACTCAGGGAGTTGTCTGGTCTATGCAGATCAGAAGCCTATTAAGGGATCATATGTTTAAAGAAACCATGAACCTTAAAAAGCCTTTGGGTGTTACAAGCCTTAGAACAGCCCATGGGCCCTCCAGTGCCCATAAGTAGGACACAGTCTGCTAAAGCCCTGAGTGACGAGCGCCCACCTATATCCCCCCTCCCTCCCCTGGGGAAGCCTCTGAGCCCTGAGAAGCAGGAGCCCGCAGGACCCCAGAGGACTGAGGGAAAGTGAAGCGGATTCGTGGGTACTCCAAGGTCAGGTGACCTTGAGATAGTCTAGTTGGGGTTTTCCTTCCTGTTTTACAGATAAGAAGACAGGCTCAAGAGCCAGAGTGACTCCTCCCATAAATGTGGTGGCAGAGCTGAAATGAGAAGTCAGGCCCCTACTGTGATCTGTGGCAGACAATGCAGTTGGGCACATACACTATCGCCACAGCGGGCAATGAAGCATTTCTTTGCTGCCTCATGGTTTTCCTTAAAACATCATGAAAATGTTTCACTTACATCATAATGTATTCTCAGTGAGTTGATGTAAGAGAAGGTGTTAAATTGTCATAAAATAAAGGGGACTCTCCAGGGAGCGCATCGAGGGATTTGCGCTCGGCACACGCCCTTGCCCCCGGGCGCGCACATGTGTCCGTGGGAGAGACACAGACCAATTACCTTAGTGCCAGGCTGGCCGCAGGGCCTCTCCCCATCCTGCTAGCGATCCAGGCACCACCCTCAGCTACACGGTCAGATCCTGCGCACCCGTCAAGGTCGGGACCAGCATCCCTCCTCCAGGAACCTCCGATCCCCTTCCAGGTGCAGTGGTTCCTGCCCTCAGCCCACGGCACACTGGGCCCAGGCAGGATCCTAACACGCTGGGAACCCTGCCGCGTGGTCGCTGTGTCCGCTGCCTCCAGAAGAGACGGCACATAGAGAGAACTCAGCGACATTGTTGATGAGTGGACTTAGGGGTGGCTGTCCTGGGGGCCTATTTGTCAGCATGCTCCCTCACCCCCCCCCCCCCCCGGGCGCTTACTGGCTGGGCGAGGGGCTCCGCAGGAGGTACCGGGCCTGCACGGCCCTCACGTCTGCTTCGTCCTCTTCACTTGGGACGACCTGCTCCTCCTCGGGGTCCCCACGGGTCGCCATGGCACCTGCCAGCCTCTGTACGTTTGGTGTGAAAAAGGCAGTTGAGGAATCTGGGTTTGGGGGGCTTGTGGGGGGGGAGGGGTGTGTTGGCGATGTCACCTCATTGGACCTAGGAATGGGGGATCACCATGTGCTAGTCCCCTCCTGGTGAGAAGGCGCACGGGGGAAACCAAGTCACACTGGGCCCAGCCACTGTCACCAGGACACTGAGACTCACGCCCTGGCCCAGGAAGGAGCCAGCCGCGGAGTCACAAGACTTAAGTGGCAACTTGGCTGCATCCACAGATGCCAGCAAGGAAGCAGGGGAGGTGGGGGGCCGGAAACTGAAGACAGTGAATTCCCCAGACCAGAAAGGTCTTTCTGTTGAAATGTGGACACCCACCTGCGCGCGCGCGCGCGCGCACACACACACACACACACACACACACACACTTTCTGCCTCTGCTGGGGGAGGGGCAGCTGCCCTCCAGGGTCTCTGGCCCAGACACAGTCCCCCAGCCCGTTCAGGAAGGAGGACTCCCTGGAGCTGGTCCCAGGTGGGGCTGGGCCCCACACCTAGGCCAGAGCGGCTCCCTTGGCAGAGCGTCCTGGGCCCACGGGACAGAGGAGAAAGGAGCGCACTCACCGCGGATCTGTGGTCTCCACACCACGGGTGGTCTCCCAGGACTGGGGGACCCAGAGGAAACGCCACAGCCTGACCAGTGAGAGGCCCCACTCTGTCTCCTAAGGCCTCTCTCTGAGGGGCAGGACAGCTGTCAGCAGGAAACCTGAGCTCCCTTCTAAATTTAGGCTCTGGCCCCACAGCAGGCGTATCTCTGGGAGAAGGAATGCTGGCCCCACTTAACTCTTTCCCTCTGGGCCATTCCCCAGCCCACCAGAGCCAAGGTGGGGGATGTTCACACTTTGTAGGTGGAGAACCTGAAGAAAAGTTTTGGGGGCTCTCTCTCCATACCCTCCCACCTGGGCTCCCTCTATACCTACCCTCCCACCTGGGCTCCCTCTATACATACCCTCCCTCCTGGGGATCCCTCTATACCTACCCTCCCACCTGGGCTCCCTCTATAGATACCCTCCCTCCTGGGGATCCCTCTATACCTACCCTCCCACCTGGGCTCCCTCTATACATACCCTCCCTCCTGGGGATCCCTCTATATCTACCCTCCCACCTGGGCTCCCTCTATATACACCCTCCCACCTGGGCTCCCTCTATACCTACCCTCCCACCTGGGCTCCCTCTATACCTACCCTCCCACCTGGGCTCCCTCTATATATCCCCTCCCACCTGGGCTCCCTCTATACATACCCTCCCTCCTGGGGATCCCTCTATATCTACCCTCCCACCTGGGCTTCCTCTATATACACCCTCCCACCTGGGCTCCCTCTATATACACCCTCCCACCTGGGCTCCCTCTATATACACCCTCCCACCTGGGCTCCCTCTATCTATCCCCTCCCACCTGGGCTCCCTCTATATATACCCTCCCACCTGGGCTCCCTCTATACCTACCCTCCCACCTGGGGTTGCCTGTGCCAAGTCTTCCAGAAGACAGTCTGAAGCCAAGCATTTTGCAGATTGAGACAAACTGTACCTCAGCCCCATGTCAGCTTAGAGGGGCCATGGAAACTACCCGCTGTGTAGGGTGGGGTGGGACCGCTCCTTAGTTTCTGGAGAGCAGCATGGTGTGACCAAAGGGAAGTCTGTGCTTCTGAGCCGGTCAAATTCCTTACAACACAGGTGGCTCCGGATAGCAATCTGGGCATCTGTGCTCCCCTTCCACAATCCCTCCTCCACACTCACACCCCTCGGTAATGGTCAGCTGGCCACCTGGGCGACAGAAAAATCCCACGGCTTCATAAACTTCAAGTCAAGCCCATAAAGCCAGCCTGCATCATGACATCACCCCCCACCACCACTATGATCAAAGCAAATCACAATAACCCAATAATTCACCTCCTGATCCCACATATTCCATGACTGCCAATCCACCCATCCATCCACCCATGTACCCATCCACCCATCCATCCACCCATGTACCCATCCACCCACCCATGTACCCATCCACCCATCCACCCACCCACCCATTTACCCATCCACTCACCCACCCATCCACCCACCCACCCATCCGCACCTATCCACCCATCCGTCTACCTATTCATAGGTATCTACTGATTACCCATTATGTCTCAGATACTGTACTTGACCAAAGTTAGCAATTACACAATTACATGCTTAAAATGGTCTTTCTTCCTGGCTCGGTGGAAGAATGCCTAACACGCACTATCATGAAAAATTGGCTGAAGACACAAATGAGCTCACAGTTTATTAGGAGGAATGAGACCCGGGTCAAAAATAACTCGGGCATAAGGCAGAGTGTCCTAAGAGAGCTCCAGAGAGCGGGTGAGTTCTAAGAAGGGAGACAGGCCTTCGGCTGAAGAAATCAGGGAAGCCTTCACAGAAGAAGAGGCTTTACCTGATCTGGCCTTTAAAGGACAAGTTGAATTGTAACAGCAGAGACGGTGGGAAAGGAACTCCAGAGGGGACGGTGTGAACAAAGACCTGGGGTAGGAAACTATGACTTCTGGGTGTGAAGAGACGTCTAACTTGGTCAGAGCACAAGTTACACATTACGGAGGAGACTCCTTGGGCGGTAGGCTGCGTTGGAGAACAAATACTAGAAAATATACACCAAAGAGCTGGGAGAACCCGATGACCGAGGCTGCCCTACGAAGTGGAGCCAGGTGGCCGGGAGACAGGATTGAGAGCAGACTTAGTTTCCACACTATTTCCCTTTGCGTGGCTGAATTGTGTGCGTGTTCAGATGGATCAATGTGAAATAAAATGTCTGCTGGCGCTGGCACCGGGCAGAGGGAGAGCCCCGAGTTCTTTGTCATTGAGGACATTCCCTTGTGCCACCCCCTGCCTAGAACCTCACCACACCTGGCACATGGTAGTTTTAAATAATTATCTTTTTAAATGAATGGATTCCCTAGGGCCTAGGGCAGTGGTCGGCAAACTCATTAGTCAACAGAGCCAAATATCAACAGTACAACGATTGAAATTTCTTTTGAGAGCCAAATTTTTTAAACTTAAACTTCTTCTAACGCCACTTCTTCAAAATAGACTTGCCCAGGCCGTGGTATTTTGTGGAAGAGCCACACACTCAAGAGGCCAAAGAGCCGCATGTGGCTCGCGAGCCGCAGTTTGCCGACCACGGACCTAGGGGATCCTCCTAAGATGAATCACTAAGTGAAGCATGGGTATGTTAACTCAAAAATAAAAAGACATTTCAACGTGAGAGGCAACAAGCATTTATTTGAGATCAACACGGCTATCGACCCGGGAAGCACGGGTGTTATGAGAAAGGGCAGGTTGACCGTGACATCGGTAGGAGAAGGCGTTGTTAAGGGTGCAGGTAACATGACATGGTGATGCTAATCCTAAACATGGTTGAAATTTCAGTCCCGTAGTCATAACAGCCGCTTCCTTGTTATCTTTGCAAACAGTTCTTTGGGACACAGGTCGCCCTAGGCCCAGGCCACGGGTTATTTCGCCCTCTTTTAATATTCTAAAATTTGAGGCATCAGCTGTGCACAGCGGTTCCTCGGGGACGGCAGCTTCAGGGCCATTTCAAGTGGTTCCGCTGATATTGTTTTATTAACAGCGGGAACAGGGCAGGAAGGGGCAGGGAGGGACTGCAGGGTGGCATCAGGTGGGCCAGGCTCACAGTGACAACGGCGGGGGGAGGGGTGTAGAGGGCCGTGGGGGAGGGAAGACAGAAGCTAACACAATGAGAGGCACCGGACAAAGAGGGGGCCACTCAGGAGGAGAGGACGGAGGGCCGTTGTCTTCTCTGTGCCCTTGGTCGCCACCTGAACCTGCAGAGGGTGACACTGGGCCACTGAAGTGGACCAGAAACCAGGAAACCACACACCAGCTCCTGCCCGCGGAGACCCCTTTAACTTCTCTGAGACGCTCAGTGTTTGTAACACAGAGAATCACAAGGCCCGCCTCCCCGTTTGGCTCTGACCACCCGTCTAAATAGGAGCCCCTCCCCTGCCCATTGCATGTTCTGTGCCACCCCCAGGCCATGCCCCTGCAGGACTCTTACTCTTTCAGTCGATGACCAGCCATCCCAGCTTGCTTGGGACTGAGGGGTTCCAGGGCCATGGGACCCGGGACAGCTCCCAGCACCCTGAGACCAGGTGGCCATGGTTCTCTAAGGTGTGTTCTTGATTACTTGTGTCCTGTCTACCTCCTCCACCAGGGGGTCAGCTCTCTGAGGGGACAGATTTCCCGTCTCCTTATGACAGGTCTAGCGTGGGCTGGGCTTGTGGATGGGGAGGGGTTAGAGGGCCATACTGTGCCTTGGGGTGGTGCAGATTGTGGGCAACGCCCTTCTTTAACTGCCTTCAGACTCTTCTCTGAGGTCATTTCCCTTTTTATTACGAGGCGGCAATTTCCTGTCCATCATAGGAGAAGCCCAGGACTTTGTACACCTGCCAAGAGGTGAAAAGGCAGGAACAGAGAGTTCAAGGAGAAGGCGGGCAGGTTCCCGCTGGGGCCTTTGGAGGAGGAGGTGGAGCGCAAGTCCAACCCCACAGGTGAGTCCACCTGCCAGTCCAGGCGAGGGGCGGGGCGGGCGGCCAGGCTGAGCTGGGGGACCAGGAAGAGGAGCCCTCGTACACCTCGGGGCCCGCGCTCAGGAGTCAGCCCACACCTGTCTGGGTGCTGCCGGTTCCCAGCGGGGCTGAGGCGACGAGGCAGCAGGACCATGGCGGGGACGACGCGGGTGCTGTGGGTGCTCTGTGCGGGTGAGTACGCCCTTCCCCGCCCAGTGCCCAGGGTGGGCGAGTCTCCCGGGAGGCCCCCGGGCCACAGCTATGTCCTGCTGCGCAGAATGACACGCTCTATCGTCCAGGTGGCGGGTTCCGGTCCAGAACCCACAATCAGAATGGTTTCTCGTTCACATATTAGTAAATAGGAGCCCAGCCCTTTTCTGAAACGAGGAATTCACAAATTCGTATTTTCTGATCCCAAATCAGAATAGAGGGTCACAGGACCTGACCCTTGGGACAAAGTGTTTGAAATTGAGTTTTTCCTGGAAAACCCAGGATCTGTGGGTTTAGACATGTTCACTACTTGAGATTTTAACCTTTGCCTTAAAACCAGAGACAAAGTCAATGTGAAGAACGTTAACATCTGCACCACATATAGGGAAACTGAGGCAGAAAGACAATTCACCTGACCCAATATCATTCCCAGAGCAGAAGACTCAGCCTTCCAACAGGAACAAACCAAAGCTAGACAGGCCCTTCCCAAGGCCCAGCTCCCCGGCCTCTGATTCTCTGCTCACCGAGAATCCAGAAGACGGGGCCCCAAAATCGAAACCAGACAGCTGTGGACACGCAGCTGAATCCAAGCCACGTCACTGTGGGAGACCGTGGAGTCCCTAGAGTTAGGATGGATGGAAGGCTTGGCATTAGGGTCCTGGGCATGGCGGGCATGGGAATGGGAAGGAAGAGATGAGATGAGGGCTGGGAATTTTAGGAGTAGATTTCACTCGGTGTATTTGGCAACACTGAGAACCCCATCAGCCTGCAATGTAGAAGCTACTGCAGGCTCCAGGGAGCTGGGAAGGAAGGAGGGAGGCGAAGGGTCATAGCAGGAAGCACAGAGTCCCAAGCCCCAGGGCCTGGAGCCAAGGAGGCTCCATGAGGGAGAGCTCAGCTTTCAGCTGAGTGCCTGGCTGGTTTGGCTCGGACTGAAGGGTCCCGAGTTTGATTCCAGTTAAGGGCACATACCTCAACTGCCAGCTTGATATTCAGAGAAAATGCAGGAGGCAATCAATTGATGTGTCTCTCTCACGTCGATGTTTCTCTCTCTGTATCTCCCCCTTCTTTTCACTCTCTCTAAAAGCCAACAACAAAAAATAATCAGCTTGTACAGGCAAGCCCCAGAACCCGCCAGCCACGCCCAGACCACCCTCCCAGGCCCCCAGGCTCCCACCTTCCTCATCTCTCCACTCCTGGCTGCGGGGCCCTTGGGTGGAGGGCGGCCTGGTTCTGGGGAAGGGCTGGGTCGAGCTTGGAAATAGATCTAGAAAAGACCGATTCGCTCAAGCCCGGGACGCCAGGTGGTCCATCTGACTGGGGCCTGAGGGGCCTGGTCACCGGGTTACAGGGCCTGGGTCCACTCCTTCACGCAGACAGCTCTTTACCGGACACATAGTTGTGCGGGCACCGAAGGGGTGAGGCTCAGCTGGCAGACCAGGTGGGAATGGGAGGGGGCTGAAAAGCAGTGACCCTCCTGCTGGCTGGGCTGTGATGCCCGCCTTCCCCTCCCCCGTCCATGCAACCCACGCCTGAATGAAAAGAAAGTTGATTTGCTTAGGGAATAAACTCAAAACAAAATGCTCTCCCAGCGTAGAATGCAAAGCGGCCCTAGCTCTGCGCTGCCTGGAGGGTCCGTTTGTCTCCCCCTGTGAGGAGGAGCCCGTTCTTGGGCTTGTGTTCAGATAAAGTGTGTTTCTGCCCCCCCCCCCTCCCAGGCCAGAGCCCGTGCCCACCACCTTGCCTTCCTTACCAGAGGATGGGCGGGAGCCCTGGGCAGAGGACCCAGGCTGGATGGCCAGCTCGGGTCCTAGGACAGTTCGCTGAGTGAAAACATTTGGGGGAGAAATAGCCATTGCCACGTGCATATGAACAGCGAAGGCCTTCAAAGGTCAAACCTAAAAGCAACCAGGTGGCCCTCCTCCATCCTCATGAGGGACCCCGGGGAAGGAGCCGGGAGGCTGGGGAGTGCTCCCGGAGGGGGCGGAGTGGAGTGGCGGGAAGGCCCTGCCCTTCTGCCTTTCTGCATCTGAGCTTGCCCCGTCGTAGCTTAGATCTTGCTGGTGTCCCGGGCAGGGCAACTCAAGCTGATAACAGGCCTAGCCCCTCAGACTGCGGGCGGGAGGAGCTACCACACAAGAGAGCGTGGGGGTGAAGCAGAAGCAGTGCGTCTAGAGAATTTAACAGTGACTAGCCGTGGGCCTGACAGTTCCCACGTCAGTGACAAACACTTCTTCCTCCCAGGCCTCCCACGGGGCCCAGCCACCCCCTTCCTTCACTCCCTTCAGTGGGCAAGTTCACCCCATCCACCTCCGCTTCCTAACCTGTGAAATGGGCAGGACGACCTCGGAGGTGCAGATGCAGTGTTCCTCCCGGAGGCGCTGACGGACATGCAGCGTCCGTCCATAGGTGTAGAGATCGAGGAAGAGGGCCTGGCCCCCAGGGGCATTCAATCAATGCCTCTTACTGTCCTCGCCGGCAGGTGTGCCTTACAGAAAATAACTGACTTTGGTTCCTCATCGCCAGAGGGCGCTCACCTGGCAGCCCTGTGCCCGGAGTCAGGATGCCTGGGGAGGAGCCCGGAGTTGTCGCCCCCCAGAGGCTGCTAGAGGAAACGCTCCAACCTGAGCCCAGAACTCCAGGGACTTTTCGGTCATCAGACCCCATGAGGACCGGGCGTGGTGACAGTCCCCGCGGCAGGAAAAGAGATTCAGAGAGAGGAACCCGCCAGGAAAAGCGTCCCTGGACTGTGGTGCCCAAGGCCCTGAAGTCTTTGAAGACATGATAATACACACACACACACACACACACACACACACACACACACACACGTACACGCACACACGAACTAGAGGAACCCTCCTAGAAGCGGAAATGAGAAAAACTTGGGAAAATACTGCTTTACACAGAGAAGTAAAGGAATCCATCACCCTCAAATACTCCAGATGAGAAAATATGTTTTTTCTCTCCCCTCCTCCCCTCCCACCCCTCTCCCCTCCCACCCCCCTCCCCTGATCTAAACAAATGCACTGAACCAGTGGGTGCTGATCCACAGTGGGTTCTGGCAGAAACCAGCTTTCTAAGATCCTAACCCTAACCCTCCCCCTCCCCGCAGCGGGGAGCTGCCCCTAAATGCCTCCCACTTGGCCACTCTGAGTGCCGGGTTCCCGTTGGTCACCGGCTCAGGAGGGTCGCGTATCTGCGCCCTGTGCCTTAGCTCCGCGCGGGCCTGGCCCGGGGGGCGAGGTCTCCAGGGCTCAGCCTCAGCCTTGCACGCCTGATGTCAGAGAATCACGTATGAGAGCGGCCCCTGCCCAGAGCCCGGCTGGTGCCAGTGACCGGTGCACCGCCCTCTGCTCGGAGGTGGTCAGCCCCAAAGCCACTCCATTCCCCAGGGCCGGGCCCCCACCTGGCGCCAGGGCGACCCCTGCCGGAGCCTGAGTGCTCGCAGGGAGGCTCAGGAGCCGGGAGATACCCTGCCTGCAGCGTGTGACCAGGACTGCAAGGCCCGGCCTGGTGCAGCGGGAAGAAGGATGCCAGCCACGGGCAGCCTGAGGGAGGGGGTGTGCAGAGGGCACAGCGGCGGTGAGGGCAGTGGCCAGCAACCCTGCTGCCCAGAGAGTCACCCGGGAGCGAACGTCCAGGCTGCCCCAGACTTTCCGAATCGGAACCCTGAGGGGCGGAACCTAGACCCCCTGTGATTCCGGAAAAGTCATCCAGGCGATTCTGCTGGGCCACCGGGTTAGGGCTGCGTTTGGAACTCAGGAGCAGGAGGTTTAACGCCTGTTCCCGGGCCTGACCCTCTGCAGCGGCTGCAGCTCAGTCTGCACCCGTCCACCTGTGTTCCTGGAGTCAGAGTGCCGTGGGGACCGTACCTGGGGCACCGGACAGAAAACAAGTGGGGGCAGGGCGGGGCCCCCAGCTGGCCACACGGCAGCGGGGTGACTGCAGCGGCCAGGGGAGCGGGTGGCAGGATCGTCTCCAGGGGCCCGGGGGGAACAGGGTGCTGTTTGGACTCAGTGGTGGTGAGCCCCCCAGGGCGCAGAGTGAGGCTGCCCCTGGCCGTGGCCGCACTCGGGTTTATCTCCTTCTGCCTGCCCAGGGCACCAACTGTCACCCCAGAACCCGCCTCCTCCTGCCGTCCTCCCTGCCCTCGGCCACCCAGTGACCCCAGCTGCGTTGTCTCTGCCTGTGAGTCAGGCGGCCATAAACACCCGCGGGACCTGGCAGCAGGCAGACGCTCCCCCGGGGGCTGCTCCAAAGTTCACTGGGACAAGCGGGCGGGGCCGGCTGCCAGCTCACCGCCCTCCCCTCCCGGCGGGGCTTTCCGTCTGCTTCTCCTCTGTCCTCAGCCTCCCTCTGGGAGCTCCTCCCTGGACCCGCAGCCCGCTCAGGTCTCTTCACCTCTGCCCCAGAGGGGACCAGAGAGACCCCGCGAGAGGCACGAGAGGCACGGGGTGTGTGTGTGTGGGGAGGGAGGGGGGGCCTGGCTCTAGCTGGCTGTGCCCTGCGCCAGGCCAGGTCCTCCCGGGGCCGCGCTGCCTGCTTGACTTACAAACCGGAGCCGCCGATATGGTTCCAGGAGCGCGCGTGCCTGTTGTGGGACGTTTGGAAACTAAAAATGCACAAACCCCCCAAATGGCCCCGTGACCCCTGACCCCAGTCAGCTGTCACCATCCTGCGGCGGGTCTGTGTTCTCCTAGAACCTGCTCCCTCTGCGGCGGTGGGAAGTGGTGCGTTGCGCAGACAGGCTCTCGCCTGACTCAGTCCCTCGTGCACACGGCCCTCCTTGGAACCAAGTCCCTTGGGGCCGTTTCAAGGCCCAGCCCCTCGGCAGCCTTTCCTGTCCCGTCCTGGCCCCACAGCCCTGCCCTCTGCCCTCCTCACTCCTTCACACGGGGGTGGGGAGCGTCCGGCCCATGGGCCGTATAAGGCCCGAGAAATCATTTGGTCTCGCCCTGCCAGGGCCTTAGTGGTGAATTAATTAGACGTTTGACCAAATACAGCAGGCTAGTTTTTAAGTTGATAATTTTGTGTGGCCCGTGAATGGTGTTATAAATATCCAAATGGCCCCTGGCAGATAAAAGGGCCCCACCCCTGCCTTCACACAGGGTTGAACGCATCATGAGGCTCCAGTAGGATGCTGGCTGGCAGAGGCCTCGGACCGGTCTGGGCAGGGACTGTGCCACGAACCACTCAATCAGCGAGGTCGTCTTAGCCCTCAGCTCCGCGTGGACGCGTCGGGGTGGGAAGGAGCCCTGTCTGGTGAGGGGGGGAGGCCTGCACCCACCCACCCTCATCGACGCGGGAAGAGTGTCCTCAGGATAGACAGCTGCCTGAGGTGGCCCTGAGAGCCAGCAAAGAAAACGAAAACACTAACTCGAAAGCCACCCGCACCCTACGCTCGCTGCAGCACATTCCCAGCGGCCAAGACGCAGGAGCCGCACACGAGCCCACAGAGCGACGAATGGCTGAAGGAGACGTGGTCATACACGCAGCCACGGGAAGGAAGGAACTGCCATGGGTGGCAGCCTGGATGACCTCGAGGGCATGACACTAAGTGAAATAAGTCAGACAGAGGGAGACACATATGCATGATTTCACTTCCATGTGAAATCTAATAAACACAAACAAAAAACCCAAACAAACAAAACAAAACAAAGACACGCATAGAATCAGAGATTAAACTGACGGTTGCCGGCCGGGAGGGCGCGGGGAGCTGGAGAAAAAGGTGAAGGGATCGCAGTAACGACACTGTCGTAGCTTTGCCGGTGGCGGAGGGTGACTTGGGGTGGTGAGCACACGGTAAGGTACATACAGTTCGAATCACTATGCTGTGCACCTGAGACTAATGGATACCGTACGCCAACTCTACTTAAAGAAACAAATTACACAGAAGCCAGCGCAGCACGGGCTGGGTGTTCCCAGTGGGTCCCCCGAGGAGGCGGCCGTGAGCATGCCTGCGGCAATGCCCAGCTCCTTGCACTGAACTGGGGCCAATGGGAGAATGAGTGAATTGATCGGCATTTGCAGATTCTAAGATCCATGTTGAACAAAAAGTTCAACAAACATTCATCGATTTCTAACCCCCCATCTCCCCCAAGAGGCCATTCGTATGGGGGGCAGGAAAAACCCACCTGCGAGCAGGAGGGCCCCCTCCCACGACCAGCACTTCCTCAGCACCAGAGCCTGCGCCCAGTCCGGGGCAGGCGGTGGCCTCTGGCCTCCAGCACCAGCTCCTCCTCCCGAGGAGGCGGGTGGGAGCAGATGGGTTTCCTAAGTGGAGGCCGTACTGCCAGTGCCCCGGGGTCCCCACGATCACTGTGTGGCCTCCAGCAGCCAGTCCATCAAGCACTTCATTACCCTCCTCGGGTGTGTTGCTTCCTGCAGCTCTCAAGAGACAGTTCATCTCCTTAACAAACGCTGATTATTTACAAGCATCACCAGACTTCGGCTGCGGCTGGTCTCCGGCCCACCCCTTAGGGAGGCTAACCGACCGCCCGGCATCCGTCTGGGGCGCTTTGCAGACTTGGCCTCCCCCGGGGAGGGGCTACCCTACTTGATTTTTTTTGCATTTTCCAGTGATCTGTGGGAAGGGTCTTCAACCAAGTGTCTGGGCTGTGAATCCTACTCATGTGGAAAGCTTGACTGCTCTGCACCTCATTCATTTGCTAGAGCAGGTCCGATGTGGGGGCACTTGGTTGCGCCCCGGGGATATGACGATGAAGCAAACAGCCTAACAGAGGAGAAGACCCAATAACATCGCTGGTACCTGCTTATGTGCTGGGGAAAGGGTGTGCACGCTAAATGCAGTCATTCCACCCTCACAGCAACCTGGAGTTAGATAGCACCGTCCTCACTGTAAATGTGCTTATTTATTGATTTTGATATATATAGAGAGAAACATTGATTTTTTTTTCTTCCGCATATTAATGCATTCATTGGCTGCTTCTCATGTGTGTCCTGACTGGGGATTGAGCCCCCAACCTTGGCGTATCGGGGTGACTCTAACCCACTGAGCTACCTGGCCAGGGCTCCTCGTCTTATAGCTGAGGAAACGGAGGCACAGAGAGGTTCGTTAAGCTGCCCTGGTTGCACAGCTGGTGAGTCAGGGTGAGGTCTGTGCTCTGGGCCGCCCTCCCGTGGGCGTGATGACCCTCCTGCCAGCGGTTCTCGGAGCAGGAGCTCAGGGTCGCGGTGCACAGCCCTGCCTGGGAGCGTGTAGGCGTTTCCTCTCCGCCCAGGGCCTCAGCGCGGAGAGTGCGCCGCCCTCCTGGCAGGTGCAGCACCTGCTCTCCCAACGTGTACCCCCACCCCCCCCCCCCTCAGGGAAGGTTAGCCCGTCACTGAACTATTAGTGCTTAGCCCCGGGGTGAGACAGCACATCGGTGGGTGGTGGGTGCGTGGGGAGCTCACACTTGAGGAGCAAGAGGAGTGAGGAGGAGGGAGGAATATTCTGGAGCGTGAAGGACACAGCTCTAGGGAGGCAACTACTGGGCGGGTGGCAGGAGGGGAGGGGGCGGGAGGCAATCCGGGGCAACTGGGAGGAAGGTGCCCAACAGACCTGTGCAAGGAAGTGGAAAGAAGGTGATTGGAAGGCTCTAGAAATTTCTAGAATTCCTCCAGTTTTTAGTTTTCTAATCACAGGCTAGATGTCCCACCTGGGGCTCCTCCACTGAGCAGGGATACAAAGATCCCACAGAAAAGGAAACCGGGGCCCCAGAGCTACAACACTGAGCCCAGAGTGGGAGGACCTGGCTTGTTCCAGGAGGTGGGAGGGGACTGGGGACAGCCACCGGAGCCCCAGCCCGTGATGCCCGCGGTGTGAGAGCCAGGGGTCCGGCTGTGTGGGGCGCTGTGGGCGTGCCGTCCTTAAACCCGGGGTTCATTCCCAGTGGGGTTATGGAACATGGAAGCGTGCTGGGGCCATGACCCACCCACAGAGGTCCTCCAGGCTTACAAACAGCATCTAACTCGGCTCTAACTCCGCTTTGCTTTATGAGCTCTTTCCCTTCCTTCATTTCCACCTCTTCCCTCACAGTCTACCAACATGAAATGATTTTTAACTCCCTGTCGCAACGATCCCTAAACCCTTAGCAATCACTCTTCCTTCCCGAGCGCTCACCCCGGGTGCTGGGGTGGTTCTCCGTGTGACTCACTCCTTTGTAACAAGGAGGTGCTCACGAGCAGACCCCGGGACAGGACGGTGGACGCGGTCAGCAGGCCAGAGCACACGCAGGATAGCGAGCAGTGATGGGCGCAGATTGCGGGCTAGCCCCCTTTCCAAGCCAAGTGCACGTTCCAGCCAGGCATTCGCCACACGGCCCGTTCCCAGCGAGAACGCAGGCCCGGGAGCTGGAGGGACCGCTGGGGGTCATGCTTTAGTGAATGAGGGAACTCCGCTTGAACTCATTAACTCTGTGCCAGGCGACTTCCTCCCACGGCCCCGGGGAAGCTGTGTGTGAGAAGTGGAGCTGCAGATGCGGGAATCAACGCTTCTGGCCTGGGCGGGAGAGGATGGGCAGGAGGGGAGGGCCGAGGCTGCAGGCAGGCTGGCCTGTGTGCTGCAGGGAGGGCCCGCTGCAGTGTGCGGGCTGCGGCCGCCGGGGAAGGACGGCCCTGGCCATGCCCGTGCCCTCACCCCGCCCCCACCCCACTGTCCTCCAGTCTGGGTGACCGTCACTGCCATCTCCGTGGAAACCCCGCGGGAAGTCCTGCGGGCCGCCCGAGGAAGGAGCGTCACCCTCCCGTGCACGTACCGCACCTCCGTCGCCGAGCGGAAGGGGTTCATCCAGTGGGACAAGCTGCTGTGGAGCCACTCGGTGAGGTCACGGGCGGCACGGGTGGGCCAGGTGGGACGTGGCAGCAGTGGCTTCCCGTGGAGGCAGAACCGATCTCAGTCAGTTCCAGGTTCCGTTTGATAAGCGATGGCTAAACAGGTGAATAAGTGAACTCCAAAGGCAAGAACCAAGTAAAGGAAGTGGCCGGAGCCAAGGGCGCTGCCCGCACGGTGCCCGGCCTGTGGCAGGCGCTCAGTAAACGCTGGCTGAGGGGGCGCGGGACAGACAGTGGGCTGACCCCGCGGGGTGAGAGAGAGGCCGGGGGTCACAAGAGCAAGGAGCCGGGATCCGAGGAAATTCCAATTATCCGCACGTGCTCCGCGGTGGGAGCCGCCCCCTGCCCACCCCTTCAATGTTGTCACTAAGCTTAGGACAACGCTGCGAGCTGGTGCCACAGGAGAGCTGCTTGCTCCAAGGCTTGGCGTCGGGGCTCTGGGCGGGCGGGGCCTCGGGGTCGGCAGTGCCGCTGGAGGAAGGCCGCGCCGAAACCTTAGGTGAAGACCAGGCGGCATCTCTCCTTCCTCCAGGAAAGGGTGCTCGTCTGGACTTTCTCCACTAAAGAATACACCTACGGTGACCTTTATGAGAACCGTGTCAACCTGTCGGGCAACGCCGAGCAGTCCGACGCCTCCATCACCATCAGCCAGCTGACCATGGACGACAACGGCACCTACGAGTGCTCGGTCTCGCTGCTCAAAGACCTGGGCGGCACCTCCAAGGCCCGCGTCCGCCTCCTGGTCCTGGGTGAGTGCCCACTTCCTGTGGTGGGCAGCAGGTGCGGCAGGGGTGCCTGGAGGGGGTGCCTGGAGGACAGGTGCCTGGAGGGGGTGCCTGGAGGGGGTGCCTGGAGGACAGGTGCCTGGAGGGGGTGCCTGGAGGACAGGTGCCTGGAGGAGGTGCCTGGAGTGGGTGCCTGGAGGGGGTCCCTGGAGTGGGTGCCTGGAGGACAGGTGCCTGGAGGGGGTGCCTGGAGGACAGGTGCCTGGAGGGGGTGCCTGGAGGACAGGTACCTGGAGGGGATCCCTGGAGTGGGTGCCTGGAGGGGGTCCCTGGAGTGGGTGCCTGGAGGACAGGTGCCTGGAGGGGGTGCCTGGAGGACAGGTGCCTGAAGGGGGTGCCTGGAGGACAGGTGCCTGGAGGACAGGTGCCTGGAGGACAGGTGCCTGAAGGGGGTGCCTGGAGGACAGGTGCCTGGAGGACAGGTGCCTGAAGGGGGTGCCTGGAGGACAGGTGCCTGGAGGACAGGTGCCTGGAGGACAGGTGCCTGGAGGACAGGTGCCAGGAGGACAGGTGCCTGGAGGGGGTGCCTGGAGGTGCTGCCTGGCTTTCTGAAGCCTTGTAGTGAGTCCAACAGCACAGCCCTGGATGGAGAGCCGTCTCCCCTCCCACACGCCCCAACAGCAGCAAATGGGGCGCTGACAGACCCTCCACACTTCTCCACATGTCCTCTCAACGCACACACACACACACACACACACACACACACACACACATGAGAGCTCCTTCGAGAGATTGCACACACACACACACACACACACACACACACACGAGAGCTCCTTCGAGAGAGATTGCACACACACACACACACGAGAGCTCCTTCGAGAGAGATTGCACACACACACACACACACACACACACACGAGAGCTCCTTCGAGAGAGATTGCACACACACACACACACACGAGAGCTCCTTCGAGAGAGATTGCACACACACACACACACACACACACACACACACACACACGAGAGCTCCTTCGAGAGAGATTACCAAGCCAAGAAAATGAGCGTTTTTACCCAGTTTCTCTTCTGCTCCCCACCTCCCCCGCTCCATTGCCCAGGTTCCCCGGCTGAATCCCTCTCTTCCCACCTGGCCTTTGCCTAGTTCTGTCTCCTCTGGCCCTTTAAACACCTCGGGCCTTCCTGCTGGTGCTGGCTGGGAGGCAGCGGGCCGCACCCCACCAGGGCCGCTGCATTTTAGTGAACCTGAAGGGCGAGGGGACACCCTTAATCTGAGGTTATGGAACTCGGTGAAACCCATGTTTTGCTTTAAAAAAAAAAAAAGAGTGGGAGAGATCATATTATACTATATGTCAAGGAATTCAGCAGTTTCTCTTGAAAAATGAAGTTTTCTTTCCAAATGGCTCTCCCGCGGGGCTAGTTTTGACCCACAAGGGCACTAATTATGAGGCGCCACCCACCCAGGCTGGACGAGACACGAGGCCCTGGTCACCCAAGGAGGCCACCTTGCCTGGGACACCTGCCCCGTGCCCATGGGATCGCCGCCTCCCGGCCTCTGGCGCCCCCTAGTGTCCTCAGTGGGAGGCGCAGGCCCTGCAGCGGCCTCCAGCCCACCGTGTCCCCTGCTCCACTTCCCATCACTCTGCCGGCAATAAGTATTCAGGTGGCACCTACGTCCTGCCTGAGTGCGGACACCAGCCAACTGAGACCTGAGATCCCGGGGGTCCCCACAGCGGGTGTCAGGGCCGCTGGGATAGAGGGGACGGGGGACTGGCCGTCGGGACGCTTCGCACTGTGCGTGCTGCTCTGCGATGGGGGCAGGCCGCTGGGGCGGTGCTGTGCTGGACGGACCTCGAGCGCCTGCATCTCAGCTCTGGGCTGTGAATTCTCCGCCTGTGAGCAAACGCGGCGGCAGGCGTGTGCGCGTGGGTGCGAGGGAGGTGGCTGTCCCCACGCCCCACCTACTCATGCCTTCTCGTGGCCCCTCCCTACAGTGCCGCCCTCCAAACCCGACTGCAGCATCCTGGGCGAGACCGTGATTGGGAACGACATCCAGCTGACCTGCCAGTCGAGGGAGGGCTCCCCGGCCCCGCAGTACCACTGGCGGAGCTTCGACCTGCTGAACCAGGAGCGGAGGGGCCCGCCAGGTAACCCCACCCGCCGCAGCTGATCGGCAGGCTGCAGGGGACCCCTGGAGGCTGTCCCGCTCCGCAGCGGACACCGCTGTGTCCTGGGCTGTTTCCCTGGTTTCTCAGCACCACGCCTCCCCCGCCAGGTTGCTGAGAGCAGCAGCAGCGGCTTCGTGAGAAGCCTGTGGTGGGGGCGCGTGACGGCTCCCTCGGGCCCAGGGCACAGCAGTCACTGGCGAAAGCCCTGCCGCAGCTCTGAGCACGATTATGTCCTCACGTTCGCGTTTGAGGCCCCACGTCCGCACTGTGGCTCCACGCAAGGTGGGAACTTCCTGTCCCCATGCCCTCCTAGGCCGGTCCGTCTCAGACTCCCTGAATCCTACGTCCACAAAGGCACCCCGTTATGGCTGCACCCCCCCCAGACCAGGGCTGGGTGAGGGCCCGTTCCATTGCCAGGAGACCACTTTCGTCCTGGGTAGCTTGGTGTTTGACCTCTTGGTCAGGAAACAAACAGGGAGGGAAAATCCAAAAACTGGATAAATATTCTCCGTCCTCACTACGGAGCCCACGGCGTGGGAGCTCCCGCTGGGGCCCGGCCCCGCTGCCTGGCCAGCTGCACCCCGAGCTCTCGCAGATAAGACAAGGCCAGAGGTGCCCTTGGTCTCAGGGGGTCTTCCAGCTCAGTGGGCTGGGAACAAGGAAGGGAGAAGTACCGCGTGGGGTAGGCGTGTGCGTGGGGTAGGCGTGTGTGTGGGGTAGGCGTGTGCGTGGGGTAGGCGTGTGTGTGGGGTAGGCGAGTGCGTGGGGTAGGCATGTGCATGGGGTAGGCATGTGCATGGGGTAGGTGTGTGTGTGGGGTAGGCATGTGCATGGGGTAGGCATGTGTGGGGGGTAGGCATGTGTGTGGGGTAGGCATGTGAGTAGGGTAGGCATGTGTGTGGGTAGGCATGTGCGTAGGGTAGGCATGTGTGTGGGGTAGGCATGTGTGTGGGGTAGGCGTATGAGTGGGGTAGGCATATGCGTGGGGTAGGTGCGCGAGGTAGGCATGTGTGTGGGTAGGCATGTGCGTGGGGTACGTGCACGGGGTAGGCATATGTGTGGGTAGGCATGTGCGTGGGGTAGGCACGTGCAGGGTAGGCGGTGTCTGGAGAAGTCTGATGGGAGGGCAGCAGCCGCCGGCCGGTGAGCCGCATGAATGCTGGCTGGGGCTCCCATTTAACCGGATGAACTTGCCACTCCACCCTTCACTCGTTTGGGGCAAACCAAGACCTTCTTAAAAGGAAAGAACTGCGGGAACCCCCGCGGTCGGTCTCATGTGAAGTGGAAGCTGTGGTGTGGGTCAGCAAGCTGCCAGTTGGGGTCCCATGTTTCTGTTGGCAGATCTGCTCTGGGCGTGTGGAGTTCCTGCTGGCACTGTGGGCAGCCGCCCTGGCCGGTGGCCTCCCCTCTCTGGCTGGGAACGTGACTCCACAGCGGTCTCCACGGTCCGCCATGGCCACCGCTCGGTCTGCCCGTCCGGCAGCAGTGTGCGCGGCGGGCCCAGTGCTGCGAGCCTGACAGCAGAGGCGCTGGGACCGGGCGCAGAGGGGTCAAAGCGGCGTCCCGAGGAGGGCATGAGCGGGCAGCACAGCGTGGCTGACAGCACGGCACGCTGTGTGACCTTGGCAGTGGCTCAGCCTCTCTGTGCTGCAGTGTCCGCACCACACATGGGCGTTCTGCTGGTGTTCACTGCACGGGGCTGCTGTGAAGGTTACATAAAAGCGCCAGCGGCCCCGAGCCTGGCAGATAGTGAGCACTCGGCGCTGCTGAGGGGCGTGGCGAGGAGCAGGGAGCGTGCTCGGGAGGATGCCGGGCACCGGGAGCCCGTGCACCGGGAGCGGAGCTGCCTGGGCCTTGGAGGCCACCTGCTCCTTCCGAGGCGCGCCCCAAACGGGCACCCCATTCACAGTTCTCCTGCCGCCAACAGAAAAGATCCCTCTGGTTGTCAGAAGCCGACGCTTCATTCTTCAGTGACCCCAAGGGGAGGACCCGGGGACACGGAGGAGGTTCAGGGGAATTCACTTGCCTGCTTTTGACAAGCTCGTCCTGCGTCAGACTGGGGACCTGGGGTGACAGGAAAGAGTGGGCTAGCGGGAATGCCCGCAGGAGCGCCCCTGGGGCCGGGCGTGGTGGTGGCGTTCCTGCCTCAGAGCGCGGAGAGCCTGTCCGGCTGCTTCCTGCGGGGCCAGACGAAACCCGTTTCTCACATAAGCATCTCAGTCCACAGTGGACAACAGAGCAGGGCTCCCCTACCCCGGAAGACAGAGGTCCCCACGTTAGAGACTGCTTCCTTTGGCTTAGCATCGGCGGGAGCCAGCCGGCAGGGGGAGCGGGGAATCTGGGATCAGCACACAGGGACGGGATCCTGGCTCTCCACCTGCTGTAAGTCCCGCACGGCCTTGTTCTATCGTCCCCCCCACCCCCCCCGCCGAAGGCTGTGAGGAGGGTAAGAGGAGATCCCGTGTGGGATACCTCTGAACATCCTCTGTGAACCAGGTGCCACGCACGAAAGGAGCGGGAATTTGATATCCGGGAGGGAGGGAGGGAGGGAGGGAGGGAGGGCGGGCGGTTCTGGGGGCTGGAGCACACAGGGAGGAGGTTCGGAGGGGTGGGCATGGACCCTGCTCCCAGCAGCCAGGGAAGATCATGAAGGCCAGAGGCAGCAGCCAAGCTGCGGACGAGGAAAGTTAACTCTTGTCAACTGACTTCAGTGCCCTGGAGACCAGGCTGCTCAGCGGAGCAGAGGGAAGGTGGGAGCGGCTGTCCTGTGCGTTTCCCATCTTGACCACAAGGTGTCACCATTGCAGCAGAAACAGCTTCAGAACTATCAGGTCCTTTCCAAAAAAGGGGGTTTGGGAGCCCCGACTGGGATCAGAGCAGGTCTTGGGCCCCGGATATGCACTGGGCAGCCGCCAATGCCCACTGTTTGCTTGAGGAGCCGGGGAGGATGGTGCTGACTCCAGTCGGAAGCCCAGGTCCGTGCCCTAAACAAGCCTTCCCTCCATCACCGTGCGGTGCACCTGAGCGCAGTCCCAGCTTCGGCGGCTCAGGCAGGGAACCCGATTCACCTGGAAGTATGTCCAGGTCCGAGAGCATTTCCCAAAGTGGGTTCCTTCAAGTTGCCTCTTTTTAAAAATCCCATTAGTTTAGAAAATGAGACCATTACACCCTCACCACCCACTGCTCATTAGCATATCAGAAGCTCTGAGAGTTCTGTCGTTAAAAAATGTCATTAACCCTTAACTCTGGTTTCTAAACCCGTTCTGGTCATGGACTCTTCGGTATATGAGCATCGCTTGTGGGCAGCTTTCCAGAGAGCACCCCGAGCTGTGGGTCCCAGGGCTTTAGGGGGGAGGAGCACCAGGAACACGAGCTGCTGTGCTGGCTGGTGGGAGCAGGGTGGCTTTCATAGGGTTCTCTGTTCCTCTCGGAGCTCCGGACGCTGCGGCGGCGGGATCACGTTCCCTTCCTAAACTCCACAGCCCCCTCTGGAGCTCCGGCCCGCCGCCCCGCTGCGCCGGGCTGTCTCCTGGGAACCGGGGCCTCGCGCCTCGCGTGGGCCTAAACAGGATGTGTTATCGCCTCGCCCTTTCTTAGTTTGTGACCTCGGGCGGGCGCGTTGTGGGAAGCAGCAGGGACCTCGTGCCGAGGAAGCGCATCGAGTGGCTCGTCCAGACCGGGGATGCCGTCTTGCGAGAGCGGGGTGGGCGGGGAGGCTGACACCAGGGGCGGGGGCAGGAGGCAGCGCTGCAGGGGTGGCAGGACCAGACCCGGCCCGGGGACCACACTGAGGAGTCTGGACTCCTCACTGGAGACCACGGCGCCCCTGGAATGTCTGGCGGGCGGCGGCCGGTGCTATTTGCATGTAGGCCGTCCCCTCAGGACGGAGTGCGCCTCCTGGTGGCCGCAGGGCCACAAGGGGCTTGTTCTGCCACAGGTGAGAGGACAAAGGCCTCTGAACCCTCCTCTCAAAACTGCGGTCACAGCAGAGTGTCTCAGAGGACAGGACATGCAAATACGTGGGCACCCCCTCTCCTTCCACGGTGCACACACCACAGGGCCGGGGACTCACAGGAAGGTCGCTCATGAGGACATTCGGGCCATCCCCTGAGTTCAGGAGGGCCGGGCTAGCACTGCCCCCTGACACGGAGCTGCGGCTCCCACAGGTAAATGGCCACGGGAGTGGTGGACAGTGAGGAGTCGAGACAGACAGCTGCCTCCCCACCCTCCTCCCAGATACACACACTCACATATACACACTCACATATACACTCTCACATATACACACTCACATATACACATACACACTAACACACCACATATACTCACATACCACACACACTCACATATACACACTCACATATACACACTCACATATACACATACACAGTAACACACTGCATATACTCACATACCACACACACTCACATATACATACACACACACTCATATACATACACACTGCACACACACATACTCACACACCACTCACATATACACATACACACTAACACACCGCATACACTCACATACCAAACACACTCACATATACACAATCACATATACACGCATATACACACACTCACATGTGCTCACACACTGATTTCTAAAGCTTCCTCCACATGAGTCCCAGCTACGGGTTTCAGTTTCTGAAGGTCATGGAGGGGGTCATAGTGACCCCTAATCAGAATTTTCGTGTGCGGCGTGTGCATAGGGTGTGTCCTGAGCACCCGCCAGTCGGGCCTTCTGTTGTGGGCCTGAGGGACCAGCGCCTCGTCTGATGCCCAGTGTCCCGGGAGGCAGGCACCAGCGCGATTTCTGGTCAGAAATAAAGAGACCGGGCGCAGTGACGCTGTTACTTGCCCAAAGTCACACGGTGAGTAAGCAGCTCACTTCCCGTAGCCCGGACTGCGCAGGGAGCCTGGCCCCGTCCTGCCGTGCGGAGCGTCTCCAGACCCCAGGTGAGGCCGGCCCAGCAGCTGCGCGCCCGCTTTCCCCTCCACCTGGGCGCCCTCCTCACCCCACGGTCTTCTCTCCCAGGCGCGGGGCACACCCTGACTCTGAAGAACATCTCCACAGACATGTCCGGCTACTACATCTGCACCTCCAGCAACGAGGTGGGGACCGAGTCCTGCAACATCACCCTGACCGTCAGGCCTCGTAAGAGCCGCCACGTGTGGGGCGGGGCGGGGAGGAGAGGTGCCGCAGGCCGGGTGGCCGGGTGGCCAGGGGGCCAGGTGGCCGGGGGGCCGGGGGGCCGGGGGGCCGGGTGGCCGGGTGGCCAGGGGGCCGGGTGGCCGGGTGGCCAGGGGGCCGGGTGGCTAGGTGGCCGGGGGGCCGGGGGGCCGGGAGGCTGGGGGGCCGGGTGCCCAGGTGGCCAGGGGGCCGGGGAGCCGGGGGGCCGGGGGGCCGGGGGGCCGGGGGGCCGGGGGGCCGGGGGGCCGGGTGCCCAGGTGGCCAGGGGGCCGGGGAGCCGGGGGGCCGGGGGGCTGGGGGACCAGCCAGTCGCCCTGCGCAGCCCACTGCCTGGAGGCCAGTCCAGCTCCCTGGCTTCTTTGGAAGCAGCGCCCAGGACGCTGGTGCCTGGAGCCCAGCCAGTGGCCGGGCGGTGCCAGGGCCGCCGTGCTCCGGGCCCATCCTTTGGGGTGGGCCGCTCCCAGCTCAGGGAAAGCTGGAGGAGGACAGGTAAACCAGTCCTCCGTGCCTGGCTGACCCTGAGGCCTCTCCGGGCCCGGGAGCACAGGGAGGCAGGGACACAGAGCCAGGGCCGCCGTCCTTGTCCTGGCCACGTCTCCGTCAGAAGAGCATGCCCAGTCCTGGCTGGCGCTCCCACCAGGCCAGGCCTTACGGTGCCCCAGGCTGCTCCCTGGGCTGGAGGACGGGGTGAGGGGGAAGGGAGGGGGGAGGGCCTGGGGTCCTGGCTGTGGGGCCTCTCGGTGTGCTCAGCCCTCCAGCCGGGCTCGGGCAGTCAGCTGCTCTGTCCCTGGCAGCCTCCATGAACGTGGCCCTGTACGCGGGCATCGCGGGCGGCGTGGTGGCGGCCCTCATCATCATAGGCGTCCTGGTCTATTGCTGCTGCTGCCGGGAGAAGGGCGAGGACCAGGAGCCCAGGCCGTGAGTGTGGGGCCGCCGGTGGCACGGGGCTGGGCAGGTTGGGAAGGTGCGTCCCAGCTCCTTTGTCCCGGCGGGTCCCTCAGCTCTCGGGTGGAGCGAGTCTGGGCCCCTTCCCGTCCGCTCTGGACCGGCCCTCAGCCAGGGTGCGCTGGGTGGGGCTGGAGGCCCTGAGGGGCACTGCGGGCTCTGGGGCACACCTCCCCTCTGTCCTCACGGCGCAGGAATCGGTCCATCTACCGGGAGCCTCCAGAGCAGCTGCGGGAACTTTCCAGAGGGCGGGAAGAGGAGGACGACTCCCGGCGCCAATCCCCTGACCATGCTGCCCACGTGTGACCGGGGCTGCTGCAGGGCGGGCAGGGACGGCGGTTCCTTCCGACCCCCCCTCTGCTCCAGCCGCTTTCCTACCCCCCACCCCCCGCCCCAGCACTGATGTGCCTCCTCCCACGTCAGCCAGAGGCGCTGGCTGAGCCTGATGAGCCGATGCCACCTGCCAAGTGACCCTCCCACCGCCCGCTCCCGGGGACCAGGCCGCAGCCTCCACCTTCCTCGAGCCGGTGGGACAGCAGCTGCCGCTCACGGCACCAGCACCGGGCAGCGCCGGGCGGAGGTTCGCAGGCGTACATGTTAGTTCAATGAATGAAAGAATAGGTGCACTCACAAAGCCCCCCATTATTTACCCAGCTTCCGTGTACACCCCGTGTTCCAGGCCCCCCATTATTTACCCAGCTTCCATGTACACCCCGTGTTCCAGGCTTTACCCAGCTTCCGTGTACACCCCATGTTCCAGGCCCCCCATTATTTACCCAGCTTCTGTGTACACCCCGTGTTCCAGGCCCCCCATTATTTACCCAGCTTACATGTACACCCCGTGTTCCAGGCCCCCCATTATTTATCCAGCTTACCTGTACACCCCGGCCTCGGGGCCCCCCATTATTTATCCAGCTTATGTGTACACCCCGGCCTCGGGGCCCCCCATTATTTATCCAGCTTACGTGTACACTCCGGCCTCAGGGCCCCCCATTATTTATCCAGCTTACCTGTACACCCAGTGCTCCGGGCCCCCCATTATTTATCCAGCTTACGTGTACACCCCAGCCTCGGGGTCCCCCATTATTTACCCAGCTTACGTGTACACCCCGGCCTCAGGGCCCCCCATTATTTATCCAGCTTACATGTACACCCCAGCCTCGTGGTCCCCCATTATTTATCCAGCTTATGTGTACACTCCGGCCTCAGGGCCCCCCATTATTTATCCAGCTTACCTGTACACCCAGTGCTCCGGGCCCCCCATTATTTATCCAGCTTACGTGTACACCCCAGCCTCGGGGTCCCCCATTATTTACCCAGCTTACGTGTACACCCCGGCCTCAGGGCCCCCCATTATTTATCCAGCTTACGTGTACACCCCAGCCTCGGGGTCCCCCATTATTTATCCAGCTTAGTGTACACCCCGGCCTCAGGGTCCTGGCCTGGCCGCGAGCTCCCCTTCCAGCCTCATCATCCGCAGGTTCCCTGCACCTCAGACCCTCCCGCGAGGGCCACCTCCAGCCCCTACCCCACCCGCACGGCTGCCCACGTGGTGCCCATCTCTGCCTGTCAGCATCCCAGCTGTGCCCAGGCTGCCTCGCACCCCTGATTCCATAGCCTGCCCCAGTGTCCCCCCGCACCCCGGCCCGCGCACAGGTCTCTCCCTGCGAGGTCTGTGCGCCCAGCAGGGCCTGGGCTCCGCCCTGCTTGCTAGCCGGCCCTTCCCCTCTCTGCTCTCCCTGACGGGACTGTGGACACAAAGAGGACTCGCACCCAGCCCTCTCTCGTTGGGTGAATTACGATGAGCTGATGTGAGTGAACGGCGGGGCCTGTTTGCAGTGGGCAGGATTCACACGTCATGGCGACTCCTCTGAAGGCTCGAGTCACTGACCTGTCCACCCCGCTTCCCCGCCCCAAGCCCTGCCCCGCCCAGCGGTTCCCGGCCCTGAGGCTCTGCTGTGCTGCTTGGACCCCTCCCTCAGCCTCGCCCCCGGTGGCTGTCCTTCCCCTGAGAGCCCGGCAGTGTGGCGGCCCGGCCTCGTGGCGGTGGCCAGTCTCACCCAAATGCTGTTTACTTTGAAATAAACATGGTCTTTTCTGGTTGATCAGAAAAGCAACTTTGAAAATCCGCTGTCCATTTGTGATTTAAAAAATAGACCTTTCATATATTTTGTTAAGTTCTTTGCTTCATTCAAAATGCTGTCAATAATGATCAAGTCAGTGGATTTTGGTGTGGATTTTGGTGTGGATTTCAATGTGGATTTTGGTGTGGATTTTGATGGTGTGGATTTTGGTGTAGATTTCAATGTGGATTTTGGTGTGGATTTTGATGTGGATTTTGATGGTGTAGATTTCAGTGTGGATTTTGATGTGGGTTTCAGTGTGGATTTTGTTGTGAATTTTGATGTGGATTTTGATGGTGTAGATTTCGGTGTGGATTTTGATGATTTTGGTGTGGATTTCGATGTGGATTTTGGTGTGGATTTCGATGTGGATTTTGATGGTGTGGATTTTGGTGTAGATTTCGATGTGGATTTTGGTGTGGATTTTGATGTGGATTTTGATGGTGTAGATTTCAGTGTGGATTTTGATGTGGGTTTCGGTGTGGATTTTGTTGTGAATTTTGATGTGGATTTTGGTGTGGATTTCGATGTGGATTTTGGTGTGGATTTTGATGGTGTGGATTTTGGTGTAGATTTCAATGTGGATTTTGGTGTGGATTTTGATGTGGATTTTGATGGTGTAGATTTCAGTGTGGATTTTGATGTGGGTTTCGGTGTGGATTTTGTTGTGAATTTTGATGGTATAGATTTCGGTGTGGATTTTGGTGTGGATTTTGATGGTGTAGATTTCAATGTGGATTTTGATGTGGATTTTGGTGTGGATTTTGATGGTATAGATTTCAGTGTGGATTTTGATGTGGATTTTGGTGTGGATTTTGGTGTGAATTTTGGTGTGGATTTCGGTGTGGATTTTGATGTGGATTTTGGTGTGAATTTTGGTGTGGATTTTGGTGTGGATTTCGGTGTGGATTTTTATGTGGATTTTGGTGTGGATTTTGGTGTGAATTTTGGTGTGGATTTCGGTGTGGATTTTGATGTGGATTTCGGTGTGGATTTTGGTGTGAATTTTGGTGTGGATTTTGGTGTGGATTTCGGTGTGGATTTTGATGTGGATTTCCATGTGGATTTTGGTGTGGGTTTGGTTCTCACGAGGGTGGAGCTTGCGTCTGTGCATCTGTGCCCACCTCCCACAGGCCTCTTCTGTTTCCTTGGTGACAGCCAGGCAAGAGGAGCAGAGGGCCAGATTCTGGGGGTCCCATTGTGTGTGCGCCAATAGGACCACAGGGTAGGGAGCAAGTAGGCCTGGGAGTCAGAGCGCGGGAAGAAGCCGCCTCGTGCCACAGCCGTCGGAGAGGAGCAGAGCAGAGAGCCTCTTCCCTGGTGCTCGCTCCAGGCAGCTCCTGCCTCACGTTCAAGGTCCTCTCCTCCATGCCCCTGCCCGTGGTCCCTCTGCCCTCCTGTCCCAGCACCTGTCACAGGTACGTCACTACCACGGTTGGATCTTATTTGTGGCCTGGCACATGTTGACACTTGATGGATGTTTGTTGAATGAATAATGTTTGGCGCCACTTCTGCAGATGCCCAAGGCCCTCTCCCAGTCCTCCTGATGCTCTGAGGTGCCCTCTGCCCGCGTGGGGCCAGACTCTGCCAGCGTGTGCTTGGTCCCGGCCGGCCAGTGCATCTCTGCTCTGGAAGGACCCTGAACGTTCAAGTGCCTTAGCTCTGGCTTGGGGGGGAAGGGGAATGGGGACCCACTGATCAACTCCACGGCGACCGTGTGGGCACCTTCCCCGTGAGCACTGCTGTGGCCGCGGGTGCATGAAGGTCGCCACCCGCTGTCCACAGGAGGAGCTGCAATCGCAGGGAGGTGACACGCAGGCCCTGGCTCTGAGATGGGGCGTGGCCTCCGGCAGGCAGCTGGCTGAGTCGCTCAGCCCGAGGGGGCTGGGACAGCTACAAAGAGGAGGTGGCATTTGGGCCGTCTTGAAGCAAAGTGCGGAGTTTTACAAGTGAAAGGACTGGTGCCCACACCCCTGGCCCCAGTGTGGGTCTGTTCCTTGCTTGGGTCTCAAACCACATCATCAGGTGGTAAGACTACCGTCTTCTGCTGCGTTTATTTAACCCAGAAGCTCAATGGGAATGAGATGGTTGCAGGTTCTCTTAGGATCAAAGTTAGTCCAGCAATAGACTCCTTGGCGGGTGGCCAGGCACTCCTTCCCAATGCGTGGTTTCCCGCCCATGGCTCGTAGCCCTCTGGTGTTTAGGGCTATGCTGGCTGAGGGAACACTGCTGGGCACTGCCAGGCACCGACAGTCACTCAGACAACCCTCAGGTGACCACTCTGTGGGTCTTCCTTCAGTTGCTTCTGTGCACACTGAGCAGCATTGGCTTTCCAAGGCAGAGTCACAGGAACCAACCTCAGAGAGCCTGATGTACAACACCAACAGCATCGCTCCAAGAGCTGCTCTGCGCCAGCGGCTGCTCTGAGCATGCTCCGTGGGACATCTCAGAATCTGCGCCGTAAGCCTGTGACCCGGGCTGTTATTATGCCCATTTCACAGATGAGGAAGCTGAGGCTCAGTGAACTGGAGCATATTGAATAGGCACAGAATTTCAATTGGGTATTTCCAGCTGTCAAATAGGCCCAACTTTCTGGCCCCGACCCAGGCGTTCTCACCCCAGGGCCCCCAGCTGCTCACTGGGTGTGAGTCAGAACCAGGGAGGTTGGCTAGGAGCCTCATCTCTCAGCAATGGAACCAGGCGTCACCTGTGGGCATTCTGAAAGTTCTTTGGCTTTGGCCCCGCCCTGGAGGTTCTGGTTGGCCCTGGGCACCTGCACAGGTGATGCCTGGTCCCCATGAGGAAGCGCTGTCCTCGGGAAAGGCCACCGCCGGGACACCCCCTGCTGGGACTGAGCGCTCCCCGAGGTCGCCTGTCCTCTGGCCGGCTTCCAGAAAGGCCTTCCCTCCCTCCTTGCGTCACAGATGAGGACGCGCAGGCTCAGGGAGTGAAGTCACCCGAGTCAACAGCGGGTCAGTCTCAGAGTGCGACCCCGCGTCCGCTCTGTCTGGAGCTGTGGCCACATTCCCTCCTGGCCCGTGGATGCAGAGGGCGCTGAGAGGGGAGAAGGCAGGAGTGGAGTCAGAGTCAGGGAGTTTTTGTTTGCTTATTTTAAATGTGTATGTGGCTGTTATTACCCAACAGATGTAACACTATACGTGCGTTCTGCAAACAAGCTAAAAATAACGGGACTTACGGGAAAATGGGGATTTGAGGAAGACCGTATAAAACCAATGGAACTGGGTGACCAGATCACTTTTAAACATGAACAATCCTGGTGAGCATCCAAGTGACGTTAAACCCAGGTGGCGACAGAAGGGCGGCGAGTGACGTGGGCTGGTGACGTCAGGCGGCTGCTGACCTGACAGCCTCGCTCCGGCGCTTTGGGGCCGGTGTGACGTCACGTGATGTCGGGGTGCCGTGAGCACAGCCTGCGAGGCCGCACCGTCCAGCTGAGGCCCAGAGGCTCCAAAGTGCCCGCGGGCGGGGCGTCTGGAGCAGGGATGTGGCCCAGGGAGGAGCCAGGTCCTGCGTGGGACTGAGTGGGACTCGGAGATTTCACGCGCTGCTCCACGCACGTGTCCATTGCTTATTTCTGGAACCCTCCCTTTAACATTTCTGGGCCTCCGTGGCCCCGGGTACCGTCCCCGGGAAGTGGAACTGGACCGGGAGGGGGGCTGCTGTACTTAGTTTTACTCTTTTATGTATTTTTGGAGTCCACCTCAATCCTTTTGAAAACAAGATGAGCTGATTAGCAATAAATAAGAATCATAGCAACAGCCGTTGCTATGGGCCGGGCGGGCACTCCCAGGAGGGGAAAGGGGGCCTGGGGGAGGAGCGGGTGCGCGAGGGCCCCGGGCGGTCGGGACGGGGGAGAACTGGGCAGAGGTGAGCAGAGCCCGGCCGGTGCGGACGAGCGGGGAGGGCCACGCCCCAGAAATCTTCCCTTCACAGGACTCCCCACAAACCCACCCGCATCCCCTTTTCCTCTCAAACCAGACGCGGCCTCCACGTGGGAAGTCTTCAGGGAGCCTGGCTTACTCAGCGTGACAATCGTCTCTCTTTTTCTGAATGAAGAGAGACAAGCCTGTCTGTTTCCACCTGAAGTTCACCCCCACATTCCCAGGGGCCTCGACGGGCACCGGTCCGCCTAGCCTCCCGCCAGGTGAAGGAGCCGCCCGACTCCGGCTGGGAGCACCCGGGACCTGCGGCCCTCCAGGGAGCCGGAGCCAGAGCTCAGGGCACCTGCGGCAGAAGGTGACGTCAGCACCGGGCGGAAGTGGCTCCTGCAGAGACACCGGCTCATCACTGGGGCTCCGCCCTCCCGCCCCCGGGCAGTCAGGACCAGAGGTGCCTTTGAGTTCCCTGTGTGCTGCCGGGAGAGATGGGCTCCCTGTGCCAACGGCAATTATTTCATCTCGCTCCAAAAATGAAAGAATTCGCTGCAGCTGCCTCCGAGCAGGAGCGCTGAGAGGTGCACTCAGCGCCTCGTCGCCCCCGCATCCAGGAAGAGGCTTCAAAGAACCGGCTGAAACACGAATTGAGCAACTTTCTAGAAAAATCAGCCTCCGTGAATCACAGCCAGTGGGGTTCCTGGGTGCCCACATGCTCGAGGTCGCCAGGGGCCCAGGGGGAGGTGCTGAGCTTTAGGAAGCATTTCCAGACGCGGCCCATCGTAACCCTCAGAGCCACACTCCCAGCCAGGTGGTCACGTGAGCCAGTTTACAGACAAAGAAACTGAGGCTCAGGGTCAGGCAGCTGGGTAAGTGGCAGAACTGAAGCCAAAAGTCAGGTCTAACTACTTAAGTCCTGGGCTTTATTTTAGAACTTCTCCTTTCAGAGAGAGAGAGCCCCAGACCCCCAAATAAGTGTCTGTTGCTTAAGTACAGCTCCACACCCCGTGTGAGGACGGCTCCACGCCCCGTGTAAGTACAGCTCCACGCCCCGTGTAAGTACAGCTCCACGCCCCATGTAAGTACAGCTCCACGCCCCGTGTAAGTACAGCTCCACGCCCCGTGTAAGTACAGCTCCACGCCCCGTGTAAGTACAGCTCCACACCCCGTGTGAGGACAGCTCCACACCCCGTGTAAGTACAGTTCCACATTCCATGTAATACAGTTCTACACCCCGTGTGAGGACAGCTCTACACCCCGTGTGAGGAGAGCTCCACACCCCGTGTGAGGACAGCTCCACACCCCGTGTGAGGACGGCTCCACGCCCCGTGTAAGTACGGCTCCACGCCCCGTGTAAGTACGGCTCCACGCCCCGTGTAAGTACGGCTCCACGCCCCGTGTAAGTACAGCTCCACACCCCGTGTAAGTACGGCTCCACGCCCCGTGTAAGTACAGTTCCACATTCCATGTAATACAGTTCTACACCCCGTGTAAGTACAGCTCCACACCCCGTGTAAGTACAGCTCCACACCCCGTGTGAGGACAGCTCCACACCCCGTGTAAGTACAGCTCCACACCCCGTGTAAGTACAGCTCCACACCCCGTGTAAGTACAGCTCCACACCCCGTGTAAGTACAGTTCCACATTCCATGTAATACAGTTCTACACCCCGTGTAAGTACAGCTCCACACCCCGTGTAAGTACAGCTCCACGCCCCGTGTAAGTACAGCTCCACGCCCCGTGTAAGTACAGCTCCACGCCCCGTGTGAGGACGGCTCCACGCCCCGTGTGAGTACGGCTCCACGCCCCGTGTAAGTACGGCTCCACGCCCCATGTAAGTACGGCTCCACGCCCCGTGTAAGTACGGCTCCACGCCCCGTGTAAGTACAGCTCCACGCCCCGTTTAAGTACAGCTCCACACCCCGTGTAAGTACAGTTCCACATTCCATGTAATACAGTTCTACACCCCGTGTGAGGACAGCTCCACACCCCGTGTAAGTACAGCTCCACACCCCGTGTAAGTACAGCTCCACACCCCGTGTAAGTACAGCTCCACACCCCGTGTGAGGACAGCTCCACACCCCGTGTGAGGACAGCTCCACACTCCGTGTGAGGACAGCTCCACACCCCGTGTGAGGACAGCTCCACACCCCGTGTGAGGACAGCTCCACACCCCGTGTGAGGACAGCTCCACACCCCGTGTAAGTACAGCTCCACACCCCGTGTAAGTACAGCTCCACACCCGTGTGAGGACAGCTCCACACCCCGTGTGAGGACAGCTCCACACCCCGTGTGAGGACAGCTCCACACCCCGTGTGAGTACAGCTCCACACCCGTGTGAGGACAGCTCCACACCCCGTGTGAGGACAGCTCCACACCCCGTGTAAGTACAGCTCCACACCCGTGTGAGGACAGCTCCACACCCCGTGTAAGTACAGCTCCACACCCGTGTGAGGACAGCTCCACACCCCGTGTAAGTACAGCTCCACACCCCGTGTGAGGACAGCTCCACACCCCGTGTAAGTACAGCTCCACACCCCGTGTAAGTACAGCTCCACACCCCGTGTAAGTACAGCTCCACACCCCGTGTGAGGACAGCTCCACACCCCGTGTAAGTACAGCTCCACGCCCCGTGTAAGTACAGCTCCACACCCCGTGTAAGTACAGCTCCACACCCCGTGTAAGTACAGCTCCACGCCCCGTTTAAGTACAGCTCCACACCCCGTGTAAGTACAGTTCCACATTCCATGTAATACAGTTCTACACCCCGTGTGAGGACAGCTCCACACCCCGTGTAAGTACAGCTCCACACCCCGTGTAAGTACAGCTCCACACCCCGTGTAAGTACAGCTCCACACCCCGTGTGAGGACAGCTCCACACTCCGTGTGAGGACAGCTCCACACCCCGTGTAAGTACAGCTCCACACCCCGTGTGAGGACAGCTCCACACCCCGTGTGAGGACAGTTCCACACCCTGTGTAAGGACAGCTCCACACCCCGTGTAAGTACAGCTCCACACCCCGTGTAAGTACAGCTCCACACCCGTGTGAGGACAGCTCCACACCCCGTGTAAGTACAGCTCCACACCCCGTGTAAGTACAGCTCCACACCCGTGTGAGGACAGCTCTACACCCCGTGTAAGTACAGCTCCACACCCCGGGTGAGGGCAGCTCCACACCCCGTGTGAGGACAGCTCCACACCCCGTGTAAGTACAGCTCCACACCCCGTGTAAGTACAGCTCCACACCCGTGTGAGGACAGCTCCACACCCCGTGTAAGTACAGCTCCACACCCCGGGTGAGGGCAGCTCCACACCCCGTGTGAGTACAGCTCCACACCCCGTGTGAGGACAGCTCCACACCCCGTGTAAGTACAGCTCCACACCCCATGTAAGTACAGCTCCACGCCCCGTGTAAGTACAGCTCCACGCCCCGTGTGAGGACAGCTCCACGCCCCATGTAAGTACAGCTCCACGCCCCGTGTAAGTACAGCTCCACGCCCCGTGTAAGTACAGCTCTACACCCGTGTAAGTACAGCTCCACACCCCGTGTGAGGACAGCTCCACACCCCGTGTAAGTACAGCTCCACGCCCCGGGTGAGGACAGCTCCACACCCCGTGTGAGGACAGCTCCACGCCCCGCGAGCCTCAGCCTCCTCTTCAGGAAAACTACGTGGTTATCAGCGCAGAGCAGCCTTCCTCCTCTCCTACTGTTCCTTTTCCCTTCCTGCTCCCGCTTGTCTCTGACAGCTCTCATTGTCTCCCTCCTGAACCACAAACATCCTGCTGGCCCTCTGAACCAGCTCCTGACCCCGGAGAGCTCGCGGGGCCAGGGAGCGGCTGGCGGGAACAGTGGCCGCTGCCAGTGCTGCCCGAGGCCCCACTGAGAAGAGGGACCAGAAGTGGTCATGTTGGCAGAGGGTTGGGGTGTCAGAGGGGCCCCAGTGCAATAGGAGCATTGAACTTGGAGTGTCAGAGGGGCCCAGTGCTATAGAAGCATTGAACTTGGGGTGTCAGAGGGGCCCAGTGCTATAGGAGCATTGAACTTGGGGTGTCAGAGGGGCCCAGTGCTATAGGAGCATTGAACTTGGGGTGTCAGAGGGGCCCAGAGCTATAGGAGCATTGAACTTGGGGTGTCAGAGGGGCCCCAGTGCTATAGGAGCATTGAACTTGGGTGTCAGAGGGGCCCAGTGCTATAGAAGCATTGAACTTGGGGTGTCAGAGGGGCCCCAGTGCTATAGGAGCATTGAACTTGGGGTGTCAGAGGGGCCACAGTGCTATAGAAGCATTGAACTTGGGGTGTCAGATGGGCCCAGTGCTATAGAAGCATTGAACTTGGGGTGTCAGATGGGCCCAGTGCTATAGAAGCATTGAACTTGGGGTGTCAGAGGGGCCCCAGTGCTATAGGAGCATTGAACTTGGGGTGTCAGAGGGGCCACAGTGCTATAGAAGCATTGAACTTGGGGTGTCAGATGGGCCCAGTGCTATAGAAGCATTGAACTTGGGGTGTCAGATGGGCCCAGTGCTATAGAAGCATTGAACTTGGGGTGTCAGATGGGCCCAGTGCTATAGAAGCATTGAACTTGGGGTGTCAGATGGGCCCAGTGCTATAGAAGCATTGAACTTGGGGTGTCAGATGGGCCCAGTGCTATAGAAGCATTGAACTTGGGGTGTCAGAGGGGCCCCAGTGCAATAGGAGCATTGAACTTGGGGTGTCAGAGGGGCCCCAGTGCAATAGGAGCATTGAACTTGGGGTGCCAGAGGGGCCCCAGTGCTATAGAAGCATTGAACTTGGGTGTCAGAGGGCCCCAGTGCTATAGAAGCATTGAACTTGGGTGTCAGAGGGGCCCCAGTGCAATAGGAGCATTGAACTTGGGGTGTCAGAGGTATGAGCTGGAACCCGGAGGTGGGGAGTAGAGGACAGGGCTGGCAATGGAAGGTGCGGGTGGCGTTGGTGTAATGACAGGACCTGGGGTCTGACTGGGAGAGTGGAGGTCGCAGGGGATGAAGGACAGCTCACTGAGGGAGGAAGTCAGAGAACCAGGATTTGAAAAGCTTATCTCCATGGAGACTGACGTCACCAAGAACCATGGCAGAAGTGGCACTGGGAGTGAGCCCAGACCTATGACCATCACAGACGCAGTGGCGTGCTCTGGTCGGGTAGGGGGGGACATGGCCTATCAACGGGACACTCACACCCGGAGGCTTTTGGGAGGAGAGAGGCCAATGGTGTTTAAGGGCACTGAGGAGCCAGGCACACCCACCCCCTGGAGGATGAGAGGGGAGGAGCAGCCGCAGTGGTGAGGACCCAGGGCATGAGGTGGGGCCCAGGGCACGTGCCCCACAGCCCTTGGGCTCAGGTGGCCCCGAGGAAGGGCTCCCTGGGGTGGGAGGGCTGGAGATGGGCCAGGAAAGTGTGCAGAGCTGTTTGGGACTCCAAGGTGGGGGGGACATGAGCCTGGTGTCCGGGTGGGGGAAGGATGGAAACAGGTCCCGTGGTCTCATGGCAGCCGCTGTGTGTTGGTGTGAGGATGCCGTGGGGTCCTGGGCCACAGTAACACTCCGAAAAGCAGGGATGAGGCGGCAGGGAGAGGGCATCCCATCAGGGCATTCAGGGTCCCCGGGGGCTGGGGCTCAGGGGGAGGCTGTTACCTAGAACTTGTTTACCTGGTGCCAAGAACAGCCTAAGCACATCCATCTTTCACGCCTCACAACAACTGCAGGGTGTTATTGTGTGTTATTGTCACCACTCTTGGAGGAGAAACATGGAGGTGAAGTAACGTTCCCAAGGCCACGTAGGCAGTGAGTGGTGGAGCCCAGATCTGGCCGGAGAGCATCTGCCTGGGGCCCCTGCTCTTGACCACGAGCTGCAATAGCCGACACTCTCCCACGTTGACTGGGCGCCACCTCTGCGCCCACTTCCCTGGGACTGGTTCATCGTTCCCCTTCCCGCACCTGGCGGGATGCCAGGCATTTAGGTGTCTGATAAATGTTGGAATGATGAATGATGCATGGGTTGAATTAATAAGCAGATGAAAAAGATAAACCCATCTGACCTTGGGGAAGGATTGAGATGAAATAGTCTGTCACGCAAGTAATAAAAACTCGCTGGAAAGCGCACCAAGTACAGCAGGGCGCAGAGAGCCCAGGACAGAGGAGAAGAGAGCCCGGACTAGACCCAAACCCACGGGGCTGACCACATGGAGCGTGGGCACCAGCAGAGCCTGTGGAAATGCTTTGTTAACCGTGGTGTGGGGGCGCGAGTCCACACCCACACTGTCACCAGGACACAGCAGGTGATCGAAAACCAGAATACCGGACAACGAAATCCCAGAAGTCTGGGAGTGAACATGGAACATGAATGTTTTTCATCTCATGTGGAGAAGGCATTTATTTCTACATGGAATATAAAGCCCCCAATCATAAAAGACTAATAAATCTGGCCAACTTAAAAACAAGAATCTCAGTGTGGCAAAAACTACAGGTAATAAAGATACAGAGTTTCTGTGGATCGAGATAAAAATAAACAACTTGATTGCAAAACGGACCAAGGACAGGACACGGAGTTCACAAGGAAGGAAATGTAAATTGCTCTGAAGCATGTATAACCCCGGCCTCGCTCGTAAGAGAAAATGGAATCTGCCTGACGGCAATACTGCGCTTACCTCGCTCCCTGACAAAACACAACCTGTGACGTGCAGGCTGGTGAGGCTGGGGAATAGGCGCTTCATACTCAAACGTGTGCGAAATTACACACGTTCAGGGATATTCACTGCAGCGTCTGCAACAGCTGAAGCAGCATCTCCCCTGTCTGAACACATGGTAAGCCACATGGTGCAGCCTGTGGGCCATCACGCCTGTGCATAACCGCTCCTGTGGGCCATCACACCTGTGCATAACTGCATCTGTGGGCCATCACGCCTGTGCATAACTGCATCTGTGGGCCATCACACCTGTGCATAACCGCACCTGTGGGCCATCACACCTGTGCATAACTGCATCTGTGGGCCATCACGCCTGTGCATAACGCACCTGTGGGCCATAACGACTGTGCATAACCGCACCTGTGGGCCATCACGCCTGTGCATAACAGCACCTGTGGGCCATCACGCCTGTGCATAACTGCACCTGTGGGCCATCACGCCTGTGCATAACGTACCTGTGGGCCATCACGCCTGTGCATAACCGCACCTGTGGGCCATCACGCCTGTGCATAACTGCACCTGTGGGCCATCACGCCTGTGCATAACAGCACCTGTGGGCCATCACGCCTGTGCATAACCGCACCTGTGGGCCATCACGCCTGTGCATAACGTACCTGTGGGCCATCACGCCTGTGCATAACTGCACCTGTGGGCCATCACACCTGTGCATAACTGCACCTGTGGGCCATCACACCTGTGCATAACATACCTGTGGGCCATCACGCCTGTGCATAACTGCACCTGTGGGCCATCACGCCTGTGCATAACCGCACCTGTGGGCCATCACACCTGTGCATAACTGCACCTGTGGGCCATCACACCTGTGTATAACGTACCTGTGGGCCATCACGCCTGTGCATAACCGCACTTGTGGGCCATCACGCCTGTGCATAACCGCACCTGTGGGCCATCACGCCTGTGCATAACCGCACCTGTGGGCCATCACACCTGTGCATAACTGCACCTGTGGGCCATCACACCTGTGCATAACTGCACCTGTGGGCCATCACACCTGTGCATAACGTACCTGTGAGCCATCATACCTGTGCATAACGTACCTGTGAGCCATCACGCCTGTGCATAACCGCTCCTGTGGGCCATCATGCCTGTGCATAACCGCACCTGTGGGCCATCACGCCTGTGCATAACCGCACCTGTGGGCCATCACGCCTGTGCATAACTGCACCTGTGGGCCATCACGCCTGTGCATAATGCACCTGTGCACAACCACGCTTGTGCATAACTGCACCTGTGGGCCATCACGCCTGTGCATAACTGCACCTGTGGGCCATCACGCCTGTGCATAATGCACCTGTGCACAACCACGCCTGTGCATAACTGCACCTGTGGGCCATCACGCCTGTGCATAACTGCACCTGTGGGCCATCACGCCCGTGCATAATGTACCTGTGCACAACCACGCCTGTGCACCACCAGGCCTACGGGCCACCTGTGCGGCACCTGCTGAGTAGCGAGAGGAAGCTCTGCGGGCAATGGCGTGATGGAGTCCCTCGCCCTCCAGGGTAGAGCACGTGCTAACACCTCTGGCTCAGAGAGGCTAAGGAATGGATGCATGGGGGAGGATACCCCACAAACTGGCAATACCGGCTCCCTCTGTGGAAAAGAATGGAGGCCCAGGGAACAGGGATGCCGTATGTGTCATGCTGGAGACTACCCAGTGCCCTCGGTATCTTTTGAATTTGCATGTAAATATAGTACTTATTCCAAAAAGTAGTGATGATAATTAAAAAGTGCATCTTTCTGTCCTCAGGTCTGGGAGAAAAAAAAATACGCACACCGTTTTACTAGCAGATGGAAGTGGGGTGTCCATGGAGGCGGGCTGGTGGGCGTCTGGGCAGGGATGTGCTTCTACTTTATCTCAATACACTGACCAGGAGCTGGAACGAGGGCCCGGCCTCCAGCTCAGGGCATGCTCAGCAGCACTTTGGCCTCTAACAGATTATTTTTTTTCTTTTTTCTGGTTGGAAAGCAGGTGTCTGAAAATTGAAGAGTTCGAAGAGCACTGACGGGCCTGGTGAAGGTCCAAGGCTGGTGTGCCAGGGCGTGGCTTCCTAAGCGCTGTCCCTCCTTTGTGCCCTGTCCCCTGGTAAAGTAGCTGTGCTTCCTTTAAAAAGTGACGCTTTTTTGCCAGTGCTGATACCAATGCTAGATGCACTCTGGGCCCTGCTGGTGGACTTGCCTCTCAGCTCCTGGGAAGCCAAGTTCATTTCATTGCCATCCTCAGGGCCTCTTTTCCATGGGGCTGCAGGGGTTTCTTTTCTCCTCAGCAAGGGCTGGAGGCCAAGAGCAACCCTTGAGGATTATTGTCGGGGCTGTCACAAGCTGGGCAGCCTTGTTTTCCTACTTCAGACATTCGAAGATAGATAGATGATATAGATAGATAGATAGATAGATAGATAGATAGATAGATAGACAGATAGATAGATGATAGATAGATAGATAGATGATATAGATAGATAGATAGATAGATAGATAGATAGATAGATAGATATAGATCGATAGATAGATAGATAGATAGATAGATGATAGATAGATAGATAGATAGATATAGATCGATAAAATAAAATAAATTGCCATCTTCGCCTGTCACCTCAAATGGAGAAAGGGGCTTTGTAGATTCTTCAAACTGTGAGGTGGTAGGTGAACCAGAGCTTAGGGTTGCAGGGGAGAAGGTGGTTGGGGGTCCAGCTATGGCTGAGCTGAAAGTTTGGGGTCTTGTTTTCCTTAAAGCAGGGGTGGGGGATGTCCGGCCCAAGGGCCGTATAAGGCCTGCAGAATCATTGGTCTGGCCCTGCCGAGGCATCAGGGGTGAGTTCATTGTCTGACCAAATATAACAGGCTGCTTTATAATTTCATACGGCTGTGGATGTTATAAACACCCAAATGGCCCCTGGCCGAAAAAAGCCACCCCCACCCCTACCCCGCTTCCTTAAAGGTAAGTACGGGTACATTGCAGCTCAGCAGCTGGGAAGACATCGAATGCACTGAACAGCACCCAGAACCCTGCTTTCTTTTCTGAAATACAAGCAGTCGCAGGGAGCTCTTCACCTTGGCCTTCCCATATCAACTGGTAGAAACCCAACAGTTAAAATATCATAATTTGAGCTAAAGAAACTTTCACTATTTATTGCCCGGCTCAGCAAAAGGCCTCTATTAACATTTGCTCTCTACTGTTCCTTTAAATATAATACTTGGCACATCGATTCTGTGCTTACTGCCGATTCCCAGGGGCAATGAACCCGATTCTGTGGTTGAGTCTCCTGGTTGTGGCTCATTTATTCACTGTAGTTGTTGTTTTGTTTTTTAATGAACACAAGTTCTAAAATTAACGTAGTCACATGTCAAGTTTCTTTGGTAGTGCATTCTTTCTGTAGTAAGTTAAGTGTTCAAAAAATCCCAATGACCTCAGGATTTAAATTATCTTTAAAAGCAGCCTGTTATATTTGGTCAGACAATGAACTCACCCCTGATGCCTTCACAGGCCTAGACCAAATGATGTTGCAGGCCTTATATGGCCCATGGGCCGGACATTCCCCACCCCTGCTTTAAGGAAAACAAGACACCAAAATTCTTCTAAAAATTTTAAGAACCTTCCTTTTCACATTTAAATCCTTAAACAAAGTGGAATGGCTTTTTGTGAATAATGTGGGGAAGGGTTCCAATTTCAGTTCTTCCCCTTTATGCATTTATAAATTGTTATTGGACAGTTTTCTAAATAGTCCCATTGGTCTGAAATGTCACCTACCATGCATCACAGGTCCATGAATGCACGGGTCTTTTGATTGTCCCATTTGTTAGTTTGTCTGTCCTTCCTCAGATTCTTCCCATCTTCACTATCACTATAGGCTTTAGAATACACTGATGCTGTTGGGGGGCAAGTCCCACCCCCCTGACCACATTATCCTTCCATAAGCCTGTCCTGGCTTCTCGATGCCTTTATTCTTTCTCTAATTAGCTTGCCAAGTACCACAAAAACTTGGTATTTTAATTGAAATTGTTTATCTACAGATCAATTCAGGGAGAATTAAAATCTTTTTAATAAATCTTTATAATATTATTTTTTAATAAATCTTTATAATATTATAGGAATCTATTTGGGTCTTTGTTCACTAAGTTTTATAATTTTCTGCATATAGGTCTTTTAAAATTTTTCATCAGATTTATTCCTTGGTACCTCAAGTTTTTGCTACTGTAAATGCTGGGGTTTTTTAAATTGTTTTCTAAACCATTTATTGATGATATATAGACATGCGTTTGATTTTAAATTGATCTTACAGCCAAATCTTGTTTCTACTTATTACCTATAGATTTTTTTGAGCTTTTGCAGACAATATCTGTGAAAAGCGACAATTTTATTCCTTCCCAAACCTTTGATTTGCTTTTTTACTTTCGTATGTTGTCCTTGCTAGAACTCCAGCAGTGCTGAGTGCCAGCAGCCACAGAGGGCGTTTTCTGTCTTGTTCCTGGTTTTAAAGGAAACACTTTTTAAGTTTCCCATGGAGAATATTTGTGTAGAGTTTTTATAGATGCCTTTCATGAGGCAAAAAAAAGCTCATTCTATTTCTAGTTTGGTTTTTATCACAAATGAGTGTAGAATTTTGTCAAAGGCTTCTTTCTCCATCCATTCTATTAACACATTTTTTTCTTCCTTGAATCTATTGTGACAAATGACATTTATACATTTTTCTAAATCACTCTTGCTCTCCTCAATAAACCCAGTTGGGACACAACCTGTTATATATTTTTATATACTGGAATGAGATAGTCCTTGAAAGTTGAGAATTCACCTGTTAAACCAAGTGCCAAACGCATTTTAAAATTAATGCCCAATTTATCTGTTACTGAAGATGTAGGCTTTCTATTTCTTCTCGAGGCACTCCTACCATATGGTATGTTCGTAGGAATTGGTTTCCAGTTCAGTTTTCATGTTTATTGGTATGAATGTTCATAGAATTATTTCATTTCTTTAACCTCTACAGGTCTAGTCTGTGCTGTTTTAAAAAAATCCTCACCAGAGGTTATTTTTTCCGTTGATTTTTAGAGAGACTGGAAGCGAGTGAGGAGGAGAGGAGAAACATCGATAGGTTGCCTCCCACATGCACCCAGGCCCAAGACATGGTTGTGCCTTCTCTCTCTGCTTGGTTCATCTCATTGGAATTTTTATCTACTTCACAGTTTAGGCTTTGTGGAACCCCACTTTTTTTCTTTTTCTATTTGATGTTTACTCCTCATTTTCTCCTTCCTTCCATTTTTCATGGGTTTATTGTTCTTTTTCTAACTTAACACATTGCAGACCAGTAGTTTTATTGCTAGCTTTACCCAGTGGCCAGATAATTTTCTATTGAATGAGTACAAAAAACGTTTTACATAAATGTTAAAGGCACGCTTTAACATTAAATACCCATTGCATTTTGAAGTTATTACATGTTCTTACAAGCTAATCTTTTTAAAGTATGATACTTTATAAAATATTGTGTGATATGAAGCAAGAATTCTCGTGATCCATCCACAATGTGTTAAAAACTGTTTTTGTAGTTGGCATGAAATATATTAGTTTCCAATTTTTTTCTAACTTCCTAAAATGTATATTTGATGCTCTTTTTTGTCCAACATTACTATTTAAAGCTGTGGTTTTCCCTTCATGTTCCTAAAGTGTTATGTAGTATTTATTATTCAATTGTCCTACAGAAATTTTTACTATCACTTTGTTATGTTCATTTTTTATTTCATCATGACTTCCATATAAATAGGGTTTAAAATTTTATTTTTAAAATAACATTAATAACTGAATAGTAGAGAAAGAACATGGCTTGTCAATTCCTTGAAATATATTGAATCTTGTTTTATGGTTTGGCACATTACCATTTAAAAATATATATATATTCCATGTGTGTTTGAAATGACTGTAGTGAACTAATTGGTTCAAATTTGTTAATTTCAATTTTCAGGCATTCTATATATTTACCGATTTTTAGTATGCTTATCAATAAAAGACTTAGTTTAAATCTTTCAGCTTGATGATAATTTGTCTATTTCTCCTTAAGCTCTATTACTTCTTTCTTTGCATTTATGGAAGTATTATATTAGGGTTACAAAAGAAAAGTCATTGATTTGACCAGGAAATATGCAAACGTCTATCTGAGAGAACATGAGCGGTTGAGTCAGCCACGCGCAGGGCACACCGACTCTGAGGCGCCGGCCGGGGCGGGGTGAGGAGAGCTCCGTGCTCAAGTGGACCTGGCGTTCGGTCACTTTCTAGCCTTGTGATTTGGGGGAATTACATAATCCCATCTTGGCTTCTCCTCCTTCAAATGATTCCTTTTGCCAAAGTCAGCATATTTCAAAGACTTTAAGTAACAAAACTTTGTTTTTATTAAAGGCAAATTTTTTTAGATATTTGCAATGAAAATAGCCAGCAGGTCTCAAGAGAAAGGTTCTACACGTCATAATGGGGGAAAATACAGCAACACTGTCTTAACACCTTTCATACAGAAATCCGATGCCTTCACTGTGGAGGAAAAGATGATCACATGTACCGTGTGCAAAGCACTCCTCTGAAGGGCCAGTTTGTCCCTGGAAGTCAACCTCCCAAGGCGTTCCCAGTACACAGTCAGGAAGCAGAGCAAGCCCTTGAGAAAAAAGCAAAAATGCCAAAATCTTCTCCAACCACAATTACTTTTAATCTACGACAACAGAATTTCTGTACAAGATAGGCCATTTCAGAGGGTGGCATGTACCAGGACGTGCTCTGCTGTCCGGGACTGCAATCAGAGGGAAGTGGGCCGGCTACTGTTTCAGAGTTGAAGAAGTACCATCATTAAGACAGGGGGGAGAAGGACTTGTACCCGCCCTTCGGGGACAGGGAAGGGGAGAGCGCGGTCTCACAGCTGGAGAACCTGGGGACGCTGCTGGAGGAGCCTGAGATGCGCTCTAGCAGGCGCGTGATCCCTCTTCCCCGAACACTGCTGTTAGGGCCTGAAATCTTCACCCCAGAAGGGTAGTCACCTAAGACGTTGAAAATGCAAGAAAGAAAAGGCACTTTACAGTTTTATCACAGGGAGATCCCTCCACCGCCTCACACTGCAGTGCAGGCTCCCTGGGCCTGGCGGGCTGGGGATGCCTGAGAGCCCAGTGGAGGCAGAGGCTCAACAGTGCCACCTGTTTGTTTTCAGCCCTGGAAACCGAGACGGAAGCTCTCCGGGCACCACCTGAACTTCACTAGGTATTTAACTTTCCCATGTCCCAAAGCCACCATTATATCAAAACTAGAAAACTACAGCTGCCACAGAACAACGGGCTTTATTCTGAATGCCCTGAACAAGTCTGAAGGATGAGTTCAAGTGTCTGAGTGATACAAAACACACCATCCCAACTGCCTCAGGCGCTAGTGGCTAATCAAACTCCCAGCTCATCCAGCCCCTGTGCCCTAAAGCCCAGGCCGAGCACATTTCAGCGCCACACGCCAGGCTCTCTAACAAACTGAGGCCCCCAGCCCTCCATATACATTCCTATCAAATACAACATGCTTACCAGTGGGTGTGTTTGATCTTGGTTCCTGATTAGAATAGTTGAAATGAGAGAATCCCGAGTTCTCAAACCTTAGCTTCTATAAAAACAGAAAGAAAAAAAATACCAGCGGGAGTGGGTAATTCTTATCAAATATTGCATCTACTACAATTTCAAATTACTCTTTAAAAAAGACAACTAACCTCCATTTTCCCAATGTCTGACCAACTTTTAAAGAGAAATGCTGTGGAGGGGAGTGTTTGGAGGGGAACTGGGCCTGCAGGGAGCACAGCCTGGAACGGAACGGGAATCCCAGCCGCAGTCCTGACAGCTGTGCTCCAGCTGAGCCGGCCTCCTTGTGAGCAAGGATGCAGCAGGGGGCAGGGAGATTAGACAGCCTTTAATCAAACCCTGACTCCAGCATCAGACATCTTTGAAGTAAAGATTTTAAATAGCTACTAGCATATTACCTACATTCAGATATGTAAGTTTGGAATACATGTTTGGACGTGGTTTGTATAATTTTAATTTTCTTAACACACTGTCAATGAGAGTGGGAAATGTACCAGGAAGGCAAAGGGTTTGTGCAGGAGCCACCTGAGTGAGAACGGCTCCACACGCCATGGAGATTTTAGGAACTTGAACGGGAGAGAGACCCAAAGGCCTGACCTGCTGCTGGCCAGGACCACACCGAGGACATGAGAAGAGACAGGCGCTCCAAAGTCAGCCCTTACCTGGTACCGCCCTGCATCCAATATGACCATTTTGGGTGTCACCCTGTTGCTGGCCTCATAATCCTGCAAGGGCACGTGGGCCTCTGTGAGCTGGATTCCAAAGAGCGTGGCCAGAGAATTGCTGATGCAGTACCTTCAGAGGGAAGGAAAGGTCACCACCAGGTCTTGCCCAGCCCCCCTTACAAGCACTCACCCTTCAAACATCTATATAATAAAGAGGTATTATGCTAATTGGTCCTGATGGTGTCCCAGTCACGACCGGTCAACAGGCTGCACGTGCACAGAGCTGGTGGGCGGGGACAGGGGCGGGGACTTCCGCCCCCAGCGGAGGTGCATGCAGTGGAGGCGCACGCAGGCTCCAGCACTAACATCACGCTGCCTCGGAGGCGGAGGCCACTCCTGACGGAGGCATGCGCAGGCCTGCCGTGCCGCCGGCCCGGAGGCAGGCATCAGGACGGGCCGCAGTGGCCCCCCAGCAGAGGTGCACGCAGGCCTGCCCAGCACTAATGTCACGCTGCCTCTGAGGTGGAGGCCGCTCCCAACGGAGGCACGTGCAGGCCCGCCGCACCGCCGGCCTGGAGGGGGGCATCGGGACGGGCCGCGGCAACCCCCCAGCGGAGGTGCACGCAGGTGTGCTGTGCCGCGGGCCTGGAGGGGGAGTGTGGGGGGGGGGGGCCTCGGCGGAGAGTTTTCAGCACTCCTGCCCCGGGGTCTGAAGGCGTGGAGAGGAAGGGAGAGCAGATGGGCAGTTAGGGGGTTTAGGCCAGGAGGGAACAGCAGATAGGCAGTTAGGGGGATCAGGCCGGCAGGGTTAAGCAGTTAGACAGTTAGGGGGATCAGGCCAGGAGGGGAGAGCAGTTAGGGGGATCAGGCCGGCAGGGTTAAGCAGTTAGGCAGTTAGGGGGATCAGGCCAGGAGGGGAGAGCAGTTAGGGGGATCAGGCCGGCAGGGTTAAGCAGTTAGGCAGTTAGGGGGATCAGGCCAGGAGGGGAGAGCAGTTAGGACCATCAGACCAGCAGAGGAGCAGTTAGGAGCATCAGGCAGGCAGGCGGGTGAACGCTTAGGAGCCAGTGGTTCTGAATAGCGAGAGGTATCCCAGATTGGAGAGGGTGCAGACCAGGCTGAGGGACCCCGCCCCATGCATGAATTTTGTGCACCGGGCCTCTAGTCTATATATATAAAAACCTAAGTGACCAAACGACCGAACGACCATTTGACCAGTGGCTATGGTGTGCACTGACCACCAGGGGGCAGACGCTCAATGCAGGAGCTGCCCCCTGATGGTCAGTGCGCTCCCACAGTGGGAGCGCCGCTCAGCTGATGAGCACCAGATGCTGGGCTCATGGCTGGCGAGCGAGCCTCTCCTGCCTCTGAGGCAGTACGCTACCAAGTGGAGGCAGCAGAGGCAGGCACAGCGGGGCCAGGCTCCTCCCCAGCCACCTGTCACTTAGCGCACTACTACATCCCTTGGGGGATGTCGGACTGCCAGTTTTGCCCCTGGGCCTGTGGGGATCGAGCCAAAACTGGCAGTCCGACATCCCCCAAGGGGTCCCAGATTGCGAGAGGGTGCAGGCCAGGCCGAGGGACCCCCACCAGTGCACGAATCCATGCACCGGGCCTCTAGTCCTATCTAGTAAAAGCCTAATATGCTAAGTGTCCAGTCGGCTGTTCAACCAATCAAAGTGTAATATGCTAATGATATGCTAAGGCCGCTCAACCACTTGCTATGATGTGCACTGACCACCAGGGGGCAGACGCTCCAACCTGTAGGTTAGCTTACTGCTGGGGTCCGGCCAATTGGGACTGAGCTAGATGGGCCAGACATGCCCTGGAGCACTCCCACAGTCACTCCCCAGCTGGCCAACCTCCCACATCTCTCCCTGGCCCCAATCGTGTACCAGTGGGGTCTCTTGGCCTGGCGTGTGCCCTCTTGCAATCTGGGACCCCTCGGGGGATGTCGGAGAGCCGGTTTCAGCCTGATCCCGCAGGCCAGGATGCAGGACCCCACTGGTGCACGAATTTGTGCACCGGGCCTCTAGTTTCTCCCATAAAACATGGCTGGCAGGGACACTGCTCTAAACTGGCAAAAAGAAATGCAGCAATTCTGAGAAGGAACAGGAATGGTAGCAACATGTATAAAACTGGCCACTACTGGTATTTTAAAGTATTTTCACCTATTTTTAACCCTCAATATTCTGATTATCAGATAAAATTTCAGGTTCATTATAAGAGAATATGAATGAGGATAAAGATCACTAGAATTCTCAAATAAGGCAAGGAGAGGGCACCAGAAACAAGGCTGCAATTTGAAAACACTCATCTCTCCTCAGATCCACCTACTTCAGTGTGCAAGGGACCCCAGAGCCCCCAGAGCTAAGAAGGAAAAGTGGGTCTGTGTTTCCAGCACCTTCACAAGGGAGCACGGCCCTCATGGCCACAGGACCTCCTCCTGCAGGAGCCTCGGGGGAAGACTCCAGTAAGTGCTGACGAAGGTTTGCCCCAATCGCTCAGGTGGTAACTATGCCAGACAAGTAGGGACGAGGGTGGAATAATAAAAGAAACAGAAAGGAAAAACCCACTTTGCTTTGAAAAAGAATTGTGGAAGTAGAGGCAAACAGCCATTCTCCCCAAATGCAACCACCAGGGCCAGCCCAACACTAAGACTTCCATGGCGAACCCACATGAGAGGAGCCTTCTTTCTCCAACTTACGCAATTTTCTTGCAAACAGCTAAAGCGCAGAAGAGAATGTCATTTTCCTCGTGCCACTTGCACCTGTATAAAAAAAAGGACTTTAATCTCCTGATCTTATGAGACAGCACCACTTCAGGGTTTTTGCATGCCAGACTTGTAATTTACCTCGTTGAAATCATTCAAGGAAAACTGACACTATTACTTAAAGATTAAGGTTCCTAATTTAACACAAAAAGTAGATTTTTAAAAAACAGATCTTTTTATGTTACCTCCTCTGATGCAAACTCATGACGCTATGCAAGCCCCTCAGAACCACAACAGGCCAATCGTACCTTGAACTCACACAAGCGCTCCAGACACACAGCAGTGCCCATGGTAAATATGCACCTGCTCAGCAAACATCTGCTGAGTGCAAACTGTTAAAAACTATGAGGGACTGACTACCACTTGGAAGACTTTCAAATGCACTAGGTGACCTAGGTACAAGGAGCCATTTCCTAGGGAAGGCCCGACGGCCACAGCTGGTCCCGGGAAAGTCAGCAAGCCCGATAAAGCGCGTTTCTCTAGAAGCAGGGCCTTCCTCCCAGAAACGCATGACCTGCACAAGAAAAACGCTCAAACAGACTTGAAAGACCCCCAAAATAGATTTGAACCAAATTTCATCAAAAGACAACTCTTGTTCTTTGGATGGAATTTAACTTTATAAAGACTTCATTCTCCCAAGTTAATTTATACATTTAATGCAATTCAAGGAGCTTTTTTTATGGAACTAGACTGAAGTGAGTGATTCTTCTGAATACACGTTTTTGTTTGAATCATGCTAGTGCACTACACTTTCAAAAGATAAAAGCAAGGATGTGAGAAAACAAGAAATAGAATAAAACTAGCAAATGGACTTAACTATATTTCAAATGAGTAATTTAACCACTCTGATAGGGAAAAAACCCCCCAAATAACTTTTGAACAAACTACTTTCTATTACCTTCAGACTGAAAAACAGCTGAAAAAAACCCCAGTCAGTGTGTCTATCTCCTGACGGGTGCCACTGAACAATCCTGGACAACTTCTAACATGCTCTAGGCATGAACACACACACAGACCCCGGAGCCAGGCTCTCCCGCAGAGAAGGGAAATGCAAAAGCAGAAGCGTGGCCACCAGGAACCCCACATGGAGGACTGCAGCTGCAGGGTTAGTACAAACTCACGGTGAGACGAGCGAGCTACGTTACACGTGTGCAGAGGTTGTGTACACGGACACGCCTGAGCTCTCCACGGAGCACACCCAGTCAGTGTGCTCCAGGAGAATGAGCACCCCTAGCACCCAGAGCCTGTTCCTAATTCTGTCCTGGCTGGCAGGCGCCGGGGCTCCAGAAGAAGCACTGACCCAAGCCGCGGCAGGGCACGTTGCAGGCAAGCCAGGCCTACAGGGGCCAGAAGGCAAAGCAGCACAGATGGCCAACCTGGACCCTACTTCGAAGGGTGCCCTGGCCATGAGAGTAGTTAACAGATCACAGGAACATCACAGCCCCTGGATAAAGGGGAGTCCATGAGTCCACACTCATGAAGTGCATTACAAATGCATGCGCAAAGGGGAAAGCACTTTCCTCCAGTGGACAATGGGATTAGAAAATCACTATTTCACAAACACAGCAGTAACAGTTTCAGGTGAAAATCATTCACAGATGCCAAAACCAATAGATTTCAGGCACAGAATCTCAAAGTCCCCCCCACAAAACATGATAAGGGGAAAAATCCAACTCTTCAGTGGAGAAATCTGGCGGACACTGTCTTAAGCAGGTGATCAGCAGTGTCATCGGTCCCTGGGCAAACACGCGTCTCCTGGTATGAGACGATGGAGACAGCGCTCTGTGCTGTTCCTCAGTCTAACGAGAAAATGCAGGCGACTCCAAGTGAGCATGTGCCTTACACCGTCACTGGCTGCACCCTCCACACGCCAAGCCATGGAAGTCACAGAGAGGGACCATCCCCGATGAAAGGAGCCTCAGGAGACACAATAACTAAACGCAACCCGTGATCCTGGAATGAACCCTAGTCTAGAAGTTGTTGTTGTTTTGCTGAAAAAGATATTATTGAACCAACCAGCAAAATGTGAGCGTGGCCTCTGGGCGGCCGTCCTGGGCCGGGCAGCCCCGCCTCTGACCATCACACCGGGGTAAGACGCAGAAATGTGCTTGTTCTCACAAAAACACTTCCCGACTGAGGGTAAAAAGGCAGCATGACCACAGCCGACTCTCAAGTGGTATATAAATGCTGAGAGACAGTTATAAAGGAAACTAGAGGCCCAGTGCATGATTGAATCATGCACGTGTAGGGTCCCCTACACGCTTTCACTTTTCGCGGGGGAGCTGAGTGCCTGTCCGCTGGTGCACCAGGCCTTTCAGAAGCCTCCGGCTCGGCGGAGGCTTCTGAAAGGCCTGGTGCCAGAGCAGACAGGCACCCAGGTCCCCCACTTTTGTTTTTTTTGTTTTTGTTTTTGTTTTTGCTGTGAAAGAGCTCATTGGGGTGGTGGACTCAGTGGATCCAAAGTGGAGAGCTGGTGAAGGGATCGGTGGCTTCCAGTTTCAAGCGCTGGTTCTCAGTCCTGTGGCACCTGTTTATGGATCGCTTCGGCGAGCCTGGGCCAGGTCAGGGCCGCACGCACTTTGGCATCCGGGCCAGGGATGCTCTCCAGGCCCCACAGGGTGAAGCGGCTGAAACTGGCGGAGGCACGAATAAAGTGGTCGAAGTCCCGCTCCAGCGCCTCCGGGGGTTCCACCAGCTCCTGCTCGTCCTTGTCGGATCCCACTGAAAAGTCCTGCTTCCCCATCGACTTCTCTTCCATCACCATCACGTATCCCAGCAGGCCAGGCGGCACCTCCACCTCCTCACCCCTCAGACTGCGGCCCCGAAACGACACTTGGAGTCCATCGGGACCCTGACGGATAGCCGGGGTGAAAAAGCGCCCCATAGGGGCAGGCCGGTTAACCCGGACTTCACAGGGCAGGAGGTGCAGCGTGTGCGCAGAGTGACGGGGCGTAGGTGGATGCGGTGCTTCTCCATGTCTTCCTCGTCGCTGCTCTCCATCCTCTGCCGGGTTTCCGTGGCTCACTGACTGAGGCCAGAGCTTGCTCCCCCACTTTTGATGGTGGCCTATCCGGCCATTGAGAGGCACGGATCCGCTGCCACTGGGGGGGGGCTACCCTGCTGTTGAGAGGCGCAGGGGGCGGGACCCCCTCACCGGCCCCGGATCTGGCCGTTGAGAGGCACAGGGGGCGGGAGTCCTGCCCCCTGCACCTCTCAACAGCAGCGTAGCCCCGCTCAGTGGCAGCGGATCCGTGCCTCTCAATGGCCGGATAGGCCACCCCGAGTCCCGCCCCCCAGCCTCCCGCCGCCCAATCGTGGGCGTAGCAGAGTGATGGTAATTTACATGGTACTCTATTATTAGATAGGATGTACTAAAACATTGAGTGAATCTGAGAAAATGGCATATATGACTTCTTTGTACTATTCTTGCATCTTTTCTCTAAACCTGAAATTACTTCAAAGAAAAAAAAATACTTCTGCCGATATATTTCCCTTACATATTTCTTACATGTAAGTATAAGAATGCTATGTAGTAAAACACTTTAATTGGCAGTTTTGGGTTGTTTTTAGTAGTAGACAAAGTAACAATGTATCTCACTATCAATGGAATCTTATATTCAAGGAAATGCAAGGATTCCAGGGTTTGATAGGAAAATATGGCCTAGAAAGGCAAAAACTAATCCTACCATATTTTCTCCGTTCAGGAAAGAAATCAAAATCACTATCATAAAACCACTAAATACCTTGTGTTGCTAGAATAATCCCACATGGCCACATCGAGGAGGCTCCGAACCCAGGTCTTGGAGGGCTCCTTGAGAAACTTTTGCTGGTAGATCCCCACTACAAGATCCTCAACAGTGAGAAGTTCCAGATTTTGCCTGATTTCTTTCATTGGTGAACAGAAAAACAGACAGGATTAGTGACTTCAGGTACGGAGAGATGCACACCAAAATGGAAACAAACGCAGCCATCACTGTCCCCGGAGCAGGGGCTCAGGGCTACTCACCTGACCCCTTCTCCATGTGCTTCAGACACCAGTTGACTCTGGCTCTATCATCAGACTGCAGGAGAGAACAAAGGACTTGTCTTTTCTCCTGCCCGAGTTACTTTTTATTAATGCTCTCCTCTCAAACTGGGCGGGGGGAGGGGGGAGGGGGCAGAAGAGGGTGGTGGGAAGGGAGGGACTGGAGAGTCTGTGTCAACTAGATGAGAACTATAGCAAAGAGCACCATGTATCAGAAAAGACCACTACTATTAATAACCAGCTATATTCATAAAATATTTTATGAAAAGCTAGTGAGACTTAGGGTAGACAAATGAAGAACCCAATGTTCAGAAAAAGATAATCTATTCATGGTTATGCTAGTAAATAGTGAGGTTAAAGCCAATTCTTCAGCTCCTAGCCTAGAAGAACTTAGACCCAGCAATGAACAAATGAACTCTAGAGAATAAGAAAGAGTGTCAAGGGATTGGTGCAGGACCATTTGATAAAACGGTAATCTTGTTTAGACGGATGGGTCTGTGGACTAAAACATCCAGCTTCAGGGTAAAAGGATATTGAAGGGATTTCAGGAGGAGGAAGTAAAAACGAGATCTATCAAAGCCGCCTTTAGTACAAGAGAAGTTTAGAAGAAAAGGCATCACACCTAATTACACTGAAAATGACTCACAGTGAGTCACACACACAGTGAGTCACACACACAGTAAGTCACACACACAGTGAGTCACACACAAGCTAACACACACACACAGCTAACACACACACAGCTAACACACACACAGCTCACACAGCTAACACACACACACAGCTAACACACACACACACACACAGCTAACACACACAGCTAACACACACACACAGCTAACACACACACACACAGCGCTCACACACACACAGCTAACACACACACACACACAGCTAACACACACACACAGCTAACACACACACACACAGCGCTCACACACACACAGCTAACACACACACACACACAGCTAACACACACACACACACAGCTAACACACACACAGCTAACACACACAGCTAACACACACACACACAGCTAACACACACACACACAGCTAACACACACACACACACAGCTAACACACAGGCAAAGGGTCTTTCTCTGGGGCCCTTCCGTGGATCTTGGTCACCTAAGGCGATGCCTTACAGAAATGCCCCCGCGGACTTTACCTTACAGTAGATGGGTGGCCACTTCCCTGGGTTCGGATGAATGAACCTATAAAGGTTTTGCAGCACAGTTGCTTGGTCACATCCAGATTCAAAGTTTGAAATAGGAATCTTGTGACTAGAATCACCTGAAGGAAATAAGGAGAAGGCAGGAGTTCAAAACTGGACTCAGACAAATGTTACGAAGCAGGCGTGAAAGCAGGAAGAAAGGAGAGCAGTGGGTGCTTGCTGAGCACTGAGCCAGCCTGGTCAGGTCAGGGACTTTAACTGTCTTACCGGCACCTTCTCAGGAGGGGATACACACAGAGAAGGGACAGCTGCGGTCACAGACGAAAGCACCACAGCGCCCCTTTACCCAGTTTGCTTTCCGCAGTTTGTTACCTGCTTCAACTGTGATCTGAAAATATTTAATTCAACATTGCCTCAAAAACAATTCTTTAAGCTTTAAACTGAGCACCATTCTGAATAGTGTTATGAAAATCACAATGTCCCTCTCTGTTCCACCCAGGACGTGAGCCATCCCTTTGTCCTGGGTCTCCATGCTGTAGACGTAACTACCTCTTCTCACTTAGTAGTCCAAGTTAGCCGATCGACGGCCCAGTGCCACAGTGCCTGTGTTCAAGTCCCTGTTCACTGAAGAACAGCCCCATAGCACAAGGGCAGTGGCGCTGCGACTCGGATCTGCCACAGAGAAGCCGGAAAGGCTTCCTTTATGTGAAAAGGTACAAGTTCCTGACTAGATAAGAAAAACAATTGTATGCTAAGGTTGCCAAGATCCTAAGAATGAATCTTCTATCCATGAAATTGCAAAGAAAAAAATCATGAAGAAGGCTAAGCCAGTACAGTAAGATATTCTGAGATAGACACATTCACATAACTTGTTTTATTATTACTGTTATTAATCTCTTAGTGTGCCTAATTGATGTTACACTTTATCCCAGGTTTGTCTGTAGAGAAGAACACAGTATCCATAGGGCTTAGGACTGCAGTTTCAGGCATCCACGGGGGGTCAGACAGGTCCCCTGTGGATAAGGGGGGACGACTGTGTTAACAGTTGGCAGTGGAGTGAGAACTGAAACACAGGTTTGTGAAGTGACTGAGCCTCAGTGTCGTCACTATTTCATTAATCTGTTTGTTAATAAGATTTAACAATAATGAATAACAATAACCACAGAACTTAACAATAATGACCACTTTTTCAAAGTTGTAAGAAGAAGAGTTCCACTTCCAGCAAAAAATGGACCAAGTAACTCAGACCATCCTTGCCACAAAAATGCAACGTGCTTGGAGACACCAAGAGCACGTCCAGTGGCAAGGAATTACCAGAGGAGGTGGAAGTGAACACAGACTCCAGGAGCAGACCCTCGCTGTGGGGCAGTGGCCCCTGGAGTCGTGTGCCAATTCCAGAAGAGGGAGGTGACTGGTGGGAAGTGCGAGTTCACTGCTTTGGGGGCCTGGCGAGCTAGTGAGGCCCCAGGAGTCTAGAAAAAGCAAACAGAAATCCTCTTCGAAGAAAAGGAACATCATTATAAGCCTCAAATTACTTTAAAATCATTTTTTCAACACTTTATACAAACTACCAAGTACACAAAGAAACAAGAATCAGAACCAAAACAGAGTGGTAGAAAGAGACCCAAAAATAATCCAGATTCTGAAGTGATTGGACAGATTTTAAACAATCATGTTTATATCTGAGATCAAATTACAAATTCAGCATAAAACTGGAAACTACAAAAAGGATACGGGAGTTCAACTTCTGATAACAGCAAAGTGGGGGAAAACTAAACCAGTAAGATACCTGCTTGAAAGCCCGGAGAGGTACAAATTGGGTGAGGAAAGACGGGCCCAAAGCCTCAGAAGAAATCCTGGAACTGAACCTGGTAACTTGGCATTTACCAATTCTGGAAGAGGAGGGTCAGAGGCTGGGAAACTGAGTTGTTGACAGACCCAGAGCTAGTAAGAATTAAAAGTAATACTCCAGTGTTACCGTGTTTATAAAGTATCCTATATAATAAAGAGCTAATATGCTAATTAGACCAAACAACCGAATGACTGTCCAGACGACCTTCCCAACAAAGCCGGGGCTGCAAGGGCCAGCTGAGGCTGCAAGGGCAGAGCCCCTTGCACGAATTCCGTGCATCGGGCCTCTAGTTTGTAATAAATATACTCAATTATCTTCTGGCTTCCATTGTTTACGCTGTAAAGTCAATTATAAATTTCACTGATGATCTTTAGATGGTAATCTGTCCACCTTCCCCCCTTTTTAGTAAAGATCAACTAGAAATAGACTGACTCTCATAAGGTCTGAACCCAGTTTTAATCCTGAAATTGGATTAAGGCCATCAGGTTAAGACCAGCCTTGGGACAGAAGCAACATCATCTTTGGGGAGAAAAAAAAAAAAAACATGATACATACTGTCCAGCACTCAATGAAAAATAACCAGACACATGAAGAGATACGATAACTTGATTGAACATCAAGGTAACCAACAGACTATTAAAATAGACCCAAAAAGAAAAAAATCTCTGTAGCATGGTTATCAGACATAAGACATTAAAATAATGAGGCTTATTATAATCAGGAAATAAAAAATAATTTCAGCAGAACCATTAACAAGAACCAAATGTGAATTCAAAGATTGGAAACACATTCCTTAGGACTAGAGAATAACCTTAAATAACAAAATCAGGTAAATTAATCTCTACCTTTAACGTGAATGTACAAAGGTCACGAATAAAACTTTCTGGTAAAGTTTTATTTTTATATCCAGTTTTTACTCCACCTGGAATCAACTTGTTTATGGCGTGAGGTAGAGATTCGGTTTATCCCCCGCCCCACCATGTGGATAATCAGTTATCTCAGCCCTCATTATTGAATAATCCATTTACTCTCAGTCATGCAGTACCACCTGTACCACACACAAGTCTTTTTGGTATTTCATTCTGCTCTCTTGGTCTGCTTGTTTTTTGGTGTTCATATCATACTGTTATTGAAAAAACTCAAAGGGCACAACCAAAAGTGAATCTAAAACACTCATTTACCTTTATAAGTATTACAAAATAGCCGATTACAGCAGATTTGAAAAACATTTTCTAATTTTAAACACTTTCAAATATAAATTTTAAAATAAATCTATTATCACAATTTTTATTCTAATCAAACAGGAACCTGGTTAAATCTAGTTTCTAGAAGAGTTCAAGAGCTGAGGTATATACAGTCATGTCCTTTGGCTGCTGAAAACTTGAAAATAAGAACCTGATTTCCTCATCTAAAAGTTAATTCAGAGCTCCTTTGTATGTTTAACACTGTCATTCTGTCGTTTTTGAAGCACCATCTTTTTTCCTGACTCTGAAAGGTCTCCCCGTAAATTCCCATAAACCTAAATAATCTGATACCTCCTAAAAGACTTATCTATATATCTGGCCAGTAAAAGCAGCCAATGTCAAAGCCAAAGGCTATGTGCAGGAAATAAAAACACAACCCCCATAACGGAAAAGAGGTATTACACTACAAAGTGTATGTAATTTTAAAGTTTTTAAGGATCATATATACATCGACCACTTCTATGAAGAGTCTACAACAGCTAACTTAGGGTTATTTTCCAACTGACATTTCATGTGTCTGGTAAAAGCAGTAAGTCTCAGCCAGGTACACACACACATTCATGTACCCCACTCTTTCATACTTACTTGCAGCCTGACAATGAAACCGAAATCCTCGTGGAATTTCACCTGTAATACAAAATGTTTTGCTGAGAGGAGCAGAAATCTGGCAGCTCTGTGGTTATCCTACAGCAATAATATTCCACATGACAACCAAGTCATAAGATAGGTGGGTAACTGTTACTGCTATGTGAAAATACAAGACAGTAAACCTATTTCATCGTGCGTTTTTTAACCAAAGGTATGATGACTATCAAAACTTTTTGTATTTTTGTCAAGCCACTTCAAAAGGCAAATTATTCCTTACCAAGAAAGAAATCTTAGGTAAAGAACACTTGGCCCTGGCCAGTATGGCTCAGTTGGTTGAGTGTCACCCTGTGCACGGGAAGGTGACTGGTTTGATTCCCAGTCAGGGCACATGCCCAGGTTCCAGGCTTGATCCCAGGTTGGGGTGTGTGTGGGAGGCAGCCAATCAATGTTTCTCTCCCCCTCTCCCTTTCCTCTCTAAAATCAATAAAAACAGATATTTTTTTAGAAAGAACACTTGTGCTAAAGGGTCTGAGCTCAGGGTCCAGGAATGGGCCTCGGGGTTCATGAGGTCCTTGACAGTTTAGGTTCTCTGAGGAAAGGTCTCCAAGCTCTAGCTTCCTCATGTTTTGCAACCATGTAAGAAAGTAGTCATTTGGCTTGTCCTGAGCAGCAACTCTCAGTATGAGCAGGATTCGGTTTTCTGTCATCTAGAAACAAGAAAACGTGCTGGGCATCTTAATGAACTTAAAAGCAACTGACAAAACCGAGGAAGTTCTTCTTTCCCCGACCTCTTCTCCTTTACACTTTCCATACAAAGAAGTTATATTTCTCCTGCTTACCTTTAAAGGTAGAGTATCCCCTATCTCAGTGGTTCCCAACCTGGGGCACACGCCCCACAGGGGGCGATTTGATTTTTAGGGGGGGGGGGGCAATTCAAGAATGAGTTATCAAAAGTGAATTTTTTGCATTTCTTATGGTTCTAGGGTCCTCATATAAAGTAAGTAAAATATAGATGGTGACATATTTATGTATTTCAGTTCTCTATTATATGTTTTAAAACTTTATTTGATATTTCTTCATATCACTTCATGTTTTTTTTTAACAATTTCTTAGTGATTTCTTCCTCAGTACTTCAACTGTCCCTTCATTCTTTTATTTTTCTCTTTCATGGATGCCATGTTGTTTGGAAGCTTGTTTAGACCAAGTTAATGGCCTTTTAGGCTTCTTCCATGTGAATAGGAGTTCACCTTTTGAATAATAAAAATTCTATGTCACGGGGGAGAGGGGACTTCAGGATTTGAGAGATGCTTAGGTGGGGCATGGTCAGTAAAAGGTTGGGAACCACTGGTCCATCCTCTTGAGAACCAAACCAAATCCCATGCCTTTGTAATGAACTGCTTTGATGAGGTGGAACAGTGAGAAGAAGAGATACTAAGAACATCTGAGAGCCTGCAACTACGAGGCTCTTTCCACACTTTCTCACTATTCCTTAGAGCCGCTCTCTAATAGGTTCAGGATGGTTAAGGACTTTGCTCAAAGTTACAAAGCAATAAATAGTTAACAACTGGTGACAGCTGTGGTGAAGGATGGTGTAAAGAAACCCTTGAGAGGAGCCACAGTATAAAAAGCTTTTAGAAAATTCCCCAGCAGGTGAATTTAGAGCAGCAGGTGAGCACAGAGCAGGTGAGCACAGAGCAGGCTACACGATTCCAGGCATTCCATCCATCCAACTCTGATGCTTACCTGAAGTTAAAAGCCTAAACCAAAAACATGTGTCAACACCTAATTCTTAACAGTTTTTCAACCAAGTATTATGAAGTCTTGTTACAGTTTAAGCACTCAGTTGCACATCAGCTTTTAAGAAAACAAATAGTGTATCAAATGAGTTCAAGATAAAACCCATACTTTTAAAGATCTAGGCCCGCTCCAACTGGCTACTCACCAGGACTGATGAAACTGTGGAAGTCCTCTATGATACCGTCTTGGAGAGAATATTTCACACAGCCTATTTCACAAGGGAGAAAGCGCTGTTCACAGTGAGGAGGCAACTCGCCATGGCTAAAAATGTTCAAAAAATAAAAAATGCCTCCAAGGAGAGCTAAAAAAAAAAAAAAAATCACAGACAACATGAACAGATGAGCATCTCAAACTTACCCTTCTACAAAAGCAAAACTCTAGAGCCATTTTCCTTTTGTTCCTATATTCTGAAAGGAGCTGGGAAAGAGAACGAATCAGCTACACGGGATAAATGAATCAAAAGCTTTCCAATGGCACTTATCACGGGGTAAAGCAGTAACCAGTCTGCATGAAGCAACAAGATAATTCAAACTTGCAGCGACTCTATATAATTTAGCAAAATATAAGCCCTGAATCTCAGGAATGACCCATAGTCAACAAGTATAAGGGTTTGGGAAATGAGTCCGAATTCGTGTAGAAAAATTCGTGTAGAATTTCTGATATAAACTATGGACGATTTAGTTCACCCTTTCCTGGTTACCAATATACACAAGACCATCTATACATTATCTTAAGGCAGAAGAAAATGTGAGGATGGTCTTATTATCAGGACTGACCACCTCTAAGACTGTTGAAAGCTTATGAATCTTCAACAAAGTCAGACCACAGTTAATAAAAACAGCCACACCAGTGGTTGAGCTTCAACCTATGAACCAGAAGGTCACAGTTCAGTTTCCGGTCAGGGCACATGCCTGATCCCCACTGTGGGGCATGCAGGGGGCAGCCAATTAATGATTCTCTCTCATCAATGATATTTCTATCTCATTCTCTTCCTCTCTGAAATCAATAAAAATAAATATATCAAAAAATAAGCCAGAAGGGAATGGCAAGGACTCTTATTAGCTCTGTTCTTTTCTGGGCTAGATCAATAATTCAACTTTACCTTTATAGCACAAATGTGTCCCTATTTACTTAAGTGTCTAGCTATCAACACTAATGTATAAAGTATGTTTGATAATACATGAACTGGTAGAAACCAAGAGAACAGATTTTTGTAAAACAAAACTCTCCAGTGTTACTTCAACAAATGCAAATTACCTGATCTCTTACCACGTTAGCGCCATCATTCGTGAACATCTGTAATCGATTACTTTAAAATGCAGGTTCAAAATAAACAGAACACGCACTTACTGACCAACATATTAGTGTCTTGAGCACCCAAATTTAACTAAACAAAACATGTTAGGATTACTCTACCTTGATCATTTTTTAGAGACAAGCTTGACATATCCGGCGGTGAAACATTCTGCTTTGGAACAAGCATGCCTGGCTTCCTCAGTGGGGTGCAAACAGGTTTCTAAAGAGGAAGAGAATGATTGACCGCATACTTACTCTTGCTTGGCACTTTATACCACAAACTTAAATTTAGCAAAATAGCTGGAAAACAGCCCACAGATTACTTCAGTAACCTCTCCAGGCCAATGAGCCCAATGGGTAAATACATACACGCTTGTCAATGACAACAAGGGGAAAGGCAGACAATGATATAAATATCCCGAATCAAAGGTGAGTGGTAAATAACTTAAATTCAATCATTGCTGAAAACTACTTGCCTATTACTGATAATCTAAACTATTCCTACTGAGTCATAATATGTGCCCGTCCAGTGGCCAAAGGGACATCATTTGAAAAATACTAATACTGTTTGCTTTTCAAAAAACTAAAATAAAGATCATGCTGACTCCCAGTGTTAATGAGATGTATAGACAATACAGCTTACTTTCTAATGGGAAACATCTTATAACACACTGTAGTAAAAAGAATGGGAGGAAATCAAGGCTCGCAAGTATAAATAAGTACAAATTGAAGTGATTAGAGCTTCTACCCAAACATAAATCCCCCAAATAAAAATCTCGCAAACCTAAAACATAGCAAAGCTCTCTGGAGTTTTAATCCAATGTTGGCAGTTGAGAGGAAGAATGGAACTATGTAAGAATGGAAAGAACACAGGAGTGGGAAACGCAATTACCCGGCACTTTGATATAAATCAAGAAAACAATCTTACTTGGTATTTTTACGTTCTCCTTACACAGAAATTTACCAAATTCACCGTCTTCAATGCTTACCTGTACGGCAGGAAACATTTGCCAACTCCTGCAGGTCTCCTTATGTCAGTATTTTACATAGGGCAGCTGGCCTGGTTCATTTAAGAAGAGATACTGGCCCAAACTACTTTAAAATATCCAAAAAAGCGTTCTTTAACCGTGAGAGGGCCCCTCAGAGGCCCGGTGGTACAGGCCCTGAATGCCACAGCTCGCACTGCTTCAGGGTCCACGGGCTGCAGGTTCCCTCAGGGGATTTCCCTGGTCTTCGCTGCCAAAGGGTACCAACCTGTGCCCCAGCAGGACAGCCTGCTGGGTCAATAACAGGCATTCTGACACCAGGGAGGAAAATTAAAACCTTCTAACCCCAACGCCCAGCCATCTGCCCTGACATGCCCCCGTTCACTCATCCAGCACCTACTCAACGGGCCCGGATGCCAGGCAGGTAGCTGCTCATCTCAGGCGACCTTTACCTGCTTCTCTGAAGGTCCCGAGTCCTTTCCCTGGGCGGCTCTCCATGCTCGAGCCATGTCTGCGTACTTCTCCTTTTCGTCCTGGCTCAGGAGCTGGGGGACATTGCAGGGAAGACACGGAGAGAAACAGCAGTGAGGCCCGAGCGCCCTGGCCCCGCAGGCGGATGCCTGGACTTCGAGGGGCTGCGGTTCAGGCGTCCGTTTGCCCGGGCGGGCGTAGGGGGTTCCCCTCCCCCTGGCACAGGGTCGCTGTCCTCCTCGAGGCCTCCTTCCCTCCGGCCTCGTCCTCCGGCCTTGCCCTCCGGCTTGCCCAACTGCCCGGCCCGCTGACCCCTCCAGCCTTACCGCCCAATCAGCAGAGCAGTGGGGGATGGCGTCCGCCACGCGAGCCACGGGCAGGCCTCGCCGCCGCAGTTCAGGGATCTTTTCCTGCACGAAGAAATAGTAGGCATTCCGGGTGGCCTTGCGGTTCGGCATGGCGAACGCGGCCAGGCTTCGAGGGACCTGAGACAGCACCAGCCACCGGCGCCCTCGCCGGGCTCCCGCCCTTAGTAACCGAGGCTGCGCCTGCGCGCCCAGCTCCACAGCTCTTGGCCAATCAGGGCGCGGCGCGCAGCCGCATTGGCCAAGCTGGTGGAAAAAGAAGTGTGAGACGTAAGATCCCTCCGCGAGCGGCGGCGGGGGCGGAGCGTGGGCGCGGGCGCGAAGCATTCTGATTGGCTGGGATGTTGTCACGGGGAAGGCACGGAGCATTCTGATTGGCGGGGTGTTGTCACGGGGAAGGCGCGGAGCAATGTCTGGGCATTATTGCGTAATATGGGTATGGAACCCAGCAGGGAGAGAAAAGAGGGCCAGCGGGTGCCCTAGTCCCCCCATGTTTTGCGACTATAAGGGCCAACTGTGCCAAGCACTGTGAAAGGTATCTGTAGGGGACGGAGTGAGTGAGGACCCTTACAACCAAAATCTTTGCCCCCAAGAAACTTACAGGGCATCGCTTCTCGGCCTTTTGGCTACGATCAAGTGTATCTGTTCTTACAGTTTAATGTCTGATACGTCCTCTTTCCGAGGACAATATATTAAGTGGATTTTTGGAGCAGGAAGGTGGAATAGGAGCTTGCTCTGTCCACTTGGCGCATCGACCCAGTATTGCAGTACCTCCGGGAACGGTACACACACGTAAAAAAGATGAAAGAAAAAAAGAAGAAATTTACAATGTAAGGGGGGAGGGGCAGAGAGAGATGACAAAACGAATATTGTTTTGTTTTTCACCTTAAGTAATGTCTATTATGTCTATTATTGTTGCAAAGAATATGTGTTTTTTTAAATGCAGCTTTTAGTAAGTGTTAGGGAGGAAAGACAGTAAGAGGCTGAGATTTAAAATAATATCCTTGAATACAGTTTTATAGATTTCCTCATAAAGGCCTGGTTCGTTTTTTTAGTTTTGTGCCTAAAGTATATTTGTTCTTAGTTTTTCATAGTATACGACTATGAACACTTTCTTGTTTCCATTATATTTTCTAATTGGTTACTGCAGGTGTGTAGAGAAGGTATTGATTTTACTGTTAATTTTGTGTATTTAGTCACCCTGCTGAACCCTTCCGCTGGTTTCCAGTAATACAGTCTATTTTGCTTCAGTCAGTGCCTATGCATACATTTTTAAGATACTTGTTTTAAAACATTTTTATAACAAGCTATGCAGGTAAGACGTATCCATACCCCACTCTTTCCAAATAGATAAGCAGCTTAGAAAATTATTGCTTCTCCACACTTGGTCTCCCAACCTGCAGCAGGCAGTTAGGTATGAGCAGAGTAGGAACCTTAGGCCAGGTGCAGAGGTTCACCAGGGTGGAGAGCCCTGGGTGATTAGCAACCAGCAAAACTACAAGCCCTTGCAGGACCACTCCCCTGTGTGTTAACCCCTGGAAGATGACATCTAGGCTTCAGCTGTGTTTCAGCTCCCATCCAAGCCCAGAGAAGCAGCAAAATCGGAGGGAGTGACACAGGGCTGACATCAGGACCAGCTGCATTGACTAATGACCCCCTGGTGCTGGCTAATCAGTAGACCACAAGGGGGGCACACCAGGGGAGCTCATGAATGTTCTACTGGGATCCTCCCTGAGGCCTCCAGATAAAAGCCCTTGGTTCAGGGACAAAGTGCAGCTCTTTCTATGGAGCACACCCTGGCCTTTCCCAACCCCCTTCTCCCAGAGGCCTTTTCCTTTCCTCTCTCTTTCTCTAAAGCTCCAAGGCCTTTCTTTTGCCTCTGGAACTTGTTGCCTGAGCCCGTTTCTTCTATGGATCACTTCTACCTCTGTGATTTTCTAAATAAACTTGCTCTTATAGTTTGAGTCTTGTCTCTGAATTCTTTCTTAGCCAAAACTCAACTACTGAGGTTGCTGAACTCCACTGAGGTCTAACACCTGGTGCTGTTCAGCCTCCCACAAACCCACTTGTCCACCACCCCACTTCCATTTCCAACATTGTTTTAGTTCCACATCGCTTTCTTATAACAGTGTTGTGACACAATTGAAGTACAATAAATTGAATATATCTAAAGCATACAATTTAAGGCTTAACATACATGTGCAACTATGAAACCATCACCCACCAAAGTTTTCTCATCACCCCCTTAGGCTTCTTGAAGTTGCCCTCAGTTTACTGATGTTCTGTTTATTTTTTCCTTCAGTCTCTTTTCTCTGTTTCATTTTACAGTTCCTATAGCTATTTTTCATGTTTACTAATCTTTCTGCCATCTCTAATCTATTAATCCCATCTAGTGTATTTTTTTGTATCAGATCATTCAATTTTCATCTCTTGAATTTCATTTTAGCCTTTTTATATCTTTCATATTTTTACTTAAATGGTCTATATTTCCTCTACTTTAACATGGTTAGAATAGTATATAACATAGTTGTAATATGGAGTAGAGTTATAATTATTCAATGTTCTTGTCTACTCATTCCACCATCTGTATAATTTCTGGGTCTGTTTCTACTGATTAATTTTTCTCCTTATTATGGGTTGTATATTGTCCAGCTTTTTTACAAGCTTGGTAATATTTGATTGGGTGACCAAAATAAAATTTACCATGTTGAGTGCTGCATATTTTTGTACTCTCCTTAGTATTCTTGTGCTTGGTTCTGTGACAGAGGTATGTTATCTAGAAACAGTCTGAGTCTGGATTTTCCTTCTTTTGTGGCTAGCTTTTATGCTTTATTGTTTGGAATCAGAGCAACCTTTAGGACTAACGTTCTCCTCTGCTGATATAGCACCCTTCTGGGTACTGTGTGTGACAACCCATAAGTTTGGAGATGTTCCTACTTTGGCTGATGGAAAAAAAAACAAAAACTACTAGTATTGATAGCCCTGGGTGAATTTCAAGGATTGTTCCTTCTAACCCTTTCAGGTTTTCTTTCCACGGCACTGTGTGGTTTCCTCCCACATATTCAGCTGGAGGTCCAGGGAAGAGCCTCCCTTGGTGTCCAGAGCGTTTTCTTTGTGCTTCTCTCTCTCTTCTGGCACCCTACCCTGCAAACGCTGGCCACTGTGGCTGCATAGACACCCAACGCCACTTCCTCATCCCAGAAAGACCTAGGAGCTCTGTCTAACTTACCCCTCTTGATGCTGCCTTCTGGATACTGTCTTCAGGTAGCAACCTGGGGCAATCGCTGGGCTCACCATTGTTTATTTCTGTTCTTTCAGGGATTCCTCACCTCTGCTACCTCATTCCCAATGTCTGAAAACATTGTTTCATATATTTTGACCCGTTTTTAGTGGTTTCAGGCTGCTGGATAAATTCATTTGAAACGGAGCTAGTCATGAGAAGAAATGAAAGAAGAGCGTATGTTAAGGACTGAGACAATAAAGAGTTGGTGTGTCCTGAGAACAGACAGAAGACTGGTTTGTGTCCAGTCAGTGGAGAATGATACGTGCTGAGGTGGAGTGATCAGCAGGTCTTTGGGCCTGGCAGTGTCAGGGGCTTAGTACATGGGTGGTCATTTAAGGGTTTTTAAAAAACACGTGCTATGGTTCACAGTTTAAGAAGATCAGTCTTGAGGCTATAGGTGCAAAGCTGCATGAATAGACATGGGGACATGAGGTAAGAAGCTCTTTCGGGAGTCCAGTGAGAGATGATGGTGACCAAACAGAGAAGAAGCAGTAGATGTGGAAAGAAGAGGGTGGCTTCAAATTGTGCTTTGTGGGAGAACAGAAGATGCTGATGGATTGGAGGTGGATGTGAGAAAAAGTAGGAATCCTAGGGTTTTGGTTTGAGTAACTTAGTGGTGCCTTTTTCTAAGAGAGTGATAACTGGGGGAGAGAGGACAGTGCTAGCGAAGAAGAGTGTCCAACACTCCCAGTGATACATACCTACGACCTGCTCCTCTCACTCTTTGATAAGACTGACTTTTTTCAGCCTTCCTTAAATAAAGTCCTCCATAAACAGAACAGTTTCCCCCTTGTTTCAGCCAGATCAGTCTTCCTGTTCAGGAATGCTGGAGGGTTGCAGGTTTTCTTTTGGTGTGCATAGCAGGAGTAGGGGGAGCGGGATCCAGAATTCACTTATGAACATGCTAATTTTGAAATACCTATTATGCAGTCCAGTGGCTATCTGTGTCTGGAGTTCTGGGCTAGAGATAGATCTTGGAAGTAAGCCATATAAAGACGGTAAAGTCGTAGAAATGGATGAGATCATGTAGGGTGAGGGTAAAGAGAGCAGGGGAAAGGATCCAAGATGGAGCCCTGAGGAACACAGCATTGAGAAGCCACTTAGAAGAGGGTTACCCAGTAAAGGTGACTAAGAAGGAATGTCTGAAGAAGCAGGGAGAGCCCGGCTGGAGGGGCTCCGTTGGTTGAACATCAACCATCATCAAAAGGTTGCCAGTTTGATTCCCAATCAGAGCACATACCTGGGTTGTGGGTTTGATCCCCAGTCAGAGCATGTGCAGAAGGCAACCAATGTCTCTCTCACATCGATTTCTCCCTCCCTCCCTCCTTCCCTCCCTCCCTCCCTCCCTTCTCCCTCTCTCTAAGTATGTCCTTGGGTGAGGATTAAAAGAAGAAGAAGAAGAAGCAGGGACAAAACCAGGAAAACAAGAGAACGGAGCGTCTCCAGGAGGCAGCACTTCCTTCATTCAATAGGTATTGATTATTAAGCGTCTACTGAGCACCAGACTCTTTTTTAGGCATAATAATAAGTTGAGTAGAACAAAACTTATAGTGTGGAAGGAAGGCAATAAAGAAATAAACAATTATGTATAGAAGACATCTGAACATCTTATTGGACAATAAGTCCAGTGAAGAAAAATGGTGCAGAATAAGGGAACAGGGACCAATGGAAGGTGTAATTGTAGGGTGGTCAGAAGTGGCCCTATTTGAGGAAATGGAATTTGAGCAAACAACAGAAGGAAGTGAGGAAGCAAAACAGGAAGATGTCAGGCAAAGAGCATGCCAGTCAGAGGGAACAGCAAGTGCAAAGACCACGGTGGGCTCGTGTCGAGTATGTTTCGGGAACAGCAAAGCATGCCTGTGGCTGGCGTGAAGCAAGTGAGGGGGAAAGTAGAGAGGATATTAGAGAGGGAGCTAGCACCAGATCATGTGGCACTTGCAAGGCCACTGTAAGGACTTAGGACTTGAATCTAAATGGGTGACAAGCCATTGGAGCTAGGATGGCTTCTGCTTTATTTATTTTTTATGAAGGCGTGATTTTCAGCTGAATGAGTGTTGTGAAAACCACCCAAGAAGACCCAGCATTGTAGGAAAACATTTTTCCTAATGCTAGTTTTTTCCTGATGCTAGTTTAAATGAAGGCCCTGACATTATTCAGAATGCGCCCTCCCACCTGAGCTGTAACCGTCATGGAACGCCACTGTGTCCGACTGCTAAATGTGGCACCAGGGTTATCATCTCTCCTCCTAACAACAAGCCCCTAGAATAGATTAATAGACACCCCCATTTTGCAGAATGCAATATTGAGACTTAGAGTGGGGAAGTGCCTTCCCTGGACCACACAGCCTGGGGGTGGCTCTTTATCGCTCTCATTCCAAACTGTTCACTAGCAATGCTCAGGGTGCTTTGCCAAAGCAAAAGGGGGGGGGGGTTTCCAAGTCCCCCACCATCTCTAGATGTGGCCTGAATGCACAACCACATCGGTGCGTGACTCAGCCTGAATCTGGTCGATTCCCCCTGCGTGCTCCGTCTACACACCTGTGGCCTCACGCCAGGTCGTGCGGATCCTGCCTCTGTGTCTCCCTTAGTGTGTCTCTCACTTGCCGTCTGCCTCCCATTCCTGCTGCTGCATCATCTAGTTTGCGTGCTTGTTCCTTCTTGTGCTCTTGTCTTGAGCTCTCACCTGGAAAAGGCCTCTACTTGCGTCTCTTCCCACCAACCTATCCTCCACCCTGTGGCCAGAATAACTTGGCTGAAACGCAGGTCTGATCTTGTTCTTCCGCTTGATATCCATATGGGTGGTCTGTTGTCTGGAGAATTAAGTCCAGACTCGGTGGCCTGGCTCCCTACAGCCTGACGTCAGCCTACCTTTCTGGCCTTGTTGCTGACTCTGCCCTTCGTGAAGCCACATTCCCGCAGAGACCCCGCTCACCTCTGCCTGCTGCCTGCTGCCTACGCATCTGCGCCACCTCTGGTCCATTTCTGCTGTTAGAAATTCTGCCCGGACCATGTTGAAGACTTAGCTCAGCAGCCACATTTTCATGAAGACATCTCTGACCAGCATTCCTGATGGGTAACTGCCCCCTCTCCCTCTGCTCCCCCACCATTCCTGGTCCATGTCCTAAGGTGACCCTGCTCCATTGTCACATTGGAAGACCACATGCCTGTCTCTCCTCCCTCACACACGTGGCTGCCACTCAACCGTACGCGCTGTGACTTACTCATCCTTAAATTCCTATTCATCTTGAATTTCTAGACAGCATAGTTTCTAAACGATAGTAGGTGTTCACTAAATATGAATAGAATGATGAATTCAGGGAAGACAGAAGAGATGATGAGGAAAAAGCAAGAATACCCTTTATATAATTTCTTGAACAGTTTGTAATTCATTAGACAAATCCCTACAGACCATCTCTGTGGGGCAGGCACCCACTCAGAACTGGGGTCGGGGTACAGAATTAGCTGGTGAGAGCCTTGCCCCTCGGCTCCAGCACAACGGCCAAGGCTGCTGTTCTTGAACTCTAGCTGGAGAGCCCACCAGACCCTTCTCCGGTTTGAGCTGCTTCCTTTCTGATGCTCCGCGTCCTGGCCCATTTTCTGGGGGTGAGGTCATCGGATGACATACTTGCTCTGGCTCACTTCCCGCCCGCCCCCCCCCCCCAAGGTTCTGTCTTTGACCTGTGCCGGGCAGAGGCCTCGAGGAGAATGCTTGGGGCTGAGATGCAATCTTCTGGCTGAATCACTCCCCTCGCACCTCAGGCCTTGACGACATGCAGGGAGACAGACCACCGTTCACCTTTCCCCTCTGGGCTGAAGGATGCGGCTTGACCCCTGGAGTCTGCTCTCTTGCTCATTTGGAGGCTGTCAGTGCTGTTCTGGTCCCCAAAGGATGCTAAGTTGAAACGAAAACAGAAACAAAAGCAAAACCTGCAGACGGGGCTCCTAAAAGAGAGGCAGGCTTACTCTTCTCTGGCCCTGTAACTCACAGTGGAATGACAGGCTGAGCCACCAGGCAGTCAGGACGCCCAGGGCTACAACTGCGCAGAAGGAACTTGATAACTGCTGACGATCAAGGCAGACGAGAGCAGGTGGCTTTGTATCTGGCTAGAGATACGGGCCTGAAAAAACACCCGTTGCCCTCTCTCCTTCCTCCAGGGGCGTCCCAGAGCACACTGTGACAGCTTCTGTCCAGCACCTTTTCCTGCATCACAGAAATATCAGAGAACGTACACAATTATAAAGAAGAAAATACGAGGGAACTGCAACCCTACCCAGCATAACCACTGCCACTCTTCCATTGTTCCTGTTGCCACTTTAGAATGCATTTCCCATCATGGAGACCCCGGTCTAAATAGAATTTGATGTTCTGCTACAATTTTATGCTCTGTTTTCTGCACAGTCTCCTTGACTGGACTGCTGTGGGGACAGCATGATCAGAGAGCTCACGAGGGGGAGGCTGCCCCTGTTGGGGAGTGGCCTCCGGGCGGACAAGCAGGCACCACGAATTCAGCACTCGGTGCCACCGCAGCTTGATCTGAAGCCTGAGACAGCAGGTACTTCAAATCTGCTTCGAGACGTGGAATTTTCAGCACAGTCTCCCAATCTTCTACTTATTATACACTTCCCACTGTTCTTGGCGGACAGCTTGGGAAATGTTTGGCATCCTATCCTTCCATTTGCATTTCCTTTCTGCAAGGCATGTTCTTAATGGAGCCTGTTCCCCAATAGGAAAAGGCTTCCAGGTTGAAAATGGCTCCAGTTCTCAGTACAGGTGCCCAGAGTCTCGATATTTTGTTGTTGTTGTTTAGTTTCTTGCTTTAATTTAAATGTTTTAAAACTTACACTTCATTTAAGGCGGTTTTGAAGATACAGGGAATGGGGAAGATAACAAACCTAGCAGGTAGCACAAGGGAAAGGAAGATGAACAAAACTTAGATAAGAAACTTAAAAAAATAACATGGTACAGAAATTCTGAACATATTTAAAACCATTGAATTGTACACTTTTAATGGGTGAATTGCATGATATGTGAATTAACCTCTTTAAAATTGAGAGAGAGAGAGAGAGAGAGAGAGAGAGAGACATTGATTTTTTTTTTTTGTTCCACTTATTCATGCATTAATTGGTTGATTCTTGTATGTGCCCTGACCAGGATCAAACCCATAATCTTGGTGTATTGGGAAAACCCTCTAACCAACTGAGCTACCCGGCCAGCGCCTCAATAAACCTTTTTCAATGGTACAGAAAGGAGGGGGAGAAACATGGTATCTGTGTTGGAGTCAAGGTCACAGAAGAGAAGAGGAAAGGCGATGTTACCTGTGTGCTTTAAGAACACCAATGTAAGCGATTCGTGTGCCTGCACGCCTGGGCCTGCAATGAAGCCATGTTTGGGAGGGCTCAGCTGGTTATATTTATAGCCATGTGGTTGCTACCGGCAGCCAGCAGGTCTCACTTCTCTTTTCTCCACGTCCTAATTCTGTTCTAAAATGCTGCTCTGATGGCAAGGCCTGTGAGTCCACGCACCTACGCGTCACAGGGGCTTCCTGGGTCTGCTCTGATCCCACACAGGCCTGTGCCCTGACCTGTCTCTGGTTGCAGCACGAAGTCTGAAGGCCTGGGGATCCAGACCCTCCCTGGCCATGAAGATTAACCTCTACTTGGGGTGGTGCTATGTTCCCGTGGGTTTCAGAAGCACTTGAGGAAGGCAGTTAAAATGCACATCTCCAGGGCACACCCAGAGCTGCTGATCTCATCGTTCCTAGCGGAGCCCGGGGATCTGCCTTTTGGGCAACCGCTGGTGCGATTCTGATGCTAAAAGTTCAAAAACCACACTTGGAAGAGCACCCCGATTCTGGTGTCACCCAGCCATCACCACCAATGCAGCAAAAGAATGCCCTGTCTTACCCTGACTGGTTTGGCTCAGAGGATAGAGCATCGGCCTGCGGACTGAAGGATCCCAGGTTTGATTCCCGTCAAGGGCATGTACCTTGGTTGCAGGCACATCCCTAGTAGGAGGTGTGCAGGAGGCAGCTGATCGATGTTTCTCTCACATCGATGTTTCTGGCTCTCTAACCCTCTCCCTTCCTCTCTGTGAAAAATCAATAAAATATATTTTTTTAAAAAAAAGAATGCCCTGTCTCCCCTCCGGTCTCCATTGCGTCTCCATCGCTTAGGCTTCATGTCCGGATTATTAGATGGACTCTGCACGTTCCCCTTAGCCAGCCTTGGCGACAGCATGTGCGCTGAGAGGGGCTCGCACTGAGACTCAGTCGGTGCAGCCGCTCCTGGGGACCGCCCACTCGGGAGGGACAGGCAGACCCACTGCACCTCCTCGCTGGAAGACACGGGTGCTCTGCAGGGACGAAGCTGATGGGGGGCAGGCCCTGGCTCCAGGGCTCCCTCTGGCACAGCTCTCCCCCGGCTCCGAGTCCTCTGTGACCCACCACAGGCACACCCTCCGAGCACAGTGTCACAGCTCGCGTCTCCTGTGGGCATCACTGCCCACTTCCTGCACAGCCAGTCCCCCATTGCCCAGCTCTTATGCCCAAGTTTTGTATAAAGTACCATTGTTATGTATGCTTAGATCCTAAAGACTTTGGTGCAGGGCACAATACCGATACATCACCATATTAACCTCTGGTCTACAGGTGCCTTTTATGATGCAAAGGGCATATGCTTCAGAGTTTAAAGACCTCAGTTCAAATCCTACCTCAGCGCCTTCCTACTTACCTGGCCTTAGGACAGTTAGTCCCGGTCCCTGGGCCTGAGTTTCCTCATTGGAATGAAAAGTGAACGCTGGTGAAGCATCTAGGACTGTGCCTGGAACCCGATAGGAAACCCACGAGTGGTAGGTAATTCTTTTAGTTTTATGTTCTATTTTTATTTTATTTTTTCGTATCTGAAAGGAAACAGGCCTCCCAATGTCTCTCACAGGGCATATTAGTCAGGCTCTTAATTGCAAGCATCAGAAGCCATCTCTGGCCTGAACCAGCGGAGAGGGGATTGATGCGAGGCGGTGGGGAGCTCACAGAGCTGCCAGGAGGCTGAGGAGCCAGTTGCAGAAAGTGGGCTGGAACCGAGAAGCTCACCCAAGACCACGGCCAGACTGCGCCTCCAGGCAGCCTGGTGCCTGACCTCCCCACCGCTGCCCTGAGCCCTGGATGCGCTGCCGCTCGAGGCAAAACCAATTCTCTGCCGACTCTGCTTCTTGCATCGCTTGCTCTGGAACTCAAAAAGCTCAGAGAGCGGGACCCAGGCCATCAGGGGCCGGGCTGTCCTCCGGCTGCAGTGGTCGGGATGGCTCTAGACGTCTTGGCTTCCATAGCTGGCATTCCTCAGAACTCAGGGCATTCATCCAGAGGTCAGGCAGCCGGACAAGACCACTGTGCATAGCGGATGCTCACCTCCTCTGGTGCTCAGATCTCATCCGCATTTCACACACAGTCATTCTTCAGTTCCCAGGGCACTTTCTCCATATCTCCAGGATCGCATCTGCCCTGTTTTCCTACCAATGAGTGATGTGTTTAAAGGACCACGGTGGGCCCTTGACCGCGGGAAGTCTGTCTCGCTCATCCTTGTAGCCCAGGTTCTTAGCACCTAGTAGATGCTTAATTATCTTTAGGAACATGCCTTTCTGCGTTGTGTCTCAACACACGGGCTCTTTCCCTACACACACACACACACACACACACACACGACACAGATCTGTTTACAACATGGAAATAAGCCGTGTGAATGTGTCCTGCATACTATGAAGTGTTGGGCAAATGCGCCTGATCTTAGCCGAAAGGCTGAGAAGCGGTAAATGTTGGGACAAATGAAAGCCGTCATATTGTTTATTTCATTCTCCTTTGACTTTCTGGTGAAGAGCTGCGTGCCCTCAGTAATGTTTCAACAGGAGGAAGTTAGGGCGCGGGATTCCCGTCCACCTTTTCCAATTCTGCGGAGCATCTTGGCTCACTGCGCGTCAGAAAGCGACCCAGCCCGGCCCCAGCACCCCCTGGCCCGGGGGACTTGCTGAAAAGCTGCCCCAAGTGCTGGCGGGTCCGACCTGGCCGCCCCGCCCCTCTCCCGCAGCGCAGGTTGGCAGGGGCCACACGCACGCACCGCCGCCCCCGCGCGCCCTCCCCGGCTCCCCTGGTGCACTTGGCCGCTGGGTGCTGCCCGCGGGGCCAGCACGTGACCCAGAAACTTTGGAGGCCTCGGGGCGGGCCGCGGGCGGCGCTGCGGGGCGGGGGATCGCCGCCGGGAGCCTGGCGTGCGGGAGCGGGAGCGGGAGCGGGAGCGGGAGCGGAGCGGAGTCGGAGCCGAGCGGCAGCGCGCCGGGGCAGTCCGCGCTGTCCGCCCGGGGAGGCGCCCGGGGACGCGGACACCCGCTCGCGCCCGCCGCCGCCTCTGCCTCTGGTCGCGCAGACAGAGCCCGCGCCCGCGCCGCTCCCCACTTGGCTGCTCCCTCCCTCCCCTGGATGGGAAGTTGGGGGAGATGGACAGGGTCTCGCTGGCGTGGATGGCTCTCTTCGGGCTGACAGGTAAGCGGCGTTTGCCACCGACGCGGGGAACTTTATATATATTCTTGCAGTGGGGGTTCATCCGTCCGCCACCCCACGCCCCGGTTGTGCTTAAGCTGTGAGCAGGCTGGGTACGTGGGGGAGGGGCTGCGTGTTAGGTTGATGGGGTGGGGGAGACCTCCGAGTGCAAGTGAGCCGATGGAGAGGCAGGTGTCTGACCCACTCGTGGCGAGATTGTTCTGTGGAGCCGGCATTCCCCTTCCAGACAGCCTTCTGCCTGTGGTACCCCGAGGGCAATGCTGGGGGGAGCCTGGCGGGACGAAGCGGGAAGCTCCGAGGAGGCTGATTAATTAAGGAAACGCGTTCTGGGGATGGGGTGGGGGTGGAGGAGTGTCTCCTTAATTCCTTCCCTGGAGAAGCGGGACCCAGGGGCATTCTCAGGCAGGGGGTGAGGAGGGAGGGGTGGAGGTTCCATTGGTTGTGGAATTTAGGGCCCTGCTGTCTCTTGTACCTTTTGGGGAGTGGTCCCACCGAGAGAGAGGACCCTTCCTCTCCCTGCAAGTAAACAGGTCCCGTCCCCCCAGTAAAGATAATCGGCAGAGATGCTCAGAAGGTAGGGCTTCTCCCAGCGTGCCACTTCCTCCAGGTGGGCCCTCCAGGCTTCCCTTCCTTTCCCTGAACTTCTCCCACCCTCCTGGGGCCTGCAGAGGCTTTTGTTTCGGACACTTTACACCCCCACCCCCATGACTCTGTGTGTTTGAGGGACAGGTGGCCAGGCAGGGTGGCCAGCCCAGTCACACAGTAGCCCTGCTTGGGGCAGGGTGCTCGGAAAGTTGGGGGGTTTGGACAGGTCTGAGGCAATGACCGTGGAGACCGAGTGATGGAGGAAAGGAACAGGGATCAGAAAGGTTGTGAGGATAGAATGTGGCAGGGAAAGGCAGGAGAGAAAATGCACAGTAGCACCCCAAAATGAAGTCTTGTCCGCTCCAGGGGCACCAACCAGAAGGCTTGGGAGAATGAAGTCCGTGGGAAAGGGGAACACATTTAACTCACGGCAAGTAGGTGAGAGGGTAAACTACACGTAAGAAAGGCGGCCCCTGCCCCTCCGCTTCAGAGTGAGAGTCCTGACTCCTCGGCTTCGTCCTGTTCCCAGGGAAGGGCCCTAACTGGCTCCTGAGCCCCATGGTCCCGGTGGGGGCACGGCGCTGAGTTAGCCTCTCCTGCCTGCTCTGAGTGTCTCCCTCCCACACTGTTCAAATGTGAATCATCTGTAATTTCAGGGTTTGGCTGATCCATGCCTCCCCCTCCCCTGGCCTGCCACCTCTCCCCGCCCCCCTCGCTGATCCTCAATGTCCTCAATTTGCCTCCTCTTCTCTGTTATCTTGTCCTGGGAACTTGGGCTCTGAGCCTGCATCGCACCCTCCCTGAAGTCAGCTGGGCACCTGGGAGGGTCCCTGAGTCAGAGTGCCCGGAGCCGGAGCAAGGGAGACACCCTGGCCGGGGGGCTCACGGCTTCTGTGGCAATGGAATCAGGTCGCTGGCAGGGGCCCAGGCAGCCTCGGCCGTGACAGAAAGGAGGCCCACAGGACAAGCACCAGCAAATGTGCGATGGAGCAGAGACTGGAGCCCAGTGCTCTCAAACCAGCGCCCGGGGGCTGGCTCTCTCCTAAGCTGCCTCTGAGGTTCTCATTGTAGGGTTTTGTTTTGTTTGTGCTGGGAAGGGTGGGCTGCTTTCTTCCTTCTGCCCCCAGAGAGGCTGCCCTCGCCCGGAAGCAGGCAACAGGTTAGTGAGCAGGGCCCTCGCTCTCAGAGCCGGGCCTCTGTGCTCTGCAGGTGAGGCCTGGGTCCCCTGAGCACCTGCTGGCATCCCCTGATCCCAGCTTCACTCCGGCCTCGCCCCCCAGTGCCTGACAAGCTGCTCTCACCCTGAGCAAGGTGGAGGCGACCATGGCGGAGGGGGAGGGAGGGGAGAAGAGCAGTGACGGGGACGTGGATCCAGGCTCATCCTTCACAGGGAAGCCAGGGGAGGAGAGGTAAGACAGTGCAGTCCGGCCCAATCAATGGATTCTCTCTTGAGGGGGTGGTGGGAGCGAGGGAGGAAGGGAGGAAAGGACAGATTAGAAATGAGTCAGAGCGCCAGGAAAAAACACTCACTGTCCTCTCCCCCACTCCCCCTCTCCCCCTGCTTTTCTCTCTCCCCTCCCCTCCCCTCCCCCGTTTCTGTAACGCAGGCTGAGCAATTTCTAATCAACACGCCACTGTTTTGCTGGGGCTCCAGCAGCTCCGTGCTTGTCTTTCTTTCTGGATCCGCACAGCTGTAGATGGAGCCTGGTGGCTTCTTATTGTCGCTGGAATGTCGCTTCCTGTCATAGATTGTGTTCTGTTGTTGTCCTCGTTTCAAACAAAACAAAATGCTCAGGGCTGGGCTGCAGCAACAGGTGCCACAGCAGGAAGCCTGGAGGCTTCGCTCTTTGTTCCCAAATGTGGATGTGGATGTGGATGTGGATGGCGTGGCTGGGGGTCCTCTCCTGCGGCCTGCGGGGCGGGGCTGGGGAGAGGGGGGACGGCGGGGTGGGGGGGGACGACACTCTGGAGACTGGGGTTTCTGTCATGAAGACTGCTTGCTCTGATAGCGTTTCTTTTGGTTCCCCTTTGGTTTGGTTCATTCACTTGTTCATTCATTCTACAAGCGTGTGTTCAATTCCTGGGTGTGTAAGTATTGTGATAGGTGCTGAGAATAAAGAGACAAAGATAGTCCTTGTGCCCTGGCTGGTGAGTTCAGTGGTTAGAGCGTCGGCCCGCACACCGAGGACTGGAGGGTTTGATTCCTGGTCAAGGGCACGTACCTGGGTTTCAGGTTCGCTCCCGGGCCTTGGTCAGGGCGCATGCAGGAGGCAACCAGTCGATGTGTCTCTCTCATATCCATGCTTCTCTCTCTCTCTCTCTCCCCCTCCCTCCCTCCCGTCCACTCTCTCTGTAAAGCAATGGGGAAAAATATCCTCAGGTGAGAATTAACAACAACAAAAGACAGTCCCTGCCCTCAAAGAGTTGTCAGCCTACACAGTGACTCAAATGAGTCTTCGGGGCATTTTGATAAGGAGAGAGCACACGTGTGACGGAGCGTGGGGGAGGCATGTCCAGCCCGAACCCGGGGTTGGGCGGAGCAGCTCTGAGGTGGCCGCAGAGGAGGTGATGGCCCAGGTGAGACATTTATGCCCACCGTCAGCTGCTGAGTTCTGCCGTGTCCAGGCGTGTGTAGGGTCAGCGGACGAAGAGGCACAGCCCCTGCCTCAGGGAGCGCTCGGCCTGGAAGCGGCACGCAGCGATGGGATGACAGAAGCAGTGGGGCCTGCACCAGGCGCCGTGGGCTTCCCGGCTCCTGGCCCAGCCTGAGCGGGAAGGGCGGTCTCCAGGTTGTTGCCTGGTCTGGTTGGCATTCGGGTGGATGCCTGGTGACCGTGGGAGGACAGGCCTGGGTGTGGAGAGGTCAAGTGCATGCGGCTTGGAGAAGGAAGGGCCGCGTTGAGAGACTGCTGACCCCTCCCTTCCGTGAGCTCCTTTCCTGTCCTGCTTGCCTTTCCTCTTCTCTCCCTGCTCCTGTCCCCTGGGAGACACCGTATTCACCCCAGAGCACCTTCTTTCCACTCCCCACAGCTCTCCCTCCCTCCTTCCCCCCCCTCCCCCCCCCGCCCACCAGCTGATGCTTCTCTCTGGACCGGGAGAGGGACTTCTTTCCGTCTCCCCATCACTCCTTAGGTTCTAGGCTCACGTGACTCTGCAGGCTGGCCAGTGCGCACAGACCCGGGGAGCAGCCATGGGTCTTACTGCGGGCGGTGAGCGTCCTGGTGCAGGTCCTTCGTGCCCGTCCAGTGTTCACAGTATCAGTGCCAGGACGTGCTTAGTGGAAGGGACCCCGGCTGGGAGCTGACGCTCTGCCCTCATCTCCTCGACAGATGAACTGCCCAGCCATGGGATCTGGCTCTTAGAATCTGTTGAATGAGATGGTTTCTAAGGTCCCTTTCAGCTCTAAGAGTCTGGTTCTGAACTTTTCTCCAATTTGGGGGGAGTTAGAAATCAGAGCCACTTTCCTCCAATTTGGGGGGAGTTAGAAATCAGAGCCACTTTTCTCCAATTTGGGGGGAGTTATGACTCCCGCAGTGAGGAGCCAGTGCCCTGCAGCCTTGCCCTGGCCGGGAACGACTGGCAGGAGAAACGCCAGCTGGGAAGGGAGAGCTCTTGTTAGGTCTCTCGGAGGGACAGACAGGGTAGCACCCAGTGCTTGGCGGACAGAGCAGGGTCAGTTGGAACGATAGAACGTGTTCGTGTCCAGGACTGGTGGAGTGAGCGGGGCAAGCTTTGGCCCAGGCAGGACTCTGACCAGCATGGCCCTAGAATGCCCCTGCCAGTCTAACGTTCTCTTCCTGGACTCACCTCTTCATCCTTCCAACTGCGTTAGCTCTTAAGTCTCTCTGTCCCGAGTCAGGACTATAAAGGAAGGTACGACGTGGCGGTTGTTCTTGCGCATTTCTGTGCCCTAGTGCTTTTCTCTGTTAACTGGCTCGCATGTGCATTATCCCTCTGATCCCTCTAAGAGGGCGTGGCTGGTGTCACCTCCAGTGCTTGAGAAAACCAAGGCTCAGAGGTGGCTCACCTGAGGCCGGGATATCTCATTGATGAAAAGGATATGAAACGGCGTCACCGGCTTAATAAGGCTTGTTTCAAGGGCCTGGGTCCAAAGGAAACAGTCTTCCCCGGGCACACCTGGTGTCTATTATGGGCCTTGGGGAGTGAGGCTCGGCGTCCAGAGCACCCAGGGAAACGCTGCCAGGACAGTGAGAAAGAAAAGCATTTAGCATTTCAGACCAAACCCTGAGAGGTACAGAGAAGGAGGGGAGCAGCACGGGAGAGCAGAGGTGACCCGTGACAGAGGCGCTGCTGCGTGTCAGAGCCCCTGGGGACGGGCTGGCGCTGTGTGCCCAGGAGGCCCACAGGGTGTAGCTGTGGCATCTATACCCTCGAGGTCTTAGTCTTCAAGATAATTTGGCTCTTTGAAAAGGAAAGAAGACATTTTGGATCGCTAGGGTTCTTTATTGGCCAGGAGACAAGGAGGACCCCAGAACAGGGCGCCTCCCGCCTCCATACCGTCCGTGGCATCGGGGCCCCGCAGGGCTGTTGCCCATTCAGCTTGGGGTCCTGCCCTCCCCCTCCATGCGCGTGGCTCATCTGGAGGCGGCCTGAGAGGCAGTGGGAGACAGGGGTTAGGCTCCAGCTGACCTTTGACTACTAGCTTAATATTTTACCTTAATTTCTTTGGCTTTAAAATGAGAGGGTTGTTGTGATCGTTGAAATTATGTGAAACTCCTAGCACCACCTTTGGCACATAGTAGGCCCTCATACTCCTTAGAAACCCCAAACAGGCATGTTATTCAGCACTTTGATGAAGCAACAAGCAACTCCCAAATCGGAACAGCTCACCGCAGCGAACATTTAGGGCGGCGTGGCTGCCGGTCAGCCGGGACTTGGCCGGAATTGGTGGACCGGGCTCAGTTCTGAATGTCTTCCTACTCCAAGACCCAGGCGGAGGGAGCAGCCGCTATCTGGGCATGCTGTTCTCTTACCGCGGAGGGCTCAAGGGAACCTGGGAAAGGGGTGGAACCAAACCATGCGAATGTCTTTCCAACTTCTGCTTGGACATGCCTCCTGGCACATGAGCTCACATCTGATTGGCCAAAGCAAGACACAGGGTCAAGCCCACAGTCTGTGAGGTGGTTAGTGTACTCCACCCACAGGGAACATACAAGAGAGGGGAGGGAAAAATAATTGGGAACAAATAATGTAATCCACCAGGTCAGATTGTTGACAAATGTTTCGAGTACCTACTATGCAGTAGAGTCTTACAAAAAGATGGAAGGGGGAGTTTGTTATCAATGGAGGAGACAGGTGACCAAATAGGTGATGTGGTTCTGTAGAGCACGATGACCACAGTAAGAGCAAGAAGCAGCCTCTAAAGGAAGTGATAGCTGAGCAAGTCCGGAAGCATCAGTAGAAGTTACGAGGGGAGCGGGATAGAGGAAGGGACATTTACAGAGGGAGCAGCATACGCAAGGACCAAGAATCAGGGAGGACATGATGTTTTCTGAAATTCATAAATATTTCAGTGTGGTGGGAGAATTTACTGCTTCAGGGGGATGGAGGAGAGCGGCCCCATCTGGAACGAGTCCCTATGCTCCCGAAGTGGCCAGAGGGTCAGAGCCAGGGCCGCCACAGTCAGATGTGCATTTCTGGAATATCAGTTGGGCCTCAGTGTGGGGAGTGTGTTAGATGTGGTGAGACGTGCAGCAGAAACCCACTAGGAGACCCTGCAGAGAGAAGCGGGACATGCGATCCTGAGCTCACCTGGGGCAGCGGGGATGCGAGAAGTGGACAGAGGCGCAGAGAGAGAGAGGACAAGGCACGGGCTTGGTTGGATGTGGAGGTGGGAGGGGAGGGAATGTTAAAGGTGCCTCCAGGCTTCTGGCTTGGGGTTGCCGGGGATGCCACCCATGGACATGAACGAGTATAGGAGGAGAAACATCTTAACCCTTTGCACTTGCTTGCTTTTTTCTCGATTCCTTTATTCTAATGCTAACTGTGTCGAGTCACATTCGACATCCGAGTGCAAAAGGTTCAGGGTGGTAAAGCTTCAAGCTTTTGCGTTATAGTAAAGTACTACAGTCTAAGCTACTGTCACAAAGAAATCCTAAAGTATAGTAACTCACACAAAATAATTTTCTTCTCTCCTGTAACTATCCAGACCCAGTAGGGGTGAGTCTCCCATTCCAAACATACGGCTCCCAAGAGCATGTCCCAGCCAGCAGGAGCGAAGGACACAGAGGGCCAGGGCAGGCAGCCCACCTTTAGAGAGGGGACCCAGAAGTCGCACATGTCACTTGTCCTCACATACCTTTGTCCTCACCTAGTCATGCGGCCACAATTAGCTGCAAGAGAGTCTAGTACTTGGCTGGCCGGATTAAAACCTGGGAAGTTCTGTTCCTAACAGAAGGGGACAGTTAGCATCTCCTTCCATAGAGTGATGCGTTTGGAGTGCTTGTGTAACATCCAGATAGAGAATAAAAAGAAGTCATGTGCTGGGGTCTGGAGCTCAGGTGAGAAAGCTAGCCTGGAAACACCGCTAAGTTGATAAAGATCGATGAGAGCTTTCTTACTGGAGTTTTCTCTGTGCAAGTGGCTGGTGCATCCTAGAAAGCGGCCCCCTGAATGAACCCGGGGTTCCTGTGAGGTGGACGCTGCCCTCTTTAGTGTGGCTTTGGTCCCATTGGAACAGCAGGTAAGCCCTCCAGGCACTAGCTCACTTCAGATGTCTGGAGACGAGGCAAATGAGACAGGAAGGAGACAGGCTCCTGGCTCTCATCCTCACTGTGGTGACAAGAACAGGACAGCATGGCTCCACTGGACACACGGAGCATGTGCTTAACGAGTGGCACTCTCTGTGTGCAGAGTGCCAGTGCTGGCAGCAAATTCTAATCAGGCCATGAGCCAAGCCCACGTGGGCAAGGGCAGGACTGGTGTTTACCACAGCCCCATGGAGAGGGGGAGAGACTGCGGCCTTTGGGGACTTTTGGGGAGAAGACATAAAAGAAGGCTTTCATGGTTTCTTAAATCTCAACATGGTACATCTGGTCGCTCTCATCCTGAAATGGATCAAGCAATCAGGTATCATGGTAGCAAACAGGAGAACTTAAGCAGGAAAGGAATTTATTGGAAGTTGATTAACTCACAGAACCAATGGGGCAGCTGGAGAATCAGGTTTAGATATTAGGCAGACACTAAGGGGATGGCTACTATTCTTTGTCAACTCTTTTTTACTTCATTTTATTTTATAATTTTGTTGTTGTTAATCCTCACCTAAGGATATTATTTTCATTGAATTTTAGAGAGAGGGAAAGCGAGGGAGGGAAGGAGAGAGAAACATCAATTGGTTGCCTCCCACATGTGCCTCCCTCCCCCAACCAGGGCTGGAGATCGAATCTGCACCCCAGGTACGTGCCCTTGACCAGGAATTGAATCAAACCCGAGACCCTTCAATCCCCAGGCCGACACTGTAATCACCTAGCAACACCAGCCAGGGTCCTTTTTTATTTTATTTTTTTTAGCCCATGTATATAGCAAGAAGATGAATGGTTCTATTTGGGGAGGGATTCAAGCTGCATTTTCTTTGCCTTAAAATCTTGATCCTAGAGGTCAACATCCCTTTGCTCCTTCCCTGCACAATGCTGCCAAGGGATGGACAGCTTTCTCTCCTTGTTTGGACTCTGGACAAACCTGGAGCAGATGTTTGGACACACCTTACTCATCTGACACGTAGAAAACCTGCCCCTCAGTGTCCCTACAACAGTCTTGGGAAATTGGGACACATTGCAAATGTGAAGACAGAAGATGAATCTCTTAAAGAAGATGTAACTCGGAGGCAGGAAAGGAAGGTTTGTGTTGTCATAGTGTACAGAGGAAAATCTTAGACGGCGAAGGCCGAGGCATGCTGGGGTGGGGCAGTTCTGAGGTCAGATCCTACTTCTGGGGCTTGAAGAGTTCGGGCTGGGTGAGCTGCAGATAGTTTCTGAAGACGCCTGTCGCTAACAGTGCTAATTTTCCGTGACCTTTTCCAGCAAGCGCTGCCTCTCTACAGCGGGGCTGGGCTCACAGATCTGCCTCACAAAGATGCTGCCAGGAATAGCTTACTACTCGCGGGGAAAAGGAACTTGCTTTGAAAAAAATGAAAGCGCTAAAATAAGAACAGCCTTGCTTCAGACCCCGCTTTTGTTAATCTCTCAAGTACATAGTCCTTTTCCGTGTGAGAATTGGGCCAGGGCCTTATTTTGCCCTCCGGGGAGGCACTGTCTTCGCCGGGAGCTGATCTTCCCGGCCTGGTGAGGAGGTGCCTGGGGTGGCTCGCTGAGATGGGGCTGCTGCTCGGAGCCGCCACTCACCCCTTTCCGAGGCAGCCTTCCCAGGCACTGGCCAGAATGCATTTTCTGCACTGGGGCCTGCTGAGAAAGGCCCTTCAGATCAGCCCTCACTGGTTCTGTCATTCACTGATGCACCCCACATCGCGTGAGCTTCAGCGACTCTGCGGCTGGGCTGTGTACTGAGTACTGTCAACCAAATCCTGGTCCCTGCCCTCGGGGACCATAGAGTTAGAAACCAAGTTTATCTTGAATTTCTCAAGATCAAGGGCTGGTCTTTTAGACCTTCTTGGACCCAGAGCCCCGCAGCGTGCACACACCTACTCGTGTGCGTGCACGACTATGCTCAGGGCTTCTCTCCATCTGTGCCAGGAACTCCTCCAGTTACACGTCACTGCGTCCCCCGCGGGAAGGAATAAGTATTTATAGTTGAAGAGTGAGAAATATCTTCGTATGCCCAGAGCGTGCCTGGAGCCGGATGGTGGGGAAGACCTTATGTGCCATGTCCAGGCATTTGAGTTTCATCCTGAAGGAATGGGGACCGAACGGAGGCCTGAAAGCAGGGAACAAGGGTTAGCTGTGTCTGGGGAGAGGAAACGTGGAGAGCATATCAGGCGGGAAGTAGGGCCTCACGGAAGAGGCTGCTATAGAACCGGACAGCGTGAGGTCCTGTGGGACGTGGTGGTTAGGAACTGTGGAGCCAGTCAGCCTGGGTTCAAGCTGACCATCACTTGCTAACTCTGAGATGTTGGGAAGATACTGACATTCTCTAAGAATCAGTTTTTTCATCCATAAAATGGGGTATAATAATAATAATAATAATAACAACAACAATAATAATATCCACTCTATAGGGTTTTTGAGAGAATTCACTAAGGTACTACATGACTAGTGTTGGACACAATTTCTCACGTGGGAAGCATTTTGTAACTATTTTGGAGTAACAGTGATAGATATCTGACTTAGGGGATGACAGTGGGAATGGAGAAGGGTCAAATTTGAGAGCTTAGCCTTAGCGACCAACCGAGTGTAGTCAGGGCCAGAGAGGAGATTACCGGAATTATGATTTCTTTCTGAGGCAGTAGGTTGGGGGTAGACTGGCAAAGAGCTGGGAGAGGAAGAACCAGCAAAGGGTAGAAGCAGAGGCGATGAGAGATGAGGTGTAGACAGACTTCATTTGAAGTACCTGTTAAACATGCAGATGAGGCTTGAGGGAGGTGAGGCCTTAAGTAGTTGGAACTAAGGGAGAGAGTGACCCTTAGCTTGGATGCACAGATGAATAAATACTGCAAGAGGCTGAGAGGTCTGCACTTAGCTACCTGGCATTCAAAGACGTTCTGCTTTGCCCGTGTAGACTCCAGCACAACAAGGGTAGAGCTTGGATTCTAGTTTAGGACTGACTACAAGATCCACGCCTTAGCTATCCGGCTGTAACAAGGCAGATGATTCCGAGAATGTTTTCCTTCTCTGGGGCAGGAGTTTATGTCCATGTCATAGCAGGAGCTGAGAACTGAGTGACCCCTGTTAATAATTACAGGGGCCCAACAGCTTGGTCTCTCTTTCTGAGCGAACAGAGCGGGGAAGGAGGTTATTCTTAGTAATCATCTGATGAACAGACGCCATACCTGACACTCTGATAAAACAACCCCCAACGCTCCTGGCTGCACCTGCTCCTTTGCTGGTTTTATTTATGCGAGAAAGGCTAGGAAATGTGATTCCCCAAGTTCGCCTGAATAGGTAGCAGAGCCGACAGTGGTGGGGTCAAGTACACAGCCCGTGCAGGAAACTGTGCCCATCCCTGGTTACCCAACTGTGGCCACGGCTAACTGAAGTCACTTCACCCCTCTGTCCCATTTGGGGTACCTGGAAAATTGGGAGGTGAATAGGACTGGAAGAAGAATCATGCGGTTAGAGCAGTGCAGTGGAATTTAAGGAGGAACTGTAAAGAATGTTCCTAATCCAGCTGTGTGAGTCAGGGAGAAGGGTATTAGCCCATCAGCACCGGGAGTGGGGGAGGCGGGGGGAGGGCAGCAGTGGAGCCTGGGAGCTGGGGCTCTCAGGTGAACTCCCGGGTGGGAACTCTTCGCACCTGGATGGAGCTGGTCTACACAGTCCGGCTGTAGTCAGACCTACTGATGCTGGGTGGTCATCAAGATGTGGGAACCTCAGAATTGCAGGAAGGGAAGGATGAGTATTTGAGAACTACCCTCTATAGGCCATGGTCACAGGGCTCTGCATGGTCCGCTCTCTGCAGGGGACCCAGGAGGTGACAATGGTTAACAGCCCAGTGAGTGGGAATTCTGAGGCTCATTTTACAGGTAGGGATTGCCCGGGGCCTTACCGCTACTCTACGGCCAGATAAGGTTCCAAGCCCTGTCTTTTGGTGCCAATGCTATGTTGCTGGACCATGCATGCCATCCAGGGCTCATTTAAGCAGTTTCCCCTGCAGAGTCCTAGGAATTCCCATGTGAATCCTCATTCACTTGCTCTTCCAGCTCTTCAGTTATCCCATCGGCAGCTGTTAAGCGCTTGGTAGGTTCAAAGCACTTGAAGATTTCCTAAATCCCAAGTACTGTGTTGTGTCCACTTCCCAGTTCCAAGGAGAGCAGAGCCCCTTTCTCCTCACAGGGATTAGAAGCTAGTGTCTCCCGTGCATTCACATAGGCCCTCCTGGATGGAGATCTGGAGACATCGGCCCAAATGCCATATCTTGCCCTCGTCAAAGGTATTTCTATAAACACCTCCTCGATAGTGTATGGCTGAGCTGGAGAGTGGCTTTGCTTTGCAGAGTCACAGTGAACGTTGGCAGCAATAAAGGACAGAAGGCACCCGTGCGTGAAACTAGGCTTTCCTGCGTGGCTCAAGTCCACCTGTAATTCGAGGGTGAAATTGCCCCAAGCGACCGGAAGCTGATTGGCAGACTTCTGGCTTCATTTCTGAACCTCTTTCTATTCATGTCTTTGCACTAATTTTCCTTTTTTTCTGCTTCTAATCATAATTCTATATCTGCTTCTAACCTCACATTGAGCTAGAAACTCTTGATTGTCCTCCTATTCACCAGAGGAAGTGATGTCCTCTTTGCTTGGCATTTCTAGATCTTACCATTGAGTTCATAGAGGCCCTCTGCCTCCCAAACGCTCCCCTGGTCTTTCATTCACGGAAATTGCCCTCCTTCTTGGACACCAAGCCTCGGTTTTCATCTTTTCACCACTTCTCATCTGCTTTCTCCCCTCCCCCCCACCCCCACTTTGGATCATCCTTCAGAGCTTTTGAACTTAGTCTGCTGCTTCTGATCTGAAATTCTCCATTTCTCTCAAAGCCTTCGTTCCCCTTCATCTCTGACCCCTTTGCTTGGTCACTGGCTGGCAGGGAAGTCACTTCCCCCTGAAGCACACTTCCTGTCTTCACTGGCCTCCTTTATCAGAGTGTGCTGAGTGCCTATGGGCTTCACAGGCCCGGGCAGCAGGGGAAGCCTGACGGCGTGGCAGGCATGGAAACAGGTCCTTGCAAAGGAACCATAATAAATGTCTACAGGAGAGCGCGGGGGAGACTGACGGCCAGGGAGGAAGTGACCGATGCACTGAGTGGTCACAGGCGGCTTTTGAACTGGGTTTTGAAAAATGGAAGGAAGTTTCCAGGGAAAGAAGTGAGGCAAAAGCATCCCAGAAACAAGGAGAACAGGTGTGAAATGGCTCAGAGGTGCTGCAGGAAGTGAAGGAGGGAGGAGGGACTGGGTGATGGAGGGAGAGCCCAGAATGCCTTGCCAAGAATTCTGAAGGCCATGGAGGAGGAGTGAAGGGTTTTGAGGAGAACCCTACCAGTCAGATGTAAAAAGTTCACCTGAACTAAAGAGGAGGCACTGCCTGTGAGCAGCTGCAGCAGGGGACAGACAAGAGATTATTGCAATAGTACACGCAAGAGCAGAGGAGGGCATTTAAGAAGTGGGTTAGAAGGCAGGAAGGGCCCTAACCGGTTTGGCTCAGTGGATAGAGCGTCGGCCTGTGGACTCAAGGGTCCCAGGTTCGATTCCGGTCAAGGGCATGTACCTTGGTTGCGGGCACATACCCAGTAGGCAGTGTGCAGGAGGCAGCTGATCGATGTTTCTCTCTCATCGATGTTTCTAACTCTCTATCCCTTTCCCTTCCTCTCTGTAAAAAATCAATAAAATATAGTTTAAAAAAATGTTTAGAAGGCGGGAAGGGTAGTAAGGATGCTGAGATCACATTGACGTGACTCAGTGACTGGTTGGGTATTGGGAGCGATGGCAGGTTTCTGAACAAGGCGACCGGATGGAGACTGATGCCATTAACTTGAAGGAGAAAACAGGTGGGGGGTGAGGGGGTAGGGGAGGGAGGGGAGGCAGGAGGGCACGCCCACGTGCTGTGCGCGACGTTCTGCGCACGGGTGCTGTATGGACATTTCCCTCTGTGTTGCAGCCCTGGCGGGTGGTCTCCAGGTCACAGTGCCCGACAAGAAGAAGGTGGCCATGCTCTTCCAGCCCACGCTGCTCCGCTGCCACTTCTCCACGTCCTCCCGCCAGCCCGCCGTCGTGCAGTGGAAGTTCAAGTCCTACTGCCAGGATCGCATGGGGGAGTCCCTGGGCATGGCCTCTCCCCGGGCCCAGTCTCTCAGCAAGAGAAACCTGGAGTGGGACCCCTACCTGGACTGCTTGGACAGCAGGAGGACCGTTCGAGTGGTCGCTTCAAAACAGGGCTCGACCGTCACCCTGGGCGACTTCTACAGGGGCAGAGAGGTCACCATCGTCCACGGTAATCAAGCCTCTGCTTTGAATTAGGATGGGAGGGACCTTAGTTCCAGTCTCCCATGACCCAGGGATGCTGGCCTCTCAGCCTCTCAGCCCCCCAAGACTGATTTTCTGGGACAGGGGAGCAGCAAGAACCCCATTGACCTGCTTTAATGGGCTCGCGGGGGGAGCATGTGACAGCCAGAGCAGACGGAGCTGAGCTTGGGGAGCGTCCTTCCTGCCCTGCCCTCCAGTTGGAGGGCCTTGCTGTCAGAACCGAGATTAAATAGGTTCTAGCAAAAGAACTGCCTCGGTCAGACACCTTGACGTCAGTCTGCAGGGCCTTTCCTGACTCAGAAAGCAGACTCCTCCCTGGGGGAAGGGTGCACGCCTGCGGGGTCCTGAGCCAGGTGGCCTCCATGCCCACGCCCCACATGGTGTTCTCTCTCTTCCACCCTTGCTCCTGCTCCCTACAGCTTTGGACAAGAAAGGGGCCTAAGAGTCTGATTTGACCCATTGGGTTATTTGCATTTTGAAGAACTGCTGTGAAGCCAGCTCCTTTGCAGTAGTCCAGGTAATTCTAGAATGTACCTGGCTCTCAGGTCCTCTGCGCCCGCTTGGTTGCTTGGTCTTCTGTTCCTGGCCCAGACCTGGAACAAGACCGATTCTGCCGGGGCTCCCGGTCTCTGGCCTCAGGGACGCTGGGTTTTTATTTTGCATGTTTGTTTAGATAAGTCAAACACCTTGTCGGCCACCATCCAGGTAGACCGGACACTGCGGACACGCCCCAAGGGCCCCCTCAGCCCCACGTTGTTTATTGCTCTTCTCAGAGGCCAGGTGTAGGATTGGGTTCTTCTTTCTGTGATGACAGATGCAGACCTTCAAATTGGAAAACTCATGTGGGGAGACAGTGGACTCTATTACTGTATCATCACCACCCCCGATGACCTGGAGGGCAAAAACGAGGACTCGGTGGAGCTGCTGGTGTTGGGTGAGTGGAGACGCGAGCATCTTAGCTGCTGGCCAGTTCCTCCTCTCGGTCCTTGCCCCTGCACACGGCCCTTATCCTCTACACCCTGACAAAGCACTTCGGGTGTCCGGCATTTCTCCCATCTCGTTTCTTGGTGGCTATGGCCCGCTACTTAGCAATGTCCTGAATGTTTCTTTTGCTCTGTTAGGTTTTTGTTTTTTTCCTTTTCCTTCCTTTCATTTGCATCATTAACCCAGCTTTCTCTCGCTCCAAGCTTTACTTATCTTTATATGCTAACCGTGAAGGAACCGCCTGAGGCCCCTGAAGAGGGTAGAGACCCAGGAGAGCTGGGAAATCACTGGTGAGTCAGGCCTCTGAGAATCAGGAATCCTTCCCATTCATTAGCTCCACTTAGGACAATTACGGGAGAGATGGCTGAGAACCGGAGAGTTTCATGCTGAATGGTGCCATTGCAAAGAGCTTCTGGGGAATGTGGCAGCGTTTAATTGGAAGGCCAATTTCTTGAGACCTAGAAGTGTCTGAGTTCTTCTCAAAGCAAATATATATCTAATCCTTATTAATAGCAATTTCTCCATAAATGCCAACTCATTACTTTGGGTTACTGCTCCTCTTTCGTGGAGTGGAGGGATGTCAGTGGGGTGACCTCCTATGAACTTAAAATGGAGCACATATTTCGTGCTCCATAAGTGTTGGTTGAACAAGGAAATTGGAATAAAACATAGGAATGAAAAAGAGAAACTACATGAATTGTAGGGAAAAAGGTAAACACTCGATGCCAGTTTTTAAAAGAAATTATGTTTTTTTGTAGCTTTCAAGAAACCACGTGATAACAATTTGGGGGAATATTTAAGGTTTAAAGGCAAATGAGATTATAGGTTAATTTTCACCCTCCCTGGGGAACTTAGTCCCCAGGGACAACTTGAATGGGCTACTTAGGATTTCGTTTCACTCAATCATGACTGTGATTTTGGCAAATCAATGGTTCCGCTGCCTTAACTTTGTAACTTACAGAATGGATGAAGTAATAATTATTAAAAATCAACTCTTTATTGTGAATAATCAACCTTTATTGGAGGGTTGACTTAATTCAAGTGCATATACCTTGGGCCAGTGCATCATACAGCCACACTGCTGTGGTCCGGGAAGGAATGGGAGCGGATTGGAAAGGAAATAAAGGAATGAACAGCTTCTGTGGGTTTTGTGAAAGGACCCAGGGAAACCAGATGGGGGTCGGCTGGGTTTTGGTGACTCAGAAGGAGGAAGAGATAAATGTCTGCATAATCACACACCACTAGCGGCCAGGTCAGAAACCAGCAGCTCGGTGAGCCTGCAGTTAGCTGACTGGACGGTTATCTGGCCAGTGCCGCCTTCATGGGGAAGTGGTTGCCTATGCAGGGGAAGCGGCCAGGTAGAAACCACTCTCAGTAGTCCGGCCCCGGTTCCACGCGTGGGGAAGGAGAGAGGCGGTGCTGTGTGTTTGAAGGGGGTCAGAGAGCCTATAAATAACCTGGGCAAAGATGCGGTCCCCGGGACAAAAAGGTGGAGAAAGGAAGGCTCAGATGGAAAAGGTCGCCCACGATGGGCAAAAAGTTGGAGAGCAGAAATCAGTGCTACTTAAAGCGAAGCAGAAAGGAAAACAGGGGCCCTAGCCGGTTTGGCTCAGTGGATAGAGTGTCGGCCTGCAGACTGAAGGGTCCAGGGTTTGATTCCCATCAAGGGCACATGCCCGGTTGTGGACTCAATCCCCAGGAGGGGGCATGCAGGAGGCAGCCAATCAGTGATTCTCTCTCATCGTTGATGATTCTATGTCTTTCTCTCCCTTCCTCTCTGAAATCAATAAAACCATACACACACACACACACACACGCACACACACACACACACACACTGGGGAGGCCACAACCCAGCCCATCACAGCAGAGGTGGCATGTCTCGCAATTCCACTGTGTTCCACGGGAATTAGAAACATGCAGAGCCCAATACATTTGCCATGTAAACTTTTTAGGGCAACTCTAGATGTGTAGTTATCTAAAGGGGTTACTTTGACATCTACAGGAATATTCTGGGTGCCGTAAAGGACTGTATTTACTTTCCAAATGCAAAATTCTGAGTATTCGTGCCTTGACTCCCTTTATAATAGAGTTTTTCAAAATACTGTCAGTTTCTAGAAGCCCGGTTATTTGGTGCTGTACCCTGCAGGCCCATCTGTTAGGTGTTCTTTTCAGGTGAGACCAGGAGAGCATCCTGATTTGTGAGGTCGGCCTCGAGGAGCTGAAGGCCTCCGTGGGAAGGAGACAGGCCCACAATCTGCTTATTTCAGTCCCATGAGCCACCGGCTCGGGCACTGAACTTGACATGAGGAGGGGTTGGAGGACCTGGTGCAGGGGAAGAGGACGTGGAGCAGGAGCCTGGGACGTGTCTCCGGAGGGACTGGAAGCTTGCTGTGTGGCCGGATAAAATGAGAGCCAGGAGTGGACGTCACAGGCTGGGGAGTGCATTTCCGTGCAGAGCAGGAGCTGCTGACAGCTGGAGACATGGGAAGACGGACAGTCTTCTCCGGAGCAGTGACTCCCATGTCCATAGGGGGTTGGAAACTTTCTTATGAGTTACATCAAGCGTTTACGCTTAGGAAACGGTGCTTAACTAAGTTACTTCTGAGCTTTATTTCAATTCTAAAATTCTAAAATCTCACATTAAAGTGTAGATGAACGTGAGTGATGCGACTACCTTGAGAAAATGACCTCCTGGAAATTCGTGGCAGAGATGAAAGGGTTACAGGTTGGTTATAAGGACACGCAGGGTGATGCTCGTTCACAAAGAAGCCAGGGGGGATGAAGGGTGGCCTTCTGCAGACAGGCCAGGGCTAACAGCGGTGGTCCCACCGGAATGAGAAGACTCTTGATGGTGATTGAAGGAGCTGAAATGTTAGCTCTTCTTGGAGTTTATCACAAAATGGGCAGCAGAAGACTGGTTGGAATTTCAGAGGACCAATCAGTAAAGATAGGCGAATTAGAGCAAAGATCAGAAGAATTTAGTTTTCTGTTTATACTCACGAAGGTGAACATGGAGAAGTGGCTGGAGCAAGATTGTGAAGCGTCTTATACGTAGGACTGAGAAGTTTGAACTTCATCTTGAAGACCATGGGGAGCCGGTGAAGAAACTTTAGCAGAAGAATGAAACTAGATCTCAGGGTGGGAGTATTGATTAGCAGCAGGGTAGACAATGCACTGGGGACGATGTGCTGGGAGAGGGGTCAGTCAGGGGGCTGCTGGAGAGCACAGAGGGGTGGATTGACAAAAGACAGCGTAGAAACATTTCTGAGGTCACTGGACTCCTAGTTCGCTGGGTAGCCAACTGTTCCACCAACTCAGAGAGAGGACACAGGGTGGAGAGCAGGTTGGGGGGCAGGAGAATGAGTTTGGTTCTCGATGTGTTGAATATGAGAGGCCTGTGGGGCACCCAGGCGGTGTCCCAATTAGAAATATAGGCCTGGAACTCAGTGGAGAAGCGAGGATGAGAGACAATAGATTAGAGAACCATGAGTGATAGTCAGAACCATGAAAGAATAGATGAGTCAGCCAGGAAGATTATATAAAGTGAAGAGGGCCAAGGACGGAACCCATCAGGCATATGTCCTACTTTCACTTCAGGAGAGTGGTAGCCTGGCCACTGCCCATGGGCGTGTCTTGATTTCCCCACAAAGCAGGGAGCTCTCCAACAGCGTGGGCCGAGGGTCTGCAGAGGCGCGGACCACTCTCGTCTGTGTTTGCATCTGCGCTGCCTGACAGAGGGTCTGCAGTAAGGAAGCTTGAGGGCATGTTTTTTCCCTCAAATGATAAATGGGCAGAATCTGTAATTAATACTTACTTTGTTCCTCTTAAATGTTAGCGCTGAGCATTTATTTGTTAACTGATAGAGTGTCAATAAAATAAACATCTACAGTCTCCAGAGAGAGCATGCTTTAATCTCCTTAGTCCTAATTCTCCAGCTGGGTATTTACATTATTACTTGTGGTCGATCCATCGGGGACTGTGGTGGAAAGCAACAGAATTACATGCTGGGGAGCAGAAAGGAATTCATTGGAAGGAAATTGCAAGGAAGACAGGAAAGTCAGTCTCTGAAAAGGATAGTAGTACATTAGGGTAACGCTTGTTAACTTCTGTAAAAGCAATGCCCAAATCTCAATGACTTACCACCATGGAAGTTGGTTACTTCATCTGGTCATAGATAAAGGTAGGAGGCTCACCCAATCGCTCCCTTCCAGGTGGTGGTATAAGGGATCTGGCTGCTCCATTGTTCAACTCTGCTGCATGGGAGACTGTTGGTCCCAGCCGCACAGAAAGATAGAATGAGGCAGGTCGGATGGGACTTTTTAGAGACCAGGTCTGGGTCACTTCTGTTTTGTATGTGCCCAGGAAGAGAGTTAGACTGTGTAGATGAACTGCCTAATCCCTGCCCTGCCAGAGATGCCCCGGGGTCTGTGTAGCAAGAATTGGTAGGCAATGTGTTGAGGGTTCCATAGCCAGAAAAAATCAGTTCAACTGTTATATTTTCTGCTCTTGCATTTTCCCACCCAAGAATCAGTCTCAGGAGAGAGTCCCGTTGGCCCAGTTTGGACAGGTGTCCACGGCTTAGCCTTGGGTGATCAGGGGCTCCTGGGTGGCCAGTCTCTCAAGATATGAAAGAGAATTGATTTCCCAAGTAAACTTTGGAGCATGATGACAAAAAAGGAAGACAGGACATGAGATGCCCCCAAAGCAATATGTGTGCACCAAAGTGATGCCATCACTGCGTCTGTTATTACTGTTAATGTACACAGGTAATAATGTGTGGTTCATAAAACTCTCCTATGATAACCTGGTCAGGTAGGAGAGCAGGCATTATTGTCCTCATTGCCCAAGTGAAGAGCTTCATGCTCATTATCCTGGTGCACAGACACCCAAGGACGTTGGTTCCCATCCCCACCTCTTCCCACACAGGCCCGACCTGTCCATCTTAAGTGGCTGTAAAACGTGACTGTTGCTTGAGGCCCAGGGAACGATTTTTACTTGTCCCAGGTTGGCTTTGGAGTTTCATTTTATTTCTTAGTAAAACTGCCCTTAACCACTGACCGAGGCCCTCACTTCAAAGGCATAGCTGTTCTTGTCTAGGTGGCCCCTCCCCATTGCGCCTGGGTCTCCTTTCCCCAAACGTCCGAAGCATCTACAAACCTCCATGGATGCTCCTTCCGGAGGGTTCAGAAATGTCCGAAGACAGTAAGTGACTCGGGAAATGAGAGGACCTCCGCGGACTCACTGTAAGCATGACAACTGAGCCCCTTGCGTATCTCTCTGATGCTGGAGAAGGCAAAGCCGTTCTGGAGTCGGATGTGCTCATGGTGTTTGGGTGCCTCGAGTTGACACTGGCTGGTACCTTAGAAATGGTTAGACGGACGTTTGGGGTTGTGGGGCCGGACCTGCCCAGTCCCGAAAGGTGTGGGAGTGTCCAGAAGTCCACCACCTGGGATTAGACCTGGGTGTAGGGTCTCTGGCAAGGACAGGGTCTGGGACCTGGAGCCCGGCCACTGCTGGGGCAGGAACAAAGGCCGGGCAGCCCGGCTGGCAGGAAAGGACTCCGCTGGTCAGGAAGGTGCCCGCGGGGAGGCTGTTATTTAAAAATCTAAAAGCAGCTCGCTTTGCTCTGCCCGCTTCTGTGCACAATGTGAGGGCCTGGCCTCTTCCTTCTGAGGCCCCACGTGGCCGCTTGTTTGTTAAGGGCCTTCAAGCAGAAAAAGGAGGGGAGGGGCCGGGCAGAAGTAGGGCGGGATGCGTATTCGTGCCTGTGGCCGAGAACAGACCAGGAGGCCATGGACCAGGGCGTGTTCAGATGGAAGCTAGAGAAGCCTTCCCCATGGGAAAGGGCAGTTCTTGGAAACGGTGGTGAGTGAGGGGGAGCGTAGGCGCTGCCCCTTGGTGAGGGGAGGCAGGCCCTCGCCCAGGGTCTGAGTGAGCATGCCCAAGACGGGGTTCAGAGCCCTCCCTGTGCCCGTGGCTCCATCTCCCAGTCCACAGTTCGCAGGGTTAATTCTCCGTGCAGGCCTGGGACAGACGCCTCAGACGCTGCGGTCTTGTTCTGTGTTCATACTGTTAGTTGGAGGGGAGAATAATGCAGGTTTCTTGACAAATTTTCAAACAAAGTAGGAAAGCACAAAAGGAGAAAATATCTCCTGAACTTTGGCCACGCAGAGCTGACAGGCTGCTCTCCAGAACTCCCGCTGCACGGGCAGCCCTAGTCTAGGACCGCGTCCAGGGGTGTTCCCCGCGTCAGGCCTGGCTGTGCCAGTGTGGGGCGGGCCAGAGAGCCGCCTCCTGCCAGTGTGGGGGTCAGAGAGCCTCCTCCTGCCAGGGTGGGGGCCAGAGAGCCGCCTCCTGCCAGTGTGGGGGGTCAGAGGGCTCCTCCTGCCAGTGTGGGGGCCAGAGAGCCTCCTCCTGCCAGGGTGGGGGCCAGAGAGCCGCCTCCTGCCAGTGTGGGGGGTCAGAGGGCTCCTCCTGCCAGTGTGGGGGGTCAGAGGGCCTCCTCCTGCCAGTGTGGGGGGTCAGAGGGCTCCTCCTGCCAGTGTGGGGGTCAGAGGGCCTCCTCCTGCCAGTGTGGGGGTCAGAGGGCCTCCTCCTGCCAGTGTGGGGGTCAGAGGGCCTCCTCCTGCCAGTGTGGGGGTCAGAGGGCCTCCTCCTGCCAGTGTGGGGGTCAGAGAGCCTCTCCTCCTGCCAGTGTGGGGGTCAGAGGGCCTCCTCCTGCCAGTGTGGGGGGTCAGAGGGCCTCCTCCTGCCAGTGTGGGGGGTCAGAGGGCCTCCTCCTGCCAGTGTGGGGGTCAGAGGGTCTCCTCCTGCCAGTGTGGGGGGTCAGAGGGCCTCCTCCTGCCAGTGTGGGGGTCAGAGGGCCTCCTCCTGCCAGTGTGGGGGGTCAGAGGGCCTCCTCCTGCCAGTGTGGGGGTCAGAGGGCCTCCTCTTGCCAGTGTGGGGGTCAGAGGGCCTCCTCCTGCCAATGTGGGGGTCAGAGAGCCTCCTCCTGTCCATGTGGGGGTCAGAGAGCCTCCTCCTGCCAGTGTGGGGGGTCAGAGGGCCTCCTCCTGTCCATGTGGGGGTCAGAGGGCCTCCTCCTGTCCATGTGGGGGTCAGAGGGCCTCCTCCTGCCAGTGTGGGGGTCAGAGGGCCTCCTCCTGCCAGTGTGGGGGCCCCTCCTCCGTGCCAGCTGCTCCCGCACGGGCTCCCTCCAGCAGGTTCGGCTTCCCGGACTTGAACCCCTCCTACCTCGGGTGGAGTATAAAGTACTTTTCTCCTTAGTTTCAGCAAAAGTCCTGTTGCTGGGGATGGGCCACCGTTTCCAAAAGAAGAAGAGAACGCCAGGCAGGCAGAAGCAAACACTGCCAACTGCCAACTGCCCGCATGTTGTGGCTTCATCGGCTTCTGCGTCTTCCCTGGCCAAACGCAGTGCTACTCCAGGGGCAGGTTTGCCTCCGCAGGTCCTGGCGAGGAGGTGCTAAGTTGGGGTTCACTCTGCTCCTGCTTCCTTCCCCCTCCCCCTGTCCTTTCCCAGGCGAATGCATATACCACCTAGGAACAGGTGTGTGTGAACTTTTTAAAATATGTATTTTTAATCCTCACCTGAGGATATGTTTATTGGTTTTAGAGAGAGAGGGAGGGGGGGGGGGAGAGAGAGAGAGAGAGAGAGAGAGAGAGAGAGAGAGAGAAACATGGATTGCTTGCCTCTCATCTGTGCCCTGACCCAGGGCTCAAACCCTCTACCTAGGCGTGTGCCTGACTAGGACGCCATCCTGCAACCTTGTTTAGGGATTAAAAAATGTTTGTGTGTTTGTTAGTGACCATTAACACACACTATTGTATTAGTTTCGTGTACAGCATAGTGATTAGACATTTATATTCCGTATGAGGTGATCACCCCGTCCGTCTGGTACTCGCCTGGCTCCACGCGTCATTATTAAGTTATTACAACAGCACTGGCTGTATTTGCTTGAGGGTGTTATGGGCGCGTCTCTCAGGCTGTGCAGCGATCCCTGCACTCACCCAGCATCTGCGCCTACACTTGAGCCCCCCCCCCCCCCCCCCCGCCCCCAGGACATTCCTCTGGCTCGTTAGAAAGGCTACCTGTTGCCAAGGCTCCCCTCCCTGCTCTCGGCCTCTTTGCCAGCCCAGCGGCTCCTAACTGAGGAGATTTGCCAATTAAAAGGGCTGCAGCTCCCAAGTTCCCATGGCAACAGCCTCCTTGGAGGTCTTTTTGGCCTGCTCAAACTTTGATCTCTGAGAGTGGCTGCTCTGGCTTCTCGGGAAGGTTTACAAACAGAAAGAGGGAAAAGGAATTGGAGGGGCAGAAAGAAAACGCTCCTCCTGCCGAAGGGAGACAGGGAGACGGCGTTAATTACAGCCACACTCTGGGTGTAAATCTGGGGGTGACGCCTGAGGAACACCCTCGGATTTGGGCTGAGCCCACATTTTCACTTGTCGAATCAACTGCCCTTCAGAGGGTGGCCCCACACGAAAGACCGAAAGCGGAGTTGATTCTGGAGGCGGGTGGAAGCGCCCTGTCTGTCCTCAGTAGCCACTGGAGCCTTCCGATTTCTAGAGGAGCTGAGACAGGTGTTCTGGCTCCCGACGGGAGAGGGAGAAGACTAAAGAGGAGTGACCTTCAGCCTCAGCCTTGCCCTTCCTCCCAGCCCGCTGCCCCATGCTGGCCTTCCGCCCTGAGCTCACTAGGTGCCTCTGTTGGTCTTGGTTTTGAGAGGAACCAGGAAAATGGGTTGAAGGGATGGAGGAGAAGGAAGAGCTGGGAAAGTTAGCCAGGTGCCAATCAACCAAAACCTGATTCTGGCTCATGATTGTCAACAAGCCTCCCCCGCATTCGGAGTGCACTGGGGGCCGTGGAGCCTCCAAGACCCCCGCCAGGCCTCTCTCTCTTTGCAGGAGGTGGGGGGTCAGTGGGGGGAGGGGCGGTCTCAGACTCTCCTGCATCCTTGCCACCTTGCTCTTGGGAAGGTACCATGGAGTGCAGTCAGTTTTGCTTCAAATGTGATTTTTATCAAAATTATTATTTAAATGTAATCAGTATTTTTGCATACTAAGTGCCTAGCACAGTGAGGACTCAAAATGACAATCTATGACACAGTCTTGTCCCTATAAAAAATCACTGTCTTTTGGTAAAGATAAAAATTATGTATTTGAAGCAATTAGAGAACAACACAAGAAAAGATTAAACTTGTGTTTGATATGAAATATCCAGGCTGCTGATGCTCAGGAGGGGCTGCTTTGCCCCAGGAGACAGTGGGCAATGTCTGGAAACGCTGTTGGTTGGCATACACGTGGGGTGCTAGAGTCTAAGGAGGCTGTTCCAATCCTGCATGCACAGGACAGACAGCCTCCTACACCCTGCATGCACAGGACAGACAGCCTTCTACACCCTGCATGCACAGGACAGACATCTCCTACACCCTGCATGCACAGGACAGACATCTCCCACACCCTGCATGCACAGGACAGACATCTCCCACACCCTGCATGCACCGGACAGACAGCCTCCTACACCCTGCATGCACAGGACAGACAGCCTCCTACACCCTGCATGCACAGGACAGACATCTCCCACACCCTGCATGCACAGGACAGACAGCCTCCTACACCCTGCATGCGCAGGACAGACAGCCTCCTACACCCTGCATGCGCAGGACAGACAGCCTCCTACACCCAGCATGCACAGGACAGACAGCCTCCTACACCCTGCATGCGCAGGACAGACAGCCTCCTACACCCTGCATGCATAGGACAGACAGCCTCCTACACCCTGCATGCATAGTTCAGACAGCCTCCTACACCCAGCATGCATAGGACAGACAGCCTCCTACACCCTGCATGCATAGGACAGCCTCCTACACCCTGCATGCATAGGACAGACAGCCTCCTACACCCAGCATGCATAGGACAGACATCTCCTACACCCTGCATGCATAGGACAGCCTCCTACACCCTGCATGCATAGGACAGACAGCCTCCTACACCCTGCATGCATAGTTCAGACAGCCTCCTACACCCAGTATGCATAGGACAGACAGCCTCCTACACCCTGCATGCGCGGGACAGATAGCCTCCTACACCCTGCATGCATAGGACAAACTGAGAATGTCTAGGAAAAGGGACAAGAGAGTCACACCCAGCAAAGAAGATCCGGCCCTAAGTGTCAATAGCCAGGTTGCAAAATCCTGATCTGACCACAGGTCAGCCTGGGGACTGGAGAAGGTCACTGCCAAGAGCATGGCTGTGGGGTCATAGTCCCTGGACTCGGTGCACCAGTGGAGCTTGGACAGGCCAGTGTTGCTGCGCCTGATGTCCTTATCTGTAAAAGCGGAGGAGGAGGAATAAAATTTCCTGGAAAAACTGTTGTGAGGCACATGATCAGGACCAGCAGTATGAGTTCCCTTCCACCCTGCCATCCCCGCATCTCTTTGCCAGCCTGTCACCCCTGGTCTGAGGGACTGCGCAGGGAATTCTTCGTTGTGGGACTCCTGCTAGAGGGCCGACTTTACTCTAGCCTGTTCCACAGACAGACTTTGAGCCACTGTGAATTGGCATCCTATTTCTAACAGCCACGTTTTCGCGGTGACATCTGTGCAGTGCCCTGCGGAGGTGACCTCTGCAGCCCTGTGGGAACCTCCTTCCAGGGGGCTTTTGGACATTCCATCCCAGCGTGCTGTCTTTTGGTTGCCCCCAATTCTCAGTGGATGGCCCTTAGGTAATTACAGGGTGTTGACCACCTATACAAGGATTAGGTGCCACAGGGCCCTCGGTGACATCTGGAAGGCTTTGGGGAGCACCTGGGGCTTTGATGAGAATATTCGTGGTCCTGGAAAGTCTAGATAGGGTGACTTTATAATTTATGGTCCAAACTAAGAGACTCCCAGAGTGAGAAGGAGAGCCTGCTAAGCTATGTCAGGACAACAGGCAGAAACTGAGAATGTCTAGGCAAAGTGGCAAGAGGGTCACACCATCTTTAGAGATGACCCCCCCTGAAGGTCCTCCTCTCAACTGACAGGAAGTGAAGTTCCAGAGGAGCTGGGGGCAACCTGGTGTCAGCTCAGCTGCACCTAGGAGCCCTGGCTGCAGCTGGCATTTCATTCATGAGCACCTACTATGTACACATCTCCAAGCAAAGGGCCCATACAACAGATGGTGGTTTGCATAGTATCTTCTAACTGAAAAATTGGCGCTAAGATTTCCTCAGGATAAGGAGTTCAATTTAGGCTCTTCCAGTCCGGGGTTGTTAAGAGAACAAAGCAGGTCTTGGAGGCGGGGGTTGGCCCCGCCCCAGCCCCAGCCCCAGGCCTTGCTGCAGTGTGCTCCCTGCCCCCCCTCCACACACACACACACACACACACACACACACACACACACACACACACACACTCCCACCCTCTTCCACAGCCTCCTCCCAGCTCACTTGTTGCTCTTGGAGGTGGGAGGAAACTGGCCTTCAATTAGTGCGCATTCTTCCAGCCCCGGTTGCCCGTTGCTGTGGTGACGGGGGTGGGGTTTTGGGGGGGCGGGGGGCGGGGAGCAGCTGGGTCCGCAGCCAGCCTCATTGTAGTCAGTGGAAAGGCTGCAGGCCTGTGCCTGTGCGCGGGAGAGGGGGTGTCACCGGAGAGTCGGCTCAGCCCTGCACAGAAAGAATGGCAGCCCTTGGAAGCCGGTCAGGAGACAGTCACCCCATTTTTCTCCAAAGCCAGCTGCCGCTATTCAAGTGCGCAGGGTTGCGTTCACACGGAGAGGGGCTGGCCTGGGAGAGGGCAGGAACTCTGACATCCCAGGGCTGCGGGGGCGTGCCCCCCTGCGTGCCCCAGACTCCCGGGCTGTTTCGGTTAAGGAGAGGAGCTGTTCTTGGTATCTTTGTAGCTAAGGGGCCTGGGCCAGTCTGATGCAAGGAGCCCCGCAGCTCAGGAAATGCCCTGGAATCACACCAAGAAACTCAGCATCTTCTGTCCATGAGCCCCCCTCCTCACAGCATTCTGGAGGCAATTGTGGCCGCCCTCTGCCTGTCATCTCAGGCCACCTGGAGCACCTTACATGACTGATCACATTTTACACCTGTGCACTCTCTGGGGCCCGGGCTTGGCTCACTAGCACTTTTGGAAGACCGAGAACTTTGCAGTTGGTGTTGATTGGGTCCAAGCCCCTCTGCCAGGGACTAAACCTCCTGGGACGCCGGGTATTCGATGGAGAAGCCATGAGAAGTTGTAGATAAGTAAGAGAGTCTTTATTGTAGCCCAAGTAGCCATTGCTAACAAGGAGCCACCAGACAAAACAGTTCTTCGAAGTAAAGTCCCATACAGTAGCCTCTGTACCTGCAGCAGCAGCCTGGTGGGCATTAACATAATTTAATACCAACTCAGACAAAAGAGGCTTCTTTCCAAAATACTGACCTCACTATGTTGGGTTATAGACGGGCACGTTTGCCCAGTGTACATAGTCAGACTATTGTGGCCTTACTGTGCACCTGCGTATACTATCTTAGCCTTGAACATTCTGATTAAGAGTCCCGCGCTCAGAGTGGCCTTGCACATCCGGCGTACTCTGACCAGGTCCCCGTGGTGTTATCATTCTTTATTTGTTTGTAGCAGCATGGTGAATGCCCTTTCATTAGATCATAGGGTCACGACTACTCAGTAATCATTTTCTGGCTGCAACTTTAAAAGGTGCTGAAATTTTTAACCACCTCTAACATTTCTTACATCCAAAAATTACACTTTAATTATTTAAATAGGGCAATGATGCCACAAACACATTTGAGGGTCCCTCGCTGCAAATACCAGGAGATGAGGAAGCAGTTAAATTTAAGGACAAGCAAATCTGGAGAGGGAGTGAGGTATTGGCAAAAAATAAATCTATACATATAAAGAGGTAATATGCTAATTTGTCTGTACGGTGGGTGTCCCAGTTACGACCAGTCTGTGGGCGGGGACAGGGGTGGGGACTTCGGGCCTCAGCACTGACTCAGGCTGCCTGCCTGCATCCCCGGCTACCAATGTGACACTGCCTGTGTGCATCTCCATTCAGTGCTGACGTGAAGCTGCGGGGGGGGGGGGGGGGGGGAGGGGGAGGGCGGGGGGGGGGAGGCGAGGCCTGGGCTTGACAGGGCACCTCAGGCCACACCCCCTGCCCCAGTGCCAGGCCTGGAGACCTCAGGCCACATCCCCCGCCCTGCAAGGCTTAACAGGGGACCTTAGGCCACGCCCCCCACCCCAGAGCCAGGCCAGGGGACCTAAGGCTGCGCCCCCCAACCCGAAGGGGCTTGATGGGGGTGGGGCCGGCCAGATCTGGGTCTCACCCAATGGGGGTGGGGCCGGCCAGGTCTGGGTCTCCTGCGTTTTCGAAGTGGATGTGGGTGGTGGGCAGGGACTTGACTCTAGGTCCCGCGGCACACCCCAGACTCTGACAGGAGGGATATTTTATATATATTTTGCTAATTTTCTTTAATCTCTGACACTTCTATTATAGAGAAAGGGCAAATAGCAATATTAAAATATTTATTCTAATTAATTCCCTTTTAATGTGCACAAATTTCGTGCACTGGGCCACTAATAAAAAATAAATACCGGAATGGGACAAGTAGATCTAGGTTCTACTCTTGGTTTGATCGTTAGTCATCTGTGTGACTTTAGTAAAATTTGTAACCTCTCTGAGCCTCAGGTTCCTAAAAACATGGGTGGGTTACAGATTAGATGACCTCCAAGATCTTTTCTAGTTATCAAGTCTGACTTCTGTGTGAATAGAAGTCAGTGATTTAGACTAACCTTACAATCACTGCCAAAAAGCCCAAAGCATTTATGAGAAGTTAATTGCAGATGGTCTAATACTAGTCATTATTAGTACTGGAGAGACTCCAATGTCAGCATTATTCAATATGGTTTAAAGTGAACCAAAATGTAAAGGACACAAAAAGAAAGCGTTCACGTATGAAAGGCTTGCATACGTGGTCTATAAATATGTATAAAGAGAGGGAGGCCAGCTCCAAATTCGTGATGGGTAGCCATAAAGTCACTGAATGCGTGGTTGCCGGGGGGATACGGAATAAAAGCAGGGATGTGTGTGCCCTTGGGAAATTTCCTATCTATTTGGGATTCCAAATAGCCATAGAAACAAGTTTACACTTCAAAGAGCCAGAGAAAGGCATCTTCTCCTCAAAGACTGGAAAGGAAACATTTGAGAGGGTTAGGAGCTGAGGTACAGGGTGGGTACTTGTGCATCCCTGAGAACTGACCCAGGGTCTGAGGAAGGCCTGGCCGTGGGAGGAAGCCCACCTGTGCGTGAGGCAGAGGAAGGAGAGGGAACCTCGAGGGCGGGAAGCAAGCACCAGCGGGTCCTTTGTGTAGTGTGCTGGCGAGGCTCAGGAGGACTCCACGTGAATCAGCTCAGTGCAGTGAACGGAGATGGCCGCGCTGTCTGCAGCGGCAGCCTCGCCAGGACAAAGGAAGCGCGGTTAACCTTTGCACTCTGAGGGCTTGGATGTAAGTTTCAAGAGTAGAGACAAAAACACTCTTTTTGGCTAAGTTCGTAAGCACATTGTATCTCTGTAATGGCTGCCTTAAAAAATACCCAGCCTGGTGGTTTACAACTTGTGGGGTGCGAGGTGGGGCAGTCCTTCAGTCCCCCGATGGTAAGATGACCTTTTGGGATGTTTCGGTGCATCCTCAAGGGATGCTCCTACCATTGAGCCCCCCGAGTCCAGGGTGCTCCCCCTTCTCCAGCACATGGACCAGGGCTCGGTGAACGAAGGCTCCCTTCCTGTGCTGATGAAGAGCCAGTGTCCATCTGAGATGGACAAGGGCGCCCTTGTGAGCAGCCAATCAGAAGCCAGCATACCCCACAGGGGATTTGCTACTGGAAACACTTCACGGTCCAGAGGGTGAGGTGCCTCCTCTTGCGGGGCTGCTGCGGACGTCAGCACAGAGCGCAGGCCCTGCCGGGAGGGTTTCCTCCTCAGTGCAGTACTCCTTGCAGCCGGGAGACCAGCTCTAAGGCAGGGTGACCCCGGTGTCCTCTGAGCCTGGCGCACCCACCTTCTCAGCGCAGCTTCCTTACGGGCTGTCAGAATCCACATTGGAGGCGGGGAGGCTGTGTGGGGTGAGGACTCACACAAGCAAGGACAGTGAGGAGTGAGGAGCTGTTACCTTAGGAAAGAAGGGAAGGAAGTCCATGGAAGGGCCTGGCCTACCGTGAAAGGAGCACTCGAGTCTCGGGGAAGTGTCACAGGACAGGGTTTGTTGGGACTATAATGCCGTGGCTCTGGGGAAGGCCTCAGGACCAGGTGGAACCCGATGTTAAAAGGCAAGGAAGGCTGATGAACCATTGCATGGGCAGGAGGAAGGTGCCTGACCTCAGTTAAGTCCTGTGACGCTGAAGCAGGTCCCAACACCGAGCTCTTACACCGCTGGACAAGCTGCAGGCGAGACCGTGAGCCGCGAGAGTGCAGGAATCTCGTCTAGTTCCCCTCTGCATCTCCACCTGGCGCCATATACATTTCTTGATGCATGAATGAGTGAATGAATGAATGGGAGACACTCAGAAGTAATGGGTCCGAGGAATAGTACAAAGCGCTCAGGGGTAACTTCAAGGTGTCTGTGGCAAACAACGGCGGCCGTGGGGATTGTGCAGGGACGATACGTGAGTTGTTTTGTCCACTGTGCACGCTGCTGCTGCCATGATCATTCAACCCCAGGTATGCGAGGATTTGGGGCTGCGACATGCGTGATGCTTTGGTGTGAAACTGGTGTTCATGTGTGTGCTGGAGCTAATGATTTGTGTGCTGAGTGGTGGGGTTGACTCCTGTGGAAATGGCTTTAAGGTGATGGATTCTGCCAAGTTCGGGGACACCGAGCGCCTCATGAACAGTTTTCTATAACAGCTTGAATGATGTTTGAAAAGAGAAAACGGCCTTCTGTTTGCAATGTCACCTCTCCATCCTTTTCTCAGACATTCGGTGACGTGTAACTGCTGCTCTTACGCCGAACCCTGGAGGACGAGCGAGGTCCCGGCTGGGACAGGCCTCTGAAAGCAGGGCGTTTGCTGCAGTTGTGTGGACTCCCGGTCAGGCCTGCATTGGACATGACGGGTTAGGAAGGAAAGATACAGCATTTCCAACTGGCGAAGGCCGTTCTCAGGAATTGCTAGGCGAGAGGATGGAAGCAAAATGCTTTTCAGAAATATAGGGTCCCAGTGTATACCCACTTTTCAAAGTGCTTTTAATCCAATAAAATAAGGCACGGTGTGCGAGCCAGTGATGGGTGGCACTGTCCGCTGTCCCCTGACTCCGGCTGTCCTAAGGCGGAAGCCCTGTCATGTTCCCCCCTGGACTTTGAGAGGGTACCACCCGGCCAGGGGCCACCACACCGTGCTCGTGGGAAGCTGTCCCGGCCTCAGGAGCATCAGCTCTGGGCTGTGGCTCCAGGGAGAATGAGAAGCGGGACGCCTGTCCTTCTGTCTGAGTGACAAGCTTTGTGAAGCCCTGTCCACATTTCTGACCCCACCTCTCCTTATTTCCTTTTTTTTTTCAATTACAAATGTGAAAAACATGTGAAAAATGGAAGGCCTTCAGTGTTCTTCCCTGATGCCCCTCCCAGCTCCCAGAAGTAGGAGAGCTAACAGTGTGGTGTGTGATACTTGCAGATCCGAACCCAGGCGCCTACAGCCTGTGTTCCCTGACGTTCTGGGTAGAGAAGCAAGGTCAGACCACCATCAAGGTCACCCAAGAGCCTGTGGAGAGATCCAGCTTGTGTGTTTCACGTGCCCATAAACATATCTCTGTGTATACACCCTATTTTGTATGCTTATCTGGTGCTCTTTAAAACTGTGCATCAGTTGCCAATGTTCACACATCAGGATTTTTCACGTAAAAAATCTGAGGTCTGGTTAATCTTAAGAAACAGGAAGACGTGCAAACACGCAGGCACATTTTTTTGGGGGGCAACAACTGGCCAGATGTGGGGAGAAACAGCCCCCATGGACACACAGCCTGCTGTTTGCCACCCCCCTGCCCCCAGATTGGTCTGGCTGCACATAAATTTGCACTCCTGCTGGTCCCTGTAGGCAGATAGTTGCTTTTGCAACTCTGTTCACTGCGTATCAGCTTTAAGAATGAAAAATGTTATAGACAGGGCGACCTACAATGAACTGTCCAAACGGGGGCACTGGGAGTGAGAAGAGGCGCTCTGAATCATGACACCAGGGCAATGGTAGCCTAAACCAAGACCGTCACAGACCAGCCAGGCCAGGTGGCCTCCTTTATAGAGCACTTCGTTGACTGAGGAAAAAACAGAGACCAGAGGAGGCCGCGATTTGCCTGCATAATCACCAGCAAACTCGGGGCGGCGCCGCCCTAGCTCCCAGTCGGCTGCTGCCTCCATGGAACATGCCCTATGTGATATGTATGCGCACCTCCCCCCTTGCATGGCTGGGCTTTTTACAGTTAATAGTCACCACAGAGCTAATTCCCTGTGAGAGCGCACAACTGGTAGCTTATATCAGCAGTAATTTCTATTATGAATGTAATGACTTGAGCCATCACACGTCTAGAGATGTTTAAACACTGGTCGGCTTGAGAACCAGAGAGAAAATGCAAGGGAAGCTCCTCATTGTACTCGCTGCAATCTGAGGCACATTTAGAAGTGCTAATCGTTCTCATTGTTAAAGTAAGTCTCCGATAACTGGCTTACTAAAAACACTATGTATTGGTTTCTTGATCGTTGACTATTGGCTGGTAATTAATAGCAATTATGTCTTTAAGAGATGTCCCAGATCCCAAGTTCCCAAATCCTTAGCCGGCTGTCTGTTGCCTTGTTGAGTTTCCAAGAGATACTTGTACAGAGAGCGCGCCAGGTGAGACCAGCCGGTGCTCTTAGCCACGCCCTCAGACTTTGGCCCCAAGCCCCAGTCCGGCCTCCCATCCCAGAAAACTGGACTGGACCACGTGTGAGCGTAGAGGCACCGCCTAGCCGGTCATGGAGGCTTAGGCTAAAGACGGGCTGGGGACTCTCTGGAGGGTGCCTTTCCCAATACCTTGCATGGCTCGCACGTGTCCTTCCGAGACCCTGCAGGCAGCAGACCCTTCTGAGCAGGTAAGTTGCACAAATGGAGGACAGACAGAGGAGGCTCTGCTTGCCCCAACCAAGCCAGAGCTGGCCTATGCCACCCTCCAAGCTGCCTAGCCCTTGGAATGGGCTCTGGTCCCAGTGAGCTTTTTACGTGTCGGGCCATCACCCACGCAGGTGACACGGCCAGGTCACTGTCTCCACACTGGCCTTGCGAGTCGAGAAGAGCCAAGAAAAGCACAGTGAGCCAAGATCCCTTCCCGCCCGCTAACGCTGCGCCCCCCGGACAGCGTCCTCCCCGCGGCCTGGGCGCGCGCCTTTTCCTTGACCTCTGGCGGAGCTGCTTTTCCGGGGGGTGGCTTGAGGAAGGAGAGGCCAGTGTCCAGCCGTGCCTTTCGACTCAAAATGTAGACCACACGCGTGAGTGACTTTCTCTCGACTCCGCCTCTAGAAACTTGAACAGGAAGGGCTGTTTCTGAACGAACCAAGTCCACGTGCATGAAACAGACCCCCCGCGGAGGTGATGTACGGGGCCTGGGAAATATTGGTGTAAGTAAAAATAGCCATTAATTTCAGTCTTTATACTCGTTTTAAATTTTTAATTGATTGATTTTAGAGAGGAAGAGAGAAACATTGATTTGTTGTTCCACTCATTTGTGCATTCATTGGTTGCTTCTTGTATGTGGCCTGAGGATCGAGCCCACATTCTTGGTATGTCAGGGTGATATGCTAACCAACTGAGCTGCCCGGGGGGGGGGCCTCTTTTTGCTCTTTTAACGTGATTACTAGAAACCTTACAGTGACCCGCTGCTCACATTACATTTGCACTGGACAGAGCTGTTCTAGGTGCATTGTCACACACGTAAATGAAGCAGCATTCAGGTGCCAGGGCGACCCTTTGCCATCCCAAGCCTGACAGGAGGCGGCTTGCGAGCTGTTTCCCAGCGCACCTCCTTGATCAGCAAGACCCCAGTGCGGCCGGGCGGCCGGCGCGGGGAAGTCCCAGCAGGGCCTTTCCGCCGACTGTGACAGGAGAACGTGGTGCGAGCGCTCGGCACCTCTTCCTGTAAAGGAGGCTGGTTTGTAGAAGGACTGACCTCCTTCCCCACATCTTCAGAGGCTCCCTTCCTGCAAGCTCCTTGCCAACCGAGCCTCGAGGGGCACCTGCTTGCTCCGACACCAGCCCTTACGCTTCTCTGCCACGTCACGTGGAAGGCAGGTGGGTCCATGCAACGCCAGCTGTGGGTGCCATATGGGAAAGCCATACCGTGCAGAGCTTTTCCGAAGCCGGGGGAGAGGAGCGTGTAACCCATCTAGCTTATCTCTTCTTTGCCTTTGAAATGTTAATCATTGAAATATCTCCAGGCTGTAATTAGAATTATATATGGAGATCATTCCGAGTTAAAACTAAATATGCACTTTGTTTTTCATGGGTGTGGGGATGCGTGTGGATGTGTGGGAATGCAGGTTGACTGTCTGGACACGGACACGTGGACCCTCCAGTAAAAGGTGCGAGAAGGACGCACACGTGAGTGGATGGCGCGTGTCTGTCGGCTGGTCAGGGCCCTTCGTGGGTGAGGCAGGCACTCCCCCCTCCTGCACGTGGTTGGAGGGGAAGTTCTGTTTCTGATGTAGGTGCAGAGGTCACTAACGTAGCCGCCAGAGGTCGATGGGGAAGGCCATTCTCTGGTCCGAGCCCCACCGCTGGGTGTGCCTCGCGTACCACGAAGAGCCTGGGCCAGGCCCCGTGCGGGCGGCACCGGCCAGCCAGGCCCCAGGCTGTGTTTTCCCGTGGAGTAACCTCTTTCCTTCTTCTTCCCCTTCTACCTCTTCTAGGCAGGACAGGGCTGCTTGCTGACCTCTTGCCCAGTTTTGCTGTGGAGATTATGCCAGGTATTCAGTCATTTAACTCCTCATTTGCTTAATTTGCTGTCATTCCATCTGTCTGGCTTCTGCATTAGTCACTAATTGCTCCTTTAGTATATCTGCACATTTGTCTGTATGTGTCTGTGGTCTTTTCCAGGATGAACTAAGCCCATTGGGAGAGCCTTTAAATTGTATTTCTTCTGTTACTAGACCCTAAAAAAAGTAATGACAATTAAAAATGGCTGAGATGGGTACCCAGTCCTGACCACACATGCCAGGCATGCAGGCTCCCTGGCCACCTCCATGCCCAGTGTCTCAGCTGCACCCACCTAGCACTAAGTATCCTTAACAGAGTCATTACTTGTCTGCGTTCCTTAGGCCCTAAGTTATATGTGTATCCATTCATAGTGTGCAGCCATGTTACTCGGAACTTCCCTTATAACTTTATGGGAACTTTTTTCGTCGAACTTAATGAGAGCTATGCACCCCTCCTCCCTTGAAGAGCGCGCATCTACATACCTCCTCTGCTGTGTGTACAACTTCAGCGCCTTCTGGGGCCCCTCAGTCCTAGGGGGCTGTGGACTGTCTCAAGGACACCTGTCCTGCTTTTTGTGTAGCTTAAGTTGAACGCAGCAGCCTAGACAAGCCACTGTCAGCTGGTGCCGCCTGTAGTCCATAAGGAGGAGGCTCGGACCGAACAGGAATGGACCATGGGGGGCACAGCCAGACTCGGGGTGGGAAGGGGTGCCCTCCTGCTTTGGAGGGTTTCTCCCACGGCTGCCGAGCTGCCTAAGGTTGCCAGCAGCAGTGAGATACACGGCCGTTGGTTTTGATTTGATTCAAGGCTTCGTAAACACCCAGTCTTCCCAGTAGAGCGTCCCTCATTATTCTCCCGTGAATTCCCTGGCTCTTTCCCAATAGCTGACGAGCCCAATACAGACATTCTTCCTGTGCATCCAAGGTCTCACAGAGCTGTCTCTTTGTGATCCCCCTTATCCAGAACTGTGTCAGTTTGTGCGTCAGAGAAACAGTGTTACATTGCATCGCTTCTTCACATTAGAGATTATTTCCCCCAAGAAAGAGTTGCTGTACTTTTCGTCTCTGCTCCTGGATGCCCCTCCCTTTTGGCTGCAAGAATCCTTTCTGGGATAACAGTGTTTCTTCAAGGGCACTGCAGTCTTTTCTCCTTGACGGCCTGACCCGCCTTGTGGCCACCTCGACACACACCTCATCGACTCCTCAGGGCTCACAACTACCTCAGGGCACGTGACGTTACGTTATTCCTAAGGCCCAGGCCAAGGCCCTCAGCCAGCCAGTGCCTCAGCAGGAATGCTGTCCGGGCCGCACTAGTGACGAGGTCTCTCTCTCTTCTCTGCAGAGCGGGGACCTGGCCGCTTCGAACCTGTTTCAGGGGGATGCGGGCAGGGACAGTCAGGAAGCAGGAGCTGTCTTCTCTCTGAGGAAATCTGTCTGAACAAAGATCAATAGCTTTACCATGATCACAAACCTATGCAACAACAGCTTTGCCATGATCACAAACCTACCCAACAAAAATGCCACGTTTTCAAGCTCTCACTGAATGGGCACTTACCCAAAGGAGTATTAAATACCCCAAATTTAAGAAAATAACGCGTGAAGTCCATGGTAAAGGGATTTTGGTAGATGATTTTCAATCAGAACTGCTGTAGTCTTTTAGCTTTGAAGGGAAAGCGCGCTCACTCGGCCTCCCGTGCCTCCAGTGGGGAGTTGGACCCTACAGCCAGTCGGCCGCGGGGGCGGGGACAGTGTCTTCTCTGGGGCTCTCTGTCCTGGTCTCTGGTCGTGGTTCGTTGCACAGGTATCAGCCCCGATGCTGAGTTCAGGAAAGGTGTCCGGGGCGATGGGCAGGGAAACGGATGGAGACGTCAGGACACGGACCACCTAAACACGTTCTGGTTTGGACCCGTAGACATGGAGAAGTGTCTCAGGGCTTACACTTCCAGCCACAAGATTAACGACTCCCCAAGATGCGTACTCACAGAGCCCACGTTCTAGCTCAGCAGACCCGTCCCCTCCCAGGCACCAGTCTCTGTGCTCCGGTCCCACACCCGTCCTGACACTGCAGTCAACGTGGTAAACCCGCTCCCCGGGGCGGGCCCTGAGCCACCGTGGCTCGTGCTGGGCATTACGTGCTCATAGGACCTGGTGACCATCCCTGTTCACGCCCCGGCCCTGGGGGGGTCTGCACTTCTCACTTTCCCAGTGCCTCCCGAGTTTGGGGGCTCTGTGCCCTCTGTCCCAGGCCCCCCGTCTGCCTCTTCATGGGAGACGCCAGCGAGCGGGCCCTCCTGACGCAGTTTCTCTGTGCGTCCTTCCAGAGTGGGTGTTTGTCGGGCTGGTGATCCTGGGCGTCTTCCTCTTCTTCGTCCTGGTGGGCATCTGCTGGTGCCAGTGCTGCCCGCACAGCTGCTGCTGCTACATCCGCTGCCCGTGCTGCCCGGACTCCTGCTGCTGCCCTCAGGCCTGTGAGTAAAGGGCTGGGCGGGGGGCAGCCCTCGAGGATCCGTGACCCACTGGGCGGCTGTGTGCCCGACTTCCTTCTCCACCTCCTTTCCTTCCGCCCGAAGTGTCGCTCATCCCATGCTCCCTTCCCGCGGGAGCCCCGCTTCCAGAGCCGACACCCTTGTGTGCCGTCTCACTCCCCTCACCCCTCCATGCTTGTCCACGCCCGTCACCAGCATGTGCCGTCCTCGCTCAGACTGGGATGCAGGAAGGGCAGGTGCAGGAGGCTGAGGCTGTGGGAGAGGCGTTCAGACTCGAGGAGCCTTCTCTGGCCACCCCTCTCACGGCAGAGAACCCCGCTTTGACGAGCGGAGTGTGCAGACCACAGGCTTGGGTTCCGTCCAGCCACTGGCGGGCTTTATGTGCTCCCATGACCAAAGGGTCCGCAGAAGAACGAGTCCTCCTTTGGGGATCCCCAGGTGCCAGGCCCAGGTAGGCATCACGTTTGGAACCCCTGCTGTCAACCAGACACGGCGCGCCGGAGAGAGACGGCGCTGTGGTTAGTACCCTCGGGAGCAGCGCACTTCCGGGAGGCAGGGCATCTGCTCTGCTTTGGGCTCACAAGCAGCCCCTGGCTTTGCCGCTAGAAGAGGCTCCGGCTGCCCTGGAAGCTGCCCTGGGCAGCCCCGGGGCTGGGCCGCCTACAGTGTGGCTAAGAGTGGGCTGCTGCTTCACGGAGCCGCTCAGTGACTCAGTTGCCAGGTGCCAAACACTGCACTTCCTGATGCCGTCCGCTGACGGAGCCGGAGGAGTCCACGGCAGTGGGGAGAGGGCTTCCAGTCGAGTGGCTCAGGCCTAGGAGAACACACACATGCATGCACACATAGGCACATGCACACACACGCAGATAAGCACACACATGCATACATACACATGCATACATAAGCACCCCCACACACAAATATGCACACACAACATATACGCGTGCATGCGTTAACACATGTGTACACACACATCGTACACATATGCACCTGAACACAACATGCACCTGCGCATGTAAGCACACACATGCATGTGTGTGCACATATAGGCACACACAGGCACACACCCAGGAGGTCCCTAAAGTGCATCCTCAGGGACGTGAGGTGTGAGGGTTGTGAGGGTGGGACCATATAATCTCTTGCTCTTCATCTCCCTCCACAGTGTATGAAGCAGGGAAAGCAGCAAAGGCCGGGTACCCTCCCTCTGTGTCCTGTGTCCCCGGCCCCTACTCCATCCCCTCTGTCCCCTTGGGAGGACCCCCCTCATCGGGCATGCTGATGGACAAGCCGCATCCACCTCCCCTGGCTCCAAGCGACTCCACTGGAGGAAGCCGCAGTGGTAAATGTGGTTCCATTCCGCCCGGCCCGCGCTCCTCGGCTTCCACGCGGGGACTAGCTGATGGCGACGTCAGCTCAGGACGCTCCTTTGGGAAATGGTTATCTCCATCCCAGAAGCTAGTCAGTAGTTTGCTCCTCCCTCCCTAGTGCGCAGGACTAGCCGGCCAGTGCTGAGTACCAAGACGTGTGGGACGTGGTTGTGGCCAGGCCGTGTGCTCCAGCCGCAGAAAGACGCCTTATCAGGCATGTGGGTGCTAAAGAGTGTGGGACCGGGGGACTGTAGGAGAGAGCTGGCTGCCAAGTCTTCCGGGAAGAGGTGAGGTCTGAGCTGAGCCTGCAGGAATGAGAGGACTGGGGGAGCAGAGTGGGGGGTCACTGGGCACCCCCAGGAGCAGCAGGTGAAGCCCGAGCAGGGAGAACACAGTGTGTTTGATGGTGTCCAGCTCACCGGTCTGGCTCCCAGAAGAGCTGGGGCTCGGTGCTGTATCGAGAGTCACGGCAGCAGAGTCCTGAGCGGAGCGGTGACGTGCTGACCGGCACGTGGTTCACGGGGGAGAGTGAGTCAGACCCTGAGCTGAGATGCAGCTGAAGTCGTTCAGGGGACACGTGAGCATCTGGGTGGAGATCATGAGCTGAAGTGAGGGCAGTCAGACAGGTGCTTGGAGAGGAGCCCATCAGGCAGCAAGTGGCGGTAACGGTGGTGCGCGTCACAGCCCGCAGTGAACTCATTGGTCCGAGGCCTGTTCAGATGAGATTGGCCCACCTAGGGATGATGAGTCATGGTTATGGCCCGGGCGGAGGGGGGGTGGGTAGCGCGTTAAGGTGTCGCTCTCCTGGAGGCCTTGACCCGGGCCACAGCGCAGGAAGGTTGAACTGTGTGTGGGAGACTTAGCAGGTGATTTGTAAATCCCGGGGTGAGTGAGCCACGGGGGTGGGGAAAGCAGGCGTTTCTGCTCGGGGGGTGGGGGCATCTGGACAGGGACCAGGGCCTCGCCCAGCGGTGAACTGTCGGTACCGACCGTGGACAGAGCAGACGGCCTCAGTGAGTAATCGGCGTTTGTGTTTTTCTCTCCCTCGAACTATTCACAGAACCCTGTCACAGGCAGGGAAGTGGAAGTTAATGATCAAAGACGCAGGGAATTAGAGAGAGAGGCAGCCACTGCCCAGGGGGTGGGGGGCCAGGAGCCATCCAGGGAACTTGTTCCCTTTCCTCCAATTCCTCTCCTTCCTGCCTTCCCACCAGAACCCTCCCCCATACTTTTAAATCAACGAGTCTCATAATAAAATGATTCGTGTTCCTAGAATGGCAAGGACTTCCTCTCTCCTGCTTCCAGCCTCCCCAGCCCCTGCTGGTGGCAGTTCCGCCGTTTCGGCCTGGCTGCCGTAGTAACCAGTGTAGTTAGAAATGGCTGGGAACGAGGACAATGTCTTATTTCACGTGGTGAGAAGCCCCTGGGGTTGGCTGGTGGAACAGCTCATGGCATCACGGAAGGGCTGTTCTTTCCGCTTGCTCTGTCCTCCTGGCGCTCCCTGGTTCTCCCGCGATGGCCGCCATCGTCCCGGAAACTGCATTCTGAGGCAGGAAGCAGACATGCTTCCTCCCTGCGCCGCTTTGTCCAGTGACAGGCCTTTGCCAGAAGCCCCTCCTCCCGTCGACATCTGCAGTCTTAGTGGCGAGCACTGTGCCCCAGGCCCCTTCCTAAACCTGATTGGCTTTGACTAGTCAAGACCCATCTCTTGCCCTGGCTGGCTTGGCTCAGTGGATAGAGCGTCAGCCTGTGGACTGAAGGGTCCCGGGTTCAATTCCGGTCAAGGGCACATGCCTTGGTTGTGGGCTCCATCCCCAGTGTGGGGTGTGCAGGAGGCAGCCAACTGACGATTCTCTCTCATCATTGATGTTTCCATCTCTCTCTCCTTTTCTGAAATCAATCTATCTATAATAATAAAAGGGTAATATGCTAATTAGACCAGACGTCTTCCAGACATCATTCCAGACTTCCTTCCTGACAAAGCCAGGGCCTGAGGGAAGCCAGCCCGGGTCCTGGGTGCCAGAGGGAAGCTGGTGCCGGCAACCAGGGGAAGGAAGGCGTACTCTTGCATAAATTTTCATGCATTGGGCCTCTAGTGTATATATATATATGACTCATCTCTTAGACCAAAGCACTTATTGACCTTGGAAATGAACAAAACCAGGGCTCTGTGACGGGAAAGGGGATGTCACACCAGCCTGGCCGTGTGGGTGTCCCCGCTGGGCACATTTCTGTCCTCCTGGTCCCACGACGAGAATTACTGATGATGCCAACGTTCCGTGTAGATTATTCTCTCAAGCATGTTAGACATGTTAAGAAAGGCCGTTTTATAAAGATGTAAATTTAGCTTATTTTATATTTACATGCCACCTCAATTTTGGGGTAGTCACCTAGCAACGGTAACTTTTCAGATTCTGTTTGTACACAATACTCTTTTGCACACTGGGTGGTTGCAAAGGCAGCTTGAGGAGCTGCGTGTAGAATAGCCGGTTAGCTCCCGCGTGGGAGACGGGAGAGGCACCCGATTCCTTCTCCCGCCCTTCATGGCGGCTGGTGGGGACCTCCTACAATGAAAGATGGCTGCCTCCTCCTCCCCTGCCTGGACCCACCCCTCAGCTCTGTTTCTCTTCAGTGGACATCCACACTGTGCCTGTCTGCCTCACGTCTCCAACCTGCCTTCTCCAGGCCTCCTCCTGTCGGCCTTGGAAACCTTCCGTTACAGACAACACCCTCTGACACCACCCCCACCCCCCTGCCCGCAGCCCTCTGAGGTCACATCCCACCCCTTGTCGCCTCTTCACTGCCAGACTCCCCGGGAGAGTTTTGAACATTTCATGTCTGCGTGTCCCCTGCTCTCATCAACTCCCCAAACGTCCATCTTGCTCTTGCCATCACTCCAGAAGCCAGCCCGCCAGGCCGCCTCTTGCTAAGGCTGGTGGGTCCTCCTCCATCCTGGCTCCCCGAGCTACCAGGGGACCTGCACCCTCACCCACTCTTGGCTTTGCCTTCCTCCTCGTGGTGTTCTGTGACAGTTCCTACCTGCCGGCTGTCCCTTTGTGTGTGGCCCAGAGGCCAGTGTTCCTGCCCCTCCCCGCCCCCGCCCCAGCCCCTCCAGGGAAATCAACTCACTCCCAGGCTGTAGCCATGGTCTGTACGCCGATGCCTCCGACCTCTCTGATCCCCAGTCCCCTGTCCGACTGCCTTCCTCACACCTCCGCTGGATGCCTGCAGGCTTTTCAATCCCAGCCTCTGGGAAATGGTATTAATCTGCTGTTTGTCTACTTCAACTTGGCTGTTTGTTATTTCAGTGGCTGGCATTGTCCCTACTAGCCAAAAGCTGGGACTTCACCCTCCTCTCATCCTCGCCCTCACTTCCCGCATCCAGTTGGTCAGCAAGTCCTTCAGACTGTAGCTCAGAATAACCTCGAACCAGTTTTCTGCCCTCCATCTCCATCCCAGCCTGGTCCCTCCATCTCCATCCCAGCCTGGTCCCTCCATCTCCATCTCAGCCCTGGTCCCCCCATCTCCATCCCAGCCCTGGTCCCTCCATCTCCATCCCAGCCTGGTCCCTCCATCTCCATCCCAGCCTGGTCCCTCCATCTCCATCTCAGCCCTGGCCCCCCCATCTCCATCCCAGCCCTGGTCCCCCCATCTCCATCCCAGCCTGGTCCCTCCATCTCCATCCCAGCCTGGTCCCTCCATCTCCATCCCAGCCTGGTCCCTCCATCTCCATCCCAGCCCTGGCCCCTCCATCTCCATCCCAGCCTGGTCCCTCCATCTCCATCTCAGCCCTGGCCCCCCCATCTCCATCCCAGCCCTGGTCCCCCCATCTCCATCCCAGCCTGGTCCCTCCATCTCCATCCCAGCCTGGTCCCTCCATCTCCATCCCAGCCTGGTCCCTCCATCTCCATCCCAGCCCTGGCCCCTCCATCTCCATCCCAGCCTGGTCCCTCCATCTCCATCCCAGCCTGGTCCCCCCATCTCCATCCCAGCCCTGGTCCCTCCATCTCCATCCCAGCCTGGTCCCCCCATCTCCATCCCAGCCCTGGTCCCTCCATCTCCATCTCAGCCCTGGTCCCTCCATCTCCATCTCAGCCCTGGTCCCTCCATCTCCATCCCAGCCTGGTCCCCCCATCTCCATCCCAGCCCTGGTCCCTCCATCTCCATCTCAGCCCTGGTCCCTCCATCTCCATCTCAGCCTGGTCCCTCCATCTCCATCCCAGCCTGGTCCCCCCATCTCCATCTCAGCCTGGTCCCCCCATCTCCATCCCAGCCCTGGTCCCTCCATCTCCATCCCAGCCTGGTCCCTCCATCTCCATCCCAGCCCTGGTCCCTCCATCTCCATCCCAGCCTGGTCCCTCCATCTCCATCCCAGCCCTGGTCCCTCCATCTCCATCCCAGCCCTGGTCCCTCCATCTCCATCCCAGCCTGGTCCCTCCATCTCCATCTCAGCCTGGTCCCTCCATCTCCATCCCAGCCTGGTCCCTCCATCTCCATCTCAGCCTGGTCCCTCCATCTCCATCCCAGCCTGGTCCCTCCATCTCCATCTCAGCCTGGTCCCTCCATCTCCATCCCAGCCCTGGTCCCTCCATCTCCATCCCAGCCCTGGTCCCTCCATCTCCATCCCAGCCCTGGTCCCTCCATCTCCATCCCAGCCCTGGTCCCCCCATCTCCATCCCAGCCTGGTCCCTCCATCTCCATCCCAGCCTGGTCCCCCCATCTCCATCCCAGCCCTGGTCCCTCCATCTCCATCCCAGCCCTGGTCCCCCCATCTCCATCCCAGCCCTGGTCCCTCCATCTCCATCCCAGCCCTGGTCCCTCCATCTCCATCCCAGCCTGGTCCCTCCATCTCCATCTCAGCCTGGTCCCTCCATCTCCATCCCAGCCTGGTCCCCCCATCTCCATCCCAGCCTGGTCCCCCCATCTCCATCTCAGCCCTGGTCCCCCCATCTCCATCTCAGCCTGGTCCCCCCATCTCCATCTCAGCCCTGGTCCCCCCATCTCCATCTCAGCCCTGGTCCCTCCATCTCCATCCCAGCCCTGGTCCCTCCATCTCCATCCCAGCCTGGTCCCTCCATCTCCATCCCAGCCCTGGTCCCCCCATCTCCATCCCAGCCTGGTCCCTCCATCTCCATCCCAGCCTGGTCCCTCCATCTCCATCTCAGCCCTGGTCCCCCCATCTCCATCCCAGCCCTGGTCCCCCCATCTCCATCCCAGCCTGGTCCCTCCATCTCCATCCCAGCCCTGGTCCCTGCTGCCACCACCTCCCACCTGCTCGAGTGGAATGATCTACCTGCTCTTTCCGCATCCACTTTTCCCTCACTCTAATCCACTTCCTCGTCACATCTACCTGCCTCCCCTCACCCTTCTAGCAAAAGAATTGAGTAGGCAGGTAGGGTTTGGAAATGTCATTTTCAAAACTAATGAGGATGTGTCTCTACGCCCGCTGTGTGCACACAGAGAACACGCACATTTCCAGCACCGCCTCCCCACAGCTGATGCTGTCATCTGGGGGTGGCATCTGGCAGCTGCTCCATCATCCCCAGAGCCTCACTCAGCTCAGGAAGTTGGCACTCCTGAGACCAGGGCCACGGCCATGGGCCTGCCTTAGGGATGGGCGTCTTTTGCAAGTTTTTAAGTTTCATTTGGCTGCAAAGGGGAAATTAACTGAAAAGTAGTTGAGCCTCAATGGGGACAAAAGTACTAGCCCAAATCTTTAACAATAATGTTTCAAAATTATAGTGTGGCATGAAAACGAGTATCCTAATATTCCCCCTCCAGTGAAAGCAGAGTTGGCAAGGCTAATAAGTTAGAGAAGCTGGTGCAGAAGCCACGCCAACCAAAGGCCTTGAACCCGACTGAACCTGAAGAGAGAAATGAACCACCCACCTAAACTGGAACATCACTGGGAACACACTCCTTTTCCGCAAAGTGTTGGGCTTTGGCCACCGGTCTGGGACAATTCTTATTGAAATAGCACCACCCAGCATAGTTCTCTGGTCTTCAGACTCAGTACAGACAAAAACCAACCAGACAACATCCTATTTATCTTCAAATCAATAAAGATTTCATAAATTGCCCCTCAAGGAATGCATGGTCTAGGCCAGTGATGGGCAACCTTTTGAGCTTGGTGTGTCAAACTTCGCCAAACAACTGAGCATAACTCGGTTAGTGTGTCACTTTGAGGAAAAAATTAACTCCAAGACTCTAGTCGCAAATGTTTCATCCTCATGAGCAGCAAATGTTTCATCCTTGGCATGCGGCTGCGTGTCATCAGAAATGGCTACGCGTGTCAGTGCTGACACGCGTGTCATAGGTTCGCCATCACTGGTCTAGGCAGTGGTCGGCAAACCACAGCTCGCGAGCCACATGTTTGCCGCTCTGTTGACTAATGAGTTTGCCGACCACTGTTCTAGGGGAGTGGCTGTGGGGCTAGCAAATGGGAATAAATTGAGTGAAGACTGCAAAGCAGTGTTTGATCAGGCCGTTCTCTCGGGCCGTCCAGAGAAAACAACCTCATCGAGTCGGGGGCGGGGGGAGGGAGTCCAGGAAAGGCCTGGTTTTATGCTCCTGAGCCCCCAGGGGACACGGTGGCTCCTCGCAGCACGAGGGGAGAGCCCCAGTGTGCCGCGCCATGGCACTGAGCTGACAGTGAAAAAGCCTTTAAAGGGAGGACTGCCTAGTGTTTTAGCTCCTGGAACCACGGGGTGACGCCTCCAAAGTCTCAGGATCAATGGTTCGCCTCTGTCCTTTGTGACAGTGAGGAGTTCAATTTCTGGGGTCACGAGCCTGCAGGTAGCGGCGCGGGCGTCCGCGCAACGGGGACGGAGGCACGCCGCTGCCTTCTCGCGGCTGGAACGGCTCCTGTAACACACGCCCAGGAGCGTGTCTGTTGTGTGACAGAACATGCGCTCCAGTCTGGTGAGCATGTCTGTTGTGTGAAAGAACATGTGCTCCAGTCCGCGTGGCAAGCAGCCCAGGTTTCCAGCGGTTGTCAGGGGCCCGCCTCGCCGCCAGGGGGCAGTACCTGGGCACAGCCCAGCTCGGTCTTCACGGCTGGAAGTTCACATGGGGCTCCTCACACACTCAGAACACGCAGACGAAGCCACAGCGAAGGCGGGGCAGCCCCTTCCCCACGCCCGCAAACACGCTGGTCTTCTTACCGAGGGGATCACCATCAACAACAATAACAACAAAGCAAAACCTACCAAGCCCGCTCCCTCCAGCTACCACTGGAGGCTTCTCACACGTTCGGGATGTCTGCCAGGTGCTGGCGCTCTGCTAGGTGCTGGGTGAGAGAGAAACAGAACCGGTCCTGTCTGCCCTCGGGAAGTTGACCGTCTAGAGGGAAAGTACTGAAAATACTCCTCAGGAAACCGGGAACCCCACTGCACCCTGCTGGCAGCAGCTCCGCTCACACGCCCTCAGTAAGCGCCTGCTCTGGGTACAGCAAGGCCCTGAGTGTTTTCACACAAAGTGACAAGGACGCCTGTCCCTGCAGAATCTGGGGAGATTACGCATTTCTACAAATAACTTGAAACAAACTAGAATATATCAAGGGCCGTGATGAAAGTTCAAACTAAATGACTTGTAAGTTAGAGTGAGACAGAGGAGATAGAACTTCTCGAGTGACGAGAAGCAAAGCCTGTGAGAGGTGGCGACATTTGAGCTGCCCCTACTGATTACAGAGAGCTCGACGGTTCCGTGGCTTTGGCCTGTGGTGTCGTCTCTTCTTTATGAGGTTATTTAAAGGGTGGGAACTGAGAGTTGCCTTTTTTGGGGGGGGAGGGGGGTAATCCTCACCTGAGGATATTTTTCCATTGATTTTTAGGGAGAGTGGAAGAGAGAGGGGAAGACGGAGAAAAGCACATGGATTGGTTGCCTCCTGCAACCAGGTCCCGGGCCAGGGAGGCACCTGCAACCAAGGAACGTGCCCTTGACAGGAATCGAACCTGGGACCCTTTGGTCTGCGGGCTGACGCTCTATCCACTGAGCCAAACCAGCTAGGGGCTGAGTTACCTTTTACAGACATGAAAACAGAGGGACCATTTATTTGGGGTCCCTCTATAAACCAGGGGCATGTCCACAGGGTGCCCAGTCCCCACCCCAGCCCTGTATTCACCCATCAGACGGAACTGCCTCGAACAGACAGAGCAGCTGGTGGGATGATTGCGTTTTAATTGAACTGTCTGTACTACTCTGCAAACGCCTCTGCGAGGTGGGAGACCGTGCGGCTTGATACGTAAAACCATTTCTTCCAATAATTGCTTCTGCGAAAGGATTATGGATCTGACCTCTGGGAGGAGTCACTAAACAGCGCGTGGAGATTTTCTTAAAGTAACGCCACAATCTGATGGCCGTGGACTGCCCGGCACGCGCTCACGTACAACAGCAGCGCCTGCCAGGGGGCGTGTGGGCGCCGTGTCCACCCACGTGCCAGGCTGTGGCCCGGGTGCTGGGGAACAGCCTATTACAGTCTCCCATGTACAAGGCTGTGGGGGCTTTGTCCACCGTAACGTGACCAGAGGTCCGGAGGCACGCGGCTTCTGTATGGCGTCTGCCTCGCTGTGGGAGCAGGATGTTGGCGCTGGGTCCCCTGCTTCCACCTCAGGGTACAGTCCTGCCGGGCGGAGACAGGACCACGCCTCAGAGCACAGCGCCCTGGCCGCCTAAGGCCTTCCTGCCCTGGGCTCCTCTTCCTCATCCTCTTCGTCTCTCCTTCCTACTGTGACCCTAGACTCCAAGCTGCCAGTGATTCTGGGGCAAAGTTAGGAAACTCCTTGGAGCCAAAGTTTTCTCAACCACAAACTGGCTAAGAACAGCACCTTCCTTGGGTGGCGTGAGGGCCAATGGCCAAGCACGTAGCGAGTACCCAGCACATGCTGTCTGTGGCCATCATTGTTCTGTTCCCATCCCATGCCCTCCCTGCTCTCCTCTCCTCTCTTATCTGTGTCGGTTAGACCTCCCATTGGGGCTGGTGTTGGACTAGAGTGATACTTAGGGGGTGTGGGGCTCAAACAGCTTTTGTCCCTGACAATATGAGTGATGGGAATGTAGGAGGTGGGATTATGTCTGGTGCTTTAATTTTGTTATTAAGCCCTGAAAATAACACCTGCTTGTAACACACAGCAAGCAGCAGTTTGAATTGCTCGTGTCTAAAAATAAGGATAATCACGTATTTTACATCTTATTTTGCACTGATGCCTACACAGCCTGTACTCTAACATTAGCTCCCATGCACCACGCAGGGGTGGAGTTTTTACACCATCTCCCAGGCCACTAGAGGCTTCCGGCCACCTCTGTCAAGGCCCCTCATGTTGAGGTGTCTGTTTTGAAGTTACAGGAACTCCCACCGAGTGGCGGTGTGAGCCGCAGGCTGTAGAGCAATCTGTCTCGGTCTGGAAAGGGGTCTGTGCTCAGTGAGGACTTAGGTCAGCGTCCTGGGCTTTGAGAGGAGGAGCTGTGTGTGGAGCTGCCGGGGGTGGGACAGGAAGCAGCGGTGACCACATGACTAACACGTACCAGAACAGAACTCTGTTTCGACCTGCTGGTCCCCCGTTCCGAGGGCACCTGTGATTAACGGGTCTTGAGTGTATAAATATAGATGTCTGGGGACTCCGAAGGGAGCTGCTACACGTGGGGACGTGGTTTCTACCTGGGAAAATACGCGAGGCCCCATCTCCTGAGTTCCCCAGCTCACCCGCGTGTCCTCTTCTCCACAGTTCGCAAAGGTTACCGGATCCAGGCGGACAAAGAGCGGGACTCCATGAAGGTCCTGTACTACGTGGAGAAGGAGCTGGCTCAGTTTGACCCGGCCCGGAGGCTGAGGGGCCACTGTGAGCATCTGTGTTGTATGTGACCGGGCCTTCCCTCGTGTAGGAATTCACAGCTAAAGGGGACTTGGAGGAGGGGGGGGGTCCCCGAACTTGGGCAGCTTTTGACTTTCAGGGTCAGAACCAGCAGGTGCTGGCGACAGCATCCTGAAGAAAGGGCCCTGGAGGTGCAGCAGGGAGGGACACGGGGCTTCTGTGTGAAGAACAGAGACGTGTCCAGAGGGTTCAGGTTCCGCATCTGTGGACAGGGAGTGTCGCTGGGCTGTGCGCTGGGGTGGAAATGTCTTACGCAAACAGTCCCCTCCGCTGCCCCTTTAAGTATATCCAGGACAGACTTCCATGTGGAAGCTGGGGTTCAGTCTTTCCAACACGAGAGGCCCTCGCATTGAACAACAGCCGACCCCTGGCCGCATGGAGGCCTGCGCGCGAGAGAACAACTGCTGATGCGTGTCGTACGAAGAGGCCTTCGTGCCGCTGAGATGCCCGACAGCAGAAATGAACGGGCAAGCCAGGAGGCTGCCCCTTGTCAGAGGACTTTGGAGTCATGGAGTCTGTGGGGCAGGGCCCCACCCCTTCACTCATCCCGGTCCTTGGGGACTTGGCGGCCGACACAGCCCACGCTTCCCCATGACCAGCTCTGGGGAGAGGCAGCCCGGGCGGGTGTGCCGGGACGGGTGCAGCGCCGAGCGTGCCGCAGGCAGGGCACCGAGGGCTCCACGCTCTGTCTGTGAACCCTCCTCACCCTGGAACCTGCCAGGGACGCGATGGGATTGTTGGGCCGCCGTGAACGCAGCCGAGAGGAGCTCCGTGCGGACGAAGGACAACCGGTTCCTCCACGTTTGCGGCTCTGAGTTCCTCCCGTGGAGCTGCATTCACAGCAGCATCCTCCCACCACCGACTATAAAAAGCCCGTCTCCAGATTGGGGTGTCAGGGATGCAGATGTCACCGCACTTGACAAGCTAGTTGTAACCATGTTGTCATGGATCCCTGGAAGGGGACAGAGTCGGTGATCCAGGAGAGGAGCCCCGGGAATCTCGGCTCGGAGACGAGTTAGGCTGGTTTAGGTGGCACGTCCTGTCTACCTGGATGAAAATGGTCCCCAGGGCCTGGCAGGTCACAAGGTCATGGCCTCTTGGTGCCCACGGGGACCTTGGAGATGGCCGGGAACCACCTGTGCGGTGTGAAGACGAGGACACGGAAGCCGGAGGGTGCAAGTGACAGAATCAGACTGGAACCCAGCCCTCCTGACTCTCCGCCCTGTGCTCTTCGCTCAGAAACCTGTGAGCAGGCTGGGTGGCTCCGTGGCTGCTGTGGCCACAGCCTTCCAGCTCGCAGGACTTGAGGGAGTCACACCTGGAAGAGGCGGAGGTGCCGAGTCTCCCTCCTTACTTTGCAGAGGAGGGGAGGGAGGCAGTGGGAGGTCACCAGTGCCAGGTCTTGGCACCGACGCCAGAACTGGAACCCGGTGTCCTGGAAGCTGCCGGTTGACATTGCGATAAAGGCACAGAGATGAGGCGGAAAGCAGTTCACGGGGCTTGGAGAGGTTCTGTCCCTGAAGGCAGAGAACCCTGGGGTGGGCCACGGGAGTGCGACCGCCTTGAAGGTCTCTTCTCAGAGTGGATCCGTAGGCGCAGGTTGCAACAAGGGAGGCATCCACCCTGTGAGCCTTGGTATTCCAGGTCCACCAGCCATGTGACCCTCACTTGCCCTTGGGATGCCTTGAGTCTGGAATCCCAGTGCAGGGAGCAGCAAACGACAGTTCCCAGGGCACCCATGTCCCGCCTCCTGTTCTGGTGAATAAATTCTATTGGAGCACAGCCATGCCAAGTCACGTCTATATTAGCTATGACACCTTTCACGCTGCAATGGCAGGGTTGAACAGTCCTGACAGTATGGCTGGCAAATCCTAAAATACTTACTACGTGGCCCTTTACAGAAGTTTGCCTGTCCCGTCCCTGAGTTACAGGTGTCCATAAAGCGGAGGAGGGTGGTGGTCATGTTCAATGGGCAGGAACTTTAGAGCAGGCAACCTGGCCCACCCGTCCGCTGAATGGGGAAACAGAGACGGCCCCCCTGACCTGGAGACAGGAAAGATTGCTGCTGCTGCAGCCTGAGGGCAGTTCTGGGACAACAATGCGATTTCTCAGTCGTCACACGTGACTGCTGACAATCCTCACCCTCGGTGCGTTTTAAGGTTCTCTCCTGTGTGCTTCCTGGGAGATGGTTCGTCACTAAGCTCCTGAGAAAGGAAGGTTCTAGATTTCATTCCTCAAGAGGCTCTGAGTTATTGTCGTTTAAATACACACTAGTCCATTTTCCTTCGGAGGAAGAAAGGTTTAAAATTAGATTATAATTCAAAACCACTGACCACCAAAACCAATTGATGACCAGCTACCCGGTGCTCCTGGTCAGCCCGTGTCCTGGAGGAGGAGAGGCGGCACGTGCCGCTGTGGGAAGGACCACCCTCCCTTCGTGGGGCAGCAGCAGTTCACAGGGACACAGGGGAGAAGACGCAGAGGGAACTCAGGCCCACATTTGTGCCTCCCACATCCCATCTTGGCTTACCTCTCGCTCAGCAGCCAGACCTTCCATGTTGTAAATGTTGACTTTGATAATATTTTGAAGTTCTAACCAAAGGATTTTAGAAAACAAATGGCTTGAATTACAGTACAAATAGATTAAGTAGATTTATTTTCTTAAGGAAAATGACATTCGATCCATTTCAAAGTTCTATAAATAAATAGGCGTGTATTTTTCTTTCCGGATTGCAATGCTGGTCTTTTTCATAAGTGCTGTTGCAAATAGCTCCCGCGGCCACCTGAGGAAATGAGAAAGCTGTACCCAGCCCCCTCCCCCTTCTCACAATGTGGGGCTGGGGCTAGACCACACGTGGAGGCTTAGACCCTGGTGCAGCGGCCCCTGTCCTGCCTGCACCTCCAAACAGCTGTCCTGGCCACCAGGCCACGTACACCTAGAATACTCTTTCGGGAGGGGAAGAGTCCACCTTGGCCCTGGAAATGGACTTGGAGCCATCTGGCGAGGGTATTCCAGGTTCCTAGATGAGCTTCCAGTAGGAGGTAGGAGGTGGGCGGTCAGACACGAGGTGTGCATGCCCCCTTGGCCCTGTGGACGCCTTGCTCTGGGATGGGCACGGCTGCAGGAGGCTGGCATGGGTGCTTCGCTGCTGGGGCGGTACTCGCCCTGAAGGCCCCGCCTCGGGACGCGGCCAACAGTAGGGAAGATACTGTGATCTGGGGCTTCTCTCTCCTTTACCCCTTTTGGCTCAACATGCCGGGGGTCGTCACAGCTCATCACAGAATCACGCAAGAAGACACATGTTTGAACAAGATGATGATGTCCTAGGAGGAGACAGCTGCGGGCCCATTGCTGGGGAGCCTGCCTTAGGTGGAGCAATGACGATTGTTTTCCGAGTCCAAGAACAGAAGCCTCCCACTCCAGGCAAGTGAGCTTCGAGCTGGACCCAGCGCCCGCCGAGCTAAGGAAACAAACAGGCTAGTTCAGGACTTCGCCGCCCTGGACAGACGGGGCTGAGCGCTGGGTGGGGTTCCCCGAGGCTCCTGGTCTCGCTCTGGCCAGCGGTCCTGTCCTGGCCAGCACGTAGAATGCTGTCCTACCTCGTTTCGTCCCTGCAGATAACAACACCATCTCGGAACTCAGCTCCCTACACGAGGAGGATGGCAGTTTCCGCCAGTCTTACCATCAGATGCGCAGCAAGCAGCTCCCTGTGTCCCGGGACTTGGAGAGCAATGCTGACTACTGGCCGGGCGTCATGGGAGGCAGCAGTGGGACGAGCCGGGGGCCCTCGGCCGTGGAGTACAACCGAGAGAACCGGGGCAGCTTCAGGCACAGGTGAAGGGGTGGCGGGGCAGCTCGGGGTGGGTGTGAGGGCAGGAGCACACGGCAGGGTGGATCCGAGGCTGTTCTTACCCGGTCGCACCTCTGCCTGCCATTCTAGGTTTCCTGTCACATTCTCTCTCTATGAGAACACCCCTCCCCACACTTACTAAGCAACGTGACACGTGCAGTCATCCTTCCAGGCGCTGTGACATGGGTCCTCCAGTCCTCTTAGTGAACCCTGTTAGCCCTTCCCTGCCTTCTCATATATTTATCCCGTGGCCTCCACATACCCCACCCATCAGCGCATCCTTTCTGCTCATTTGTTATGTGAAAGGTAAAATGCCAAACACAACATACTGTTGCATCTGATTGTCATAGCTCTACAGGCAGGTCCCCGTTTTAACTTGCAGACGCTGAAACCCACAGGGAGGCGAAGGACTCGCCCCGGGTCACACAGCAGTGAATGCAGGAGGCCAGGGTGTGGGGCCACTCTTGTGTGGCCACTGCCCACGGGGGCGCCTTCCTCACTCACCTGCCTCTCCCTTGAAGGGCAGCCCTTTCTCCCTCCCCCTGTCCATGTGGGCCCCTCGGGCCTGCGCCCAAGAGGAGACCTGTCAGTCCGTTGGAGGGAGGACAAGGCCTGTTTGTCACCAAGTCCCACAGGGCTCCGTGGGCCGCAGCTGGGTGAACTGCCAGCCGCACCTGTGCCCGGGGAGCTGAGGTGTGAGCAGTGGCACAGGCTGCCCGCCCGAGGTCACGTGATAATGCTCGGGAGGCCCCGCCCTCTGGATCCCAAAGTTCCACCCACTGGGCCCCATGGTGATGCTCCGCACTGACCCTGCGGGACAGGTTGCCTCCCCTTCCCTGTGGAGAACCTGCCTGAGCGGTGCGGCCGGCTCCGGCCAGGTCCCCAGACCCGGGCAGACACGTGTCCCTCGCGTTCCGGGCCGCCTGACCGGTGTCCCCTCTCCCGCAGCCAACAGCGCTCCAAGTCCGAGATGCTGTCGCGCAAGAGCTTCGCCCCGGGGGTGCCGGCCGTGTCCATGGACGAGCTGGCCGCCTTCGCCGACTCCTACGCGCGGTCCCGCCGGGCGGCCGAAGACAGCCTGGACGCCAGGGCGGGGGGCCGCTTCGAGCGCACGGAGACGCGGGCGCGCGGGGGTCTCTTTGGGGACGGCCCCCCCGAGGGGTACCCCCCCGAGGGCTACTCACCGGAGCGGTACTTCGGGGCACGGAGCCACAGCCGCGAGCCCCCCGCCGAGGCCGAGCGCGCCTGGACCCCCGAGGACGCCGCGCTGCCCCGGCTGGTGAGCCTGCCGGCCGCCTGCGAGCGCCCGGGCCGCGGGGGCAGCCTGGAGACCCCGGCCCGGCGCGGCGCCCCCTACTACGCCTGGTCGCCGCCGGCCACCTACCGGGCACGCGCTCCGCGGGGCAGCGACGAGGGGGACTCGGCCGAGGACACGCTGCCGCCCTACAGTGAGCTCGAGCTGAGCCGGGCGCCGTCCCACCGCGGCCGCGACCTGTCGGCCCACGGCTCCTCGGAAAAGAGGCGGAAGAAGGAGCCCCCCAAGAAGCCGGTGAGGCCGCGGCTGCCTGGGCAGGGCCTGTCCCGGCTGGGGGGGCCCGAGGAGGGGGCAGAGCAGGTGGCCCAGAGACTACGGAGGGGCTGGTGGAGGAGGGGGCCGCTGCAGGGAACTTGGGTGCCGGCTGGTCCCCCCCACCTCCCTCTCCCGGCGACAGGTGGGGTGAGGAGGCAGGGGGCCTGGGGAGCTGGCAAGGCAGGCGCGCAGGTGTGTGGAAGGAGAGGTAGGCTCATTAGTGACCATCTCTAACAAGCAGCGTCAGGGATTCTGGGTGCCATCGAGGTGCCTTACATGGGCTGGGAGGCCTGCGTGCAGAAAGAACTTCCTGCACACGCGTGTGTGCACACCCCTCCCCATCCTGTGAGTGCTTCCCTCGGGGGTGTGGGTGCCAGGCCCGGGCCACGCTGTGGACTGTGCCCGCAGCACCACCTGTGGCGCTGGTTCTCTAAGCCGTGTGTGGTCTCATGCCGGGCTCTTTCTGCTCTTCTCCAGAATGACTTTCCAACCAGGATGTCCCTTGTGGTCTGATGTTTGTTCGAGACTTCTCTCTGAATGACAAGACTCAGAAGTGGACAATGGGGACAAGGCACAAATCCAGGAGCCAGCAGGCCGGGACCTTCTCCGGCCGCCACCTTGGAAGGTTTGCTGATCTTTGCCTTGGCCAGGGATGGGGGAAGCCTGAGCGAGGCTGATTCCAAACCTCAGTGCCATCTGACTGGTTTGAGAAATCCGCCATGGAAGTGACTGCACGCAGGAACCTTCCCCACGCGCATTTCTCGCCCGCCCGGTCTCCTTAGCCGAACCAGGATTCTTTCCAAGTCTGACAGGAGTGAGCTGGGCACGGCTGATCTCCAGGAATGCCGCTGCCTCCAGCACGCATTTCCGTGCCCCTGGCTGTGCCGAGAGGCAGAACTCCTCACTGCTATCCGAAGGCCTCCTGGCCACGGGAGAGAGCTTCAGGCTGAGTACACCTGTTACTCCATCTCCTCCGTCACTGCTCAACCACTGCGTCACACGGAAGTCAGAAGCTGTCAGCTCATGACCGTGACCTGCTGGACAGTCACAGAAATGACTTCAATTTGCTGTTCCGAAGGACAGTTCTTGAGTGGCCGGCACAACACGGAAGAGAGTGTATACCTGTTTGAAAAGCTGTCTAAGTGGATTCCTTTTCCGTTCTGAGAACGTAAGCTGCGTTTTCTCTCTCTGCTGCACACGCCTGAGTCTTGGGCAAGGGCTGGGGCCACACAGAGCCCGCCTCCCTCCACAGGCCGACAGGCTTTGTGGTAAATGCTCCAAGTCCGCACGTGCAGGAGAAGCGGGAGCGAAAGGAGAGGATGCAGTAATGGCGTGAAAAGAATACATGTTCTCGTATTTGGACTATGGGCCATTTCCCCCACGGACTCCCGTGATCTCCCTGGGTTTGTACTGCGTTTGCCACGCGTAGTTCCTGCCGCAGCAGCTCCGCTGTTCCCGGACCCGGAGACGTGCCCACGCACCCTGGCCTCGCTGTGTGGCCACGCCAGGCGCCTGGGAGACAAGGGGGTGCGGCTCCCAGAGGAGCGCTTCCTGTGCCCACCGCTGCCGAAATGACGGCTTTGCCTCCCAAAGCTGGATCACTCTGGATTTTGTCATTTGTGTAAATTGCAAAAAAAGGGCCACACTTTCCTTCTCACTGAGAAGTGAAGCCTGTCTCTCCATCCTCGAGTCTGGCATGGCCAGGTGATTAGATTGGGCTGGTGGCCCAGTGACAAATGTGGCACAAGCCGAGACGGAAAATCCCTGAGCATGGGACTGCCCTCTCTTGCTCCTCTTGGGCACCTGGCAGTTACCACCAGGGGAATGAGCCGGGCTGTCCCGCTGCATGATGGGAGAAAGGGCCCAGTTCCCCCTCCCCCTCTCTGACAGCCTGTCAACTCTCAGCTGATTGCAGACATGAGGGAGCCCAGCTGCCCAACGGAAGAACCGCCAGTAAGCGAGCCCACATCGCTGACTCCTACTCAAGGCATAAGACGTTGCTCTCTTTACACGTGCATCCTCTTCTTGCTTCACTGTCCAGCCCTGAACCCCTGACTCCATCCAGTCCCTGACTCCACAGCCTCCACTTTCTTGGACAGACTTTGGCCAAAGCCTTTCTCCCCAGGCTGTTTGGCGGGACTCGTGGTTGAATCCAATCCCTGGAGGGTGCATGCCTGCCACACGGGTCCATCCTCTCCCTGTGGCTCCCTGGACAGCTTCCTTCCTCAGCATCTCCTTGGGCTTCTCTAGGGCCACCTGCCTGGAGCTAGGCCTCATTCTTGGAGGACCATTCCATTTACATCAGGTATTGCCAAAACAGTCGTACGTGTGCAATGAAACGAACAAGTGGCTGGGTGAGGGCCAGTGGCTGGGTTGATATCATTGCTTGGAGAACTGGGCTGCCAAGGACTCCACGGTGGCTCTGGCCTGTCCGGGAGGACCCAGGCGGACAGTTCAGCCCAGTGCTGGCACTTCCAAGGGCTGGAAGACATGAGCCATAACCCTGGTGCTGAGTCTTAGACGTGCTGCTGTCCCTGGCCTCCAAAAGCCTAGGTCTAGTCTGTCCATTTGGGCCCTGGTTCAGGTGGGAAAGACGATTAAAACACCCTTTCTTAGTCACCAGCTTTGGAGTCCGACTTGCTCAGGCAGTCTTGGAGAACATAGGTAGCTGCAGGCGCTATCATCTCTTCATCCGCACCCTGAATCGGGCTTCTCGCCACCAGAGAGCCCCCCACGCCCGCCGCAGAGCCCCCACTGCTCCGAGACGCGCACTCTGGTGTGGGTGACTGGAGGAGGCAGTGGGAAAGGACTAAAATTGGAAACCTGCCATTCCAAGGACAACGCAAGTACAGACAGTGACAGACAGGAAGTAGCCTGGGGCTGGGCCAGCTTGTCCGCTGTGGAGGGACTGAGACGACGAGGCCTGCAGTGAAGAGAGAAGACGGTCGCTTCTGGGTACGTGGGCAGGAGGTGAGGCTGACGGACAAGGGAAGGCAGAGGTGCCCTCAGCGCCCCGGCTTTCCTGGACCCCCTGGTCCTGCTCTCCTGAGTCGTGTGTCCTCAGAGGAAGGGCTTGCCCAGCCTCCCTCCCGGGTTTCCTGGGGCACAAAGCCAGTCTGGTGTGAGGCTGGCCTCTGTCCCCTGGGACCTGGGGGAGCAGGACATGCCCAAGAAAGCATTGGGAGGTTTCATGCATCATGTGAAGCGCTGCGATGGATAGTGACAGCAGACCCGGAGATTAAAGTGTGTGTGTGCTATTTAAATGGGTATATTTTGATATTTTAGTATTGTGTGCGTGTCCATCCATCTTAGTTCATGATATTCTCAGTGATCGGGAAAGCCGATGTTAATAAAGAAAGGTGACCTGGGAGAGGGAGGGGGCGGCGGAGGGCCCAGGGGATGAGGTGTGAGCTGCTGTGTTTGCCTGTGAGTCACAGTGAGTCAGGGACGTGTTGAGGGCACGTGGATGCCGGTGGCCGAGTGTCCCCTGGTAGGTGAACTGCGTCTCTGGGCCGTGCATAGACTCATTAGGAAGCCGGGGACGTCTGTCACGGAGCTGACAGTGCATGCCAGCTGTCCTGCCCACCGTGCTCACAGGAGCGCTGTCCTGGCTGCTCCGGGCTCCGTGCCCAGCCTCCAGTGCTGCCGGCCACCCTCCCGACACAGAACGTCTTACCGAGAAGACGGGCCTCATCTCCTGAGCCTCACTCTGCCCCTGGCACGGGAGTGGGAGGGGGCTGCCACTCACCCCCAGGCACTCCGTGCTCACAGCACCTCGCCACGCCTGACAGTGCTCCTCGTCGTCTCCAAGACTCACACGGCTCCTGGACTGGACTCAGGCAGCCTCTGCCGGAGGCCGCAGCCGTGGCTTTAGCGATGGAGAGGTACTCCGTCACCCGTTGGTGAAGTCACACACGGAATTTGGTCTCCGGACTCCAAGCCTTAGGTCTTTTCTGCTGGATCCGTGATTCCCCAAATCGCCTGACCACACAGAAGACTCGACTGCCGCATGTGGGGTGGGCAAGAAGAATCAAATCTACGTGACCCATCCTCCCAACCCAGGTCCCAGCGCTGCCTGAACCTGACAGGAGTTTGAAAGTGACTTGGGTGTAGGGATCCAACCAACATGGGGTCCAGGTGCTTCAGGGGCCTAGCTTTTCCTGCCAGGATCCACCTCCGACCTCCCGGGAAGCTGATCCGTGATGCTCGGAGTTGGGGCTCTGGACATCCGAGTGGGCGAGGACGCCCGTGAGCTGCTGCAAGCAGCCGCCTGGGCCCCGCTGCCGGGGCGGTGAGAAGGTGGCGCTCTCTGCCTGATGTTCAGGGTGCTGCTGTTTACAGGCCACTCCCACGTGCCCTGTTTCATTGCGTCTGTGGGGGGGGGTGGGGGGGGCGGGTGCTGGAGTCCCATCAAACAAAGTGAAAGAGGTTGAAAAGGAGCTTTTAAAAACCCAGAGCCAGGCCTACGGACTGTCTGTCTAGGGTTCTTTCCAGTTCCTGGATTCCTGAGGGCCTGGGGTCTGGCCGACCCTCCGTACCGCCCAGCACGGTGGCAGGAGTCCTGCACTCGAGGCCCACGAGTGGAAGCTGTGAGCACAGACACGCTGCCCGTCCTACAGGGCACTGCCCAGCGCCTGCTGATGTGCCGGGGACTCGGCCTCACCCAGTGCTGGGGGCGCCTTGATAACTGTGTTACAGATTTTAGACTCCTCCTTGAAGAGGAATTTCTGAGCCAAAGTACAAATTCATCGAGACTCAGAATCCCAGGCCTTGGGGGTGACCTGCTTAGGGTCTAACTGTCTGCCACTTCCCTGCATTCGGGGATTTTGCGTAGAACGAAGAGGGCAGATACCGCGGGAGGCAGAGGCGGTTACTCTACGCTGTGTTCGCTGGCTGGTGGGGCTGGACCTGCTCCCTGGAAGGCTGAACGAGGGGAGCCCCTCCCCGTGGCTTCCAGGGAGCACCGCTGTGTGGGCGAAGGGATACACTCGGGCACCTGCGGGAGGACGGAAAAGGGACACGGAGGCTGGGGAAGGTGCTGCCCGCGTCACCTGCCCGTTCGTTTTTGTGCCTCGTCTGTGCCATCGAAACTGAACTGTCTGTATGTCTGTTGCCCGGGACTGCTTTTCAGTGTCAAATATACAGAGCGAATTTGCATTGTGATGTTTTAAACTGAAATAAAGCATTTTTCACCTCCATGTGTGGTCAAGTCTCATGATGAACACAACTACGTCTGATCATGACCTGACAGTCAGAGACCCAGCAGGAAAAACTCACGCTCGGCGCTGCGCAGGTCGCGTTAAGCCCCGGGACAGCAGAATAAGCCGCGGCTGTGGGCCTGAGGACGCACCGCGTGTTGCACAGGTTTGGACGAGCATCGCCGTGGCTCTGCGCAGACCGCCGCCTCGGGAGAGGGCAGCTGGGAGGCTGCACGGTGGGTGGCGCCCAGCTCGTTGCCAGAAGGGCCACCTGCGAGAAATGGCACTTGGGAAGTGAGGAAGGAAGCAGTTCCTGGGAGGGCATGTTCCGAAGGGATCTGGAAAACTCCACGGCACCCTAATGCAGAGGAGGCGTCTGAACAGCCGTTAGCAAAAGAAGGGAACCGCTGACCCTCCTCCTGCCAGGCTCCGGCGGTGCAGATCCCGGGTCCCGGGTGAACAGAAAGCCTGTCCTTGCGTGAAGCATCTGGGCTCAGTTCTTTTCTATTAAGCAGTTAACTTTATAGTGTCCACCCGCAGATTTGCCTAAAGATAGACGCAAATGGTGTTGCACTCCGATGCCCTCCTCCGGACTTCCTGCTGTTTGGTCCGTTATTTTAATCCCATCTTGCTCTTTCGCTTTATAGAATAGTGGTTTGATTTAGAAAGTGTTTTAGAATCACCTGCGTGTTGTTGTACGCGTCATTTCTTCCTGCGTTTCGTATCTTCTTTTGAGGTTTTCCCCCTTCTTTCTGAAGGAAGTCTTCTTTAGTGATGGTCTAAGGGTACCATACTCGACTAGTTCTTGTTTATCAGAAAACCCAAGTTTTTATGCCATTCTTGTTCTTGAAAGATAATTTCACTGAATATACAACTTTAGATTAATAGTTACCTCCTGTCCACACTCTCAAGACATCACTCCACTCCCTCTGACTTTTGTGGTTGGTTATTTTGAGAAGTCAGTTACCAACCGAATTATCCTTGCTTTGTAAGTGATCTGTCTTGTCTCTCTGGCTGTTTTTCAGATTTTCTTTTTGTCTCCAGTGTTCTTTGGTTTAAATAACATGTGACCAGGTGTGAATTTTTTAAAAATTTATTCAGATTGGGATTTGTTGTGCTTCCTAAATCAGTATTTTCCATCAGTTACTGAAAACTCTCAGCTACTAACATATCAAATATTTCTTCTCTTTAAACTCTTTTGAGAATTGCAGTTAAATGTACTCAGACCTTTTCATTCTATGCTACGTGTTGCTTAACCTACCTTTTGCATTCCCATCTCTTTGTCTATCTTTACTGCGTTCTTCAGGTTCATCTTCCAGTTCCCTACTTCTCTCTTCAGTTGGCTCTAATCTCCTTACAGTTCTATTTTTAATTATACAACTTTATGTTTTTCATTTTTAAAAGTTCAATTTAGGTCTTTTTTAAACTTGCATGGTCATTGTTGAGAGCATCTTGCTCTTTACTCCTGTATAAAATTCTTATTTCTTTGAATATATTAAACACACAAATTTTATATTTTACTAGAGGCCCAATGCATGAAATTTGTGCAAGAGTAGGTCTTCAACGCCCCCCCCCACCCCCCTGCTGCCGGCACCGGCTTCCCTCTGGCACCTGGCACCTGGGCTTCCCTCCAGCTGCGGGCACGCACCCAGGACCTGCCCTCAGAGCCCTGGCTTTGTCTGGAAGGTTGTCAGGAAAGTCGTCTGGTCTAATTAGCATATTACACTTTTACTAGTATTACTCTAGATACTCAGTGGTGCCAAAATCAGCAGTGTTTATGGGTGTAAGCTTGAAGTTCATTACTTCTGCTGTCACTCATGCTTTCTTGTTTCCTTATGTGTTTTATATCTTTTTGTTTGTTTTTTTCCATTGCTTTATAGAGAGAGTGGAAGGGAGGGCTGAAGGAGGAGGGAGGAGAGAGAGAAACATCAACATGAGACATTGACTGGTTGCCTCCTGCACGCGCCCTGACTGGGGCTGGGGATCGACTCTGCAACTGAGTTATGTGCCCTTGACTGGAAATTGAACCGGAAGCCCTTCGGTGCACAGGCCATGCTCTAACCACTGAGCAACGCTGCCAGGGCTGTTTTATAGGTTTGACTGTGAACTCGTGTTTGGTAGAATGCCATTTTACATTGGTGCCAACCAGGAAAGACGTTCTTGCTCCTGAGCTGTCCTCCTTCTCTCCATGATGACGCCACAAAATGTAGCTACCCTCAGGGGCCGAGAGGAATGAGTGACTGAGCGAAGAAGGAGTGGGAAAGCTAAAGGGGGGGGGGGAGGATCTAGAAGGTACATGCATTTCTCTCCAATGCAAGCCTCTAGAGGAGGGGTGGGGAACATCTGGCCCGCAGGCCATGTAAGGCCTGTGAAATCATTGGGTCTGGCCCTGCCAAGGCATTTTGGGTGAGTTAATTAAATGTTGGACAAATAGAGCAGGCCAATTTTTAAGTTGATAATTCTGTATGGCCCGAGAATGATGTTATAAATATGCAAACGGCCCTTGGCAGGAAAAAGGTCCCCACCCCTGCCCTTGACTAACATGAGCCCGAGATAGGGGAGAACAAGGAGGTTTAACTTCACAAGTTGTTCAGTGTTTGATGGTTATAAAAGAATCACTATTCTAACTACAGAAATAAGACAATTTGGGGGGTTAGAAGTAAATAGAAGGCCATTGATTATTCAAGAGCAACCAGAGACATTATGGATCTAGGTATCATTCAAGAAGCAAAGAAGGGCTAGACCCATTGGACGGATTAGAATTAGGCAACTGTGGGGACAAAAACCATTATTTTATGTCTACACCCTGTTCACTTCCATATGATTAGTGTAAAAGACCTATTTTCATATACATTTAAGAACTAAAGAAATAGGCTGATTTCAGGTTCTGAAAAATCTTGGCAGAGACATCCTGATAATAGGCATCACGCCACTGAGGTGATATGGTATTTTCTGCTGAACTTGTTTTAAGCATTTCCTGAATGCTTATCAGGTGGCCTGCGATGACCACCTCATAAGGCAGGGGGTGTAGGGATAGCGAGGCAGCCAGCAGCTCGGAGAAGGGGCGTGAGTTAGCCTGCTGCGCCACCTACTGGCGCCCCTCGAAGGCCACGCCTCTGGGGCGAACTTGCCAGGACTCAGGTTTTGCGTTGAATTAAAAAGTCTTGCATGCATTCACTTTTGACAAATCAAATAAGTGCATTGCACGTTCTTTATTTAGAAGGCTGGGTTCCCCTGTGTTCTGAAGCTTTAGACCTTGCCACGTATGTCTTCAAGGCAGATTCCTGTGGAGATCCACGTGTTTCTTGCTTGGAACCAAGTGGGAACGAGGCACACACCTCCTCCCTTGACTTAAAGCTGTTTTAAAATGTGCTTTTGACGTCATTAGATACAAGCACTTTGTGAAGGCAGTCCAGACTCTGATGCCACAGAATTATCAGGAAGCGAGTTTCTCGTTAACAAGTAAAACTTACATCATTGAACTGTGCGACCCAAGGCCTCAGTAGCCCAGTCCCCGGCCTCTCGTAAAAAGAGGAATCCAGTCTCCCTCTCTGGTTCTCACTCTCGTTGTCTCTAAAATGCAAGCAGAGAAGAGTCCGTCCTCTCTGGTATTAAAACACTTTTTAAAACACAATCCTTGCTTTTGGGAGATGTTTCCTTACATTTGTTCACATGTCTGTGCAGCACCAAAGTGCTCCCTGGCCCATACTCTCCCTGGGGAGAGTTTGCCGACTTCTGTTTAGCGCCGTTCGTATAAAAGCCCTTTGCTCGACTGAATGGAATGGGATGCTGGGCAGACAGCAGGCATCCATCCCTGCATCCCAGAGCTTCTTACCCAGTAATTAAAGGGCCCTGCGCCCCTCAGGCAGTCTCCCAATCTGGGGCACCCGGAGGCTGTTTTCCCGGCCATCTGTGGAAAACCCGCAGAGCCTTCCACGTTCCAGGGCATCGCCGTGGTGACACGCCGATCATTCTGAATTTAGAAATCCATCTCCCATCTCCGTCACCACCTGAGTCAGGACTTTGATCTCTTTCCTGCGTTCTCCTAATGCCCTCCCTTCTCCTCCACCCCCCTCCAGGCTCGTCCCTAATAATTCCTTCCACTTTGTGGCCACAGTTCTCGCTAGTTTCAAGAAAAACACTCCATGTTGGGCAAGGTGCCTTCTCCTTTTGGAAGTTCATAGACCTGGGGACTTCTGGCCTGCCTCTCCGCCTCTTCATTCTTCGTCTTTTTTTAAAAAAAAAAAAATGTTTTTATTGATTTTAGAGAGGAAGGGAGAGGGATGGAGAGAGAGAAACTTCAATGAATGAGAAGCATCATTGGTTGGCTGCTTCCTGCATGTCCCCTCCCTCCCCCCGACTGGGGATCGAGCCAGAAACCCTTGTATGTGCCCTGACCGGGAACCAAACCAATGACCTCTTGGTTCATGGGCTGACACTCAACCACTGGGCCACACGGGCCGGGCCGCCTCTGCAGTCTTTTCTGTGCAAGCAGGACAGGAGAACTGGCTGGACGCACTGGGCTGCGCCCCGTGGAAGGTGAGTGCTCAGGCACCTTACAGCGTCCCTTCTGGTCCCATGACCTCTGTCCTTCCTGTTCTCGGGACAGTCAGCACCTTTGCGCTTCCTTCTCTCCTGGGAGGGCGCACGTGGGTGGCGCTGTCCCTATGTCTCTGGCGTCAGGCCAAAGCTGCATTCTCTCCCAAGGTTCCTGAAAACCCTGCGTTTGGGAGTGATCTGCCCCTCACAGCCCTCATTTGACTCATGATCTCTACAATGTCGGGTATGGGGCGTCGGTCACAGGAGACCAGACGGTGTCTCCTTAAACCACTATGCTTGCCAAGATGTTTGTTGACCTCAAAATACTTGTACATGCTCTGGAAAGGATACATATATATGATTCTTACATCATATATATGTGTATATTTATTTACATCATATGGCAGTGGCAAGGAGGGGGAGGATTGATGGAAGTGTTTTAGCTCACAGAATGGTCACCATGGCAACAGGAGCCTGAATCATCTCTATGGCGACACAGTGCTTGAAATTATGCCTAGCGGGACCGTGTGCGTTGGCTGGGGAGGGTCTGGAGGACGGTAAAGGGCTACATTACAGATGTTTCAAAACGACGCTGGTTCTTGCTCAGGGGAGGTCACTGCCTCGCGTGTCCCAGGTTCTGCCTCAGGAGGGCTGCAGCCAACAGTCCCAAACAGCACAGACGCAGACACCCACAGCGGCTTTGGCTCGTGAGTGCACTAGCCAGGGAAGAGCCTTGTACTCAAAGCGCCGCCACCCAGGACGACATGCACCGAGGATACAGCGCCCGGCCCTCCGGCCCGGCTGCTGGCTGTCGGGAGCGTCTGCTCGGACACTGACCGCCCTGCGGCATCACGGCTCCGCTCCACGCGGAGGGCCATAGACACCGGGGCTGCTTTAAGGGAAACCTGACCAGGGCTTGAGCTCTACATACGCTTGCACTAAAGCAGGGCTTCAGATAACGTTGTTTCATTCAACATCGTTTTGCCATAAGATGCCGTCAGAACTTAACTCCTGTGTATATCAATTAGCCTTGGCAACCTTGGTTTCTGTAGCCCTCGTTTCGCCGCAGTTCCAGGAACCTATGGACAAGGTTCAGTGAGGAGGGACTGATTTGATTGTAGCCAGTGTGGGGTGCTCCTCAGTACAGCTGAGGGGACACTGATCTCGATGCCCAGTGAATAATGCCTCTCCCCCTCCCTCCTCCCTCCCCACAGAACCTCCAGCCTCGCTTTCAGGGGGCCTGGGGCCTTGGGCAGTCTTGGGGAGAGACTCACAGAGGTTCCAAGTCACTGTGACTCCACGCATTTCTGTCACTAGCTGGCTCTGGCCGCGGCTCCTTGCTCTGTCTGTGGTCACTGCCCACGCCACGCTGACCCCGCCTGCTGTGCCCAGCCACCACGTCAGCCTAAACAAGGCCACTGTTCCTCTCTACCTGCCCACGGGGTCTTCCTGAGCCCGCAGCACAGCTCAAACCAGGTTCACCTTTGGGTGTGAATTTTCTTTTTTTTTTTTTTTTTTTTATATTTTATTGATTTTTTACAGAGAGGAAGAGAGAGGGATAGAGAGTTAGAAACATCGATGAGAGAGAAACATCGATCAGCTGCCTCTTGCACACCCCCCACTGGGGATGTGCCCGTAACCAAGGTACATGCCCTTGACCGGAATCGAACCTGGGACCCTTCAGTCCGCAGGCCGACGCTCTATCCACTGAGCCAAACCGGTTTCGGCTGGGTGTGAATTTTCTTAAAGCGCAAGGATAACCAATGGGGCAGGTCACCAGATGAGACCGGTCCTCATATGGGACACTCTGGGGCCCAAGGCCCAGGCTCAGCCCCCTCCACGTGACAGAGGCCAGTTTACCTCCCTCCTGGAATGCCCTCAACACGCCTGTATTCCTTTTTATAAAGCAAACCTGTGACATCGATTTCTGCTGTGAGTCGCCAAACTCCTTGGAACGTGCCCTCTAATCCCATCAGGCCAACAGCCGAGCCCCTGTGTGGGGCTCCCAGCCCCGGCCCCTGCACGTGCAGCACCTGCCGGGTTAGGGGAAATTCCAAGGAATGGCTGCACCTTGGAGTCACTGGCAGGGCTTTGAGAGACACCGAGACCTGGGCTTCGTTCCCCAGACGTTCTGACTTAGGCTGGAGTGTGGCCTGGGCACGGCGTTCAAACTTCCCCAGGTGACGCTAACGCCAACGCGGAGATACTGCTCTTATCAAAGTTACAATGGGACAAACTGAACAGAAAGTGTTCTCCAGTACAGCAACAAAGCGCAGTCATCGTTGGCCACATCAGGTTCCAGAAATGGAGAGGAGACACCCTTCGGGTCTTGCAAAGGCCCCGGGCCCCCGGCCACCAGCCTGGGGGAGCTCTGACCTTGCTGGGGGGACTCCAGGGGGTGCAGTGGGCGCTCACCCAGCTGCCATCATTGGCTGGGCCTGACGTGAAGGCGACCTCCTGCTCTCTCAGGGTTGGCAAGCTCTGCCTTCCCCACACATGGCTCTGATGCCCCTTTGGTCCCGAGCTCCCAGGCTGTTCCCCAAGATGGCGATTCATCGCTTTCCTCCTGCAGGTGACAACTGGAGCGTGGCAATGATTTTGAGGCCTCCGCTGCCAGGCCCTTAGGGTGGCCTCATGTCCCCTGGTGTGACGCTCCTCCGACATTCCCAGAGGGCCTGAGAGCTCTCACCATTGGACCGCCTGGCAGTGTGCATCCGAAGGCCAGGATTCTTCCGGCCCCTTCTAATCCACTGGAGGAATGCGCACGGGGCACCCCCGCACCCCAGACCCTGGCGTCCTAGATGCAGGATGAGGGCGCATCGCCCCCTGGTGGCGGTCGAGCAAACAGCAGGGGGCGAGGCGGAGCAGGGCGCCCCGGGCCGCCTCTCCCTCCAGGTGCTGCGGTGACCTGGGCATCCTCGCTTTGCTCTGCAGAGACAGCTGCTCAGGTGCTGTGCGCCTGCCCCACAGCGATTCCGTCCCCAAAGCCGTCTCCCCGCCCTTTCCGGCATTTGCAACCCAGGGACCCTGATCTCCCCGGAGCCGCCCCGGGAGTCGGGCGCGGAGCCCAGGTCGCACGTGGGTCGCCGCCGCCGTGAGATTCCCCCAGAGCAGCGCTGGGCCGAGGCTCCGGACTCCGGCACCCGGTCGCCGCTTCCCCGGGAGGGGGTCCGCTGTCTCCCGCAGACATGACTCTGGGCCGCCCTGGAGCGCCTCGGCGGCCACAGCTTAGGGGCCAGGAGACAGCTAGGCTGCCCGAAGGAGGCGGCCAGGCACCCACACTGGTTTGCAATGCAAGAACTTACTAGTAAACTGCCTCTCTAGAAAGCGGTGGCAGGAGGGCTGGGACCCCAAATTACAGAACCCAGTTTTCCTTCACCACGTGACCTTCCGGGGTTTTCTTTTGAATTAAATCGCTGCAACTTAGGCCCACAGTGGGGGCCATTCACGAAATTGTGTGCTGAGTCCACAGACATGCAAAGAAGCGGGGTGCTGTTAATCCAGGGGACCATCCACCCAGAGCCCGTCCTGACCAGCAAAACCAGCGGCAACACTGAGCTTTAAAACTTCGAGGAGCCCTAACCGGTTTGGCTCAGAGGATAGAGCGACAGCCTGCGGACTGAAGGGTCCCAGGTTCGATTCCGGTCAAGGGCATGTACCTCGGTTGCGGGCACATCCCCAGTAGGAGGTGTGCAGGAGGCAGCTGATCGATGTTTCTCTCTCATCGATGTTTCTAACTCTCTATCCCTCTCCCTTCCTCTCTGTAAAAAATCAATAAAATGTACTTTAAAAAAATAAAACTTCGAGGAAATGGAAACGTACACAGAAAAACACACCAATGAACAAAACAACAAGAAAAATAAGACACCAAATGACCAGGGAATTGAATCGGGAATTTTAAAAGCCTGTCCTCTCCACCAGAGCCGGCTCGCAGGGATTCGTGGAGGGTCTGTCGAACTTTCAAAGGACAAAGAAGCCCTCTCTCTCCCTTTTCGACATTGTTTCCGGGGATGGAAAAGGGGGGAAGCTCCCAACTCCTTTCACGATGCAATATTTCTACCCGGACAAGGGCGCACTCAAAAGTTTTGCATTAACATTATTAATGGCCATAGATGCAAAAACCCTAAACATGATATCAAATCACATACAGCAGTGTATTTAAAATGCATCTGAATCGAGGAGGATTTATCCCAGGAATACAAGAGCGTTTAACATCAGAAAAATATCTATCGTCGTTATTCAACACATGGAAAAAGTAAAGGAAAAAACCAGACCATGCTCTGATAGACACAGAAACGCATTTGCACTTCTGGTGAGAATTCACGGTGAAACTTCAGCAGACCAGGGGTACAGGGTATCTTTCCGAGTGTCGGCCACATCGTACCTACTAGTGAAATGTGAGGAGTGCGTGGAAGTCAGGGCGAAGGCAAAGGAGCCCCGCCCTGTAATGGAGGGTCTGACCTTGAGATGTTCAATCTGGCGCCACCAGCCACTACCACATGTCTGTGGACACAGGTGGGTTTTCAAGTTTAAATCGTATTAAAGATTCAGTTCCTGAGTCTCACAAGCTGTATCTCAAGCACTAAGCAGCCAACTGTGGCGACCACAGTGCTAAGTGCCTGCACGGGGCCAAGGGCGCTCATGTACTCTTCCGCGTTACAATTCAATTCTTCCGACAACAGCAAGAACTGGCGTGAGCCCCACCCTGCAGATGTGACACTGAGGCAGAGTGATCAAGTGACTTGCCCAGAGCCGTGGAGCCAGGACAGGAAAAGCCAGGATGCAAACCGCGGGCCACTGGCTCGAGCTTGCCCTTTGACACGATGCTCTTTTGCCTCGTTACCCCTTCAGTGCACCAACAAAACAAATTGGATAACATTACGGGGGGTGGGGAGGAACAGACCAAAAAAGATGTCTTTACAACAGCAAGACAATTTTAAAAATATATATATTTTGTTGATTTTTTACAAAGAGGAAGGGAAAGGGATAGAGAGTTAGAAACATCGATCAGCTGCTTCCTACACACTCCCCACTGGGTATATGCTTGCAACCAAGGTACATGCCCTTGACCGGAATCGAACCTGGGACCCTTCAGTCTGCAGGCCGATGCTCTATCCACTGAGCTAAACCGGTCAGGGCAAGACACTTTATAAAAAAACAATGAGGCACGAAGCAAACAAAAGACATGCAAGACAGCTCCTTACCTGGGAGGAAGTCCTGGCTCCCAGTCCCTCGCTCTGTCTGGCCAGGGTAGGGTGGCCGCAGGCTCCCGCAGGTGGCCGGGAGGCACTGTTCGGCACAACTGCAGCCGGTACCCCAGGCAGTGAATCACCTCCTGGATTTCAAGCAAGGACCCCTGGCGGAACCTTCCAAAATTCGCTTGTGGCTTCCCCTCCTTCCAGGGGGTGACCTGTGGAGCCTCATCTCCTCCCAGCAGGATCTCCCTCTGCCAACAGCAACCTCGGTGACGGTGCTTGTCTCTAATCTCTACCTGCCCCAAGCGCCAAAGGTCTCTCCGTGCTGGACCTCCATCAGGACACAGACACAGTTTTCAGCACCTTGGAGAAGCTCTTCGCATTCTGAGCAGGGGCCAAAGGCTTCAGCCAAGCTTTCCAGCTTCCCGTTGGGCTCGCTGCTTCCGGGGGGGTTGAAAGAAGTCTTTCCAGCGTGTGCAGTGGAATGGCTTGTGTTTTGAGAAGTTTAAAGGATGGTCCCACAATACCTCTGGGACGATGCCCAGGGCTAACGTCATCCTTAATGGGAGCTCCTTGCGCCATCTGCTCTGTCTCATTACAGACTGTCCAGTGCTCTCACTAGGCACAGAGCCAAGGGGGCGTCACCGTCGGGCTCCAGAGTAAGAAGAGGCAACAGAATGTGAGGAGCTACTTCTGGGATTCCCTTCAGGGCACTAAACGCCCTGGGGGGCCCACGGGCTGTGCCCACGGCTGTGCCTCTTCGTGTCCTCAAGCTCATTAGTGGTCCCGCTCTGCCGCCTATTCTCCCCTCAGAGCTGAACAGTAACCCGTACAGCACCTCCAGTCTGTTGATCGTTCTAACGCTAAAGCTCGCAGTTGCAACAATACTTAAACCTACTCCTCTAACTGGGGAAAGGAAAATGAAATTGCTATAGGATCATTTTAAAAATATATTTAAAGAACTAGATGAGTTAATCTCTGTGGAGTTATTTGCATTGTATAAGTAAAGTCCAAGTAGGTGCAGTTGCTAGCTTCTGATTATCTCCCATCCCCGTTACAGTTCCCCCCGTAAACGTTTGTTCCTCAATTGGAAGACTCACAGATCCAGGAAAAATGTTCTGATCCCATTAATTACAACCAGGAGGGTATCGAAACATGGTCAAGACCGTGCTCACTTGTCAGTGTTCTTGGGTTGCTTAGTTATCTTCCATTCACCAGGATCCCTACGTGCCTTCCATTTCTCAGGGTCCTAGAACTTCAACCACCAAGAAAGAGGGATACAGTTAACTCATGTGGACTGTTATGGACTGAAGGTGTGCCCCCCCCCAATTTGTATGTTATTAACCCCCAGTGTGGCTGTGTTTAGCATATTTGGATATGGGGCTTCTGAGGAAGTAATCAAGGTTAAATGAAGTCATAAGGGTGGGGCCCTGGTCCTACAGGATTAGTGTCCTTCCAAGCAGACACTTTAGTGAGCCCCCCTCACCCCCGCACTGAGGAAAGACCAAGTGAGGGTAGAGATGTGATTGTCTATAATCCAGAAAGAGAGGCCTTCAGAAACCAAATTTGCTACCACCTTAATCTCAGACTTCCAGCCTCCAGAATTGTGAGCAAATAAATTTAATGTTGTTTAAGCCATCTAGACTGTGGAACTTTGTTATAGCATCCTGAGCAAAATAAATAGAGCCGACTCTAGACACCATGGGGTTAGGGACACTCCCTCCTCGTGCAGTCAAAAATCTGTGTTTAAAATTTGACTCTACACTCAGCCCTTCAAATACCCGGATTCAACCAACTGCAGATTGAAACAGCATTTGGGAATTGGCAGTTGGGAATGTGGAAATACTGTTTTCCAGCCGTGATCGGTTGAATCTGCAGATGTGACACCTGTGGATACAAAAGGTCAGCTGATTTACTGAAAAGAACCTGTGTAGACGTGGACATGCAGTTCAAAACCATGCTGTTTGAGGGTCAACTGCACGTATAAAGCTTCAGAGGGTTTAAGCTGGGCCCACGGATAGAGCTGTGTTTCAGTCAGACTTTTCAATGTAATCCTATGTAGTTTATACTTTAGAAACATTATTCTGAGAAGGGCTGCAAAGCTTCATCAAACTGCCAACAAGGTCCCATAAATAAGGCACAAAAAAATATTAAGAACCAATTTACCTCCTCTGGTGGTCATAAAATAAACCCGTGTGGTCTCGGGGTGACAGGCCTCTCCAATCGTTTTCAACCATAAGTCTTACTATTTTCTAGTACATTTTGCTCTATACCCTTTAACTATATTAAAACCTGTACATCAATACAGATACAGGTGAGAAAGAACATTATATAGTATTGTCTGAAATTTTTAATTCTAGCAGACACATACACTTTGAGTGTGAGACACTATGTAACATAGTATAACCATATATATATACCAAATGTACCACATAATAAGATTACAAATTACAGTGAACAGCATAATGATAAGTTCAACAGGGCAACCAGAAGGATCAATGTTTGAAAGCTGGACTGTAAGAAACCCTTCAGGAAAGCAGAGCCGCTGAGTCTGACAAGGAAACAGCTCACATGTTTGCTGCCAGGGCTCAGGGAAGGAGGCTAACCGGCTGCTGCTAATGAGTGGAGTAAGTCAACCAACGCATTTCTGCTGTTAGGCAGTGGTTTATAACTAGGTCTAAAGAACCTAAATATCCTATCTGGGAGAAATAATCATCATCATAATAACCACCACCAAACTGAGATATCTCACAACTCCATCAATACCCAATCCTACTGCCCCAAACACCAGTGCTTTATAAATACAGAATTGGGAAGAATTCATCAATGTGGGGGGGGGGGGGGGAAGGCAAGCTTTTAGGGGACATATAAGTAAAATAGCCATGTGAAAATAAACATTTGGGATGGCTTTCCTTTGTATAGTATTTGTACAGGATTATATTTATAATCCTAAAAGAGGCCAAGCTTTATGCACAAAGTTCATTACTGTTGCTTCTAACATAGGATGAAAGCAATCTAGCAACCAGGAATCCGGTTACTGTGCACATTCTATCCGTGGGGTATTTAACACGCTGGCATTAGAATTAGGATTAAAGGGACAATGCAATACCAGAGGAAAATACTTATGTTATTATGTTATGTTAAAAACCCACCAACACTCAAAACTGAAGAGAGAGTATGATTCTAAATTATGGGCGTGGGGGAGAAATCTCAGTTAAAGAGTTTGGTAAAAGACTTTTCCTTTCTTTCCCTCTTATCCTAGGTGTATTTTCTCCATTTCTCACCATCATTTCATTCGCTCAGCCAAGTTGGTTAGTGCAGGCACTGCCCTGGGGCAGAGCAAACAGCTTGGGGTAAAAGGTCCGGTGCTCAGGGAACCGCCTCTCAGTTAGAGAGGGCGCAAACTTAGCGAGATAATCCAGCTAGATGGCACATCAGATGACTGGTGTTCGGCGAAAACTGAAGCACAGAGAGAAAAGAAAATTGATGCTGCCGTTCCTGTGTGACGTGGGCGGGGCGGGGATAAGGCGCCCCGGTGACAGGACTCGGGCCGGGCGGCTCACGGAACGCGCGGGACGCGCCAGCCCGGCAGGCGGCGCTGCAGCCGCGCCGTGCGGAGGGGTCACGTGACCCGGGGGCGGAGCAGGAGCGCCGAGCGGACCGCGGACTTGGCTCCGCCCTTTCCCTGCAGACCGGCGGGCAGGCGGGCGGAGCCGACAACCAAGCCGACGTCTTCCGAGCGTCGGGGGGCGGGGCGGGCGGGAGCGAGCTGGGCCTCCGGCGCGAGGTCTGCGCCGCGTTGGTTCTTCGGTTGCGCGGCGCGGCTGCCGGGCGTGCGGTCGGGCCGGAGCTGGGAGCAATGGCGACCTTTGTGAGCGAGCTGGAGGCGGCCAAGAAGAACCTGAGCGAGGCGCTGGGGGACAACGTGAAACAGTAAGCGGCGCGGCCTGCGTTCTCCGCGCGGGCCCCGGCCCCGGCCGCCCGCAGACGCCCCCGCCGCCCGGGCCTGGGCAGCCGGCGTCGCGGGCGGCGGGGCCTCTGCGCCGGGCGGGCCGCCGGGCCTCTCGCGCTGCAGGCCGCCTCCCCGCCTCCCCGCCTCCCCGGGCACCGGGACTGCCCTGGGCGGAGCGGGAGAAGCGCGCTTCACGCCCTGGCCTACTGCGCGGGTGCGGCCCGGTGCGGGGCGCCCCAGGAGGGCTTCCTGGAGGCGGAGGCTCTGAGCTGGTGAGGGGCCGGCGCTTAAGGACGGCCGTTTCGGACCCTCCGGTAGAATAGTAGTAGTGGGCACTTACGGAACACCTTCCAAGCGCTCGAGTCTAAGGTACTGCCTCGTGTAACCTCTCAGCAGAGATGGGAGCCAGGTGCGGTTATTCCCGCTTGATAGGTGAGAAGATGGCGATCCAGAGAGTAAGTCACTGCAGGATTGGGACCCCCCTGGCCCTGATACCTGACGGGTTGGTTGCAAAGGGCCCATGTGCCCAGCCACACCTTCCCCTGGTTACAGCAGGGGACCGAGGACGCTGTTGGGTCAGATGCTGAATGGGCGAGTGTAGTATCCATCGTTCAATCAAGGCCCAGGCCCAATAACATGGTAGGAGCAACCTCTGAGATGCTGTGTATAGTCCCCCCATGGAGTGTCCTGTTCAAACAGGTGCTTAATGTTTTGGGTGACTTGGTCATGTGTTACTGCTTTTCTCCAGGTGTCTCCAGTGCTTCCTAGTCTGACCCACATACACGCCTCGCCTTCACAGGCTGACTGGCTTGGTCTTGGTCTTGGTCTTGTTGAGGAAAACAGCCGTTTGGCTGTGGGTATACAGTAAGTCAGCATAGGGACCAAGGCTAGAGTCAGTCTTCCAGCCTTTGATAGCCAGGGCTGCCTGTTTGGGCACAAAGTTTGCCCACAGGTAGACAGCACCGTGTTGGAACAGCTTCCCTGCAGAGCCTCGTCTCAGCTCTGAATCAGCTCACACGCTCCAGACATGCATCTGTGTGCATCTTTCTTGTAAACTAGTGATGCAAGTTTCTTGTGTTACTGACCTCTTGTTGGATAGAAGAGGACGGGAAAAGAGCTCTATTTCACTTCCTAATTGTTCCTGTCCTTTAAAAACAAGAAGGCCTCTAAACGTCCACTGTTGGGAAGTTATCAGTACTGAGCGTGTGACACGTGGTGGCAAGCTCTGGAACTAAACATGTTTGGCTGTTGAAAGTCTTAGGTGACTTTAAGATTCCATTAAGGCTGCGTGTTTTCTCCTGGAAAAAAAGTTTTTTCACTTGAACCCAGAGCTTTGTCTGCAATTTCATTCATCCATGGCCAGTTCCATGCAGAGACCATGGCCAGTCCCATGCAGAGATCATAGCCAGTTCCATGCAGAGATCATGGCCAGGTACATACAGAGATCGTGGCCAGTTCCATGCAGAGATCACGGCCAGGTACATACAGAGATCATGGCCAGGTACATGACAGATCATGGCCAGTTCAATGCAGAGATCATGGCCAGGTCCATGCACATATCATGGCCAGGTCCATGCAGAGATCATGGCCAGTTCCATGCACAGATCATGGCCAGGTCCATGCACAGATCATGGCCAGGTCCATGCAGAGATCATGGCCAGTTCCATGCACAGATCATGGCCAGGTACGTGACAGATCATGACTAGGTATGTGCAGAGATCATGCTGAGGCGCCCAGAAGCAATCGGTGAACAGGAGAGGCCCTGCTTGGGGCATATGGCAGTGAGGGCATTAAACCATCTGGCAGAGAAATCTCTGCTTTTTTTCTTTTCCTGTTTGGAACTCAGATGAGCATTAGAAAGTAAACAAGTGTGAACTGAAAGTGATTATGAGACATGTACTAATTTATTAATCTTGTTTGATGAACAGGGAGCAGCTTCCTTAAGCACTGAAACAAGAGGTGTGGATGTAAAAACTCATATTTTACTCATTTCAGGTGGTGGTATGTTAGAAAAGGTTGGATCTTTTCTTTTCTACCAGTCAACTAGTTATTTTTATGATTAGCGGTTGCTTTTCACTTTAAAAACCACTAAGTTTCTGACATCTATGGGTGTTTTCTTGGTGGTGAGCCGTTTTAGAAACGAATTACTTCAGCCAGTTAGATTGAAACTGGACTGTATTTGAAAGGAAAGAGGTCAGCCAGAAACAGTATTAATGACCACTCCCCAGCCCATAAAACACACACATTTTAATAATATATACATCTATTTTGAAATTGAATTCTAGTTTTGGATGTACAACAGAATGATTTCTTATTTGTAAATATTGCAAAATGATCACCACAGTAAGTCTCCTTACCATCATTACCATACACTAAATATGTTGCCCTGGCTGGTGTACTGTGTGGTTAGAGCGGCAGCTCACACATCAAAGGGTCATGGGTTCGAGTCCCAGTCAAGGTTACATACCTGGGTTGCAGGTTTCATCCCCAGTCCCGGTTGGGAGGCAACCAATTGATGTGTCTCTTTCACATCAATGCTTTTTTCTCTCTCTCTCCTCCTCTTCCTCCCCTCTCCCTTCCACTCCAAAAATCAATGGGAAAAAATTTCTTCAGGTGAAGAGTAACACAAAAAAACACACAAAGTTTTTTTTCTTGTGATAAGACCTTTTAAGATCTCTCGTAGCAGCTCTCAAATATGCAGCACAGCATTATTAACTAGAGCCAGTAATACTTGAACTGCGAATATTGAATGCAGGTTTCTGAAGAGCAGTAGCCTCTGAGAAGGCGACAGTGAGGAAGGAAAGGGACAGCTGTGCTTTTGGCCACTTGGCTCACGAGTCCGACTCTGACTGCCTGTCAGCCCCTTTCACGGAGGACTTTCCTCCCTTGCCCTCCCGTTGGTATTCTGATTGCCAGGTGTGCTAGTCTGGGGGGTGGCCATAACAATGCCACGGACTGGGGGACCTAAGCGGGCATGTATTTCCCACCGTCTGGAGGCTGGAAGTCTGACATCCAGGGTCAGCAGGGCCCGTTTCTTCTGAGGCCTCTCCCCTGGGCTTGGCGACGGCCATTGTCTCGTGTCTCTCTCTGACCTGTCTCATAAGGACACCAGTCACAGTGGGTCAGGGTCCACCCTGACACCCCCATGGGAACTGAGCACCTCTCGAAAGGCCCTGTCTCCAAGTAGTCACATTCTGGGTGGAGATCAGGGCACTCACCCTCACACTAGGCAGTAGAAACTGTCCTCGGGGTGGTGAACGCGGGGAAGAAACAGCCTGTGGTTCTTCATACCGTTCCTGCCCCTGCAGGTACTGGGCCAACCTGAAGCTGTGGTTCAAGCAGAAGATCAGCAAAGAGGAGTTTGACCTGGAAGCTCATAGACTTCTCACACAGGATAATGGTAAAATAGCTGCCCACCTGGGGGGTTTCCCAGGTTTGCAATAAATTAGTCTTTTCACTTAAAAAAAAAAAAAAGTTTGATTTTGGTGGTATATAAGGTTGTTTTCATAATGTGGATATTTAAGATTAAGTGTAAAGAACGGCAGAACGGGGGATATCCAAAATCCTTAAAAGCTACACGGAAGTAGTGGTTTCCTTGGTTGTAAATACGGTGTATTTGACTCAGGCACTCCTCCCTTTTACAGTGCATTCTCACAACGAGTTCCTCCTGGCCATTCTCACGCGGTGCCAGATTTTGGTGTCTACCCCAGGTAAGGGAGCCGCAATACGCCCAAGACACTGGCCTCAGCTTCCAGAAACAGACACGTGTGTCTGCAAGCGAAATGTCCTTTGAAGGGCTGAGAAGGGGGGGGGGGGGGGGGGTGCTGGTGCAGATTCCTTTATGCTCATGTTAAAGCAGGGCTCTCCCTAGACTCACGGCGCCTTTGGTCATGACTCCCCACCCCGCTGGACTTCACACACTGAAGTTGGGCAAAGTGGGGAAGGGCTGGGTGGCCAGGATGAGGAAGTGAAGGCCAGAGCAGGGAGGGCAGCGGGGGTTTGCATAGATGGAGGGAGTGGGGATTACAACCTGTGGGAACCCTGGGCTTCCACTTGTGAGATACTGGCACCTGGCAGGTAGGTTAGAGCTTCCACGTGTGTGTTTGACTGATTATTGGTGAAAAACAAAAGGTCCTAGACAGCAGCCTATTGGGAGGTTGAACTAAACAGGTGTTGATAGAAACACACCCCCCTCCCCCCCGTGTCCCTAATTGCTTGGAGCTTAAGTGGTACAAGCCACCTCTTTCAGCCATCTTGTTTTAATCAATTAGTCCAAAACAAATAATTGATTACATGCAAAATTTGCCCCATGATAAAACTTAGCCTGGGCTCTTGTTAAAAAGTGCATTCTTAGGTACCTCCTACTGTCGATTAAGTTGAATTTTTTTAAAAAGGGCTATGGAGATGCTGATGATCATGTATGAAAAGCCCATATTTATCTAGAAATGGCCAGTGTTTTGTATCATCCATCCCTGTGCCAACGCCTATTGTGTGATAAAGAATTCAGAAAAGGTCTCCTGGAGCCCAGTTCCTCCTCCAAGAAGTCCCCATTGGGTGCGTCCCTAACCCTCACCTGCCCTCACTGCACGGGCTCACACGTGTCAGGTTTCTGTGTTCTGTTCAGCTTAGAGTGGACTTTGGCCAGGTGGATCATAGAGGTAATCCACTTCATTGTGAAAAGCTGATTTGATCGGAGAACCAGCACCGTGAGGATCACATCTTACTTTTGAGGCAGATCTTACTTTTGAGCATACTGTGAGGCACCACACGCCCAAGAGATAAGTGATCTGAAATAAAAACCCTGGTTGAGTGGAGCCCTGGGTACAGGTTTAGCTTAGAGAAAGGAGTTAATTATTGGATGGTCTTAGCTTTAATTTGTAAAATAGAGAGAGTGATGTCGAACCTACGGAATAATAAATAAATAAATAAATAAATAAGCAGCCCTAGCCGGTGGCTCAGTGGATAGAGTGTCGGCCTGCGGACTGAAAGGTCCCAAGTTCGATTCCAGTCAAGGGCACGTGCCCAGGTTTCGGGCTTGATCCCCAGTGGGGGGCGTGCAGGAGGCAGCCAATCAGTGATTCTCTCATTATTGATGTTTCTATCTCTCTCCCTCTCCCTTCCTCTCTGAAATCAATAAAAATATATTTAAATAAATAAATAAGCAGATGAAATGACAAGTAAAAAGGTGCTTTTAAAAATACAAAATGCCTGTGCCCTAGCCAGTTTGGCACAGTGGATAGTGTCTGCTTGCGGACCAAAGGGTTCCGGGTTCAATTCCGGTCAGGGGCACATACTTTGGTTGTAGGCCTGGGCCCTGGTCCGGGCTCGTGCAGGAAACAACCAATCGATGTGTTTCTCTCACATTGATGTTTCTGTCTTTTCCTCTCTCTTCCACTCTCCCTAAAAATCAATGGAAAAATATCCTTGGGTAAGGATTAATACACAAAAACCCACAAAAATGCTTAGCAAATATGGAGAGTTATTAATAAGTATAGCTGGTTGACCTGAATTAAATAAAACCTTTGATATTCTTGAATGTTTATTTTTTTAAATTATTTTTTATTTTAAATATATTTTATTGATTTTTCACAGAGAGGAAGGGAGAGGGATAGAGAGCTAGAAACATCGATGAGAGAGAGACATCGACCAGCTGCCTCCCGCACAACCCGCACTGGGGGATGTGCCCGCAACCAATGTACATGCCCTTGACTGGAATCGAACCTGGGACCTTCCAGTCCGCAGACCAACGCTCTATCCACTGAGCCAAACCGGTTTCGGCTTGAATGTTTATTATTGGCTATCCTATCTAATAATCTAATAAAAGAGTAATATGCAAATTGACCGTCACTCCAAGACACAAGATGGCCGCCCCCATGTAATCAAAGGTGGCTGCCCCTATGTGGACACAAGATGGCTGCCACAAGATGGCCTGCAGGGGAGGGCAGTTGTGGGCAGTTAGGGGTGACCAGGCCAGCAGAGGAGGGCAGTTGGGGGGGGACCCAGGCCTGCAGGGGAGGGCAGTTGGGGGAGATCAGGCCAGCAGGGGAGGACAGTTAGGGGCAACCGGGCCTGCAGGGGAGGGCAGTTGGGGGGACCAGGCCAGCAAGGGAGGGCAGTTGGGGGGGACCCAGGCCTACAGGGGAGGGCAGTTGGGGGGGGCCAGGCCTGCAGGGGAGGGCAGTTGGGGGGGACCAGGCCTGCAGGGGAGGGCAGTTGGGGGGGACCAGGCCTGCAGGGGAGGGCAGTTGGAGGGGGCCAAGCCTGCAGGAGAGGGCAGTTGGGGGGGACCAGGCCTGTAGGGGAGGACAGTTAGGGGTGACCAGGCCTGCAGGGGAGGACAGTTAGGGGCAACCAGACTGGCAGGGGAGGGCAGTTAAGGGGTGACCAGGACGGCAGGGAAGGGCAGTTAGGGGCAATCGGGCCGGCCGGGGAGCAGTTAGGCATCGATCAGGCTGGCAGGGGAGTGGTTAGGGGGTGATCAGGCTGGCAGGCAGAAGCGGATAGGGGCAATCAGGCAGAGGCAGGAGAGCGGTTGGGAACTGGGATCGGGCCTAAACGGGCGGTCGGACATCCCTCAAGGGATTCCAGATTGGAGAGGGTGCAGGCTGGGCTGAGGGACACCACCCCCCCATGCACGAATTTCATGCACCGGGCCTCTAGTTTTTAGATAAGTGAAGAAACATTTGGAATCTGACAGATTATTTCTCCATCAACACCCAAAATATATTTTCTCGAAATGAAATTATTTAATATTGGCTAGCAACAAAGAGAAGATTTCTCTTACAAGTAAAATATAGAAATGTGGGTCTGAACTGACAGCCCTTGCAGGTGGTGGTCTGTATCCTGGTTGGGCAGGAAAAGTCATTTAATAACTATGTATAGAGTGGCTGCAGTGGGCTGGACATTCATGTGCGTCACGTTAATCCCCACAGCAACTTGCTAGGGGCATTTGAGCCTCTTTTTATAGATTAGGAAACAGACCTCAGAACAGAAGAAAATTAGCTCCCAAGGCCCCACCCAAGAGACGTGTGAGTGGCTCCAGCTGCCGCCCCGAAGTTCCTGTCCTTGCCGTCTGTCCTCATCATGCTTGGCTTCCTCACCCAGAGCATCTGGCCACAGGACAGCAGCGTCACCTGAGGTCCAGGTTGGCTGACCTACCCAAGTGAGGTCTGGGTGCCGAGATACCTGGAGCGATGACTTCCCAAACAGTTCTTTCTAAACCAAGGAAGTGGGAGGATTTTTTTTTTCAAAGCTTTAAAAACTCATCCTTCCTTCCCAGCTGGTGTGGCTCAATGGTTGAGCATCAGCCCATGAACCAAGAGATCACTGGTCAGGGCACATTGTCTGGGTTGCAGGCTCCATCCCCAGTAGGGGGCATGCAGGAGGCAGCCGATCAATGTATCTCATCAATGTTTCTATCGCTCTATCCCTCTCCCTTCCTCTCTCTCTAAAATCAATAAAAACATATTTTTAAAAATAAAGTAAAAACGGAAAACTAAAAACTCATCCTTCCAAATACATCAAATGGAAATAATGTTTTGCTAGGATGATGGGTGATTTTATTTTTCTCTTAAAAAATTTGGAGGGTATTTTTTTCAAGTGAATTACAATGAGCTTGTATTACTTTGACTGTTTTTCATTAACACTGAACAATATGTTGATGGCTAAAGAGAATAGTGCAGAAGGTCTTACAATGAAAAGCTTCTTCCCACCCTCGCCCTGTTCTCAGAGACAGCTACGCGTGTTTTCTGTTCTGGGCCCTCAGTAGCTCCTCATATAGATGCTTCATTCTCTCTAGATATACTGATTTTAGACGTGTGTTTCATCATCTTACTGCTCTGTGTTTTGTGAGATTTCCTCAACTCCTTTTTCAGCCTTTCTGTCTCATGCATCCTTTAATTCAGCATTTCCATAGAATCTTCTTTTGTTTTATGGCTATGTGACTTCTCAGACTTCTCTGAGGACACCAGCTAGGAGTGACTTGAGTCCTCTGTGTAGCCTGGATCCTTTACCTCTCGAACCTCTATTTTCGTTTGCTTAACTTGGTCTTTCTTAAGGTGCTTCGGGTGGATTATTGTCAGATGCCTGGGGCTTCATATTTAAGCATGGGCTTCTTCCTTGGAGGCCAGCATGCAGCCCAGCTACCTTAGTAAACCCGGAGGTGCTGTCCCTGTAACCTGAGCCCTCCGTGCTCTCCCCACCTGTGTTAGTACCGCGTGGATGGCAGTGAGCAGGGCTGGCCTCAGGGCAGTGACTGCCCCGGAACTCAGACAGCCCCGCACGGGGCTAGGCAGCTGTCTGAACAGGGCACCCTGCATTTCTGCCCTGTACGGAGCCCGGCTGGGAGGGAAGCGGTTTGTGTGGATGACCTTTGCCTGTAGACCTTCCACAGATGATATTACGGGTCCCTCCTGGTGCCTGCTGCACTTACCTTCTCCGAATCCAGATCCTTTCGGTTTCTCCTGGGCAGGTTGACTCCCGCCTCATTGCCCCGCCTGGGATGAGGTGCATGGCGTTGGTTTGCTAGCTGGTCATGGCCACCTCGTGTCTGCTCTGTAAGCCAGCACCTTCAGCCCACTGTGCAAATCTGTGCAGATCTCATCTTGTCCCTCCTCATTGTCCTCTTCGTCTGCTATGTGGGCGGGCCCCTTCCTTTCCTCGGTTGCCATTTTTAGCAGGTCCTGAAGGAGAGCAGGTTAGCACACATGCTTGGTTCCCCGTCCTGAGCTAGAAAACCCTGCTCTGCTTCTGTGATAGGCTGCAGGGACAGCAGCTGACGGTCCTCCCTCTGTGACACGGCTGCAGGGACAGCAGCTGACGGTCCTCCCTCTGTGACACGGTCCTCCCTCTGTGACACGGCTGCAGGGACAGCAGCTGATGGTGTGGAAAACCAGGCTGTCGTCCTGAGAGTAATTTTGGTTACAGCTAAAAAAGGAAGTGGAGGGAATTGATGATTTTGTTTAGAGAAGCAGAAAAAGAAGATGTGAATTTATTTTTTATTTATTTATATTATTTGAGCATTCCATACTTTTTTTTAGCCCCAAATGAAAACACTTCGCAGTTTCCGACTCGTTACTTTCTCTCACGGTCCTTGCTTCCTGTCTCCTAGAGGGTGCCGGGTCCTTGCCCTGGACAGGTGGCTCCGCAGCCAAGCCCGGGAAGCCGAAGGGAAGGAAGAAGATGTCTTCTGTGCGCCAGAAGTTTGATGTAGGTTGTTCGTCAGTAGGTCTGGGTTTTTAAATGAATATGAAGTTGCTGGTGATCGAGTGGGAAAAAGGGGGCGTCCTGTGGGGGAAGGGTGTTACCGTTTGTGAAGTTGGTGCCTGCATTTTCTGATTCTGGTTTGTTATTGCATGAACATTAACGTTCTCAATAGTATCCGCGATTTCTCAGGGATTTGGAAGCTGTGCCTGCGTTCTTCCTCCTCTGCAGTGTTTCCCTGCAGGGACTTGTGTCCCACGGTGCCGGAGGCCTGGGCCGCAGGGCAGGGGCCTGGCACGCCCAGCAGCCCGAGCTGTGGGTCAGCCGAGAAGGCTCAGGGGCGTTTGGCTGTAGAATTGGTACAGTTTCAGAGTAACTGGCTTTTCCTGAGGGAACAACGTTTCCTAAGAGTCTCCCTGCTCCGGGTGTTGACTGGGAAGCGATAGCTCTGGATTAGCACCACAAGCATCGATCCCGCCTCGGCAGCATTCAACCTGGGGGCATCGGACCCGGGGAGGCCTCCTTGTTCACACACATGCTTGATGTAAAATGCAGTGTTTCCCCTGGAAAATGGGAAAAACAAGTGCTGCTCTTCTAATACAAACTTCAAACGTAGTAGCTACGAAGTGTGGTATGTTGGGCTTAAACACAAGCTGCCAGGGGCCTGTCTCTGGATGATGACGGAGAATATAAAGGGGCTCTCGGCGTCTCCCAGAGCACGGCTGAAGTCTTATGAGCAGAAAAAAGATTGAGAAAAACGATTTTCAATGATGAGTGTGGCGACGTCTTGTTGGGAATTGCAAGGAGAAGGCAGCAGGAACTAAGTTACACTGCGCTGCACAGCGTTACCAGGAGCATCGGCTGTTAGGCCTGTCCTGCTGGGAAGCACGACTTCCCAGGCTTACCGGAAGGGTGACTACGCCCTGACACTTCCAGAACCTGCCTGCTTCACGTACACTTAACGCGCGCTCGCTGTTTGAATATAGTTTTAAACCTTCTCCTTGATGGTTACTCTAGCCCAGAGCCATGTGCTCTGTGGTTACAGAGATGCTAATTATTACAACAATCGGGTATGCATGCTAGCATGCTCCCTCAAGCCACGCCTCCGTTCTTTCCAGGAAACACGTGTGAGTCTGACTATTTGTGCATGACGCGTTGCTTTTTTGGTTTTCACCTGGTGGCGTGGTCCTGGCGGCGTGGCTCTGTGGGCTCTGCAGTCCAGGACGTTGGTTACTCTTGTTGGTGTCTCGTTCCTCGCCACTGTAATGAATAACTTTGAAAGGTTTTCTTACTCAGCACAGATTCCAGCCTCAGAACCCCCTCTCGGGAGCCCAGCAGTTTGTGGCAAAGGATCCCCAAGATGACGATGACCTGAAACTGTGTTCCCACACAATGATGCTGCCCACGCGGGGTCAGCTGGAGGGGCGGATGATCGTGACGGCGTACGAGCACGGCTTGGACAACGTCACCGAGGAGGCTGTGTCGGCGGTGGTCTACGCCGTGGAGGTGGGTTTGCTGGTGGCCGAAACAGGGTTGCGTGTGATGAGCTTGTGTGTGTGGTTGGAAGTTGCTGCTGCACGAAAAGGCCCCACTTGTCACTGATCTCAGAATTGTCAGCATTCACGTAGTTTTCTTCTGAGGGAGAAACGCATTGCACCCCAGGCCAGTGCCTTTGCTTTACAGGCGAGCTTCCCGGAGGCGACTGGTGTTCGAGCCCATGTGTCACTGTCAGCAAGGGAGCAGTTTTTAAGGGGGCAAATGAGATCGTCGCTGTGTCTGGCATTAGGAGAGCTCGACGCGGCGTCTGCGCAGTGGGTTCCTGTCGCAGACGCTTCGTCATGCACTCGGTTTTTCACGTCATTACCGGAGAGTGTCCCTGGGGCCTGGCGTGCACAGGTGCTCCAGGGACACTGGGTCACCTTGCACTTCTCTGGGTCTCCCTTTCTCACCCGGACCTCGGAGATTTAAGTTACAAACATGGCAGTGAGCTCCGTGTGCGGAAATTGTAAACTGTGCCGTGAACTCCTGATGGGAGAGGATCTCACTGGTGTCACTGAAATGCCATCCCTGATCCCGATAACAAGGGCAGGCTGGGACGAGGCTCTCCCTTCGCCAGCCCTCTTACATACTTGGCTTTCATAGGTGAAGGGATGAAACCCCGAGTTTTCAATGTCCTGTGTACCTGTGTTTACATCGCTTTGAGAGCCAAGGCTCTTCAGGGGAGGGGCTCAGTGGATCGGGCACTGTAACCCAGAAATCCCAGAGCTTGAAACTTTTTAAGGCAAGTTTCAAGGTGTGTTGCCTCTTTTTAAAGAAAATGACTTATTTTTGTGCTTTTATTTAAAGCTATCTGAAAATCATTTAAAAAAATTTTTTTATTGATTTCAGGGAAGAGGGGAGAGGGAGAGAGAGATAGAAACTTCAGTGATGAGAGAGAATCATTGATCGGTTGCCTTCTGCACGCCCCTTACTGGGGATCGAGCCTGCAACCCCGGCACGTGCCCTGACCGGGAATTGAACCGTGACCTCTCCTTGTTTATAGGTCGACGCTCAACCACTGAGCCACACTGGCCAGGCTGAAAATCATTTTTGAGAGGAGCAAATTTAGAGATATGAAACCTTTTAAAGTAAATTCCATGTAGAACAAGCCCACCTGAAGTAGAACACGGTAAAACAGCCCACCTCCCTCCTCCTGGCCCCTCCGGTCTGGCTCCTTGGTGAGCCTCACATGGTCCAGCAAGGGCACCGCACCCATCCCATCGGCTGCGTCCTGTGAGTGTGAGCAGCTCAGGGGAAGTTTGAGGATTTGCTCTTAAACAGGACTTCATGCTGTTTTTCTTCTTGTTTTTACAGAATCATCTTAAGGACATACTGGCATCAGTTGTGTCAAGAAGGAAAGCATATCGATTGCGAGACGGTCACTTTAAATATGCCTTTGGAAGTAACGTGACCCCACAGCCATACCTGAGGAACAGCATCGTGGTGTACAACAGCTTAATAGAAAGGTATGTTCCTGGCGGCAACACTGCTCTGTGTATGGACCGCTGTCAGGTAACGGGTTGGTGTGGCCGTAAGTGTGAGGGACCCTGAGAGCGGAATGATTTTACTTTATTGTGTTGTTCATCCGCCACTTCCCACAAAATTCTGTCCGAATTTTAAGCCTTTGGGAAAGAAAGACACTGTTTCCTTGTGGGAACGGAAGTGACTGCATTTCTGCAAGTGCTGGGCGTGGTGCATCTGGTCATGGCGACTGAGAGATGTTTGGGAGAAAGCTGGTTGGGGAGGCGGAGCGATGCAGGCGCAGGGTGAGGAGGGAGGTGGGGCAGATGGGGAGGGAGTGAGAAGTGGGAGGAGAGACAGTGTTGGCGCCACAGGGAGGGGCTGTGCCCGCACCCGTTCCTGCCTCCGAGGACCTGGGCTCAGCTCCTCAGCCCTGCTCACGACCGGGGAGGTGCCGATCAGTTCTCGGTCTCCTGCAGGCCTGTGTTTGGGATTACTGGTTCTCATTTGTAAGTCGTTCTAGAGAAAACAAACCAGAAAGGGGGCTCCAGTGGTGAATTCTGGGGACAGCACCCCTGACCTGCCAGGCCTCTGAGCCGCCTCTCCCCGCGCAGTCACCCGGGCTCCTCAGGTGGCGTTTCCGGAACAGGGCTGCTTTGTCTGGGGCCCACGCTGTCCTCCGCGTCACCTCCTGAGTGGCTTCACGCCTGCGTGTTCTCGAATAGGGTCTGCTGTGTTCGGTGCTGAAACGATGCCCCACTTCCCACCTGTGGCGCCTGGGCCCTGGGCCCTGGGAACGGGCCGGATGGGTTAGTTTCCCCGGGGCCTGCCTTTGGCCTGTGGCCGCCCTTGTGCTGGCCACGTCTTCTGGCGGGTTCTTCCCGATCCTGTTGGTTCCAGCACATCCACCTTCTCTCCACGTCGGTGTTTTGTTTCCTCTTCTTGGATTAAGGGCTATTATGTTTTTTCAACTAGAAGCTCTTTAAGGGCAGGGAACCATCTTGGCTTTGTATCTGGAGTGTAGTAAATATTTTAATATTGTGGAGGGAGGGGGTCAATAGTTGCTCTACATTTTGTTTCCTGCGTGCCGGATGGGCTGCCTTCAAAAATGAAAATTCTGCTCTTCGAATATGCACTCACTAAAAAATAGCTGGGTTCCTGCTTCCCTTTTAGATCCTTGTATAGGTGCATTCCTGCAGCCCGTTCCTAGTCTCGCCGTTAGGTGTCTCCTCGGAGCTGTGGGTGTTTCTAACATCCTCTGTTTCAGCCCGCCAGCCCTCCCTGCCTCTTGTGTCGGCCAGAACTCAGCCGCCCACCCGCACCCCGACGACGCGGAGCAGCAGGCCGCACTCCTGCTGGCATGCTCCGGGGACACCCTCCCCGCGCCCCTGCCTCCCGTGAACATGCACGACCTTTTTGAAGCTTTGCAGGTAACTCCTGGCTCCTGAGGATTTCCTGGGTTGATGGGTGGCATGCAGGAGCTTGCCCACTTCCCGGCCTTTCGGTTTTCAGTTTGGGCTGTTTTCTGTTAAAGCCATTCATCCCCCCTCATTTCCAAGTCCTGGGCCCGAGTCCTTCCTAATTTCTCTCCCATCCCCCACACCTACCCATTGAGAGAAAGAAAAGGGGAAAAAAACACCCTTGTTCCCTTATTTCTATTTCAGAACCTTGTTATTTCCTGTTTTCTTGTTAGTTGGCTTGGGATTCGTTAGGTTCTGGCTTGAAGTTTATAAGTTGTGTGTCTTTTGTGTGAGTGTTTTGTGGATCTAAACCTTTTCCATGTTAGAAAAGTCGATGTCCTGAGTGTAACTGAGACCTGTCCTGTTTGATCCAGGTGCACAGGGAAGTCATTCCCACGCACACTGTGTACGCGCTCAACGTCGAGAGGGTCATCACGAAGCTCTGGCATCCCACCCACGAGGAGCTGCGGCAGGACCAGGTGCACAGGCAGCGCCTGGCCGCCAAGGAGGGGCTTCTGCTCTACTGAGTCACCCTCTGCTCTGCCGAGTCACGCCGCAAACACTGCTTATTGAGCACTGAATGTCTCGGGTCCACACTTCAGGACTGGAGTGGACAGTGTAAATATAGCCTTTCCTATGGAAATGGGACATTGAGTACATTTTGTGTTGCTACTGTGAAGCCGTTAGTAGAAATCTGACTTCATGAAGGACCCATATCTGTGTGTGGACGTGTCCCCGTAGGGTGGGCGCTGAGGAAGTTGCCTGCAGTGGGAAAGGCCAGGACCTGAGGTGCCGGGTCCTCTGGTCTGCGTGTCAGGTAGGTGACCTCCTAGAACAAGGACGCTCGCTGTTAGAACTTTGCCCCCGTGACCTGCAGGACACCTGTGAGTCCAGTGGCATCCTCTGCTCAGTGTCCGGCAGCCCAAGTTTCTGCCTGACTCCTGAGAGAATCGTGCTCTTGGAATTTGGTTGAAGTAACCTGCAGTGTTAAGAATCAGATACCTCCCTTAGTGACCGGTGTAATTTTCAACAGATATTCTTTAGGCAGCGCCCTACAAATCATTACCACTCCATGGACAGTATGACTCAGACAGACCGTGCTACTGGACAGAAACACCACAACAGACTCTTAGAATTAATTGGTTAACCTCATGAAATGTCTCCTCGTGACTCAAGTTCCCTCCATTTAGTTAATATTCCCGGACGCTGACTGGCAGGTTCATCTATTCATCATTCCCCTAGGATGTTGAAAGTTTACGTGAACATGTTGCATTGCTACGTGTAATTCCCCAATTCCTGTTTCTATCCTTTCACATGATAAAGTGAAAATAATTTTCATTTGGCAGTGATACTGACAACCAGGTTTGTTTTTTTAGAGATATATTGCCTTTTACTCAAGAGGTAGTGTTGGTGGATATGCAGTAGACTCCTGAACAGGGTGGGTGTTAGGGGCGCCAACCCCCAATGCAGTCAGATATTCACTTACAACTTGTGGCTTCCCAAAACTTAGCTATCCCTCAGTATCCGTGGGGGATTGGTTCCTGGACCCCCCTACTGATGCCAAAATCCTCTGATGTTCAGGTCCCTGATACCAACCACATGGTGTAGAACAATGTCTGTAGACTCCCAACCGCGATCTTAAGTAGTCCAGGTGTTCATTGAAGAAAATTCATGTATACGCGGCCCCGCAGTTTAAACCTGTGCTGTTCAGGGTCGGCTGCATTAGAATGGGTTCTGTGGTTTAGTAACATGTATAAATATGTACAAATGGGAAGCTGGCTCTGTGTGTTTCATTTTGTACCTTAAATGTGACAAATAAAACTTTTGGGAGAAAACTGTTTGTTTATTAAATAGATAAGGGACCCTGCCTTCTGCAGAAACATGAAAAGCCCTGTGGTGAGACCTTAGCAAGACGTGTCAGAAGAATGTTCTAGAGGGAAAGATTAAGGCATGCCATCTCTGCCTTCTGTGGTCTGTAGATTAAACAAGACTGAAAGGAAAGTAAACAGCCGAGTTTCAGTTGCTGGCCCAAGTCAGAAAAGCCCTTTGGACGTATAGATGAGCTAATACTGGAGTCGCGGGGTTTAGAGGAACTTGAACCAGTGTCGAACCAAACGTTTTGGACTACACACACCTGGGCTGCAACGCTACGTATGTGTTCAATTTTGTGGGTTTCCCGGGTGCAGAGGCCGCCAGGCCAGGTCTGCGGCCCATCGAGAGGGCAGGTTTCATCTCTGCTCTTGGACCTGCCTAAGTCCCTACAGTCACCTGCTCTGTGGACCAGCGGACTCCCTGTGCCTCCTGTTTGGGGCCCACTCTCTGAGGGCAGGAAGGGAGGAAGAATGGTGCTCAAGAGCCCCTGAGAAGTGTGAGCAGATGTCGCACCAGAGGCTGCCGCCACCGCGGGCCCCTGCCGCCACCGCAGGCTGCCCCGGGATCCGAGTGCTTCCTGCTAAGCATCCCCTTGAGAAATGCTTCAACAAGGAAAATGCTGAGACACGGGGTAGCTTCACACTTAGAACGAAACTTTTCCTGCATGAACCTCCACAGTCGTGTTAGCTACAGGTTCACTCAGGCCCACCCTGCTGTGACCGGCCAAGCACAGCTCTCCTCACGGCACCCATCACCTTGGCGACCGTGACGGGGCTCCAGTTACTGAGTGGTCGCTCCTGACTACAGTGAAGGCCTGTTCCCCATGGCATGGACCCCAACCGAGGTGCCTCTGGGAGATAAAATCAGGACAAGGACGCCTGGTTTCAGGGGTCATGCCTGCTGTGGCCAACAGATTGGTTCAGAACTTAACTCTGATGGCTTAAAGGGAAATGTGGTCTAGATTATTCTTGGAAAGTAGACAACTTACTCATTGAATCCATGGGCAGGGTAAATTGTCAGGACTGATTTTACTAAACACGCACCACAAAAGGGCACGTGGAGGGTTCACCATGCATTCCGTTTTAAAAGGAACGCTGTTTCTGTTGGTCAGCGTGCTGGCACGTTTTCACTCATTAAAACCCACACCCCTAACGATTGCCTGATTCTGGTAACGTACCATCCCTCACAGCCCCCAAGACAGGACTGCTTGAGGGGAAAGCTATTTATGCCAGTCCCCCCGCCCCAGTTTAAAACCACACACATTTTGCTTCCCTCTGTAAAGACACCATTACTGATACTGCCATCCCACGAACAGACCCTTTGATCCAAGGGTGTAACATTTGTTGGTACAATGGGTAAGAAAGGACGAGTGCTTGTTCGCCATGTGGCTTTTCACAATTCTAGCAGGTAAGTAATAAATAAACCATCACAGCCTGTGGTCTTTACTATCAAAGTTTATTGTGGGGCCATTTCTACCTACTGAGGAGTAAGTACATCTATGTCTCAACATGTGCTGTCGTCCCCCAGGGCCACGGCCACCCTGCAGCGAGCTGTCCTGGGCTCCGTTAGGCAGAGGCTGTCAGTGGAAGCACGAGCCCAGACACCCCGACAGCAGAGCCGTCACTCAAGGAGCGTCCCAGAGCAGCAGCCGAAAGGCACCGCCCATCAGGGTAGAGACGGCGGTATTGGCGGAATGAATCAGGAGTTGGACCCATTTTCTATGGCTCCGATGCAGGATCCCAAAATCAGGTCTATAAGCATGCCCCACGCAAGTGAAACAGCAGCGAGGGAAATGCCGGGAACCAGGAAGGTGGAGGATAAATTAAGTGGAATTGCAGGGGATGGAAAGTTCTGGAATGCAAAGTAGCTGGGTGTAGACGCCATTTGAGATGACGAAGAATTCAGCACAGTTGGCCAATGGGGCAATTCAAATATTGAAAGTTATTCCGAAACCAGAAATTAAGTGAAATTTCCCCTTTGGGAGGAAAACTGGTTTTAAGAAAAGGGGAAAGGTGTTTCATCAACAGGAAAATGAGTACCTGAGTAGAAATAGGTGGCTCAAGACGCCAAGAACAGTGTCGAATAGGAATGAGGGTGTACAGGAAGGAGATGCGGAGGCCTGTCGCAGGCCTGACATGGAATGACGTTTCTAGCAGGGGCTTTGTCTGCAAGGTGCCGGCCTATTTCCTGTAGCGCAGACAGCGTTGAAGGAATGTTTCCGTAACACTCAATTTAGGTGGGAATACAAACTACTATAGTGTGAAAACTCAGAGACCTCCCACCCCCTGCAGGGGGAACGGTTCGTCTCAAACAGCTGGGCTGAAGGCCCGCGCCCTCTCACCACCCTCGTGAAAAAATACTAAAATGAACAAAACCAACGTCAGGAGTCCATGAGCCTTGCACCATGAGCACAGCAGACAACGTCTGCCGACGTGTGCAGGCAGCCTGAGAAGCAGGAACCTGCGGACTGAATGCTGCCCTACATTACCCAGAACCATAAAGAAACCCCAAAAGCTAGCTGCCAACCTGGCTGGGAAGATTAATAAAACAGCCTAGTTTGTTTTAACCTGGATCTTCCCCACTAACCGAGTGTCTATAGAAAAGCCATCGGCTGGCACCAGGCCAGTGTGTCTGAGTGTTGTCATTAGTATCTCCTTTTCCTAAAAGAGGAAATGCGTTAAGTACAAAAACGACATGTTTCTACAGAGCCTTCTCCGCAGTCCTGACCTGCTGGCGGCAGGCCCTACGGGAAGCGTTTTTAAAGGCAGAAGAAGCGACGACGAGGTTTTTCTCCCCAGAAAGGACACAGTGGAGTGGCCGACGGGAGCCCCGTGGGCGCTGGACCACGGTCTCCTCCAGGAAATGCCTCTGCATCTTCCCGCAGGTTTCTCTGGCGGACACTGGGGTCACCTCTGTAAGAAACGGGAGAAGCAGTTTCCTTCCTGATCGTGTCTCTGACGAAACGAAGGGTCCTAGACTTCTGTGACCCCCGCGGGTGCGGGCTGTGTCCGGGCGGGATGCCCGGGCGCTGTCCAGACGGGCCCTTCGCAGCCCTGCGGCCTTGCCCGCTGTCCCCGTGTAGCCACACTTCCAGCGCTTTCCTCCTGCGTTTCTCCCCAGCGCTTCAAGCACAGTCCCGTTTGCTGGAAAAGAGAGAACCTAAGTGTGAATTAACCCGGGGACTTTGGATAGTGTGTAACTTTTAACAAGCGTAATTGTTCCATTCGTCAGATTGCTAATAGATGGGGGGCCGTGGAATGCCCACGTCTCCTGGATCCCCGCCCACTGCTGCGACTCCTCGCCTCAGGAAAGAGCCGCTGCACAGTGCCCGCATCCGGTGAGCGGGCCGGTGGTGACGCATCAGCGCCCACGTTTCTCGGGCACAAGCATCGCTCTGTTCCCTCCCCTCTTCTGGCAACTCGGACCCAGTCCTTTGGGTGGCAGTGAGCTTAGAACATAAAAAATGCACAAAAATGTTACCTAACAAGGAGAGGAAACAAGGTAAAGTGAGAAAGGGACGAACCCTCGCTAAGTCGGCGCGGGATGCAGTGGAGTGAATGGTCAGCGGAAAGGGGGGCTGAACGGGGTGGGAGGGGGACGTGAGCACAGACAGCTTTGGAGATCTCGAACGTCGTGGTGAGAGCTGGGCTGCACTGGAATTCTGGGGAGCCAGGCTGGCAGCGCGCCCCGCAACGGAGCGCCCCCGGACTTGGGGGCAGGGAGGAGACGGGTCTCCGGGCAGCTCGCAGGGCACAGCCTTCTATCAGCACTTCACGTGGAGCAGGAAGCGGACAGCGGAAACACCTCGTCACACTTTAAAGGAAGCTCGGGCAGGACCGCTCTAGGGCCCTGTCCGGTAACAGCCGCTTCACATTCAATACGCGTTGTGCTTGGAGGGACAAGTAACAGAGAACCAAGAACAGGAGGGTAAAACGAACCCTGTTCTTCTGTGTCCCTGCGTCCGCGGCTTCTCTCCAGGCGGGGCCTGGTGTTCTCTGCTAGACCCGCTTCCACCTGAGCCTTTCCCTAGACGCAGCTGTGAGCCGCAGGCCTGTTCCCCACCCTCCGCCCGTCGCCCTAGATATGCATCGTTCATTATTACCATCTTCTGATGTAAAGATTCAATTGAAAAGTATCTTCCTTCAGACAACTGAGAACTACAAGACATCAACTGCTCCCCCACGTGAAGGCCGCGATGAAGAGTGAGACATTGGCAAACACTTGGGAGAAGAAGCACTGGCGATGACTCCCACCTCCCAGGGGGCCCCACAGACCTCCCCCGCCTCCCCCCCCCCCCCCCCACCCCTGCACCGGGACTGAGCCCCGAGGCCGAGGCCGGTTCTGAAGGCACACTCGGTGCTGCCTCACGTCCTGGACCTCCTGGCCAGCAAGGAAACAAAAAGTGGGCTTTTCAGACAAAACTGGAACCCAGCGGTCAGACCATGCTCCATCAGCCCCGGCAGCCAGCAGCACAGAGCTGAGGGGGCTGTCCGCAGCTGGTCCCCGGCCCCCGGCCCCCGGTACATGATCACATGCAAGTGCTCGGGGTCCAGCACAGAGCCGAGGACACAGGAAGCCCAGCGAGACGTTTCACCCGAAGGAGTCAACGCGGGGGCCGCACCCTCAGCACTGCACGTGGGCTCTAGGGGCCTTGAGAAGGGGAAAGGCGCGGCGAGACCAGACCACCTGTGGACACAAACGTCACTGGGCCAGGCACCGAGCGCTCCCCGACGGTTACCTGAGCCTGCGGTCAGTTGCTCTCTGTCCTGCTCTCGGCGGGCAGCTCCCCTCCGCCTGGCAACTCGCCCTCGATTTCCCACAGGACGTCGTCCTCGTCCGCCAGGCTGCTGGAGATGTGGCACTTCCGGAAGCCCTGCACGATGGACTCGCTGGAGATGCTGTTCCACGCGACCATGACCCACTCCAGGAAGAGGCCGAGGGGCGGCTTCTTGGCGTTGCCGGTGGGGCTCAGCGCCAGGTTCCCCGCCAGCAGCCAGTTGGAGTACTGGGCCCGCACGCTGTCGTTGAGCGGCTTGTAGACCACCACGTCCAGCACCTGCAGCTGCGAGGTCAGGCCGCCGGGGATGATGACCATGTCGGTGTTCATGCTCTCCATGGAGCTCTTCACCGAGTCGGTGGCGTGGCCCCGGAAGCCGTTCAGGATCAGCATCCCCCGCTGCTTGGGCACGGCGCCCGTCCGCCGCCGCCACACCACCTCCAGCCAGTCCTGCATCAAGTCCTCGGTCATCCAGCCGTAGCGGTGGCAGCGGATCTCCATCCCGCTGGGGAACTTCCCGGGGGGGATGTACGTGCCCCTCAGAATGATGTAGGGCGGCAGTTTCCTGCCGTCGGCCAGGACCCCCAGCATCGCCGTGATCTTCAGCTTCTCCCTGCCCGGCGTCTTGACCAGGACGGGCTTTTCACCCTGGTTGTCAACGGTCACCCTGGAGGGCACCTCCAGGCAGATGGGCGTCTCGTCTGCATTTCCCATCTGAGCCACCTGGTAGTCGTGCGCCCTGCGCAGAGCCAGGACGCTGCGCTGGTAGGTGACGAGTTTCTCCGTCAGGTCTTCGGGCAGCTGCTGGGGCACGGGCACCTTATGCCTCAGGGACAGGTCATACCTTCGCATCATCCGGCGGCACCAGCCCAAGCTGGCCTTGAACCCTTTCTCCGGGATGTTCATCTCCTGGGCGATCTCGAGCGCTTTCAGCTGCATGGCCTCCCTGGTGATGGGGTCCCCTTTGGCCTGCATGTACCGGACATACTCGGCCACGCGCTGGTCCACCAGGGCAAAGCGCCCGTTCTTGGGGCCTCGGAATGCCCGCCGCATGGCGTGGGCGTTCTGCAGCTGCGGCTTGACCTTGCGCCAGTCTCGAACGTTCTTTTCCAGCACGCCAAACTGCTTGGCCGCCTGGCAGTTGTTGGTGCTCTCGGCAAACTCCACCACCATCAACTTGAACCCCGCGTCGTAACTGCGGCGCATGCCCCGGCTGAACTGGAACTTGGCGGCCAGGTCGTCGGCCGAGAGGTCGTACCCCGGGAAGCCCATGGCCATGTAGAAGGGGTACCCCTCGCTCCACTCGGGCAGCTCGGTGAAGTCCCGAGGCAGGCGGAGGCCAAAGCTGTCCGGGGGCTGTGGCGGGGGGAACGGGGACACGGTGTGCATCGGGCCGGCCCAGTCTGGGGGCTTGACGTCAGCTTCTTCATTTTCTGGAGACAAACAGGAAGGGGCGAAGGTAAGAGCAGTGAGCACAATGTCCACCGTGTTCCTGATTTTGAGGTGGAAATGCCAAGAATGGAAGGCAAGTGTGTCACGGCAGCTGAGCCAGAGAGGTAGAGCTGAGCTGAGCACAGGTACCTAGCTTGAGTCTCGTAATCTGGGGGCCATGTTTGGGCCAAAATGACTCCCATTTGGATGTGAAGTCAAATAGAGCCCGTACCGCCAGACCACGAGGAGTGTGGCCCTCCATGGCGGAGCCACCCCTCGATCCCAGAGGATCTGCGGCAGGAACCGCACTCAGCAGGGCTGGGCTTCTAAGGCAGCGGAGCGGCTCGCGCGCGCCAGTTGGAACCGGTTTCCTTGTTTGCGTATATGTGGAGGGAGTCAGAAAATTGAATACGATTCGGGGAAATTGCCATCTCTCACCCAACTAAGATGTCATCAGTTGCAAGAAGCATCATAATTTTAAGAGGCATTCTCAATTTCAGAGATGTTCAAGTGGCAGGGGGGGGAGATGTCTTAGAATCAATGAAATACGGCCTTTTAAACTCCTACTTACAGAGAGAAGGCAAGCAAAACCATCGTGGCTGCTGGGAGGTATTCAGCCAGCGCTACCCGGCTGCCATGTTTCTTGATGAAAGACCCTGTGCCTCTTAGACTGTTTGCTCCAAGGTGTGCTACGCCCGGCGCTGCTTGTCTACAGGTGAAGTGGACAAGGAGCCAGGGCGGTAACTGGGCGCATGCCTGCCACCTGTCTTCCCTCGTCGCCGGAGGGTACAGGGCACCACTGAGGTGGCTGCACGCACCCGGATGTTTCAATGCCATTCGGACTCCAGTTTGCTTCTCCGGCCCACAGGTGGCACTGAGCCTTCTCACCACACAGACAGGAGCACGGAGGCTCAGAGCTTAAAGAAGTTGCCTAAGGCCGCACCGCACTGGAAGGGAGATTTTCAAACTCCAAAGCCCGTCATCTCTCTGCCTGGCAGCCTGCCTCCCTCTCATGCACCCCACAGAACAAACACGGAAACGTAAAGCCCCGCTTCCCAAGCTCCCACGGGATGGGTGCGGGTCGGCTGATCGCGGTACCTGCGAAGCTTCCTCCTGGGAGCGGCCATCGGTCCGAATTCTGAGGCTCTTCCTCCCCATCCAGCCGGGAGATCATGTCTGGCTTCGGGAACGGGAACTCTGTCCAGAGGAAGTAACCGAGGTTCAGAGCACCGTCCACATCAGTCCTTTATAACCCTCACTGCCCCCTCCTCCATGTGGAGATTTATGAAAAACAGGGAAAGGGCTCAGGACCCGGGGAGAAAAGAGGATGGGGAATGGGCCCGTCCAGGGGAATTCCTGGGTCTGCTGACGCGGCCTGGCCCAGCCAACCCGGCACCCTCCAGTGGGTGCATCCTGGGACCCTGACTATCGGTGCTGGGAGGGAGCAAGGATGCTCTGGGGCATGTCCCCAGCTTCTGAGGCTGTAAGAGTGACAGCGAGCCGAGGAGCAGGTGAGCTCAGGCCCAGACCCCTGCGACACCTCTGAGGTTCTGTTTTTCTGACGGATGAGGTTCTGAGACCAGAGCAAGTTACTGGGTAAAATGACACAATATTTATATCCCTGCCTGAATCAAACACAGGAATTTAAAGGCACAGGTGTTGAGGGGACAGAGGCCAAGTTCGGAGAGAGGGTGCTGGTCCCACCACCCAGGAGACATGGACACGCTCTCTGGGCTCAGAGCTTCGGGAGGCAAAGGGACCCGCGGCGTTACCCAGCGACAGCACCGTCTCGTAGTTCATCCTCATGACCTCCCGGTACAGGGCCTTCTGTGACTCCGTCAGAACTTCCCACTCCTCGTCGGAAAAGTAGATGGCCACCTCGTCAAACAGGGCCGGCACCTGGGCAGACAGGCCTCTCTCAGTGGCCAGCGGGCACAGGCAGGTGACTCCCAGTCCATCCCTCCGGGAGGGCCCTCCCCAGGGGAACAGCGGCCTGCCCGCTCACAGGCCGCTAGAGGCAAACAGGCCCCGAGCACAGGTCCCCGCACCCTGATGGTTACCATCCCTGTCGGCTCGCAGACAAGAACAGACCTCCAGGAGAAGCCCCCAGTCCCCAATCCCCGGTGGAAGACCCTCCACAAGCCAGGGACACCCTGAGAGCGTTCCGCCCCCCAACCTCCTCCCCTTGGTCACAGACCCTCAGCGGGGGCTGGTTTGGGTGTGAGTTTGATGGATCACTGCTGTCTGGACCTCAGTGCTTTCCGGACACTGGTGTCCATTTCCCACCGGCCCTGGTGCTGGACTCTGAACCCAAAGCAGCCAGTGACCGACGGGCCAGCCTTTCCCAGGGCGCACGGGCAGGAGAGAGGGCTAATGACAGCCTGCGTTGTAATGAGACACCGGAGCAAACTGGACCAGCTCAGAGCCCTAAGGACGAGGGCTGCCCCGCTCACGTCCTCTGCTGGGAGGGGACGCCGGGCAGCTAAAGGCAGCCAAGCCACCCTCACCAACTCCTCTTGCTTATTCAGCCATTTGCTTTCATTTTTTACTACGTTTTTTCCTTTCGGTCACTCAGAACCCTACTCCAAGGTCACCACATGCAGGACCGCCTCCTTCAGGCTGGCTACCTTGACTACCACTTTCAAAGCTGTTCCCAAAGCTGGAACACGCTCGCAACACGCAGGGAGCACTCCCAGGGAAAGCCTGGGACTAACTCACTGCCCCCCCCCCCCTCTTCAAATAAACAAGGAGGAAGCAGGTTCAGAGAGGACGCGTCTCTGTCCAAAGCCACACCGCCAGTAAGCAGGACCGAGCAGTCTGACTTCCAGGCTCCAGCCGAGGGGCCCCTCGGTGCCCAGGCCTTCCCTTCCCCTGCCTCTGTGCTCAGCTGTCCCCCAGCAACTCACCTCGGCCCTGCCATGCCCCTGCACAGGGTTCTCCCTTGGCCTCCAAGGTCCCCCATTCCTGGCCTGGCCAATACCCACCCTACATCCAGGACTCAGCCTCGACGTCACATTCCCTGCCATGGCCTGGGCCCCACTCTGCAGAGGCACTTACCACCCTGCCCGCACACAGGGACATAAATATTGGCTCCCGCGCCTGCTTCTCCCATTAGAACACAAGCCCACGGAGGGCAGCGCCTGGCGCCTCCTGCTTTGTTTCCCTGATCACTTAAACGTGTTTAAGGTTTAAGCAAATACTCTCCAATTCCCTTTTGTTCCACTTGGAATAGTTGCAAATGGTTTTACCTGACACAAATCCGAACCTAGACGTTGGAGTGAGAGTGGACAAAACCCCACGTGTGAAAACCAGGAGGACCCAGTGCTGGTCCCAGCTGCCCTCCCCCTCCCCTAACCCTCCCACTCCCCAGCTTTCCCCCAGGCTCTGTGGCCTGTCCCCAGGAAATGCCAGGTCCTGGCCATACCTATTTATAGTCCCTTCCCTTTGCTGACAAAACGGATGCAGGGCTGCCTATCCTGTCACCTCCCAGGCGCACTCGATTCGTAGAAGGCAGCCGCCCTGGCCCAGTGCAAACATCCGGCACCTGAGCTGGGAGGGGCGGCTGGAGGCCGGTGCCGGCTCATCTCTTGGTTTCTATGTCCGAGCCACAGAGCAGCTTCCAACAAGCCCACATTATGCCGCAGAGGCACAGCCCGAGGCTCAGACGTCCCTCACAGCCGCCCCGTGGCACCGGGCAGGGCTGCACCAGGCCCTGGCGAGCGCCTCCCTCCTCCACAGAGCCCTTTTCTCCGGCCCAGCACAACAGAAGCAAACAGGGCGGCCGGGCAAGACTCAGGGGTCGGCAGCCCGAGGTCACCCCGATGCCCCTCCTGGTCTCCCGGGAGGGGCGCTCAGCCCTGCCCTCCTCCCTCCGCTCAGACCATCCCTGCTGCCGGCAGGCTTATCTCCAGGGTCAGTGCCTGCTGCGCCCACACACCGCCCGGCCCCAGAAAGACGGCGGGGATCTTGGAGCAGAGGGCAGTCCTGCTTCCTGTATGTTATCTCACTGAGTCCCTCACAGGACACACAGACATGGGGGTCAGCATCTGCTTTCACGGGGAGGAACAGGGCTGTTCAGTAACGTGCCCGGAGTCACGGAGGGAAGTCCGACCCAAAGCCTGTGCTTCCTCCGCTCAGGCCTCGCACGGTGGCTGAAGGGAGCCTCCCGCTTCCCTTGGAAAGATGCTTCAGGCCTGGGCCCAGAGCCACCAAGGAGAGGGCTCCAACCCCGCCAGCACACCACGCCCCCTGGCCGGGCCGGGCCCTTCTCACCCCTCATCCCCACCACGCTCTCCGTTCTGGCGTTCTGGCTCCGGGACCCGCTCCCAGCTCTTCTGCCCCAGCTTCTGATTGGACCTCCGCGCCGGGAAATGAGCCCCTCACTCCCCTTGGAGGGATCCACTGGTGACGAAGGCTGGGTTCAAAGTCCATCTCTTTGTCTCTCGACGCTGCATTTCCACCCGATTCTCCTACGGAGCATTATTCTAGCATCTAGCAGGTCTATGTCGGCAAGGTTTCCACTGATCACCCTCACACACGCTCCACAGCGAAATACACGTGTGAGAAACGGATTCTTTCCCTCCCGGGTTGAATGCCCTAAGGCAGGGTTTCGAACCTCCAACCTCAGCAGAGCCGACACTGCTGCCCAGACCATTCTCTGCAGGGAGCTGTGCTGTGCACTGAAGACGTTCAGCAGCGTCCCAGCCTCTGCCCGGAAGATGCCAGCAAGACCTCGCACCCCCTCCCCGAGTCACGATGCCCAAAGATGTCTCCAGATTTTGCCAAATTCCCCAGGAGAGGAGCCCGCTGAGCAAGCCCAGGCCCAGGCCGAGGACTGCCTTCTGCAGGAAGCCCCTTAAGTTGTCAGCCTAAGTGCGAGGCCCCCCAGGAGCTGACCTCCACTGCTGCACCCCGAATACTGTACTGTCGTTTGCTTCCTTGTCTGCCTTGCGAGACCAGCGACTCCGTGAGCCTGGAGGTCTTGTCTCAATAGCTCCAGCACCGTGTGCTCCCTACTGACTTCCTCCTTTCACAGGGGAGCATGGCCTTCACCTTGGACATGTCTCACTGTCCCGACACTCAGGCACCCACGTCCACTGCACCTGTCTCCCAGGTCCTCCACCCACCGGGATGCGGGGTGGGCTCATTTAGCCTCAAAGCCCAGGGCTCCCACGGCCTGGAGGCCTTGCGCCTGGGTCTCCTCAGCTGCAGGATCCGGCTGGGAGGACAGGTGGGCAGAAAACCCAGAAGAGACATGGGCACTGCGGCCTCCACAGCTAGACTGGCGACCAGGGCCTGGCGGTACGTTGTGTCTTTATTTTATATAGTTGCGATATGCAAAATGCGTAACTTTTAAGGGTCTAGCTCAGGAGGCATTTAAGAACCATCAGTGTCCATGTGTATCCTTGGGGCAAAGGATAACCTCCCTGCACCCCAGTTCCCTCAGGTGGGCGGGGCGCCGGATGACGGGCAGCACCATGAGTCTCCGACTACAGATCTCACTGGAAACGAAGGATGTGATGATATTGATAATGTTGACAAGCAAGGCAGACGAAGCCAAGAACAGGAATGTCAGCTTGTTGCTCACTTAAAATATTTACCATCCACATGCAACTGCCATGAAGTCCAGTAAGACCTGTGAATAACTTCCTAATATAACGCCTCCTGTTACACTGACATGTTTACAAGTTTACCAAGTTTTCTCCACTGTTCTGTTTGGATATGCTCCCCATCCAGCTGCCGAGCCCCAGCCCCTGCATCCAGGCCAGCTGGGGGTGCAGCTTTCCCTCAGCTCAGTGACCCCACGTCTCGCTGAAAGTGGTTCCCTTCAACCAGCCGCAGGTGACACCAACTCTCTCCTTCCCTGTGAGGTCCCCTCCTGCCCCCCTTGCCCAGCTCAGTGTAGAAAACCCCCCACACTCCGAATATCCCATCACCCTGACCTGCCTACAGCTGGAAGCCCTGATCCTGAGCACTTTTCCATCCACGGACCCTCCACGCTGCCTCTTGGCCGTAACCCGCCCTCCTCTTTACTGTGTTTGGTGTGGAGCCAGGACTGTGTCCCCTACTATGACACTGTGACCCCTTTCTCAGTGGTCCTGGATAGCCCCTTCTTCACGGGAACAACTGTCAGAGCATTTAACACCGGTCAGCAAACAGTGGTGTCCACCACGTGCTGGCACCGAGCAGGGTGTGGGCACCCAGGGGTGCGGAGAGACAGAAGGGCCTGCTCAGGTAACCGCTCTGTTCCCACAGCACCTTTTAAAGCCACAGCACTGTTTTCTCGGGAATGCGAACACCTGAGCGGGGCGGGGCTGTTTTTCCTTCCTCTGTCCGCGCCAGGAGGCTTCGCACAAGCCGTGTGGCCCCGAACCTTGACTTACCCACGCGCCCTCCGAGCAGATGCGGACCTTCTGCATGTCGGTGCAGCCATCCTCCAGTTCCCGGCTCTGAATCTGTTCTTCGCTTTCCTCCACTTTCAGGGTCAGATTCAGAGGGATGGCTGTGGACTCCATGTCTGCAAGCAAGACTCTTTCAGAAAAACCAGGCCAGTGTGAACTCTCATGGCCTGAAAGGGGGGGGGGGGGGGGGGGGGCAGCTCCGCCTACACAACCTCTTAGCCCCAAGCTCTGCTGGACTGGAAGGAAGGGAACAGTCAGGCCTGGGGAGGAAGGGGGCACCAGGAGGCTGGAAGGAGGGGCTGCAAGCAGAGCGCATACGTGGCTGCCTTCAAACATTTACAAAGCTCTGCGGGCCCTGGCTGGGTGCTCAGTTGGTTGCGCAGTGGTCGGCAAACTCATTAGTCAACAGAGCCAAATATCAACAGTACAACGATTGAAATTTCTTTTGAGAGTCAAATTTTTTTAAAACTTAAACTATATAAGTAGGTACATTGTTATTAACTTAATTAGGGTACATGGTATTTTGTGGAAGAGCCACACTCAAGGGGCCAAAGAGCCGCATGTGGCTCGCAAGCCGCGGTTTGCCGACCACTGGGTTAGAGCATCCTTCCCATTCGCCAAGGTTGCAGGTTCAATCCCAGGTCAGGACACATACAAGAATCAACCAATTAACGCATAAGTAAGTGGAACAACAAATCGATGTTTCTCTTTCTCGCTCCCTTCCGCTCCGCTCTAAACTCAATCAATAAACAATTTAAAAAGCTCTCTGTGGAGGAGACCAGCCTGGTTCTGTAGGGACCCAAGGGCAGAACCCGCGGAGGGGTAAACATTCATTCCGGAAGAGAGCAGGGAAGGGCAGAGCTCACGGACTCAGCCCAGGGGTGTCAGCTTCCTATCCGGGGGCTCTGAGGGCGGACAGGACACTTGCTCCGCTGGGTGTTCCTACAGGCCAGCCAGGCAGCAGGAGGTTGTGTGGCTCAGAATCGCCATCATCTGGGTTTTCCAGGTTCAGAGGCTCTGTCCCAGAGCAGCCTCCGAAAGCAATCGCTGAGCCAGTGACACAGGGAGCAGAGAGCCGGGGAGCCAGCAAGGTGCACAAATCTGCCAGGCCCGGCCCGGGCCCAGCCCCGCGAGCTGCCGCGCTGTCGCCGGCACAAGTGCCCAGTCAGGGGAGCTCGGGGGCGGTACAAAGGGCCGCGCTGCTGCCCTCTGGGGCGGGCTGAGTCCCCAGGTGGGCAGCGAGGGCGCATCTTGGGGGCCCCAACCTCCCGGGTGGCCGGGGAAAACATCGCTCCCGAGTTCAAAGTCGGCTTCTTCCCTATTTCCTTAAAGGACGGGCGAATGCAGCTGAGAAGGGTCTGGGGTACGCGGAACAGGCTTCAGATCCTGGAGCGGGGGCCCCAACTTGGCTGCGGCCTCCCCGCCGGCTCCTGGGCAGCAGGTCGGGGGTGGGAGGCGGGGTGCCCGCGGCCTGGCCGCCGCCTGCGCCGGGGCCGCTCGGGTCTCTCCAGCCATCTTGTCCCAGTTCCCGTCTCCGCGCCACGGGAGGCCCGGCCTGGTCCGGCCCCGCGCACCTGCCGAGCGCCAGCGCCGATCGCCTCCCGCCGGCCCGCAACAAAGGCGGCGCCGGTGCAGCTGCAGCCCGGCCCCCGCCCCGCGCCCCGGCCCCCGGCCCGGGACGATCCCGCCCCGGCCCCCGCCCCGCCCGCGCGCTCCCCGCCGCCGCGCGCACTCACCGCCGGGCCGACCGCCAGGGCGCAGGGACGCCGAGAGCTCGGGCCCGGCTGTCACTGCGCCATCCCAGCCGTCTCTCCGGGCCCCAGCGCACGGCCCCTCGGGAGGGAGCGCGGGGACACGTGGTGGGAGAGGGAGGGTCCGGCGCGAGCTGAGGGTGTTGGGAGGCGGGGGGCGGAGCGCGCTGATGTCAGCGGCCAGGCGCCCGGGGACGCGCCCGCGCCCACCCTCCTCCCGTGGCTTCCGGCGCCCCGCGCGCCCCTCCCGCCCGCGCGCCCCGCTGCACTCGGCCTCCTGTGCGCTGCGCGCGACCTCCGGTGGAGGCGGCAGGAACAGCCGGGAGCACGCGCCCCTGTGCTCCTGGGCGCTCACCAGTGGTTTGCACCCGGGCACTCTCTTCTGCTTCAAGGAATGCGTTGTGCAAAGCAGACCAGCTAGGGCTGCAGGGGGCGTGGTGTGTGTGTGTGTGTGTGTGTGTGTGTGTGTGTGTGTGGTCTTTGGGGTGGATCCTGCTGTATTCTAGCAGACATGTGTGCAGAACTTGTTCATATACATGGAGAAGGAACTTCCTGTTTAATCCCAAGCCTGGAATCTCATGGACAAAGTGTCTGGAAGGATCCTCCCCAAAATGTTCAAAGGAGCTGTTTGCTGGCAACTCTGTGGACAGTACAACAAGAGTGGATAAGCCAGAAGCCCTTCTTGTTCTAGAACAAGATTCTGGGTTTGGGTGTTGGGAATGCGTTCGAGAAAAAATTATTCTGGAACAATTAAAATGGAAAGGAAGTCTTTATTTGGGATTATGGAGATAGGTGTCAAGGCAAGAGGGGTGAGACATCCACGCAACTCGATCCAGCAAAGACAAGTTGGGAATTACAGCTGAAGAGAGTGAGGGGTCAGCCGGTAAGAATTTCCCAGCAGGAGGCAGGAGGGTTGAGGGATTCTTGCAGGTGGCAGACTAGATTGATCTGACAGATATCAAGGGAGGTGGGTGGGGAGGGGGTTCTCTAAAATGACAGAATTCTTGCTAAAACCAGGCTGGGAGGTCAAGGACAAGAGAGGTGTGTGTGGCCAAGGTAGAGGCCTGCTGGGAATGAGAGCCGGAGAACTTCAGTTTGGTCAAGGGGAGAGATTTGTCCACTTTTCCAGCCTGTCCCCAAGATCTCTCTCCAAGCTTTTGTGGCCATTTTGACTGTATTTACATGTGAATTTTACTTCTCTCTGATATGGGAGGGGCTACTGTGCAGCTCTTAATACACAAAATAGAGGGTAGCAGATACATCTCTGGAGTATAATTATGGTGGACAACCCAATACCAGAGAAGGTCTAATGGATGGATGGGGAACATTATTCAAATGTGGGAGGGAGAGGTGTTAGAATTTTTTTGTTTTTATGAACAGGTCTTTTTTGTGTGTAAAGATAGCGTTTTCAGAGCAAGGGTGACACCTTAGCTCACATTGATTGACATTCCCATCTTAACTCTTCTGAGGAGATGGCTGGTTGAGAGGAAAGACAGGGAGGGTGTCAGGAGATGGGTACTGGGGGCATGTGGGCAACTCACCAAAAAGTATCCTAGCTAATAAAAGAGAAACATGCAAATTGACCGTACCTTCGCTACGCCCACAGCCCATCAGAGCAAATATGCAAATTAACCCAAACAAAGATGGCACTTAATTTGCATATGCAGGCACTGAGTGGCCTGGGTCCCAGAAACATCCTCCAGACCCAGGCCGCTCCTAGCCTGTAGGCCCGCGCTTAGGTCCTGAGCGGCAGGGGTCCCAGAACGCCCCCTGGCCACTCGGAGCCTATGGGTGCAGGCGCCAAGCAAATGCTCCCACACCAAGTGGCGGTCTAGGTCCATGCCCCCAGCCCGGCGCCCACGATGGGGGGATGGCTGCTGGTCTCTGGGGTGTGCTGAGACCCTGGCGGCCACCGCTGCGTGCAGTCCAGGGTCCCTGCATGCCCCCAGCCTGGTGCCCATGGTGGGGCTGGCTGCTGGCCTCAGGGGCGTTAGGCGACGGGAATGTTCCCGCCCCGCCCCCAGCGACTTTCCGAGCTCCGGCACCAAGTGGCGGTTTGCGTCCACGCCCCCAGCCCAGCGCCCTCCACAGGGGGATGGCTGCTGGCCTCTGGGGTGTGCCGAGACCCCGGGGGCCACCACTGGGTGGCAGCGACACACCCCTAGCCCAGTGGACACAACCCAGGGGCTGCATGAGCTGCAGAGAATACACCTTTTTAAAAATATATATATTTTATTGATTTTTTTTTTACAGAGAAGAGGGGAGAGGGATAGACAGTCGGAAATATCAATGAGAGAGAAACATCCATTAGCTGCCTCCTGCACACTCCCAACTAGGGATGTGCCTCCAACCAAGGTACATGCCCTTAACAGGAATCAAACCTGGGACCCTTCAGTCTGCAGGCCCATGGTCTATCCACTGAGCCAAACCAGTTTGAGAGTAAATACCTTTTCTGACAGCTCATTGGCTAAGCTCCCTGTAGGCCGCCACTTGCAGTGTTATTGGTAATTTGGGTTATAAGAATCCAAGAAGGTAATCTAGGGTTTTTCCACCTCACTCCTGGAGGAAAAAATGAAGGTCCACTACTGGAGGGCTAAGAAATGTCATATCCTGCCCTAGCCGGTTTGACTCAGTGGTTAGAGCCTTGGCCTGCCGACCGCAGGGTCCGGGTTCGATTCTGATCAAGGGCATGTACCTAGGTTACAGGCTCCTCCCTGGCTGGGGCCCAGGTCAGGGCTCATGCAGGAGGCAACCAATCAAAGTGTCCCTCTCACATTGATGTTTCCCTCTGTCTCTCCCTCTCTCTTCCACACTCTCTAAAAATCAATGGAAACATATCCTCAGATGAGCATAAAAAAAAAAGAAATGTCATATCCTATGAAAGATACATCTTGAAAATGCCTAAAGAAAGGTGTCATTTTTTCACAGTGAAGGGACTAGAGTCCGTGTTGATGAAAACACCTTGGTGGCTGAAGTGGCTGGCAGTGGCTGCAGCAGTGGGGTGATGGGGCTGGTGCCTTCCCTTGATCAACCTGGTCGCCTGACATCCCTTGAGGGGTCCCAGATTGGAGAGGCTGCAGGCTGGGCTGAGGGACAACCCCCACATCGTGCACGAATTTTGTGCACCAGGCCTCTAGTCCTATCTAATAAAAGAGTAGTATGCAAATTAACCATCACTCCGCTACACCACCAGCCATACCCACCAGCCAATCAGGAGCAAGTATGCAAATTAGCCCAACCAAGATGGCTACAGTCACAGAGAGAGCAGGAGGAAGGCTTGGGTTGCCCCCGGCGATGGAGGAAGCCAAGCTTTCCGCACACCCTGGTGGGCCCAGGCCTCCACTCCAGGCTACAAAGTTTCGATTATAGAAGATAAATAAATTCCAACAGAAATGGCTGCGGCCACGGAGCGAGCAGGAGGCTTGGCTCTGCTCCAGGCTACAAAGTTTCAATTGTAGAAGATAAATAAATCCCAGATACCAGGGCCTACGCTTGGGTCACAGGGAGGCGTGGCCGGCCTGCAAACCACCACAGGCCGCTCACCCAGGCTGCCCTATGCCCCAAGGGAACCCCACCCTGATCCAGGACACACTTCAGGGCAAACCAGCTGGCCCCCACCCATGCACCAGGCCTCTATCCTATCTAATAAAAGAGTAATATGCAGATTGACCATCACTCCAACACACAAGATGGCTGCCCCCATGTGGTCAAAGATGACTGCCCCCATGTGGACACAAGATAGCCACCACAAGATGGCCAGCAGGGGAGGGCAATTGGGAGGGTCCAGGCCTGCAAGGGAGGGCAGTTGAGGGCGATCAAGCCTTCATGGGAGGGCAGTTAGGGGTGACCAGGCCTGCAAGGGAGGGCAGTTTGGGGCAAACAGGCTGGCAGGGAACAGTTAGACATCAATCAGGCTGGCAGGGGAGTGGTTAGGGGGTGATCACGCTGGCAGGCAGAAGTGGTTAGGGGCAATCAGGAAGGCAGGCAAGTGAGCAGTTGGGATCCAGCAGCCCTGGCAATCAGGAAGGCAGGCAAGTGAGCAGTTGGGATCCAGCAGCCCTGGATTGTGAGAGGGATGTCCGACTGCCCGTTTAGGCACGATCCCACCAGGATTGGGCCTAAACGGGCAGTCAGACATCCCTTGAGGGGTCCCAGATTGGAGAGGGTGCAGGCTGGGCTGAGGGACACCCTCCCCCACCCCCATGCATGAATTTCGTGCACCGGGCCTCTAGTTAAGACATAACGAGATAACCAAAGAGCAATAGCAGGTTAGGGTTTTAGTCTCTGAGAGCCCTAATGTTCTCAGAGAACTTCAATTAGATTTTGCCTGGGAAAAGGCCAATCAGCGGAGACCCACCTGAATTCTTGACTTTGAGCCCCCTGGTCTCAGTTGTAGTCTTGGGGCTCACCTTTGTACTAGTCCATAACTGCCAACAAGACCTGCTCGTAGGGACAGAGTGCTGGAGTAGGGACAAGACACTGCGGACGTCCATGTGTAAGTCAGGTCACTGGTCTCCGTCCACCCTGTCATTTAGAGATTCCATTCTCAGTAAGACAAGACTTCGTCTTGGTCTGAATGGGGAGTGACTGAAGCTAGTCCTTGAGGCTGTGCATGGCTGTGGCAATCCTGTAGGATGGAATTCTGTTGGTGGGTGGTTAATAAACATGAGGCCAAGAACGGAATCAACATGACAGTTCTTTATTGGTGCTAAGGGTCTGACTCCATCTTCCCTCTTGAGTCATCGCAGTGCACAGCCATGGGGATTGAGAGAAGCCACGTTGCCCCAAATACTCCTAGTGAACTGACCTTCCGCAGAGCTCCTGGCCCCCATGCTCCAACCTTGGGGAACGTGGCAGATTGGACGATCGGTCCTGTCCTTCGGTCCCTACACAGCACCCCCCGCTGTTAAACAGCACACCCTATAGGTCTCCTGTGTACAGAGTGTGCTCCAGTGACCCGTCCCTTGGCCCGGCCACGTGACGTGCGTTGGCCAGTGGAATGAGGGTGGGAGTGGCTACGTGTAAATCCCGAGCACAGGTCATGAAAGGTGTCACAGGTTTCCACCTCACCGCTGGGAGCTTTTGTCCTCTGCCATGACAAAAACATGTCGAGGCACGCACGCCCCTCCAGCCTGGGCTCCAGAATGAGACCTGTGCTGCGTGGCCATCCTGTGAACATGAGCTATTGAGTGCTGGGGTGGCCGGCTATGTGGCATTTTTGTGGCAATGGCTGATTGACACAGTGACAACAGCAACCTGGGACTTGGTGCTCTCAACAGTGGCCCCATAGGGATGCTCCGAGGCAGGGAAAGGAGACTTGCTATTTCGTGGTGGGAATCCTCAGACGTGTGGACAAGGAAATTCTAGATTGGGGGCGGGGGGCGGGGGGAGGAGAGGAAAACAAATGAGGGGAGGAGGTGTCACTGCTGACTGTATCTTTCTCTTCCCTGGGGTGCTGGCACCTCCGAGGAAGATGAAGACATGACCTTCACTTCAGGTATTTGCCAGTAAAGCCTCAGGATATAGCTGGCAGATATTGATAGAATGGGAGAGACACCCTGTTCTGCACAGCTCTTGGGAGGGCTCAAAGGGCTCTCGGAGAGGAGGTGTGTGGTTAGTGCACCTCAGAAGGTTAAGGAACACTTAGTGTCTCGCTGGAAAGGAGAAAGAGAATTTTAATACTGAGTATAGACTAGCTACTGGAACAAACAGCCCCCAAGTGTATAAAGGCTCAAACAATCAAACTCTTTTGTTCATGTAACAGTCCTTTGTGGGTGTTCCTGGTCCACGGTGACTCTCCTCCAGGCTGTGTTTGAGGGACCCAGGTTCCTTCCGTCTTGTGACTCTGTAGTTATCTGCATTCACCAGAGTGAAGGGCGAGAGCAAAAGAGAGAAGGCACACCCTTTTCTTGGCCCCGAAGGGCCACACATTTCTTTGCCTACATGTCATTGGTTAGTATGAGTTACATGGCGGCGTTTATATGAGGGGGGCGGGGGAAGGTAGTGTGTCTGGGCAGCCACAGTCCAGTGACATCTCTACACATTGCCAAGGGAAGCCTGGGTGTCTGTCTCTGCCACAGGGATGCCTTTTCTTTCAACACTTTCCATTGTAAAATGGTGCAACTTTATTTTTCAACCCCCAATCAGAACAGCCTGGTGACAAGTCAGGAGATGACAGTAGATAAACAGAAAGGCAGTTTATTTGAAATCAAAGCTTTCAGAAAATTGTGAATGCTGTTCAGTTGGTTGGAGCATTGTCCCATGCACCAGAAGGTTGTGGGTTCAATTCAAGGTCAGGGCACATACCTGGATTTTGGGTTCAATCCCCAATTGTGGTGTGTATGGGAGGCGACCAATCAATATTTCTTCTCTCTCTCTCTCTCTCTCTCTCTCTCTCTCTCTCTCTCTCTCTCTCTCTCTCCTTCCTGTCTCTAAAAATCAATAAAACAACACACCATATCTCCACTTGAGGATTTAACAGAAACAAACAAGTCAGCAGTGTACCAAGTGCATCCCACAGCGGACGTTCAGTGCAGAAGGGAAAAGGGACAATAGGGAGGACCCAGACACAGTGAGCGTGAAAATACCTAACAACAGACGACCTTGATGGAAAGCTATATTCAACTTACAGCACTTTTATCTTAGTAACTATTTTATATATCTACTAGAGGCTCAGTGCACGGATTCATGCCCCGATGGGGTCCCTCGGCCTGGCCTGCGGGGATCAGTGGACCTCTGTGCCACCGCAGCCCGGCCTTACCCGCCAGCTCCTCGGGCTCCAGCCTGCTGTCTGCGTTGATCCCGCACAGTGTGAAGTAGTGGGTGAAGTTGCAGGCAGCCAGCGAGGAGCCTGAGCTCAGGCTGGGCGGTGCTCTCACTTATCCGGGCCACTGTGCCTGCGGCCACCTCTCGGGTGCGATGGGGGAGTTTTCCGAGGGAGAGGCTCACGCCTCCTTAGCTGTACTCGCCAGCTGTCAGCCCTGTGTCTGGTGTCTGTGTGTCAGCTGAGTGGCGCTCCTTCTGTGAGAGTGCACTGACCACCAGGAGGCAGCTCCTGCTTTGAGCGTCTGTCCCCTGGTGGTCAGTGCTCATCATAGCGACTGGTCACGTAGGCTTTTGTTTAGAGAGACCAGAGGCCCGATGCACGAAATTCATGCAAGAGTAGGCCTTCCTTCCTCCGGCTGCTGGCACCGGCTTCCCTCTGGCACCTGGACCTGGGCTTCCCTCCAGCCTGGCTTCATCCAGACAGACCGGTCTAATTAGCATATTACCCTTTTATTATTATAGATGCTGGAATTTTGCTACTTTTTTTGACATGTATCCATTATGGAAAATGTGTGAACGTGTCCTTAACAATAATTGCCTACTCAATTCCAGAGCCACCAAGGGAAAAGGCATCCTCTTTGAAGGAGGACAAGCATCCATTCCTGGGACGTGAACCAAACCAATCCAACCAAGAAACAAAAACCTTTCTGTAACCCCCTGGCACCTGCTCCCATGAGTGGCTCAGGTAGAGTGGCTCTTCCATGAGTGGCTCGGGCAGAGCTGGGGGCTGGGAGGCTTCCTGGAACAGGTGGGCTCAGCAAGACCTTGAGTGTTAAGTTCAACAGGTAGAAATGAGGGGAGGAGTTAATGAATATACCTCAGCCTGTCCTTCAAAGGCCGGAGATTTATAAACGGGATCAAAGGCTAGTGCACCTTGAGGGAGAAAGTAATGTCGGAAGACTCAAAGGATGTTTTCAGAGAAGCCTGAGAAAGAGGCCATTTGGTGTGATAATTGCGTTTATAATTCATGGAAATGTCAGAACATTTACAACCTGATGAAAGTTTAAAGATGCTGATTGTTAACTAATAAAAATAGCTAAGTGATGATATCACACAGCTGTGATCCATATTATATCCACTCGGATGACTGGGTTAATAAATGAAACCGTTATAAGTGGGGTAGATTCTGCTGGGGCTCATTAAAGCTTTATAGCTGCAAACTCAGCCTTTCAAGCTCCAGGACAGGCACCCAGGAATGAAGCTTTTTCTGCGCCTCGCTCACGCCAGCTGGGTGGGCTGGTGTGGATCTGCCTCTCTAGGCCTTAGAGCTGATGCGCTGGCTGTGTGCCTTTGGAACCTACACACCACAGGCATCCCATTGGTTCACCCTTTGAACTAACATCTCTGCCAAGCTGGTTCTGTCCACAATGGCTAGAAAGTGGTATATGGGAACAGGCTGGATGGAGAAGCGATGCTAGAATCCAGCAGTCTTCTGTCAAGCCAGACGCTGAAGAGATTTGCTGAATGAAAGAAACAATGCCACTCTCCTCACTAAAATGTCTTTGTTCTGGAAAAGGGAATTCTTTTTCACAAAGCATATTCTGTTAATAGGCGTTGGGCTTATTATTGTTCTTCATCAAGAAGCAAGTACGTATTTTTCAATGCTTTAATTTCGAATAGGTAGATATCAATAGAGGTAACCTACAGCATCCTTTTGGAGTCTTCAATGATTGTAAGGGTAGAAAGGGGGCTGAGAACTAAGGACATTACTTAAAATAAGGGAGAAATGTTGCTATTTACTAGATGGCTTAAAGGCTCAGATTTTTCACATCATTCAGGATAATTTAGGCAATTTATCAGTAAATAGCTAAGGGACAATGTGTTTTGTAAAAAGTATTACTCATTAGGGATAGCCTGTTAAGAATATGTTTAAATATTAATAGCAAATAACTATAGAATAAAACAAATCAGGCTAGAAAGGAAATAGAGCAATCTCCTAAATTTAAAAAAACAAACAAAAAAACCACACAAACAAAAGGAGCCACATAGACATGGAAGATCCATTACCAAATCCCCAAGGGCAGAAACGTGGACTTAGAGGATTATAAAGAAGGAAATTCTAAGAAGGAATGTCTTTTATATAAAAATAGTTCACCGAATAGAATTCTGGGATCATTAACAAGAATACATTCACGGAGTCCTGGGGCTGAACTCTATCCACTGAGCTAAACCAGTTAGGGCTGTTCTGAAGCATTAAAAAATTTTTAAATTGTGTAATATGTTACAGATACACAAATGTGCACCACCAGACACAGAGGTCCGTAAACTGCTGTGAAAGGGAACCTCGAGCTGCTACCACGCAGGTGGAGGAAGGAGACTGCCGGCTCCCAGAAGCCCTCGCGTACTCCTCTCCCATCACAACTGCTTTCGCTTCGAGGTGGCCACTGTCCTGTCCTTTTCGATAATCACACACATTTCTTTACAGTTTTACTTCCTAAAGGATCCTCCCGTAGCCCTGGCAGGTGTGGCTCAGTTGGTTGGGAGTCATCCTGTGCACCAAAAGGTTGCTGGTTCGATTCCCCGTTAGGGCACATGCCCGGGGTTGGGGGCTCGATGCCGCAGTGGGGGCATGCAGGAGGCAGCCCGTTCACTCTCACACGTTTCTCTCTCTCCCTGCTCCCTTCCTCTCTCTCTGAAAATCAATAAAAATATTTTTAAATAATATTCACCGCTCATAATTGTTATAGTATGGAAATGGAGAAGGACTTTGATAGTTTCTTTTTGTATGTATTTGTCCAGTAGGCATGACAGTCAACTTGAATTTGTCAGACCGTTCACATTCGAAGTGTGAAACTCAGGAGTTCAAGTTGCAGGTTTATTCATTGTAGCAGCTAGAACGTCCCCAGTGGTCCCTACACCTGTCATCGTCCTTGCTGGCTATTGAATAAGAACTCTCGGTGGCAGGAGGTTTTGCTCTTTCGTCAGCACTGGGATGCCACAAAATCCTAACATGGGGCTGATGCACATTTGAAGTTTCACACCTAAAGAGACAGACGTTCTTCTCCATTTTCAGATTTTTTAATGTAGCAAAATAGAGTTTGGATGAATCAGGGGATGTAATTAATCTTATTTTGCAAAAGGCTTTTGTAAACTTTCCACATAGAAAGTCATTTTAAAGCCGAGGCGTCCTGGAACTGAAGCCGGAATGCGGGGGGAGCGCGGTGCTGATGTGGAATCAGTAGGGACCAGAAATAAAGGGTCGAGATAAAGGCCCTCGTGCGATGGTGGCCGGGGTGAAGGCTGGCCCACCTTTAAATCATCTTGAAAATTTACCATTTGTAGAGGATAGTATGGTACTCCAGGAGGGAGGTGCTGGGATAAAATGTGGGAATGTCTGTTATTATAGTTGTTAAGGGACAAAAATATAACCAATCAATCAAAAGGATTTCGCTCCTCTCTGCATTTTATTGGGCAGTTATCCCAGGCTAGGTAGGTAGTTTTAGGCATTTTGACTTACGTCCGGTTTGTGAGATATCACTTTTCCGTTTTTACCTATGAAGAAACCGAAACATAAAATTATTATGTTTCTGTAGCTTATCCAAGGGACCAGAGCCTGTATGCGGCGGAGGTGGGACTTTGCTTTGGAGCTTCATTCCAAAGCTTCTTTATACCAATATCTTCCTCGTGGAAAGCCTCTACAAACTCTTACGGGAGAGATTCTGAAGTGAGCGTTACAGTTTAGGGGAGACACCCAGAGACGGGAACGGATGAGTGGTTCTCGCTCAGCGGGGCCGGAAGCTGTCCCGGGAAGTCCACACCTTCACGTGGCACCCAGCACCCGAGCTGCCGGCGGGAGCCAGCGGGCCAGCGCCCGGCGATGCTGTGCTCAGTGAGATGGAACGCATTGAAATCGTTGTTGATTCATGGTTTTCGGAACCATATTTTTTCAATCAATAGTTATTGGCAGTTTCATTAGTTTCATCGGAGGCTGTTGACTTTTTAAATTGTGGAATGGCATTTTCAGATTTACATGGGAAGGAACCACTATTGTAAGTTATTCCCTATTGAGTGTGCTTATTACTTATTTATTTAAATGACTTTATTTTATTAGGGAACCGGGCTAGGTGCTGGTAATGCCAGGAAGATTAAGGTTCACTCTCTCTTCCTGTGACTGCATAGGGTCCGCTGGCTGTTCCAGGTGCCACAGCCAGGGGGAGACAGTGTGCCAGGACCTCCGGAACCTCCTCTGAGGAAAGGGTTTGAACCCTGACGCTTCCCTCTTTATTTAAATTAAGTTTATTAGTGTATCGTTTATTTTAAAAATGAATACATCTATTTTAAACGGACAGTTTCTTTTTTTATTTCAGAGAGGAAGGGAGAGGGAGAGATAGAAACATCAAACAGTGACCTCCTGGTTCATATGTCGACGCCCAACCGCTGAGCCACACCAGCCAGTCACTACGTAGTTTGATGAGGTGGCGAAACGGCAGCAGGCGTTAGACCTCGGCTCAGTGACCTTGGTACTTGAGTTCTGGCTGGGAAAACGTTCAGAGCCCAGACTTAAACTACAAGAGAAAGTTTATCTAGAAAGTCCGGTAAAAGAAGGGAGCCACAGAAGAAGTGGGCCTAGGAAACGAGTGACAGAGACACAAGGAGGGCCCTTCGAGCTTAGGAGAGATGGAAGAGGGAGGAAAGGTGCTGGCCCGCCGAGAGAGAGAGGGAGAGAGAGAGAGAGAGAGAGAGAGAGAGAGAGAGAGAGAGAGAGAGAGGACACTGGAGAGGAAGCAGAGGAGAGAGGGACAGGGAGAGGGAGGGAGAGGGAGACAACCCCAGGCGTCCCTGTCTGAAGAACTTTCTATCTGGAGGTCTCAGGGGAGGATCTCAGTAGAACATTCCTTCGCTTTCCAGGTGTGCCCCCTCCTGGTCTCCACTGATTGGTCAGCACCAGGCAGGAGGTCATTGGTCGATGCTGGTCCTGATGTTGCATGGTGTCGTGCTCCCTCTGATTTTGCTGCTTCTCCGGGCTCGGAGCTCGGTGTCATCTCCAGGGGCTAATACGGGGGCAGTGGTCCTGCAGGGCTTGTCGTTGTGCCGGTTGCTGGGCACCGGGGCCTTTCCGCCCTGGTGAGCCTCTGCCCCTGGCCTATTGTTCCTTCTCGGCTCAGGCCTCGCTGCCTCCTGCAGATCTCTGTTGCCACTCCCTAGTCAAGATTTAAACTATTTCCATCAGCCCTTCCCAGTGAACCGCCTCCCGCCCCCCACCATCCTTTGAGGCCTGCGCAATCACTGCTATGTTTGTAACCACAGACTAATCTGTCCGTTCTAGAACACCATGCACATTGTCAGCGAATGCCACAGACTTCCTTTAAGGCTGGAAGAGCACTGAGAGTTTGGGGAATTTGGGATCTGACATAGCAAGGGCCCAGCCATATAGAAGAGAACCTCAACTTATTTGTTCAGGAGCGGGGGCAGGGGGTGAAAAAACAGCAGCTCTGCAAACAATAACTGAGGAAGATCCGCAGGCTCCAGGATGTGGACCGGGGACAGCTAGTCAACAAAGCACTGGGCTCTGGCTGCAAAACTCAACAGACGTTTCAGTAAAGAGCCGAATTATCGGATGAAGTAGAATCTTGGGGGCAGACTGAACACCGTTGGGATCAAAAGTCAGGTTACCCTTGACACCCAGACACGCCTCTTTAAACCCTACTTAATCTCCCAATAAGGTCCATGGTGCTCTTATTTATAATAATTTTGAATGATTATTATAGAAATAGAACCACACGCTCATCTGCCCTAAATTGTAAGCTCCTTGCGAGCAGAGGCCACACCTTATGTACTTGTACCCAGGGCCAAGCACACTGCCTGGAGAAGGTCACAACCAGAAATGTTGAGAGAATTCAAGCTTTAAACCAAGCATGTCAAACTCAGAGGTGAACACGGGCCAAATAAACCAGGCCTGTGGCCCGCGGGCGACGAGTTTGACGTGCTTGCTTTAAACACACTGTAGCATTTTCTGATCATCTTTCTGTGCCAGCTTTTCTAAAATTACAAAAACCGAGATTTCACTGGCAGTAATTACATTCAGTGAGTTTAAGCTCAAATTGATTTTTAGCTTATTTATGAGAAGGCCCAGGAGCTAATGGTCTGTAATACCGTCCCTAGACTGAAGTGCTCCCTTTGTAGGTACTGGAGGGTGGGAGGGGAGGACTCCGACAGCTGATGAAACCCGTTTCTCTTCCTATTTCCCTGTCAGCTGCCCCTGAGCTATTCCTATAATGTGCCTCCCACCGCCGGGCTGCTCTGGGGAGGCTGTGGATTGCGGCCACACACATGCACAGCAGGACTCACCTCTGCAGGAGAGGGAAGGACAGGACCACGAGGAGGAGTGCGGCACGTCGGCAGCGGGAAGGAATAATCCCGTCCCGGTACAACCCCGGCTCCCTGCGGCGGGGAGCAGCGTGCCCCGATCGCGCGCGGCTGAGACGCTGCAGAAATGCGCCCCTAAGGGGCTCGCCCCGTGGGCCCGCCTCCCCCAGCTCCCCCCGCTCCGTACAGAGCCCGCTTGGCTGGATGCTCTCCACTCGCCCAGGAAGGTCTGTGGAGACCTGCCCGCGCCTCCCTGTCCAGGCGGCTTCTCCGGGTTGCTTCCGCGGTTCGGTGACCCCGGCCATGCCCAGAGCTGGAAGCGGCCCGCGGACAGTCCCACTCCGTCCGCGCGGGACCGGGCCCCTCCCTCAGCGCGTCCCACTCCAGACGCCCCGCCCGCGGGCACTTCGGAGCCTCCTGGCCTCGCAGGGCTGTGCTCACGTCACCCTGACGTCACGTGACGTCACAACGGCCCAAAGACCGGAGCAGCGAGGCTGGCAGTTCCCAGGCGCCCGCCCAGGAGAAGCCGGAAAGTGCTTGTCACCCGCGTCAGGTCAGCAGCAGCCTGACGTCACCAGCCCACGTCACTCGCCCTTCATGTCGTCACCTGGGCCTCCGGTCATCTCAGAGCACCCCCGGGAGAAGGTGGGTGCAGCACAGCAGGTGTGAGACCCTCAGTCTGTTGCTCCAGCTGTTCGGTACTAGTTCCTGTTGGCTCACAGTACGGATGGCTGGGGAAAGCTATGGGGTCTCCTTGGAAATAGGAACTTACATAGAGTCCCTGTCATCATCTGTCGGGAGAGGGGACTGCATTGAAATAGCCCGTGGATCTGTGCGTTGCCTGTATGGCTCTAGCCTGCGGTCACCGGTCACTCCGGCCTGCCCTGGAGGCCCGCCTTTGCCCCGGGCACTGGGCGAGACGCACAAGGCAGAGCTCACACCTGGAGGGTGCATGGATGACGTTCTGTCATCCCAGAAAGGTCTGAGTGCGCTCTGTCCCGTCCCAGTTTCTGTCCTTATGGTGTGTTGTTACTCACCTGCCCTCGATTTGCCCTAAAAGTTCTAGTTAAATGGGACGAATAGGGTTCATTTCGTAATCTGAATTTTGCAGATTCAGCTACTAAAGGGACTTGGTGACCTTGTAAAACTGCCCCGTGGGTCAGAATTCTGCCACCAGGTGGCAGTGGTGCGCTCAATTTGCAGTGAAATCAAGTTCCTGGAAAGATTCCTACACCATCGCCTTGGCCTCCCACCTGCCGCCTCCCTGGTTTCTCTTTCCAGTTTGGAACAGATTCTTCAGTTTCACGATTCACAGACATCCCCATTCTTGGGGAAAGGAAAATGCTTTTATCCAAAAAGTTGAATCGGACAAATCATATTCAGCACACCTACAGAGGTAATTTTTTCAGATATGTTTAAATAATCATGTTCTGGTTTATGTTATTTATATGCTTATTTTAATGTTTAGACTCAGAAAGCTGTATTTTATGAAGTTTTGAGCAAAGGACCTGTCTGTGTTTTGAAGAATGAACAGAATAAAACTTTGCTGGAAAGCAAACCTCCAAAGTAACCAGAAGGGAGTTTTGAAGGCCGCCGAAATGGTCCAGGGCTGTAAGTGAGGGCCAAGGGGGAAGTGTAGTAAGGACTGAGAAGTGGGGGACAAATGCGGGTGGAGAGAGAGGGTCAGCAGAGCCCGGCTTCCCTGAAGAGCCCGGGTCCGTTGAGGGACGATGGGGGCAAGGCCATGGCTCTTCAGTTCGGCCCTTGCCCTCCCACTGTTCTCCTGGGAATTCAGTACCACGTGTCCAGTCCACCTTCCTGCGTTTGCGAGGCCGGGTGCAGATGTGCGGCAGGAAGTGGATGAGCATGGGGTCGGCCACGGAGGCAGAGGTTGGGTGGAGGTAGGATGCCTCGGGGTTAGGAAGGTTCTTTCTGTGGTCAGGGAGGGATTGGTCTGTTTAAGGAGAGAGCCAGGTCACGCTTCCAGGTCGTGTTCTGTTTGGGTCCCTGCCTTGCTTTTCTGACCTCAGAGGGTTCTATTGCTAGGGAGACAGGAACCCCCGCAGCTAAATAACAGAGGCTGAGTTTTGGGGGGTCAAATAGTCAGTGGGAGGAGAAGGCATCTGGGGGCGTCTGGCACCCCAAAATCACACCTGTTCAATGTGGAGAGGCCGCTCTGGAGTCAGGCCAGGTGACCAGGTCAGCCAGCTGGAGGTGTTGGGTACCTGGGTATCAAGCTAGTCTTTGACTTAATATACTAGTAAGGAGCTGCTTGTTGAATATAACTGCTTATTTCTGATATTGAAAATTTAGAGTCATTTATAAAATCATGGCACTTTTTTTTTTAGTTGTTTCTTCAAAATAAAGGGGCTGTTTTCAAATGAACCTACAAGGAAAAGCATGTTTAGTTTCTAGTAAACAAAAGCCTAAAATATTTTTCCTTGTGACTTTTAATTTCTAGGCCGTAAACAGCAACATTAAAAAACTTAAGTTAAAAAGTTTCAGCTTTCAGTCTGGATGAAACGTTGATAGAATTACTCAGAAGAAGGAAAGATAACATTGAAAATAAAATCAATAATAAAGCAAAATTTTATTTGTAAATTCCTCTAAGGAGCTTTGTGAAACCAATTTAGGTATAATCTACATTGCAAATGCATGCTTACAGCTTACCCAGGGTTCCTCTTTTGTAATTTTTTTTTTAATCCTCACCCGAGGATATTTTTCCATTGATTTTTAAAATATACATATTTTTATTTATTTCAGAGAGATATAGAAACATCAATGATGAGAGAGAAGCATGATTGGCTGCCTCCTGCATACCCTCTAATGGGGATCGAGCCCACAACCCGGGCATGTGCCCTGACTGGGAATTGAACTGTGACCTCCTGGTTCATAGGCTGATGCTCAACCATGAGCCACGCTGGCTGGGCTCCATTGATTTTTAGAGAGAGTGAGAGGGAGAGAGACAAAGAGAAACATCGATGTGAGAGCAGCACATTGATGGGTTGCCTCCGGCACGCTCCCCAGGGACGGAGCCTGCAACTGAGGTACATGCCCTTGACCGGAATCAAACCTGAGACCCTTCAGTTCCAGGGCCAACCCCCTATCCATTGAGCCAAACTGCTCGGGCCATGTTCCCCTTAATGATAAGCTTTTTCACAGTGCAACTAGATGTATGAAGTCTACTTATTTTCAAAGGAAGAAATCCATTTGTAAAGTGTATCCAGATAACAATTTTCTATAGCAGTTACAGTAGTACTCAGTTGTATTGAACATAGGTTATGACTTAAACATTTTAAAATACGATGGTCCAGGACTAGTGAAAGTGATTGCATGCTTTTCCTGTTTAATGTCCATCCATTTATTTCCGTTACCACAGTGATGAATGTATGTAAAGTAGGCCAAGCCAGCAGCCAGACATGCAAGGCCCACGGTGCCCTCCTTACCCAAGAGCTGCGAGGGAGAGCCGGTCTCACTCCTAATACTGTCCTCAGAGGCTTGACCGTCCCCTCTCCCTGGGTCGGGATGGCTCTCTGGGCCCTGCCCACCTCCCCTTTGCCCCTGCAGCCGGTACTGGTGCTGGGTACACGGCCCAAAGAGAACCTCCATGGCCAGCTTTGCAGAAAGAGGACCAGTAGGGGTGGCAAACTCATCCGTTTACTCAATGTGACCCACTTGGATGGTTGGCGGGGTGTCGTCACGTACCTGGAACAGGTTTGAGGACAGAGCTTTGTGTCATCCGAAAGCTGCAAGAACATCTACTCAGAGGCAAACAAACAGGAGTAGAAGCTAAGGTAACCCACTCTGCACAGTCCTATTAGAAACACGTAGCAATATGCCTGTCATCACAGGCACGAAATAGATGCTTAATGAACGAATTAGAAATATTTCATCTCTTCCTCTAAACATTGATGAGAATGGCACTTGAATACCTTCTCAACCAATGGTTTTTCCCGTGTTGCCACTTTTATAAAACTGATGATAATGGAGTAGGTTAATGGAAATGAATTTCGTTTATATAGACACATATACACACACAATAAAGTCTTTGGAATCCTGACACAATGTGGTAAAGTAATTGTTGCATATTTTCTGTCTATATTCCTCTTTGCCACCAGAAGGCTGATGGACCTTGAGCTCTGGCAAGGGCCAAAGCTATGCACTGATTGTTTAGTCAAGACAATGGTGGCTCAAGCAATTTCCTGACCTAATACTCTCAAAGTAAATCTTTACTAATATTTACTGACCTTTAAGATAATCTGTCTGCTACTGGAATTGCCTGCCTGACTAAGGGCAATATGTGTATCTAAAATTGAATAAAAGGTTGGCAGGGCCTGGGCACCAGTGAAGCCCTCCCACTAGAGTTGGGCTCTCAGCCTGGCCCCCTGTTTCCAAATTCATATTTCTTGTCTAGTCTCATCATTTGTGCGCAGCCCTTCTCCAGGTCCTGAACCCAAGCCACGCAGGATGTGATTATCACAACTTTCACAATAAATAACTCTCCCGAATTCCAAGTTAACAAATATGCTAAAAGAAAATTATGCATGCAATTTGCATTACCCCCTGAATCTCTGCTTACCTAACTTTCTGCCACTAATAATAGTGATTTTGAACCCTGAGTGCCTTAGTGGTAACCTCAGCTCTCCATGTTTTGAAGTCTTATGTTTTATCTTGAAAACTTGTGTGCATCTTGCTTTCTGTGCCCTGGTATTTTGCTAGTGTTAAAATATTTCAGACTACATTGAGTGGAGGAAAAATGGTGTATGACTATGGATTCTGGTTTTAAAAAAAGATAGTCATTGATTAATATTAGCCTCCTCTCCACCTCACTTCTTACCAAATTATCATTTGTCAGTAAAATCAATCTGCAAGTTAAATTTAGAATACATTTGTAGCAGAATTAGTCATCAACGCACCTTACCCAAGTACTCATCCACATATTTGTTAATGACTGAGCTGTGGTCTTAACTCCACTTCCAGACATTTGTTAATCCATGCTCCAGAGAGGAGGAAGACAGGGGAAGGGCAAAGTTTTATGTTGGGGGAGCAGGACACTTTTTCTAGGCAAACATTAGCCTTCCCAGCAAGTCCATTCGGTGGTCTTCCCCTGACTCTTATTGGAGAAAAGTGGGTCACATGACCCGCCCTCCAACCAAAGAATCTTCTGTTGCGAAGATCAAGGCGCTCCTTGGCAGTTCCAGGAGGGTCTGTGACAGATAGGTGGGACTTGAGCTTTGAAACTCAGAAGTTAGAAGAGAAGAGATGGACATTATGATTATTGAAAATTTAAGACACTCATATTTTTAAAGAGTACCACAAGCTAAACCAATGGAAAAATGATAGAATCAGAAAAATGTGACATGGATAAAATATGGATAGATCTTGCCATGCCAGGTGGCTCAGTTGGTTGGCACATTGTGTCGTACACCGAAAGGTGATAGGTTCAATTACTAGTCCGGGCACATACCTTGGTTGCGGGTTTGATCCCCAGTCGGGGCATGAATGGGAGACAACCAATCAATGTTTCTCTCTTACATAAACGTTTCTCTCTATCTCTCTTCCTTCTTCTCTCTCTTTAAAAAAAAATTTAAAAAAAATGGATTGATCTTGCCATAGCTGGTTTGGCTCAGGGGATAGAGCATTGGCCCTCGGACTGAAGGGTCCTGGGTTTGATTCCAGTCAAGGGCATGTACCTTGGTTGCAGGTTCCCTTGCCCTGGTCGGGGTGCATGCAGAGGCAACCAGTCACTGTGTTTCTCTCACATCGATGTTTCTCTCTGTCTCTCCCTTTCCCTTCTACTATCGCTAAAAATCAATGGGAAAATATCCCCAGGTGAGGATTAACAACAACAACAAAAGGATTTATCTTTATATATAAAAAAAGTTCTTGCAAACACAAAACTCCTAACAATGACAAGGACTCTGGTCTTTGGTTTTGTTGTCACCGCATTCATTAATTTTCTGAAGTGCAGCTTTAGTCATGTCACCCGTCTGCTTTCTTTTCTTCCCTCCTCACACCTTCATTTTGTTGAAAGAGTCAAGCACATTTGTGGGAATTTCCCTTTGCTAGGGCCTTTTATTTAGTGTGCATAGCTCACAGTCCCAGATGGTCCATCTCTATCTATTTGGATTTCATTATAGACAGATTGCTCACCTCCGTTCCCCCTTTTTCTTCATCTTCTTCCATGTTGAAGTATTGGTTCTGACTTATCTGTTGAGGATATATCCTCAAATAACTTTCCTTATTACAGATGAACCATATCTTGTCAGAATTTAGCCTTTCTGTCCCTGACTTTGGGGCATTTCCTGGCCTCAGGAAGGCTGAGCCTCCCCTCCCCAGTGCTGGCCACCCATTCTTCCTGAGGGCAGCGGTTGGCTTTCACCAAAGAATTCCACACTGAGTCTTACCCAGGATCTGTTCACCTGGTCCTTACCTTGGAGATCCTTGACGCTGGTCTCCCGGCACTGGCCTGGCCCCTGGGTGAGAAAGGCTTGCCTAGAGCGCAAACCCTTCATGGACTCCAGTTGTCTTTAGGCTCCGGCATCTGTCTGGCTCAGGGGATAAAGGCAGATAGAGCTGGGATTGGAGGGAGAGGGAGTCATACCCACATGCTGTTGACAGGATATTCTTTTCTGCTTTTTGTTTGCAGTCAAGGATTTTTGAAGAATGGACTGCAATGGTTATGAGATTGTGCTGGAGTGAACCTAAGAGAAGTTATTTCATCAAATCATTTTTATCCTTCCTAATTTATATCTCAAAGTCAGGCCTCTCCTCTGAGTTCCAGACCCATGTCAACTGCCTACCCATTATTTATCTCCATCTAATTGTCTCCTTGGCATCTCACATGAGACATGACCTCAACAGAGCTCTCAGTTCTCACCGCCACCTGCTCCTCGTCTGCCCTGCTTCCCTCTCCATTGCCACCAGTGGCCCACTTGTCAACCAGGTATTCTAGTGAGGAGCTGGGAGCTTTGATTTCTCTTTCTTTTATTCCCCTTCCACATTCAACCCTTCAGCAAGCAATAACGAAAAAATGCATAAATACAAAATAAAAAAAGTTTTATTTTCAAAGCCCACCCTGAATGTGACCACTGTGTCCTCACCACTCCCGCTGCACTAATGCACACCAATTAGGGCGCATTCCCTCTCACATGTGCACATAATTACACACTTGGAGACTCCTTGTTCTCACCTGTGCTCAGGCTGCAGGCATAGTGTGCATGATTTTTTAGTATCTGTGAGCCTTAGATTGCTCACTCACTGGTTTATTTGCCCAGTTACTTATTAGTTCAGCACGTATTGATCCCCCAACTACCGGCCAGGCACAGTGCCTGTTGCCGAGGCCACAGGAACACGACGCAGCCCTTGGCCTCAGGCTCCCATCGGAAGGAGGGCAGACCAAGGCACCAGCTGTAACTGTGAAGGTTAAGACACATGCAAATTGTGCCTCCACCTCGCTGGACCACTCCTAGTGACGAGACCCCTGCCTTTTCTTGTGGAAATGGCCATTTATTTCAGATGCTGTTTCCACTGTAGAAATACCCTCCTGTGTAAAACCTTCCATGAGCTGCTCAGGCATGGGTAAGCCCATCCTAAGACGGTGACTACCCAGTGCCTGCACAGATCTCTATGATTGCACTGAGAACACCTTTTTATTATTTGTAATCCTGCCTGCCTTGTTTTATTAAGTAATAAGCACCTGGCATGAGGGGAGACTCAGCTGACACCCAATAAATGCCTTGAGAACCAAACTTGTGGAAGCAAATTCACTTCTAAACTTTCCTACTTTTTTGTACTTGCTAACATACTGGGACAGTAATATACCACACAACTATAATGAGATAAAACATATTAGTGACTGTTCCCACAAAGCAATATATATGATGAGGCAAAGAAAACAGACTCACCTTTGAAAAGAAGGAAAATCAAGTTTAACTTCGGTTTCTCATTGAAAGTAGATTTATTGCTCCCTCTGTCTTCTTTAAAATAAAGCTATTCCACAGCAATTTAAAGACTTTTATAGATTATTAAATTCATTCATGTATAATCCTTTCCCATGACTCCTCCAATTTGGATTAAAAGAAATTGCCATGAGCCTTTTCGGGAAGGGACCGGGTATAATTCGATAGAATTTACAACACCCACAGGTACTGGTCTGCGGTGAATTTTAACACTAATCAGCACATTGTGAAAACCATTCAAACAAAATACTTTTCATTGACTGGAAAAAGTATGAAAATATTTTGGGAACTAAGTAATGTTGTTAATTCACTTTTCACAAGTAAAACATTTGTATCATGTCAGGATATTTTATGTTAAGAACATTTTAATGCATTTATGTTAAGAAAAATTTTAATGAAAATAATGTTTAGTTAATGCTTATAACTTTTATGATAAAACAAAATAGGCCATAGTTTACAAAAAAGAAACATCACCACATTATTAATTACTAGAGGCCCAGTGCACAAAATTTGTACACTGGTAGGGTCCCTAGTGGCTGCCGGTTGCCGACCAGGGCCTCCCTCCCTTCCTCTGGCCGCCTGCCACCGCCGAGACCTCCCTCCCTTCTGCCCGGCTGATCCGATCCCTGGTCGAACTCCCGGAAGAACTCCAGTCGAGGGGACAATTTGCATACGATGCTTTTATTGTATGGGATTGTATTGGAATGATGGAACCAGAGGTGATGTAACCTAACCCTCACCCTAGTCCTAGCCCTAGACCTAACACTAACCATAACCTAACCCCAACCCTAACCCTAGCCCTAACCTAGACCTAACAATAACCATAACCTAACCCTAACCCTAGCCCTGACACTAACACTAACTCTCCAGGTGAATCCAATGTATATCCAAGGACACAGATGCTAACCCTGACCCTAGCCCTGGCTCTAGTCCTAGCCCTAGCCCTAACCCTTACCTTAACTCTCCAGGTTATTCCAATGTGCATCCAAGGACCCAGATGCTAACCCTAACCCTAGCCCTAGCCCTAGCCCTAACCCTAACCCTAGTCCTAACCCTAACCCTAGCCCTAGCCCTAGCCCTAGCCCTATAGATGCTTTGAAAGCAGCTGGTGTCCCAGCTAGACCTGGAGAGAGTCCTGGGTATAGGTCTGCATTTCATAGATGCGGACAATTCAATGCATGCCCCAGGTTCCCAGGTTGCACAGTCATGAACTGGTGGGAACCTCACTTGCACCCCAAGACTGGCAGATTGCCAGGACCTTTGCCAGTGGTTTCCACCTTTCAGGTGTTTGTGGCAGGTTTAGGACTGGAGCTTCTAGCAGTTTCCTTGGAAGGCTCAACCCCAGCCCTGGCCTGGGTGACAGTGCCCTTCTGAGCTGCTGGGTGTCCCTGGGCTGCCTACCTGTACCGTGAGGCCTTGCAGCAGGATGCTGCTGCCTGGCCGCAGGAGGCAGAGGGAGCTTGTTCCACTGGACGCATCACCATTTTCCTTGCTGCCGGCTCCCATCGCCTGGTGCCTGTCCTTTCTGTGCATACCCAGAGGCTCAGTGCTGAGCTGATACTCATGGCCCAGCGGCACCACTGCACATTGACCACCATCGGAGAGAGCAGTGCAGGGCGCCCGCCAGGCTTCCTGCGGGGCAGCGGGCCTCCCGTCGGTCTCGGACAGGTAGCTTTTTTCGGGGGCGAGCGGGGGAGGGCACATGGGAGAATGTCAAATTCTTCTTTATCCTAAAGTTAAACTCGTATTTAAGGTCTAATATAGAACTTCTTTTATCCTCTTTTAACACGTGCTAAGCTTAGATTTTATGTTTTCTATTCAGAAAACTTTAATATTAAAAAGGCATTTCTGCCAGGAGTTGGACTCAGGCCTGTGTGGGACGAGCCCTGGTTCTCTTTCAAGCTGGGCCACGCCCACGGGCGGAGGTGGGAGGGCGGGAGGGCGCTCCTCCTCTGGGTCTCCGAGGCCAGAAGTCTGGTTGGCACGTGATCCTTTGATCACAGTGTTACCTTTCTTTACTCTTCTCTCTCCGCCTTCAATGTATAAAGCACATTTCTTGCCTCCTAGTATTTTTGGCTGTTTGTTTTTTGTGTGTTTTTTTCAAGATGCTGCCCACTTAAAAATCTGACTTCGAAATTGTACCCTGTAGATATTTCTGCAGCGTACGTTATGATGAGGTAAGGCTTTGATTTAATTTGGGTCGGAGAGAACTATTATTTTCTGAGCATGAACATTGTTAATAAGCACTTTGTAGGCATAACGTCCCTGAATGCTCACAACGGCCCAGTTACAAGAGGCACCGTGTCCAGGTCACAGACGCGGAAGGGGGTGAATGGTCTGGAATGGAAACTGTGACTCTCTGCCTCCAAGGCCCTTCTCCTTGCTCAGGTTCAGCCCCTTTCATGACCGGCGGGCTGGCCCCTGGATCCTCCTCCTGTGGGGAGGGGTTCTGTGCCCTCGAATCTGGGGGGGCTGTGACCCTCATGACCAGCAGGACGCCGACAGTGGACGCGAGGCTCCTGAAGCGAGGGCATGAAGAGGAACGCAGCGTGGCGCTCACAGGACCCTCACTCCGAGGCCCGAGCTCCCAGGTGAGAGTCCACTCCTGCAGCCATCACACTGTGAAGGCACTGGGGACACTCGGAGGGCCCGAGCGAGCGTGACCATGCACCCAGGTCTGCAGCTCCATTGCCTACGCTGAGGCCCAGGCAGCGTGAAGCCGACACTGTCATTTGTACGACGCCTTGTGTTTTTTCTTGAGTTCTGGACCTAGAACCTGGGAGTAACGGGTGTTTGTAGCTTCTGAGTTTGGGGTAGTTTGTTACGTGGCTACAGGAACTAGAACAAGTGGCCACTGTGTTTCGGTCGAGTGACCCTCTGAGCAGAAGGCTCTTGGCAGCCGGTCTCGAGCATCTGAGCTCTGGTTGGAACCACGGCAAAGGCGTGTCCTGTCTCAGCCACAAAAACACGGGGAGCAGGAGGCTACTGCTCAGGAAGGCGTGGCTCATTCCAGGGAGCCTGCCCGTCTCTTGGGCTTGATGCCTACACAGTGAACAGAATGAAGAGGCTGCCCCAGCTAAAGCACTGTCTGCCCTTCACCAGGCCGCAGGGAATCCCCCAGAATGTCCTGTGTGTCCACTGGGGCTGCGGCAAGGGGAGGACGTGAGACCTGCAGGGCCATGAATAAAAACTGCTTCTCCCTCTGCCACGCACAGAGCCTTTGTGGCCCCTGAGTCTGCAGACAGATTATTCTCTAACTAGAGGCCTAGTACACGAATTCATGCACCAGTGGGGTCCCTCAGCCTGGCCTGTGGGATCAGGCCAAAACCGGCTCTCCAACATCCCTCGAGGGGTCCCGGAGTGCAGGCCAGGCCGAGGGACCCCAACGGTGCACGGTCAGGGCCTGATAGGGACATGGGAGGTTGGCCAGCTGGGGAGAGACTGTGGGAGGGCTCCACCAGACCTTCTTGCTCAGTCCTGATCGGCCGGAACCCAGCAGCAAGCTAACCTACCAGTCTAAGCATCTGCCCCCTGGTGGTCAGTGCATGTCATAGCGAGAGGTTGAGTGTCCTTAGCATATCATTAGCCTATTACGCTTTGATTGGTTGAACAGCCGACCGGATGACTGACACTTAGCATATTAGGCTTTTGTTATATTGGATGATACGCTTAAGGCCCCACAGAGCCACCCTGCTGCACGGACAGAATTCCATCGCCACCCCTGCCCTGAATGGCAGGGAGTGGACACGGGGGAGGTGGCTCTGCACGTTCATCTAGAGTGTCCCGTGTGGCCCCTTTGTCTCTCAGTGCAAACCCACACCTCTGCCCAGAGACAAGTTTGGGAGCACCTGCAGGAGGACTTGCAGCTGTGAGCGTGGCGGTCACTCACACGCGGGAGCGGCCGTCTGCTCTCTTCTTCTCCGGCTGGGAATGCAGCCCCACTGGCTGTCCTTCCTCTGTGGCTTTTCCAAATGGTGCCCCTCAGCCACCCACCCAGCCAGCCTTGATCCTGGTCCTACTATGCGCTGCTACCCATCAGCCCTGGAGGTTCAGGGATTAACCCGTTACAGTCCACACCCTGGAGAACCCGAGGCTCTAGCTGGGAGACATAAGCACTAACCACAGGGCTGTCTGAGCAGGAGTAACAGAGATCCTTTCAAAGAATGGGTGTGGCACGAAAAGAGGAGAGTTATGACTTCATGGAGGGGGCAGAGAAGGTTTCTCAAAGGGGAGGGGTTCCCTGAGCTGAGTTTCTAAGAGTCAGCTGGGTTTTATCACCCAGATAAGAGGCAGGGCGGCGGGGGAATCTGCGTGGGCACAGGCCCCGACGTGAGCGGCTGGGGCGGGCGGGGAACTGGCTCCAGGTGTTCCAGGCCATCCCGGGGGCAGGATGGAGGGGAGGGCGCCCGGACGGCAGGTGCAGCGCTCTGCGGCTCATGGGGCTCTTTCTGCTGGAGACAGCGCTGGAGGCGTCCGGGCGGAGCTGGCCAGCCAGCACTGCAGAAGGTGAGCCCACCTGAAGGCGAGGACCTGCCCGGACAGACGCTCCAGGGGAGGCTGGCGTAGGAGGGGAGATGAATGGTGCGACTGCTGGAGCTGACTGGCGGGCCTCTGGGTAGCTCCATGGTGGTGCCCCCTCCTTCCAGCCTCTGGACACGCGGGACAATGGGGCCACCGTGTGGTTGCCTGGGCACCGAGACAACGTCAAAGCACTTCCGTACGCAGTACTCTAGAATTCTGCCAGCACTCTCTGAGAATGATGAACACGGGGACAAATCCCAGCGCAGAGGCAAGAATCTGCTGCTAGAACAACCCTGAGGCCAGCTCGAGCCTCACGCCTTGCTCAGGAACCCCACTCCACCCTGTCTCCTCAGCTGGAAGCTGGGCGGTGCCAGCCTTGGGAGCCGTGCGTGCTGAGCAGGTGACGCCAGTGGGGCCGGGCCTGCGACGGGCACTGTGAACCAGCAGCGCTGGGGGGGGAAGGTCTGCCACCCCCCACGCTGCCCTCCCTACTGCCACGGCGCTGGTTCTGGGGTTTGTACCTCTTGGTCTTGGAGAGAAAACGAAAACTAAGGCATGTGGTGAGAGGGAGAGGAAGGAAGGCAGGCAAGGGGAAGGAACCTCAGCCGGAGTCAGGTTCTGCAAACTGTTGCTCTGAGTGTGTGAGGTGCTGGCTGCGTCCCTCTGCGAGCGTTCACGCGGTCAGGTCTGGCAGCGCTGGGAGCACCGGGGCACACTGTCAGGTAAACGCGGAACACGGAACAGAGGAGCGGAGGGCAAGCCCAGGTGCACGGGCCTGTGTTAGACCAGCGGTCGGCAAACTCATTAGTCAACAGAGCCAAATATCAACAGTTCAACGATTGAATTTTCTTTTGAGAGCCAAATTTTTTAAACTTAAACTTCTTCTAACGCCACTTCTTCAAAATAGACTCGTCCAGGTCGTGGTGTTTTGTGGAAGAGCCACACTCAAGGGGCCAAAGAGCCGCATGTGGCTCGCGAGCTGTAGTTTGCCGACCACGGTGTTAGACCCAGTGAAGTTGCTTTACCCATCAAAGCGGTCCGTGAGAAGTGAGGGAGCGGAGCTTTAGTTTGCTGGCAGGGTGGGCAGTCTGGTTTTCCGGAGGACTGGTGGAAGGGAGCCTTGTTGACCACCAAAAAGAGGGTCTGTGGAGACACAGCTGTTTCATCACCGCAGAAAAGGCCGGCTGCCTTCGGCACTCTTACAGCTTCAGGTCAGCACAGCAGGCCCAGGATTCCGTGGCCCTGGCTTATTCCTCAGGGCGTCAGGGCTAGATGTCCTTGTATTTCAAAAGGACAGCTTTTTGGACACGGCTTCCAAATATTCTGGACATTCTTTCAAATAGTGACAGAATAAAGAGCAAGATGTAGCAACCTTTTCTCAACGTCATTTGTACTAAAATTCTTGCACCAATTTTAAGAAAAGGGCACTGTAAGCTTGACTGTAAAATACTTGCTACAAGGCAGGAAGGACACAACTATTGCTTTCCTTTATCCCAAGAAAATAATCTTGAACAGGAAAAATCTCCATGAGCAAAGATACTGACATCTGCATTATTTGTGACAGAAGAAAACAGAATAATTGCATGTAGATATGGCAGGCTTTATATGGCTCTTAAAACCATACAGTATTGATGGAAAGGCTGAGAAAATGTTTACAATATAATGTTTTGAAAAGTGTCAAATGAAGGAAAGTATATGTATATAGAGTTCTGTCCATGTAAAAATGTATATTTATGTAGACAAAGTGTGATGGGAACATGAAGAAATGGAAACCATTGCTGTGTCAGTGTACCTGTCAGCATAAACTAGGTTATGCTGCAGTAACAAACAATCCCTGTCTACCAGTGACTCACACAGAAGCTCATGCTATGTGATCAGGCTACAGGGGCCCAGGCTGGAGAAGGTTTCGTCTTCACACCTGCTCCTTCAATGATCTCAGCCTCTGGGGGAGGAAAGATGTGGTTGGCACTGTCTTTTTTTTCCTCTATTTTAATTTTTCCATCACCATTTATCCCCATCCCCTCCTCCACCTCCATCCCCCACCTCTCACAATCACTACACTGTTGTTGTTCATGTCTATGAGTTCTCTCTCTTTTTTTTTCCGTTTTGCTCAATCCCTTCCCCCCCTCCCCCCCAAACACTCCTTGCATCAGAGCTGTCTGCCTGCTCTCTATCTCTGAGTCTGCCTCTATTTGCTTGGCAGCTCAGTTTGTTCATTAGATTCCATATGTGAGTGAAATCACGTGGCTCGTGTCTTTCTCTAATTGGCTTATTTCACTTAGCATAATGCTCTCCAGGTCCATCCTTGCTGTTGCAAAGGGTAAAATTTTCTTCTTTTTTATGACTGGGTAGTATTCCACCATGTAAATGTACAGGCACTATGTCTTAAAGATTCTGCCCTGGAGTCAAACATGTCACTTCTACTTGCTTTCTATTGGCCAAAGCAAGTCACATGGCCATGCCTGCTTTCAAAGGGGCAAGGAAGCTCAATCCAGAAACTGGGAGTTGGTGATCTGTACCACACTAATCATTCACAGAGAGGCTTTTAATATAAAATTCTCCAAAATGGGTATGCTTCTACTCAAACATTTTAAATTGATTGAGATGACAAACATTTTCATGTGAGAAAACACAGTTTGATTGAAAAATACTTCTGGCTTCACATCCTTGTCATATGCAATTGGTGAAGGGTGCGGGAGGAATACACTACTACAAGACATTCTGTTTAAATATGTATCAGTGCTGTTAGGAAAATGCCTCTTTTGCTTATGTACAATGGAACGATGTGCTTGCTTCAGCAAGCAATCAGCAGTGAAGCAAATACATGCCACACTAGCAGGGTTCTTTAATGCTCCCGTCTGTAAATTGCTGAAAAATATCTGTTGAAAATGAATGGGCCGTAGAGCGAAGAATGCCAGCCTTGGTACCAGGTAGGTTCAAACACTGACTCACCATTTACTACATAACCTTGGGCAATCCACCTCGGCTCCATCCTGCCACACACAGAGCAGGAGTGGCCACTGATACCAGGTGGTCACAAACACAGAGAGGGCAGGGCCGCGCAGAGCAGCCTCAGGGAGCTGTCTCAGCAGTGAGAACAGTTAGATCAGCCCTGGCGGGCGCTGCTCGCTCAGTGGTTAGAGCATCAGCCCACACACCCAAGGGCCTCAGGTTCAATTGCCAGTTAAGAGCACATACCTGGGTGCAGGTTTGACCCCTGGCCCTGGTTGGGGAGACCGCAGGGGGCAACCAATCGACGTGTCTCACTCACATCGATCACATCAATGTCTCTCTCTCTCTCTCTCTCCTCTCTCTCTCTTTCTCTCTGCCCCCCTTCCATTCTCTCTAAAAATCAATGACAAAAATGCCCTCAGGTGAGGATTGAAAACTACACAAAAGAACAGTTAGAACCTGTTGCTTTGGCCAACTAGCTCTACGTATCTGTCCATAACAGAGCGGGATTGGAAAGCTTACCTGCTCCCCGTAGCGCATGGCTGGTTATTGTGTCATCGCCCAGCGGTGTGGTGCTCAGGGGGCCTGTCCCAGAGGGGACTGCACCCTATAGAGATGGGTGCGACGGGCTGTCACTGTCTCCCTCTGTCCTATGTACTCAGTGCTGTCCATACACATGGTACCCAACAAATACTAGTGCTACGACTATTTTTTAAAATATATTTTCATTGATTTCAGAGAGGAGGGAAGAGAGAGAGACAGAAACATGAATGATGAGAGAGAATCACCGATCGGCTGCCTCCTGCACACACCACACTGGGGATCGAGCCGGCAACCCGGGTATGTGCCCTGACTGGGAGTCAAAACGTGACCTCCTGGTTCATAGGTCGATGCTCAACTGCTGAGCCACGCTGGCCAGGCTAGCTATTTTTTACAAGGAAACTTCTGGGCCAGTGTTTGGGAGGGATTTGAGTGGCACACACAGGATGGGATCTCCACGGGAAGTTGGGAGTTTCTCTGTAAAGGTTGAATTGAGCCCCCAGGCTCCAGACTGATCCATCAGGGTTAGTGTCCATAGTAACCGGACCCCTCCTGTCCTGTGGAGCCACTGATTGGAAGTGAGTCCTGGGGAACAGAAACGTTGGGAGGGGAATGAACCCCTCGTTATTTTTCGTTTTCTGGCGCCATCTCCCGAGGGGCTTAGTCGCCTCCGCAGGCAGCTCCGTGGCAGGCTGTGTGGGACGGGCCTCATTGCCCTAAGTTTTGGGAGGCCGAGTGCACGTGCAGCGGGTAAATGCTCCGAGCCCCAGCGACCAAGGTGGGTCCCGTCTGTCTCCACAGTGAGCTGTGTTCCTGACAGGAGGACATACAGAATACCTCTCTAATACTTATTTACACGCCTGAGTCTGCCACTTCCCCTGGCAGCCAAAAGGGGATCAAATCAGAGCTAGTCAGACAAACACTCCTCCTCTTTCTTCCTCTAGTGAGCGGGTGGGGACATAGGTCTCCCCAAAGAGTCCAGGTCTTGTGTGAAGATGTGCGTGGGACTACTTACCCGATCCTTGCTGCGGCTCTGCCAGTCGGACTACAAAACGATCCTAAACACCAAATGTGGTGGGCAGGCCCCCGACAGCCTCCGCGGACAGGACGCTGGTGGTAACGTGCTCTGCAGTTGCTCCCTGTGTCTCTGGGGCCGTTAACATACATGTTACATCTCAGCAGCTCACAGCACCCTGAAAACGGGACTTCGTGGCCCTAACTGTTCAGAGAGTATCGCTTAGCGGTGACATCACCGAAGCCTCATTTCGAATCTCTCCAATCATGGGGCCAGGAGGCCGGCGGGAGGGATGTGTGTGTGGAGGCAGGATGTGAGGCTAAGATCTTGGGTTCCTAACTTCCCATGCGATGGGGCGGCCACGTCTCTGTTCCCAACCAGCAGAGTCCAAGATACGAGAGCCCTTTCCTTGTCCCTGGGACCGAGCCGTCCAGAAGGAACCCTCGGTGTGGACAAGTGAACGGGCCGGGAGGCAGCGCGGGCGGTGAAGAGGGGGACTTCCTGGTGTCCTGTTTCCTCTGGGCTGTGTCCTCCTAGGAAGTGACGGGGACAGAAGCAAGGGAAGCAGCTACGGCTGGTGGCAAAGCCCGCAGAACGTTAACAGCGAGAGGCAGCCGGAGATTCCCCTGCCTTCCAGCGGAGGAAACTCTAGTCCAACGGAGGGAAGTGACTGCCCACGGACACCTCTCCCCTGAGAAGAGGCGCCAGGGCAGACTCGGGCTTCCTCATGTCTCAGCCAGTTCCTGCCACTGCCCCCCCGCCCCCGTCTCCTCCAGGACTGCCCCCCAGTCTCCTCCAGGACTGCCCCCCCCAGTCTCCTCCAGGACTGCCCCCCCCAGTCTCCTCCAGGACTGCCCCCCAGTCTCCTCCAGGACTGCCACCCCCAGTCTCCTCCAGGACTGCCCCCCCCAGTCTCCTCCAGGACTGCCCCCCAGTCTCCTCCAGGACTGCCCCCCGAATCTCCTCCAGGACTGCCCCCCAGTCTCCTCCAGGACTGCCCCCCAGTCTCCTCCAGAACTGCCCCCCAGTCTCCTCCAGGACTGCCCCCCCCAGTCTCCTCCAGGACTGCCCCCCCCAGTCTCCTCCAGGACTGCCCCCCAGTCTCCTCCAGGACTGCCCCCCGAATCTCCTCCAGGACTGCCCCCCGAATCTCCTCCAGGACTGCCCCCCAGTCTCCTCCAGGACTGCCCCCCAGTCTCCTCCAGAACTGCCCCCCAGTCTCCTCCAGAACTGTCCCCCAGTCTCCTCCAGGACTGCCCCCCCCAGTCTCCTCCAGGACTGCCCCCCTCAGTCTCCTCCAGGACTGCCCCCCCCAGTCTCCTCCAGGACTGCCCCCCAGTCTCCTCCAGGACTGCCCCCCCCCAGTCTCCTCCAGGACTGCCCCCCCCAGTCTCCTCCAGGACTGCCCCCCAGTCTCCTCCAGGACTGCCCCCCGAATCTCCTCCAGGACTGCCCCCCAGTCTCCTCCAGGACTGCCCCCCAGTCTCCTCCAGAACTGCCCCCCAGTCTCCTCCAGGACTGGCCCCCCCAGTCTCCTCCAGGACTGCCCCCCAGTCTCCTCCAGGACTGCCCCCAGTCTCCTCCAGGACTGCCCCCCAGTCTCCTCCAGGACTGCCCCCCAGTCTCCTCCAGAACTGCCCCCCCCCCAGTCTCCTCCAGGACTGCCCCCCAGTCTCCTCCAGAACTGCCCCCCAGTCTCCTCCAGGACTGCCCCCCCCCAGTCTCCTCCAGAACTGCCCCCCAGTCTCCTCCAGAACTGCCCCCAGTCTCCTCCAGGACTGCCCCCCAGTCTCCTCCAGGACTGCCCCCCAGTCTCCTCCAGGACTGCCCCCCAGTCTCCTCCAGAACTGCCCCCCCCAGTCTCCTCCAGGACTGCCCCCCCCCAGTCTCCTCCAGGACTGCCCCCCCCAGTCTCCTCCAGAACTGCCCCCCCCAGTCTCCTCCAGGACTGCCCCCCCAGTCTCCTCCAGAACTGCCCCCCAGTCTCCTCCAGAACTGCCCCCCAGTCTCCTCCAGGACTGCCCCCCAGTCTCCTCCAGGACTGCCCCCCAGTCTCCTCCAGAACTGCCCCCCCCCAGTCTCCTCCAGAACTGCCCCCCCCAGTCTCCTCCAGAACTGCCCCCCAGTCTCCTCCAGGACTGCCCCCCAGTCTCCTCCAGAACTGCCCCCCCAGTCTCCTCCAGAACTGCCCCCCCAGTCTCCTCCAGAACTGCCCCCCCAGTCTCCTCCAGAACTGCCTCCCCCAGTCTCCTCCAGAACTGCCTCCCCCAGTCTCCTCCAGGACTGCCCCCCAGTCTCCTCCAGGACTGCCCCCCCCAGTCTCCTCCAGGACTGCCCCCCAGTCTCCTCCAGAACTGCCCCCCAGTCTCCTCCAGAACTGCCCCCCAGTCTCCTCCAGGACTGCCCCCCAGTCTCCTCCAGGACTGCCCCCCCAGTCTCCTCCAGAACTGCCCCCCCCAGTCTCCTCCAGAACTGCCCCCCAGTCTCCTCCAGAACTGCCCCCCAGTCTCCTCCAGAACTGCCCCCCAGTCTCCTCCAGAACTGCCCCCCCCCAGTCTCCTCCAGAACTTCCCCCCCAGTCTCCTCCAGAACTGCCCCCCAGTCTCCTCCAGGACTGCCCCCCAGTCTCCTCCAGGACTGCCCCCCCAGTCTCCTCCAGAACTGCCCCCCCAGTCTCCTCCAGAACTGCCCCCCCAGTCTCCTCCAGAACTGCCCCCCCAGTCTCCTCCAGAACTGCCTCCCCCAGTCTCCTCCAGGACTGCCCCCCAGTCTCCTCCAGGACTGCCCCCCCCAGTCTCCTCCAGGACTGCCCCCCAGTCTCCTCCAGAACTGCCCCCCAGTCTCCTCCAGAACTGCCCCCCAGTCTCCTCCAGAACTGCCCCCCCCAGTCTCCTCCAGAACTGCCCCCCAGTCTCCTCCAGGACTGCCCCCCAGTCTCCTCCAGGACTGCCCCCCCAGTCTCCTCCAGAACTGCCCCCCCCAGTCTCCTCCAGAACTGCCCCCCAGTCTCCTCCAGAACTGCCCCCCAGTCTCCTCCAGAACTGCCCCCCCCAGTCTCCTCCAGAACTTCCCCCCCAGTCTCCTCCAGAACTGCCCCCCAGTCTCCTCCAGGACTGCCCCCCAGTCTCCTCCAGGACTGCCCCCCCAGTCTCCTCCAGAACTGCCCCCCAGTCTCCTCCAGAACTGCCCCCCAGTCTCCTCCAGAACTGCCCCCCCCCAGTCTCCTCCAGAACTGCCCCCCCCAGTCTCCTCCAGGACTGCCCCCCCCAGTCTCCTCCAGGACTGCCCCCCAGTCTCCTCCAGGACTGCCCCCCAGTCTCCTCCAGAACTGCCCCCCAGTCTCCTCCAGGAATACCTCCCAAGTCCTCCAGGTTCCAGCAAAGAATTCCGCTTCCAACAGTGGTTTCAACAATACCGGCGTGGGAGACCCAGGAACTTCCCCTCCAGGAATGAAATTCCAAAGACCAAGCAGTTTCTTCAGGACCCCAGCTGCCCGGCTGCACGGAAGAGGACAGCAGAGGCGGGTGCTTGGCGGGGACTCAGTGGTGGGCGGTCAGGCTCCTGGGCAAGTGGTCAGGATGCTTGGGCAGGGATCCTGCAGCTCCCATGGCACCTGATGTTTCCCCAAATCTGATGCGTTGAGACCATGACTCTCTAACAAGTCTCTTTTTCTTCTTCTTTCTTTAAAGAATGTAATTTTGAGCTCTTTGCTAGGAATGTGCTCTGGCGGGTTGGTCATTTTCAAAGTGACCTTCTCAGGGTTCTGACGGCTGCGCTCCTGAAACCCAATCGGGTCAGAGAGTCGCCAGCAACGTCCTTGGTTCTGAGCGTCACATCAAAGCAGCTGCGGCCGGGCTCGTGGAGCCGGAGGGGGCGGACCTGCTCCTGGCCTCACACTTGGATCCTTCAAAATATGCTGAGAAGCTTCCTTTTAGGGATAAACTTTTTAGAAATCAATTTTCCAGACAGTCAGTGCCATTGGTCACATCCACGAAGATCATGCACATGGAAGCGTGGGCGAGGCCCCGCCAGCCGTGGGTGCAGGACCATGGCAGAACCTGCGTGTCCACGCAAGGTCCCTGCAGCGGGGACTGGAGCCACTGACACTGGCTGGCACGTGCCTGTCATTACTGTTAAATGGGAGCTAGGAGTCGGGAAGCAGCAGTCTTGGCGACAGGGAGGCAGAGCGTGGCCGGTTCTGCGGGGACAGGACAGCTAGGAGGAGGGTTGGGGCTGTGGGAGGGCGGGCGGGCAGAGGGCTCACCCCTCGGAGCATCTCCGGGGCATTCCCAGGGCCTCTGTCCTCTGAATCCCAGCCCAGCCTCGTGCGCATGTGGCTCACCCACATGCTGTCGTCACCAACACCCTCCACACCCTCTCGCTTTCAACGTGGATGAAAATAAATGGCTGCTCCCGAGTAGTGAGGTGTCTGAGCCTGTTTGCATATGTCAGTGGCAGCACCACACTGAGCTCTGGGCTCAGAGCTGGGGCCTAGGGAAACGCAGGTGGGACCCGGGCCGGAGACCTTGGAACAAGGCGCTGAGCTCAGGGACCACGGAGTCCTGCCCGGCACTGTCTCTCCCTCTGCTCCTCACGCTCACACGCGACGGTGGCACCGACGAGTGAAGCAGCGCCAGCCGGTGCCCACTGTTCTAAACACCTGCTTTTGGCCATTATCATGCCCTGTTTGGGGGCTCATCCTAAAACCTAAAATTAATCATATTTTCTACTGAATAAGGACCTGGCCTAGCTAAAGATAGCCCGCAGAGGTGCCCCAAATTGGAGAAAGGAGGCGGGGCATTTACGCACCGCTGAGCAGCCACTGGCACAGTCTGCGCTCCTGGGTAACCCTGGGCCGAGGGCACGTCTGCGAGGGGGGCTGGGAGCTGCACCTCGACATTGCCCCAGAATCCACGCCGAGGCCTCGGTGCCCGCCAGCGCCGTGAGGACCGCACAGGGACGAGGTGAAGAGGTGTTCAGGGAGGAGGATGCTCAGTCTCCCTCAGCCCCCTAACCTGCAGCAAGCAAGGCTTTGTCTCTGAACACAGAGCGTCCAAACAGCCCCGGAAATGTGGCCCAGCGCGTGGCCTGTGTGACGCGTGGAGAAGCCGGCTCCTGGTCCCTGTCTCAGGCCTCACGCTCCCGCACTTAGTCTTTCCCGGAAGGAGCAAAGGCCGGGCTTTCCTCCTTGCGGCATTTTTCCAGGGTTTGGCTGCCAGTGTTTCCTTCACAGGTGGGTGCATGGTCATCGTCCTGCCTCCCACACTGTCAGCACCACAAAGGATGAGGCCCTGCCAAGCCTGTATCGGACGGGGAGCCTGTTGCCGGCCACCGAGGCTGCTAACGGGGAACTCAGGATCTTAGATGTACGCTGGGGTCTCGAAATGGATCCAAAGCGGTCAGTTCTGGACAAGGTTTTCCCAGCAGCCCTGACCGGTGGGGTGATTGATGGTCAGGCTTTGGGAGATGCTGGAAGCTCCGGCATCCACCAGGCACTAGAGGGCGCCACCGCCTTGAGGAACTGAGTGGCTCCAGGGAGTGTTGTCTCTCAAGCCCACCTTGACGCCCCAGGAAAGGGAAGACCCCAGAGTGGAAAGTCTCACAGCAGAACTGGACGCTGGGCCATCGGCACCGGTGACGGCCGCACTGTCAGATGGACGACTTCAGAACATCGACAGACGGGGATCTATCCCATTGTGCTTTTTTCCTTTAGATTTATTTATTTATTTATTTTTATTTTTTATTTATTTATTTTTTAAAATATATTTTATTGATTTTTTACAGAGAGGAAGGGAGAGGCATAGAGAGCCAGAAACATCGATGAGAGAGAAACATCAATCAGCTGCCTCCTGCACACCACCTACTGGGGATGTGCCCGCAACCAAGGTACATGCCCTTGACCGGAATCGAACCTGGGACCTTTCAGTCCGCAGGCTGACGCTCCATCCACTGAGCCAAACCGGTTTTGGCTAGATTTTTTTTTTTTAATCCTCACCCAAGGAGTGAGGATATTTTTTCCATTGATTTTCAGAGAAAGTGGAAGGGAGCGGGGAAGAAGAAAGAGAAACATTGATGTTTTGCTCTGTGGATCAGCTGCCTCCTACACACCCCACACTGTGGATTGAGCCCAAAACCTGGGCATGTACTCTGACTGGGAATTAAAATGTGACCTCCTGGTTCATAGGTCAAAGCTTAACCACTGAGCCACACGAGCCAGGCTATGCTTTTTTAACAATAATAAAGCTACCTATTTACATACTATTTATTATCCTCCAGGCACTGTTACAAGTACTTCATCTGCATTAGCATATTTAGTCCTCCCAGCAGCCCTAAATAGGTTATCCGAAATTTACAAATAAGGAGAGAGAGGCAGAGAGGTTAAGAAATTTGCCCCAGATCACAGCTAGTAAGTGGAAGGGCAGGTTTCAAATCTAGGATCCCTGTGGAGAGCTGATACACAGCGTGGTGATTATAGTCAACAGACAACAATAATAATCTATAATTATAAAAGCATAATATGCTAATTAGATCAGATGTCCTTCCAGACATCCTTCCGGATGACCTTCCGGATGAAGCTAGGGCTGTGAGGGAAGCCTGGGTCCTGGGTGCCAGAGGGAAGCCGGTGCTGGCAGCTGGGGGACGTAAGGCCTACTCTTGCATGAATTTCATGCATCGGGCCTCTAGTACAATTATAATTAGCATATGATTAACAATTATGATTAATAAATAATTTATGTAATATAATATCCATATATAACATATAATGGTTAAACAATTACAAACTTCAAAGTTGCTAAGAGACCAGCTTTAATTGTTCCCACCATAAAGAAGAAATGATAATTATGTGGCACGATAGAGGTTAATCATATTTCAATATGTAAATGTATCACATCAACACATTGTATACCTTAAACTCACACAATGGTATCTGTCGGAGTCCTTATAAACATTTTATACTATGAGTTTAATTCCCTTACAGATTTGGATACACAATCCTAAATCTTCTCGGGGCTGAAACAGACTTCCTCACCAATAATTCGGTCACCCAACACCTTGGAAGATGCCTTCTCAGTTGGTGTGGTTGAAAGATGGTCTCTGAGCCATCGGGGTCCCAGGCCACTCATGGAGCCTGCATCCCCAGCTGTTTCCTCACTTGACTGGTTTTGTTTAATTGGCCCTCAGGATATTCGTCTGCATTTCTAAGTTCTTCTTATCTCTTAAGCCAGGCTCCTCAAACTAAGGCCCGAGGGCCACATGCGGGTGTTTTTGCCGTTTTGTTTTTTTACTTCAAAATAAGATATGTGCAGTGTGCATAGGAATTTGTTCATAGTTTTTTTTAAACTATAGTCCGGCCCTCCAACGGTCTGAGGCTCCCTGTTTAAAAAGTTTGAGGACCCCTGTCTTAAGCCATAAAACTCTTACCATTGGAAAGAGATAATCAAATGAGTTAATCAGCTGGTACCCACAAGAGGTCGGGCTCTCACCACCTCCCAGGCCATTCCATGTGCAGTGACCAGCAACCTCTCTCTTATTCCCACCGCTCTATCCCAGGTCCAGCCTCAGTGAAGCGCATGAGAAACGGGTAGGAAGCAACGGGAGGGAATAGGAGAGGAAATGAAACCCGGGCTGGTGGATTAAGTCGTTGCTGCACTCAGGCAGCCATTCACACCATACGGAAAGCCCGAACAATGTTTCTGTAATGAGAGGAGCTTGTCACACTGCAGTGGTCTTTCTGCAAAGACTTTGATTTAAGGTTGGTATCAGAGCATGGGCCACGTTAAAATACAATTACAAAGGAAACGAATTTCACTAGAGAATTGCAGGGAGCAGCTTGGAGCTGAGGAGGCTGCTGAGAGCTGAGAGGCGCTGGCAGGGAGGAAGGGAGAAGGGCCAGTGTGAGCTGGGAGAAGCCCCCTGTCCCCCCGGTCCACACGGAAGGAAGATGGAGATGCCCACTTCAGGGAGAGAGCGCGAGATTCCCGACCCCTGAGCGGTCTGGGCTTCTACCTCCTGTCAGAGCGACCACCAGAATCGCTGCAATGCTGTGCCTCCCACCACCTCCTGTTCAGCACACACCTGCGTCTCTCTTCATGGGCCCCATTTCCTGTGGAAAACGACATTTCTGGGGAATTTGGGTAAAAGGATTGGACATCTGGGGGCCGAAATCCCAGCTGTACCATTTACTATCCGTGTGACCGCGTAGGTCCCGGTAACTTATTAGCACATCACTAAACCTTTTTCTGAATCTTAGGTTCTGTCTGTGGTAAAGAGGTACCTGGCATATAGCAGGGACTCCATACACAAGACGAGGCTGATTATCACTCGGTTCCAAATGGGTAGATTAACCAGTGGTTTTAAAAGTGAGGGTGCTTGTAACCAGGGGGTGCAAGGTGCCTCACAGGGGCGTGAGAAGGAAATATTAGAATTTCTATTAATGTGTATTTTTAATATAAATATATTTGTATTGATTGCAGGGAAAAAGGGAGAGGAAGAGAGATAGAAACAACAATGAGAAAGGGGCCTTGTGGGTGAGAGAGTGAAACTGAGGTGGGTGACTGTGGTTTGGGACAACTGGGCTTTATGAGGGGATGCATGGTAGCCCTGGCCGGGCACCGAGGTAGAATGAGAAAAGAGTGAGTGGGGGAGAAAAGAGTGAGTGGGGGAATTTAGTAAGATGCAGTATGGGGGTGAGGTGGCTAATGGCTGTGAGGCTAATCCATCAACCCCCATAATAAAGACTGAGGAGGGGACAAGGGTCCCAGTGAATTCTGGGAGGGCAGAATAAGTGGCCCCAGTGTCGATTAAAAAGGAGGTCGGCTTACTGCCACCACAGTGTTCCCCGAGGCTCTGTCCTGGTGATGTAAGTCTGTGGGGCCCTGTCGGGGCCTGGGCAGCTTCAGTCTTCGGTGGCCAGTCCCAGGAGGTCTGGGAGCTCCAAACCAGATCCAGAGGGCGGCCTTGCTGAGATCCGACCCGGAGGGGCCAGACTGCAGCCTGATTTCCAGTGGCCTTCCTTCCGCACCTTGGGCAGGGCCCAGGCGGGGGTCTCGGGTTTGGGCAGGACTTGGCCTGTGTCCTTCCTTGTTGCATTTGAAGCAGGGCCCGGAGGAGGCTTAGCCCCTGACTTACCCGCGGTTGGAGAACCGGCACTTCGTTTGGGGTTCATGAGAGAGGTGGCTAGGAGCTGGAAGGCCTCCTTCTGGGCCTCAGCCTTGGCCTGATCTCACCTTTGTTTTTGGATTTGGGTCTTCTCGTCTCTATTATTAACGACCTTAAAGGTCAGGTTAACGAGGTCTTTTTGAGGGGTTTGTGGGCCTGTGTCTATTTTCGAAGTTTGCGGCGTATGTCGGGGGCTGGTTAGGGTATAAAATGGGTGTTCAGAAGAAGGGCTCTCACTGGGGAGGTGGGGTCTAAGGTGGTCAATGTCTGTAAGGCCTCCATGAGGCGGGAGAGGAGAGCTGGGTTTTTGTCAGGGCCCTGAGTGATGTCACTGAGTTTGTCACATTCCTTAGGAAAGGTGGTCGGGTCGGTGGAAAAAGATGTGAGATGCCTCTCAGTCTGTGCGAGGCTGGACATAGCAAGTGTTAGGTGGGAAAGGCTGTTTTGGAGCTCGCATTCTTGGGAGTTGGGGTCTCAGGGGCCGGGGAGAAGGTGGTTGCTGGTTAAGAGGGTCTGGGTTTTGGGAATCTACTGCAGGTGAGGGAGGGGATGTGTAAGGGGGTGGGGGTCGGCGGCGATCTGCTGGGTCAAAAGTAGATTCAGAATCAGAAGTGTTAGGGGTAAGATGTTTTATGTGAAGGAGAAGGATCTGATGGTAGCGCAGGACTGAGAGAGAGGATGGGACTGAAGCGTGGAAAAGGCCTGGACGTAGGGAATCTGACCATTTTCCATCGCAGTGACAGCAATTATCTAAATTGCTCAGTGTGTTAAAATTGAAAGTGCTGTTTTCAGGCCGTTGAGACTTGTTATCTAGTTAATGTTGTGGCCAAACAGTGTTACAAAACTAAGTGAGGTGGTTGGGCCTGATCTCCCCCGCCAGTGTGCAGAGGGAGTGGGTGTGGCCCACGAGAGAGGAAGAGTGAGTGACAGACCACAAATCCAAAGGGGACTGTTTAGGGCAGGCGTCCCTGCTGCTAAACAAATCACCATGAGAAACGAGAGGTGACCCTCTGGACTGGGCACCCCCAATCCAGAAGGACCCAAAGCCAAACGGCTGAGGAGTCTCCTGGCCTAGCGCTAGGACTTCTGAGACGAGAGACTTCCGAGAAGTCAGTGAGAGGGAGTGGGCAGAAGACCTGGGACGAGGGGAATTGTGGAACGTCACTCACCTAGAGAAGATTGGCTGGTGTGGGATGGAGGGTCAGCAATGGAGGAGAGATTCCCGGTCCAGTGTCCTCCTTGGCTGGCTGGGGGTGGCGGGGAGGGACCTCCTAAGGGTGGGAGGCCTGATTGAGGCCAGCAATCGAGTCATCCAAGTAGGATTCGGAGGTAAGCCCAGGACAAGCTGCCATGGCCTATTGCTATCCAGGTAGCAAACTCGAGGTGACCAAAGCCTTGGGGTGACCGAAGCAGGATGGCTCCCCATCACCGTGGAACCCTCCCAGGTTTCGGCACCAAATGTTAGGTCACCGAAGGAGAAACACACGAGGCCAGAATGGTGAGGGATCACGAATTTATTCGATCATCTGCACTCCAGGTGGCTGAGCCTGGATGGCTCCAGCCCCCAGTGATGGGAGTCGGCTTTTTAAAGGACTTTTGTCAGGCTTTTTCCAGGCAGAGACTTCTTTGTGCATACCCGGAGGGGGGATAATGGAATGTGGTCGCAGCAAGTGAAATGTGGCCTCAGCAAAGGCAATGTCCATAGTGAAATGGCCTGAAAAGCCAGCTCCCTGGGGGAAGGGTATCAATTCAATTATTTGATCAGACCTAACAGATACCTTAAGGAGACCCAAGCGAGACTCAACTTAAAATTTGTAAGCATGAACTTGAGTGCCTCTGTCCACCGCTCCTCTGTGTTCCGGTGGGTTCTGAGGGAGTGGAACTCACCGCCTCTCAGGTCCTCCCTCAGGCCTGCTCCACGAGGATCCCGCAGGGCATATAGAGACTCGGCTCGCCCTTCTCGGCCTCCTCCTGGAACTGCTGCATGCCGTCTGGGAAGGCCGCCATGGCCTGGTCCAACTTGCTGTGCCAGAGAGAGCTCTTCCCCCCCGGTGCAGAACAAGGGCAGGTCCCCGGGGTCCTCTGTCAGTGACTGCAGGTAGGAGTGGTCTCCGCGGGGGATGAGCTGGTACCTCTGAAACTGCAGACCCACTGTGTGAGCCACGCCCACGAGCAGCAAGGCCGTGTGCCCCCAGGCTGCGTTGATCTCCCTCCAGCTCACAGGGACGGTGGGGATGCAGCCCAGCCTGAAGCTGTTGATGATGGCCAGGGGGCCGTCACAGCCGATCTCAGACGCGGCCTTGAAGGCGTTGGTTCTCTTCAGCCAGCCAGCTGGGTCTGGGCGTACCGCGGCCGGTCGCTCCACAGCTCGTCCTGCAGTTCCAGTTGTTGCCACTGCAGTTCACCGAGGTCCCCGTGGCACTGCCTTTCCTGCTGCTCCAGCGTCTCCGTCTCTGCCTGGGCTGCCTCCAGGGCCACCGCTGCCCTGTCTCGGTTCTCCTCCACCTCCTCCAGCTCCTGGGCCAGCCTCGCTTCCTCCAGCGCCACGACCTTCAGCTCCCGCTGCAGTGTCTCCCTCGCGTCCTCACCTAATCCATCCCTGGTCTCCAAGCAGCCTTGGTAGGTCTGACTGTCAGACTCCGAGATCCTGAGCTGGCTGACCAGCTGCTCCAAGAGACTGTCGGTACAGGCCTCGCACAGGGGGTGGTCCAGCTCTTCACCGGATAGGACGTCACAGAGGCCCCTCGTGGCCCTCTGGATGCTGCTGAGGGTCCTCCCAGAGGCCAGCTTCCCGAGCAGGGTGAAGTTGCTGGGACCGTCCCCGGGCATCTCGCCATCACCAGGGATGGCCCAGCCGGAGGCACTACCCGGCAGCTCTTCAAGGTCTGTCTCCATCCTGGAGGCAGAGCCTTCCTCCGGAGTGTCTCCCGGCCCCCCCTGAGCTGAGGGGAAGTTCGAAGCTGCAGGTTGTTGGCTGAGGTCAAGGCCTGAGGTCTCCGAGGACCAAGTCAGCTTCAGGGGCCGGCGCAGAAATGGCAGATGAAGCGGATGGAGGACATGGTGGAGGTCTTGAAGTGTGGCTCAGCCCCATGAGGATGAGGCCTTCACTGGTGTCTGATGGGATCTCAGACTCACCAGGAGGGCCTCACAGATCCAAAATTTCTCCTCAATGAGACCAGTTCCCACAGAAACGTACAGTCTTGTCTTAACCATTTCAGCCCACCTCTCTCTTGGGCCCAGCTTAGTCTCCAGTGTCCTAGCTTCTCCAGCCAGGCATTTGGTACATGGCACCCGGCCAGCCTGGGGCCGTAGGCCTGCTGGGGCGTTCTAACCGCTTGGGGATGGCCTCGGGCCTGGGGCGGGTAAAATACCCTGCCTACAAGTTCAGTTAGTCTTCACCTGATGGGAAAGACTCGGCCACCAAGCTCTTAGAACTCCCATGTGATCTTGTGTTAACTGCTCCTGGAAATAAAACAAAGCTACAGGTCCTGCCGTGGCTGGTGTGGCTCCGTGGTTAGAGTGCTGGCCCAAGCACTGAAGCGTCCTGGATTGCAGGTCAATCTCCAGTCCTGGTTGGGGCAGATGCAGGAGACCACCAATCGATGTGCCTCTCTCATATTGATGTCTCTCTCTCCTTCTCTCTCTTTCTCACTCTCTTCCCCTTCCTCCCTCCCTCCCTTCCACTCTCTCTAAAAATCAATGGAAAAAATATCCTCAGGTGAGGATTAAGTAAATAAATCAGTGAAGCCACAGGTCCCAAAGAGCTGACTCTACCCCGTGCCCTGGCCCTACTTGGGCTGCAGACACCTGGTGTCCCCCGGCCTGCCTGGGAATGCCCTACCCTGCTCTGAGCCTGCTGAGCTCTCCAGATCCGGGTCAGGTCGTCCTTAGCTCCTTTCGCCCAGCAGAATGTGGCCCGCCTCCGGACTGGGATGGTGACTTTTTCATCTTTACAGGCCCAGTAGCCAGCACAGTGCGTGTCACCCGGGCCCCCCCAAATGAATGAAAACAGTTCCCCTGAGTGAGAGGAGGCTCCTGGGTCATCCCACAGGGCAATTGCTGCCATCTGGGCTTCTCTCGTCAACGCGGCTGCTGGCAGGGCAGCTGACCCTGGGTCCCGGGCGCACCACGGAGGATCCAAGCTCTCCTAGTCACAGGTGTCTGCGTCACGTGACAACTCCTTTCGGCGGGCTTGTTTCTCCACCACCCGGGATGGTAATGTGGCCGAGAGGGAAGCGTGCTGATGACTGTCCGCAAGCGAAGTCGCGTGTCTCCAGGGAGACCATGCAGTGCAGGCGACAGCGTATAATTAGTCAACAACTAAGCTCGCTTTCCAAAGAAGAGAGAAGAGGAAGGAAGAGGGAGGGGTGGCTTTAAGATGAGCAACAGGAGCCCGGCCCGTTGGAAAGGTGTTTGTGTCCTCTCGGCCTCCGGCCTGTCCAGGAGCCGAATCGAGGACCCCACACTCTGCTCAGCAGGGGGAGCCCAGGGGCCTCTGGGCGGCCAGCTCACCTCCGCGCCACCCACGCTGCGTGGAAAGTATACTCTGAACACGAAGGCAAGGCTGAAGGGGGAACAGCCCAGTACTGACGTTCCCACCTGTGGTTCCGTCTCCCCGTGGCAGTCTGCTTGTGAAGCCAGCACTCTCGCTGACGGCCTCCCTCCCAGACCATGTCCCTCACGGACCATGTCCCTCCAGACCATGTCCCTCCAGACCATGTCCCTCCCAGACCATGTCCCTCACGGACCATGTCCCTCCCAGACACATATCCCTCCCAGACCATGTCCCTCCCAGACCATGTCCCTCCCAGTCACATATCCCTCCCAGACCATGTCCCTCCCAGACCATGTCCCTCCAGACCATGTCCCTCCCAGACCATGTCCTTCCCAGACCATGTCCCTCCAGACCATGTCCCTCCCAGACCATGTCCCTCCAGACCATGTCCCTCCAGACCATGTCCCTCCCAGACCATGTCCCTCCCAGACCATGTCCCTCACGGACCATGTCCCTCCCAGACCATGTCCTTCCCAGACCATGTCCCTCCCAGACCATGTGCCTCCAGACCATGTCCCTCCCAGACCATGTCCCTCCAGACCATGTCCCTCCCAGACCATGTCCCTCCCAGACCATGTCCCTCCCAGATCATGTCCCTCCCAGACCATGTCCCTCCAGACCATGTCCCTCCCAGACCATGTCCCTCCCAGACCATGTCCCTCCCAGACCATGTCCCTCACGGACCATGTCCGCTCTTCTCTGCCCGGGCCCTGCTCAGCTCCCCTCCCTCTGGCTTCGTTGGCTGAGGCCACCGTCAACAGCTGGAGACCAGAGGATGGAGGACAGAGTCCCCTCCTGCCCCACCTGCCTCAGCAGCAAGTCCCAGGCAGGGGTGGCTGTGGCTGGGCTACAGGAATGGTCTCTCTCCTGCCCCTGAGTCTTGAGGTGCCTTCCTCCCACTATGCTAATCTCTGGGGGCCTAGTGCATTTTGCCTCTAGCTTTAACCCTGCCCACTCCTCTCTAAACAGCCTTTCATTCAAATTTCTTAAATTGGGCCTCTGAGCTGAAGGCCCTCCCACCTGCTAGCGCAGATCGGAAGGCCGAGCGTTTCTTTTCCCCGTCCCGTCCCGCTGTGGGCTTTGCATGGTCAGCAACCTTTTCCAACCCCACCGGCAGGACGTCTCGTCCCCCAAGGATGCTGTGAGCTGGGCAGCGGGCCCTCATCCCCGCTGTGTGGCGGGAAAACCAAGACCCACAGGACAGCCGCCCAGTCACGTGGGCAGCTGCCACCTCACAACTCACTGGAAAAACGGCACCTCGGTCCACTGAAACCAGAAAACTTAAATCATTAAAGTTTCCGAGGGGGCGGGGGTGTGGTGTGGGGGGGACGGACCCGAAGCACAGAGAGAGGGGCCTGCGGTGGAGCCAGGCGGGCGTCCTCTCCGTCTCAGCAGGCTGCGGGAGGACAGTGTTTGCAATGACCACTTTTCCCAATGGCTCTGAAACAATGGTCCGCGGGGAGGAGGCAGAGCCTGGAGGGAAGAAGCGAAGGTGTGACTTAGTGTGCTCAGCCGGGGAAGGGGAACTTCTACACTTAGGAAAAGGCAGTCAGGTTTTTAGCCAATGTAAAGCATTCTTTTGAGATTTATGATGGTAAGTTGAAGTCCACCAAGTGGAGTGTGTGTGTTTTCCTCCCTCCCTCTGTCCCTCCCTCCTTTCCTCCCTCTTTTCCTCCCCTCTTTCCTTTCCCTCCCTCCCTCTTTTCTTTCCTCCCTCCCTCCCTCCCTCCCTCCCTCCCTCCCTCCCTCCCTCCCTCCCTCCCTCCGTCTCTCTCTCCTTTCTTCCCTCCCTCTCCCTTCCTTCTTTCCCCCTCCCTCCTTTCTTCCCTCCCTCTCCCTCCCTCCTTTCTTTCATCCCTCCATCCCTCCCCCCTTCCCTTCTTCCCTCCCACCCTCCCTCCCGCCCTCCCTCCTAACAAATGCCCAGCTTCTCTGGTGTAGGCACAGAGGAAATGGATGGGTTGGTTTGTAACCAGGTTGGAACTTGGCCAGCTGGTTACCACAGGGGATGGGGAGAGAAGGTAAGCATTTTTTTTAAAGACCGATTACAGTGCTCAAACCTGGAATTCAGGTGAAGAGGAAATGAGTACCCAGAGAAGGGAGGGACAGCGGGAAAACTGGTAGGGCCAGTGGGTCGGTGCTCTTATGGGGTCGAAGGTAACACTTGAGTAACTCAGCTGGGAGGGTAGAGCTTTGTGTTGGGCGTCCTTGCTGTCCTCAAGCTCTTGTTCTGGCTGTAGCTGGCATTCAGCGCCGTCTCGGCATGTAGCCAGCAGTGCAGGTGAAGTTTGCAGAAGTACATGACCTGTCAGAGTCTGCAGAAGCCAAAATGTGGAGGGGGAAGGTTTTGTCTCCGCTGTCCATTTCCCGGTTGGGGGGAAATCCACTCGAAGTGGGCTCAGTTTGGGGAGCCATCCCTCCCACAGAGGAGGTGTTCCCACTCCAGGAGAGTTGGTCACACAGCAGAAGTCCTTCAAAGGGGGCTTCGGGGCCTGAGGCGGCCCAGCTCCCTCCTGGAGAGTCTCCTGGCCTAACATGGGGCAGGAGCAAAAAATTAAAAAGAAAAAAAATAGGGCAGAAGTAGAATCTTTAAAAGCACTTAAAAAAAAAAAAAAGGAGTGTGCTAAAAGGCTGATGTGGGGATTTGCATGGCACACCTAATTACTAAAATTCTGCAGCACTCCAAGAAATATATATTTTATCGCCAATCTGACAAAAAAAATAGGTATAATTTTCATTCACACAGGATAGATATGGCATTTTTTATTGACTTTTAGAGAGAGGGGGATGGAGAGAGGGACAGAGGGAGGGAGAGAGAGAGAGAGAGAGGAAGAGAGAAACATTGATCAGGGGGCTCCCTTACTCGCCCAGACCCTGATCAAACCTGCAGTTGGTATATGAGATGATGCTCTACCCAACTGAGCAGCCTTTTCTTGCTCAGAGTTCTCATGAGACAATGTCAACGCACTTGGAGACTGTCAGATAATACGAGATTACCAAGTGCTCACAGTGTCCTAGATGGGTGACCTAACGAAGCGGTGAGCCCTGTGTGCGCACGGAGAAGCCTCTGCACACCCAGGCTGTTCCCCGCATCAAGTCCTTGTTGTGAGGAATGCCTCCTCGATTCCCTCCCAGCTGCGCACTTTCCACGCGAAGTGAAGTGGGCGTCGATGGCGATGCCTGGCGAGGAGCGGGCTGCTTCATTTCGGCACTATCAATAGCTCAGTGAGGAAATGGCACTCACTCCAGGGCACAAGCACCTCCTATGAAAACTGCCTCCCTTTTCACTGTCCCCCGGATGGCGATGTGTGAGACACCCGACGTGGACGGACACCGCCATTCTTGCCTTGGTCTCTGGCCCCTTCCCATCCCTCTGGACACTTCCGTGTGAGACTCTGGATCTGGCTCCGCAGCACCCTCACCCGCTGGCACTGTCTGTAACTAGGCAAACCCACGAACGGATCTGACTCAGTCCCTCCGACCTCAGTCAAGAAACATTAATTGAGAAGGATGATGGGGTTTTATTTTCATGTGTGTTTGGCAAATCCAAAAAATAAATTTAATAACTGTTACTATCATGTTCAAGGTTTACTAGCAGTGGTAGTAACCACGACTTTCTGTACAACTTCATGTCATCCCAGGACTACACAAGACTCATACAAATCGGAAGTACGAGCCTCCCACACAGGGCACGTCTCTCCCACTGAGGAGAGTGCTTCCCCCGGAGCCCAGCTGACGGCCAGCCGGGTCTCACCATCCCGGGAGGCGGGACGTAGTGCTGGAGGGCGCCTTGGTCCAGGGCGGGAGGCCTGGCCTCACCTCAAGGCTGCCACTGCCCGCTCCACGGCCGGCCCCAGTCGTGTGTCCTCCAGGCCTCCTCTCCATTATTTGCAGTGTGACTTCTCAGGTGACCTTGCAAGCCTCCTCCATCCTGACGTTTTGTTCGCTGTCAGGCACATGCCCCGGTCAGAGTCGCTGAGCCTTGCTCTTCTGTCCCTGGGTACCTGCTGGCCCTTTCCCTTCCCGTCACACTCGACGTGGGTCCTGGAGGTCATCCTGAAGGGGTCCAGCTGCTTTTGAGGCCTCCTCCGCAGAGGCGCCTCAGGGAACGCTCACCCGGCAGAGCCAGCACCTGCCAAACCGTCTCTCTCCCTTTCTAACAACCGGGATCCCTGCTTGTTCCTGCTGAGCTTTCTCTGCTTTCGCGATGGTGGATCTCTCTCCAACGCCAGGAATCCATCCCGCGGCGAGGAAGACCCTGGAATCGTCCTGCCGTCATTTTCAGAGAAAAGCTCAATCCCACAGACTGCCCGCCTTCGGTGGCAGGAGGGCGGGCAGCGCTGAGCCACACAGGATGGGAGCAGACGCGCCTAACCTTTTCCATTTCATGGCACATGAACTACTAAAACTCGGCGGCACACCAAAAATGTGTTTTGCCAATCTGACCAAAAAACTAGGTATCATTTTTATTCATTCACACCAGACGGCGATTGTTGTGTTGGCTGTTGTCATTTTTTTATTTAACAATCTAAGGGGAAGGAGGTTGGTGCCCTGACTCAATAGCCAGTATTGTATCTTTTTAAATTTCTCCTGCCACACCGGGTGGGAATCGCCGGTCTAAGGTCTCTACCTGGTTAGGCGCGTGGCATGGAGGTCTGTCCACCCTCCCTTCTGCTTCCGGGCGTCTGAATTCCAAGCACAATGAGGAGATGTGGGAGCATCAGACACTGCAGGCTTGAGACCTGTATCCAGCATCTGTCAGGAGCCTGGCGCCCCATCTCATGTAGGGGACAGCATGGAAAAGCGATCGATGCCAGCGATCGGGGCCAAGGGCCGGGAAGACTGACAGGCAGGCTCCCGCAGTGACCCACCGTGGGCTGTTCTGACTTAGTGTGCTCGTGCAGTGGGGAGTGCAGTGGGGAGAGCGTCTAGTCTGAGGGCCGGGAACTGGCTGTGAGTCACAGCGCGGAGATGCTGTTCAATAAGCAGGAACGGGCTCAGCGAGGCCTGCGCCCTGACACGGGCACATCTGAGCGGGCTCACTCCTCCGCTCGTCCCCAATTGTGACTTGTGACTCAGCTGTCGCCCCGGTGAGGTCAGGTTTGGATCCTTCCCTTGTATCTTCCCACCACCAGCAAGAAAGTATACGGGGGGGGGGGGGGGGGGGGGGGAGAGAGAGAGAGAGAGAGAGAGAGAGAGAGAGAGAGAATGAATTTGATTTGGAATCTTAGGAGAGCACTAGTGGGTTTGGGATGCTATCATTCCAGAAGGCATTTGCTTAAAAGACGGAGATAGAAAAATGGAGCACGAAACGGAAATCAAAAGCGATGCCTGGGGGCGACGCGGGCAGTGGCAGCTGGCACGCAGGCAGTGCCTGGCTCGTGGCCGCAGAGCCCCGGCCTGCAGACGACTGGAACCACCAGGTGCTGAGCTGGACTCGGAACCCGCTGCCTGGCTCTGAGCCCAGTCCTTCCCCAGAGCCTCTGGCCTCGGAAGAACGGAGAGCGGGTGTGTCCTGCGTCTGCGGGACCAGGAAGCAGCCCTCACATGAGACCTCCAACCTCGATGGGAACATCTTCCTGTCCAGGGGAGCAGGCGGAGGGCACCGGGGCCCGCCCTCGCGGCTGCCCAGGTTGGGAGGTGGGATGTGGGGTCCCATGCAGGACCCGCAGTGCTGGGGCTTGGGGACTCTGCCTGGCGCTCTGGCTGCGCGGGAGATGCCACCTTCCGCCACATTCCGTCTGTATCTGTGCCCCTCCCTGTCCCGGTGCGACTCATCCTGCGGCTCCGGAGGCATCGTCCTCTGATCCTGAGGAAATAAGAGATCGGAAACCGGTGCCAAGCTGCAGGGAAGCGAGGACAGGCCCCGTTACAGCAGGAGGACGGGAAGAAATAGAAGGAAATGTGAAGTTTTGGACTTACAGTTGTTGTGGTGGCTCGTTTTTACTTCTCCTTATAGTTCTCTGAATTTTCCAAATTATCAAAATAAAAATGCTCTTCTTTCATAGCTAGACAAAATCTAACAAATTTACAATGAAAATGAAAAAACACATACTTTTAGAGATTTTAAAATGCCAATGATAGATTTTTTTAGGAAAATGCAGAAAATGATTGTGTCAGTCCTCTTCTAGTAGGATTCCGTTCTTGTGACCGGGCACGCCTTTCTCCCGTGCCGTGAATGAAAACCAGAAGCAAACGTCAAGATAAATGTTAAAGTGCCAGCAACGTGTGGGAGCCGCGAGCTGACATACACAGCAGTCGCCTTAGGAACACAGAAGCAGGCCGCCCACCCACGTGGCCGCAGAGCTAATGCGCCAGGCTGAGGTGACTTCACCCCAAGGCAGTGGAGCCCGGCTGGCTGCACCCCGCACCCCCAGGAGCCGCACAGCCAGGAGAGCGGCCAGGCAGAGAGGCAGTGGCAGCCAGACAGGGGAGGCGAGACTCCCTCGTTCCTCTCCGCGGGAGGCTGCTCGCGCCTGGTCTCAGGCTCTTTCCAGAGAGACCCGACTCCTCAGGAGCCCAGGGTCCTGGAGGACAGAGACCTGGGTGACTGGTCCCCAGGCCAGCAGACCTGGCGGAGGGGGAGGAAGCAGCGCTCTGGTTGGGTCTCTGAGATGGAGACGTCATGGGTCGTAAGATCATGGAGAGTTGTCACGAGCCGTGTATTAGGCAGAACTCTTCCCGCTCTCCTCACGGGGCCACCTGGGGACCTTGGGGTTCAGATGCTGTTTCTGTAGATGGGACCCCAGGCTGCTTCTGTCCACCGAGGATCACACATGAGAGCCAGGTACGGGCGTCACCCACCTCACGTGGCAGGTGCACTTCTTCCCGAGGAGGGGGCAGGTGTGGACACTGCTCTACTCTACGGTTTTTGTGGTTTAGTTGGAGAGGTGGCCCATGGACCGGCAAAGGCCGGAAGGATGCTGTTATGTTGAAAGAAGGTGGTGAAGTAGGCATTTACTCGCTAAGGAGATTCCAGCAGCTGGGTGGAAATAGCCTGTGGAGACTTACAGGAAGTTCGCATGGAGCTGGGAATGAGAGAAATGAGGCACCTGGGGTGATAGAAAGGAGGGACAAATTGAGGAAGCATCTAAGTAATCCTTCCCGTCTCTAAAATTAAGGTTAAAACAACACTTCGCAGGGCTCTTGTGAGGATTAAATGAGATGATGTCCAGTCATTTCTCTATATCTGTGGGTTTCACATCCACAGGAATTCAACCAACTGCACATCAAAAATATATATATATATATATACTAGAGGCCCAGTGCATGAAATTCGTATATATATATACTAGAGGCCCAGTGCATGATCTCCCAGGCCTGGCCGGAGATCAGGGCTGATCTGTTGGGCAACTGGTGGGGCACTTGGGAGGCCCTCCACTGGCACCCGCCTTGGCTGGCCTGGCGCCGCCCACTCACTGGCCCCACCCACCGCCGCTGCCTGCGGGCTGGGGGCAGCTCCTGTGTTGAGCGTCTGCCCCCTGGTGGTCAGTGCACATCATAGCGACTGGTCATTCTGCCAGTTGTTCCAACGTTTGGTCGATTTGCATATTAGGCTTTTATTATATAGGATATTTTTTAATTCTAGAAAGTTCCACAAAGCAAAACTTGATCTGGCACGTGCCCAATATGATGTGGAGTCCATACGAATCGAGTGGAGTGTGGGCATGCCCTGCTGTAGGCTCTGGGTAAGTACAAGTTCGATGCAGACACTGTACCACTTAAACAAGGGACTTGAGCATCTGTGGTCCGGTATCTCGGGGTTCTGAAAACAACCCCCTCAGATACCAAGCACAGTGTCTTACACACAGTTGTTTAATTTGAATGCCTAACTAGAGAAACTTTTCTCTGCTTTACAGGTGAATAGCACTCTACTGCATGGGTGTCCCACAGTTTATCAGCCCCTGCTGACGGGCACGTGGGTTTCTTATTATAAACACTAGTGGCCTGGTGCATGAATTCGTGCACTTTGAAAGGGAGTTAATTAGAAGAAATATTTTCATATCACTATTTGCCAAGTCCTGGGTGCTGGTATCCAGCTCCCTCCTCCCTCCTGTCAGAGCCTGTGACCGTGCCCATGGGGATGCAGCACCAAAGCCAGCGCCCCAGGGGACACGGGGCTGGTGAGGGGGATGAGAGTGGTGGCCTGGCTCTAAGAAAACCGCCCTGGGCCTCTCTGGGTTTCCCCGTGAAAAGGGCCAGAGGCGACGGGGCTGAGTGCGGAGTCAGCGGCGGCAGCGGTGGCAGAAGCTGTCATGGCTGGCTCTTTGCCTTTCATGGCGGCGGGACTGCGGCAAACAGCAGAACATGCCTTGGTGGGAATGTCTCCATCAAAGGAGCTGGGCAGGGGCTGATTTAGAACGTGGCTGCCTGGCTACCAGGGTTCCACGTTCTGTTGGGCTCCATCATCAGGAAGTGAGGTCACTGCTCTTGTCAGGAAATGAAACCACTGCTCTTGTGTGGGGAGACGCTCAGGGTAGGGGACCAGGCAGTGACCAGGGAGGTTTTCTGTCATGTTCATATCCCAGGTCAAGGCTGGGGGATGGACGTGGAGTGTGGGCAGCTCCCGCTACCCCAGGTTTATCCCGACACTGGAGCTGAATCTCATTTCCCCCGGGGGGAGGTGGAGTGGGGGTGGTGCCCTTTGCCCTGATGTTTAGCCTGTCGGGCCGGCGCCGCAGGGCTGTGGGACTCCCCTGAGTCCCGGAGTCCCAGAGTCCTGCAACCCCGCAGGGCGACTCCCCAGAGTCTGCCCCATGGCCGGTGCCCTGCGGGACTCCCTAGATGCACCTCCTGGCCAACTTCCCTCCAGCGCCCTCGCGCACACAGTGTCAAGCCCAGCCCCACCCACCTGCCCACACCCACTGTGCACGCAGCCATCTTGTGACGGCGTGAGGGCATCACATGTGAGAGCGTGATGACTACTTAGCCTTTTATTGGTAAGGATACGGCAATGAATGACTTTTGTACGTGTGCACTCTGATCTGCGGATTACATTCCCGGAAGCGGAGTAGATGCCTGTGCAGTTGTGCAAACCGTACAGACTCTGCCATGGAAAGGGTGGGTGCGCTGCCTGCTCTCCTGTCAGCCTGAGCCCGCAGCCCTGCCTCCACCTGCGCCCACAGCCCTGCCTCCCACCTGTGCCCGCAGCCCTGCCTCCCACCTGCGCCCGCAGCCCTGCCTCCTGCACGTGCTGGCGAACTCTGTGGTTGTGGCCACCTTCACCACCACTCAGTTCCTTTACTAAGAAGGCCTGGTTCCGAGCTTCTGTTTGTGGTATGGCCGTTTGTTCGGGATCCTAGCACTGTTTCTGTTATTGTGGCTGTGGGATGCACGTGGCTGTCTGAGGGGCTGGCTGCTCCCCGCTCCTTGTTTTCTGGATGTTGCTGGCTATCCTGGCTTGTTTGTTTTTCTGCACGGACTTTAGAATCCTCTTGCCCAATTCCAGGGAAGGACAAAGGGAAGGCCTGTGTTATATGCTTTGATCAGATCGAATTAAACGTGTCCACGAGGGAGAACTGGCCTCTCTCTGGTGCTCAGACTTCCTGTGCAGGAGCACGGCGCGTCCCTCCGTGTGCTGAGTCCCTCCGTGTGCTGAGTCCCTCCGTGTGCTGAGCCCTTCATGTGCTGAATCCTCCGTGTGCTGAGTCCCTCCATGTGCTGAGTCCTCCGTGTGCAGATCCCTCCGTGTGCTGAGTCCCTCTGTATGCTGAGTCCCTCCGTGTGCTGAGTCCCTCCGTATGCTGAGTCCCTCCATATGCTGAGTCCCTTTGTGTGCTGAGTCCCTCCGTGTGCTGAGTCCCTCCGTGTGCTGAGTCCCTTTGTGTGCTGAGTCCCTCTGTATGCTGAGTCCCTCCGTGTGCTGAGTCCCTTTGTGTGCTGAGTCCCTCCGTGTGCTGAGTCCCTCCGTGTGCTGAGTCCCTTTGTGTGCTGAGTCCCTCCGTGTGCTGAGTCCCTCTGTGTGCTGAGTCCCTCCGTGTATTGAGTCCCTCCGTGTGCTGAGCACTTCATGTGCTGAGTCTCTCCGTGTGCTGAGTCCCTTCATGTGCTGAGTCCCTCCGTGTGCTGAATCCCTCCGTGTGCTGAGTCCGTCATGTGCTGAGTCTCTCTGTGTGCTGAGTCCCTCCGTGTGCTGAGTCCTTCCGTGTGCTGAGTTCCTCCATGTGCTGAGTCCCTCCGTGTGCTGAGTCCCTCCGTGTGCTGAGTCCTTTGTGTGCTGAGTCCCTCCGTGTGCTGAGTCCCTCCGTGTGCTGAGTCCTTCGTGTGCTGAGTTCCTCCATGTGCTGAGTCCCTCCGTGTGCTGAGTCCCTCTGTGTGCTGAGTCCTTTGTGTGCTGAGTCCCTCCATGTGTTGAGTCCTTCGTGTGCTGAGTCCTTCCTGTGCTGAGTTCCTCCGTGTGCTGAGTCCCTCCGTGTGCTGAGTCCTTTGTGTGCTGAGTCTCTCTGTGTGCTGAGTCTCTCTGTGTGCTGAGTCCCTCCGTGTGCTGAGTCCTCTGTGTGCTGAGTCCCTCCGTGTGCTGTGTCCCTCCGTGTGCTGAGTCCATCTGTGTGCTGAGTCCCTCCGTGTGCTGAGTCCTCCCTGTGCTGAGTCCTCTGTGTGCTGAGTCCCTCCGTGTGCTGTGTCCCTCCGTGTGCTGAGTCCCTCCGTGTGCTGAGTCCTTCGTGTGCTGAGTTCCTCCATGTGCTGAGTCCCTCCGTGTGCTGAGTCCCTCCGTGTGCTGAGTCCTTTGTGTGCTGAGTCTCTCTGTGTGCTGAGTCCCTCCATGTGCTGAGTCCCTCTGTGTGCTGAGTCCTTTGTGTGCTGAGTCCCTCCATGTGTTGAGTCCTTCGTGTGCTGAGTCCTTCCTGTGCTGAGTTCCTCCGTGTGCTGAGTCCATCTGTGTGCTGAGTCCTTTGTGTGCTGAGTCCCTCTGTGTGCTGAGTCCTCTGTGTGCTGAGTCCCTCCGTGTCCTGAGTCCCTCCATGTGTTGAGTCCTTCGTGTGCTGAGTCCCTCCGTGTGCTGAGTCCTCCGTGTGCTGAGTCCCTCTGTGCTGTGTGTGTCCTCACGGAGCATATTTCAGAGTCGTTGGCAAGTGAGAAGCAGGAGAACAAAGGCCACCAAGTTATGATGGCGAAGAGCAGACAGACTAGCCCGTGGGGAAGGGAAGGGCCGTAACTCTGAGTGCTGGCAACGTGGCAGAGGCGGGACTGGGTGAGGACGGGAGGAGGGGAGAAGGAAGCCGTTGGCGTTGGGCTCAGGTGAGAACCATGCCCTCACAGTAAGTCCTGCCCATTGGACTGTTCTGTCCCTGAGGGGTACAGGCAAAGCACCCCTAGTATAGGCCTCATGGAAAGGTCTCAACAAATGTTAGAAATGTGAACACTGACGAGGATGGACAAGAAGGGGAAACGGAGGCTCTGACTATGAAATAGTTTTGCCCAAGTTGTTACAGATCCATAACTCAAACGCAGATCAACCGACTGAAGCGCACGTGGTACACTGCCCTCCCCCTCCCCTCCCCCTCCCCTCCCCCTCCCCTCCCCCTCTCCCTCCCCCTTCCCCTCTCCCTCTCCCTCCTCCCCTTCTTCCCCTTTCCCCTCCCCTCCCCCTCCCCCTCCCTCTCCCCCTCCCCTTTCCCTGACTGTGGTCTTTCTGCTTCCCTGTGCTTTATGCTCCGAGCTGGTTGTCTCCTGGAGTCAGGTCACCATCGCTCCAGGCTTGCACCCTCACACCAAGTTCTTCTGCTCAGCTCCAGTGAGAAGGCTCCCAGGAAAGTCTGGAGGGCCAGGCCAGTGCCACCTCCTCGTGGGCATGGCCAGAGGGCGGACAGTGACGGCAGCCTCACAGGAATCACGGGGTGGAGGGTGGAAGAGCGGCTGCCCAGCTGAGAGTTCAAAGCAGCGTCATTGACAACAGCCAACAAGGGGAACAACCAGATTGTGTGGGTGCCGGATGCCGGTGTGGTGGACCTGGCAATGCAATACTCTTCACCGGTAAGAGGAGCAGTGCCTCAGCGACGCCACGCCAGGCGCAGCCTCAGACAGGCTCTGCCGGGGAGAGTGGAGGCACAGGCCTCCTATCGTGCGAGGCCAAGGACACGGCCCTTCCCGAGAAGCCGCGTCTCCGGAGATAAAGAGTGGATGAAGCCTGGCCGAGCTGGAGCAATAGAACGTGCACGGCGGCCGTGTCCTTCCTTCGGCTCGATGGGAACGTTTCACACTTAGATGGTGGCCAGCAGCATGACACTGAAAATTACCTGAGATCATGCAGAATCCAGCTCCCACCGCCGGACAGACAGCTGGCTCAGTCCTGTGGGGGAGCGCGTGCAGGTGCCGGGAAAGGCGCTCAGAGGGCTTCCCGGAGGTGGCGTGCTATTCTGGGAAGAGTCACCGTTCCTCGGCAGCCGGGTAGCGAAGCGGAGGAGCCACTGCACTCGCTGGGCCGAAGGGCTCATTCGCTGAGTCGACCAAACTCTTGGGCCTCCCGGACCCAAAGGAGTCACGGGAGTAAGGCTGAGGGCTCTTCGTGTGAGTGAGGGGTGATTCGGGGGGTTGTTAGCAGCATGGAGGAGGCTCCAGGTGTGGCCTGGCTGGAGACTCCAGAATCCACGGGATGCAAACTAGAAGGGCCCCGGGGAGCGTGGCCGGTTCTTCGGTCAGGGCCCGCCCGCCTGCGGGAATCACAGGAGCTCCCTGGCCCGCCCCAGGTTTGAGTGAGTGGGTCTGGACTGGCCCCTGGAATCTGTATTTCTACATGCGCCCCGGCCCTCTCATGGACAACCAGGTTCGGGAAATGTGGGTCTCATCTAACCTCTCCTGTTACAAAGGAGACTGCTGGCTGCAGGCGCCATGGCTCGGGTACAGTGGCCCGGAGACTAAGAGGCAGCTGTCTGACCAAACTAGTACCCCTAGCCAAGGCCTCTGCGTAAAAGCCCACCCCCCCCCCCCACCCCCTGCCACCGCGTCCCCAGCGAAGAAGTGGACCAATAGGGGAATGGTGGCTCGGCACAGCCAGCACCGAGTCCGAGGCCCGGCTCTGACCACATTTCAACACTCACAAGCGAGAAGCCAGAGGAGAGAGGCCAGCTCCGTCACCTGCAGGGGCAGGAATTCCTCCTGCGGCTCCTTTCCTTCCTCCCGTCCCGAATGGTTTTTCCTCGCTCTTCACCCACCGCTGCTGCTTGTCGGTGCAAATGAGGGGAAGCTTTGTTGTTGCCATGGTATCATCACAAGAAGCTGCTTTCAAGTGTGAGCTGGTCTGAGATGCTGGCTCTGCCTGGGGAAACGCGGAGGCTGCGGTGGCAGGGCGGCCGGCACGGGTCCTCGGGCTGCAGATGGGTGTTCTCCAGCACACCTGCGCCGAGGCGGTGGCCCCGGCCCGGCCTGAGTGGGCGTGAGGACAGCTCTCCCTGGTCCGCACATGCAGCCACGAGGCCTCAGCGAGGCTGTGACGTGACCATGACCTCTGGGGGCTGCCTGCTGGCCTTTACTCTGGGATGCAGGGCTGACGTCTCAGGGTCTGGGTCATGGAGGAAGGCTGGTCCGATGGAAGCACTGAGGTCCTTCCTTTGCTTTTTTTTTTTTTTTTCCTCACTTGAATGATGTGACCTTCCTGCTCTGAAACCTCAGCCTGCCCTTCCAGGCAGGATGGACAGATCGCTCTTGAACTCTAATCCCGTGTTCCGGGCATGACCTTGAGGCAGCCTCGTCCTTCAGCCACTTCTGTGTCGCAGCCTTGGGCTCTAGGTGAGCGAGTGACCGAATGACCGTCCTCTGCGTGGCCTGTGAACTCCTCGAGGGCAGTGGTCCTGCGTGTACCTCTCCCTCGTGCCGACACATGAGGACTCGTGTGTGCTGCTGAGGGTTCAGCGGCTATTTGTTGTTGTTAATCCTCACCGAGGACACACTTTTCCATTGATTTTATTTTAGAGGAAGTAGAAGGGAGAGGGAGAGACAGGGAATGAGAAACATCGATGTGAGAGAGACACACTGATTGGTTGCCCCCTGCTCATGCCCAATGGGGGCCAGGGATTGAACCTGCAACCAAGGTACAGGTATGCGCCCTTGACCGGAATCGAGCAAAGGCCTTAAAGGAGTTGGGAGTGTAAGGAGAGCACATAGAGGCTGCTCCTCTTTGAACCGGACGCTTAAGACCTCCGTCGATTCCACGTCTACATCATGTTCATCCACACCTGTGTCGTCTCCTACACCCTCATCTGAATCTACATTAACCGTGGGCTGCTGTGGACATGCAGCCCGGCAGGGGTGTGGGCATGGTGAGTGTTCAGAAATCAGCACGCGGGGGCCCAAATCCACAGCCAAACAGCGGGCTCCTAACTCCGGTGGGCAGGAGCAGAAGATGGCCATCCCTGTCTGGGCGTCCCCAAGTTGCAGCGTTGCTCATAAACCTTCTAGAATTCAACACGCGGAGGGTTAAGGAACTCCCGTCCTGAAATGCCCCCTCCCTCTCTGCCCAGAAAGTCCTACGTCCCCGAAGGACCTACTTCCATTCCAGTCTCCACGTTCCCCGAATCCTTGTCTGGGCCACAAGCACTTCTCCTTTGACGTGGGCTTGGCTCAGATTGCATCGCACTGCATGTCACCTGTACGCCTTCCTGTTGTTTCTTTTCCTGCCCAATTGTCTGGCATGTGCAGCTTTTAACTTGTACGTCACGCTGTCCTTCCTTAAAGGCAGGCCTTGTTTTGGGCGCCTATGCCTGTGCTTCACTGTGATGGCGAGTTTGGGACCCGGATTGCAGACTCCCGGGTCTTTCCCGGCTCAGCTGAATCAGCAGCTCCAGGTGCGGGGCCCTGAGCTCCATCATTTACATCAGCTGTTCGGAGCTTAGGATGTCGACTGAAGTCGCTAACAGCTGCTCTAAGCAGCTAACTGAAGTCGCTAACAGCTTTAAGATTCCCCTTCCTTTCTCTGCACCATCGCACTCCCGCACACACTCACACCTTTAAAAAAGTGTAATCTCTGCCCTAGCCGGGTGGCTCAGTGGATAGAGCATCGGCCTGTGGACCAAAGGGTGCCGGGATCGATTCTGGTCAAGGGCATGTACCTTGGTTGCAGACTCCTTCCTGATCGGGGCGCGTGCAGGAGGCAACCAATGGATGTGTTTCTCTCACATCGATGTTTCTCTCTGTCTTTCCCTCTCTCTTCCACTCTCCCTAAAAATCAGTGGGAAAATATCCTCGGGTGAGGAAATAAATAAATTAATTAATTTAATTAACGTCTGATGAAGGGAAGCAGGAGCAGGAGGATAGAAAAGACCTATATGGCCTTATAAACAAAGTCTCTGATAGTGAGGGATTAAACAGCCGCTTGTACTCAGCTAAGAACCTGCTGCATCGGGAAAATCTTGCCGAGGAAGATAGGATGGAAGAAAGCCACGGGAGGGATTGGGAGAATAATAAGGCTTTTTATGTCGGAGAAAGGAGTGGTGCAGACTTAAGTCCACTGACAAATGGGAGGTGTATTAGACAAGCGATTAGCCTAAAGGTATCCACGCTGAGCTTTACTCACAGAGAAAGACAGACGAGGAGCCGAGGGCAATTAAGAGCTACTGCGATATGATCAGAAAGCCGTGGGGCCGCGCTGCCAGGAAGGGGAGGGCCTGGCAGCTGGATGCGGGCAATTAGCAGGGCCCTGTTGCCAGAGCCCAGGGAGTCGGTAATGAACCTGGCCTGTCAGGGCTGACTCATCAGAGGGACCAGTACCGTGGGCCCTAGGGTGGGAGGGGTGGGCGCTGCACAACTCCAAGTCTCTCAAGAGGTCCCAGGAAACCTGTGGGCTGTGCCAAGAAATCATAGCATCTGGCTGGACCCGTGTGCACGCTAAGATCAGCTTTATGTACATGCTGTGTGGATGCAGCGAGCGGATGCAACCGGAAGCAAGGCTGGTCGGCTTAAATCCGTTCATAAAGAAAGAAATCAGCAGGACCAAGCGCACCAGGCCTGAGTGGCATGTTCCTATCACTGGACTAGCGTGGGAACAAGCCGGACCTTTACCAGAACTCAGGGGCTGGGTCGCCTTTGCTGTTGCTATTACTGGTGTTACAGAAAACAGCGGCATCTGACTTACCACCTACCACGTGCCAGGCACTGGCTAAGCATTCTACAGGTAATAAGCTCGTTTAACCCTCAGAACATCCTGATGATTAAGTTTGTTCTCATTTCACAGGGAAGAAAACGAAAGCTCCCAGAGGTTAACCAATGACCTCCACTCACATCACTGCAGAGGGAGACAGCCCTTCTCTGCCGGCCCCTGAGCTCGCCTCCCTCGCGGCAGCCAGAGGGAGCCCTGCCTGTGGGCACCTTGGCGCTGACAGCCTTGGTTTTCCTCAGGCCTGTCATGTGGTGGGGGTGGGATGTCACTAGGAGTCCTTTAATAGTAGGTGGAGGCACCTGTGGTAGAAAGAACAAAGGCTTAGAATTTGAAGAGAGCGGAGTTTAAATTCGTGCCTAACTCACAGGGCTCCTGTAGAATTTAGTGAGATGCCAGCTTTGATATTCTAATTCTATTATTTTATTCTAGTGGTATACTGACCAGTAATTACATGAAAACCAAAATATAAGATGGTAACTCACAGGATAAAAAACGCTTTTGAATTAATGTAATAAGTTAAATTTACTGCAAAATTAATAGTTTCTAAATGTGTTACCCAGTGCTGTCCAGTGAGATGCTATAATAATTTTTAAAGAGGGTGCTCTTCTGTAATTTAGAAAAGTTATAAAGGTTTTATTTCCTTAAGTCCCTCAAAATTGAATCTGAATCTAATAGCTGATTCCAGAGTCTCTGAGAATAATAAAGATTATCTTCTAAAGAGAATTTGTTTTCAATGAACTATAATACCATGTTACCCAATCGCTTCCAATAAATAGTGTGTGCGCATGTAATAGAAATATTTTGGGGAAATTTATACCATTTTGTCTGAAGACAATGATCTTTCTTTTTTAGCTGCAGTGGACATTTATCTTTGTAACTTCTTCGCTGTGCCAATTTTAAATCCTCAATCAGCCCTCATTCACGTTAAGAGGGCCGACTGCGTGACAAATTGAATTGTAGGACTTTCTGGATGGCCTTCATCAGACTTGATTTGGTCAAAATCAGTCTTCCCCTTAATCAGCTTCTGCAGGATCCTTGGGAGGAGACAAACAGAAATTGCCAGATGGCTGAATCGGAACAAAACCCGAACTTTACTCTCCCACCGGAAATGGGCAAATGGAGGGAGTGTGGTGGCAGCCAAGACTACTATCGCCGAGGCCGGGATCTCTTCGTGATACCAGGTGATCTGAGAGAAGAACAGTGGCTGCTGGGGTTACCGAGCACACACCGTACGGAAGCTCTAAGATTCAGGACTCAGGTGCTCGGATGCATCATCACATCTGACGCTCAGACAACCCCTGAGGGGAGGGGTGACTGCCCCTCACTCCACCACCTCTGGGGAGATTCCACAGCTACGCACACCAGCGCAGCGAGGTCAGGGCTGATGTCAGGACAGATGTCAGGGCCCATGTCAGGGCTGATGTCAGGGCTGATGTCAGGACAGATGTCAGGACAGATGTCAGGGCTGATGCCAGGACAGATGTCAGGACAGATGTCAGGGCCTATGTCAGGGCTGATGTCAGGACAGATGTCAGGGTCTATGTCAGGGCTGATGTCAGGACAGATGTCAGGGCTGATGTCAAGGGCTGATGTCAGGGCCGATGTCAGGATACATGTCAGGGCTGATGTCAGGACAGATGTCAGGGCTGATGTCAGGGCCGATGTCAGGACAGATGTCAGGGCCGATGTCAGGACAGATGTCAGGGCTGATGTCAGGGCCGATGTCAGGACAGATGCCAGGACAGATGTCAGGGCTGATGTCAGGGCCGATGTCAGGACAGATGCCAGGACAGATGTCAGGGCTGATGTCAGGACAGATGTCAGGACAGATGTCAGGGTCTATGTCACAAACAGCCCACGGTCTGGGTAGGACCTGCCCTCCTGGAGGCTACGTACAGTCTGTGCCTCAGGAACAGACTTCTGCTTGGATGGTGCCATCTTCTTTCTTCTTAAGGAATCTTGGAAAAGCAAACAAGAAAGAGAATTTCTCCCTCTTTGCTTCAACTAGGAGACATCTGTCACCTGAACCACAATAGAGAGGAAGTCCCCAAGTTACCGTAAAGGTCTCCCGGGGAGCGTGCAGGCCATGAGGGGCCCATGGCATTACATTAGGGTTCAGGCAAACCTAGCAGAAAAGAGTTCCTAAAGCAGGGACACCATGAGGGCCAGACCACAGGTGGTGCGAGGTTTTCCCATAGATCCTTTTTGGTCCGAACCCTGGGGAGGCGGGTGGTGGGGCTCAGTGGGCGGGGAGTCCCACAGACAGCGATGTCTGTGAGCCTGCAGGGTGGCAGGGGAACGACACACTGTAAACTGGGGCCAGGCCGCTGTGCACACCTCCTTGGCTGGGAATGAAGGGAGGTGCGTGCCGGGGAGACGATCCTATCGCAGGGGAATCCCAGCCGCCTGGAGAGCTCGGCCCCTCCCAGACACAAGCCTTCTGCAAGGCAGCTCCGGACGGCTCAGCTAATCCAACAGTTATTGACGTAGAGACATCCGTGCCCAGCCATAAAGCAAGTGTAAGATAAAGTACAAAAGCCATGGGGAAAGCCAGAGCCGGTGAAGAGCCACGCCCCAGAAGCCACTGTGATAGAGCAGGTGAAATATCTGACCAACGGCATCACAACTGAAAAAGTATAATGAAGCCGTCACCTTCGTAGAAACCGGTCTGCAGAGCAGAGATAAGAGTTCCGAGAAGATACAGCAAGGCATCAGAAGTGGTGACAGGAGCTGGCTGGGAAAAGAGCGAACATGTCACAGACACAGAACGCAAGCGGGAAGCCCCACAAACGGAAGAAACCCTGTTGAAAACATAGCAAGACATGAAGGGCGGACAGAGAAACAGCAAATAAGTGGGCTGAAGATTTAAAAAATGAAATCAAAGAAAAATACTTAAGGAGGATTAGAGAGTGTGTGTGGGGGGGGGGGGGGAGGGGGAGGAGGAGAAGGAGAGATACACATAGAAACCCAAAAGAAGATAATCCAAATAAAGGGACAAAACATTATTTAAAGGTCTAGTTAAATGAAACTCTGTAATAATGGAAGAAACTTAGCCCTGCTGATTGGTGAGATGAACTGCCCGGAAGCAGAGACGATCTGATACAATACGAGGCTTCCAACAAAAAGAACCTTGGCTCATTAGACAAAAGACTGAGTCACGTAGACAGAGGAAGATAAGGCGAACGGGTACGCGGACTGCGTGATACACGGCCAGGCGGTGGGACAAAACAAAACCGTAATGTAGTTCAATGAAAACCACTAATAAAGACCCTGGGAGGAGATGTGACCAAGCATTTCATATCCTGACAAAACCCATCCAAACACACAGGGAGCAGGGAAGTCTGTTGTGGACCCGCTGGCTCTCAGCGCTTCCCACCAGGCCTTCTTGAAGCGCGTGAGCCCAACGTCTCCCAGGTGAACGTGGAAGGTGATGTGGTGCGGGAGGAGCGACTGGAAGCATGGAAGAACACCGACGCAGAGCGAGAGAAAGCAGCAGCAGGCCCCCCACTTTGTCCAGGCCGCCCCCCCCCCCCACACACACACACAGGCAGCCGCTCCCTCCGAGGTTAAAGCCTCCGGGTCGTGGGAACTTGCTCCTTGTACCCTCGGCTGATCACTGCTTCATGCAAAGCCCCGCTCTTGCTCAGGAGCAGGTGTGTTTCTGGTCACTGCACACGTGTGTCTGAAACGGTGTTGGCGGAAGGCTAACTGCTGCCACCGGAGTTTCCAGTTGACTTGCCAGGTGGTGACAGTTCTCTCTGGAACCTTCCGTGCGATGCTCACAGTCTGCAGCTCTTCTCCTTTCCAGAAACACGTGCGTTAGAGGCTGCCAGCCGGCCGGACAGGGCCCCGAGCTGGGGAGCCTGGACCCTCACACAGCACTCTCAGAAGTGTCCCTCTTCCCCGGTCCCCAGCCGTCCTCCTGCCTGAGACGAGCAGCAGCCACACGCCCGGCACAGCCACACGCCCGGCACTGTCCCTGCCCGGCAGCCCCGGGACCCACTGGAAATGGAGTGAACCTGCAGCGTGGGCACCGGCCCAGCCAGGAGGGCTCCCTCAGACAGGCTCCTGCCACGGGGCTGTGAGGAAAGGGATTTTTCTAACAGTCTTGAAGTTGACGTGTAACCAGCTACCCCACGTGCCAAGTCCCAGTGGCACAGGAGTCCCCTCTGACCCAGGAGAGGTGGCGCCCCTGCCCCCTGCTGTCACTTCAGGGTCAGGGCACCCGCTCTGGCGCTAAGATTTCTCCCGTAAAGAGAGGGTCTAATACTCACCGAGCACTTCCTCCTGGATCAGCGGGGTTCCCTCCAGGCGTTACCTTGTTCAAGCCTCTTATTTCTCACAAGGGGAGTAACAGCCCTCTGCCGATGAGGACACTGAGGCTCAGAGAGAGAAGAAATGGAGAGAACTCACCGCAGGTGCGAGAGGACAGGAAAGTGTGAAGGACTGGATGTGCCGGGCCATTCAGGACGGGAGTTCAGGGGCTGCTCACGAGGAGGATGCTCGACGATGAGGAAGGAGAGGAGGGGCCGGGGCCGGAGCAGCAGGGAAACCAGAGGGTCACCCACCAGTCGTGTGGAGTCCGAGGCAGGGTGGGGGTGGGTCCTGGGAAATGCAGGGGTGTGGGGGCCTTTGTGGCCGGCTGCTCCTGGGACACAAAGGGTGGGGGTGTCCTCACTGTTGCAACGTTCCGGGAGCATAAAGCTCAGAAAGAGTCACCGTTGTCATCCCCACTTTGTTCAGATGAATGCCACTCACTGCTGGACAACCAGGGGCGATCAGGCGCCTCCTGGGAGGGCGAGAGAGGTGAGGAACGGTCTCCCAGGGGCTCTGTTAGTGCTGCTCCCACCAAGCAGGTGGTGGCACAGGTGAGCTGTTTTAGGGCAGACTCCTGAAAGAGGGGTGCCTGAGATGCCCAAGAAATATTAGCATGCAGGCCGTGGGTGCTCTCGCTCTGCTGTCCACTATCTCCGTTACCTCTCGTAAAGCAGCGTATGTCCGACACTTCACCGGTGGTGCGGACACAGCTCGCCCGGACAGTGCTGGCCGGCACAGCCCGCTGCCCGGGTTTATACTGAGTCGTTGGGTTCCGCTGAGGGGCTTCTTCGGCTCGCAGGGGTGCGGGCAGCTGCAGGGTACCCCAGGGTCCTGATGATGGACCGGGGTGGGCAGAGTCAGTTCTCGGGGACACCAAGTCAGGTGGGAGGAAGAAAAATGGAAACGTTTGTTTGGCGGATAGGAAAGAAAAGTAAAAAGATGTTACAATGTGGCAAAGAGTGATCATTTGATCAAAGTCGTAGGATCCAGTCCATGTTGGCAGTTTTTCTGGGAGGGCAGGGCGCAGCCAGGAAGTATCTACAGAAAGGGGGAACTAGCATGGTTAGGGGTTACCTCCCGTTTTCACAGGGAAAGAGCCGATCAGAGTTCGTGCAAGAACAAGGCAGCTGGCAGGGAATCGGTTTCTGTGCTAAACAAGATGAAATTAAACCCCCCAAAATTGAGACAAACTCATGTATAATGATTAACCCCATTTCAACTTTATATAATAGCTATTATATTATATATAATTTATAACAATTCTGCTAAATACAAATTTATATTTTTCATAATGTTAAACATTAAGTAGAAGTAACGCTAGCATATTTGACAAATGGACCTACATCTGTTTAGGAAATTCAAGTCGAATAAACATGTTGTTTTTATTGTACTGAATGCCTCCAGCTCAGAGAAAACATTGCTGCTTTTATTATACCGAATTATTAAACTAGTCTTGGTGCCAAAGATCAACCTAGATTATGTGAGCGTGAATTATTAAAGCATGCCTGTTGGCTTATATGACAATGCCTTCTTTTCACACGGAGACTCCTGAGGTCTGTTTCTGAGTTTCTGGGAATCTCAGGACCGCGTCGTTTACAGCAGCACCTGCGTTCCCCTGGGCCCCTCAGAACAGAGCTCTTGGCAGGAGCTCACAGTCTAAGGTGGAAACTCACTCAGAAGTAGGGAAATGTTACAACGCACACCATGAGAGTGAAGGCCTCTATGAGTTAGACATACAGACACACGCAGGGCACCTTCCAGCTCCCCATCTGAATACAACATGCACCAGTCCCTGTCGGCCAGCCCTCTCCTTCCCAGTGGAAACAGATTCTTAAGTGACGTGAAGTCAGACAAATGGAGAAAAGACTCACAGATCTGATCCCGTGGCATGTTTCACCCGACAGAGGAGAGGGGCCTCATGACAAGACGGCCATTCAGTTCCAGTGACCTTCTCGCAGAGCGCCCATGTGTGATGAGGAGCCGGAGTCAGTGAGTTCTCAGAGAGAATCAGCACCAAGTTCTCACGAGCTTCCAACCGGACCTGTGCCCACCGCGGGTCCCAGTCAGCGGTCAGGAAGGGAGCACCGGGAGCGCTGAGAGGCCTGAGGACAGAGATGGAGAGGATTGCAAGGTCAGGTCCAGTCTCTGAGTCACCGAAACTGTGAAAGAAAACATGCACCAGACAATTAGGGATAAGGTTTTATTCAGCCCGGCTGGCGTGGCTCAGTGGTTAAACATCGACCTATGTACTAGGAGGTCAGGTTCAATTCCCGGTCAGGGCACATGCCTGGGTTGCAGGCTCGATCCCCAGTGTGGGGCGTTCAGGAGGCAGCCAATCAATGATTCTCTCTCATCATTGATGTTTCTATCTCTCTATCCCTCTCCCTTCTTCTCTGAAATCAATAAACTGTGTGTGTGTGTGTGTGTGTGTGTGTGTGTGTAGGGGCCCAGTGCACGAATTTGTGCACCTTGAAAGGAACTGTGGGCTGCAAGGCTGCAGTAGGCTCAGGGGCGGATCTCTGCCCATCCTCCATGACCCCACCCAGCCCCTCCCACCATGGCCCCCAGTCCCCTGTCTGCAGGCAGCCCCGCTCCTGCTGCTGCCACTCCTACATGCTGACGGTGCTGATCCCGCTCGCAACCGCTGACAGTGCAGAGCAATTGGGGCCAGTGCCAGCAGCAGGTGCAAGCCGCAGCTGCTGCCCCGATCACCCCTCAGGAGCAGGGGGAGGTGGAGAAGTCCTGAGGGGCGATCAGGGCCGGCAGCCACTGCTCGCAACTGCTGAGGGAGCCGAGTGATTGGGACTGGCGCTGGGTTCTGGCAGCGAGTGTAAGCAGAGGCTCTGGCGCTGGCTGCAGGTGCAAGCAGAGCCGGCACTGGCAGTGGGTGTGAGCGGCAGCTCCAGCACCAGCAGCAGGTGCAAGCACCAGGTGGGACCATGGCAAGCGGGAGCAAAGAATTTTCAGTAACCACCAAAGGCTGCCCGATGACAGCAAATGACAGTGACTGGCACCCCGCCTTGGTCTGGCACCCCTGCTCACCTGCTCCATCATCCCGCCGTGGCCAACGCCCGCCATGTTCTGCACATGCCCCCCTGGTGGTCAGTGCACATGATAGCCACTGATTGTTCGGTTGTCCGATTGTTCAGCCATTCAGTCTATTTGCATATTAGCCTTTTATTATATAGGATCTACACTAATAAAAGAGAAAGATGCAAATTGACTGTACCTCTGCGACACCCACCAGCCAATCAGGAGTGAGTATGCAAATTAACCCAACAAAGATGGTGGGTTAATTTGCATACACAGGCACCCAGCGGCCTGGGTCCCAGGAACACCCTTGGGTCCCGGACCACGTGTAGGCCCTGAGTGGCCGGGGTCCCAGAATGCCCGTGGCCACTCCTGGCCTACAGGCCTTGGTGCCAAGCAGCTGGGGGTGGGGTGGCAGAGGCTTGAGCAGGGCCAGAGCAGAGCTGGCACAGGCTAGATCGGAGCCAGGGGGCCCTGTCCACACCAAGGCAGAGGCTTGATCAGAGCCGGGGGGCCCTGCCCAAGCCGCAGCGTAGGCTTGAGCAGGGCCTGAGTGGAGCCAGTGGAGGCTTGAGCAGAGCCTGAGCGGAGCCAGGGGGCCCTGTCCAAGCCACAGCGGAGGCTTGAGCGGAGTGGGGGGCCCTTCTCAAGCCACGGTGGAGGCTTGAGCAGGCCCGGAGGCAGGGGGTGTGCCAGCCTCGGCTTGCCTCTGCACATGAGCTTCAGAGGAAACAACTTTTCTGACTGCTCATTGGCTAAGCTCCCGGTTTGCCACTCACAGCGTTCTTGATAACTTGGGTAATAAGAATCCAAGAAGGTGATCTAGGGTTTTTCCACCTCACTCCTGGAGGAAAAAATGAAGGTCCGCTGCTGGAGGGGCTAAGAAATGTCATATCCTGCCCTAGCCGGTTTGGCTCAGTGGATAATGCCTTGGCCTTCCGACTGCAGGGTCCGGGTTCGATTCTGATCAAGGGCATGTACCTAGGTTGAACGCTCCCCCCTGGCCGGGGCCCAGAGCTCATGCAGGAGGCAACCAATCAAAGTGTCCCTCTCACACTGATGTTTCTCTTTGTCTTTCCCTCTCTCTTCCACACTCTCTAAAAATCAATGGAAACATATCCTCAGGTGAGGATAAAAAAAAAGAAAGAAAGAAAGAAAGAAAGAAATGTCATATCCTATGAAAGAGACATCTTGAAAATGCCTAAAGAAAGTTGTCATTTTTTCATGGTGAAGGGACTGGAGTCTGTGTTGATGAAAACACCTTGGCGGCTGCGGTGGCTGGCAGTGGCTGCAGCAGCAGGGTGATGGGGCTGGCACCTTCCCCTGATCAGTCCTGTCGCCTCCCACAGAGGGAGGCCAGACTGCGGCTTAGCTAAGCTGTCAGTAAGACATCCCCTGAGGGCTCCCAGTCTGTGAGAGGGGTCAGGCTGGGCTGAGGCCCCCCCCCCAGTGCACGAATTTCGTGCACGGAGCCCCTAGTATGTGTATGTATGTGTATGTGTGTGTGTGTGTATATATATATTCTTTTTTTTTTTTAAGATTTTATTCAGGCTACTGAATTGGAAGAACACTCACTAATGAGGAACGTCTCGGGTAAGGAAGGGGACTGGGGTTTAATGGAGACAGGTGAACAAGGGCACTATTCTGAGTCCTATGGGAGTCAAGAGGAAGGATGAAGGCAGGTCTTACCTCAGAACGTGCAAGGGCAGGGGGTCCTTTGTGTCAGCTGCTCCTGGAGTACAGGGTGCAGGTCGAGTCCAATGTTGTCCAAAGCTTTGTTCCTTTAAAGGTGAAATGTTTCCAGTCCTTTTCCTTCCATCCTCTAGCCTCCCAGTCATGGTCCTGGTTCCGGGCAGATAGAGGTGCTTAATGAATGCGTGTTGAGCTAACTTTAATCAACCCTACAATGGAGACCCTCCTTCGAGGCAGGCCTGGGGAGGAAGGAAGCACCCTCAGGGGGAGGGGAAGGGGGAGGGGGAGGGGGAGGGGGAGGGCCGACTGTGAATGTCAGCAGGCATAGACCTCGATTGGAGGGGAGACTTCGCAAGGCTCACACCCGTCTCTGCCACTGGAAACGTTAGTGGCTTTTCAGACCCGTTTTTTCATCTCTGTAATGGGAGCACACTCGCATCCTTCATAGACTGGAACCTGCAGTGACGCAGTAACAATACAGCTATTGCCACACACTGGGCTCAGCATTCCCCTCTGCCCTCCCCAGCCCCACCCTGGCCCAGAGCGCTCTCGTTACGACTCAGCTCCAGCCCCGTCTCAGGTCCTGGGACCGCCTCTCACACCCGCTGCCAGCTCTGTCCGAGCCAGGAGAGTACATAACTCACCTTAGGATCCCCTTTGCACGCTGAGCACAGGAAGCGCCCGGCGAATGCCAGCCTCTGCATCAGATCGTCACAGGCTGAGCAGCTGTAACGAAGAGCCCCGAACAGAAAGTGTCCGAAATGGCCAAAACCGGTTTGGCTCAGTGGATAGAGCATCGGCCTGCGGACTCAAGGGTCCCAGGTTCAATTCCGGTCAAGAGCATGTACCTTGGTTGCGGGCACATCCCCAGTAGGGGGTGTACAAGAGGCAGCTGATCGATGTTTCTAACTCTCTATCCCTCTCTCTTCTTCTCTGTAAAAAATCAATAAAATATATTTTAAAAAAAGAAAAAGAAAAGAAAGTGTCCGGAATGAGCAAAAGTATATTTCTTTGTCACAAACTGGCCGTGCAGGTAGCTGTCCGTGCTGATGGGGATGGCTCCACGGGACGCTTCAGGGACCAGGTTCCTGCTCTCTGTGGCTTGGCCTTACGACACACTCTGAGGGTGGGGTCGGCAAGCTGCAGTCCATGGAGACCACCTGTGCTTTTAAAGTCAATCTTCGTGCACACACAGCTGAGCCCACGTGTGACATGTTGTCGGGGCTGTTTCTGCGCTGCCCCTGCAGAGCTGGAGCATTCGTGCAGCGGCACATGGTCCAGCACCCACCGTCTCCTCCTGCCCTCGGGCCGTCCCCACCTTCGAGGTGAGGCTGGGGGTGGGGTGGGGGGGTAGAAGGTGGAGGGTTAGAACAAATGCTTTTGTTTCATTAGAGGCGATGGGACACTGCAGGTCTCATTTCCCTTCTCCTCTCGGGGCCACGCCCAGCTGACAGGAGGCGGGAAAGGTACCCCCAGCTGGACAGCAGGGGCCTGGCTCAAACCCAGCGCTCAGTCACCGAGACGGAACTGCAAGCCACGCACCTGGCTGAGGGCCAGAATCTCGACACACAAAGGACCCTCAGACCTCCACCACTCACCGGTGACGGTCCCCAGAGGGAGCAATCCAATGAGCGAACGGGCAAGAGACCGGAGCAGGCGCTTTCCTGAGAGGATGCACAGTGACAACAAGCAACAGCGCCAAGGTGCTCCCGGCCATTCGCCGGCAGGACATGCAGATTGAACCCGAGGAGGCGTCGCTCTAACCTCTGAGAACAAAAACAGTGGCCACGCCCGTGCTGGTGAGGATGCGGAGAAACCGGATTCCTCACACATCCCTGTGGGGACGTAAAATGGCCCTAGCCATTCGGCGGTTTCTTGTGAAACTAAACGTGCAGCAACCACGTGACCTGGCAATTGCCCGCCTGAGCATTCATCCCAGAGAAATGAAAACGTGGGTTCACCCAAAAACCCGTGCACAGGTCCACAGCCCCAAACTGGAAACAACGAGGTCTTGGTCAGTGGGTGAGCGGGCCCGCACACGGAACACGGCTCAACACCAACAAATGAATTGCAACGCAGATGCGTCTCAAGGGAATTAAGCTGAAGGAAAGCAGCCAGTCCCAGAATGTGACATAGTGCGGGATTTCATCTATAGAACATCGCTCAAATGCCAGAGTTCTCGAAATGGAAGAGGTCGGTGGTCCCAGGGATTAGGGCCAGAGGTGGGGGTGAGGAGAGAAGGGGACAGAGGGGGGGTGAGAAGGGGACGGGGGGGGGTGAGGAGAGCAGGGGACGGCGGGGGGAGGTTATGAAAGGGGGACAGAGGGATCCTGTGACAGGGAGTGTCCTGCCCCCTGGCCATGTGGTGGGTCCACAAACCTGCACTGACGATAAAATTGCACAGAAAGAATTCCAAGCGCACGAATGCATGCAAGTGAAACTCTGGAAATCTGCAAAGAGAAAGGAGGCGGGAGGGGAGGAACGCGGGGCTGTTAGCATCTCTGCCACCGTGGTGTTCGCGGTCTGGTGCCCATTTAAGAGACAGAGGAATAATCTTACCTGCTGACCTCGTGTCTTCCGCTGCTTCTAGCGAAGCGCTGCATGGAAGGAGAAGGCCGGCGGGGCGGTCCAGCAGGAGACAAATGAGAGCAGCCAGGTTTCTCTGCGGCACAATAGGGAATGTTCTCACCCACAAGAGCCCCCCGGATGTTTAGGGAACTGGAGAGAGACTCCCTTTCCTCAGGTGACAGAGTAAGCCGAGCACTTGAGGGCTCCAAGGGGCACCCCCAGGGGCTGCTCTCCTCTCGGGGTGGGGGGGGGGCTGGTGCTTGGGTGGGTGAAGTCGCAGGAGGGATTGTTGCATGCGGCAGACAGAGGCTCTTGCCATCTCCTGCGCTCTCCGAGGCAGCGGGCATCGCTAACAATGTGTGTGAGGACAGAACCCAAGTCTACAGGCCCGACAGACGGACGGGCAAGGCACCTGGTGCTCCAAACCCGTGCCACCCGCGCTGCCCAGAAAGCCTCGTCCGCCTGCCCGCGTGCGGGCCCTGCACACCGGGTGCTGTTGTCTTTTCACTTCCACGTGGCACGAGGGGGAAGCTCCTGCCCACGGCGTCTTGCAGGGGCCTGGCAGCCGCGGCTAGCCCTACGGGACGCCTGAGCTGGGGCCTCAGGGACAGGCTCTGAGGCCTTGAGCGGCACTGTCTCCTGCTCTGTGGCCTCTTCCCAAATGCGCTGCTCACAGGCACCACGCCTCTGGGGAGCCAGGTTAGGAAGCCCCCTCCCTCAGCCAGGACTCCCTCTAGTGGACCTGAGAAGAGGACCCCGAGCCCAGTGCCCACACAGGTCCCCTGGTCCCAGAGCCCACACAGGGCCTGGCTCCTGTCCCCAGAGCCCACACAGGGCCTGCGCCCGGTCCCCAGAGCCCACACAGGGCCTGTCTCCTGTCCCCAGAGCCCACACAGGGCCTGTCCCCTGTCCCCAGAGCCCACACAGGGCCTGTCCCCTGTCCCAGAGCCCACACAGGGCCTGTCCCCTGTCCCCAGAGCCCACACAGGGCCTGTCCCCCGACCCCAGAGCCCACACAGGGCCTGTCCCCCGATCCCCAGAGCCCACACAGGGCCTGTCCCCCGACCCCAGAGCCCACACAGGGCCTGTCCCCTGTCCCAGAGCCCACACAGGGCCTGTCCCCTGTCCACAGAGCCCACACAGGGCCTGTCCCCTGGCCCCAGAGCCCACACAGGGGCCTGACTCCTGGTCCCAGAGCCCACACAGGGCCTGTCCCCTGTCCCCAGAGCCCACACAGGGCCTGACTCCTGTCCCCAGAGCCCACACAGGGGCCTGTACCTGTCCCCAGAGCCCACACAGGGCCTGTCCCCTGTCCCCAGAGCCCACACAGGGCCTGTTCCCTGTCCCCAGAGCCCACACAGGGCCTGTCCCCTGTCCCCAGAGCCCACACAGGGCCTGTCCCCTGTCCCCAGAGCCCACACAGGGCCTGTCCCCTGTCCCCAGAGCCCACACAGGGCCTGTACCCTGTCCCAGAGCCCACACAGGGCCTGTCCCCTGTCCCAGAGCCCACACAGGGCCTGTCCCCTGTCCCCAGAGCCCACACAGGGCCTATCCCCTGTCCCCAGAGCCCACACAGGGCCTGTCCCCTGTCCCCAGAGCCCACACAGGGCCTGTCCCCTGTCCCCAGAGCCCACACAGGGGCCTGACTCCTGTCCCCAGAGCCCACACAGGGCCTGTCCCTGTCCCCAGAGCCCACACAGGGCCTGTCCCCTGTCCCAGAGCCCACACAGGGCCTGTCCCCTGTCCCCAGAGCCCACACAGGGGCCTGACTCCTGGTCCCAGAGCCCACACAGGGCCTGTCCCCTGTCCCCAGAGCCCACACAGGGCCTGTCCCCTGTCCCCAGAGCCCACACAGGGCCTGTCCCCTGTCCCCAGAGCCCACACAGGGCCTGTCCCCTGTCCCCAGAGCCCACACAGGGCCTGTCCCCCGACCCCAGAGCCCTCACAGGGCCTGTCCCCTGTCCCAGAGCCCACACAGGGCCTGTCCCCTGTCCCAGAGCCCACACAGGGCCTGTCCCCTGTCCCAGAGCCCACACAGGGCCTGTCCCCTGTCCCCAGAGCCCACACAGGGGCCTGACTCCTGTCCCCAGAGCCCACACAGGGGCCTGTCCCCTGTCCCCAGAGCCCACACAGGGCCTGTCCTCTGTCCCCAGAGCCCACACAGGGGCCTGACTCCTGTCCCAGAGCCCACACAGGGCCTGTCCCCTGTCCCCAGAGGCCACACAGGGCCTGTCCCCTGTCACCAGAGCCCACACAGGGCCTGTCCTCTGTCCCCAGAGCCCACACAGGGGCCTGACTCCTGTCCCAGAGCCCACACAGGGCCTGTCCCCTGTCCCCAGAGCCCACACAGGGCCTGTCCCCTGTCCCCAGAGCCCACACAGGGCCTGTCCCCCGACCCCAGAGCCCTCACAGGGCCTGTCCCCTGTCCCAGAGCCCACACAGGGCCTGTCCCCTGTCCCAGAGCCCACACAGGGCCTGTCCCCTGTCCCAGAGCCCACACAGGGCCTGTCCCCTGTCCCCAGAGCCCACACAGGGGCCTGACTCCTGTCCCCAGAGCCCACACAGGGGCCTGTCCCCTGTCCCCAGAGCCCACACAGGGCCTGTCCTCTGTCCCCAGAGCCCACACAGGGGCCTGACTCCTGTCCCAGAGCCCACACAGGGCCTGTCCCCTGTCCCCAGAGGCCACACAGGGCCTGTCCCCTGTCCCCAGAGCCCACACAGGGCCTGTCCCCTGTCCCCAGAGCCCACACAGGGCCTGTCCCCTGTCCCAGAGCCCATACAGGGCCTGTCCCCTGGTCCCAGAGCCCACACAGGGCCTGGCTCCTGGTCCCAGAGCCCACACAGGGCCTGTCCCTGTCCCCAGAGACCACACAGGGCCTGTCCCTGTCCCCAGAGCCCACACAGGGCCTGTCCCCTGTCCCCAGAGCCCACACAGGGCCTTGCTCCTGGTCCCAGAGCCCACACAGGGCCTGTCCCCTGTCCCAGAGCCCATACAGGGCCTGTCCCCTGGTCCCAGAGCCCACACAGGGCCTGTCCCCTGTCCCAGAGCCCACACAGGGCCTGTCCCCTGGTCCCAGAGCCCACACAGGGCCTGTCCCCTGTCCCAGAGCCCACACAGGGCCTGTCCCCTGTCCCCAGAGCCCACACAGGGCCTGTCCCCTGTCCCAGAGCCCACACAGGGCCTGTCCCCTGTCCCAGAGCCCACACAGGGCCTGTCCCCCGTCCCCAGAGCCCACACAGGGCCTGTCCCCTATCCCAGAGCCCACACAGGGCCTGGCTCCTGGTCCCAGAGCCCACACAGGGCCTGGCTCCTGGTCCCAGAGCCCACACAGGGCCTGTCCCCTGTCCCAGAGCCCACACAGGGCCTGTCCCCTGTCCCAGAGCCCACACAGGGCCTGTCCCCTGTCCCAGAGCCCACACAGGGCCTGTCCCCTGTCCCAGAGCCCACACAGGGCCTGTCTCCTGTCCCCAGAGCCCACACAGGGGCCTGACTCCTGTCCCCAGAGCCCACACAGGGACTGTCCCTGTCCCCAGAGCCCACACAGGGCCTGTCCCCTGTCCCAGAGCCCACACAGGGCCTGTCCCCTGTCCCCAGAGCCCACACAGGGGCCTGACTCCTGGTCCCAGAGCCCACACAGGGCCTGTCCCCTGTCCCCAGAGCCCACACAGGGGCCTGTCCCTGTCCCCAGAGCCCACACAGGGCCTGTCCCCTGTCCCCAGAGCCCACACAGGGCCTGTCCCCTGTCCCCAGAGCCCACACAGGGCCTGTCCCCTGTCCCCAGAGCCCACACAGGGCCTGTCCCCTGTCCCCAGAGCCCACACAGGGCCTGTCCCCTGTCCCAGAGCCCACACAGGGCCTGTCCCCTGTCCCCAGAGCCCACACAGGGGCCTGACTCCTGTCCCCAGAGCCCACACAGGGCCTGTCCCTGTCCCCAGAGCCCACACAGGGCCTGTCCCCTGTCCCAGAGCCCACACAGGGCCTGTCCCCTGTCCCCAGAGCCCACACAGGGGCCTGACTCCTGGTCCCAGAGCCCACACAGGGCCTGTCCCCTGTCCCCAGAGCCCACACAGGGCCTGTCCCCTGTCCCCAGAGCCCACACAGGGCCTGTCCCCTGTCCCCAGAGCCCACACAGGGCCTGTCCCCTGTCCCCAGAGCCCACACAGGGCCTGTCCCCCGACCCCAGAGCCCTCACAGGGCCTGTCCCCCGACCCCAGAGCCCACACAGGGCCTGTCCCCTGTCCCAGAGCCCACATAGGGCCTGTCCCCTGTCCCAGAGCCCACACAGGGCCTGTCCCCTGTCCCCAGAGCCCACACAGGGGCCTGACTCCTGTCCCCAGAGCCCACACAGGGGCCTGTCCCCTGTCCCCAGAGCCCACACAGGGCCTGTCCCCTGTCCCCAGAGCCCACACAGGGGCCTGACTCCTGTCCCAGAGCCCACACAGGGCCTGTCCCCTGTCCCCAGAGGCCACACAGGGCCTGTCCCCTGTCCCCAGAGCCCACACAGGGCCTGTCCCCTGTCCCCAGAGCCCACACAGGGCCTGTCCCCTGTCCCCAGAGCCCACACAGGGCCTGTCCCCTGTCCCCAGAGCCCACACAGGGGCCTGACTCCTGTCCCAGAGCCCACACAGGGCCTGTCCCCTGTCCCCAGAGGCCACACAGGGCCTGTCCCCTGTCCCCAGAGCCCACACAGGGCCTGTCCCCTGTCCCCAGAGCCCACACAGGGCCTGTTCCCTGTCCCAGAGCCCATACAGGGCCTGTCCCCTGTCCCCAGAGACCACACAGGGCCTGTCCCTGTCCCCAGAGCCCACACAGGGCCTGTCCCCTGTCCCCAGAGCCCACACAGGGCCTTGCTCTTGGTCCCAGAGCCCACACAGGGCCTGTCCCCTGTCCCAGAGCCCATACAGGGCCTGTCCCCTGGTCCCAGAGCCCACACAGGGCCTGTCCCCTGTCCCAGAGCCCACACAGGGCCTGTCCCCTGGTCCCAGAGCCCACACAGGGCCTGTCCCCTGTCCCAGAGCCCACACAGGGCCTGTCCCCTGTCCCCAGAGCCCACACAGGGCCTGTCCCCTGTCCCAGTGCCCACACAGGGCCTGTCCCCTGTCCCAGAGCCCACACAGGGCCTGTCCCCTGTCCCCAGAGCCCACACAGGGCCTGTCCCCTGTCCCAGAGCCCACACAGGGCCTGGCTCCTGGTCCCAGAGCCCACACAGGGCCTGGCTCCTGGTCCCAGAGCCCACACAGGGCCTGTCCCCTGTCCCAGAGCCCACACAGGGCCTGTCCCCTGTCCCAGAGCCCACACAGGGCCTGTCCCCTGTCCCAGAGCCCACACAGGGCCTGTCCCCTGTCCCAGAGCCCACACAGGGCCTGTCTCCTGTCCCCAGAGCCCACACAGGGGCCTGACTCCTGTCCCCAGAGCCCACACAGGGACTGTCCCTGTCCCCAGAGCCCACACAGGGCCTGTCCCCTGTCCCAGAGCCCACACAGGGCCTGTCCCCTGTCCCCAGAGCCCACACAGGGGCCTGACTCCTGGTCCCAGAGCCCACACAGGGCCTGTCCCCTGTCCCCAGAGCCCACACAGGGGCCTGTCCCTGTCCCCAGAGCCCACACAGGGCCTGTCCCCTGTCCCCAGAGCCCACACAGGGCCTGTCCCCTGTCCCCAGAGCCCACACAGGGCCTGTCCCCTGTCCCCAGAGCCCACACAGGGCCTGTCCCCTGTCCCCAGAGCCCACACAGGGCCTGTCCCCCGACCCCAGAGCCCTCACAGGGCCTGTCCCCCGACCCCAGAGCCCACACAGGGCCTGTCCCCTGTCCCAGAGCCCACACAGGGCCTGTCCCCTGTCCCAGAGCCCACACAGGGCCTGTCCCCTGTCCCCAGAGCCCACACAGGGGCCTGACTCCTGTCCCCAGAGCCCACACAGGGGCCTGTCCCCTGTCCCCAGAGCCCACACAGGGCCTGTCCCCTGTCCCCAGAGCCCACACAGGGGCCTGACTCCTGTCCCCAGAGCCCACACAGGGCCTGTCCCCTGTCCCAGAGCCCACACAGGGCCTGTCCCCTGTCCCAGAGCCCACACAGGGCCTGTCCCCTGTCCCAGAGCCCACACAGGGCCTGGCTCCTGGTCCCAGAGCCCACACAGGGCCTGGCTCCTGGTCCCAGAGCCCACACAGGGCCTGTCCCCTGTCCCAGAGCCCACACAGGCCCTGTCCCCTGTCCCAGAGCCCACACAGGGCCTGTCCCCTGTCCCAGAGCCCACACAGGGCCTGTCCCCTGTCCCAGAGCCCACACAGGGCCTGTCCCCTGTCCCAGAGCCCACACAGGGCCTGTCCCCTGTCCCCAGAGCCCACACAGGGGCCTGACTCCTGTCCCCAGAGCCCACACAGGGGCCTGTCCCCTGTCCCCAGAGCCCACACAGGGCCTGTCCCCTGTCCCCAGAGCCCACACAGGGGCCTGACTCCTGTCCCAGAGCCCACACAGGGCCTGTCCCCTGTCCCCAGAGGCCACACAGGGCCTGTCCCCTGTCCCCAGAGCCCACACAGGGGCCTGTCCCCTGTCCCCAGAGCCCACACAGGGCCTGTCCCCTGTCCCCAGAGCCCACACAGGGGCCTGACTCCTGTCCCAGAGCCCACACAGGGCCTGTCCCCTGTCCCCAGAGGCCACACAGGGCCTGTCCCCTGTCCCCAGAGCCCACACAGGGCCTGTCCCCTGTCCCCAGAGCCCACACAGGGCCTGTCCCCTGTCCCAGAGCCCATACAGGGCCTGTCCCCTGGTCCCAGAGCCCACACAGGGCCTGGCTCCTGGTCCCAGAGCCCACACAGGGCCTGTCCCCTGTCCCCAGAGCCCACACAGGGGCCTGACTCCTGTCCCCAGAGCCCACACAGGGGCCTGTCCCCTGTCCCCAGAGCCCACACAGGGCCTGTCCCCTGTCCCCAGAGCCCACACAGGGGCCTGACTCCTGTCCCAGAGCCCACACAGGGCCTGTCCCCTGTCCCCAGAGGCCACACAGGGCCTGTCCCCTGTCCCCAGAGCCCACACAGGGCCTGTCCCCTGTCCCCAGAGCCCACACAGGGCCTGTCCCCTGTCCCAGAGCCCATACAGGGCCTGTCCCCTGGTCCCAGAGCCCACACAGGGCCTGGCTCCTGGTCCCAGAGCCCACACAGGGCCTGTCCCTGTCCCCAGAGACCACACAGGGCCTGTCCCTGTCCCCAGAGCCCACACAGGGCCTGTCCCCTGTCCCCAGAGCCCACACAGGGCCTTGCTCCTGGTCCCAGAGCCCACACAGGGCCTGTCCCCTGTCCCAGAGCCCATACAGGGCCTGTCCCCTGGTCCCAGAGCCCACACAGGGCCTGTCCCCTGTCCCAGAGCCCACACAGGGCCTGTCCCCTGGTCCCAGAGCCCACACAGGGCCTGGCTCCTGGTCCCAGAGCCCACACAGGGCCTGGCTCCTGGTCCCAGAGCCCACACAGGGCCTGTCCCCTGTCCCAGAGCCCACACAGGGCCTGTCCCCTGTCCCAGAGCCCACACAGGGCCTGGCTCCTGGTCCCAGAGCCCACACAGGGCCTGGCTCCTGGTCCCAGAGCCCACACAGGGCCTGTCCCCTGTCCCAGAGCCCACACAGGGCCTGTCCCCTGTCCCCAGAGCCCACACAGGGCCTGTCCCCTGTCCCAGAGCCCACACAGGGCCTGTCCCCTGTCCCAGAGCCCACACAGGGCCTGTCCCCTGTCCCAGAGCCCACACAGGGCCTGGCTCCTGGTCCCAGAGCCCACACAGGGCCTGGCTCCTGGTCCCAGAGCCCACACAGGGCCTGTCCCCTGTCCCAGAGCCCACACAGGGCCTGTCCCCTGTCCCAGAGCCCACACAGGGCCTGTCCCCTGTCCCAGAGCCCACACAGGGCCTGTCCCCTGTCCCAGAGCCCACACAGGGCCTGTCTCCTGTCCCCAGAGCCCACACAGGGGCCTGACTCCTGTCCCCAGAGCCCACACAGGGCCTGTCCCCTGTCCCAGAGCCCACACAGGGCCTGGCTCCTGGTCCCAGAGCCCACACAGGGCCTGGCTCCTGGTCCCAGAGCCCACACAGGGCCTGTCCCCTGTCCCAGAGCCCACACAGGGCCTGTCCCCTGTCCCAGAGCCCACACAGGGCCTGTCCCCTGTCCCAGAGCCCACACAGGGCCTGTCCCCTGTCCCAGAGCCCACACAGGGCCTGTCTCCTGTCCCCAGAGCCCACACAGGGGCCTGACTCCTGTCCCCAGAGCCCACACAGGGACTGTCCCTGTCCCCAGAGCCCACAGAGGGCCTGTCCCCTGTCCCAGAGCCCACACAGGGCCTGTCCCCTGTCCCCAGAGCCCACACAGGGGCCTGACTCCTGGTCCCAGAGCCCACACAGGGCCTGTCCCCTGTCCCCAGAGCCCACACAGGGCCTGTCCCCTGTCCCAGAGCCCACACAGGGCCTGGCTCCTGGTCCCAGAGCCCACACAGGGCCTGGCTCCTGGTCCCAGAGCCCACACAGGGCCTGTCCCCTGTCCCAGAGCCCACACAGGGCCTGCCCCCTGTCCCAGAGCCCACACAGGGCCTGTCCCCTGTCCCCAGAGCCCACACAGGGCCTGGCTCCTGGTCTCAGAGCCCACACAGGGGCCTGGCTCCTGGTCCGGCCTCGAGGACTCTTCCATCCACGCTGCTGTGAATGTTCACCGGACGCCCGCTGTGAGGCAGGTCGGTAAGGACAGGACTAGGCAGGGGTTAAATCCCGCCGTGACCCTGAGAGCCCCACGTCACAGATGGCCTGGCCTTCCTGTCACCAGGGCCTGCGAGAGCCTGAGAGCCGCTGGTCAGTGCGGACCGTGTGGGCAGGGTGGGCCCAGCCGAGCTGCGGCCTTTGTCACCGAGACGGCCTGCAGGGGCTTAGCTGTGTGTCCTCTGTGGGGTCGACCACGACGTCCAAGTCAGGGTTTCAACGTTCATTTGCGCGAGAACCACCAAGGGCTGAGTGCAGCGCAGCCCCTGGCCCGGGAGTTCCGGGCGGCCCGAGCATTCCGTTTCTCACGCTCCACAGGCTGGTGCTGGCTGGGACCACGCACCTGCCCCCCGAAGCCCTCCCTCGATGCCTGTCCTCGCTCTTAGCTGTGCCTGCTGCCACGTCGGCTGAGCTGGCACTCGGCGTGCCGGTGTGTCAGCGAGCCCTTTGGACACAGAAACTCACTCGAGAAGAATCTGGGGAATGACCCTCCAGTTACCTAACTCTGAACCCAGAGGCACCAGCAGGAAAAGAAGAAAAAGGAGGTCGTGGCCAGGGGTCCCCGGGTCTTCTGGGGGTGCGCAGCCTGGGAGGACCTGCAAGAGGAGCCCAGGTATGTGTGGGTGGGGTGACTGACCCTCACTGCGGCAGTTTGCTACGGCTGCACAGCTACCTTCCTGCGTTCAGCAGCTCACACCAGCACGCACTGCTCACCTGCGGTTTCTGTGGACAGAAGGCTGCACGCAGCTGAGCTGGGCTCTCTGCCCCAGAGGCTGACATCCAGGCCGGCTGCATTCCTCTCTGGAGCCTGTGGTCCTCTCCAAACTCACCTCCCTGCTGGGGTCCTCCCCCAAACTCACCTCCCTGCTGGGGTCCCCGCCAAACTCACCACCCCTGCTGGGGTCCCCCCAAACTCACCACCCCTGCTGGGGTCCTCCCCAAACTCACTTCCCTGCTGGGGTCCTCCCCCAAACTCACCTCCCTGCTGGGGTCCCCCCCAAACTCATCTCCCTGCTGGGGTCCCCCCCTAAACTCACCACCCCTGATGGGGTCCTCCCCCAAACTCATCTCCCTGCTGGGATCCCCCCCAAACTCATCTCCCTGCTGGGGTCCTCCCCAAACTCACTTGTCTTGCTGGCCTGACTCAGACCAGGTAAATCTGACTGCAGACGTCTGGCCTGCAGAATATTCCAGAACAAGTTTGTGTTGTCTTAAGCCTCCAAGTTTGTGGTCATTTGTTAGAGCAGCGATAGAAAACCAACACAAACTCCTCGCAGGCGTCCTCAGAGCCTCTCCTGTTTCTGCGGGGGCACCGACCACAGCTTCTAAGTCTGTCTTCCCCCCAAGACTGTGAACGTCTCAGGTGTAGGGTTTATGCCATTGATCTTCGCATTCTCCGAGGCCCACCAGGTAGACTGTCGGTAATTGAAGAACGAAAGAAATGGAGGGAATGAGTCAAAAGAAAACAGTGTCCCACTGGGCACCTCTCCACCATGTTTTCACCCCATCAGCCTCGGCTCATCCCTTTCTACAAGTTTTGAAACATCTTTCGGACCCATGACACTCCAAGCACCCCACACGCTTATGGGGGAGACCGGAGCTGAGGGAGGGGGCGGGGAACCTGGCCGAGAAGATGCTCTGCTCTCCCCTGCTCACCATGCTCACAAGGAACCCAGATGATAGAGCCCATTGCCAGCTGTGTCCTGGGACCAGTCACCCCAGTTGGGAGCCACTGGTCTTGAGGGCTGCTCTAGTCGGGCTGTGCAAAATTTGCATGAAAAGAGAAATAGAAGAAGGCATAAACAAGCGGAAGAATATTCCGTGTGAGGGCCCACATCCTCAGGCTGCTGATCTGGTGCCCTGCGCGGCTGGCGCTGGCGAGGCCGGACGGCTAGCTCCTCCGTCCCAGGCCCAGGGCAGCCTGGTCATGTCACCAGACCACCCCCTCCAAAGGATTATTACACAGATCTTTCCGCAGTGACATTCAAGCCTGGGGACAGTCCCTCAGCTGCTCCTGAATTTTCCTCCATCTCCCTCAGCAGCACATGGACTGCGCACTTCTCAGGCGGCCCTGGTGTGGCCAGGGACCCGCCTCTCAGTGCCGCCTGCCTTGTGTCCTGGATGCTGACTCATCTGCGCAATCTCGCCACAGCTGACTGCAGACCTCAGTCCTGCTCCTATCAGCGCGGGATTCAGGACGCAGACCTGCCAGGTCTGCCAGGCAGTTAGGCAGACTTTCCGGAGTCCGGTCCTGGGCATGTTCCGTGTGCTTGATTATAAGCATTATTTCATATCATTAATATTGAGACAGTGGGAAGGCAATTTTTTTTTTTTTTGGTGTTGCCTTTCTTTAAAGATGAAGCAGGCCCATATGTGACAAACTACAGTGAGCATCACACTCAATGGGCAAAAACTAAAACCATTTCCTCTAAGATTAGGAACAAGACAGGGATGTCCACTTTCACCACTCTTATTCAACATAGCACTGGGAGTCCTAGCCACGGAGAACAGACACTAAGAAGAAACAAGGGGGCTTGCCTGGGGTGGGAATGGCTGGGCGGGGGAGGGTGTCAATTGGGGGAAAAGGAGACATATGTAAAACTTTAGACAATAAAAAAACAAGAAGAAATAAAAGGCATCCAAATTGAAAAGGAGGAAGTAAAACTCTCATTATTCGCAGATGACATGATATTGTACATAGAAAACCCTAAAGACTCCACCAAAAAACTACTAGATTTAATAAATGAATTTGGCCATGTAGCAGGATAAAAAACCAACACCCAAAAATCAATGGCTTTTCTATACACCAATAATGAATTCTAAGAAAGAGAAACTAAACAAACAATCCCATTTACCATTGCAAAAAAAAAAAAAATTAAGATACTTAATAAACTTAACCAAGGAGGTAAAAGATTTGTACTTGGAAAACTATAGAAACTTGAAAAAAGAAATAGAAGAAGGTACAAACAAGTGGAAGAATATTCCGTGTTCATGGATTGGTAGAATCCACATCATTAAAATGTCCATACTACTCAAGGCAATTTAGAGATTCAATGCAATTTCTATTAAAATACCAACAACATATTTCACAGATCTAGAACAAATACTCCAAAAATTTATATGGAACCAAAAAAGATCTCGAATAGCTGCAGCAATCTTGAGAAAGAACAAAGTTGGAGGGACCACAATACCAGATATCAAGTTATACTGCAAAGCTACCGTAATCAAAACTGTCTGGTACTGGCACAAAAACAGGCATATCAATCAATGAAACAGAAAAGATACCCCAGAAATCGATCCAAACCATTACACTCAATTAATATTTGACAAAGGAGGCAAGAGCATACAATGGAGTCAAGAGAGTCTCTTCAATAAATGGTGTTGGGAAAAGTGGACAGATACATACAAAAAAATAAAACTAGACCACCAACTTACACCATACACAAGAATAAACTCAAAATGGATAAAAGACCTAAGTCGGGAAACCATAAAAATCCTAGAAGAAACCAGAGGCAACAAAATCTCAGACATCTCTCATAGTAATGTTTATGGATACACCTCCTAGGACAGAGGAAACTAAGAAGAAAATAAACAAATGGCACTACATCAAAATAAAAAGCTTCTGCTCAGTAAAAGAAATCATCAACAAAATGAAAAGGGAGCCCACTGTATGGGAGAACATATTTGGCAACGATACATCTGATAAAGGGATAATATCCAAAATATATAAGGAACTCATACAACTTAACAAAAGGAAGACAAACAACCCAATTAAAAAATGGGCAAAGGACCTACTATTAAGTAGACACTTCTCCAAAGTGGACATACAGATGGCCAGAGACATGAAAAAATGCTCAAAGTCACTGATCATCAAAGAGATGCAAATTAAAATGACAATGAGGTACCACCTCACACCTGTCAGAATGGCTACCACCAATAAATCAACAAATGACAAGTGCTGGCGACAAGGGAACCCTAGTACACTGCTGGTGGGAATGCAGACTGGTGTAGTCATTATGGAAACAGTATGGAGTTTCCTCAGAAAATTAAATATGGAACTGCCAGTTGACCCACTTCTAGGATTATATCCTAAGAAACCCGAAACACCAATCAGAAAGAATGTATGCACCCCTATATTCATAGCAGCACAGTTTACAATAGCTGAGATCTGGAAACAGCCCAAGTGCCCATCAGTAGATGAGTGAATAAGAAAGCTGTGGTACATTTATACCATGAAATACTATGCAGCGGTAAAAAGAAGGATCTCTTACCCTTTGAGACAGCATGGAGGGACCTGGAGAGTACTATGCTAAGTGAAATAAGTTAGTCAAAGAAAGATCACATGATCTCACTCCTATGTGGAATCTAATTAACAAGCTGATGAATGGAAACAAGGAGGCATCGATCGGACTGTCGGGCCTCAGAGGGAGGGTAGGGGAGGGTGGGGAGAGGGGGGAGAGATCAACCAAAGGACTTGTGTGCATGCATACGAGCCTAACCAATGGTTAAGATCAACAGGGGATTGGGGCATCCGTGGGGAGGGGTGTGGGATGGGAATGGGGGGATGAGGACAAATATGTGACACCTTAATCAATAAAGAAATTAAAAATAAAAATAAAAATAAATAAATTTAAAAAAACAACAACAAGCTGATGAATGGAGTGGATCCAAAGACTTGGAACAGAGTGCAGAATCTCAGAGGAAAGGCGGGGAAGGGAGGGTGGGTGGGAGGTAATCAACCAAAGCCCCTGTATGTATAACCCATGGACGCAGACAATGGGGTGGTGAGGGCCTGGGGTGGGGGGCCGGGTTGGGCTGGAGAGGGTGGTTGGGGGAAAAGATTAATAAAAAAAAAGATGAAGCAAGCCCAAATGAGGTGAGCCATGGAGTTAACGGAGAAAGGCATCCCGGAGGGCTTGGTCCAGATGGGCCTCCCAGGCAAGGCGGCACGCCCTGCAGGAAGACGCTGGGCTGAAGGAAACTAGAGCTTGGCAACCAAATGGATCGGAGCCGTTCCTGGGCCGACAGAAGGGGGCAGTCAGCGGGGCAGTAGCTAAAGACATGAGGAAACTGAGCAAAGGCCTCAGAATTTAGGAGCCAAAGCAGAGGGTGTGAGATGCCCGGCTGATTTTCAGGGCGGAAGTTACTCCCAGGCAAAGTCCAACGGTTTGCAGAGCACAGTTCTCTGTGCCCCACAGATACTCAGCGAAGGTATCCTGGTAGTTCTCCTTTTACCCAGTGGGCACAGGGTGTTCCATAAGCGTTAACTCAACCGTGATGCAAGCGTGGACAGCTGTTACTTAGCAGATGAGAAACTGAGGCTTAGACTTGCTTTCAGGCCAAGGCGCAAAGCCAGGACCAACTCAAACTCTGGCCTGAGAACTCCAAGTCCGTCAGCACAAATTAATGGGAATCATGTGTATGCCTACAGCTCCATTCTGGCTCCCCGTTCAAATTATGCTAGCCTCCATCATTGGGCTGGAGCTAATAGCAAGTCATAAAATTAGCATATTTCACCTTCCAGTTTTCTCCTTTCGCAGGAAGCCACGGTCACAGGCTAAAAAGAAGCTAGGTGATAGACCACTGAATGGATGGTCAGGGATGGGTTTCCCCGGAAGACTCACCGATACACAAAACTAGATCAAGATACCCAGGTTCTAACTTAAGGAGCTTTGAGGTCAGCCCCCGCCGCATCTGGTCCCAGGCAGCATCAGCCCACCATGCTCTGTGGGAGGCAGCCACTGTGTGGGGCGAGAAGGGCCACCCCGCAGGACGGAGGTCTGAGCTGGATCCTGTTCCTGCCACTTCCAAGCAACGTGGCCTTTGGCAAGCCCGAGCCTTTGTCAGCCTGTTTCCTTAACTCCGAAACGTCCTCCCCGGTCCTGGGGTGCGTGCTTCATGAGAGCGGGATTTCTGTCTCCCTGTGCCCGGCACAGAGTAAGTGCTCCATGGACACCCGTGAACACGAAGGGATGCGTGCCCTCACAAGCGCTATCATAATACGAAGGGGCAGAAGGTCATCATTGGAAACGTTCATTTTCCCACAAAATGGGATGTGAGGTCTAGCTACACAGCTGTCTTTCTCCGGCTCATCTCACCCAGCATACGTCCTCCAGGGCCATCCACGTTACCACAAAAGGCAGGGTGGCCTGTGTCTCGGGCTGAGTGGTAGTTCACTGTCTATGCACACATGTCACCTCTTCTCTATCTGTTCGTCGTAGGTCCTTCTCCTCTCTCGGCGGCTCCGAATGAGGCTGCAGTGAGCGCCGGGGCGCAGGGACCACGCGCCTCTGGAAGTGAAACAACCCGCATCTCCACGCAGCGCGGACCGGAGCTAGTGCCCCCGCTGCAGCCACCGCGCTCTCCGACACCTGGATGAGCCGGGAAGCAGCTCCTCCCGGGCCGCCAGGCGGGAGCCCAGCCAGGCCTGCACCTCGATTCCCGCCTCCTGCGCCCCCACTCCTGCCTACGGTGGGCGATGATAAATGGGTGTGTTTTCTTTTTTGTTGAATTTATTGGGGTGACTGGGTTAACAAAGCTATAAGGTGTACAATTCTAACACATCACCTGTATATCGTACATCGTAAGTCCAGGCTCCTTCCATCACCACGTGTCCCAGTGTTTTAAGCTGCTAAGCTTGGGATCACTGGATACGACAGCAATAAGACCTGGTAAACCAGGGAGCTGTCTATCATGGGGATCGGGGCCCTGACGTATGTGTAACGGAGAGATTTCTGCCTGGGGCTCAGCCCCACCTCAAGGACCAGCATGGGAGGTGGTCGGGTACCGTGTAGGCTGTGGGGACGTCCCCCTGCGTGGGCAGGTCTGGGTTCAGCGACTGCTGTGGTTTCCTGTTGAGCGTCAGGGGCAGTGAGCAATGGCTGCTTCCACCGAGTTAGTGAAGGCCACCGAAGCAGAGGCCAAAGCACGCTGGCGTGAAATACAGCGTTTCCAGGGGCGGCGCGGGGACTGGGGAGCCGGTCCCAGCCGCAGCGCCTCTCTCTGCTGGTTCTGGGTGCCCAGGGGGTTCAGGTCGCCCCTTTGTCCGTCCCTGGCCCTTCCCACCTGCGACCTGGGGGCCTGTTTTCGCCCAACAAAGCCGCCTCTGTGACCAGCGCTGACAAGGGCCGGGGGCCGGTTACAGTCACTGTGCAGGGACCCCAGCGCTGCCGCCCCAGCGCCGTGGGGCTTCTCCCCTCACGTGGCTCTGGAATCGAAGGAGCCTGGGCACAGCCGCGCCGGTTCGCTCAGGAACCAGCTCAAAGGCAGCGCCTGGTCCCTGGGAGCCCGGAAGCAGCGGGAGGCAGGCCTGGAGGGGGCAGACGGGAGCCCGGCTACCGATGCGGTGAATTCCGGCTCCACCACGTACTAGCTGTGTGTCCTTAGATATGGCTTCAACCTCTCTGAGCCTCAACTTCCTCACCTGGAGGATGGGCACAGTATTAGACTGTAATAGGATAAATGAAGACCTCCCTCCCTACTCGGGGGCTGTCCCAGGCGAGACCGAGTCCTCTGGATCTAGTGCTTTTCCTTTTCCTGAAGGAAGAGCGGGGGGGGGGGGGGGGGGGAGGGCGGGGGGAGAAAGCTGATCAGCAGGAGGATGCACACAGCCCAGCTGTGACAATGACCCGCACAGCTGGGACCCTCACCTGGCCTCTTAGTCTCCCACACACATCCCTAAAGTCCAGTCTCCGAAATGAATGACCACGTAACCCAGAGACACACCCAGCCCAGGATCCCGGCCCACTTCCCTCCAGCATGTTTGGGACAATGACGTTCTAGCAGAGTCAGGGGGTCTGGGTGTCCCTGGAGGGGAAGGGCCTAGGACGGGCCCTGCTCCACCAGGTTGGGCCGAGTGTTTGAATGGGGGTCCACTCATTTCCTCTCTGGGCCCTGACCCCACGCTTGGCCTGGGGCGGGGTGGTCGCTGTGAGCTCACACTGAGTGCCATTCTCTCTCTGCCGTGCTTTCATCCCTGGCTCTTTCACTGGCTCTCTCCGACATCAACATGCGCGGGTCCTTGTCTAATGTCTGCCTCCCTCCCACCAGAATGTCAGTCCCAGGAGGCAGGGACTTTGCTTGCTCACAGCTGCACCGTGGTACCTGGAGGCGACAGAGGCAGACGGACTAGGGTCAAGGGCACGGGCTCCAGAACCAGATGGTTGGGGTTCCAATACGGACCTGCAAACTACTAACTTGTGGACCTGGAGAATCATTTAGCCGCTCAGTTCCTCCGTTTTCTCACCCAAAAAACTAGGGTTCTAGACCCTCCTTCTAAAGTTATCCCGAGGATGAAGCAGCCAATACATGCATAGTTCCTAGAAAGATGCGAGGCACACCGTAGTACTCAGTAAATGTTAGATAATGACAACAACAGCAATAATAATGGGCTCTGGAATATGGAATGGATCGGTATGGTTGAATGAGTGAAAAGTGTTCACAAAGCTCTGAGAACCATGCCCGGCCTGAATAAGTGATGAGCATGCGCTGCTGTGTCTCACCGCGGTTCTCAGGTGGCGAGAGGCTGACCCGCGGTGATGGCAGGTGTCTGGGGTAAGCACCCCATCGCAGCTGATTTCAGCTCCAGCCGGACCCCTGACCGCAGGGCCGGGCAGAGGGCGTGCGGCTCTCCGTTAGAGTGTTTCTACCACGCAGAGGCAATAAACAATACAGTCTTGAGAACATCGGTGATGCTAAAATAATTAGGAAGAGGTGAGTTTTAAGAACGTACTTCCTTACTTTAATACAGTTTAAGTGTAACTGTATAATGCGATTTTTACGGTTGCTGGGTTTCAGTCTCAGGAACAGGCTCTCAAGTTCTCTGGAAATTTAACAGTTGGCTCTTCTGAGCCGTGCAAGCTCCTCCAGCCCCGGCGGCCGCGTGCAGGGGACTGTTCCTACCACTGCCTTTCCCCTCCCCCACAGAGAGAGAATGGCACTCCTGTGTGCTCTGCGACCTGGCGGACCCGCCCCAGGCCAAGCGTGGGATCAGGGCCCAGAGAGGAAATGAGTGGACCCCCATTCAAACACTCGGCCCAACCTGGTGGAGCAGGGCCTGACCTAGGCCCTTCCCCTCCAGGGACCCCCAGACCCCCTGACTCTGCTAGAACGTCATTGTCCCAAACATGCTGGAGGGAAGTGGGCCGGGAGCCTGGGCTGGGTGTGTCTCTGGGTTACGTGGTCATTCTTTTTGGAGACTGGACTTTAGGGATGTGTGTGGGAGACTAAGAGGCCAGGTGAGGGTCCCAGCGGTGCGGGTCGTTGTCACAGCTGGGCTGTGTGCGTCCTCCCGCTGGTCAGCCTTCTCCCGCCCCGCCCCCGCCCCCCCCCCCCCCCCCTGCTCTTCCTTCAGGAAAAGGAAAAGCACTAGATCCAGAGAGGACTCCGTCTCGCCTGGGACAGCCCCGAGTCACCTGCTCGGTCCCCGGGAGTCCCTGGGATGTGTGGCCACACGCCCAGCTGGGATCCCGTCTCCACGGAAGGAAAGCGGGTCCCGGTCACAGTGGTCAGGAGGCAAGTGCTGTGATGGGTCTGCTGTCTCGGGCCTGGCTCCCCATTTTCTGTGCGACCTTAGTTAACCAGCGCGTGCCTCCGTTTCCTCACCCCCACCTGTGGGCAGTCACCATCTCTGATTCCCTGGCCGGTCGGGACAATAACACAGGGGGGTGCTTATAACTGGGTGTGGCTTGTAGCTAGGACTCAGAATTGCTGCAGTTTTAAAGATTCTTACTTCATGTCCTTTTTACCTTATTGGTTTCTCTAATTCTTGGGGTGTTGGTTTTACTGTGTCCTGCCTCAAATCCCCGCCTCTCAGGAAATTCGTTTCTTCGTGCGGCCTGAAAGGTTTTACTCTCAGCTCCCGGCAGCAGGGGATTCCTGTGGGGTCTCTATGCACAGGGTGTGGGTTCACCCTGGAGGGGTCCCGCGGCGGCCTCTGCTGAGACCCCAATATGTTGCTGGTTGGAGCACTTTTCTCTTCCATTTCTCAAACTGGCATCCCGCACTGCACAGGAGGGTAGAACTGGACTGGATCCCCGTCCCGCACTCCTCACGCCTGTGCAGGATCCTGACTTCTCTAAGGACGTGGTTTCCGCGCGGTAAACAGATGGCAGAGCCGACCCCCAGAGCGCTGGTCTCCCTTCAAGGAAAGGGCAGTCCTTTGAGGTTCCCAGCCGGTAGCAGGAGGTTCCTTTCAACTCCCCACTTCCTCAGGCCTGAGGTCTCATTTCCTGCTCCCAGAGGGGCAACACCTGCCAGGTCCGGAAGGCCTTCAGCTGGGTCCCCCCCCACCCCCTCCAGGCCCCCCAACATCCTCCCACCCACCACCCAGGCTTCCTGCTCCTCTTCTTTCCTGGCGCCTGAGAATGCTCTTCTCTTTCTTTAACACGTTAAGCGCATGTCCGTCACCGGTGACTGACACTATAGTACTTTCCGTCGGGACGTCTTCGGTCACTGGTGAAATCGGGTATCGGTGAGATCGGACATCGGGGGCTAAACGGAAAGGAAGACAAAACGGCTCGGCGCTTAACGTGCTGAGTACAGCACTCAGCTATACATTGGAACAGGTTTTAACCCTTCGCCGGTCACTCCCGTGCTGACAGTGGGAGGGGCCTGCTGCGCCCGCCCTGCCTAACGGACCGGGCCCTGCGCTGGTGGGAGAGATATTACGTTGAAGCGTGGGGTGAGATATGAGAAGGAAAAGGAGTCTGACCCCCCACGCCCACGGGGGTCCTGCAGGGAGACCACCCACCACCCACCCGTGGGCCGGCACAAAGATTCCAAAATCGGGGTCCTCCCGCCCGCCCAGTCTGAGCCTGATGGGCTGAGCAGCCCCGCGGAAGCGTGCTCAGTGAACCCCTCTGTGTGAAGGCCCAGCTCCACAGGAAGTGGGACCAGGAGAGAAAGGAAGAAAGAGAGGAAAGGGCTGGGGCTGAAGGCAGAGGGGTCAGAGGCAGTGACCAAGGGGCGCCGAGTGGCCTGCCCAGCACAGGACGGGGACACCCTCCAGGATGGGTTCCCCCCTGGGGGCTCCAGGCTTCAGCACCCCCACTGTGCGTGCCGGGAGTCCTCCCCCAGTGCCACGCGCCGGACAGGGACGGGGGGACACCCTGCTACTCTGTGCTTTTCCGTGTGCACGTTACACTCACTGTGTGTCGTGTCAGGTGTGCAGCAGAGGTTGGACATTTACACAGCAGACAGAGAGCCCCCACGGGTCCAGCCCCCCGGCAGCACCGGGGTTCCCAGCGCTGCTGGTGCGTTCCCGGTGCTGTGGCTCCTGCTACACTGGTGTGGACAGCCCCAGCCCCAGCGGCCACGCCGCCTGCCACATGCACGAAGCACGGCGTGAAGGCGTGGTGGACAGCAACCCTGCGCCGTGGTGTTTTCCGTTTTATTTTACTGATCGCCTCTCATTGAACACCTCCCACCGGGGAAAAGGGGAGGGAGAGAGACAAGTCTATATTTTTACAGAGCTGTACCTTTTCTCTCTGCGCGTCCTTGCTGTGTGTGATTTTACAAGATTGAACATTAAAATCCCAGGCGGACATGTTTGCACTTGCCTTGCTTCACAAACTGCCGAGTGAGCCTTTAAGAACATGAGCCGCCACTTGCTTACGTGCATCTAAATAAAGCAAACTCCGGGGCAGTCCCTCCCAGAGCCCGACTCCGCCCGAGGCCAGCCCCCCGCCTTCTCCCTCGGAGTTAGGGGGCCTAAGTGCCGGTAGCCTCAGAACAGCTTTGTTCGGTCTCTATTTCAAGCCAAAAAGGTTCTAAAATTCTAGCATGAAGTTCAAAGCACCTCACTTCGCACTCGAGAATTTTAAAAAGTAGGAAACGCTGGGCAGTTATGCGATCCACTTAGTTTATTGTTATTTTCATTTTACAATTTGAGAAATGGAAACTCAAAAGCTTTCACTCTGATATTAAACGCTGGCCAGCATGCATGTCATAAATGAGTAAACTGAGGCTCAGAGAGAGGAAATGGCGCGCCGCGGCCACACGCACAGTGCGTGGAGAGGCTGGGCCTGCGCCCGGCCAAACCTGAGGGTCGTCACGGGGAGCTAATTCAGCCGTAAGTCAAAGGCCACCTCCAGGGACCACGTGCATTTGACGGGCCCATTGATCTCGAACCAAGCCCGTAACTGTGACTTCTCAGATGTTAGCGGATGAACAGGAACAGAGACGCATTCTCCCGTCCACCGCTGCAAACCGCCCCAAGCCCCAGTGCAGGCCGCTGTGCCCTTCTTCCCTCCACGTGCCGGACTCTGGCCCAGGGGTTTTGTTTCGTGACTGAGGGAGCCAGGTTCTGGCCAGCGGTGGCACCTGTGTGCCTTGCAGGCCAAAGTGACCTGGGACACACAGAACTCACTTCCCCGCCCCTCCCAGGAGGGGAGCCGTCCATGGCCCAGTGCTAAGTGCTGTTTATGCACCAGCCTGTGCCAGACGCTGGGAGAACCAGAGGTCAGGGAGGACCTGGGGAAGATGCCTAGAGAAATGGTGAGCCCTCACCTTTGTCTTTAAAGCATTGCTTGCCCTGGCCAGCTGCCTCAGTGGTTAGAGCCCCGGCCTGCGGACCAAGAGGCAGCAGGCTGGATTCCAGGTCAGGAGCACGTACCTCGGTTGCAGGCTCCCCAGCCCCACAGGGGGCGTGCGGGAGCAACTAATCGATGTGTGTCTCTCATATTGATGTCTCTCTCTCTCTGTCTCCTCTTCCTCCCTCCCTTCCACTCTCTCTTAGAAATCAATGGAAAAAATATCTTCGGATGAGGACTCAAAAAAAAAAAAAAGCGACGCTCACTGTTCAGTTGGGGAGAGGAGATAACTGGAAAGACATATCACAAGACAAAGGGTGCGCGTGGTGGGTGGGGTGGCCAAGGTCGCGCACAGGGTGAGGGCAGAGAAACGGGTGCTGGAGCAGCGTGTCGGACCAGGTGTGATGAAAGCGGCGGAGAACGGCTGTGCTCCGGCTCTGAGGCTGCTCCTCCCGGAGGCCAAGCCAAGGTTTCCTCCAGAGGGACTTTTCAGAGGACAGACGGTGACACTCACCGTAGGTGGGATACACGGAGGACAGTCAGCCGAAGGTCACCAGACTCTTTTTCTTTTGCTAATCCTCACCCAGGATTATGTCCATTGATTTTTAGAGAGTGGAAAGGAGGGAGGGACAATGAAAACAATATTTCCTGTGTTTTCCCAGTTTCCAAATACTTACTCAGAATGGAAGCTTACCGGTTTCGTGGCCTCTCTAAGGTCAGCAAGAGCACCTATGAAGACCCGGCAGAGTTTACCTGGAAACTGTACGTGGAGAGTGGGGGTCCTCCTCCCCGCGTGGGAAGCCAGTGTCCGCCCCCTGCACAGGCCGCGTCCACCCTCGGACATCAGTTCCTGTCACCGGGCCCCACAGGGGACACCTGGTTTGTCTGTAGAATTCTCAGGGACACTCTGAGGAATAAAAAGCAATAAAATCCAGATAACCAATTATGCCAAAGCTTGCCAGGGCACAGCGGGCAAAGGCCCTTGAGCAGATCTGCCACCTGCCACATGTAAGGAATAACTCCGTCGTACCACCAGCCCCACTTCCTGCCGGGCACACCTATTCCGGTGGCCGGACTCCGAGCGAATATGCGTTCCTGTCAATGCGGTAAAATGGAACAGCGGCGATGACTTTGTTATTCTGAAAATCGCTACATTTTCCAGATCAGCTCGGTTGCCTGGGCCTAGGAAGAAAGCTCACGGGCTGAGTGCCCGCGTCCGCTGGCTGGGAGCCAGGTACGGAGAGCAGACGAGGTAAATTGCATTGTTGTTTTGGTTTGGACCTGAGAGGCAAACATCTAATTTGGGAGCAAATAAATGGAGTCTGCGCCCGAGTAAGCTTTTAAAATAGGATTCACTCCACGGCAGCCTGGACATTAGTACGAAACACCAGCCAAACCCTGCCCATACTTCTTAGGCCACAAAACAAGCCCACCCGGAGGGCACCCACCCGCAGCAGACACTGCTCTGGGTTTAGGAAAGTGCAGATGTGGGCTTCGGGCAGGGAGGCCGCTTACACGATTAAGCCTTGAATGAGGATAAACAGAATCTAAACGTACAGCACAGTGTGAGTCTAAATAGAAGCAGCTAACCCTCACTGAGTGCTTGCTATGTGCTTGACCCTGTTCCGGTACTTAATAACGACACAAAACTCCCAGCTCATCTGGTTTTCATCTTTCTCTGTCTGACTTCTTTCACTCAGCACAGCACCCTCTAGCTCCATCGATGCTGTTGCAAATGGCAAGTTTTCAACCTTTTTTATGGCTGAGTCATATTCCATTGTACATATGCACCTCATCTTCGTCCATCCTCACGGCTCCCATTCTAATGTCTGATGGTAGTTACGGCGTGTGGTGTGCGGAGTGCAATGTGCGGTATGCAGTGTGAGGTGTGCGGTGTGAGGTGTGCGGAGTGAGGTGTGCAGTGGGCTGTGTGCTGTTTGTGGTGTGCGGTGTGCGGAGTGAGGTGTGCGCTGTGCGGTGTGCAATATGCAGTGTGAGGTGTGCGGTGTGCGGTGTGAGGTGTGAGGTGTGCAGTGTGCTGTGTGCTGTGTGCGGTGTGCGGTGTGAGGTGTGCGGTGTGCGGTGTGCGGTGTGCGGTGTGAGGTGTGCGGTGTGCGGAGTGAGGTGTGCGGTGTGAGGTGTGCGGAGTGAGGTGTGCGGTGTGAGGTGTGCGGAGTGAGGTGTGCGGTGTGCGGTGTGCGGTGTGCGGTGTGAGGTGTGCGGTGTGAGGTGTGCGGTGTGCGGTGTGCGGTGTGCGGTGTGCGGTGTGAGGTGTGCGGTGTGCGGAGTGAGGTGTGCGGTGTGAGGTGTGCGGAGTGAGGTGTGCGGTGTGAGGTGTGCGGTGTGAGGTGTGCGGTGTGCGGTGTGAGGTGTGCGGTGTGCGGTGTGCGGTGTGAGGTGTGCAGTGTGAGGTATGCAGTGTGCGGAGTGAGGTGTGCGGTGTGCGGTGTGCGGAGTGAGGTGTGCGGAGTGAGGTGTGCGGTGTGCTGTGTGTGGTGTGCGGAGTGAGGTGTGCGGTGTGCTGTGTGCGGTATGAGGTGTGCGGTGTGCGGAGTGAGGTGTGCGGAGTGAGGTGTGCGGTGTGCTGTGTGTGGTGTGCGGAGTGAGGTGTGCGGTGTGAGGTGTGTGGTGTGAGGTGTGTGGTGTGAGGTGTGCGGTGTGCGGTGTGCGGTGTGAGTGTGCGCTGTGCGGTGTGCGGTGTGCGGTGTGAGGTGTGCGGTGTGCGGTGTGAGGTGTGCGGTGTGCGGTGTGCGGTGTGAGGTGTGCAGTGTGAGGTATGCAGTGTGCGGAGTGAGGTGTGCGGTGTGCGGTGTGCGGAGTGAGGTGTGCGGAGTGAGGTGTGCGGTGTGCTGTGTGCGGTATGAGGTGTGCGGTGTGCGGAGTGAGGTGTGCGGAGTGAGGTGTGCGGTGTGCTGTGTGTGGTGTGCGGAGTGAGGTGTGCGGTGTGAGGTGTGTGGTGTGAGGTGTGTGGTGTGAGGTGTGCGGTGTGCGGTGTGCGGTGTGAGTGTGCGCTGTGCGGTGTGAGGTGTGCGGAGTGAGGTGTGCGGTTTGAGGTGTGCTTGGTGAGGTGTGCGGTGTGCGGAGTGAGGTGTGCTGTGTGAGGTGTGCGGTGTGCGGAGTGAGGTGTGCGGTGTGAGGTGTGCGGAGTGAGGTGTGCGGAGTGATGTGTGCGGTGTGCTGTGTGTGGTGTGCGGAGTGAGGTGTGCGGTGTGAGGTGTGCGGTATGCGGAGTGAGGTGTGCGGTGTGAGGTGTGCGGTGTGCGGAGTGAGGTGTGCGGTGTGAGGTGTGCGGTGTGCGGAGTGAGGTGTGCGGAGTGAGGTGTGCGGTGTGAGGTGTGCGGTATGCGGAGTGAGGTGTGCGGTGTGAGGTGTGCGGTATGCGGAGTGAGGTGTGCGGTGTGAGGTGTGCGGTGTGCGGAGTGAGGTGTGCGGTGTGAGGTGTGCGGTGTGCGGAGTGAGGTGTGCGGAGTGATGTGTGCGGTGTGCTGTGTGTGGTGTGCGGAGTGAGGTGTGCGGTGTGAGGTGTGTGGTGTGCGGAGTGAGGTGTGCGGTGTGCAGTGTGCGGTGTTTTGTGTGGTGTGAGGTGTGAGGCGTGCAGTGTGCTGTGTGAGGTGTGTGGTGTGAGGTGTGTGGTGTGCCGAGTGAGGTGTACAGTGTGAGGTGTGCAGTGTGAGGTGTGCGGTGTGCAGTGTGAGGTGTGCGGTGTGCAGTGTGAGGTGTGCAGTGTGAGGTGTGATGTGTGCAGTGTGAGGTGTGCAGTGTGCTGTGTGCTGTGTGCGGTGTTTTGTGTGGTGTGAGGTGTGAGGTGTGTGCTGTGTGCGGTGTGAGGTGTGAGCTGTGCGGTGTGAAGTGTGAGGTTGCGGTGCTGCAGGGCACAGCACCCTGACCTCCACCCCGGGTTCGGAGACGGTGGGTCAGCGTGTGCTGCCAGGAGGGCTGTGTCTCCTCGGGGTGACTGTGAGGGGGGGTCTGAGAGTCCGCACTGGGGCTGCAGGCACTCTTTCTCCCTGCGGTTGGCCAACGGGAGCCTGGCCCCGACTCCCCTCCTTCCTGCTGGGCTGGCGACAGGAGGGTCGGGGAAGAAGTAAGAGGGGGTCCCTCCCAAACCTCCAGGGGCAGCCCCCAGTGCGGAGGGGACAGAGAAAGCAGGCTTTCCACCGGGAGGGGCCCAGCAGTGTCGGGCCAGAACTGAGAGGGAGCAGGTGGGGGTGGGGCTGGCACCTCAGGTCCCGTGAAACAGCAGCCACGTGAGGGCCAGGCAGGCCCAGCGCCAGGGCAGGCCTTGTGTGGAGCCAGTGCTCACGGCAGGCCCCGCTCCTGAGTCCCCGGGGCCCCAGGCTCTGCGGACGGCCCAGCGCCGGGAGCTGCCCTGTGGCTCCCTGCCAGGAGTCCAGCCGCTGAAGGAAACACCGAGCATCAGAGGTGGTCTTGCCAGAGTCGGAAGCCAGTTTGGGAGTGGGGGCCAGTGGGTTCTGACGCGCAGGTGCACTGTACGATGGGTAGCAATTCTGTCAGCAAACATTTATCAAATACCTGCTGATGCCCTTGGCCCGGGCACGCAGCACGAGGATTGAGTCAAGCCTTCGGCAGAGCATGCGGACCGGGTACGAGAACACACACTGACGAGCAGGGCTGTGCTGGAACACAGGCCTCAGAACAGCCCGGGCATTTGTTTGCTCCAACAGAGGCTGGAAAGGTCCCTGGGGTCATTGATCCAGTCAATTGGTTCTGCACACGCGTGGTCAAATCCAGCGTGGTCACAGCCCGAGTTCCGATCCAGCACAAACCTGATTTCAGCCCTTCCCGGAGCGGCCTCCACAGGGCGAGGCAGCAGGTCAGGTGATGGCCTCCCTGGCCGGCTACAGGGACACGCACACAGGTGGCTTCTTTGTCACTTCGTCGTACTCCCCTAGTTCTCAGGCATCCGAGACAAATGAAGTGACGGGCCTGCCTCGGTCTTGTTCTGAATGGACTGACTTCGGCCTTCCTCTCCAGCGGCGGTTTGCAGCGTTGCTGAAGGCAGTGGATCCCTTTTAGCAAAATAAACCTCCCCTTCAACTCTAATATTTTAACGTGTAAACAGTGCTCTCTGGGCCTGTCTTTCCCCCACATGCCCAGCCTCCGGGCAACCTCAGAATCTCGGGACACAGCTGCTCCAAGATGTCTGCAGCACCAGTGTTTGCCTCGAAGGCAGAGCCTGCAAAGTGCCCTCCAATACCCCGTGGCCCTTCTGTCGTGGTCACAAAATTCTAATGACGTGGGAATGAAGCCAGCTCCAAGGCAGCACTCTCCAGCCTGTCGTGCTGTCAGGTAAGGCCAGTGCTGTGACGAAAGTCTGGCCAGTGAGGTGTAGCTGGCAGTGTCATATGAGACTCCCAGGAAGGCTCCTTACAATGGGGAGCTGTACCTTTCCTATCCTGTTCTTCCTCGTTCCTGCTGGCTGGAATATGGGCATGATGGCTGGAGCGCCAGCAGCCATGTTGGACCATTAGGTGACCTTGAAGTCGGAAGCTATGCTTTGGAGAGGGTGGGGCAGAAAAGAAGACAGAGCCTGGTCTGAATGACTTCGTGGCATTGTGCAACCAGTTCTGCGTTGCTGTCTCAGGACTGTGTTGTGGGAAATAAGTCCTGTGTGTCTAGTCCAACGTTGTTTAGGCTTCTGTATAATTTGCAGCTACATCAAGTCCTAACTGATACAGAACCTGTCTGCAGTTAACTTTTCTAGCACAAACTTCCACTATGGCTCTCTTCTTATGTATATTTGGAAGAATTACAGAGAACTAGATAGGATAAGGCCATACAGCCATATATATGTGGACCAGATTTATTATAAAACTAGAGGCCCGGTTCATAAAATTCGTGCACTCAGGGGGTCTTTCAACCTGGCCTGCGCCCTCTCACAGTCTGGGAGCCCTTGGGGGATGTCTGACTGCCGGCGTAGGCCCACTCCCCACCTGAAGTCACACAGCTGGTTAGTTGAAGAGCAACATATGAAAGGGGACTTAAAGTGTAAGCTAACGAGTGGGTCCATCAGAGGGTCTTTGAGTTACTTTACAATAAAGACCATTTAAGCAGCGTAGCAGGGCCTTAGAGGATTCGACTTGCAGTCTCCTTCAAGATCTGAATGTGAGGTGAGGGGGCTCTGGAATCAGATGGGCGTGAGATAAGTCCTTGCTCTTTCCTTTCCAAAGTGGGGTCTTGGGTGAAATACTCCAGATTCCCTGAGCTTCAGGCTGCCTCGCACAGTGAGGGGTGGGTGCGTGACAATGCAGGTGAAGTCACAGCACAGAATGCCGGTGTGAGGTCGGTAGCAAGTCAAACCTGTGACCCAGGCCGGGAAATGAGAGGAATGAGGTCAGAGGCAACCCGCTTGTTTTCAGAAGGATTTGGAAGTCTCCTTGGCAATCTGCCACGGAATAGAAGAGTGTTACCGTGTTTCCGTGCACACCAGCTGTGCCAGGCGAGCAGACGCCTCGCTGGGTTCTCCCTTTGCTCGGCTGCGAAGGACACTGGCAGTGACTTCCACTGGAAGAAGAGTGGTCCTGCCCCAGCCCCCACGCTCGTGGTCATTTTTAGACTTCGCCTTCGCTCACCCTGGCCCTTTCTGAATTTTTCCCAACCGAGTGAGGAAGCACCTTCCTACTTTCTTAGTTTTCTCAGTTTACGCTGTCACTCGGGTTTCTTTCATATTGTGGAGACTGATACCAACAGTTATGATCAGGAGCTCTATCCCTAATAAAGGCAAAGAATTGGACCTGGAGCCCAGCTGGTGTTGCTCAGTGGTTGAGCATTGACCTACGAACCAGGAGGTCATGATTCGATTGTCTCTGGGAGGCAGACTCAATTCTCAGTAGGGGGCATACAGGAGGCAGCTGATCAATGATTCTCATCATTAATGTTTCTCTCTCTCTCTCTCTTCCCCCCCCTTCCTCTCTGAAATCAACAAAAAATATATACATTTTAAAAGAATTGGGATTGGGTGATAGAGAAAAAAGACCGGCAAGCACACAACCACAGTAGTTTTTAAAGGAAATGTGATGATTTCTAAAATCCCAGAATTCAGTGGGAGACGACATCAAGATTTAAAGCATCTGTGTATGAACAGAGTGAAAAGGCAATACATGGAACAGGAGATGATATTTGCAAGTCACATATCTGATAAGAGATTAATATCCAGAGTGTGTAAAGAAGTCCTAAGACTGAAAGCAATAAAAGTAAGCTGGGCAAAGGACGGAAATAGACATCTCTCCAAAGAAGACATACACATGGTCTATAAGCGTATGAGAGATGCTCGACATCACCAATTATTTGGGAAACACAAGTCAAAACTACAATGAGCCATCACCTCGCACCCATTAGGATGGCTAGTATTAAAAACAAAACAAGACAGAAAATAACAATTGTTGGTGAGAACGTGGACAAGTTGGAAACTTTGTGCACTGTTGATGGGAATACAAAATGGTGCAGCCACCATGGAAAACAATCTGGTTGTTCCTCAAAAATTAAAGATGGAACTACCATACGATCCAGCAATTCTGCTTGTGAATATAGAGCCAAAAGAATTGAAGTCAGGTCTCAAAGAGATATTTGCACACTCGTGTTCAAATCAGCAATATTCACAACAGTTAAAAGGTGAAAGCAACCGAAGTGTCCACTGACAGACGATGGGTAAAGAGAATGTGCTCTACATGCAATGGAATAGTATTCGGCCATAAAAAGGAAGGACATTCTGACACACGCTACAATGTGGGTGAACCTTGAGGACATTGTGCTGAGTGATATAATCCAATCACAAAAAAGGGAAGTTCTGGATGTTTTAATTATATAAAGCCCCTGGAGTCGACATATTCACATAAACGCAAAGTAGAATGGTGGTTGCCTGGGCTGGAGAGGGGAGAATGGGAGTTGTTCGATGGGGATGGGGTTTCTGTTTTGCAAGATAGAAAAGTTCTGGGGCTGGTTTCACAACAGTGTGAATGTACTTAACACCACTAAACTGTACTCTCAGAAATGGTGAGGTAGTGAAGTTTATGTTATGCATATTTTACTACAATAAAAAAAACACCTGTTGGGAGCATAGCAGCGGATTATAAAAAAGACAGCATGCAGAGTGGGGTGAAGGGGGTGCAGCGACTAGGTGGAGGGCAGAGATGCATTTGGAAATGATGACTGTAAAAGTTGTGCTCCAAATTAAATTGGCCCATTTCTGAACGCGCTCATGTAGCTGGAATCCGCAGGACGAAAATGCTCATAATCAGGGATAAATGAGGACGGGGTCTGGTTGCCAGCGGAAGGCCCACTGGGGCCTGTCACAGGCGGGGCCAGAGCTGGCCTTGTTTAACAGCCTCATTAATGACCCAGAAGGATGGAAATAGCCACTGCTAATGACATTTGCAAAGAAACGTGGGCCATGCCCTGGGCTTGGCCATAATGGCATAAGCATGGCTGGGATGCAGAGAGGCTTTCCACTCGGCGGTTAATTGGATTAAAACCAATGACTTCCTGGGATAAGTCATTCCAGTTCCAGTTCTCATCTCCAGAGCAGGAGGCAAATTCTGAAATGCGGGGCTGTTCATGAGACCAGACTGACCAGGGTGAGTGGAGGAGGGTGTGTGTGATAAAGCCCCACCTTTGGCCTTCACCCTGCGGTGGGAGACCATGGAATCCGCACGTTAAAACGATAGAAGCAAGGAGACGGCGAGGAGGCAGGAGGCTGTGTCCCCCATGGAGGGAAGCCTAGCAAAATCCCGCTAAGCCGCGATGTACAGCGTTTGGCACAGATGTTTCACCCTGTTCCCCATTTAGCTCCTGCCAGTGGCTTCCCAGGGCCCTGCCTCCCCACCACTGCCCTGCCCACCCACGTCACGGTTATCGGCTACTCTGCACATTCAGCCCTTCCCCTCGGAGTCGCCATTCAGTCCCCAGCCACTGTGCTGGGCTCAGGGATGGGCAGAGGACTCAAGCAGTGCCAATCTCTCCAAAGAGGCCGGCTGCCCGGATTGGACTCCAGCCTGGACGGTTTGATCAGAGTGGCCCGTGTCTGCTTCAGCCTGTAACTGTGACAACTCGGACCAGTGCCCAGCCTTCTCAGTTGGCTTTTCTCTGTGAATCGGGGACTATAACTCTGGCCCAGATACCATCAGCGGAGACTCGGGGAAAGAAAAACCATTCAGCCACCGGAAGTGTTTGCAGCTCACTGGAGTGAAGGTGCCCTAAATCTACAACCCTCTCAGCAGCCTCCCCCCACCCCCACCCCCACCCCCACCGAAAGCCAATTGTTTTAGAGCAGTGGTCGGCAAACCGCGGCTCGCGAGCCACATGTGGCTCTTTGGCCCCTTGAGTGTGGCTCTTCCACAAAATACCACGGCCTGGGCGAATCTATTGTGAAGAAGTGGCGTTAGAAGAAGTTTAAGTTTAAAAAATTTGGCTCTCAAAAGAAATTTCAATCGTTGTACTGTTGATATTTGGCTCTGTTGACTAATGAGTTTGCCGACCACCGTTTAGAGCAATGGGATTAATGGGTGGCATTTTTCAGTGTTTACAGCATTCTTTTTTTTATTTTTTTTTTATTTTTTACAGAGAGGAAGAGAGAGGGATAGAGAGTCAGAAACATCGATGAGAGAGAAACATCGATCAGCTGCCTCCTGCACACCCCCCACTGGGGATGTGCCCGCAACCAAGGTACATGCCCTTGACCGGAATCGAACCTGGGACCCTTGAGTCCACAGGCCGACGCTCTATCCACTGAGCCAAACCGGCTTCGGCTGTTTACAGCATTCTTATTGCCGATGGCCTCAAGGCCCTTTAGAAGGAAACATTTCAAAGCTGAAAACAAAGAGATTGGAGGGTCATCGCAGTGTGAGATGAACATCAAAGCCAAAATGCTTCTGTAATGATGACCTCATCAACGCACCTGGGACATCCAGGGTCTGCCCCAGGTGGTTCTACTCATCAGGAAAGGGCTTCCCTGTCCAAACCTACCAGTTTCCTCTGTCCTCCGTGGGACCTGGTGCTTGATTCAGGAAACCGATTAGGTTGTAATCTCCGTTAGGGAACCAAACTCAGCTGTCCCGCCACCTGACACGCCCTGATCCCCCAGCACAGGCAGCCCCAGTCCCTGGATGAATGACTGAACTGCAGGGTGTCCCAGAATCCACGCACTCGCCTACCGCGAGACCTCACAGAACCACTTCCTCAGGCAACACCGGGAAAGGGTCCAGTGGGCCCAAGCGAACTTTTTCTAGGGGGGGATTATGTAATCGTTCTAAAATTCTGAGTTTTACCTTCTGCAGACTGACTTCTTTCTGCCTCATTCTATTTTTTTCTTGAGGGTCTGTACACGTGGGACAGGCTGAGACAGAAAGCTGTGTGTGTGGCATCATGATTCAGGTCGGGACTCCAGGTTACAAGTGACAAAAATATATGCTCACAGACTCACATAATAGAAAAGTGCAGGACGAGGCGATCTTCAGGTGTGACTGAACCCCCGTACGCAAACCGAGCCCGCAGGAGGCGGTCTCCCCGCTCCTGGCTCCCCTTTCCTCTGTGCTGGCTTCATTCCTCAGCGGGGCTCTCCTTTATTGGTGACAAAGAGACCAGACACTCTAGGCTTGAAGTTCTCCCATCTGCAACCCAAGAGGAAAAAAGAGAGCTTCTCTTTCCCAGTAGTTCCTGCTAGGGTTGCCTCTCATTGGTCCAGCTTGGGATCACGTGCCCCTCCCTGAACCAATCACTGGGGTTGTAATTGTGCAAGGCCAGCCCTGGAGCCAAGGGCATGAGATCCACTCTACTGCAACAGACAGAGAAGGAGTGGGAGAAGGGTAGCCCCCCAATCAGGTGCTGTTACCAAAGAGAGTTGATGGATGCTCAGAAGACTGGACTGGCAGGTGTCAGCTTCCATCTGTCGGGAATGAGGGGGGTAGGGCCGCTCCTGATGGGCTGTCAGAACGGGATGAAGGCTTTTGCCTCTCTTGATGCTGTGTGTGCCCTAATGATGACGGATGAGACCCAGCGCCAGGAGCAGCTGCAGAAAGCAGCCAGCAGGACTGGCAGCGAAGCCAAGCGGCCGTCCGCTTACAAAGAGCTCCCCTGGTCTGTTACTCGGTGAAATGCCCACACTGACTCAGGCACTTCTCAGGTTGTAAACTTGCTCAGCAGATATATGCAAAACTATGTTAAGCAGGAGGAAATTGAGGGAGAAAAATCAAGGCCACAGCTTCCTGCCTGAGCTCAGCCCCACAGGTAACGGTCAGTTAGGCTCAGTGGTTTGACAGTAGCTCGTAGGCAGAAATAAGCCAACGGGCAGAGAGGGTTGATGCCAATAGAACCAAAAGCCTGCCAATAGGGCCCTGACAGTGATGACTGAGTGGCCACCCGCTCTGTGGCATGTGTGGGAATTGGGGAATAGGTTTTTGTTGTTCCTCCCTCTCTCTCCAGCTCTTTATCACACCCAGCATTCCTTTATCTAGACCTGCCTGTGGAAGATGAGATGTGTTTTTAATAATAATAAAACCCTTGTATCTGTAGATCTCTTTGAACTTGATAAAATGGCCCACTGGAGTCTGCCCACAGCCGTTGAAGATAAGCAGGACAAATATTCTCCCCAGTAACTACCGTGCGTCTGGCTTGGAGTCTGCCTCGAGTAAAGCAGGCAGGACCCAGATGGTGGAGCGTAGAGAGCGCTGGTTCTGGGGTCAGGCACAGTCAGGTGGAGCCACCTGGTCAGAGCAGAATCACCCTGAGGACTCAGTCCCTGGGGTCCCGAGTCAGCTCTACACACTGCCAAGGCATTCAGTCCACTGGGCTTGAAGAGCGTCTCCCAGCCCAGGGACAGGCATCCTGCAGAGAGGACGGAAGAGAAGCAATCGGGCAGGAAACCTGAATAGGTGCTTTCATAAGGTAATTGCGCTGTTGTTAAGAATTCTTCATTTCTCCTTGAAATGACTATCCCTTAGTCCCCAATCTCCGGAGACCAGCAGTCAGCCTTCCTGCCTGCGAATCTAGAGGGAAGAGGTGGGCCCTGCACGTGGGAGGCCACCTCGACGCGCTCAGGGAATCTTTCTCGGGGCTGAGAACAAAGTAAATATCTTCAGGAAGTGGCTCTTTGTTGAGTAAGAAAAGCATTGGCTCTTTCTGAGAAGTCTTTTTTTCCTCTAAGTCCTTGAACGTCTTAAAATGTTTCAATTTCTCATTTTATAAAAATGAAAAGGTTTGTAAATGTGTCTTAAAGTGTTTTAATACTTCATTGATGGTTTGGTTAGGTATGGGATTCTAGATAAAAAATCACAATATCTCAGGATTTTGAAAACATCACTCAAGTAGCTGTTTCCCATCCTGGCTGTGGGCGGGTGTTTGGGTGGCCTCGCTGTATGTTGAGGAATAGGGCTGCCACGTTTAGTAAGTGAAAATACAGACTGCCCAAATAAATTTGCATTTCAGATAAGCAAGGAAATATTTGGGACGTACTTATTCTAAAATCTTAACCACTGTTTATTCCTGGATGTATTTTATCTGTTAATCCTACTGGGAAAATTTTAGGATATTCTCTTTCTCCTTAATGTTCTGAAATTTTACAGTATTTCCAGTTGTGAGTCCTGAAAAACACACACACACTGAATCATTATCTTAGTGCCACCTGAGCCCCAAGGGGGTGGGAATGGTTCTTGCTGACAGGTGAATAGGTGAGAACAAGTGAGTTACCGAGGCCTCCAGGCCCCAGCCCTCGGAGCCTGGGTTTGAGGAACTGGGGGGGGGGGGGGGGGGGCGGTGAGGGGAGAGGAGAGGGGAAGGGGAAGTTTCATCAACCTCAGAGTCCGAAAATCTTTAGAGAAAGTAATGGTCAGAGCAAAGGCCTGGGAGACTATAGTCTATTCCATATGGGGACCGGTTGGCTAGCTGAGTCATCTGGTCACCCGGCCGGCATGTCACACAAACATCACAGAACCCCCTAGGAAAGGACCGGCGTTCAGGCCGAAGCGCGTCCGTTGGTCAGAGATGATTCTGGACCATCCTGTACTGCTGCTCTGTGAACATGGCGGAGACCCTCTGCATGGAGAAGAGGGTTTGCGTGCGAGACGCATATTTCCTGGGGTTATCTCTAAGCCAGCCAGCCCGAAAGTAAGTGAGGAGGCTGAGAGATAAGAAGTAATCACTTTGGAAGGTCGTGGTAAAATCAGGCAACATAGAAACAGGTCAGAGAAACCAGGAGAGCTGCAGAGTCCCGAGAGAGGAGATTTTTAAAAATGACCTTGAAATCATCCGGCCAGCCCCTCCCCTGACAGGTGGCAATACCCAGCGGAGACAGAGGGAGAGACTTGCCCAGAATCACAGAGGCAGACGAGCCAGCTCTGGGACCCAGTCCGGGTGGCTCCTCCCACAACTCCGCTGCTGCCGTGGGGCCTATTTAATCATCCTGCCAGCCTCCGAGGAGGATACACCTTCCCTGCAATGATCTGACTCAGCTCCGGGCAGCAGCTTCACCAAATGCCCCATGAAAATGCGGTCAACTCCAGAAGGAGGCGGGGATTTCAGGGGCCTTGGAAAAAACGTTCCCCCAACCAAAAATATTGCCTGCACCCACCTGCCTGTGTGCCAGAATCTCCCCTTGACAGTGTGTGTTGCCATGCAAATTATGACCTTGGATCTTTGTAGAGACTCCTTAACAAAGAAGAGGGTCTTGATGGTATAGGTGACACAGGACAAGTGCGTTTTGATTGGACAGGGGTGGAGTGATTGGACAGCGGTCTGAAATGTATCAGGACCCACTGGGCCCCCATGCGGCAGGTGCTGCGTCACCCTCATCCTTCCACAGCAGAACAAAGCTGCAGATTGCTTTATGCCCTCATCCTTTTCCTGCCATCAGACTCCCTTTGGGTGTCGGATGTCACAGTGAGATGTGTAAGTAGACCTGGTTTCCTTGATTACTTGAATAATTCACATTTTGTTGCTGCATATGGGATGTTTTCGGCAGAACAATGTCCCTTCACCTGGCAATTCTGATTTCAGCATCAAGAATGGCTCTGTTTGGAGTCAGACTTGAAAATGTATTTCCCACACAGGAAGGTCGCGTGCCTTTTTCTCTTTGTGGCCAAAAGTTTCAAAAGATGAAGATGGAAAGATCCCCATGGGTTTTTGTCAATGAAGAGATCATTTGAACCAGAGCAGGTGCAATAGAGCAACAGAAGCCAAGGACAGATGGCCATGCCTTTGTTAAGAAGTGGATGCGGCCCAGCTACTGTGGTTTAGTGGTTGAGCGTTGACCTATGAACCAGGAGGTCGCGGTTTGATTCCCAGTCAGGGCACAAGCCTGGGTTGCGGGCTCAATCCCCAGCAGGAGGCATGCAGGAGGCAGCCGATCAATGGGTTCCCTCTCATTGATGTTTCTATCTCTTCCTCTCTGAAGTAAATAAAAATATATTTTTTAAAAAGAAGTGAATGCAGGTGGAAAAGTGGGGGAAGTTCATGTAGACAACCTTGGCTGACCTAAAAGAGAAAATCTTTTGTTGAGATGGGTGGTTGGTTGCCATGTGGTTGGTTTTAAAGCTGGGAGAGACTTGAGCATCTCTATTATCCCGGGGAAATGAGTCAGGACCTCAGCTTCTTCATCTAAATTTTGCAGAAATGCTAAAACCACCTCAGCCAGAGTCTGTCCAAGGTCGCCTGGCCAGTTGGCCAACGCGTGAAATCCGGGGCCTTCAATAGCCCTTTCTCTTGGGCATACAATGTCTCTCCTTTGGGCAAACGTCTTTGGTTTTCCATGGCTCATGGGAGGACATAGGGGCCATTTCTGTGCTGATATGTTTGGAAAGAGCTGGAAGGTCCTTATGGGCATGGCATGGGTAAGGGAAAGAAGTACTTAAGCAAACACCTTCCATTTGCCAGGCACTAGACTAAGCACTTTACCTGAAAGTTATTCAACCCTCCCAGCAACTAGATGAAGCAGATAAAGCCATTATGTTATTTCACAGATAAAGAGATTAAGTAACTTATCCGAGATCACACAGCTAGCAAAAGCCAAGTCAGAGAGCCAAGACTTTGACCTCCGGCCACACTCTGTCTCACAGGAGTGCACACGGATGCTGGTCTAATACCACAAATAAGTTAATAATGTGTTAAAAATATTATTTGGTACATAACAGACCATTAAAAAAGACATCACCCATCAGTTATAAAAAGGAATCACTGGTTTGGAGAAGAAGGTCAGCCAGGTGGGGCTTGTTGATCATTTGGGGCGAGGGCCATGCCTTCTTCATACTTGCATCCCCAGGACCCAATTTCTCACCCCTCATGTTTTCTCCAGGCACAATCCTGTTTATTGTCCTATTTTATTGTATGACTTTCAGAACAGCCCTGTGAGACAGCCAAGGCCAAGGAAACCATTTCCGTGTTCGCATAGGGACATAGAAGCTCTCTCTCTCTCTCTCTCTCTCTCTCTCTCTCTCTCTCTCTCTCACACACACACACACACACACACACACACACACACACACACACACACACATCGGGGAGGGAAGAAGCAGAGCCTGGACAGCTCAGTGGCCCAGTTTGCTGCAGGGCTGCCAGGACCTGCGGGAAGAGATTCGGCAGCCCGCTGCTGTTTTTAGCAAGTAACACCTGGTGTCCGGGGCGGAGAGAATAAACCCCTTCCATCAAAATGCCAGAACATAGGTCCTTGAGCTGCTTTATCAGAGAACCAGGTGAGAGGATTCATAACTAACAACCCAGGAAACTATTTCCAAGTGGAACACATTCTTTAAAAAGTAAATGCCGCCGGTTTGACAGCTGCTAGACATTCCCCCTCCAGGGGCCTGCAGGGCGTCTGCGGCCTCACAGGGCCATGGGGGGCGTGGTGATTTGCAATGAGCGTTAGGAATAGAAGAGTAAACACAAGGTGGTCCCACACACTCTTGGTACATAGCAGACCATTAAAGAAGACATGCCCACCAGTTATAAGGAGGAATCACTGGTTTGAAGAAGAAAGGTCAGCCAGGTGGGTCTTGTTGATTGTTCGGGGCAAGGGCCATGCCCTTGCAGCCCCAGGACCCAGCTCAGTGCCTGGCACAGGTCCGCCCCAGGGATTCTAATGATGGTGAACGTCAGCCAGGATGCAATGATGGCCATGGCTGCAATGTGCTCTGGTTCTTAAAAGCCAGCGAGTCTGCTTCCGAAGGCCGCGTAGTTGGACAGAGGGGAAACTGCCCGACAGCAAACAGCTCTGGCCCTCGCTCCAGGGAACGGCCTCCGCTTGTCACGTGCATGCCTCGGAGCCTTCTGACTGTGAGGGAAGCAATTCCATTATTGGTGGGTGAGGTTCTAGAACCACCTACAAATTCTAGTACCAGAATGTAGGAAAGGAGTAGCGTTCAGTAGCTTTATAGAGCCATGTTCCCATTACCATTAGCTGGACTTGACACAACTTACTTGGAGCTCTAATCTGAGAAGGTGGTGAGAGAGGCCTTCTCTTGCTGGGGTCCCAGGTTAAGATTCGGGGCTCCTTCCTGAGCCCCTCTCTACTCTGTCTTACCTTCCATCACCTGTGCCCACTATTTACCCTGCTCTGCACCCCAAGGAAACCTGCTTCTCCACCTGTTTCTCGAACCTCAGTGGTGGCACCACGATCTGCCCAGTGATTCAAGCCTGACACTTTGGAATCACCCTCCCTCCACGTCACTCCCGTACATTCATCTGCAGCCACCACACGTCTAATAGGGACAGCGTCCACCGTGGCTACGTCGAGAGTCAGGACGGCATCTTGCTGGACTTCTGCCCGCTGTTCCTGGGCTCCAGGGGGGAGCAGCGGTGACTGCAGAGGGCCTTCTTGGATTTCTATGCATATAACGTGTCACTGAGTTCATAGCTTAGTGAGTGCACTTAGGGGAGCACAGCATTGAGGCAACAGATGAGGCTCGAGAAGTGGATAAACGCCCCCCAGAAGGCACACTTGTCCTTCAGGACCTTGGAGAGAAGCAGCAAAGGCGGCAGACCTGGAATCAGGGGGAGCTGCCAGAGGAGGGCTGTAAACCATGCCCGTTGCTGGAGGGAAGTCGGGGGCAGTCGTGTTTCCTTCCTGACCCTTGAACACGGGGAGTCCATGCCTGCCTCTGGGCCCTTTACCAGTGTTTCCCCGGCGGGACCCCCTGCCCGCGTCTTTGGGTTGTCGCTGGCTTCTCACCTCTCGGTCCCCACCAGGTGGCCGGTCCCGGTCGTGGAGCCCACCCTGCACTGGCTTTCTCCATAGTGACCATCACCGCCTGACATGGTTGTTATTCATTTGCTCACGTGACGCAGGTCTCCCCGGCCTTCAGCGGAGGTGAGGTCCCAGGAGAACAACCCGTGTCTGTGAAGGTCACTGCCACCCCTCAGGGCTCAAAGCCTCTCTGACGCCTGGAGGCTCTCCCTGCTCTGGGACAGACGAGCGAGGGCAGTAGGACCAGGAGGAGGGCAGGCGTGAGGGTGGACCTTAGCAGATGGGTGAGGACCTCGGCCCGACAGTTTGAACTAATACCCGATCCTGACTCAGGTTTGGAGAAATGGGATTCCAGACGCCACGGACAGGTTTGTGTCCGCGTGACCCCCGCGGGCAAAGCGCCGACACACTGCCAGCACGGCCCTTTCATTCTAAAAGAGCGGCTGCATTGGGAGCCAGCAGACACCGGCGGCCCCTTCCTCGGATCTCCGTGCACGGAGCGCGGCTCCTGCTCCTGCCCTCGGCGAGGGGCTTGGACCCTCCGTGCATCACGCGGAGGCTGGCCAGGCGCATCCCTGATGGGCACTGACTCCCCGGGGTCAGTGAGGAAGCTGCCGCCCTGTGCCCGCACATACAGGAGGCTTAGGAAAGGAGCGCGCCCTGGGGACGGAAACAGCCCCCCCAGCGGAGAAGGCACACACCAGGGTGATGGGGCCCTGCCTGCCCAGGGTTTGACTCTGGTGAACAGATTTCATCGGGCCCACACAGTGGTTTTACATTTTTTTAAATAATCACCAGCATTTCAAATATCAGATTTCACATAAAATAAAAATGCAGAAGTTCTAGAAATACTCGCCCTTGAATTCCCACACAACAAAACCCCCTGACCGGGAGTAGCAGCTTCCTCTCTCAGTGAGATTAGTAGCCGGGGGGCTGTCATGGGCCCAGCACTCCTGTGACACGGCCCCCAGCACTCCTGTGACACGGGCCCCAGCACTCCTGTGACACGGGCCCAGCACTCCTGTGACACGGCCCCCAGCACTCCTGTGACACGGGCCCCAGCACTCCTGTGACACGGGCCCAGCACTCCTGTGACACGGGCCCAGCACTCCTGTGACACGGGCCCAGCACTCCTGTGACACGGCCCCCAGCACTCCTGTGACATGGACCCCAGCACTCCTGTGACACGGGCCCCAGCACTCCTGTGACACGGGCCCAGCACTCCTGTGACACGGCCCCCAGCACTCCTGTGACATGAACCCCAGCACTCCTGTGACACGGGCCCAGCACTCCTGTGACACGGCCCCCAGCACTCCTGTGACATGAACCCCAGCACTCCTGTGACATGGACCCCAGCACTCCTGTGACACGGCCCCCAGCACTCCTGTGACACGGGCCCAGCACTCCTGTGACACGGCCCCCAGCACTCCTGTGACATGAACCCCAGCACTCCTGTGACACGGGCCCAGCACTCCTGTGACACGGCCCCCAGCACTCCTGTGACACGGGCCCAGCACTCCTGTGACACGGCCCCCAGCACTCCTGTGACACGGGCCCCAGCACTCCTGTGACACGGGCCCAGCACTCCTGTGACACGGGCCCAGCACTCCTGTGACACGGGCCCAGCACTCCTGTCACATGGCCCCCAGCACTCCTGTGACACGGGCCCCAGCACTCCTGTGACACGGCCCCCTGCACTCCTGTGATACGGGCCCAGCACTCCTGTGACACGGGCCCCAGCACTCCTGTGACATAGACCCCAGCACTCCTGTGATACGGGCCCAGCACTCCTGTGACACGGGCCCCAGCACTCCTGTGACATAGACCCCAGCACTCCTGTGATACGGGCCCAGCACTCCTGTGACACGGGCCCAGCACTCCTGTGACACGGGCCCCAGCACTCCTGTGACACGGGCCCCAGCACTCCTGTGACACGGGCCCAGCACTCCTGTGACACGGGCCCAGCACTCCTGTGACACGGGCCCCAGCACTCCTGTGACACGGGCCCCAGCACTCCTGTGACACGGGCCCAGCACTCCTATGACACGGGCTCTGGGCCAGTATTGCCTTACGTGCAGGGCCCTTGGGGACATTTGAGGTTGAGGTCCCCACTATGAAAGCGATGGATCAGGTGATTCTAAGAACTGACAGATGGGGATGGTTGGGAAGAAAAAGAACCTAGAAGGAATCTCAGTGTTTATTCCACCTCCCACCCCCTCCAGCAACACATCTTGGGTACGTTGCTGCAGGCATGAAACTTGTATGTTAAAGGTTAGTTGTGGGGATGTTGTACACTGTTTCACAATGTCACCTTAGAAGAGGGCCTGAGCAAGTGTGTGTCTGTGTGTAGTGCGCACGCAGGCATACCTGTGTGCACATAGCAGACACTCAAGAATATTTAATGAGTAAATGACAGGAAGGCTCAAGACGCTTAGCACGATGCTAAACCCTGAAAATGATGATGAGCTCCCTGGGCACGCCTACAGTTTCTGAGCCCACTGTACTTCTCTTTTTCTTTTCTCCCCCCCCACCACCCACCCTCTGTTTTAGCCAAGACTGAGAATCCAGATGTAATTAAAACCCAGTAATTAATTAATTATAAGCAGAGCTGACCGATCCATCATCCATTAGTCCATTTACATTAGTTCGATGTGGTTCGATGGTGCGCTCATTACCCTGGCGCAGCGGGGACCACTTGGGTCGGAGACGCGGGTTCTGGCCCTTCTCTGTCATCTGGCTCTCTGGCCCACGTTTGCTCATCCATGGAATTGTATGTTCTCCAGGCCCTTCTCTGCTTTATGTCTCTGTTTCTGTGAACAGCAAAGACACACGGGCGGTAAAAAGCGGGAGCTCGGAGCCAGCAGAGTCCAGCAAGGAAAGACCAAGAAGAGATTTGCTTTTCCCAGGAATTACAGCGAGGAGGCCTCCGAGGGGGGCGCTGCAGTCCACAGAGGGACGAGAGTGGGACGTGCGGTCACCAGCAGGACCGGGAGGAGAGGAAGACCGACACGGGAGGGTGTCCGCCTGGAGGTGGAGAGACTTCTAGAGAAACGGAACAACTGGACGGAACTCTTGCTGAAGCGATCAGAAGACAGCGGCGGAGGCTCAGTAGTGACAAGAATACCCGCGAAGGGGCAAAAACAGGGTCCCCAGGTAACCGAGGGCAGCGGCCGCCCGCTCAGACGTCAGGTGGGCAACAGCGCCCAGTTCAGCACATCCTCAGCACAGCCAGAGGGAGACCTGTCACCGTTGCTGGTTTAAATTACATTGTTAAAGCTGAGCATGCTTTGCTTCTTCAAAATGGAACATCTGAGTAACTTCTCCTTTTTAAAAGGACTCACTGCAGGCATAATTTGAACAGAACCCTCTCACCTTTGAAATAAAAACAAAATATTTCTCTTGGCAAAGCTCGATGAGTATCATTAAATCTCAACAGGAACGCAAGTGGTGAGTGTCAGGTGGTTCCCTTAAAAACAAGTTTCTCAGGAAAGACCATTTTAGTATTTTTGCTGGCACATGATGGTAATAAAAGAGCAGACCAAGTTTCAGTTGGTTTTATCATTTAAAGCAGTTCAACTAATATGTGCCAATGATAATTGAAAATAAAATTTAAAAACCAACTTAAAGAATTCTCTACAGAAAATGCGCCCACTTACCACCTGCAGTGGGGCGGCCCTTCCCACGGTCCTGTCCCTGGTCTGCCCGGCGGGGCCCGAAGCCGACAAGCAGCAGCATCGCAATGTGGCCTGAACTGCCTCAGTTTCCCCACTGTGACTGCCACAGGCCAGGATGGAGAGGCGCGGATGGGGGCAAGCCTGCTTCTGCATAGATGGCACGACCACGTGGGACTATTTGACCAGCAGAGAGATCTAAGAACTTGCCCGAGTACTAAGTGACTGAGTTGCTGCATGGGACAGACTGCTGGGACTCACTAATGTCTGTCTTCTCTCTGTCCACGGCCCACGGGTGGGCCACGTTCCCAGGCTCCTTGCATCTCGGCGGGCAGGGACGTGTTCTGGCTAACGGAACGAGGGGAGAAATGATGGTTGCCACGTCCAGCCCTGGCCCTAAGCCCCAGCAGGTGCTCCATGCCCCTCCCCCCCCCACCCCCTGTCTCCTGGCTGGATGCAGGGGCCCCTGGAGGGCTCGGAGGAGACGCTGGATGGAAAGAGCCTGGGCCCGGCGTCGCCATAGATACATACAAATTCGATCAAGAGCAAGCGCGCCTGCTGGAGGATGGCTGCCACGGGAACAGACACGCCGTCCCGCTGGGCCACTGTGGACCAGCCAGGCCAGCCAGCCCTGCAGGTGAGCACAGGCGGATGAGCCCCAAATCTGTAAGGTGTAGATGGGCTGTGACCTGGGAGAGAGGTGCCCTCTGTGTACAGTGGGAAGCCATCGAGACTGGGGTGCTCTTATAGCACTTGCTCCTCATGGGCACAGTGTCAAGGTGGAAACCGAGGTCAGCTCGACCCCAAAGCCTGCGCTCCCAGAGGACACAGTGCACTATTGGTGAGAGATCTCAGCTCCTGGCCCAGGTAACCCAATGACACGGGCCAGACAGACAACTGCCCCTAGAACCAGCACACATGATCTCTCCAACGTGCTAGACTCGAGAAGAACCCTCGAGGAAATAACTGCGTCAGTTAGCTTTTGCTGCAAAAAATGCAAACCACTTCAGCACCAAGAGGCTTATAGCAACAACAGCGAGAGCGAGAGAGCGAGAGCGAGAGGGAGAGAGAGAGAGAGACATGATTTTAGCTCACAAGTTTGAGTCTGCCATCTGGGGCTCCCGCCGCTGAAGGCTCCCGCAGCCTGGGCCAGACAGGCACACACAGGCCTGGGGTCAGCAGAGCCGGCTGGCAGCTGGCTCGTCGAGGAGGGCTCAGCTGGGTGGCTGGTCCCTGCTCCACGTGGTGTCTCCTCCTCCAGCAGGCTCGCCCGAGCTGGATCACTTGGTGACAGCGGCAGAGGTTTCAAGGACAAGCCTGATGGACAAACACCTCCAGCTGCTCCCTTTGGCCAAATCAAGACACGTGGCTGTGCTGAGAGTCAGCACGGGGGGCGGGGGGAGGTGGGTGGGGGCTGCCCACCGTTTGGACACAGAAGGTAGGACCTCCTGTAGCCATTACTACAATCTCCCCCAGTGTCCAGGGGTCACTGTGTGGGCATCACAGCACAGAGCAAGGGGTCCCGGCCTTGAAGGCTCCTGAAGTCATTCCTTCCAACCTCTGACCATGCCTCCAGCCATCCGATCTAAGGGCAACGGCAGAGCTGGCTTGTGGGTGTTTATTGGGAACCATGCTTGGGAGGAAATGGCCGGGCCGTTCCCGTGGCTGGCGAGGCAGAGCTGTGGAGGCAGAGCTGTCTCCATCTGACAGAGGGTGGCTCTGCTGGGTGTGAGAAATCTTCCCGCACGAGGTGAGTCATGGTAGGAACAGAGCGCCAGGCCTCCCTCTGCTCCTCAGGGTGGCGCGTGTGACCCAGTGCCCGGGAAGGCACTCCCCTCCCTGAGGGGGAGCCACCAACGAGGCAGGAAGAAGCCGCCCCTGGGGACGCTGCCCAGCCTCTCTCTGCTCCGTCCCCTCGGTCTTGATCTCTAGGTCCCAGGTGGGCTCTCTGTGACATGCTCTTGTTTCTATAAAAACGCCTCCCCCTGCTGAAACTGGTTTGGCTCAGTGGATAGAGCGTCGGTCTGCGGACCGGAAGGTCCCGGGTTCGATTCCGGTCAAGGGCATGTACATTGGTTGCGGGCACATCCCCGGTGGGGGGCGTGCAGGAGGCAGCTGGTCGATGTTTCTCTCTCATCGATGTTTCTAGCTCTCTGTCCCTCTCCCTTCCTCTCTGTGAAAAATCAATAAAATATATTTTTAAAAAATAAAATAAAATAAAAATAAATAAAAACGCCTCCCCCTTGGCAACATCTCAGCCAAGAAAAGCAAAATAGCTCGTGAGAAAAAGCATGGCTTGTCTGCCCTGCCGGTGACGGAAGGCCAGGGCAATAGTGAGTTGCTACGAGTGGAATCGTGTGCCCTCAAAATTCTGATGTTGAAGTTCTAGCCTGAGGACCTTGGAATGTGAGCTTATTGGGGAATATGGGGTCTTTGCAGCTGTAATTAGTTAAGATGGGGTCATACTGGACACGCACACAGAAAGAGGGCCTTAGGATGGTCAAGGCAGAGATGGGCCGTGCTGCAGGAGCCAGGGAGCACCAAGGATGGCATCAAAGCGCCAGAGCCGGGAGGGAAGCAGGAGCCAGCCCGGCACCTGAGCCTGGACTCCTGGCCTCCGGAGCCGCAAGACAGTGCTTTGCGGTTGTTTAAGCCACGCTGACTGTGGTCCTTGTTGTTACAGCAGCCACGGGAAGCTAGTACCTACGTCACGGGCCATCTCACACTCCTTTGCTTTTTCATTCCTGGCCCCTAAGACTCTTGGCCCCCGTTCCAGGTGAGAAGACTGAGGCTGAGCCAGCCTGGACCCAAAGCAGATGGAAGCCAGGCCGCTGCCCCACCCATGCATTTTCCTTTACACAGTGCTCCTGGCAGGGGGGTGCCAAGGTCACGGCAAGGCTGGAGCAGCAGTTCAATAGGTAGCTGCACCCTCACCGTGCAATAGATCGGCTTCTGAGAGAATTAGTTCTTCATCGATTCCTTATCGACCCGATGATGTTTTAGCTGCTGCCAGTGAGTTTCCTATTTAAAGGAGCCTCCTGGGAGACCCTGGGTGTAGCAGAGGGTCTTGTGGACTGTGAAAGATCTCCCTCAAAATTCATCTGCTTTGCAAGTTTAATTTGTTTTCGCATGAGCGGTTTCTGCAAGAGCAGTTGCCTGCCGTCCCGCCCGGTGGAGCTCAGTTCCCGCTGTGGTTAATGACAGCAATGAAGGGCACCCACCCGCAGCACTGCCTTTAAATACACGTGGTGTCTGGGACGGCTTCCCCCCACTTCAAGCCATTGAACATCTTAACTTAAAACCATTGCTTGGCCCTAGGTGGTGTGGCTCAGTGGATAGAGCGTCGGCCTATGGAATGAAGGGTCCCAGGTTCGATTCCCAGTCAGGGCACATGCCTGAGTTGCAGGCTTGCTCCTCAGTGGGGGGCATGCAGGAGGCAGCTGATCAATGATTCTCTCTCATCATTGATGTTTCTATCCCTCCCTCCCTCTCCCTTCCTCTCTGAAATCAATAAAAAATATATTAAAAAACAACACTATTGCTTGGATAGAAAAAAAGAAAAACACATTTTGTTAAACGCCAATATTTAGCTATGATTACTCCCTCACTCTTAGTGGGCTGTGTTAATTGGCGCTCCAGGCACCTTGGTGTGCGTGAATTAGCAGCTGCTTCATTTGCTGTTGAAGGGCTGCCTTTAGGCTGCCCCTTGGGGCATGCAGATGGCCCCCTCCGAGGGCGGGCTGTGGCCGCAGTGGCTACAATCTTACTACTTTAATAGCAGCCTCTATTTGGGAATGCGAGCTGCCAATGTTTTAGGTTAGCTTCAACGTTTTCTCCCGCATTGCTTTTGTTATTATTTAACTAGTTAATTTCACAAGCATCAATGGAGCATCTACTCAGCAAACCCCCCCCCCGACACTGTCCTTGGTCCTGAAATGCCGAGCTGAAGAGGATTTTGGCCCTACCCCGCATTCCGGAGTCTGGTGGGGAGGTACACGTGGGAGTCAGTAACGACGACACTGTGGTAAGTGCTGTGTTAGAAGGACAGACAAAGGAACTTGGGAAGCGCAGAATAAGAAGTGTGACAATTTGCTGGAAGTGGCAGAAACCATTTCCCGAAGTTGGTGGCATTCTCACTAAATCTTGAAGGATGAGTAGGAGTGTGCCAAATGCATAATGTGACAAAGGACCTTTCGAGAAGAGAGGGAAGTGCACACTGAAGACACAGCGATGAGAGCCTGGTGTTTGGAGACTCGTGGGTGGCTAGACACAGGAGATGAGGGAATCGCAGGAAGTGAGCTTCAGACAGATTTCTGGGGCTAGATCAAGGCAGCTTGGGCATTCTGTACAAGCACTAGGAAGCACTGAGGGCTTACCCTGGAGGAAGGGGCTGACTGAATCTGGTGGCATGGGCAATGGAGGAAGGTTTAAGTGAGGGACGCAGCAGTGCGGTTGGAGAGCGGGCGATGACACGAATAACAATAACAAGGTCCAATTCTAAACGTGTAGCACTGGGAGTGAGAGAGAGGACAGGCCTAGGATGACTGCACACCCCTGGCTTATGCACCCAGGTAAACTAACCAAACCTGGTGATGCCGGCAGAAGAGCATTCATTTAGAGAGCAGACATTGCAAGGAAGCTCCCAGAAGTGAGAAGAGTGCTCTCTCCTTCAAGGGTGGTGTGGGGCCTGCTCACCATCCGGGTCCAGGAAGTCGACCTCAGTCACAGACCAATGGTTTTCCTTTGCAGCCACACGGATGGGAAGTGTTGGCCCTTCGCCGCTACCATGGCCAGGTTTTTCATCAGGTTTCAGTTACACACGGCAGAACTACCTCTGTCTTACATTAAGCAGAAAAAGGATTTATTACAAAATATTGGATAACTCAGAAAATCTCCAGCGAGGCCAAAAGAACAGGCGAGGGGGCAACATGACCAGGGACCAACCTGGGCCACACGGTGGGTGGCCTCTGCGGAGACCCCACTGCATGGAGGGACAGCACACAGCTGTCCCTGGAGGCCCCAAACTCCACCCTCGCTGCCCCCAGTAGCCAAGTGCCCTGTAGCCTCCCTCATCGGAAAGAGGGGCGTGGCCCCTGCTTCTGAGGCTGCCGGTTTCCTAATGGAAGTCTCCCCGCAGCATCTCCGATAGTCAGACCAGATCTGTGGGTACGCCCACCTGCTAGGAAGGCTGGGAATGGGGGTGCCTGGCCCTCCCCTTGGGGAGGGGAGGCTTGTAGTGAAGAAAATGCCTCAAACATGGGAAAGTTTTAGAACACGTGATGAGAAGACTGACATTAGCCTCGGAGGGTTGCTGATGAAGGAAGAAGCTAGAGCTACGTGACCGCCTCCTCCTGGGGCTGGTGAATCGCTGTTTTGTAGACATTACAGTATTTTACTTTGCGCAATGGCTCTTTCCCAGACTGGAGAATGCCTGTGGCAGGTGAGGGGCCGTGTCCAGTTTTGCGCCATATAGTTGGTGCCATGGTCCTGGGAGAAGCTCGGTGAATGTGTCTGTCTCTAAGCCCACAGCAGCACAGCCCTCTCTCTCTGTCTATTCGCTCAGTGAGCACTTACTGTGTGCCTGCTGGGCGTCCCGACCTGAGCTGGGCATTGCAGCTGATTCAGGAGACGCGCTGGGCACACATGTGCTCACACCCTGCAGTCAGCAGGGCCTCCTATGCCAAGTGCCCAGAGATGATGCCTGGTGTTTGTCATCGCTGTGATCATCCACCATCCCTGTAGGAGGATCACGCTTTGCCCTGATCACAATCTGCCCAGGGAGGGGAGAGCTTCCCTTGGCCAGGCCCCCTGGGTGACCTCTGTGGTGGTGGTGTCTACAGGCTCTGCCTCAATAAAAAGAAAGCGGGAGGGAAATGGTGCCTCGTTCCACAGAGATTAGGAAGGGATCCTGTAGGCCGTTTCAGCAGACTCTTTGAAGTGAGGATTCTAGGCCTGAGGGGGAGGCTTAGCCTCTCTTCCCATCTGTCTTTCCCCAGAGGGCGGTCATCTGGGATGCTGCCATCCAGGCCACTTGTTCCCCTGCAGCTCAGGGAGCTGCCGGCTAGGTCCTCCTCCCAGCAGAGATCCGGCTACTGCAGGAGAGAAAGTCATTTATCAGCACTGAGCCAAGGCACTCGTCTGATCCCAGGGGGCAGGAGTGAGGCCCTGGGTGATGCCTTCAGTTCTCAGGCTGAGTTCCTGTGTTGAGAGGTTAGGAGGCCCCAGGGGCTCAGGCCTGTTTCCCTGGAAACACAGGCAGAAATCATCTTCAAGGAAGCCAGGCAAATCCACTGTGACCAGGGGCCAGCCCAACCCTGCACCCATCAGCACCGCTCAGCGGACAGGGCCATGGCTTCCGAAAGGAAGGGTGAGGTCACTGCCCAGCACCCAGGGCCCAGGGCCCAGGGCCCATCTGGCAGAGCTTCTGGGAAGGTCTGGGGTGGACGGACGTCTGCTCTGAGGCAGGGTGGAGCGGATCACACAGATTTGGGGCTCGTTGGGTTTAGTCTCTTGCTCCTACCCTGTCCAGGTGTCCTCCCTCGAGGGGTCGGGGCCATGGACCACACCATTCTTTTGGATTTGAAGTTTCTTCAAAAGCCAGGTCTTTAAGCAATCTCATCTTACGTCCTTTTGTGTCTATATCTTCCAACCAGGATGAGGCCACAGTGGCTGCAGTTTCTCAGAACAGTTGGAACATTGAACAGTGTGTGGGACTGCAGGCTCAGACATTGGACAGCAGACAGTAAGGAAAGAGACAAACGTCATGGGTTACCTTACACGACAACAGGGACTTTACAGATGTGATTAAACTCAGGATCTGAGGTGCAGCGATCATCTGGCAAGAGTCCTTCTCAGTGAGAGAGGGAGGCAGGAGCGTGGGAATGAGAGAGATTGGGGGAACCACACTGCTGGTGGAACGTGGAAGGAGGGGCCGTGAGCCAAGGAGTGCAGGCAGCTCCTAGCAGCCGGAAACGGTAGGAAGTCAGCCTTGCCGACACCTGGATGTTCGCTCCGTAAGATTCACTTTGGACTTTTGACCTTCAGAAATGTAAGATAATAAATGTGGTGTTCGTTTTTCAGCAGCAATAGGAAAGTAATACAGAGAGGGAACACGTCCAACTCATTCTGTGAAGCCCATGCTATCTTGATCCAAAAGCAGACCATGAATATAAACCCTACCTAGAAGATAAAAATCTACAAAGAGGCTAATTCATCATGACAAACGGGGCTTCACCGGAATGTTACTGTGGTCTAACACGCCATGATTTTCCAGCCTGCCCCAGATTTCTTTAACGGACCTGGGCTCCAGCCACCGATACTGTGTCATCTTCCATCGTCCCGTTCTACCTGTACCTCAGGACTTATCTGCACCAGCCTTCTCTCCTCTCCCTGCACCAGCCTTCTCTCCTCTCCCTGCACCAGTCTTCTCTCCACTCCCTGCACCAGCCTTCTCTCCTCTCCCTGCACCAGCCTTCTCTCCTCTCCCTGCACCAGCCTTCTCTCCTCTCCCTGCACCAGACTTCTCTCCTCTCCCTGCACCAGCCTTCTCTCCTCTCCCTGCACCAGCCTTCTCTCCCTCGCTGGGATCACTCATTCATTCTTCATGTCTCATCTTCTGCCCCAAGCAGTTTATCAAGGTGTTTCCCAAAACTAACCAGGAAGAAATACGGAGATAGCCAGGAAGGTAATCTTGTCAAATTACAAGCACAGACAAGGAAACTGAGGCTCAAAGGATTGTGTGACCTGCCCACACTAGGGAGTTGGTATCAGTTCCCTTCCTGTTAACTAAAAGACAGGAAGTCTTCAAGACGTAACTTTCCAGTAAAGCCCCCGAGGGCAGGTGTGGGCCTATTTTAAGATATAATCAATTGTGCTTCGAGCATTTTGGAGACGCAGACTGGCCTCCCCCACCCAGCTCCTGGCCTCCCCCACCCAGCTCCGTGGTGGCTTGTGAAATGAAACTGAGATGTGTGGCCTGCCGGATGCTGTCTCCTGTGGATGCAGGACTGTGGGTGCTGCCTCCTTGCCTCAGGAAGTGTAAACACTAATGCTTCCACTGTGTGCGAGGCTTATTGAGCAATACAGATAAAATTAGCTTCTCTTCCAGTAAACACAGCAGCCCATCTAGAGAGACGCCGGTTTTCTCCTTCCCTCTAGCATGGGTTTCTTCCGATACCGCTCACTCCCGTTATGACAATGAGATTTGGACTTACGTTCTATTCATAAATAATAGCGTCCAGTAGTAATAGAAATCAGTACTTATTCCCATGGTCAGTGCTCACGAAGACTTCTGCCCTCGTGTGGTGTTTGCTCAGCCTGCACTGAGGCCCAGGTGGGATTTGGTGCGTGAACACAGCACACATATAGTCCCTGGACCCCCACAGCTCCTCACACCTCCTGTTGCACCTCCAGGCACAGCGTGGACGGCAGTCCAGGAAGGTGGGAGCCGGAGCTCACGTGCAGATCCCAACGCTGGTGCTGAGAGATGCGTCTAGTCCCATGGGCACAGCACCGTGTGGGGAAGGGAAGGCCTGGCCTGGGCGTCAGATCCTCCAGTGGTGACGATGTGACCTGGCAGGGGGCAGAGCGGGCGGGCCCAGGAGCCGGGAAGGCAGGCAGCATCAGGGAAGCCTGTGAGCAGGCAGCAGGGACAGCCACCGCTGCGTGCGGGGATCTCTCGCCCACCCAGGGTGCGATAGGGCCTCAGCTCTACAAGGACCGAGACCCTGGACAGGTTACCAAGACGAGGTCCCCAACTCATCCCACGAGTATTTTGTGAATGACCACTGTGAGCGAGGCATTATTTGAAGGCTGGAGACACGGCAATGAAAAAGACAAACCCAGCTCCTACCCCCATGGAGCTTATAACCCAGCAAGGAAGAGAGAGCATGATGAACTAATCACAGAAATGAAATGACTAATTAGTTACTAACACGGTGAGTGCTGTGGGGAGGAGGCACCAGAGGCTCCAAGAGTGCCCCTAGCGAGCCCCGCGGGGCCTGGGAGCCACAGGCATTGCTGACCGCACTGGCTGAGTTGGCTTATGGAAGACATCGGTGCTTCAATGGCTGACGAAGTGATCACGTGCCTAGTCTGTTCCCGGGACTGTGCTGAGCATCCGGGACACACGAATGGACAAAAAGACAAGACCCTGCCCTGCGGAGCTTACGGGTTTGTCGACATGAACGTGAAGAGCACACGCGGTAACAACCGGGCAATGCTAAGCTCCTCTCCCACACGTGAGGGGGAGGCCGGGGCGCGAGGCACAGGGAGGCAGGGTCTAGAGCACAACGTCTTTTTCACCACACGGAGCACGAGATGACAGGAGCCCGTTTTCCTGGATTCGGGAAAGGCAAGGGCAGCATTACCTCCTCTGTCTCCACATGGCAGCTGCTCTGCCTGTGAATGAATGAATGAATGAGTGAATGAATGAGTGGGTCTTGACCCGCCTGTGAACAATAAATGTGTTTGAGGAAGTTGATTCTCAGTTTGTTTATAAGGAAGAATTGGGACAAGGAGAAGGAATCGCAGCATCTAGCTCAGCGGTGGCCATGTAGGTTTGCGTGTTCATTTATTTACAAATGAGATACGTCGGTCCCACAATGCTGATCTGTTCATTAATAAAACATTCATACAGAGAGGCATTTTAACAGGAAGAGCTGAAAGTGGAAATTCCACTATTTCCTTCCTCTGCCCCAGTGAAGACCATTCGGAAAGCAGTGCTCTGCCTCGACGTGTTGGATGGGAGTGCAAAGATGGAGGAGCCTTCGGTCAAAGACAGGTGGCCAGGGGGGACCTGGCCTGCGGGCAGGAGGTGTCCACTCATTGAGATGGAGTGGATGACAGATATCCAGATGGAAACATCTAGTGGGCATGTGGACTGCGGGCCTGGAGTTGAGGGCAAATGTTGGGGCTAATGGGACAAACTTAGAAGCCAGGACAGAAAATAATTGTTAAAACCTATAACCCAGGTAAATGGCCTGAGGGAGACCAGGTAGGAAGGAGAGGGCCCTGGGAACACTACCGTGGGGGAGAGGGGCCCGGCAGCTAGGAGAACCGGGATTTACAGAATCGTAGGTGCAAACCCTACACATAAGGACTGAGAAAAGGATTCAGTGTGTCAGACTGCCCAGGTGACCGTCAGCAGGACAGGTGAGGGGCCAGAGCATGCTTCTTCAGTCTGCAGCCTAATGCGACGCGAGGCTGGTGGGAAAAGCTCGACAAAGACTGGCTGCTTGAAGCTGCCGTGTCTTGGGCCGAGATGCCTTCGGCAAAGCAGAAGTCGTTGCCGGGGTGCACCCACACTGCCTTTCCTGGCCTGGCCTGGAAGAGAGAGGGTAACTCTGACTTGCAGTGGTGGTAGGAAAAGCTCACAACCAGAAAAAGAGTCATTTCCTTAGCCCTGAGCTCTTGGGCCAGAAAAACGCATTTCACCTCCTGCCCGTCTTCAGACCATCTGAGCTGGATGGAACTCTGTCTCCATTCTTCACAGCTCTGCAGGCAACTCCTCAACAGCTTTGTCATCTGCCCTGCAGTTTCCGAAAACCCTTGCCAAGGTCAACTGGAAAACAGGCCCTTGTGACCCAGAGTTTCTGAAAAGCTCACTTGATGAGTAATGAGCCAGTCAACAGGAGAAATGAAGTCGGAGATGGCCTGCTTCTGGAAAGACCAAGCGTGGGGTCGTGGGAGGCCGAATGAGTGGCCTGTGTGGGGCGAGCCTAGCCTCCGGGGTGCGCTCCCGGGCGCTGGCTCGGGAACTGAGGGGCTCTGTCCTGCACGGAGACATCAAACGCATGAAGCACAAAGGAGCGCCTGTGCTGTGCCCCGAGAATAAACTCAGGCGAAGTTACTCACAAGGAAGGATTGTCATCAAGATCTTGTCATTGAAGCGTTTCCATTTCTCGGTGCCCAGAACAGATAACCCTGGAGAGGGCGCAGCGGACTCCAAGACAAAGGGCATCACTTAACCGCAGGAGGCGCGTTAGGGAGAGGGAGGGGACGAGGAGGTACTGTGCCGAAAGCACTGGGGTCAAAACACAGGCTGGCTGTAGGTAAAGAGACGGAGCTCAGAGTTAAGTTGTGGGTAATATTATTTTCTCATATTTTCAAAAAATAATCAGAGTCATTCAAACATTTATTTATTTATTTATTTATTTATTTATTTATTTAAATTCTCACCCGAGGATATTTTCCCATTGATTTTTAGAGAAAGCCAAAGCGAGGAGGAGAGACAGAGAGAAATATTGATGAGAGAGAAACACATTGATTAGTTGCCTCCTGCATGTGCCCCAACCGAGGTCCGGGCCGGGGAAGAGCCTGCCACCAAGGTACGTGTCCTTGACCGGAATCGAACCCAGGACCCTTCAGTCCTCAGGCCGACACTCTATCCCACTGAGCCAAACTGGCTAGGGCCAAACATTTATTGATTCAATACTCCTAGGCACCAGGCACTAGGCTGGACAATAAGACCTCACGACACATATCCTTGGAGAGTGAACTGCCTACTGAGGGGGTCAAGTGTGACCCCACCACTGTGGACAGCACGGAAGGTGCTATAGAGGCAGGTCCAGGACGCTACGAGGGGTGGGGAGACGTCCAGCCAAGAGAGGAAGACAAGCTACGGGAGCGGCGCCGAGACACGGCTGCACCTGGGAGTCCTCTCTGAGTTCTAGGCGGAGGCCCGCTGGCATTCGCAGAGCGAATATTCGTGGGTGAAAGCAGCCCCCATGGAGTAACCCAAAAGGTCTCTGCCTTGGTTTAATGTGCTAAGACACAACTCTGAATGGCCTGCCAGGAGGCCAGAGTGCACGGCCAGCCACTGAGCTAGTGACGCCCGCCGCCTGGCAGCCCTGTCCCAGCACAGCCTAGCTCTTCTCAGCGACGTCCGTGGAGTAATTCTCAGGCTGGTTTGACTGTTTTTCTTTGCAGAGTCAGGGAGCTACGGAGTTAATAAGGTACAGATGTCATAAAGTAAGGAGTTTATTTTAACAGCAACATTTATTTAAGTGGTTTTAGAAATTACCTTGGCCCCATAGGTTATAAAACCATTAAAGAGCCCCTTACATTTTTTTCAGTTACACTCTACTGCTTTTTATAGTGGAAATTATATGTCATGGTGACTTTCATGGTTTTGGAGACTTGTGAAGGTCAGGGGTGAAGCCTTTGAGAATGTCAAGGGTTCAAGTGCATGAATAATGAGTTACATTTTATGGGCACTCTACTGTTAGAGCATGGTCTCGATTTAAGTTTGAAAAAAAAGATTTCTTCTCCTTTATATGATTTTCCTGTAATTTGGGGAAGGGGACCGTGGCTGCTCCCTGTGTATGAAGGCTTAGCCTGTGCTACCAGACGACAAAGGACAACACTTATGCACAAAGTTGCACACTGACAAGTAACTCACATCAACAAAGATAACTAAATCCCCCCATTTGAATGCTTTTCTCTTGGTCTATTTCCTGGAATCTAATAACCTCTGAAATGCAAACTCTGGCCCCAGCACAAAACACCCTCCAAGTTCCTCAAACTTAACACAATAGCACACCTCCTTGCTGGCTTCCCTCCTGTCTCCTGGTCTTGACCATCAGGATCGCATGAGTTTATCTGCTGAAGCTGGACAATTCAGAGTTGGCCAGACTCTTCCCCCAACATCTCCCATCAGTTACCAAATAAATAGATTTTACCTCTTAAATGCAGCCGGGCCTCTCCAGCCCAGGGCACTGCCCTCGCTCAGGGCCAGGTCACCTGTCGTCACAACATCCCGACACACTGCCTGTAGCGCCCATGGGTCTAGTCTCCACAATGACAAAGTAAATTTTCTCAAAACGCAAACCTTGCATCCATTGGCTCCCACAGGTGATCAAGATGTGGGATCTGATGCCCGTGGCCTACACATCACACCTTGACTGTGACCGTTTCTCTTCACACCTCCAGCATTTTGCATTTGCCCAACTCTTGCCCCCACCGTCCTCTCACCCTTCCCTTCTTTGTGAGCCTCTGTCAGTATCTTGAGGCTCCGCTCTGAGTGTCACTACTTCAAGACAGCCTCATGTGACTCCGTGGCTCCCCGGTCCGGGTCCCACAGGGTTGGGTACACATAACTATTAAAGCGCGTGTCACAATGTACAGGGACAGCTTGTTAACCGGGGTGTCTCCGGCGATCCCTGGGCTGTGGTCACCTCTGAGCGCTGGTGCTTTGCACATGCACGGCTCCCAGGCAGGCAGTGTTGGCTGGACTAACGGACCGCGACGGAGATCTGGGCTACCTCGTAAAGTGAGAGAAGCATGTTATCAAAGGGCCAAACTACTTTTTTTTGTTAATTATAAAGTGAATCAAGGTGCCAGCAAAGTTAAAACAAGGACGAAGAGTGCTTAGATCTCAACCAATTTTTAAATTACTCACCACAACGGTTCTAGCTACAGACGAACTTTAGGCAGCCTCCTGCGGCCTGTTAGAGTATTTCACACGTGGGCACCGGCGAATGCCCCATAGTTATAGGAAATACAGAAAAGCTACTAGTTTTGAAAATATAAATGTAAAACGATGCCCAGGAACAGCATTTGCTAAATATTTTTTTTCTGCACATTTGACCGCAATATCAGACACAAGATGTGGTCATACTGAAGGCAATGTCCAGTGGCGGGGGAGGGGGTACAGGGAGCCCCTTCTAGCTTCTCATTCACTCACACACACAACGGTGGTCGCCGCCACGTGCAGAGACAGCGCAGGGTCCCTGAGATTCCAGGCTTCCTCGGGGGAGATGGATACAAACCACACAGGGCATCCTGGGCAGTTACTGCTTAAATCCAGCCCTGTTCCAACATGTGCTGGTTCCCCTTGTCCTCAGCGGGTCACAGGTTACCTGGGGTGACCTCAATCCAGCTAGGTGGTCGCGCGGGGCACAGCCGTCGCTAGGACGCAGCTAGGACGCGTCCACCTGCGGCGTTTGGGTCTGCGCGCTGCGGTTGCTGAAAGAGCGTGTTCTCAGAAGGAAAAGATTTGCGTGGAGGCAGGCAGGAAGTAGACGCTGAGCCCCGGCTCCAACCGAAACTGCTGGGATCTTGGTGACTGGGCGTCAGGTACCCTCCCGCCAGGCCCAGGTGGGAAGAAAACTCCCAGGGCAAATGCAGGGGAGACCCTCGGCCCGCTGCCCTCAGCACCTCTGCCGGAGCCTCGACCTCAGCGTCTGCAAGGAGGGTACGGGGGCGCTCCATTACAAGAAAGAACCCCTCTCAGCTACAGCTGCTCTCCTAACCCCTCTCTGCCTCCAACGTGCACTGAGGGTTCCCACCCTGAATCCTGACAGCGCTGCGCCCCTCTCCGCCCCCACCCCCACCCCCAACCAATCCCGCCGGCCTGTTCCCCACGCCCCCTCCCACTTTGCCTGGGCCGGGTCCCCACCTCCACGACCACCACCGCCCATCCCCGCCCGGCCAAGTCGTCTACCCGTCCCCAACCCCCCGCGCCCACCCAGCCCCCATCCAGCCGGGTCCCCAAACCCCCATTCAGCCGGGTCCCCAAACCCCCATTCAGCCGGGTCCCCACGCCCCGCCCACCCCGGGCACCGCCCACTGCAGCCCCGCCCTGCCAGGCCCGGCCCACGTGTCGGGCCTCGCCGGGCGCCCTAGGCCCTTTAAACACCCCCACCCTACACAGCACCCCCCCCACCCGGACGGCAGCCGGAGAGGGACAAAACTCGTGGCGCACAGCCAGTTTCCTCCGCGATCACGTCCCGGCTGCCCGGCCCACCGGCCCTCCGCCCGGGTCACCGCCCCCTGGCGTCCCCAGCCCTGCGGGAGAGCTGACGCGGCCGCTGCGGGCGGGGCCGGGAGGAGCGCAAGTCCTCCGCCTCCTCCGCCGCCGCCGGCCGCCCGCCCGCCGCTGGGTGCGCTGCTCGCGGGGGGCGGCCGCGGTGCAGAGGTTCATGCAGCGGTGGCGGCGGCGGTGGCGGCAGAAGAACCGGGCTCCATGCGGCCGCCGCCGCCTCTCCGGCGAGGGGCGGCGGGCTCCGGCCCAAGGTGGGCGCCCCTCCTCGCAGCACCGCTCCCTTCCCTGCCCTCCGCGCGGGCGCTGGAGCCGGTGGGGGCGCCCAGCCCCGCCTAGGAGCGCACGCTCCGCGCGCCCTGCCGGAGAGAGGGGCGGGCGTGGCGGGGGCGGGGGCGGGCCGCCGGGACCCCGCGCGGCGGCAGGAGGAGGGGGCTTCCCCGGAGGATGGCCGGCGGCGGCGCCCTGCTCCTAGGCGCGAGCTGAGCCGCCCTGGGCGCGGGAGGCGCGTTGCCAAGCCGGCGTAACGGGCGCCCCCGGCTGCCCGCGCGGCCCCCGTGCCCCGCGCCGCGCCGCGCAGGCCGGGCGGCAGGATGGGCTGCATCCAGAGCATCACCTGCAAGGCGCGGATCAGGCGCGAGAACATCGTGGTGTACGATGTGTGCGCCACCATCGACCAGTGCCCCACGCGCATCGAGGAGACCTCGCCCATCGTCCTGCGCTACAAGACCCCCTACTTCAAAGCCTCGGCCCGCGTGGTCATGCCCCCCATCCCCCGCCACGAGACCTGGGTGGTGGGCTGGATCCAGGCGTGCAACCAGATGGAGTTCTTCAACACCTACAGCGACCTGGGCATGTAAGCGACCGGCTGTGCGGGACGGGAGCGGGTCTCCCTCCGGCCCCGTCTCTGCTCCCACCCCGACCTCCTCCCAGCTCCTTCTCTCTGCTCTCCCCATCCTCTGTCTAAACCTTCCTCCCGCCTCCTCTCCCACCTCCCCCCTCCCTGCGCTTTTGTTTCAGTGACTGGGCGGGCGTAGGGAGGCTCCTCGCGAAGCAGTTTCTCGTGGTTTGCGTCTGACTCCCCGCGAGCGCGAGGCGACGGTGCGGGGCGGAGAGAACGCGGCAAGGAGTGTTCGAGAGATAGGTGGGGGTGGCTGGCCAGTGCCCTGGGAGTTTCGGGGCGTCGTCTGTGGTTTGGGGGCTTTCCAGGAAGAGTTTAGGGGGACCTGTGGAGAGAGAAGAGGAGTGGAGTGCGGGGGCGCATGGGCTGTGCCGCGCGTCCTTTGGCGAAGCAGGTCCCGGGCGTCCGAGCGGGAAGGGGTGATTCTGCCCATGCTCCTTTGACTGTTGAAATCTAGCCCTTGTGCCCTGGGCCAGGAAGCCTGGAGGCATTTCCATCTGGAATCGCAAACCCGGCAGAACCGCCCGTCTGGCTGGGCGCCCTCTGGATGAGTTCTGGGCGGAGGGAGCAGAGGCACCGGGTGCGTCAGGCCAAGCAGGGCTGGTGGCCTGTGCGAGCGGCTCTGGCAGATTCGCCCGCTGTGCGTTTTGTGCTCCATGGTCTTAACTTACTCCAGAACTTTCCTAATTGCGGCGCTGGGAGGGCTCCTAACGCCGAATCTGGGAGCTCTCCAACTCCTTTCAGCAGCGCCGCTCGGCGTGTGCCGGGTGCGGCGGCCAGGTGGAGACCCAGCCTCCCTGGCCACCAGGGGCGGAACCGCAGGCTGGTGCGGTGGCGTCTAGGGCTCTCTTATTTACTAAATTTTCCTAATTCCCCGCCAGCCTCCTTTCAGAAGCAGACTCTGAGCGGATGGCAGCTACAGTGGCTGGAAGGGTTGGGCCTGCGTTTTTCCTGCTGTTCCAGGGCAGGTCCAGGGCACCCTAATTAGCTTGCAGCCTATAGGGAACCCCTTTTCTGGAAGTCAGCCTCATTTCGTTTATTAATCCAAAACTCTAGAATCCCCAGGTTCATCCAGCGAGTGTGGATATGGGTCAAGGTGCCTTCCGCAGCAGCTTGCAGGCTCCCTACTGCAGGGCAGCTCGCACTGGTCGGAGGTGCTAAAAGGAATGCTGACAGGTCACTTCGTCCTCCCCTGAGAGAGTTTGCACTTTTCAAGCACAAAAGCTCAGGGCAGGAGAAAGCTGTTTCTGCTGAAGGTGTGTGAGAGCGGCCCTCATGCCTCCACACCGTGTTCTCCTTCCCAGGGGTGGCTGGGTCTGAGGAATGGGGGACATGTTGTTTTGGGTGAATCACACATTTAAAAACAGACACACCCTCAAAAGAATGATTATATTTGAACATATGTGTCACTTCAAGCTGGGTTTTTTGTTTGTTTTTGTTTTATTTTGTTTTTTAGAAACCTGTTTTTTCCAACCAAGTCAGAGAAAGGCCCAGACAGGGCAAGGATGCCCTCCCTCCTGCCTCCCGGCCTGGCCCTGAGGGCAGTATAACCTTGATGGGGGGCGGGGGGCAGTGATCGAAACCTGGGTCCCCTGTAGAGGAGGCCAGAGGGACAGAACAGAAACAGCCTCGGGGTTCCCAGGACCACACAGCCAGGATCTCAGTTACCTTGATAAGCAAACCAAAAGCAAATACATAAAGAATTCTCCCAAAAAGAAAATGTATCCAACCTCAGGAGAAGTGGAGGTGAGATGTAAACAGAGGTGGGAGTTGAACGTCCTGGACTCCGTGGGAGGGTGTGTCCATGCTGGAACGGACGTTGATGGGCGTGGGTTGGTGCCAGCGCTGAGGCTGAGGGGCCGGGATTCCCTGACCCGCCTTGCGGAGTTCTCACCTTCGGGAGCGGGGAAAGCGTTTGCCTTTGAGCTGCTACTTTCAGTATTTTAAGATTGTTGGTTTTCAAGTTGTTGATGCAGGGGAGCGAGGACAGTGGCCAAGAAGTCATAAAGCCTATTAGGACGGATCTGCGTCCAGATTCCGCCCCTTTGTGGCTGCAGTAATTGCTCTGTTTAAGGCCACTTTGGAGCCCAGATTTGATTGAACCAATTTCCACAAAATGCTGATGCCCGAAAACTTGGCCAGTGTCAACTTTTTAATGGGAGCTCATATGACATGAGTCGCTGCAGTCTGCTGGGTCTTATGTCCACTTCAGCCGGCACCTCGAGTGGAAAAAACCCGGCACCCGTGTGCAATCAGTGCGCTTGTTATTACACGAAGCATGATAGGATGAGAGGCCTGGGGTTAGAAAGCTGCCTTTTCAATATTTGAAAAGTTGAGGAAATCCACAACGCAAAACGGCAAGAAAACTCTCTTTATGGCTTAATAGGAAACGTGAACTTTTGTGGTTTAAATTTTCAACATTTCCAAGAATAGGGTTCTGAAATAGCTGATGATCATGATGGTCGGAGCTTCACTTGAACTTGAAGTCAAGTGATGGAACTGGCTCAGCTGCTTCTGTGGAGGCGGGATGGGGAGCACTCGTGCGCCCAGTTGTCTCGTGAACCCTGCTGCTGCAGCCGTGGTGACGCGGGCCTCATCCGTCAGGGAGGAGGGGCCACTGCTTTTCTCAGCCCACCCGTCAATAAGCCCGTGTTTCCGAGGGCCTCCGACGTTCTGGAATATGTGGGCAGCTTCCCTGCTCCTCGGTGTGAGAGGTGGGGGGATGCTGGGGAGGCTGGGGCACCGGGCAGGGTTCTCTGGAGGTGTAAGGACTGGACTGGACTTGAATGGACGAGATTCCACTGGGCAAGGAAGACTGGTTCTGAAGGGAAAACAGCAAATGCAAGGGAGGGGGTGGGGCTGGAGTGGAGCTTTTAAGTGGAGACTGTGGGAGAGGGGGTCCTAAAGGGGGCTGTGGTGTGTTGGGGAAGTCCTCGGACAGTGTGGTCTGGAAAAGACCAGGTCGAGGTCGGAGTATCAGGAGGGCCTCCATGCCTTCAGACCTCTCAGGCACACGGGGGCTTTTCAGTAAGACATGAGACCTTCATGATGGGGGTTTTGGATCATAGAGTCCAACCCAAGAGGTTCCCTGAGGGAGGTTTGAACCAGAAATGGGGTCCTATGTCAAGGATGGAGGAGGGGAAGCAGAGGCCGATGGGGAGCCCATGTGCATCGTCTTCTCAAGCTGGAAGGGAACGAACTCTCGGATCAGCCCAGGCTGATGGTGTGGAGGACGCTGGCCTGGGTGGAACTTTAGGAGTCAGGAGGTCCTAGCTCACTCCCCTCCTTCAGCTCTGCCTGTCTCTCTAGTCTTCCCTTAGAGCCAACGTCATTGAAGATCTGACTGTACCCCTCCCTCTGTCACCTGCTCCTTCCACCCAGGCAGGTTTCCCTTCATTCCAAAACGGCTCTCACTCAGTTCGTCTGTGATGTCCATGTTACGCTCACCTTCTCAGCATCATTCCCCGCGGCTGACGGCTTCCTCGCCTCGCTCACTGCCTTCGTCGAGCTGCTGTGATGTTTGTCCAGCTTCCCCCCTCTCTCTCTTACCTGTAAAGGCAGCTCATCAGGACTCTGCTCGCTCTACATGCTCCCTGGGAGATTTCTTTCTTTTTCTTTTTTTTTTTTTAATTGATTTCAGAGAGGAAGGGAGAAGGACAGAAAGATAGAAACATCAATGATGAGAGAGAATCATCGATCAGCTGCCTCCTGCATGCCCCCTACCGGCAACCGGAGTATATGCCCTTGACCAGAATCAAACCCAGGACCCTTCAGTCCACAGGCTGACGCTGTATCCACTGAGCCAAACCGGCTAGGGCTACTCCCTGGAGATTTCATCCATCCCAGTGGCCGCCGATGCTCTCCACGGGAAGCAGTCACCTGCAGCTTAGGTGTGTGTGTGTCCACCCCAAATTTCCCCTTGGCCGTCGGGGTGGCATCTCAAGCTTTGCAAATTCAAACCTGAACCCTTGACCTCCACTGCAGTGCCCACCCCGAATCCACATCAGTGTCAGCCTAGATATCCCCCCACACCTTGGGTCCATGCTCCAGTCCTGCTGACGTCTCCAGGGCAGCTCTGTCCGGCCACACTCCCTGTGGCCACCGGATAGCTCTATCCGGCCACACTCCCTGCGGCCACTGGATAGCTCTGTCCGGCCACACTCCCTGTGGCCACCAGATAGCTCTGTCCGGCCACGCTCCCTGTGGCCACCGGATAGCTCTGTCCGGCCACACTTTCTGTGGCCACCGGATAGCTCTGTCCGGCCACACTTTCTGTGGCCACCGGATAGCTCTGTCCGGCCACACTCCCTGCGGCCACCCCTTCCATCTTAGGACACATCGCCATCACTGTCCTGGCTCCGACAGAGGCTTTCTAACCAAACTCCCCTCCTCCAGGTCCTTCCCCACACAGCAGCCTGAGTGATGTTTTGAAGATGTAAGGGCTACCACTGTTTTTGCTTACGCCCTTTAATGACTTCCATGCAATTGGGTAAACTTTGAGGATGTCTCCCACTCTCTGAATTTCTGTCCCCAAGCCAGGCCAGCCTTTCCCCATTCCTTCAAAGGGACCAGCTTGTTCCCAACCCAGAACCCTTCATGGCTGCCCTGTCTGAAATGCTCTCCTTGCCCACCCTCTTCTAGCAAATCCCAGTTCCCCCTCCGGGTCTCACGGCTCGCTCTGCAGAGAGCCCCTGCCTCCCCCTTTAGGGCGGTCCTTTCCCTCCACCGTGTGCGGTCCACGTAGTGAGAGGATTGTGCGCTGGTTTCCACTGCCTCGGCTCCTGCAACGTCAGTCCGTTTTATTCTCGACGAACGAACAGTGCGGGGCCCGCCGCACAGGGTCAAGAAGCATCTGGTGAAGATAAATAAATGAGCCGTTTGTCTGACCTCAAATAGTCTTTCTTCTGCCCGGAACCGTGTCTCTCCTCGTGGTAGCTTTTCATCTGAAACCTGAGGCCGACCCACACGTGCTGGGGCTCTGGACACTCCCGCCGCCGCTCAGCACGCGGACAGTTTCCGTCACGGTGCTTCGTGCCATTTTGTTCCGCGTTGCCTCCTCGGCACAGGCTTCCTCTGCCATGTCCTCTGTCCCTGTGGGCCCCTGTGCAGCAGGAGCCGGGAATTGTGTTCAGCAAACACCGCGGCCACTCTTAAGTCCCCAAGGAGACATGACACAGAGAGCCTGCCGTAGTCTTGCTCCACCCGGATGACCCACTCGGGCCTGAGCCAGGACTGTGGACGTGAGACTGTGGCCATTGCTGAGATGCCCGCCCTGCCCAGCCATCAGTGCCCCAAAGCCAACCTCCCGTGTTCCCAGCTGCCTGGGCATGCAGTGTGGCCATGGGCGGGTCCTTCGCTGCCCACCGAGATGCCTCCTGCGGGCATTTTGCTCTTGAGACCCAGCTTGGCCTGTCTGTCCAGGGAGCCTGATGGGTGTCCAGGACACTTGTACCCACACCCGTCCCCCCAATCCCACTCGGTTCCCAGCCAGGGGCTCCTGATCAGGAAGTAACCAGAGCTGCTTCTCACCAGAAACACCGGGGGCCCCTGGTCTAGAGCCACAGATGGGGGCACAGGGTCCTGTCCCCAAGGAAGTCCTGAGTGCCCTTAACAACTGGCCTGACCCTGGGCCTGTAATCTCTCCATCTCCCAGGAAGGAGGCGGGAGGGGTGCAGATCTTATCAGAGCATTAGCTGACTGCAGATAAAACACAACTCTGAGTCCTGAGGCGGGGATGGGGGTGGGGGGGGGGTGGACGACAAATGATGGAGAAAGAACTCAGGGGTTCAGGGGAGAAATCAATGGGGAGTTAGAAAGGACACGGTTTGGAGAGCCCGGGATGCTAAGATCGATGCTCAGTGCTGGTGGGACGTGGAAGCAGGGCCAGAGGCGTGTGGGCCACAGGGTGTCTGTGACCTTCCCCGTCGCAGCGAGGTCATTGCTGTCCAGGCCGATCTGCAAGTGCTTCACAAAGTTCCAGGTCAAGAAAGAGGGCACCTGAGTGAGGAAATGCAGGGCCTGGTGAGGAAGGCAGGGCCTCAGGACCCCTTCCCCCCACCCTCCCTCCCACTTGCATGGCCCATCTGGCCCTCCCTGCGGCCCTTCGAGCTGGATGCTGTGCTTCTGCCCCTGTTATTGATCGGAGACTGAGGCTGGGGAGGTCAGAGGATTTGCCGGAGGCCACACGTCCAGTGATTGGCTGAGCTGGGATGCCTCTGGCCCCTTGTCCTGCCTGGCCCAGCTGTGACGGGACAGGTTAGCATTCCGTTCGTGTCAGGACACAGACCTCCTGGTTAAGGTTCCTGCCATCACTGGCCCAGCTTTTCCTTGGCGTTTGGGGACACGCTCAGCTTTGTCCTCAGGATTCAAGTAGGTGATCCTGCCACTCTCTCAGCCAGGCACTTAGGTCCCTGGCGAGAAAAGTTGCCACAGACAACAGAGGGCACTAGTTCCGTCGTGCGAACACGAACCGCAGGAAGTGGCTGTGATCTGTGACTGGCTGTGGTGAGACCAGAGGGAACCTGCAGTTAGCAGTCACGGAGCAGTGTGGTGGCCACGCAGAGGCAGGGCCCGCAGGTGCCAGGGCCCCGGGAGGGCTGGAGTCCCCACACCCACGCAGGGAGGCCCGCAGAGCGGATGTCCCCACCAGGACACAGCCATGGGTGAATCCCGTCTTGCCCACCCAAATCATGAGCTGTTGGGGGTTGCGATGGGTTCGTAAAGAGGGGTGTGCGTGTGCGCGTGTAGGGACTGTGTTCAGAGTCTGGGAGGTCGTGCCACGGGAAGGGGAACAAATGGCATTACCGGTGATGTGCGGGACGGCTCATGGCGAGGTGGGGTGCCTCAGCTCAGGGACCCGCACTGGCCGCCTGGGCTCCTCCAGCAGCTGCCCGTGGCCTCCTGTCAGCCCGAGGGGCAGCCCCGGGCCCCCCAGGCAGTCGCCCGGCCCCTCAGTGCGGCCTTGGGAGTTGTTCATCACTCCACTCAGCGCTCGGGAGGAGAGAGGGGCCCCTGGGAGGACCTGGCTCTCCCCCCGGCTCCCGGGACACACCTGTGGCTCGGGATTCTCACCCTGTGAGGCCTGACGGCGGCGGGACCCTGCCGCTCAGGCGCCGGGAAGCCAGCCAGCTGGTCGTGCTGACGGTGTCCGTTGAAGACACAGCCGCCGGCTCCCCAGCTCGGGGACGTGAGTCCCAGTGCCAGCGCTGTGACCTTTGCAGGTCCCTGAACATGTCAGTGCCTCGCGTGCCTGCACGTGGAGGCAGGGGCAGAGGCGTGTGGGCCGCAGGGTGTCTGTGACCTTCCCTGTCACAGCGAGGTCATTGATGTCCAGGCTGATCTGCAAGTGCTTCACGAAGTTCCAGGTCAAGAAAGAGGGCACCTGAGTGAGGAAATGCAGGGCCTGGTGAGGAAGTCAGGGCCTCAGGACCCCCTGAGGGGGGTCTGTGCTGTTTACTTCAGGAACCAAGGGAGGTGCCGCTGTGGAGGGCTCTCCTGACCGGAGTGCTGTGCACGTGCTAGAGGGCGACGGTGCCACCAGGGGGCGACGCGGGGTCAGCCTGAGGGAACAGACGGGTGTGGTCGGCACAGAAGGTCCAGACTGAGCCAGAGGGCACAGGGACGGCTGTCTTCTGTCTTCCGCGTACTCGCGTGGGTGGTGGCTCCGCGTCCCAGCAGAAGCTACCCTCCAGGCCGGCTCCGAGCCGTGGTTCTGGGCGCAGTGAGAGCATGGAAACCATGCGGTCCGTGCCAGGGAGTGTGGGGTCGGTTCCCAGCCTGGTGGACAGATGAGACCGGCACCACAAATAATGTGTGTCTGAAACTCTTTCTAATATATTCTTTATGATATATTTTTATTAATACATATATTCACAATTTTGTCCCTTTATAAGAGGACCTCCCATAATTAACCTCACAATAATCATGAAACCTATTTAAGGCAACTGTTTTTCCTGTTTTAGATGAAATAACATGCTCAAGGTCACTGGCAGGTACTGGTCGCATCAGACGTGGCGTCCAGGCCCCCCGCCTCCTGCCCTAGTGCCCTCCTGTGCCAAGTGCACGGTCAGCCAGCCAGGACAGGAGCCGTGTACACTGAGCCCCTCCGGGTGGGTCAGCGCCAGAGGCCTTGAAGACAAGAGAGGGTAGAGGAGAACACGGAAATGTGTTCAACAAAAGCAAAGAGAAATTTCAGGCTGTCAGGTTAAAACAAAATAAATCAGGCCTGTGCCACTCGGTGGGGTGACTGGCAGCCTGCCCCGGCTCCCTCCCCCGGGGCCTGGCCTTTCCACACTGGCTCGTGGGCCGAGCTGGGCAGCCGCACAGAGGCTGTCAGGGCCTGACTAACGGGAGGCAGTAAATCAGCCCCGTCAGCACGCTGTGCAGGTCCTGGAGGGGGCGGCTGGGGGGGAGGGGGGGACGCCTGGGCACGCATGGTGGTGGGAACACAGGCAACACCAGAAACAAGCCGTGAGGTGTTGCTTTGCCTTGAGGGGTGGGGAGGTGTTAGGATCTAGGATGTGGGGGCGTGAGGCTTGAAGGCATTCAGACGAGCTCTCCTAAGAGAAGGAGGCTGCCGTCTCATCTTCCTCCTCCTAAGAGACCAGGTGGAGCCTCCATTAAAGTGGCGCCCCCCCTCCCCAGCCTTCGGGGCTCAAGACCAGATTCTCTGAGTGACTCCAATATTGGAGCGTCTGTTTCAAACTTGCATGAACAGCCTTTACGTTTTAAGGCAGGATGGCGATGTGCGTGCCCCCAAAGGAAACCCCGACTCCTGTGGGAGACGGCTGCTTGGCCTTCGGGGTCCGGAGCCTCTTTTGCTAGAACCAGAGGCCACCTTAAGGAACGGGCAGAAATTTGCCGACTGTCTCCCCAAAGGCCACGGGCCCCTCGGTGACAGTCGCGACAATCGCAGCAGCATTTGCTGGGCACCTGCTAGCGCTAACCGCTTCCCACCGCTGCCCGCGGAGATGGTGCCCGACCCGTCCCGAGTAAAGGTGGCGAGACTGAGGCCGACGGAGGGGGCAGCTTGCCCACGTTACCCAGCTAGTAAGTGACGGGCCAGGGTTTGAAACCAGCATTCCGGGGACTCCTATGAGGTTTCCCAGCCTCGTGGCAGGGGAGTGAATGAATGCGAGCGTGGATGTTGCCCTCACGCTTGCTTTGTCCTCGCGAGGAGGCCTGGGAAACGGGAGTGCAGTCCCCTCACCTCCCAGCTGGTTTGCTTGGCTGGTCAGAACATGATGGCACTGAGCGAGGGTCATGGGTCAGACCCAGGGGACCATCCCAGCACCCGGATCAGCACTCTACCCTTCCAGTGACCTCGAAAGTGGCTGCTACCAGATCCCAGTCACCCCAGAATCTAGATTAGAGAGCAGCTGGAAAATGCGCCTGGGGGCAGCAGACTCACCCCGACTTGGGGGTTTGGGGCGGTGCTGGAAGTCACCCAGCCCAACTGCTGGGTTTATAGATGGGGGCGCTGAAGCCCAGAGAGGGCGGTGACCTCCAGTGAGGAGCAGGACAGGGCGCTGGCCCAGGCCCCCCGACGTCATAGCCAGTGATCACTGCCGGCCGGCAACTCTGCCGCACGGGCCGGCCGGGAGCCAGCGGCTCGCTCCTGGGCCACGGCTGGGGCCCCTGGCTGTAAAGCAGGAAGCAGGCACCCCACCCTGTTGGGTGAGGGTCCAAATCTGTGGGCAGAGGTGGCTGCCTGCACAGGGCCCAGCCTCCAGCACCCCAAGGGATGTCTCCACAGTTGCCGGGAGCAACAAGACCAGCCTGTCCCCAGTGTCCGCAGGCCACAGGCCGTGGTTTGCAAGTGAAAAAGGAGAGGGTCTCCCCAGAGAGGCCCGTCACAGATGGCAGGAAGCGGGAGGGCTTCACAGCCGGAGGGAGGAGGATGTGTGGACAAACGGGCTCACTCTGGGTCCCCAACACCCAGAGTCTCTTTCCGCCCCCGCCGCCCCCCCCAGCCCAGGTGCTGTGCCGTACGTGGCCCCGGTTCCTGCCCACAGACGGGCCAGGCCGCTCCATGCCCCTGGCAGCTCGGGCAGAAACAGGAGCCAAGTGTGTCAAAGTGACAGATTGTGAGGGGCCAGCCCTCCCGGGCAGCAGGCTGAGCGGCGGCCCCGGGGACGGGACAGACGGGGCTTCTGGGAGGGGCAGCCCACAGCCGGGGATGGTTTCTGTCGTGTTCAGTTGGGTTTCTCTCCGTTTTTTTCTTTTATTTTTTGTGAATTTGAGGCATTTTAGCAGAGAGTGGGGCCTGACTGCCACGTCTGCTTCCCCTGCAGGAGGGGCGGGGGGACCCGGAGTGGGGGGGCCGGCGCAGTCCGCTGTGCCCTGGCTGGATTGGGGGGAGGGGGTCCCCACCAACAGCTAATCGGCAGACCCGCTGGGATCTTCAAAGGACTGAGTTTATTTTAAAACAAGTCTGTGTGTGTAAATGACAACTCAATTCAATGAATTCGGGTTCTTTATGAAAGCCTCTCATGTTTCTGAGAAGCACACTCCGGAATGGAACAGTCTCCTGGAGCGGCCGGCCCGGCCGGCACGGTGTGGGGCAGGGAAGGTGGGAGCAGCGCTGTCGCTGTCGCTGTCGGCTGGGCCTCGGCTCCCGGTGGCCGAGGAGCTGTCCCTCCCTCGTGTCCCGTCAGCTGTCCACGCTGCATCTCCCCCCTGACGGTCAGGTGAGCCCCTGGGACAAACGTGAGCTGCTCGGCCTTTTACACAAATCCTCGCTCATTTAAAGCCCGCTGACATTCACATGGTCCCTGTCTCCCTAAGGAAACAGGCTTTCGAAAGAGCGTGTGACTCGCCCAGACACACAGCCCTAGGACCAGAATGTAACACCAGGGTCAAAGGACTCAACCTGCGCTTCCAGCCTCCACTGTTATAGGTCATCGCTTCGCCGGAAAGAGAAAAATTAGCCTCAGGGAAGGCTGAGACCAGCAAATAACTGGAACATCTGACAACGATTGCAAGCATTCTTGCCAAACTGAGTGTCTGAAAGGCATTTCACAATTTATCTGGAAGCCCAGAAAACACCCTCTTTTAAAAAAACATTATCGAAGATTTGAGTGCTTGGTGTTAGCGCTTTCTGGACCCCTGGCCTCCTGCCTTTTGCGACCGTGTGCCTGGAAGGTCCATGTGGGTGGGCACGGGCTGGAGAGGCAGTGTCGTTGCTGCTGTCATTAAAAATGACCCCCAAACAGGAAGCATCCCACAGGGGAGGCCTGGGCTTCACAGCCACCAGCCCCCCAGAGCTCATCGCCCTTGCTCGGTTAAAAAGCCTGGCGTCCTCTGTCCGTGGGTTCAAACCCTGCCTCCGCCACTGACTCCCTGTGGCGTCGGCAGCTTCCCCGTCCTAGGCTGCGGGCAGATGAGATGAGCTAACATGTATGAAGCGCTCAGAGCAGTGCCTGGTGCGTGGTGGGCACTTCAGGTTAAATTTTTTTAACAATGGGGGAAGAAATAATGGCCAAATGTTCATTGTGTGCCTGGTACACACCAGGAGAGAGGCTGGGAAAACTTGGGTCCATGAAGGAAACCTCGTGGGCCTGTCAGAGCCCTTTGCACAGCTGACCGACCAGCTGGTGTTTATTCGGCACTTGGGTGCTGGGCGTTGTGCTGGGACACCATGGGCGGGGTGGCCGGGGAGCCCCACCCCGAGGAGGGGAGCCCCATCCCGAGGAGGGGAGCCCCAGAGACTCGTGAAGCACTCTGGTGGAGCCCATGTCGCCTTTGCATCCAGTCTGCTCCAGGAAGAATTGTGCCTGCGTGCTTAGGGGTTCTGTGTTGCTCGTGCTGGGACCCTGTTCCTAGGGAAGGTCTGGCCTGAGCTGGCAGCCACCACGAGATGTCCCATCCGTCCTGCTCCCTGTGTCTCAGCTCCCTTTACCGCCAAAGGGACAGCACTCCAAGAAGAGACGGCAACTGTCACTGTCCACAGCCCGAGGGCTTTTCTGATCGCCCTCACCGCACACAGCCCGCCCTTCCCGTCTTGGTGCTGAGCACGCCTCCCGTCCCCGTGTCCGAACTGCACCCGCTGCGCTCACTGTGTTCCTCCGTGGCCTGGCCGCCTCTCCGGCGAGGTCCTCTCTGACCATCTCCTAGACCTGGCCCTGCCTGAGCCCCAGGCAGCTGAGCCCCGGGCCCGGAGCTCAGAGCCCAGGAATTCGGTTAGGAGCTCAGAATTTCTAGGAACTCTATGGCTTCGTGTGCGCGCTCGCGCTCGGTGGCTGAGGTGAGACCAGTGGAGAGATTGGCGGTCCTGGCCACAAAGTGGTACGCGGAGCCTGAGCACTGAGGACGGCAGAGGACCCAGAGCTTCTGGGAAGGAAGTCAGGGTCTCCCGGCTCCTGCGGCCAAAGGACGCGCGCTAATGCTCGGGGCGTTCCCCTGCGGAGAGGGGAGGGAGATGCCCCGGGCTCCGTCCTGCTGTCCGTCCACCTTGCCCTCCAATTGGCCTTCTGGGTTCTGAATTTGAGCATCGGCTTAATAAGCCAGCCCTGACCCAATGATCGAGCCTTTTAATTCAGAGGTAGAAGAAGCGACTCAGATAGGATCCTAAGTACATAGCGTCTTTGGGGTCCCAGGCGCCATAAAACCCTGAATGGAGAAGGTAGAAACTGGCCCTTGAGGTCAAAAGCCTTTTCAGCAAAATGGCGTGAGCAGTTAGTTACTCAGCCGTCAGGCGGAGACTGTCCTCAGGGAGGCCCTGGGCCTTCTGAGCCGGGTCAGTACCGCCTCCTCTGGGCGGACAGAAGCCGGGTCAGTACCGCCTCCTCTGGGCGGACAGAAGCGGAGGGGCTTTGCTCCTCGCAGCAGCGGAGAGCAGGGCAGGGCCGCGCTGTTTCTCTGGCAAACGAAGAAACCAGCTCGGGAGCCCGTGACTGGCCCAAGGCCGGAGGCGCGGACAGAGAAGCGTGCTCTGACCGTTCTCCACTCCGCCCACTGCCCCATCCCCCTGGCCTCTGGGTCCCGAGTTTGAGCTTCCGTTTCCTGTGCAGCCAGCCGAGAGTCAGCCCCCTCATGTGGAAGCGCGGGGATGGCCCTCGGGTGCCGGCGCTGTGTCCGGCTTGAGCTTGTCTTTGGTCGTGAACAGACACGGCTGGCCATTCTGCTGACTCCCTAAGATAAGGCTTGCGGCCTCTCGAAGTCGGGGAGCCGCTGGGAGGGAATTGGGGAAAATGCCTGGCTCAGCCCTCCCCCTCCACACAGCCCAGAGCAGGTGAGCGTCCCCTGCCACATGGGCCCACCCCCCCACACCCCCCGGGGCCCAAGGAGAAGCCCTTTCCCTTGGTGAGCACGGCGATGTGCCAACCTGCAGGCGCCAGATGTGCTCGGACAGGCGGGGAGCGAGGCAGGCGGGAGAATTTCCAAGATGTGCTTGCCTGTCTTGGTTCCATGTTTAGAGACCTCTGACTCGGAAGGCGAGCACGAAAGCAACAACCTGATGGAAAATGTAAGATGAGTCGGGATGGGGGTTCTGCAGACCGTGCCCTCGCGGCGCTGTGGGTGGCAGACGGGCTCGCTCTCTTGTCCCAGGGCTGTTCAGCTGGAGCATCCTCCATTCACTTTGACGAGAACGGACCCAGCCCAGCTTGAGGGCACCCGCCCCCTGTCTTCTCTGGCAGAGTTTGAGAATCAAGGAAGCCAGGGCTGACGTGTGCTTTTTAAATGGTGTCAAGCATAGGAGGTGGTGTCAAGTCCCCCCACAGCCCACCCCGGCGCTGGCTTTTTCAAAGAAACCCAAAATTACTCTCTCACAGGCAGGAGCTGACGAGAGGGCCGCGTCGTTTGTGGAAAGATGAATGAATGGCCCTGGCTGGTTTGGCCCAGTGGGTAGAGCGTCGGCTGGCAGACCGAAGGGTCCTGGGTTCAATTCCAGTCAAGGGCACGTACCTTGGTTTCAGCCTCCATCACGGCCCAAGCCTAGAGCTCGAGCAGCAGGCAACCAATCAATGTGTTTCTCTCACATCGATCATCGATGTTTCTGTCTTTCCCTCTCTCTTCCACTCTCCCTGAAAATCAATGGAAATGCCTGTACATCCTCAGGTGAGGATTAACAAGACAAACAAAAACAGAAAGATGAATGAATTGGTGGAGAAGGCTGGACCCGGTACCCGGTGGGAAGCCTCCGCAGGTCGCCTTCCACCGTGGGCTCTGTGCCGAGTGCTTTGTCCCCTTTGAGCTGGAGGTTTGCCCCGAGGGAGACCAGCTTCACCGTGTTACTGAGACACTGGTTGGGGTTTGGGAGATGAGCAGCCTCCCACGCCCTGTCTGTCAGGAGCCAGTGCTGCTGGGAGTGAATGGGGGGCCGCTCCGCCCCTCTCCGCCTCGTGTGCTCTGGTTCTGCCCCGTCAGGGAGACCGCCAGCTCCTCCTCCGTCCCTGCCTCCGCCACCCTCGCCCTTGGGATGGAGCTCATCCTTCAGGAAATGCGTAATGTTCACGGGCCTCCCTTCCCCGGAGGCAGCTGAAGGGGGCCTGTGCTCCCCCAGCTCAATCTGTCTCTTCCTTTTCTCACAAATGCATCGCCATCTGTTAATTTTATTCCTGTGACACCCACATCAAGATCATTCATAAAGAGGATCGCCGTCCTGCCCCTCCTCCCTCGCAGCTTTTCCCACACCCGAATGCCGGAGCGCGTGGACCTGGGAAATAAATCTCAGTCAACCTCTCTCTGTCTCTGTCTGTCTGTCTCCCCTCTCTCTCTCTCACCCATGCACGTGCGTTGGATGGGCTGTCGGGCAGTTTTGACTCTGGTGTTTATTTCCTGAATAACTAGAAGTAGGCGGCCCACCCCTTTGTCCTTTGGGAACCCTGGCGACGAGACTGACCATTTCGGGCCAGGATTTCGTTGGTGCCTTTGTCAGCTGTGGTGCTGCCTGTCATCACGCCCTCCCTGATGAACGCTCCTTCCTTTTTAATTTCCATCCAAGGTGAGTTAGCCGTCCCGTCTCACCTGCCCTGTCTCCCACCTCGCCCACCCACCCTTCGAGGTTTGTAGGGAAGGACTCAGCGGGACGCCGCACGCCCAGGCCAGGTTTGGCCCCGGGCCTGGCAGGTGACGGAGGGCTCTCGCCATGGTTCTTGCCGGTGCCTTTAGCACTTGTGGCCCGTCCTCTCGCCTGCGGCTGTCCTCCTCCTCCAGCTCCTCCTCAGTGCAGCCTCCGCTTCTCACACCTGCACCACCACCAGGGCCCCCCAACTGACTTCCCGCCCCCCAAATCCACCCTCCCCTGATGCCTCAGTCAGAGAGGGCCTCTCAGAACACACATCGATCACTCACCCCCCTGCTCAAAAGCCACCCGAGGCTCACACTCTTCAGCAGGGAGCCCAACCTCTGGTGCCCTGGCCCCCCCCCCCCCCCCCCCCCCGCCGAGGAGCCAGGGGCATCCCTAACCCGTCTCATCTGCTAGTCCCCTCCGTGCTCAGCCGGGCAGCCCCGGCTGGGGTCACCCTCCCTTCTCCCCAGAGAGCCTCCTCGGCGCCTCCTCCATCGGGGCCACGGGTCCCAGCCTCTACCACATACAGTACCTAACGCTTCTGTGTGCCAAACGTTTCCTGTCTGAGCGCATTTGATCCTCACAACAGCCCCATGCGCCAGGTACTTTCCTGTGATGGCCGCTTGCAGGTGACGGAATTGAGTCAGTGAACTTGTTCATCTAGAGTGGAATCCAAGTGACCTGGCCCAGAGGCAACAGTCAGACCCCAGGCTCTGCGGCCTCGTGTGCTGTTCCTGGACCACAGCCCTCCCTGGACTGAGCGCCCTGGGCCGTGGCGCCTGATCCTGGGCTGTCAGGGCCGCTGGGCGGGCACAGCGCCTCCCCTGGCCTTCCCGTTGGTCCCGTGCTGACCTGTGCACTCGGCAGACCTCACTCTCTGGCCCTGTGCTGACGCCACAGAAGCAGGCCCGGAGCGCTTCTCCCAGCTGGAGCCCAGGGTCAGGGGCCGCCGCCTGGGGAACTTGTCCCTCCAGCTTAGACACAAACCTAAAGTAATGACAGTGGCCTCTCAAGTCACAAACCAAGCCAGTTTCTGTGTTTTATGGAGCGTCCTGATGTGAAAAGCCCCCCTCTTTTTGCAGCTGGACCCCAGCCCTTGAACAGAGGGACCCAGTGCCCCCCACTCAGCGAGGGCCTCCCTGGAGTTTCAGGCCCCACCAGCGGCTCTTGGGTGCCCGCTCTCAAAGGGAAGAGGTGAGGGAGAGGGCCACCTTGTCCTTTCCAGAGCCAGCAGTGCTCCTCGTCCCAGCAAGATCCCGACTTGATAAAGAGCCCACGGCATCCCTCAGGGCTGCCACCAAGTTCCCAGCTCTGCCGGTGACCTCAGCCCGGCCCTAAAGACTGTCCCCGGCCCCGAGGGCACAGACGGGACAGTGGGCAGCCCTGCAAACTGCCCCGACGGCTCCATCCTGGGTCACCGGGTCACCGAGGGAAGCCAGCAGATTCCAGGGGCCTGTTTCATCACACCCGGGAGCGGCGTGCAGCTCAGGCCGCTGCTTATCTGAACCTGTGGGCGGTAGCGCCCGGACCGGCTCACACAGCTGGTGCAGCATAGTAGGTTTTCATAGCGGCTCCTTCGCAGGAAACGACTGGAAGCAAGTGGCTTTGGAACATGGTACCTTCGTCCCCGCACGAGGGGCTTTATCTCATTGGGTAGAACAAAGTGCAGAGTCATGGGTGGGAGGGACACGCCTCACCTGCTGCCTCACCTTACGGTGGGACGAGGGGAAGGGCGGCGCCTTGTGGGAAGGCCACTCCCTGTGCACACACCTGTTTCATGCAGACATCTCACTTAATCCTCAGCGGTTCCCCTAAAAGTGGCCGTGTGCTCCCCCTTGGACCGATGAGCTGCAGCAGAAGTTCAGTGACGTGGCCACAGTCACACCATCACCTGCAGCGACAGGTATGGGCCGGGCCAGTGGGTCGGCTCTGTGTGTCACAGTCCTCACACCGAGTGCTGCGGGGAGGAGCACTGAGAGCAGGAACGCCGTCACCGGCCAGTTATCCGTGCAAACTGCGCAATCCCTGTGTCACACGACAGGAATGACGTCACTGAACGTGTCACGTTTAGTTGTAGGTTTTGCACGGATACTGCGTGCCAGTCTTCATAGCCGGTTGCTCTTACAGTACAGGCATCTGTGAGCAAATGTTAACAATTGGACAGAATTGGACTCGGGTGAGCGGGCGTGGCCTTCCTGGTTTCCGGCCTCAGTGGAAGCAGGCGGCTTTCTCGGGTGGAGTCAGAGCGAGAGCGACGCGCGTGAGCCTGTCGCCGCGGCGTAGGCCCAGGTCCCTGCTGTGCGTGACCTCGTCGGCTCTGGGGCGGAGGGCTTTTCCAGGTGCCATCTCCCATCCCAGACAGCCCTGTGCCGAGGTCGGGGGCCCAGGCCCTGCGTCAGCACAGCTCAGCCTGGTTCTCATCACAGAGTCTGCACGATCCACTTAGGAGCTCACTCAGCGTCGCCAGGTCACCCAGCCTCCCGGGCCCCAGGGAACTCTTGCACTTTATTCAGACGTCCCCGTTCTTCCTCACTGAGCCCCAGTCTGTCCGGTGCCCATCTCTCCGTGGACCACAAGAGCCCCCAGGGTGCCCGGCCCTCCAGGCCCCCTTCCTGGCCTCTGGCTTCCTCAGCGCTCACTAGCCAGCCTCTCCCGCGGAGGGCGGGTCTAGGGACGGGGCCCAAATGCTCAGGAAGAAGGGCATCGAGTCTGCCAAGCCCCGCCCCTCCTCCTCGGTGCGGCCCCTCTGCTCTGGGGAGTTCAGGGACTGAGGCCTGGGGTGGACTGCCCAGCACGGCGTTCCCAGCTCGGTGTTCCTGTCGGCGGATGGCGCTCTCCTGGGGCCCCTTCCTGGCCTCAGCACAGCGCTGTGAGCAAGGAGACCGACCTTCACACTGGTTGGTGTCAGCCACGCCACCTTCCTGCTGGAGGGTTCAATTACCCAGTGCGGGGGGGGGGGGGGGGGGGGAGAGGGGGCTGTTCCTGTCCAGATGTCCTTCCCAGCGTGGCGGGAGGGCTGCTTCCCTCCTGCAGCAGTCTGCCTGCCCCCGGCTTCAGGCATCGCCTCCCACTGTTCTGTTGAGTTTGGAGGGAAAGCACCCTGGCCCAGCACGGGGGTGGTCGTCCTACCTGGACCCACATCCTTGTCACCTGGGCATCTGCCAGGTTTCGTAACAGCACCGCCGGTCGGGTCTGTCTGGGGCTTCTGAGCTGCGAGGCGGCGGCTGTGCAGAGGGACACAGGCCGAGAGGAAGAGCACGGGCCGCAGGGAACCTGGGGTTTGGGCCCATTTCTGCCACTTAAATGGCCGCCTGCCTTGTTTGAGCCTCAGTTTCTGCATCTGAGTCATGGGCTTAATAGTGGCTTTTACATTCGTTCGGGGCTTCTCAGCAGTCGCACTATTAGCATTTTGGCCCAGATCGTTAATTCTTTGCTGGAAGGGTGGCGGGGCTGGCCTGGGCATTGCAGCACATTTAGCAGCATGCCAGGCTCTGCCCACTAGATGCCAGTAACATCGCCCGGTGTGACCACCAGAAGTGTCCCAGACGTCGCCCAGTGTCTCCTGGGGCAGAATTGTGCCCCCCCCCACCCCCCGCATTGAGAACCACCGCATGACTCACAGGGTTGTTAAATGACAGTGTGTGCAAATATCGGACGTCACGGTCGTCCTCACCATCCTGTTTAGCCTTGCGGTCTTTTCTGATCGGACTGTGCTTATGTAGAAGCAGGAAAGAAACCGTGCATTCTGTACCTGACCCGGCAGGCGGCCTGCTGTCTGTGCTCGCTGCCTGCAAGTCAAGTGAGTTCCTCCTCCTGGCGTGCTTCGCCTGCTGTGCGAAGTGAGAGCCAGAAAGGTGCGTAGCAGAGCCCGTTTTCATGGTGGTAAGTTCTGGTGGGAGGGACATTTAAGCACAGAAACTACTGGAATGCAGCGTGTACATACCCAGACTAGAAAGAGGTGCTCAGGCAGCGATGAGCAAGCGCTTCCCGACAGGGTGATGTTTGGGCTGGGCCTGAGGGTGACTAAGATCTCGGTGGCCGACACTGGACAGCATCGCCTCCAGGTGCTCCAAGAGAGGGCGCAGTGTGATCAGTAGGATTAGAGGACGAGGTAGCAGGAGGCGGCTGACTATCAGGTTTGTGAGTTGTCCTTACCGTCGACGGCAGTGGGGAGCCATGGAGGCTGCTGAGCAGTGGGTGCCATGGTCGGGGCTGTGTTTAAGGGACTGTTTGACAGGAGTTTCTGGAATGGATTGGAGTAAGGAGAGGCCCCATGCTTGATGACGGGGACCTGAACTGTTGTGGTGTGTGTGTGTGTGTGTGTGTGTGTGTGTGTGTGTGTGTGGTAGTGCAGGAGAAAGTGCAGAGGGAGGAGCAACAGGACTTGTGGGGGGCGGAGGCAGGAGGACTAAAGTTGTCCATCTGTATCCCCAAGAAAGAGGTTTCCATTAGAACAGGAAGAGACAAGCCGGGAGCCGGGACTGTGGGCACGGGCGAGGGGCCAGGGAAAAGCATTACATTGGGGCTTTCCAGATGTGCCCACATCCGTGCCTGCAGCGGTCCCACGCGCTTCCTGTGGGAAAAGGCGCTCGATGGTTTGCTCGGTGCATTGTGTGTTCAGCGGAGCTGGCTTCTCAAGCCCACTTATCCTTTCTCCGTGATGGGTTACGTCGCCCTCAAAGATAGCGTGCGTCGGAAAAAAGAAGGGCCACTCTGCCCGAGGCCTTCACCCGTGCAACGTACCTCCTCTGAGTGTGGGATTGGCGGAGTCGACAGCAGGAGAATTGCAGAGCTTATGCCGTGTGCTGGTTTTCCGGATGATCTAACAGTAACGGGGCGCTCTAGGTCCGTAGACCCAGGAGTGATCCAGGCAGGGACCCTGAGCCCCACTGCTGCAGCTCCCCCGCCCCCAACGCCCCACTCATATCCCGGGGAGGGGGGGGGTAGCAGAGCCTGGACTTGCCTGGCTGAGCAGGTGTCCCATGTTCGTGCTCCCACGAAAGCCGGTGCCCCACCAGTCTTCACAGCATGTCCCCCCACAGGCTTTGGTTTATTTTCCTCCCATGAAACTGCTCCCCCCGCCCCCCATTACTTCATTCCAGCTCCGTCTGCAGTTCTGATGTTGAGATCTTTAAATGCGTCCAAGAGAGGACCATCAGTGATGGCTCCCAGGGTACCCATCATCCCCCACCACATAGACTTAGTCATTACTGTTTATCGGCTAAGCAGCCAGAGGATGCTCGCCGCATCTGTGGGTCTGCCACGGGGAGTGGTCCTGCCTCGGCCACTGCCCTCAGCCTGAGCCAGTTTGCCCTCAGGGCAGTGGGTGGACAGTCCCAGGACCAGGCCTCCTGGCTCACAGGCTGGTGGTAGGAGTCAGCGGAGACTCTCCCCTCCTGCTGTTACCGACGGAGGTTCACATGTGTGTAGCTTTTCACAACTGAGCACGCGTTTTCCTTACATCGGCCCTGCGAGCTGTCGCGATGGACAGGAGCTCAAGTACTGACCCCTGTTCTCCGCACCGGGTCAGAGAGGTGTGGCCGCGTCCAAGGCAGCACAGCTCCTGCGGGCCCGTGCAGGACCACCCCCCGCTGTCTGCCGGTCATCCGGGCTCCAGCCCCTGGCGACTCTGTCACGGCCTTTGCTTCCTTCCTCTGCTCCGGTGCCCACTCCTGGAGTGAGGGAGAGGGGAGGGAGGAGCGCAGTAAGAGAAGGAGGCGCAGATAAAGTGATGAGAAACAGATCGACGCGTAACAGATAAATAACTGAAAGGGAGGACGGGAGGGAGTTGAAACGCAGAGAAAGGCGTGGCTCCGTTGGCAGGTATAATTAGGGTGACAAAATGAGGCACACCTGTGTTCCAGTGTCCACGTGTCCTTCAGTTCTGTGTCCAAGGCTTTTGTTTTCTACTAGTGCCCCGGTGCACGGATTCGTGCACATTGCAAGGACGTTCATTAGAAGGTGGCCGGCGGGGTGGGACTGAGTGAGACGGGCTGGACACACCCTGGAGCCAACCTCCTGCGGTCCCTCTCCAGCCAGCTGCACCAGGGGCGACACCATGGCTCAAAGGCTGTCTCCGGCAGGTGGGGTCCCTCGGCTTGGCCTGTGGAGATTGGGCCAAAACTGGCTCTCCGACATCCCCAAAGGGGTCCCAGATTGCGAGAGGGCGGTTCTCGGGTGACGCACCCCAGAATCGGGCTCCCTCCTCTCTGGTTCCGGGGTGCATCACCCGAGAACCACCGCTGTCAAGTCACTGCAGCTTGGCCTCACCTGTGTTGAGCATCTGCCCCCTGGTGGTCAGTGCATGTGATAGCTACCAGCCGGTCGGACCGACGGACAGTTGCTTAGCCTTTTACATATAAAGATGCATCCTTGGATGCTAAAGCTTCCACTAGTGAAGCCTGTTCCACAGGTGGTTTTTATCAATTGACAGGATGCCGGCGTGATGGCTCCGCACAGGAACTCTAGTCTGCGACAACCACGGGTGTGTGCTGCCAGCCGGCTGCCTCCCTCTCCTGCCGCTCTGCTCGCAAGGTGGGGGCTGGGCACCTACTCACAGGGATGTTGTGGAAATGAAACGAGGGTGTGGCTGCTGGCTGCCTCCGTTTCCCCCATGCGAGCAGAAGGCACAGTTTGAAGGAGGTAAAAAACTCACTTTTCTACCTTCGACACCTCCCTCTGTGTCCTGAGGGGACCACAGCAATGACATAGACCCTGGGACCTTCTGGCCTCAACATCCAGTCTTTTCCAAAGGTGGCAGTTGCTATAGTCTCCGTTTTTAATTAGAAAACGTTTTGTTTTTACCTCTCATCTCTCTAACTTAAGCCTATTTAGCAGTGTGTTTAAGTGGGTTTTCTAAGAATACACAGTCTTTAGAGGCTACTACCTGGGGCTCATATCCCAGCTCTGGCATTTACTAGTGATATGACTTTGGGTCAGCTATATCACCTCTCTGGGACTCAGTTTCCACATCTATGAAATGGGCATTGCCCTAGTATGTACTTCCTGGGATGGCTTTGAAGATGAAATGGGGTGACTAGAGAGGGCTTGGTCTGGGGCCCGGCATGTGGGGAGCACTCAGGGAATCGGGGGTGGTTAGGCCCCTGGTACCCGGCCGCCCAGGTGTGAGGGCAGGAGCCTGGACAGCGCCTGCCTCCTGGGTAACAGAGCACCCGGTGTCTCCTGGCCACTCCTGGACTGTGGGGCACCTGCAGGAACCAGAGGCTGGATGGGGAGCACGTGTGTATTCTGTGCTTCGCCAGTGAGACCCCAGAATGCACATTCCCTCCAGGCCTTGGCTCGATGCCTGTCTCATCGGAGCTGGCCCAGAAGTGTTGGAGGGCGGCTCTCAGGGTAGGCGCCCTCCCAGGCTCCAGAGCGAGTGTGTCAAACTCGCGGCCCGCGGGCTGCACGCCTTGTTTATTTGGCTTGTGTTAGCCTTTGAGTTTGACATGCTTGCTCCAGAGCAGGCGTCCTCAAACTACGGCCCGCGGGCCACATGCGGGTGTTTTTGCTGTTTTGTTTTTTTACTTCAAAATAAGATATGTGCAGTGTGCATAGGAATTTGTTCATAGTTTTTTTTAACTATAGTCCGGCCCTCCAGCGGTCTGAGGGACAGTGAACTGGCCCCTGTTTAAAAAGTTTGAGGACCCTGCTCCAGAGGGTTCTTTCCTGGGCTTTTTCAGACTGTTGGCCTAAAAGCCTGAGTTTAGGAGTTTAGTGCTTGTTTACAGTTGGAGGAAGAGGTGAAGATCAGAAGAGGAGTGGCGGGGTTGGTAGAGCCCTGCTTTGGGCTTGCACAGACTGATTACTCTCGGCCTCTCTGACGCGTGTCCGGGGTTGTGAGAATGAATAGAACAGAAATGTGATAAGTGAATCAAAGCTCATCCCCATAAATCCAGGCCGAAGGGAAGAGCAGGCCGTGGCAAGCTGCCGCCAGGAGCTGACAGGAGCAGCAGCACCGACGAGACCCGGCTGCTTCCGGAGGCGAGATTGCGGGACAGCCGGGCAGCCCGCTGAGTCATGGATCCTGGCATTAATCAGGCCTCTGAGAACCCGGATTGTGCAACCTACTGGACGCAATTTATATTCTCTTGGGCCAAATCACAGTGACCCGGAGGGAATTTAGCCAGAGGGCAATAGAGATGGGAACGCAGGGAATGAACTAGCCTTCGGGAAGATGCCCCCGGCGCTTAGACTTCAAATATTGCCGGAAATGAGGCAGCACTGCGCGTGACGGAGGCCTGTTCTGCACCAGGAACTGGGCTGTAGACGTTGATGTCGCCTTCATCGCGCCCCTCGGAAGTCCTGTGCAGAGGCATCCTGGGTCAGGAACTCCCCCCACCCCCCCCCCCCCACTTCAGTTGGCCAAAAAGGAGCAATATTCCCAGTTACTTGGAACCAAAGCGAGAGATGTGTTACATTTCCGGACAGACCGTGGGTGTGACAGGGTGTCCTTGCTGGTGACAGCTGCCCAGCCCCTGACAGGCAGCCTTGGGCATGTCTGGGAGGCTAGCTTTCTCTCTGCATTGGGGACACTCTTCATATCATGCGATGTGACCTGACCAGACGGCCAGGCCCTGAAAGGGAAGGCTCCTTTGTTGGGGTGCAGAGAGCAAACGCGAGACCCGGTGTGTCCCACCCTTCCTATTCCTGCCCGCTGGTTTGGAGAGCATCCCTATTTCTAGCCAAGTCCCTAAACCGGGGGTCTCCTGATTACAGAAAACAGCAGAGTCACAGCCCGTGGGCAGAGCCGGACACCTGGACCTCACGGTGGCTCGATCCGGGGACATGTGACAGAGAAGGTCAGGCCTGAGCCAGCGTTTCCGGGGTCAGGACACCCTGTCTGCAGGCTGCAGTGTCCACACACAGAGGCCTCCGCCCTCTGGGTTCGCTCGTCAGGAGGGCTGACTGCTCACGCTGGTCCCTGCTCCTCACAGCGGGACCCTCAGGGCACGGGCCCGCCCCAGCCTGACTGTGTGCCAGTCCGTGCCCTCCGGCAGCTTCCTGATTCCCAGGCTCACAGGCAGAGGGGACTGGGCTCTGCCGTCCCGAACCCCTCGGTCCCATTCCAGCTTCTGCCTGCGTCCTCCCAGGCCCGATGTGCTCAGCCACCACAGCTCTGCCCCACGAGGGACCCCAGCCTGGGGTTTAGGTGGGGCCGCCTGTTCCAACCCCCCTCACTGGGGACCCCACAGCTTTCTCTGTGAGGCTCGGTTCCAAGCCTCATGGCGTCCGAAGTGACCGATTCCGGCCGAGTCCCCAGCCAGTGTGCACGGGCGATGGGCTCGCCGCATTGGTGGCGGAAAGCAGGCAGGGAGGGCCCTGTGAGCCGGCCCCGGCCCAGCGCAGGGAGAAGCCGATGACCGCTCACCGCATGTGTCAGCTCAGCTGCGGGGAGAGATGATGGCCAGTGCCCGAAGTCAGAGTGAGCGAGACCACCGTCTCCGACTGCCGGACTCAAGGCGCCCGCTGTGCGGAGGGGGCTGCGCAGCCAGGACCTCATGCCTGGGTCAGGGCCAGTGACAAGGCCTCTGAGGACAGCTCTTCAGCTTCTCCTGGTCTCCCTGGCAACCAGGCTGGCTCCCAGAGGCACAGCCGAGGTGCGGTGGGTGCAGACGGGCCTATCACAGTGGGTGTTCCAGGAGGAAGGCCACCTGGGTGAGGAGAGGCAGGTGAGATGTTGGGGCGTCTCCAGCGGCTTCAGGACAGTGGGGTGTTCCTGTCCTTATTCCCAGCTTAGGCGAGGAAGCGGAGGCACAACGTGGCTAGGTCACCCTAGGTCACGTGTCTGGCTCGTGGAGGGACCAGGAAGGGCCACTATGGGGCGAGTTTCCTTCACGTCGTCTCCGAGGGGAGAGAGGTACGCAGGGATCTCCAAGGGCCGCCAGACTGGCACTGCCCGTCCCAGCAGTGGCTCCGGGTAATGGCAGCTCAGAGGCCCCAGGGGAGTTGGAGACCCAAACTTGGTTTTCCCACGCGTCATAGCTCGGGGATGAACCTCGCTGGCAGTTTGGGTTTCTCAGAGGCAAACAATATGTTCGTACCAGATGTCACTTTAAGCTGAAAACCTGTGGTTATGTTGCTTAGATGATCGCCGCATTGGGCTGACCCACAATCCAGGAGCGGCTCCAGAGGGACCGTGGGCCGGAGACTCCTGTGCAGACGCGGCTCAGGGCCCAGGGCTGGCTCTTCCCGGCGGGGACCGCATCGAGGTCTGCAGCCCGCTGCCTTTGCTGTCCCGTCGTCTGTGTCTCCTGTCGCTGGGCCTGGGGACCCTGCACCTGACCCCGCTCTGCCTGCTGGGGGAGCATCACCCCCAAAATAGTTCCTGGTCTGCTCACCTCCAGCCCCGGGGGCGAGGAGAGGGATGCTGCCTCGTGGCCCACCGTCCTCGCTGCTCCCAGGGATCCCTCCGAGTGCGGGACCATTGGGATCCCCACAGGCCATCCTGTCCCCGCACCAAGGACCCTCCTGCATGCCTGCCTCTGAGTCAAGCACAGATGGGACACCTGAGTCCACAGCTCACGTCAGCCCGGGGCAGAGTGGCCCGGGACAGTGCGGGTCCGACTGGGGGTGCCCACTGCAGCCCTCTGCCGGTGGTAAGGCCCCGGGTGTGAAGACAGGGTCCGGGAGGGACCACAGGACACCTTCTGTCCCATTGCCCCGCTCCCCGGACCCACTTGACTTACTGGCCCCACCCCTGTCCCTGCTTTTTATTTGCCCCTCTTTCCTCGTGGCTGTGGGCACGGGTGCTGTGGGCACGGGTGATGTCCTAGGCACAGTCACCCCTCGATGCCTTCTGCTTGGGATCGCATTCAGTGCTTCCCACCCCCCGCTTCCCGGACCATTGGCTCGGTGCAATGTGGACTCAACACACACAGGGGCACACGCACACACATGCAGACATACACACACACACGCACACGCACTCCTTCACACTTCCCATGTGTCCTGTCCCCTGCGCCCCTGTGCACAGTGCTGGCCCTGGGACTAGGCTCTTCCCCCAGAAGCAACTCTGACTATGGGCATCCCAGCCACTAGGACGCTGGCCTTGCCTCCCGTGCCCAATCCACATCTGCCTGTTTTGTTGTTTGTTTGTTTTTTAAAAAATAAGGAGCACTTTGCACGTGGCCTGCCCGCCTGCCTTCAGTTCAGGCCCAGAAACCCATCCGCTGATCAGGCTCTCCGCTCTGCAAGGAATCGCCTGGACACGCCCTCCTCTGCGAGCTTGTCCTCCAGGAAGGGGCACAGGCTCCGTCTCGTAGGCCTTTACCCGTGGACGAGGCAGCCTGTGGAGAAGGGAGCCGCCGCTTTAACGGGGGTCTGAGCTCTGGGTCGTACAGGGCTGCCAGGTTAGGGCACTAAAAGGCACTAACAGGCGACAATGCCCCCTCAGCCCTGTGCTCGTGGGAAGAGTAGCGGGCGGGGAGCGGCTTGGAATGGCTGCCTGAAAACCAGAATCTACGGTCCTCGGCATTTCTCCCACCGCCCGTGACTGCCATGCACCCGGGGCCTGCCTCAGCGTGTCTTCCTGCCGTCTTTCTGGGCCATACATATCTCACAAGCTGACTTGTCCCCCATCAAGAACCTGGATATACGTTTTAAAGAAACTTACAAACCAGGGAAAACTAATGGTGCTTGTTCACATGCTACATAAAGACTTTCCCGTTTAGAGGCTCCTTCCGGGAGCAGCGTCCCCTTCCACACACGTAATTGTTTCTTCGCATCCTTCACTCCCAGAGTCTCGGGGGGTCTGAAAGAGCGCAGCACTGGGGCTCCGGCATGCCCCGTTCATTCTAGCCTGGCCAGGGGCGAGTTAGGGCTCTGCGGTCCAGCGTGCGGTCTGTACAATGGGCGTTGTTGGAGAGTTCAAGTTTCTCACGCCTTCATTCATCAAACCTGTGTTTCAGGATGGCGTTCCTGAGGCCTCTTTTCCTGTCACTATGTCACCCAAACTGATTGGATGGCCCCACGTTTCAGGGACTGTGTTTGGAGCGCTCGGACTTAAAGTCAGAGCTGGGTTCATGCCCAGAATTCATCGGGGGGTCCTGAGGGTCAGGATGGGATTTCTGGGGGGGCAAGGCTGGGAGGAGCACAGAGCAGGGGAGAACCTAGGTCTGCCTCGGAGGCAAGAGCAGGCTCGAGGAAGCCGATGGCCAGCCGGCAGAGCGAGGCTGAGAACCAGGACTGGGTCCCAGGTGAGAGGTCCCGGGGGAGAAGAGGCCACAGGACTAACTCGGCAGGGGGAGGCGGCGGGAGGGAGAGCACCGACCACCTGGAGGGGCCCTTTAAACCGCACCCAGGCAGGGCGGCCTGGCTCCCTGCGGGGTGGGGGAGCAGGCTGGGCCCCTCCGCCGGGGGCACTTCCCGGCTTTTACTCTCCCCTCCATGCGTGCCCGTCGGCAGGGGTGACTGCGCTGACGGTAACTCATTAGCTAACTGTTTCTGGCTCACGTTTACCAAGTCAGTCACAGGCGGTTTGGATAGATCATGTCCCCAGAAAGCCAAGTTCTGGAAAATTCTTGAGGAAAATAGACTCTGGATACAGAAAAATGCTAGCTCAGCCGGGTTAACCACTGAGTTTCCGCGCTCCTCCGCCATCCCGCTAACAGGGTCGGGAGCATGTGGTGGGAAACAAACAGGATGTGGAGGGAGGTTCCTGCCCAACCAGCTTCCATCACTCCCTAACTTCGGGCCTTGAGAAACTCACTCAGGCCTGTCTGAGCATCGGCCGCCTTGTCTAAAAAAAGAGCCCAGCATGTTCTCCATCGGTGATAGTGAGGGTGAAGAGAACGTTTCGATGAAATGTGAAGGCTGAGCCGGAATTTGGCTGCTGCTATTTTCCCGTCCATTGTCACCATTGGTGAGTATCTCCATGGCAACGGGAGGAGCCAGGACCCACAAAGGATTACCCCTGAGACCCCACCTCCTTGCACCAACCCAGCCACACAGCCAGGGGGAGTCGCCGAGGCCCCCACCTCCCCTTCTGCCTCCTCACCCCTGGATCTTGGCCCGACTTCACGTCCAGGTGACACGAGACACTTCCTCTTCCTCTGTGCCCACCCCACACCTGGAGGCCGTCAGCCATGCCGCTTCCGCCCCGCTCCTCATTCTTCGCCCAGGATTCTGCTCAGGAGCCTGCGCCTGTGATCAGATCCCGCAAAACCCTCCCCTCGTTTACACCGGTGCTTGTGAGGGTTCCTGAGTGAATACGCGTGAAGATGCCAGTCAGCGTCGCTGTGGTCCCCACCCTCCTCCCTCGAGCTGGCCAGGAGTTTGCCTGCGGGCCCACGATGACATGTATCTGTCCCCAAACCCATGTCACATTGGAGTGATCTGCCTCTCAGTCTGTGCTCCCGAATCATGTCACCATTTCCCCACGGCAAGGCCCTGAGCTTATGAGCCGGGTGTCCCCTGCACCGGGGGCAGTGCCAGGCACATGGCTCAACAAACCATGGAACTGATTGCAAATGAGCCATGTCCCCGAGGTGGCTTTTCTTCACTATTGATTTTGTTGGGACTGCATTGCCTTCAGTAGGCAAGTCGCAGCCATGACAAGCTTAACCGTGACCTTGGGTGGTCTAAGCCCATTGTCCTCAGAGAAGTGGCCTCCTCCCTGGCCTCCTCCTCCCCCGAGACGTGGCCTTTTTCAGCCCCGTCTTCCTGTGGAGTGTGGGGTCAGCGTCCAGGCTGGCATCGGTCTGCCTGTCCAGGGTGGGCGGGTTCATGTGGGTGGGTGGGCGGGTTCATGTGGGTGGGCGGGCAGGTGGGTGGGGTCCTGCCTTAGAAAGTGGAGTCTTCCCCGCGGCCGTGAGCAGTGAACAGTGGCGCATGCGGAGAGGGCTTTCTGAATCCCTGTTTCCCTGTGGACGTCATTCAACCCACACAGCACAGGGCCAGAAAGGGGACGCTGGGAGGAAGGTTGTAGGGCCTGGGAGGGGCAGGAGGGGTTGCTACTTCTGCAGGAGGCTGTCATTGCCGGCTTCGGGGCTGGCTTTCCGTGGGCCTCCCCGGTTGAACCTGGTGGGGATGGAGTGCTGAGAGCACAGGGGAGTGTAGTGTGGGGTGAAGCTGGGGGAATCAGAGGCCAGAGGAGGACGCGCCAGGGAAGCAAGTTAGGGGTTTGGGTTTTATTCTGCTGATGGTGGGAAGGCCACCAACCCAGATTAACCCAGCGCCTTCTCTACCCCCACACCCGGTGGCTAAGTACGGTGGGAAAGCCCCACGGCTATGCAAGTCGGCGGCAGGAATGGCCAGGCGCCCTTCACTGAGGGCCGAGGGGTGGAGACTGCTTGGCCGCTGGATGAAGCCTGGAAGTTGCAATGGGCCGAACACCTGACATGGCACGTGCTTCTCAGGAGCCTGCACAGCGCTCCACGGGCCTCCACCTCACGGCCGGGTCAGCCGTGCCGCTGCCTGGCGCCCACCACGTGGACCTGGGGCTTCAGCCCAGTGCCCTCCGCCCCGCCCAGTGGGGTCTGCGGAGGAGAGGACGTCCGTGGGAAGGGAGTGAGAGGCCTGGGGCCCAGCGCAGGGGACGGGCGTGCGGGAGCGCTGCTGATGCTCCTCTGAATCTACGTCAGTGCCCACACAGCTTCGACAGCCCGGGCAGCGGGAGAGTCATAAGCGCCTGATTCCACCCAACATCTAAGGAGCACGAGGTTCCAGAGGTTCCTCTGCTGCAGGCCAGCTCCCCGATGGCTCTCAGACCAACGCCAGAGTCACCTGAGCGCAGGCGACCCATCCAGGGGCCAGAGCCAGTCCCCGGGCATTTGATGGAGTCGACTGACAGCGGCCGCGGAATCCGCTCAAAGCGTCCCCACCCGACGGCTCGCTGGGGGCTGAGTCCTGACCCAGGCTCTCTGGAGGAGGTGGGAGAGCATCCCATGGACAACACCCTCAAAAACATAAAACACGTGGGAGCAAGTGCCTCCGCCGCCCCAGCGCCCGGAGCATCCTCTGGCTGAGGGCCTCTCCTCACCTCGCCTGCCTCAGTCATGACCCCGCCACGCAGCTGTGTGTCCCCTCAGCCTCAGTGCCTCGGACCCAGGACTTCAAAAATTATGTTTTAAAGGAATTAATCAACTGTCAGAAGTGCAGATAATGAAACTCTAAAATGGCCCTGGGGGAGGCACCCAGTTTAGGGGAAGGTCGTGGGTTTCTCCTGGGCTGATTCCCACCCTCACCACTGACCAGCCGGGAGGTACAGACAAGCGACTTAACCCCTCTCAGCCTAGAGGCTCCGCCCGTCTGCCTCCTGGTTTGGCTGCACCGGGCGACCTCCTCTGTGTGCACCTGCACCCCTGCAGGCAGCACCCCGCTGTGAGTGGAGCTGGACCGGCCCCAGGACACGAACACACGCCGCGCTGCCCAGCTTAGCTGCTGCTGTGCTCCGTGCAGGGCCTGTGGCCTGTGAGCACGCACTGGGAAGTCAGCGAAAACAGTGAACTCCGAGTGTGCACACACGGCTGTGCGCTGGGCCACACCAGCCCGCCTCAGCCTCTCCGTGCCCGCGTCTGCCCCTCTGCCTGGCGTCTTGGACCTGACCCTCCCCCACCCTTTGCCCTCCTCCCAGGTGTTATTTGGTGGAAACCGTGAGTTCCTGGAAGAGAAGCCGGAAGCGCTGGCCTCTGGGAGCAGGGGCCTGTTGCGTCCATGTGCACATCCGTCGTCGCCGTGGGTGCAGTGAATTCAGCCCCCGAAAAGCAGCTGTGTCTTGATCAACAGCTGAGCCGCAAGAACCTGTGCAGCGCAGGCGGGGACTGGAGAGGGGAGGACCCCGACATCCTGCAGGGACCCACCAGAGGTGGGAGGCGCTTGTCCTGCTCTAGGATGAGAAGGTCGGGGTGCACCCTGGTGTTGACAGTGCTCAGAGGCCAGCGTGGGGTTCTCAGAGAGATGCCTCATGATCTGATTTACGTTCTTAAAGATCACTTTCCTGGCTTGTGGGGCCAGGCAGGGCAGCGTGGACGGAGGCCCAGCAAGACCATTCGGTGGCCTGGAGAGGAGGCGTGCCTGGGGCCAGGGCAGCCACGTGGATGGAGAAGACAAATGCTGGAGCCCGACCCCTCGGAGGCCCTCTGACCCGGCACCTCGGGGAGGCTGTGGACTTGAGGGGCGCCCAGCACAGGCCCCTGTGGTCGGCACAGCGGCCATAGGCCTGTGTGAGGACGTGTTGGGGCTCCCGGCCCGCAGCTCTGTGGGGGGAACTGCTTTGTTCCAGGAAGCTCAGATATCACCCACCCGAGACCTCAGGGCTGTCCGTGGGAGCCAGCCAGCCCACCGTGGGGGCCTCTGACAGCCCACCGGGACGGTGCGAGAGGACCTGAGCTCTGGGTCCTGAAGGCAGAGCCCCTAACGAGAAGTGTCGCTAGGGGACCAGTCCAAGCAGAACAGGGCCCAGCCTGGCCCTCCACACACGGAGGCTCTAAAAACCCTGAACAGGCCTTTTCTGCCGTGGGAAAATGCCGCGCCACGCAGTCAGGAGAGGATGTGGTCGGAACGGAGGGGCGGAGGGATGGTGGGAGGTGGTAGTCACAGGCTTCCGAGTCTGACACACACAGGGCAGCGGAGGGAAGCCTAATTTTAAACTTACTCTGTAATTTCGGCGCACACCATCTGAGAATCAGGCCCCGGGCCAGTGCGGGGCTGGGATTGATGTCTGCGTGGGTGGACAGGCCACCCAGAGGCTGTGGCTTCGTGACACACGCCGCTGCCGCCCCCACCTCCCAGCACAGCCCTCTCCCCGCACCTGCCCTTGTGGGGTCTCCACCCGCTCCCCTCTCTTACCTCCCACCCGGGCTCTTCCTTCCAGCTCCTTCCTGGAGGGCTTGGGGTGGGGCGCTGTGTTTGGACAGAACGGTGTGGGGCGCTGAGTTTGCCACGTCGAGTGGCACTGGCTGGCACATGGGCACACTGCTCTCCTCAGCCTGGGAGGAGAACAGCCGGATCCTCAGTGTGGTGTTCCCATAGCCTAACTTTCCACATTCCCAAGTGGGGACTCCGTCAGGGTGAGCGTGGGGCCACTTGGGTAGGAATACTGAGGTCCCAGGTCCCCAGAGTGTGGTCTAGAAGGAGGGGCTCTGGTCCTCAGCGCCAGGTCCTCTCACTCAGTGTGGAGGGGCACAACCAGAAGTCACCGAGTGGGTGTCCCAGTCCCTCTAGCGTGTGGGACGAGGCAGGGACTCCTGTCACCTGGGCCCGGGGGAGCTCCATCACGAATCTCCAAGCCTCCCCTGGGAGGTCTGTGGGCACCCTCCGTGTGTGAGCCCCCTACTTCCGTCCCACACCTGCCCAGGCCCTGCCTTCCAGAACGCCGGCTCCCATCTCCTCGGTGACCACAGGGCTTCAGGGAGCCACGTGGGCTTTCAGAGAGGGGGCTGTGCCGGTGGGCACTGGAGACCTGGCTGGTCTGGTGGCACCTGGACCTTCACGCAGGATCCACTTATTTGAATGAAATGCCTCACACGAGCTTGTTTGATTGAGATTTGCCTCTTTCTTTTAAAAAAGAGACGCAGGAAGCGTGAAGGTTGCAGTAATCAATGTTTTCATTATTAGCTCCATTGGCGAGTCCATTAGCTGTGAGTGCTGGGTCAATGGCTGATTGTCTAGAACGCAAACACTGTGCTTATCACAGCACGGAGAAGAGGTTGTGGGAGAAGGAGGGATGAGATAATAACTAACATTGGCCCGGCGTGTTAGAGCTTCCAAGCACCTGCACACACCACTGGCCCCTGTCATAGCTCAGAGACGTAAGGAGGTCCCAGGTGCTTCTCAGCCCATTTCACTCAGAGGAGCCTTTCCTTGTGTGAACAGTGTATGCTGGTCCCTGCCTCCAGCAGGTGCTGCCGGTGCCTGCACGGAGAAGGCCCAGGGCTGCTGGCTTCCTTCTCTCCCTCCCACTCCCCCGTCTCTGTTCCTTACTAAACGTCTGTGTCACTTGCTTTGTGCCACACTCTGTGCTAAGGGCTTCCCCTTCGTTGTCTTACTTAATTCTCACCTCAAGCCCATCGTAACCAATTCATTCATTTTTATTTGTGTGTGGCTTCTCCCCCTCCCCCTTAAGCATACATAACTTTCAGTGTTAGGCATGGAGCTGTTCTAATAATAGGCCCTAAATGAATAGTAGATGCCAGTGTGCTGTTGTTTTTTAAGGTGAGTGAATATATAAACCTGTGGTAAAGTGCTTTGTTGTATACAAGTTCTACTAAGCTACAGGCATAGAGGCATGAAAATGATTCCAATCAAATATTTGCTTATTCCTTTGATGGAGATTTATTAAGATCTACTAGAGGCCCAGTGCATGAAAATTCATGCACTGGAGGGGGGGTCCCTCAGCCCCGCCTGCCCCCTCTCACAGTCCGGGAGCCCTCAGGGGCAGGAGGCAACCCGGTGATCAGGGGAAGGCTACGCCCCCATCACACTTCAGCTGCTGCCACTGCCAGCAGTGCAAGCCTCGGCCAGCCCTGGTTGCCTGAGCCTCCGGCGGCCCTGGGCAGCTGGGAAGCTGCCATCTGAGGCTTGCCTGTGCCTCAGGCTGGCCCTGGGGGGCTGGGGGGCTGAGGGGACTGGGGGACTGCGGAGGCAGGTGCACGGCCCCGGCAGGGCTGAGGGGACTGGGCGCCGCCATCTTGTGGCTGTGGGTGCTGCCATCTTTGAGAGTGTGGTAGTCAATTAGCATATTCCTTCCTTATTGGCTGTGGGTGCCGCCATCTTTGAGGGCGTGGCAGTCAATTAGCATATTCCCTCCTTATTGACTTGGGCGCCACCATCTTTGAGGGCGTGGCAGTCAATTAGCATATTCCCTCCTTATTGACTGTGGGCGCCACCATCTTTGCGACAGCGTGAGGGTCAATTAGCATATTCCCTCTTTATTAGATAGGATTATTATCAGTAATGTGCTAGATACCAATGATTCAAAAATAAGTCACAATCCCAAGCCTGAAGGCAGTCATAACCTAAAGGGAAAGACAGACATACAAACAAATAATTCTAATAGGGGCCTGTGAAGGTCTGAATACATCCCTAGGAACATGGAAGAGAGAGCTTCCTGGCGGAGGTGACACATTCAATGATTCTCAGAGGAAGAGTAGTTAGGTACAGTGAGACTAAGAAGGGAGAAAATAGTGTGGGCAGAGGGCAGGGCATGAGCAAAGGGGAAGAGGTGAGAAACAGAATAGTGTGTGGGGCTGAGGGCCAGACCTTGAGAGCCACATATGTCCTATTGAACTTGAATTTTGTGCTGTGGGTGAAGCCAGTGGTGTCCATGTAGAGGAGCCTTTGGAGGGCTTCAGACATGGAAAGGACACAATCAGACCTGCATCTCTGAGAGACCAGTTAGACCGTTACAGTAGACCAGGTCAGAGATGCTGAGGGCAGTGAGAGTTGGATGCAGACAAGGAGATAAATTCAAGCATCATTTATGGAGCAAAATTCACAGGATGTGGTGATACAGTAGGTGTGGCAGTCCAGGGGAGGGCATAGGAGCAGCCGAAGATGACCCTCACTTCTGACCTGGAAGACAGTTAGCACTGGGCCACTCCTGCCGCAGAAATGGGGAAAGGGCCAGCTTTGCCATGAACAAGGTGCGTTTGGTTTGGCCCGTCTGGAACTTGAAGTGCCTCTATCCTCCTACATGTAAAATGGAAATAAAAATTCATTTATCTTGCCGTATATTTTGAGCATTGACTAAGAAAACATAAAGCACCTAGCACAGTGGTTGGAACAGAGCAAGTGCTCAATAAGTATCAGCTATGATGATGGTGATGATGTTGGTGATATGATGGTGATGATGATGGCGATAGTGATGCTGCTGCTGCTGACAGTAATGATGATGGTGATGATGAGCATGATAATGATGGTGATGGTGGTGGTGGTGGTGGTGATTATAATATTGGTGTTGATAATGGTGATGATGGTGATAATGGTAGTGGTGGTGGTGGTGATGATGATGATGGTAATAATGGTGATGGTGGTGGTGATGATGATGATGGTGGTGGTGGTGATGGTGGTGATGGTGGTGGTGGTGGTGATGGTGATGATGGTGTTGGCAATGAGTCCATGGCACAGGAGAGAGACATGGACTAAGAGTTGGGCACATGTCCTCTTCCCTCCTTCGGTACAAGGTTGGGGACAGCCGGGAATAGTAGCAAAATGCCCAGATGGCAAATTTGCTAAACTAAGCAATTAGACTTCCAGACTGGACTTGAAGTCAGTGAGAGAATAGCTATGAGAGACTTTGTCTGCCAGCCTTCACATAGCTTTCACATCGAGGTGGTTCCAGAGGTGACCATTATCTCCTTATGTTACCAGTTTCTATGTCTATATTTTCTAAGTTGGGTTGGCCAATGACTGGGGTTTAAACAATCTTCTTTGTTAAGTAGAAATTCTACTACTGGGATTTCCTAAGAATTGATGTAATCTTTCATTTTGCCTTCTTTTGCCCTCTTACAACCTAATAGTTCCTTCCGGGTACATCAAACCTTAACCAACACCTCTTCCCAACAAACAAACCTCACACACACTCATAATTCCCAAGAAAATGGGTTTTGCAATGAATGCCTTAAACACTTGATTATAATTCCACCATCCCAAATAGTCAATGCCTCCTTGTGGGTCTCACAAATGCCTATTTGAGTTTACTGCTTCCAGTTGGACCAGTTATGACTGTATTTAACTTGTCTTGGTATTGCTTTTTAATTTTTGTTTGTTTTTGTTTGTTCCTATTTAATCATGAAACAGCACAGCATAGAACTCTTTTATCTGAATTCCCCTCTGAACTTCCCATTTTGCCCAAGTTGACTGTGTTAGGAAGTGGTGGGCACCTCTCCAGCTTTTGAAAAATTCATTCAGACTCTTCCTTTCTGTGCATCTCTTCTGCTTTGCCAGGTCGAGCTGGGAGCTGCCTGACTTGAGGGAAGGGAGAGTAAAAGCCATCAGTGACTCAGATGGGGTGAGCTACCCTTGGTACGGGAACACCACAGAAACTGTGACCCTGGTCGGCCCCACCAACAAGATGTCCAGGTTCTCCGTCAGCATGAATGACAATTTCTACCCTAGTGTGACATGGGCAGTGCCAGTGAGCGACAGCAACATACCACTGCTCACCAGGATCAAGAGGGACCAAAGTTTCACCACCTGGCTGGTAGCCATGAACACAACCACAAAGGAGAAGATCATCCTGCAGACCATTAAGTGGAGGATGAGGGTGGACATTGAGGTGGACCCCCTTCAGCTCTTGGGGCAACGGGCCCGGCTGGTGGGCAGGACTCAGCAGGAGCAGCCCCGGATCCTGAGCCGGATGGAACCCATCCCCCCCAATGCACTAGTGAAACCCAATGCCAATGATGCCCAGGTCCTCATGTGGAGGCCCAAGCGGGGGCCGCCTCTGGTTGTGATCCCTCCTAAGTAGAAACCAACTGGCCTGAAAGTATGTGGAGCACCTGTCGTGGAGACACGCCGTGGGGCTGCCAGGGATGGCAGGAGCCAAACTGAATTTCTGAGCCAAAGCAGACCTCCTGGTTTGCCAGCCTTTGCAGCCACCTGTGAAGAGCAGAGCTGCTCCTTGGGTGGTAGAACCATAATCCTTAGGGAAAATCTCTTCCTCTTAGGAACAAAGAAATCACTGCTTCAACAGACTTGCTGAGAACACCATGCAAGGAGCCATATTTTATTTGGAGCTGACCAGGATGATTCTTTTATCCAAACTATTGACCATTTTCCTGTGAGATGCAGGGAATGGAAACGAAACTAAACAGTGCCTGTGGCAAATGCTGCTGCCCAACCAGTTAGAAGTGGAAGTGAAACATCCACACCAGGCGTTTGTAAGACAGACAGTCCGCTGTCTGATGGGAGGGTGCCGGGGAAGGGGGTGGAATGAAGGGAGGTGGTGAGGAGAATGGGCGTTGGGGAGAGGAAGGAATAAGTCATTATCACAAATGAATCATTGTGCATTTATCAGTTGATTATCTGATCATCCGTAGACTCACTGGAATGAAAGGAACACTTAGAAACTGCAGGTATATTGACGTTTGTTCTATTCTGAGAGGGAGTCCTGGGAGCTATCCAAGGTGCTGATGTGAACTAACTGATGGTGACTCTCGATGGTTCCATCTACCTACCTCCTTCCAAAAAGTGATTATTCAGAGCATCCTTAATCACAGTGTTTGGATAGGTCGTTTCTGTGCTCTGCAGTCACTATGATATTCGGGGGCCTTCACCATGTTTTCAGTGAAACCTGAATTGTGATTTTTGTTTACAGCTGCTTGTTCTGTTCCCGTTACTAGTCCTAAGTTTACAAAAAAATAATGTGTATAAGCCAAGAATCCATGGAGGGCTTCAAGAACATTTCAGCAAATAAGAATAGCATTTTCACTTTTTGATTGCTTGTGGTTTTAGTTTCTGAATGATTTGGACGTATAGAATGCACACACGCAGGCCTGTGTGCCAGGGGCCGGAAGTTCCTGACGAGTGCGTGGAGCACAAAGCACGCACTGTGCTTCCATATTTGATTCTTTCCACTCGATTTCACTGAAGCTCAACTTTAACTGCTGGGCCTTTGTGAGACCTGCTTCCTAAGCCTTAACCCCAAGCTCGTTAATGAAAATCTGAGCTACTCACATGAAGCAATAAATATGAGAAACTGTGTTTCCTTTGGTAGGCCAATATCAAGCTTTTTAAAGGGTTTCTAATTTTTATAATAAGGATTTTCCCAGCTCTTCTAACTTATGTCACCCTCCAAAAAGAGCTTTTCCCTTTATTCCCAGTCATGAACTGTGATATATAAATATGGTGCCTTTTCCAAGCCTCTCCCCATGCAACATGATTCTGAAAGTCCCACAATGCCGCTGTGGGCTTGACGGGTGGACTTGCGGGCCTGGTGAGAGAGTTGAGGTTCAGGGCAATTCTGACAGCCCTGTGGTTGGCTCCAGGGAGGTGTCTTCGGCCAGAGTTTGAGGATGGAGCAGGAAAGCCAGGAGGGCCTTTTTATTACTTTTATTAAAAGTGCAATTTAGCTGAACTTCTTTCAGGGTCTAGTCCCAGGGATGGTGCTCATTTACAGGAGATCCATTTCGAATGACACCGTGTGAACCCCACACCTCGGTCCTGAGCTGCCCCCTAGCTTAGTTACTGATGGCACGCTGAGCCATTTATCACACACAGACAACACGCCAGCGACTCACAGGAGACCGGAGACAGTTCACTTAGAAATAGCTCCGCTGTTCCATTTGTGTTCCTCCATCCCTTTCCACGCTTCCTTGGGTATGTTTTGTTTTGTTTAAGGGAGGAAGCCCCAAAGAGCTCCGTGGCTGAGAATCGGAAACAGCAGTGTGTCCCGCTGGTGGGATTAGATGCCACCCATGTGGGACGCTGGAGAGTGGACACTGATCCCAGAACCTAGTCCATGTGATCTTACTTGAAGAAAACCTGATCTTTAAAAATCAAAAATTGTAAAAATAAAAAAAAAATAGAAGAAGAAGAAGAAAGGATTATGTATATTACACAATCTTATACAAGATTTCTGTTTTCAAATACCCATTGCCCACTCAAATAAGATGTGACTTACACAGTCATATTCACATATAACTTTTCCAAGGGTGCACTATCTTTATAAAGCGAAGTACCGCATACTTAGCAAGACTGGTTCCTGCTGAAAATGCACACTTTTCAGAATTTTAAAAGAAATGACCCCCACGCCAGTTTTCTCAAAAATTATGTGATGACAAAATGAGAAAAAATAGATAGGAAAGTCCTTAAAGAGAGAAAGCCCTGTATCATAACCAGATATGCACTGTGGTTGTTGTCAGTGATGCTGTGAACTCTGCAGCGGGGTCTCTCAATTCTGAAATCTCCTGGCGGATGTCCTAGGGCCCTGCAGCCAATTGTTTTAAAGTGATCGCTGTTTTACAGGAAGACAACCCTTTTCTGTCTGTGAGCCTCGATCATGCCCCTCAGCGCAGTCAGGATATTGCAAAGTGAAAGGCTCTCCAGAGGGAGTCACCTCCAGGTCCCCTCCCTGCTCCCATCAGGCGTGTCCCCAAGAGTCCCCAGGTCTGACGGCAGATGCCATCCGTTTAGAGGGACTCATTCAGTGCCTTGATTAGTTGGCTGGCCTTAGGATTACATTTGGATTCTACACACACACACACACACACACACACAGAGAGAGAGAGAGAGAGACTGGAAAATAGCATTTCATTAAGTCATAGGTTCTTCACTGTAGTCACCTTTGAGAGCTTTTATTCCATGATCCCGAGGGAATTGAGGTCCAGTTAAATTAGCTCATCTCAGGGCCATGTACCTACTTAGCAGCAGAGCCCAGAGGAGGGCCTGGGCCTCCCACACCTCAGATCACAGCACAGTCACGCTTACCTGAGCCCCACCGTCCTCTCCTGGTCTCCAGCCAAAACTCTGTCACCACCCTGAGCCGTCACCCTCTTAGCTCTGGAGACGATTGGATCCATCCCTTAAAGGACAGGGGAGGTCCTTGTTACAATTATGTCAGAAAATGAATGTTCCAGATTCCCTTTGATGGGTCTGATCTGTGACCTCTGTTTTGAAATTGAGCTCTTCACTCGGGCCCTTTGCAGCGCACGTCTTACCTCCTGGGTCATGGCTGTGGTCCACAGCATGTGGGAGGTTGGAGGCTGGTCCCTCTCCAGTCCCATCCAAGGGCGTTCCCCGACGCCCTCTGTCCAGGTGCTAGGAGTGTTATCTCACAGGTCAAGTCGTGATCTGAGCAGCAAAATAAAAGAACTGTGATTTATATTTTACAAAAGCTTCCATATGCATTTTCTCACCCCCAGACCATCTTGGAGGAATGTACCGTAATATCATTATTATCATCCCCGTTTTATAAACACTGATTGAGATACACAGAGGTTAAGTGACTTATTCATTGACACAAACAGAAGATGTCAGGAGCAGGTTCAAGCTGGGCCGTTTGCTCCAAATCCCCTGTTCGCCCAGGTCCTGAGCTGCCTCCCCGGTGCTCCCTGCCAGGAGGGCACAAAAGAGAGGGAAGCGAAGGAGAAGCCAGTCATTTACTCCTACGCAGCCATGCAGCCTCGCCTGATCTACTAAGTGAATGTGTTAAAAATAAGGGAACCCTGTTTTCTATGCCGAGAACCGGGTAACCCAGGGAGACTGGCCGGAGATGCCCACTGGGCGCAGAGTGGGGGAGCTGTCCCGGCAGGTAATTAGCGAGGAGCAACCTGCTCCCGGGGGGTCTCAGGATCCCTGAAGCACCATAAGCGCAGGAGGAGGAGAGAGCAAGCAACACAGCTGAGGCCCCAGCTGAGCGAGGCCCTGCCCTGCCCTCCCCCATCCCGGCAGGAGCAGCCCACGGGCAGAGGCAGCGTGAACAATGGCCTCCCCAGCTCTGCTTGGCACATCGAACAGCCGAGGACACAATTAAACACCGCCAGAGCCAGCTCCCAACTGAGTTGCAAAGAAAGATGTAAACACGCACGCACGCACAGACCCACTACACTCACACTCTTCAGGCTGAAAAGAAAATTAATCAAAAGCCCAATGAACGCCTGAGCTCTATAATTAAGCCTCAACGATCCTGAGATAGAAAGGAGCTGAGCGAGCGAGCTCAGAGCACACAGATATTTTTACCCCTGTCGTTGCCATTCATTTCTTTGGGATCTTGAGGACAGCTGGCTCCGGTCTCCCTGCCGAGGCAGCTGCCATGGAGGCCCTGCAGGAGAGTTGCCGCTCAGTGGCCAGAGGACAGCCAAGGTCACTTGGCCATTCTCAAACACTGTACGGGAACCCACCTGGGGAGACGGCGCTCGCCCCGCCCAGTGATGGATCCATCGCTCACGTCAGGCCTCCTAACAGTTCCCTTGCCGTGGGCAGTAGTTTACAGTTTACCAAGGGTTTTGCTTTTCAAGTAGAGAAGCAAACGTCCCTGTTCAAGATGGAAATGTTGTGGGGCCTCCTCTCTCGGTCCCCATTATTAATGGCGAAGACTCCCCTTGGTTAGTGTGCCACAGTTTGCATAGCACAGGCACAAACATTTGTCATGCTCGTCTCAACAGCCCTAGAGGATCCCCTCTGTAGCCCGTTTCACAGGTGAGGGGTCTGAGGAGTCAGGTGCAGTGACCTGTCCAAGGTCACACCAATATTAGTGGTGCTCCGAGGACTCGAGCTTCCGTCTCCTGTCTCCACACCGTTACCCACTCTCACGGGACCTTCTCCCCGAGTTCCATGCACACGCCCCTCTGTGCTTGTCCAGCCACTGCCACTCCTCAGGCAGGCTGACTGGCCGGGACAAGGACACGGTGGTCTTTGTGGGGTCTGCCCTAATGGGTCCCTGGTGCGGCTGGACAACACAGACCCAGCTCTCTGCGGTCCCAGGCTCTGTGCCTTCAGGTTTCTCTCCTGACCCACATCAGGAGGGAGACCCATTCAGGTGCCCTGGGGCCAGAGGTCAGCGTCCTGGGGTTACCTGGACCAGCTGGTGAACCTGACCTTGAATGAGTCACTTTATTCCTCTGGGCCTCGGCTCCTCTGTGAACTGAGCCACGAATACAGCCCAGCCCTCACCACAGTCAGGAAGACTCAGTGCGATGATGTCTAGAAACAACCCCGATGTCTACGTGCTGCCGGCGTGCGGTATGGTCATGTCTGTGGACTCAGTCCACGGCGAGTGGCAGGCCCTCCAGCCCCATCTCCTTGGGAGCCCAGAGCCACCTCAGGGAAACCGCTTTCCCTGCCCGTGAACCTGGCCTCGTGGGGGAGGGGTCTTTGAGCTCCTGCCACCTCAGACTCCTTGCTGGAGAGGCCTGGACCCTGGCAGTCAGAAAAGGAAGGGACCGCTGCGTGGCCCTATAGCAATCCGCTCGGGGCTGCACTTGCCGCTGCAACTCTGGGAGGTCTTCTGGAAAGGAAAGGAGGCCAGACGTGAGACCTGGCCCCATTCGCCTAAACTGGCTGAAGCCAGCCAGGGACAGCGCCTGCCGTGGGCTCGGGCAAGAGAAACAGAGGGGAAAGTAAGATAGAGAGATGGTGGATGGATGGATAGGTAGGTAGATAGATAGATGATAGATAGATGATGGATAGATAGATAGATACATAGATAGATACATAGATGATAGATGGATAGATAGATAGATAGATAGATACGTAGATGATAGGTAGATGATAGATGGATAGATGGTAGATGGATAGATACATACATACATACATACATACATACACCTATCTACCTACCTACCTTTCTGTGGCTCTCCCCTGGCATGTCTGTCCCTACAGGGTCCCCGATGCCACAGGCCTCGGCTGGGAGGCCTCAGTTTGGAGGGAGCATTACCGACTTGGTTGTGTGGTGCACACACCTGCGCTGCACCCCAGGCTGGACCCTCTCTGCCGCCCTGCCTGCTGTGGCTCCACGGGACCCGCCACACAGCCACAGCCTTGCCTCCAGGCTGCTTCCCAAGCCCCTCCCAGTTCCCACAGCCCACCCAGTCCTCTCCCCGAGCTGGGCCTCCCCCGCCCCCGGCTCTCTGAGGGGAGAGGTATTTTGTCCAACTGGGGAGTGGTCCCGAAGAGACCCTCCCAGCTCTTCTCGCCAGGACCGACTTGAGCCAGGCCTCGGGCGGCAGGCCCTGCTCAGGAGCCTCGCCTCTGCGCCCGGCGCCCACTCTCCCCGCCCACCCAAAAGTGTGGCGAGACCCTCACAACAGCTGTGTGCTGGGTCAGGACGCCTAGAGCGGGAAGCAGACCTCGGAATGGGAGCACTTGGCCCTGGGGCATCGGAGGGTTCGCAGGCAAAGCACTGCTGACCGTGGGCTGGTCTCAGCTGGCCGACCCCGCATCTTGGAGGAGAGAGGAAGCAGGGTGATGCGTGCTCCAGGTCGGGCCCCAGGGTGCACAGCTTAAGGGGGTACCCACTCAGTTTGTGCAGACACCCACTCTGCACTTGCTGAGTGAGTCCCGAGTGTCCACCCTGGACCCCAGACTCGTCTTACCCTGCCCTGCTTCCTGCCAACTTCTACACACTGTTTTCTTCTCAAGGAGAATGGATGAGATCCCTCTGCACACCCATCCTCTCAAACAGTGTTCATACAGTGTCTGCTATGCGTCAGGCTAGGCAGAGTCCCTGCCCGCAGGCCACAATGCCACAGGCCACGATGCCCACAGACCACAATGCCACAGGCCACGATACCGCAGGCCACGATGCCCACAGGCCACGATGCCTGCAGGCCACGATGCCACAGGCCACGATACCACAGGCCACGATGCCCGCAGGCCATGATGCCCACAGGCCACGATGCTCACAGGCCACGATGACCACAGGCCACGATGCCCACAGGAAGCTTTGCAAGCACACAGCACAGGACCTGCCCCCAGGCACGTGCTCCCTGAGCCCTCTCTGTCCAGAGCATCGGCTGTGGTGAGAGGACTCAGCGAGGGAGGGGCGGTGACAGGAGCACTATCAAGGGCTGAGCTCCTCCGAGGAAAGGCACTGGGAAAACCTGTAGCTGCATGCACACACAGGCACTGGGCCACCTCCCCATCGGCTCTCACCCCATCACCCCACCCTCCAATCCAGCTGGAGGCCCACACAGACACGCCCTGGAGAAACAACAGGAAGGTGGTCATGTGCCTCCCGTTGAGAACTGTCCCACTGAGCGGGACTTTGAAAGCAAGAGGCCAATGATTTCCCAGCCACTCCCTCCCGTGCCAGCAGTGAGGCAGCCGTTACTTCTAATTAATCGGGGCAGAAAGGAGGACCTGCATATGCATTAATAATGAGGGTGAGGCTCTACCCCACCCCTAGTGTGCATGCTCATATTCACACATGCACATGTTTACACGCACACACACATATGCTCACACACATATGCTTACATGTGCGCGCACACATGTGCTCACACCCATGAACGTTCTCACACAATGCACACTTCCGCACGCGCACACACACACACACAGGCGCATGCACCAGGGAGTAAAGACCCCGGCAACTGTCTGACCTGAAGCATTTCTTCCGATCCTGCCATCAAACACCTGCTCCTGGAAAGCACTCACAAAATCAAAGGCCAAGGCCGTCTCCGGGCACCTTCCTCGGAAAAGAAAGCAGATTTGTTGTGAGAGAATAAGCAGCTGTAAACTCCTCCGATTCAAAAATATCTGCAGCCAAACACGACCTGTCTCACGCAGGAGCCCTCCCGTTTCCACCTGTCGGGTGGGAAGGAGGCCCGTTCACAGCGCTTTCACCCCCCCCTCAAGGTTTGAGGCTTTGCCTCGCCTTGGGGGAAACTGATGCACAGACCCCACCTGCAGCTAAACGAGTTTCTGTGCAAAAATTAGGCTAAGCCAAGGCACCCTATTGAGTCGTAAATCTGTTACATAATATCATAGGGATGGCACGGCAGAGAAGGTAGCGGTTACGTCGAGCCCGTTATGATGCTGCGATTCTGCACACGGGCATCTCTCCCGGTCCATGAGCAGCAGGCAGACTCTGAGGTCGTCGCAGGCCTCCACACACCTGTGCCACATCGCACCTGTCACCCAGCATTCTGCCATTCTGGGCCAGGCAAGATCCCACTGGCTGGCAGAGCCAGGCAGTCGGTGCATCTGACCCGTCGCTGAGGGAGGAGGGGGAACTGGCATTCGCCGACCCGGAGCGTGGCTGCCATTCCCCTGCAGTCTCCAGAGCGGCTTGTAGGCTCCTAGGTCCCCGTTGGCATGGTACTGGGTGGTCTGCAAACTGCCAACAATTGCCACAAGTTTAGTGGCCACCTACCTACGAACCCGGGCATGTTCTTCCTAAAGCTGAGACCACGCGTGAAATCTGAAAGCGCAACGGTGTTCACTTGCAATCCTAGACCCTGTTGTGCCGGCAGCACCCTGTGAACAGCCCCATGTATCAGAAACCCAAAGACACAAGCACAAAAGCCGATCAGGGAGACAGAGGAGGAGCCGATGGCCCGGCTGACCTCGGAGCAGCTCCCTTCAGGCTCTCAAAGCCACTGTTTGTGTTTTTAAACGCCAGTTGCCCACTGCTTCGGGACCACAGCTGTTACACAAAGCCATGCGGACAAGCACCCACAGAAAAGACAGTGGGAACAGGTTTTCTTTTTAAAGACAGCCTGACTGACAGCTTCAGGTTGAACAGTGTAGCCTCACACCAAGCAGCCAGCCTGTGGCATGTGCGCCCATGCGCAGAAATCCCGGCCAAGCCCTGGTCCTCCTAATCCAGCTGTTCCTGCACAGCTCCTCGTGCCTTAGATGCTGAGAACGGGCCGTGGGTCTGAAACGCCCGCCATTTCTGTCGATCCTTTGCGCCTGGCTGCTGGGTTGTGCCTACAGACAACCTGCAATCCCTTAATATCACTTTAGTTTTTCATCATTTTTTAAAGAGCCACATAAATGCTACAGACCACCTTTACTAATGGGTGTGTAAATAATTACCCATAGTTTTGCATAAAATTCCAGGGTCATTGTCCCCTTGAAATCTATTCGTGGTGCTCAGATCTGCTTTTAAGGAATGACGTTCTTTAGTCGCTGTCTTAATGCCCGTTCTACTCACATGTTTCCATGTCCATATGCAGGTCACCTCGGAGGACGAGGCACACCCAGCCAGCAGAGCCACGTAGCAGACTGAGGAGGGAATGAGCGTGGCTGGTGGCCCCCAAGCTGAAGCCCTGGACAGCTGGTTTCCCATAAACCACATGCCATCCTGCTTGTCTCCTCGCCACCCTCCCATCCAGTGGCCTGTCCCCTCCCACCCACCACGTGCCGGGCACCTCCCCACTGGCAGGGCTGCGGGTTGGCTCCTGGGAGGTGTTTTGAGGGGGGCTGTGCCTGCTGTATGTTTCTGTGTGTAAAGGTTGGGTCCATCTAGGTTTCAAGTCCATGCCCAACCCTCTTATGAAGCTGCCCAGGGGTGAAGGCTGCTTAGCCTGGCCTTCAGTTACCTGGGGTAACCCAGCCCTGGTCCCCAAGCCCTGCCTTCCCTCCTACCCTCCTGGGTGGGAAACAGGGATGGTGTGTCTCCCCTCTTTCTCCCTTCTCCGTGTGGGTGGCCAATGTCAATACTTTGGAGATGTCTCTGACCTTGGAGAGCCGGGGTCAAAGCGTCCTGCTTCCCCGCGCAGCCAGGCTGGATGCCTGCAGTAGCCAAGGGCACCATGTTTGCCGCCAGGAGCCCAGGAGATGTGCAATGTCTTACTCCCTGGTTTACTCACTGGCTTGCTCACTGCTTTATTTACGGGATATGTATTCATTACACAGCAGAAAGTCCAGTCCCATCTTTGAAGTATCCAGCCCCAGAACTTGCCTTCTTGGCCCCAGAGAGCACAGTAAGTTATTCCACTTTGAAGCCACAGAACATGGGGGGAAATTCTCTCCCTGAGTCCGAACACCCACACCCCAACCAGACTTTCAACCAGAAACGGGTTAGAAACCACCAGCTCGAGAGCCTGTGAAGCCACACCCATCAGCGGAAGCCTGGCTGTCTAAACAGCAGCCCAGGACTGTCCCCCCACCTGGCACCAGGCCTCCCCTCTCCTGCCCACGTGCCCGGGGGCTGGCACTCAGCTCCCCTCGGCCCGGCTCAGAACTGAGCTGCTCCTGCTCCGGTGCCGTCCTCTAACGCCACCGGCACGTCAGAGACCCGAGAGCCCGGTCCCCTCCCGCACCCGTGGTCTCGGCGGTGGAGCCTGGCACGGGTGTTTTAAGGAGACCCTGATGGGTCTGCAGGGGGCTGGGCTGAGCGGGCCTCTGGCGTCTGCTCTCCCCCCTCGCCTCCCACATCCTTCATTCCCCAGCTCTCCCAGCTCCCAGAATGGGAGAGGCCACTGAGAAATGACAGCGGTCTCCTCCCGTTCCTCAGCCTCCCCCCTAACCTCCCCCAGCAGGTCAGCCACCCTGAACGCTGTCCCCCCACCCCCCGCAGCAGGTCAGCGGGTCCCTGAGCAGTGGCAGGTCCCAGCACCGTCCCCTGAGCCTGGTGCCGGTGCCCAGCCTGGGCGGCTCTCGGACAAAGGCCGCCAGCCTTGCTGGGAGCGGAGGCTGCCCTTTGACAGATTCTCTTTCCACCTGCACCTCCCTGGCTCCCGAAGGCCACAGGGCAAAGGGCATTTCGGTGACATCCGTGTCTCCAAATCCTCATCCTGGTGAGAAGGCCCCCCCAGAGATTTTTATTTATTTGTTTATTATTTATTTATTTATTTTTTTTTTATTTATTTATTATTGATGTCAGAGAGGAAGGGAGAGGGAGAGAGAAATAGAAACATCAATGATGAGAGAGAATCACTGATCGGCCCTTCTGCACACCCTCTCTGGAGACTGAGCCCACAACCCGGGTATGTGCCCTGACCGGGAATGGAACAATGACTTCCTAGTTCATAGGTCGGTGCTCAACCACTGAGCAACACTGGCCGGGCCCCGTCCAGCTTGTACAACCCAAGCCTTGCCCACTTCTGCAGAGCCACCTGAACTGAATGAGGGTCTCCTGGTGACCGAGGAAGGAGTCACACTGCCCCAAGCCAGGCCTTCCCCAACAAGTGGGCAGCATCCGAACCCGATGGCTGAGAAGAGATCTCCCACTTCACACAAGATCGCCACTGCTGTGAGTGTGTGTGTGATGTGTGTGAGTGTGTGTGAGTGTGAGTGTGAGTGTGAGAGTGTGAGTGTGTGAGTGTGTGTGAGTGTGAGTGTGAGAGTGTGAGTGTGTGAGTGTGTGTGTGTGAGTGTGAGTGTGAGTGTGTGAGTGTGAGAGTGTGAGAGTGTGAGAGTGTGTGTGTGAGTGTGAGTGTGAGAGTGTGTGAGTGTGTGTGTGATGTGTGTGAGTGTGTGAGTGTGAGAGTGTGTGTGTGAGTGTGTGTGTGATGTGTGTGTGAGTGTGATGTGTGTGAGTGTCTATGTGTGCATGTGCAGATGCCATGTTCAAACCATCACCATCACAGGGGTGTGCAAGCGATTCCGTATTATATGTACACACAGAATGTTGTGATCTATACACACTTTTACACACACACCTAGGGGACTGTGATGTGGGACAAGTTGCTCTGCTACCCAACCTCCCCATCTGAGTAACTCCCGGCCAGTAAGCACTATTTCCCACCACCAGCTGCCCGGCCGCCCCGCCCGTGTCCGTACTCCAGGCCTTCTTCCCCAGGTCGGCATGTCCTGCCCTGTGTCCCCTCGCGCAGGGTCCTGCTCTGACAGGTGACGGACAGTTCAGTCCGTGCGTGGGAAGAGTTGAGGGCCCCCTCCCCCCAGGTGACAGTTATGTTTTGATAGTGATCACAGACGATGCCTTACCCCGAGGAGTGGCTCTCACGGTGGGGTTCCGGGCACTGTCGTGGGCCAGGAAGGGGGCCCTTTTTTATCAGGGGCCTTTGAGAGCTCCCAAGTCACGCCTGTCTCTGCAACCAGCCTGGGCCTGAGCACAAGCTAGCCGCCTGCCACACACCTTCCCTCGGGGCGAGACACCGCCCGGATCGAGGCCCACCGTTCAACGTGAGGAAAAATCAAAGGAACCAGCTGATACGGAGACCTCCCCGCCGGCAGCGGGTCCACGCCCTGTCCGTCCCTCCTGCTCCCTCTCGGCTGTCACCGCGTCATGAACTTACTCCCGTGTCCCCTCTGCGGTCTCCTCCCCACAAAGGTACCATCTTCCTCTGTCTTCCAATGGGAACTGGGCTGGTTTTCGGTGTCGGGACAAAGAGGGAGGGAGAAGCAGGCACAGGTGTGTGGCCTGGCGGGCGGGGCCGGGCGGCTCCGGTTTGGAGAAAGCCCTCGGAGGAAGAGATGGGCTGGGCCTGCGAGTGCCTTACAATGACTTCCATTCGGAAACTCTGAATCGTCAGTCTTCGGATGTCACATCAACGCAAACAGATGTTGCATTTCAGTTCTCTGGGATTATAAAAAGTTAAATACAGTGTGTATTCGACAACAACGTATCTTTGCTGTTTACTTTGGCCCTTAAAGTCGCAGTGCCTGGTTTCCTACGAAGCCGTGGGGATGCAGGGGCAGATGCAGGGACCTCGCCAGCCTCCTCTGTGCCTTAGCCTGTGCTCTAGGGGAAGGAGAACATTCTAGAGAGGCAGAGAGTAAACTCTGCCCTTCCACCCCTCCCCGCCATCCCACGCACCAGTTGATGGTTCTCCTTCCCCTTTGTGAATGGCTGTCCTCTGCTTCACGCTTGCCACGGGACCAAAACAAGATGTCTGGGGGAGTCTGAGCCCCGAAGGCAGTTAAGGGTACTGGGGTGCTGCCCTCTCTCCCTCAGAGCTGCATTTTGTTGTTGTTAATCTTCACCCGCGGATATGTTTCCATTGATTTTTAGGGAGAGTGGAAAAGGGAGGGAAAGAAAGAAAAAAACACATCCATTGGGGGCCAGTCCTACACGCCCCCGACCAGGGCTGGGCTGGGGAGGAGCCTGCAACCGAGGTACATGCCCTTGACTGGAATCGAACCAGGGACCCTTCGGTCCACAGGCCGACGTCAGAGCTGCATTTTTAAATGGTTGGTGAGGAGTGGAGGTGGAGTCGGGATGGACTTGGTTCTGAAGCTGAGCTCCTGGGAAGGAGCTGACGACTTGGCCCGTAGTCCCAGGGCGCCAGCCCCGCAGAGCCCCGCCCGCTCCGTCCTCACCTCGCCCTCCCACTGGCCCGTGCCCGCCTGGGGAGTGTCTGTGTCGCCGAGGTAGCAGGCGTTCTCTCTCCGGACTTTCATTCAAACCTGTCTCGGCTGTTTTCACAAGAGAGTGACCCTTTAGGGGGGGGTCAGTTTTTAGAGGGCTGAGGGTCAGTAATTCATATTCTCTCTCTCAAATCAATAAAGAAATAAAAATTAAAAAAAATAAATTGTACATTCCACGTTAAACTGGCATGGCTTGGAAAACGAACCAAGGGTGTGATTCATTTGAAAAAGCAAACTGTCCTATATTTAGACATATCTGCTACATATCCACATAGCACCTAAAGAAGAAATCTGGGGAAACAAAGACAGAATGTTCAAACAAAAATGATACACTGTGTGTGTGAAGAAACGATATGCTGTGTGTGTGAAGAAACGATATACTGTGTGTGAAGAAACAATATACTGTGTGTGTGAAGAAACGATATACTGTGAGTGTGAAGAAACGATATACTGTGTGTAAAGAAACGATATACTGTGTGTGAAGAAACGATATACTGTGTGTGTGAAGAAACGATATGCTGCGTGTGAAGAAACGATATACTGTGTGTGTGAAGAAACGATATACTGTGTGTGTAAAGAAACGATATACTGTGTGTGAATAAACGATACACTGTGTGTGTGAATAAACGATACACTGTGTGTGTGAAGAAACGATACACTGTGTGTGTGAAGAAACGATATACTGTGTGTGTGAAGAAACGATATACTATGTGTGAAGAAACGATATACTGTGTGTGAAGAAACGATATACTGTGTGTGTAAAGAAACGATATACTGTGTGTGAAGAAACGATACACTGTGTGTGTGAAGAAACGATACACTGTGTGTGTGAAGAAACGATATACTGTGTGTGTGAAGAAACGGTATACTGTGTGTGTGAAGAAACGATATACTGTGTGTGTGAAGAAACGATATACTGTGTGTGAAGAAACGATATGCTGTGTGTGTGAAGAAACGATATACTGTGTGTGTGAAGAAACGGTATACTGTGTGTGAAGAAACGATATACTGTGTGTGTGAAGAAACGATATACTGTGTGTGTGAAGAAACGATATACTATGTGTGTGTGAAGAAACGATACACTGTGTGTGTGAAGAAACGATATACTGTGTGTGAAGAAACGATATACTGTGTGTGTGAAGAAACGATATACTGCGTGTGAAGAAACGATATGCTGTGTGTGTGAAGAAACGATATACTGTGTGTGAAGAAACGATATACTGTGTGTGTGAAGAAACGATATACTGTGTGTGTGAAGAAACGATATACTGTGTGTGTGAAGAAACGATATACTATGTGTGAAGAAACGATATACTGTGTGTGTGAAGAAACGATATACTGTGTGTGTAAAGAAACGATATACTGTGTGTGAATAAACGATACACTGTGTGTGTGAAGAAACGATATGCTGTGTGTGTGAAGAAACGATATGCTGTGTGTGTGAAGAAACGGTATACTGTGTGTGTGAAGAAACGATATACTGTGTGTGTGAAGAAACGATATACTGTGTGTGTGAAGAAACTATATACTGTGTGTGAAGAAACGATATACTGTGTGTGTAAAGAAACGATATACTGTGTGTGTGAAGAAACGATATACTGTGTGTGTGAAGAAACGATATACTGTGTGTGAAGAAACGATATACTGTGTGTGTGAATAAACGATATACTGTGTGTGAAGAAACGATATACTGTGTGTGTGAAGAAACGATATACTGTGTGTGTGAAGAAACGATATACTGTGTGTGTGAAGAAACGATATACTGTGTGTGTGAAGAAACGATATACTGTGTGTGTGAAGAAAGGATATACTGTGTGTGAAGAAACGATATACTGTGTGTGTGAAGAAACGATATACTGCGTGTGAAGAAACGATATACTGTGTGTGTGAAGAAACGATATACTGTGTGTGAAGAAACGATATACTGTGTGTGTGAAGAAACGATATACTGTGTGTGAAGAAACGATATACTGTGTGTGTGAAGAAACGATATACTGTGTGTGTGAAGAAACGATATACTGTGTGTGTGAAGAAAGGATATACTGTGTGTGAAGAAACGATATACTGTGTGTGTGAAGAAACGATATACTGCGTGTGAAGAAACGATATACTGTGTGTGTGAAGAAACGATATACTGTGTGTGAAGAAACGATATACTGTGTGTGTGAAGAAACGATATACTGTGTGTGAAGAAACGATATACTGTGTGTGTGAAGAAACGATATACTGTGTGTGTGAAGAAACGATATACTGTGTGTGTGAAGAAAGGATATACTGTGTGTGAAGAAACGATATACTGTGTGTGTGAAGAAACGATATACTGCGTGTGAAGAAACGATATACTGTGTGTGTGAAGAAACGATATACTGCGTGTGAAGAAACGATATACTGTGTGTGTGAAGAAACGATATGCTGTGTGTGTGGGTGAAGAAACGATACACTGTGTGTGTGAAGAAATATACTGTGTGTGTGAAGAAACGATATACTGTGTGTGAAGAAACGATATACTGTGTGTGAAGAAACGATATACTGTGTGTGAAGAAACGATATGCTGTGTGTGTGAAGAAACGATATACTGTGTGTGTGAAGAAACGATATGCTGTGTGTGTGAAGAAACGATACGCTGTGTGTGTGAAGAAACGATACGCTGTGTGTGTGAAGAAACGATATACTGTGTGTGTGAAGAAACGGTATACTGTGTGTGAAGAAACGATATACTGTGTGTGTGAAGAAACGATACACTGTGTGTGTGAAGAAACGATATGCTGTGTGTGTGAAGAAACGATATACTGTGTGTGTGAAGAAACGATATGCTGTGTGTGTGAAGAAACGATACACTGTGTGTGTGAGGAAACGATATGCTGTGTGTGTGAAGAAACGATATACTGTGTGTGTGAAGAAACGGTATACTGTGTGTGAAGAAACGATATACTGTGTGTGTGAAGAAACGATATACTGTGTGTGTGAAGAAACGATATACTATGTGTGTGTGTGAAGAAACGATACACTGTGTGTGTGAAGAAATGATATGCTGTGTGTGTGAAGAAACGATATGCTGTGTGTGTGAAGAAATGATATACTGTGTGTGTGAAGAAATGATATACTGTGTGTGTGAAGAAACGATACACTGTGTGTGTGAAGAAACGATATGCTGTGTGTGTGAAGAAACGATATACTGTGTGTGTGAAGAAACGATACACTGTGTGTGTGAAGAAACGATATACTGTGTGTGTGAAGAAACGGTATACTGTGTGTGTGAAGAAACGATATACTGTGTGTGTGAAGAAACGATATACTGTGTGTGAAGAAACGATATACTGTGTGTGTGAAGAAACGGTATACTGTGTGTGTGAAGAAACGATATACTGTGTGTGTGTGTGAAGAAACGATACACTGTGTGTGTGAAGAAACGATATGCTGTGTGTGTGAAGAAACGATATGCTGTGTGTGTGAAGAAATGATATACTATGTGTGTGAAGAAATGATATACTGTGTGTGTGAAGAAACGATACACTGTGTGTGTGAAGAAACGATATGCTGTGTGTGTGAAGAAACGATATACTGTGTGTGTGAAGAAACGATACACTGTGTGTGAGAAGAAACGATATACTGTGTGTGTGAAGAAATGATACACTGTGTGTGTGAAGAAACGATATGCTTCTGTGTGAAGAAACGATATACTGTGTGTGTGAAGAAACGATATGCTGTGTGTGTGAAGAAACGATATGCTGTGTGTGTGAAGAAACGATATGCTTCTGTGTGAAGAAACGATATACTGTGTGTGTGAAGAAACGATATGCTGTGTGTGTGAAGAAACGATATGCTGTGTGTGTGAAGAAACGATATGCTGTGTGTGTGAAGAAACGATATGCTTCTGTGTGAAGAAACGATATACTGTGTGTGTGAAGAAACGATATGCTTCTGTGTGAGGAAACGATATGCTGTTAGTGTGAAGAAACGATATACTGTGTGTGTGAAGAAACGATATGCTGTGTGTGTGAAGAAATGATATACTGTGTGTGTGAAGAAATGATATACTGTGTGTGTGAAGAAACGATATACTGTGTGTGTGAAGAAACGATATGCTGTGTTTGTAAAGAAACGATATACTGTGTGTGAAGAAACGATACACTGTGTGTGTGAAGAAACGATATGCTGTGTGTGTGAAGAAACGATATACTGTGTGTGTGAAGAAACGATATGCTGTGTGTGTGAAGAAACGATACACTGTGTGTGTGAAGAAACGATATGCTGTGTGTGTGAAGAAACGATATACTGTGTGTGTGAAGAAACGATATGCTGTGTGTGTGAAGAAACGATACACTGTGTGTGTGAAGAAACGATATGCTGTGTTTGTAAAGAAACGATATACTGTGTGTGAAGAAACGATACACTGTGTGTGTGAAGAAACGATATGCTGTGTGTGTGAAGAAACGATATACTGTGTGTGTGAAGAAACGATACGCTGTGTGTGTGAAGAAACGATACACTGTGTGTGTGAAGAAACGATATGCTGTGTGTGTGAAGAAACGATATACTGTGTGTGTGAAGAAACGATATGCTGTGTGTGTGAAGAAACGATACACTGTGTGTGTGAAGAAACGATATGCTGTGTGTGTGAAGAAACGATATACTGTGTGTGTGAAGAAACGATATGCTGTGTGTGTGAAGAAACGATACACTGTGTGTGTGAAGAAACGATACACTGTGTGTGTGAAGAAACGATATACTGTGTGTGTGAAGAAACGATATACTGTGTGTGAAGAAACGATATGCTGTGTGTGTGAAGAAACGATATACTATGTGTGTGAAGAAACGATATGCTCCTGTGTGAAGAAACGGTACCGCCTGCCGGTCAGCTGGGGTCACACGTGGTCACTCTTTCCCACTCTCTAGTTGGATCCCGTTAGCAGACAGTTCGGCGAGCCTTCCTGGAGGCCCCTCAGCCCACCCCCCAATGTCTCAGGAACCCTGGGTCCCGAACCCGGTCCAGAGAGTCACAGCGCCCAGCAGAAAGCACAGGGTCATGGCAACCCGTCCTGCCTCCCCTCCCCGGCTGGGAGGAGGCCTCCAGGTCACCGCTGTCCCGCTCCGGCCCACACTCGCCCCGTCTCTATTCTCAAGCACAGGGCTGCCGAGGGCGGCATGCAGGCCTTCCGGAACCCGCCCGCGCTGTGCAGACGCCCTCCTCCCATGTCGCGAAGCCGCGGCCTTCCACCCGGCCCGTGACCAAGAGCCCTGCTCCTCATGCCAGGGCTCATCTGCTCCTGCCCAGCCCGCTCCGGGCCCTGGGAGCCCGGCGGGTGCCCAGCTTCTCCCTGGGAGGAGGCGCTGGCTCCCAGTCTCCTCTGACAGACAGGCCAGGCGCTCCGCCAGCGGGCCCACTTCCTCCCTGCACCCCCCCCCCCCCCGCCCCCAAAGCCCACATTCACATCAGACAAGGCCATCACTGGGGGAGCTGCAGAGCGAAGATTGATCTTTTTTTAATGTTTTGGTTTTTTATTTCATTGTTTTTACTGACGTTTTCAAAATATCCCATTATTTGTCCCACTCGCATTTTGTGAGGGAACTGAACGCGTTTGGTCACCCAGCGCCAGCAGAGCCGAGCACCAGGCTCTGTGAAGGGCGTGCCTATCTTATCGTGAATGGTGCCACCCAGGAGAACGGTGCTCATACTTATACCAAACTCCCCGATGGAACACGGGCGCAGATTACAGAGGGCAAAGCCACAAGACGCCGTGAGTTCTGGGTTCAGGGTCCCAAGGGGAGCCGATTGCGGGAGGTGAGATCAGGGTGACGAATCATCTCTTCGTGTCTTGAGGACAGCCCTGAGGTCATCCTACCGTAGGGCTCGGGGACCGAGGCGTAACTTAAGTCAAGATGCTACCTTAGCCTGCCGGGGTCCAGCCCTGGGACCACTGGTCAAGTCCAGGCTCCCGGCTCCTGCTGCCTCGGGAGTTGCTGGTTTCCTGGGGGAAAGGCTGGGTCTCTGTGAGGCCCCGCGCGGCCGTGCGCACGCTGAGGGCATGTTCCTGACCCTGGCGGCCCAGGGCGTGGAGTCTGGGGTTCAGATCAGTCAGGCCGGGGCCTCCTCGTGCTCCAGCAGAGGAGGGCAGAGTGGGCTGGAGCTGCGTGAGAGAGGCCAGGATCGGGCCTCTCCCAAGACTGGTTCTTTCCGCAGACACTGACCGATGACCGGCAGCTGCCAGGCACTTGCCTCGGTGCTAGGACTGCTCAGTGAACCGAACCAGCAAAACCACTTCCCTCTTGGAAGTGCCGTCTTGTGGGAGGAGAGACAGGGCGTCATCGGTGAGAAAACGGCACCGCGTGCCGGGTGGTGAGAAGCACTGTGGGAGGGGAAGCGGAACAGAGCAGAGGTGGAGCCTTCTGGAACACCAGCCTCCAGGTGGCTCTCTGTCTGGGCTGCGCCCAGAAGCAGCTGTCGGTCTCCACAATAGCAATGAGGTTACGGCCGCTCCAGGCAGGCGCCCCATTGACCCCCACCAACGGCGTCCCGTCCGGGTGAGCCTGAGCCTGCTCTTCCCACGCCGCAGCACAGCTCCGGTCACGGTCTCCCATCTTAACCAGCCAGGAGGCTTCGTCTACTGCAGTCAGAAAGGGCAAGTGACTTCCCAAGGTCACCCGCTGCCGAGGCCAGAGTGAGGGTTCCAACGGGCTCTTCTGACGCCGCCGTGCGATTTTCCCAGCCAAGAGCACAGGCCAGAGCCAGAGGCTCCAAACTCAAGACCCAGCACTGCCTCTCCCTCGGCGTCCGAAACCGGGAGACGCTCCTGCGAACATCAGACTGGAGGCCAGGTTGCGAGGCCAATCGGAAGGCGTGTGCAGGTGGGACGCCACCTCCTGTGTCCTCGTGAAGTAAACCCTGTAACGAGGAGGCCTTATTCTTGCAGCATGTTGCACACAACTCCCAAAGCAACCCTTACTCAAATTGAAAAAATTAATACAGCATATATTTTCCGTCTCTAAGCTAGTTATCTGACTCAAAGGGACTCAGCGCCTCTCCTTCCTCTGACATGTAAGTCCCTGAGAACTGGCCCGGGGCCGGAAGCGCGTCCGTCTAAGCCGGTAGATCAGACCGAACTCCTGGCTGCACACGCCCGCACTCCGGGAAGCCTGGCTGTGTCCGCTTCAGCGTCGCCTCTCCGTCTCCCGGGGCACCGGGAAGGCTCGTAAATACTTGGGGGAAAGGACATTCTGAATGTCTTGTTTTTTCTAAGTGCCAAACACTTGCAAGCTAAGAATCTAGTTAGGCCTCCACTTCTGGACAGGAGTGAACTCTTAGCACAGAGGAAGGCCTGGCAGCCCCTCGATTTCCATCACGTAGAGAGGCTTGAAAACGGGCGCGCATTCACACGTTCATTCACACACCGCTAGGCGCGGTCGCCTCGTGGGCTCTGAGGACACAGGTGAGCCCGGCCTTGCGGACCACACCTCATCGCGGCAAAGCTTTGCTGACGGAGGGAGGCGGGGAGGGGAGCCTGGCCACGTCCAAGTCTGGAAACGGTTCCCCGAAGGAGTGGCCTGAGGGTAAAGGCTGAGGGGCGAGGGCCGGGCCGCAGGGCAGGTGTCATGGGACACACGAGAAAGCCCAAGCGCCCGCCTCGAACACCCCCACCCACGGCCCTTCACCAGGACGCTGGGCCTGGGCCATCGCTCGTCCTTGGGTGCAGAGGCCTGAGGCAGACGCCCGGGTCCGGCTCCCTCCCCGCCTCTCCCTTTCTTTCTCAGCAAGGAGAGCCATAGTGAAGGCGGAGGCTTTCGGGGCGGGGGGGGGGGGGGGGCGGGTTTCCTCTGAAGAGGGAAAAGCCTGTGAGGGGCTGAGGGGACGAGAGTTGGTGGGTCAGAGGGGCTGACAGAGCCCAGTAAGAGGAGGGGAAGGAGGCTAGAGGGGCAGCGGGGGCAGCCTGGAGGCCTCTGCCCAGATCCCAAGAACAGGGCAGGGCTGAGCAGGGGGGCATCACCCACGTGTGAGTCTTCGAGACCTCCCTCTGGCTACAGAGAGTCCCCAGGGGTCACCTGCCAGCTGAGTAGTGACAGGGGCCCGGCCGGGGTGGCCCATGGAAAGAATAGATGCTTAGGAGACAGACTCCGAAGAGCCCAATGGTTCTTGGGGCATTTATTGGGCTCTTGCTGTATGCCAGGCATGAACGATGGCATTTACTCCTCCCAACTGCCCTCTTGGATTGTTTCTGTTATTACCCCACTTTTACAGAAGAAATGAGCCACCACGTGGGGCAAGACCACCAGCTGGCACGTGGCAGGGCTGAGATGGCCAGGCACTCAGGCCCCACCCACACCCTCCCACGTGGCCCCACTGGGTGTCCGGCTTGGGCAACGAGGGGAAGGGCGTGCTAGAATGAAAGGAGGGCCAGCGAATCTGGGTGGGAAGAAATGAGTGTCAGCATGCCGTGGGACACCCTGGTAGGATGCATGGCGAGCGGCCTGGTGCAGGAGGAAGTCTGGTGGGGGGAAGGGCAGATAGACCTGAGAGTTATCAGCATAAGAACAATGAGCCCCAGCCGGTGTGGCTTAGTGGATAGAGTGTCGGCCTGTGGACCAAAGGGTTCCGGGTTCGATCCATCAAGGGCAGGTACCTTGATTGCAGGCTCCTCCCCGCCCCGGGCCCTGGGCAGGACTCGTGCGGGAGGCAACCAATAGATGTGTCTCTCTCACATCGATGTTTCTCTCTGTCTTTCCCTCTCTCTTCCACTCTTCCTAAAAATCATTGGAAAAAAACCCTAGGTGAGGATTTAACAAAAAAAAAGGAACAATGACACGTCACCGCTTCCTCCGGGCCAGAGGCAGCACCTGTGGGGGCAGGCCGCGCGCTCGAAGTGGGAAGGTGTCCAGAGTGACGCGCCAGCCGGGTCAGGGCACCGGGCTCCAGCCACGTCTCCCAGGAGCCACGTCTGTCCCACCCTGAGCCTTGCCCACTAGCCGCTCAGAGGGTGTGATGGGCAGCTGGGGGGGTCCAGACCCAGGCTTCCCGGGCAGCCTCTGGCCCCGCCTCCTGCCTGGGCCGCAGGAGCTGCTTGCATGCGATCACCTCCTCCTTTACACAGTCCTGTTGGCACGCGCCTGCCAGGCGGTAACAGACGATAATGTACTGTCATTAACACATCCCCACATCCCCGTCTATTTAAAAACCCCAGAGAAGCAGGCAGCCGCGCCTTGGAGCTAGCTCCGCGGTGGGATTACTGCCGGCTAATTATAACAGCCGTCTCCCAACTCCAGGAGACCCTGGGCCTCTGTCTGCCCTGAGGAGCCAGGAGGGACTGGGAAAATACCGACTCCAACTCAAGACGCGGGAAGTTAGCGGGACGTGACACCCTGGCACGACAGGCCCAGGGAGAGACCCTCACCCGTGCCACAGGGTGTCAGTCAGTCTCTGGCAGGGGTGCTCGTGAGCGGCCCCTCCCCGGTGAATCGGGGCTGGCCCCCTGTGGCCAATCTGATAGGGCAGACGTGGGTGATTTTCAAGGCGAGGTGATGAATGACGCTGCAGATCCACTCCGGCCCGTGGATACCGGGCTGTGAGAACAGCCAAGCAGCCCAGTGAACAGGCCATTGCTCTGGAGAGGAGAGCCTGGCCAGCAGGCGGCCGGCACCAACACGCCAGCCCTGTGAGCGACCGGGACTGGCATGTTCCAGCTCCGTCAGGCCTTCAGATGGTGCGGCCGCAGTGACAGCGGCTGGAAGCTTGGAAGGGACCTCGGAGCAGAGCCACCAGGCTGCTCCCGACTCACCAACAGTGGCTGCTGGGTAACAGCGCTGAGCTTCAGTGTGATTGGTTACAGTAACTAATACATCAGCGGTTTGTTACATTAACTAAGTCCGTGGGTAAAAGGACTGGGTCCCGGTTGGGAAAGGAATCAGGGCCTCGCATACACGATCTCATCTAACCCTCACAGCACCTCTGGGAGCCAGGCCTCGGCCCATGTCACAGATGAGAAAGCCAGTATGCACAATGGCACAGCCTGCCCCGCCCACAGCCAGGAACGCGAGCCAGGGTGGCGACCCTGACCGCGGCCTTTGATGCGGCAGCTCTTCCCATCACAATGTCCCTCCTCCTGGAATACTGTGAGCCGCCCAGTCTCTCCTTCCTTCCGGCTCTGCCACGGAATCGCTCAGTAATCGGGGAGCTGTTCAGTCTCCCTCCACCCATTCTCTCCTGTAAAGTGAGAGTCGTTGGCCGCTAAGGGCCCAGTTAGTTCGAATATTCTCTGACCCTGGGCCCCATCTATGTCCACCTTCCTTCCAGGACAGGCGTCCTCATAGGGTTTCCCGACAAGGAGTTGGCTCCCACTGAAGCACGAGGGTCTCGGGTGAGCCTTAAGAAGGCCCCAGGAGTTCCAGGAAACAGGCTGCCAAGAAGGCGTCCTTCCTGCAGGCTTTTCAACGGTGAACCACCACGTGTCCAGGCGCTGCAGGTGTCCAGGCGCTGCAGGGCTGGCTGAACAAAGTGCAGAGAAGTGAGGCTACGTCTGAAAGAAGCCAGATGATGAGCTCTTCGTAATGTCCCTCTTGCACGTAGTCAGCATCTCAAGGAGAGTTGTGGGGTGAATGAGTGAACAGTGCTGAGTGGATGCGCTGTGTGACAGTGGGCAAGTTACATAACCACTCTGGGCCTCAACGCCCTTATCTGTACATAGTAATTAACTGAAAAGAATTGTAACCATTACAAACACAGTGATGCGCGTCAGCCCTTCTCGCCTGCCTGGAGGACAGAATGTGCTGGGAGAGGAGGAAGGGCCGATTCTGCGGTGAGGACAGCCCAGTGTCCCCACAGCGGGGAGGCAGGCTCCTTCTGTGTGTGAGCCCGGAGGGCACTGGCGTCTGTGGAAGGGAGTGAACTTGGAGAAGCCCAGATGGTAGACTCAACAGTGCCCCCAAGCACCCTCCAGCTCCCACCTCCCTTCTGCCACACGCATGCCCAGACTCCACCTGTGACCCCATCACCCAGCGCAGGGAAGTGCCACCCACTCCTGCCCCAAGGCTGGGAAATCTCTCCGCCTCACCAGCCCATCGGGGAGCTGACTCCGGACCTTCCCTCCACAGAAGGGACTTGCAGCAGCTACCTACACACATCTCCCAGGGGAGCCTCCAGAAGGGGCTGAGCCCCCGCCTCTGCCTCGCTCCAGACCAGACCCTCTACACCAAGCATGTCAGACTCAAAGGCTAGCACGGGCCAAGTAAACAAGGTTTAAGTTTATGTGGCCACAAAAAACATCAAAAGCTGCAATTTTCATAGAAACGTAGGTTTATTTCGATAGAGACATGCTGAATACAAAGGGCTGAAATAAATGAATCATAGTTAACATAAAATAATAGAACATTTTGATAAAAATTAATATTTTTTCTTGAAGATTAACTTACCAGACACTGAATAACTGCACAAATAAATAAGCATAATGCAAATAAACCTATTTTTCTTGTTCTCCGAAAGCGAAATATTTCCTTTTGCACACACCAAACAAGTCAGTCCAAGACGAATGACGTGGCCATCGGCTGCTAAAATATTCGCTGCTAGTATTAGTGAAGAGAAATGGTGCACCTGCATGTAGGCGTCTAAGGGAAATGAATGCAACATGATTATAGTAATCAGTCACTAGTGAATGTTGTAGTTCGTTATTAATAACTAGAGGCCCGGTGCACGAAATTTGTGCACTGGGGGGGGGGGGGGGCGGGGTTTCTCAGCCCAGCCTGCCCCTCTCACAGTCCGGGAACCCTCAGGGGATGTCCTACTGGTGGCTTAAACCGCAGTCTGACTCCCTCTGCGGGCTGATCAGGGGAAGGCGCCACCCCCATCACCCTGCTGCTGCTGCCACTGCCAGCTGCCAAGGTGTTTTCATCAACATGGACTCCAGTCCCTTCACCACAAAAAAATGACAACTTTCTTAGGCATTTTCAAGATGTCTCTTTCATAGGATATGACATTTCTTTCTTTTTATCCTCACCTGAGGATATTTTTCCATTGATTTTTAGAGAGTGTGGAAGAGAGAGGGAAAGACAGAGAGAAACATCAACGTGAGAGGGACACTTCAATTGGTTGCCTCCTGCATGAGCCCTGACCTGGGCCCCAGCCAGGGAGGAGCCTGCAACCTAGGTACATGCCCTTGATCAGAATCGAACCCAGGCCCTGCGGTCCACAGGCCAAAGCTCTATCCACTGAGCCAAACTGGCTAGGGCAGGATATGACATTTTTTGGTCCCTTCAGCAGTGGACCTTCATTTTTTCCTCCAGGAGTGAGGTGGAAAAACCCTAGATCACCTTCTTGGATTCTTATTACCCAAGTTATCAAGAACACTGTGAGTGGCAAACCGGGAGCTTAGCCAATGAGCGGTCAGAAAAGGTGTTTCCTCTGCAGCTCACCCACAGAGGCGGGCCTGCTGGGGCCCAGTGGCGGCGGCCTGGGCACACCCCCCGCCTCTTCACTCCGGGGATGCACCATCCATGGCTTGCCTCGCAGTGCAAGCAGTCCCCTCCCACCCATCTGCGTGTGCAACCTCCTCCTGAGCTGGTCGTGATTGTTACGGTGTTCCAGCTAATTTGCATATTGCCTTATATATATATATATATATATATATATATATATATATATATATACACATATATACACATACACACACACACACACACACACACATATATGATGTATAACAGGATATTGTAAAAATTAAGTTACAAAATTTTTATTAAAACGGTTCTTACATACCATCCACCATCCACTCAGGAGGCTGATTCCTGCAGCTCAGTCCACGCACAGAATGTCCCCCAGTGATTAGTTCCAGTGTGGGTCTCTGGGAGGCAGGCACATACGTGGCAGTAATTCCATTCTGACCTGAGGATGCTGCCCACTCACAGGAGAGCGAGTGTGGAGCAGGCCCTGGCATCACTGTTCTCACAGGCACTGGCCTGAGAATAGTCAGTCAGGCTTCCCCGGGGGCTGCTGATGGCTAACCCAGCTAGAACCTCTCATTTTATTAGGGGGGAGACCATAATCTCATCTCGAAGCCCATAAGTAAAGGGTCATGATAGTTAATAAGTGGGGAGGGCTTCTGATGGCAGTAATACAATCAGGTGAGGCCCAGGAGAAAATATGATTACTGGGCCCGAGATGACTCTTGTTTTTCATTAGTCCTCACCAAGATTACCGTGGAGAGGATCTGTTTTCCATTTGTCTCATTTGGCTCTAAAGACTATCCTGTTTCCTGCAATATCCTCTCAGTAGAAAATTAAAAACAACAACAAAACAGCCTCACTTGCACCAGAAATCTCATATCCCATTCAGGGATAAGGACACCTACCAAGGTGGACAAGCCCAGATGTGGATTCATGTCAACCTTTTGGATTTGCCGCCCTTTTCCACGCACAAAGTTTTGTCACCTGCATGCTCTCATTCATCCTCTCAACAGCATGTTCCCACTTTTTAGGTGTAGAAAATAAGCTTGGAGATGCTTGGTCCCCGTTAGACAGTGTGTCAGGTGTGGGAGGGGCCTACTGAGCACCTCCTCCCCATTGGACAGTGTGTCAGGTGTGGGAGGGGCCTACTGAGCACCTCCTCCCCGTTGGACAGTGTGTCAGGTGTGGGAGAGGCCTACTGAGCACCTCCTCCCCATTGGACAGTGTGTCAGGTGTGGGAAGGGCCTACTGAGCACCTCCTCCCCATTGGACAGTGTGTCAGGTGTGGGAGGGGCTTACTGAGCACCTCCTCCCCATTGGACAGTGTGTCAGGTGTGGGAGGGGCTTACTGAGCACCTCCTCCCCATTGGACAGTGTGTCAGGTGTGGGAGGGGCTTACTGAGCACCTCCTCCCCATTGGACAGTGTGTCAGGTGTGGGAGGGGCTTACTGAGCACCTCCTCCCCATTGGACAGTGTGTCAGGTGTGGGAGGGGCTTACTGAGCACCTCCTCCCCATTGGACAGTGTGTCAGGTGTGGGAGGGGTCACCAGATAACTTGCACGTGGTCTTAGATCCAGTAAGTGGTGCAGGTGGGACTTGACTCTTGCTCTTTCACCTCCTGACCTGGGTCTGACTGTGACCTTGAAGCTGGGCCAACAGACTCAGCCCCTCTGACTGGTGGAGAGACACAGGGTGTCCATCCTGTCGCCGGGTACACATCTGTCATCGTGCAACTCAGATCCTCTATTATGAAAAGCTCCATCTAAAACCTGTTTAAATAAAAATCAGTTTTAAAGTAAGAGATGTATTCCTTTCTCTTGTGTTCCTAAGAAGGATGGGAAGCCTGGCAAGATGAATGAGAATGTTCTGAAAGAAAATGAACCAGTCCCAGCGCATGAGCCTCGGGACCTTGCCGGGTTCTACATGGCAAAGCCATCGCCTTCCCTTGCAAGTGGTTTCTGGTGCCTGGACCTTTCTGGTCCAGGGACCAATATTTCTCCCTAAAGAATAATTCAATACAACGAAGGCTCCGTCTGTCTGGTCACCCGTCATTCTCTGCTGTGTGTATGGAGGTATCTCCTGTGGGTTTGTCTCACTAACAAGTGAGTTCCTCAGGGAACAGCACAAGACAAACACCCGTGTTCAATATTCATTACATGTAAGTGCTCTGGACAAACACCTGTGAGTTCTAGGTGTATTTCAAGTACAGACGTTAGGCTGTCTACATGTAAGAGCGTGTTCCAGGGAACTTGGAAATATTTTTTGATGCACCAAAACTTCTCACACAACTTTCCTTGGTGTCCTTAGGCAATCAGCACCCCTTCCTCTCTGCTCCGACTCGTTCTGTTTACCTTCGGTGTCACCAGGCCACAAGGATTCATTTACACTGAAGACGCTTCATACACAGTTCACTTCCTGTGCTGACAGCTGTGACCCTTCCCACCAAAGTCTCTCCACTCGACTGGGAGCGCCTTTGTATCTGCGTCCTTATCCTGGGACCTGGCTCAGGTAGTGAGGGCAGAGAGGAAGGAGGGAGGAAGGGAGGAAGGGAGGGAAGGAGGGACGGAGGGAGGGATGGAGGGAGAGAGGGGAGGAGGTGTGGGTGGGTTGGAAAAGGAGAGGAGGGAGAAGAGAGGAGGAAGTCAGCTGAAGATATTGAAGAGCCAACAGGATGGTGAAGAATTGCCAAGCCAAGATCTAGAAGAAGCTGGAAACAGAGACGTGACACCAGCATCGTTCCCTTGGGGATATTTGCTAATTTCCGAGTATTCAAAAGCCTGGAGGCAGCGGGGGGAGGGGGATGAGGTTGATAAAGGGCCTAATCAACCCCCCATGTTTCTGTCTGGGACCCCAGAACACTGTGAGGACGAAATAGGTAGACCGCCTGGGACTGGGTGAAGGTGGCTCAGGCCTCGGGGCCTTGGGTGGAAACCCAGACAACAAAACCGAGGTCAGACTAAGGCATTTTCAGACAAACAAACCCAGAGAGCTCGCCACCAGCAGGCCTGCGTTAAAGGAAACCTTAAAGCGAGTGTTTTAAGTAGAAGAGAAGTTATCCCAGTCGGAACAACATAGATGTAGGAAGAAATGAAGAGGAAGGTCTCTGTGTGCTATTGGCTGCATAAATAAATATATCTTGTGGAGTTTAAAATCGATTTAAGTTAAAATACACAGCAATGGCTCATAAGCCCGGGAGCAGCTGAGCCTCTGTACCTGGGATCTCTGTGTTTCCGGCGAGAGGCCTCAGGCACCAGCTAAGTGGGCTGGGGAAGTCAATGTGCACCTTGCAGCCTCTTAGGTCACCAAGGAAAGAATACCAAGAGGGCAACGCCGGAGCTAAGGGAAGAGGGAAGCGTGTTATCAGCCTCAATCTAAAAGGAAAGGGGAGGCGGCGAAAGGGACCTTGAAGGAAGTGGGATGGCGAAAAGCACAGGAAAGGTGAGATTTAAACCCAAACGCACTGTGATTGTACCCCAGGTGAGAGCAGTAAGCCCCCCGACCCCGGGTGAGCTCCCACCGAGGACCCGCCTCAGGCCACAGGCCCCTGAGGGAGGAGCCCCCTGTTCCAGGGACATGGTCCATCTTTGTGAAATGGTGACTGTGAGCCCGGCACCAGGCACTGTTATTAGAGGGAAAAGAACTCGACACCCAAGCCTGCCCACTCTTTTTCTTTTAATATATTTTGATTGGTTTCAGAGAGGAAGGGAGAGATAGAAACATCAAAGGCACGCAACTCAGGCATCCCATCTGCCCTGACGAGGAATCCTAACCGTGACCTCCTGGTTCATAGGTTGACACTCAACCACTGAGCCGCGCCCGCCGGGCTGGCCCACTTTGATGGACTCTCGCAGTGGAGAACGGGCTTGGAGCTCAGGGCGCGGTCAGTGCGTTCCCTGGAGAAGCCCTCTGATGCCAAGCAGGGGGACAGGGAGCAGAGGTGCCCCTGCGTGGGTCCCAAGCTAGGTGCTGAAGGGTTTCGTCACTTGTTAGAGCCCCACCCAGAAGAAACCAGGACAGAAGGGAGCAGGTGCCCCTTCGGAGTCAAGTCTGAGGAACGGCGTCCACCAAAAACAGAGCCTGGTGACCCCCCTGTGTGTCCTGTGCTGGGAGAGTCGCAGGGACACGGGAACACGGTGACACAGAGGGCGCTGTGCCTTCAGCAGAGCCATGCGGACGGCCCGCCTCGCACCATCGCACCCGGTTCATGGGGTTCACGGGCCGTCCGCATCCCCGTGGGGCGCTGAGGGGCTGCCCGCCATCCCATGCGTTCATCAGACCCTCTGCAGGACACACAGATAGACAGTGTGATGGCGGCCAGAGGGAGGGGCTCGGGGAGGTGGGCAGGGGATGGGGAAATCTGTAATAGTGTCAACAATAAAAAGACAGTTTAGAAGAAAGATCCCACACACGAGTGAGTCAGCAGTCAGCGCGCCTTGGTTTCCATCCTGCCCCCGGCGCCTGGCACTGCGGATGCTCAGCCTGCACCAGCATTAGCATCAGCGCCACCTCCAGCACCCTCCACCAGGATTCGGGAGTCGTGGGAGCCCTGAGGGCCACAGTCCACAGTGAATGAGCCGCAGCCGGCCCCCGGGTGCTGCCATGGGGAACGGGGCCTCCTGTCACCATAGTCCCCGGAGCTTCCTCTTTTATAGGAATCCACACGAGGTTTTGCAAAGCAGCCAAGAAAAATGGCCCTTTCCACTCCTGAGGCCTGCTGAGAGGCAGCCCTGGGGGCTGGGCTGCTCAGGGCTGTGCGGCCTCGCAGGATAAAATGCAGGCCCCCCTGTGCTAAAGGTGGGGGTGCACAGTGAGAGACACAAGAATATAATGCGTTCCCTTTAAAACTACTGCATTCCTTATGAACCCTAACAAGAAGAACTACGTACACTTTCAAAGAGACAATACTTTCACCGAACAAAATAAATAACATACTTTGTTCATGTGATGTCTTGGTTGGCCCTGAGATTTTTCTGGAAATTCACCTATTTGGTTATACTTTTAGGAACTTCGTTTTCAGTTGCTAGAACTGAAAGCAACCTCTCTCTTGGCAAAGACAAGATCACAAGCGATTTCTGGTCCTGAGGAGGGTCTTTCCGCAGGCGCAGCCGTCAGCAGGCTGTGGGGAGTGTTTCATAGGCTGTGACAGCAGTGGGATACATTTCTGATCAGCATCAAAATGTACATTGTAGTGCATCTAGAGCAGATGATTCTTCTAAACAATTTTTCTGCAAAGATTTAACTTTATGTCGTTCGGTTTTGTGGAAGTCTGCATGTAGTTTAGCCGTGAGCTCCCACCGTCCCCTCGGCGTTCCCGCACTGTGCGGGGGTGAAGGGAACTGAGCAGCATCACGGTTTGCATATCCCTCAAAGCGTGTGTGTTCATCACACACTGCTCTTCTGTTATGAGGACAAGTTAATTTTTGAATTGTCTTCATTAATAATTGGCTCATTGAAAGTGTCGTGTGAAAACGGTGTTATTTTCACTGAATGTGATGGTCTGTGGAATGTCTGTTTCTGAGCCTGTGGCTGTTGGCTTTGCGATGTTGGAAGTTTTAGACCCGCAGGTTGCAAAGTCTTTGGGGAATTAGAGCGCACCCTTTATTGCAGCGCCCATGTGCGCACTTTCATTCTGTATGAATTTGCTGACACAGTTACTGCCTGTGCCCACTGTTCCGGCCCTGGCACCAGACGGGAGAGTGGATATCTACACAAATGGACCAGGGACATCTCCGGGGGGACAGGCCAGCTGGCCTCCCACCGAGACCCAGCACTGGCCAATGTGGGGGTCCCCGTCCCCACAGCCACAGTGCTAACACTGCTGTCTGCCCCAGAGCTGAGCCTGCGCTCCAACACCCCCACCTGTGCCCCGGCACCCTCGCCTGCACCCCGACACCCCCGCCTGCGTGCAGGTGGCCAGATGGCTGCTCAGCGAGTGGCCCGCTGCCTGCTGTGTCTGGAGGCCTCGCCTGTGCCCCCCACTCACCCCCACCCGTGTTCCTGGGATACCCGTCGGCTCATGCGTATGTTCCATCAGGCTTTCTTACAAAACACAAGGTCAAGGATGAGACTAAGAATTTCAAGATGGTGCTGGCCAGGCATCCACCAGGAGCTGGCTCCTCCTGAGCGCAGGCCCGAGTGCCCGCAGGCCTCACCCACTAGCCTGCCCGGCCGAGGGGTTCCCAGACACCCTGGGACACGCCTCGCCTCAATGCCGCAGTCACCGCAGTCCCACTGTGTGTCGTCCCTCAGACCCTCCCCTCGCCCAGGCCTTGGCCCAGCTGCGCCTCTGAGACCACGCCGCAGCCTGGAGCCTCGCTTTGCCCGCCCAGGGACTCGGCCTCTACTTTAGAACCCCGACTTGCGCTCCGGATCCCACGATCTCCTCTCCTGCCGGCTTTGCTCACGGGCTTTGCTGGGTTCCAACTGGTGTGTCCAGTGGCAGCACGATGGCCTTTTAGAATAAACAGAAGGAGCCACAATCGTGACAAGAATTAGCGCAGGAGCCATGGCTGACGGGGGCTGTGGAGGCAGTGACTCAGCAGCCGGTGGGCCGAGTGCTATTCTGAGACAAATCCCCGCTGAGCCTGAGCGGGCCTGCCCGGACCCCGCCCACACCAGCTCCCTGCCCCATCTCTTGGAAATGCTGCATTTTCAACAGAATAGCCACGTCCTTTTCCTCCCTGAGACAGTCCCTGGATGAACTAACACGCCGAAGTCCCACTGTGTGCTTTATAGAGTCCTTTCCTCTCCGGGGGGTCCTGTCGATTGTCCCTCTGACCTCCCGGAAGGCCGAGGCGCGCACCCCATCCGCCCCGCTGGCCGCCCTCAGGGCCTGGCTCGCGGTGGCCACGGGCCTCCTCTGGTTCCGGGCTGGAGTCGGTGAGGGCGTCGGGCCTGAACCACTGGCAGGCTGGGTGAGACCACCAAGTCCCTCTGTGGTGGCCAAGAAGGGCGTGAGGGGCCTGAGGGACCCTCGACGAGAGCCGGAGAAAAGGACGCCAGGAAGTGGCTCCCGGGGACCGTCTGCGCTACCGCGTGCGGTGGGCGCACCAAGGCCCAGCTGCTGACACGCGGCTGGAGTGTCACAAACCCTCACGGCCGCGAGGTCTGTCACCACCTTACAGCCAAGGAAACGGAGACTCAGAAAGGCTAAGCAGATGTCCAAGGCCCCACAACAGCCTGAATCCCAGCTGGGCTGGTACGTGAAGCTGGCCCCCAACTGGATATGACGCTGGAGCCCACCCCCCACCCCGCCCCCAAACCCCACACCCCCACCGCCACCCCCACCCCCACCCCCACTCCCGGAGCTCAGAGAACTCAACCCTCTCCCGGGTCCTAGCAAAGTGCCTCCTTCAACAGCACCTGGCCAGCCGGCTCGCGGACCCCGGCCCCAGCTAAGAAAGAATGCAGGTCTAAGTGACCCAATTGCAATGGAACCAATGGAAACAGACGGCTTTGTCTCTCCGGACGGCGACACACCTGTGAGCCCGCTCGGGCAGCGCGGTCTTCAGACCCGTTTCTGCAGAGGACTCACCCCCATTTGGAAACAAAATGCCGTTTGAAACAGAACGGAGCAGGGCCTGTTTTGTCGAGGCCTGGCCTGTGCGCAGGTCCGCGGTCTGCCTCTCCCGCTCGCACAGGAAGCCCGGTGACCCTGCTCCCGGGGGAGAAGGGACACGGCTTCCTGTGCGTGAACACTCCTAGGACACGGGCAGGAATTCCGGGAGGGAATGCCTGGCCTGGTGCCAAAGGGGTCTGGGAATTTCTCCAGTCGCTTCCTACAAGATGCTGTAGCGATGCAGGGAAGTGGGCACTCCGGAGGCAAGCCTGGCACCTGCATGCCCGCCTGGAGGAGGCGCAGTGTCTGCCCGGGCACAGACCCCATCGGGGGCCCACGTTTTACTAACTTCCTCCAGTTTATTCGATCAGCCTTGGCCTTCAAAATCCGTAAGAGCGGGAATGGCTCTGCAGAGAAGCGTGTGGTTGCAATGCCGCTGTTGACATGTGGCGAATTGTGAGCAATTAGCTGATTTGCTCTGGAGGATAAACCGAAAGTGCCCCGGATGAAAGCCCAGGAGTCACTAGCTGTTGTGGAGTTCAAATTCCCGCTCCCAAGTCTTAGATCACCGTAGCAGCCTGTTCAAGCTGCTATAACAAAATACCACAGACAGTGGGGCTTAAAGCACAGACATGTACTTCTCACAGTTCCGGGGGCTGGGAGTCAAGTTCAAAGTGCCCTTCTCGCTGTGTCCTCACATGGCAGAGCTCTCTCTCTTTCTCTCTCCTTTTCTCTCTCCTTTTAAAGTTACTAATCCCATTGTGAGGGCCCCTCATAACCTTATATGACTCTAATTACCCCCCTAAGGCCCCATCTCCACATACCATTACAGTGGGGGTTGGGGCTTTAGCATGTGAATTGGGGGGAGGCACACAATTCAGTCTCCAGCAAAAATTCAACACCTACATTTTACTCAGGCTGTGCCTGGTCCTAAGAGCCCTCTCCCCTATATTACTTGACACCTATGGATATTTTTAAGGAAAAGCAGTAATAACTGTACCATTCTCCCCATCCCTCTTCCTTTAACCCTAAATATTTGGTCACGTGATAACTGCATTCACTGAGAATTTTCCACGTGCCGGGCACTGTTCTAAGAGATTTTCAGGTCTCAGTAGTCCTTGTAACAACCCTATGAGATAGGTATTATTAATAACCACGTTTAAAAGATGAGGAAACGGATGCACAGAAAGTTAAGTAACTTGCCCAGGTCTAGAATTGAAATATCCAGAATTTAAACATTTTACCTTGGGAGTCCACGCTCTTAACTGTTACACCACAGGTCTCCGAACGTGTTAGATGCTGCACCCTCATGCCTTTGCCCAAGCTGCTTCCTCCGCCTAAAATTCCCTTCTTGCCCACTCCATCACCGGCAAGCTGCCCCCGCCCGCTGGAGCTGACCTGGGCTCTCCTCGCTCCCCACAGCACACTGCCCAGGACACGCGTGTTTCTCCTGCACTGCTGTGACTGTAGTTCATAATCAGTCTCCACCAGGCCAGACCAGACGGGAGGCCCTGGCGGCAGGTCTATGTAACCTTCACCTCTGTAACCCCAAGACCACGCACGTGGAGGTTAACATCCTGCTGACATTCAAAGCCTTTTGTTGAAATTAAATTAAGAAGCAGAATTTGCTAATAAACTGCCTGAATTCAGCAAACAGTAAACTGCTGAGCCCAAGCTCTGACCCTCACAATGGAACAGCTGATGCCTAACGTTTATTTGCGAGTCTGACAAGGATGAAATTGGACCCCGGATCCCATCGGCTCCCCCGGGAAATGTCTGTTCCTCCCCCTGGCCACCGCCCCTGGCCCAGCCTGTCTCACCCCTTCCACCCCATCCCCCTAGGCACTACCAGCATGACCTGCAAAACAGACCCCACCGTGCCATTTCCTACATCCCTTCAATGTCCCCACCTCCCCTCCGCCTCCACACACCCAAGGGTGCCCCCCGGACTCTGCTGGGGGCCAGTGCCTCCCCACCACCCAGCTGCAGGGATGCATTTTAAAAAGATAAGCAGCATCACAGTCTAACAGCAGAAGGCGGAGCTGAGAGAAGAGGCAAGAGTCATCTTACAGGCTCATAGCGGAGAAATTTTAAACATGTTCGTTTTCCGTGCTGACCAAGTCCCATTCGGCTGGAAGCAAACAAATCAATCACAATCTTCACTTAATTAGCCCTGCAGCTGCTGGCCTGGGAGTGCTCCCCGCTGAGCCGGCACAGGCCAGCCAGCCCCACTTTCCTCCACATTCTACCGCACAGGGTGTCAGTCCACAGTGCACTCCGCGTCCGGGAGCCACGCGCCTGGGCCCTGGGGCCCTTCGCTCACACCGGGACTGTGAGGCCCCTCGCATTCTGCCTCGTGGGGTAGGTACCTGTCTTCCCACCAGACTGAGTTCTGAAGGGGCAAGAACAATGCCCGCTCATCATTTATCCTCAGGATCTGGCATGAAGCCAGCACCCAATTAATTTTCCATAAATGATGTCACATCCTGGAGTGAGATGCCCGAGAGCCATGCAAAAGAATGAAACTTAAAATGATCGTTCCGCTCTAATCCCTGGATAGGGGCCCCTGGCCAAAGCACAGGACACTCCCCAGCTTCTCCCTTAGGGACGCTCATGACGCTGTGTCCAGCTGCCGGAGGTAAAACCACGCCCTGGCATCTGAGACAGCCTCGCCCAGGTCCATGTGGATAAACTCCTCCTCAGGTTGTTCAGAATAATTATTCCCGCCTCAAAAGTTTAAAATTATATGATCCTTAGAAGTAATGCATCAGCAAGATATTTTGGAGATAACTATAAAGCCTAATTTAATGGCATAAAAGAAGACTGGAATACATTGAGTGATATACCATGTGTGGAGGGTAATTTTAGTTTTATTAATGTGTGGAAAAATTCAACACATTAAAGATGACTAATTCTCCCCAAAATCTATCTGTATCGTCAATGCAGTCCCAATCAAAATTCCAGCAAAATTTTTGGCAAAACTTGGTAAGTTAATGCAAATATGTATATAGAGGCGTAAAGGGTTGAAATAACGAGGATAGTTTTGAAGAAGAAAAATAAGGAGGGAACTGCCCAGCCAACCTGGCCCAGTGGTTGAGCATCAACCTATGAACCAGGAGGTCATGGTTTGATTCCCCATCAGGGCACATGCCCAGGTTGTGGACTCGATCCCCAGTCGGGGGTATGTGGAAGGCAGCTAATTGGTGACCTTCTCTCTCTATCTCTTGAAATTGATAAAAATATATTAAAAATAAAATAAATAAGGAGGGAACTTGTTATCTATATATATAAAAGCCAAGCAACTGGAATGACAGGAATGACCAGTCGCTATGATGTGTACTACAGCCAGCCAACCAGCCCGATGGGGCAGGCCGACCAGCCAACCTCCCATGGCCCCTCCCTGCAGCTGACCCCGATCGGCCCCAATTCATACACCAGGCCTCTAGTTACATCATAAAAATTAAGATAGTGAGGAAGGTGTGGAGTTTTCCTACCAATATCCATTCCCCCTTGTTCCTCTTTAATAAAACCCCAACTTTGCTTAGGATGGAAATGTGAACAGTTAAAATGACTCACCTTCTCAGACTCTCTTGCAGCTATATGTTCATGTGACCCAGGTCTAACCAAAAAGATACGAGTTTACTGAGTGGAAAAGCCATTACTTCTCTGAAAATAAAGGGCAGACTTGGAGATGTATGCCTTCCCCTCTGCCTCTATTGTTTATCACCATACACGTCCATGAGAGTGGAGCATTCACCTTGGATCATGAGGAAGAAAGACAGACAATAAGATTGTGGGTCAGGAGGAGAGAGCCTGAACCCTAAACTTTTTTTTCCTTTTCTTACTTCCACTTTTTTTGTTTCTTTTTCCTCCTTCTCCATTTTATTCTCTTTCTTGCTTAGAATTTTCACTTCCCTTTCCACACTTGCCATACTTCTGGGTGGCTTTTTTGTTTGTTTGTTTCTCCTTTCTTACTTCCACATTTTGTTCTCTTTTCTTCCTGGTCTTTCTTTGCTTCACTTTTGAAACTTTCCTTTTCTTACTTCACTTTTATTAATTCCTCTTGCTCATTTCCGTTTATTATATTCTCTTGCTTCTCCTTTTTTCTGTTTTGATTTTTTTGCTTCCCTTTTCTTTTCAAATATGTTTTTATAGGTTTTAGAGAAAGAGGAAGGGAGAGGGAGAGACTTCCATTGGCTGCCTCCTGCATGTGCCCTACTGAGGATCGAGCCCAAAACCCGAGCATGTGCCCTGACCAGGAATCGAACCAGAGACCTTTTGGTGCATGGGATGACACTCAACCAACTGAGCCACACTGGCCAGGGCTGCTTCCCTTTTCTTATTTCCTCTTCTTACTTCCCTACTTTGCTTACCTATTCTTGCTCCATTTTCATGCTTCCCTTTTTTAATTCTCAAATTTTCATCCCTCTTCTTTCACCTAGGTTTTTTTCAACTTTATTGACACATAATTGATAAAACATTCTTTGAGTTTAAGGTGTACAATGTGGTGTTTGACACACTTATAGATTACAAATTGATTATCTCCATAGCATTAATTGATATCTCCTTCACGTCACATAATTACCTTTTTTGTGTTTTTGGTGGAAACATTTCAGATGTACTTTGTTAGCTACTTTGAAGTGTGTAACACTGTCCCGCTATCATCACCGTGCTGTTCATTAGATTCCCAGAAATCTTCCAGCTAATAACTGCACATTTCTCCCCTTTGACCAACATCTCCCCTTTTTCCTCCCCTCCCCCAACCACTGGTAACCAGCATTCTACCTTGTCTCTGAGGTCAGCATTTTCAGATTCCACATGTAGTTATGTTCTATGTACTACCTAACTTAGATGTATCAACAACTCTATGAAGTGAAGTCTATTTTTGTCCCCACCTTCTAGATGGGGAATTGAGGCTTAGCCCAAATTAGTACTTTTGACCAATCAACTGATTCCAGAGATGCACGTGTATATATTTCAACAGGTCACTTCGGACACAAACAATACTGTCCAAACAGAGTCATAGAATGCCAGCCCAGGAAAGGACCTAGCGGTCATCCAGTCCAACCGTCTGGCCTTACAGATGAGGACACAAATGACAGGGCGCGATTTGCCCAAGACTCTGCAGCTGGTAAGAAGCAGAGGCAAGACGAGAGCTGAGCCCTTGGTGCTGGGCTGTGTGGATTCTACCATTTGCCATCCAACTCAAAAACGGTTTGGCTCCTGTGGATGGAGTGTCAGCCCACCGACCAAAGGGTCCCGGGTTCGATTCCAGTCAAGAGCACATACTCGGTTACAGGCTTGATCCCTGGCCCTGGTCAGGGCGTGTGCAGGAGGCAACCAATCAATGTGTCTCTTCACATCGATGTTTCTCTCTCTGTCTCTCTCCCGTCCTTCCACTCTCTGTAAAAATCAATGGGAAAATATCCTCGGGTGAGGATTAGCAGCAGATGTCTGTTCTCATCGTCCATGCAAGTGATACCTTCGGGTCTTTATCCAGCAGACGAGGGCAGGACTCAGGTCCAGCGGCTGTTGGCACAGCCCGCCCAGAGTGAGCCTGGCTTCCTTCGCCCCCCTCCCCTCCCATTTTGCCTGCTGCCTCCCCCTCACCGCCTCCTCCCGTGGCCAGGCCTCCCCACCCATTACACTGCCCCTGCCTTTGCTCTTGACAGAGGCTTCTCTATGGCCAAGCGGAACCATGAATGCTGCCCAGCTACCAAAGACAGACAGTCACACAGACAGAATGCAGGTGGCCCATGCAGGACAGTGCCTCGACTGAAACCAAATTACCCCCCACATGGGGCAGAGAGGGGGCTCTGCCGGGCCTCCATCCGGCCCGAGCGGCCTCTGCCGGGCCCGGTGGGGAGGAAAAGGCGCCCTCGCTGTGTCAGGCTCTAATCCAGTCTCAATCGGATCAGGATCGGTTGCCAGAGCAATGCCGTCTCCCACAGGCACCTTCCTCTCCCGAGCTGTCCCTGCCCGGACGCCCAGCAGTCTCTCCGGAGCCGGAAGCTACCAGGCTCCTGTCCATTAGCCCCCGGAAGCCAGCACCGCACACAGCAGCAGGTGGAGCCGCGGGCAGTCAGAGGAAGGCGGGCTCGGGCCGCAGAGCCTGCGAGGAGAGAAGCCCTGTCTGTCTCCGGGAGATAAGCACTGTGCCTCCTTTCTGAGGGCATGTGCACTAGGGTTCAGGGTGTGTCCCCCTAAAAGGAGGAGCCACCAGGAGAGGCTCCCTCCCCGAAGGTGACATGACGCCCCGGCTCGAGTCGCCCTCTCCAGTCGCCCTTCAAAAAGGAAGGCACTTGCTACCCAGCAAAGCCTGCTCGAGTCGGACCTGGTCCTGGGGGGGAGGGGGCAAACATGGGGCAGACCACTTCAGGGCAACGGGGACAGTGCGGGCACGTGACGTGGGCGCCCGGGAAGTTCAAGGCCACATCACTGCCCTGGGAAAGCTTTCAGAGCATCCCCTGTCCTCCGCAGCTGCGGCAGCCCAGGCTCTCTTCCCGGTATCCCTCCCTCCCCACCCCAGTGGCACTGCCGTCCTCCCTCCGGGCCAGGACTCACTGTGACCGATAAAGTGTGAGTGACAGCGGCTTGTCACTGTGAGAACACACCCCACACGCCGTCTACCACAGCCAATACCAACGCTCTACGTGGGCTCCGTCAGCATGGCCCGAGGGAGCAGGGGGGGGCTCCCATTTCCCTCCGTGGCCCCGCTTTGCCCATTCCAGTCTCTGAGGTCTGGGCAGTGGGTTTGAGTGCAATGACACCAACCAAACTCCGTCGGCCAGCGTTCGAGGCCTTGCCACTCGTCGGGGCGCCCACTCTTCCGGGCCACACGTGACGCCACAGGTGCCCTAACACAGGGCCAGGTGAGATCGAGGGGTGACAGAGCCCCCTTTCTCACCACGCCCCTCCAGCCGTCACGCTCGCTCTCACATGCAGGCACACACCTCATACCTGAAATTCAACACTAGAAATTCTACCTTTTATGCTTGAAAATATTACATCTGTCCAAGAAGGGCCCCCAGGAAAACAAACACAAGTTTATGTGCCAATGTGAGCTCCCCCTCCGGCATCTCACAGAGGACTCCACGCCAGGCCAGCCTTGCGAGGGGCATGGGGCCGGGAACACTGTCCCCCTGTTGGAGTGACGGGGGGAGAGACCCAGAACTACAGAGAGCCACTGGCCTTGAGCGCTAAAAGGATCGTGGAGGTCTCTGAGTCACCCCTGGTCACGTATGTGAGGCCTCTGAGTCCCAAGGTGTGAAGGGACTCCCCACAGTCCCAGCCCATTAGCGAGAATGCTGGTTCCCATCCAAGACCCCCGAGCCCCTGTGCTGCTTTCCTACACCTGCGTCTCCAGAGCACGGGGATGGAGGCCACACGAGCATTTGCAGGGCCCACCCTGCAGCCCCATCCCCGCCTCCTCCTCCCCTCGAGGACGTGTGCTCATCCTATAAAGGTTCACACACCTACACAGCCACCCTCTCCTAGGTCACCACCACCCACAGAAAAATCCAGGAGTTCAAGAAGAAAGAGTCGGTGGGGAAAGGAGACAAGAGAAAAGGGCTTCCTGCACGTTCTGAAGACCCTGCTGGCCCCAAGCTGCTCCAGGGGGGCGTGAGCTGCTAGCAGGGGCCCAGAGACTCAGCCTCCCCACCTGCTCCTGGGCTCCGGCCGGAGGGGGGGAGGGGCGGGAGCCCAGCCCGGAGCTGTGAGCAGATGGCAGCGCGCGCCCTGCCTCCCTGCGGATGGCTCCACCCGGGTAATTACTGGCGATGGGGGAGGGACGCCTCTCGGCGGAGGATAATGAGCCGGGATAAATAAGCCGAGCCCCGCCTGGAGGTCAGGAGAACATGAAACATTCATATTAGTGGCTGCTGGCCCCAGAGCACCTACTAAGGGCAGGCTCCTTACATACACGCTTTTGAATTTTAAAAAATGTTTTTCATTGATTTCAGAGAGGAGAGGAGAGGAAGAGAGATAGAAACACCAGTGATGAAAGAGAACCATCAACTGGCTGCCTCCTGCACACCCCCTACCAGGGATGGAGCCCACAACCCGGGCCTGTGCCCTGACCGGGAATGGAACCGTGACCACTTGGTTCCCAGGCTCAGCTCAACCACTGAGCCACACTGGCCAGGCTGGGTGGGGTTTTGTTCCTTTGCTTCTCTTCCCATGTCCTCAGGACCTGAAGGGCCACAAGGACTCTGGATAAATAGTAAAATGTGCTTGAGATAAAGGCAGAAAGACATAATGAGTGCAGGAAAGAAAGAAGAGAAAGGGGATTCTTTGTCTGTGTTAGAACAGGGGCCCCCAGCTAAGCTAAGAGGGTGCCTCAGGGCACTGGGGCCTGGGAGGGCCGGCCACCAATGGCCAGGGCTTCCTTCCTGAGCTCAAAACCAGGTGGATGAGAGAGACCACTCGAGTCAGACGTCTGCCTCCTAGTGTGACGAGAGACCCCACGGCTCACCTCACGTCTTCCCACCCGCGGCTCGAGGGTATCAGTCCCTCCCAGCGCAGCCCTCCTCCCCTGAAACGCTGGACCGGGTAGAGCAAGTCCGTAGTCACACCAGGGCCTGCCGGGGCTGCGGAGATCGGGGGCCACCTCACGGGACGCACCAGAGGCCTCCCGCACGGGCACGTCGGGAACTAAGTCACACCTTCGTCCCTCCGTCGGAGGCTGTGTGCTGTGGAGGGCCCGGACAGACGACACGAGACGAAACCCAGTGAAGGCTTTGCAGTTCCTGGAAGATGACGAAGGGCCAAAATGAAAACGCGAAGAATGTAAGAGGCCAGTTTCCCTTGTGAACCTGTTCACCTGTTCGTGGCCCCACGGCCAGTCCAGGCCGGAACCCTCCCCGTGCCGGCACAGGCTTGAGTGGGAGGAGCCGACAGCCAGCACGTAAGCACAGAAATGGAATAGGCAATCCAGGCACCGGAAGACTAAGGGGAACATGAAATGGGATCACGTGAGGGAGAGGGATTGCAAAGCCACCTGACTCGGGAATGGGAGGAAGCTCTCAGGAGGCGCCACCAGTTGGGTTGTGAATGTGAGAGGGTGGCTCAGGAGCGATCGGGGAGAACACGCCCCGTGGCGGGGGAGGCTGGTGTGCCCCAGCCAGCGCTGCTGGGTGCCGGAGCAGGGAGCGCGGACACAGAGCTCGGCGGGTCCGATGATAAGGGGTCTCACAGCTCACGCTGAGGAGGTCACTTCAAGCCCATCGTAATGGCCAGTCATTGGAGATGTTACGCAGGAGCGGGAGCGGGTCTGCCTGCTGCTTTGGGCGCTTCTGGCCGCTGTGTGGAGCTTGGCCTGGAGGAGAGGAGGCAGGGCACGTTAAAATTATGAATGGGACGTGGTCCATTAAAATGTCATCTCCAGGGATGAAGCCAAGTTCATCCCATAAACAGAAGGACTGGCTGGCGTGAAGCAATCTATGACTATATCACATCCCAGGTTATATGTGACAATGGTATGCGATCATCTCAATAGGCATGTGCAAGGGCATCCCATAGCATTTGAATGGATTCCAAATGAACATTGAACATGTGAGACAAGCTGGGCTGGTTCTCAACACGATGAAGGGATTCTCTTTTCAACTGGCATCATTTTTGTGTGTAAAATGCTAGATGCCCAAAGCAAAGAAGCCCACCTTCTCCTGCTCCGCTGTGGCTTATCACCTTGTTATTAAGTTCAGGTCACTTCAGTGAGAAGCATCCATCTGGAAGGAAGAAAAGTGTCATTGCTGGCAGAGTCTGACTTCTTTCCTGCTGAGAACCTAGCCATGCGCAGTGCTGCTCCTACCCATCTCACCAAACCCCCACGCCCGGTGATGCCTCCTCCTCACTGACAGGTGGGGCAGGTAACCCTCCTGGCTCTGAAGCAGGAAGCTGAGCGTCGGACGTAACTCTGTGATGACAAGACCTGTGTTCCTGCACCTGTTGCCAGAGCTGCCAGCACAGCCTCTCTCCAAGGTCCCAGAGCTGTGGTGTCTGCCCCTCCAGGACCAGCGGGAGCTAGAGCGCACGGGCCTCTCGCATGGGGATCTGGGAGCCACATGCCGTGCTCCTCAGCCTCCGAGGCTTGAGCTGAATCTGAGCTCTGCGCCTGCAGCTCCAGGTTCCCACCGGGACCTCAGGACTTGCTCTTCCTGCTTCAAATGACAACATCAGGACCAAGTCCATCTCTTCCCATTTTCAAATGAAACCCTCAGTTCAAGCCTCTGAGACCTACTGCCTGGCCGAGGTGGAGTGGACTGACACCTGTCCCTTCTCCTCCGACTCGGAATGCCAGTGCATGGGCAACAGGCTTTCCCCAGCTGCCTGGCACCACCAGACCCCGAGGGGCAAGCCCGGCCCGGCCTCTTCCCAGGGGCCGTCGCCGTGAAGCGCTCTCGTTCCTTTGGCTGTTTTCTTTCTCGCAGTCTGAGCGACACCACCCCCACCTGCTGCAGCCGGCGGCCTGGCCCTTCTCCCACCTCAGCCTCCCGCTGGAGCAGGTGTGACCCGCGGGTGTGTTGGGGAGGAGGGGCCCCGAGGGGAGGGGGCCTGAGGAAGGCAGAGAGGGTGCCAACAGACGCTGCATCCACAGGGCGGTGCCCGCGGCCCCAGCTCCGCGTGTCGGGAGCGCGGTCCTGGGGCAGTTTCTCTGGCGCAGCCTGAGGCAGCTGTGGCTGTGCAGCGAGGGCCAAGCTGTTCCCAGGCCTCCACTCACATTCCGGCCGGCAGCTGAGCACCGAGGGTGCGGCGTCTCACTGTCCGGGAACCTTAGGAAACCCCCTCACGGAGGCCTCCGTGTCCTCTGGACCAGGGCGTGCCCAGCGCAGCCTGGAGAGGGCCCGCCCAGCACCCTGGACAGCGCCGCGGCCCCCCCAGCCCGGGAGGTTCCAGCTAAGCTGTGCAGGGGCCTCTCCGCAGCCGGTCACACAACAATAAAGACAGACTTTATTTTTTTAAAATTAATTTCTTTATTGATTAAGGTATCGAATATTTGTCCTCATCCCCCCATTCCCAGCCCACACCCCTCCCCACGCATGCCCCCACCCCCCTGTTGTCCTTAACCACTGGTTAGGCTTGTATGCATGCACACAAGTCCTTTGATTGATCTCTCCCCTTTACCCCCATCCTCCCCTACCCTCCCCCTGAGGCCCGACAGTCTGATCCATGCCTCCTTGTTTCTGGGTCTGTTCTTGTTCATCAGTCTATGTTGTTTATCATTTCCCCTAGATGAGTGAGATCATGTGCTATTAGAAATACACTTATAAGAACCGAAAATGAGACAAGCAATAATGGTTATGCTGACAGGCAAATGAATCAGTCTGTAGTGAGTTTCTTTCTGGGCCAACAGTTCTTTTGAGACCCAATTTCAATGTCAAACAGTTCCTTATGTGCACATGTCAGCAATGATATTTCAGTTCTGGATGGTGGACAAATGGTGGTAATGCAGGTCCAACCCTTTCTGGTTTGGTCCTGGGCAACCTGCAGTGACACACAGCTGCTAACTGCTAGTATGGCAAGGCAACATCAGCGTCTTCCATCTCTGGACTGCTTCTCTTCTGTCTTCATGGCTGGAGTAGACCTGTGGATTCCTCTCTGTTGCTGGAATCCACAGGGTCTTAGAGTTGTTTTCTGAAAATATACAAACATATTCTTGACCAAAAGTTAATAAAGGAATATTTTCTATAAATTTGACTTGGGATCCTATTTCATTTTTTGCCCAAATGATTTTCCTCTGGCTTGTTTTGACACCTTGTGTGTTTTTCATGGGTGTCTTGCTTTTAGCCTTACAATTAATTTTCTAAAGTATTAATTTTCTAGATGTAATTTACTTACAGGATATTTTTCCTTACATGATATTCTTCTACTATCCCCCCCTTTTTTGATTTAAATATTAGGAGGCTTTTGAAAATTTTATAATGTAGTCTTGATGGCTTTTAAATTTTAACTTTTTGCACTATAATATTACTGTTTTAGGTTTATTACATGGTGCACAATTTTATCATGAGATGAACTACCAATAAAAATTTTAGTTAACACTTTAGGAACACCTTTTTGTTCAGTACAATTAATTTTTCTAGAATATTTGCTTGTTTCAACTAGCCAATTTAAATTTGCCTGAAAACTTGACTACTATTTTACTGTCAAATTTATTACTCTAACATCAATCTTATTTTACCCTGTAAATATTAGTGGAAAGGATTATTTGCCTTCTTGAGTAGGCCCTGAGCATTCCTGGTGGTAGGCTGGATTTAGATATCATAAACCCCCTTCCCCACACCATGGGTACAAGACAACTCAAACAATTCTTGTTGCAGTGAGAGGGCAGCTGCTGTCGGCCAAGTCTCTGTCTGTTACCCGGGTCCCGATTTGAGCTGGGCATGGGCCGTTAAGCAGCCCTGGGGGCAGGAGACTTCCTTCAGAAGGGGTGAGTGTTCAGGCCCCTGCAAAGTTGGGGGGTTAAAGACAGACTTTAAAAATAAACTGGGGGGAGGGGCACCTGATTCACAGCCCGGTGGGAGTTCCACAGACACCAGATCTCTTTAAACATGGCTCCCACGTCCCCGAGCTGCCCCGTTAGTCATTTATGACAAGATGGTTATTAGCAGCAGAGCAGTAAATGGTGAGCGAACATCCGAAAACAGGGCATCAAGTCTTGTAATCACAAGCCCGCACGCAGCCCGAAGCCCACGGCCCAGGCCAGCCCTCCTGGCCGTCCCCACCTGCCCTGCCCAGGCGCTGCCTCCGGGACCCCCTTGTCCCCCCCTCACCTTGCAGAGTCCCTGCTGTGTCAGACACTGAGCCAGCCCAGCCCCCCGGAGCTCAGCCTCCAGAGCCCAGAGCGAGAGGCGGTGCCACCTGCTTGCTTCTCTCCGTCCCCTGCATCACAGCCTCTATGCTCACGCTGCTCAGACGGGACCCGCTGTGTCCTGAGGTGAGCGCGGCCTCGACGACCCTCAGCGTTTGTGGCGCTCCCTCAGAAGCGCTGCCTGTGCCACCTGATTCTCGCAGGCACAGCGGGGAGGGCGTGGCCGCCGTTGGAGAAAGATTCATTGAACTTCAGAGCTGTCTCCACAGCGGAGCCACACCCCGTGGGCTTCGTCTATGTGGCAGCTGCTTCCACCTCCCATGTCACTCGAGGCAGCAACGTGGCGTGTTCCCCAGGTGTCAGTGTCCGGGCCAGGCCTCCCGCCTACAGGCCCCGGGGCCCCGGGCCCCAGCACACGCTCCGGCTGGCCCCCAGGTGTGCCGCAGGCAGGCAGGGAGGGGACTGTGGGCCGGCTCGCATCACACCACCCACGGCACAGGGCGCGGGATCTGTCTTCTCCGGCAGCTGCCCGCCGGGCCGGGTAACACAACTTGGGGAAAACTTTGCCGGATCAGAGCAGGAAGACAGGGAGGAGACAGCAGGTCAATTCTCCCTCCCTCCTCCCAACAATTACCAACCGGCTCTGTTCCGCGCCGCTCAGAGGCCTCCCCTGGGTGACTCACAGCTATGCATTTTGGTGAAACCGTAGCCAGTTGGGTAACACGCCTCCTTGTAGTGGTTTCCCTTTTCCTGCCCCGTTTCCCTCTTCTCCTCCCACGGCCCTGCACCCCGTGCAGCATGAGCTCCTGAGTGCCGCCTCAGCCTCCGTTTTCTAGGGAACTCGGCCGAGAACGCTACCGTAAGTGACCAAAAATAACTTCCTCCCAGCCTCGCACGCCGCTCCACCGCCCCGCCCCGCGGCTTCACTCCGGCTGCGGGGAGCTCGCTCGCTCACGCTTCAGTGGAGGGTGGGTGTCTCTGAGTCGCTGGCTCAGTGCATCACTCCCAGGAGGTGGATTACGTGACCCCCTTTCCATACGGGAGAGAGGCTTCGGGAGGTGAGGCAGCCTCAGGCCAGAGGAGCTGGAATTCCAGTCCCTGCTTTTCGGATCGCAAAGCTGACCTGCACCTCGCTCCCTGCTGTGTGGGACTCTCCCAGACTGAGTCCCCCAGCTCCCCGCTGGCTCTCCTTACCTGTGCCTGCTCTCCACTGGGCTCCTCCTGAGGTCCCTGCTCACCTGACCTGCCTCCAGGAGTCACATGAGGTTTAAAATAAAGTTCCTGCCTCAGTGAGGGACTCTCCGGAGGCCACTCAGTTCTGCCCCTGCTGGGGGCTTGAAGCCCGGCACCCGGGAGAGTGAATGGGACTACAGGCCCCCTCCCTCCCCCTTCCCGGTGGGGGGGGGGGTGGTGGGGAGCACAGGCCAAGACCCCTGTGGAGGACTGAAACTGCGGGAAGCACCAAGCCCTGTGTATGCTGTCTCTGCCTACACACACACACACACACACACACACACACACGATGGTGACGTGTAATTCATCACTAGGCACCATAAGACATTGGTCGGCAAGCTCATTAGTCAACAGAGCCAAATATCAACAGCACAACGATTGAAATTTCTTTTGAGAGCCAAATTTTTTAAACTTAAACTTCTTCTAACGCCACTTCCTCAAAATAGACTCGCCCAGGCCGTGGTGTTTTGTGGAAGAGCCACACTCAAGGGGCCAAAGAGCCGCATGTGGCTCGCGAGCCACGGCTTGCTGACCACTGCCATAAGAGATCAACAATCACTAATAAAACAGCACAGCTGGAGCCACAGACTGCGATGTGGCTTCTCACGCCTCTCTGTGCTGCGCCCACCTTCTCCTGGGGGTGCTCTGAGATGACACGGGCCCAGGTGACGACATGACGGGGGCTGGTGACGTCAGGCTGGTGACGTCAGGCTGGTGACGTCAGGCGGCTGCGGACCTGACCGCGGGCGACAAGCACTTCCCGGCTTCTCCTGGGCGCCTGGGAACTGCCAGCCTGGCTGCTCCGGTCTTTGGGCCGTTGTGACGTCACGTGAGGTCGGGGTGCCGTGAGCACCAGAGGCTCCTTTAGTGCCTGTGGGCGGGCGTCTGGAGGGGGAGGTGCAGCCGAGGGAGGAGCCAGGTCGGGCCTGGGACTGAGTGGGACTCAGGAGGTTGCACCGGCTGCTCCTGCGGAAACTTACCTCACGTCCCTTCTAGTTCTGGGTCCTCCCTATAGTACTCCGGACTGCGGGGGCCCTGGGTAGCTGACCACGGGAAGTGGAACCGTGGAAAAGGGGAGTGTCATGGCCAATACACGCACACTCACACATGCACACATGCACACGCACACACACGCGCGCACACACATGCACACACACACACACACAAACAATGAATGGAAATCTCACATCAACCAAAGTTTTCAAACCAGTGTTTGTGGTCAAACTGATAAACCGATTGTATTAAAAACCGACTCTGGTGGCAGAGGGACCCAGGGCGTCACTGGGGTGTCCTCTGCGTGCCGTCCTCCCCCCTTCCCTGGGCGGTGGGCAGTTCCCAAAGCCTCCGGTCCCCTGGAGGAGGAGTGGGTCTCCCTCCCTCAGGCGGGAGGGGAAGGCCCCCGAAAAGTGAGGGCCTGAGGCGGCAGCTCCTGCTGAGCCCCCCTTCTCCTGACGACGCGTCACTGGAGTGTCCGCTGTCCTCTCAGCTCCACTTCCTCCGAGGCAGCCGGGGTACACACGTCAGCCGGGCCTGGGCTCCCCTTCAGAAGGGACCACATCAGTCAGCTCCATCGGTGCCCGCACTGGGCCGGAAGGACTCGGAGGGGGTGCACACCAACAATTGTTCCAGTGCCTGTGCATGCACTGGGATTTTCAAAGCATTTTAACTTCATGACTTTGCTTAAACGGGACACAGCCCTGTGTGGTGGTGGGACCGGCATTGTGATCCCTAAATGAGGAAACGGGCGGAGAGCAGCTCATCAGGGTCACATGGTCAGTCAACGGCAAAGCTGGGCCAGGAGGCCTGAGGGAGTGATACGACGTGCACACGTGAAACAGGCGTGTGGCGAGGTGGGAGAGGCTGGGGTGGCGCCCAGGGACTGCAGGCTTCCTTCCCAGGCCGGCCGCCTGAGCTCTCCAGGTAGGACGTCAGCGTGCCCCCTTCCTGAGCCCCCAGCCCAGGAGCCTGCATCTTCGTCCTGTGCGCGCACAACTCTGCCTTGCACACATTGGTGCCCCCAGCCATTCATGAGGTCCCCGCGGGCGGGAGGGCTGGCAGGGCCTGGCGCACCCACCCACGCGTTCAGTGTTTCTGAGCGGACTGTCCTCCCGCTGCTGGGAAGGCTCAGCAGGACCTGGCTGTGCTGTGGCTCCCTCCCGCCACCTAGTGGCCAGTGCTGAGAAAAACAGCCCGCAGGCGGAGCTGATTCCCAGGCCGCGCTGGCCACACCTGGGCGCAGGCCACGCTTCTGGTCAGGAGCAGCTCAGACGCCACGTCACTTTAAACAGCCATGTGCATCTCATGCTAGCACAGTGCCTGGCTCCAAAGCAAAGCAAATCAGGAAGCGAGCAACTATGCAGGCTGGACAAGGACCAGGCTGAGCACACGAAGGTAACAGGAAACGCACGTCACGGTTCCCGCCACAGGTGAATCCGGAGCGACAGCGCTCCCAGCCCAGGCGCCCCAGCACATGTCACAGACTTGGAGCAGTAGAACAAGTACCATTTGACCCTGTTGACAAAGCAGAATTTTTCTGAAGAAAAAAGTTTGAGAAAACCAATGGGATACATTTTTCCCCACTATCATGTCTCAGATAACCAGGAAGCCTGTTGCTACAAAGTACTTAAAAATTCTAGATAAAATACGCAAAAAAAAAAAAAAAAGGTTCTGCTTAATGCATAGTTGAGCATATAGGAAAATAAATTTTACAGGAGCCAAGAAGAGGAAATAAAACTTAAAGATAAGACACTTAGAAATCAACATGATTTGTAATGTGATCAAATAGTGGGGTTTTTTTTTTAAGCTATAAATATGGTCAATGAAATTAAACACTTGAGAGTACGATTTGGGCAGCAGAAGAGACAATAAGTGAAACTTTGCAAACATGTCACCTTGAGAAGTTAAAAAGGTGAAAAAGGAAGTGAAAGGAAGAGACTTGGAGGAGAGACGAAAGGGTCACACAAAGACGTACCTGCAGATCGAGAGGGAGAGAACAGAGGGAAGGGCCAGGAGGCAACATCAGAACGGAGAATGGCTGTGAATTTTCTAGAACAAATGAAACACACAGACCTCACCAGCTGGGAAGCACCTGTGGATAATTACAAATAAATCCATGTTTCAACACTTCATGGCAAACTGCAGAACATCAAAGACAAAGAGGAGTCTTTATTTTTTTTAAAAATAAGATAGGAGAAAGCAGGAAAAAAAACCCTCAAAATGTTGAAAGAATACACAGCTAAATTATCATTCAAAAGGGAAGGTGAAATAAAGACATTTTCAACAAAGACCGAGCCACTAACCCCTCTGTGAAAGAATCAGTAAAGGGTGCTTGTGAGGAAGAGAACTGAATCCAGAAGGAAGTGAAACAGTGAACAAAGGCACCAGTAAAAGTCTAGATGAAGCTATACAAACACAGCATAGACGATTATTTTAAAACAATAGTTATAATTAGCTTACAAAACATAAAAGCTGGGTGGAACTACTAGTGAAATACGTAGCAACTCTAACAGGTAAGGTGGACAGCGTGGTGCGTTAAAGCTTTCTAAAAGCTCTTACCTTGCTTGGGAGGAGATTAGAGATTTTTGTCAAGTGTGCACATTAACTTGGAAAGATAATCACCTCAGAAAAACATAATGTGTCATTTCCAAACTGTAGAGACGATAAAAGTAAACAGAAATATCGAAAACGTTGGGGTAAACATGGGAGGTTTGTGCAGAATTCTGAGCTCACAACTAAGTTAAATGGTAGAAAATTGGCAGTTAACTCTAATTTATGTCCAATGATAAATTTAGTTTGGGCCCACGCACGGAGGGTCTGGGGTTCGATTCCCCAATCAAGGGTTGTGGTTTTGATTCCGGCCCCGACCCGGACTGGGCAAGTGCAGGAAGCAACAGATCAATGTGTCTCTCCCAGATCAACGTTTCTCTCTCTCTCTCTCTTTCTCTCTCTCTCTCTCTCTCTCTCTCCCCCTCCCTCCCTCCCTCCCTCTTTCCCGCCCTCTACTCTCTTTAAAAATCAATGGGAAAATATCTTCAGGTAACAGCATCAAGAAGTGTGAACTGCACAGGAAGAACGTTTAGGCGGGAAGAGCCCGAGACAGTCTGCACAGCATTTCCGGGAGAAGCTGCTCCCAGCCCAGTGGACACCTCGGGTCTGAATGGAAAACCTCCCACCCTGGTCGCCAAGCAAATGCCATCAGCCCCGCCCCCCGCGCCCAACCCTCCTGCTGAGACCCAAACCCACCACTAGGGGGCAGACACGCACCGCAACCTCAGCCCCAGCCCACCTCCTGCAGTTTGGGGGTAAATCCATTCCGGCCCCCTTAAAGCTGGAGTGACTGCATTCCTGGCATACTTCGCAGGAAGGGTTTAAGGATCGGAGGAGGCAACGTGAAAGTTTACTGGCGGCTGGAAAAGTCCGATGTGAACACTGCAGAGAACGCTGGAATCTTGAAATATCTGAGCAAATTGCCTCGCACGAGAGTCCCAGGCTTTTCAGCATGACATCCCACTGTGAGCTTTCGAGGCGAGGCTGTGCTGGCTCTCGCTGGCCCAGGACAGTCGGCACGCAGCACGCACTGCCCAGACCCCAGCCACCTTCATCCTGACCCTGAACGTAGGACCACTGACCTGGTCCAAACAAGTCCTAGTGTGAAAGGGGAATGCATGAAAATGAGTGCGTTCTCACCTCCATTCACTTAATGGAGAATACGTGTCTGGGTTTGGTTTTAGTTCACAGCTTCTTCACACACACACACACACACACACACGCACGCACAGCCCAAGATTTAGTGTTTTTAATGATCTTTACTTACTTATTTTAATCCTCACCCAAAGATATTTTTTTCTCCATTGAACTTTTTAGAGTGGAAGGAAGGGAGGGAGGGGAGAGAGACATTGATTCGAGAGACACAGCAATTGGGTGCTTCCCCCATAAGCCCCAACCAGGCCCAGGGATTGAACCTGTAACCCAGGTACATGCCCTTGATCGGGAATCAAAAACTGGCAAGGGCTTAATTTCTAATTTTTTAATTAACATTTTTTCAATTACGGTTTACATCCAGTATTATTTTGGATTAGTTTCAGATGAACATAGAGGTTAGACAGTCATACTTTACCAAGTGCTCCCCCAATATTCCCAGTACCCAGCAGGAGGGTTAACGTCTTTGTGGGTTTTAGAAAATGATCAAACTGAGAAACCAAGATGGCGGCATAGATTAAACACCTAACCTACAGCCTGGCACAACAATTTCAAAAATACAACTAAAAGTCAAAACAGACATCATCCAGAACCACAGGAAAGCTGGCTGACTGAAATGCCCACAACTAGAAGGAAAGAGAAAACCACAAGGAAAATCAGAGGAGCCGTAGGAGCCTGAGGTACGGAGACACGGGCGGAGACACGAGCACGCGCGCATGCGGGGAGGACGGAGCCGGAGAGGAAGGGGCGGCTGACGGCCTGGCTGGAGTTCTCTAGCAGGAAGGAGATAAAAGCTCCAGATTGCGCTGAACCCCAGCTCCGACTGCCCTGAACCCCAGTTCCGGGCGAAACCCTGGGAAGCCAGGCTCATGCTGGGGGAATCTGGGCTGTGGGGCGGAAACACAGAGGAGCGGCGAAGGGCAGAGCTCTGGAGGCGCACACGGGAATGCGCGCAGAGGACGGACTGTTGCCTGTGCCGCTGAATTGCCCTGGCGGGGAGGAGACAGGGGCTCCGGACCGTGCTGAACCCCAGTTCCGACTGCACTGAACCCCAGTTCCGGGCAAGACCCTCGGGAGCCAGGCTCATACTGGGGGAATCTGGGCTGTAAGGCGGAAATGCAGAGAAGCGGCGAAAGGCAGAGCACTGGAGGAGCGCACGGGAATGCGCGCAGAGGATGGTCTGTTGACTGTGCCGCTGAGTTTCCCTAGTGGGAAGGAGACAAAAGCGCCAGACTGCGCTGAGCCCCAGTTCCGACTACACTGAAAACCAGTTCCGGGCGAGAATCTGGGAGTCCAGATTCATTGGGGGAGAGACTAGACTGTTTGGCGGCGGGCGAAGCTCCAGGGCACTTTTCTCTCAGAGGTGTTTGCAGGGAGTACAGAGGGACACTGAGACCCAGGAACCTCCTAGGGCGGGGCTGACGGGAAGCCAAGGCTGTAGGCTCCACCCTGAAACTCCGCCCCATCCAAGCTGAGCACAGAGGCTTTTACAATTTTGCAAGTCTAGTTGAATAAGGCTGTCTCCCGGCGTAGACACAGCTGATCCTCACAGCCAATTGGCCTGGAGGTCAAATCCTCCCAGTGTACCAACAGCAATCAAGGCTTAACAACACCAAGACTTTGCACTCAGCCCACAAAGGGGGGTATCAAAAGCGACCACCTAGGGAGATTTGGGAAGCTGAGCTATAGGGAGGCAGCCAAAAGGTGAAGACACCGAAGCAGGTCACGAATAGAAGGGATAAAGGAAAGTAAACTAATGGATGACACAGTGTTCAGAGCCACATTTATAAGGTTACTTGGGAATCTTCTGGAGGACCAAGATGGCGGCATAGGGCAGACGCCTGATTATTGCCTACCACAACAATTTTGAAACCACAACTGGAAAACAGAGCAGACACCATCCAGAACAATGGCCAGAGGAATTGCTTAGAAGGAATTGACCGATGGGAGTTGGGATCGGGAAGACGAGGCCCCGCTGGGTCCCGGATCCAGGTGCGCTCGCCCATCGACTGGTCACCGCTGCAGACCCGAGTGCTGCTGCAGCGACCTCGGACCAGCCCGTCGCCACACACTGGGCGCACTGGAGCTTCACCGAGCCCGCCGCCCGGCGAGTTCCGCGGCAGCCGCCCCGGAGCTTTGAGAAAATGGCCGAAGGAATTGCTGAGAGGGAATTGACCGACAGGAATTGGGATCAAGAAGACGAAGCCCACTGGGTCCCGGGTCTGGGTGAGGCCACGCGCCCCTGGGTCCGGGTAAGGCCACACGCCCCTGGGTCTGGGTGTAGCTGGATCCCGGGTCTGGGTGAGGCCGTGCGCCCCTGGATCCGGGTGAGGCTGGGTCCCGGGTCCAGGTGAGGCCGCGCGCCCCCGGGTCCGGGTGAGGCCACATGCCCCTGGGTCTGGGTGTAGCTGAATCCCAGGTCTGGGTGAGGCTGTGCGCCCCTGGATCCGGGTGAGGCTGGGTCCCGGGTCCAGGTGAGGCTGCACGCCCCCAGGTCCGGGCGAGGCCGCGCACCCCTGGGTCCGGGTGAAGCTGGATCCTGGGTCCGGGTGAGGCCGTGCGCCCCTGGGTCCGGGAGAGGCCACGCGCCCCTGTGTCCGGGTGAGGCCACACGCCCCTGAGTCCGGGTGAGGCTGGATCCCGGGACCGGGTGAGGCCGCACACCCTTGGGTCCAGGTGAGGCTGGGTCCCAGGTCTGGGTGAGGCCACGCGCCCCTGAGTCCAGGTGAAGCCGTGCCCCTGGGTCCGGGCGAGACCAAACCAGAGGGAGTCGGACCTGCATTACCACCATTTGTCCACCATCCAGAGCTGAAAAGTCAGTGCCGACATGTACACATAAGGAACTGGTGGACATTGATATTGGGTCTCAAAAGAACTGTTGGTCCAGAAAGAAACTTACTACAGACTGATTCATTTGCCTGTCAGCATAACTATTATTGCTTGTCTCACATTCGGTTCTTATAAGTATATTTCTAGTAGCACATGATCTCACTCATCTAGGGGAAATGATGAACAACATAGACTGATGAACAAGAACAGACCCAGAAACAAGGAGGCATCAATCAGACTGTTGGGCCTCAGAGGGAGGGGAGGGGAGGGTGGGGGTAGGGGGGAGAGATCAACCAAAGGACTTGTGTGCATGCATACGAGCCTAACCAATGGTTAAGGACAACAGGGGGGTGGGGGCATCCGTAGGGAGGGGTGGGGGATGGGAATGGGGGGATGAGGACAAATATGTGACACCTTAATCAATAAAGAAATTTTAAAAGGAGGGAGCCAAGATGGCGGCGGAGGTGAACGGCTGATCTGTTGCCTCGCATGGCAGTTACAAAAATACAACTAAAACATGGACTGGTGAGCGCGGCGACTCCTGCTCGCGTCTCCCCAGGCCGGGCGGCTGCTCCTCTCAGTCAGCACCTCAGCCGGGGCCATGAGCTCGTGGGCGGCCGCGGCAGCTGCTGTGGCGGCGGCCGCGGACTCAGCGCAGTGGCTCTCGGTGAAGGAAGAGACCATCTTTCTGCAGGACGGGCCCATCCGCGTCACCGACCTGGCCGAGCTACCCAGTGAGATCCTAGGGGCCCCGGTGGCCGCCGACACCGACTTAGAGGATTTTTAGGACTTCCAGTCTTACATTCAAGTCCTTTAGCCATTTTGAGAGAGGAGAACCAAGAAGGCAGCAAAGTTAAACAAAGGAACTTCGCCGTGCACAGCAATTTCAAAAATACAACTGGAGGACAGAGCGTCTGCCACCCAGAACCACAGGAGAGCTGGCTGAATGGTGGATTTACAGCTAAGAGGGAAGAGGAAAGAGCGAACTCGGAGGGGATAAGGTGCGGAGGCGCGTGGGTCGGGCTGGTGGCGGGGGAAGGGTCGTGCGGCTTTTTTTCCAACCCTAGGGGAGATTAGCTCCCCATCACCCTGAAATCCAGCTTCTGGGGACACGCAGGAGACCCAGACGCCTGCGGGGAGAGGCTGGACTCGCGGCCTTTGTGTCAGAGAGTGGGAGTAACTTCCTTGCGGAGGTGCGCCCAGCAATCAGTGTTTGCTGCGCTGGAGTGCGGGACAAGGGGGCTTAGAAACGTGGAAAGCAGAAAAAGCAGACTTGCAGCCATTACAGTTCGCCACGCCATGGCCTGGTGGCGCCCTGAGGCCCCGCCCCGCCCTGAGACCCGCCCCGCCCTGGGACCTGCCCCGCACGTTTTGCAGACCCGCCCCGCACGTTTTGCAGGCCCACCTGGGCTCCAAACAACGGCTTTTGCATGTGGGTGGCCTGACCTATGGCAGCTTGACCAGATAAACTGCGGTTCTAGTCGGACTGCTCCAGGGCCGCTCAGACAGGAGGAGGAAACTGCAGTTTTTGCTGTAATTCCTGCTGAGTGGCCTCAGGCAGTAGCTGACCTACACTCCATTGGAGACCCAGAAACGAGGGCATCTAGTGGTCGGTGTGAGATGACACCAGATTTCAACCACTCGCATAAGGGACACATTCGGGAGGCAGACTCAGTGAGCGCCAAAGCCTTGCTGCACCAAGACCCGGCCCATAAACGTGTCTCCTGCACAGCAACTCTTCCTTTATAGACACAGAGGGTCCGCACGGCCAATTGGCCTGGAGGACAATTCCTCCCAGCGACACCAACAACAATCAAGACTTAACTATACAAAGGAGGACCAAGATGGAGGCATAGGGCGGAAGCCTGATTGTTGCCTACCACAACAATTTTGAGTCTACCACGGGAGAGCAGAGCAGACACCATCCAGAACCACCGGAGGGCTGGCTGAGCAGATGCTCTACAACTAGAATAAAAGAGAGGGGTACGCGGGATGATGCTGATGCCGGTGACCCAAAGACCACACTTTAAAAACTACGGCTCAGGCGACACAATGGCAGCCTGGAACGTGCTCGGCGCAGTTCCCCCGGCAGTCTCTGGCTGAGGGGACGGCTCCACCCGCTGCCGAGCACGGATAGACGAGCCCCTGGGAGACATGGGGTGGGAGACTCCACACTTGCTGACCTCCGAGTCCTTCAAGAATCTCAACGCCCCGGAAGCGGCCAGGTGCGCATGCTCGGCGATCAGCCACCACTGCAGACCCAAGGGCCGACGCAGCCACCCCGGACCAGCCCACCGCCGCACACCGGGCACACTGGAGCTTCGCCAAGCCCGCTGCCCAACGAGTTCTGCTGCAGCTGCCCTGGAGCTCTGAGAAAATGGCCGAAGGAATTGCTGAGATAGAATTGACCAACAGGAATTGAGATCAAGAAGACGAAACCCCGCTGGGTCCCGGATCCGGGTTAAGCCGCGCGCCCCTGAGTCCAGGTGAGGCTGAGAACTGGGTCAGGGTGAGGCTGGGTCCTGGGTCCGGGCGAGGGCACATGCCCCTGGATCCGGGTAAGGCCGCACGCCCCTGGGTCTGGGTGAGGCTGGGTCCCGGGTCGGGTGGGGCCGCCCCCCTGGGTCCGGGTGAGGCTATGCGCCCCTAGGTCCAGGTGAGGCTGGTACCTGGGTCCGGGTGGGGCCGTGCGCCCCTGGACCCGGGTGAGGCCACGCGCCCCTGGGTCGGGAGAGGCCACGCGCCCCTGGGTCCGGGTGAAGCTGTATCCCGGGTCTGGGTGAGGCCATATGCCCCTGGATCCGGGAGAGGCTGGGTCCCGGGTCCGGGTGAGGCCTCGCGCACTTGGGTCCGGGTGAGGCCACGTGACCCTGGGTCTGGGAGAGGCCACGCGCCCCGGGGTCCGGGCGAGGCCGTGTGCCCCTGGATCCGGGTGAGGCTGGGTCCCGGACCCGGGAGAGGCCACACACCCCTGGGTCCAGGTGAGGCCATGCGCCCCTGGGTCCGGGTGAAGCTGAATCCTGGGTCTGGGCGAGGCCGTGTGCCCCTGGATCTGGGTGAGGCTGGGTCCCGGGTCCGGGTGAGGCCGTGTGCCCCTGGATCCAGGTGAGGCCACGTGACCCTGGGTCTGGGAGAGGCCACGCGCCCCGGGGTCCGGGTGAGGCCACGCGCCCCTGGGTGCGGGAGAAGCTAGATCCCGGGTCCGGGCGAGGCCGTGTGCCCCTGGATCCGGGTGAGGCTGGGTCCCGGGCCCGGGAGAGGCCGCGCGCCCCTGGGTCCGGGTGAGGCCATGCACCCCTGAGTCCAGGTGAAGCTGGATCCTGGGTCTGGGCGAGGCCATGTGCCCCTGGATCCAGGGGAGGCTGGGTCCCGGGTCCGGGTGAGGCCATGGACCCCTGGAACTGGGTGAGGCCACGCGACCCTGGGTCTGGGAGAGGCCACGCGCCCCTGGGTCCGGGTGAGGCCACGCGCCCCTGGTCCGGGGGAAGCTAGATCCCGGGTCCGGGTGAGGCCGGGTGCCCCTGGATCTGGGTGAGGCTGGGTCCCAGGCCCGGGTGAGGCCATGTGCCCCTGGGTCCAGGTGAGGCCACGCGCCACGGGGTCCGGGTGAAGCTGGATCCCGGGTCCGGGTGAGGCCGTGTGCCCCTGGATCCGGGTGAGGCTGGGTCCCGGGTCCGGGTGAGGCCGTGGGCCCCTGGATCCGGGTGAGGCCACGCGACCCTGGGTCTGGGAGAGGCCACGCGCCCCTGGTCCGGGGAAAGCTAGACCCGGGTCCGGGTGAGGCCGTGTGCCCCTGGATACAGGTGAGGCTGGGTCCCGGGTCTGGGGGAAGCCACGCGCCCCTGGGTCTGGGTGAGACCACGTGCCCCTGGATTCGGATGAAGCCATGCCCCTGGGTCCGGCCGAGACCCAACCAGAGGGAATCGAGCCTGCATTACCACCATTTGTCCACCATCCAGAGCTGAGGGGTCAGTGCCGACATGTACACATAAGGAACTGGTGGACATTGATATTGGGTCTCAAAAGAACTGTTGGTCCAGAAAGAAACTCACTACAGACTGATTCATTTGCCTGTCAGCATAACTATTATTGCTCGTCTCACATTCAGTTCATATAAGTATATCTCTGGTGACACATGATCTTGCTCATCTAGGGGAAATGATGAACAACATAGACTGATGAACAAGAACAGAACCAGAAACAAGGAGGCATCTATCGGACTGTCGGGCCTCAGAGGGAGGATAGGGGAGGGTGGGGGGAGGGGCGAGAGATCAACCAAAGGACTTGTGTGCATGCATATGAGCCTAACCAATGGTTAAGTTCAACAGGGGGTTGGGGCATCCGTGGGGAGGGGTGTGGGATGGGAATGGGGGGATGAGGACAAATATGTGACACCTTAATCAATAAAGAAATTTAAAAAAAAGAAATTAAAAAAAAAAGAACAAAATTACAAAAATTAAAAAAAAAATGATCAAACTGCTTTAAATGGAAATTAAATGGCCCTCAGCACCAGATGACAGAAACCCATCTCCCTGGCCCCATCCTCTCACGTGGACTTCCCACCTCCCAGGCTGTCTCCGGACTCCACAGCCTTGGCACAGAGGCTGGCTCAGAGGATGTGCTGACAGGGCGGGCAGAGCAACAAACTTGCCCAAGGGCCTAACTGGCTGCACTTTGTCCCCCAAAACAAAGGAGCAGGACTGACTCTGAGCAATGAATTGAGTCCCAAGCAAAGCCTCCAACTGGAGGTGGTCCAAGACAGAGGTGGTCCAGGACAGAGGTGGTTTAGGACAGAGGTGGTCCAGGACAGGGGTGGTCCAGGACAGGGGTGGTCCAGGACAGGGGTGGTCCAGGACAGGGGTGGTCCAAGACAGAGGTGGTCCAGGACAGAGGTGGTCTAGGGCAGAGGTGGTCCAGGACAGAGGTGGTCTAGGACAGAGGTGGTCTAGGACAGAGGTGGTCCAGGACAGGGTGGTCCAGGACAGGGGTGGTCCAGGACAGAGGTGGTCTAGGGCAGGGGTGGTCCAGGACAGGGGTGGTCCAGGACAGGGTGGTCAGGACAGGGTGGTCCAGGACAGGGGTGGTCTAGGACAGAGGTGGTCTAGGACAGAGGTGGTCCAGGACAGGGTGGTCCAGGACAGGGGTGGTCCAGGACAGAGGTGGTCTAGGGCAGAGGTGGTCCAGGACAGAGGTGGTCCAGGACAGAGGTGGTCTAGGGCAGGGGTGGTCCAGGACAGGGGTGGTCCAGGGCAGAGGTGGTCCAGGACAGAGGTGGTCCAGGACAGGGTGGTCCAAGACAGGGTGGTCCAGGACAGGGTGGTCCAGGACAGAGGTGGTCTAGGGCAGGGGTGGTCCAGGACAGGGGTGGTCCATTGCAGGGGTGGTCCAGGACAGGGTGGTCCAGGACAGAGGTGGTCCAGGGCAGAGGTGGTCCAGGACAGAGGTGGTCCAGGACAGAGGTGGTCTAGGGCAGGGGTGATCCAGGACAGAGGTGGTCCAGGACAGAGGTGGTCCAGGACAGGGTGGTCCAGGACAGGGGTGGTCCAGGACAGAGGTGGTCCAGGACAGAGGTGGTCCAGGACAGAGGTGGTCTAGGGCAGGGGTGATCCAGGACAGAGGTGGTCCAGGGCAGGGGTGGTCCAGGGCAGAGGTGGTCCAGGACAGGGGTGGTCCAGGACAGGGGTGGTCCAGGACAGAGGTGGTCCAGGGCAGAGGTGGTCCAGGACAGGGGTGGTCTAGGACAGGGGTGGTCTAGGACAGAGGTGGTCCAGGACAGGGTGGTCCAGGACAGGGTGGTCCAGGACAGGGGTGGTCCAGGACAGAGGTGGTCCAGGACAGGGTGGTCCAGGACAGGGTGGTCCAGGACAGAGGTGGTCCAGGACAGAGGTGGTCCAGGGCAGGGGTGGTCCAGGACAGGGGTGGTCCAGGACAGGGTGGTCCAAGACAGGGGTGGTCCAGGGCAGAGGTGGTTCAGGACAGGGTGGTCCAGGACAGAGGTGGTCCAGGACAGGGGTGGTCCAGGGCAGATGTGGTCCAGGACAGAGGTGGTCCAGGACAGGGGTGGTCCAGGGCAGGGGTGGTCCAGGACAGGGGTGGTCCAGGGCAGAGGTGGTCCAGGACAGGGGTGGTCCAGGGCAGAGGTGGTCCAGGACAGGGGTGGTCCAGGGCAGGGGTGGTCCAGGACAGGGGTGGTCCAGGGCAGGGGTGGTCCAGGACAGGGGTGGTCCAGGGCAGAGAAGATGAGAGCGATGCAGAGAGGAGCCAGGATCTGTTAAACTGGCCACACGACCACCACCTGTGACACCACGCAAGCCACCTGTCAGTAACTCCTGATGCCCTGTCAGGCCGCTGCCGGCTCTGACTCCGCAGCAGGCCCAACGGTGGGCCTCTCCGAGGAGAGCTCCTTCGGCTCTGCCGGGTCCTTGATGGGTCGCAGTCAGGGAACAGGTGGCTGTTAGGGGCAGATGCTGCACATTGAGGGTCACTGGTGCCGAGGGGCAGGGCGTGCAGGGGTGAAGGGGAGCTGAGAGCAGCCGGGAGGTTGTGAGGGCCAGGCTGCTACTCAGAGCACAAGAGCCCGTCATTTTAAAATCCCGGGTGGTGAGTGAGGTCCTTTGTGGCCGCCTGCATGGCCTGGCCTCGGAGCTCAGTTACAGACGCGCTCCTTCCGGACGGTCACACGTGGCACCCGCCGGGGGTGGTCCCACGGCTCCAGCGGAAACTCTAACATGGAGGCTGTGCTTGGGTTTTGGTGGTGGGAGCTGGGGAAGGGGTGGTGACTGGCCCAGAGAAGGCAGGGACAGAGGGCCCGGCGGGAGCTGAGCCAGAGGCCCGGGAACAGAAGCCCCCGGAAACCGCAGCCGCTTTCAGGGGCCAAGGAGAAACGCCCACAGGCCCGCAAATCACCAGGCCGGGACTGCGAGGCTGAGCCACAGCGTGCGTACCGTGTCCACCCCGCCAAGGCTAGGCGCTGCCCTCCCACTGCCTCCGCCTCCCATGCCCCATCCCCCACCCTCCCATGGCCCCGACCTCCCATGGCCCCCGACCCTCCCATCACCCCGACCTCCTGTGACTCCCCCACTCTCCCATGGCCCCGACCTCCCATGGCCCCCCACCCTCACATCGCCCCGACCTCCCATGGCCCCCCACCCTCCCATGGCCCCGACCTCCCATCGCCCCGACCTCCCATGGCCCCCCGACCCTCCCATCGCCCCGACCTCCCATGGCCCCCCGACCCTCCCATCGCCCCGACCCTCCCATCGCCCCGACCCTCCCATCGCCCCGACCCTCCCATCGCCCCCCGACCCTCCCATCACCCCGACCTCCTGTGACCCCCCCACCCTCCCATGGCCCCCCGACCCTCCCATCACCCCGACCTCCTGTGACTCCCCCACTCTCCCATCGCCCCGACCTCCCATGGCCCCCCACCCTCCCATCGCCCCGACCTCCTGTGCCCCCCGACCCTCCCATCGCCCCGACCTCCCATGGCCCCCCGACCCTCCCATCGCCCCGACCTCCCAAGCACCACAGGAAGGCACAGGCGGCTTTCTGTTCAGTCTTTATTTACAGCGAAGTACAGAGCATGTGGCCATTCCTGTGACTGCGAACAATCGAGAGCCGGTTAGCAGGCAGAGGGGAGAGCAGGCGTCCCAAAGAAAAAGGCCCAAGTCCCTGCCCAGCTGGGCTCCGCCACCGAAGAGCAGCGAGGAGGCTGCGCCACACCTGCCACCTGCCACCTGCGAGGGAGGCAGGGCAGAGAGAGCAAAGGACTCTGAGCTCCACTCAGCCCAGCGACGCCCTCCCTTGTCCCACTCCACCCTGAGAACGGGGTAAAGGGCAGAACCTGTCCCCCCACCCCCCACCCCCGCCAACCCAGCACTCAGGTGACCCTCAACCAGCTGGGCTCCAGCCCCTCCCCCTCCCCACCTGCCTGCAGCCTGACCCAGTGGCCTGAGACTGCTGACCCACTGGCACCCAGTCAAGTGTCCAGTTGAGCCCAGGAGACAGGAAGCCAGTGGCCAGGCAGCCAGGAGCGGAGCGGAGGGGCACTGCAGGGACGGTCCTAAAGGGGGCGCTGGAGACCCTCCGTCCCCGCCCCGGCCTCCCTGAGCTCCTGTGGTCTCCCAGGCCACGCAACCCACTCCCAGCAGGACACCGAGGTCAGCACCTGCGCTTCCTCACCCCTCCCCACCTCTGCTCCCGCTGCTCGGGCTGACCACGGACGAGGCCGTAGCAGCTCCGGGAGCCTGAGGGGGTGCGGGGCCAGGCCTTCCCGCGGACGGCCGAGGCTTCACGCCAGTTTCCCGCGCCCTGGTCTGCGGACAATGCGTGGGAGGACGTGCAGAGGGAGAAGCAAGCACCGTGGGGCTCTGAAGCCAGACTCCCGTGGGCATGACCAGCACCACCCACTGCTCGCGGCTGCCAGCCCGGAGGGCAGATACCAGGTGACGTGGTCGTGGCCTCATGACTCTCCAGGGCGATCCGAGACCCCGCGGCTCTCGGATGCCAGTCCAGGATTCGTCCTACAGAAGCTCAAGTTCAGCCTCAGCGGCTAAACGCTGGGCTCGGCAGGGCTCCCCCTTTCCTGGCCCAGGGCACAGGGCTCCCAGAACCGGGCCATCCTCAGCACCGCCAGCGAGTGGCCCAGCGCCCCCCGCGGGGCCACTGAGAACTGGAGCTGGTTTCACCGGGAGGCAGGGCAGCCTTGGCGCTGCTTCCCAGCCTGGACCGGGCCGCTCGGCCACAGCGGCTTGGCCCCACACCACGGGTGGACGAGGAGGCCGCTACGTAGTCAAGGCTGAGATGAGAAAGCCCACCTCCCGAGGCAGGGGGACCACAGCCAAGGCACTAAATGGTTTGGCACCTGGGAGCTTCAAGTAAATGTGAGGGTGCTACCCGCTGACGGACAGGCCACGGCTCCCGCACGGGGGCGGGCCGCCTAGAGAACACAGGCCCCCGCGGCAGGAGGACCGAACCCAGGCCTGCCCGCCACCCTTCACCTCAGAGCCGGGCAAGGCAGGACGGGAAGGTGATGAACACTGATTCTGACACCACCCAGCACCTCTGCCTGGAGCCCTCGGAGCCCGTGCCCCACCGGGCGGCTGTGGGGTCAGGAGCACCCTCCGGGCCTGTGACACGTCTCCCCCGGTCTCAGGGGCGGCAAAGCTCTGTTGGGGATTAGGTTTCAAACAGCAAAACAGAGTCAAACCGAGTCCACAAAAGGGGGGTCAACATGAATGGTGCTCGAGGGCACATGGCAGATGTACCTGAATGGCTCCCATGGGCTTCGGCAGCATCGGGAAGGGAAGGGCAGGGCTCCCCAAAAACACTCAGGCAGGGCAGCCGCCGTGGAGGGGCAAGCTGAGGGTGTGGCAACTGAGAAAGGAAGGATCTGTCTCTCGGGCAGTTACAGGCTGGGGCGCGGACTCTAATCAGACCTCAAATTGTTCCCCCCACTTCTCGCACCCCCTCCAGCCAGACTCCAAGAATCTGCTTCTTCCAAAGCTACTCATTTTCGCCAAGAGGAAGCCCCCGGGGAAGATGGAATTCTCCACCCCAAGCCTTTCATCCCAAGACTCCAGCTTAGGACCTAAATACCATTTCCGTCTCCCCTCCACGCCCGGCGCTGCCATACCCGAAAGGCAGCCTATCTGTGATGCCGCCAGCGATGACGCTGCTTAAGGTGCGTGCCACCCCATCTCCCTGCAAACCCCGCATCTCCGGGACAGAGCTACTGTGCCCTGCGCGGGCAGAGCTCTGTTGCCACCCTGCAAGGGGCTGCCAGCTGGCCTTCTGCCAGCAGAAGTCTCTTCAGCACCCCGACTGCAAGGGACCGCTGTGCGCTCCTGGGAAAAGCCTGGGGAGTCTGGTCCGTGACGCCCTGGGAGCCAGATCCCTGCAAGGGACGAGGGACAGGCAGCTCTGGCGTTGGAGACCGAGTCACGGGGAGTGAGGGAGTCGTCACGCCGCCACCCGAGCAGCCAGGGGTGGGCGTAGGGTGGGCCGTTGGGACGACGCAGAAGACGCGCTCTCTCCAAAGGGCCCTTCCCTGAGTTTGATTTTCCGGGTGAGGTCTTGCCTAATTTCAACTTAAAAGAAAAAAAAAGTCTCTCATCGCCATGTCAGTAAGCTGCAGCTCCAAGCAGTGCGTTCGGCAGGCGCTCAGCGTGGGTCCACGAGCCCCCCTGCTCCCACCTCACAGGTGCCAGCCCGCCCGCCTGGACGCCGGGGCCACCTGGCCTCGGGGAAGCTCCAGCTCCATCCCCACACGTCTACGCGGGCCCTCCTGCAAGACACTTAGCAGCAAACAGCTTTACAGTATTTTGTACATTTACACAAAAATAGATCCTTTTATATACGTGTGTGTATTTGTAACTGGTACAGGTTGGCATGATTAGGCATCACCAGTAGTAGTTGGCACAGTTCGTCGTGTAAGCTCAGGGTCAAGTTCCATTCAAGATCAAAGGCATTTCTTTTCCGTGTTGTTTCTTAAATAAGCAGAGTCATAGGAAACCGTATGTGCAGACGGCCACGCCCCTGCCGCCATCTGTCCGGGAGCGGGGCAGGGTCCGGGGCGCGGGTCAGTGCGGCCGGCTGCTGGACTCGGAGGCCTGCCTCTTGCGTGCGGGCGTGTAGCCGTTGAGATAGCCGTTGGTCTGCCGCTTGGACAGCCCTCCGTTGAGAATGTCCTGGATGTGCTGCACGATGAGGTTGATGGCCACTGGGGGGCGGAGACGGGCAGCTGTTAGGGATGCGCCCAGGGTGGAGGGAACAGCCTCCCCAAGCCCCGGGCTGGGCTGATGTGACCCCCTGGAGGGTTCCCACAGGAAGAAGGGCCGTGCCCGGGGCCCAGGAAGCCCTGAGTAACCAACCGGGCTTCTTCCGGGATGGTCAGTCCCGGCGGCAGGAGAGCCATCAGCCCAACCCTGTCTGCGGGGCGAGGCCTGGCCTTCTCCATGGCACCACCTGGCTGTGACCGTCCTGGGAAACCTCCCACCGCCCCGTCCCAAACCCAGGGACCCACGGAAGGCCCTCTCCTCCAAAGATGATCCAACACAGGGCTCTCTTTTCAACCATTAGAAACAAATTATGCAAATGATTAACTTCAAAAACAGAAGCACCAAGTGCTTTCTGGGGTGACACGCAAAGAACACGTCTTCCGGGCGCCGTCCCGGTCGTGCCAACTCAGCCGCGCCCTGGGGACCCAGACAAACCCCGGTGGCGGGCCACCGACAACCGTCACTGTCGTGAAAAAGACAGGCTGAGGACGCCAGGAGGTAGACAGCGAAAGTCTCAGCAAAAGAATTAAATGTTTTAAATGGAGAAAATCTGAAACAAATTATAAGAGAAGGAGAGGACAGGGTTTCTCCACGCCTGATTTCGGCCAGGGAATAACAGTCCACGTGTGTGCCCACATTCACACGTGTGTAACACAGGGCCGGTGCCCACAGCCGCCGGCCGGGCAGGGGGGCATTCCTTTCCGGGGTCCGCCACCCTGCAGGGCCTTGTTTGGTCGCCACGCCCCGCCCCAAAGCACGACACCCCACGAGGACTCACCCAGATTGTCTACACCTCTAGGAATGATCACGTCCGCGTATTTCTTTGTCTGCGGAAGAAGATATTCACAACGCACTAAGAGGGGTTCAGAGAGAAACCGGCCCGAGCCGCCCTGGGGGAACGTGGGGCCGGGGCGGCCTTCTCTCCACCTAGCCCAGAGGGCAGTGGCGTCAGGCCTCGAACACAATGTTTTTTACCCGCTTTATCTAAATTATAACAAATCAGCCGGCCGGTAGCTCATTTGGTTGTGTATTCACTCTCTGGTCAGGGCACATACAAGAATCAACCAATGAATGCATAAGTAAGTGGAACAACAAATCCTTCTATCTCTCTCCCTCCTCCCCTTTCCTCTCTCTCTAAAATCAATCTATTAATCAATCCCAATCAATCAGCTTTTCCTCAAATTCACATTTCAATGTCCCACGTGGTTTCAGTTTACAACCTGCAGGGAGAACGTGGGCTTAGAAACCAAATCTGTAATTGCTTCTTCGCCCCCAAGAGAAGTGTGACTCAGTGACACCCCAACTTCAGGGGAGCAGTCCGCCTGGAACTTCGCAGCCCAGCAGCGCGAGGCGAACCCAGAAAAGGCCTCTGAGTAGAGGTCACGGGCCCTGTCATTGCACTTACTTTAAAGATACGTTTTTATTGATTTCAGAGAGGAAGGGAGAGTCAAAAACATTAATAATGAGAGTCATTGATCGGCTGCCTCCTACATGCCCCACACTGGGGATGGAGCCCACAACCTGAGCATGTGCCCCAACCGGCAATCAAACCGTGACCTCCTGGTTCATAGGTCAACACTCAACCCCTGAGCCACACTGGCTGGGCTACACTTTTTATTAAAAGGGTACAATTAGCACAAAATCCTTTTTTTATTTAACTTACTGAGATTTTGTGGCCCATTTTCCAAAGAACTGTGTCTGGGTGTATAACCAAGGTTTAGGGTGAGACCACATAAACATGAGCATCTCTAAACTGGAACGGTGAAAATACAACCTGGCCTGACTCGGGCAGACAATCGGGTCTGAGCTCCGGGCTAACCCGGGAGCGACCGGATCGCCCTGGGCACGCAGTGGCTGGACCGTGGGAACCAGCAGCAACAACCCGAAAATGTTTGTGCCAAATTCTGAGCTCATGACTAACTCAGTCAGTTGGCAGAAAATGGCAGTTAACTCTAATTCATGTCCAAGAGTAAATTTAGTTTGCTCTCTGATTACGTGAACAAGAGCACAAGTCCTCAGACAGAGGGACGGACGGACGGATAGAATTTCACGGCCGCTCGGCCCTCTTCCCAGAAACCTAACCCTGAAACCCAATCCTCAAGGTTACGCCTGCTGACTCAGAGCCGGCCTAACCCTGATCGGAAACAAAGTCAAGTCCATCTGACGCAAGACCTGCTCCTAACAGACCGGGAGGAACAAAGGCAGCTGAGAAGCTTGTCTCTCCAGGAAGGGAGCCAGAACCGGGTCCTCACTCTGTACCTCTTCTCAGCCCTCCCAGCCCCCAGCCCCCAGGGTACCACCCAGACCAGGCCGAGCCCCACCCGCTCCCTCCTCAGAGCTGAATCATAAACCCTTGCGGAGCTAGACCAGGGCTTGGCCAGCCTGGAGGAGACACAGGGAGTCCCCTTCCTCAGGCAGGGCACCCGGTCCCTGGTGGCACTCAGAGTCTCCCCAAGAAGCCGAGGACGCCCCCTGCCCTGACCTTCCTGCTCAGAAGGCCTCCTCGCTGCCAGGCTGCCGGGGCTGTGCCAGTGCGGGGACGCCCCCCAGCACCACTCCCTTCCCGACGGGGCTGGGCTGCAGTGATGGAGGAGGGTCAGAGGGGAGACCCTGCAGCGGAGCCCGCCCCGCACACACTCCACCCACCAGGGACCTTTCCCAGGTGCCCACGGCCGAGGCCGAGGCTGCCCAGAGCTGTGACGCGCCTTCAAGGAAGCGCTCACACAGGAGCCTGGCCACGAGACGCAGACCTTCCGGGGACTGAGCGGCACGACCCTAAGGCCCCGACGAGGAGACCGACTGGAGGACTGGGGTCGGGGCGGCAAAGCGCCAGAGGCCGCCCTTCCGGGGCCTCCGCAGAGGGTGATGCTCAGAGGAAGCTGCGAGCCGGGCGCTGCCTCAGCCCACACCCCGTGTCTGATTACCCCTCACAGCCCAGATTCAACAAAACGAACCAGGAACACAACTCACCGGCAAGCAGAACTCCTCGAAGGCGGGCTTGACGAAGGTGATGTACTGGGACAAGATCTGCTCCAGGTCCCGCCCCCGCTCGCTGATGTCTCTTAGCACTGTAAGAGAAGGGGGAGCGCGAGTGGGAAACGGCGCCAGAGCCGACCCGTCTCCAGGCCTCTGGGTGGGCCACATGCTGGGACCTGAGCCGTGACCAAGAGCAGGTGAGCAGCGGCTTCGGGAAGACGAGTCCCATGTCTACGCCTGCTGCAGTCAAATTTGGCGACGGCTCGAGGCTCTGAGCCACGGCTGCACGGCTTCTGGTTCAAGCAGCATTTGACCTAATAAACTGCAGCGTGACAGCCAAAGAGCAGGCCGTCCTGGGAGCTCACAAGAGGAGGTACCCTGGCCCACAAGGTGGTGGGCTTCCTGGCGGAGGGCACACTGCCCACCTGCCTGCCTCCTGTCCCTGCACCTGTGTGCCGTCAGCGACCCTCGGCTGATGTGCCCACCTGGTCTCGCCGGGCTCACAGCCCCTCCCCCGTCCAGGCCCTGCAGAGGGGAGCAGGCAGGGCCCTCTGGGGCGGCCTTTCCCACTCAGTCACGCACAGAGGTTTGCAAACAGACAACTCAGTGAGAAAGGAGGAAACCACGGTGCAGGGAACAATGGGTTAACCCTGGGAAGCAGCCCAGACTCACCCAAACTCACCGCGTCCCACTTCCTCCTGGGCAGGGTGACGCAGGGGCATTCTACACCTTTTTAACAGACTCCTTTGTCCAAAACGGAGAGGGTCTGCCCGACTAAGGGACTGGGCCACGGCTCTGCCACAGAGCACGGGCCGCCCCAAGCCTGTTTCCCCAAACTCGGCGGTGAGCTGAGAGGTGAGTCTGTCCGTCAAAACAGTCCCCGCCCCCCCGCCCGCCCCCCGCCCGCCCCGCCCTGGCCGCTGGCTCGGTTGGTTGGGGCGTGTTCCCGTGCACGAAGGGCCACAGGGCTGATCCCGGTCAGGGCACATTCGGGAGGCAGTGATCGCTGTTTCTCTCTCACATGGATGTTTCTCTCTCTCTTCCTCCCCCTTCCTCTCGCTCTAAAATCAATTGAAAAAACAAACAAAACAAAAATAACAGCCTCTCCCTACAGATGTCACTTTGAATCTTGGTGCACGAGCTGTGAAATCTCTCCCCCGACCCCAAAATGGCACCGAATCCATCCCCAACCACGGTCGCCCACCCACCCCCAGCCACGGTCGCCCACCCACCCCCAACCACGGTCGCCCATTCACCCCCAGCCAGCTCTCAGGGCACAGGCTCGGGTGTGGGATGAAGCCGCTGTAAACGAACACAGAGAATGCTTGTGAGCGATTTCTGGAAAGTCACATCTGAACAATCCTGTTTGCACTCACCTATGCACATGGACACGCATGATCGGGAGGGGCAGGGAAGCGGGAGGGGGGGGTCATGGCAGTGACCTAGGCTGGCGGGGGCCAGTGTCCAGGACCACAGTCCAGAGCAGGTGCCACTGCTACGCCCCGACTTCCTCCAGCTCCTCCGAGGTAAGCCCAGGGAATAAGCGGTGGGTTGGCCCCTAACCTCCCTACCCAGTCCTCCCTACCCAGTCCTCCCTAACCAGTCCTCCCTAACAAGTCCTCCCTAACAAGTCCTGCTTTACCAGTCCTCCCTAACCGGCCAGACCTGACTGTCCTCCCAGACCAGAGAAGCTGTCCCGGGAAATGGCCTGTCCCCCGGGGCATTCCGACAGGCTCTGCAGGTGGGGACTCGGCCAAGACACACAGCAGCGTGGCCACCAATCCTCCAGACCAATCCTCCAGACGTCCCCAGATAAAGGCCACACCAAAGAGGAAGCCAGAGCCTAAGGCTATCGGAGCTGGGACAAAGCCAACGCCACCTGGCAGCATTACTCACAGCCTTGCAAGAGCCCGAGGCGGTTTCACAAGACGAGCTTTTCACACAGCTGACCGTGTTCCTGCACAGGAGTCCGTCCTCGCCCTGCCCGTGTGCACATGCACACACACGCACACGCACACGCGCTCACATCCTCAGCCCAGGCCTGCAGCCCCGTACCCCGCACACCTGACAGCCCCTCCCGTCACCTGCTGGAGGGGGAACAGGCAGGGCAAGCAGGTGGCCACCTGCATCTGCTCCCGAGCCCAGAAGTCGCTGGCCCCCACCGAGGCGGCCTCTGCTCTCAGCCACTCCCCGCCTCTGAACCCGCTCCCTTCCCTAACGACGGTGACAGGCCTTCCTCACGGCTGTCACGGAGGGACACGCTGGGCCGCACACAGCACGGGTGCAGAGCCTGAGGGAGCTTCAGGACCGAGCGGGCACCGTGAACTGAGGGGAGCGGCCAGACCAGCCGAGAGCCGGAGCCTGCATAGCAGCTGGGAAGTGGGGCGGGTGCGGTGCACGAAGGGACAGCAGGACACACACAGCACATATATGCACACATACATCACACACACACACACACACACACACACACACATACACACAGACAAGAGGAAAGGAAGACCTCTGTGGTTTCTACCCCGGACGCTGGGCCCACTGAACATCTAAAGGCCCGTCCGCTCGCCTCCTCTCCCGGGTGCCTCCAGGGCACAGTCTCCTTGTACGGGACGGGCCCTCCCTGCTCCTCGTTGTTGGGACACAGCAAGTCGAGGGCTGAGTCCGGACAAGCTCTTGGTGCAAAGTGGAAGACTCAAAGCCGGCTCCTGGCCAGCACTGTGACCCGCACAACTGTGCCAGGACAGGCCAGGCGGGGGTGGGTCAGGGCAGGACAGCGCACGTCCACCCACATTCCCGCCGCGGCCCTTCCAAAGCCACTGTGTCCCTTCCGCTCAGCCAAAGCCGGACACCACTCAGCGGACCCGTGAGAAAGATAATTCCTCGGTGGCTGAGTCACTTCACCTTCAGTGCTGCCCGGGGTCCCACGTGGGCTCTTCCCGGTGGCGCTGGGGGAGTGACCGGAGGTCCGGGGGAAGGAGGCGCCCTCGGAAGACGTCTCTCCGGGACTGCATGACGCAGAACAGGCGCCCCGCCCACTCGAGGAGTGACACACACACAGGTAAGCCACGGAGCTCACTCAGTCTGCAGGAATGTCCCGTGCCCTGCAGCTGCTCCTGACCGCCCCTTCCCGGGCAGCCCTGCCCCCAGAGCACCTGCCAGGCTGCCCTCTGTCCCACGTGCACAGAGAATGAGCTGAGCAACAGCGCGCCGGGGAAGTCCCACGGGTGCACCAGGGAAGTGACTCGCCAGGGGGCGGCACGAGGCGGCAGACCCTTCCCGGGGAGACAGGGAAGGTGGGGCTGCAGAGCTAAGCCCTCGAAACCCCAGGGGCCGCCTCCCCACTGCCCCGTTTTCCACAGAACGGCCAGGACCAGCGAGGGACTTCCCGTTCGATCTCCACCGCCCGCTCACACTCTCGTCTGATCTCACCGACTCCTGAGCCAGTCCCCGCAGGAGGACGTCTCCCCCTCAGGCAAAGCGGGTTTCAGGTCACACACCGACAGTGACTGACTGATGCCCCGCGCTCACATCCCCTGCATCACCTCCAGGTCACAAGCACCCAGGAGGACCAACCATCAGGTGATCGGTAGGAAAATGGGGTCTGAAGAGGTGAAAGCAGTTTGCCTGAGGTCACCCAGCGACTGTAGTAAAAGGGGAAACCAGGACTCGGGTCAGTCCACGTGGCTGTCCTTCCTCGTGCTGCCCACTGCCTTCCTGTGTGCGAGCTAACGTGGCCCCGCAGACCACCCAGGCGGCAGACCACCCAGGTGGCCGGGTGTGACTTAAGGACAAGCCAGGCCCGGAGGCAGGTGCATGCTGTCACAAAAGGCCACGGACTCCTACCTGGCCAGTCTCAACCCTCAAACCCAGATGTGTCCCCTACCCCTAAAGAGATCCACCAACATCTCAGAACCAGCTGGAGCCCTGCTTTTTCCGTCAGAGCTCTGCCCCCCGCCCCACGCGCCCCGGCCCCCGGAGCAGAAGGCGGCCCCGCCGGCCGTGTGGATCCCGCTACCACTTGGGCGGCAGGACCCTGGGCTCGCTCTCCACGCGCGGCTGGTCCGTGTGCAGCTCTGGCGATCAGACCTCAGAAATGAATCCGCTGCCAACGTCTCACACCGGGCACACTTCCCAGATGCCGAGGCGGAGGCTCTGGCTGGCACTCGGCAGATCCAACCGCCACTGGCTGCTCGGTGCCGAGCGGCTGACCCTGTCATTTCCTGTCTCCACGAGGCCTGAGTCAGCCTGCATTCCCTCCTCTGCCGGCCCTCTCCTCTCTCCCCAGCTCCCCCCCGCCCCGCCCCGCCCCCACCGTGACGATGACAGCGCGCCTGTCGCCGGATCAGTGACATAGCCCGCCAACAGCCCGTGCGTCTTCACGTGTGTGCGTGTGCCTCTGTGGGGGCCCCACACCACCCACCACAGCCGAGCCCCAGCCCCTCCTCCACGCAGCCTCCCGCGCTCTCTGCCCGACGCCCCAGAGCGCTCAGTGATCACAGGCCACAGGCCACTCGGGAAGGCTCGCAGCGGGGACAACCGGCTTTGTCTGAAGCCGCTGGACAGTGACGGGACCAGAGAGCTTTCTGGAAACCAAGGGGCCAGAGAAGCAGGCTGCGGAGGAGGCACCCGGCGCTGCCCGCAGGGTCCCGCCCAGCTGTCCTACCCTCAGCTCCGTCTCGACCGAGGTGCCGTGGGAACCTCACAAAGAGCTGAGCTTCCGATCAGATGTTTCTCCGGAGAAACCGGGATGTAAACCTCCTCGTTCATCCCCGTGAGCTCACAGCCTTTCGCTACAGTGACTCGTCCCTTCTCAGATGTCACCCAGCGTTCGGGCAGCGCGCACGCACCTCTGCGGGAGAGCCGGGTGTCCGCGTCCGTGTCTACGAAGAGCTTCATCTGGAACAGGTCGCGCACCTCCTGGGAGTAGAAGGCCAGGATGCCTTCGAAGAGCACCACGTCGGCGGGGTAGACGGTCACCGTCTCCTCCTTCCTGCACGCGCAGAGCGGGTGGGCTGAGCAGAGCGGGCGGGCTGAGCGGCCGGGCCCGAGGCGGGACTCCCAGGGACCAGAGCTAGAGCCTCGGCGGGAGCCTGGGATCCTCCCGCAGACTTAGCAGGGACCCAGCAAAGGCGGTGACAGCGGGACAGAGGCTCCTCTGACCGACCTGCGCTTTCACTCAGGCAGAAACCCTGCTGTGGGCGGAGAAGGGAGCCGGACAGGAGCAGGGGGGCTGCAGGAACGCGCTCGGCCTGCCTCCCTGAGGCCTCAGAGGCCTGGCTCTCAGTTTCCTCCAACAACTGCCCCTTCCCCAGGCCGGGAAGGAAGGAGGGGGGGCCCAGGGAGGGAGGGCAGGAAGACAGCTCCAGCGACTCCTCGGGGACCATCCCCTTCGGTAACGGTGACGGACGTGTCCCAGCTGCTCCCAGAAGCGCCAGTGACCCCCGACCCCGCTCATCAGGGCGCTCGCAGGCTGCTGTCACTGCCTCCCCGACAGGTGGCCGTGGGCACGGCAGGAGGACAGGGCCGGGGCCCCAGGCGCAGAGGACACCCAGGCGCCGCTCACTCACCGGGAATGGGAGACAAAGTCGTACACGGGAATCTGCACGGTTTTCCCCTCGGTGATCTCCTTGAGAGTTTTGAAGATGAGTTCATTGTCAAAGGCATCTGAAGGAGATCAGACGGTTAATGTCCTTCATCTTAAGTGACTTCTCCTGCCCCCGGGCACAGGCAGCCCTCCAAACCCGCGAGCTCCGCGTCTCAGCACGCGGCTGAGCTCTGAGAGGTGGGTTTTCCCTCTGCGTGGCAGCCGGGGCCTGTCAGCCCGGAGCGCTCCCCGGGGCCAGGAACGCCCCAGGACGGGGAGCGGCAGCATGGGGCCCACAGCTCCGATCCTAACGATGCACCCCCGCCGAAGGGGCAGTGTGCGAACCTGAACTTGGGGAAGCCAGCCCCAATGAAGTTGAACCTACAGGCTTTGTTTAAAATGGGCCAGAAAACCAGGCAAAAGTTCAGGCAGCCACCCTGGACCCCCATCTTCCTCCTGCCAATCAGGGAGCTTAACCCCCAGGCGTGCCGCGCAGTGCGGGTGCTGACAGTGAGGCGAGGACACAGGACAGCGTGCCGGTCTCGCCTGGGTCTGGCTCACCCACACAGAATCGCCCTCGTTCCGGACAGATGCCACCAGAATCAGGGAGCCATGCACTGCAGGCTGAGAAGCGCCCCCGAACCCTGCAAGGCACCCAGCAGCCTCCGTCTCCGGCAGGAAACAGGGAGGTCCATCCTAGCGTCACCCCTTCACTCCCCACTCACCCGGGTGATCGAAGTTGAACTGGCCCTTCAGGGCCTTGGCCTTCTGCTCGGAGGTGAGGACGCGGTAGAAGCTGTCCTGGCTCAGGATGACCACCTGCCTGTGGTGGTAGTCCACCTCGTTCTGCCCCAGCAGCTGCACGATCTTCGCACACACAGAGGACTGGAGGGGAGAGGAGCACAGAGTGAGGGGCGCACAGAGTGAGGGGCGCACAGCCTCTGCAGGCAGGGCTTCGGGAGGAAGACTGGGGTCCAGTTGCAGTGGGGGGACAGGAGGGGGGGACAGTCATTTCTGCCTCCCCTCCACATGGCCTTTCCCAAAGCCAATGCAAGTCTCCACCAGTCCTTTCTCCCCGGCCGGTGCTCTCATGTAGACACAAAGCGGGCAGCCGAGTGGAAAGCAAGCCCAGGGGTGGCGTGCTGATGGGCCAGACGCTCCCGGTCATGAAGGGGCCGATGGGCGCCCAGGGGACAGCGCTCAGCCCCCACCCCCATCTCTATAGCAACAGAATCGGCACCCACGGCGCAGGGCCAAGGCCGTGGCTGTGGCCCCGGCTCTGCAGTCCCTTCGGCTCCAGTCCGCAGCCTCGGGCCCATCACCCTCACAGTAAGCCGGCGGCCTGCTCAGGCCTGTGGAGCCGGCGACCTGGGACTCGGACGTCACCAATACCCACAGCAACTTCGGGAAGCCACCCCAAATGAAGTCGAACCTACAGGCTTTGTTTAAAATGGGCCAGAAAAACTAGAGCCTGTTGACTTGGGGCAGCAGGCACCCAGACTCTTACATGCTTCTCTCCCCTGCTGTCACGTTTGCATTTTCACAGAATAGGGGGGGGGGGGGGAGGGGGTACGCGCCAGGCTCCGCCCTGCCCCCCCACGCCTCCTTCACTTTCCCTATGTGCCCTCCTCAAAGGGATGAAATGGCGCTTCGAGGGTCCTGTTCCCTTAAGGGAAATAATTCATTCATTAAGACTCGGGTTTAAGCAGGCAATTACAAGCTTACAGGATGCTAAAAAGGAGAGAGCAAGCAACTTCCAGGGTGGGCCAAGCAAGACTGAAAATAATTACAGTCACAAGACAAACACCAGATGGTCCCGCTGACATGAGCCGTCTGGAGCAGTCAGGGCCACAGAGGGGAAACGCCGAGCCGAGGGTGCCGGCCTGGGATGGGGTAAGGGGGAGATGTTTAGTGGGTACAGTTTCAGTTTTACGTGGCCAAGTTCAGGGGATCCGTTGCTCAACAATGTGAACGCACCTAACGCTACTGAAATGTACACTGAATGAAGGAAACGTGTTAGGTACTAGGACCCAGTGCATGAATCTTCCCTCAGCCCAGCCTGCGCCCTCTCACAGTCCGGGAGTCCTCAAGGGATGTCCTACTGAGGCTTAGGACCGCTCCTCTGTGGGAGGCAGTCAGGCAGGCGATCAGGGGACGGCCTGGCCCCCATCACCATGCTGCCGCCAAAGCCCCGCCTCCCTCTGCAGGAGGCGACCAGAGAGGATGATCAGGGGACCGCCCCCTCTCGCCCCTCCGCCAGCGTATCCCCCGCCCCATCGCCGTTCCCTCCCTCTGCCCGCTGGCACACGCCTTGGCTGGCCTGGTGCCACCTGCTTGCTGGCCCCGCCCCCTGCCGACTGGTCGTTCCGCTGTTCGGTCGATTTGCATATTATGCTTTTATTATGTAGGATATTTTGCCACAATGAAAAATAATGATTATTATTATGATAAGAGTCCACACTGAACAGGCAGCTTCTTCCTTGTGCTAAGGATTGGGCTCAACATTTTATAATGATCTTGTTTACTTATTACCACCTTCTGGGACGGAGAGGATTATTACACCCATTCCTCTGATGGTGAAGACTGAGGTGGAGAGAGGTTAAGTGACTTGCCCAAGGCAAGTGCAGAGGAGCCAGGGTTCCGACCCAAGCAGCCAGATCCATAAGCCAGCTTGCGGGTGCCCTGCCCTTCCAGTGGGAGTGGAGGTGTTCTGCATATCCGTTTTGCATCTCTGTATGCAGCGCAATGGTGTATCCAGAACACATTCTGCCCCTGCCCCTCTGACATGCTATCTAAAGGGGCAAGTTGGGGGGAAGGGGTGATAAGCCAGCTAGCACCTTGGGCCGCGGTCCAAATACAAAGTTAAGACCAGGTCGATGTGAGGTCACCTTTAGGAAAAGAACAATCATATGAAAGAATCCCTGAAGGTGATTTGCAGTTTCTTCATTTGTATGGCACTTGGAAGACCCGATCTCATTTAATTCCACCACCACAAGATGCTATTAGGCAATTTTTTTCCTAGTGAGGAAACAAACTGAGAGCGTCAATCAAGTTCAATGACTTAAGGTCCCACAGCTGAACCTCAAACCACAGTCTAACTCCAAACACACCCTACTTCCCACTGTTCCAGAACCGAAGCCCCGATATTCCCCATCAATTGGTTCCATGTCTAGAGAACAGGGATGGGGGAAGGAGACAGGGAGGGGATTAGAAATAGGGTGCTGCCCTGTCCTTCATTAAAGTCCACATGTGTGGGAAATTTCACCGTTTCATACGACTAAAGGCAGGCAGGTGATCTGTGCATCAAAAAGCTAAAAGAAAAAAATAGCACACGCACACCTGTTCAAGGTGTCTGAAACCTGAGTCTGGATGATGTTCAAAGAACCCAGCTGTGAGCAGCCGGGAACTATGGGCCCAAAGAAGCCTTCGCAATTCAGAGACTGAGCCGCCGGTGCCCATGCCTGTGCCCAAACATGCTGAGCAGTGGGCTGGAGCCCTTCCGAGCAGACTTCCCATCCGGGAACCCCCGAGCGGTCAGCGGACCGTCCACGGCCCTCCAGCCGCAGTTCCCAGCAGGACAGCTGTGGGTCCGCACAGGTTCCCAGGCTGCGGAGGAAGTGTTTCTCAAAAATGATGCTCCCCTAGGAGGTTGCTCCGACCGCCAACACCGTCCACTGGTCCTAGAGTGCTCCAGGGTCTCATCCTAAGACCCGCTGCCCATCCCAAGGCGGCTGAAGGAATAAAGCAAAGCACACACAACGCAGGCGCGCTCCGCGGCCGCTCGCTGACCCTCCACTCCAGCCCCCGGGCTGCGTCCTGACCGAGCCCAGCTGGACAGCGGGAGGGCGTGGCTCAGCCCGGAGGGCTCACCCCTACTGCTGCTGCCCGACGTTTCAGAATCCCACCGAGTGGCCCGTCCCGCTCCGAGTGAGCTGCTTCCGAGTCAGAGGGGAGAAAAGCACAGCCCAGGCCTTAAAACAGCAGCTCCCGGCGAGGCATCGACTCCCTCCCCCTCAGGGTGGGCGGTGGGCGCCGGTTCAGAATGGGTGGGTAGGCACTCCACACCGCCCAGCGCTAACGGTGTGGAAGGCCAGGTGTTCCGGGCAGGAAGACTCCCCGCCGTCCCACCTCTGCCTCTGCACAATGACTCTCGACAGTTTCTCTTGCCCCATCACTGTCGTTAAGAAACAGGCCACTGACTACGTGGTGTCCAGCATGGCCCCAGACACGACAGCACTCGCCCGAGGGCAGGGCGCTCCCCACGCAGTTCCAACTACAGGCACAAGCACCAGCCATTGGCCCTGGGTGCCCAAGACGGAACAAAGCTCCAACCGCAGAGTCGATTCCCTGTCAAACCAGCTGACTGAGCAGCGATGGGAGGTGCCACACACTGCTTCCTGGGAACATCCTGGCATCCAGTCTTGGGGTCCCGAATGGCCCCAGAAACCATGCATTGCTGAGTGCATGCTCCTAGCTACAATACAACGGCCATACCACACACACACACACACACACACACGCAGATGAATGAATGGCCAAACAGCAGCCTAAGGTCAATCCAGGCACCTGCAGCTCCTGCAGCACAGGGACCAGTCAGGACTCAGCTTTATTCCCAGAGCCTGGCGGGGTTTGGCACCCAGGGGCTCACTCCAACATCAACTCCAGCAGCCCTCTTTTCTTCTCCAGAATTTCAAAAAGTGCAGTTTGCCCTCCTCATTCTTAGCATCAGCCTTGAGTCCGTCCTAAAGTATGTAACAGCTTGGGCAGAGCCAGCGAGCTGTGCACCCAAAGCTCAGTGCCTGGATGGTGGCGGGACACGTGACTGCACTCCCCAAGCTCCCTTGCAGCTTTATGTGCCCGTGCCAAGCTCTGGCCAATCAGATAAGCAGACGTGTGAAGTGGCAGCTTCCGGAATTTGCTTAAAGATGAAGGGTACCCCTCTTGATTCTCCTTCCTGTTAGCTGGAATGAAGACTTGATGGCCGGAGCTCAAGCAGCCACCTTGCAGCACCAGTACCATACTAACGAAGGGTAGTGAGGCAGCAAGATAAAGGAGCCCCAGACTCAAATGATCATAGGACTGAGAGGAACAAAGAATGAGACAAATTGTCTTGTTTAAACCCTGTTATTTGAGGGTTTCTGTCCCTTTGGACCGAAATGATCCTAAAACTGATGTCGACACCCACATAACCAGTATACCTCACTGTAACGTGCTCCTGAAAGCTTGGGGTAACCGTCATGCCCTGGGCCAAGAGGCTGCCTTATTCATCGCAGGTGCCGCAACCATCTCACCAGCCAAGTCGTTCCAGGTGAGCTGTAAAAGGTAGGGATGAGGGGCAATGGCTCTGGAACGGGGCACCTCTCTGCCACCTGCCAGACCACATGTATCCACCATGACATGTCAGAACAGAGTCACTTTTTCCCACCTCTCAGCACCCTGTTGTGCTGCAGGCCAAGCTCCCCACAGAGGAAAAGGGGAAGCCCAGATACTATAAAAAACTAGGTGAAAACCTCCCCCAACAGAAGCTCTTCCTTCCCGATCCCTGTGCTGGTGCCATGTTAGGGCGTCCGGCCTAGACAACGCCAGCGATCCGACTTCACGAGAAAAATGCTGGTCGATCCACAGTCAGTGACATAAACACGCTCCCAGGACTTCTCCGTGAGCTGCCAACCTCATCGAGCTCTAGTCCCAGGAGCAGACGCCCACTTCCGGTTCCTACAATTACGTGTTTGGCTCTGTCCCCTCAGTCACGAAGTTCACCGGGGTCAGTCAGCTGAGTGGCAGTGAGCAGCTGACACGCAGAACAAGCAAATGGGGACTTCACACACACCCGACTTTAATCCTCACACCAACTCTGGGAGGTGGTTCTGATGATGCCCACTTTGTGCCGCAGGACACGGGGCACAGACAGGTAGATCGCGTGATCTGCCCCAAATCCCTCAGCCAGAAAGCCGCTGAGCGGCTTCAAATGCGTCACATTCTTAACCACACCCTGACTCGCCACGCTGCCCTGGGGACAGGCACCTCTTCTCTTCCTGTGCCACAGGGAAACCCAGATATTATAAAGAGTGCCACCCATGGTACACAGGAGCTGCAGGCGCAGGCGTGGCCCGGGGCCCCGCAGAGCACGGGCTGGCCTAGACGTTCATTCTCTGGTAGACGCTTCACCAGGGACAGAGCAGGCAGCCAGGTCACTTCTGACCCTCCAACGGGTTCTTCGGTAGGAAATGGCCGCTGAGACCATGGGGACAGGTGACCCGTGCAGCTGCTGGGAGCAGAAATGAGCAAGAAAACCTCGCCCTGGAACCCACACACTGGTCCTGGCCGGCCAGGCAGCAACCGGAGAGAAGCCCTTTCAGAAAGCCGGCACGGCGTCCCTACCCTCTGACACCGACAACTGACAGCGACGCCGACGAAGGTTACAGACGATGAGTCAGTGTGGAAGCAGAAGGCCCGGCTCCAACACTGGCTGCCACCCTCCAACAGACGCGGGCCATGCGGCAGGAGCTGGAGGCAGCGTCCAAGATGAAAATCGCTGTAGTTCTTACTCCTCCTGGGAAGCCGAGCTCAAGGCACGTCCGCAGCCTGGCCGACAGCTGACAGCTACACCACGCCACGCAGCACAGGGCAGGACTGCTGGTGCTGGAGGTGACGGGCTTACAGCCGGATTAACATCAGTCCATCCGTGCAAAACGCTGATGTCCGCCTCCTGGCGCTGGTTCTGAGCCTGAGTGCGGAATCTGTGGGTGCTTCTCTATGTTCCTCAGAGGACAGACATGGAAGGCGCACACACGCACCCACACACACGCACTCACACGTGCTCTCTGACCGCACCAGGCGGATGGCGGCTGTGCTGCACTTGCTGCTGGGAGGCCCTCTCTCACCGCCTCGTGGGTGATGAGGGGGTCTATTTCCTTCCCCTTCACGGGAGGGTCAGGAGGCAGGCTGACGGTCGGGCCCAGAAAACGGAGTCCTTTGTCCCAGGAAGAGACCACGTGGCCGCGGCACACCAAAAGCCACCCACCTGCCTCAGCCGCGCTCCCTGAGCAAGGACAGCGTGTCTATTACAGGAAGGATGGCCACGACCACAGGCCTCCTGGGGAGGCAGAAGGAAGCAGGCTTCCCTGTTTAAAACGGAAAGGATGAAGGAGAGCACGGAGCCGCTGGGCCCTCTGCTCGGCCTCCCCACGCTGAGGGCCACCACGGTGGCCACTGAGTGTGGCCTGGGCAGCTCAGCAGGGCTTTGCTCGAACGCAGACTGAGTCACACCGCCTGTCCAGCGATCCTTAACCAGGCTGTGCGAGCCGGACGCCTGACGACCTGGTTATGAAGAGGTTTTATTATTTCCTCCCAGGTCTCCCCAGCACCGTCCAACTGCAGAGCAGTGGGGGAGGGAACCGACCGAGAGCTGCACTGAGCACACACTTCCCTTCTGCTGCCCTTGAAAACGCAAATTACCACTCACCCTCCCGGCCTCTGTGAAAGGGCCTCGGCTCCTCCATCAGCAGACTCAGTTTCCTCGAGTTGCTCCCTCCCCGTCATTCACCAGCGCTCCCTAAGCCCCAAACTCCCCTGAGATAAAAAAATAAAATAAACAAAAGCAACATAGACCATCTTCCTCTAGAGCCGTGGTTGGCAAACTGCGGCTCGCGAGCCACATGCGGCTCTTTGGCCCCTTGAGTGTGGCTCTTCCACAAAATACCACGGCCTGGGCGAGTCTATTTTGAAGAAGTGGCGTTAGAAGAAGTTTAAGTTTAAAAAATTTGGCTCTCAAAAGAGATTTCCATCGTTGTGCTGTTGATATTTGGCTCTGCTGACTAATGAGTTTGCCGACCACTGCTCTAGAGGGGCTGGCGAATTCCGCACTGAATGTCCTCCTGTGAGGAGGGCCCACCTGCTGTTGGAAGGCAGGACTTCCCGGAAACTTCCTGTGCACGTAGTGAGTGTCTCTGGCTACCTCGGGGAACGGAGCAGCACCCAGGAGTACAGGCTGAACTTCTGTTTTGGACCCACACCAATGTGTGCAGCTGGTGCGACAAAACACAAGTGCAACTCCGAGCGGGGAGGCGGGAGGGACGACAGCCTTTTCCAGAAACGAAGCTGGAGCAACTGGCCATCCAGGGGCCAGGAAGTGAGCGTGAGCTAAACCTCCCACCTTCCAGGGAAATCAACTCCAAACAGAACATGGGCTGATGTAAAGCACAAAACCTTTTAAGAGAAAACATCGAAGAAGGTCGCCAGGATCTAGTGTTTGGCGCCGATTTTTGTAGCGCTGACACCAAAGGCACAGTCCACGGGGAAGTGGAGACACTGCACTTCATCAAAAGTACAACCCAGTGGCGCGCTCTCCACGGGGAGCAGGCATCACCCCAGGGACTGCTGCTCCACAATATGTGAAGAATTTCAAACTCGGCAGCAAAGAGACCAACAATGTATTAGAACCAGAGCAACAGCCAAAAAGAGGCACCTCGCCCAAGGGACAGACGCAAACAAGCACATGGAAAGATATGAGCATCCCCGGCCCTTAGGGAAATGTAAGAGAAAACAGAAGACATGTGGTTGGAGCGTCCTCCCGTGCACGAACGGAGGCAACCCGTCAATGTTTCTCTCACATCAATGTTTCTTCTCTCACATCGCTTTCTCTTTCTCTCCCTTCCCCTCTTTAAAAAAAATTAATAAAAAACATCCCCAGGTGAGGATTAAAAACGTGTATATATAAATATATAAAATTAAAGCCAGGACGAGGAGGGGATAGAGGGGTGGAGAAGACAGGGTGGCCGACAGAGGACAATGAGGGCTCCCGCGACGAGGAAATGTTTCTTTTCACTTTATCGGTGTCAGTACCCTGGCTGTGTTTTGGGGAAACTGAGTCAATGACACATAGGTTCGTTCCATTATTTCTTACAATTGTCTGTGAACCTACAATTACCTCCAAATATTTATCTTTAAAAAAAGATGAATGACCATCTGAAATTCTGTCTTTTCTGAAATTCAGCCTCTCACACAACACTGTTAATAATGAGTTGATATGGAGTGGATGTATTTTGCTCATGGGACGGACATAAATTTGGGGGGCCAAATAACAGACTGTCATGGGTTAAACTGTGGCCCCAAAAAGAGACACACAAGCCCTAATCCCCAGAACCTCCGAATGGGACCTTATTTTGAACAAAGGCCTGTGCAGATGTAACTAAGGTAAAGGATCCTAGACGAAATCACCCTCGATTGCGGGCGGGGCTAACCCCATAAAGGGTGTCCTGAAAAGAAACAGACGAGGAGACACAGAGCCGGGAAGGGCCATGGGGAAGGGCCATGGAGAGGAGGTAGAGACTGGAGAGACGCCTCCCTCACCAAGGACGCCACCAGCAGGGCAGAGCCGGCCGCTGCCGCTGAGCTGAACTCCGAGGTTCTGGACTGCGGGGTCCAGAACCAGAGAGAGTACGCCTGTTGTTTTAGCCTCCAAGTTTGCAGCCCTGTTCCGGGGCCCCAGGAAACGCGTACACCGTCATCCTTTAGCGGTGTGTTCCTCCTTTCTAATCGCGGAGCACTGTCGTCAACGTCTGTATGTGTCTACACACAACTGCTTTCTTCCACCAGAAGCTCCACGGCAGGGGGACGTGTCATTCCTTTACCGGTGCTTTCTGTTTGCTCACAGTAATCCACGGCTGTTGGCACAGGCGTGTCCACTCCCATCAAACATCCTGGTTAATAATCAGCGTACGGCCCCGACTCCCCCGATGGTTCAAGACTTCCCCTGCACCTCACCTGTGGCCCTGGGCTTTGGCTGCTGTTTCCTTGGTGACTAAGAAGTTTCTAGATCCAGCCGTGTGCTCCAGGGTCTTCAAAATGAGGAACAATTGTGCAAAAGTGCCTTTTTGTGTTTTGACAGAAGTGCCCATTAAACTTCTGGGCAAGACAGGTTTAAAAAAAAAAAAAGGAAGATGGATGAAAACTATCCAGTTGCCTCAAAGTTCTAAGAGGCGAAACCTGGGTCCTTCAGAATCCCGCGGACACGCAGGGCTGGGCCTGACCCGTCTACCACGCCCACAGCGGTCCTGTCTCAGGTCACGCAACCCCTCAGGTCCTTACTGTCGGGTCATCTGTGAGTACTGGTGGCCCTTCATCCCACAGGTAGGCTAATATACACAAGACACGTGTTCAATAAAAACCATCCCCTCCTCAATGGACATCTGCAAGACGAGGCTGCACTGTCCGAGGACAACGCCACTGGAACAGAGAGGCTGCAAGTGGCACATTTACGTCCGCTGTGGGTCCCTTGGACTTGGCTGCCGTAACTCCAGTGCCCATGCATGCCAACGGGTGCTGACACTCACCCCAAGGAAATGCTTGGACTCTCAGATCAAAACCAACCGTGTCGGCCTTCCCCCACTGGCAGCTTTGCAGACTGTTCGAGAACCTGACTATAGACACTCCAGCCCCACCCCGCAACCACCCACTGGAATATCTGCCCCATCAACTCTCAGTGGTCGTTACGGTGACCACAGGTTGACAGGGAATGCGACTCGCCCACTCTGGGCCAGAGGGAGGTATGATTCAAATAATCCAGAACCTCTGTGGCCCTGCCACTGGGAGGAGCCCACTTCAGAACCGGACGGTAAGCCGGGTGCCGCGAGCCGCAGAAACCCCGCGTGCGTGTGACTGGCTGGGGAAATGAGTCCTAACTGTGGGTGAGCGGAGTGCGCGGTCACTGGTGCAGCGTTGTCTGCACGCCGTGGAAACGCCGTGTTTGTCATCTACAAACTCCCAGTAACTGCTGGGAAGTGTTACCTGGACCACTTCACCATTCATTCCAACAAGCCCTCTGCCCCGCGGGCTGCGATGGTCAGTGTAACACTGACATCCGAAGTCAGTCATTTAGGAAGCATTTACCTCCGACTATTGAGAGCTTGCTTCCAGGTGTACCCTCTGTTTGGCTCAAGTAAGTTTGTATACAAATTCAAAAGTAAATAAATGAAATAAGTCATTTTTAAAAATGGCTCTCTTCGCTAAGACCCCTTAATTTTCATTTATACAAGTATTTCCCGGACACAGTCTATTGGGAAGCTGTTTATTCTGTAACTCAGTTGCCCTTTTGTTTTACAGTTTTTGCGCCTATAAAACTGTACACAACGCCATTCTTTCTCTAGCTCGGAATTCTGCCGTTTGGCCTCATTGTTCTATCTTGGTGATCTGAATCCTGAGCTGCAAGTCTGGCTTCTTTTTTTTGTAGTTCTCACAACTTTATTTATTTCTATTACCCCTTTCCAGGCCACAAGAGGCAACACCTCCAACGTGGTACAAAACTGAAAAGGTAGAGAATACAAAGTCCGCCTCTATCCCGACCTACCCCAGCCTCTGTCTGACTGCTTGGCGGCCTGTTTTCCGTTTCACGCACAGCCTTGCAGAGGGGTCACTGCACATGACAACATGGGTGTGCGTACACTCCTCAAACACAGACTCTAACGCAGTGCTATCTGCACCTCATTACACTCATGTGCTCGAAGATCATCCCATCGGTACAGACAAGAACCTCTCCTTTTTCAGAGCTGTATAGTATTCCTCATATGAAGGAAGCCCACCACTCCACCAAAGGGCATCTACATCGTGCCTAACTTTTCTAAAACAAGCTTTAGACATGGGTGCATGTATATACCTGTAGGATGCACGTTAATAGATTTGCTAAGGCAAAGAACCTGCATTTTTTAAAATGTCCATACACAAGCCCAGCTAGCCCCCAAAATCAATGATTTCCATACACCCATTTCCCCGTACCCTTAATGATATCTAACTTAATGCTATCTGTTAAATTTGCCGATTTTAAGTGAGGATAAACATGTTTATATGCTGAAAAGCTTTCTGCTTTTCTTTTTCTGGTTATTTTTTTTCTTATTGATTTATAAAAGCTCTTTATATGTCAAGAAAATTGGCCATTTCTCATTTATATCACAAATGTTTTTTTCCAGTTAACTGTCTTTTTACTTTATTGTTTTAGTTAATTTTTACTTTTAATATATTTTTTATTGACCAGAGAGGGAGAAGGAGAGAGAGAAACATCAATGATGAGAGAGAATCTTTGACCAGCTGCCTCCTGCATGCCCCACACCGGGGACCGAGCCCACAACCCGGGCATGTGCCCTGACTGGGAACGGAACCGTGACCTCCTGGTTCATAGTTCGACACTCAACCACTGAGCCATGCCGGCTGGGCTGTCTTTTTACTTTAAAGTGATGTTCTCTGGAGAAAATTTTTATTGATGTAGTTAAATTGATTAATCTTGTAATGTGCTTCTGTTATATTTAGAAAAAACTCTCACCTGCGGAAATTTACAATAAATTCGCCCTGGCTGGTTGCTCAGTGGTTAGAGAGTTGACCGGCAGGGTCTCTGGTTCGACTCCCGGTCAAGGGCATGTATCTCAGTTGTAGGTTCCATCCCCGGCCCCAGTCAGGGCACCTGCAGGAGGCAAACAGTGTGTCTCTCTCATGTCGATGTTTCCCTCCCCCTCCTCTTTCCCTTCCACTCTCTTTCAATGGAAAAAGTATTCTTGGGTGAGGATTAAAAAATAAATTAAATCAGCCGAAACCGGTTTGGCTCAGTGGATAGAGCGTCGGCCTTCGGACTCAAGGGTCCCGGGTTCGATTCCGGTCAAGGGCATGTTCCTTGGTTGCGGGCACATCCCCAGTAGGGGGTGTGCAGGAGGCAGCTGATCGATGTTTCTCTCTCATCGATGTTTCTGGCTCTCTATCCCTCTCTCTTCCTCTCTGTAGAAAATCAATAAAATATATTTTAAAAAAAAATTAAATTTTAAAAATTTATAATAAATTCCCCTACATTTTCTTCTCCTGAGTGTCCCTCGCCCTTTTCCCCTTTCCTGCCCAAGATCCCAACCAGAACAACGGCGGAACAGCAGAGGGCACCAACCCAGCGGCTGCTGACCCTGAACCTGAGGCCAGTGGCCAGCCCAGGAGCGCAGAGGGCGGCAACGGACGGAAATGAGATGCGGGGGGGTGGGGGGGGGGGGCTGTCGGAGCTTCCGGCGCACAGGCAGTTACAGAAGCACCTGGGTCCCTCTGGAATCGGCCGGAAAGAGACACGGGATCCGCGTGCAACCTCTGGCCCACAGCTGCACCCACAGAACCGTGCGCGGGCGCCAGTGTCAGGGCAGGAACCTGTGGCGGGTTAGGGGCCACCGGAGGGGAAGCCATCTGTCAAGTCACCTTTCTTCAAAACACCCCCAGGGTGTCCGGTGAAGGGGGGCAAGCCTGCTGCTCCCCACGACAAGGAGCTGAAACAAGCGCACACACACGCACGCACGCACACACACACGCGCGCACACACACGCACGCACACACACACACGCGCACACACACACACACACACCCCGAGGAGCAGCGGGAAGTTCCAGCCCCACAGCCTTCGGTAAACAGTACATACACACGTGGAGGCAGGGATGAAGACGCACGTTGAATACCGTGTTTCTCCCCTCACCTCGATCTCCTTTTCCCCCCTCCTCACCTGCCCGGCTCCTGCAGAGCTCCAGGAACCAGCCCAGAGCCGTCCGGTCAGACAGAACGCATCTCCTCCCACATATTAAAATGAGGTTTAACAAATCGTATTCGTATTATCTTACAGAATACGGAAAAAGTGCCGAAGCCGGTTTGGCTCAGTGGATAGAGCGTCGGCCTGTGGACTCAGGGGTCCCGGGTTCGATTCCGGTCAAGGGCATGTACCTTGGTTGCGGGCACATCCCCAGTAGGGGGTGTGCAAGAGGCAGCTGATCGACGTTTTTAACTCTCTATCCCTCTCTCTTCCTCTCTGTAAAAAAAATCAATAAAATATATTTTAAAGAGAGAAGAAAAAAAAAAGAATACGGAAAAAGTAACTCGAATTCGATCAAAGGCCTAAACACAAGAGTTGAAATTTTAAAACTTAGGAAAAAAACAGGAGGGCAGCATGTCATTGGGTTCAGCAATGATTGCTTGAACAAGATACTAAACCCAAGGCAACAAAAGAAAATTAAATATGACGGACTTCTTCAAAATTAAAGACTTTTGTCATCAAAGGAAACTAGCAACACAGTAAAAAAGCAACCTAAGGAATGGGAGGAAATGTGTGCAAATCACGTATCAGATAGGGAGTTGGCATCTGGAATACACAAAGAACTCCGACAACTCAACCCAAAAGACCTCACTATAAAATGGGCCAGAAGAACTGGTATTTCTCCCAAGAATATGTGTAAATGGCCAAGAAGCACGTGAAAAGATGCTCAACATCACTCCGCATTAGGAAATGCAAATCAAAACCACAATGAGCCATCTCTTCACACCCAGTAGGATGACTGTTATAAGAAGAAAAAATCAAAACTCACAAGGGTTAGTGAAGATGTGGGGAAATTGGGCGTCTGTGCATTGCTGGTGGGAACACAAAATGGTATGGCCACTGTGCTAACAGTACAGCGATTCCCCTAAAAATGAAGCACAGAGCCATCACCTGACCCAGCAACCCACTTCTAGGTATAACCCAAAGAACTGGGAGCAGGAAACAGGTATCTGTCCACCATCGTTCACAGCGGCGTTTTCACAAGGGCCAACCGGTGGAGCCAGTGTGTGCTGACAGATGAATGGATAAACCAGAGGAGGCCAAAGCCTACAGTGGAATATCTCCTCACTCTGAAAAGGAAGGAAGCTTTGACACATGCTATAATGTGGATGAACGTCGAGATAATTCCTCAAGAAATTAAACTAAATAAAATAAGGCTGTCACAGAAGGACAAATACCATGAGATTGCACTTACTAAGGTCCCTGGGGCAGTGAAATTCGTAGAGACAGAAAGTAGAATGAGTCCAGCCAGCATGGCTCATTGCTTGAGCATCGACCTGTGAACCAGAGGGTCATGGTTCGATTCCCAGTCAGGGCACATGCCTGGGGTTGCAGGCTTGATCCCCAGTGTGGAGTGTGCAGGAGGCAGCCGATCAATGGTTCTCTCTACTCATTGATGTTTCTAACTCTCTCTCCCTCTCCCTTCCTCTCTGAAACCAATAAAAATATATTTTTAAAAAACCACAAAGTTATAAAATAAATTTTTAAAAATCTATTTACATTACTGCTCTCCTCTAAGCTACGCACGTTGAGAGCAAGGAGCTTATCTCATTAGTCTTTGTACACTTGTGCCAGGGTCAAGCCCTCAATCAGTACACTAAGCCCACGTCCCAGTTCAGGTTCAGGTTCAGAGTGCCGAAAAGTCGCATGTGGGAACCATGATGGGGGCAGGGGGCAGAGAAGGGAGAGAGACCCTGTCATACAACCCTTTCCTCGGCTATAAAAGTCATTCTCTCGGCAGCAAAGACAATAAGAAAGGCAACAGCTTGCATTACTAGTTACCAGCCAAGCCCTGCAGAGGTGCGTGGGCCCTGGCACATCCCAGCGACTTCCTCTTCCAGGAGACCCAAACGGAAGCTCCTGAGAGCACCTTGGCTCCCACCCCACCTTGCCCCTCCCCGGCCCCCATCCTGGTTCCCAGCAGCACCCCAGGTCTCAGCACCCCAGGTCTCAGCTGCAGAGGCTGGGGGGGCAGCGATGCAGGAGGGTGAGGAGCTGGCGGAAGGAAGCCTTAAGCTTGGCCTTCTCCTCCACAGAATTGAGAGCCGCAGGAAGTCTGCACCTCCTGATGGCGGCAGGCTGATGATCAGCCACGACGGTCCCCACCCCCTCTCCCAGGCTTTGTCCCGGGTCCCCCTCTCAGGTCCCCGCACTGTCTTCTCAGTGGGCGCTGCGTTTGAAGTTTCCTACTGAAATGGAACGGACAGCCAGGGCTGGCTTTTCTCAGTGGGAGTGAGGTTAGAAAAGACAAGACAATACAGGTCCTTCTTTCTACACGAGAAACATGAGGAATATATAAAAAGGACGGAGTGAGAAAAGAACACCAACCCCCCGCCCCAACAAAGCAAGGACACCAGCTCTGACCACCCCTGCAGCTCGCGGAGCCAGGAACCTGCTGTCCCAGCAGCAGGCCCCAAGGAGTCTGCACAATTAGGCAAGAGGATAAAAACATTCATCCCTTTAACCAATAATTCAAGTTCTGGCGGCGTCTTCTAGTGAAGTAATTAAAGGAATAAAATAACTGACGCAGATGTCCGTCAATGCAGAGCCGACGAGAACCTGCCTGGTCAGCCAGGACGGCGGTGGGACTGGCCACACGCATCTTGGCACGTCGCACACGAAACCTTACACCGCTGCCAGGTCATGCTGACCAAGGTTATCTGGCAACATGGGAAGATGCTCAGATGCATGAAGTTTAAAAAACTAAAACACAGAACTGTTTTTCCTCAATTCTGTCCAAAACACAAAGTAAGTTCCATGGATGTATATATATTAAAGTTCAAAAAGAAGTAGCACAGTTTTAACAACAGTTAGGTCTGGGCAAAGGAAGTATAAATCAGCCCAGCCAGCGTGCTCAGTGGCTGAGCATCAACCTATGAACCAGGAGGTTAACGGCTCAATTCCCGTTGAGGGCACATGCTTCCGTTGCAGGCTTGGTCCCCAGTAGGGGGCGTGCAGGAGGCAGCCAATCAATGATTCTCTCTCATCACTGATGTTTACATCTCTCTCCCCCTTTCCCTTCCTCTCTGAAATCAATAGTGTGTGTATATATATATATACAATACACACACACACACACACACACACATATATCAGTTTTCTCTTCTTTATAATACTTTAATTATATTTTACACACCAAATGACAAGGCTCAAGCAGAAAAAGGTCCAAACCCATACATGTTACTGATACCTGCAAAAATAATATGGTGACTTGTTTGTGAAATGTTGTTTGTTTTTCAATCACTATTCGCAGTCCTAAGGAGCGGCCGCTGAGAGGAAGGCCGCGCTCGTCTCCATGGGCAGGGCGCGCTCGGCTGGGGTGGAAAATATTCTGTGGTTTCCTATTCCCATTTGGCACTGCGTCTGACCGAGACAAAGGCCAAAGAATGCACAAAAACAGGTGGCAGGCCCAGGACCCTGATGTGTGGGTCACTTACCTGGCTGTTGGAAATGTAAGGCAGGAAATACTAAAACGTAAACGACATGACATTTTTATAGCACACGCCAGGCGACTGCCACGGTAAACAGCACCACGTAACTGACACACACCTTGCATGCTTCCCAGACATCTCGGAGCGTGTCCTACCACAGAGCACCCGCCTGCAAGCCAGAGCTTACTGCGTCCGCGCCCCCAGATCACCCCGCGGGAGGTTATTCAGGCTCCGCCACACGGAGGTCACGTCCAACACGAATGCTGAGCAGGCTTTCTTCGCATCTGGCTCCAATGACGGCTTCTCGTTTACCTCCACGAAGGCCCTGGCTGGAAAAGCGTGTCTCCTTCTTTACAAAACACCCTACGACATGTCCCCACTTACAAACACGTGGCCACCGGCAGTTTGCGGACTGTACAAAAATGGGGACAGTTTTCCATCCAAACGCGTGAGGACCAGGTCCCCAGCATAGCGTCTAATGCCCGTTCACCCCGTGCTGCGGGTCAGATAAACATCCGTCTACAAAGAGAGGATAAGGCCGCTGCAGCTCAGATTCAGGTGGAAATCCAGCCCACGTGAGTCCTGTGCGTCCCCGGAAGCCCTCAGGCACGCACAGCGCTCAGTGTCCCCCCCTTCCCCCCCTCCCCGTGCGCAGCAGACCACGGCACACCTGAGGCCTGGCACCGGGCAGGGCAGCCCTGCAAACGGACACCCCTCGGCAAGCAGCACGTTCCTCCCTCGAGCCCACAGGCTCGCACATTCTTACACGCTTCCCACGCCCCAGGGGTGGCCGGACAATGGAGAACCAGACGAAAAACCCGCAGTGCTAAGGAGCGGCCGCTGGGAGGAAGGCCGCGCACTGCTGAGCCTTCCATGACAGGACCCTCTGCGGCCGGCTGCCTGCCACGGTCCCCGGCTTAAGTCACGCTTTGCTCGTCCTACAGGGAGAGCCTCACTCACAGGTCTTCGCTCTGTGTTTTTACACACAAATCTAAGCAGCTTTTCCTCCGCGTTTCCAGTGGAAGGGCCGCGGGAACCATGGTGAGTGTCTCTGCACGCGGTTTTACCGTCATTTAAAGGTGTGTCCTGTCCAGGCCATTCTGCAGCGACACGGGACTGTGAGCCGCAGCTGCACCCGCCGGGCGGCTCTGAGGGCGGCCACTCGGGCAGTTAAGGAAGAGCGGCCGTGCGTCTCAGGTCCACGCACTCACCGCTCCTACAGAAGCAAGGGCCGCCTGGAGGTTCCGATCTTCTCCCTGAAACGACGTTTTCCCAAGTGCTGCTCCTGAAAGGGGCCGCCCCACGGAGCCCGGCCAGACGCAGGCTGCAGGGGGCCTCGGGCTCCAGGCGCCCGAATTCGCCATCGGCAGGTGCACGGAGCACCGGGGATGCGGCAGGCGGCAGCCCTACCGAGGTCCTGGCCTCGACGGCCGAGGCCGCCACTCTCCAAGGAGTGTTTGTGCCGCTGCAGGAAGGGCCACTCGGAGCCCAGGCGAAGGTCGAGCTTCCGAGAACTGTGTCACCGAGACTCCTCGGAGGAAGGAAGGAAACGGAAAATGAGGGACACGCCCGTGAAGAGACTGCGGGCACCGAGGGCTCAGCGAGGGTCGCTACCAGGGCCAGCGGGAGGACTTTCCCTCCCACAAGCAAAGGCCTTCGGGAGGGAGCGTTTATGAATAAAGACGGACGAAGGCTCCACCTCCCAGCGCCACCCCCATTCTCCATCAGCTCGCTGACAGCGAGGACATGATTTACGGAAACCGCCAGTGACATCAGGAAAGCGGCCCGTGCTCCCTGGAGGCGGGGCAGCACCGAGCAGGACACAGGCTCTCGGGCCGGGACCCTCCAGCCCCAGCTTCTCCATCTGCAGGGCGCAGGTCAGATCCCCTCCTGTGACAAGTACTCAGCATTCCATAAACTGCAGCTAGTTCATTTCACTGCTGTAAGACACAAATTGTATTTGCTGTTTCTCTTTTCTTCTTTTAAAACAAAAACCAGTGAGTTTCCAGCCCCTGCGTCCACCTGGGGAGGTGGGAGGGATGGAGGCGGGTCCTGTGACTCAGATCTTGGTTTGTCATCACGATCCCAGGACCCCAACAAGCCCGAGGGAAGGGAAGTGAGGAGACGTTAGGTAAGACTGAGAAGGGGCTGGCTGTGAGACACGACGCACCATGGCAGGGGCAGCCAGCTCTGAGGGTGGCCCCCTCTCTCCTTGCAGCAACAGTGGGGAGACTTCAGCAGGGAAAAGGCAGCCCGGCAGTGGTGGTGTGGAGGCTGATGACAGCCCAGGGACGGCGGGACGAGGTGGAGAAAGAATGCGGGTCCAGAACGGCAGGCGGCCCGCACAGCCCGCAACAGGAGCGGGGGTGCCCACCACAAGCGCCCTGCGGCGCGACCGCCCTCACGGAGTCAGGGGTCGGCGGGTGCCGGTGAAAGTCCATGAGGGGGTCTGCCCCACAGAACAGGTGACGGTGCCGTGACCCATGCAGGCGAAAGCCCGTGCTCCCCGCAGCAGCCCACAGAAGAGGACCTGGGGCCAGGAGGCCGCAGCCCTGGGCGGCCCGAGGGGGGCGGTCGGTCCTGTTACAGGAGCTGTCAGGCCCGAGGTGCCGGCCAGGTTCACAGCCCTGGGCCCGGGGCAGGTGACTGACAGAGCTGGGGCCGCGGGACAAGCTGGTTAACCAATCAGACAGCAGCCAGAGTTAACCAATCAGACAGCAGCCAGAGTTAACCAATCAGACAGCAGCCAGGGTTAACCAATCAGACAGCAGCCAGAGTTAACCAATCAGACAGCAGCCAGGGTTAACCAATCAGACAGCAGCCAGAGTTAACCAATCAGGCAGGAACCTGCTACCGGGAGGAAGATGCCGGCTCTGGACTCCAGGGGCTCCTCTCCAGAAAACCGGGGGGGGCGCCCGTGTCAGCCACCACTCTTGGCGGCCAGGGGGGGACGGGAGGATGGCCCCTCGGAGAGCCTGGCTCCGTGCAGGTGTCATCAGTCTCCCAGCAGACACAGCCTGTGTCCTCTGGTCTCCACTCAGGGAACCGTCTCATCTTTTTCATTCTTCAAACCACACGGCTGTTAACGTGTTGTCAGCAACGGAAAGCAATCTGGCAGGAGGGGACTGACCAACCCCGACCACCTGAGCCGGGCTGGGTCCTGCCCTTCAGACACTCACTTTGCTCACAAAGCCCCCGAGGTCTTGGAAGATGGGACTCAAACAGCCTCGGCCCCCACAGCCCCGCTCGCAGCTTTGGACGAGCTGGTGCCCGGTACTCCGGGCCACCGGGCCCCATCGGGGATGCATCTGCAGGGAGGGCGCCTGGCCTGGCCACTGTGGACAGCTGGGAGGTAAGGAAGGACCACTGCCCGGGCACACCTGCAGCTGAGCCTCCGGCTGAGGGTGGCACCAGGCCGGGGCAGCAACCACTTGTACCCACAGCCTGGGGCTCGGAGCTGCTGACTCAGCACGTTCTGCGGCATGCCGACACTTGTGCTGCAGGGCCTGGCATAACCTCCCTGGACCTGGCCACTCTCTCCAGGGACCGGCTCCAGGCCTCAGAGAACAGCTGGCTGCTCCCTCATCCACCTGCCAGCAAAGCAGCTGACGTAGGCAAGGCTGCCAGGGCGCAGACGGGAACCGCAGCCGCTCTCCGCCCGGCACCAGGGCAGCACCGACAGACGCGGGAGGCACCGGCATGCGGGAAGGGCTGGACAGGCCACAGGTGAACCCCTGGTTCCATCCCCATCGGCTGAGCACCCAGGACAGGTTCCCTAGGCCCCTGAGCCTCCACTCTCTCCCCTGAAACAGGACCGGGATCTCGCACCTCGGGATGGAAGTGAACAGGCCGCTCTGTATGCTTACACGCCCCTTGCAGTGGCCGGAACACACAATGGAAGCCAGCAGCGCCTCGCACCCACCTGGGACCCTAACTGGGGCTTCTCTGCCGGCCTGGAGAGACCAACCCTTCTCCAGTCCTCCCACCAAACCCACCTTCCTCCGTTCTCAGAGGGCGAATCCAGAGGCCAAGGCCCGGAGCAGGTCCCGCGCCTGGGGGCGGAGGGCATCTGGCCAGTTAGTGTGGGAGGCCAACATGGGCGGCTCAGGCAGAGCGGGCGGGGGAGGCAGGAGGCCGGAGGACACCAGCGCCAGCAGGGCAGCAGCTGAGGAACAGGTGGTGCCCAGGGGCCGCCGGCCGCCACTCAAGTGCCTCTTGGCACACGGGGCCATGCCCTGCTGCTCCTGCCTCTCGCCCGCCACGCCTTGGAGTGAGCACACACGCTGTTCCCAGCCCTGCAGTTCCATCTGCAACGCCAGCCCGTGATCCCACCCCGTTCCAATCTGGCCGACTCCACCTGAAGCCGTCACTCCCAGTGCCTGCCCCCCCCCCCCCAGCAGTCACGGCTCCTGTGGGTGTCGCCGCCACGCTCTGCACCGAGCCACGCGCTCACTCACTGCACCGTCATCCCTACACCAGCCATCTGTCCTCGGCCCAGCCTGACTCATCGGTGCGTGCCTGGACAGGGACACAGCCCGCCTGCCACCTGGATGTGCTCAGCAGCTCGCAGAAACAAGGACTCACGGAGAACAGGCTCGCACCGCCCCGCCTGCCGCGTGTGCGCCCGGGAAGGCACTCAGGGCTGAGCCTTCGCCTACTGTGGATTCAAGCAGGGCGAGGAGGCTCCCCACCCGCTCCCACGCGGTGGGTGACCTCCGAGCACGGGAGAGCAGGTACAGAGAGCTCGTGACCGCACAGCCTGAACACACGCTCTGTGCAGAGAACGAAGCCAGGGCGATGGACCGCCTTCTGAGCCTTCTGAGTCTCGGCTGCATCTGCGCGTCCCCAAACGTTAACGACAGTCCGGTCCCAGAGTCGGGGAGGGCTGTGTCCTCGCAGAGCCTCAATCCCCAGGCTCTAGCTACGTCCCCGCTGACACCTGCAGCGGCCACGCAGCGGCACCGCTCTCTAGTTCATTTCCCCGTGAAAGTGCTCCGGCTCCCGAGACACGCCCAGAGCTGGAGTTCGGGAGGTTAACAGTGAATCACCACCCGGCCGAGTAAACACAACCACCTCGTGTCACAGCTCCTCGCTCCCTCACCGGCCCCTCGCTCCCTTACCGGCCCCCTCCAGGTCTGTTCTGAGGGTCACCTCGGCCAGTGAGGGTACACACACACACACACACACACACACACACACACACGGAATGGCGGCTAAGAGCCACGCGTGGAGTGTTAAAAGGGGTTTATGTTTTTAAGTTCAGCGCCTTTAAAGCTCATCTCAAGTGTCTTAGGGGGGAAATTAAAGACAACACACAAAACTCATGCAACACCTAAAATGCCAAGTTCTAGGCATGAGACAGACATGCAGTGCGGCAGGTGCACCCCGGCGCTGAGCTGCCGGCCGCTGCGATGGGCCCCCATCAGCTGAGAAACCAGGTTTCAGAGAGAAGCTTCGTGTGGCCTGTCGCCCGCGCGCCGTGAGCTTGGGGCAGAGGCTGACCGCGGAGCGTGGGGTCAGCATCCACTGTGACGCGGTGCACGTTACAGCACACGCACCTAGCCCTAACCCTTCCACACACGGGGTGCACAGACAGTTCTTTGGTTTAAAAACATCTCCGTGCTAGAGTCTTTCCACGTTATTCTCTCAATCCCCGGGTGCTACAGACACCTCCCACTTCACAGGTGATGGCAAACGGCGAGGGGGCCCAGCCAGCATGGCTCAGTGGATGAGCACCGTCCCATGCACCAGGAGGTCCCAGGTTCGATTCCCGGTCTGGGCACATGCCTGGGTTGCCGGCTTGATACTCAGTAGGGGGCACACAGGAGGCAGCCGATCCATGATTCTCTCTCATAGATGTTTCTATCTCCCTCTCCCTTCCTCTCTGAAATCAATAAAAATATATATTTTTTTAAAAAGGAAATGCGAGAGCAGGCTCAGCATCTCCTCTCTCTACCACGTGCCTCTGCCCAGCGCCCCCTGCTGCCCGGGGACAAGATGTTCCCACCCACCGCTGTGCTGGGACCTCCACCTTCTCCATGACGGGTGGCCCTGCCTCCACCTGCCACCTCGGACACAGTGGCCTCCAGCGCGCCACCCAACGCAGGTTCCAAGAGACACAGTGCACCGGCCTGCGTGTGCAGCAGTCAGGGGGAACCCGGGAGGTGCGATTCAGCTGACAGAGGTTCTGGGGGTCCTTGACAGGAAATGCAACACTGGGAAGGCACTCATCCATGTGCGAAAGCAGGGCCACCCTCACATCCGGGGCTCGGAGCGTGCACACCGTGAGCTGCTCTGAAACAAGATGCAAGGAGGCAGGGCCTGATGCTCCAGATGAGCTCCGTCTCCGGGGGCATCTTTGCTGCAAGATGCATGGAGACTCAGGCAGGGCCGCACAGGCACCAGGAAGTGAATTCCGAAAGCCTGGCTCACCGCCTCTAACCTCCCCCGGAGGCCTGCGGACAGGGCTGCTGCGCCCTCCTACCCCAGTCTGCGTCATCCCACAGAAAACCCATGCCCGTCCCTTTAGGTGACAAGTGCCCAGCCCTCCACGGCAGGACCGTGCAAAAGAGGGAGAAAACATCGCCCCACAAGCACGCTGCACTGTGGCTGCTTGGGGCTGCCAAGTGGCAAGGTCACCCCCACACACGGTCCATCCTCCTCCTCCCAGTGCCCCGGGTGCAGGTGCCCAGCAAGCATTCCGCAGACCCTCAACCCAGTAAAAATCTTCCCATTATGTTCTCCTAAGGTGTGTGTGGGGGGGGGGGGGCGGGGGGGGCGGGGGGGGGGCTGCAGGAGAACGGGGGAGAGGACGCTGAGAACTGCAGTACAGTGAGGCACTATCTCCGGACCAGCAGAGATGCAGAGCCGGGGGGCGGGGGGGGGGGGGGTACAAAATCCAGGAAAACACAGTTTTCTAAATCTAAAGAGATTCAAAAGATACGTTTTTAAAGAGGCTGTTAGCAATGTACAGTGTACCGCTGAGAGGGGGCGGGGACACAGCCCACCACAGAGGCCGTGGCAGCTGTGCAGGTGGGGCTGTGCCGGGACCTTAACCGCCTGCCCGCTCCTGGGGTATCAGGCCCCACAGGCCACGGGAGAAACCCAAGGGGACGTTCCCAGGGGCCGCGTGGGAACCCCTGAGGGACGTTAGTAACATCCAGACCGCACCGCCCGACCCGCCCTGGGCCGGGGTGGCTTCGCGGCCACGCGGCTGCTCCTCCGTGGTCTCAGGCAGGACAGCCACCTGCCTCCCCGCAGGCACTCTCAGGGCACGCTCTGCCTCACCGCTGGAACCCCAAAGCGAAGGGGGACGGGAGTGGGACCCTAACTCCCCTTTCCCAGAGAGCAGGGAGCGCTGACCGCGAGCTCGTCGCACGGAGGATGGAGCTGTAGAAGGGACCTCGGGAATGAGACTGCGGTCACGTCGCTGGGCACAGGCCGCTCCGGAAGCCGCGCGCACTCAGAGCCGAGCGCGCAAGTGGAGCCTCCAGGAGAGACCCCCGTCTGCCCCCACGTGAGGCGCCAGCAGGGGGCACAGAGGGTGCAGCGGGCGAGGCGCTCAGGCAGCTGTGCCAAAGCCCACACCTGGCCCCGCGGCCCCCAAAGACTTCCCACTGTTCACTGGGGAACAGCGGGGGACGAGCGAAAAGGAAGCTGTCCACCGGGGACAAGCGAGAAGGAAGCTGTCCACCGAATGCGCTGGCGGGGGGCCTTGCAGAGGAGGCGGGCAGGGCCTCGCCTGGGTGGGGGTGCCCTCCCGAGAAAGCCCCTGCCTGCCAACGCGGGCGGGCGGGCAGGGAGCGCCCACTGAATTCAGCCGGCAGGCGTCATACTTTCAGAAATGGAAATGTTTGGCGTGTTTTGTTGATTGTTCATGAAGACAGAAACGTGTCATAAATACGCCTGACGGGAAGGGTCGGACTAGGGACGTCATTTTCCTTTTACTTTGCAAACACAGGTGGGCATGGAGGTCACGGGGTGACCTGCTGGGCGCTGAGCTGTTCCCCGCCCCCGAATTCTCCCACCTCCCCTCCCCCCCCCCCCCCCCCCCGCCCCGTCTGACTGCCCCGGAGGCCCCGTGGCCCACGCTCTGCAGAGGCAGCCGAGGCTTCCTCCCCGGGAAGGGCATCAGCCTGAGGGGATGGAGCGGGCAGCCAGCACTGAGCCCACGGAGACCTGCAGACCAGCCACTTCTCCTCCCAAGTCCCAGTCCACCTACAGCCCCATGTTTCTCCCAGAACATTAGCTTCGACCAATTCTTTTTTTTGTACCAACTCTTTAGAAGATTCGAGAACGGCTGTACGAATGCGAGGAGCAAAATGAGCGGGTCACAAATCTAAATAGAATCAACCACGTGACACTCTCGAACGTCACTCATAACAAACGGCAGATCAGCAAACCCCCTCGTTCTCTTCCACTCAGAACAGCAGCTAAAACGTGAGCAGGTACACGTCAGAACTAAACCGCTACCTGCTGCTTGAACCGAGCCCCGATGTGCGTGTGTGAGGAGCGAGAGGAAGGGGGAGAGTCTGTTAAGACCTAACCATTTACAATGGCGGTCAATAAAGAAAGCGTGACCCGGCAGGGGGCGATCAGGAAATAGTGTGAATGTGTGTTTTTAAAACACGAATCGCCCCAGCCAGTTTGGCTCGGTGGATAGAGTGTCAGCCTGAAGACTGTAGGGTCCCGGGTTCGATTCCAGTCAAGGGCACGTACCTCGGTGTTACCGCTTGGGTGATAGAGCATCGACCCTCAGACTGAAGGGTCCCAGGTTCCATTCCGGTCAAGGGCATGTGCCTTGGTTGCAGGCTCAATCCCCGGCCCAGTCGGGGCAGGTGCAGAGGGGCAACCAATCCACGTGTCTCTCCAACATCACACCAATGTTTCTCTATGTCTCTCCCCCTCTCTTCCACTCTCTAAAAATCAATGGAAAAATATCCCCAGGTGAAGATTAAAAAAAAGAAGAAGGGGGGAAAGAGCAGGGGAAATGTGATAAAAGTTCTTCCTAATAAATTAAAAACTCATGCTACCCCTAAAAACCCCTGAGCCAACAACTTCTTGCCCCGCAAACACCCGCCTAAGAGATCAACAGAAAAAGCAATGGTTTGGCCCGGCCAGCGTGGCTCAGTGGTTGAGTGTCAACCTATGAACCAGGAGGTCACAGTTGGATTCCCAGTCAGGGCACTTGCCCAGGTTGTGGGCTCGATCCCTAGTGGGGGCGTGCAGGAGGCAGCCGATCCATGATTCTCTCTCATCATTGATGTTTCTGTCTCTCCCCCTCTCCCTTCTTCTCTGAAATCAATAAAAATATATTTTTTTAAAAAGGAAGAAAGAAAAGCATGGTGTGGTTGTAAGTACGGGTTTAAGCTGACTTGTCCACAAGCGAGTCGTGTTTAAATTCACAAGGCTGAGGGCTGAAGTTTTCTGTACTCCCCCGTTCCAGAACAGGTGTGCACAGCCCCTGCCGCCCCGCCGGGTGTCCTGGCACCTTCCGCTCCCACGTGCACTCACAGGGCACAGGGCACCTCCCGCCACTGCACGGCGACCAGAGTCTACGGGTCACGCACATAGCAACTACCACGAAGCTCAGCAGCACATCAACCCAGAACCATGTCAGAGTGACTTTTCGGATCAAATTCTGGTGGCAGCATGAAAACAAAAATGACCCAGATGAATCCCTATGACTCAGCCCCACACTCACAGCAACAACCTCGTTAGTCACTCAAGTACTCTGAGCACCTGGGATGTTCTAGACACAGTGAGCGCAGAGGTCAGACCCGGGGAAAGTGGGAAAACAAGTCAGCGGGCAGAGGGCGGGACGCAGGGCAGAGGGAGGGACGCAGCACGGAACCTCGGCCAGGCGAGGTGGAGGGACAGACTAGAGGGGAGGGGAAAGTCAAGCAGAAGCAGGGACAGATCCAGAGGTGCGGAGGCCTGGAGATGAGCTCTGAGACGGAGAAGGCTGGGTGAGGCCCTCGGGAGTGACTGGGTGGGAGGCCAGGCTGAGGCTGCGGCCACTAAGGAATTTCAGGGGAGGGGCAGGGGCGGGGGCAGGGGCAGGGCGGGGCGGGGGCGGGGCAGGGGCAGCAGCCATGTGGAAGATGCTGCAAGGGAGGGCCCCTGTGAGGGAGGTCCGGCTGGCAAAATTGGCCCCTGCAGAGTAGGGAAGGCAGGAAGCAGTGGATGCAGGGGTGGGGTGGGGGTAGGGTGGGGGAGGGGGGGCAATTTCAAGAGAAATTCAGAGAGAAGTGAGGGGACCCCGAGTGGGCGTGGAGGCTGCAGGAAGGCTGGAGAGGGGCAGGCTCAGGACAGGCCGTGCAGCAGGTGTGTGGTTGGGGGCTGGGGAGGTCAGGTATGAGCGTCTAGTTCTGAATAACCGGAGCTCCAGAAGCCAGGGGGCGATG